>NC_045562.1:39653826-44453826 GCF_009819795.1 Aythya fuligula
TTACGTAATAACTTGGCTATTATTTATTTTGTAATGTAAGTCACTTCAAAGGATTGTTTTTACTTCTGTCACATACACAATAATACTTGCAGCTATATGAATGATGAAATATTCTCTAATCCATTTGCAAAACAGCAAATTTAGTAGAACCAGCCTATTTCATAAAATGTTTTTATACCTTCACCAAAGTTATTTTTCAGGAATTTTGAGCACTAATAACAAAGGCTTTAAATGGCCAGTTTAAGAGGTAGCTGCTATCTAAAAATATTCAGTAGCGTGAGAATCTACTACAATGCAGTCACAGAAAGGGATTATGGAGAAATATGAAACAACATGTAGCTTCGTATATATATAATATTTCTTGTCTTTCAGATCCCAAATACCTCCATTTTTCCCCTGTCCCACATGGCAGTGTGATTTTGTTTGAGTAAAAACAATACTATGATTTTTCATCTTCCATTTATTGTGTGATTTAGTAACTATTCTGAACAGAAAAGCCAGGAGACAAACACCTGTGGCCACCAGAGGAGATTTGGTAAAGTGTTGAGGAGGTGGTATACGTGTGCTAGCAAATTTCTATTAAATCCCTGTTAGTCTGCTGTCTTTTTTCTGTCTCATGCCCTAAGCATCTTAAAGGCCTTTCTTCATAAGGCTATCAGAAAGCTACGTAAGCTCATTCTTAACAGGAACACAGCACAAAGTTAACTTCTTTGCTCTTCCTCTGCTCAACTTAGTCTTCTTTGGCTGTTTAACGCAAGAGCTCTGTGTTATAAAATGCAATGCTAAGTCCTAATTGGACCCTCCAAATGGCTAAAGCTTTGTTAGAGTCTATCTCCTTCCTTTAAATCACTGATTTCATAAATGGATGGGACAGCTTAGATTTCTAAGGGGTATGGTTACACGCAACTTCTTCACAGACTTCAGGGACTTACCCATGACAACTCTATTTCAGCCCATTTTGTCTAGTAAAACAGGGTGCTGGGGAGGGGCAGAAGCAAATTATTTTTAGACAGGAACTTGACAGATGAGTGGGATTCTGGCAAATTTGGTTATAGCATGCTGCATGTTAGTAAGAAAGACAGTTTTCTCTACTGTACTTACAGTTTTGAGCAACCTGGTCTAGTGGTAGGTATCCCTGCCCATGACAGAGGGGTTGGAATTAGGTCCCTTTCAACCCAAACCATTCTGTGATTTTTGTTTAAAGTTATTTTGTAAAGAAGTTTATTCTGTGCTCTTCTACATCAATGAGAAGGTTAGTGGCAAACAAGAAGTCATTAAAGTAGAAGAAATATAAAAAGTAAATAAAATATAAGAAGAACAAAACTCTTAAAAATTAAACAGAAAAGGCAAGAGAAAGTGACATTAGATAAAAGGGTGGTAAACGTACTGAGTTTAGAAAACAACAACAAACAAACATTCCAATTGCTGCTGCTATACCTTGTTGCACAAGGGAGAGAAAAGTAAAAAATTCTAATAGGAAGTGCTCAAATTTTATTTTATTATTTTAAATGTTTCCTATTGTTGTTCCTAGATGACAACAGTTTATGAGGAACAATTTCAAGTCATAGATCTCAGGGCACTGAAAATAGACATTATTTATTCCCTTTTATATATGGACAATCTGAGAAGCAGGAAAATAATGCTACTGTCCTAAAATGATTTGCAATATCAGTGTTGGAATCAAGAAGGCAACTGAACTACGCCATCTGGGAAGCAGAAAAAAACATGGGGAAGTGGTATTGGAAGATTTTTATCACTTTCATAGGAAACGAAGCATCCACAATACGGAAGATCAAATACGTTTAAGATCTGAGCCTTGGATGGGAACCACATTTTTCATTCTGAATTTGTAAATCATCCTGCTCAGCAGGGTCTTGCTCCACCTGCAATGGGCATGTCTCCTTGCTGTCAGGGGGACATTTGCAGACCCCTTCCAACAATGATGTCTTTGACTTCAGTTATGCTGCTTTGAAGGGTTTGTGTCACTGACTTACTGTTATTTGAAAGTAATTGTGTATTTAACAGATTAGCTTCAGAAAATCCTGTCTTTTATGAAAAAATAAGGATTTTTGTTTGTTTGTTTGTAAAGACTGATGGATGGCTGCCAAAATATTTGGCCTCCACGAGAATTTTAAAGTTTTCTTTAATGTGTCTTTGGCAGGTGATAGGCAATAGTAATAGTTGACTTGGATCTGGCAAAAATAGAGTAATTGATTTGATACAATTAATCATAATAAAAAATTACTGTATTTTATTTTTCTTCTTCTTAACTTTTTAGATACCTAGGATGTCCCCTGTTGCCTGGTGGATGAATACTCCCTAAACTGTAGTGTGATCAGGAATGTCAATGCAGAGGGTAGATTTGCTGAAACTAGGAAAGGATGGATGTCTGAGAATTGAGGGATGACATTTGTGTACTCCTTTATCTGTGGTATAGAGGAGTGGTACAGCATCTGTCACAACAAATGTACATGAATTAAGACAATAAATACATGAGCAATGTAAAAATTGCTATTTTTTGTCACTTCAGGCAATGTAATTGATTACCCCAACTGAAAATAAATGTGGAATAGTTTTAGAGAGCCTTATACAAGTGACTCATTGTCTGTATTTTCTCTGTTAGGATTATGAAGTATAAGAAAGACTGAATCAGTATTAACCATTAGTTTGACATGATGTAGTAGAAAGTGCACAGACAATGAAATGTGTATGTGGTCAGCCAGCAGATAAAATTCAGAAGCAGCCTTAGATAGAAACTGTTCAAGAAAGGCAGGCTAGAAGAAGTTTTCTGTGTTCTTTGGTTCTAATGGAGCTTGGTTAAAATACAAGAGCTTCTGTTAACTGGCTGCCTGATAATGCACAATTTATAGAGGGAAAAGTTCTATCTGTCTGTCGTAGTAATTGAATCCAGGTTGCAAGGCTCTTTCCATACAACCAATAATTCTGCATAGACCCACTTCAGCTTTCTTCTCTAGAAATTTACTGCTTCCTGTTCTTCTTAAACAAAGGCTGGAGTTCCCTGAGGCACATGGTTTCAGCCATATGGGTTGACCTGTCTGCATTTTGGAATGCACAAACTGAGGTAGGAAAGGAGGGTGGCACCTCTCAGGACTGATGTAGGTACTCTGAGAAAGGGGAAGGAGAGTGGTAGGGCCAGGACCACCCTAATACAATGGTTTTGGCACACATACTAATGTGCTAGCTTGACCCATTTTTATTTATTTTTTGGTAAAACAATATATTCAACTGGGCAAAAAAGGGAAGAAACGTCTTTGGGGACTTGGAGTGCTTTTAGACTTGCTCAACCAATCCCTTTGGTCACTTCTTTAGATTTGCCAGTAGGAATAAGGGAAGCTAGTTCCCATTCATAGCTCTTAGTGATGTCCCTGGGGAGAACTGAAGGACCTGTGCTGAGCAGGTCTCACTCGAACAAACCAGAGCTGGACACCTCCTTGCATATCTTGTGATTTCCTCCTACTGAAAAACTATTTAGGATCAATTCCTGCCTTTAATTAATAAAGATTGCATCTTTGTTCTGGGTCAATAGAACATCTGCATCATTGAGGAATTACATACTATAGTTGGGTAAGCATAATAATGACTCTATCTCTTTGTATTGACTTCTAGTTTGGTATGAGGTCTGGAAAAAAGGGACCAGCTTATGTGATGTTCTATTCATTTTATTTTATTTTATTTTTATTCCCCGACACTTCTTTGAGGGTATTATGTATTATGTATCTTAGCACCAATAGAAGCCTTTTTTATTGCTGAATCATTTCCAGTAATTTAAGAATAGACTTTAAGTAGCACCACCTATTAATAAAGGAGCATATTTAATACACTTAATGCCATTGCAGTCAATGGAAAAGCTCCCAGTGGGTTCTTGTACAAGTTTTGTGTTTATTTTTTGCCTGTATTTAAGTCTCTGAAAACTCTGAAATCAGTCTACTGAACCTAAGCAGGTAAGCAAGTACATTTCATTCCCTTCTGTATAATTAGTTTACAGATGTGCAGATTTGGAAACCTGAAAACACCTTGGGTATATAGCACAGGCCATAAAATTTCACAAAGTTATTGGTGCATGAAAGTTGTGCTTAAGTGGTAGCTTATAAATAGTGATATAAAGTCACCAAATAATGTAAAATTCCCTGGTGACATGATCCTCACTGACTTGATATTCAATGACCTATTTCAAGGCTGTTCATTTCATTTTACAGCCATAAAGTGTTGCAATATTTATAAAAAAGTTAAAAATGTGTCAATATCCTTTATCCTGAAATAAACAATACATTCAAGAAACCTTTTATATGAAAAGATTTAACTCATAAATCTGTGCTTTGTATTATCCTAATGAGTTATTTTGACAAGAGGATTGTTCTTAAGTGGGATGACTTATTTCTTTTCACACTGAAAGTAAAAGTTATGAAAGGGTATTTTGAATGTGTCTGAAAGGTCTCTGTTATTTTCCAGTCATGAATAAGAACCATGAATGTTTGTTTGTGGCATCAAACATTTGACATCCATTTAAGGTGCAAGCTAGTGTACGTTGGTTTTGGTACATAGTTCAAATCTTTGAAAACCTAGACAAGGTTGATGGTAATTTTTCTCAATAGTAGTATACAGAAATTTTGCTTATTTTTAGAACCAGAGCCAGAAACAGCACACGAAACTATGAAACTATCCCAAAGGCTTTTTTTTTTTTTTTTTTTTTTAAACACTGAAGTTTAGTGAGCTCAAGCTGCTGTCACTGTTTTCCTCTTTCTGTTGAGGGAAACACAGCTTTTTATTTGTAGGAAAAAACATCCCTATTTTACACTTCATGACAATGCTAAAATGGACCGTACCATTCCCAGCATTAGATAGCACCAGTAATCTCACCACATGTTTTAATGAGAACAACTTCCAATTTTCAATTGCACCAGAAGATGGCAATAGTAATTTCTAGTAATCAATAGTAATAATAATTTCACTGAAGTCAGTGAGAGTTCATGAAGAAGGGAGCTTGCAAGATGGTTTATTTCTTGTGGTATCTTGCATTTATACTTTTCATCTTCAATCAAAAATTGAAATACAAAGTTAAAAGTATGGGTTAAATACATGTATCCAAGATAACGTGGCTTTGTTCAGTTTTTAAAAGGATGGTGAAATAGAGTATTTAGAAAATTGACTATTTAAATCAATATTAGCTTAATGTATATTGTAGTCCATCACTGGTATGTCAGGTCTTTGCTTTTATTTTACTCCTCCTTATTTTGAGGAAAGTTATGTAGCTGAAGTCTACTTCAAGGCAAATGTGAAAATCAACCTGCATATTGCAGTTATTAGAACATTTAAAGTCACAGCAAATTTCAACCATCTTATCAGTTCATCAGAGAGCTTGTGGAAGAGTGTCTTGACATTTCAAAATTTGTTCATAAATTCTACTGCATTCACTGTGGTTTCCTACCTGGCCCTGGTTTGTGCTTAGTGGCATGTATGGTGTCCTGCAATGACTTACAGTCATGATTCACATAGAGTGTCTTTTGCTGCCCTAAAGTATCATTACCGGGATTACTGTTGGCTGGCTAAGCAGTGGCCTCACTAAAATCTGTACATCTTTGCTGGTAACTTCTTAATCTGGCATGCTGAGCAGTCCTAAAGTACAGAGCACATCTTTTAACACTATATGAATATTAACTTAATGAAAACCATAACTCAGGCTGTCCTTCAGCATTAAGAAGTGTTTGGCAGCAATGTTAGGTTAAACTATTTCATTCCCACTATTTGTTTGTGGCCAAAGCAATCCTGTGAAGCAGCTAAGAGGCAGGGCACACAGACTTGAATTTGGCACTGTGTGTAGCTTCTGGTCAATTGGAAGTGTGGCCAGGACATCTCTACAACTTGCCAAAGTCTCAGTCTGCTTGCAGCACTCTGGGTGCATGAATGCTATTGTTCAGGTAGTCTGGGTAGGGCATGGAGTAATTTGGTAACAAAAATCAGACTGTGGAAGATGTGGAAAGGCAAGGCAATTCAGAAGTCAGCCACAACTTTTAAATTTTAATTTAAATTACTTACAGATGTTTTGGGGAAGATTTTGTATAAATTATTTAGCTTGCACCATATAATGAACATTATAGAGAAATACCACTTTGATCTGGATTATGTATGAATAGCTGGTTTCTTTGCATCAACACTTCGCTGAGCATGTCTGTAAATTAAGCATTCAAATATGTAAGCTCACAGCAAACCATAAAATAAAGATGTTTTAGACTGCCCTGTATCTTTCCACAGTCTTTATTCACATAATCAAAGTAAAAGTACAAATGCTGACCCAAATATTTGATTTAAGAATTGGAAAGGGAGAGGGAGAGCAGAGGTGTCCATGTCAGCGGGGGGTTCATAATCTGAATAAACTTTCAAATTAAAACAATATGGAAAAACTCTGTGCCTTAAGGGCAGAACAGCTTTACTGTATAACCCATTTTATTTGGTCTGTTATGGTTTTCTCTGCAGAACAAAAATATCACTGTCTGCTGGCTAAATGGAAAACAGTTGGATCATAAAAATATCAAATGAATCTATTTGGCAACCACTATTAATCTACACATATTTATGTAACTGTTAGTTTTCTTCTGGAATATACTGTCTGGAAATATAGCCTGGGGCTTCCTCAGATCTCCTGGAAAGAATTAGCGTTCAGATCACCTTTGTAAAAATACATTACTTAGAACAGGTTAATTTTTTGCTACATTCTTTGATTTATTTTTTTTTTATTTTTTATTTTTTTATTTATTTATTTATTTATTTTTAATATAAATTACTATTCATTCGTAATGAATAGGTATTAGAATAGTTCTACTTAGTTATAGCTAACACAGATATTTACATTACCAGGAAGCCCTAACATCTGCTTTCAAGTGACCATCAAACTTTAGTGAATTAGTAAATATGGAACACATTGTGAGTTTATTTTGAATGCTTGAAAATGGGAGATTTAATACCTGTCTCAGAGCTTTTGGGCCCCAAAGAAAAAAGAAGTTGCTAATGAATTTCCGATTGTTTAGAGTATTTAAAGAAATCAGTGCAATTCAGCCTACAGATTCTGAATTTCCTGTTTGCTTAAGATGAAACATAATTGTTTGTTAAAGCCAGCTAAATTACTTATGAAAATGACTTCTGTTAATGGAGTCACAGGAAGCCTGTTCTACAAGGTGATAGATACGTATCTTTCTTTCATAGTTCATGTGTCCTCAGAAGAAACCAAATCTTTGCTACAATCTCTCTCTAATCTTTTTGCTCGGTACTATTGTTCCCTGATAGATATAAAACTGTTATGTGAGTTACAGATATGATCTTGCCTTTTGTCTAGACAAAATAATAAGCCCAACGCAGCAGAATCATGTTAGACACCCACTGACTTTATTAAGGTCACTGGCAATATTGCATTAAATTTCAGCGGAACTATTTTTTTCTCTATAGACTTTTAAAATTTGATTTAAAAGGTCTAAATGATTAATATATCTACTAAAAATAATTTGCCATATTTTTTGCTTTCTACTATCAGATTTCCTAGCCACTTAGAGCCCTTTCTGTAGAAATTGTTTCAGTGGTTGCAAGTAATCATGTTCATCATTTTTATCTGATGCTGTTTGTATAGCCCTTATGTTCTCCACAAGAATTTGCTCTTTTATTGTAGACATTTGCTCAAAGATGTACATTTTATAATTAGAGAATATGTGCTAGAGAGCTCTAGACTAATGGTCATCTACGTTAATTTTTGGGAATTGGAGAGATCTAATCCTTAAACAAAAAATAAGAAAAGATGAATTGAGAAACTGCAAAGAGTAATGCCTTTATGTAGATTAAACTGATGATATAATTTGAAATGTCAGTTCTATTGTGAGAATCTGCATTAATGCTTATGGAACTTCATATGGGTTGTTTATGGAAGTCTCATGCATATGTGATCTCAAATTCTGTAGTAATACTTTTGTTTAAGTGCCAAGTATTTTTTACAAATAGCATCTGGGTACCTGGGTCTTCCTACAGTTAATAAATATTGTCCATTCCTTCCACTCACTAGAATTATTTTTACCAAATAGGTTCTTATTTCTGATCTCCAGGACTGCCCATTTTGTTGTGAAGCTCTAGGAAAAAAATTCTGCTCATTGGTGTTGCTCAAGATGACAGTGGTAGAGAAGTTGCACCTGGTTGCATATACCTCCTTAACATTATAACAGCTCATAAAATTTATGAAAGCTTTGACACTGTTGCCATTCTGAGGCCAAAACTTTACTAGGAATAGAGATTTTCATTTGTAGTTTGAGTGCAGTTGGTGAGGTCTTCTGGGAGGATTATTGAGCTAAAGATCAAAAATACATCCTGACACTTAAAATGGGGCCATATGATGCTTCTGAAAGGCAATCAGACTTGCTCTGTCTGGTGTCCTCTGAAAGACAGAGGATCCCTTCAGAGCTGTGTCTCTTTACAGAGAAAATGCATTCTCCCTGGCTCTTGCATGCTTTGTTCTGGCTTTTGTGATCTTCACTCTCAGTGTTCCCTGAAAAAATACCACTGTTTCTGTGATTTATACATCAAAATGCATTCTCTGATGTAGCTGCAGCTTGATCCCTTAACTGCTTTGAAAACTAGCACCAAGGTTTTCAGCTGTTATAAGAACGTGACTGGATGTCAGTGGACAGTTTTCAGCATAAGCTACATATTTCAGCATAAGCTACTGCCCTGGAAGAAGGAGGGCAGTCACATAAGCACCATAAGGGGCTTAAAGTTATTTTGGCTTTCAGACTTGCCTATGCATTACATAAATGGAGTACAGAAGTAAAGATGCATGAACCATTGTAGTTATCCCATCATCCAAAAGGAACATTTTTCTAAAGAAGTGTGGATGATGGATGATATCTTTGGAAAATGTTGTCATTCTAAGTATAACTTTGCATCATCTTGATAAGTGGTGACTTATGTTGCTGTTGGAGGAAAAGGGGGATATCTTTTTGAAAAAAATCTTCTATATGGTAGCCTTTTGGTCCTTTCTCAGTTCTGTATTACTGTATTAGATTTATTTATTTATTTATTTATTTTCTTCATTCACAAGATAAGAGATGTTCTGGATTCAAGAGGTTTGCCTCATTAGGAAATGCGTGGTATATGGTAGTGTGTTACTGGAATACTGCTTTAGGCTAAACCAGTCTGTCACATGTCATTTTCTCTGCCATGGCTTCCACAAAGAGGGTGGATGAAGCGACCTGTTGAACAGAAGCCTTCAGAAAGGAGGAAGAGATACTCACCAGGGTTCTTCCAGTGGTTTTGGAGAACGTGATGGGAGATGCATGTCCTCTGCTCCTGCCACATAACTGTGCACCTCAGTAGCTCTCTAGAGGCTGCCCTGCAGGATGCACGGGCATGACCAGTCCTGTTGTGACCCTCACTCTGTCAGCAACTGGCTTCCACCTACAAGGATGAGGAAGAAGACGAAGAACACAGGCAATGGGCCACAGAGCTGACGTATCAGCCATGCTACAGCAGCAGTACAGAGGTGCAGCAGACACATCAGGCTAGGGATAAGGGAGGTAGGTTTCTCTTCTCTGTGGACACAAGCTGTTTCTTCTGAGTATGCATAAGTTGCTGGAGTTCTTTTGCTTTGGTTTATGCTCTGAGACATTTGGAGTGCTTTTTTTAAAAAATTGATGTTCCCACTTTTTAGTTATTTTGCCCAGGAAGAGAACATAATGGTAGAGTGACATATAACTTTCTATTTTGTAGACTCTGATTTTATGTGTTGCTTTTGATGGAATTTGCAGTCCAAGATGTTCTCTTTAACCAACTGAAACAATATATTTAGGTGTAAACACAAAAATACATTTGATTATAGCTCATGCAATTGTGGTTAGATTTCATTAGTCGAACTTCCAGAAAAAGAGCTTAATCTCTGGATTTGAATGTAAAGCTGATATTCAGATATACTGTTGCACATTTATTGTACAACTTCAGTGCACAAGAAAAAAGTCTGATACCTTTTATGTCCACCTCTGCCAGTACAGTTCAGTGTAATTTTCTGTTCATTCTCCCCCCTGCCCTCCCAACTACAGATAAAAATTGGATAAGGGATAAAATGGGGCAATTGCATTTTGTAGAAAATAAACTAGCTGATTCCATATTTATAAACTTTATTAACCTGACAAGGAGGAGTGGAATAGCCAGCAAATCATGTGCAGGATTGAAAATGTCAAAGTTGTGAAGCATAGTACCATAATTACCAAAGTACATCAGGTATTATTAGAATTTTGATAGTTCCCTCTTCTGACAAGTATGGTAATGAGAACAGAAAATATACAAAATTAATTTATTTTCATGACAAAAATAGTAATGAGGTGAGATGATTACATCCAATTCGCAATCTCAGAGTTGTCATTTCCCATTGGACTGGACCAGTAATCTTAGCAGCTTAATTAAATCAGTAATAATAATTCCTCCTCCCTTCCCCCTCTGCTCAGAAGAGGGAAAATTTAATGGAAAGGCAAGAACATTTCCACAGTAAAAGTTGCCTTGAGGTTTGCACTCAAAACAGTGATTAAGCATTTTATTATGTACTTTTATCTATGCTCTTGAACACTGAACTTGTGAGTTAGTCTTCAGAAGAGACCTTAAGAATAGTTAAACATTTTGCTAAGTATGCATTATGTATGTTGCAAGGGAAAACTTCAAAGATTTGTATTTTCTGTGAACTCTATACCAAGTTTTTGTTTGTTTGTTTGTTTTGTTGTTATTGTTGTTTTTCCTTATACTAATAGTATAATGTGTATATTAACGTTTAAGGAAGTGATCAAATAATACTGCTTGACCTCAATATTATTTATATTGTGAACTTATTAGTGCAGCATTATTGAAAGGATTTTAAAGCAACTGACATTCTGATTAAAAATCATATTAAATAGCAGTACACACTAATCCAGAAATTGCTATTTTAATTAGTCAATTAGCAAATTAGCAGCTCTCATATTTGGTTACACTTCTACTAAAGTCCAGTACAAATGAAGTATCATTTTTTTTTTTTTAAATCTTTTTTTTTTTCTTCTTTCTTTTAAATCAGTAGCCATTAGGGTAGAAATTAGTAGCAACATGTAGCCATTAGGGCACAAATTAGGCTGTCTCAGTGATTTAGACTGTGATTCAGGGGTACCTCCTTAAATAAGGACAAAGGACATAAAAGAAATAAATGGAAAGCTTTCTTATCAAGTCTCATAAAGTAGCTACAGCCAATTTGTCTTTGTTTCGATACTTCTTCTATTTGTCTGCCTCCTTTTCTCCTCTTTCTCAGGATCAGAGAGTTAGAGGGGAAGCCTATGTGTCTCTATCTGCAATTTTCTGAAACCTGTATGAAGCTATGATACAAGTTAACTCTGTTAGCATCCCCATCTGATTATAGGTAATCAATTTCATCTTTTTTTTTTTTTTTCCTTTTTTTTTTTTTTTCAGTAAATTCCTCTGATAAACATCAGTCTCCAAGTATAAAAATAATTTCCAAAATCTCTTAGGTTTTCTATCAGCCATCATAATTACCCTACTTATTAGCTTCTTATATCAGATTTTTTTTTTTTCTTTTAAATTCAGCACCTCTTAGAAGCTGGAGATAGGGTTAATAGAAACAACCTTAAAAGACTAAGGTGCTCAGTCACACTTCTTAAGTAGTAGGTGGCAAAAAGTACATTATCTAATATTATATCATTATCCTCTGTGGATGTTTCTAATGTGAATCCTTACTGACCTGTTCCAGTGCTATCAGAAACATCAGCAAAAAATCTGGAAGAAAATACATGGATTTATTACTGAGAAAATGTACAAATGACACCACAGCTGAACAGTAAATAAGGTAGCTCATATATATAGATTGGTTTAATTGGGTTTCTAGAGTGTTTCTTTTGGAAAACAAAACAAAACAAAACAAAACAAAAAAACTCAAAACAAAACAAAACAAAAAAAAACCTCAGGTTTTAAAAAGGCCAAATGCAAGATTACAGGGTTGAGGACAAAGAATGTAGGCCATAACATGAGATGATGTCCTGCTAAAACGCCACTGGGAAAGACACTGGCCTCATGGTAAAAGATAATAGCAGTGCATGAGTTTCCAGTCCTGTTGTAGATATGGGATGATGTGGGATGTTAAAATGTTAAAGGTCTTTCCAGCCAAAATTGTTAGAATATCAAAAGCTGGATCAAGGCATGCAGCTGCTGAAATTACCCAGCAAGACCTAGGCAAATCAGATCCCTGAGAATTTTGACTTGGCTACATGGTGGAAGGCATTTACAAAGTCTCTTTAGCTGGTATTCTTTGTTGAGTACTGAGGCGTATCAGACAGAAAATCAAAGGGAGAAGGTTACAAGGCAGTGTGTTGTTGCAGCTGTTGTCCAGCCCAGAACACATGCTGGTAGGGGACCCCAGGGCCAGGGAAGTTGTGCCAACGCTGATGGAGTGCTTCCTATACAGGTAATCATGGCAACATCATTTGTTCCTGATGCAGGTACCTCAGTGCTGTTGGCCTCACAAAACTTGATCCCCACAGAGCTCCCCTCTGAGTGCCAGTGAAGTTTGTTTTTTTGTACCTTGGCTCCCCCTTAATCATTGACAAAATCCCTCCACCCCTCCTGTTTATTGCATGCAGCCATTTCTCATGTCACATCTGGCAGTTTTCCACGTCCTTCCAAGTCATTAAACACCTAACAGAGAAAAACAATACTGATTTAAGAAACATCAAAGTTATGTAATTGCCTTGTGATTTTTTTCTCACTTCTGTAAACCTGGGTGTGTCATTTGTTCCCTTTAATTGCTGCGAAAAAGACTGGTCTTGCTCTGGGTAGTAGTTTTACAAACATGTGGTTTTGCACCCAGAGATTTTCATTTGGCATGCTACTTGCTATTTAGAAAAGCTCTACATTAACTTGTGAATATTAGGTATAGTCTGAATCCCACTGTGAAATCCAGTGTTTGGTTTGGAGCTTTACCTTTTAATTTTTCACAGCTTCAAATGGTCATATAAATAAATATAACACAAGTTGTGAGAGTACATCAGAACTTTAATGAAAAAACAACTAGGGCTTTCACTTATCTATTAACTTTCTATTTTCCCAGAAGAAATTGTTTATGTCAATATTTTATTATGATGGGGATGAACAGGAGAAAGAAGCAAAGTCTAATCTAAGCAGATGGTTGTCGAAACTGCACAGAGTAGCTGAGAATATAAAAATAAATAAGAAGAGAGTTTCCCTCATTTTGTTTTTATGTCATGAATAGTGAATAAATCATACATTATAGACAAATCAAAAATACCTAAAAAATAGATAAAGCGTAAAATGAAAAAGAACTAAAACAAGGTTGCTGAAAAGTATTTTGCAGACTAATATGTGATTACTGTTAGACCTTAAATAGTCAGTGAATGCTGATATGACTGAAAACAATAAAAATGGACATATGCATTATATTTATGCATTGATAATCTCATCTTGGAGATATTACAAGGATGATTCACTTTAACAAGAAAAGAAGAATGTATTTCAAGCTGTTACTTAGTTACTGACAAATCAACTGTGTTACTTGGGCAGAAGGATGGGCAAAGTAAATTTGTAAGACAGATAGGCTGCTATGAGTTTTACATCTGACGGATGAAAATCTGAATGCTAACCCAAACTTTTCTCTCCATTTAGAGACTTCTCTTTAGCCAGTCTACACTCTGATTTTTGATTTTTACTGGAAAAATCATAGAATGGATCTGTCTTTCCTATTTAGATGAGTTTCTAGACTCAGACTGGAATGAATTAGACCTGGACTAATTATTTTCTATGTGGTTGGAAAGTACACAAATTAAATAGAAAATTGAACTAATAGAACAATATGTATCTACCAGCCTTTTTGAACAGTGTCTGACTGCCTTGCAATATTTGTCTGTGTAAATGTGTATATATTGTATTTCAATGCTTATACATGCAAAAGTAAATCTTTAATGGAATTTTATATAAAGAGGTTAGGACTACATAAGTGACTCTTGGTGTCACTGCAGAGTGTGTTTGTGGTTACAAGGTTACTTAGCCTATTGTTGCAGCAGAATTTATCTGACTCACAGAATAGAGGGACTGCAACACACATTTCCAGTTAAGTGGGTGCCTTTGAACTGTGTTAAATTGAGGGTCTTCATTGACTCGGATTACTAAATCATTACATGTTGTACAGTTAGTATTATTGCATTGTATGTATATGTATATGTAAAATACACATAATGTATGAATACAGTAATTATAAGAATTCTAAAGGATAAAAATTCTTCAAAAACAAAGGATCTGATTTTAATCCCAGTTCATTTGTGTCTGAACTTTTACTTTGAAGGGTAAGGTTTTTTTTTTCTCACTCCTTCTGCTCTCCTGGAACAAGGGAATTAAATCCACAGTCTGTTCCCCACTAATTTTCAATTACTAATGCCTCCTATTCAAAAAGTAAAGAGGTTTCAGTTCTTATACGTAAGTATTCCTGTTCTAAAGTAAAAGGTTAATTTGAGTACTGAAAATGTGAACATTGCCTCGGCAGTTTAACAGATATTTTGAGCCCTTGTAAACTAATTTATACTAGCAAGGATAAAAATTACAAGGGTTACTAATCTTCATGCTGAAATCATTAAGATAATTACCACCAACTGTTTTATTATCCAAGTATATCAAGGGAAATGTAGTTGCATCCTAGAGCAATGAGTGAAAACTCAGTAGGTATGTACCAATCTATGCTTTAAATGGCATGTTGAAAAATGGATACTGAACCTGGTGCATGTGTCTTGTACTGGTGCATAAATTTCCCATTGGTAAACTTAAAAAGTGTGTGTATTAAGTAGAATACAGTCTCTGCAAGGAGATCTGTGATTTCCTAATATAGCCATGTCAGGTCTACTTTTGTTTTGGTATTTTCCACTCAGTACAGTACTCCCACTGATTTGGTTTGCATCTCTTTCTTGTGTTTCTTTATTTCTGGTAAATAAAGCTATTACTTGTGTTTATTTTTTTTTTCCTAAATCAAAAAGATAACACTTTCAGGATCTTTTTGTAACTTTTTTTTTTTTTTTTTTTTTTTTTTTTTTAATCCAGTCTTGTAAAGCAAATGAACAAATCTTAGAGGAATCTTTCTGTAATCAGTGCTGCAAGTTTTTTTTGCTTTCTTTCCCCTTGAGTTCCACAATAGAAATATTTCCTGCTTTCCCATCAGGAAAATGTAAGGGGTTCTGTGAAGTCTTTTTAGGCTTGTAAAATTCAGAAAAGACACAAAAGTTATTCTGAAAGAACAAATACTCAGTGCTATCATTCACACCAAATCTGTGCCATCACCTTTCCCAGAACACCTCAAGCAAATAGGCTTACAACCGAATATAAATAGTTTCTAGACTATTTTCTTTTACAATAAATAGCAAAGATATTTAAAAAAATAAAAAAAAATTAAAATATCAGAAAAGCCTTTAAGGATTAAAATTAAGGGTTTTCTTTGGAAAAGGGATAAAAGAAGTCAACAACCAATCAACTTCTTCAGTCCTTTTTCCAGATTGAAAATAAGAGGAAAAGTCTGTAAGGTAACGTTTTTCTATTTTATATATCCCTCTTAGGGGAAGGCCCACTATCATAATAAAAGCACCCTCACCCAATGAAGCTGTAAAAGCCAGGTTAACAGTGAACAAAATATTCTGTACACATTGTCATATCCTTAACAGGTGCAAATTGACTTTGCTTCATTGACTTCAATGGTAAGTGTAAAATATGTCTATATGTGTAAAATATGTATGTCATCTGTGAATCCAATCCACTGTATTAAATTAATTACAATATGAGCTAACTACCCAGGGACTATATTTATACTTCAGTTGATCATGTGTAAATACACAAGAAAAACATTTCCTAGAAACTCACCACTTAGCCTTTTAAACAGGTTCAGTTACTCAGTATTTCATTAAAACTACCTACTCTGTGAATTAAGGAGAGGGGAAAACAAACCCAAACCCTTAGGGACCATGTTTAGATGTACTTTGAGGTTCTGCCTCATTGTACAGATGTCTTTACTTTAGCAAACAGAATTCAAGTTTTCACTTATACTGAGGCTCTCACAAATATATATAAACATATGAAGCTTTAATGAAGAGTCAAAGGTAATGACTCCCTGGACTTTTAGAAAGGAACAGGAAAAAATGGAGTGAGTTTTTTTGGATGTGGCACCTTTCTTGTTTTTATTTCAGTGTTGTGGTTGTAAAGGATGTGTACAAGTCTAGTGCATTAGACTGATACAGGGAAAGAACATGTGTAGTTACAGAGAAGTCTGACAGATGGGAAGGACCCAGGGGATCTGAGGTCAGAGGATAACTGATTGCTCATACATTATCTAGTAAAAATAAATAAATAATTGACATTTTAGTCTGTACAAATTCAGTGAAGAGCACATAGGTTGCCAATTTGGAGTAATAGATAGATTCCTGAATACAGTTGTTAAGATTTTAGAGATAGTATTGAGTGATCTTTCTATTAACAAATAAGATATTGGATTCTGCCTAATTTTAACTGTTGCATACAAGTCAGAAATTACAACAACAAAAAAAGAGTATAGATTTTTATGCAGTATTACATTAACTTTCTCGAAATAATGATGATACTTTTGAATTAAATGACAATTTGGATATTTCCCAGTTCTTACAGAATGCCTGTGAAAAATAGAAAAAAAAAAAAGAAAAAAAAGAAAGAAAAAAAAGCACAACAAATGGAAAACATTCTGGTCAAATGGATAAGGAAAGAAAACATGCAAGCCAGATGACCATTTCAGACCCTAAAAACAATTAATTAAAAGTAATCTCTCGAACATTCTGGACAATATGGAAAAAACAATGCCACAACTCATACTCTACATTCCAACAGCTGGCCTGTGGCTTAAGGTTTCTAAGAGCAATTGACTGTCATAGGTGAAGAACAATATCTTGACAGAAAGTAATTGAATAAAATTGAAAATTCAGATCTTTCTGTGCTCTCTTTTTCAGTTTTGTATGGATTTTCTCTTGCTGTGTGCCTCTGTGAATGAGGATGGCAAGACCTGTATGTGCAGGCACTTTATGTAATGCATGTAAGTAGAGAAAGGGAAGGGTGGATTTTCACACCAGCTGTTGGAAGCTTTTTTGTCACTATTGTCAAAGAATGTTAAGTATGGTACAAGGAATAGTTCCCATTTGGTAGTATAGAAAGAGTCTGACAGACCTTGCTGTTTATGAAAATAGCTGTTGCACGCTTCCTAGCTGCACCCCCAGTCTTTTCTTCAATTGCTGCTTGTTAGATCTCTAGTAATGCTAGCAACCCTCACTAAATGGGGCTTTGGGGATGCAGTTTCTTGCAACATAAAGCTGAAAAGTGTTTGCATAGATGTTTTCACCTAGCATCTGGCATCCACGAGATCTGTGTTTAGGGAAATGCATTTGCCAGTTTCCAGTACACCTAGGAGTGGTTCAGCCAAGATTTCCATAGCCTTATGGGATTTTTAGGCACTCAACTGGGCAGAGCATTATGTAGCAAAGAGCGGTTCATGAAAAAATACAGTGTTTGGCTCCCAAATCCTAGCTGTCCTTATTGTATTGGTATTGAAGAGAGAACTAAGTCAAAACTACATTTCTCAGTCAGAATCCTTATCAGGCATGCAAATATAGAAAAGACATTACCTTCACAACAACCTCATAGTTTACCATATATTAACACAGAGACATTGATAATTCTATATACACTACTGCTGTGTTGTGAGGACATTCAGGGTAACTAATGCCATTTGCTTCCTGCAGATTTCAGTGTCAGAAATCTGTGTCTGTTGTTGGCTCAGCTCTCATAGAAAGCCACAGTGCTTGCAATGCTGAAACCACGCAACTGTGGTGCACAGCCTGTGACCAATTCAGAGATGAAATATCATCTCTGCTTCCCTCCAGTGTCCAAAACTATTTTGCCCTGGAAACTCCTGTGGGGGAGGTATCATCTGTATCATAGAGTACACAGATCTTGTTGTGATGCTCAGTTTTTTTAAGACTGTGTCATGTTATTTTTGTCCTTGAAATTTGTGGAAAGAAAAGGTCACTGACCTAATTTAGATCAATGCAAAATCCTAAATATCCTGTTGCCTATGACTCAGAAGCATACTTTTTACTGAAGACATACTACTAGTAACTTTAGGTTATAATTATTTATATAATTTTGGCGGCTTACAAGAAAACTGGATGAATAACCATTTAAGAATATTACCAACCAATTTATTTATGTAATTGGCAATATCTTTGCAATTACATAAATACTAAAAAATGCCAAATGACTAGATAGTGGCATACTGAGTTCTATAAAGCAGTTACCCTGCTCCATTCGAATGTATGGTGCTTTCCATGCTGCACTATCCACAGATAGCTTTAAGAAAAAATAAAAAAAGAATAAAATCATCATATTTCCCTCTATTATAATTGACCATTTTAATGTAAATGTGGGCCCAATAAAAGCTATTTATTTACCCTACTTTTACTTTTTATACTTATACCATTTATACTACTAAATGAATACTATTTATTTATAATACTATTTATTTATA
This sequence comes from Aythya fuligula, assembly GCF_009819795.1. NCBI lineage: Eukaryota > Metazoa > Chordata > Aves > Anseriformes > Anatidae > Aythya > Aythya fuligula. The sequence goes on from NC_045562.1 coordinate 39,672,437, forward strand.
CTACTAAAAACTATTAAAAGTTTTAGCCTAAAAGTCTTCAGGATAGATTGATTTGAAATGCTTTCAATGTACTTTGAACTGTAGACATAATTACCGTGCAGATAGAATCCTATAATATTCTATGGAAAAATTCATACTAATTCTAGATGTAAGGAATTGACAAGTGCACGAATAGTTCTGTGTGACTTTTCATGTAAAAAGGTAAAAAACAGTTCTTCAGCCTTTCTTGACCTTTATGCAGAAGCAAATTTGACAAATTGTTGATGAACATTCTAAAAAGATAAGCTCTTTCAGGGCTAAAAAAGAGTACGAACTGTATTTCAAGGTAGGTTGTGGATATTTTGACAGATACGTGACAACATTGTTAACAACTATTTTGTAAAATTAAAAATGGGGAAAAAAAAGAAGGAATTTTAACTTGCAAAAATTTGTTGTTCATATTAGCAGTTACCAAGGCATAAGAGTTTTATACAGCCTTTCTTAGAAAATAAGTAATTTTTTGATAATTCTGTAAAGCAAACACAGTAAACTATATAAAGGCTGATTTCAAATCCACAACAAAATACTGCTGTTTTGCTGTAAGTATTACAATGCCTAATGATATTATACCAAGTTTGTTTTGGAAACTTAAGCAGTTAAGGTATTGATTTTGCTGAAGTTTCTTAAATGATGAAACAACCTCTGGGATTTTAAATTGTTTGTTTTCTTGACATTTTAAATACACTTTTAATTGTTAAGAATTAGAAAGAGTAACAAAAGCTGAAGATAATATAGCTTATTCTGAGCAAAATCCAGCCTGAAGGTAGGTTTGTCTTTCAAAGAGAGTGAAAAAAAACAACAATTAAATGATGCTTTCACTTTACTAGGCTGATTAGAAGCAATTCAAGTGCCTCAAGTGATGTAAAGTTTTAAATCTATTGATTAAATTTGCATCTCTTAATTTAGAAATGATCATCCATGTGGAGTGCAGCCTAAACAGCAGAATCTTTCACTACTTAAGTATTGATTTTTAATATGTCAAATGTACTAATTAAAATTGATATTTTGTAGATTACATTTTAAATATTAATATTTGCTTGAATTTTAACCACTGACATCTGTGATATTTTGCAGAATTATATGGGTCATCACATGTTACTCCAGCAGAGTTACAGAATGACAGTGGAAGTAGCTTCTTTCAATACAGAAGTCTATGAAAACTGGGCTTCCTTTCTGTATGTTATATGGCACATAAGACTGTTTTAGCTGAGCGGAATGGTGCTTTCATGGTATGGTACTGCTATCATGCAGTCTGGCTTAGTTCATTTCATAATGGAGAGCCATGAATAAATGGGTTGAAAACAATGACTTTGAGCATTATGTCCCTTAGGATTACAGACACAGACTTCTGCTATATGTTCACCTGGTTTTGTTGTGAGCTAATGCTCACCTGTTTGGAGCTTCTTCCTGACAGTCTTGGACATTTTCATGGCTAGAGAATTATTCAAATCAATTAATCTTGGTGATTTGGATTGATGCTCCTCAGGACAAAGGCAGCAGGGCAGAATTTGTCTGGTATTTTTTCATCTGTGTAAGGTAAAAAAAAACCCTTTCAAATGTTCTGAGTTTTGCAATATTACTGCCTTTTCAAGTATAATTTCACAATCTCCATGGAACCAGACATGTGGAGTTTTAAGATTATTTTTTTCAGTTAACTGATAAAGTGCATTTCAAATTATTTAATAGTGAATAAAACTTTATTGTTCTCACCTAAAGAAGGAAGGAAGTAAAATTATCCAAATTTTATAGGAGATTAAAAAAAAACAAAAAAACAAAACAACAAAACAAAACAAAACAAAACAAAACAAACAAACAAAACAAACAAACAAAAAAAACAACTTACAGGGCTGACATAAGAAACCAGGTGTCTCGAACTGTGAGCCCAGCCTATGGATGCAAACAGACTCTCAAAGAACAGGCTAAATGGAAGTTCTCCAAGTATAACTGTCTTTTTTTTTTTTTAGTAGTTTATCCTTATTCTCTATGCAGAAACAATATACTCTTGAAATGTGTTGTATGAATGTAGCATATTCCCTGCAGACAAGTAGAGCTTAAATGAATAAAATGCAAATGAAGGCTGTATTGCCTGAAAAGGTATGAAACCTGTTGCTCACTATTACATAAAGAATATATGAAGAATAGGATCTCTAAAAAGGCATCGATCATTTAATAAAAATTACACTGGAATTTGGCAGTCCTCATTCTTTACTAATATCATCTAAAGAATCTCATCATTATTGACAGACTCCTACTATGGACAGAGAATAAGCACATAAGGAGGTAATGTATTAGTGAACAAAGAATAATGTTACAAGGAAAAAGAAATTTATGCAGAGAACAGGTACATAGCAGAGTTTATTAGAAAATAAAATATGTTATTTGCCTCACTGTCCTCTGAGTTGCTTGGTGATTTGGCAGCAGTGATTTAGATGTCCTAATTCAGTGAAAGATGAATGAAACCTACTTATTTCCATTGACTGTACAGGTAATCCAGACAACTAGTTTGAATGTACATGTCTATATTGTATAAATCAATACTTGGCAGATGAAATTATCTCCCAAAATCCAAGCTAAATGAACAATGACCAAAGATCAATTGCCAGTTTTGGGTGAGCCCAGCAATATGGAAAAGGAGAAAAGCTGATCTTGTGCTGCCACATAGTGAAGGCCTCAGACTGCATTTATGTGCTGGATGGATGGACTGGTCCTAGGTACAGGCATACATGCTCAGCATCTGGCTCTCCTGCTGGGAGATCTCGTAGTGATATCAAAAATGGGCAAACACAGAAGTGACATTTTTTTCTTTAAAAGGTTGCATGCACTATGTGATTTCAGGAGAATTAGTTTTGTTAGCATGGGCTGTTTTAAGAAGAGAGGTGGCATGTCACCCTGCCTTGGATCCACTGCCTTGGATCCACTGGGGAGTCAGATGAGAGGTGGGCCAGATGTTATCCCTTTGACTCTTTGTAAACTTGGGCTCCCTAAAATAATATAAGTTTTTGAGTTTGGACTTTAAAGCCCTGCCTCTATAGCTGAACATCCCTAAATAGAGTTGCTGTGATCTCAGGTGTACTTCACTGTGCATTTCCATTCTGTTTAAGTGTATTTTGTGTTCAAGAATGTAATTTTTATTACTATCAGAAAGCACAAAATGGAGAATTATAACTAAAACGGATTCCAGCTGCTTTTATATTTAGCCTGAAATTAATCTTCTTTAATGAAAGGGTTAGTCTGAAGGCTTGAAGTACGTGTAAGTGATACATTTCTCCCAATCATAACATTCATTATTTTCAATTGGTAATATGCATATTTCATTTTAAAAAATACATAAGATGCTCAAACTCCTTGATTACTATGAAATTCTGTGCAAAGAATTTATGAGAGAAAGTTTTCAGGCTTGTCAATAAAGCCTAAAACCCTGCTGCACTGAAGCTTATATGATATGCTGCATACGCTTTTCTAGCATGAACCAGCAGAATTAAATATGACCCAGCTTTACCTCCCTGTATTTAACTCTTACCAAATGAGTCATTTATCCTATACTAAAAGCATTGAAGGAACAAAAAGCAGTAATTGATAACATCATAAAAAATAGAATTGCATTGAGAGCAAATAGCAATCTTTAAGTAATAGAATAGACACGTAGATCACAGGTGTGACTGCTGACTTGGGAGTAGCATTTATATGGACACTATTGCATTTATGTGATTAAAGGAAAACATTTTAAAACACTAACAGTTATAATTGCATCCTTGTTCAGTTCATTAAAACACTTTTTTAATTTTTTGGGAAAAACAAACAAACAAACAAACAAACAAACAAAAAACTAAACCAGATGCATTTATGCTGAGCAGAGAATTTGTGAGGCTGAGCAATTTTCTCAGAGTTGAATTATGGACTATTAACAGATAGAACCTGGCAAGAGAATTGCTAATGTGAAAGGGTGAATGTTCTCCAAGAAAGTGATACATTTAGAAAAAGGGAACAAATTTAGTTGACATGGTAAGGACTCTTTCATTTAAAGTTCACCACATAGTTGCACATTATGGGTAATACTCACCTGGTATACCTAATTAGTGATCAAAATTTCATGCAGACAGCTTTTGGTTTTGGTGAGAGATCCTCCAGTAAAGGAAGCGGTGGTCTGGCAGCTCCAGTTCTTTCTAGCTCAATTCCTCCCCATACAGCAGGAATTCAGACATTTCTCTGGTCTTGCATGCTGATAATTTTGCAGGGGAGATCGAAAAAAAGGCTTCAAATAACTTTAAAATGTATTCAAAATAGCCTCTCATTGGCAATTTTTATGTTCAATCCTTATTTTAAAATTGTGATATGTGCACTTTATATACAAGAGATTGAAAAGATATATAATAGATGCATTTTTGACTCTCACTTGATATGGGGCTCTCATTTTGATAGCATGATGTCTTAGCCCTCTAACTTTCTGTATCTTTCTTACTACTATATATTTGTTATAGTCTTATTATTTCATCTGTGTTTTCATTCTCTTGAATTGCATATAAATATTTGTTACCTCCAAGAAGGCAAGGCTTCAATATCTGCCAGAGAAAGATTTCCTGTTCTCATCATGCTTCCTCTAAAGTCTAACAAAAAAAGACATATTGTCATTTAGCTAGTTACTAGACCCAAATAAGTTTCAAAGCTTAAGCAAACACAGCTGGGAGCATGGTACCTATGGTGGATGAAAAGCAACTCTTTGATACAAATTAAGTCTTGTTTCTGGCATCTACTTTAAGTTACTACATTTGAGCCAGTTACAAAGTCACGGTTACAGTCATGACAAGATTTTATTCATTTTACATTGTTTTAACAGTTTTCAGCTTAGACAACAAGAAAATGATCTAATGACTTAAGTAGTTGCTTATGTACACTTAAATCTGAAGTATTGGTTTAGGCAGTCTAAACACCTAGAGCAAAACTTTGCTCTGTTGACTCAAAAAACTTAGTGCTGCAGAGTTTAGTGGAAAGGATGGATGTATTAAGAGTATTTAAAGATATTAAGAGCATATTAAGGATGTATTGTACATATTTAAAAATATGTACAATATGCTTTTAAATGCTTGATAAAGAGAATTTGTTGACCTCTTAGAACTTCTACGGGGGTTCTGAAACAAGGGGTTTTAGTGATCAACATTAAAGGTTCACTGTTAATAACAGAGTGGGTAAGTTACATGTTGCAGGAAGTATTTTCTAAACTAAGGCTACTTCCCTTTTAACCCCACCATTCAAAAAATGATGACTGTAAATTCAGTTTTCTTCTTTTCAAACTATAGGACATAAAAATGACACAGGAACACTGTAGGAAGTAGGTATGTAGGATACAATTGAAAAGAATGAGGGTAATTGAATGTACCTTGAAAAAAAAAAAAACAATGTAAAAGATTGTAAGTTAGAGATCTTGTATAAAGCAATGCATACAGTGCATGGAAAGAGACAGGTGACTAGAATGCAGTAATATTTTAAATGATAGTGGAAAAACATATAGGTGCTTAATTTTTTGCTCTTTCTTTCTCTCTTCCTCTCTTCCTCTCTTTCTTTCTCTTTATTTCTCTAATTTTTCCATTATTTCTTTGGTTTGTATTTTCAGATCTCCAAAATAGCAGTGATTTCTGTGTGGCCTAGGCTTTTTCCAAACTAGAAAGATAGTACTTATATTGTATTATATCGTATAACTTATATCTTATCATATTGTGTTGTATAACTTATATTGTATATTAAAGCCTCTACCTCACCTTCATTTTGAATTTGGTACTTGAGCTCTGGTTTGTTACAACATGGCACCTGCCTCCTGGCTCCACATGGACACAAGCATTTTTCCTGAGCATGGGGATCTGAAGGTCAGGATCACTTCACGTAAAAATCAGGTAAATGACTCCTTGAGTCTTCTTGACAAAATTGTTCAAACTTTTAAAATGATCCTGCTTTCTCCACTTACCATGTGGTTTATAGAGTTCAATTAATTAACATTTCTTGGGCTGTTTTTATTTTTTTTATTTTTTTTTTTTTTTCTTCTCCTCTCTGTGGTGATGGGAGATGTTGCAATACAACCCAGGCTTAAGCTAGATAGGAAGACAGGTGTTTTCAAAGATAACATGTTTGCAGATGGATATCTCATCTCAGACTTTTCCTCTCATTTATCTCTCAGGATTTAGAAAAACTAGATTTCTCTATTTTTTTTGGTTTGTTTGTTTGTTTTTGTTTTTGTTTTGTTATTGTTGCTTAAAGGTGGAAGTTAGCAGTATGCTTCACAATATGACAAGGTTCTTACCAGCTGTGGTTGCTTTGCCTTTGTGATAGTCTCTTTATGATGCTACAATCACAAGGAGACGCTCCCTCCCCTGAAGACCAGAGCTCAGCTCCTCAAAAGTGTTTAGAAGTTCCCAGTGAAATGATGGGAAGTTAATTGCCTTGCTCCATCTGGACTCATATGTTGTGCTGTACTATCTATGTTGAAAATAATAGGACCACATTTAAACAGTATGGTTTTAGGCATGTGTGAAAACCATGGGCAACTCTCCAGGTACTCATATACTACAGTGATGGAGGCTACATGGGCATTTGCTTAGACAGACAGTTGAACAGATTTCAAAAACAAGACTTCCAAAACGTGTCTTTTATAATACATTGCTGCTTTTTAACAGCTTGTTGGTGATAGATTTTTAAACCTGAAGCATATGAATAATTCAAATAAGAAAATGTTGCACAGTAATGTTGATTCAGTAACACTTTATATGCTCATTAGCTAGTGTGCATTATAATTGAACTCTTACATGTGACAGCCACATGAATGCCAAATGAATACATTATGATTAACATTGTTACAATGAATACCAAATGATTTTTTAATGACTGAACAGTTACCATTTTTCTGTTGATTTTGTGGCATGAGAAGTTTCAATTCTTTTTAAAAATTGGATCTGAGGCAGTGATATGATTGGTTGATTGTATTTTAACATGGAACGTGCTTAGCTGGTGCTGTCATTATTCTCCAAGACCCCATGATAATTTTGTTGACTGTTTAAAAAAAGCAACAGGTTAAAAAAAAAAAAAACAACAAAACAACACACACAAAAAAAACCTGTTTTCCTAGATACTGATAATCAATGAAGGATTATTCAGTTGAAACTCTTAGATAGCAGCGATCCATGGATACTAACCAGACATCACAAGGAAAAGGAAATGGAGGTAGCTGCTAAGGCAATAAATCATCTTTCTTTTGGTGAACTGTGGCTCTCAAGTGATGGAAAAATAAAACTAAAATGTTTTATTGTCATGGTTGGATTGAATGCTACTTGAATAAACAAACAAAATGTTCATGCTTTAAATACAAACTTTATACTTTATTCAAGTGAGCAATGCTTCCACTGGGTTTCTTAGCCTTCAGGCTCTATTTATCTGCAGGGAACAGTTGTCATTAATGCTACTTTATTACCTTGTCTGAATATCAATTTATTTTATAAATGGCCCTACTTGGAGAATGGAAAATGTGTGGACCTACCTGGGGAAGTGTTTACCAATAACTGCAAGAATTCTACAGTGAAGTTTGTGCTGAAATACCAGCATAAAAAAACTCTTGGACCAAAGTGTAAAGCCTCTTCTCACACTACAGACACTTTTCCATTTCACAGAGATGTAGCTAAAATTAAAATTGCATCTACTGTGCTTCTGGAGTACAAAAAGGGTCCGCACTGGAGACACATAGGTAAATCCATTTCACTCTGTTTTTGTGAGCTACGCTAAATGTAATGTAAGCCTCATATCTGCAGACTAGTTGATCTCCTTGACCTTGGTTGTAAGAACTTCAGCAAAGACAGAACACGGGTTTGCTCCTGAGCTCAGTAACACCAAGCTGTTACTCCTATCTTTTGCTTTTCTTGGAATTCAATCTCTAAATTGGTATAAAAAGTTATAGTGCTAGTCTATTTACATTTATTGCAAGAAATAAAAAAAATAAATTGATATGAGTAAGAATAAGAAGCTTGCTAGCCAGGTATTCTGTGAGAAACTGCTGTAAATTAGGAAGAAAGTGGTATTCCATAAATAACTGGCTAACTACAGAGAACAATAATAACATTCCTTATGACAGCTGAAAAAATGATAACAAAAGGTGAAAAAAGCTTTTCAGGCAAAAGGTCAGAAAGGTCAGATTTGGCTGTGTGTGGACAGCCCTCAGTCCTCCACTGTCTTCATCCTTCCTCACCTGCAGACCCTCTCAGAGATCATAAAATCATTTAGGTTGGAAAAGATTTCTAAGATCACCAAGTCCATCTTAGCACTTCCAAGTCTACCACTAAACTATGTCCCTAAGCATAACATCCACATGTCTTTTAAACCCCTCCAGGGATGGTGACTCAACTACTTCCATGGGCAGTCTGTTTCAATGCTTCACAACCCTTTTTTTCCTAATATCGCAAACTAAACCTTCCCTGGTGCAACTTGAGGTCCCTTTCTTTTGTCCTTGTTTCTTGGGAGGCTGACCCCCACCTAGCTACAATCTCTTTTGAGGTAGTTGTAGAGAGTGATGATCTCTCCCCTGAGAGACATCCTCCTTTTCTCCAGGCTAAATAACCCCAGTTCCCTCAACTGCTCCTCATAACAGTTGCTCTCTAGACCCTTCACCAGCTGTCCCACATCTGACAGCATCTGCCACCAGCAGATCATTCTGCTGTATGAAATACTTAGGTAGGTTGGCATGAAAACAGGCTTTGCCCAGGTTTTCTTCAGACGCTGGGTGAATTTTAACCCTAAAATATTTTGTGTGTCAGTCTTTCAGGCTTTCAAAGCCTTGGTGTTCTGATGTTACTCTTTTTTGTTCTCTCTTCCCTCAACATACTACATGAATTTTATTTCCGGTGTGATGTAGCATCACAGTTTTCCACTTTTCTCATTCCCCTATCATATTCAATTCTCTCTGAGAGTTATGCTGTCCAAAATACTGATTTCTTGAAGGTTTGGTTCCATAGGCAATGTAAGCTATGTAAGACCTCAAATCAGATTATTTTTCTTAGAAATAAAATACAAGTTTAGGTTCCTTCAAATAAGATTGATGTTTATTCAGACAGGAATGTTCATGACCCATATGGGTCACACTGGTTCTGGTTCATGGGAAGTAAAGTAGCAGACCTAAATCAGGATATGCTGTTGTGAACCTTCCACAGAATAAAATTATAGTTTCATTTTAATGCGCTAAATAAATATCTAGTTCAATGAAATAATACTATGAACTATAGATTGAGTCCTTGTAACTACAGCATACAAGAAATTGATCTGAGGAAGCATGTAGGGACAGACAGACCTGATGGATCTATTTTACAAAGGTGAGGAACTGGGGTGCAAAGAGGTAAACCACTCTGCATGATGTCAAAAAAAAGCTGGCCGTTGCTGAGCCAGACTTTGTCCTTCCTGGAGCTGGCCCCATGTCTTATGCATAAAATCAGCAATCTTCACTTATGCCAGCTCCAGGCATTTTTCTAACACAGTTAAATTTAATCTCCTGCTCCACACTGCAATGTTTTGGAAAACTGCAGCTACGGATGGGCCCAAGGATATGTGAAAGGTGCATACTCTGGGTAAATTTGGAAAGAGCAACTTTTATTTATACATACTAGCAAGTGCTCGTAAACTTCCCCTGCAGAGTTATTTTGGTCTGCTAGCACAAATTTGTCAGCTGCTGAGAGATATTTCTGCGAGCTGAGAGGAGGCTGCTTTTCTGGGCAAAAACAGTGCAGACACAGACCAGTGGGCTTCCTACCATGGGGGCTCCTCGGGACAGGCGACCTCTGAGCACGGTCAGGGTTCCTCTCTCAGCTCTGCATTTCAGGCTGTGGGCCAGAAACTGCTGGTGGTGCCACCCTGAGAGAAGGACGGCGGGTTGAAGATCAGTATTTCATTTTCCTTTTTAGTTTTGTTTTAATAGGGTGTTGAAGCAATTAAGAGATCAGTGGAGCTACCCTAATTTTTTATTTTTATTTTTGTACTATGCTCACTTTCCCCAGCAGAATACCTAAGACCTTTAATGGGTTTAGAGGCACTTAACAGGGTCTCTGGGAGGGATAGTTTCTCTCATTTCCTCAGCAGATCCAAAAAGGTGATGAAGATCAGAACTAAGGACATTGTGTATGCTTATTCATTTACATACAATTCTATCGTATATTTTAGTACTGCAAATGCAGAATCTTTTGCCTAACCTGAAAATTATATATGCACTGATGAACACTAGAGTTACAGTCAAGTGTAGCTCTTAGTATTGTCCTTCACTTTTCTTCTGTGCCATAGGTTCCTATTGTGTTCTTTAACTTTTAGGCATTTTGAAGCAAATACTCTTGACTTGGATATCTTGCTAGGTCTCCATTAGTAAGCAATCTCTTTTCCATATTTCAGGTTTTTCCCTTAAGAGATGATGCTGTTTCACCCTATGGTGAACTTGTAGATGTCTCTCCAGGTGAGCAAGAAAAGGTCTATGTAAACTAGCCAGACAAATCTAGGATATTATTTGTTGCATCTATTTGTGTCATTGGTTTGCTGATTTTTTTGGAGCAAAAATCCTATCATAATTTGATCCAGAATTTAACACTCCTATTTATTTTTAGGTTGCATAGTACCATTTTATTCTGTTAGCCAATATAGAGGGAACTTAACACTGTGTTATAATGGAAATGCTGAGAAAGATTTTAATTTAGAGTGTACAATAAACTTAAATTTATTATCTCTTGTAGATTGCCATTTGTTTCTCCTATGAGACTGCATTTTTCAAGGTTTTATTTTGTGTCACAATTATTTTTGTTAAATATGTGGAAAAATATATGAGGTGCTTTTTAAGAAGGGGTGGTATAGAAATGCACATTGTTCTTAATTAATGTGTGCCTTAATTAGCTGTGCCTTGGCAGGGGCAAAATAAAGACCCTTTCAGGGGTCTTTCCCCTGACCAGGTTGAAAGTGTAGGGAGGAGTAGGTCACTCTATTTGTCTTTTAAGCTCAGAAGTTATCATTGCTTTCTGTGCACAGGGATGAATGAGCTCCAGGGAGCTAATAAGAATCCATTTTGTGCAGACAAGTGGTAAGAGATGGATGAAGATGAAGAATGAGCAGAAGCATAATTCACCAGTGTACCTGATGGCATAATGACGTTGATGTTTCTTGGCTCATATATCACCCCAGGTGCAGATATGTGTCAGTTTATTTCTGTCTGGTACAATGGAGAGACCGGGAGGGATATTATGACTTTTTAAGTCACTATCTTTCAGCCAGGCTGCTTTGGGGGCAATGCAATTACATACATTTCTGCCTACGGGCTTGATAGCAAACTGACACTCCTGCCCACAGCTAGAGGAGCGATCAGTTAAGGATGACAGTGTTGCATAAACAGTTAAGTTGGCCCTGTATCTTGTCTGTCCTGTGGTGTTGTAGCAGCCTCACCTCTGCTGAAGTGGAGCCCATGAATCCCTGTGGCTAATGTTACCTTTCTCAAATTGCTATTACACAGGTGTCAAATACCTAGTACCTCCTACAAGGTGTAAATCTAGATTTTCCCCTCTGTATCACAAACATATAGATCTGATCTGTTCTTTCCAAATGTGGCAGACAAATATCTTGTCTAGATACAGGACATGAAGCTGTTGACAAGTAAGAAGGGCAGGCTGAATTTCATGCAGCTTTAGAAGATTTTTAATGTTCCCTAGGGGACTAACCCCTGACCCTGTGTTCCTTATGCTTGTAAATCTTTCTTTCTTTTAATGGACCCATGTGTAACTAGGCCTAAGGACAATTCACTTGACTAGGAGTTGCAGGACTAAGACTGTATTTTCTGTGACACAAAGTAATGTTGCCAGTAGGCCACATCAATGCATATAAGAAATGGAAAATCCTGATGTACATTGAGCATCGGATTTTCAGAGTAAATCAACAAATCCAGATAAAGTCAAAATCTCAGTTACATGTACAATATGCATTCTTGTTGATGTCATCAAGAACATGCATTTTATTGCATTGCAAATGTCTGAAATGACAGTTTTCAACATCTTTAGGCTTTGTTACAGCATAATGGTTTAATTTTATAACAACAAGCCAGAATATTGCCTGTCACAGAATTATTTGTTGAACTGAACTTTGTGTTTTCTGTTTTGTTTAAAAATTAAAACTGTCTTTTTATTTCCAACTCTGCCTATAATACCTGTGTTCTGAAGAACATGTAGTTTGAAAACTGTCTGTGTACTGCAACAGAAAAAAAGACAGCTCTTGGTTCCTATATGCTGTGATCAAATGTAGGACTAAAAGGCCACAAGTGCAAGCCACATTGGGCAGGATGGTTTACCTTCTACCTTTCATGTCTGAGCATGGTAAGACATTGTCTTTGAAATATGATTTTAAAATCATTTAAACATACTAAAACAGAAAGCAGCATTGTTTGAATATGTGATTAATTTTGCTGCAAATCCCTGTTATTAATAAATAGACCCTTTTAAATTTATTGAATGCAGTTGCATGGGCACCTCTGTGAAAGATACAAATGCTGTTCAGCTCCTGGAACGTCAGTCATGGTATGATACACGATTCTCAAAAAGCTGACATTGCACCATGTAGTCAAACTTTTATTTATAGAAATAATTAGAAAGTTAATGGTAAAACTATTCATATGTATATGAAAAGCCAATGATACAAATGGAAGTTTCACTTGTTTTGAGGAATAATCACTGAATAAAATGTCACACTTTCTCTCTGAGATGAAGCTTAATTTGCTTTGCATTACATATTCTTCATATACAATTATGTTTCATTCAAACGTGTACAGCTTGATCAATAGCCCCTTATATCAATAAGGGCTATAAGAAAACTTACAAATTTCAGTGTATAGTGGTGCACATGTCAGACCAGTTATGACCTTTATATCCATTGCTTCAGGAGGATGTTAAAACATAGACATCAGAAACAGATGTGATTTTTGATTTGTGTTTCCAGTGAGTATTTTACAACCTTGTGCATCTCTCCTCTATAAGATTAGAACCAAATTTATCCTTCTCACAGTTGCTGACTTCACTGGTATATTGAGCAGCAGCAGATAGGGTATAGTGCCAACAGAGAAGGGTGACTTCTGTTGTTTACTTCAGGTTTAGCCCGGGACCAACAATTTTTATTTATTTTTTTTTTCTTCTACAAGACTGGTTTGATCTGTGTCATTACTAGAATTACTAGGAAGAACATAAATACTTGTACTCCAGCAAGCTGACAGGTCCCCAGCTCCTGGTATTAATCACGGATAGTTCTCTAGCACTGTGCCATAATTTTCTAAAGACCATTTCTTGTGCAGATATACCCAAAAAAGACACAGGAGCATATGGTAATCTTATCAAATGCCTACGCTTACAGTTACAGGAGGAAAGGCATTTTTAGAGGAGAGGATCCTGAAAAGCAATAGTTTTTTGCATATCAACAGCTTGAGCCTTCTCAATTTTTCCACAGTAGGAAATCTGATCTAGAGCATATGGTGAGTTTACATGCACAAGCATGATAGACTTAAAATGGCAGTTCTTAATTAGCACCTTATTAGTGTTCAGGTGCTAGCCATGTTTAGCAACAGCATGGAATATACAGCCTAGATTTTTACATCTAGAATGGGATTACACCTGTTTAACACAGGTGCTAGCTATACTGGGGCTGATTTTATTAACGACAATAGAGGATAGCTTAGAGCTTTTCTAATGCCAAATAATACTTTTGAAATCCTTGAAATATCTTTTGAACTACTAAAAATTAAACCAAAAATCTATGTCAGTGTACCACAAATATTCTGCAGGCTGTACTTGCTTTTACCACCCATAATTTTGAGATAAAATATCTAAACTTGCCAAAAGTTTGACAAAGATAATTGCAGCACTGTTGCTAAGCTCTCTGTATAAGCAATCTGTATTCAGTTTACACACAGTTACATTTAGAAAGTAAAACTGGAAAATTACTTCTTCTAGTTAGATGCTTGAAATATTTTTTCTAACGTTGCTTTTATGAAAGCAAATATTATTTATTTATGGTTTAGGCTTGTCACCTGTCCATCACAGATTAAGAATTATAGGATGAGTGAGGATGGAGGCAAAGCTTTTATCCTTCAAATAAAAATCTCTGAAACGCTAGAAATGTTGTATTGTTAATGGAAAAAAAAAAAAAAAAAAAAAAGCCTTGCTTTGACAGAACAGTTTACCTGCTAGGTATCTCTAGGCTGTTCATCTAAACTACTTCATGAACTACAGTCTTGTTTTCTGTTTGACATTAAAGCAAACAGACAAAAACAAACAAACAAAAACAAAACAAAACAAAAACTGTTAACAAAAGTATTGTAAACAAAAGCAGCAGGAGTTTAGTTTATCTAGTAGCAGGTAATAGGTATCAAAGATTTACTGTGTAGTAATCACATTGGAAGACTAGTTCCACAAGAAAACTGAAAATTATGTTTTTGTTGAAGGAAAGCATCATACACAAATTTCCAACATACTAACTGCTTTCAAAAACTGATTGCTATATTTGCCTATCCATTTAAACCTTAAAAAATGTAAGGCATTAAGCATAGTCTTTTGTTTAACCAGAATGTCTTCAATTATTCAGGGTTGTGGGAGTGGGTTTGGGTTGAGTTAGGTTTCTACTACACAATAACCAGAGAGAAAAGTAATTAGTTGAAGACCTTGTAGATGACTTTTCAGGAAATAAAGGATGATTTAAAGCACCTGGGCAGTCTGAAAGCCAAACCCACCTAGTTGTTATAGGCCCTTTTTGCTGAATTCTATGTGAAACATAGAAGTTAAGGGGAAGAAATGTTAAAGATGCATGAGGAAAAGCTATCAGAAATTGTAAGTGTTTATTTGAGTGATAGAATAGCTAAAAATAAGTCAATTTCTACTGCTTTGCACGTGGTGAGATACAATGATAGTGTTGAACAAAAAGGTGACCCTTTCTTATAATAGCAATGTGAAGTAGGATGGTTTCAGTTTGCCGAGAGCTAGTCCCTAACTGAATTTTCAGAGGCTTGTAATGTGAGGTAAGGTACGTGTTCAAATCAATACTAATAGTCTTTCTAAGTCTTTCTAACTTGTTTAATGCTTGGAACAGACTAAAAACAAAACTGAAAAAAAAAAAAACACCGTGATAAATGATGCATCTGGCTATTGTTGTTTCTTCTTGTGGTTAAATTCGTGTGAACAAGTGTTTTCTCTTTTTTTGTTGTCTGCCTTTTTTTTTTTTGGGGGGGGGGGGCATATTCACTGTTATAGGCTATCTTTATTTAATTCTGTGGCTGGCTGTGAATAGCAATATTCATATTTGGAACTTGTTTTTTTTTTTTTTTTTTTTTGGTCAGGCTGTTTTTTTTTTTTTTTTTTTTTTTTGGTGACAATACCAGTCATGCAGCATCACTTATGTTCCTTAAAAAATAAATTTAGGGAATATAAGCAGTTCTAGCACAAGCTGTTGCCCAAAATGGCAGCTTGAGCAAGCTAAAAGAGTGTTACAGAGATGAACTGTGTGGTTTTTTTTTTTTTTTTTTTTTTTTTTTTTTTTTTTTTTTAGGGTTATTGCATTTAGAGATTTGAATATTCACAAAAATGAATGTGGAGCTTTCATGTTTTTTCATTATCTTCACTGGAAAGTAGGATGCCTGAACAAATTAGTTAAATCTGTTTAGAGAACTAAATATGACCGTGGGAGGATAATTTTAGTGTCTAATCTTACACAGTCATTCCAAGCTAATTTTATTCTCCCTTTTTTAACTTGATGTCTTACTAAAATCAAGATAACTTTCTCTTTACAAATACTTATATGACAAAATATTTATTGTACATCGTGAAATATATTTATAGAGATATAAACCATCAGCTATAATACTAAAATGCAGTAACATATAGTAAAGTTTCTAAAATATGCATATTGGTGTTTCTGGGTGAAGGGAACAAAAATGTTAGACTGAGCTGTGGATTTCTTTCTTTTGGATGTGGATTTGTCATCACCTCTAACTTTCTACCAATCTGCTTTAGGTTTTTTAATAAGTACAAAATGATTAAAAAAAAAGAAATTAGTTATGCATTCTGACTTGGATCTTGCACTTGGATATGCACTGGTGTATTTTCTGAATAACTTATGTTTTTAGTCGAGAAGTGAGGATGATTTATTGCTTACACATGGGAAAGAAAGGAATAGTAATACTTTTTAATCGGTGTTCTAAATTTTCAGGCCGTGACAATTATAGGTGTGGTCTGAAAAGCCGATGTTAAGAAAATTTTGAAAAAACCTATCCTATTATTTCTTCAGCTAAAAATGGCCAACTTCCTACTTTTTCTTTTCTCTGGAAGACTAATCTGAGTTTTTGTCACTTTTAGTATTCTCCTACCTCTCCAAAATGAGAATTACCACTTCTGGTATCATTAATAGTACAAGAAACATACAGACAAAATTTGTTGAAGGAGGTAGTCATTGAATGGTCATTAATTTCTCGCTAAAAGGGGGGATAGTGACTTTAAACATATTCTGTAGAATAAGAGTATGCTATACCTATATAGGTGATAGGAAGGAAGAAATTACCAGTAGTAAACTTCAAAATGCATTATCTATACTGGACAATTAAGTTTTTTTCCAATGAACTGATGGACAAAAATTTGATTATTTAGCCATCTCTGTCAGAAACCATTGCTTAGAAGCCAAAAGAAGACAAATGTTTCTGTAGACAGATGAGTACACTTATAAGAAAAAGATATTACAGCTTTATTTATAATAGTGATATCCTGTTATTCACTTAATCCTGTCTTACATAGAAAAGAGATTTTTCTTTCTCTGTTATGAAGAGTTGTAATTCTCAGAAAGTGAGCATAGAACCATATGGACATATAGCCACAAAGACTAGATGCTATATAGCATTTAATCAGTAGCAGCAAGACTGTATGTGAGGGTGTAAGTGAACTTGCAATATCTACAGGCACAGCAAAGGACAAAACAAGGTCTGATCAAGTACAACTTCACCTTCTGCCCTTAGTTTTCCTTTCTACTATTGAATGAAGTCAAATGCAGTGTTTTACTTGAATGTTTTGCTTAGTATTTCCACATAAGTTGTAACAGTAAACATAATCATATATGCTCACATTCAAGAGCTTTACTGTTCATAAACACATACAGTAGGCACATGTGTAAACAAACAGGTGAGCGTGGGATCACAAGTCTGTATGAATGCATGAAACTATGACCAAGATGACAGCTGCCACCTCTCTGTGATGTAATGCACAAGCTGAGTACTGTCTGCAAGTCTTTCCCTGAAGTTTGGGATTGCCTCTCATGTTCTGTGGGGCTGCACAAGCATGGGTAGGAGGGAGCCAGCCCATATGGGTGCGGGAAGAAGACTTGCTCTTTTAGTGGCAGTGTGACGTGGTTGCTCAAACTCAGCATTGAAGTGCAGCTTTCAAACTAAAGGATAGGACTTCTCTCTCTCTTTGGTAAGGTGTTTGGACAGTGACAGTGTGAAGAGTTTGATTTCTAAACTTTAAGTATTTGTGTGGCAGGAAATTGAGTCATAGTGTATGGATACTTTCCTTCTAACTGTTCTTGCTTTATGTCCTTGAAGAGTTTGAAAAGGAGGTTAAACTTCATTAAATGTAAATACTTAGATGAGAAATATTTGAGAAACATGCTGAATTGCTTTATGACCTGTAAAGCTATATTTTCATCTAAAGCAACTCTTTGTTAGGTGTATGTACATCCTAGCAGTAGACCTGGTAAGGTAAAAGGACAGATTGCTCCTAGAACAAGCCATCAAGAGAGGCAAGAGAGCAACAGTACAACATGAGGAAAATAGGAAAACAATCAGGCTGTAGTGATGGGTGATTTCAATTTCCCAGTATGAACTGGGAAAACTGAAAAGCATGGCACAATGAAAAATAAAATTATAGAAGAAATAAAGACTTATTGACCTGTGGTGTCAGACTCCTAATAGGACTTGTCCTATCCAATTTCAGCAAAAATGTGCAGTTAGTAGATTAGAAACAGCAGAGCTACTTGGCTCAAGTGACCCCATGATTAAATTCAATATAACTTAGAACACTAAGCCAAATATATCAAAACCACAATATGAATTCTCAAAGGTCTACTTTAAAGGTATATGAAAACTGTGAAAAATGTACAAAGAAACAATAATGGAGAATATCTTCAGTGGAGAGAAGTTTTTTCTGACATTTGAGATGCAGTTTTTGGGGGGAAGGAAGATAATGATGTGGTTGTGGGGAAGTAATTCCTACAGTTTTACTGGTATATTTACTTTAAACTCATGATTTAATAAACGTGTTCCATTACTGAATTTCTGCTAAAATTGTGTGTGAACTATAGCTACAGCCATACCTGGGTTTGTGGGGGCACCAATCATTGCCTATCCTTTTGATAACCGTAGATGAGTTGCTCAGAAGGTGCATATTCCTGTAGTAAGTGATTTAACCTCAGTCGTTGTCTACAGCACAGGACCATCTTTGGAAAAATAAATCTATTAGATTGTTTGGATCTCACAGAAAAATGATGAGCATCTAGGAATTGAGTTGGGGAGGAACTGGGGCTTCTAGCGATGCACTGGGTGGTTATGTAACTGTGATATTAATGGTTTTGCACTAAGCATCTGCTAAAATGAATAGTTATCAATGTAGACATTTGAATCATGCCTGGTAGGATTTAAAACTTGGCATTATGTATGTTAGGTGAATCAGTCTTAAAATTAGACATGTTTGCGTTTATCTGTATAATTTGAATTTCCTTGGTTTTCTTTGCCCCTGTAACTCAGACACATAATTGGACCAAACATTATATAAATTACTTAAAATAACTAGAGACTTTAGTCTCTCAGAATGCTTAAAATTCATATGAAACCTCTTCGTGCTTAAAAATAGTTAAGGCAAGACTAGTCATGGGTTATGGTAAGTGGGAAGAACTGTGAAATGACTGCAAAAAAAAAAAACAAAAACAAAAAACAAAAACCAACCAACCAACCAACCAAAACATGATACTGACCCTAATCTTTGTAAAGCTTAGATTTTTCCTAATGGGCATCTAAAAATGTCTTAAATTTGAACAAGATGTTTTCAACTGTAAAATAGAAGAAGACTGGTGTTTGAAGATTTCAGATTCTGCTGTGAGATATCCATTTATGACCAAAATAAATAAGCTTTACAGATCATTAAACTCTGTTGCTGAGATACCTCCTTATAACTTGTCCCACATTTCAATGTTTGTAGGCTTTTTAGATGACCATCTCTCTTCTTCTTTATTTCATTTTATTTTTTTAAAAATCTGTATCTCACAGCTTTCATTTGTCTGGGACATGTG
Organism: Aythya fuligula; assembly: GCF_009819795.1. NCBI lineage: Eukaryota > Metazoa > Chordata > Aves > Anseriformes > Anatidae > Aythya > Aythya fuligula. The sequence goes on from NC_045562.1 coordinate 39,691,823, forward strand.
ATAGCCCCCAATGATAGACGATGACTTTGATTTCATCACTGTAAAATGGAAAGAGAAGGGTTAAATACCTGTTTAGGAATTAAGTAGGAGGAGGCACCATAATGAAAAATGCTGACAATTTACAATATTACAGTGCTATAAGACTCAAATGTTAATTTCAGTTCTAACTTAGTTTTAGTGTTCTCTGTAGTAGTAGTGACTCAATTCTTGTGCAGCAAATTGCTTGAACACCTCAACTGCTGTTTAGTTGCCAAGGTCATACCTCTTTTTTTCTTTTCTCTTTTTCCATATTTAGCAAAGACATCATCCTGTGACCAGTGGTAACATAGTGGGAAGTGAGAATGTATGCCCTGTTTCATCACTTGCCTTGTTTCAATCTCTTGCCTGTGGCCTTCATGTCATTTCAGACTCCACCATCTATTTTGCCCTACTCTGAGTTATCACTTTTATAGTACTACCTAAGAATGCATTTGTAGAATTCAGACTTTAGGGGGAACTGTGACAATGGTAAAGAAAAAGGACACACATGTCACCTGTAAACTACAATTACTTTAATGGCTTCTTTCAATGGCTCATTTACATTATGTTTGTTACTTGAGCATTGGTTCTCTGTCTTGGCTCTTCTGTAAGTGTTGCAGAGGAAGAAGGATCTTTTTCTTTAAGAGCTCTAGTCAGACTAGGCCTTCTGTCTTCTTTCATGAAACTTTAAGGTTTCAGAATGTTCTTGTTTCTCATTAGACATTTCACAATTCTTTTTCTTTCTTTTTTTTTTTTTTTAATTTTTGAAAAATGAGGAATAAAAACAGCACGTTCATTGTAGTTAAGTAGTACTAGCTAGTAGTACTTGCTGTAGTCCTGACTATCTAGCTTAGTATAAGGACATGCACTGGCATCTCCTGATTCTTGATAAACGTCACTCAATCTGCACTTTTTTTTTGTTGCCACATACGAGAAGTGTTGTCCTGCACCTGAGAAGCACTGTAGATCAAAAGCACTGGAGGACTGCTCTGTGTTAAATTTAATTTTTATAGCAAGATTTTCAAAGCAGTCTTTAGGAGCTAGTTCTGCTCATTTAATCGAAATTATAGGTTATGACAGAATAATTTTAACACATGTTTGAAAATTGTAACTTTTGTTTTAAATGTCAAAATAAATATCTGGATTTAAAAAGAAAAATCTGCCTCAGATACCATATTTGGGAGGCCAATAAGCTTTCATAAGGGCGTAAATGACAGAGCATTTGTTCTGTAGCTCATGGGCATAACAGGTTGAGAGTTTCTCCACTTGTTCAATTTGCAGATTAACATCTAGATCAGCTAAAGGACGACATTTTCCAAGTGTTACATCTGCAGTTTGTTCTAAACATATGTAATACCATATGGCCACTGAAGGGTTATGGACTCATGGACTCTTTTTATTAGGAAAACTACCAGAGTTAATATTAGGTATGAAGTAACATATACTATTCAGTCGTGTGTCACCAAAACAGAAAAGAAACAAAGCAAAGATTTAAAAATAAGGTTAAAAAAAAAAATAAAAATCAACTGGAGAAAGGAAGGTGTGTGTGTGTGGGAAGCACAACCTCTTACTACCGTTAGTGTACAGAGGTACACAATAGGTATAATGAATCCTGTGGAGACAATCAGGTTAGCTCTGTAAAATGCAGAGCTGTATGCTGTATTTACTGGCAACAATAAAATGAAATGCTCACGGTCTTACCCTGCACAGTAAATTAAAGCACTGATGTCCAGGTATTTGTTTGTAATAGCTCTCTGGGCAGGGTGGGGAAGCTGGGAAGAGATATGCTCTCACAGAGGACAAGCAAGCACTGAATAGAATATAATCCTAACAAATTTTGTTGGAGTCTTCTTTAATCACATAATCCTTCACCTTATCTGTTACCATGTCTGTATCACATATTTAGTACCTATTCGATTCATATATAACTCATGTAAGTATGCTTGTGAGTATATAATGATGAAAATATCATAAATACTTATTTTTGTAATTTGTGGGGAGAAGTGTCCAGAGAACTGTGCATTATATGGCATAAACTTTATACTGCAGGCCAGTGTTAGCCATACAGGATCATATCATCACATGTATAAGAAAGGGGTGGAACAATCTAAGTTATAAAATCTAGTCCATCTATATAAAATCCAGTACATCTATACAACTAATATTTAATATCTACATTCGTCCTGAAGGAATTAATCACCCAGGTATATTTGGTAGCCCTCAAATCTGCACGTATGCCTTTTAGGAGCCGTTCTCTGTGCCCAAGCAATGTATCAGTATCTTCTGCTAGCAAATGGGTAAAGCTGGCAGCAGCAGTTTTTTACATCTATAATGAGCTACTCAGTGTGCATCTGTTGTGTCCAGCTGCAGTCCTGTTTTTCAAGAAATCTACTTCTCTACACTTCCTCCTCTTCAAACACCAAAACCCAAGGCTGTTGGAGTTCAAGAGGCATTAGGACACCACCCTCAGAAATATGGCTTGATTTTATTTTTTATTTTTTTTTGGGGGTGGTCCTGTGTGGAGTCAGGAGTTGGACTTGATGATCCTTGTGGGTCACTTCCAACTTGGGATATTCTGTGATTCTGTAGTCTTGCCTGTGTACTGCCTCCCCACTCCCCTTGCTGTGCTGCTGCAGGCCTTGATCCAATATAGACATATATCTGCTCTGACAAGTATACTATAAAAATTCTGAACTGTTAACATGATTTTTTTTGCTATTATCTCAGTTATTAAACAAAGTTTTCCTGGGTCCCTAGTGCTCTAGGGGAATTAAACTTTCAAAGACCTTTACATCTACAGTGCCAAAGATGGTATGCAATTAAAAAATAACTGTAGTTGCTAGTTTATGCCTAACCACAGGTAGCCTCTCATTAAATTGGTGCTTCACTGTCTGTAGCTTCCAATTTCTGAGAGTTTTCACAGTAACTAAAGTAATGCGTTTTTTGTTTCTGAAAATCTTAAGCTAGAGAACTAAGGAACATATGTTCTGGCAATGGAACTTATATGTATTCAAATTAGAGCCAAACTAAGTCCTAAAACTCACTAAATATGAGTCTTAAATAATATAAATGAAACTGTTGCAACTTTATTCAATATGGTTGAATGTCTATGTTGTGTTGTTTCATCATTCTCAAATGTTTCCCTCAATCAAGAATTGGTTGCTTTGAAAAATCTGGGATTTATGTTTTTATTTTTATTTAACTAAATGATCTCGATTAGATCTGAGATAAAATCAGCATTTCCACCTAGTGGGAAACTGGTATTCCACCTCTTTTTTTCCCAAATCTTGTTGAAACTGAAGTTGAAATATTGAAATTAAAAGCTCATGGAAAAATATTGAGATAATAAATTATTTTTGGAAACATTTCAATATTGTGTTTTCTATGGTGCAGATTTACCCCACTGTGTTATAGCTCATAAATCTAACGGGCTTTTTCTCCTTCCTTGGTTCTCTGAACTGACTGCATCTCCCTAGGTGCAACCTGTGTGGACTCATGTAGAGAATTTCTCTAAAGGGAAAGTTTGATCAACAAGGTCATGGGGGACAGAATGCAATAAAAGAGGAAAGGAGTTTTCTTCAGGACATGGGAGGAGAACAACTTGGAGCGATTTGCTATTTAATGAAATAACAGTGAAGGAAGCAAACATTGCAACACCAAGCAGTAGAATTTGGGGGGGGGGGCGGGGGGGGAGGGAGAGAGAGAGTGCAAGTGAATGTAAGTTAAAATAAAGACAGGCATTGAAAAGCACTAGATCAATCAGCTAGTGAGCTAGTGGAAATTGTACTGACTATCTTAAGACTTTTTTGAGTTGTGCATGCAGAAGAAGAATCAAACCCCAGAGGTGATGGCTGTGCTACACCTCATACTTTCAGTTTGCACATGGGGTCCCTTGCTGTTGCTGAGAGAGGTCATGGTGGAGACTGCACAGGGCTGCGAGTTGGCCCCAGCGCGCATCCAGCCTGGGAGCAGGTGCCACAGCACAGCAGAGCTGAGTGATGGCATTTCAGTGGTTTATTTGATTTCCATTTGTAATTCTGGTTGCTGTGATATGTTTGGAATTGGTTTGGAATACGCTTATACTAGCAGATATGAATGTTTTGGTGGAGCAGCTACGAGGTTGGATTTTTCTGACCTCAGGAAGTTTAATAAGATATTTATAAGATCACTGCAACCCTAATGATGTTATTAATGTAGGTACAATATACACAGAAGTGAATTATAGTCTAATAAATAGAATAAAATGCACTGTATAAAAATACTTTATAGCTTTAGAGGAATGTATGACATATATGGATTGGTTTATGAAATGACAGACTTTAAAAAGTGTTCTTCAGTTCTTCCCCTAGTACACTGGTTTGAACATCAGTTAATATCATGTCCTGCCAGGCCAAAGAGATCATGAAGATGAAAAGGCTGGCTTTTGCTTTGGGTCAGGAAGAGAAGGCAGTAGCTTTTTCAACTTTTTTTTTTTTTTTTTTTTTTTTTTTTTTTTCCTCTCCCTACTGCAAAATATATTTTAGTGGAAAATTCCTGACCAGCTTTAATTTCTGTTGATGACTACACACAGTTTCCTGGTAGGCACAGCCATAAAGTATGAAGTCTTGCCTAAGCTCAGGTGCACTTCCAATGCTCTCAGCCTCTTCTGACCAGGAGGCAGTTGCAGAGGCTTCAGGACACGTTAATTAGCTCCAACCAGTGCTTACTAGCAGAGCAGTACACTGAGATCACTAGTCTCAGGTCAGGTTTTACTTTCCCTTTAATTTGGAAGATCGTATCTAAAAAAAAATGTCCTTTAATCTATACTCAGTGGTCAAAGGGGATATATTAAAGTGTGTGTGTGTTGTTTTTTTTCCTGAAATCTTCAATAAGATTTCAATAGAAAAGTATTTGTTTATTTGCTGATTTGACAAGCTTTGTTTTTAAACAATGAAAAACATATGTTTTTTAGCAAAATTAAGCTAAGTCCTGCAGGGTTTTGTGTGTGCCCAGAGATTTTGATTTAAACATGAAAAACACAAGAGATTACTTACATGTCTAAATACCATGCTCATCAGACACATGAGAAACTCCAGGATTCAAATGCCTGCGCTCTGACTATGCGGAGACATTTCATTTTGTAGCTGATCTTTCCCCCTCCTCCCCTCTGTCGCTGGTGCACATTGCGTAAGGTATGCATCACAACATGAAGAGGCTGCTCACCTGGCGGTGAGCCCCCTGCTCGTTGCGGGCACGCCCGGGGAGCCCCAGTGCGGCTGCTGTTGGCCCTGTGGAGGGTGGTGGGGGGCTGTCCGGAGCTGGCTTTGTCACTCTGTGTGTGCATCCCGGTGTCCAGCTCGTGGGAAAGGTGATTATCTTGGGCATGGTGCCGCGGGAGCTCAGTGTGTTGGCTCAGAGCTGTCACTGTGCTCGGGCTAGTAACAGCCTGCGAGAGTGGGATGCACAGAGCGCAGGCGTTTTGGTGGCTCCGCAGGCAACCAGCCCAGGTCAGTCAGGGACAGAGCTGAGCAGTGTGTTATGAGCCTTGCTTGATTCGAGCTGACTCTACAGAGCTGTTTAGATCCCTGCAATATGCTCATGAAATGCCTATAAGCTTGGATTTTCCATTACCCAGACTATTCCAGTACCCTATCATGCCAGCCAAGTAGCAGGGAGCGGACTGTAGCTAGCAAGGCTGGACCCCTTGTAAATACTTGAACTGTTTGGCTTTGTCTTTTTTTAATTTCTCACAACTTTGCACTTGACTAATTTTGCATTCCTGCTAGTTGTTGCATTTAATATTCTATTTGTGTTTTCCATTCTGCTGCTACGAATATATGCACCTTCACCAACATTACTGCTAATGACTTTTTCTTCTTTTCATCAATAAAACAAGTATTCTCCAGAGTGACAGTAAGATCATCTGCTAGAAACCACATTACTGTTAATAAGACAATACAAAGAAGAACGAAAAATTATTTCAGCTCAGCAGCTGTAGCATCGCTTTAACATTGGTGGTTGTGTGACTATCGTGGGGAGGAGGGTGGGGGTGGGGTGGGAGGGGAGAATGAGAGGAGTAGGCTTCCTTCTTCCTTTCATTACCATAAATCTTAAGAGGTTTGTTTTTCTATAATATCTATCCACCAAGTAAATCAAAACAGATACTAGATAACAAATACTTTGACAGGCAGCGTGAAATACAGCCTATGAGGGGGCCTTATCCTCTAGCAGCTGATTTCATAGGCATCTTTGTCTACTCAGAATATCCCTCTCTATCTCTGAGCATTACTTACAACAAGGCATTACTTACAACAAGAGTTTATTCATGTCTGGGAAGCATTGGCAGAAGGCTGAGAGAGCTGTTAACTGGGTAAGAAGTACTAGGAGTCTGGTTATACAAGCATATCTTAGTGTTTTTTGCAGCTATCTCAGTCCTCACCAACATAGCATGGAGTTACATTCCACATACTTAAACATAAGGGTTTTTGGGGGGTTACAAATTATAATTTAGCCTTTGACAACTAGACCAGCTATTTCAGGAAAATAATGAGAAATTTCATAGGGCCTTTTGTTTTATGTGTACTTTGTACTAAATATATTAGTTTGTAATCTTGTAATCTTTTCTATGGTCAAAAGCACTACTGCGCTTGTCTATGGGAGTAATAATTGCAACACAGCTGACCAAAACAATCTATTGTTTGTGTTCCCTCTTTTGGATTGGAAAAATAAATAAATTCTGAAGTGTTCATTAGTGATATGAATCCCCAGTTCCTACGAAGTCTGTTTAATCATATTAATTCATTAATTTACATGCATGAGGAAGTAAGTGGCCTAGTGATTAGACAACAGACACAGAGCCATGCAGGAGACACTGTCCCTCCTGCAGTGAAGTGCAAAATGGAGCAGCTTCCAAAAACATTAGCTCATGGGTGGTGTGTTGGTGCATGTTGATGGTGTCCCCCCTGCCACTTCTGTGCTAGCTCTGCTTTTCCCTGCTTCCTGCAGCAGCAAACAACTGCATGTAGCTGGATGTGCGCACAGAAATAAGGGATTTTGTCAAACTGGTGAGTTGCAAGCAGTTTAAATTTGTAATCTTTTCCTCAGGAAAACTAGATTATTATTATTATTATTATTATTATTATTATTATTATGTATAAAGTTATTTTCAGAGCTACAGTCTGCATAAGCAGAAGCTGTCAGGTGTAGAGGAGTTGCAAGGTGCTGGACAGACGCTGATTTTTAAAATAAACCAATAAAAAGTTGTCAGCAAGGGTCTTGATTTGAGTGTTTCAGTAGGATTCAAAGGGTAAATCAATTTTTTTATTTGTTTCATCTGAATATTTAAATAATTGACTTGTGGCTAACATGCACAAAAAGAGCATCACTTTGTTTAATTATTTAAGTATGAACATTCAAACATTAACATAAGCAGTCTGCATATGTTTTTAATATGGTAATAATGAAAGGGGCCCTTTTAATGACTGAGATTTTTGCCTAGAAATTATGCCAACAAAGACTCCCATAATAGTTCAGGCATGTGCCTTCTGCTTCTGGGGCATTAAGCTTTAGCTCTTCTGGGTTTTGCTGTATAAAATTTCTATTCATAGAGTAACTGTAATTAATTCTTGACCCTCCCAAAAGGAATTCCCCATTGTCTAAAATCTTTCCAAGGTAAAGAAGTGTCCTTTGAAAGTACGGTAATAACCCCATGAAGCAGCAGTATTGTTAATGAACAAAGATATTTTCAGATGTGTACTGAAATATATAGAATCAATTGGCTTTAAGTGTGGTTGATCTAGAGAACAATCCCATGAGCTGAGTGCTTGTAGGAGCATTAAAGCTGGTTGTGTGTTCATTTATCCCACTTGAGGGATATTACTCACAAAATTTAGAGTCAACATAAACTATCAGAAATGCTTATGCTACAAATTTTACATTCTCTCTGAGACTTGTCCTTGAGCAGGATAAGCATGGGTACAGTAAAGACACTGGATTACACCTATAAACAAAACATTAACTCTTTGTTACCAGGAAAGCTTTCATGCACCAATGGTCAACTTATGCAAGAGGAATCTGAAGCCATTTGAGAAGGAAGTCCTCTCTGTATGATTTACCTAGAAAGAATCACAACAATCACACTACTTATCCTTGATAATTACTGGCTACTATCTCAGTACTGCACTTGAATCTTTCAGTGGTATGCTTGAATATCTATCTATCTACTCACCGATGTCAGTGATGAGCATGATGAACCATTCCCATCCAAGTAGAGATGGGCTCTGTGGGTTGGAAGAGTGTACACAAAAAAGCACTTGTAGAACTCCTGCTGGTAAGAATTCATCATAGACTCTTTATCCTGAGCAATGGTTTTAGGTTTGAAACTTATTTTTTCTTTTTCACCATTAATTTGGGCATACAGAGACCTTAGCTACAGTTAGAATTTGCAATTGCAGAGAATTTATAGTATGCGCTTAATGCCACTATTTCTACAGCGTTGTGTTTATTATTATTATTAATAATAATTTATTTTAGGCCAGTCATGGGCTGGTTTGGGACAATGCAGAGGGTTTCTGACTTGCCCCATCTGTGGAAGAGGCAGGGTGTGTGTGCTTCAACTCAAAAAAAACTGCACAAAGTTGTCTGGTACACATGACCCGAGGGGTCAACCCTGTCAGCTTGAAAGTTAAGATTTTCTTCTATATCCCTATTTTACTACATCACATACTTTCAGGTATGATCTGCTGCCTGTTTCGCATAGCTGATCAATTACTGTCGCTTGTGATTTGGAAACATTTTTGCCTCAAACTAGAGCTTTTAGCTAATGGTAAGGGGAGGGAGACAAAGTCTTTTGGTAAGTTCCTGTGCAGGCAAATATTTTGGCCTTAGAGGTGTCACATTTATTTATGAATGGCTTCTTTTTAATTCAAGATGACATTTGCTGTTAATAGGATGAATAACTGGCTTTCTAAAACATAAGTTTGTGAGTGGTTTAGTGTGTATTGCGTCTCCACTTTATCTCAAACATATTCCCCAAAATAGTTAAAAATTGTATTTTGGGTGTTTATTATACTCTCAAGAATGAGTTAAGTAGAAAGAGACATGCTACAAGTGATGCTGATTATACAAATTATAGTATTTATAAATAAATGTACATGCTAAATAGATAGTATAGAGCTGTTAACAATGTCTGAAGTTTTAGTTAAAGGGGGTAATTTCCTATAGAAGAAATGTCTACTGTCTTAATTATCTTACTAGTACTAACTCTACAGGATTGTGAAGATGGCAACCAATTGTATTGTGTCATAGGATTTTAAATGTGTAGGTTGTTTATCCTGTTTTGCAAGCATGCAGTATTTCCTATATTAATTTATTCATAACTGCTTATGAGTATAAACCTAATTAAATAACAGGTATTTAACTGGCATTCCTTTATCTTTACTTCACAGTATACAATTTGCTTCTAAATTGTTATTTTTTTATATCACCACAAAAGTCTGCTATGTATTACTCTGTCCTCTGGCTTATATTTTAGCTAGATCTTAATAAGAAGCTTCACTTTTTTTTTTTTTGGGACTTTTTTCCTTTTCTATAGCTCCAGTGAACCTATCAAATATTTCATTATAACAAGTTCCTACCATTCTGCTTCCTCTTGACACTTATGTCAGATTCATAGTTAAAGCTGGAAGAAGTCTTTAATAACAGGACATCATTTTCCTTACCAATTCAGAAATATGAAAGCCTTCGTAACCTACTCTAAATGCTTCCCATGAGCTCTCAAGAGCAACAGCCAGAGTTTGATAGGTGTAGTGTGTACTTCCACATATGTTATATTTATAGGTCTTGTAAAGTCTTTCTTTCCTCAGAACTCCTTTCATATCATTATTCCTGGGAGTGCAATTGATCAATAAAAAGCTACTACAGAAGCTCCTGCACTGCAAAGGGTGAGGGGTGGCCACTTAGCATTTCTTAGATCATGTACCAGCTCTATGTTTTGTCCTTATTTCCAGGAATGTGCTCCATTATTATTTATGATCTTATTAATTATTTGGGATAGTGACAACATATTAAATCGACAAGTGTGGATGTTAAAGCTTACAGAACTGGTAACTTTTTGAAGTGTATATGATGCTGACAGACATGGGCCCAATGCTTATCTATGCTGTGTTGGTGAAATTATCTTTGTGTCTCACTCTTTGGTCTGACTTTCAGCATTGTCTGTAGATGAATTTTAAAATGGAGTAGAAATGGGCCTTTAGGGTTGGTGGATTTCACATATCATCCTCTTTGCTGATTGTGGCTTGTTCTGCTCAATCTTTGGTCAGGAGGAGGCTCTTTCATCCTAGTTGCCAAATAGAAAGGGAGGACACTGCAGCGAAGTGTTACGCCTGCCATAGCTAAACAAATACTAGGCAAAAACAGTGGGCGAATAGGGAGACAGATGTGGGTACTGATAGCCAAAGGGTATGGCTGATTAAGCTGTACCTTTAAGCGTTACTGTTTGTCCCATGTCCATCTCTGAGAATAGTTATGATGTTGTCCCCACAACCTGGTCAACTTTAGCTATGGAAGTGGTGGCAGAACTGCTGGTACAACCCAGAGTCCAGCTGCTGAAATAGCTCAGGACTTTCCTGGACTGCAAGTTTTTATTCTGGGCAGGCGGAGGCAATGACTGTGGAAGAGACCGAAAGGAAGGGACAGTTTTTAGTGACGGGTGTTTATTAATAGAAAGAGATAGCATACTCCTAATTGCAACTTTGGCACTACCCAGAATAATTTTGCTTTTGCTCACAAATGAACAGTCATAAGGGTTCTGCTGAGCAGATGATGTGCTGCTGCAACAAGACTGTTGGAGATTGTTTGCCTCTGAGTGGCTATTGAGAGCAAAATGCTTTATTAGTCATTGAAACAATCAGTGAAGACATGTTGTATCTTCCAAAAAGCCTACTTTAATGAATTAATTTTCATATTTTTAATACTCCTGTTACATTAAGATTTATATACAACTGAGTTATGGCTGTTGTGGGAAACAGCTTTAGAATTTCTTGGCATTTATGTATTTAAATTCCTTAACCATAATATTACATTAACGTAGTTGCACTGAACATTAAATTGATTTAAAAGTATTAATACTACATGCAATATATGCTCCTTAGAGTGTAAATATCATAAAGCAGTAACAAAATGCAAATTGGAAAAATATCTCCCACATTCTTGGTGTAAGTATTAACATTTTGCATTAATTCCTGATGGTTTATCGTACTCATTATAGCAAGATTACTTATGTTTTTTTTTTTTTTTTTTTTTTTTTTTTAATTTATTTAAAGAAGTATAAATGAGCTCTGTATCAGCTTCTGGATCTTGTAGAATTAAAATACATATTTGTCTTACGCTTTTGTAGATTGGGATGGGAGAACCATCATAAAGCCATCCATAAAGTAGCTACCTCTAGCAATACATTTGATTTGAAATCATGAATCTTTCAGAAAAGACTACTGTGGTAAGTCTTGAGAGCAAGAACCTAGAATAGAAAAGCCCCATATCCTAGCATTTGTTTAACAAGGAAAAATATAAGTGCAGTTATAAATGCAATTAGATAAGCACATTGTTAAAAAGTTTGCATGTGAGTGATCTGTATAAGTCTAAATGAACTTTAAATCCATTTGATGGCAGTCCCTACTGGCTGAGTATAATAAATCTGTAATTTTTGTGAGTGCATCCCTAAAAAGGCAGAAGACTACTGACCATTGCCAGTACCAGTAAAAATAACAAGCAGAGAACGCGATGTTTGCTGTCTCAAATGCTTCACGCAGAATTAAGAAATTAATTGATCAGAAACTCTAAGCTGAATATCCTAAGGGGCTCTCCAGGCCTGCTGTGGTACTGTGGAGGTCTGGCTACTCTTCCCTGTTGTGGTAAGGATGTGACTATGGTCTTAAGCAAGGCACATCACTCCATTTACTCTTTTATGCCCCCCCCCCCCCCCCCCCCCCCCCCAAAAAAAAAAAAAAAAACAAACAACTGTCTTCTTTGAGTTGGTGTACTGCCTTGCCCTTGTCTGGCTTGAGCCTCTAGGTGTTGTTTTGATGCACACCATACTCAAATGCAGAATCTGCACTGTCAGAAAGACTTCTGAAAAAAAATAATGCATTTATAGCAATTATGAATTATATTTCACTTATCTAAACCAGCAATTCACCTACCACCACTGTAGTATGTGCTTCTGACAGGAATGCAGTAACTAAATGTAATCAAAAGATCATAATTTTTGCTGAAATTTTCCATGCTAATGCACCTTTTATGCAAAACAATCCCTAGATTTTTTTTTTCTAAATATGATTTCGTTATGCAGAGGCTGTTAATGGAAACATTCTATGCTGAAAACAGTTCACTGTTTGATTTTTAAAAACAGCTTCTATAACAGATCTCTTTAATGGAAATGTATTGTAAACACAAAACTGTTTACGATATACTATAAAATATTTTTATGTTGCAACACTCTAATGGAAATGTACTGTATATACGGCACTGATTATTTTCTATTAAAACACATTAAACAAAGCCTGCTTTAAACAGATATCCAGTTCATAATTTACATTAACAATTTTAGGTAGGCATTTTAAAAACAATCAACTTCATACAGCAAAACCTTTTAATATATTATTTTTTTTAAACTAACTGTTCAGTGATTTCTCGTTATTTTCAACAGAAAAGTGGGGATATGAAAGTAATACTTATTAGTTTTGAAGGCAGTCACGTTAACATGTTCTCACTTGCAGGTAGGTAAAAGCATTCTCAGACTAAGGTACATTGAACTGCATCTACAGTCTTCCACCTCTAGTCTTGGATTAAGAGACTTTATTACCACTGCCCTTTCACAGAATCACAGAATTTCTAGGTTGGAAGAGACCTCAAGATCATCGAGTCCAACCTCTGACCTAACGCTAACAGTCCCCACTAAACCATTTCCCTAAGCTCTACATCTAAACGTCTTTTGAAGACTTCCAGGGATGGTGACTCCACCACGTCCCTGGGCAGCCTGTTCCAATGCCTAACAACCCTTTCAGTGAAGAAGTTCTTCCTAACATCTAACCTAAAACTCCCCTGGCGCAACTTTAGCCCATTCCCCCTCGTCCTGTCACCAGGCACGTGGGAGAACAGACCAGCCCCCACCTCGCTACGGCCTCCCTTGAGGTACTTTCAGCCAGACAGGGCTTATATTTATACAAATTCGGATAGTAAAGGTCAACAACAGTGAAAATAACTCCATTAGGTATTATGAGCTCTTCAGAGACCCAACAAAAAAGGTTTGAGCTGGAGAGAAGTGTGTTCTCTCAGGAGAAAATATGTTAATCTATAAGCTTCTTTTCCCAGAGAAGTACTCTGCAAATCAGTTTTGTGGCTTGCAGTTGCTCCATCATGGACAACAGGAACTCTGTAGATCTGGTTCTGCATTGTTTCCCTTTAATACTTGCTTGGTGACAACATTCTCATCCTCTTCATTGTAATGCCTGAACATGCTGCTGGATGGCATTGAGGGTGCTCATGCTTAGGTCTTCCTCACTGAGACCCTGCTGGTGGAGGGACTGTGTGTTAGCTGAGGAGGTTCTAGACTGAAGAGAGGAAATATGAAAAAGAGCATCTTGTAATGAGACCTAGAAGGTCAGAGGTTGGAGACTCTTGGGTCCTTAGACACTTTCTCTGAAGAAAAAAAGTTCAATCACCGAGACAACTAACCTTTATTTTTACAGTCAAGCCTGGTCTTCTCACAGGAATGGGAACTGCTAACAATGCAGTTTGCCAACTCTCTCTGTCCCCGTTGGTAGTGGCTTGTAAGAGCAATTTGTTTGTTTGTTTTTCCCCCCTTAAAACTCAGTTGCCCGATGTTTTAATCTTTAATCTATGTGAAACTAAATGGTTGCTTTATTTTTCCCTCTCTGTACAAGCTTGCCCCTTATGCAATCAAATAAACCTGTGAGTCTCTCTCATGGCAGTGCAAGGTGACAGCCTGAAATACTTACGTCTGAGTCCATCAGATGGTATGTGGAGAATCACGATGCCATTTATGGGAGGAGACATATTTTATATTCTTTATTAATTTGTGAATGGATTTGTTGCATTCTGGGAAAGACCAGATCTCAAAGATTAAATATGACTATAAACCTAATTTAAAAATTAACATTCTTTAACATGTTTGGGTTTTTATAAAGTACAGCTCCAGCAAAGCAAGTATATTGGGAAATACACTTTAGATCTGGTAAGCAACACACTGAAAAAGTACAAGTGTAATATGGGTGAAAGAGGTAATGTCTTGACTTGCTTTTTTTTTTTTTTTTTTTTTTTCAGTACCCAGATTTCACCTTACTGTATGGAAAGGATAGAGCATCACATCAGGTAGAGAGATGTTATTTTAAACTTTAAGTGACTCTAAATGGACTCTTACAATATGTAAAGTTATTGTTTCCTAGTGTAGAACAGTGCGGAATTGATATAACCATTTGTGTTGTGCCTGATTTTAATCTACAGGACTGGATACAATCCTGAGATTAATTTCCAAGTGGTTAGAGAGACAGTTATATTTAACGTCTTAGCTTTTCTTATAGCGAGCTTGTTTCAAGGTTTATAACTATCTTGAAGTAAATTACCTGTTGTCCTGGTTCAGGCTTTACGTGAGAGGCTGTCCATTTCATTCTGATAAATATTAGGTTATTTTTCCCTGAAAACTCCAGGAAACAAACAAACATGCCCCCCCCCCCCCCCCCCCCCCCAAAAGAAAAAAAAAAAGGTCTCAGCACAAGTAGCTTGTATGATGTTGCTAGCATGCATCTTTCATCCCTAGCAATAACAGTATAAGGTCTTTAACAAGAACAACTGTTGAGAAAAGGCTCCAGCTTCCACAACTGGTAGTTGCTTGAGATGATTCACCATGCAAAAAGGGACAATTTTTGAAGGTGGCTTTTGTTTTGATGTAATTTTACAGTATATAATCATTCAATAACAGTTAGCTATGACACTGGCAAAGAGAAAACATTTGAATGCTGAGGCTTGGCAAATTCTTGGGGTTCTGGATGGCAAATCTAAAATACTACATCTTATTGTACCTAGTAGAGCACTATGAACAGTCACTAAGAAAAACTACTTTCTGTTTGTTGTAGAGCAGATTTCTAAATGTCCATTTTCCCCTGGCAATCTTACCCAACTGAATTTGGTTCATATTTTTAATTTTGGTCTTCTCATTTGAGTTATTACATACAGTCTTAGGGAAACAAGAAAGGTGGCTATGTTTTGGTGCTAAAAAACAACAACAAAAAAAAACAACATATTTTTACCTGAAACATTTTGAGTTTCAGTGTAAAAATATCACTTAAATAGGGGACTGAGGGATTGGAGTTTACCCAAAGGAGCAGTATCTATTGTTCTCTGTGGATTTTAAGGAAGGTAAAATAGTTTATAATGTCTCTTTATTCTCACTGCCTAGAGCAGCTGGGCAAAGAAAGAGGAAATGGCTTCCTCCCAGTTCTTGTCAAATAACTGATCTGCAAATTATCACTCCAAGGCATAAGTTATACAATGAGGGTATGTTCATAAATCAGGAGTAAACTTCAAACAACATTTAGAGAAAAGGATTAAAATGAAGGCTTATTGGATTGAAACTTGATTAAATTTAATTAACAATTTTATTAAAAATCTACCTGGGCTATATGAATAAAACTAATAAATGGGGTCTGTATTGTGTAATTACCAAACTTGAACATGTATGAAATATATAAACACACAACATGCATATAGAATGAATAATGCTCAGTAAATGAACATGTATCCAATATTTCTAGATATCTTTTGTTTAAAGGAGTCTGATTCAATAGCCAGTGTAAGATGTAAAGGAAACAAGGAAGTTCTTGCAACAAATACAGCTTGTGAAAATGAAATCTCTTTTCTTCAGTATCATGCAGAAGCTATTCAACATGTTACGCTAACATACTCTTTGATAGGAAATAACCAATTTCTTGAACTTGCAATTGCTTGGTTGAATGAATTTAACAAAACGTTACAGTACAGAAAATCTAGTCATTTGATTGTATTTTCTGTTGTACAGTGAAGAAACAGAGCACAGCCTAACACAATACTTAAACGTTTATAAGCTGAAAGATATTTCAGTTACATCTGATTAGAAGTTAA
Organism: Aythya fuligula; assembly: GCF_009819795.1. Taxonomy (NCBI): domain Eukaryota; kingdom Metazoa; phylum Chordata; class Aves; order Anseriformes; family Anatidae; genus Aythya; species Aythya fuligula. The sequence goes on from NC_045562.1 coordinate 39,707,996, forward strand.
TATCTTAAGCGATCTATCATTATCAGTATTAAATGTATTATCCCAACTGAAATAATAAATTTCATTTTAGTTGTGTTTAATAGCAAACATGAATCAGAAAGTGTTTCCTGAATTTTATTAAAATTCTGTTACAGCTCATTTATAACTGAGGACAATGAAGTACTTACAGAATACAAAATGATACAATCAGTGGAAAGATAAAGAGCTCCAAGCTACCTGTTCTATATTGTTAGCATAAATGGGGAATAAGATTGGATCAAGATAAGAGTTTTGCAAGACTGCCTTGGTTTTATTCTTAAAATAAATATAAATAAATAAATAAAATCTATAGCGATCTGTATCTAACATGTAGTTTATTCTGAATGAGGGCCTAATATTGAAGTTCTTAAAAAAATTAATGCATGGGCTTCACTTGGCCTTAGGCCTACATGGGCTGTGTTTGGTAGGACTCAATGCAATTAAGGCACATCAATAAAACGAAGTTTCAAGGACTTCAGCATGAGCATACAGCACTTCAACACTAGCTGACAGAGTACCCCATCATATTTTCTGTGATCTATATATATTAGGAAATGTGTGGTCTATAGAAATTTAGTGAGCAAAGCAGCGTAATTGTGTTTCTGCAGTAAAAGTTGAATTAATGTCTTTTTCAGTGTTTTGAATGGCATCATAATTTCTTTTTTAATGGGTATTGCAATAAGAACAGTCTTTAGAGGTGACTTTTGAACTTTGACTTTCTTGAAAAAAGTGTGTGCTTATGTATATGTAAATCCATGTGTCTGCACATATTCTAATTCTGAAGCTCTGAGGAGAGAACAAGGATGGTATGCACTTATCAAATGCCTTCACGTCTTGTTTATGTCTAAGATATCAGAATGTTTCGGTTTACCTTCAAAGTAATACAGAGGTCTATTTTTCATTGCCACTGCGCTGTTGACTTTGGCACAGGTGAAGAGAGCAGGCGTTTGTCACCTGCAGCAGTATTTCTAGTTAGTTTGGAGCAAACAGCATTTAGTACTGGTCAAGATCATGCTGTTAGATCTGTAGGTGAAGAACTTGAAACTATGGCTATAATTTTTTATTGCTGGAACCACTGCATATAAAAATGTTCTTGTCCTTTTCTTGTGACTTTCTACATTTGATTATTATTTTTCCCCTTTTGTTTGTAATAGCACTCACAGTGAAAAGTGAAGCCATAAGAGCTGTAAAGTATATTATTTAAACTGCAAATTCATTTTATAAAGCCATAAAGGCTGGAAATGTAAGGAATTAAAAAGGCTTCTGTGAGGTCTAGTAAGTACTACTATTTGCTTGATGATTCAGTAATTTGCTTTTTTCATCAGTATAATGTTTTCCTGTTTCCCTTTTCCATACATGTTGTGTGTTCATGGTGCCTCAGGTCATTCACAGTTAGAGATGTGTAAAGTAAACTGCATGCATACACTGTTACCAAAACCTACTGATGATTGCTGCTGGATGATAAGTAGGTGATAACTGTTGGACACTTCTCTCCACTGATAATCTGATAGCCCTGAGAAGATCAATGCAAAAACAACTAATCCTATAAAGGCAAAAATACCCAGGGAAACAAACAAATTTTCAGAAAAATGATAAATTTGGAGCTAAATGATTCATTTTTCCCATCTTCTAGGGAACATCTGCAAAGCTAATATATATTTATTTATTTATATATATATATTTTTTTCTGGAAATCCTTAGAGTTTTTAGTGACCATTGCAGATGTATAACTGCAAAAACTCAGTGGTGGCAATTCCTAAGAAAAAACAACTGGGCGCATTAGCATAGTAACAAGATGTTCCTCTTAGAGACTCTTGAAGTAAAAACTTCCAACAGTTGTCTTACCTGAATGATTTTGAAAGGCCATAACTTTCAAATGGAGAGCAACAATGCTACTAGCCACAACTCAAGGAAATCTTTCTTGTCTGTGTGTCTGTCTATCTTTCTTTTATACTATTTCAGAAACATTCCATACGAGATCTTTTTCTCTTCCTTTTTGATTTGTTTCACATTTATTTCAGATGCTGGGCAGCTGGGAGGGCATTAGGGCTGTATTACCTCCCGAGGTTCCTCTCAACTTTAATTACTGTGTGTATGTCTGTATGTTTGCATATATACAACTGTAGGCATACAGGCAATTATCTACTTCAGATATTTATTATTTTATTAAATCTCGTAGCTTAACAGAGAGGTCTTGTGATCATCTGAGAGTTACTCTGACAGTTTTCAGAAAATATTTAGTGTGTGCATTAGTGTAACAAACACTCTACAGTAACTGAAATAAGCCTGCATGTTAGGTACTTCTCCATCAAAGTATATTTATTCTTTTTCAGAGTGAACTGGAAAATACTGTTTTGTAGCTAATATATAGCAAGCTTTGTAAATGCAAACTAAGAGGTGGTCTGAATCTAATGTCCTCTTTCTAACATTAGAGGAAGCAGATAAACCCACTCTCTCCATGAGTACCTGTGCATAAATGGAATGGGTGCACATAGACTTAAATTACAAGCAACGTGCATTTTTATTATGGAATAAAAAACTACATCTAGGGGCTGTCCATCTCAGATTTCTTCTCAGATAAAGGAAAAATACACACACACATATATACGTTATATATGTATATAATTCTTATTTTATTTCTTGTTGTAGATATTGGATTATTTGTAGGACTAACCTAAGACCCGCGGGAACGGGGTTAAGCTGAGGCAGGGGAAATTTAGGCTGGACGTCAGGAGGGGGTTCTTCACAGAGAGGGTGGTTGCACACTGGAACAGGCTCCCCAGGGAAGTGGTCACTGCACCGAGCCTGTCTGAATTTAAGAAGAGATTGGACTGTGAACTTAGGCACATGGTCTGAACTTTTGGGTAGACCTGTGCGGTGTCAAGAGTTGGACTTGATGATCCTTAAGGGTCCCTTCCAACTCAGGATATTCTATGATTCTAAGATTGATTCCAAGTTTAGCATCCAAGTTAGTGGCTTGGATTTTCTGAGGTGGTTGTTGTTATAGCCCCGGTCCATAGCACAGCAAAAATATTGCCTGTTGTTAGGAACTTGATGCTTAATTAGTCCCTACTGTAAATATCTTTTAAATGCAAAAAGCTTCAAAGAAAGACTAAGGATTGGTAAAGATCGGTTAATGAGTAAATAAACCCAACTAGCCCCAAATATGCCTTAGATGTGTATCTGTGTCCACCATTAATTTCTGTCCCTGACAATTCACTCATGGGTGATTGCTGACTTCCTGCACAGCAATGCTTTATTTGTCAAAGCTCCAGATCTTAATATAGTTCTTGAATTCACACCATTATAACTTTTATCCTTTAAATACAATTGAGTGCAATTTCATTCATTTATTATGTATAAAAGATTATTCCTTGTTCTAGGAATTTAAAAAATAACAGCATTGATTCACTTCAATCTGCATAAATGCAGAACTTTTTATCATTATAGAATCAATCCTATAAATACATTTCTACCAGGTAGAAATATATTTAAGAGTCAGAAAATGAAGTAAGCCATCTAGCCAATAAGGGTAGACAATATTTCTTCTTCCAGGAATTTGTAGAGCTTCCTGCATGGTTGTAGTATATATATAAAGAAAAAAAAAAAACTACAGCTGGCACTCTTAGTGTAATGTTTTGCAACTCTGGTCACTGAGCAGAGAAGTCAATAGTGGCTCACACAAGATGCTGATCTCTGGGCACCTGGGATCATACATATTGAGGAAGAACTGGGAGAAAGATGAAATACTTTCTGTGGCCAGGAGACTTACTGTTAAAACAAGTATTTTATCTGTGTATAGATTTGTGACTGCTTTGAACAGTGGTTAATAGCTATTAATTACCATTAGTGAGTTCAAAGCATTAAATTCAGTGACAAACCTGACAAAAACTGAAACCTGATTTGAACATGTTGACCCTCACCTTGCTTTTTAAACTGCAGCTTTCATCACAGTGTGTGTCTGTTCAGATAGTATTACAGCAAATAGTAATTGTTGTAATAACCACCACATAGGGCAGTTTGTTTCTAAGCCTATTTCATAAATAGAGTTCCCGAGTACTTTCAGAGAATGCTTATTCGTTCTGTTTTGACTTCAAATAAGAATTGAGTAGCTTTGTGTCCGAGTTCTTCCATCTCTGCAGTGTGTGTATCCATTCTCTCTGTCTTCAAAACTGTGGGTGTTTGTTTGTTTGTTTTGTTTTATAAAAGAAAAACCCACATAAAGTAGAGGCTGCTAAAATTGATTGAGACAACTGTAAACAAAGAGAACTTCACATACCTTGAGGATTTTGATCCAGAATCTTTCTGTGTGAAAGATGAGGACAGACATAATTCTGATGAGTGTTTGCTCTGTTACAAATCACGGATACCTGCTCTGAAGTTATACTACTCTAAAAAGGATGAAGAGTAGGTTACAGATGCAAGACTAAGGAAGCGTGAGTACATGCATAGGTATCAACGTATTTTTATTTTACTGTCATCTTTGCCTACAGTATAATTTCTCTATCAAAAGAAAAAGAACATGTAGAACATAAGATGCTAGTTCCTGATTATTTTTGAAGATGGTATACAGGCTAAAATGCTACAAGTAGTCTTTTTTTTTTTTTTTTTTTTTTTTTTCTTTCTGCATTGTCATTTGGACTTCAGTACTTAGATCTTGGATCTAATTATACCAGCCTATCTCGGACCACATGATTGAAGCATTTGCCAAAGATGTTAAAGTTAATTCAGTCTAGGTTTATGTTTTCAAACATTGTTAACTGGTGTGTATCTAAGATCTTTTTTTACTATGCAAAGTTACTGAAAGTGAAGATCGGGATCCTAGAGATTGTTTTTGAATATGCATAATCAAAAAAGGTGTTAACTTTTTTTACTACACAATAATTCAGAAGATTCTCTGATTCTCTAGGAGTAATTGTACTGTTGCAAGTTAATAGTGCTGAGCTGGGTTTGCTTCAGAAGATAAAACCCATGATAAAGTCTGTCTATTTCAACAAGTTTTTAAGTGGTTCTGAGAAACCTTAAAAAAAAAAATAAAAAAAAAATAATAAAAAAAAAAAGGTGTCTATAGGACTTGGTATAACAAAGTTGATACTTTGTTATACATTGTGTATAGGCATCTTTCCATATCTCTTTTTTTAAACTCATATAGACCTATAGACATTATCTATGCATGAATTGATATAAATCATAACAATGGGACTTAGGTGAGTGGAGTAGGATAAAAGTGGGCATAATTTGGAGCCTGCCTGTTGTGATGGAAATGGAATTATGATTGCTACACGTTTGCCTAGTTGCTGAGATATTTAATAAATGAACATTGGTTTGAATTAATATGAAGCTAGTATGGAAAAATCAGCAGGAAGGAAACAGAGTAGATGAAGGTAAGACAGTGTTTCACAGATACTCTGAGATTCTTAAAAGGCACTAACAGTGTAGAATGTCTCTGCAATCTAAATTCAAACACGCTTCAGTAATAAAAAGCAAGGAGTTGTTTTGAGAGAACATAAAAGTTACAGGATCCCACTGATCTCTGCAATATATTTGCCTGCCCTCTCAGGAGGGTGGTTTAGAGAGGAGAGTTATGTTAATTGCAGACTGTCTGAAGTGGGGTTTTACTATTGTTACTGAGTTTAATTTCCATTAATGAAATCAATAGTAATTTGTAAGAAAGCCACCAGAAGTAGTAGGTCAGTAATGTTATAACATGGTGATGGGAAACTGGGTGAGGTTTGCCCCTTGGAGACTGCAGGTGGCTGGGGCCATGAGGGCACCTTTGCCCTCCCACAACATCCCCAGCCTCTTCCACACCGGGAGGGAGGTGCTCACACATCCCTCAATTTTCTTCCCTTCTTGGAGGAGTAAACAAGAGTGTTGTTTACTGTATCTGGGCCTTGAAAGCTCGAGAAGCACATTTCACACAGCATGATGCCTGAAGACAACTTCACTCCATTCTGATGTATGAGGCCAAGCTATTTAAGTATGACTGTTATGTAAATATTTACATTTGTCTTAAATATCTATCTATATAAAATACTGTCTTGCAATAATTATATCTATTCAATGCATACCACCCTTGCTTAGTAGCAAACACTAAAACTAGATACTTACAAAGAGAAACCCTTGTCATTTGGGAAAGAAAACAGCTATAATCCTCTGATACTTGCCCCCCCCCCCCCCCCCCCAATTTTAATTGTTAATATCTTTTCAGCATGCGGGAGAAGTAATCTCCTACCACGCTAAAGCAGTCAGCCTAATTGAAAAGAAATACAAGTCATCTAGTGCACAGCTGAAAAATTCAGCTAAAATGCAATCTGTCATTATCTTTCCAATGCCAATTTTAAATAGGTATTAAAGTAAATGGGGGAAACATCTTCTCATTTCTCTTGTGGTATCATTTCGTTTTTACAGAAATCCCTAATCCTCAAATGAAGATTCTGCCTGATATCCAACAAAACACTCAAGACTCAGCCTCAAGTGTTTGGAAACCAGATCCAAAAATAGAGGAATAATTTTCCTATCATGAATTAATCTCATTTGAAAATGATTTTAAAAATACAGTTTATGCAATGCAAATCCTCACTCCCAGAATAACCTGTATTTGTGGTTGTTATGCCACAGTCAAGAGAAAAATTACTGCTCAGTGAGCTGTTTCAGCATGGCAACGTGAACTGCAGCTAGGATTAAGGAAACTGATGAAGCATAACATACCATGAAAGAAATGAAAACATTTTATAGGACACATGGGTATTATTGACAGGTTTCTACTTTTTAGATGCAATGAACTCTTTCAGCAGGAGATCCTATTTGAAAAGTATCCTTTATTAGAAATTTATATGCCACATTTAAAAGTATTCACACTTTGTCTCCAGTTATTATGCACTATATAACACATTTCAATTTAATTGGAGAAACATTGTATTGTGATGCTGAACACTTGTTTAATGGAGATAATATTTTAGCTTTGTAGGGCAAGTTAGACTTGTTTGAAGATGAGACTTCCTAGGATTTGTAATTGGTAGTACATAGTTCTGTGTAGGTAGAAGTGTATCAAAACAATGTTAGATGAGGCCTTAGAAAATCAATCAAGTCCTTTAACAGGTCAAGCCCAAACAAAATCTTACCAAAGCTATTACTACCAGAGTTTAGTTGACTCTCATCTCAAGAAAGACAACTTTCTTCAGACTTCTGCATCTACTTAAACCCCCACAACTTTAGGAATCTCTGGATCTGTATGGTATTGCATATGCTCAGCAAGTCTTAGGAAACAGCTTGATAAAATAATACCCATACATAAAGACTGTCAAACTGAAAAAGACAGTTTTTAACATTCTACTGTAACAATAGCTAAATATTTCTTCTTCAGGAGCTTTGCTTTCTCGTTTCTTTCTTGAAGTAGTGAAAGGTTGAGCTAGATGGAGACTATGCTCTCAAAAGTAATCATGTGTTGGTGTTGGTAGAAAATGATGGGGCATCTTTGCTTTCTGTTCCTCCTGGTATCACAATTTGGAAAATTTTGTAGTTAAAGTGAAACCAAGATCCAGTTTCTATTGTAGCTGTAGAGCTCATGGTAAAGAGAAAAGGTGGGAAAAAAAAAAGGAAACAGGAAGAATCCATCCTTAATATGTGCTTCCTACTCAGTTCTTTCATTTGAATCAATAGCAATTGGTACTTTAATGGGATTCAGTTCAGTGTTTTTAAAGTGTGTTTTTTTTTTTTTTTTTTTTTTTTTTCAGTGACTGGTATATCTCTTGTCTTTTCTCTGAGTGCACGTATAGTCCCAAATTTATGGAACGCAGAGACTTTAGAGCAAGATGTCTTCACAGACTGCTACCATAAATTATGTTTTCAGCCAGGCTTCATTCAGCAATGTTTTGCACATAAACATGCTCAATAGCAAAGCTTATCATCTCTGTGATGGTGAGATCCACTCACCTAGGTTAAATGGCCTTCCTGGAGTGTAATGGGTGAAGGGTTTTCTGCACTTCTATTTCCTCCAACAGCTCTGCAATTTTACTGCTGGAAAAGTCTGGGCAGTAAGATCCTGGTATGTGAAAATGTAGGATGAAATTGGTCCTCTTGTAGCAGGTGATGTGGTAGTGACATTGCAATGCAACAGCTTACTCAGATTTTCAAAGAGCTATTACAGGGCAGTGGCCTTCGGATATTTCAGGGAAACATAAAACAAAAACACCTTCTTGTTTGATTACTACACTTGCTCTGGTACTGAGGTTTAAGCCAAAGCTGAGAAGCTGTTAGATTTATTGGGGTGGGGGACACAGGGCATAAAGATGGAGGAGGAAGACAAAACAACACTGAGGATAATCTGGTTGAACACTGGTGTGAATATGAACTGCATGATGTTAGGTAAGCTGCATTATTCTTTACTGCAGACCAAAATCTAGAAAATACGATTTTTCTACTCACTGTGTTTCATTTGGAATCTGTGGGGAAGGAACGAAACAATGACAACAATGACAATAATAAAAGTAATATTAATAATAGTCTCTTGTGGGGGCCAGAGGAAAAATAAGGAATTTAGGTGATATATGCAGTGAGAATGCATGTGGAATGCAGATTAGTATGAATTAGGTGAAAAAATGTTTGTGCTAAACACCACTTGTCTGAATACAGATTTCATAATCAGCACAGGAAGACAACGAAAACAGTAATATTATTTTTGTTCCACAAAATATCATTGTATTTCAGAACATCCTATGATGTATATGGTACTGTATGAATCATATTATGCGGCACAGAGTCTAGATGAGAAAATCAACGCAGCAAACTCAAAAAACCTAGTGTGTCTGCTTTTCAGAAGCTAGTGCACTGTTAAAACTAAAGAGCGAGCAAAGACAGAGGAATAATATTTTATCAGCATTTGGTAGTGATGAGATGCTTGTGGTTATAACTGGCATGCAGAAAATTTTGGTTACCCCCCCCTCCATCTGGGCTTCTAGTTGCAACTACCTATTCCTATTCTGTTTTTTCTATACCACACATAACAAAATTAGTAGAAGGCCTTAAATTCTACTTCAGTGTTATATTCTCCTATATAGTATAGGAGAATGATTAATGTGCAATTATGGAAACAGAATGTGGCTTCTCAATTAACTCTTCATTGTGCTAGTGGTGGAGAGGTTAAAGATAGTCAGGTTCTGGTAAGAAGGAAGAACATAAGCAGAATACCATGTACTAGAATCCAGATTAGATATTTACAGGTTATACTTACCACAGTTTTCATTAATTTCAAAAAGATGCCAGCCTGCTGGTGGTTGAGTGTTTAAAGACTACTTACAATTCCAAGATGAATGTGCACCTAAATTTCCATTTTTTTTTTTTTTTTTACTGAAAAAAAAAAGCTGTCCTCAATCTCTTGTGAAAAAGTATCAGTTAATAAAAAGACTTAATGAAGACTTTACATTCAGCATTGGTGAAAATAAACCTAACTCCATTGATTGCAATATTTTTTTTTAATCTTTGAGAATATGTTGCCATCATAAATGCAAAAAAAAAAAAAAAAAAAAAAAAGGAATAAGTTAAAACTGTAGATTGCTACGTTTTCACTGTTTTTATGGTCTTTCTGATAATGTTGCTTTTTTTTTTTTTTTCCTCTCTAGTGACTACAGAACTACCCTCATTATTTATCATGTCTTGACTAAGTGACCAATGTTTTCTGTCCTCTTCATCAGTCTGTCCCAAATACATCCCATAAATTCCTTCAGCTGAACTTTAGATCGTGGTCTATTTTGCTCCTACCAATTGAAACTCCCAGTTAGATCCATGCTGAGGCTGAAAATAGCAATAAATACAAGCAGGAATGCAACAATACCCAAGGAATATCTAAGGCAGGAATACAACAAAAATGATGCAGATTTGTTTTTTCATTTGCATTTAGAAAAATAATTGGAATATCTTTTGTTTCTGGTAAATGCAAACTATCCTTAGCTAAAGTTACCTGCCACGGAAACGACCCTCAGTGTCCTCATCACCAGTCATGGGACAAGTCCCAGCTGGAACCATTTATTGGCTTAGTCAAGTGCTCCACTATTTTGTTCTAAATATGTCAACCTTGATTCATCCTTGGGCTTAGTTGCTGTCAAACACTGTTAAATGGAACTGGAATCAGCATTGCACCTAGGTTTCCACTAAGCCAAAAACATAATCACTTCTGTAGAAATATTAGTATTCTGTGGCACTGAAGAGTCAATTTGATAAAGAGAACAGCATTTCTGTGAATGTATTTTGTAAGTAAAGGGAAGTCTGGACAGAGCTTTGGTACCAGCTAGAAGTAAAAATATTATGTCAGTAGTGAAAGCTTTGGCAACAAGTTCTGTCCCTTGGAGGTGCCAAACTTCTCATTTATTTGCAGGATTTATATTGTCAGTGAACGTGCAGGGGTAGATTATGAAACCAAAATTAGGACTATCACTGTCAGCAAGGGCATTGGCACCATTAAGTTTAATGTTTAGTTTGTTTGGTGTTATAAGTAAGACTAAACAGGAAAACTGAATCGTTCTGAGAAGTGAATGGTAAGGTGCAAGATAATCTTAAGAGTGGATAAGGAAAGAATAGGTTTCATCCCCAACAGCAAAAGGCAGTTAAAGAAATATGCTCAGAAGAGCATGTTGCCTACTTCTGTATATCATGTGCAATGGTTTGAGGAAGCATTTATATAGAATTCAGGCTGTGTTCCAAAGGAAAACAGCATCTGAAGGAAGTATATACTTGCATGCTGTTTGAGATATGAGGACGGAAGCATGAACGCTACCAATAGCTGCTAATGTACTTTATATTTTGGTGAAAACTAAAAATGGAAGGAATGTTGTATGAGGAGATATTCACAGGACTGCTAAGCACACAGTGATCAGTTCTGAACACTCTCATTTACTTAGTAGAGGTCTTCAAAATGTGAAAATGGCCTCCAAAGCATGCGTATCTTTATGACTGTCAGCAGTTGAGTTTTTGACCCTACCATTTCCTTTACTGTGAAATGGAGGGAGAACGTGATGTTTTCAGTGGCACATGAAGATACATTCTCAGTAATTTATCTTAATTCATGTCATATATATCATTAGGCATTCAGTAAACCCTCTGCTGCATAAACCTACTCCTTCTTCCTTCTTATTTATTGTACTCTGTATGTCCCCTGAAGGTAGGACTCTGAAGGTCCCCTGTGACCTGTGACCATTTCTCCTGTGAAACTACAGTGCCGTCTAGTTTGTGTTTTTTTTTTTTTTCCTCTTCAAAAAATTGGGGTTATCAGGGTTCTTGGAGTAAGGAAGAGAGATTATCACACACTTAACAAGGCATATTACAAATGCAGTAATTGTTTTTCATTTTCCCCTCCCCCCCTATGATTTCTAACAACAGAATACTCTGGACATGAGAAATCTTTCATGTGTGTATAAGTTTGTGGCTAGGCTAGCTTTGAAGAGGAGCAAATGCCAGATTCTAGTGTGTCAGCAGTTTATCTTCACAGGATTGTTGACTGTTCTTTTTTAGTGCCTAACGTTCTTTCTGTGTGTCCACATTAAATAAATGTACAAGAATAAAACCATTGGTGAATAAGAATTATTCAGTTTCTCTGGTAACAATGTTTTGAATCCTTTGTGCTCTGGTGTAAATTCCTTCCCCAGGGCAAAACATGGGAAGAGTTAAGCCATGTTTATTTTTCAACCTGCCACAATATTTGCTTTTGTGTTTACACTATTGAGTGCATCTGGCTCAAGCAAAGATAAGAGATTTCACCTTAAATATTGACATAACAGAAACCAAACATTTTTACATTTTTTTCACTGTATTTTAAGGATAAATAACATAAAAGATCTATTGCATTAGTGGTTAAATCTGCTAAAAATCATTGTGAATGCATTTTTTAATTTAATTTCACATTTACTAGGTATTAATAACTTGTTAACCCCTTTTATGTTGTGTGCATTCAATTTTATAGCAATCTGAGAAGAATCCTGACAATTGGTTGGCCACACATTAGACAGGAAACATTAACATTATTATATTTCATTAATGAAAAAAGCACTGTGCATAACTAATGGATTTTATTAAGGCTAATATATGTAACAGCAGGAGCAGTTGGTAAACCAAAGGAAGATTTTTAGCAAGTGCTCTGTGGAACAAAAAGTCACTGAAAAGTAAAAATAATAAACCTGTTTGACACACTGAGGGAGCGGTGTAACTTTTGTAGGGTGAAGACACCATGCTTGATACCTCTGCAGCTGGGAGGGCCCTGAAGTAACAGTGTCTGACATGGCTGAGACATGTCATCAAAGGGAAAGAAAGAATCCTGACATGAGAGATTCTGAAGAGTACTCCTGGTGGGAAAGCTGCTGCCATGCAGGAAACTGCATGACATAGTTTCTCATGCAGGAAACTCCATGAGAAACTTGTCCCCCCTGGGATGCTGCAGGGTTCTAATAATTGATGGAATATTATTAAGATGTGGCGCTAAAGATGCTTTTGGAACTGTGTAAATAGCACAAAGTGTACATTGACAAACTAATTAGTTTACCTTTGTTCATTAAGACACTTGTCTTGATGAACTTTTAATGTATGTTACAGATGGGACAGTACTGTTGCTGTTTTAACCCCCTTTTAATACAGCATTTCAAAAAAAAAGGTATTTCACTAAATGTTCTGCGTCAGCAGTGAGCTGTTGAGCCTAGGAAAGCAGAAAATTGCCCATGTTAAAAACTCCAGCTATTTAGGAATCAGCTTCCAAAATGGCTACTACAAAGTTGTTTGCTACTTAAATATCTCATTTCAATTATTTTTTTTAAAGACTGTCAAAATGCATCAGTAAAATACCCCTTTCTATGAAGCTTAAAACACAAAAGCAGATGGTCACACATTAATTCTAGTGTTGTAAATATTACAGCATTATAATGCAGTCGTCTAGACCTAATGTGCACTATTGCACTGCCTCTTCTCTCAAGTTCAGTGCTACATGTAAAAAGTAACAGCTTTGTTTATCTAACACACAACACTAACTTTAAGCACAGCGCTTTCTTTTGTGTTAATAAGGCAAACCATACTTTCTGGCTTATGAAAAGGCCTAGTGTAGCATATGCTATGCATAGGGCATACCTATGTTTAGAAGGGATTGGTTGGTCATCCAGCAGGAAATATGAGATGAGCACATCTGAAAGGGAGCTCTATTCTGGCACTGAATTACTTCTGCAAGGCCACCTGGTCCAGAACTGCTTTATGAAGTCTCAGATGGTATCACCTATCAGCTAAAGGGCAGGCTGCAAAGTAGTAGCCAATATGGAGGGGAACAGGTGTAGAATAAGTAAAGAAATAAAATGCAGTAAAAAGAACCATAAGTGCAAGAAAAGTTATCTTTCTGCTAAAAGTAACTGACCCAAAAACTGCTTTTTCCATCTGGCTGAACTTGGTTTGAACTTTAGGTGTGATCTGATGATCTGAAAATCATATCACCTTTTGTTCCAGGTCTTTAAAGACCACTGGCCACGGGGGTTAAAAAAAAAAAAAAAAAAAAAAAAAAAAAATTTGTGCTTACAAAGCCAGCTATGTTACAATATTTAAAAGCTTGTTCTTTTTCCCTGTGTGAAGCTAGAAGTGTGCGTGCAAAGTTTGTCTGTGAGACAATTATACTACTGCCACAGTTGATGGGTCTTGTGATAACTCAAGCAGTGCCTACAATCCAAAGGCAAAATATTACAAAAGAAACAATTAAGTCTTTTTTGTTCTATAAGTTTCGTGTTTTGCATGCAAACACAAATCTCGAGGAGGAATTAGCCCTTCAAGACAGAGGACATGCTAAATTTCTGTTTGTAGATTATATATCCAGAAAGAGACCATTATAGCTGTCTAGACTTGCTATCTACATAACAACAGCATTCCTTTCCTGAATGAATTCTCACTTTAACATTATTTGAGCTTTAAAAGTAAGTTTTGAACAATTCACTTCAATATTGGTCAGCAATGCAGTAAATTTGTTATTGCCATCACTGGTAAGAGGCCATGGACTTGGCTTGCTTTGGTTGTCCTTCTTTGAGCTTGTCCAGACTTCTGTTTTTAGCTCATTTACCTGCTGAGAAGTTGAATATTACCTAACTTGTTCTAGCTCAAGTTAGCTCTGCACAGTTGTGTAGTATAGTGCTATAATAATTTTGATGCATCTCTGTAAGTAACAACAATAATAATTGGTTATTCTGTATAGTGTGAACTATCTCTGACCCCATGATAGTAACATGGAGTGGAGAACAGGGGAAGGGTGGTAACAAAGACCTTTAAAGTACATCCTGTGGATGACAGCAGAGGCTATAAACAAACTGCAAATGTTGCAGTGGAATGCAGCACTGGAAATAAGATAAAACCAGTTTCAGGGCAAAAAAAAAGAAAGGGTAAACATCTAGAATATTCAATACCTACCATCTAAATCATAGTATATTAGAATATGATATGGGGTTGTGAATTAGTGATGGTCAAGGTACGGCCTGTGCTAGAATTGAACAAAATGAAAGCCATGTAGACCTTGGAGTAGGGAAGAGGCAGAAACCCACTGCTGGCATGATATTCCTCCTGGTAAAGAAGGCAGGATGATGCTGACTCTGATCCTAGCTCCCTTACCTCTTCTTATTGCAGACAATTGTCATTGCTGACCTTAGAACCCAGAGGGGCATGAGTGGGTAGCACAACAGATGTGAAACAGGGCAGATACTCAGGGAACATGGATAACAGATGTAAACATGTTATTAATAGTCTTTTATGTAATAATTTGATAATTTTGACAATAAGCATTATTATTGTTGCAACTGTGGTAAGTCTTTTATTAGATGTATGAGTTTAGATCAGCAGTAAATTACTGACTGTAAATACAAGATATATTTCTCTAGCCCACATAGTCTGCATGAGTTGCAGATTCTACTGTTAATTAGCCTCATTTTGAATTGTGCATTTTACCAACTGGCTATATCTGTACAGATTAACTTCTCCCTAACAAATCACTACCACCTTTGAATTCATCATGACCGATTTCTGGTGTGTGAATCTTTGTCTGAGAGACTGTGCAGCTCTCTGTTATCTCATTAATATTCCACAGACAAGTATTTAGAGATCAAGTCAATTTTTAATGTCCTCTTTGGACAGAAGAAATAAGTACAGTCTGATTTGCCAGAAGTTTTTGATAACAAAATTATTTCTAATCTTATTCGCATGTTTCTTTACTTTTTCAATTTAACATAATCTTCTGAAATCAAAATGTAGCAGACTCAGATTCTGTCAGTACTGGTTATTCCATTGACAAGCAAGACATCTTTGTTACTCCTACTTGGTGTGCCTTACATATTTGTTTTTTGTGCCACAATAGGATACTAGAAATTCATTTTGGCTGACAATTTTATTAGCTGTCCTAAAGGCAACACTACCTAACAGGGACCAATTAAAACACGATCTTTTTCATTGCTAATATATAATAAAATCTGTTTTGAATTCTTTTGCTCTGCTGACTTTAAGATCTCTCCTTCTGTTTTTTCTTACTATTTTACTAATTTCCTTGTTTGTAATGGTGAAGCAGTTACTGCTGGCTGTCTTGGCCACAGTGCACATTAGAGTCATTTTGCAAAATTTTGATGTTAGAAAAAAAGCAGCTAGCAAAACTTCAACACTGCATATGGGAAGAACAGATTTCAAGCTGCTCAATGAACTAGTTAGTAAGATCTCCTGGGAATCTGCTTTTGAAGATGTTGGAGTCCATCAGTGCTGGTCACATTTTAAGAGACATCTCTTTAACAGTGCAGGAGCAGGTGATCCCAAAGTGTTGGAAGTCAAGCAAGCTGGACAGAAGGCTGGCTTGGCTGGTCAAGGATCTTCTATTAGAACTTAACTGGGAAAAGATAGTGTACAGACATAGGAGAGATGCTGTTCACCATTGTAGGGAGAAAATTTGTGCAGACAAATTAGAGCTGAAGCTGGTCAGAACTGTAGGGGACACAAAAAAGGGGCTTTTAAAGAATGTTATCAGCAAAAGGAGGACCAGAGGTAACATTGGTTTGTTACTTGATGGGGTTGGTGACCTAACAAACAGGTACGTAGGTAAAGCAAAGATGTTTAATGCCTTGTTCACCTTTTATCTTTATCTTATGGTGGGCTCTGAGAACCTGCATGGTGACCTGCAGCTTCCTTAGGAGGTGAGTGGAGGGGCAGGCACTGAGCTCTGCTCTCTGGGGACAGTGACGGGACCCTATGGAATGGCATGGAGCTTGGACAGGGGAGGGTCAAGCTGAGGGGGGTGCTTGGGCACTGGAGCAGGCTCCCCAGGGCAGTGGTCATGACCCCAAGCCTGCTGGAGTTCAGGAAGCATTTGGACAATGCTCTCAGATGTAGAATCTAGTTTTTGAGTGGTCCTGTGTGAACCAGGAATTGGACTTTGATTCTTCTGAGTCCCTTCCAACTTGGGATATACTATGAACTGTGCTATATTATAACATATTTTCATTGTTGCCTGTTTTCCCCTTTCCTTTTCTAATATCTGTTTATATTGAAAATGTTGAGATTTAATTCTACTTCTATTAGCCTGGTCTTTCTTGTTCAGCAGAATTTTAAGGCAGGGACAGAAGTCCACATAAATACCACGGCTATGTTTTCCTGCTTAACTTATTTCTTTCATGATTTATCTGATAATGATTAGTTCTTTGTGAGAACGTCTTCAACCTTGAGATTTTTACATAAACAGTGTAAACCCATAGTTTTTGCATTAAATGTAATTAACGCAAACTGAAACAAGCAGGCTTTAAGTTTGTTTTATCCATTTCTCACTGTTGTTAGGATGAGATATGAGTCCAGCATGTTGGACTACTTGCATTAAAAAGTTATGATCTACACTTCTTAAATATTGTTTAAGAAAATGTCAGATTATTTTTTTTTTTATTATTATTATTGGAACAATGATACCTTTGTCACAAGTAGGTTACACTGAAGTCACTCCTGATAATAATGCTCTTCTGTGATATATTAAGCATAACAAATAAGTTGATACGGCATTCTCTTATGCGGACAGAGTATAATCAACTTATTTTGCTGTCTATCTAGTATTTTTTTCTGTTACCCTTGTTGCCTCGCTAATCTTACTCTGAGCATAAATGATGTATAATACACAAGTCAGCACTTGTTCTTGCCTTCATTCTTATTGTTTGCATAAATTAATATCATTCAGTTGACTCATTCCCAACAAACATAAGATTCAATGAAGGTAGTTTAAGGATTTCCATTCTGCTTTGAATGAGACATTTATTCTGGTATCCGGAATATTATGTGAAGCTAATCAAGTTGCACCAAGAAATAGTGCAAATACATAGCATGAGTGAGAGCACAAGATGTCTTATTTTTTAGAGTTCATGAAAACGTACTTTGATGCTAACATGAAACTTAAAAAAAAAAAAAAAAAAAAAAAAAATGACAACCTGTTTTTTTTGGCAGGCAAACTCTGGGATTCATACAGCAAAAATGCCTTAGTAAATTTTGGAACGAACCTATTTTTAAAATTAGAAATCACTGAACTCTCAAAAAGTATATATTTATAGGCTTACTGTTTAAAAAAACCACACTCCAAAGTAGGTTGGTTTCTAAATATGCCAATTTTATGTATATTAGTTTTATTCCTATTGGAAAGGCTCACGCTTCATAGATGAAATTGTTTTGATTAAACATCTGTTAGAAAATATTGAGCAGTTATTTTGCCAGTGAAATCAAAGCAAGGCATCTTAAAGAGATATTCTGTTGTATATCACAGCAAACTCTCTGGATTTTCAGTCTTCCTATAAATATCATCCCTTTTTTCTTAGGTATAGGGATGGATTGACCCAATAGTTTGAAAATTAACATAATTAACCCCCACAGTTCATTTTACTTGCTGACCCTGGTGCATTTTTATGTGTGGGTCAGATAGTTATCCAGTGGCAAATGTTGCTAATCAAAGTATGGTGATAGTATCACAGCATTGAAATGCTGATAACTAAAATGTAGTCCTTCTTACTCAGCGCAAACCTCTCAGCTTGCCTTCGTTTCAGTAGTTGAGGCCTCCTTAGTGTGTTGTTTCATGGATGACACTTGGGTTTGCCCACACAGAAGCTTCAGTCACCAGGAGTAACAAGCAGGAGAGGAGCAGGTCTGTCCTCAGCAATTGAGACAAAAGGCAATTCTCAGAGACTCACACAGTAAAGGAGATTTAAGAGGTCTGTGGATAATGCATGATGCACGAAGGGCAGTGCTTGTCAGATGCCTTTATTATGAGCTTGAATGCTACCCAGAAGAGGTAGGGAATTTGAGTCTGCTAAATAACCTGTTCCTTTTGTTAATCCAAGATCAGAAGGAAACCATGATATAGATGTGATCACTTGCTCATTTGCAAGTTAGATTGTGCTGAAAAATAACGTACCTTGGTATATTCTGGTTTCTTAAAGCTATCTTTTGAAAAGTTTCACTAACTGTGTATCTGTTATATTAAATAAGTTACTAAATAGAACTTACATGCATTAAAACAGGAATTGTGCATTACTAGCTAATACTGCACCACTGCTGTATTAGCACCTTTGTAGGTGCTATTCCTTCAGTTAATCTGTTGGCCTGCTTTTACATGAGGTTCTTCTTTAGCACTTGACACAATAGGAGGAAAAAAGATGAAAGACTTTGATGTCTCAGCAGTAACATAAGCATGTGGCACAACGCTGTTTTTCAATATCTTGAAAGAGCTCATATGAATATTAGAGGTGTATTTACTTAAGAGAAACTCAGCTAACCATCACATTTGTCTTTGTCACAAAAAAATGTTTTACACAGAAAACAAAATGTATACACTTTATTTATAGACAAAATAAAAGAATGCAGCTATAACTCCATGATCTAAGGCATAAAATTCAGAATTCCTCCAGGAAAATGAATCCTATAAAATGTAAAAATTTTACAAACAGCTAAATCTTTCATGCTCGAGCAGAAGAAAATTTAAGATCTTTAAAATATGAGAGAGAGTTTCCATTTGCATATTTAAAAATAAAAATAAAAATAGGAAAACCACATCTATACATCTCTATGGCAATTATTATGGGATCTCTCCCTTCCAACCACCTGAGATATTTATTGTAAACCTGTAATGCACAGTATTCTTCAATACTTTGTATCCCTCAATTTGCAGCACCTATGAAAGGATATATACATGGCATTTATAAATAAAGTATCACTTCAGCTTCAAGCAAGTAACCCAGTGACCCATACCACAGAAGCAAACAGAAAAAGATTATGCGCTGTTTTTTCAGAGGTTGGGCTTATCAACATCATTACTCACAGGACGTTGCTTAGGGAAGGAGCATGGGTAATATTCTTGTCTGCATACACGAAGTCTGTTAATAAGGATTAATGTGAGGCTTAGTCATAGAATTTTAAATATTTACAATACACCTATTTACACAGTCTTGAGGTTAAATACCCAGCTAAATACTTGTGCCTACTGTTACTGTCCTTTTTAACATATTATTTTAACAATTAACAAATGAAAGGGATAAAGAATGTAATTTTGCATAAGTACATGCTCATAATATGAGGCTTTTCATATCCATCACTATCTGTATTGTAAGAAGCGTTTATAATGAGAGTCAGTCCTGTCTGGCTGCAAAGTATTGGCTGGTGTCATTTTAACTAGTGATATGAAAGCTTTTGTATTGTTCCTTGCTGCTGTTTCAGGTGCTTATCCAATCCTTTGAAAAAGATTTATTTATTTTTAATTATGAAGTATAGATGTTGATATGGACAAACCTTAGTCGGTATGTGCCTGTGGACTGTTATAGTAGCTGAGAAACATCTCATTGCGAGGGACCTCCAGAAGTTAACCTTTCTTTCTTCCTTGTGGAATATTAGTAACGTGTTTTTTGTTTTTTGATTTTTTTTTAACAGAGATTTGAGCAACTTACTAAAAAGTTCAGTAGACTATTTTCTCACTATTGTAAATATTTAATAAAAATCTTTTTTATTCCAATCATCTAAACTTTTTTTGCATAGCAGTGACACTAACTTTTTCCGTATCTGGCACAGATATGGGGAAACAATAATTTCTTTCATTTTGGTAAAGTACCTCACACACCTGATGTATAATGTTGCATAGTTTCCCCTGTTACTCTTTTTTCTTCCCATCTTTCTCTAGAGGAGGAAACACTGATTATTTAAGAGCTGCCTTGCAGATCATCCTCTTGGCACCTCTGATGCTCCCTTGTGTTCTCTCCTGGCATCTGATGAGGCCCTGCCAGCATTTAGTAGAGCAGGAGGATTGCTTCATGCATTCTTTGGCATAGACATGTACTTACACATCCTGCTGTGATGCTTGCCTGTCCTATGAATGCATGGCACTGCTGATTCCTCTTGAGTGTGCAATACCCTCTAACCTCAAGATCCTTTCCTGAAGGAGAGCTGTCTACTTGATTGTTCCCTGCTCAATACGTCTACAGCTGATTGTTTCGAAGTAATCTGCACCTGTACCTTCTGAATTACTCCCAGACTATTTCTTTACTTGGTTGAGCTCTCTTAGGTTGTTAGTCCCAACTTTCAACATAGTCCTTCCTATCTTTGTGTGTTCTGTAATTTTCCACAGAAGCTTAGTCTCTCTCCTCTCTTCTTTCATTAATTAAAGATTGAATGGAGCCATATGAAAGACAAAGCCCTGTGGGGAGCCATTTGATATTTACTTCCACTTTGACAGAGAACAGTTGACAAGTCTTCTGGGAGGTACTATCCAACCACCGTTGCACCCAGTTTATAGCAATTTAATCTAGACTGTTTTCCTAGCTTAAAAGATTGTAATGTGAAATAATGTCATCTTTTAAAGACAAGATACATGATGCCTATTGCTTCTCCCTAACCACATAGCTGGTTACCCTGTTGCTGAAGCCAATTTTAATGTGATATGTTCTCTACAAATCTCCATTGGCTCATCTCACTTTTGCCTCCCAACTTTCAAATAATTTAAAACCCCTTAATTTCAATTAACAGGCCTCCTCTTCCCCTTTAAGAGTCAAATTAATTATATATTTGTAAGGGACTTGGTAGTCCAGCTTATTTTTATTATATCCGATGATGATTTTCTTAATGCCAACATAGCATATAGTTTTAATGGTTCCTACAGGAGACAGATTAATCTTTTTATGTTAAAGTTCAGATGACTGTTTAAGTTCAATTTATTATTTAAATATCTCATGAAAATACAGGACTGGAATGAATTTTTCATATTTTGACTAGTCTGAGCCATGTGAAGCCAGAACCCTTGGATTTTGTCAGTTGCCATAGGAGGAGAAAACAGTGCAGGAATAATGTCAGTGTACTGTTTCTGTGATGCGTTTGTGAACAGGCATTGTATGAAGAGGCATGCTAGAAATAATTCTGGATCAAAAATAAATACAAGTTGAGATAAGCTTTTGTTGAAATAGCTAAGGGGTCCCTCATTTTCTCATCTCTTGAGGCCTGAGGCTTCAGATGTGTGTCCAGTTCCTTATTTGCATATGATATTAAATTTTTCTCTTTTGTCCCAACAGTAGAATACATTTAATTTATATATCACTTCCAAAAGCACTAAACATTTTAGGTAAGCAAGGCAGAAAATTAAATCCTTTGTGTCAGTTGAAAGTTGCTGAAGTAGGAGAAAAGAGTTTTGCTTTCTCCTGTGCAATGCTATTTTCTATTGCTGCAGCAGAAATCTAAAAATTACTTATTTAAGAACTCATGTTTTTATAGAGTAAGTTCCTAGTCTCTCATACGTCCCTTGGCACTTCTCTGCCATGCAAAACTGCAAACCGAGGTCAAGCAGTGCTCTATAAAGGTCAGAACGAGCTTAATGTGATACATCATCTATTCAGATCTGAAGAGCATAAGAAGCCAAATAATCTCATCTGTGATTTTGTTGTGAAAAGCCTAGTGGTAAGAAGTATGGCAGATGCAGCATGTGGAAAGGAGCTTCATTCACAAATACTGCTTGCTGCTGTAGCTGGAAGACAGACACTTGATGGCAAGATTGAATAAGCAGCAAAGCACACATTGCAAGTCAGACCAGCAGCGTCTTGTGAACATGACTTCTGGAAACACTATAGTACTTAGTGATATGATGTGTTACTAATTGAAATAACTGAGCCTTGAAATTAAAAGACGTAATTCTGGAAATTGTGAAAGAAATCTGTATTAATATTCAGATATAGGTATGGAGGAGGAACAGGTATCTGTAGGAAAGGTTTCCATTACAAACATCGTGAAAGAGAAGAAGCACTTCACTATGCTGTGACACATTGATGTGACCTTCCATTTGAAGCATGATACTTAAAGCACTAAAAATCATCTTGTAGGTATAAACCCCTAAAATGACACATTTAACAGCCACATAGAAAAAGTCCATTGAGAACAGAGGAAAACACTGTAAACACTAAACATTTAAAAGAAATGAATCAAACTTCAGTTGAATTAACCTAATTCCAGCTAAATCCTTCCAAATATTTCTTATTGACTTCAGGCATTTAGATTACTGACCATTAAGAACTAGGTTCAGCAACTGTTATTAGTGGATATTCTAATTCCCTGAAGAGTTATATAGAACTGAACTGGATGAATTAAGTAGGTAAACAACAACTATGCTTCTTAGCTGGACAAAAAATGCAGTCGATTTATGTTCCCTTTGCTGAATATTGGAATCACATTTTTGAGTGAGCAGTCTGTTTGCTGAGGAAGACAGGTAGAGTTTCCCAGACATGATTAGGAGCCAATGAGCACTGATATTTAAAGACGTCAGTGAAGGTTCCCATGCCCTTATACTCAGTCCTTCAGGTAAGCTAATGTGGAATATGCAGCTGGCTCGTTTATTTGAATGACACAGGCAGTCTTACAGATTAAGTCTTTTGTTGTGATCTTTATAACTGGTATCACGTAAGCAGCTCAAGATTTCTTGCCTATGTAAGTCTGCATATCATAGAGAAGATTATAACTTACTTCGTGTCTCTGTATAGCCAGGCTTTTGCACTGAGTCGGTGCAAACTAAACCTATTGTAAAACTATACTGAGTTGGTAACTCAGTAAACAGGTATGTTTTGGAAACTACATAACAGGCCATTTTAATGACAAAAAATAGTTATAGCAATTACAGTAGAAACCAGTTCTTTTAATTAGCATTACATTTCAGGTTATGCAATTTGTTCTGAGATACTGTATGTAAAACAAACTGTTTATGCTGCAAAGCCCATTTTCCAACAGTCAGGAACAACAGCTTGTAATTTAAAATGAAGTTGCATCATGTCTTCCTATCAAAATAATTCTGAAACAGCAAGAGCATGATTCTTCTGTGCAAGCATGTGCAAATGCCCATCCATGAGTGTTGATTTGTTCTCTGATTATGTGTCCTGTATAAGAACAGGGGGTGTGGTTGATTTTTTTTTTTTTTTAAGAGTTAAGTTTGTGTAGGTTGAAGATCTTCATTGTGGTGAGGTAGAAAACTACTAGAGGAGTTACCGCAGAGGAAATGTGTGTGTGCATGTAGGGAGGTACAAGGGTCTATTGACCAAGGGAGAGTGCTTTGTCAGTATAGGTGTGAGAATTGCTGATTTCACAGGGGAAATTGTTCTTGCATGAAACCAGTCACTTTTTCACCATAGGTTGCTGTCTCCCACCACTCTAATTTCTGTTGAGGAGATCCAAACCTGGTATGACTTCTTCCCTTGAAGAAGGAGAAGCTTGCCCTCCAAGAAGAGGGGAGACAGGATGGGACATTCCCCATGGAGGTCCAGCTGCATGGATTTGTGCAATGTTCCTGAAAGGCTTCAGTTACCTAGTTGTGAGTGTCCCCCATCTGATCTGAGCCTTTGTTTCAGTTCATTTGCCAGATTCTTCACAATTTCAATCCACCTTGCCTTTTCTAGTCTTCAAATTCCCTTGAACTCTTTCAATAAAACACAAGTTAGCCATCCATCCAGAGTGTCTGTGTCCAGGCCCACCCCTGTGTTCTCCTTCACACCTGCTACTCCTTCCCAGGCTCCATTTGTTCTTGTTATTTATAGGCTGACTTAAAAGAGACTATAAATCTTACTTCTGAAAACTTATAAATCATACAGTCTATAAGAAAAAATGAAATAGCATCATTTGCGTCTTTCTAGACTTATGATTTCCTCTCTCAGCCACAGAATATCTACTGGCTAGTTATTTCCTATATTTGTAACTTGCTTTGAAAAATAGGTTTTGCCCCAAATTATTTATCAGTCAACTGAAGTGTCGACATGAAAAGACTTGTCGCTCCGTAGCAAGCTATTCTTAGAGATCCAACCAGGAAAAAAGCCATACATCTCATTGTTTCCACTTCAGAAATAGCATTTTTTTCTTTGTAATTTGCTTTTTGTTAATATGCTTGATGTCAGCAATAATGTAAAGCAAAAAAAGAAAAAAAAAAAAAAAAGCTATTAATATTCTCTGCAATTCAAAGACTTCATCTTTTGTTTAAAAAATGATAGTAGAGCAAGTATGACAGTGCATTATAAAATAGTACTCTGGAAATGTAGCTTGTATGGCTTATGGAAAACAAGAAAAAAAGCCTCTCTTTAACATGGAATCTGAATAATGTAATTTGGTTTGTCAGGAGTACTATAAGATGCACGATATATACTTATTTGTTGATGTTGTTCTTTTAATATAAACCAGATTTTATTAATTTATTTTTTCTTTTCAAATGCGCAGCCCTGCAGTGAAAACATACACTGAGACAATTCTAATAAGTTTTTGGTTGCTTCTCAAAATACATATATCTTGGGAGCTCACAAAATGAAGAGCAAGTTTATGGTGAATTTAGTGTGAAGATTTAGTAAATGCTCAACATATTTTTCTTGCTACAAAATTATTCACTGAGCTAAATAGTTTTGCCTACAAAAGGAATATTTAAAAAAAAAAAAAAAAAAGAATAATTTATTGTGAACCAGAGGTGTAAATGTTGCAGCTGAATCTGAAGGGTAAAAAGTGTGTATGTGATGTTGCTTATAACATCACTAAAACAAATTCTTCTGACATAAGACTTACCCAATGATAAAAAAAAAAAAAAAATAAAAAATAAAATGTATGAGAAAGGCAGAGATTCTGAGACTGAAAAATCTTACTTTCCTTGGTTTTACTTGTCAGCAAGGTTTGTATTGTGTTCCTCATGTATCAAAGTCTACTTTTTTTGGGAAACGTTTGTTGTTTACCTCTCTTTACAGTACGAAACTAATAATCAGTTTTCATGGCACTTCCAGTATTTCATAACTTGGAGTAGTGAATAATTATATTTTGTTTGGTACTTCTGAGGAAGTAATTTTTCAAGTAATGTTCAATGGCAAGTAATGTTGGAGTATTGTTTGTGTTGCTTTCTCAGTGCAAGGGGTATTATTAAAATACCTGTGTTCTCTTTGACTGGTACCCCAGGCTCAAGCTCAAAACTCTCTTGAGTCGAGACCACTATGCCTCTATACTTAAAAATTAATACTTCTGAGAACCAATGCATAAAATAGGGAAAAACCTGAGCTCATGTGAAAATTTGCAATTAATCTAATTAATGCTGCCCTGGATCACTGTGATCAGAAGAGTGTTATATGACAAAGGTGGTAAGGAGTGGAACTGTGCTTGATGGATGCCTTTCCTCCCTTGTGATATATAAAATCAAAAACATTTTTTTACCCTTTTGGTTAAGAGTAAATTTTTCCCTGTATTTTTGTTACTTTATTATTATTATGCCTTTTAAACAGTGAAGGAGAACCCTCATTTATACAAAATGTATTTTTGAAAGGAAGAAAGACAGTAATCTTATTTTTTACTAAATGGATGGTGAAGTATAGCAACAAATCATACAGTTTTGGGAGGCAATACTGTCAAAAGAGCCATTTTGCTTTCTGATTCTTTAAAAGCACTTTTTAAAGCTGTTCCTACTGATGTATTTATAAAAGCAAAATAAACATGAGGAAGACAGTTTCAAACAGCTAGCAAAGAAAGACCTGCAAATAAACTTAGTCCAAAAACAGTCTTCAGTACATCTGTTTACAGTTAAGTCAGTGTCCCCCTGATTTGTGGTCTGCTTGTGTGTTTATAAATGGGACTTTTCAATAGTGCAGTGAGACAGATGTAATAGAAGATCTCTGGTTATTGTATTTAGAAAATTTCCGTTACGTGTAGTCCATATTTTCTGCCTGATGCAGCCTTTCACCTTGTGCTATGGTTTTCACATCTCAAAAAATGTACTAATTATTATACTAATTATACTAATAAAATTATTTGATAGACAGAATTATGCAGACTTATGTAAAATATCTTTATTTGTAGTTGTCTGTCAAAATTAAAGACATACAACAATTTTAAAACACCATCACAGAAAAGATAGTAAGAGAAAAGTGAAAGTGGAATGAGACAGCCCTTTCAAATTTCCCATTTCCACCTGCTTCCACAGACTTGAGTAGTTGTTTCTTGCTATAACCCTGAATATTACTCCTTGATTTATTTTCTGCTATATTTTAAATTCCTCACTAGACATCGTCACATATATTTGCAATACCGTCTTAGTTTAGCTCCCTGTGTGCCTTCAAAATAGGTGTCTTTAGACCACTTAAATTCTGGAAGCTACTGTTTTTAAACATTTTTCAGTAAATTGCCTCCTCTCTCCTTCTAAAAACAACAGAGTAAATCTCATAATGTGCTGATAGGACTGGTTTACATTTTCTTTGCTGGAACAGCTTTTTTTTTTTTCTACTTTTTAAATATGTGGCCTATGGTATTTAAGTGAGCAGATGGACTAAAAGTGTTGCACGGAAAGACTATAACAGATTCAGGAGAATGGCTTATGTAGTAATAACATCAGTTACACTGCTTCTTGCTTTAAGAAAATTAACCAACACACTCCCCTCCTCCCCCCACCAAAACAAACAAACAAACAAACAAAAAAATATAGCAAGGTTATTACATTCACGAGAGCCTAATTGTACATTGTAATATTTTCAGTGATAGTAGTCCGTGCTGTCATGCATCTCAAGATAACATTGCTGGTTCATGACAGTGCTAGCATGCTTGTGTGTTTTGAGTTCTGTTAAATGGCTAATGGAGCAGCCCCAAATTCTAAAACCAGGGATCTCCATCACTCTATGTAAAATGATTCCTTTGATACTTTGAGAGTGTTTTGCTTCACATATCTTAAATGCTGTGCAACTATCTTTGATGAGATCAATTGTCCTGTGGAGGTGCAGTTAGAAGATGACTAGCAGTACTAATTAATTTTTAGATGGCTTTAATCAAAGGAGTGTGTTTTGTCTGTTTTACTAGATTGGAAAATTTTGTTTGTTTGTTTGCTTATTTGCTTGTTTTTGTTTGTCTGTTTTCCAAATCTACATTCTGGGGCATGGTTTTCCTATGAGTGGTTGGGTTGTTTTGCTTTCAAATTTGTATGATTTTTCAAAGAATAATTCAGAACTTTAAATTGAACATCATTTGCAGTGCAGTATGTCAAACCAAAAAAGAAATGTTTAGCAACACTAGAACTTGGAAGAAATCCTCTTTTCTTATAAGTACCGATATTTTTAATATCGGGTAGATAGATATCTTGTTTAGAGTGTAAATTAAAACAAAAGTGTAATTGCACTTGTTCACATTATTTAGCTTGGTAACAGGTTAATTTGAACAATTTGTAATGCAATGCAATGGAACTAAAGCTTTTAAAATGTAGAAATTGTGAAGTAAAGTTATGATGTCTTAAAGGACGTATTAAAATTGTGTATGTTTCATATTGCATAACAATCAGATAAAATCTCAGAAATATAACAGTTTTATAAAATGTATATTAGAAAGCATAGGAGAAGTACATTATAGCAGAATTCTGCTTATTAGACTTGGTTCCTTTTCAAAATACATCAAAAGGTCTTCTAATGATTGACAATGTTCTAGACACTGTGATAATAGAATAGGATTTTGCTAAGTCTGGTGAAACTATATAAGCTTAACATCTATCTGATAGTTCACTAAGATTTCAAAGTATGAATAATGGTATACTCCCCACATGTCAGCCATTTACGATTGCCAGTCTGATTTTTTTTTTTAATATGTTAAAGAATTATTAATTTTTCATCTTGACTAATGTAATCCCCATTTTCATGATCTATCCAAATCTTTTTTCTCTGAACTTTAGTGGTTTGTAATACTTCATCCAAACATATCAGGTAGCCAGACTACCTCATGTCTGGTCACTTTAATATTCTAAAACTTGTTACCCACTTTTTAATACAATTTAAAGCTGCTTTTTTTTTTTTTTTTTTTTTTTTTTGAGGCATCACTTCATAACTGTTTATGGCACCAGTTTACTTCATAACTATGTTTATGACACCAGTTTGATCTTGGGATTTTTTCTCCTTGATTTTTTTGAATCCTTTCCCACTGGAGTTTTTATACAACTGTGAAAGCTTTCATATTAATCATTCTCTCATTTGCATGATTAGTATCTTCAGAACATTTTCCCCTCTTTTACTTGTTGTGGTTTCTCTTTTTCAGTAGTATCCTGTGACTTTGTGTTGAATGACTGGTGTATAAAATATGTGCACATTTGCATAATGCTGCTAGATGTTATTCAGGAAGTGTTCGCTCCCTTTAAAGTAATCTGAGAAAAAAAATTTAGGCTGTTGCCTCCTTTTCAGTACTATCAAGTAATAAAAAGCACAAAAAAAATATAATATGATTTAACTTGCTTGCATGTGTAACTACCTGCAAATGCTTTTGGTTCAGAAGGAAAAGGAAAGAGGTGAAAGAGAAATGCAACAATTCTCCATTTAACTATCAGTAAAAGGTCATGTTTCACAGTGGTTACAATATGAATGAAAAAATGAGAGTACAAACATATGTTTTCATGAGACTTGCCCATAGGTAGCTCTGATCTGAAATGGGCGTTTCCAGCCATAAAAGACGTGATGAGTTATGACTCACTCTTCTTACTGAGCTCTTAATTGGACATTAAGTTCCTTTAGCCGTATCAGAATTTGTCTAGCTCATTGGTTTGATAAGACATAAGAGGCCAAATATGTCCCTTATGTTCCATTGACTTCCATAAGGTTGCACCAGGGAAAAATTACTTTTATTAAAATGATATTAGTGCTGCATACTAAGGGATATGTGTGTTGACATAGCATTAAAGTTTTAAAAGATCAGTTTTATATATAGAAAATGAGGATGTATTTTGGGATTAGTTCCTCATGGCAATGAAACTATTTTTACTCCAGGTTCACGTTTTGTGGAAACCAGAAGCCCTTTTTACTGGGGGGGTTCATACTGCAAACAGAAGTAGTTAGGCTGAACAGACTTTGCCAGCAGCCAACTGAAGATCACTTCTTAATCTAATCAAGTCAAAATCACCGATAGTGTTAACAGTTTAAATACTTAATGAAATTCATTTTATGACATGCAAACTAGAGGATTTTCATGTGGACTTCATATAGACACAGCACTATCTGTCCACTACCTGACTTTTAAACTTTGTTAAGGTGCTGAACTTAGAAGGCTAACTTTGTCATGCCTGATGAACAAACCTGTCTTGTCTCCTGGTATTTAAATATTATTTGCCTTGAAGCTATCCATCTAAACAGAAACAAGAACCAGTCGAATAGATTTGACTAAAATAAGGAGTTGCAGAACAAGGAAAAAGGAGGTAATTACATTACTTTGCAACAGAGACATTAATAGCTCCTGAATAGCTTGATCAAGCATGTAGGTGATCATTCTTAGACTACTCAATTATTTTTATTCCCTGACATCAAAAATAATTTAAGTAAGATTTTGTTTGTTTGTACCTTCTTTAACAGAGGAAAATAGAAAATGAAAATCAAGGAATGGAAAAAATATTAAAAAGGTTTAACTATGTTTTCTCACAAAGTTGTTTAGTTATATATAAAGTTTTATTTGACTAAAGTTGATTTTTCCTATGGCCACTTATTGTGGTTCTATAATCTTGGTTTAGACCAATTAAAATAAATGTGAAGACCTCATGAATTTTGGAATAGTTACAAACAGTATTAAATGATCTTTTGGGTGAAAAGTACCTAATACTCCTTAAGCTCCCTTTCCATTACTGAAGTACTTCTGTGTTTGTTCCTTAGAAGAAATAAACTAAAAAGGATCCTTTGCAGACAGGAAGATTAACAGAAACTGATGTTGGGTTGGCTGGATATAGTTGCTCTTTAGGTATCAAAAGTCCACATCTACGTCATGTGATCCAAATAGCTTAATAGCCTCATTTACAGCAATGATGGGAGTTGGTGCAAAAAGCTAAGGTCAGAACGCAAATGCTTATGTTTAAAACAGTGACCGTGAAGATATTAAGGTCTTCATTTAGGTCTTTAGACTTCACAGGTCTCAGAAATTTGTGAAAATCTTATGGGGTTCCCCCCCACCCTCTCAGGTCTGT
The DNA here is from genome assembly GCF_009819795.1 of Aythya fuligula. Taxonomy (NCBI): domain Eukaryota; kingdom Metazoa; phylum Chordata; class Aves; order Anseriformes; family Anatidae; genus Aythya; species Aythya fuligula. The sequence continues at coordinate 39,738,456 of NC_045562.1, forward strand.
TTATTTCTGTTCATGTGTATGACAAAGTGCTGCCTCCTTAACACAGATGAGTATCTTGCCACACAGTTTATGGTTAAGCCTGATAAGATTAATTAAAGCAGTCCTGCCTGACTGAAAGGCTTGATTCAATTATTAGTTATTTCCAGTTGGTTATCACACACAAATAAAAAATAAAAAAAATAAAAAAGAAAAAGAAACTAAATGCAGCTTCTATTTTAGTAGTAGTAGATCCCCTTTTCTATACTTGTTTAGTGTTTAAAATATAACTTTAGAATTATTTGTCTGGCAAGATTGAGACTCTCTGTATTATATGATTATGATACTAAATTACAAAAGGGTGACCTGGACCCTAGCCTGTTTCCAGTGAAGAATGACAAAGGAAATATGCAAATATGGGCCCCTGTCAGGTAAAACAATGCACAACTGAGCATGAGTGGGGAGTGTGTGACTGGTGCCACTCAGGTACCGAAGATACCCTTCTGGCAAATGGGACACAGCCAGAGCCCCTTGGGCCAGGCAGGAGGGTGAGACCCATCCTGACGTGGTGAGGGTTACTTCCTGTTTTAGAGGGTAGCAGAAGCCATCCCTGCCCAGATGTGTCCTAGGATTGCCTATGGGGTGGCGTGTTTTTTTTTTAGGAAGGGCAGGAGGCATGTTGCGGCCACTGGAGGAGAAGCACTGAGCTGTTAAGACTGATGTGTCTCTGCAGTCAGGGGTTCAAGAGATCCTAGCTGTAACTATGGAGTGAAGCAGGTGTCAGCAGAGGGTTTCTTCCTGCAGCTTGGAAAACTTTGACACCTGTGTCCCTGGTGCTAGTCCTATTTTTTTTTATTTTTTTTTCAGTACACCTAGCTTGGAGGAGGTTTAGCAAAATACCATGTTCTATTTCAGGTCCAAGGGTCACTCTTAGAGCTGGCAGAAAACGCATTATTGAAAGTGATAAGAATGAGTCTCTAAAAAAAAAATAAATATGGAAAAGTAGATTTAAATGCCTGCTTTAGTGTAATTGTAATTTCCCCTACTTTAGCCAGCTGTCTTCTCCCTGTCTCATTGTATGCTCCTTTTAACAAGGAAGGAGGAAGGATTCTTTTGCAAAGAGGAGAAAATGAAAAGAACTTTCAGAACAAAAAATTTGTTAAGCATCTACTTACTTAGAAAATACAAGAAATAATTTGCCAAATTTGCCAAAACAGATGGAACAAAGTCATTTGAATTTTCAGGGTGATTCACGCTTTTACTGATTATTTTTTTTCAACCAGAAAAGTAGATTAATAGTTTGCATAAAGGTAAATAAAATTATTTAAAGAATTAATCAATAAAAGGGCTTAGATAACATTTGCTCATATACAGAGCCTTGATAAATTGGTTCTGTGTATAATTTGTTTTCCCCACAGCTGCCTGTAAGTGCAGTTTTAGTGACAACCTATTTACATTCTTTCTAATTGTGTGAGTAAGAACTCAAATAAACATCACTCATATAGCAACTTAATAATTATTTTACCATATTTTACATCTCTGATGAAATATGAAGGAAAACTCAGCTAATGATGCCAGGATCAATTATCACTCTGCAGAACCAAAATTTTAATGCTCTGATCCTATGTCTGTAAAAGCTGTCCTGTTTCATGTAGGTGCGTATTCTTACTACTGCACTTGGTAATTCAGTTCATGTATCATACAGAAAGAAGTACATATTTATAACAAGCAGTCTTAAATGGGCAGATTAACAGGTAGAAGGAATGGTATTAGGCTTTTATCTAATACTAACATTGCATGAGAGAGTATCCACTCTTCTGGGAATAATTAGTTTGTTTAAACCTGTTTAGATTTAAAAGTGTCATTTGTATTAATTGAATGTTTAGAATTCTGTTCTTACCTTCTCGGCCGTTCTTTTCATTGCTTTACAAAGCAATAGATGTTAAAGATGTTAAAGATTGATTAAAGGCATGTTTCTCTATTTTTTTATTTATTTTAGTTTTCTTCTGATTTACTGTATCAGTAAGGAAACCATATCTCTTAGGGAGTTACGTCAGACAGTGTTACAAGAGATATATTTGTAAATTTCTGAACTACATTCTTACGGTTCAAATGGCTATTTGTTCTTCATGCAGAAATTTTTTTCACTCTCAAGTGGCATTTTTCCATTTAAACCACCTTTAGGCCTTTACTGGTGACATCTGCACATGACCCCATAACTTCCATGGGGTATTTCCATTCCACTGTTAGTTAAATAGCTGCATTTGGGGTTCGTATACTCATCACCAGCAGAGCATCAGTGAGGAAGCTGCAGTGGCCAAATCATTCTTGAATGTATTGGCAACTTGTAGAAAATAAAGCTGATCCAGAAAATTAGCAGCTAACTGAAATTTTCTTTATTAATTGGGCTATATATAATCTAGTAATACATGCAATAGTTCTAGATAATAATCTAGACAATAACAGTAGTCATATGAGAGTGATTATTGTCTATTATGTTTTATAAAGGTGGTGCTTCCCTATCTTTTCATTTTCTGTTACTCTTTGACAGTCTATACATGTATGTGTTTATATGTCTCTACATACACAGGCATAAACACATGTATTTATATTGATACCTATAATACGTATATTATATCATCCTTCCATGCATATTTCAGTTATTCTTTCCCAGCTGAATTTTGCTAATGTCTATTTGATTTTTTTTTAAGTGTCAGTTTGGCTAATCCCCCTCTCCACAGATTTGATTGCTAGCCCCATGTTCTTTGAGTTATCAAAGCAGAGTAAAGCTACCCCTTCAGAGCAGTATTAGAATCCCTGCTAACTAGTCATAGCTGGATTTAACATCACACGGTTATAACATTTCCTTCTCTTTTCTTCTTCTTCTTTAATTCCATATCCTCTAGGTAAGGATTAGTCCCTTCCCATATTTTCAGACTGATCATTGAAACCAAAGTAGCTACCTTTCCCTGTATTCCACTTGAGTTTGAGCACAATGAATGTATAAGGGGGAAAAAAATATATATAAAAACAAACAAACAAACAAAAACTTTCTACCTGCATTTTCAGAGAAGAGTTAAAACATCAGGAATGAATATGCAAATTACTTTGAGACAGCTCATTGGCTTGGGAATTGGCTTCTGCCTGTTTAATGAATCTTCGAAGCCCTTAGTGTTCCACTAGCAGTCTTAAGATACAAAGTTTATTTTTAAATATATAGACAGATAAAAAGGCCTGAAATCAAAATCAGATCTGCATTGTTTAAAAATGTGGAGCTAAAGGTTTCCTATAGAAGAATCACCTGTTACTAGTGGAAATTTAAAACAATGTTACAGATCCCATGAAATTGAATAAAGAGCTCAAGGCACCACTCAAACAAAAAGCTTCCAACAGTATTCATCAAAGACTATCAATCACACCAGAAAACCTTGGCAAAATGTTTTAATTACTTCTAAACAACAAAAATTATCTTTGTGGAAAAAAAAAAATCTTGGGGATAATGCAACTGATTAATTATACAAATATACTGTCTTTTTAGTAACATAAAAGTTGCAAACAACATTGCAAATATAAACTTTAATCTACCTCTACTTCAGGATATATGCATTTTGATACTGGTAGTAAAATATAAAATTCAAAGCATGTGTATATATATATGTTTAAATTTTAGTAAATTCTTGCATATTTATAAGGAATAAAGTCACTGAAGTGAAATCTGATATAGGCTATCACAGAGGGTTTTACTCTTCCATTCCAGCTACCGTTGATTAGTATCTTACCTTGCAATTCATTCCATCGATTCCAGTGTGATGAGTTAGGCAGTTAGACAAAAGTCAGGATGAAGTGTAGCAGATTTCAGTTTGTAATTCCTCCAAATCAACAGAATGTTGCAGTATGTGCACTCTACCTGTTTTAAAGAATGACTCCTTCTAAAGCAAAACTGAAGAAATACAAAACTTCTGCACTGAAAGCTGACATAATAGAAATGCTCAGGGAATAATGAAAATGAATTCCTTATTTTTTTGTAAAAAGTTATTGGTATTCTGTCAGTGATTTTTAAAAAATAAAAACTTTTAAGACCAAAATGAATCTATATAACAATTTTCATGGCTTACAGCATAACTGAGAACATGTAATTTTATTACCTGATTTCAATCAAGTCCGCAAACTTGTGGTTGAGCTAGAGAATGTAGTTTAATAAGGTATCTAGTATTTTTTAAAGACTTCAAGTAACAGAGAATTGACTGCCTCAATAGATAAGATGTTCCATTATTATTAAGTATTTGCAACTGATTTCTTGTTTGAATCTACCTACTGTCAATAGCTAGACACTGCAGTCATGTTGCACTAGTGCCGGCATCAAAGTCCCTTTACAAAAAGTCTATTTTTTGTAGATACTTAGATTCACTTTTTCAAATAAGTGAAATAGATTAATTTTTCTTAAGTTTTTCATTATAAAACAAATTTATTAGACAAACTGACTTAATTTTTTAGTCCTTTAAAATTATACCTTACTTTGAAACATGAATGCTGGGTATTCTAATGGCATCATTAATATATAAAAGAGTTTTGTCAGTGTATATTCTCTTCCAATACTTTTAATCAAAGCATCATTTTTTCAAGGTGTATAGTTAATATATTTTGATGCTCAGAAGTAGTTGTTTAAGGTAATATTGCTTCATATCTTTATATAAAGCAATGATCTTTAATATGATCTTATCTTTTTTATCTTTTTATGATTTTTAATGCAGTATAAATAATATAGGAAAAGAGAAGGAAATGTGTACAGTCCAGTAAAATTAATTTATTTACTCTGATTTTTTTGAATAGTATTTGGATCAAAGTTGAAGTTCAGAAAGCTTAGTTGTTTTGTTTTGTTTTTACTGTATCTTTTAATGTAATACTATCACTGAATTTTGTGGGCCTGGGGACAATTGATTTGGGAATGTTCATAAGATTCTTGTAGACTTGTTACTGTTAAGCCCCAGACAGATGCTTTCAACCTTGATTCCTCTTCAAATAGCTTCAGTGTGTGCTCATGTCTGGTTACAGAGTGATTTCTCTGTATCTGTGAAGAGATAGAGCCCTTACCTATTTGGTCATCAGTTATTTCTCTGTTAAGGCAGAGGAGTCATCATTCAAAAAACTCCTTTAACTACATCACATTTTTTTTCCCCTCTGGAGTGAGAAGTGATCTCCCCAGTGGACCCGCCACATTTGTGCACTGCATGTGCATTGTTATAATGTTCAAAAGAGTGCAGTAGTCACAAGAAATTTTTACATATTCTGCATGTGGTTTGTGCTTAGGAAATAGAGAAATACAAATATCAGTCACTGAACAATTTTTTTTTTACTTTTTTTTTTTTGGGGGGGGGGATGGAGGGGTACAAATAATATATGCACTATAGCAGTAAATATGAAGATAGCCTTTTATTTTATAATACATGATAACACCTGAAGAAGGTATTTTAAAATGACAGAAAAAATATCAGGTTCCAAAGCTGTAGCAGACCAGTGCTTAGCTTGCTTTTAAAAATGGCTAACTGCAGAACAGCATAAATATTTCTCTTCTCAGTTAAGAAGCTATTGTATTTGCCCATTTTATATGAATCTGGATTTATTTATTTATTTATTTTTCTGAATGATAGATAAAGATATTTAGATAAAGAGATCATGATAGAGAAAACCAAAAAGGATCAAGTCTACATTTCACAGGAAACATCCTCTTGAAAAAATATGGAAAGTTACACTGATATTAATAACGTTGGACTGAACACTACAATTAAGAATATTGAAAATTAATGTAGGCAGGTAATAGATCACTACTGAATATCTGTATACAATACAAGTATATTATTAATAGCAAGGATAAATGTATGTCTAAATCTCCTCTGGGAAATTGTTCTTTACATGTCACTGAGATAACACAGATGCTGTCAGTACTATAGTCTAAGGTGTAAATAATTTTGTAACCAAGTATTGCACAGCTTAACCTTGAACCAAAAATTAACTAAAATTATTTCAGAAACATGTAGGAAGACCTAGGTACGATTCAAAGTAAATTACTGTTTTAAAAATACACCCTTTTACCACATTCATGAAGGTTACTCACGTATTATTTGCTTGATCAGAGCTGCTTTCCTCCAAATGACAATAACTTTTTCCCTAGGCAGCACGTACAGTACAGGTTCTTGTGAAAATGTTTTCAATTCTTTAAAATATTTCAGCCTTTAGCAGTTCAAAATGTTTATAAACCAAATTACAAAAAACAAGTATGCTTAAAGTTCAATCAAGTGAACGTATACATCCTATTTGGTTATACATACAACATGATTTGATTCTGTCAGGTCATTTCTGTATTTTGCTTTTGTTATTTTCCTGAACAAAAACTATGAAGAAATATTGCTTTATAACGTATAGCTGTAATAGTGTGGACTACTGCTGGTAGTATGAGTTCCACCACCTCTGGCAATGTGGTCATAGGATAATGTGTCCTACTCTGTGAAATGTGTTGATGTGCAGGAAGCTGTTGAGCTCTTAGCCCACCTGCAGCATACAGCAGATCATGTTTACTGTCTATGTGGAGGTGGTTCCAGGTCTCTGCCTTGGACACCTCTGCACAGCCATTTCCTATGTAGTTTGATGGTATGGTTTAGCACATAGCTCCTTTGTCACTCTCACATGTAACACATACCTACTATTGGCAACTAAACATTATAAATTGAGGCCTTTTTGCCTTTTTTTTTTTTTTTTTTAATAACAAAGCTTTCACTTCTAGTTGAGTATTAGCTAAAATAACCTCCTGAAATAACACTATATAACCTGTCCTGTTGCTGAGGTGGGGGGGCTTGGTCTCATACTCAAAAATCACACAGCATTGTTTTGCTAGATGAGACTTAACAGTTATATGAACTTGTAACTTTCATAACCTGTGAAAAATTACCAATCTTCATTATAAAAATTATTTTACTTGTTCCAGATTTTTTAGTCACAGACCCCAAATTTTAGAAAAGATGAAACTGGGTAAATTTGTTTTCCCTAAACAAAAATACAGTGATGAAACTCTTGAAAATATTAAAATATTAGTTAAGATTTGATGGTGCTCTGCAGTTCAGAATCCAAAAATAAATCCTCAATGGATCATTATTCCCTTGACAAATGTATTCAAAACAGATGTTTTCCGGAAGGCAGCCCAAGAGATATAGGTGTGTTGTATCTCAGGTGCACTTTACCTTCTGTTCCCTATTCCTCCGTATTTATTTTTTTTTTGTCTTTAGCCAAGAGAAAGACCTAGCCTCAGGTTAAACCAAACAAACCTTTTGTTTTATTTCACTTTCTTTATTTTTTTTTAAAGTATTTTATTTTACTTTGCTTTATTTCCTTAAAGTATATTTTTTAAACTTTTAAGAAAACTCACTACAACAAATAGTAGCACAGGAAGAAATGATATGAGCTCTAAGTACTGATTACTTAAAAATTGTTCTCTGATTATGTTGACTTTCATTAGCAAGAATTAGTCTTGTATAGACATATACTTTAATTTTTATTCTTTTGTGATTTATTTGAAATAGATGTTGTTTATAAATGCTCCTTTATAATTTTATAATGATATTATAATTACAAATTGTGAATTATAGATGTAATTACATTGCAGTTACTGTAATTAAAACAACAATGGCAGCGCAGAATCACTTTAGGACAACTCAGTAAATGTAACTGAAAACAAATAAAATGGGAGAAGACCATTTTATGACATCAGTGAAGCTGTGTCAATATTGTCCTCCCCACGCAGCAAGGAATTTTTCAGCACTGAGCGGTCTATAGTAATAAAATCTCCAAAGGTGACTGGAGATGATCCCATAAGCTAACAGGTATTTAAGCAGGTGCTCTTGAAAATAACAGAGCTGGGTAAGGCACAGTACTGGAATTTGGGTGATAAGTGAATATTTGTTTCTTCTATGAATTCTTTTGTGGGTTTTTATTTTTTGTTTTTTATTTTTCGCAACTCACCTCTTTTCTTTAAAGGTTTATTACATGATTACACATGTTGTTAACAGTATTTTCCATTGTGGCATCCAATTTAACTGTGAACTATTTGGTCTTATGCAGTTGATGACTAAAAGCTAAGTCTTTATCTCAGAGGACTCTATTCTTGACAAGCTATGTCTTGGTTGCTGAAGCAAGTTTATCAATGGTCTATTCAACATCTCACACAGGAAGGCTTCAGGGAAAAATTAATGCACAGTGAAGAACAAAACTTAAGCATGAACTTTTTACTTAGACCTCAGAGAGTGCTGTGGATTCAAAAATTCTGCTTTTGCATTTTATTCACCAAGTAACTTCTGTAGAGCAATTTGTATGTTGTGTATTTGTGTCCTTCTGCATGGATTCACATGTTGTGTGTAAAATATCAATCACATACGTATATGGATGTATACTAGAGGTACCTCAACTTTTGAAGAGGCTTATGTACAGTAATTAAAAAGTTACTGTCCTAATTTACAGTACAGTAAAACTTTCAAAGTAAAGAGATCGAGAACTGGTCCTGAATTCTTGAGGATACTTGTTTCAGTTGAGGAAGCTAATTTAATTCCTCCAACTCTAAGGAAGATTTCTCATACCATATGCCTTTATTTGTCCACTAGGGATTAAAATCTGTCAGCTAGTCTGATGCTGTCATATAGTTGAAATCAGGCTGGAAGGGGTGCTCTCCTGGAATAAAATATGATTACAGCAGATATTTCGACATTCGTGGTTCCCTGATTCGCTTTGTAGCTGCATCATTTCTAGCTGTGTAGCTCAGTTTGGCTACAGGATGATGTGCCTGGGAATCAGGATTCCCATACCATGTTGCACTGCAACACCTGGACTTTCCTGGGAGTAGAGAATCTGTACCCAGGTTTCTTTCCCCCAAATTCAGTGCAAGATCAGTAATTGCACTTAATGAGAAACAATAGAGAAACTGCAGTTAGCAAGAGTTTCTCTGAGAAGCAGTTTCAGGCACAGTTTTGTCATGACATGGTCCACACTATGAAATGTTTTCTACTTTCATTTGTCAGAAATAACCCACAGATTTTGATGTATTAATCTTCATGTGTTCAGCAGTAACCAGTCTGTTGATTTATAATATCAAGACAGACTATTGGCCTGCTTTATATTTTTTCTTTCCCCTGCTATGTTAGACAGCCTGGAATGCCATCTGCTACTGGGATTCTTATCCCTTAAACTAAATGTGTAATTCAAGTATACAATACAGTATTGTACTTCTGTCTTTTAAAACTGAACAGCTGTTGGGTACAAAAGATATACTCCAACAGTGTTGTTTTAAGTATGTTATCTATTAAATATCAATGAAGCTACGCATTGTTTAGCACCATTATCAAAGATGAGATTTTTCTCCAAGTAATCACACTCTGGGAAATAAACAATCTGCAGCACATTTGATAGCATCCAAACCAAGGTGTGGAATTTCATTAGGCTGTTGGGTGTATCTAATGTTCTCATTTATCAAAGCTTACAGAACAAAGAGGTTCATTCACTTGAAATGGGAGGTTTCTGTACTTAAAATAGAAATACTAAGGAAAAATGTGAAATGATTCAGGGTAAAGAGAGAATTGGGAACTACTGCAATACAAACTCCTGAATGAATTAAATAAGTAATGAGTAACGAACATCTTCTGTCTTTATTTGTTGTAATTAATTCTTGAGAGAAATTGTTAGTTGGCTGGAGAATTTAAGCAAATCTCATACCCATTTTCTGTGCTAGAAGAAGTGTGTCAACTGAGAATAACTTTTGGCACCACAGATGTTTGGAATAGGTTAAAAGTATGAACCATTCAAATCAAACAAACAAAAGTTCTATGGGTTTGCTTAACACATGATAGGCATTTTTAACCTGGGACGGATTTTAGGAGTAACAGCACTGTAAGAACCTAATGGAAATGTATCACTGTACACTGTCATATGTTACAACATGTGGGCATATGTCATGTCTTGTTAGTGTATCAAAAGTTAAGGTTCCAGAAAAAAAATATCTAGTTAATTTTGTAAGAGTATTATTCACAGAGAGCTGCATATAAATCTTCTGGACAAGCAAATCTGACTCATTAGAAGTCATAACCCCAGCAGGTAGAAGAATGGGAGATATCTGGGAGAGGAAGCTCCATTAATCAGAATCTATGTTTAGTTTACAAATTATTTTGTCAGAATATGAAGTTAGGCATAGTTGCTGCTTTGTAAGAAACAAAAACATAAAGAACTACTAAAACATTTTAAGAAATAAATACTGAGTGTAAAATACATAAATAGTCTTTGGAGCCAAGATCAGAAGCAGAATTGTGTCTCTTGTGCTACATGCTTAAATCAATGCAATACAGATTCCTGCTCTTTGTGGCAAATATATATTTTAATACATTAGGATTTTAAAAAATGGTCTGCACCCTGGCTTTCATACACATCAGGGAGATGTAGCATTCTCCTGGGATGTCAGTTTGAACTATTTCAGATGGAAGGAGCCATTGAATGCATCTTTGGCATGCTGTCTTAGTGATTCAGTACCTGAGCTACTATTGAAAAGGTGGGGTATTTCTGCAGCTTCCTCCTTTGGGTATAATTTGCCCATGAAGCACAGTTTCAGATGTAATTCACTCTGCCCAATAAGCAACTTAGTAGAGATGTCAGGAATATCTGTCATTTCAGAAAAATAAGCAAAATGTTTTCATTCGTTTACAACACAAAGGCACTTCCTAATACAGACATAGGCAAATATTTACTGCTCAATAATAGATTTTTAAGCAAAAGTATATAGGTACCCACAGATACCAACTGAAATATATTTTTCTTGTTTGGTTTTGTTTTCAGATTTTGAGTAATGAACTACTGAAGTTAGATCCCCAAATCTATCTAAGCTACTTGTTAGGTACCATAATTTGTTTAGGAAACGAAGCTAATATGGCCCTGGTCTAAGGTATTTAGGCATTTGAATCCTATTTTTTCATTGAGAGTTAGGTACTGAAGCACCTTTAAAGATCTGATCCTAACTGACTCATTTTGACACGATACAGAGCTGTCAGTACAGCAGGAAATTAAACTGAGTTCTCCAGAGGCTCCTGCGAAGTCCAGGATCTTCCCTATGCAGTTCTGAGATGAACTCTCTCTACCCATGAGATTAGCCAGCTCTAGATATGTAAGAAGGTAATGGTATTTGTATTATGAAAAAATACATAGCAATTTTGAATACAAAATGTTGTTCTTCAAATCAAGAATGCATGTGGTAAAATTAGTCCATGCCTGTGAGAGTTTAATTCATGATTTTCAAGTGCTCTAAAGGAGTTAGGCACTTATCATTGAATTTCAATGAGATTTGAGCAGCCAGCAGAAACCCTTAAGTTTCTTCGAAATCCCCATCTCAAAATCTTAAATAAATAAATAAATACAATAAAAATAAAAATTAAAAAAAAGTGCAGCAGCTGTGAGTAAAACCTGACAGAGGTGTGGGAGGTGGAACTGGCCAAGATGGAACTGAAGGTGTTTTTGTGGCATGGACAAGACAAGTCTATTAGAAATAATTAGAAATTCACAGTTACAGATTGCATTTTGCAGTGGCTACGAACACCTGAGCGTTCAGCTGTGATTGATCTCTCACTTGCCATTCTATAGCAGCCCAGACACATGCCACAAACAACAGTGGGAACCTTGTTGTTGATTTAAGTGACAGAAGGCACTGAACCTTAGTCTGGGAATAATTCCTGGGATATTTAGTATGCTGAAGCTCCTGCCTCTGCCTGGATTACTTCTGTGTGGAAGTAGGGATGAAAATCTAGCTTTGCTGAGCTGTACCTGCATCTTGTACTGGTACAGTAACGGCGCATGCAGCTGGATTTGGGAACTTGGATGAATTAATTGGTTTTGTGCTTGCATGTAGCCTTTCCAATCTCCCTTTGGTCTTCTGTGGATTAATTAGTTTGTATGTTATACTGTATAGTTATATGGCACATGCTGTTGCTGGGATAGGTTGTTGGGCTGTGTGAAGGTTTGGGAGAGAGCAGCCTTTGAGCAGATGTAGCTGAGTATAGCAGCTCTCTATAGGCATCTACAGAGGCATGACTAAAGATAAGTTTTTTCTAACATGTCCTTTTTTAAGGATCGGATCAGGATCAATAAGATACATGTGCAAATGTTCTGGGACCCCAGAGCATAGTTTTGGGGGTGAAGAGAATGAGTCTGTGCTGCTGAACTGAGCCTGCTGCAGGCAGGGATGGGGATAATCCAGGGCTGTCTGACTTCAGCATCAGGTCAGGAATTAGGGGACTTGCTGGAGAAGGTCATTAGAGAAAACCCAGGCAGTCTGGGTGTAATAAACAACAAAGCTTTAAATCCAGAGGACCCCATTAACACTCAATGTGTCTTTAAAAGTATTAAGGCCTAACAACACCACAGACTGCTTTGTATTTTAGCTGTAAGATGCTCAGGAGTATTAGCTCTAAAGCCAGCATGGGAATGTGCCATGTGTTAAAGATTATCCTACTGTTTGTAACAATCAACCACTCCTTCCCAGCCTGTTTTCCCGTAGATATCTTCCATGTAATGCAGGCCAATTTTGAAACAAATACAGTGACCATGACAATGAAGGCATGAAAGACGCGTGGAATTTGGTGTTCTGAAGGGAAGCAAAACCAAACAATGTATACCCTGTGTAAGGCAAAATAGTAAGTTATTGACTGATATATATCTTAATTCTTAAAGTTCAACATCTTATACTAGAAAACATACATAATACTTTTTAAAAATATAAATTTAAAAATAAAATTAAAATGGAAGACATTTGGCTCCCGGTATAATGAAATGAGATATTTTGACATTTATAGAAATTGCTTACACTTATAAAATGATATTTCTTCTAAACTTGCTTGATTTGTGTAGCATCTAATTTTCCAGAGATATGAGTAGTATGTCAGCATATTCCACTGAAATGTCAGAGAATCATATTAAAAATAATAAATAACATATTTACAAACATAAGCATCTGAAACAAAGCACAAACAATATAATAATAAATGACACCTAATGGTAGCTTTCTTGACACTATGTAAAGTAACAGCCAAATATTGTTTACTGCTCTGTGAATTTACCATTAGGTGAAAAAAACAATTTTACAATCATCGCAAACTTTTTGGAAGGAAGCTAAACTTTTCAGTAACTGTTTTAAAATGATAGAATGGGCTCATTCACCATGAGCTAAAATATAGTTTTTGTCTTTACAATCATTAAAGTTTGTCAAGTTGCAGGGCAGTCATTTAAATATAATGAGTCCTATCTAGGAAGGATGCCAAGAATAAAATTATTTAGTATTATAGACTGGAAGAGTCTCTTCTCTTAATAATAGTTTGAAATAATAGTCCAAATCATTTGACATGATGGAACGAGGCAGCTTACCAGAGCAGAAAGGGTCAGAAAATATCTAAAATCTATTTAGTGAGAAAATGCTACTTCACCAAGCCTGAAGTTTTTCATTCAAATCACCTCAATAAACTTTGCTTTTGAATGGTGATAGTCAATAAACAACCGTTCATAAGACAGCAACAGGGAAGAGCAAGTAAGAATATTTGCACATGGTACTTATCTTAAATTCTAGTTACATATCTGTAAGAGGTGAAGAGCTGTAGTACATTGGCCTTCTTACATCTGCTGGTATGCACTCGTATCACGGCTGGGTGGAGAATGTGTCATAGGTAGCTCGGGAAGGGAAGGGAAGTGGTTTGGCAGAGTGCGCTTTCTCTGCTCCAGTGCTCAGAATAGCATCAGGGCAAATCTGTGGATGACTAAATTTCTAGGGGAGTACTGGAAACACCAAGGTAACTAACGTCACCTTTGTCCGCCTCCTCCTTCCTATTCTTTGTGCTGGGAAGAGACAGGAGGAACTTAGGCACAGGGCTGTGGAGTACGCCTTGTTTTGTAATTGCTTTTCTGACGAAAAAGCTGCTAGTGACAGAAATCATAAGAATTTCTATTTTTATATTTTTTTTTCAGATAGTAGCTGCTAATGTATTGGTAACCATCTGGAGAGGATTAAGGAAGCTGCATTGTAGGTATCAACCCCTAAAATGGACCAGTTCTGATTTTTTTTTTTTTTTTAATGCTTTTCCACTCTATTATTGGTTACAACAATACTAATTCCTAGACTAGTGGGATTATACAACTTTCAATTTAACTAACTGTGTCAGAATTCAAGGACTACATTTGTTATAACCATTATGTTATATTTAATTAAAGGCATTGCTATTGTGATCCTTAGCACTATGGATTAGTATTAGTCTCTCAGATAAAATGAAGCACACTAATTGTAAGCTGATTTACTGGTTGTCTTCATGCAAGTAGATGTCACTGCTATTTACACCAAATGCGGTCAAGTATCCTTTTAATACAGACATGGATTACACACATTAAGCACAAGACAACATAATCCAAAAGCATACTAAAATGTAACAGAAAGCTTGACAAAATCTAAACCAGCTTTTATGTGGCTACAAATTACTTCTGCAGGCTCTCCAAAGAGTTTCAGTGAAATAAGTGGAATGATAAAGAACAAGGCAGGGGAAAAAAAATAACACAAGGCTTCAGAATAATGGCAGCGAGTGACAAATTAACATATTTGAAGCTATGGGAGAGAGAGATTTCTGTGTGAGCATTTCCTTATTAAAAAAAAAAAAAAAAAATGATAGCCTAATAGTAGTGTAAATGCAAAGTTTTCTGTAACCCTAAATCTGATTTATTTTTTTTTTTCCCTTTGCTCAAAGTTTTCTGATGAAGCCATTTCATGTAAATACATATACAGGGTGTGAATGTTGACATTCACAGAGGAAATCTTGTTTTCATTTTTCCTGTTGCCTTTGGAACCATGATCAAGTATCCATTTAATCACTCATATTCATTCTGGTTTTCCATTTTTTCTTTTGCTTGTAAGAAAACCTGATGCCAATGGCTAGCAAAATTTTAAGACCTCCAGGTAAAGGAATTTTAGGATTCCAGAAATTTGGTATCACTATAGCTTTTCTTCACTCGTGTTTTATTTGTAATCTGAAAAATATTCAGCCTTTCCTGTAGCTTTTGTTTACTATTTTTGCAGCTTTTTCCCTATATTTTTAGTTTTCTTCTTGGCTCTGCCACATATATGATGGTATCAATTGGTAAAAAAAAAAATAAAAAAATCTGTAAGTGATGATCTGTGGGAGGGGTATTCATTAAAAAAAAAATCTGTATTTTCAGTGGCCAGTTCTGGAGTCACGAAGCATAGGGATAAGAAAGGTTATGTTTTACACTTATGAATGTTTTAATAAACCTAGTAATAACTCTAGATGAAAAGGTTTACACTTTCAAAGGTCAGGTTATTAGAATCAATATGCATATTGAAATCATTATCAATGAAAAGACTAGACGACTGGAGTCAGCATTTCCCAGCCTTTGTAAGATGTCAGCTTTAAAATCAGAAAAAAAATCAAAATTAAACAACAAGTACAAAAGTAAAAAAGAAATAAAAAAAGAAAACCTAGACATGTTTCTGCTAACAAACAAGCAAAAATGAAAAATGAGAAGAAAAATAAACTAACAGATTATTTCTTTGAGTGAAAGAGTTAGTTACATGACAGAGTAGGATTTTTTTTTTTTTTTTTTTTTCTCTTTATTTGGCTTTAGCTAGGTAAAAACTGTTTTTAAAGATGTGAAGAATTACTTTGAATTCCTTTTTCTTACCTTGTGCTATGATGGCACTGAGAGACCAAGGTATCCCTTTTTTTCTGGACAGATATATTACTGTACCTCATACGAAGTTGTGTCTTTATTAACAAACTCATTAATATTTGCAAAATATTTTTGACATCTTCAGATTAAGTGATTATAAGTGATACGATCTTACTTGCAAAATAAAATTTTAAAATACTTCCTGTTACTATAAAGCATAAGGATGAGAGTTGAAAGCAACTTTCTATTGTTAATACCCTATATTGCTACTAGTGTTATTGATTATTTTTATCACTATCTTCCTTGTTAGTTTTTGCCCTTATGTATATTTTTCTTATGAAAATACTATAGATCTGTTTTCCTCTTGCAGAAAGTGGAAAATCAGGCATTCAGATACCAGGACCTTACGCTTGAGGACCTTAAATAGATCTGTTTGGAGGGATAGTTGTTCTTCTGTAGGTAAGGAATAAATATGATAATGGATCTTCTTGTTAATTATTACACTGCAAATTCAAATGTCTCAAAGGCATTGTGACAAGACTGCTGCTCCTTATCTTTCAGCCAGCATCTCAAGTTAGTCTTGGTCTTACAGAGATCAAGAGCAACTCTGGCTTTTTTTTTTTTTTTTTTAATTAATTAATTTATTTATGATTTGACCTGAAAAGACTACCTCAAATCATCAGAAGTATGCTAGACAACTTGATTTTGACCTGTAGAAGATATTGCAGTGAACAGACTTTATTGCATCCCCATTTTTATTTTATTTTTAATTCTCTACTGAAAAGTGCTGAGTAGAAGAGACATGAACTATACTTGGTTTAGTGAAAACTCTTGCATTTATTCCTGCAATTCATTCTGCAATTCATTTAGTTTTAGTGAAACTGATTCTGTCCTGCGGAAACAAGGAATTTTTTTTTTTTTTTTTTCTTCTAGAAATGCTGTTTTTCTCTCTCCACAAAGCTCTGAAATCTTACATAAGATCTTGGAAGGGTTATGCAGTTGTTGGCTACTACCTGTATTGCAAAGTAACTTATTAGGACCTCAGGATTCAGTTCTTAGCCCTAAACCCCCTTCCCGCCTCACTCCCTGTCCTCCCCCCTCCCGCCCCCAAAAAAAAAAAAAAAAAAAAGAAAGTGAATCCCTTATACTAAGAGGACTTGTAAACGGGTTGAGTTGAAAAATATCATCTGGATTTCAGAGTTCTTTGGCACTGCCACATTAGCAAGAGCTATGCTCCTATCCTTTTTTCTTTATTCTTAAAAGTGAGCTTTCTCCTCTTCTCCCTCTGGCTTAAGATGAGCAGCTGCAAACTTGTTCCATTTTTCTGCCATTGATCTATTTGTCCCTGCTTTACATGGATGCTTTAAGCAATTAAAAAATAATAATAAAAATTACAAATAAATCCAAATAGACCAGAGGTCATAACATGAATCATAGGAATTAAGGAATACCAGATTTTAACCTTCTAATGGAAAAAAAAATACAGTTTTTTCTTTCCTACGTTTGACTAAGAATTCTGGCAAATGTTTTATTTAGCTACAATTAAAAACAGAAATCTCTCTCCATTCAGTGTAAAGTGACTGTGGATAATGCTTTTCCGTGTCTCATGATGATCTGTGAAACAAGTATAATTTTTGTTTCAGTGAGTCAGTTATTAGGTCTTCTACTGATTAAAGATTTCTACACAAAACTGAACTTTTTAAAGGAAAAATGTACTTTACATTATTATACAACATAGTATTCATGCAAAATTTATCTGACATCTGATGTTCTAGGTAAAAAAAAAAAAAAAATATATATATATATATATATATATATATATATATACACACACCATTTCCTTACTACTATATTGCTTTCAAAAGTATTTTCAGATAAAATGTCAGGACATAGTGAAATCCATCAAATAAAATGAAGTTGATAGAATGCTTGCACTTTTTGATACGTTAATATGCTTTTACCCATACATAGCTCTGAACTCTCTTAAGATGGAAATAACCATGTGCCAGCAGTAAAAAGAGGGATTAGTAGGGCCTCTAAACATGCTAAAGGGTTTTCTGTAACAGATGCACAATGAAAATAGTCAAGATTTATATATTAATATAAATATATATATATAAATATATATATACATATATAAATTAATATATTTATAGTTTTCATTAAAGGAAAAAAAAAATCTGACCCCAAATGGTCTACATAGTATGTGGTAACTGTAGACAAATATACAATATAACTGAGATTCATACAGATTGTACTTTTCTTTTTGTATGGGCTATGTTTTAGATACCTCAGATGGATTCACAGTTTACACAGTTACTGGTGCTCCTCATCAGATGCTCTGGAGGTGTAGGTCTTCTTTCTTCTGTCCCTTACTTTCTGTGATGCTGAAGTCTTATTACCCTGCACTAAAAGCCTAAGGGAGAGATTCCGTTTTGAAAGAACCACTTCCTTCTAGTAACTCAATCTCCAACAAGATTCGTACAAAAGATAAATTGTCAGATAATCAGAGATGCTTCTTTTGTGAAATTCCACAAGAACAGTGGGCAAATAATCCACTGGAAGATAAAACACCTATTACCAGCACAAAGTGTAAGTCCCTCTAAGCAAGGTTTTGCCTGTGTGAATGACCGATACCATCTGGAAGCAGAAGATTGACAAGCTAGAAGGCAGTTAAAGATAACAACAGGGCACCTGAGAATCACTGAGGGAATTTATCACTGTCACAGTGTGTGATAAGTAGCACACTGCAAGTGTTTGGGGTTTCTTATTCTCATACATTTTAAGTCTCTGAACTGGTTTCATGCACATCTGAAGCAATAGAGAGCAATGGGTATTTTTCTCGTAGTGCAGTCCTACTGATTTGAAATATATCTAATTATTGCAGTTTCATTTTACATACCTAAACAAATACAGTTCACACAATTTGCTATCGTTACTATCGTTTAAGCCATTGGAAAGAGAGATTATAATTTAAAATATGCAAGCTCTTTGCAGTCAAACTTAATTTTAACACATTCTTGGTAACACCAATACAGACAGCATATTTTCTTTCTGATTGATCTTATTTTCATGAAAGGAAGCAGCTGTATTATTTTTATTTCTTTAAGTTAAGATTTATGTTAAAATTTTAATGAAAGTAAATTGTAAAGGAGGCAGAAAAATAAAGAAGCATAGTCATCGTCTACTGATGTGAAAATATACAACAAAATATAGGCACTGCAGGTGAAATGCATCCATATGCAAAAAACTGATTCATGATCTGCGTGTTCATTTAATCCCACCTCAGCTCTCAAAATAGAGCATGGTGGGAGTTGTGATACATGAAGTGGCAGATTGAAGATATGGCTGTGAACAAATTGTGAACTCCGTGCTGCTTGGTGAATCCTGCTTTGTTTCGTGTTGTCTATTTTGTATCCTCATCTCGACTTTAAGTGCTGCCTTGATATCGTATTATAATTTCTTTTGTAGCTTAAATTGTATTCCATTAAGTAGCAGGGACTTGATGCTCAGTGGAAAATATGAGAACACAAGATAAAGTACTGAAGAATAATAAATGTAAAGGCACTCTCCCCCATGGGGGCACTTCTTTTCTGTTAGCATGTTCATTGATATGAATGTTTCTTGAGCTGGTGCTGAAGGAACACAGGTAGAAAAAAAATCCCTGAATGTGCACAGCTAAAACAGGAGAAAATAAATACCTTAAATGTAACTTAATTTTAAGGAAGTTTAATGAAGGCAGTTTGTTGTTGTTGTTGTTGTTTTTTTTGGCCCTAATACCAAGTTGGGATAGTCTGTGATTCTGTATCTATAAACCATAGCACTGGGGCAAGAATAGGGCTGTCAAGAAAGAGGTTATTCCAAGCCTTCCATGACTTCTCTCTTGAATATCTGTAGCTTTTACTGCATTTTAACCCAGGAGTATTTTGTGTAAGCAATCCCTTGCTTGGATGGTTTGTGTCACTAGTTTCAGTGCTGTAATGAACAGCCCTTTTATCCATGAGCCCTGCATGGATGCTTGAGCCCTGTGAGGGAGAGCATGTACCTCCTGCCCTCTTCTACCAACTCTACCACACTTGAGTATATTTCCTTTCTATACTACGATCCTGCATTTCTTTCCCCTTCTTGCTCACAGACCTTATTACTGGAGCCTTTGCTGTCCCTCCTCAGTCTTGGGGAGAATTCAAAGAGCTGGAAGTCTCTTTGCCAACAGAGGATGGTGTGTAGCGTCCTTCAGGGGAGAATTTACACCCTGTAAATCCAGACTGAAGTGCACTTGATAATGCTAGAAGGCTGTTGTTTGCATTGAGGGGCTGTGTACATATTCATAGTAGATAAGTACTTCAGAGAAGTTTGCTGTCATATTTCAACTTGCTGTAGCTGAACAGAGATTTTAAAAAGGTTTTTAAGTTGCTGATATTTGAAACAGCAGAAGGCATTCCTGGTTCCAGAGAAATTTGAACATATTGTCTAACCTTTCATTACTCCAATCTTGTGACATACCTAAACAAAATCAACCTGTTTAATATCTGTAGCATGTAGATTTCAGTATCATCACCCTAATATTATTTCCAGATTGAGATACCTGCATTGCTTTCATTTAACCTGTTTCTTCCTCTCCCCCTACCTTGAAAACCCTCAATTATGAGAAAGTTTCAGCCTGAAAAGTTTGTCTGGCTAGTTAAAATAAATGCAATGGGATCTAAAGGCAGGTAATATTACATACCCAGCCAAGAGAAGTAGTGCCTATGTGCTAGATGTTCACAGTATGGAAGCTTATGTGAGAAGCATTGGATATAATTTTGTGATTTTTTTTTCCCTTGTCCTAAATAAATTAATGCTAACCACAGTCTCTTATAGTCATATACCGTACAAGATCCCATACTGTTAAAGTCTTTGGTCAGTTCTACATTATATATACTGTGTCTGATAGTACTTGGTATTTGAAGAATTAGGGGATAATTATATCAGTTTTCTTCTTGACCTTAAATGCCTTGTAGAGCTGCTTTTCAAGTTTGGAAGCAAAGGCCGTAACGAGACAAGAGAAAACTGGATATTATTACTTTCCTGTGAGCTCTGTATGATTGTCAATTAAGGGGAATATATATGTAATGGCTTCCAGTTATATCAATTTGTGCAGAATTCCTGAAAAAATGAGAGTAGAACACAGGGCGTCCCCTACAATGAAACGTAAGAGACAGAATGGGGGAGATGAAAATGAAGGAAGAGAGAAAGTCCGGAAAAGACCTAAAGCATCACTCTGACCACAAAGGAATGGAGTACAAAAATCTAGACTGCTTTCAGCAGAGAGCTCAGGCACTGGGACAGAATTGTATTAGAAACAATGACATTCCTAAAATCTTCTTCCTTTGACTAAAAATCAAGTCATTTTGATATAGGGCTTTGATTATTTAGATATTAATTGAATACAGTTTGCTCCAAGGAAGAAAAAGAAGTCTTCCTAACCTGTGTTTTGCATCATCTATTACCTCTGCATTCTGGTCTGTGAGCCATTCTATCTATTTTATTATAAGAATTTAGTTTTTAAATCTTTATTTTTCATGTTTAATAATCTGAAATGGAGAAAAATGTAACTTGAAACTCTATGTCCTAGTGAGCAGAATCATAGCTGATCAGGAAGAATTTTGCAGTTTTCTGTTAAAATTTTTGGATGATATTCATTTTCTTCATCATGCACATCTATATGATGCAGAAAGAAGTGGTACAACATTTATAATAAGTAAGTGTTTGCGATTCATAAGCATTTTCAAAAGCATCCCTGACACATTGGGCAGCAGATTCATCTCTGTAGGAGGTCTGGTTCTCAGGCTGTCTCATTTTAGATCTAACTTGGGTCCCTGCAATTCCGTGAAGATTACTTGTTGTTTGTGGCAAAGGCTGGTGTCACCATCAGAGGTGAGCTGTCAGCATCCATGGTGGTGGAAAAAAGCTGATGGCCTGTCTCTCTCAGATGTTTAGCTATTAATGTTGTCGAGAGAATTAGAGATCTTTAGAGAACACACAGCTTCGATTGTGGGATTCTGGAAGGCCAGCAAGGTTTCCTTGAAATAAGTTCATGGAGGAGTGGCCCGTGTTCAAACAATAGCTTGGACATAATCATCAAATCAGGAAGTCCTAGAGAGGGATCTGGGGAGGGAAAGGTCACATAAGCTAACTGGGTAGCAGCAGAGGCAGGACCAGGACACAGAGGACCAACCTAGTGCTCTGCCCATCCACCTTCCAGGTGGGTACAGCCCATAGTGAGTATGTCAGAGACTGTGAGGGAAGGGTGTCCTTCCCTGCAGGAAGGCCTTCAGCAGTGTGGATTTGCATGGGAAATGGGAGTAAGTTGTATTGTGCTGAATTTGATCTGTATGTTACTCTCTGCTTGTTGTGTCAAGGGTAGGAAGTTCTTTAGTCCAATATCATTCAAAAAAAAATTATTTAATTGCTTTTATTACTGTTTATTATTATTTTATTTTATATATATATATATATATATCTAAGGAGAAATGTGTTAGATTTCTCTTTTACACATTATCTTCTGTTTTCTTTCTCGGTCACGGTGATGGTTTTCACATGGACATATTTAGTCTTTTGTTGTTTTTCGTGTATGCAGGACATGCTTTTCTGAGGTTAGTTTGTGTTTACTTGAAGCAGTTTTGGAAGTAGTTACTTCTATGAAATGGGAAACCAGGTATGTGAATAACACCATAAAAAATGAAGAGAATTAAATAGACCTGAAGAGGATAGAAGAGTGAAGAAATGTGAGTAAAAGTCAATGTAACCATTATTGGAAAAGAATTATCCAGCCAGTTCTTTTATGTGCCAAATGAAACAATGAAATGATAAAGGTAGGGTGATTATGGTAATTTATCCCTCTAACTATCATTTAAATAAAATAGTTCCTAAAATTCACAGATTAAGGGCTTCTTCCTCTATATTTCAGAAACTGCTTCTTT
The DNA here is from genome assembly GCF_009819795.1 of Aythya fuligula. Lineage (NCBI taxonomy): Eukaryota > Metazoa > Chordata > Aves > Anseriformes > Anatidae > Aythya > Aythya fuligula. The sequence continues at coordinate 39,761,129 of NC_045562.1, forward strand.
TGTGTGTGTGAATTTCTTTCAGTAATTTGTGTGTGTGATTGCTTTCAGTAATCAAATATGAATATAGACGGTGTAATCTATTGGTACCTAGATGATGTCATGTTTTGAAGCATTTCATATACAACAAAAATAACAATCCCACAGTATTTGAGTTCAAGAAATAAACATAATCCACTGTATCAGAGCATCATTAGAAGTATATATACCAAGGGTGTACCTTACAAAAAACTTGCACTTTTTCCCTAACAATGCAATGTTATGACTTTTTGTTAGATTTTCTTATTTTGAATGACTTACTAATGATTTTAAAAATGTATGGCTACTTGAAACTCATACAAGAATAATTTGAGACATCATGTCCTATTAAATTTTCTGTCTCCTGACGAATCATCTTCTCCCCTACTATAATTCTTTTGGATGCACAATCTGCTTTTGTTTATTAGTCAGAAGGTGAATAAACTTGTAGTACCAAAAATATATAGTTCCTTACAAGTGATATAAATCTTAGTTTTCCTTCCTAGTTATGAAAGGGCAAATTAAGAGTAATTCCAGTGACGACAGTTGTGACACATTTAAAGCTGACGTAATTGCTAGATGAATTACATCTGTAATATATTTCAGAGACACTGAGTGCTCAGGAGCTATGGAGGTAGGCATAATAATCACATGACCACTTGACTGTGTTCTTGGCCCTTATAAAACTCACAGAAGTGACTTAGTACGTTTTTCTTCTATTGTGCTTACTCAGCCTAATACTTCTCACTCACTGTAGGGTGTCCTGGGAGGTCTGGATGCCCTGGTGAGAGGGGTTCAGCAGGGCTCCACTTCATCTCCCTTCTTGCCACTCCCCCGCAGTTAGCACCCACCTGAGGCCACCCTCCTCTGTCCCATGACATGGTGGCAGCCACAAAACTGCAATCCTCTGCCACAGGGCGTTGGCGTGTTGCATGCCCCTCAGGAAGCCCCGAATCCTTAACGGATTTCTAACGTACTGTTTTCATGTTGCACGGAGATAGCTATGGTGAAAGACCATTAAACACATATAATATGACAGAACAACACAATACTCTGACTCAATCCAAGACGATATATCGTACATGACATATCTTCAGGGGCTCCTAGAAAATGATGCAATGGTGTCAGACTGGCTGCTTTTCACTTTATCTAACAAAAGCAGCACGTTTGTAGCTCTAACTAGGAAAGAGGTGTCAGCTTCACCAAGATTCATTAGCTGTGGTTGTGGTAGGACTGTTTTGCTAGGCAAGTATTTACAAGCCTGCAGCTGCAGTTGTGTCTGGCTCTGCTTGCATTGCTGAAACAGTGTAATGAAGCCAAGGAAGTCTACATAAATTACTTTGGCCAACACATCCTTGTAGAGTAAAAAATAAATTGAATTGTTCCTTCTGCTGAATAATAATAATAATAGCCTTTCATATACAAAATACTACAAAGAAATGTGTGCTGCTAAAAAACCGTAAACCTTAAACATAAAGTGGTAAATGCAACCTTATTCTCTATGTTTAGTCCAGTTCAGATTAAAGAGGCATCACAAAGGAGACCAACAAGATATTTTTCTTGCTGGCATTGTTTCTAGTAAAATCATCACAGGCAAAGACAAGAGATATATGTGCTGATGGGAGAGACAGCCACTTTGCATGACAATGAGGTCATTAAAGCATGAATTCTGAGATGCAGGGGACTACAGACATGGAGAATAAGTGTCCTTTTTCCAGCTGGTGATCATCTCCCCAGAGGTCCAACGGGTAGTGTAGTTTAGCATGGCTTTATGCTCCAAACACATTCTGTTTGGTAATGGGTTGCAGATATAAAGACTGTTAGCACACTTCAAAAGCCCTGGATTCCTTTGAAACAAAATAAAAATGAATATGCTCCTGAGCACAGGGAAGCTTTGCTCCTAGGAAACAAACAGCTTCTTTTTCAAATATTTTGAGCACTGAAGGAGAAAACAGTGAAAACAACTAGGAATGCCTATCTGAAGGTCGGTATTCAGACTTACTGTGCAGAGTTTCTACTACTGGAATCTCACCCACCACGATTAACGTGATTTTCTTTCTCTGAGGTAGTGATGGAGCAATGAACAAGACCATCAGAGAAAGAAGACTTAAGAAAATAGCAGGGTCAATAGTAATATATAGATCAAACCAATTTTCCTGGCAAATGCTCTTGGCATTTAAAAGTAAAACAATACAAATTTGTGAAAAGAAATATAATAAAGAATCCCTAAGAATCAATCCTGCAGAAAATATTAGTATTAATAAAAAATATTCAGAAAGTTGTCCTATAAAGTTGAATTTAAGTTAGAATTGTTCTGAGAAATCAAACCCAAGAAACCAAAACTAAACAGACGCACAGTGAAAGAAATTATACACTAACTTTTACAGTTTGTTTAAATGTAATCTGGATAAAAATTAACATTGCCCAACTCCTAGCCTCACATAATCAGCTAAACTAAAGCTTTCTTTGTTCTCATTCCATCTGTTTTCTGCAGCAATTTCGCTCTCCCAGTATTAAGCAGAATCACGGTAACTATTTGTCAGGGTCAGTTCATAAATTGTCTATGTTGATATGCACAAGTATTTGAAAATCCTGTTTTCTCACCCCAGTGCTAGAATGCTTTTTCTCCACATAATTTTTTGGACCCTATTTATATAGTCCAATAAAATCAAAGGGACATTTCAAGATTTTGGGGGGAATTTGAGGCTAATATTTCAGGGTCAGGGCTTTAGTCAATATGTAGTATCCACAGCTTAGATATATTTCAGATCGTTTAAATATATTCAGACCAAATTTGATGCTGGCATTAAGAATTTCTGGGTTACATTTGGGTTACTTTTCCAGTTTAATACATGGGTTTGGTACATTTTAGATGTACTCTAAGATAAATCAAGCAGCCATATTAACAAATATGTGCATTTTGAATAAAATAAAATGAAAAAAAAGAACAAAACCTTAACATCCAGTAACATGAATGCTAGCATGAAATTTGATTGATCAGTTTATGTGTTTTGCCAATAGGTGGTGCTACTATTTTTACATTCAATACTAATCTGTTGCAACACATCCCATCTGCTCAGATATTAATGAACATGGAATAGTTTGCTTTTTAAAATAGTGTTTTTCAGAGTAAAATGACACATTAATGTTTTATAACTGTAATGATAAATAAAAACAGATAAAACAGATTTAGAAAACTTTTTTTTTTTTTCATAGTTAAAGTTTGAAGAAGTAGTTAGGTGGAAAGATAACGAAAAAATACACCTGTGTCTGATTTTGTTTGTATGCATCCCACCTGTGCTTTTGCTGTAGATTTTTATGTGAAATATATTTTTGTATCAGGAGAAATCTGATACAAAACAGTCAAAAGACTATGATGGGAAAGACGGTAAAATAGGTATGTATCCAAAATTAGAATTCATTGGTTTCATTTTGATTTTGTTATCCAGCAGTGCAAAATACAAAACTGTTAATTTTATACTATAGAATTTGTCGTTTTTCCCTGTGAGATTTGAAAAGAAGATAGATGTCTGGGTACTTTGTAACACAAGAACAGACAGATGCTCATTTCAGTGGTTTCATAAATACAGTTTTCCTATTGAGCCTTCTATTACTCAGTAGATTCATAGGCTATGTCTGTAATATGCAAAAAGTAACTAGTATCAGAGATATCACATGCCATGTGGGGGCTTTATTACCAGGTACCTGCCAGATTGCAAGGATCCTTAAGGTGAAAATCAAGTTTCAGATGCAACAGTTATACCTAAACCAGTTGCTGCTCTGTGATAGTGTGGTATCACAGCCTCTTTACACTCAATTTTGGAGAGGTTTTGTGAGAGTTGAGGACAGCAGAGGGTACAGGACAGCCCTTCTAGTGGCTGCCCATGCATGTTGGGTTCTGTAATCGTGTGCTGAGCATCTCCGGCAACCCCAGTTGTTTTCTGTGCAGATAGGCACTATCATTAAGGTTGGACTTAGACAATCTTAGTGGTCTTTTCCATCCTAAATGATTCTGAATCTATCTGCAGCAAAAATACAGCATTTAGTAGACAGTGCACGTATGTGTCCGACCTCTAATGAAGTTTGGTAAAAACAGGCGCATCTTAGATGTTTATTCTGCGAAGTCTCCCTTTCAAGCATTTGGCTCAGTGTAGCATGGCTCTAAAATTACAGCCACAGTACTACTGGAGATAAACTGACAGCTTTTGACACCTTTATTTATCTTCAGAGTAGGTACAGGCATAATTATTTATTATTACTTTTCAGAAACCTATTATGTATTTATTTGCTACTCATTCACACACCATACCTCAACAGTCATCTAGAGAATGACTCTAAAAAGGAGGAGAACAAAAAAAAGGAAAAAAAAAAAAAAAAAAAAGTAAAGGTAGTGTCAATGGGCATATGCTTGTTTTCTTGTTCTTCCACTGTGTGTGTGCATATGTGTGTAAACACACATAGTAAAAATAAACTATGCCAAATAAATAGTTTTAGCAAATAGTAACAGGGAATAACTCCACCAATTGTTATGGATTATTTTATAAGTAATCTCTTATATTTGTTTCATTATCATATTAGTTTAAGGAAAAAGTATACATTGGATCAAGTCATTGGATCAAATAAAGATAGAGGAGAGGCAAAAAAAGAAAGGAGGACCATTTCCATTACCATTTCTTAGACCAGGATATGAATGAGATTTAATAAAAGCAGGTATTTGGTTTGGTAAAGAAGCGATAGCAAAGCGTGTCCATCTGACTGTGGGAAGCCAGGAATATAAAATTAATATTCAATCTTAGCCTATTTTTTTTTCTCTCTAACCCTACATTTAAATTATTTTAAATGACTTTTATCTCTAAATAATAGCTCCATGCAGAATTGCAAAAGCCTTGTCCTACACACTGATGCTCATGATATAAGCATCATTAAACAAATTAATTTAAAATTTTATGTCTGTGTCATTATCACTCCTGAATGAAAAGTGGATCAATGAGAAAATATTTCTTTAAGTCTAAATAATATTTCCTGAAGACTAAATAGCATGTACTGGGCTGATTTCGAATGCTCTAAGCATGAAGCATGAACATCATCCAACAGATTAATAAAGGAATGCAGAGAATATAGGCTTTTAAAATTGTCAGTTTGTAAATATTACTTCAGGAAAGACAAAGCAGAAAGTCTGATAAACCTATAGCTTATCAAATAAATTTCATGGGAATACATCAGTAATGAGAGTCTGGATTCAAATGCTGGTAAAAATTTTATATGAAGACCAGAGGTCAGAGTTGATAGCTAAAATTAAATACTCGTTTTTGTTTTTTAATCGTTATTTCATGAATTGCTTTTATATATTGGTTTTATTATGGTATACTGCTTTTAGAAAATATTCTATGTGGAACATAATGTTAAGAGATGCTGCTTTGTAGTCTTCAACTTCCTTATGGTGGAAGAAGGTGAGTGCAAAATTATATATATATATATATATATATATATATATACACACACATATATGGATAAATTGTATTTATTGTGCTGGTTGGTTGTAGGAGAAACTCTTGTTAAAAATATTGCAGAAGTTTGGAGATACAGCTTTGATAATCCATTTGATGTGAGCTGGCTTTTGCTTTCAAGGCAAAAATATATTTTTGCCTTGAAATAAACACTTCGATGAGACATCAGCTCACAAACCTTGTAGTCGTGTTTCCCAAATTTCCAAATGAACAGAACAGGTAAATAAACTTAATTTCCTACTTGAAAATCATTTTCCATCTGACATAGTATAGACATGAATCCAGACTGTTATGGTTAGCTTAAGTGTACTTCTGCAGAAGGTGTGAGTTGGGACAGGGGACTTTGTTCCCTAGTACAGACAGAAGGAGAGGTTTCTGCTTGCTCTTCCTTGAGATCCCATAGTAATGAAGCTCTGAAATTTGACGTAATGATGAAATGCAGGAAACTTAACAGTGCTGAAGAGGTAGAAGTTCAGAGAGCAGGTTTGATGTAATTTTACTTATGCCTATTATAAACAGCTGGAAGAAAAGAAGAATTTGTGGTGTCTCTCTTGTCATCTGGTGTGCTGAGCAAAAGGCTGAAAGTTATTATTGAATTTCATTCCCTACAGAACACCTTGAAGGACATAATACAAATGTCACTGACTCCTTTTAAATCAACATAGCTTCTTGACTTCACTGAAGTCAAGTTGATTTACACTGGCCGATAATTTGGCTGTTTCTTAAAAGCAGGAATTGTGAAATCTAATGCTTGGTGGCCTCAGCCCAGCGCTATTGGAAATCATCATGACTCTTTCCATTGACTTTATTGGGCAATGGCTCTGGTGAGTTATTACCAAGTGTTTTGTCTTGCAATGTACTGGATAACAATCAATAGTGCTCCATGGCACAGACAGAAAGCTTGCTATTATGAGAAAGATTTACCGTTTTCACCATCATACAAAACTTGCAGATTTCCAGCTGTGTGGTGACTCTTTACATCTCCTAAGTCACCCGTCTAGTTGACAGCAAGACAAGGTAACTCCTTTTTCTCTTGGTGATCATTGGGAAATGCTGTAATTACACATTTCAATTATGAAATGTATTTGAATATAAATAATATAAATATTATATATATATATGTATATGCACTAAATAAACATACCTTTTATCTCAGTTTCCATAATTATAGAATGAGATTGATATTGTAATTTTCTTCATTAATATAATTGAAATAATATAATACTGCCTTAGTGTCTGTAGACTTCTTTATTTTTGTACTTTGCATTTTACTAGGCTGACCTAGGCTGACAATATTAAGTAGACTAGTTTCTTAAAATCTTAGAACATTTTCAGTCTTAACTTCAGTTGTCTTCCATAGTTCTAAGGGGGAGCTGGGATTTCAGTTCACAGAGATTATTGCCTCTTAAAACAAAAGATAAAGCCTAACTTTACCAAGAAATATTTAGCTTTGGCTGGTGGATTAAAAAACAAGGAAATATGCAGTAAAACCTAAAACAGATAAAATGTATATATTTTTTGTTTTTTTATTTATTGATATTTTATGTTTTTATTGTTTTGTTCATTACGTGAATTTGACCTCTGAGCATGCAAGCATACACTGAGGGAAATGCCTTAGAAACATGCACATTGGTCTTCTGGTTTGTTTCATGTCCTGGTTTCAGATAGAACAGAATTAATTTTCTTCCTAGTAGCTGGTGGAATGCTGTGTTTTGGCTTAGGATGAGAAGAGTGCTGATAACACCCCGATGTTTTAATTGTTGCAGAGCAGTGCTTATACCAAGCCAAGGACATCTCAGCCTTTTGCTCTGTCCTGCCAACAGGCGGGCTGGGGCTGCAGTAAGAGCTGGGAGGGGACAGACCCAGGACAGGTGACCCAAACTAGCCAAAGGGGTTCCATATCATCCATATTCCATATTCCATATCATCCAATTCCATACCATCTGACGTCATGCTAAACAATATATAGGGGTGGCTGGCCGGGGGGAGGGGGCCGGACTGCTCGGTTAGGCTGGGCATCGGTCAGCGGGTGGTGAGCAATTGCATTGTGCATCACTTGTTTGTACATATTATTATTATTATTTTCCTATTATCACCATTGTATTATTATTATTATTGTTATTATTACTTTTGTTATTATTATTTTCCTGTCTTATTAAACTGTCTTTATCTCAACTCACGGGCTTCAGTTTCCATTTCTCTCCCCTGTCCCAGAGAGGGAGGGGGAGGGTGAGCGAACGGCTGCGTGGTGTTTAGCTGCCAGCCGGGTTAAACCACGACATTTCAGTTTCTCAATTTTTTGAGGGAACACAAAAGACGTTGACTGTATGAACTTCTTAGTTCCTTTAAAGACTACTGTTCTGACAAAGCTTGAGAGCCAGAATTATTATTTTATTCATGAAGAAAAATCAATGTGTCATAGAGATAGGGTGGATTTTTATAAAAATCTTTGTAACTGTAATGAAAAAGTTATTATTCCTTAAGTGGAATAATAACTTTTAAAAAAAAAAAAAAAAAAGTATAATTCGAATATAATTCTAGTAGTTTCTTTAGGTGTGCTTGCAGTTCACAAGTTTAGTGACTCAGTGAAATAGTTATTAAAGAAGATAAAACATATGTGTAGAGTTATGTAGAAGCAGTTTCCAAAGATTCAACAGAATTCCATTTTCTCCATGGTTCCTCTCTTCAACAAACCTTTCTGTTCTCTGCATCAGTCTTCCTTTTTTTCTCACTTGCTTTGATATACCTCACTACAGGCTCAAGGTTTGGATTTCCTTTATATTTGGCATCAGGAAAAGAAGTTGTGTTTGCTTGTGTTTATTTTTTTCCCTACAAAAGAGTTATCTCAGATGTCATTTAATTTCTTCTAGCAGTGTAACACTTGTCCTTTTGAAAGAGATAGTATTTTAAAATTTAATCATTAGCAAAATACTTCTGGAGAGGAAACTGTAGGCAAATGTGTATATCAATTAACTAGTTAACTAATTCATCTATACCTCTTTTTATCTGGTTAGTTTAAAAATATAACCGTAAAAAAAGAGACGCATCACACCATTTGTTTCTTTACTCTTTCTTTCATAACAGTAGAAGTAGACATATTTACCTAATAACTTTCACTGTACCACTAACAGTACTTATTTAAGAATAAGGGTGTTTGTATATATAGATATCATCAATGAACTGCCGTACCAGGAGAAAAAATGGTAATTTAACTAACTTTAAATCCACCAAATTAATTAACTCATTATTCTATAATGGATCTAATCTGGGTCTACCTACGGTCTCAGTTCAGTGGAGACTGTCATATACATTTCCAAAAAGTGGTTTCTGTGATTTCAGCATAGTTCCACTTGGGTGATTTGCCTTTGCAGGGCTCAATTCAGGATTGACTGCTTTGTTATTATTAGAAAATGGGTGTTAGAGGGAAAAAAAAAATGGACTTCAGGAAAGCACATACAATATTAATGCACTGTTTTTTGACTCTTCTCGACTGTATGAAAAATCAGAGATGCTAATTGCATCTCAATATATTGGCTTTTCATAGGACCCAGTTCTAACTGGTGTAAAGGATATGGCATACAGTGTTGGCTGGTCATCGAGCTTCTTGTAAAAGGAAGAATATACATATTTTTTTTTGTTTTGCTAAGCACACCCATATTGATATACATATGTGCGCATCTATGTATGTACAATTTAAAAATAAAATTAATAGGATATTAGAAAGCTCAGGGCACATATGCTTGCTCTTACTGCTACTGAGCATTGGAGTTTCCTGAAGCTACTTGTTACAGAAGAAAAGCACGATATTTGAACTATTGGATACAGTGTCCCTGCCCATGGCAGGGGAATCAGAACTAGATGATCTTTAAGGCCCCTTTCAACCCAAATCACTCTGTGATTCTGATTGCTTTGATTCCTGGGGTGCTGACAGTTCAGATGTTTCATCTGAGTTTCGTGTCCATGGGAGGAGCTGACATGGGAATGGTTGATGGGAGTCGTCATGCAAGAAGTTGAGGATGGGGACTGGAATTGTGATAAAACACCAACTCTCTCCTCTGGGAAGGGAAACCTCAGGGAAGGTTTCGAAGCTCACTGCAAAATTTTTGAGGCCTGGTTGGCAGTGTTTTAGTTTCTAATTCTTGCCAATTTAGTTCTTGCTGTCTTTCTTGATACAGCCAAATTATTCTAGTGTCAAATTACTGCACTGAGACCACAAATTTCTTCATGGATTTTTGGTCAGCTAGCAGAGACCAATTACTTGTGATCAGATTGACCCTAGTCAAACCCAAAATGCTGATCTCAAAGTGAGATTAGCCAAATCCTGTTGCTGAAATGCTGATTTCTCCTCTCTCTAGTATTTAACACACTTAAATAAATGCAATCCCCGGTGAGTATTTTTGAGCTAGAGAGAAACATCTGAGCTATTTACTGTCTGCCTTTCTTGACTGGCTTTGAAATCCTGATCTTCAGTCTGGACAGAGATTAGCTTTGTGGGTAGTTTCTGTGTTGTGTTTAGGGGCTGCTGCCTCAACCTGCGGTAGGTACCCTGTGGCAGCAGCAGATGCTGTGCATGTTGTAGCTGGGGGCAGTGCATCCCTTGGAGACCGCCGTGCGCTTGCTGTGGGCAAGAGGACAGTGCCTGGGGGTGGAAAAGCCAGGCAGCCCTGATGGCAAGGAGCTGCTTGGCTCACCTGAGCTCAAGGGAGGATAAATATAAGGGCCTGGAAATAGAATGGGATTTCTTTCTGAGTCCTGGATATGGAAAAGGCTGGTTTGGGTGACAAATTTGTATTGGGGCTAGTTGCTTCCTATCCCAGAACATTTTTAATTATTCTGGTGATTATTTAATGACCTCCATAAATGACAACCCAAAGTGATGGTTTTCCAGCCCCAGCAGATGCATAGCAATGCATCTTAGTTACCAGTCATCTGGACCTTTTCAGGAGAAAAAGTAAAGCATTATTTCCCCTCTCCCCCCCCCCCCCCCCCCCCCCCCACCCCCCCCCCCCCCCCCCCCCCGTAATATACTGAAGATTAGGAGCTGGTTTTACTTTCCCATATTCATATCACTTTAATCTGCACTGTAAGAGGAAAAATCCCTGGAGGATGTTTTTTTTTTTTTGTTTTTTGTTTTTTGTTTTTTTCCAGAAAGTTCTTTAATGCACAGCACAATGATATTTCAAATTCTCTCATGTGTATGTGCCTTTTTTCCCCCTGGGGTTCTTGTGCAGGAATATTTATTGTTGCTTGGAGCAGTGAGCTTTCCCACCCCTACTCTTCCCCCATCCTTCCAAATATTTAATCAAAAAGTCAAATTTTTCCAGAGAAACCCACTTACTAAAACAATGAATACTGATCACTTTCTTCATTTCTTTTCATCTGCAGAGTAGCTTCAGAACAGTTAAGAATCTCACTGATTTATAAAATATAGATGGAAATGCTGATCTGACAATGCTAAACTTTTTGTAATAAGAGTAAGTAATATCAAGAAAGATTTCACTAGGAAACACTTCTTTGCTGCCAAATAGGATGTTGAGGAAGTCCTCTGGATAGTTATATTAGCCTTTTTTCAGGGTCTTTTGCTTAGAGACCACAACACAGGTGTGCAAACCCAATGAAACAGAGCAGGCATTGAAGGGAGAGAGAAAGATGTATCTTCCTGTAGTTTTGTTTGCTTGTTTGTTTTTTCTCCATGATAAACTTCAAAGGGAAAAACTTCTCCCTCAGTACAGGAGAGTATTTATTTATTTTATTGTTATATCGTTGGCAACCTCAGTATCTTTTTTTTTTTTTTTTTTTTTCCTCCAGCTCTAATTCGCGCTACATTTGTGTTGTGGAATGGAGGATTTTATATCTTTGGGCATTCAACAGCCTATCAAAAGCGTGAAATTGCTGTTTTAAAATGGCATTAAAAAAACCCTTTTCATCTTGATAGTTCCTTCAAAATGTTTGGCTTTCAAAGTTCCATTTTTAGGCATGGATAATCTATCTGCATTTCAGCACCAACACTTCCCTGTCCTGGTCTTTAGGGCAATAGTGGTTTCAGAGACAAAATGAAACAAGTTTAAATAAAAGAAGAAACAGTCCTTCACTTGAAATTTTAAAAACTGGCAGCTGCTGGCAGGTATTAAGGTGTTAGGTGTCCTAAAATAAATCTGAGAAACATGTTAGCAGGCAGAGGAAGAGGTCAGAGATAACAAAGCAGTTGTTGCGCATAGGGCAATTGAAAACATGCCTCACCAGCTACTTGGGCATTGCCTCGCCCTATGTAACGTACTTGAGTAATTGTGAAGTGTGTGTGTTTGTGCCTGGAAAATAAAAACTGTTTTATAAAATGAATGATTATTGTAACGATATAGTATCAAACTCAAAGCTACTCTAATTATTTTTGGATAACTTTTGTATTTTTTTCCTGTGATTTTAGCAGATAAATTTATCATCTAGTACATCTTTAGAAGTTATGAAATGTACTTAACTCTGTGAGCAATTCTCCTCTGTTTAATCCCTGTACTGATCTCCATCTCTGCAGTATCATTACTATAGCAGTTGCATTTACTGTTAATATGAATTTCTTTGTTATTTATTCAAATTTGTAAAACTATTTATGTCACCTCACATGTGCCTGGATTACTAAAAATGTCATTGTCCTTGATCACACTGACTCTTTTTTTTTTTTTTTTTAAATAAATAAATAAATAAATAAATTGTGAAGAAATACTATTGGACAATGATGTTATAATGTGTTACGCTTCCCTGTTCCTTCCCACAGTCGTAGCAGCTTTTCATTATATCACATTTCAGCATTTAACTTGTTAACCAGTGTGGCTGGGATGGTAGCGGGGAAAGCTCCTTGTGGAATAATTTCTCATACAAGACCTTTGTGTGGCTTTTTATAGTTCAGAGTTTTTAATGTAACTTCTGGTTTCTTTGTCTATTCAATATCTATATGTAACATTTTTAGTAGGTACAGTACAGGAAGTTAATAATTCATAATAATTTATAAATAGATTTAAAATGTTTCTCTATTTGAAAACAATTATTTTTCCAATGAATCTTGATGTAATTTTATTAAAATTAAAAACTATGATTAAATGTCTGATGGGCAAGGTGTAAAATTAAAGTAATATTTTTTTGGGTCTTGCACAATGAATGATCACTTTAAGTTGTGTTTTTAAAACATAAGCCATCCAGTCAAAGAACAGAAGTAATATATATATAGGCCTGTCAGTTTGACCTCAGTGCCAGGAAAGCTCATGGAGCAGATCCTCCTGAGAGTCATCATGCAGCACTTGCAGGGCAAGCAGGCGATCAGGCCCAGTCAGCATGGGTTTATGAAAGGCAGGTCATGCCTGACGAACCTGATCTCCTTCTATGACAGAGTGACGCGCTGGGTGGATGAGGGAAAGGCTGTGGATGTGGTCTACCTTGACTTCAGCAAGGCTTTTGACACCGTCTCCCACAGCATTCTCCTCAAGAAACTGGCTGCCCTAGGCTTGGACTGGCGCACGCTTCGTTGGGTTAGAAACTGGCTGGATAGCCGGGCCCAAAGAGTCGTGGTGAATGGAGCCAAGTCCAGTTGGAGGCCAGTCACTAGTGGCGTCCCCCAGGGCTCGGTGCTGGGGCTGGTCCTCTTTAATATCTTCATCGATGATCTGGACGAGGGCATTGAGTGCACCCTCAGTAAGTTCGCAGATGACACCAAGTTAGGTGCGTGTGTCGATCTGCTTGAGGGTAGGAAAGCTCTGCAGGAGGATCTGGATAGGCTGCACCGATGGGCTGAGGTCAACTGCATGAAGTTTAACAAGGCCAAGTGCCGGGTCCTGCACCTGGGGCGCAATAACCCCAAGCAGAGCTACAGGCTGGGAGAGGAATGGTTGGAAAGCTGCCAGGCAGAGAAGGACCTGGGAGTGATGGTGGATAGTCAGCTGGATATGAGCCAGCAGTGTGCTCAGGTGGCCAAGAAGGCCAATGGCATCCTGGCTTGTATCAGGAACAGCGTGACCAGCAGGGCTAGGGAGGTGATCGTCCCCCTGTACTCAGCTCTGGTGAGGCCGCACCTCGAGTACTGTGTTCAGTTTTGGGCCCCTCGCTACAAGAAGGACATCGAGGTGCTTGAGCGGGTGCAGAGAAGGGCGACGAAGCTGGTGAGGGGCCTGGAGAACAAGTCCTACGAGGAGCGGCTGAGGGAGCTGGGCTTGTTCAGCCTGGAGAAGAGGAGGCTCAGGGGTGACCTTATCGCTCTTTATAGGTACCTCAAGGGAGGCTGTAGCGAGGTGGGGGTTGGCCTGTTCTCCCACGTGCGTGGTGACAGGACGAGGGGGAATGGGCTTAAGTTGAGCCAGGGGAGTTTTAGGTTAGATGTTAGGAAGAACTTCTTCACTGAAAGGGTTGTGAGGCATTGGAACAGGCTGCCCAGGGAAGTGGTGGAGTCACCATCCCTGGAAGTCTTCAAAAGACGTTTAGATGTAGAGCTTAGGGATATGGTTTAGTGGAGGGCTGTTAGCGTTAGGTTGGAGGTTGGACTCGATGACCTTGAGGTCTCTTCCAACCTAGAAAATTCTGTGATTCTGTGATAGTGTGACCTACACAAATAATGTGATATGAACTGCAGGTTTAATGATAAAAATCAGTTCATAATGTTTTTTTTGTGTGAATAATAAGCACTGGATACTTTTTCTAACAAAATGTGCTCCTCAGTGTTTGTAATAAGTGAAGTATTTGATAAACAGGACTTATTACGTAATTGTGAATATTAAATTTCCTTTACTCATTGAAGTCAACATTATTATTTTTTTAAAACGGACATTCTCAGATAGTCATATAAAGGCAGTAAATCTAAGCCTTTTTAATTAGGTCTGCATCCAGCATGCTTGGCAAAGGGAGAAAGGAAAGTACTTTTTACCATAAACGTTACCAGCTTTCAAGCAAACATGATTTAGCTCTTTTCTGTCATGACACTTGCTTCTTTTAAAAAAAAAAAATAAATAAAAAAATCTGCCTTTTCAAAACAAATATACCCACTTCCTATTAATAATGAACAGACATCATAGAAAAACAACAACAACAACAAAAAAACACAGATATGATTTGTGGTCATGGAGTCCCTGTCCCACATGTGTGATTGTCGCCATCGGCAGTTTTGTGCCCTTCTGCTGTACAAAACAACCCCAAGCACTCATGCTCTTTGCAGGTTTGAGTTCTCTCTATGCCACATGCATGCACACACACACACACAAAACAACACCTCATCTCCATTTCCAAGAGCTGCTAATTACATTCAGCATATTAAATCAAGTCCACTTGGGAAAGACTTCCTTAATTAATTAATTTAATTAGCAATAAGGCAGAAGAGGGAGATATGGTTATCAGGAGATAATCGTACCTTTGGGACAGTGGATTGTGAAGCTTTGCTTCATCTTTTTATGGTTGTGGTTTACCACTTTTATGTGATTTTAATAAGAAACCTATAGACTCTATTGAACAGTGTTATATTTGGTAGTTGGCTTACTTGTAAAACCACCTTTGAAACAAAGCAATCTTAATCAGAAATATAGTGAGTGATGTGTATTCTGTTTGTACGTCATAACTGGGGGAAATTGTATAATTGAACATGACCTAAAAGCTGTATGGCTAGACAGTAGTCACAGATGGACACCAGAAAAAAATGCTGAGAAATTATCCCTCTGTTTTGGCATTTTTCCTGTAACACATTACTTCTATTGGCAACTCATGAAGCAAAAGATTTCAAATTAATTCTTTAAGTATTCAACCATTCAATTAGATGACCACAGTTCTTCTGAGTTTAAAAAATGATGGAAATTCCTGGTCAAGTAATCCTTGGTTTATGTGTTTCTTTGTGAGATACAGACTGTGACCAGATGCCCACTCTTTAGAAGCCTGTAGCTTTTATAATCCAAGAGGGCTGAAGCAAAGCCAGGTTGGCAATGCACCCCTGCTTATACACCACCCAGGTCTCCCAGGTCTGTGTCACTTCACTGTGTGGTGCAGTACATCACTCTCCTGAACTGGACATAGCTATGTAGTCCTTTTAAAACTATCTAGACTGATTTCCCCTGGGAAGATCTAGTCCTTCATATTAGGACTCAGGAATTACCAAAGGAAATGAAATCTTAATGTAGGAAAACACGTCTCTTTCTTGAAAAAAAAATTCAATAAGGGAGCTGTTAAAATGCATGAATGAAATAATATGTCTGCACTGAAAATCAGTCAGTTTTGTTACCTTGTTTTTTGCTTAAGTGAAAATTATTTCCTTCATACATGTAGTTTGAATAGTCTCTATGAACTAAAGTCTTCCATTCAGCATTTAAATATTTTATATTAATTGAAATTAAATAAATCCCATTTCAGAACAACAGGTATTATACTCAACAGGGATTTTCTCAACCACATCATTCAGCATTTGCCCTAAATTGAAACTGTTTCCATGATCAGATTCTATACTTTCTAATGTAGCTGAATATCCAAATGTTTTTCCTACAGTGAAGCAACAGTGCTGTATCTCACGTCCACT
Source organism: Aythya fuligula (assembly GCF_009819795.1). Taxonomy (NCBI): domain Eukaryota; kingdom Metazoa; phylum Chordata; class Aves; order Anseriformes; family Anatidae; genus Aythya; species Aythya fuligula. Next base: position 39,777,182 of record NC_045562.1, read on the forward strand.
GCAGCAAGACAACTAAATTCTCCTCTTTTCTATACCACTACAACCAAACATCTGTAATGTTATTTGCTTCCTCCCTGTCTGGTTCACTTACTTTCTTCTCCCTCTGCTTTTTGCACTGACAAAGTGCCTTCTCTCTTCTATTATGGTAGCCTTATTGCTATAACAATAACTGAGATTATGTCTGCTAGTGAAGAGGTACATGACCTCCTCCGCCTATGCTCCAGGCTATTTGTATGTGAGCCAGCTCCTGTGTGGCAGCACCACAGTTGTGTGAGCATGGTTGGAAGCCTAAGCTGATATATCCTGCCCCTTATCCTTTCTGTTTCTCGCTCCTACTCCTGCTTTCTTTGTGTTTATAAGTATTTCAGGCTCTGTGATTTTTAAGACGTAACTCTAACACCTGATCTTTTTTGTTTTGCTTCTGGAGAAATTCCATTCCTTCAAACCCCAGCTGCTTTCTAAGAGGTTAGACAAAATGGGTTTCATCTCAGACTCACCTCCATCATTTTGTTCTCACCAAGTGAAGGTGTACAGAAGTGCTGAGAGTCTTTAACCATCCATTTATTCAGGGATAGTCATGTTGATGTCAGTCCCTTGTCTTTTCTCTATGAGGAGCATGAGGCAAAGAGAATGAAAGACGGTCATAAAACAGAGTATAGGAAAAAAGCAAACAAACAGGAACTCATAAACTGTATGTATAATCAGATCACCTAAATCAAGATGTCAGCAGAGTAATCCTCCTTGTGTGCTTTAATTAAATCAAATGATCCTCAAAAGTGACATCACCTTAAAAAAAAAAAAAAAAAAAAAAAAAGAGAGAGAGACTTACTGCTGGTAATTTAACACTTCAACTCTCATACTGTCTGTTAAAGGATTTATGGGTAAATATTGCCCTTCTCATCATGTCTTTGGATTTGATGAGTTGGATTGATTCTGTTCTGTCCTATTTGCTCTGTTGGGCTAAGCAGAGAGGAAGCAACATGAGGCTAATCAACTCATGACTTTGAAATCCACTTTTTCATAATATTCTCTACTGGGAGATTCAATGCTACACATATAACGAAAGAGATCAGATATCTACTGAAGATTTCTGACTAAAGCAGAACCAATAACAAAAGTTTGAAAAACTGGCATGACTTCTTACTTCAAGTAAAACATTCATGTATCTTTCCTTTTCTCTTCTATTTAAAGTGCCCTAGATGGTAACTGAATGCATGCCTGCAGGACTGCAAAAAGGTAGAAGGTTCTGAAAATGACATCCAGGCACCATGAAATTACAGTCTTCAGAGCGTATCAATATGAAGCTAATTCCATGTAATTTCTCACTCTAGTTACAATTTTGGTCATGACAGTGAGGTGTCAGAATTTTAATGCCCATTATATTTTGTGATTTATGTTATTTTGCTGTAGTGCTTTGACCTTTTTGATATGCTGTATTTTGGTTGGATGATTGCTCCACCTTTCTTGCTGAGAGTAAATTTTCAAGGAAGGTAAGTGGAGAAAAGAAGCTGCACTGAATGTTTTTGAATGGATAAGTTTATGTGGGAATATGGGGCAAGAGGGTAAACAGCCAGGAGAATGGGAAGGAAAGTTGAAAATATAACAGTTGTTTAAAAGATGAAGATTTCAGCTGAAAGAGAAAATCAGATTCACTTATTCTTTTGCATATATATATATATATATATATATATAACTTTAACTTGAGCAGTAGATTCATTCTGAGAAATTACAGAAGTGGATTTTCAGTTACACTGTATTAAGACCTGATTCTATAATGACCCTAGTAGTCCTACTATAATCAGTTCAGTTATATTGTCATACTTTTTAAGTGCTTCCTCTTAAGTGGTATTCTTAGCTAAAGACTTCAGAGGCCCTGTTGCTCTATCCTCAAATAATATGGGAATTGTTTTTTGCTTTTTGGCCAGATGCCCTGTTGGCCTATTGGTTGGGATAGTGCAATGTTTGGTACAGAATCGATGTGCATAGGGATGGGAGCATGATAAAATTCTTGGTCTGTCTATTTCAGACTTTGAATAGAGTCAGTTCTTGAGAGCAGCCTGTTTTCTAATGATGATCTGGCAGAACATTTCATTGGGATCCCTGGAAAAAAGTGTTGCCTTGCATACTGTTTACACAAAACTCTGGCAGCTGCTATGTCTGTGTTCAATAACCATCAAGCCTGTAGCTTCACTTTAACCAAGGCTAGATGCAAGAACACTATGTTATTTTACCAAATGTGTAAGAAGAAAGGTAGCAATAGCACCAAGACTATGATGTTTCAAGATAGCATTCTTTAGGGACAAATGCATTTTATCCAGCCGAATGACCAGGTTTTTGCTGCCTATCAGATGCGTTGGTTCAGATTGTCAGCTGGTGCACTAAAGCACAGCTCAACTGAATTTAGTTGGACCTGTGCCAATTGAGAATGTGGTCCTTAAACTGCATATTACATGCCAACCAGGAGTCCAGCTGGAGTGTTGAGAATGCACTTCTTGCTGTGCAGATATCCATAGGGCTCCACAGAAACTGTGTTTTACAGTGCTGTGGCTCTTCGCAGCATGCAGGTGTTCTCTCCTTTCTCTTGATAAAATAAGAAGTCAAGATGTGGGTAATAATGAGTGCGTACTAATTGTACGGCAACTGTTCAGTGGCAAATGTTGCCATGCTTTTGCAAACTGATGGTTCAGCATGTGGCCCTCCCCACAACAGCATTTTTCTAGACCTAAATCACATGTGTTCCATCCTCAGATGGTAGGTTGTGGGATTATGAACACAGGCTGGGGGGGATGGGGGTTAGGTTAGGTTAATCCACATTACACATAGAAAAGTTGCTGTTCAAGTGCATTTGTCCCAGATGTAAGCTCCTGCCCAACTGGTGTTTAGTTAGGACTTAGAATCATAGAATATCCTGAGTTGGAAGGAATGCACAAGGATCAGGTGTCCAACTCCTGGCTCCAAACAGGTCTACCCAAAAATTCAGACCATATGACTAAGAGCATAGTCTCAACGCTTCTTAAACTCTGACAGGCTTGGTGCCATGACTACGTCCCTGGGGAGCCTGTTCTAGTGAGCGACTTGTAAGGATATGTGCATGCCTTGTGCCTATAAACTGTAAATGCCAATATAAGGCTGAGACCTGCATAATACATTACAGCCTGTTCAGCAGAATAGGTAAAGCATGTTTACTGGTTTTACAATATTATGAATACACAGGATAAATCAACAATAATTTCTTTAAAGGGAAGGAAAATTTGTCATTGATCCTTCATGCTTTATAAACTAGTTATTGGATTTTTTTTTTTTTTCCTCCGACTACTTTTTCCAATTCTGTCTGAAGTTTACCTTGTAACTACCTGAACTAGACATTCAGAAACTACATGTGCTAATAATTTCCATGGACTGTTTCTTGATGAGAAGAGGAAGAAAGGGGTAACTCACCTCTTGCCTTTTTGGTGCTGTTCATCTTTCTTAACAAGACTATCTATTTGAATATGAATTCATGTTGTAAAATTAATGCATTAAAGGTCTGCATCAATCATATTGAAAAGCTAGCAAAAATGAAATATAACATTCATTTTATTCTGGTTTATAAAGAAAAATATCTTTCAAGAAGAAACAGATTAAATTTTTATATAAACAAAAGTCCAGACTTAAGTGAATTACCAAGGGACTTGAGAGATTGGTTATCAGAAACATTCAGATACTTAATGAATTCCTTGTAGCATAATCTGCAAAATGCCTTCCGTTACAGTTATCTGAAAATATTTTATAACTTTTTAACTTACTTGTAGGAAATTTATTATCCACCTGTGATTTAATACTAGTTTGAAAAAGAAGTAATGTGGCAAGAACAAATTTTAAGACAGTAATTTCCCTTATCAAAATTAATTTTCTCTGAAAATTATTTTAAGTGCTTTTATCTGAATTAAAATCTAAACCCTAGCTTTTAATACCTGCTGCAAGATATAATTTAGGTAAGTTTCCTGATTTGGTTATTTGGTTTATTAAATGATATTCCTTTCATTTTGTCAACTAGCCTACTTGATTTTGCGTTTTCTGGGCAGAGGATAAGTTGCTGGATGAAGACCACAAAACTGTGTAAGTGGATTTTGAATCACTGTAGCAGTATGTAATGTTTGTGTATGGACACAGAATACAGAATGCAGAAGACATGAGGAACTGCTGTTTTTTTTTTGTTTGTTTGTTTTTTGTTGTTTTTTTTTTTGTGTGTGTGTGTGTGTATTTATTTTTCTGTGCTCTTAGTGCATTTCATGGCATCTGACAGGCTGCTGTCAGCTGAGAGTTATGCAGGTGCTTGGAGTTCTTGGCAGTCTTAAAGATGTACTTGGCTTTATTATTCAGTGCATCTTAAGGATGGTGTGATTATTTGAATTTTATCTAAAGTCAGTATAGGAAATGCTCAGGAAAGATAAAGATTAATGTTTAAGGTCTCTAAGAATATTTTAGATTTACTATTTATAAAACCTTGTATAAAGAAGTATGCTGCTTTTCTCCAGGTTAGTTTGATATTTGGTGTGCCCCACATATACAAACCTGGAGCCCCTGAGGATGTTGCTGTTGTCAGTCTGTTTCAGCTTCTGAACCAGACACCTGCTAGTCAGTATAGGCACTCACTTAAGTAGAAAACATGAGGAAATTAACATCTAGATTTCCTACCCCAAATCCAGAGATGGTTTATAGGTAAAACAGTGTCGTTGGACTCATTCTTGACATCATTTTTTTTCTTTCTGGTGATTACTCCACTCAACATGTTGCTTTTCTTGAACTCTGCTCAGAGGTTCCTAAATCTTGCCCAAGGCTGTGGACATGGACTAGGCATTTCATTCAGGACTGTGGATTCTGGTGTATGAGGTCAGATTCCTATTTCACTGGTTTCACAAAACTCAGCTTCAAGAATCTTTGTCAACCTAACTCTTGGTTCACGTATGCCTAAAAGTGTGATGTTGATCAGAGGATGTTTGTTTACTCAGTTTAAGTATGATACAATAACTTACACAATTTTAATGGCACTAAACTCTTTACTGTATTGTTATTATTATTATTTTTCCCAATAAGTTAATGAGATAAATACGTTGCAGCTCTCCAGTGTTAAATGCAGTGAACTCTCCGTGTCTCCATGTTTTCCATGTCTTCCTGTTATCTCTATGCATGTGTTGTGATTTTTCTCAGCTGGGCAGCTGAGCTCCACCACAATTGCACTCTCGCTCCCCTTCCTCAAGGGGAAAGAGAGAGAAAATACAATGAAAAGGGCTCAAGGGATGAGATAAGGATAGCAAGATCACTCTACAATTATCATGAGGGGCAAAACAGAGTCAGCATAGGCAGATTAATGTAATTTATTCCCTATTGCTAACCAGCTAGAGAAGTGAGAAACAAAAACAAAAAACAAGCAAACAAACAAACAAAAAAACCTAAAACCACATTCCCCCCATCCTCCCCCTGAGCAGTACAGGGGAACAGGGAATGGGGGCTGCAGTAAGTCCCTAATGCTTTGTCTCCTGTCTTCACGGTCGCTCTCTGCCTTGGCTCCATGTGGGGTCCCTCCCGTGGGATACTGTGCTTCCTGAACTGATCCTACAGGGGCTGCCCACAGGCCGCGGCTCTTCAAGAACTGCTCCCACAGGGCTCTGTACCACGGGGCCCATCCAACCCCCAGGAGCAAACTGCTCCAGCAACGGTCCCCCACAGGCAGCAGCTCTCCCCAGACCCCTGCTCCTGTGTGGGCTTCTCTCCATGGGCTGCAGCTCTGGCCCAGGGCCTGCTCCTGCGGGGGCTCTCCATGGGCCACAGCCTCCTCCAGGCCACATCCACCTGCTCCACTGGGGGCTCCTCCATGGGCTGCAGCATGGAGATCTGCTCCATGTGGGACCCATGGGCTGCAGGGGGACAGCCTGCTCCACCAGGGGCCTCTCTACAAGCCACAGGAGAACTTCCAGGGACAAAATTAGAAAGGCCAAAGCTCATCTGGAGCTCAGTCTGGATACTGCCATTAAAGACAACAAAAAATCTTTTTACAAATACAACAGTGCAAAACAGAGGACTAAGGAGAATCTCCATCCTTTACTGGGTGCGGGGGGAAACCTAGTTACAAAAGATGAGGAAAAGGTGGAGGTGCTCAATGCCTTCTTTGCCTCAGTCTTTAGCGGCAATACTGGTTGTTCTCTGGATACCCAGTACCCTGAGCTGGTGGAAGGGGATGGGGAGCAGAATGTGGCCTTCACTATCCATGAGGAAATGGTTGTCGACCTGCTATGGCACTTGGATGTGTGCAAGTCGATGGGGCCGGACAGGATCCACCCGAGGGTACTGAGAGAACTGGCAGAGGAGCTGGCCAAGCTGCTCACCATCATTTATCTGCAGTCCTGGCTATCGGGGGAGGTCCCAGTTGACTGGCGGCTAGCAAATGTGATGCCCACCTACAAGAAGGGCCGGAGGGCAGACCCGGGGAACTATAGGCCTGTCAGTTTGACCTCAGTGCCAGGAAAGCTCATGGAGCAGATTATCTTGTGTGTCATCACGCAGCACTTGCAGGGCAAGCAGGCGATCAGGCCCAGTCAGCATGGGTTTATGAAAGGCAGGTCCTGCTTGACAAACCTGAACTCCTTCTATGACAAAGTGATGCACTTGGTGGATGAGGGAAAGGCTGTGGATGTGGTCTACCTTGACTTCAGTGAAGCTTTTGACACCATTTCCCACAGCGTTCTCCTCAAGAAACTGTCTGCTCGTGGCTTGGACCGGTGGATGCTTTGTTGGATTAAAAACTGGCTGGATAGCCGGGCCCAAAGAGTTGTGGTGAATGCAGTCAAATCCAGTTGGAGGCCGGTTACTAGTGGCGTTCCCCAGGGCTCGGTGCTGGGGCCGGCCCTCTTTAATATCTTCATCGATGATTTGGATGAGGGCATCGAGTGCACCCTCAGTAAGTTTGCAGATGACACCAAGTTAGGTGCGTGTGTCGATCTGCTCGAGGGCAGGAAGGCTCTGCAGGAGGATCTGGAGAGGCTGCACCGATGGGCTGAGGTCAACTGCATGAAGGTTAACAAGGCCAAGTGCTGGGTCCTGCACCTGGGGCGCAATAACCCCAAGCAGAGCTACATGATGAGTGGTTGGAGAGCTGCCAGGCAGAGAAGAACCTGGGAGTGATGGTTGATAGTTGGCTGAATATGAGCCAGCAGTGTGCTCAGGTGGCCAAGAAGGCCAACAGCATCCTGGCTTGCATAAGAAGCAGTGTGATCAGCAGGGCTAGGGAGGTGATTGTCTCCCTGTACTCGACTCTGGTGAGGCCGCACCTCGAGTACTGTGCTCAGTTTTGGGCCCCTCGCTACAAGAAGGACATCGAGGTGCTTGAGAGAGTCCAGAGAAGGGCAGCCAAGCTGGTGAGGGGCCTGGAGAACAAGTCTTAGAAGGAGCGGCTGAGGGAGCTGGTCTTACTCAGCTTGGAGAAGAGGAGGCTCAGGGGCGACCTTATCGCTCTCTACAGGTACCTTAAAGGAGGCTGTAGTGAGGTGGGGATTGGTCTGTTCTCCCATGTGCCTGGTGACAGGACGAGGGGGAATGGGCTAAAGTTGAGCCAGGGGAGTTTTAGGTTGGATGTTAGGAAGAACTTCTTTACCGAGAGGGTTGTGAGGCATTGGAATGGGCTGCCCAGGGAAGTGGTTGAGTCACCAAATCACCGTCCCTGGAGGTCTTTAAAAAAAGACGTTTAGATGTAGAGCTTAGTGATATGGTTTAGTGGAGGACTTGTTAGTGTTAGGTCAGAGTTTGGACTCGGTGATCCTGAGGTCTCTTCCAACCTAGACAATTCTGTGATTCTGCTGAATGCCTGGAGTACCTTCTGCTGCACTGACCTTGGGGGTTGCAGGGCTGGTTTTCACTCACTCCTTGCTCTCCCAGCTGCCATTATGGTTCAGATTTTTTAAATTTAATTAATGTTATTATTCCTTCCCCCCCATCTTAAATCTGCTTTCACAGAGGCAGAAACAACATTGCTTATTGGCTTGGCTCTGGACAGTGGTTGGTCCTTTTGGATCTGGCTGGAGCCAGCTCTGATCTGACATGGGGCAGCTGCTGGACTCTTCTCACAGAGGCCATCTCTGCAGCCCCCTGCTACCAAACCCTTGCAACATGAAACCAATACAGTATGACATTAGATGGATAATAGAAGCAGAGTTTATTATGTAGTGGTCTTTTGTGGGAAGTGTGAATAGCAACATCCAAGTGTTATTTAAGGGCATGAAGAGATATGCCATGTTTTGGACTGAAAGTAAATGTATTGCTGCATAGAAAAAATTCTTCTGTAGAATGTGAATCATACAGTTGACTTTTGGTGTCAAAGAAAATTCTGCAACAACAGACAGTTGCTAGCCAGTCTAACTTATGCTGCTTTCTTTGTCAATACTTTCCTGTGGCTTTCTAAAAGTCATGCGTGGGACTGCTAATCAACTCTTACAGTATAATAAGAGACTGCAGAGATCGGAAGAGAATTTCATGTTACACCCAAGATATTTAAATTTTTCCAGCTTTAAGAACTATGTGCCCAAATAATCCATGATTAAACAACTGATTCACACTTAAAACTGTAGGAAACTGCAGTAACTAAACAGGGAAGCCCCACAGTAAAAATGGAATTTCCTGTATTGTAAGGAAAGCTGTAATGACATCTGAACGAGTATTTTGATAGCAATTAACTTTGTTCAGTCTCAAAGCTTTCTGAAACTTCTATTGAAATCCTGGAAACCATTACATTTAAATCTCTAGGGAAATTCTTTCAGACAATTTTTTGAATGTATGCTGACAAATAGTGGTTTTGAACATCTGAATTTAAAAAGCATAAGAATTTTTGTATGATTTCTTCAAGAACATTTGAAAATAATTATTTTAGCTTACTGAGTTACTGCATAAAGAAGTATCCATCCTTTTAGGAAAGGCTTTATTGGTCATACTACTGAATATTTTAAGCAATGACAGGACACCTGCCAGAGATGTCTAGATGTGTGATGCATGTGTCTCTGTTTTCAGGAAGCTGTAAACAACTCAGAACTACGAGTTAAAATGAAAACATGTACTTTTCATTATAAATTAACTTCCTGAATCACTGCACAATAACGCATTGATTCTGCCAGTGTCAGCAGAATTATGCCATAATCCTCAATAATATGCCTCTGAAGAAGGCAAAACAACTTCCTTTATGCCTGAAATTAATTTATATTTTTAGGTTTAATGGTGTCTTAACATTTTTATTCCCTCTCCCCCACCCCCTCCTCCGGAAATAGCCATACCCCACTATGTGAAAGATTTACTAAAGTTCTAGGTATTTTGCACCACCTGTCGTTGGCAAATAGACTAACAGCCTGTAAGCACTTTATTCCTTTAGACTGTAGAAACCATGGTATATTATCTTTTTCTTTTTCTTTCTTTCTTTTTTTTTTTTTTTTTTTTACTATATAATTATAATTTTATCTATATAATATTATACATTTTATCTTTGATTTATTTTATGCTAATAAGAGTGCTTGTCATTAATTACAATTTTAATCGCTATAGGTATTTTGGGTAATTGCATGTTTTCAATACTGTCATATTCTCTTAGAGGAAAGATACTAATTCATAAATATTCAGGCTTCTGAATTCATTTCCATCATAAAAGCATCAGTGCTTATGTTATTTACAGTAAGAGTAATATAATTACAGATGCTACTCTTAAAACATAAATGCCAGAAAGATTTATTGTTAGTAGTGTGCTCCTGCCTTCATAGTCAAACTTTGGATCTGGGAGCAAACACAGATTATGGGAAAAATGAAAACTAAAAAACGATGATGTAGAGAACTGAGATTAAAATAGTAGGCTTTAGTTTCCACTATAAATATGTATATATACTGAGTGAAACATCCTAAAACTCTCAGAATTCCATCCCTTTGAGGATTTCGTCTGACAGGCTGTGGCCTCATGATCCAAAGATGATTGTAAAAGTCATACTCACTCTACATGCTGAAAGCAGCTTCAGGGGGCTCTTGGCAGAAACTAACCTCTCCTCTTTCATTTAGAAGAAAGACTAGATGTGTCAAGATATTTCTTACCAGTTCAGCAAACTACACAAGGCTGCTTGAGAACATTAAAAGGGTGTTTTTGTCCAATAAATTACACCTGTGTCCTTCAATATACAGCATTTGTAATTTAATACCCAAGCAGTTTGTGATTTAATACCCAAGCAATTTTCCTTTTTTTTTTTTTTTTTTTTTTTTCCTTAAAGGAATACTTGCAAGCGTGGGGTCAGGTTAAATCTTATTGGAATCAGAGGAAAGTACTGGAAGTCAGGAATGGCTGAACTGAAACAGTCCCCAAATGAGCCCATTGTGGCAAATCTGTGATCAAGTACCCCAAACTGGAGTCAATTGCCTGGTTCGGTTCTGCACTAGTAATCTGAGACAGCGGTGGCAGATGAAATGAGGTAACTCTTATGCAAAAGAAACTGTCATCTGTGTAGGAAAGCATCTTTCCAAAAAGCAGTGAAACACTGACCCCAATTTCTTTTTTGGAAAAAAGATCTCTATTCTTTCCCCACTGCCACTGTTACTTAGAGCTCCTGTTACTCTGTTGCTCCTGAGCTATCAAAAATAGTGCCAAGAAAGATGTGCAGTCTTGCAATATCCATACTCAGCAGGGGGATGAGCCTTGTGTTCTTGCTGTTTCTCTGAGCATGAACCCAAACACATAGAAGGCTTTGATTTTCAGTGGCATCCCCTTTTAATTTTATCATCCTCTATAAGTGTGTACACATCTGCACCCATGGGGTCAAGCAAAAGTAAACGGACATTAGTGCTACAGAAAATCAGAGCACCCTCAAAAACTGTATGAATATTTTCTCCAAGGTTATACAAATACATTTCTAACAGTGATAAAAAGAGATCTCATCTTAAAGAAGAGTTCACATGTCTCAAGTTTTTAAAGACACAAAAGAATGGCACTGCTCTGAGCCAAAGGAGATAATTATTACACATTCATACTCGCTCCTTCTCACAAGCAGAGTATCTGATAGCTCAGCTTATTGGTTAATATGCACAGGTAATGAGAACAGTTTGCACGTCTGTTTCTTCAAAACCCATGTTTAGAGATAAAGCTCCTCTGAACACTTCAGTGAGTTGGGAAGCAGTTCTTAAGGAGGTTGAGTAGACAGTTTTAGCATGAGGTCCAGCTTTGGTGGGCTCTAGCATGTAAAAGATGCAGATTTGAGTAGAAGAAAAGTGAAAGGGAAGGAGTTGGATGTAGCCACTCTTTACAAGCCAGTTTAGTCCCATCAGATTCTGATGCAGCCACTAATTCAAACTGTGTTTCACTGACTTCAGACCAAGTGAGTTGGGTGCTGGTTTATTAGTAGGAATTCTTAATAGTGCTAAGACTTTTATGTTGCTAGAATAATTGAGAGGAACATGATATTTAGAATCCTTACAATTTTGGGGGCTATAAAACTATTTTAAATGTATATCTACAACAAATGCAGTTTTCATATTTAGTCTTCTGCAGTTATGACTTATTTTTTCCTCTTGAAGTGATTGTTTTCAATTAACACATACACTCATTGAATAAATATTTTATATTTACTTTTATTATTTTTTTTTTCAAAATAGGGAAGCATAAAAATGTTCAAGATAGAAAAACAATGGATGAATATTTGCTGGCAATTTTTGTTTTGTTTTTGTTATTTTGTGATGGGAAAGTATAGGATCCATTGAAAAATCAGACATAGCAAGCAAGCTGAGATTTGTTAGTTTATTTTTTTTTTTAAATGTTACTCTCCACTATGCAAGTGTAGAACTTTGGATGTGGCTGCTGAGGGCTTGCAAAATGATATGTAGGATTGATATAACACCTGTACTTGACTCTATACACTGATACTATCAATGAAGGAAATTGAAAGACATCTCTGAATGAACAAATAGGTGGTAAGTTTAAATTCAGAAGGGGATTTATGCAGAGAAGTGATGGAGATATGAGCTGAAAATGAAAAAGGAAGTGAGATTGTCAAAGCTAGTCATAAGAGTTCTCCTCTTTCCTGGCTGCTTTATAAATTTCTGAAATGTATTACAAATTTATTAGACAAGTGCACATTTTGACCTGGCTGGTCATCCTCCCACAGAGCCAGAATATGTTACTTACCTTGCCTTATGTAAGGTTCCTGGCTACAGCTTTATGAACATTACTTATTCTGTTAGAAAAAAAAAATAAATCTATTTTGTCAGGATCAGTCAATCAACACTTAAATAAACAGTTTGCTGCAGTTCAGAATACAGTTTAAATTAATCTTTAAAAAGCAAAATGCTCCCTATTATTGTAGGTAACAGCCTGTCTGAACTGTCCAGAATGACTAATGAATGAGATAACAGAAATGCCTATCACAATAGCACCATATTTGAATATTAATGTTTCAGTCTGAAATTATTAAATATAAATTTTCTTCATTTGATATTGTAAGAGACTTCACAGAGCAATATGATGGAGTAACGAGCAGCATCAGCCTAATAAATTATGTAGTGTGACATCAGAAAAAGTAAATACATTTACTCTTCATTTCATCTTTATGCCACATTTACCCATACAAAACTGAAAATAGCTGTACTAAATGCTGGTCTTCTTTATCTGCAGGCTATGAAATTTAAGTATGGGGAAGTTTAACTATAGCCTGTTGTCTGGATAGCACAGAACAATTTTGCCCAGGTATCTGTTCCAATTTATTTATACTTGTGGAACAAATATCCGCAATAAGTAATGTGGAGACCTAGTAGTTTAATGAAGGTTGTAGGACACCATGAAAGGAGGATATTGGAGGATATTATTGGAGGATAAATTTGTGAAAAGAGCTGAGAGGCTAGTATCCACGAGTTTTAAGAGGGTTTTTGACAATCAGGAGATGAGTTCCTTAAGATGTAGCATATAGCATTTACTTCCATGTGGTTGTCCATACCATGTTTTTGTGGCCTCGTGGTAGACATATTTATCACATTTCAAATGTGCTCATTTTTTATTGTATATACTGCTTTCAAATATTTATCACTTTTTTTTTTTTTTAATTCTTCATTACATGTAGCACTTCAGATTTTCTTAAGAAAGCCACAAAAAAAAAAAAAAAAAAAAAAAAAGATAAGATTTGTGATTCAGTTTACAGGGGAATAATCTGTTATCGTTTCAGAATATCATTATAAAGGAACACTTTAGATCAAATCAAAATCTAATCTTATTAAGAGTGCCTTCAGTAGTTATCCAGAAGCCATCAGGAGTTGGAAATGTTAGCAGAAATAAATAGACAAAATTCTGTTTGCCTTTTTTTCCTGTTATCTCTCTGAAGATAATGGATATGTGATGATTTATTCAAAATTTAAAATTTTCCTGAGGAAAATGTCTTGGCAAAATACGTTAAGATCCATCAAATGCATTTGTGATTACAAAAGTTACTGTTTGTAGGATGGTTGATGACTAATGACTAGAAGATTAGTGCAAGAAAACCTGAAAGTTAAATGTTTCCTTGAAAGTGCTAATTTGCATAGTAATTCTTTTTCATTTAAAAATTGATTCTGCACCAAAGCTAAATGACAGCAGTCATTTCTTAATCTTAGTAATCATCTTATCCTTATAATTGAGCTTGAAGGGTAACAGTAAGTGTGTTTCAGGCCAAAATTAATGAGTCAATACAAGTGTAGATATAACATGAGATGCACATGGAAAAACAGACTTTAGTCATTATTGCATGTGGAAGTTCCTACTGTATTTACATAAAGATAGTACCCTCATGTTTTCATTCCATTATATTTGTTTGAGTGCTTAATCCAAAATCTGGATGTATGTAGGTGTAGCATTCTTCCCTCCAGGATTCCTGTGGAGGATGGAGAGCTTGTGCTCATTTTACTTGAGATGCTGCTCCAGTAATATTTCTAGGTGTTAAAATATATATATCCAAATATTTCTGGTGTCATTGACTGTTAACTGATTACAAATAAAAATAAAGGGCATTAATTGTGTGTAAAAGTATGAAGTCTATTCATGTCTTATTACATGTAGAAATATAAGGTTTACTAATGTTTTTTACTGAAATTGGCAATGAAATTTTTTTCGTATTAGCTAGAGCAGACTGCACCTAAGAGAAATCAAAGTTGCTCTTGACTTCTCAAGAGCACTGACTCACTGTCATCTCAATTTCCTTTTCCTGCACCTTAGGGAAAAAAAACTGAGGGATAGCCAACAGAGATTTTTTTTTTTTTTTTTTTTTTTTTCTTTTACACACTAGGAAATACCATAACTAAAAAAAAAAAAAAAATAATCAAGAGTCTCTGTGTTGAGACATAAATTATGGTAGATACAGTTATGTTTACCTGCTATGCCCCAAAATCCCCAGTGTGAAAAGGGTGCACTAACAAGGCCTCTTTCTGCCCGACACAATCAAATTCTTTCTTTTCTTTTGATAATGAATACAATTTTTATTGTTGGCAGTTCCTGGCTTTATGAGTTAGTGCATAATTATGATTCATGCATATGAATATATGTATTTACAAAAATGAATGACTGACTGGTTTCCTGTGATTTTTACCAACTTTGGGATCTGAGCATCAATGAAGATAAAAAGCAAACAAAAGCACAGTTAATAAGTTCCATAAGACTGCTTCAAAATAGTAAGCTATGCATTAAGATGCTGAAAAATGGTTTAGGACAGACTATAAATGCCTCTATTTTAAGTCTTTTGCAAAAAGAACTTTGCAAAATGAACAAATTTATCTAAGGTGATGGATAATATTTCATAAAATCAGCAATTCTCCTTGCCAGAGGATACAGGCCAAATCTTTCTAACTGAAATATCATGCAATAATAAAACAGTAGAATGAAATTAGTGCTATGTTAGTGTATGTGGGCTAAAGTTAAAACAGAGAAAATGTTTAGGGACATACTAGGAATAAAAATCCAGAATGAAGCAGCAGCCAGAGACCTTTTGCATAATATAATTACAGTAAAGCCAGCCAAACTGAAATCCCAATATCCTTTTGAAGTCCTAACCCTTTTGAAGTCAATAGCAACACTTTCCCTGTTTCCAGGTACGGTAACTCTGTTTATGCCAGGCTGCCTGCTCCTGCCTGGGTGCAATAGTGAAGGAGAAAGCCTGTGGGCAGGGCGGTGTGCAAGGAGAGCCATGGCTTTTGAAGTTGCTGTTGCTAGGATGTGCAAGACCCTTGCTGGAAATATAGATCATATGAATCAGGCCTGTGTCTTTGAGTCATGGGTCCCTTTTTCCAAGACTTGCCCACGAAGGACCACTTTCTGCTCTCTATTACACGTGTCACTCTGCAAATCCCTCTTACTTCTGAAAGCATTGCACTTTTGTTAAAAATGAATAATGGGGTCTCTGCTCCTTCATCTCCACATTGTTCCTAAAGGAGTAGGAGACAAAATCTCCAACAAAACATGAGGAGTAAGTTTAAAAATGTTTAAAAGTTTATAAAATATTATTAGCAATCTATCATCAATGTTTGGTCAAGGAGCTTAGTTTTGAGTGAGGTGGTGAGTATTTTGCAGCTTAAATGAGGCAGCAATTTTTATGAAGGCTTGAAGAATGGTTAACATTTTCTTTTTGCTAATGCAGAAAACCAGGTTTTAATATATATTTTTCTTAATTTTATGTGATTTTAACTCGAGGTAACAGCTGAAATATATAATTCAGCTGAAGTATCTACTGCAGATTCAATGTGGAGTATCTACCAAGCTCAGACCCTGATTTCATATTAACTTACTTACAGCCTAAGTTACTAAAGAAGTAAATAGGATAGGAGGACAGAATCTGGCTCCTTCTCCTCCTGATACCAACTAGCAGTTCTGCAGTATTGTTGGAGTTTTATGTTGCTTAGGTTTGGCATAAAGTCAAGTTTTAGTCCTAATTCGTAGTCCTTCATTTTGTTGAAAGTCTTTGATGAAGTTTGAAAGACATATTCTATGTAGCAAGGTAGATCATTCCAAAAGTTAATTGATCAGCATAACAAAGGTACAAATCAATAAATCTTTTATTTATTTATTTATTTATTTATTAAATGGAAATGCTTTAATAGGTATTGGTATAGACATCATGATCTTAAAAGACTTTGATAAATATTTTATCATTTTTCCTCACTTTGGAAATGAGGAAATAAACAAAAAATAATTGCTACTTAATAAATACAATAAGATATCTTAAATTTCTCCATGTGTATGTCTGTGAAAATGTAAATTAGATCATTTCATTTATGAATTGCATGGTTGATGATTCATCCTCCGGTGTTCTTGATCTGTTTGATATCTTCTGAATATCTGAAGAAACTAAGAATGGAAGAGAGAACAAAACCTTTATGAGTTTGTTTTCCAAAATTACTCTGATTTGAATGATAAGGAATATTAACTTTCCTTCTGAGTGAAAGCTTTGATTTTCCCTCATAATTCTAATGTGATTGGTGAGGGTGAAAGTGAGAAGTCTTAATTAAGCCTTATCTAATATTAATCTAATACAAAAGGCAAGGGTTTAAAGTAACATTACTAACCTTCCAAAAATCACTGTCTGTCACAAGTCTCTATAGAATTGAGAATATTCTTTTTGCCTGTAAGGCTTCCTGACAATGAAACTTGAAAACTAAAATTTCTTCATTTCTTTTGTGACTTCCCCCTTTTGCATTCAGTGACACCTTATCATATCTGTTGCTTCCCACGTTTCATCCATGTGTATTTCTCATATTGTCCACTGTTTTCAGAATACACAAACATTTAATTAAAAAAAAAACAAAAACAAACAAAAAAATGAATATATTGTTTTACTGATTCCTCATTTATTTCTCTTAGTAAACTTGCCATCCAATGCGTTCACCTCTGCAATATCCAATTCTTTCCCCTCTTCCAGAGAATTTCATCTTTCAGGATTTATTTATGAAAATTCCTGTTTTCTTTCTCTCCCTAGGCCATAATTATGATACTAAGATTTTATCAGCAGTTTTATTCCAGGATGGGACTTGAATCCCGTAAGTGTTTGCATTCTGCTGGAAAAAAAAATAAATAATAATGTTTTCGAAGTCCAGAAAGTTGATGCTGGAGATATGAGAACATGCACAGTGACTATTCTGTTATTTATGGAGGATCTCCCTAAAACATTTTTTTTGGGAAAAACAAATCTAAATAAAATATTGGTCTAGATATTACCATTTCTATCTCATTTTCTGCATTACAGCATTTTTAGAAACAATCTCCAGTAGTTCTATCCCATATTTATATTACCGTAGAGCAATGTTTTCCCTTGAACATTTAACAATGAAACTAAGAGTTAAAAAAAGATTACTGTTAGCAGAATGGAAGGCTATGCAATGAAAATAATGGCTCCAGAGAAACAAGTTACCACTGCAATAAATAAAATATGAACCAAACCTCAACTTCCAGCTGGAACAATCTAGAAGAATTTGCTTTATTAAGAGTTCTGTAATATTATTCCTTTCATCTTCCAAGTCATTTGGGTTTTTGAAAGTAATTGTTGTTGTTATAATGCTAACTTTTAAAAATCAAAATAATTTTTGTGCCAGAACAACCGGCTTGCCAATGATTTGTGAATCAATTCCAAGAGTTAATCCTAACTTTAATATTTCTAATTAATTAACCTTGGCTTTTATCAATTGTAAACTGCAAAGAATGAGACTGCTGCACTGTTCTGCATGTAAAATAAATCCATTTTTGCATTAGAAGTAGCTTTAAAACTGGTATCTAGAAGTTACTAATACTTTAAATTGTGTGTAGATAGAAATCACTCTGAAAGAATTGTTTAATAGTGTAAATAAATCCTTAAACAAAAAAAAAATGCATTATTAGGAATAAATCCTTCATAACACCATCTTACAAAAGCCTACTTTAAGCAATATTTGGACAGTAAGCTTAACAGAACTTTTATTCAGAACTGTGTGTTGCACTGGTACAAAATGAAGTGGAACTCTGTTAGCTCTGCAAATGGCTCTTTACCTTTGTAGTACAGCTAGGTTGCTGATGAACTGGCAAGGTTAATCTGCAGAAAGGCAAATTGCTTTTCTGTAGGCAGCAAATGCAAAACAGCTAAGCAGAGAGAGCATAGTCATCAGTGCTTCCTCTCATAGCTTCAAAAGCAGGCATACTCCCTAGCTCTTATTTTGTTCCCATCAGCATGTTGCAAGACCACTTGGGGAATGTCAGATGATTCTGCATGTAGTGGAAAAGAATTTTTTCCAAACTTCTTGTAGAGTCTGGGGCACAGCAGTAATTTTGATGGATACAGGGCCATATATTGACCACATACAATGCAGTTTGACTAAACTCACCTACCATCATCCAGTGATGATATGCTGATATTGCTTGTTGTCTCCTAGTTGCTGTTGTCAGATAGATCTTGTGAACTAACACAGTAGGGTCCAAAAACAAAATCTAAATTGAGGATATCCA
Source organism: Aythya fuligula (assembly GCF_009819795.1). Classification (NCBI taxonomy): domain Eukaryota; kingdom Metazoa; phylum Chordata; class Aves; order Anseriformes; family Anatidae; genus Aythya; species Aythya fuligula. Next base: position 39,795,651 of record NC_045562.1, read on the forward strand.
ACAAGTTTGTCTTTTATTTTGGGAACATGATTTTTCTTTTGTACAACCTCTAACTTGGGATGTAACTGCCTAGCTGGCATTGGCTGCTAATTTTCAGCATAATATGTTGTTTTGACTAATCTACAGATTTTTCTCCTTAGTAACAGAAGCTACCCATGAAAACCAATTATCTCACTAAACTGCATTATTGCATTTAATCATTTCACTTAGAAACAAATCTAAACTTTTTTTTTAATGTAAGTCAAATGTTACATAGACTAATGCCATAACATGTTATCTCAAAACAGAGGATGCTAGATTTAAAATCAAATGAAATAGTCTGAGACTGATGTATTGTCAAACATCTGAGTCATAATTTTATAATTTCAGCATAAAAATGAAATATTTTTTTTTAAATTCAAGAATAAGATGAGATGTTTCTATCAGAATTATATGACAGCTTTCATAATATTTCCTTTTCAATTGTACAGATCAAAATATATTTCATTTTTTTAATATTATCAATACTACTACTGAAATAAAATCCATTGTAAACTAACATCTTGCTTTAAATTTCACTTGGATATGTGAAACGCATTTCATTTATAGAGAAAGATTATATGTTTAAATTTTAGGAAGAGATGTGGATGTGTTTTAAGACATTGAGAAATGAAAATGAAGATTTGTCAAAGGCATGAGTGGTAACTTTAAACCTAAGTGTTAAAATGACTTGTTTATTTCAAAATTAAATAAAATGGAAGTAAGTGATCCTTGATAATTACATTTGAAGAATGAAAGATTTGCTACATTATAAAGATACTGTAAACACAATTTACAGTGAAATGCAATGGATGGAATCTGCTTATTAACTTTTGTGCATATTGGATAGAGCTTTTTCTCAATGAAGCAGCAGAAATTTGTCATGACTGGTAGCAGCCAAAATGGCAAATCATTTTAATAAAACTGTAACAAAAAAAAAAAAAAAAAGAGAGAAGTATTTGCTGATTTATTCAGATTTTTTGAATAACTGAAATTTTCATCAGTAGCTATCTAATAAATGTATAAAACCATTAAGCTAATAAAAATCCTACATAATAAATGCAGAATAATAATTACTGCCAGATGCATTAAATTAATTAATTCTCTTCTGAATCAATTTAGGTTATAATGACTGTAGTCATGTGATTAGGATCTCTTAAAACAATATTTTATCAATCTATCTGCAGTATAGCAAGCCGAGTGTTTCATCTTTAATTTTATTCTGAAAATTTATGAGAAAAAAAATCTTCAGATGGTTGGTTTGTTTCCCTTGCTCTGAGTCAGATCTTCTTCTGTACATTTTTCACTGCCACACTTTCCCAAGTACGTTCTGTCCTGGAGTGTGCCTGTATACGGAGGCAGTGAAGATGTGAGATATACTGGATAATGCTGTGTCATGTCACTGTGGGCTTTCTGCATGACAGGAGATCTTTAAAATCATTTAAAGGGCATGCTGGCCCAAAAGAAGTTAATGGCAAACCCCCCTGGATTCCAACAGAGCCAAAAAACAACTTTAGCAATTTTTCTGCCAGCTAGAATCATTCACATAATCCATGACTGATGGCAGAGGAGCTCGGTTTTGGCTGAGACTCTGGCCCCATGTTTGCCTAATGCAGTATCACTTCAATCTATTTTTAGAAAATGAATTGCATTATTAGTTGATATCTTCTTTAACCTTTTGTAATGAAGTAACTAGAAAAGTATAGAGGAAATGAATTCTTTAGAAGTATAATACTGGCAAATATTTGTCATCCAGGATTTGTTGGTTTATTCTAAATTTTACTTGTTAGGTCATACAGAGCCTTGATTTTTCTCTCATGCTTATTGAAGAAAGTCTGGTTCTCATATGAATATGTGACTGTTTCTGTTGTATAGTGTACCAATGCACATGAATGTATCAAGATGTGGAACAACTTCTAGCAAGCTTAAAGAAGGCAAAGTATGTAATTCACAAGATCCTCTTCTTACAGAAACATATAATCTAAGCTAATATTTCATTTTATATCTTCAGGTTACCATGAATTATTTGAGACTTGGCAACACTGATGGTTTACAAATACTTCCTTTTTCCTACTTGAAAGGAGAAAAGGGAATGCAGGATGCCCTGAATCATCTAGTCCTATCCACCCTGTAAGTCTTTCCCCTAATATTTTCTTATCTTGTCCATCACCACACACTTTTGTAGAAAGAGGGTATATGCTTATGGACTAACGTACACTTCTGGCAAGTTTGCAGTATTGTATGGCTATTCTAACAGTGTACAGACCAACAGATGAGCTTTGCCTCACTAGTGAATGTGTCCTGTCTACTAGAGATAGTCTCCCTACATAATCTCTTTTGTGTTGCCATCTCCACGTAGTGTCTTTTCTGGTTGTATCAAAGTACATTTCACAGAAGATGTTACTTAATGCTGATATTTGATCAATGTTTGTCCTGCATCTGCTGGGAAGTGTTCACTAACAACAAAGTTAAGTTTTCAGTCTCTCAGTAAATGCATTGAGCACTTTCTAATATGAGAATCTTCACACATTCTTAAAGTTGGAAAATCAAGGCAAATTTTTAAGCAGGGGATTTTCGAAAACCATAGACAGATATATCAATTTACATTTAGAATATATTCACTGGAAAAGTTGCACTCAATGTTTTCTACAGACCCTTGGAAGAAAGGGAGTTTTATTTAGGAAAACCTCTAGAAATGCTTAACTGAGCACTGCTTGCCAAGCAGTTTTATCCACTCAAGTAGAGCAATTGAGCACAAATAGAAATTCCAGGGCTCTTACATGCGAAAAGACTGCAGAGGCAGCAAGAGATCATCTGTGGAGAGTTGGCATGGCATTCACTAATATACACAAGAGTGATGCATTACTATTTTGAGAGACCTTTCTGTAAATCTCTATTTGTCATGAAGGAAAAAGAAATGCCAAATAATGTCCACAGCAGGTAGGAGCAAATCTGATAACAAGAAATGCCGATACAAAAATTGCATGACTTTTACTGAATTTCTACTGCACATGATATTAAAAGTAATTTACTCACATTTTTCATTACATAATGATAATGATTTTATCTGTAGACCATAATTAATACATGATGGAAAGACTCCTGTGGTTAAAATGCATTATAAGCTTTCAGAGATAGAAACAAACACAGCATGGATTTTACTTTTTATGTTTATTTTTTTTTCCCTAAGTCAAAGCAAAGAGCATGCTTTTTAGCTACGTTTTCTCAGTGTTTCAAAATTGCCATAACTGGCAATACTGCAGTGAGAAGTATTTTTCATAAATGCAAAACGTGACTGATGAGTGAATAAGCTTCACATTTACAGAGTGAGTCCTTTTAAACAAGCTGCTGTAAACAGAGGAATATGCATGCAGAATCAGAAAGATATTTTTATCACTTTAAAAAAAGAACATTAGAATAAAATTCCACTCTTGTACTAACAGATATTCTGTATTAAGTGGTATCTTCCTCTGTCACTTCATGAATCAGTTGCATGCATACTTTAAAAATACTGGTTCACAAAGTAATTTTTATTTGCTATGAGCGTTTAATTTATTTGACGTATGTGCTCATGTGGCTTTTTGATAGTAACATTTTAATTTAGTACTTTTTTCTTATTATCTGTTAAAAGTACCTTGACTGGCTATATTTATAATGGAGTCAGGCAGGTTACCTTTTGCTCCTCTTCATTTCTTAGTGCTGCACGTGGATTTCTGTCAGTATGTTTGCTTCTCACTTTACTGACTGTCAGAAATAATCAGCTCACTGTCTCACATTTATTCAGGTGCAAATAGAAGCTGCACTTTGCCATGTGAATACCAAGGGATGAATCTACAGAGTATTAGACCTTTAAAGTAAAGCAGTACAAACATAGCAAGATGCATACAGATGCATAAGCAAATGCTGTGTTCAGTCAAAACCCAAATAAACTCTGATTTACTAGTTCACAGTTTTGGTAGATATGTCCTCCAAACATAAAGAAGAGACAATTGTTTTTGTTATCAAGTGAGTGGAAATACAAAAAAAAAAAAAAAAAAAAAAAAAGAAACTTTTATTAATAAAAATGTGGCATTGTATATATTGTATATTTTTCTAAGCAGATGTTAATATCTAATTAATCATTACGTTTGCATTTTGTTTTAAAAAATAGATGTACATTGCATGAACTGTCTGTAGACTTGTTTATTGTTGCTTGACACAAAATACAGAAGCTATTTTCTGATGTATATACTAAATTCAGGACACTGAGATATTTTCTTTCTCAGCATTTTGCAAAGTGTGAGAGAATGAGTATCCTTTCTTAGGGAATTAGAAAGAGGTTAAAGCTTTTGTCCTGTACTTCTGTGAGGTCCTGTCTTCAGGCCAGAAAGGTTCTTGGTTGAGCAACAAAGACTAAATTTTAGAGGAGCTATGTGAGTCATTTCACTTATCTACCTTTTCAAGCCCTTTCTCTTTATATTGTTTACTTAAAAATACTGTGGAGTCCTGTTACTTTTATGAGGTGTATTAGTGTTAGTAAAAAAAAAATGAATAAAAATAATAAAATACAACAGTGATATTGGTAAGGCTGAATAGCCAGAAACTATACTGAACTACTAGGAATTAACCAATGCAATTGTCTAATCAAATTTACCATTTTAATTGAGTCAGTATTTTAACAAATGAATGATTATTGAACTACATCAACTGGTCAAACCACTAAGTGAACATACCTAGTAATCAAATCAGGCAACATCTTCAGCTTTGCTTAATGTATGAAGTCCATTATAGATACCTTCAATGCCTTAAGTAATTTGGTGTTTAGCTGAGTAAAAGTAGTAAGTAAAACGGTTAAACATAAGTATCTTCCTTAAATTTCATTCATTTACTGATATGATGTTTTAATCCCTTTAAGTGCCACCCAATGGTCAAGGTGTCAAATTTACACCCGTGCTTCTTTGAGAGGAAGCTTCAGCAGCTTTTCCACACGTGCTGCTTCCTTCCTGCATGGTGAGGGAAATGCTGAGCCTAGTGCAGCCCAAAAAGCATCTGCTGGTGCCCCTGCTCACTGCACGGTGCAGCTGTCGGCATGCACAACATCACCCTAAAAACACATAGCAGGGACACTCCTTGCAGAAAAATGGAAGATGTGTAGCTAGGAAAAATACTGGTAAGACGCGGAGAACGAAGAGTTTGACCTCCTTCTGCTTCCATGGTCTGATTGCACAGAATTGGGGCTGGCTGATATAATGGCTCTTGATGTTCATTGACAGTCGAATCCTTTGAACAATGAAATACTAGTTAGGCTGAAATGCTTAATGAATCTTGGCTGACTAGCCAAGTCAGCTATAGAGGCACTTTCTTGTCAGTATTTTTGAGTTTTAAAAGCAAATACCTGACCTGCTGTTTTGTTTTGACCCTGAAAATGAATGACTTTTCTCTTATGACTCAACCTTTGTAATCAGCTGAATCCCCATTGTCTGGATACAGCCAGCTTTACGCTATGTTATCCAACCGGACAGGACTCAGGTGCCTGTAAGAGAGCTATTTACAGCAGTCCAGCAGTGCAGAATCCCAAATCCAGAGTTACAGGCTCAGCCTCCTTATATTGGATGAGTTAGCTTTGTTAGAATTACAGTCTAAATATCCAGTATACTGAACAACAAAATACTGATGCCTAAACAGTAAGACAGGAGAGAAGGAGGCAATTCTGACTCTCAAGAGTTGAGCTGGTTGTGAAACAAGGCTGCAGATAGGCATTTCCTGCTCAAACTGCAGAGTTCCCTTCTACACATATGGATCAGCATAAAAGAATGAGATCCATGTTGCAGATTTTTTTTCCTCTGATTTAAATTGCATTATTTATTTATTTATTCATTTTCCCTGCACAAGCAAGAACAGTGACCTGAAAGTCTCTCCTTCCAGGTTAACTTCCTATATGGTAGGACTCTGGAGAAATATTCTCCCTTATGCTGGATGCTCCTGTTCAAGAAATCGTGTAATCCTTCCTTTAGTTCACATGAAAAGAGTCACCTGGTTTCAAAGTTCTTGCATGAGTGACATAAAAGGTATTTTCACGTGGATCTGAAGTGTTAGCATGCAGGCTAAGCATGCAGTGAAGTCTAAGTCTAATCAAGTTCAATAAAATATTAACAGTTTTGTTAGTAAGCAACAACAAAATTCACTTGAGAGCAAAAACTTTATTTAGAAATCATATATTTCTGTTGTACTTAGCAAAAGCAATATAACTAACAATGATTAAGGTGACTGTATTTAATAATATTGGGCTTAAAAAGTGTTACAGTTCTCTGCATCCTTCTCCTTCTGCTCTCCCTCTCTTCCTATAATCTGTCACTTTCTTACCCAATACTGCTGAGCCCTGCTGCCAGGAGTACCTTTCCTATCACCTAACAATTTCCTTTGACCTCTCCTTCTTTTGCTTACAAAAACTAAGATATTTTAGATACTCTTACATACATCAGGGCAGGAAAGGTGAAAAGGAAGCAACCAATGGTAGAATCGAACACATTTCTGACTCAAGTTTGATGGTTTACAATAAATACATAGGGAAAACTTCCTTAACTTCTTAGATTTTGTAAAAGCACACTCCTGAAGACAGTACAGTTATAAAGAAATTACTCTTGCTTAACATTCTTTTACAGGTTTGATTCCATAATTTAGAAAAGTAAAATTGATTTTTTTCCCCTGCTCTTTCCATGTAAAGACTAGAAGAGCAGTTGTTTTGACAGGGTTTGAAACTATTCATTATCTTAATCAGCAGAGTACAACAAGATGTAGATATTAAGAGGTATAAAAGTGCTTTGAGTATCTGATGCCTTTAAGAAAGGCATCATCTCTATGGCTTTCTATCAAAATGATGATAATTTGAAGCATTAGCTAAAATTGACCACTCTGGAGATATGCCTTCCTTCTCTCTGAGCTATGAAAGCTGTTGCTGTGTTCTAGAAATAACCCAATATACCAGTACAAAATACCAGTACATTGGGATCAGTTCTGTCAGTATCTCCCCCCAAATTCTTCAGCACATATCAAAGCTGTTGTAAAAGCACAGGTGTTTTCCTTCAATCCTCAGCTTTTTGTTATCTCACTGGTATTTAGATATCTACATGCCATAAAATGCAATACAATGATTTCTTAGCTCATTAGTTGTTTTATTTTTTTCCCTAATAATGACATATTACTTTTAAATCAGACAATTTATTTTTTAATTAATCAGACTTGCGTATATTTTAGAAAAGTTGTGAGCAAAATTGAAAGCTATTATGTGAAACTCATGCAGCTCCAGAAAAGTCTTTTCCAAGCTTCAAATACTACTTGTACCACTAAGGGGTCATTTTTTTTTTTTTTTTTCTCCTGACATACCAATGATACAAAAAATCTATATCCGAGTTTGGAAGCTATCAACAGATTATCTTACTGGGCCAGTTTGCCTGAGATTCCCTCTGAAGCCTTTCAAAACATTGGTTATGGCAGCAGGAGAGACAGCACTGTAAAGCTGTGCAGCAGATTAGGAAAAATAAGGAGCTCAAATAAATTGGCACTGGGATTTTGAGATCTCTATTGTCCCCAGTGCCATTACGCACCTGGTGCATATGACTAATAAAATAGATTGTTCTTGTACATTGTAATGTTATTTTGCTTTTAATAACTTTTGACTAATACATTAAATTTATCGTTAACATTTTTACAGTGGCTTCATTTTTACTGATAAAAGAATAAAGAGAACCAAAAATATTGTGAGTATTGGCTTTTGTATGAAGCAATTTAAAATGTGAAGATAGGTGTTTCACAAGACTTTGCTCACCAATTTCTACTGTTTTGAGCATTTCTATGTCACATGAGATGCTTTTAGAGAAGAATGACTAGCAAGAAACAGATTATCACATTCACTGCTAGCATTGGAATAATAACAGGAAATATGCAAGAGAAAAACATGGATCTCTACCATGTTTATACCAAAGTAATTTTCAATACGCAATTTTTATTTCTTTGTCTTCTCATGATCTTATTCAAAGTTAAAAAAATATCCTAGCCTGAGAGTTTTTTAAATTTACAAGAGTAAAGTAAGATAATCAGTGTGTGTGTATACACGTGCACACAGAATGAACTATTTAAGTTCTGAGCATCTTTGGGGAAAAGTGAGGAAAATTCTTAGTGAAAATATTTTGTAGGGAAGTATATCTGATTTCATAGTGAAATGGATAATACTATACAGTTCCTGTTTGGCCTACTATCTTTTTAGTCTTCCACTTGAAGTCTCTGAAAATGTGATCATTTTCAGATCATAGGTGATCTTCTCTAACCAAATATAACATTGCAGGGTCAGGTAAAAAAGGGATATTTTATACATACGAGAAAGTTCAAAACGTGAATAGCTACAAAACTTTAGATACAGATGCAGGATAATGATCAGGCTCTCTGGATCATTACTAATTCACAGCTAAGTGCATTAAATAACAGATTTGGGGAAGGTTTTTATTTTTATTTTTTTTATTTTTGTAAAAAATTTAAGACAAAAATGAAGAAATGATTGACCATTAAAGAAGAATAGTGTTCATTTTTATCTTTTGTTCTGCCTTTTTTGATTGTGTTTTTGTTTTGTTTTGTTCTTTTTAGTTTTTGTTATCCTTTTAATTTGGTGCACAGCTGTCAGGATGGAAACTTTTACCTGAACTTTCCTGTCTGCCCCTCATAGTATAAAAAGAAGATTTAGTCAAGGTCAAATAGTTCATTAAGCAATTCACAGGGAAAAGCCCACACCCAGTGGACTGCATGAAGCTAGAGACTGTGTGACTCCATTACTCACACTTGCCCCACAGCAGGATAATTGGGACCTCATTAGTCCAATGACTTCCAAGCTGGAACCACTCCAAAAAGTCAGGGTTCTTAATTAATAACAGTCAGTGATATCTGTCCTGTTTGAATGCTGTGAGTCAGATTCTGAGAATTAAGTGTCTGATTATTCCTTTTTCCAGATTAAATCCACAGAGACTCTTGTGGAACTGATCACATAAGCATAATAAATTTCATCCCTAATCGAAAAAGAAATACACTTAAAGTCCCTTCTAATGACTTGCCTGTAAAGGTGGTTGCTGATATAATTTTAGATTTATACTATTATCCAAGTCACATTAAAAATCCATAGTAATAAGACAACTTGGTAGTGCTTTAACTTTGAAGCCATTATTTAAACAGAACAAGAACAAATAACAGGTATTAATTTCCTCGTGATATTCTTGTTTCACCAAATTAGCTTAGTTAGAAAGTTTAGATCATCAATTTTAGGAATTTTTACATCTTTGTAAATGCTTTATAAGCAGTTTCACCTTCTACCAGCAGGCAGAGCTGACAATATGCACAGAGAATTTGCTCACGGGGCTGTGGGCTGCAGGAGGAAGCACAAACATTTCAGGTGTGCATTCTGGCCATGCACCTGTACAGCACAGCCACACACTTTTCAAATGGCCAGAAACTGTGCAGCAGCAACACATGCAAGATAAAATACCTGGGGCAATCCATAGGAAGCACTTTTTTTTTTTTTTTTTTTTTTTTTCTATTTATTTGGTTCTCTTATGCCACCAAGGTAACAAAAACATAACGCTCTCATTTGAATTTGAAATGAAACAGTCATTTTCCACTTAGCAAACAAAAAATTAGTGACATTTTCATGCTGTATTATACCGTAAAAAATTTGCCTTTCTTAGTCTGCTCATAAGCCTGTCTTTTCTTTCTGTGATATGTAGTGTTAAAATTTAAACAAAAAGTACTTTACATTTACACTACAAACCTGAACTGTCTTTCAGGTATTATACAGCAGAACTGGTGACTGAAATGTAAATTCCAAGTGATTTATAAAGGCAAAATCCAGTTATTTGCCTAGTCATTAACGTACTATTTTCAAAAATCTTCTACTAATTGTTTAGCTCCTAATATGTGTTACTCTCAATGTTGATGGTTAATATAGTAATTGTTTAAATAAATATATTCACTACATTTATAATGTCATGATCTCTAAAGTGTATGGATTTCCCTCTGATTCACACATGCACACCCAGAACTACTTGTTAGTCACCCTTTATATTTAAGTCACAGAACAACAAAATGCAGGGAAAAACATAGTTAAAGCATATTAGGCTTCAGGAAAGCCACATTTGAATGTATTAATCACAGTCACTAATCAAAATATGGAAGTTTTATATCACAGTCTTGCAATTACATTTCCTTGTTTTAGCACAGAATCAGTATTACATAAAATATAATAGCATGTATGCATGTACATATATGTGAGTGTGTATGCATATGAGAGTTTTTATTTTTTTTTTTCCAAATAATTTTTTCAGCATTTTTACCATTATTTGCTCTGGAATCTGGTGACCCAAAACATGGGTCTTCGTTATCAGTTTTAAAAGGGAGGCCAATGTGCATTCATAAAATAACTTGATGTCATTTGCATCTTATTTTGCAAACAAGAAGACTGTGCAAATATGAAGAGAGGAGACTTAAATGGTGAGTGAAGGAAGGTGAATGCAATGCTTTCAAAGTTGAGAGTGGTTGTGTTAAGAAGTTGGCTTTTGTAAAAACCTGTTGAATTTGCACAGCCATCACAAGCAAAAAGCAGTGTACTAAGGAAAACGTGATTAGGACCGTGACTGCTCTCCTTCCAGTTCCTAAGAAGATAGTGTTCTTTGGCTAGTGGCTTCACTCGGGCTCCAAAGAATATCACTACCTTGAGAGGACAATGAGTCTGAAATGGCTGATCAGGAGGGGGAAAAAGAAAAAAAAGTTTTGTGGTTAAAGGTTTGGATGGTGCTGAAGGCTTGAACAAAAATCAAATCTCAGTCCTTCTTTGATTTGGTTTACACTGCTGCACCTCAGCCTGATTTGTTAAAGAAGGTTATTAATGACAACTTTTTCCTGCATTTAACTATTTGTCTGTCCAAGATGTAAGCTACTCTGGGCAAAGTTTTTTTCATATATTCATGTACAGCCTTAGATATTGATTAGAGCAACATCCTGGAGGGACAAATTTTATGTAAATAATAAAGAATACTTGAAGGAAACATCACCACAACTACTGTCTGTGGAAAGGACTTGTTTCATGATGGTTGGCAGCATAATTTATAAAATAAATTACAATGAGTGGTTTAACAACAAAAAATCAAAGTTAATAACATACATGATGCCGGATAATATAATTTAGGGGAGTTGATGTATTTCAGATGCTCACACACTGCTGCATTTTATTTATTTATGCAAGGATTATTGCTACTTACAATGGTAATTAATAATCACTTGAAGTAATAGGATTAAAACTTGACAAAAATCAGACCAAGTGAGTTTTAAACCATATTAGTGGTAGCATTTCCCCTTCAGATTTCTGACTATCTAAGCAGAAGGCATGAATTTGTAATTATTTCTATGCATATATGATTATATCTGCACTCTTAGACAGAATATAGGAGGGATGTGTTGTGCAGCTTGTCATTCAAAAAAAAAAAAAAAAAGGAAGTGGGGCAGTGAATATTAGCAGTGCCTGTTGATCTTGTTGATCTTATTATTGTGTTCTTATTGACTTCATTGAAAATGAAAGACTAACATTAAGCCATGATCCATAAAATTTCTTAGATGTATATGACTTTAAAGAGAGATACCTTAAACACTTCAGGCATATGTGTCCAATTTAAACATCTGTTTCGCTCAACCCAATTGCCTGTAATCTGTTTCACCAAAATTTGAAACTGTTATGAAAAAAAGTAAAATACAGCACAGATTCTATATCTGGATCCGCCAAACTGCATCGGTAAATCCCTTTCCCTCTCCTTTTCCCTTTCTCTTTCCTACAGGGAAGGCTCCTAATTTCTATGAGGATTTAAGTGAAGGAGGGGTGTTAGTTTTGCTTGATGAAGAAGCAAAGTATTTCAGGTTCCTTTCTTAATATTCTTAGTGATTCAAAGATATATTTGCTATTAAAACCTGACATTTTTATGCAAAGCTATCTCTTAGGCAAAGCTTCTAGTGCAACAAGGAGGTCTTGCCAACAACTATCTTTCTGAGCTCTTCTCTATCTAGTCTCATCTCTCTCTAACATCAAGATTCTAATTTTCAATTTGGTTAGTGCTTTCAGCTCCATTACTTATCATTTCTTTACAGTCCTTTACAATCCTTACAAAGCTTTTGCAAAATATATTTTCTGCATAGAAATCAGAAATGAAACTTTTGCTTAGGAAGGAAAGGAAATGAAGGAAAGTCAATTCAGGCAGGTGGTGTTAAGCAGGACACCATGTAGATTAGACTGCACTTTATTTTGGCAAACAGAAATAAAATCAAGAAGGAAAAAAATGATTTTTTTCTACCATATTGGAAATGGTCAAAATTTCACTGAATTTGCTTTTAAAGAGTTGCACTAGAATTGGAGTGGGGGGGGGGGGGGGGGGGGGAGAAGAAATTAAAGTGTCTTACCAGACAAAATTGTTGTCAAGCTCTTGCAATAACCTTTGAGATGTGTCTGATTTTGATTGCTGCCTTTTACAGAAGGAATGGAGCTAGACAGATACATCTGATATTTAGTCCAGAGAGCTGGTGGGGAAAAAAAATAATAAAATAGTGGTTAGAGCTAATGTACGAGGGAAATCTTGAAATTGGGAAAGCATGTCTGATTGTTCTGAATGGAGTGGCAAATAAAGATGATTTCCAGTGAAAACACTGTGCAAATTTATATTATGTGGCAGTAAGGAATATGTTCAAAATGAAGTGAAAATTACACATACTTAGATAATTGATATAAAAATCACTACTCAACCAGCGATTGCTATGAAAGTCATGATCATATTTGTAGAATAAAACATTAGGACATGTTGAATGTTCCTCTCCATAACTACCCATAGTAGTCTGCTTTTCACTGACGTTTATTTTGACATTTCATCTTCAATATTTCATTAAAAAAAGAGTTTATCTTCTTTACAGCAAAATAAAAATGCATCACAAGTTCCTGTGGGGATTTTGTCACCATTTTCCTTCTAATTTTTGTGACAAGTCATCTTTCCAAGTATTACATTATTTTAAAGACATGATTTAGCATATGGTTTTTGTGAAACCAAAAGTTTGTGAATCTTCCTGTGGACTAAGAGGCACACAGGTCAGACCGGTGGGGCCCTGGGTAATGTTACAAAATAGGAATGTGTAAAAATACTGTCATAGTTATAAATTAATGGTGATGACTTTTTTTTTTTTTTTTTTAATATTCTGTATATATACACATAGTATTTAACATTTCTAGTAAAAGTGTTTGAGAATTTGAAAACCTAGAGATGTTCCTTCCTTCATTTAATATTTACAGGTTGTTCTTCTGGTAAGTAAGGCAGACATTTTTGTATTTCTTCCTACTTGAAAAAGCAGCAGTAACCACCTTCACTAAAATGTTAAAAGGAAATATGGTTTGTTAAGTCTTAATTTATGGGAACATTTTACATAGCTTTAGGAGATATGACTAGAATTCATCAAAAGAAACTAGCAGAGAACATGTTTGATACAAGGATCTAATTCTTCATGTAATGAGCAATTAAGCTGTAGAAGTCTTTGCGCAGAATGCTGTGAGCGTTAAAAGCCAACATAAGTTTGAAATCAAACTGACAATTTCTTGAAAGGATAAACCCAGCTGAGGGTCATTAAACACTAGAGAAACACTTTTAAGTGTTTGAGGGAAGTCCCCTGGACTGTAGTATTTTAGGGGACAGAGTAAGATATGTTGGCTGTATTGTTCTTGTTCTGTCCTCATATTCTTACCTAGGTAGTCATGAATAATAACTGTCAAAGCTAAGAAACCAACCAGATTAACTTTTGATCAGACCAAGTGCTTTTCCTCTTACTTTTTAGGAATAGTAAATTCTTAGTTCATAACAGAATTAAGAATAATAACAGTAACAATAGTATTACTGGTAAAATTAACAAAAAATAATGTTCTGTAGTTCTGGAAAAATTATAAATAAGTCAAAAGTTGTATTTGTGTAATAGGTAGGGGAAAGCAGTGACTGGTTCATGAATAATAAAATTTTGAAAAGTTGAATGGTATTTTGTAGAATCACTTCTAGAATACATTCAGTATACTTGCAATTTTATTTTCTAAATTAAAGAGTACATAGTCTGTAAAATTCAGAATAGAAATAATAAATAAATAAATAACAATAAAATTTTAAATGTATAATTTATAATAATAAAATTAATAATAAGAAAACAACTTATCCTTGATCATTTATTTATTTATTTTAAGAAAAAGATTAAGGCAATCAATATTTTGACTGGGAGAGTAGAACAACAGAAATTGTGAAGCAGAAATCAAATTTTAAAATGTTTCTTCATCACAGCATTCATTGCTGTTAAGCATGAATGTGAGGTCATTTATGTGAGGTCTGAATGGGAAAACAGACTAATGATTACAAGATTCAAAATATCCCTGCACAGTTGAAAACAACAACAACAAAAGCATTGAAAAGAAGGGCTGTGTGTATTAGGAACATTTTATTCCATACAGAGTTGTGATAGATAGCAAGTAAAGCACTAAATATAATTTTAACAGTATGGATGGTTTGTATTCTCAATGCATTGTTTAGATACTGTTTTTCTTGTTTAATGCAGACAGACCAGCACATATCAAGACATCTCCGCATACACAGGAGAAGAACAGAAGTTACGCGCAATTTCACAAAGTAAAAACTGCTCACGATCTGGAGAGGCATGGAAGATGAGTCTCGTTCTGTCACTCAAATCACAGGGCTGAAAACCAGGGCTGTTTCCCACACCGACCTTCACTGGGATATCAATATACATAACAGATGGCCACTACCAGCATGTGCTGTATAATTCTGACACTTCACAATAAGTGCAGGTGCCAAGTGCCAACCCTCCGTGCTAGTTCTAGGCAGATTTGGCCTCTGGGAATGATCCTGATTTTCTCCAGTCAGCACCAGTAGTTTCAGCTGAGTTATCACCAGAGACTTGGTGTGAAACCATCCTCCTCCTTTGTTCATTAGGGGAGTTTCATCTGAGCAGTAAAATGTCATCATTCTCCCAAAGTAAACTGAGCTCTTTACTCTTGCAACTTCAGACACTGGAGCTCTTTGACACAATTGTCCAAAAGGTTTGGGTGAATTTTACCTGATATTTTTATATTTTACACAAATGTCCTAATAGAAAAGGTGACAATTTGATGGAGTATTTCAATATATTAATTTTGCAGCACATTCAGTATAACCACAAGTTATCTTTTCAAATCATATTGACCAAGTGTTTTTGCAACAGGCAAGATAATCGCATCAGAATTAAGAATGAAATTGTAATGATGAGAAGTATAAAAAAGAATCAAAATTTCATTTTTATACCTTTCTATTTTATCACAGTGGCCTTTTTTTTTCCCGACTGATTCCAATTTTTTATTATCATCTTGTAAAATTTGTAAATAATAATCATTTAGGTTACATAATGCTACTCCTTTTAGAAATTCCGAAGCACAAAAACTTAGCCATAGTTCAGAATTCTGTTTTTGAAACATGGTGAGATCCAAAATTAACTGTAATTCCACCATGCTTAATCACTCAATTATTATCAAGTATTATCACTCAATTATATTATTATAAGGTAAACAGTAAACAGGTACATTTGATAAATATATTGATAACAGTTTGGTTAAGATATTATGGGAAAGACTTTTTCTCTTTGAAATAGAAGCTGTCCAAGAGTTATGTTTTCCAATACTCTCTTCATCCTAAATTGTATTTAAAGTGCATTCAAATATTTAAGCCAGCTCTAGTCCAGTGGTACATGACTTACTTGCATACAATTTTGTAGAATTAAGAATTCATGAATTATGCATACAAAATGTGCCTTTCTCCCCCCCCCAAAACAAAACAAACAAAACAAACAAAAACAAACAAACCAACAAACAAAAACCATACATATAAAATTTGATCACCTAAACAAAATGAATAGTAAGTGTTTGACACAGCCCCTGAAGTAAATGGTGGTGGATGCTCCCACATATCTATCACCTTGGATACATGCTCCAAACAAAGCCTTAACTATCCTCTTCATTTTCTTTCCACTACAGCTGATTCCTGGTACACAGAATCGAATCCTTCTATAAAATAACCTGAGATGTCATATCTTATGTGATATAGATCTGTGCCCCAAAATGACAAATAAATTATTTTTTCCAAACTCCAGAAGAACATGGGATATGATTTCTAGTGCTTCTAAAAGAAAATTTTGGCTCACTTTTTGATGATTTAACTAAGGTATTTGTATTTCATTTTCTATTTCACTCATACCAAATGAGAGTAAAACTCTTGGTTTCAGGCTAATGCATTCAAAAGTCCCTCGGCCATCACAGTGAAAAGGAAACCTGCAGCCAGACTTCGCAACTTGTAAAACCTAGGCAGAAGTAAAGGGTACCTACATGTACCCTTGATAGAGGTAAGACAGAATTTTCTCTGGTTTTGGGTGATTTTTTTTTTTTTTTCTGTCAGAGGTGTGTGCAATATTTTTGAAATAGATGGAAAAATAGATGATCAATAGATGATTAATAATGATAAAAAATTAAAAATCCAGCTTGTCTCTTCTTTCTTTTCTTGTACTTTCCTCCTAGTTTTTCAGGAAACTTCCACTTATGTCTATAAAGGATAGGAAAATTTGTGCAGATGTCAGCATGATTCATTTGTATAGTTTGCTGTGCTCTTGTGGTTGTCATGTTAATGCTCTCTATCATATGTAGATACTCAATTCTCTCCTTCACTCCCCTCACAGTTCACTATTTCTTTTTCTTTATGCACTGATGCACAGCCCCATTTTCCTTCATTGCTCCTCATTTTAAGCAGTAGCTTGTCAGGGCTGGAGTCATAGTGAGCAATAGCTTGAAGACCCTGGAGCTGGGTATCTGGATTTTAGCCTCTCTGTCCCAGCAGTTAAAATTGTTCTTTTATGCATCTGCACTTCCGTGTGTGAGTTAGAAATTCACTTTGTATGCAATTTCACATCTTTAAATTTTTTAACCGCCCTTAAATAACAAGTTCATTTATTTATTTATTTATTCCCAAAAATGTCCTTCTCAAAGTACTCTTGTCCAGAAATTTGGTCCTGAGGATGAAGTTCCACCAACAGGTACACCTTTGCAACTTTGTCTTTTCAAGGAATGTTCTTTGGAGTCTCAAATGGGTGTGCCTACATTCTCTGGCATCCATACTACATTATTATGGATCATACAGACCACAGGTAAGGGTTTTGAGGAGAACAACAGGAAGTAGTAAATGAAAAGAATTTGATTTCTGCTTTCGTGTAAAGGGGGGAAATCTCTATTTGGAGGAAATTGTCTGTAAATAGATTCAGAAAATATAATTTGTCTTAATGTCTTTTTAAATTATGATATTTAACTGTATATTAGAATAGGACATAGTTCTTGCCTACTAAAACAGTGTGTGCCTACAGTCTGTGAAATGCTTTAGAAGAAGAAATAATAATAATAATATATTTTTTTTCCAACAACAAAATGGTGATGTCCAGTGGGATATGTTCTTCTCCAGCAGTTAAAAGACTCTGCCAGATGCTTTATTCCTTTAACATTTGCAAAGTTTTTGTTTCTGTCCTCATGAGTCCTGCTGTTTTGTTTGAGGCTGGAAAGGGTAAATGTTGGTGCAAACTCATTTGCATCAAAAATACCGAGCTTATCACAAAGTAATCTAAGAAAAAATACCCAAGGCTCTGGAACATGTATTTAACCACATTCTGTTTCAGTGTATATGAAATGAAAGCCAAAGCTATAGTCTTACACCTCAGGCTGTATCCTTGTAAAGGGGTTATGTAGTTTTCTTAAGAAGTTTGGGTTAGGGAATTTTATTTGTTGCAATTCTTTGCTGTGACTTACCTCTAACTCTCTATCTATGGTTTTACTTAATTGAAAGTAAAACGACCTTGAAACAAGACCTTTGTTCTAAATAACCTAAAACATGATTTGGTAAGAGAGTCTGAGTCAAACAGCTTTTCTAGATGTTATGAAATGTTAGAGCTGGTTCATTAAAAATAATAAGCTTACAAAAGAAATGATACTTGATTACAAAAGACTATAACTTTTAACTCTTTTTTTTTTTTTTTTTTTTTTTTTTTCCTCAGGGATTAGTAGGTCAGAGAGGTCAAGAATGTAGAATGATCTGATAGATGTGATGAGAGAAATTAGGTCCCATGAGTTTGCTATATGAAGGAGGAGAGACAGCAGATGGCTCTGTGGCCTGTCTTGGTCCCACCTCCGTGATACCTATATGCCCCTTCTGACAGAACATTAAGTAACTTGCTCCAAATAAGATGAAGATTAATTGTTTCTGTCTCCAGAGTGATGGTCTTCTCCTGAGGCAATGTATCCACTATAAGGATACAAATGCGCACCTTGAGAGTTTCTCTTTTTTGTTTTTCTTCCCCAAAAGAAAAGCCATTATTACTTCCTCTTGCTTGCTTGTTGTAGTCACAGCCTAGGGTTGTATGGATAGTTTTAATGTGGATTTAAGGTGCACTGAGCTGAGAAGGCTGTTGGCATTCCAGATGGTTTGAGCTCCTCGAGGAAAAGAAAGTATGGTCCATGCAATGAGTCTTAGCAAGACTAATTTTCAAATAAACAGAATGACATTTATTTTAAGCAACATGACATTGTACTTAGTTGTTTAAGACCAGACTTTTAAAGGCAGTTTGACACCTGGAATTCAAACAAAATTCCAAGATAAAGTGTACTACCACTGACTTCAATGGGAGTTAAGTGCTTTTTGAAACTAAATTCCATTTATTTGCATCATCTTAAAATATTTTTTTTCAAAAAAGGAAACAAAACAAAAAAATAAAAACAAACACACAAACAAAGACACTTCAGGGCAAATCTAAAAAGTTGTTTCCTTGCAGACATTCCAGTTGACTTATAAAACATCCCCTTAACATGACCAGGCTGGCAGTGATTCAGTACAGCTTGCTGGAGCTGATTACCAAGAATAAGCACTAACTGTTCTCACTCTCTTGTGGTCTCCTTACTGGTAGTTAGGTTCCTCTTGCTCTTATGGCATGGACCCCTAAAGTGGGGAGTCAGCTGTCCCAGGGACCCACTTACTACCCTGTAGGTAGCCTGGTGACTATCACCATCTTATATTACTACAATGTCTGCTGAGCCCTACCCTAGCTTGATAACTATAAAAGTCTGTGTAGCAAGGGTTTCTTTACATATACAAAACTTGCTTTCATTGAAGGCAGAGGTAATCCTTGTTGCTGACTTTACTGGGAGAAGAGGGAGATTACTTCATTTCAAAAAGGTAAGCTGGTCTTTATCACAATTGTAAGGTATGTTTAAGTAAGTGGATGTGTTGTTTTCATATTATAATATCTAAGTGGTTTTATATATATACATATATATATAAAGCTATTTTTTATTATAATTTGGTGCCTTAAGTAACTGTAAAGAAGTTTCATCTGCACCTTGTTACTTGATTTAAATTATTCTCCATTAAGTCAGTGAAACAGAGTTATCAGGACTTTAATCTTTTCCATTTTTTATCATTTTATCTGATAAAATTGTAAAATCACCCTGTTTCATTCTTTAATTCTTTGTTTCAAGTTAATAAATTCACTTTAGAGATTTGGTACTCTTGATTTATGCAGGAACAAGGAATATGAAAATATGCACATGTTAACGTATTCAGTGAATGATGCATATAGTGATGTAATATTTCTTGTTTATTTGTCCCCCATTTTATAGTTTTCAGAGCTGTGGTGTTTCTTTTTTTTTTTTTTTTTTTTTTTTTTTTTTTTTTTTTCCCCTTAAAGATACTCATGGAAAGTAAGCATGAATATGTGACAAGATTTTCTGAGGAGATGGGTACCTTAAGCACCCGATGGGTTTAAGTATGGGTAAAAACAAAGACTGCTAGTTTAGGACCATCTACATGTTTAGGACATTTGACATTTTGGACATCTGTCAGCATGTTGGTCTAAAATTGTATTTCAGCTACTGAATTAAAATTATTTTTTGCAAATGCTTTGTTTCTTTTATTAAACGTGTTAGGTTTCTGTTATTAATGCATGCTTAAAAATGATGTATCATTCTAAGTTTATGTTATTTTTAGGCTTACTAAATGATATGGCTAGCACTGATGAAATTGTGGTGAAACTGTGTTGATAGTCTGCTTTTGAAAGGTGTAGCACTAGATCAAAGTTCATCTATTAAATTCTTTACTCTGAATGATCAGCTGACGCACAACATTTCAGCATCATGCTTTGTCCTCAGAAGGTAATGCATGGGCTTGACCTGGGTATAATTCGCTGAACTTTTCATTTTCATGGCTCACTATAGAACCTTACAGTGGAGATATCTCTCTTATTTGTTACTAAGACTTTGCTGGCAGAAATATGTCTTCATATGCTTCTGTCTTTGAAGAAGCAGAAATCAGCCTTGATAATTCACTTCTAGGTTCAAATTTTAAATAGTAGTTTGTTCTGTAGAAATAGTTGGTTAAAACATTTGGGGCAATAATATGTTCCCATTCTTCTGCTTGATGCTGAAATCTCTTCTACAAAGCATTCATTGTTTATAGTGGATTGTTGATTGTCTTGATTTGCTGGTTTGAAGCCATGTGTGTATATGTCTCTGTGTCCTGGACAAATTCAGTTACGTTTACAGTCTTTTATTTAAACTTATCTCAGTAGCCATGAGTGTGTTATTTTTAGACCCTTTTCCTAAATTTTCTAAAAAGATTGTATGTGTTGAGCAGCTGTTCATCTTACTCTAGAAAATACTGAATTTTATGAGTGAATGGAGTTTACAGATGCCTAGAAAGCTGCAAAGATAAATTTCAGTATTAGAAGAACATTTCTCCCTTCTGTAATTTCAAGGCTATTAGATGTACATTTATTTTACTGTTTAAGTATGAATCTCCTATTGGTACAGTCATACATAAATATGGAAAGCTACATTGAATCAAGAGCGTACTAGAGACACAAGTGTGATTCACACAAGTCAAATGGCCTTTTGAGTTCCTAATTCAGAAAGGACTTAACCAAGAGCAGACAGGTGTTAGCTGCCCACCTGGCACAGATCTAGCTCCCCACTGCATAGGCACTAGGCAAATACCAGTACACTTGCATGGTTTTGGCATACACGTATGTGTAGTGATTTAAACTCTCAGATGGAATGAGTGGCCCCTTGTTCACTTCATACTGCTCACTTAGATGAAGAGCAGACCTAGCTTTCTCTTTCCCTAACTCCATGTATGTTTTTAAGCAACACAGTTTTACAATAAGTCACAATGAATCATGCAGTGTTTGAGGCTGGAAAGGTCCAACCCCCCTACCCAGAGAAGGTTACCCTGAACCATGTCCAGACACCTTTTGAAGATCTCCAGGGAGGGAGACTTCACAGCCTCTCTAGATAAAGGTTCCAGTGCTCGGTCACCTGCACAGTGAAGTGCTTCCTGGTGTTCAGGAAAAAACTGCTGTGTTCCAGTTTGTGCCTATTTCCCCTTGTAATGTCACTGATCATCACTGAAAAGAATAGGCAGCAAATTTAAAGAACCTTTTGGTAAAGGAAATATAGCATTCAGCTAATCTGCAGAAACTTTTTTTTTTTATTATTACTACTTTGTAATTAAAAAAATATATCAGTTAAAGTTTAAGAACATATTTCAATTATTAGGTTCTCAGGACCAGTTCCTCACATTTTCCCCCCATAATAACAGCCATGGAACTATTTCCTTCCCCAAGATGGAAGACTCTTAAATCCACAAAGGACTTTAAAAATTGATTACTTTTATAGCTAGGATTTGTTATATGAGTATTCACATGATGTGATTTTTTTTTTCCTGTCAAGCTTATCACAAAACAAATTTTGCTAACCTGATTACTCGTAGGAAATAAATAAAACACTTCAGAAATTCTACTGAAGTAGATGTATTGCTTTTATTTAACTGAGTATTTATAAATACATTTTTATAAAATTTACCCTCTTCCAATTCTTATAATTCAAAAAAGAACGTTTTAATCTGCAATAACTATTTTATGAATGTGGATGATTGAAATGTTATGATGATTTTCAGCCACGATATTAGTAAACATAACTAATCAGTACTCAAAGTAAAACTTGATTTTCTGAAATGTTAGTTATTTGTCTGAATCTCAGCTGGTATTTACAAACTGCAATTTTCCTCCTGTATAATGTGTTTGTGCTCAATATAAACAGCTCATTAAGAGCCTCTGTCAGTACCCATGATTAGTTAAACCACAAACCTGATTTCAGGCTATAGTATGCCAGACTGATAACCCGCATGTTTGTATTCATATTGCTAGATGTGTTTGAGTGCAGTGACATCTCCTTGTGGGCAAGGCTGTGATATATCTTCTCTGCACAGAATTTATCAAGGAGATAATTCTATGTCTTGAGTTTCCTTCTTTAGAGTTTGGAATGATTGCATGCTTGTATGTAAACAGTGTAAATGGTTGTTCAATGTGAACAGATATTTGACTCAAAGGATAGAAACAGAAATGTGTGTCATATCAAATTGCCATCTTCATAGAATCATAGAATGGCTTGGATTGTAAGGGACTTTTAAGATCATCTAATTCTGACTTCCTATTATGGACAGGGATGACACCTCCTAGATCAGGTTGTCCAGGTGCACATCCAACCTCGTTTTTAACACCTTTGGGGATGGGGCAGCCTTTTCCAGTGTCTCACCACCCTATCTTCATTTTTAGTAACTAGAATCTTCTTAATTTTCTTTTATTTTATTTTCATGGTGAACTGTAATACATGAAAAGTACCTTGCTTAAAACTAAACAAACAAAAAAATCTCTTCAAGTCTTTTTCTGCCTTCAGATTTTATCACTGTTTCTCAAGGACATGATTACTATCTTGGTGTTGGTATTTTGGCTGGCAAGGGATCACTGCTTGTAGAACATAGATCACCTAAATCAACTGTTCAGAGGGGCACCTGGCGCCACTCCCAATATGAGGGTGAGGGTAAAAGGGGCCCAGGAAAATATGTTCATGAAAGCAAGGAAGATGGATTTTCTACTTTCTGAGCTGCTGACTCAGCCCCCTATGGATACTTAAAATGTGGGTGTAGCACTTGCTGGAATTGGAGATACAGTTCTTAAAAAGCCTGTGGCAGGTCCTTTACACTTGAAAGTACAGTCACTATGTAGCCTGGGCATAAAAAAGATAATACCAGCTGAAAGTGCTACTGATAAACATTTTTTAAAACTGAAGTTGCTTACTCGGCCAGCTAATAAGATACCAGTTATATCCTGAAATAATGAAATGTTTTATTAGCCAGTGCTCAGCAGAATTGCCTCATTGCTGTTAGAAATATTTATAAAATGAATTTGAAGGACATTGTGGCCCATTAATGTCATCACTCCTGACATATTATCGGGACAGCATACCACAATCTAATGTTATTTAGCAAAAACTATCAGCTAATGCCAGGACCTAGCAGTGTCTGTACAAAGTTATTTAGCTAAGTTGACTTCTACTGCAGAGAATAAGAAAAGGACAGCTTACTCTAGAAATGTATAATTATTTTTATTCTCTATGTGTACTTATATATTTTAAATGGAAAGGGGAAAAAGCTATTAAATGTAGCAAGAAGGAACATATAAAAACATTAATTCTATTGGACCGATGACCAAGGACATTTTAAAACTGTTAAATGGAAATTTATGCATATCTGTTGGGCTTTAGCTCCCAAAAATTTCATGGTATTATGCTCACCATAGTATAGCACATTATTCACCTTGCAGATTTTCTACATAATTTCCTTGTGTAGCATATGATTAAATTTCAGAAAAATAATACAGAGGGGAAAAATACAGTGTTCAATGGACAAGCAGGTGCCAGATCAGAAAAATCTTTCCACCTCCCCATCTCTCCTTTTTCTGTCTGCAATTTTCTGGCACATCCTCAGAATCTGTACCTCTGGCTGCACAACTGCAGTTAGAGCCTAAGCTGCTCTAGCTTCTGACTGACCCCACGATCCCTCTTGCCCTTGGTCTCAGGTTTGTGCTCCTTGTCTTGTATGTTCTCTTCAGTTTGTGCTGGCCAGGGATGTCCTGTTTCAGAATACTAAACCTGCACAAAAATGTCACTTGCCACATTGGGGCAGCTTTCTGCCAAAGAAGGGCACCAAATCTAGTACAGGACAGGAGGTATGTTAGATACAGGGGAAGGAGCTCACTGCAATGAGAGGATGATTTTGGTGCTGCAGTTGGTTTTGACTCCCACAGAGCTGCCCCCTCAGCCCATTGACTCAGGGGAATCTCTGAACATCTCTCTGAAGACATCTTAATCAGGGCTGGAATAGCACAAAGATTATGCTAGTGATAACCTTCTAGAATGATTTTGGAATTAATTTTGGTTCTCCTATTGATGCTGTAGGATACTTTTTCCCAGGAGGGGGATATTTGACTTCAGTAAGATTATTAGTCTGAAGGAGTGTTGCTTCACATGAGTAGTCCTGCTTAAATAAGTTGTGTTTGACAGCAAAGGCTACAGTGTACTCCTGTGTTTCCTGAGACTGCACAAGGATATCTTTGGGTGTTTTCCGGTTCTTCCTGTCATATTAATTTCAAGGAGTTGGGAGCATTAACAACTCCTCTTGAAGAGCACTGGCAAGGATTTCTATCTCCCCTTCTCCCATACCTTTAATCACATATTAGGCCCCAGGAGGAGACTGTAGACCACTAATGCTGCACAAATATGCCAAAGTGATAGCATCTCTGAGTTACCTGTGAAAGAAAGACCACAAGTACTGAATAATGGAGTATTCAGCTATGGCAACATCACCTGTACTGTATGGAGGAAAGGGACATTTTCACTAAATATAGGGACTAGTTGGAGGTATGCATGGAAGGGCAAAGGAAGGAAGGAGAAAGCTCCTAGTCACAGATTTCACAAGCTTGCTCAGTCTTAAACATAGGAATTAATACCTTTCCAAAGTCTTATTCCAATAAAATAAAACATTGACTGCGTGTCAGAAATATGCTTGCCTCTTTCCCTGGAGATGAGAACTCTGCCAGAAACTCATCCAGAGACTCTCTCTCTCTCTCTCTGTCCCTCCTTGTGTTTTGGACTCTTCCATGCTATGTTCAGAGTTGTATGTAGACAGACCAGGAAGGTCAGCCATAAACTGTGTATTCCCCTGGAACACTTGTCATAATATTAGATAGTAACCTCTACTGTGAAAGACACTTTATTTGAATTAGGACTATACATGTTAACTGAAACTGGACCGTTCTTTCCATGTATATTTAACAGTCAGAAAATCTTCGTTGTTAGATATAAATTACCGAGTTTGTTGAAAAGAACTCTGTTGTTTTGTGCAAAGCTATTTTGCTGACTGCTTCCTATCCAAGGTGTTCCTATGCTGATAGTATCTTGCTCTCTTAAGTGAATTTCTTGTAAAAAGATGATGTCAGCTTTTTCTGTTTCAACAGTTTTTTTGTAGTTATAACTCTAAGCCATTTATGTTCCACATTACAAATTCAATTATTTGATTTGCCATCATTCACCTCTGTAATATTCGATCATCTGATATACCATACAATGTCATTGTAAAAATTTAACATAACTATAAAGAGAACAACATATTCTAAAGCTATTTGTTTGGAGATGTTGGTTTTCATAATAGTTAATATATCAGCATGACACTCTGAAACATACTAGAATACTTTGCATATTTTGATACTTTATCTTTCATAAAGTCAGGATAACCCATTTTCTCATTTCAGATTCTCTTAGTTTCTTATATTGCCAATTAATTATTTATCAATAAAATAATGCAATTAAAGTATTTTCAACAAAAATGAAACAAGAAAGTTTGAATTATTTGTGACAATTAACAAAGGTGTGGATAAGCTAGTACCATAAGCAGTGCAGTAAACCAGTACAAAAACAATGACGGTGAGATATTTTTTTTTCCTTTCAAGGTGTGCAGATGTAGTTAGACTGATTTTAAAACAAAACAAACAACAACAACAAAAACAAATGCTTTGGCCTTGAAAAATTCTGTTACTGACCAGTCATCATATCCAATTTTCCCTGGCTGATGGAATCTGACAAGATTGCAGCCTATGGGAATATGGCTGCAGGCCAGTAATTTTTTTTTGTTCTTGTCAGGCATACTCAAAAGGGTAAGGCCATCTGCTTTCCAGCAATTAGATACTCCCCTTTCAATTGTAATATATTGTGAGTTGGATAATTTATTCATCCCAGGGTAAACTTAAACATTTGCAGTATGGTGAAGCCTGACACAGGAATAAATAGCTCCACTCTTTCTTGTCCAGTCCATGGAATTCCTCAGGAGCTCACTCACGTTGTCCCTGTGAATGAACATGCCTTCTCATGCTCTTTTTACTGCTTTGATATGTAAAGCATTGGCCATCATGACCCAGTTGCCTGAGGAATTCTGGAAGTCCATTGGAAATTTAGCTTAAATATTTTCAGTAGCCCATAAAGACCTAAGTAGATGGTATGATTCAGCCTGGTAACATGGCTGGTATGGTGAGAAGCAGATACAAAAGTGGATAGTAATATAAAAGACAATGCCATAGTTGATCTTTGAGTTTTGCAGAGATTCAGAGAAAATTGTCCCACTTGAAATAAAAATTAATGTTTTGTCTTGTACTTGAGAGTTTTTCTCAATTATAGTGTGTAGTTTTCGAGAACATATATAGATACAATTTCACTGGTGGAACAGTTTTTTTAAAATATGCATAAAAGATACATATACAAGTATTCCTAGAAATCAGCCTTAAATTATAATTTGCACCCATATGGTAGGGAATATTGAAGTGAGTCAGGAACTAAAAATATCACAGGACATTGATCAGAATTAAGAATATCAGTTCCAACAGAGCGGATCCTAGAAATTAGAGTGCTCCTGGGTGAAATTAGAAATACTTGGTCATCATGGAAGTCAATATGCTAGACCTGGTACTTGTGTAGATTAGCATTGAAATCAATGCAGCTCTTGCAGTTTGTCATAGCTTCCAGTGATGTTAATTTAGGGTAATATTTATGACAGTATTTTCTAGTGTTTTGTCTCAGAAATGTGTAGATGGTCAGAAGGGGTCTGTTTGCTCTAAAAATGCATTAAGAAACATTAGGCATGAAAAGGAGGAGACTAATGGTGAAGATGATGTGGTTGTGGTGGTACGTACTTGATCTGGAAGTATTTCAGTAGCATATCATCCCATTAACGGACTGAACCTTTAAGAGAAGAGGCAGTGTACAGAGCCTTATTGCAGCATTTTCCATCTGCTAAAAAGTTAGATGTTGCCATTAATTCCATAGGCTCATGATTTAGCACTCTCTCACACCTGATGTTGTGTACGTGCCCCCTGGCAACCATCAATTGCAGTGGAGACTGAAATTTGTCTTGCTTTAGGTGAAACAAAGTGATATTTACTGAAATATTAAACAGGAGAACAGATTGCAAAACCCCAGGCTAGACATCACGAGGAGCTTCAGACACATCTTTAGGGCAATTTTTGTCTACTTCACTTCATAAGTAGGATAAGGTAAACACCTACCTTTTATGAGCAAACATTGCTTCTTATAAACCCATAGGCAGAAGATATTTACTTACTTACAAAAGAAAGTTAAATTCTGATAGGAATGTGATGTATATTATCTCTAACTTAATGGAAGTGTGAAAATTCATTTTTATTTTCTGGAGTGTACTTGCTTCCCGCAAATTCTTTGAAAATATACTCTTTACTTTAAAAACTTCAATCTGGCTGAATTGAGGTTACAACCCTAAAATGTTTCCTAACACTAATCTCACATATTACCAGGGTGATAATAACTTTCTTCAGCTGAGAATGGTGTAAAATGAACAGTGAATAGGACTGCTGATCTTTCATTTTTGTTCCTTCAGTCGCCTTTTCTGAACATATATTCGATCAAATCTTTAAACGAGAAAGAAGAACAGGGATTCACAAACTCAAAGCAGTATTTCAAGAAGATATTTTCTTTTTTCTCTGTATATGCTAATATTATTTTATCAAAATAGGAGAAACACCTAGGACTAAGGAAGGCCTTAGAGAAGGGATCCAAAAGCATCTCCAGATAATTTTGTTGTTGACATCCTGTGAGTTTTTTTTATGAAAATGTTTTCTCTACAGACTGTGGGAATGTTTTACCTGAGACAAACAACTACATTTCTGCAAACTTTTTATCTATAAAAGGATGTGGGTGAACTGTGGCAGCATTGTGCCTAGTGTTCAATTTCAGGAGTAGTATTCACAAACTCAGCTGCATACCCACACTTCCCTGGAATGAGTGAAAATCGACAGAGTCTAGGAGTGAGGTGGATAAATCCCAGCACATTGGCTGGAGGATGCCTACACTGAATTTCCAGAAGAATGAGGAGGTATATGAATATGTTTCTATGTTGAATATGTTTCTCTCAGATTTACAGTATTATCTGCAATAAGCATTTGTGTAAGAGTTGGATTTTTATGCTGAAATTCTTCTTTTCATGTCACTTTACTGAATGGCTCCACTGGCAGAGTAAGGCAAACTCGGTATTCTTCTTTTAACACGGTACAAGAGGTTTGGCCAATTCCATCAGGAATCCCAGACTCTCTTTGAGAATTAGAAAAGTGATTTATTTTCTTTATTTCTTTTTAAAATTCAATTTATGGAGCTGGGACTCTGTGAATTTCTATTTTCTCCACTGTACGGTGGAGAACCAAGAACCCTGTGGAAATATGGCTTCAAACCTGGCTCTGAGGGAAATCTTATTACAGTGCTGTAGCTGTAGCTGGGATTGAGACTTGTGCTAATACTTGTTCCTGCTCTCTTTACAGATGGCTGCAGTTTTTCTTAGGTTTAGATGTCACCTGTGGAAAACAGAGACAAGATACTGTATGTGCAGTTGAAATAGTTTTTTTTTCAGTATGGTACTGCAAACCCCACCATTAATTCATTTCTGTACAACTTGAGTATGAATCTTGCAGGTTAGTTGTTTTGTACATCTCTTTCTTGCCTTTTTTTTTTTTTTTTTTTTTAATTTATATATATATATATATTTATTATTATTTTTTAAACTCCCCTTAGCAGGAACTGTTATAGGGTCCTCAATCATCTGAAATGGGAGATGGCCTCAAACTGGAATACCAACTCTGTGCTGCTGTCCACCTTTGGGACAGTTTCTGACTTGACAAAAATGTCATGTTTCCTGCTCTCTCTGTGATAGCCAGAATGTGAAGCATAAAAATCAGATGCTGTAATCCAGGGAGGAAAAAAAAAAAGGGGAGGGAGGTGTTCAAATCTAGGCACAGTCAGGATCTCAATTTTACATCTCAGGTCCACTGAGAACTGTGATATGGTACTTGATCCTTAATTCCATGAAGTACTTCAATTCTCTCTGTCTTCAACTGGAACTTAAAGTGCTCAGAACACAACATTCACCTTGAGATGAACAGTATGCCTTCGCCCCAAAGGGGAATGCTGCAGTAAGCTTTTAGATCACTATTGCTTTTGTATGGATTCAATTTATGAAATGATGATCGTTCCACGAGAGAAAATATCTGGGTGAGACTTACACTTTTAATTGGAAAGGATTAAATTGTGATCTGCTTAATATTTCATATTTAGCTTAATGTCTTCAGGACTTTAAGAACTCATGCCAAGTATGCTTACAGATCATCTTCTGTAGCTGTCAATCCGAAAAGCAGACAACTGTGAGATTACACTACCATTAAAGGCAATATAAGGGAGCAGAAATGTTCCTCTCATGCTGTTATCTATCTTGTCTACTATAGCAGTATTTCAGTATATGCATGTTGTATTTCAAAACATAATATTTCAATATATATATATCTCCTTAAGTATCACACTTTCATTACCTTATACACATTTTTTATGTGTACATTTGTGTTTGTTTTGCAAATAATGTAAGTTACTAAATGAAGCCCAAATTAATTTCAGGCATTCTTAAGGCTGGGTTTTTGTTTTTGTTTTGGTTGGGTTTGGGTTTGTGCATGTGTGTGTGAATTTTATGCCTATTTCTGAGGGAAAAACAGTCTTGATCAGCTCTTTCATGGAGAAATGCAGTAATTCATTTTTCTTAAATACAGTGATTCAGAAATGTTGCCAAGGATTAACTTTAAAACCACTTAAGTTTTGGCATTCTTTGTGGTACTTTCTCTACATTTAGGACAAGCTAATGGAGAGATAGAGACCCTTGCACTTTCCCTGCTTTCCACCACCCCATTAAGCTATTGCTCACAACAGTGAAACTGCACACTTTGGTTAACACACAGAAAAGTTCATGTTTATGTAAATTTGAAAGTTAAGGTGTTTCCTGAAAGAATGGAGGGAAATCCTTAACTTGAAATGTCTTCTATCAGTAGCTAATCAGAAAGTGCCTCAGACACTGCATAAACATCTGTCATTTCAGAAGACTCCCTATTTCTTTTTTACATTTTACAGAGTTCAATATAAAAAATATATGTTTTTTCAATGTCTTTCTTCATGTTTGGAAAAATCAAAAGCCTTTTCTGCATCTTCCTATGTTGGTTTTCCAAAAATTATGAGCACTACAACACTGTACAGCTAAATGACTATATGTTTGTTGTACCTGTAAAATCTCATAAAACTTTATTGATTATTGTCACTCACACTTTAAAAATAGGTTTAAAGTTTTGTTATTTTTATGTAGTGAATGTCATAAACATTTAAAAATGTTATTTTAAAATAAATTTTATATTTTTAATAAATATTAAACTTATATTAAAAAAAATGTAGAAGCAATTAAGATTAGTAAATATAAATGGGTTCAAATGTTAATTCAAAATATGTGAGCTAGAGCATTTGTATCATGCTTGACAAAATAACAACTAAGTGTCTGAGATATCGGGGTGATGCAGTATACTTTCACAGAATCACAGAATCACAGAATTTCAAGGTTGGAAGAGACCTCAAGACCATCGAGTCCAACCTCTGACCTAACACTAACAGTCCCCACTAAACCATATCCCTAAGCTCTACATCTAAACGTCTTTTAAACGTCTTCCAGGGATGGTGACTCAACCACTTCCCGGGGCAGCCTGTTCCAATGTCTAACAACCCTCTCGGTAAAGAAGTTCTTCCTAACATCTAACCTAAAACTCCCCTGGCTCAACTTAAGCCCATTCCCCCTCGTCCTGTCACCAGGCACGTGGGAGAATAAACCAACCCCCACCTCGCTACAGTGTACCTGTAGAGAGCGATAAGGTCGCCCCTGAGCCTCCTTTTCTCCAGGCTGAACAAGCCCAGCTCCCTCAGCCGCTCCTTCTAAGACTTGTTCTCCAGACACCTCACCAGCTTGGTTGCCCTTCTCTGGACTTGCTCGAGAACCTCCATGTCCTTCTTGTAGCGAGGGGCCCAAAACTGAACACAGTACTCAAGGTGCGGCCTCACCAGAGTCGAGTACAGGGGGACGATCACCTCCCTAGCCCTGCTGGCCACACTGTTTCTTACACAATCCAGGATGCTGTTGGCCTTCTTGGCCACCTGAGCACACTGCTGGCTCATATTCAGCCAACTATCAACCATCACTCCCAGGTCCTTCTCTGCCTGGCAGCTTTCCAACCACTCATCTCCCAGCCTGTAGCTCTGCTTGGGGTTATTGCGCCCAGGTGCAGGACCCGGCATTTGGCCTTGTTGAACTTCATGGAGTTGACCTCAACCCATCAGTGCAGCCTCTCCAGATCCTCCTGCAGAGCCTTCCTACCCTCGAGCAGATCGACACACGCACCTAACTTGGTGTCATCTGCAAACTTACTGAGGGTGCACTCAATGCCCTCGTCCAGATCATCGATGAAGATATTAAAGAGGGCCGGCCCCAGCACCAAGCCCTGGGGAATGCCACTAGTAACCGGCCTCCAACTGGATTTGACTCCATTTACCATGACTCTGTGGGCCCGGCTATCCAGCCAGTTACTAACCCAATGAAGCGTGCGCCAGTCCAAGTGAAGAGCAGTTTCTTGAGGAGAATGCTATGGGAGACAGTGTCAAAAGCCTCACTGAAGTCAAGGTAGACCACATCCACAGCCTTTCCCTCATCCACCAAGCGCATCACTTTGTCATAGAAGGAGATCAGGTTCGTCAAGCAGGACCTGCCTTTCATAAACCCATGCTGACTGGGCCTGATCGCCTGCTTGCCCTGCAAGTGCTGCGTGATGACACACAAGATAATCTGCTCCATGAGCTTCCCTGGCACTGAGGTCAAACTGACAGGCCTATAGTTCCCCGGGTCTGCCCTCCAGCCCTTCTTGTAGGTGAGCGTCACATTTGCTAGCCGCCAGTCAACTGGGACCTCCCCCGATAGCCAGGACTGCAGATAAATGATGGTGAGCAGATTGGCCAGCTCCTCTGCCAGTTCTCTCAGTACCCTCGGGTGGATCCTGTCCGGCCCCATCGACTTGCGGACATCCAAGTGCTGTACCGGGTCACCAACCATTTCTTCGTGGATAGTGAAGGCCACATTCTGCTCCCCATCCCCTTCCACCAGTTCAGGGTACTGGGTATCCAGAGAACAACCGGTATTGCCGCTAAAGACTGAGGCAAAGAAGGCATTGAGCACCTCCATCTTTTCCTCATCTTTTGTAACTAAGTTTCCCCCTGCATCCAGTAAAGGATGGAGATTCTCCTTAGTCCTCCTTTTTGCGTTGTTGTATTTATAAAAACATTTTTTGTTGTCTTTAACGGCAATAGCCAGATTGAGCTCCAGATGAGCTTTGGCCTTTCTAATTTTGTCCCTGCACAGCCTCGCAACATCCTTATAGTCCTCCCTAGTGGCCCGCCCTCTTTTCCAAAGATTGTAAACCCTCTTTTTTCTCCTAAGCTCAAGCCACAATTCTCTGTTCAGCCAGGCTGGTCTTCTTCCCTGCCGGCTCGTCTTTGGGCACGTGGCAACAGACCGTTCCTGCACCATTAATATTTCCCTCTTGAAGAGTGCCCAGCCTTCCTGGACTCCTCTGCCCTTCAGAACTGCCTCCCAAGGGACTCCACCAACCAGTGTCCTCAGCAGCACAAAGTCAGCCCTCCAGAAGTCCAATACAGCGGTTTTACTGGTCCCCTTCCTGGCCGCGACAAGAATAGTGAACTCCACCATTTTGTGGTCACTCTGCCCAAGACAGCTCCTGACAACCACATCCTCCACCAGTCCTTCTCTATTTGTGAAGAGAAGGTCTAGCAGGGCGTCACCCCTGGTAGGCTCACTAACCAGCTGTGTCAGGAAGCTATCTTCCACGCTCTCCAGAAAACTCCTAGACTGCTTTCTCTGGGCTGTGTTGTGCTTCCAGGATATGTCAGGGAAGTTGAAGTCCCCTACAAGAACAAGCGCCGATGATTTCGCAACTTCTGTCAGCTGCCTGTAGAACTCCTCATCAGTCTCCTCATCCTGGTTTGGCGGTCTATAACAGACCCCGACCAGGACGCTAGCCTTTGATTTACTTAATTGTTTCAAATAATTAACTTAGTTTTATTCTCAGCCTTTTGTTTGTTTTAAAGTTTCTACTTCAAATTTAAAAAAGATATCTGCTAAAATTCCATCTCTTTTTTTTTTTTTTTTTTTTTTTTTTCCTGTACTGATTGTTTCTATGAAAGATGTTACCTCTTATTACAACTATGCTAATACCTTCATGCTCTTGTGATTGCACTGGCAGCATCGACACAACAGAATATTCGGTTAAGTTATTCCAAATTAGAAATGCAAATTCCTTTTGCTCAATTTTGAATTTTGTCACAAATGTTTGTGCCTATACAAAAATCAAGACCAACATCCAGTGTGCAGTGTTTTTTTTCCACCTTCTGTTTTCCAGTCAGCTTCATGGGACAGGTCAGAAGTAGAGTACTACATAATGAGGCTGAGATTGTAAGAATACATTTAAATATAATGCTGAAAACTTTCTGTGATGTTATTAAGCTCTTTAAAGATGACAGTGTAACTGATGAAGAAACAAAGACCAGGTCTTCAAAATATATTATGTATCAGTCATTCTGTGACAATATTTATTCACCTAAGATTGGTATGATGCTACTGTTGACACAGAAATATATTATATGCAGACATACTCACAAACTATAGAATCAATTCAGTATATGTTGACTTAGCCTGGAAAAAAGTCATTTCCAGACAACCAAAGAGTGTTCTTGAAATCTCTGTAAGCAATTTATAAAATTATTTACCTTGCTCAGCTGTTAGAAGTGGATTCATTGTTTTATCTGAGGCAGAGTATAATAGCTTCAAAGGCAGCAAAGCCTCTCTGGAAGTATAAAGGACACATTCAGCCTGGATGCAGTGTAATACAATTTTTATGGACTCCTTAGGTAGTAAAAGCTATGAGTGAGGACTCTGTTGTCTGTCTTCTCATTCTCTTCTATTTCTTCAGTGCATTGTTTACAATGGAGTCCAAGAGGTAATGGTGATTTCTGTTTCTGGAATGTTGTATTCGATGTTTTTTCTTTGATGCACCATGCTTAAGAATAGTGTGTACTTGTTTGCAGATACACTCTTCACAGTTTCTTTGAATCTCTTCAGCAGATGGAGTAATTTAAAAGGACTATGGGACTCTAGGACATGTGGAGGAAGATTTTCAGTCATAGGACTTGGAGAATATAAGAGAGATTAATGAGATGCTGTTAAGATATTGAGTAAGCAAGACATAACTGCTGTATGTTACTGAAATAATAACCAGGCTTCTGGGAGTAAAAAGGCCCTTTTCAGCGTTTGGGGCAGGTGGGATTTGGGAAAACATGTGAAAGTTGGTGTTTGAGCTTTATGCATTAATGTGCCTTTTTACATTTCTTATCAAATTTGAGGGAAGAGATGTAGCATACCTGTCTTTGTGCTGCTGTAGTCACTGTATTTCTGTGACCTCTCCAATGAAGAGTTCTGTGCAAAAAGTGCATCTGGGGTGGAAGAGACCTCTTCCATTCACCTTATCCACTAGCTGTGTTTTGGAGACTAGCTGTGGTAGTCTTTACCATCAACATCCCTTTGCTTGCCTACAAAAGTAGAGCCATTTTCTACCTCACAAGAAAACAGGTAAGTTGGGATTTCGGTAACTGTGAGAATTAATGACTAGAGTCTGTAAACTGTCCTGAGAGTTTAACTGACTGGCAGCATGCTCCAAACAAAAAGTCTTATAAATTATTTAGGAAGTGCAAGATATGAGGAGTATCTCATATTTTCACGTGGTGAGTATTCTGTATTTTCATTGTCATTATTACCGAGAAACTGTGAGGTTCCCTCTATAATAAGGAGAGCCTGGAGGGCACCTATTATGTGTGACAAAGCAGAGATCTTTCTGTTCATTCATAACACATTTCCTTGTCAGCAGGATTGTTTTTAACAACATTGCCTTGAAAGAGAGAATAACAACACCAAGAAGCTTTGTAAGCCCTCTCTGGAAATCTGTGGAATTTGTTTGTTTAGAACATCTATAATTGTTCATGCATTTTGCTTCAGATTGAGGATCATGAAGCTCTGTGTCTGAGAAAATAATCAGTATCTTATCTAAATTAAAATCTAAATTAAATCTATGTGCCTTGTGATTCGACCTTTTCTCTTCTGTGTTTGTTTTATTGTTGGGCTGAATTCACTCTTGTTTCAAAGAAGGTGCAGGAACATTTAAATCTCCAACAGATATCCCATTCAAAGGAAAAATCAGAAGAAATAGGAAGAGCAGCCTGGGAGATCGCATTAGCCTACTCTTGTCATTTTTCTTTCTTTTTACTTGAGATGTGACATGACAGGAATACTGGGTACTACTACTGCTGTAGGTTTTTCACTGGCTGAGTAAAATAGGTAGATGCTTCCTACATTTGCCAAGCTATTTAATTTAAATGTTTCTATATAATGGTAGTGATCACCTGGGAGACTAAACATGCCTTTCCTTTTTATCTGGCATCTGCCTTTCAAACTGGCTCAGTAAAGTACTATTTGAACATGGGCATTTCTGAAGGGAAAAAAAAAAAAAAAAAAGTGGTAAACACCATCTGTCTTCCAAACTATAGAAACAGTTTAACAAAATAAATGTAAAAGATTACATTGTCAGTAACTCTTGTATCCAAAGTAAAGAGGCTGGGGGTATTTACAGGACTCTGACAGGGTCTATGGGTAGGTTGCACTGTTCTCAGGTCAGAAATGACAGGCACCTCCACTCCCTCATGCTGGCCTAGGATCTGTTTGTTCCTCAAGAGCTCAGCTCCCACCAGTCAGGCATGAGAGGGGCCCTTCAGGCACCTGTTGCCCTTTCAGAGTATGTATTTCTGCTTTTGGAATTCAAAGCTCAGCATTCACTGAAATACAAAAAGCCCTGGATTGTTCCTGCCTTTCTCCGTCTATCCTTGCATATCTCTTTGGAAAAACATTATGAAAAATCCACGCCTAACAGGGAACATATTTGTATTCACTTTATAGTCAGGAGTAGGTTATGTTAAAGATTATTTAACACTACCAGAAGCAGAATGCTATAGTATGTCTAATTAAAAATAAAGTGTACTAGCTTCAGCTAGTTCAAAGGCAGAAATTATTTTAATATTCTGTATGTCACAGTATATAATGCAAAAATGTACTGTCGTTGCTAGCTTTGTTTTGATCTACTATTCTTCCTATTGCAAATGAATGTTTAGGAGCCTGCATTTTTTTTTTTTTTAATTTTATTTTTATATTTTTTTCCTGTACTACGTGGGAGTAATCTAGTAATTGTACTATGGAGTTCACCATAAAACCTATAGTCAGCAGCTGAGCATTGGCTCATAACTTTTTAAGAGCCTTTTTCATGCTGTGTTGATGTATAAATACAATTCATATTTTCCAGTTTATAGTGAGCTGGGGGTTGGTGGTGGAGGTGGAATTCAGAATACATTGTGGTATTTAAAATAGAACATGAAGTAGGTTCATGGAAACACAGAAAATATGATGGCACATATTCTTCAGATGCAACACTGTGCTGGATCTGACTGGAATGGAGTTAACTTTCCTCACAGTAGCTCGTATGGTTCTGTGTTTTGGATTTGTGTAAAACAGACCTGGTAGCACACTGACTACTGCTGAATAGGTCTTGCAGAGCAGCAAGAATTTCTCTTTGTCTCCCTCTGTTCTCACCAGTGGGTAGGCTGGAGTGAGCAAGGTGTTGGGAGGGAACACAGCCAGCACAGCTGACCTGAACTGGCCAAAGGTATATCCCATATCATATAATACTGTGCTCAGCAACAGAAACTGTGGGTGGGTGTTGTTGTTTTCCTTGTCGAGGGAACTTGCTCAGAGACTGACTGAGTCTTTTTATGGGAGATGGTGACCGATTGCCTTTACATCACTTTTTTCCCCTTCCTTCTTTTGCTTATTAAGCTGCATTTATTGTGGCCTACCAGTTTTCTCACTTTTGCTCGACCTATTCACTCCTCTGTGGTGGAGGGGAGTGAGCAGCAGTGTGGGTACTAAGACGCTGGCCAGGAGCAGCCCACTGCAGCTGCAAAGACTCTCTAGTATGCTCTACAAAGGTGGATAGAAATGTGATTGTGAGGGATGTATGTGGTGCTTACATGCATTAGTTTTAGAGAGAAGGCCAGGAAATATTTGAATAATTATGAATCATTCCCTTTTAAAACAAATACAAATGAACACTGCTGCAAAACCTAGCTGTTTATGGAGAATTAGTTGTCTATGAATCATGTACTGAGTAAGAAGAACTTCAATATGTTACAAGTCACTGAGACAAACTTACTGTTAGTACAGCTATGCTCATCTGTGTTGTATGGGTGAAAACACATCAGATGTATTTTACTACTTTTTGCTGTTTCACAGTGAAAGTGAGATTTTTCTATAGGGTTACTGTTATATTATTTTCTTAGATAAATTAACAGTGCATAGTTTCTTAAGAAGATTTACTATGGGAGAAACTAATTGGGAGTCTTCCAGGAGCTTGTTACCCATCATATATGCAGTTTTTAAGATCAACAGCTTGAGTAACTGGTAAGTTTATTTAATTTACTCTTTGCATAAAAAAATGTGTTACAATTATACTTACAATTTTTTGTAGATATTCTTTCATTTTCATGTGGTATTATAAAACATCTAAGGGGTAGTGGGAATGTAATACTTCAGACAAACAGTGTGGTTACCATGTTCATTAACTGCCCAACTATTACTTCATGCTTTCAGACCAGTATAATTGTTTCAAAAAGTAGATAGGGAGAGATTTCAAAGAGAACTGAGTAAAACCCAGAAATCGTATATATTAAAATTTGTCTTGAATTGACCTTGTAAAACAGAGTTGCCCCTTTCTCTGAATTTCAGCAATTGTTGTTTCATCGATAGGAAAGACCTATGAAAGCAATTATGCCACAGTTATAGACTTATCTTTCAAGTCTTACAAAATTCAGATTTTGAAATATTTTTTTTTTTTTTTCAAATAAATGTCTATACTCTCCTAAGAGTTCTCAATAGAGTTTAAGTATTGGCCATTGTCCTTTCCTGGTGTGTTTTTTTTTTTTTTTTTTTTTTTTTTTTTTTTGTTTTTGTTTTGTTTTTGTTTTTTTTTCACTGTGAGAAGGAGTTGCTCAAAGTATTATATTTTATGAATGAAAAAAATGCTTACGTTAATATTCTGTGATTTTTGTCTGATTTGACTAGCCAAGTCTATTCAGTGTAGTAAGTAAGTCTACAGTTATTCTTGTTCAAGTTCACTTCACTTTAACTTTCTAAAATGATGAAACCCAACAGTCTGTAAGAATAAACTGTCATGAATTTGGCAAACTTCATGGTTGCAGAAGTACTGAATTCCCTCTTGGTGGCAGAGTCAGAACTGTGACTGAGAATTGCATTATGTTTTCTTATAAGGATACATTCCAACGGAAGCATTATCTGGGAGACCCTCTTGTTACACAAACACAAATTTTAACCTGCTGTAATACTACAATGTGAACAGTTGGCTGAGGCTGAAGTATTTACTGAACTAATAGTTTATGCTAACCTACTGCTTTGCTCAGCAGAGTTCTTCATATATTACTGCACACGTAAGTGAGAGATGCAACTTTACTTCCTCACTACCAGCCTTATAAAAATGCTGTTCTCTCTCAGGCTTCCCTCAGATAAGACCTTCTCCCTCTGTGGTATGTATGAATGCTAATCTGAAAGCATGAATTTCAGAGATGGGACTCTACATTTCATTGTTATTATTATTATTGCCATAGTATACAGTCTAATTTCCTTTTTCATTTATATTTTCTGAAAGAACATCCATATGAAATTTGTTATGATGTTTAGTTTGTTTACTGTGGTCAAAAGTAATTTCAGTGCAAACAACACAGCCTAGAATTTACTTTCCACTTCCAATGTTACTGGCATATTAGCATTAGATCTAGTTAATAATATAGGTGAAATTATAGGAAATTGCAGTGTGTCTGCTAACTGTGCCAACAAAGTTATAAAAACTCAAAAATAGCATTCCAAAAATCCTGTTTTCAATGTCAGTGAGTATGAGGCCTATGAGTTATGAACAGCACAACATAGACAATGAAAATTTGCTAAAAGGTGTTCCTGTATGTTCTTTGGTAAATTTAAGATGTCAGTGTATCACTTTTTACTTTTTGCAGCAACAATTATCAGTTCTATCTTAGGTTACAAATTAATACCCTCTGATGAGCTGCCAGTCTGGAACAACTTATGCTTTTGCTGATTAATATACAATGCCTATCTCTGTTTTTAGATTGGGCTATGCTTTCAAAGCCACCTTTGAGCTGTGAGCTGTTCTAAGTACCTTACATAATGTGTATGGGTATCTCTCTCTCTCTCTTTTTGTTTGTTTGTTTGTTTGTTTGTTTGTTTTCTTTTTCCATCTAGGATATAAGCACTCTGCTCTCTTCATCCAAGAGGACACTGGTACAGCCAGAATGCACAATGACACTGGTTGAGAAACACATGGAGGGTAATCTAAACAAAAATTAAATATTCTTGCATCCTCTAGGGAGAAAATTTTTCAGTGTATCCCCTCTGTAACAATGCGGTTGTGTATGTATATTTATTAATTCCTCCAAAATGTACATAATATATATTTACTATAAAAATTTTGAGTCAACCATTTTTTTTTTTATGGACCAGCATAAACTGCATTGTGGGATATATATTGGACATTTTGGTGTATGCCATGCTTTGTGCAGTTGATAAGCAAATGTGTTAGAAGCATATGCAATTTGGCTGATTAACACAAGAAACATGTTAAATAGCCAGTAACAGATGTGGTTATTTGACAAAATTGACAATTCATTGACATAAGTACATTATTTTTGAGAAGGAAATCTTAAAGTTTTCAATTACTGTTCCACCGGAGCTTACTCAAAACTGCCAAAATGTTTCTCTAAAACCCATGAAATGGAAACCTCGAAATTTAGAGTTTAAAATTCTGCCTTGAACAATAGGATTGTCCCAGGGACTCCATCACCTGTGCTCTGTTCTTAGGTGTCCTTTAATGACTCTGTTGACTTCTGTGAAGACTTCCATCAAGAGGAAAACATTGTTTTCTTCCTGAAGAGGTAGGTGAGATGTAGTAATGACAGACAGCTTACCATCTAAAGATGCATCTAAAGTGCATAGGAGAAGAGCAGAAATCACTTGAGAAACAGAAAGGGATGTTATCCATTCTTGGGAACATTGCAAGTTCTGATTTCTTGAGGGCAGAGCAAGTTTCCTTGAGCTCTTAGCATGAGCTACTCTGGTAGTGAGAAGATAAGTTTCTCACATCTGCTCACATTGGTAAGCAGTTACTGTTATGTGCAGAAATTAGTTATAACATGTGAAGGAATTAAAAGCTTGCTGTAAGTGAGCGTATGTTTTTAAAATACTGTAAATCGAATCTTCATTATTTCAAATTGTGTTAAGAGATTGTGTATTTGAGGAAAAAAATAAAAATAAACTTGTCCACTAACTGGTATAATGTAACTGAACAACAACTCTGAACAACAACTGAAGGGCACTGCATATATCAGAACATGATGCCTATGTAGGATGCTCAGCTGCATTTTGAAACGTTGCCTCTTTGAAGTGTCCTGCTCCTTCATTAACAGCTGTATTACACTTGAGAAGGGCTGATGATAAAAAGATTTCCTGGCAAGCAGCTTCTTCTGTTAAGTGGGGAATGTGATGTGTTTGGCATATATAATTTAGCTAATTTGTACAAGAATCACATTACTTAATCAGCTGTAGATTTGGTTATTGTGTGATAAAGATGGCAATCCATTAATCAATTTATAGGCATAAATACATTATTGTTCAATAAAAAAAAAAAAACAAAAACAAACAAACAAACAAAAAAAAAAAACACAAAGATTTAAAGATCCTTGAATCAATAAATATAATTAAAACAATGGCATGTTGCATTCATTTATTTGATTGTCCTACAGCTGTCTGAAGTGTGGTGAGATCACTGAAGCATGGAGCCAAACAGCCAACACTATATTTAGTTTCGTTTATTGAAATAATGAAAGGGTGTTAATGATAAAGTACAAAAGTGTGTAATAGAAATTAATGTACTGTGAAATAAAATTATGTTTGGAAATCAAGAAGAGTACAGTAAAAGTTAAAGCCTTAAATGTATTTGGAAACCACTTTGTATTGTTTTAATAGAAGAATGGTTTCTTTATGCAAGTTATGAAAAATTATAGGAATGTATTCTAGACATATTAGTAAGAAGAAATCAAATCACCTTGTGAAAAAAGAAACTACCACCCTTAAGCTAATTTCTTGCAAACCAAGAAATGGGGAAAAAAAAAAAAAAAAAAAAAAAAAAAAGGTATGAAAATGACTATGTTAAATGACTATGTTATCTAATTCTTGACTTAGATTTAAATTTTCAGTCATTTAATCAATATCTATTTTCTTTATTTCAGGAAGCCCATGCCAGTGATTGTTAATCTCTAGCTGGAGAACATGCACAGGACACACATGTCTGTAATGGATATGATTCCAGTTTGAGAACCCTCATTGATTACCATTTAAACAAAAAAGTCCTCAGTGAACATATTGAGTGATAAGCATGACTAATTTAGAAGCACAAATTGTCAAACCGTTTCTGTTTCAAATAAGAGAAATAAGCAAGTAAGATTTGGAAGAAACCATAAAACTAGTAAAAATGTAATGATACTTAATTACTGTCTGTTAAAACAATTAGCATTTGCTTAAAGACATTGTACTTAAAAGAAGTTTTCTTTTTACCATTTTATGTTTCAGTAGAATTAGCAAGCAAGAAAAACTGCATCTGGTTTGTGCACAATGTCCTAGCAAAAATGCAGCATGAATAAGCACCATTTGCTATCTTTATACATGCAGCACTTAAAACTTGCAAATATTTTAGATAACACCAAAAATTCTAGATTTGGTGATCATTATCTTCAAAAAGAAAAATGTATTTTGGCAGGGATCTTTGAGAAAGATTGAAGGTAAAGTTATATTCATTGGCTCTGACTTGTTATTTGCATTTCAAAAGACTTTTTGATTTTCTTTACCATATTTGTTTTCTAAGCCACCTCCTGGAAGGAAGGAATGAGTGATTAAGACATTGGCCTGGAGTTGAGGGACCTCAGAACTACCGTATGAATACTTCCTGTATAACACTGGAGTTATTACTTCTTTTCTGTGGCTTTTTTTTTCAGATCATTTGCTATGAGGTCAACTTATGTCATGACAACCATGTTCTCTAAAGTCAAAGGAGTGAGAAGCGATTTAAACCATCTATTATCTAAGAATGCCTGGCAGCCTATGCGGTCAATAAACTCGTTGCTCACGGTGAGTCATACACTAATTTGTATGACAATATCCATTTTTCTAACAGAGGGAAGAACAGTTGGGTCTTACAAAAATTATTTAATGAGTAAATTGAATGAGGCCATAGTAGCATTAGAACATTATGAGTAAAAAAGAAGGCAATACATTTTCTGTGCACAAGTCAGGAAAGAGGTAGTATAGATGGAGCAAATGATATAAAATGAATCCAGAAAAGTAAAATAATGGGGTGTGTATACTTTGATCTTACTGAATCTTTTGACCATCAAAGGCTTGTATACACTAAAGAAAGCGTATTTTCAAAGTATTTCCATTGTTATCTCCTGAGGCTTGTTTCACTAGAAAAGCATACTGAAAAGAAGACATAGCTTCCATGAGAGGAGGAAGCATGAACCTGTGTTGGAGTGGACACTGTGTTATGGCACAATGGAGTAGGGTCTCTTTGTGTCTTGAATCAGGCACTTCTGAGTGAAGTCCATTTAGCTGATTGCCTGAGACTGGGAGAGAAAAGAAGGTGAAATAAGTATCTGGAAACACAAAATCCAGAATTATTTATTGTTGGGTCCTTGAAAATGCAAGCATTCCTTTTGGAAGAAAGAATAAATAAGCATAAAAAATATTTCACTCTTCCTGTTTATATGAGATACATTTTTATTTTCTTCTGCTGTTTGTATCAGAGTATAAACAAACGTAGACAGTGATGCTGTCTGTTTTCTAAAGAAATTTTAATCCAAATAAAACCTGAAGCAGCAAATAGT
This sequence comes from Aythya fuligula, assembly GCF_009819795.1. Lineage (NCBI taxonomy): Eukaryota > Metazoa > Chordata > Aves > Anseriformes > Anatidae > Aythya > Aythya fuligula. The sequence goes on from NC_045562.1 coordinate 39,839,266, forward strand.
AGTAAACAGCAAAGGGAAACAAAGGAAGTGTGTAGGCTTTGAGAAGAAAAACAGCTTATACAGTGCATTAGATGAGTATTATTATGGCTCCTAACTACATGTAATGTAATTTCCCATAGTTTTATATCAATAAAGAAGGCACATTGACAAAATTTTAAGGAATACATATAAGCTTGAGGTACTCAGATGTTAAAGGATAATTACTCAATAAATGCTGAAACAGAACAAAAGAAAAACTAGGAACACAAAGAAAAGAATAGCAAGCCCCAGTCTGAACAGCTCAGTAGAGCTGTTTTCTGTTTGGATATCTGGTATTTGTTTTCTCACAGGTTTAGATCTGTACCACACTCATCATTGATTTCCAATCTTAAGGCATCTCAGTATTTACAGCAGTGCAGCTTCCCAGGCAAGATCAAGCTACAGCTTTTCTACTATCTAGCCATGATTTTTACAGTCCTTTCTTTATCAGCAACACTTTCTAGGCAGGTCTATAGTAGCTCCTGGCACTTGGTCATAACTTGCACATTGACGATTTCAATTCACTAACTAAATAATCATTGAAGTAAAAAGCACTAATTTAATTGACACTAAACTTCAAAGTCTGATTCCACCCTTCTGACTACAATGCTCTCTGAGTGCTGATTTTAGTTGTACAAAATTACTGAATTTTGACATGAATTGTATGGTCTCATTCAGGATTGGAGTGATGGGTTTTACATATAATATAACTGAGTTCATATATGAATAGTGAAATTAATACTGGGGAAATGGAAAATACTGCAGTGCTCTGAGCTATAGGCCCACTTGCTGTCAGTAGCACAATTGATGGTGCTGTCAGCAGGATAGCACTGAGATAGTCTTTAGCAGCTTCTCAGGAAGTCCAATTTAATTAAAAGCTTATCTCTTAATGCAACGTCGAGCTTCTATATGACAAAGAAGTGTTTCCCACGATGTTAGTTTTCACGGCATCACACCATGCAGCATGTTGACTTCTCTCTCCATCACAGTAGAGGAAATTACTGTTTTGCCTTTGTTTTCCCTGCTGCTGGAAGAATGCTGGATTTGTGAGCATTTTTGTTTTCTTTTCTACATGCTTTCCAAGATAACCAGACCATGAAAATCTGAGAAATAACTTGAAATGAGGCTTATTAAACTTGCATAAATCTGATTTTTATGGAGCCTGCACCGTGACTTTCACTTATTGAAAGTAACAGTAAGAAGCTAATGTGAACTTGCAGGCAGATTAGCAGGCTCTTGCTGCAGTATGTTTTAGACTTTATGTCCAAGAAAGACTCTGGCTCTTAAGTTGGTTAAGTGCTCTGATTGTAGCTTTCATTTTCAAGAAGTAGGAAAATGGCATGTATAGCTCCTAGGAGCTTCAATATGTCAGAATCTAATTATTCCCTAGAAGAGTAACTCATCTGCTTTTGGAGGACTTTAGTAACAGGAAAACCCAGACACTAGTTCTGTATGTTTCCAACTGCCTAAAAGACAAGGAATCCTTTCAGACTGCAGTTTGACATTGGCAAATTTTGAAAATTACTTGTGGGAGAGAATTGAAATGTCTATCACGTGTATTTTATATATATATATATATATATTACTTCTCTGCATTTATAGATTCTACCTTTAAACGTATCTATTTCCCACAAAGGTCATGTGTACATCATGAAAGTACTTCATGAATATACATCACGGTATATTCTGTCCATTCTGTTCATTGGGCCAAAGTAATTTTATGTTTGTGCATTTCTTAATTTCTGAAAGCGTTTAATTAAATCCAACAAATTTGTTTAAATTGTCCGTCAAAAGTTTATATTCAGTATTATTTTGTTGAATATTTTAATAGAAAAACAGATGAACAGTGTTTTGTTCTATTAACAAACAAAATATTGGCCAAATCCAGTTCATTAGTGTGTTGATAACTTACACCTTGCAGACAAGTGGAGCTTCTGTTCCAGCCCAAGGAGTCTGATGAAATGACTTTCTAATCCTATAGCCTACTTCATATTCATGGAGGTGATTTAAGAAGAATGAGGGGAGAGTCTGCACAGAGTTTTAGAACAGTTTGGATGCAAACTGAAGTTTCTATGCAATAAGAAACATTCCTGAGCTGTGATATGTTGATGTTCATCTTGAAACCTACAAATTCTACTTTTTGGGACCTTGGAATTTAATTTGGGCTATTCCGGAGAAAGAAGACTGACACAAAAAATTAATCTAATCAGAGTCTGTTTTTTTCCCTACCATTGGCCCCGAGCCAAGGTTGATCTTATTTCACAGCCAATTCTTATTAAATATTCTGAGGGCAAAGAGCAGGTTTTTCTTGGCAAAGGAGAAACATTTTTATCATTACGAAAATATTTACAACAACTCAAACTATCTGGGACTTTTTGTTACTTTCACATTAAACTTGTCATGATATAGGTGGCTGTGGAGGATATAACTAGTGAGAAGTAACGTCTCTGGAGGGGTGTTTAGAACTCACCAAAAAGGCAGGTCACACAAATAGAAGAGAACAGAAACATCCATGCAAGTGATATCTGAAAGAGTAACATAACCTATCAATATGTTAAAAAAAGATCCTAGTTTATGTTCCACATACAATATTTGTGGCTGTTAAATCAGTACCTTCTGCTTATTTTTTCCCAGGGCTCTCAAATTCTTGTTTATCACTGCTTTCCACAATACTCACCCACTGACTGTGTATGTATGGCTGACATTTTTATTTTTAAGTTATACTAAATGGTTGTTCCCAAAGACTAGCTGATCTGTGTCTTTCCCAACCTTTTCAGTGCTTACCAGTCTCTCAGTAGCAAATCCCTGAAGTCTAATGCCATCTACAGTTCTTCATCAGTAACATTTTAATGTTGACTTCCAAATAATTATCAAATGTTTAGGATAATATAGGTGCATGAATTGTTTGGTAGAGGCTACTACTAGTATAATGGCCTGCCATAGGTTTCTAGCACCACCACAGATGGAGGGTATCTGAAATGTCAGCTGTGAGACAGGATCTAGTGAGGTCTGAACTCTTGTAGGTTGTTAGCTGAGCCAGTGGTTGAATCCCTCCCAAAACCCAGGTACAGGACAGGAATCCTGCTGGTGTATTGTGGGGCCTGCTTGTGCTCATGCAGTTCCTTCAGTACCTAATTATCCTTCTTCCATCCCTTCAATTCTTCTATGGCTTTGGTGAAGCCAAGTGATCCAGATAGCGATTCCATTATTGCTATCTGCCACAGGAATTAATATTTGTCCTTGTCTTTTTTTTTTTTTTTTTTTTTTTTTTCTTTTCCCATGCCCTTGTGCCAACTTTAAATATAATGACATACTGGCATTTAATATATGAAGGTAGGCTATACTGGAAAAAAAATAATCAAAGTTAATTGTTTTTTCTTTAGCTTTCATTGAAGTTTTCTTGCTTACCTTTTATTTCTAAATGACATTCATAATACAAAACATGAGGAGTTTTGTACACCATGTGATATTGCTGAATATAATGATATGATTCAGGTGCAAATTGAGGCTGAAAATGAAGCGGAGTGCTCCCAGCATGTTAAGATAGTTCTATGTCATTATTCAGCTTGGTTGTGCAGTCAAAAGTGTCTAAATGTGACTATAGGTAGAAAAAGAAAATACATTTAAAACACTGTCAAAAAAAGGCATTGAACAACCAAGAGTATGTTCATGTGTGCATCTTCCTCTGTACATGCATAGACACACAACGGTTGTCCATCATTATGACAGTTTCTTGCTTATGAAACTAAAGTCCAAGGAAAATGCATTTTACAATACATGTTTTTTATTTCACTTCTCCGTATCATTTCTTCTGCTGTAGCTAACCAGCTACCAGTGGCTTGCTAGCTCTTGCACACTACACAAGCGTTATTAGGTAGCTGATTTCCAGTTCTGTTGAGAGTAGTTCGGATTGTTGCATATTATCTTCGCAAAGTTATAGTTACTGAGTCTAAAAGTAATATCACTGAAACACTGCAATTTCTATGAATTCTCATGAATTTTGCATTGATATTTGTATTTGAAAAATCTAACTCTTATGTTTGCTAATTTCTTTTGTCGTAATTCTTAGTAACATACAAGAAAATTTATTCAGAAGAACATCTTCCAGCAATATTGCATGTGCTTTATTCCCATTTTAGATACAGCATTATTCCTTTCTATGAGATGTAATGAGTTTTCGACAAGATTGCTTACTGCTTAAATATGTGGAAAAGGAACATGCAAGAAGGAATAATAGTAAAATTAGTAGCTAAAGCAAATTTCTTTGTCTTGTGGAAAAATCATGAATCTTTTCTCTGCTTATTCAACTGCTTAGTAGGATGAGAAAGCATACAGTTAGAAGTATAATAAATCAGTTTGCAATATAAAAATGTGATTGATTCTACCACTAAGTTAGGGTGTACAATATATGATGCTGGTGCACTATAGCTATGTCAACATACTATAAGAGGGAATTTTAACAATCTTGTAATAGCTTCCATATGGAAATGTCTATTCTGTGTAATTACATTAAAGAGGGGAAGTTAATAGTTATCTCATTTTTTTAAAAAGATTATTATTTATTGACATGATAATAAGGAAGGGGGAAATTTTAGGTATGTAATATATGGATATAGGTATGTAATATATGGGTAGGGAGGTTTTTTTTGTTTGTTTGTTTTGTTTTGTTTTGTTTTGTTTTCAGAAACTGGGAGAAAGAAAGGATAGATTCTAGGAAGCCTTTAAATTTGCAGTATCATCTTTCTTTTTGCCTCCCACATGCCTGCAGATCATAAAATCTGTGACCAGGAAGGTCAATGTGTTTAAATATAATCCAAATCTACATCCAGGCCCACAGAAAATCTGCTCTACCAAAATTATCTGTACTCCATAGTACAATAGAAAGTTCTTGGTTTGCTTTTAAGACAGATGACCTCATTCTTTTTGGGGTAATACATGCTTCTAATAAAAGAAAATACAGACTGAAGGGTAATGAAGAAGTGAGCTTCAGTGGGATCACGTGTGACCAGCAGTCTGGCACTCCTCAGGTCCTTTTGCAGTGAGCTGTGTTGGGGAAATTCTACCTCTCACACATCCAAGAATGTTTTCTATTGCAGAATTACCTTAATTTTTTTTTTTTTTTTTTTTTTTTTTTTTTTTTTTTTTTTAATATTTCAACTATTGGTCCTTGTGGAGGTGTTTTATTGAGTTGAATGCTATAAGAATGGCCCAAGTATTGAGTCTGAGAAAACTCAATTGCTTGTCTCTCCACCTCACATTAGACAGGTGAGCAGCGTGTGTTGGACCGCCCACAGCAGTTGTTCCTTCACACAAACACACAATAACACGTGTGTATATTTTATATATATTAGAAAAAGTGATACATCACATATTGCATAAAGTAGAGAGCAAGCTTTACATGTTGACTTTCTCTGCTCTTATGTGATAAAAGCTTGTCATTGTGTTCACAGTAGCAACAACTAACATAAACTAAAAATGAATTTTTCTTTTATCCCAGTTTTTATTGAGTTTCATCTTCCTGTTTGCTGCCTTGGGCTATTATTTTGTACACCTGCACTCAGCCAGAAATATAATGAAAAAGAATCAATCTCTGAAGAGAAAGTTATCACCAGCCAATAATATTGGGCCACTTTCATGGGTCCTGCAGTGTTTCATCCAATTGCCAAAATGCTTTACCATTATAAACGGAAGATAGTAACTCAGCTGCTCTTCCTGGTAAGTACAAAATCATTGTATTACCCAGAAGATCTAGAATTAATAATAGAAGATCTAGAATTAATAATTATTAGTATTGTGGTATTCATTAGGACAGAATGAAAACATTGTAAGTTTATGTATCTAGAATAGACTGTCTAAAATATTGATGGACAAGAATAGCAGAAAAGCATTATTTCTGAGAAAATTGGTGAGTGCATTATTCTGTGTGCATTAACTTTGTGTGTGTTTGTGTGTTCAAAGCTGTTCATGCTCTGTGATTTTCTCCCTTTAAAATTCAAATATTGCAGAAATTTATTGATAAGTAACAAACTTGCAAGGCATTCACTGAGCATATTTATGTTCCAGGTGTTTAGACAGCATGTACAAGTGTTCTCTTTGTGATTGGATGAGAATTGAGCTTGAAATCAGTTTCCTTGTGTTGCCATTCATAACTATTTTAAACGATCTGTAACTGTCCACATTAAATTCATTCATTTCAGCAAGTATTTCTGCTACTAAATTAATTTGCTTGAATGCAAATACATAGGTGGTATGGATACTTTAAAAGCAAATATAATCAGTTTGCTACTACATTGGGAAAGTATTTCTATCTTCCTGTGTTATGTATAAAATATAACATTGCTACTAGAATTGCGTTATTTCTATCTTCAGCCTACAGTAGATTTGGAATTGAGTCTGCTGAGTCATTGGTTCAACTGTTGCCATTGATGTGTTTTTGGATACAGTAAAATGATTGATTCCATGTGTACTATAAATGAATCAAAATTAATCAAAACTGGACATTAATTTAGCATTTGAAGCAGTCCTGGCACAGAGCACTTGCTCTCAGGAGGGAAGATCTGATTGTTATTCTGCAGAAGAACTTGACAATCAGAAATAAAGTTAAGAACATTTTTTTCCTTCTCCTCAAAAAAAAAAAAAAGGAAAAAAGCAACTGAAAAACATTTCAAAGTAGATTGTAAAATGCTTTTGGAATCTTTTCTTTGGTGAAGACTTTTTTCTGGAACTTAACAATTAACAAACAATTAAGACATGTTGGAAGTGTTATCTCAGATAGTCTTCGTTTCCACTGGGTCCAAGACAAATTTGTCTGTCAGCATGAGAACTAAACCTCACACCCCAAATTCTTCTAGTTTAACTTCAGCCAAGGCTGCTCACTGCACAGCTTCAGACAATTTGACAGGATGTCACCTTCCTTGGGAAAAAATATTCTGAGAATCTGCATGTATTGGAGAGAAGCTCAGATAATAAATATGTACTATTAGAAGCATACATTTTAGTTTCAGCTAAAGGTTTCTAAATTCTTCAGAAATGGAGGGCTCATCTGAGTTAGTTATCAGATTTATTTGGACAGACAACAATCAAAAAGTACAGACAAAGATTTAGACAGCTGGGCATTCAGATGTGAAGTAGTTCTGCAGATGACTGAGGCATTTAGAGAGGACTTTTCACATGCTTAAATAGGAATTGAACTCCAGATTGACGTGTGGTACATTACTGGCTGAGTTGACGACATACTGCTTTTCTGGTCTAGCAAGTGTCTGTCCTAAATTATTTAATTTTCCCCCAATTAGTTATTCCACCTATGGTCTGCTGCTATGACAGTCTGGATGGTCTGACTGTTCACAAACCTAGTACATGTGGCCATTTCTGAATATCCCAATGTTAAGGAAATACATTCAGGGAGGAAAATGGGGGGAAGTCATTCATGGATATGTTTAAAACCTTTAATTCATTCCATGATGGAACAGAACTTTTTTTTTAATCTTTTATTTTTTTTTTTAATTATTATTTTATTATTATTATTATTATTATTTGGTAAGGTTTGGGTTGTAGTTTGGTTCTGGATATAGCCAGCACCTTCTTTGCCTTGTATTTCTGAGGCTATGGATATACACAGACATGATATGCAAAAAAAAGGCTGACAGGCTACTTCACAACATATACTTCAGCCCAGCATCTCTAGGCATGCATGCAGGGATCGCTGCCCCTGCTGATGCCAGCAGCAACCCAGTGGGACATCATCTCTTGCTCAATAGGTAGCCCAGCTGAAGCCACTTGGCTGTGCAACCCATACCATGCAGCCATGCTCGTATTTGCCTCTGTCTGCTGACAGAGCCCTCTCTCTGCACACCTTTTGCATCCTAATTTCATTATGTTGTGTAAGGTTGAAAAGATTCTGCTTCCTGGGTCAATTTTTTTGCAGGTTTATTTAGGTTGACATCTGTCTAACTGGGAAAACTATGTCTGGTCTTCATTAAGATATTTCTGAAGACAAACTTTAAAGACCTTGCCTAATAAGAGTGTTTTCTTTTAAAACGTGTTGTGATTAAATGCGGTCAATTACCATCTTATTCCAAACCCACTGATTATAAAGCCAATTACATGAGAGCCAAGAACACACAGTTCCTTCTGGCTGCACTGGAAATTAGTCACATTGAAGCCAAATTAACTTTTTAACTGCTCTCATGATCTGTAAACAGGCTCTCAAAAATGAATCCCCACACTCCCTCCTTTTCTTGCACTCACTACTGTAGCTTCCCACCTAGTCTTTCCTAAAGCTTTATCAGCCCACTTCTTGTGCTCTTCTTCCCTGAGCCCAGTCCAGAGGAGCTGACACCCACTCAATTGATACCCCAACTTTATACCCCAAAGTTTGAAATATCAGGTGGTGTTTCTCCATTGCTCTAGTATACTGCAACTATTTTCAGAACACAGAGAGGCCAAGGGCTGATTTAAGTTATAGCTAAAGGGCTATCTCATGTGTTTTTTGCCTGTGCAAATTTAAACACAGAGCGTGTGCAAAATGCTACAGAGCAGTTCCCTTATATACTCCTTGTGTGGCTGAAGCGCTGCTTTATCTAGAAGAGAGACATTTCCACAGAGATGCACAGTAAAAAGATTCCCTAAACTGTAAATCTGCTTAAAGGTGACTACTTGTCCCCTCAATAAAATAAACCAATGTTATAGTATATTTTTGGTACAGTATTAGCAGATAAACAGTGTTGTTTGTTTTTTTTTTTTTTTTTCTCTTTCTTTTTTTTTCAAAAGGTTGTTTAAGAAAAAGAAAGAATAGCAGAGAGCAGACATATGTTGTGCCTTTTCATTGAATCATTTATTTCTCTCTCCCTCGCATTGCCTGTTGTGTCCTGCAGTTTCCTGCAGTTTTTATTCTGGGTCAATATTAGGACCCTTTTTTTGTGGTTTTAAAAAATTAAGTGTAACATTCCTACTGTATTCAATTTGGGAGTTAATTGAAAATCTCTAAGGGATCATATTAATTATTGGCAGTTTCAAGTATTGCACCTGAAATTGCTTATCATATGGTCACAGTGCATTAAAAGGCTACTCTAGGCATGCTGATTATTGAAAACTCAATTTTCGCATGTGGATACTTGTTTTTCATAGCACGTTTAGTGAGTCAGTCTTCACTTCTTGGTTGTAGGAAAAATCTTACCTTGTTGTCAGTGTTGCAAGCCCTTGCTTGCAGAAGGATCAGCAGTAGGTAAGAAAACAGCATCCCGGGTTTTCTTGAAAACTGAAAATATCATCCAAGACAGAACAAATAGAGTAACTGCAGCAATGCCGCACTCCATTTTAACTAAGATAGTAGATACTGTCTTATTCATATACTCCTCTCTAAGCTTATTTTCTTTTCTGAGGCTGCTTAGTAATTCCTTCAGCTTAATGAGCTACCATTTTGGCAACCACTAAGCAACTTTGATTTAGTGATGTGACGTTCTTAAAAAGAAACAGTTGTAAATGTGCTGAGAGAGCTGGCTTCTTGCTCTTTGGCACCATAGCAGATACTGGCTTCAAATAAAAACACTTGCTTTGGTACTGACAAGAAACTTCACGTTGTTTCTGTGTTAGTCATACTGTATGTCAACCTCTGTTGGGGTGGAAGCATTGGCTGTCATCATGTGGAATTAGCCTAACATGCAGGATCTGATCCAGAATTCAGAGAGGCATTACACAGACTGATTACCTGGAACAGAGATCAAAGAGTAGGCAGATTTTTACCATGAAGAATCTCCATGATGACTTCCTTCAAATATTGCCTCACTTAAGTTTCTCAGTTGCCTTTTAAATGGTTGTCTTAATCATAGTATAGATGACTGAAGTGAATACAGACTTAGGATCTGTAAGTTTCTCATGATAGCAGTTTGAGTTAATAAAATTTTCTTTTCTTTTCTTTTCTTTCTATTTGATTTATAAAAGAATACAGATTTCTGTATTCCTTTTTTTCAATATCAAAAAAATAAAAATAATTAAAATTCCTATTATTCCCGCAGATTGGAAAAGAAAAAAATATCTATCCTTTACTTTTTACAAGTGCTGGAGAACTATCCATATGTGGCAAGTATGAATAGTTGTGCAAGAATTTCCCCTCTTATTTTTTGGTATTTTTTTAAGCCTATGATTCATTTTTCACTCTGCGTACTTTAGCTTAATTTTTTGCATGTTTCCTTTCCTTATCTGCTCCTTCTTCCCACACTGCCTGTCTTCTCTTCCGTGCTCTTCCCTCTGTATGCATCTCCCATACATAATCACCGCTCTTTGCGTAAAGGTTGAATTTCCTCACAGACAGACAATTAAAACAAAGAAACAAGCAGGAAAAACAAACAAACAAACAACAAAAAAAAAACAACAAACACCAACCAAACAAACAAGGGAACTCTAAGAAGACAGAAGGGGTAACATTAGCTCTTAACTCTTTCATACTTCCACAGTTTATCTCCCCTTGTAATTTTTCCCTCTGTAGCAAAATCCAGTAAATACTTAAATGTGTGTAAATTTATTCACTTTGGGGACTGACAGAAAAGGGAGATTTTAAATTCAGAATGTCTTCCAAGCAAAAGGAAAGTATATATATATATAAGAAATTCACTTCATATTTTCAGTCTAATTGAATTTTTTAATCTTTTAAATATTGAAACCATACTTCTTGATGCTTGGAATGCAAGCTTCCCTTGATGATACAGTTAAATCTGAAGGCTTATCCTTGGGAAAAAAAATAAATTCATTATTTAGAAGTCAATGTATAGTACTGAATACTGTTATGTAACAGGCTGCAGACAAATTATTATTATACATTTTCAGAAACTAACATGTCTAAACATTGTTTATTTATTTCTGCTGATAGAATTGTAATCAGATTGTTTATTTGATAAGTCTCATTCACCACCCAGTGGAGGCAATGGCTGTGGAACAGAAAGAGAATAAAAATGACTGAAATAAGTGATGGGAACAACTAGTCACCTGTTTCATTAAGTACCATCAGAAATCTGGGGTATTTCTACACATGTTCCTTAGCATAGGAAATAGATTTTGCAACATTGGCAAAATTGTTTGGGGGGGGCGGGGGGAAGAGTGTTTTTTTTTTTTTAATTATTATTTTTTATTTATATATTTTTTGTCATATAGATCTTGAAGTTTAAATCTTTCCATTGTTTTTGGACTACTCCATTTGAAAACATTCTGAAGTGTGACTATTAAAACATTCAGATAATTATTTGATGGCTTTAATAGGGAATAAATACTCTGCCAGCACTCTAATTTTTACCTTTGATGTCAGCTAATGGGAGAGCAGAGTTTCAGGTACTTGTATCTGAAGGCTGAAATGTTTCTTGGTCTTGACTACAGGAGATGCTCTTTGGACTCCACCTTCTCATCGCAATGATGAAAATCTGATTTGTATGATATTGTACTCTCTACATTGAATTCAAGGAACCCTAAAGGTACTTTCTTTTCTTTACTTACGGAATTATGTAATATGTAGATTCAAAACCATGATGAATTGGTAACTGACATATGTTTGAAGGCTGTTGTAAGTGGGACATATTTTGAATTAATTGTTGTAGCTTGGAAAAAAATAATATTTTTAGACAAAAAAAAATAGTTCTAGTATTGTATCGTAATTTTGCTTAGGTTTTGGCTAAAGACAGACTCTATTTTAAAAGTAAAAATAAATAAAATAAGCTCATCCAAGGAGAATTTAAGCTCCATGAAATTAATAGGAGTAGCACTAGATAGCTAAATAAACATTTTCTTAAAATCCCCATCTCAGAAGAAATTCCTGCATAAGTTTCAGTGCCAGCAAGAATGAAACAATTGCACAGAATAGGCGTGCACTATTCTCTTGCTCAGAAAGATCTCCAGTGAAGTTGATTAAGGTGTATATAGTCCAATGTTTCCAGCCACGCGTATAATTTTCATATCTTGCTCTACTCAGATTAAATATTAAGCCTATATTTTGCCTTGCAGTAAACCCTATTCATAACAGAAGAGATCAAAAACAAATTTTGCATATGCATTTAACCTTCCTATTCATTTTTACTAACTGGAATGACAACAGACTGATAGCATGATATTTCTGATATTTTCTGTAACGAAGGAGGACAATCTTTCCCAGACATTTTGTTTTAAACCTAAAAAAAATCCCAGATTTTTCTAGCTCCCCAGACACTTTCTTACCAGCAAGAAAGATATGGCTAAAGAATAAATTCTAATTGTTCACCTTTGTGGGGATATGAATAACATGCATATTAGATTTCTCATGCAAAGAAATGCCAAGAAGTTTTTGTGTTCCTGGAGATTTCAGTAGTCTGCAGAGATAAGGGCCATTGATTTGATTTGTTATCTCTTGTGTACTTTGAAGGCAATCATGATTCCTAGTTTTTAATATTCTTTTTTTCCCATGGAATATGGAGAGGCCGTGTCAACATATCTAAAACAATATATATGTATATTGCATGTGTGTGTATTTTAAAGCTTTCAGTATTTTTTCTTAAACTATTTGTATTTCAAAGGCTTGATCTAAAACCAAATGAAGTCATATTCCCAGTGTTTTCAGTGTGCTTTGGACTGCCTATTCTATTTTATATCAACTAAATGTGCATGTATTTATTTTTTCAGTTAGGGTGCAGCTCTCAAAAGATCTTCAATAAGATTTAATTACTAGAAATAAATAGTAACCCTTAATTTGGAATATGTGACTGAAAGTCATGTTTCACCTTTAAGAAATAAAATATTTGTGTGTTCAGCTGAGCAGTGAGACAGTAATTCTCATCTACTTACATGGGCATAGCCCTTTAGCAATATCACATATTGTATGAAAAGGATATCTTGTTTGTATGAAAAGACATGTTAGTTTATGCCTGTTTTTTCATAACATTTAACTGGATTTTAAATCTCTCTGCTAACTCACATTGCTATGGTAGCATTCAGTACCAGTCCATGCACTAACTTTTTGGACTGACACCAAAATAAAGAGTAAAATGTTAAATATCATAAAAGACACTTGGATAATTTGAGGTGCAACATGAAGCTGAGTGAATTTTAGGTTTTCAGCCAGCCAATTTGCAAATAAGTTCCATTTTCCCCAAACCATTTGCAAATATAGACAGAATTTGTCAATTAATATTTGTAGAGTGAAGGGGGCTGGCTAGAGGGATAGGAGAAAGGGGAAAAAGAAAAGAAAAGGAGAGAGGAACAGAAATGCTTTACAGAAATTTCAGTTATATCCTTGCAGAATGTTCTTGGTGAATGACCCTTGCCTGGCTGTGCCAGTACCTCTGGCCAGGCAAAAAAGACTTCCTTTCAAAGCTGCAAGTTCCTGGGATACCTTGGGGATTCAGCAGAGCTTTTACCACTGAGGCTGCCATGCTGTCAGTAAGACACCGTTGTTCACTAAATACATTTAATAAATAGAAAAAAAAAATGCAGATGACTATAAGAACATATATAAAATGCATTTGGAAGATGTAAGTACATCACCTTATGCCTTGCTATACTCCATTGTGCCCCCAGTGCAGTAATATGAAGTTGCTGTGCATCTTGGCATATGAAATTTCTACCCTCTGTTGTGCTATTCTTATGATTAGATTTCTGGTTTGAAAGCAACATTTGTATTTAGATTCTTATTTTTCTTTTCCTTTGCCATAATGTTATATTTAAAGCATCTTTTATAACGAGTACATTGTTGTTCTGGAAACCTCATCACCACTCCTAACAGGGTACAACATAATCACTCTATTTTCTTTTAGAGAAGTTATTTGTTGTTGTTGTTGTTATTTTTATTTATTTCTATTTTCCCACCTCTGTTCATTTTTCTTGCTTCTCTGCCCCTGCCCAACAAAGATTCATTGTAATAGAAAACAGGCTCAGTAATAACTGCCTGTTATGTTTTTGCTTAATGTAGTGTGCAAAATATGACAAGGGTGAATGTTAGTAGATGTAGCAACAATCAGAATGTTTCTTTTATTCTAGCTGTTGTATCCTGTATATGAAATAGTTGGAAAACATGTTAAACAAGCAGGGAGAGTAAGTCATAAATCTAAAGGCTGGAAATTTCAATTGTACATTTTTTTCCTGAATATTGAAAAAGAGAGTGGTGGAATGACGTAGTATCTAAGATTAATGCATTAAAAACAAACAAGCAAACAAAAAACCACAATCACTAATGTATTAAGTTTGATGAATACTCATGGTATAAATAATTCTTTCAGTATGCACTGCAATCTCTCTTCATCTGCATCATATTGAAAACTGATTGTGGTTGCTAGCCCCTTCATCTAGATGCTATTTTAACTAAGAAACCTTAGTTTTAATTTAATTCAATTTAAAACATTTCCAGGTTACTGCTAACAAACTGTACTAACAAATCATTCAAGTCTGACACACATTTTACAAACTGCAACTACTATGAAAATACGGTTTAATTTATACCATTACTATACATTTACTTTAAATGTTAATCTGTCACAAAAACACATGTATTTCTTACATTTTCTGTAGGAATATATTTCCAATCTATATGCATAACCCATAAAACAGTTGCTGTCACCCATATACCCTCCTATCTTAACTTTGATTCATATATTTGAGAAGTATCTTCATGACAATTTTCATTGCCTTGCTAATCTGAATTTATTCATTCTGGATGCATTCATTTACTGTTCTATCTTTAGTATTCCAAGAAAAGCTGCAGAGTAGTGTATATTCATTGTTTCAGTTCTATAACTGTATTTATTTATTTGTAAATCAATATATTTCAAGCCTCAAACTGAGGTCCACGGTGTTGGATCAAGAATCAAAGAATCAAGAATCTTGGATTCTTGATTCCTTGGCTTCTGTTTTGACAGGAACTTCAAGTTTTCTTGCAGACCTTTGCATCACATCTACTCTCAAAAGAAAAGATATCTCTGTAGGTGAGAAACATGCAACTATATTAGACAAAGCTGCTGAGTAGGCTGACTTAAAAGTCAATGTCAAGTGTGAATTTAATATACAGGAGGTGACGCAGTTGGTTATTTAAAAGAACCTGCTTTCCAAAATATCAAGAACTCAGGGCAGAACAATTATCATGATCTAGAATAAATAGATATGTTTACTTTGTATATGAAAAAATGTGTGTAATTGCATAATTGTTTTAACAATAAATGCCCTGCAGGGTATCTGCATATGAAATATCATATGTGATATATGTTTTTGTGGAAGGAACTGGAAAAAATAAGTCCAGAGTTCCATGAAATAATAAGTGATCTTCTAGGTTTTGAAGGATAATCTATTACTTCTGCTGAAAAAAAATGCAAGGTTGTTTAAAATGACTGTTTATAAATGTATTTATATTACTAGGTTCCCTTTGTCCTATAACTCCTATTAATTTAGGTCAAGGAGCCAGTCACAGTCCTGATTCCAAATAGTACTTTTTCAACACCGCTTTCTGTTGTGTCGTTGGTGCAAGGTGTTTATAGATGTCCTGGCAGCAGATGATGAACATTGTTTTACACCAGTCTCCATTTGAAACCTTCTCTGACACGTCACTTACTCTGAAAAGAGCTGGGCACTGAACATGAACTTACATTAATAAAACTTTAGAGCATTCACAGAGTAATGAATTTAATCCATCTCTTTTTAAGAGGCAAAAGTTTCCTTTGCTCTGTGTGCCACTTAAAATGTGCTAGACATCAGCCGATATCATTGAGCCTTGATTTTTTTAATTATTATTATTATTTTATTTTTCCTCCATTGTATATATTCATATATATATATCTTCATGTTCCAAATGCAATAGATGACTTAACAATGACATGCAAACTTGATGGAGTTCCTTCATAATTTACATTTCAACACTATAGAAGAATAATATATTTCACAGTTAACATCGTCCACACAGTTGACTTTGGAATCTTTACATTCCTTCAGTGCAGGGAGAAGAAACTTTATTTTTCTAACAGGACAATAAAATAACCTACCCAAATGGAATATTTTAGGTTATGCAGTACTACTTCTGTTTGGTGCTGAATTTTAACTTTCCTTTAAAGCTTTTCTCCTGAGATACATCAATAAGCTATTTCCTCTGCTCATCTCTTCAAGAAATAGAAAATGTAAGATATAAAATGTATTGCCTCATAGGAAAATTTTCTGTGAATTGCTTTACAGGATACCAGACTGTGAATGTCTAGTCTTGCAGTTGTAACAACTCTATTTAAAAGCTGTAGAACTATCTCTTTCCTTCTCTTCAATTTCCACACTTTCTTTTAGACATTCATAATTAACAGCAAATCTCAGATTTGATTTCTTTGTAATCCTTGCCAGAGGCTGTATGGGAGACACTCACTTCACAATCCTGCTGATCAGAGCTGAGTAAATGAGTACTTCTAGCAGGAAGATTTGTGATGTTATATCTTTGAAAAGGTTCAGAAAAAGCTTTTATTTGAGAATAAAGACAGAGGATAGACACTAGCCTGGAAACTTTGTAAAAGATGGGCCTACCTGTCGATCTCTAATTTATTATGTTGCAAAGGTTGAAATGTTTTCCCTTGAGCCTTTCCACACAGAGTTAGTATTTAGAGGGCATTATGTGAGGTGACCTGTTATGACATGGGGTAAGCATGATGAAAGGGGAAAAATAAACTTCAGTGTAATATAACACTGGGGGGAGCAAGAAGGGGTTGTTCTTCATTCTTGTCAGGCAGATGGAGCAAAGTTCAAACACACCAAAAAATATCAGATTGGTTTCAGAAGTCGGGAATAAATTTCTGGCTGGTGTTTGCATCCAGACAAAAGAAATCTTGATGAATAGCTGTTTCACGAATAGGCATGAAGTGCTACAAAGCAACCTTACTTTCTCTTTGCCCTATCAATAAAGGGAGTATTCCCACTCCCATTTGTGTGTTACTTCTAGACATGCACCAATCTTTCCTGCAGCATCTGTTAGGGACTTGCTTTGAAGATAACAATTAAAATTTTGAAAAGATGAATTTTTAAATACAGATGAAATGTAAAATTTTTATGGAAGCCCCAGAATGGGGAAGCCTACCCATATCTAAGGGTCTATATGGTTAAATAAGAAAGAATATTTGGGAGTGGAGTGCATGGACTTCAGCACCTAAGTCCTTCTTTGTCTTTTTCTTTGGGGTCCTTAAATCCTTAATAATAGGAGCTCATCTCTTTTTTTTTTTTTTTTTTTTTTTTTTTTTTTTGGGGGGGGGGGGGGAGGGGAGTGGAATTCATAGGGATAAATACATTTAGAAAGAGCAAACTTTTAAGGATCTACAATCCAAGAGTCTATCTAGCTATCTGTAGAGAAATGTTTTGTCTGTGGTATCAATGATTTAGTTCGAGAGCTTTGCGTCTGTCTATTGACATCTTTCATGGTGACAACCAGCAGAAGAAGCATTCTAATCTGTTAAACAGCTTTTAGAAGAGACAGAAAACAATGGCGTGACTTACGTGTAATTAAATAATATTTGAGAGCTGTTTTTTACTGCTGCTGTTTGATCCTTTTTGTTCTAAAAACAAAACAAACTTGCATAGGAAAATAAATGCCCCCTTCCCCCCACACACACACACTCACCACCACCACCAAAAAACAGAACATGTAAATGCTGCTTCTGTCTGGTAGCTTGCATCTCTTGAATTTCCTTCCTCTGCAGTCTTGCTGCTGTTAAGTTACAGTGGCAGATCAGTGTCTTATCAGACATTCAGCAAACTTTTAGCAGCCTTATGTTGCTTAAAGCATTACTTTCAGGTTGCAGGCTCAGGGTAGCACTGCAAAAATGTGGATTTATTTTCTCTGGCTCTTATTAGAAGGACGTCAGGCAAGAACACACAGAAAAGAGGAAGAATTAGGAAATGACTAATGCAGGGAAGTAACAATAGCTAGAATCAAAGGGTCACACCAGGTATTGTCAGAACTAGTCAAATATGGTGGAGATGAAGATGCCACCTAATTTTAGACTTTACATTCATTCTGTGGGGACACATTTCTCCATCAGGCTAACAAAGGCACCACAGTGGAGTTTTGTGTGTGGCAGATCCAGTCATCATGCTGAAATTGATTTCTCCCATTTGCCTTATAGTCTTTGATATGCAAACTCCAAAAGGTGGTGGAAGTCTCTTCCCATAAAAATAACCTTTCAAAACTGATTCTTGGCAACATCAGAGTTCAAGTACCATCACTGTTTTTCACAGAATCACAGAATTTCTAGGTTGGAAGAGACCTCAAGATCATCGAGTCCAACCTCTGACCTAACGCTAACAGTCCCCACTAAACCATATCCCTAAGCTCTACATCTAAACGTCTTTTGAAGACTTCCAGGGATGGTGACTCCACCACTTCCCTGGGCAGCCTGTTCCAATGCCTAACAACCCTTTCAGTTTTTACAGGACTTGATGTAGTCTTGCTGATTTACAGTCCAGTCAGGAACACTTGGATAAGTTTTGATTAAACTTTTGTAGCTTAAATCACTATTTCTTTTCTAATTGCTGTTCCACTGTGGTTACTTTTGAGAGTGAGTTTAGAATATAAAATGAAATGGACGTTGTCATAGAATACACATCTTTCCAGAACAAGAACTGTACATGGTTATCACCCTCTTTGTCATTGTGTGACTAAATCCGACTTGATCTCCTAACATGGCTCGGTCTCCTCTCAACCTCTAATTATATCTGTTGTTGTTCTTCCTTCAATCTGCAGAAATATGTTAATATCTTTTAGTAGCTGAGCCATTATGCCTAATTAAGAGATTGCAAATAAATAGGGGTGGACAGTTCCAAACATACAATAGCTGTAGATAAATAGAGAGGGACAGCTCTCAACATATGGTAATGAATGCAGCCATAAGGCCTAAAGTATGTATTTTAACTGCCAAATTTTATGAGCAGCTTCCAACTGGTTTCATTTGGCCTCAGCTATATGTCTGACAATCATTGTAAACACAGTTTTTGTGCCATATCATTTTTGTGCTCAATGGCTAGAATTTATGCATGCAAAGTTAATTTGCACTGCTGACTGAGACTGTTCAGAGAATAAATATTTTACACATGAGAAGTAGCACGTTTAGTGTGGTTGTTCACAGTACTATTACTTTCCAGACTGATACAAATGTAAACGCTTTTAATAAGTGATACCAAGTCTCAACATTCTCCATATCTTTTTAAAGATTACTTAGTAACGTTCAAGAAATATTTGATTATCCAGTCTCTATCATTTGCAGCTTGATGCAAAATAGTCACAGTGGCATCTCAACAGAGAAAAACTATCCTGGGAAGAATTGAATATGCATGGCCTCTTTAATAATTTAATTCCGTGTTAGAATATAACATAAATGGAGGGCAAGAATTTCTGCTCTTAGCCCAAATGGCTGTAAAAGAAAAGAGCAAATCAAAACTGAGCCAGCACTTTCAAGGCCAATGTCTAGCAGCTAGGGAGATGGGAGATGGGAGATCCCTGGAGATGGGATCTTCCTAGAAAGAAAGGGAATGTGTGAAACTTGTGTTTATTGTTCTTAGTATTGCTAGGGAAGGGAAACTTACAAAGGCTGAGAGAAGAGCTGTCAACATGGGGAAAATGCCCCATCTCTCCAGGCATTAGCATGCCCCAGTGACAGTTGCAAGCTCTAAGGGTCCTACAAGGAAGAAAAGGGGATCTCTTGGCAAATATACCATTCCTAAACCC
Source organism: Aythya fuligula (assembly GCF_009819795.1). Lineage (NCBI taxonomy): Eukaryota > Metazoa > Chordata > Aves > Anseriformes > Anatidae > Aythya > Aythya fuligula. The sequence continues at coordinate 39,858,968 of NC_045562.1, forward strand.
CATTGCTCTCTCCTTTTGTATAGACATGTAGAAAGCCTGTCACTTAATCCATTCTCCTACTCAAAATAAAGATCAGCTTAAACCTTAAGTTGGACCAAGTTGTTATTATCTCTGTATGATTGTACTGCCAGTTAGCAATTGTTTGCATTAATTTCAGATCAAAAAGGATGACTAACACTATTTTTATCATTAAACACATCGTTTTCATGCTAACGATAGTGTTTAACTGTGCTAAGCAATTGCATCTATATGCTTGACTTTTTTTTTAAAGCTGTTTTTGTACTTTAAAACCCTTTCTCACTAAATACAAAATTAATAAAAGTTGTTCTAAAGGCTTTTCAAGCAGAATATGCTGCACTGATGTCAGCCAAGTAAGCCTACTGTGCTACATAGTCTGAGTGTCATCATAATCACGAAAGAAAACCAGAAGAGTTAACAAGAAGGTTCAGAAAAAACTTTTTTTTTTTTTTTTTCCTTTTAAAAATACAATACTTTTAGCTATCTTGATAAGGAAGCTAAAGTTTCCAGGAGAAAAAAAAAATAAAAAAATGCTATGGCATAGAGACTATATTCTCTTTGTGCAAGGAGTTTTTTTGCAAGTTATTTTTAAGGAAAACATTAAAAACTCCATCTATATGAAGGATCATTTTTGCTGCATTTTAAATACTACAACTGTGGTACCTGAATACTTTGAAATGTACTCATTACATGAAGTATTCTTTATAACTGGCAACATGTAAGGTAAATTAGTATAATAAAAGCAGATGCAATTTCTTTAATTATACTATTGCAAATCTTAAATTCATTCAGATAAAGAATGAATATGATTTGCATCTGTGAACACAAGTTCAGGATTTCTCATGAGGAGAATCTGAAACTAATGCAACCCAGCTAAATGGAAAAGCAGAGGTTAGTTTTGGCTACTGTGTGGAAATGTGTTATCCTCTTCTTTTCAAGTGTCAGATAGAAGAAGCTGGGCCATTCCTCTTTCATGCTGCTACAAATTATTTGTTTATGCCCTTTATAATCGCCATTTCTAATTTCCACCTGTCATCTCTGAAACGTAATCTGAATTCAGGAGCCTAAAATTCATTTTTCCTTGTCTGTTTTTATGTGCTCTTTTCATTGTCCTGGGGCACTGCCTCACCTAGACAAAAAGAGAGGAAGACCATGAGGTGCAAGTGGTGATGAGAGCTCATGCAGAAACTGGAGGTCCAACCTTACCAACCTTACAGTCAACTGGCATTTTTACCATGTGTCTCAATCCTGAGAGATGGTTTGCTATGGTGATTCACTTGATATAATGCTCTCCTTGCAAAAATGTATACTTTAAGTTCTTTAGTTTTGTTTGTCTTCATAATAAGGCTGGCTTAGGCCTTCTAGATTGATAGGTTTCCTGGTACCTGCAAGATATTCAGAGTTGGAATGAAACTTTCCACCCATTACAGTCAATGAGTAAAACTGAGGTTATAACCTGAATGAAACTCAGGTTTCATTTTGCTTTTTTTAATTGGAAAAGAGTATAGATGTGCAATAGTTGTCACAAAAAAAAAGTCCTAACTTACCCTACTGCCATAACTACAGATTTGATTTTTTGTTGTTGCTGTTGTTTCATTGTAAGCTAGAAGAAAATTGCTTTTATCTACTTATTTGGTGGTAAGCATTTCTTGGCAAAGAGTTTTCATGAACATATTATTGGTGGTATGTTTTCACCAATGTATTTTTGCTTGTTCCTTTGAGGAGATGCCACATATATTTCATAACTGGTCACATCAGTCACATGGTGATTATGGCTTTCCTAACTCTTTTAACTAGCATATGAAAGAAACATAAATAACTGGGCCATGACTGCAGAAAAAGTGTGGAAGAAAATCTATCTGAAGGAACATACAACAAATGGCTTTATAGCTTGCTTGTAAATTAAAGATTTTTTTTTGTTTTGTTTTGCTTTTAAAAAACAAACAAATCAACTCCCTCCCCCCCCCCCCCCCCCCCCAGTCTCACCCCCAATTGAGAGAGAATAAGCGAGATTTATTGTCTATCAAGCCAAATTTATGGTCATTTTGTCTTGCTGTTTGTACATTAATTATATTTCTTCTTGTTATTGGTCTGGATATTAGTCAGTATAACTAACCAGTATCTTTGTCTAGTTCATCCTTTTGTCAATGATTTATTAACCACAAGGAAAACAAGTTTGGAAGACCCCAGTGAACTTTCCAAATATAGTACTTTTTTCACCTTTTTAAACTAGAAATAGCAAAAGAAAGATTAAAAGTATCTTTTGACTAATTTCTAACATTCCTGGAAATTTCTCTTAAGTTCATGATGTTCAAAAATTTGTTTTTGAAGGCTGTTGCCAGTGTGATGGCTTGGAAACCTCATCTTTTCTGCAGAGAAGCAGAGGTTGGAAGAGAGGTTTTTCAGGTATACATCAAGCTTTTTCATGTCAGACAGTATCATTTTATTTGCATATCTGTGCTAACAATAGCTCTCAATGTACAGAGAATTTTCCTAAAGATGTACTTTTTATCAAGATTGACATTAAAATCCTCAGAGGTGCTGGGATTTAGGAACAAATTAAACAGAAATACAATAATATTACCATTTGGTTTGCTCTGTAGGGGACAACTCAAGAACTTAGTCTAAAACAGATATTTTGTTTGCCAAACAATATTTATGTTTGTGTGCAAATGGAATCTTTCAGGAGGATAGTATCACTTAATTATACGCAAGTGCTTAAGACTTTTGGAAAATCAAATTAAAGTTTAAAATATTTGTAATGCATTATAAATTACATCCAAATTCATATAACTTTTTCTATTATGACGCAATTGGAAATACATTTTCATGATACTGTGTCTGCATTTATTTGAGAGGCATTATTCTTTCCAGCTTAAGGCCTTGATTGAGATCATAAGAGCACCTGACAGCTCCTTTTGGCACCTCTAGTAGCTGTGTCTATGAAAATACAGGCTTTGCCACATGCATCCATAAAATTGTAGCATTGGCACTCTGCAAAATCCTGAAGCTACAATCCAGGCTGCAGCGTTGACCCTCACCAATAATTGTGCTGAAAGTGATGTGTGTTCCACTTCACACCAAACACATATTACAGTGGCAGCAGGCCAAAGTGTTCAGAGGGTGTTATTTTTAACCAGATTCTGGATTTTGTTGTTTTATGTTGTCATTAACAATTCATGAAGCACTTATTGAAACTAATAAACTGATTGCAAGCTAGAAAAATGAATTGATTAATATGAAATGTAAAATGGAATAGTGATGAGCTCATTTCCATTGTAAATAATGGAAAATAAATCCAATAACTGTCTGCTCTTTGGACTGCAAATGAAATGAACTTACCTACAAATCAGTCCATAATAGTTAGCCATAACTGACTTATAAAGGTTTTTTTTTAAGCCAAAGCTCACAAAGAAGTCACGTTTTGAATATAATTTTTGGCAGCTTGTACACCAGGAAACCACAAATTTAAAAGTGGTTATGTTTAATTGTGATACTGCTTTCAGTGCTTTCCAGATTATCTTAATCTGGAATTTTCTCTACATCTTTATACATCTTGATTCTATTTTATGGTAAACAATGAAAGACAGGTGATGTAGCATAAGGTCCTTTCCCCCCTCCTAACGATTCAGGACTTCCGTCTGACCTTTGCTGATAGTCTTTCTCAGCCTTTCCTCATAAAGAAGATGCTCCAGGCCCTATATCATCTTTGTGGTCCTCTGCTGGACTCTTTCCAGGAGAGCCCTGTCTTTTTTTGTACCGGGGAGTCCAGAATTGGACATGGTACTCCAGGTGAGGCCTGACCAGGGCAGAGTAGAGGGGGAGGATCACCTCCCTTGACCTGCTGGCCACGCTCCTTTTAATGCACGCCAGGATCCCATTGGCCCTCTTGGCCATGAGGGCACACTGCTGGCTCATGGTCAACCTGTCATCCACCAGGACCCCCAGCTCCTTCTCCTCAGAACTCCTCTCCAGCAGGTCATCCCCCAGCCTATACTGATACGTGTGGTTGTTCCTTCCCAGGTGCAGAACACTTGCTCTTATTAAACCTCATTTGGTTTCTTCCTACCTATCTCTCCAGCCTGTCCAGGTCTCGCTGAATGGCAGCACAGCCTTCTGGTATGTCAGCCACATGTCCTAGCTTTGTGTCATCAGCGTACTTGCTGGGGGCAGACACTATTCCCTCATCAAGGTCGTTGATGAAGATGTTGAACAAGACTGGACCCAGCACCAACCCCTGGGGAACGCCACTAGTCACAGGCCTCCAGCCGGACTCTGCTCCTCCGATCACCACCCTCTGAGCTCGGCCAGTCAGCCGGTTCTTAACCCATATTGCTGTCCACTCTTCTATCCCACACTTTCTCAGATTTGCTGTCAGGATATCATGGGAGACAGTATCGAAAGCCTTGCTAAAGTTAAGGTAGATGACATCCACTGCTCTCCCCTCATCTACCCAGCTGGTGATGCCATCATAGAAGGCAACGAGGTTGGTTGAGCATGACTTCCCCTTGGTGAAACCATGCTGACTACTCCTCATAACCTTCTTGTCTTCCAATTGCTTGGAGATGGCATCCAGAACAAGCTGTTCCAACACCTTTCCAGGGACAGAGGTGAGACTGACTGGCGTGTAGTTTCCCGGATCCTCCTTCTTGCCCTTCTTGAAGACTGGAGTGACATTGGCTATCCTCCAATCTTCAGGCACCTGACCTGTTCTCCAGGACCTGTCAAAGATGATAGAGAGTGGTTCGGCAATCACCTCTGCCAACTCCCTTCGCACACGCGGATGCATCCCATTGGGACCCATGGATTTGTGTGCGTTGAGCCCACTCAGACGCTCCTGAACCACTCCCTTGTCAACAAAGGGGGAGATCTCCACTTCCCAGACTCTGTCTCCTGCCTCCAGGGTCAAGGAGTCCTGGGGGAGGAGTGCTTGAAGCAAAGGCTGTAGCAAAGAAAGCTTCTCAGTGTCTCTCATTACCAGGACACCCTCCTCATTCAGCAAGGAACCCACATTATCCCTAGTCTTCCTTTTACTGTTTTACTTAAAAAAAAAAAAAAACCTTCTTATTATCTTTTATCTCTTTTGCAAGCAAGAGATCTGTTTCAGTTGCATTAATCTTCTGCTTTACTAGATTTTCTACTAGGTTATATACCAAAGTACATTTACTCTATTTATCAGTTTGTATTTGGTTTGTGGCTTTGGAGGAAGTTTGGATTTTTGCTGCTCCAAACTAAGTTCATTAAACGTAGCTCTTCAAATTAAGAACTTTTTCTCATACAAATTCAGCAAGTTCTATTTGTAGAACAGTTACTTCTCAGTAAATAACAGTCAATCAGGCCTAAGTGGGGAGAAAAAAAAATAAAAGCCTTGCAGTGAAAATGTTTAAATATTCAAACAATTCAGTAAAATTCAGATGGGGTTGAATTATAACCTGGCCATCCACAAGACATTTAGTATTCTGTATCTCTGGATTACTTATGTCATATACAAAATAGTTGCAAAACAGCTATTTCATAATTTCTTGCTCCTACATGGATTTAATCAAGATTAATTACAGCATAAATCTCTCAGTGCTGACCTATTTAAATACAACAGGGCATGTTTTCAAGGCACAAGGCCAAAATCACAAGCCACCAGAAGTTCCTTTTTTTCTCTTCTCTAAGATGCACGCATTTCCACAGAAGTTCCACTGATGTGAGGTCTCCAGTGTGTTAGTATCTCACTGTATAGACACCTCAATTGATCTGTATGTACTATAAACAAATGGAATGACACATTGAATGTCAGTTTGTATGTTTAGTAGATACTACACGTGTTGTTATTAAATAACATTAAATATTTGTAATATCTTCATTTCATTTGAAAACATGGCACATGGCCATGGAAATACTGCATGGGCTACTCACTGAATGGTTTATATTATCTAGAATTTAAAATGAAATCTGGTGTCAGTAGCCAATTTAATTAACAGGATCTTTTTCATAACTAATGGATGCCTTTTCTTTGGCACTTTCTTTACTGGATTTTAGTTCTTCTGATGACTCATGGAAATAATTGTGGCAGTGGGGATCACTAAATAGACACAGAACACTGTGTTTGCCAAATGCTTCCCTTAAAGCAAAAAGAATTCCATATGTAACTACAAAGATTGGGCATTTCTCAGATTACAAGAGAAATATTTTACTCCAAGGCAGCTTCATGGGGCACCATCTGGCTTCACAATTATTCAGAAGTGAGATTTTCCTTGAATAAAATGTACCCAATCAACCTCTCTGAAAATTGTATAATGTAAAAATCTTTTGTTAACTCATTCATTCAGCATTCTTTAGTAGTCCAGGTGAGCTTGTGTGCTAAGCCAAGAAATCCTTTCATGCTTGAAATCTGTTTTACTAGATTTTAGTGCTTGGGTTAAACACAAGTGGGTTTTTTTTTGTTTGTTTGTTTTAGTGTTTTTTTTTTTTTTTTTTTTTTTACAACTTTAACATCCATTTCTTTCAAGGAAGTGATTTCATAAATAGCAAATTGCTTTGTTTGTTTGTTTGTTTTTTTGTTTTACTTTTAGTAAAAGTTTTCTTTCAGCTTCCACTGCCCTTTGGTCTAGCATAGAAGTTTACGAACTCAAATCTTTGCAGCCCAACTGAAAGCATTTTAAATATTCTTTTCCATGCAATTTATGATAAAATACATCTCTATTTAACGCAGATAAATGATATCAGGTATGCCCTAAATTTTGATCTTTGCATTTTAAGCTATGACACAGAGATTTTTGTATTAATTTTTAATGAAGGTCCTAGAGCTGGAGCACACACAGTACTGGACAATTGGTGACATCGTAATTCAGAGCAATTTTATTCTGAGTATAGTCAGAATATATAAATTGGAATAAAAGTTCTAATCTGTCTTCACATAGATGCAAAGTTTACTCTCAGACATCTGGTTGCAGACATTGAAGAAGTTTTCTATTTTAAGTGTGAGTAGATGTCAGATTGATTATCTTCTTAAGGGTCTTCTTAAGGCTGAAAGTCTTGCTTTTTAAACCAAAATAGATGGAGGATTGGGTGAGATCTTCCTATTATACATAACACCTTATGAATTCTGATACAGGAGTATCAGTACCAACCATAAATTTATTTTAAACTTGTATATAATTTGAATGAGAACTTAGTGGAATTTATTTATTACTTTATCCACAGCATAGCATTCACTTCTCATAGAAACCATTACACCAAAGAAGGACTTTGCCTAGAAGTGATATGAAAACAGAGTCTCAGAAATGTCTGACCATGTTCATCCCTCTTGGCACAGGTAAGAAATTCCATGAAACTCCCTCAAGGGAGGTTTCCCTACATCAGCATCTGACAAAAAGAGCAGTAGTTTGTGCTCTTAGGAGTTGTTTTTTTTTTTGCAAATCTTGGAGATAGCCAAAATAAATGTTTTATAGGAAAAATGTGACATATGGGGATTCCCAAAACTGTAAGATATGCTACCATATACTAGTAATTGTAGCATCTCAGCATCATCTTAGAAATTACAGAGGAAAAAAAGTCCATGGGCTTAATCCATAAACATCACTTCTCTGCCACTGTGTTACAGATTTCTCTTAGAAAAATGGCAGTGATTTATGTCTTATATAATTGTCAAAGAAATCAGGCATTAAAATTTTAAAAATCAAGCATTAATCACAGAAATTAACCAATGTGATCTGGAACAGACAGAAATATAGTAAAGCATTATACCTTCAACATTCTTGATAAATTTTAGCTGAATATATATTACTACCCAAACTTAGGCCTGATGTTATTTTTTTGAATTCTGCCTTTCCTAACTGAGGTTTAAACTTCCAAGGTAAACAGAAATTGCAGAGAAAAAAAAAAAAAAAAAAAAAAAAAAAAAAAGCAAGCAGTATTGCTATTACATTTGTACTGCTTTTGCCCCTGAATTCCAGCGAGGCCCTGTCACTGCCTTAGTGCTGATGGTTGTTACTATGGCAATTTGTCCCTCTGTGTGGAGAGGAGAGGACCATCCCTGCTCCTACTGCAGCAGGGCTTCCTGTAGGTAGCTCCTACAGGAGCAGGGCTTCTCTGTACTTCTGTCAGGGCTGTCTCTCTCAGATAATTTAATGTGCACACAGTAACTATTAAAGCAGTGGCATGTGATTATTATGTGTATGACATTAGTGCTTAAGTGAGATTGTGGTAGGCACAGTTCTTGCCAATTAGAAGAGGCTGTTTCTGTACAAAAGAGCTCACAACCTAAACAAAAGAAGCAAAGAGGGATGAAGGAGCACTCATATCTTAATTTTGCAGGTGGAAACCAGGAAGAGAGATTGTCACATGCTCAAGATAGCTTTTGAAGCCCATGATACAGGCAGTAACCCGGGTCTTCTCAGTCTCAGACCAGCACTGCAGATTTAAGATCATTCTTCCTCATTTTCAAAGTTGTTTCATAACTGCCTGCACTAACTTTCAGATTTAGAAACCTCAGGTGATGTTCCCATCAATAAAAAACAAACAAACAAAAAGCTGTTTCTTTTCGCTTTTTGTACCTGATGCCTTAAAACATTAGGCATGCCCTGGCCCACATTCATAATGTTCATGCTAATGAAAATCAGGAAAGTATATTCAGGGCAGCAAAATGAAAGCAGTGTAAAACGTATGAGATTAGTCTTTTGCTACTAGGCCTCGATAGCCCAGCAAGTTTTTCTCAGTACCAATACACAGTTTTAATTTGATTTCTTTCAACAATGCTAATAAAAGAACACTCCAAGGCGAGAATTTAAAATGATTAATTACAATACTTTAAAAGATGAAAAAGAATCTGTGTGTGTCAGTCAATCTCATGGGGCAAGGAATAATGAAAATTAAATGCACACAGGAATGAGTTTTCTATTGTCAATGATAAAAGTGATAATCGCCTCGAGTCAAAGCAAAATGACAGATGAAAGAAACCTATAGAACATCGCCTAAGGGAGCTCCTGAGGCCAGCACTTGGTACCACATATACACATGCTGGACTGATATATAATGAAGCTCTGGTTGACTCTGTAATGAATGCTGAAGGCTCTCTGGAGCATCAAACATAATTTATTTTTGTTTTGTGGGGGATGGGGTTGGGTGGGGAGGTATGTGGGGGGGTCTTTTATTACAAGTTTTCAGGTCTTTAAATGAATGAATTTAAAAGAGGGGAAACATCCCTTTATGAAGCAAAGAAAACTTACCCGAAATGTGAATCTGTAACATTTTTATATATGTAAAATGGAAGAGGAATCACTGCAGGGATAACCTAAAGTGTTAACAAGCAAAATTAGACTGTTTTTGAAGTCTCTATTATTTATGCTAGCCAGGGATTGTCTGACCCTGGTGATATAAGGACTAGCCAATGGATTTCTAAATCATGTCTGCATGGTCTGTGGTCAAGCAGCCGAAGGTGAAAAAGAAATTGAAATAGATTCTCACCAATGATTTAATAGGGATGTGGTGATTGCACTGTATAAATGTGTCTTCTGTGGACCTTTGGGACTGTACAACAAGATCAAGACAGTAAATAACAGTTCAAGTTATATATTGGGAGTAGTTCTGAAGCCCATAGCACTGACAGGCAGCATTTCCTATCTTTTTTGATCTTAATCAAGTTATCTATGTGCCTTTTGAGGCTCTCCAGAGACATTTTTTGAAGTTAACATCACTACATCAGCTTTTGTCCAACTGATGGCCCAAATTATGTCAGATTCGCCTCTCTGCTCTCCCCCATTTCTTTCCAGCATACTAACATAATTGCTGCTAGAATCAATTTAGGTGTAATATGTCTTAATACTGCCCCAACCAGCAACTGGTGTTATTTGCATCTGCAAGGCCCCAAATGTGTCATCCTCTAGAGATGTTATAATAAATTCTTATCTCAATTTTTTGCTACCTTGCCTGGGCATGCAGAGTGCTAAAGACCTGAATAAAAAGGATTCTGGAAAAAAAATATATTGGCAAGTATCAACCCATGTTTGTTATAATGGGAAAAAATATTCCTGTATATAGGAAGGAAACATTGATAGAGGGATAAGGTCTTCCTTATAAACAGAGGTATTTTTCTACTGTTAGCTGCTTGAAGTAATAGGAAGAGTGAGAAGAAAGTGCGGTATTAGGTTGTTATCTTAGTTTTCAGAAGAAGCAGCAGAATTTTGTTTTCTTTTGTTAATAGAGAAGAGACTTTATTGTAGTTTGTATGAGAATCATAACACCATTGGTCCTTTCTGATATTTATTTTGTGAATTAAAAGTAGAGTTAATGAAAACCAGAAACAATTTCAGGAGAGAAAACAGTCCCTCAACACTTAAAGCCATAAAACACAAGTATTTGGGGAACAAATAATCAAGTATTGCAAGCTCTTTTTCAATATTAATTGTCACATGGGAAGGAAATAGAAAGTTATAATTTCTATTGCTTACAATTTATTAATAACATGTTCTTGAAACTCAGTAATTCAGTACAAATTGTTCCAAACTGGTCAGAAATAACATTTTTCCAAAAATTATTCAGATGGAGTGGAGAATATTCTGGTGGTCACATATATACTGTGTGGTATAGTTACACCAAGTACAACCTAGTAGATCACAATCTGTTGGCTGTATCACAGACAAAACATGACATCTTCAGTAGGTTCCATACTGCCACAAGTATTTGATCTGTAGGAATACTTCTATCAGGGATGTTAAAAAAACGTAAAGGAAAAATAAAGTATTAAACAAGCAGTCATTTTTGATTATTTCCTAACTGAAAGATTTTCATAATTTGGGTTTATTTTCAAAGTTTCTAGGAAAAAAATTTGAGTCCAAGTGTATTCCCATGAGGCAAATTCTAACGTGCTGTTGTTGCTGCTGTTGTTGTTTCTGTTGCTCTTGTAAATAAAGAAAAGTGACAAATAATGAAACTTATCCCAGAATAGGTCTGTTGTGAAACCAGAACCTGAGGCCAGGGAAGAAGGTTTAAGAGGTCACATCACTATTCTTTTTCAGTAAGCCTAAACATAATGCTTTCTACATATGATCAATTTAGCTGAATACATAATATTTATTCAAAAGAGAAAAATATTCATGTTTTAAACTTCTCTCTGGTAATTTCTAAATGAACAACCATCACCAGTTGTTCCCCTCAAAGGTATATCCATCATGTTTTAATGAAGCATTCTTAGCTGGACTGAAATAGCTCTTCTCTTCATTTAACATCTCTTCATCTTCATTTAACATAATGTGTCCTTTGAACAATTAACAAATCTACACATCAAGAATGTATCAAAAGTTCACCAAGGAACTGTCTTTTGTAAGAAAAAAAAAAAAAAAAAAAAAAAGAGAGAGAACTTGATCAACCATGGGGTTGTTGTTTAGTCTTAAATGAGAAAATAAAATATTTGTGTGCTTCTGTCATGTCTGGTGACTTACTAGGTAAAGGGAAGCAGTGACTCTTGGTTCAAGAAACCAGTGGTAAAGAAGTTCCTGTTTACACATTTGAAAGCTGCTTAGTTACAATGGTTCTGGTGGAGAAAAAGAAGGAAAGGGAAGGTCTAGCAAATTCATTTTACCCAATCTGGAGACTCATTAAAGGAGTTGCAGTGGAAGTAAAGGCCCAATTTGACTGGTGGGATAAGAGCAGCAAGGAAATGCAGGATAAAAAGTCTGATACTACTAGTAATCATTACTGTTTTTTGGTGAAAAGAGCCAACAATTGCCAAAAATAAGATTTTGCAGACTCCATTTTTGCTGTTGCCGTATCTTTTATGTTGGTCTTCTGACCACCATATTAACTAAGAGGAGTAACTAGAAACAACCTCCCCCCATAAACAGTTTACTAAACTACTACTGTTTTGTAATGTTGTCAGGGTGTTAGACAAGGGATAGTATTAATCCACCATTTTCTCTGCAAAGATTAATTAGACACAGATCAGGAGAGTGTCAGTAAATGTATTTACTTGCCATTATTTATTTTTTCTCAGCATATCTGTAAAAGCAGAAATCATGCCAACCATATTTTACGTCTTTAGAATTGCTTTTCCTCCCTTTACTAATAGTTTTTTTTTTAGTTGCTATTCTCACTAAATGTTGCAGCTTTATACTGCTGAGACAGTCCAGATAAAATATTTCTGAATTTCCTGCCAAACCTATTAAGACTTTTCTGAGTGAATGCCAGCTCTTCAGAGGTTGAGCTTTGGGTTTTCACTTGCTTCAGCTACTAGGTTTACCTACTGTGCACATAGGACATACAACAACAAAAAAAGTCATTCGTATCATTTTATAAGAAATCTTATTGTATGACTTAAGTAGAAACAATTTTTAACATTCCTCTAAAAAAGGCATATTTTCCTTTAGCAAATATTGCACTTATAGGTGCACCACACTACACTGCTGGATCTCAAAATACTATACACACAGGTCTTCTGAATTGCTCTATGTCATCCTGAAAACTCATGAACATTTCTAAATATTGAACCTCTTTGAAAAATGATGTAGAGTGAAGGGAAAAAAAAAATCAGAGTAGCTGCCATAACATGTATATCCTTCACTTCTGGCTTACAAAACATTTGCACAGAACTGCTATGAATCCTATATCTTCTTCCAGCCCACCCTGGCCAGTGCCTTTTACCTCTCCTCACATGAAAAATGGTGCAAGCATGGTACCAATTCATCAGCATTTGAGAGCCCTTCTAGAGAAAGCATCCAGCATCCACTTATTTTTATTATTTTTATTTTTTTCCCACCCATCTCTGAAGTCCAGGTATTTTAGTTTTTCAGTTACACTGGGCACTGGCTGGAACTACAGTAAATTTTACCCTTCTGATTAATCCCTCAGTGTTGGATTTCCTATTTTCTTATTATAACCAATGTGGGATCCCTTAATTCCTATCCCAAGTCCTGATAGTTTACCAAATAACTTTTTTTTTTCCACAGTTCTTTCCCACAGAAGTAGTGAGGAACCACATCACTCTGAAAGCATGAATAAATAAATTAAATTGTGTGTAAATTAGGGCAAAGCAATAAATACACAATAGTTTTCAGGTGTTGAAGAAATTTATACATTTCCCTTTTAGCCCTGACACATTAATGAAGCACCTTCCTTTCCATCAGAATAATTCTCTCTGTGTTTGGAAGCATAAGTCCTATTTCAGATAGAATATGGGATGATTGAATATATATTTGTGCCAAGATTTCCTTTGTGTAATTACATTACTGCATAATTTTATGCTCCATAGCTAGGAAAGCATGTATGGCTTCCTTGAACGCTTCACCTGTCGCCGTGAGAATTTCACTCTTTTCCTGAACAAACACAGCCTTTATATAAAGTAAACATAAATGAACCATCCAGGGCAGAAAGTTCCTGAGGCCAGAATAAAACTAACAAAATGTCGCCAGTATTTTAAGAAGGAGATCCCAGGAATGCATCGCCTGTGGTATGTGATATATGTTCAAAGGCATGTAATGTTATTTTGTTTAGCCAGAACAGCCTCCCCATGCCTGGATGCACTCTGTAACAGACATCTTAATGCCTTGCCTTGCTCCTGCCAATGAAGATGTAAGTGGGGTTTCCTTAGAGCAGTGATGCCTTCCAGCTTCCCCAGTGCGGGACCATGTTCAAGTGAGACCAACTCCATGGAAGCACCTGTGATGGTTTCCAAAACACCTCCTCCCTTCTGGAAAAGAGAGATTGCCCTGAGCATGACCCTTCCTGCCTGCTGACAGCAAATGCTGGTTCAACACGAGTGCCTGGAGCAGAATTATTGAAAAGCTTTGTACGAGACTGCAGGGCAAATTCAGGCTCATGGGTAAGTCTATTATGTTCATTTCTTCTGGCATGCAACCATTTTTTTTTTGTTTAGTTTAGTTTAGTTTTGTTTTTGTTTTTGTTTTTTTCTTTTCTTTTAACTTTTCTGGTATTATTCGAATGTTGCATAACTTCTGCTGGAGTCAGTGACTCACAAGAAAAAAAGCATTCTTCCTGAGAAACGCAAAACCAATATACAATATTTGGAGTACTACTGGGAGGGGCTACAGTGTACCATAACATGTAATTTATCAACCAGGATGATGCAGTGCAGCCTCCTGTAAATTTTTCATCTGCGATATATTACATTCTGAAGCTTTCTTTTCACTTTGCAATAATCATATTGATTTTAAAAAATAAAATAGATGTCTGAAGAGCAGAGCCTTCAGTCTGACCCTCTGAAAAATTACAGTCAAATAATAAGTTCAAAGAAAGTGGAATTCTGCATGTATATGTGAATTAAGGAAGCAAGGAAAATATTTGTAAGGCTGTCAAATCAATATAAGATCTTAAATTAGAGTGATACTCAGAAAACAGTGGTGCTATGCATTGCAGTTCTTGCCTTGCAGTGAGTTTCTGTATACATTTGTTCAGTTTGTAAATAAACATTAGCTTTTTTTTCTTCTAAGAGCTTTTCCTGCTTTGACTGAATCATGACATTCAGATTGGAGTCATGTTTTCTCCGGTGGCAGCAACAATGAGATTTCTGAACCAGGTGCTCTGTGATCTTCAGCCACACCTGGATATCCTCTGTCATCAGGTAATGCCACTACTGCTAGGGAAATCACATTGCCAATAGCTGCTTTCTTTAGGGTGGAGCTAATGGACCTTGGAAAACTAGATGATGGTTCAGAAAATGAGTGGAGGGAAGCATCTGGGCATTGTGAAAGGGGTTCGGGTAGCAGTGTGAGCTAAGATGCTAAGGGGCTAAGATGCTCTGAGAGGCACAGGATTTGTGAGCTGAACTCCACCCATCTTTCACAGGTCAAGACAAACCTCGGTCCTTTGTGTGCTTCTCTGAGTCCTGCTTGCACAGAGAGGAAACTAAGCCCTAGGATGTTGTTTTCCAATATTCTTAATTTGGCGTGTGTTCAGGGAGCTGCATCACTTGTATTTTATATCAAAATCAAACGTTTATTTGATGTTGCTTTTTAATTGTATTTGAATTGTTAAATATCCTGTGATATGTTTTGTTAAGAATACTGCACATTAGTATTAATATTGTTGTTAGCAACAATAATGATCAAAGCTTTTTTCTCAATATAGCCATCCGTAGTACGTTATTCAAAAATGAGTATAAAATTTCACATGTAAATACATGCTCCAACTGCAGTGCACAATATTATATGTCCCCGACACCTCCAGAAAGACACAAGTAAAATGTGAATGGTATCTTTGATACCCTTACAGCATTGTGATGCTTTGGGAAAGAGCAGAAATACAAATGCTTTCACAAAAGTTTGTATTTCAGACTAAAATGAAATAAAGTAATTTACAGTCCTCCCCATCACCTTTGCAAGGTGGGAAAAGATTGTACACATACAGGTATATATAAAATCACAAAATATATGTCTACATCCAGTGGGATGTAGAGCAAGAGAAGCCTCGTTAGGATCAATATTCTATGGAGGCAAATTGATGCAGATGAACAGAGAAGCTGTTCATTTTTAGGTCTCCTAAGGGAACGAGTTTTAGATAATTATATGACAAAAAGACCTTTTAGGATCTATGAAAAAACACTCCAAAATGTCAAATGTATAGAAGCCATGTTTCACCTGTAATGATAAAAGCACCGCATTCTGAACAGATTTCTAGAACAGATTTACTAAACACATTAGCTTAATTTTACTGGACTGTAAATGTCTATTGTACTGTACTGTTAGGGAGCTGTGCTAAATGAATACTGGTGTCCTGCTGTATGTCAGAATATTCTGGGATGCTTCAGGACTTTCCATGGAAGAAAAACAGTAGGCAGAGCATATTTGGAGAATGCCAGAGAACAGCCAACCCAGGAGTAATTTTAAAGAACGGCTGACCAAAATTTCTTAAAAATTAAAATAAAAAAAAAAAAAAACAAAAACAAAAACAAACAAACAAACAAAACAAAACAAAACAAACAAACAAAAAAAAACAAGAACAAAAAACACCTGGAAGGAGTTGGACATTTTTGGATAGTATTTTCCTAAGCATTAATCTACTCTCTCTTGGTTTGGGATTTTCAGGTGATGGTGATAAAAGGCAGAGTGGTGCCTGGTTTGCAGACTCCCAGGCAGGCCAGTGGGCTGGACTCAAGCACAGCAGAAGCAGGAATTCACAGGCTCCTACACAACGTTGCTGTCAGAGAGGTATAGCATTTTCAGATTTGGCTTGCAGAACAGGGTAGCCGTTCATTAAAGGGCTTAAAACCAGCTGGTTTTGGCTTAGGTCTATTCATGCACTCCTCAACTATCATATTGTCAACATATGTGAACATATTGTCAAAGATTTTATGAAGAAAGATATTAAGAGGGTTCATATACTCAATGTGAAAAGCAAAGTCACATTATCTAGAAAGTATACTGAAGTAGATAAAATTAAATACATATTTTCCATAGCATAGAATAGGAGTTACAGTGCTTAATAAATCTGTATACCACATTTGGGGATGTAGTTACTGACCTTACATGTTTATTGTATGTACAGGGTGTATTCCTTTTCAGATAAAGCCTTTAGTATCAGTCTCCTAAGGTATACAAAATTTTGATTTCAGTGCATAATGAGATGTCTGTGGCCTGAGTTCTAGTTCTGTGTAATACGGAAGGTATAATTCTGATTTGCATTGGTAACTTTCTTTTGACATGCTTGAAGAACTGGCAGAGGTTGGTGACAGTTTCATATCTGATGAGCATATATGCAAATGGAGGTGAACCATATCTGACCATAGGCATGGCTATGGAAAATTGTAAGCCATATTCCTTCATTGCTGCAGCACAAGTATGCAACTAAACATAGTCACAAATACTAGGAGCTCAAGTACAATTTCCTTACTATCAGTGTTATGGAGTTGTTATGGATCTCTGCTGCCCACCACCCCTGACTGCATTATGCCCCTCTTTCTGAGTTCATACTCACATGATACCAAGCTGATGTGCAATTGCAGATATGCCAGTTGCTTTTGTTCTCCTCTTCTATCCACCAGCACTGAAGAAATCTGTGGAGCGGGGGCAAGAAAACAAAGCAGACCTATCTGACCACTTGGAAACTTTCTACTTGTGAATATAGCTGCCAATTCTGACACAGCCAGGGAGAAAGACAACTTCAAAATGTGTTATGTCTGGCTGGGATGAGAGCCAGATTATTAACAGGATGACTTGTTTTGTGAGAGTAAGTGAAAAATTCAATACCACCTATGCTTTCAGTCCCCTCTCTCAGTTCTGATGCCTGGAGTCTTTGAACTGGTATTTGATTATTTATGAATGTATAATAACCAAATAGCGGCACTAAATTGAGAGACATTATCTTCACAGTTGACATAGAGGCT
This sequence comes from Aythya fuligula, assembly GCF_009819795.1. Classification (NCBI taxonomy): domain Eukaryota; kingdom Metazoa; phylum Chordata; class Aves; order Anseriformes; family Anatidae; genus Aythya; species Aythya fuligula. Next base: position 39,876,309 of record NC_045562.1, read on the forward strand.
CCACAACTGCCCATTTCTCCACTTTTTTTTTAATACACTTGAATGACAAGCTGCTGATAAAAATAAATACTTTGTGACAAGAGAAGAAATATGACTTGAGGGTGTCAGTGTTGGAATGAATATCACAGAGGTCTTCCATCACTGTAGTTAAATGTGGAATGGCATCTAAAACTGCACAGCTCAATAAATTGCTATTATATAGGCTATATTTGTAATCAGGGGATGCTATCTGTAGTCTTATAGCTGAGTACATGTATCAGGGCAAAATATTTCTAATATCTGAAATGTACTGCATCTAAGCCTCAGCTTTCAGACAACAAATGATTACTTTCAAACAGTATGTCTTCACAAATCAATGTTTTTCTTATCTTTGTTGGTTTATTTTCACACTGTATATCTCACACTTCATTATTTAGCTGTACTTTCTGTGTTGTTTGTTTGTTTTTGAATTAGTTTCATGTAGGATATGGCAGATTTAAGTTTTTTGTTTTGTTTTGTTTTGTTTTCATTTTGTATGAGTGTTCTGTAAATGGTAAGTGTATATATACCAGGATGGGAACACAAGTGGCACCACAAGTCAAAAATGATGCTGGGTAGCAAAATTTGCCTTCTATTTGCCATTTAGTTTTCATTTCATAAATTTATACCTAATAATGTTGGTTCCTTTGTATAAATAACCAATAATTAATTTATTTTCTTCAGTGGAACACAATGAATTCCTAGTAATGTATAACATTTTCTAAACTGTTTTTTGTCCATATAATTTCTTCCATCTTTAATAGCCCCTTTCCCCCAACTACTAAACTTTCTTCATAGTTTGTGTTTGTTTTAGAAACACTTGCCCCTTGGTCTGATTAATTACTTTGTATACAATGCCAAAGCTTTTTAATCCTCCACTCTTCACCCTCTTACTTAGATTTCATTGTTTAAAATTTTAATGAAGATTTATTAATGGTTTTTGGAGGTGTTATTTTATTTATTTATTTATAGAAATTGCATTATCTCTTTCATAAAATTTGAAGAAACTTATATGGGATTTGCATTATTAATGCTATTATTATCAGTATCATCATTATTAATTCTACCTATTTACTTTTGCTGGTATACTTTTTTTTTTTTTTTTTTTCCATTTGAACCCTCAACTTACAAAACATTAAAAATACATTGCAATGCATGAATGGCAGGAAGATTAACATGGCTTCCCATATAGGCAGTGTGTCTCTATGGCCTTATGCTTTTCCTTTTTAAAGTTACATATAGAAAGAAATATCACCTACATTTATATATTCATTAAATGAAAATTCATAATCTAGATGTGGAAAAGTAAGTGAATTAAAGTTTGTGATCTTATATTGCATGCTGAAATTTCATAGTTGAATCTGTGAGTTATGCTAACAAAAAGAAACCCTGCAGAGTGATAATAAATACTTTCAGTGGAAACCCGTTAGAAATGAAAACAGAAATATAAACAGAAATCTTGCTGACCAGTTTTTTCTTTTCACTTTCTGCCTCCTCTTGAAGTCTTGTATTGCAAAAATATGCAAAGTGTAATTTTGTACTATATATTTGGTCCCAGAAGCACACTGCAAACATCTAGCTCTAAAATTACAGTGATGTTTATCTGCAGATTTCTTTGCTCTCTATTTTACTTCCTATGTCCTGGAACACAAGGTTTGATGGCCAATATAAATATAAGCCATATAGTTTAACTGCAGAGGCTATTCTTACTCATAGAAATGCCTAATACTTCCCTCCTGTACCCACTCATAATTTCCTTAACTATGTCAATAATATCCTGTGTCAGGAAGCTTGCAAGTTCATTATACATTGTGCCTGATTCTGGCAAACTATAATTAGTTTAAAATTTCAAGTGAAAAGGAAAGAGCAACTAAAAATTCCAAAAACAAATGCAAACCAAAAATGGATCAATATAACACTTCTCTTATTTCCTACTAAATGATTCTCTATTTCTTCGTGCATTGCAAGGTTGCTGATGCTTAACTAGTATTTTGGTGCTCGCTCAGGAAATTTGCTGAACAAAAGTCAAATGCGACCTAAGTATTATTAATAATTTGTTGTGGTGTTTGGCAACATATGTTTGGCAAAGAACAGGAGTAATAAGCTTTGAAGTGCATGCATGTTTTGAGAGGGGATTTTTCACAGGTGCTGAAGCTGCATGGGTCTCAGATGTTCTTAAAGATCTAAGACAACAGAATATCTCTCCAAACCATTAAAGTTTGAAAAGCAAGTGAACAGATGTTCAGTCCTTTCATTTAATATTTCAAGCAGCTGTGTAACTTCACTGCGTTGAATTCCACCTCCCCCCTTCCCCCCAACATTTAAAAACTAAACTGGGTTTAAGGTCAAGCCTGATGACAGCCTGAGCTGGTTCTGACAGCTGTTTAAATGTTTGTGACATCTGCCTCAGAAGCTAGGATGCGTGTCTCTCTTCTGCCTGAACTGCCGCACAACGGTTTTGTCATTCCTCCAGGCAGTTTCCTCTGGTGAATGACTCAAGGTGCAGGGAGCTGCTAAAAGTTCCTGAGATGTCGGTTGCACACTCTTAACTGCTTCATGGCCTTTTCATCAGGATGGGCAAAAATACAGAGTTTAAACTCTTTATTAGCAACTTGGAGGAAAAGCAAAAGTTCTTGAAGATATTCCTTAACATGTTTGAGGCACATTTTGCTTCATATGAAGAGATCTGTCACCACATTCCTGATGATAGGTGGCTAATTTTGCAGAGTACTCAGTCACAACATGACATTGTCCTTTCTTCACTCAAAAGCCTGTAACTAAACAACTTCTCAAATGGCATCTCCCCATGAGGCTTGCAGCACGAGCAGACAACTGCAGAAATTCTGGCAGCTTGCTGATTAATCCCTAACATTGGGCTCATCTGTTTCTGTATTTAATTCTCAATAAGTCTCAAGAAGGCAGACTTCAACACGGTCAGGAAATCAGCAGACAAAACCTCACGGAAGAATCTTAAGAGGTAGAAGGCCTGGAGGGACCTAGCACCTCCTTAAAAGCTCATTACTAAATTCAAACCACCTTGTGCATGGAAAGGATGGAAAGTTCCACAGAAACAAATTGGTTAAATTGTGATCTGAAATTCATTTCTTGTCTTCTTTCAGACAGCTCCCACCGACAGTTTGTGTAATGCTGACATTAAAGGATATATTTCTTTCAGGGTGTTTAGCAAATTGCCACTTAAGGCTGGGCTTTGTGCTGATCATCTGCTTCTGTGTTACACTGCAGGGTAGCTTTCTCAATGCAACATATGAACTTTTAAATTTAATTGTATTTTTTAAGTGGAGAAAACCTTTGACTATCTTTCTATGCACCTGTATGAATGATGTCTTACTTGCTGGGGCATTGCAATTTGACACAAGATAGTAGAGAGAGCTGCCATTATTTATAGCAGTGTCTTGTCATTCTCAAATCCGTGACCTAGTGTCTCATGCTACAGGGGAGCAAAAAGAAGTATATCATCTGTAATGAGAAATCATCCCTAAATACTTACATCAACAGTATGAAGTATCTAAGGAAGGACTTATATAATGTTTTGTTGTCTGTTTTGTCCTGTGAAGATTTCATGTATGATATGGTCAAAGTTTGCTGTCCTCTTGTTTGTTTTCCTGATGAAATTTTGTCCAGTGTCATTGATTTGTGTTACCATGAACTGGATCTTATCTGTCCCAAACTCAGTATTTTCTCTGTGAGCCCGTCATCACTTCTCTCAGCACTGATGTGTTTCATCAGAATTGATGCTGCTATTCCTATGTCATCAGTTATTTTCTGGATATCTGTAAGGTTTCCAAGTAGTCTTTGTTCTTTTGTTGAAACACTTCATTCACTGACCTTACTCCAAAAGGTAAGCAGAGAAACGTGTTTCTGCCCCAGGGTGTACTGAAAGTGCACAGTTAATATCATTTTTCATCTAATCTGACTTGTCAGTATCCATCCCTCCTACTGGGATTACTTTTAGCAGGCCAGTTGGCTTTGACCATTTACTATCACAGCTTAGCCTTCCTGAAACTGCTGGAACTCAGGTATGTTCAAGTTTCACCGTTTTTTGTCTGATGTGATGCTGTTAACAAACAGACTGAATATTTTTGTCTATACTCCCTTGTTTCCTTACCTGCTGTTTTGAACAGGTCTGTTACTGCAAAAGTACAGCTGTGCCTGGCACAGTCTGATGAATGCAGATATATGTGGTGCTCCTTAAGGGAGACTACTAATTCCTGGAAGACGTTTGGGTGTGGTCAGTGTTCTGTGAAGTTTCATGTCTGCTTTGCCTTAAAACCTTGTGTTTGAGTTACACTGGCCTCTGAGATACTCCCAAAGGGTCAAAGATCAGCTTTTCTTCAGCCATTGCCTTGTTCAGGTGACTTCAGAGTTTTACCTGGGACTCCATTACTGCACAGGTAGTTCATTTAGTTTCTTTATCTGGACTAGGATATGGAGTCTATTTTAAAAGCTGAAACTCAGCTGCTATGCTTAACTTTGAGTACATTTCTTGGAGTACTTTCTGCATGTGCTGTAGAGTTTGTCCTATTTTATGATACTGCACCCACAAGAGATTAGTCACATCTGAGTTCAGCCAGGGATTTGTGGCTTTTTCCCTGGGGTGTATTTGTTGTTTTGAAAAGCAAGAATAGTGGTTACACATGCTGGATTTGTGACAGAAAATTTGCACAAACCTGTGGTAATGTTTCTATCCATGTATGAGGCATGCAAGTTTTTCTACTGTGACTCAAGGGCCTCTGGGCCCACATGGTTCTGCCTATGCAAATTTCAGACTACAGTGCAGACCTGATCTCTGTGTGTGTGGCACTTCAGTTCTGCAGATTATGTCTTTCTGCATGCCCAGATCAGTCTTCCTCAGACACCTTTACACAAGTGATTTATCAGTGACGCTGAACACAGTTTTATCTCTAAGCATGTCATTGTCAGGATTTTCTGGTTCAAAATTTCAAGCTTTTTGCCCCAGATCTATTACTTTCTTCCTATCTGCTTTTCTTGGTACTGGTGAGACCAGAACTGATATAATGCAAACACAGCATTTTTTGTTTATTTGTTTTTCTTTCATAGATCACAGTATTTCTAAAGCATTGTTAAGGCATCCTCTGGACTGGGATTGTTTTCAGTTTGTTGCTTTGATAACGTGATCTAAATCCCAGAATCTCCTGATCTAGTGAGTTCAGCACAACTGCTACTTTCAAGTGCTACCCTGTTTATCAGCTTTTGCCAACTTGTTCAATGTGGGTATGTGGGATGCAGAAGGGGAGGTGATTTATCACTCCTGCTGCTCTGTACTTTTCCTCTGTTACAGGAAGTGCTATGCTCTGTAGTGCTAAATGGACACTGGTAGCACTAATATGCAGTCTGATCTAAAACTCTGTTTTAGAGTAATAATAATGGCTCCTATGGAGACTCCAACTAAGCAATCCCTTATCTGCTATCAGACTCAGGAGACATGTGACATCCCTGCTGGGGATTATACCTAAGTACATCTAGAGAGACCATATCGGCATAAAAAGCTAATCCTCCTTGACCTACAGGCTACACCTCAAAGGATAACCATGTCACTAATGCTTAAAGCAGGCATAAGCACCTTCTGGAAATTAATTTACTTTAGATTAGGAATGATTTGGTAGAACAAATCTACATCTAGTGATGTCACATGTCACTGAAGTTTCCTTGGTCTGCTACTAACAGAATTGTCATAAGCAGGAAACATCCATAAATAAATGTAAACATGTTTGTCTGAAATAGTCCTCTAAAGTTGTATTGGATTTCTTGCTGTTGGTTTTCTCCCAGTGTTCCAGTACTGCAACATGTCCTTAAAGAAAAACTAACAGTTGAGGCTGGAAAGTCAATACAAGCATATATAGAAACACACTCTTGCCTTCTTTCATAGCATCACTCAACAACATAAAGAAAAACACTCAGCAAATAATAGAAAATAAACAAAAACTGGAAGTGGATTTAGGTTTTTCAGATGTAGTTAGGGCACTAGTCCTACCACCACCCACTAAATGCTGGGGTTTGTATGACAAAGTGATCAAATAATTTCATCTCAATAGTTTTTTTTAATTTTTAAGTAGTTATGAGTATATTTCCTCTATGGAAATATTAGGACTATGAAACATCTGCTGGTTATCCCAGGAAAGTTTGCTCATTCTGTCCCTACTTACTCATTTTTAGTTGTAAATTTGGACAAAACTTAACTAAAATTCATTACCTTCTCCCCCAGCTGTAGTGGCTGTAAACACTACAATCATCATCATTAGAAGATCGTTAAAGAAACTAGACTAGATTGAATGAGGTTGTGTCCCATATTAAAACACAGTTGTTGCAAAGCTGTAGAAAGTCTGGTTCAAAGGGTCATCTCTGAAGTGAGATGTTGAATATCATCATTTTTTCCTATCAGTCCAAGATATGGCACTCTGTGTTTTGTTAAATTGGACCCATGCTCTGTAATTCATTTTACAGTGAAGCTGTTGTCATAATACTTTTGACATAATACTGTAATGATGGTATCTGCCAAGAACTGGGTTGTTTACCGAGACAGAAGTGTCATTGATTTCTGCTTTCTTATCATGATGACCCCAAACCCTCTAATGCTGTGTTCACCATCAGAATAGGATGTCAGAAGAAGAAGCAATGCTAATATACAACTGCATACAGTATCCCTGTTTCTTCTTTCTTTTGCACAACTTCTGTCACCCATTTCTAACCAACTGCTAAGATACATCAACTATTTGTAATAGTGCCATCTGGTGATACCTACAGTAATGTTATAGTGTATATTTGCTATACTTCTGAAATAAACATATTACTTTCTCTGGTGCTTGCTTATCAGTTTGTATTCAGAAAACAATTCAAATTTTTCAGTTTAAATTAGGTGACATTTTACAACTTTTGCAATTAAATTTTGACTTGCCACTATTAAATTTACTCTATTTCCTATATCACATTATTTGAAGTGATTCAAATTAAACAAAAAAATAAATAAATAAATAAAAATTTAAAAAAGTGCCAGGTATTTATAATTATGTAATGGGGAATATACATATACAAAATAAGCATGCAAAGATTTTTTATTCCTGCCCTGTGTAGCCCTAACTAAAAGCAAACTGTAGCTAAAGCCTCTGAATTTGTCGCAACAGCATGTATTCCAACTATGTGAATGGGTTCCTCTAAATGATCTGTTTTTTTCAAGTCCTCAAATAGGGGCTAAGTTCCACAGTTAAGAATCAGGTCCAAGGGAGTAATGTCTTTCCAAGAAGATAGTGCAATTTTCCCTAGTTGCAATAATGATAGTTTAAGACATAATGTGAATTGTATGGTTCTGAAAACCATGACTGTAATCTCCAGACAAATTAAGGGATAGTACTTCTGTGAGTAATTCAGTAGCTGATACTTGCTCTTTTATTCAAAATAAATGTAAAATGAGCCTACCCCAAATTTTAAAAAGAAATACTTCTGATCTTTTATTATTATTATTTTTTTAATTTCTACTTCAATGTTACATGGCAATCTAAAAGAAGATTTCTCTACAGCTATATTGTAAAATATGTATATTTAGAAAGGATTTATCTCCCTTTTGGTTAGTACTGGGTAAAAAGTGAAATAACATATTCACAAACATGATTGCTAAATCCAGCAATTTGATTCAATGATGTTTGTACCGGACCTCCTTTACTTTTCCATGTGCTTTGAGGAATCGGCCTTTTGTTAAAATAAATGTTTAGGAAAGAACCGTTCATGTAAATATGACTGTATTAGCACACCAACAGAAGTGTTTATATGCAAACAAGCACATACAAACAAGCATATGAGAAGCACTTTTAATCTCCTTTTCACTCTTTTTAAATGCAAATACAAGAATGAAATGAAAATTAAGTCTGTAAAATAGAAATAAATCTGATTGTTCTTTTCATATTTGCTAGGCCAAAACCTAGAGCTAATATACATATTTAAACGTCATTCAAAGCCTAGAATTTAAAAGTCTTGTTACTTTCCATGGGATTTAAGTCATCTACTGGATGAAATATGTTTTATGTCTCAATGTGACAAAAGATAAAAACTGCACTGCAGTTCTTAAATAATAAGGAGGATATTCTGAATAGTAGAGTCATGAGCCCAGTACGTTTGAGAATTGCTACTTGAATAACCATGAAAAATTAAAATGTTTATATGGAAAGTGTAGGCGATTCATAGACAAACTGCTACCTGCAAAAAGACAGATAAGCATAACAAAAATTAATAAAGTGGCCATGTTGAATACTGATGTCCAGCAGCAATAGTTTAAGAGTTTTTTATTTTATATTTAGATGGAGTTTATATTTAGAGTCTGAGTTCTATTCTTGCACCTGTAATACAAATTTGGAAAAATACAGAACATAATTTTGTTGTGCTAGGACACAAAATCAGTGAGCAATATTGCCCAATTTTTGTAGAAAATATGTACAGAAATACCAATTGGTGGTAATAGAGCTCCATGATTATTTCCAGAACAGATTTTCAACTCCCCCTTCAGACAGAATTTTTTGTGCTTATGCTAACTCACATTAGAATTTGATGATTTGGAAAATCCTTGAATTAGGAAAGAAAACACTTAATTAATGCATGAATTGATTTATACAAAGAATACTTCAGGCACTTTTTATGTACATAAAAAAATCTGGTTAAGCAGTACAAGCTTGAGGTATGTGAGTCAACACCTGGAAGACTTATTTAAACTTAACTATGGTTTTATTTAATAAACAATAAAAAAAAGCTGTAGGCATTTGTGCAGTTTTAGGAAATATCAGAGTAAAGCCTTTTTCTGATGTAGCTATGCTTTAGGGCAAAACTGAGCCATCATATCAATAAGAATTACAACTTTATATTTCAAAGATCTACTTGTTAAATCTTTTAAAAGTAGACATTATACTGAAATCATCAGAGAAAAAACATACATTGTAATGGAAATATTGATGAAAATATGCTCATTTTAAAATTGTATCTTTTATATTAAAATGCAATCTAATTAAGTTCACATATGATAGATGATAGATGCTTTCTGAATTGAGGCAATTCCCCACCCACAGAATTAGCATAAATTTTTACCTCTGAGGTGAGCTGGAATGATAAAGAACATTAAAGCTGCTAATGGGCTTAGCTATTTGTTTGTTGAACACTATCAGAAAACGAATAATAATATAACAAAACTGAAAAAAATAATCACATGCGGAAGTCCCTCACTAATTTTGTTTCGGAAAGTATAGAATGCTTCTGTGCATTGTTTTCCATTCTGCTTTATGTATATGTTGACAAGGAAAGATTCTGTCTTTTTTTTTTTTTTTTTTTTCCTTCTTCCTTCAGTTGTGTCACTTGCTATTAGATACTTCACCCTGGTGATTTGAATTGCATTTGGAGAAACTGTTTTCTGTAGATCTGTATGCTTATGCTTGCACAGAGGGAAATGCATGTAAATGAGGAAGTATTTGCACTGATTATAGCAATTAAATCGAAAATACAGAGGAGAAGAAGAATTAAACTGCATGTGACATTGCTGTGAAAAGATTATAGTGTCAAAAGGGAAGGACATAAATTACAGTATGACTACATAACTTAAGATAAAGCAAGCCCATTATTATTGATAGTTTCTAGTTTTCACACAGATGTACAGACACATGCATACACATATTATAACGTTTTACAGCTTGAAACCAACAAATAAATTTGAAAAATCCATTGTGTAAATCTGACTGCAAAAAATGAGTCTAGAAAGCAAATGGCCCACTTGTAAGACTGTGGTTTTGCTCTTTATACATGATATATTTTTTTCAAAAGTACCAAGTTATTTTAATTTACAGACCTATTAATTATACCAAAGTTGTTAAAAAACAAACAAACAAACAAACAACCAAACCAAACCAAACCAAACCAAAACAACAACAACAAAAAACCAGCCAGTTAAAATGTAAATATTTTTGATCTAGAAATCAGGAAAATCTTAGTGTTTGACAGAAAGAGACATCCAGTTCAAATTATTTTATTCTTGTACTTCCTGTTACTATCCACTGAAAATGTCCTCAATCTATCTGACAGAAGTCTGGAAGATATTCCTACTTCGTCTTTTTGCCCTTAATAGTAAAAGCTAAATCTCTGAGCCAACATATGTGTCCAAGTTGAGAGTCCGTGGCTGTCAAAGCCATAATACCTACCTGAGGTTTACTTTTTACTCTACTTAATTAGAATTATCTGAGAAATATGAATATAATGTCCAGAAATATGTCCTATCTGCAGTGTAAGGTAATTCATCTCATATTTTCAGTTGAAAACCTTCCTCAAATTTTCAAAATAAACTTCAGCAAGACAAATATTTTTGAAAGTAAATCATTTGTCAAAAGTAAATAATGCCATTGTGATTGACACTATTTAAATGACCACTTTGTTAAAGAATCCACTTCTCATGCCTAATATTGTGTTAGAAACTTCTGTTCACCCATAGAGTCTAACAAAAGAGAATATCAAATAATTTTAAGAGCAAAGTACATTGAGAATTTCCCCCTAATCATTTCCTCCATATTTCCTTATGTACATCATAGTACATACAATTTAAAAGAGAAAGAAATCACGATGGCTTCAACTGTAGTGGGAAAAGAGAATAGCCATAGACTAATCACAGAACAAGGAAACAGAGAGCTTATTTTCAACAGTTGATCCATTTTCAATGTAAGCTCACCTGCAAACTTTACATGCAATAAGAAATGGAAAATTCTAACTCAGAATGAATCTCTGCATAAATAGACAGACAGACAGACATGCATGTAGATAGACTCCTGATCCATCCCCATCAATTTCCCCCTCAAACAGCTAAAATATACACTATGGAAAAATCACATTGATCTTTCTGTACTTTGGGTAAGAATATACCTTTTGCAAAAGAAATATGTGGTAGAAATTGGTAGAAAGGAGCAAAATAAAATTTGTAAATACTTACTGTACTTTGCACTTTCACAAGTTGCTATGGGCAGGGCAGATACTATGGTACTAGTTTATATTTCTTCTTGAGCTCCAATGTACTTTAGTACTAGAAGCATAAACATCTTTAAGTTTTAAAGGTCACAAAGGAAGAATATAGACCACATTTAAAATGGAAACTCATCTTCAATGTCTAGTAAGTCTTCATGTCAATTTGGGGATCTGGGACGCAAGCAACAGAGATACAATTTTTACGGTGAAGAAAGACAACTCTAGAGCAACCCTTTCTTGACTTAGATGACTTAATCCCAATCCATCCAGTGGCTAGAAGATTTAGATAAATGAGGCGCCGATCTTCAGCTATTCAGTGAAAAGTTAGCTCTGGTATTAAAGCTCATATTATGGTTACACACAGAGAGATTTTATTGAACCAAAATTCCAGTAGTGCAGATATAATATTGAAGCTGACATATACATTAGCTTTGTGTTATTGATGTTGTGACTTCTATTTCTTTGCGCCTTAAATGCAATATGAATATCACATAGAAATTCAGCTGTCATCAAGTTTCACAAATTGATCACAAGTTCAAAATCTAAATCTTAATTTATTTTTCAAGGTTTTCTGTCTTTGTGAATCAGATGGGCTGTTCTTCAGAAAGACATTGCATAGGAAGGTGGATGCACTAACCTTTTAGAGCAAAGACAGGCAACCAAATTTTTACACATGCTTTCCAAACATGAATGGAAATTCCTGTAATTCATAATAATAAACATATGATTAATATAGATCATGTTTCCCTTAAATTCTATTCCTAATTCCAATAGAATGGGTAATAGAGATAAACCTCTGTCCGAAGTTTCATGTACTGGTAATAGAGATGAGAGAAAGAGAAACTGAGTGTTATCATATTGTGTATATGAATGGAAACAAAAATCGTGCCACAGTCAAATGAACATTTAAAATACCGCATAGTAATAGTATCCTCTAACTTCAAACTGCTAAAACAAATTATCATATGGTAACTATATGTATATCATATACACATGTATGTATGTATAAAATTAGACATATAACTGTGAATTGCATTTCCCTCTTTAGGTATTCTACCTCTTATATATTTAGGTCACTATAAAATTAAATAAAGTGTTTTAATGTATGTCTGGTATTGTAAAACCCTAAATTCACTAAGAATACTATTCATATTGAACAAATCTGATTTCTTAGTGCCAGTGGTGATAAAGTACCTTTTCTAATAATAAGTCTGTAGTGTTTCTCCTATTGGTTATCTGCAAAACCCCAAAGTGAAAAAACAACCTGATTAATTAATCTCCATGAAGAACTGCATTTATATGAACAGGAAGGCATACAATCATAAGCATCTTCCCAAACACTGAAGATATGTTTAAAAATAATATTTTCTCTTTAAAGTCCAGAAGACCACTGAATGTTTGATATATACTCTACTCAAAATGTTGAGATATGAGGGTTGCATCTAAGTGAGTATGGTAAGCAAGCTTCATATTTTCATATTTACTTTATCGAAGACATCTCCAAATACTTATTTAATAAGAGAGCACTTTCCTAGGGATCTGGGTACTTAGGACATCTCATTCTGTCCAGGTAAGAACAAGAATGATGAAACTTGTACTAAACTTTGGAAACTGGTGCTAAACTCCAACAGAGTAGGAATCCAGTTGCAATTACATTTTTCTTAATGTGCCTGTTTAGTTTTCTGTTTTTACTGTTCTTAAAAATAATTAAAAAAAAATATTTTTATCCATGTGATTTATTTAATTTCATAGACTATAGTGTTCACATACAATCACTGGTCCTATTAAATTGTGTTTTACAAAAATTTTCCTAACATTTGCATGTAGTGTTTGAAAAAAGTGTGTGTTGGACAAAGGGACACATTTCCACACATATATTCTTTATTTTTCCTGCACACTTCTGACTTGGAGTAAAGAGCTTGTTCATAAAATGGAGTTTTATATTCCGAGGAAGCAGAATGTGTTTGCTTTTTTTATTAGAAAATTTAAAATTCCTTTCTCATCATGATCTATAATCTGACATGCTTATAAATACCCTGTCACACTCTGCCTTGCACATTCCTAATCTTTTGTTGATAGTCATATTGACTTCCATTTACACTGCTTCACTCACACCCATTCATACTGAATCAGGCTTTGTGCTTGGTTGATCACGCTGAATGAAAACCATTCTTTGCCTTTCAGACTTTTATATTCATAACCATTTGTATTTCTTTATTCATATTCTCTGCTTCACACATCCATTGTGTATTATCTCAAGATATTTCTAGCCTGTGTAGCCTTAAAAATTTAAGACCTGATTTAGGGGAAAAACATCCATGAAACTGATATACTTAAGAAAAATCCTCTTTCTGGTTTTTCTTCTTTCATAAAAAGAAAAATGGAAAGTTTTAGTGAACTGGAAAAGTGTGGAGAAATGCTAAAGTGGGATATTTGTTATGCTACTTGCCTAGGGCTAGTTGCTGAAACCCTTATAATAAATAGTTCACCATCTGAATGTATATTAACTGAGTTGGTCAACTCAAAATATAGTGCGTTACACAGTGTGGCTAAGGGTGGCAAAGACTGTCACCCCAGCCTTTGAAGATTTTAATTGAAAAATTAGTTTAAGTGTGACAAGATTGTACAGTCTGATTGGTAGCCCTGAACTGTGTGGTTGGAGGGCAGGAGGTAGGAGGAGGAGGAGCATGTTTTATGAAGATCGCTTTTGCTTGAATTGTTTTGGTACCAAAGGCCCTTACTTAAGATTTTCAGTAATATGGAGGAGTTGAAATTTTTGTCAGTATAGAATTGATATAAAAATGCAAAGAAAGATTCCCTCAACCTTCCTGTCTGAATAGCATTTTGCTGGCACTCTCTGGAATATTTGTGATATACTCAGAGTTGAGTGGTACCGTGCATGACAAAAGGCTTTCAAATATGATGTCATTTTTGGTTTGCAATTTGCCACATGTATACTTCAGTTAGAAAGTAAAGCAAAAGAGTATACTGAACCTATGTGCTATACTATTAATTTGTAAATAACAGTGTATTTGAGAAAAGATTTATATGTTTTGCAGCTTTGCATTTTCAGTTAAAGTGTAGTACAGCTTACTTGTATTGGTTGCATTATAACCAGCCATTTGTCTGTAAGGCATAACAGCTACTTCATGTAGTTGAGCAAGGTGCTCTTATTTGTGTTGAGAAACCAAACCAAAACAATACACTTTGTTTTTCCATCCTGGGTAAATGATGTATTCACCATGCCTGAAATGTCTACCTTCCAAGGGGAACCAAGACAGGTACTAGCATGAGGAATTTTTTGTCAGGAAAGGAGTACCCGAGTGATGTCTCAGCATTTGCTCCATTGACTCCCAGTGACTGTCTGTGGCTAACATGAAGCTGAGCAGAAAATTAGGAGAAAATGCTAGAGTAACTTTATTGTCATTGGGATATTTACTGGAGGAGGCAGCTGCCATGTGAACTTTCAAAACCTTTCTAAACCAGACTGAAGTTACTGCTGCTCCTGTAAATCACAATAAGTTAGAGGCCATTGCTGTTTAAGCTATGCTTAATGTGCCACACAGTGTGTGGGTCCTTGTTTGTCATACACTTTTTCACTTATCCTATTACGTAAGAAGGTCAAAATAACTCTGTATTGTACCATATTGAATAGGTACCATTAAAAGGACAGTAGCAGTGAAATAAAGCATCATTTAGCACATGTGGTAATTTTAAAGGCCTTTTAAAGTCTCTTAAAAATAAAACTGCAGCTGTCAAGAGTTGTAGTGAGGCAGTGGAGGTTCAGCAGGTGTTCCAGAGGACAAACAGCATGCACTCCTGGGTGGCCCCTCAACTCATACAAAGGGCACAGGGAGGGAGGAAAATCTATATATCTACGTATATATATGTATACATGTATACATATAGATACTTTCCAGCTCCCAAGCTGGTGTAAGACAAGATGGCTTAATGTGTGCCCTGGCAATATAAAAAGCTGAGGATCTCCTTCACTACTGTATCATACACCTGTTCTTCATTGACTTGGAGTAACGGTAGTTTCATAGTCCCACAAAGCCACTTGCTAATTGCTTGAGTAGTGGCTGTAAAGGCCTTGGGTTTTTCTTAGCAGAGGTGAGGGGTGTTTGTGGGGGGAGGGGGCGGGGGTTTCTTCTCCCAAAGTAAAGGGTGCAAATGCCAAATTAAGCGCATTGTAGCATGCATGGTTCAAAATCTTTTAACCAATGTGGACTGTCAAACAGCTTCAGTTGTTCCCAGAAGAGAACAATATAACTAGCTGATATGAATAATGTTTGTAAATCTGAGTAATAGCACTTCCTGAAAAACAATGTCTTTTTCTGTATATGTCTTTTTATTACCTGCAGCTCTTTCATCACCCACCATCTGCTCTTTGATTCAGCTCTTTCCTTTTTCCCATGCTAATAGCTGTTAACACTGAACCTGCCTGTTACAGTTCAGGCTGTAAACAGCATGAAAATATTCAGCGTTGCTGGTGTCAAGAATCTTCAGTGCAGTCTCAGACTTTAAAGGGTACATTCAAATAAATAGAAGATCAGTTTTCTGTCATGTTTCAGCTTGACATTCCTGAGGCAGCACAAATAGCCTGCTCAGTAAAGTGTAAAAAGCATTGAAGCAACAGATGAAAAGTTTATTTTCTGTAGTTCTGCTTAGTAAAAATAAAATACATTTTCATGATAACTAGCAACACTCCTTCATATACATATTTCTCTACAGTCATGAATGTGCAGCTTCCTGTTAGAATTCTTGCTCAAATGGTCTTTCTGAAAACAAGAGAGGGGAAAAAGTATCCTTTTAACATAGAATACCAAATCAAAATTACCAATCCAAATGTGCCCATGCCAATTAGGCCACTAATTCATCTGTTGCACTTTTTTTGTTAAACAAAAACAAAAACAAAAACAACTGTTGCAAACACCACATCAGCTTTTGTCCATTTGCAAAGCTGAGTGCTGCACTCATCCAAACAGGCCATGATATTCACTATAGTTGAGGTTATTCACTGTCAACTGAAATATCCAGCCTCTGCATATCATCAGTGACACTGATGGGACTGGTGTGGCATTAAGAGAAATTTTTTTGAAGTGAAGCACAATCAAGCTACCTGTGTATGCTCAAGACAGGACTGTTCTTACTGTTCTTGTTCTGCTGCCATGTGCACGTTATGTCAGGGATTGGAGGTATCAACAAATAAATTAGCATCTAAATGAAGCATTCTGGATATCCAACAGCCTGTAGAACATGACTTGTCTGTATTTTTGAATCAATGAATTTGAATTTGAATTATGTCTAAACCAGCTCTACCATAGCAACTTCATTAATTTGGATCAAAGACTCATAAAGGATAAATTCATGCAAACAAATTCAGTGACTTATTAAAGTTTATCATGGATAGAAGTTTATTTGATAGACAGACTTAGATCCACTCATTCATTCTTCATTCAGTAATATACATTTTAAAGAGCAATGTGAACAAAATCTGTTTGCCAAGAAAAGAACTAGTAGACCTATTAACATAGATCTTATAATACAAAATACTAGTTGAAAATTACAGTCCATAAACCTATACTTTAACTGATAGATCGAAAGCCATTGCTCTCTCTGTTCCTCATTTCATTGTCCTGATGGGTGACTGTAATTCAACCACTGCAGAGTGGTTGCATGCAGCACTGCCAGAGTTCGGATTCCAGGAGAAGAAATAAGTACCTGCAGCCAAACACCTGTAGCATAGGTTTTGATAAATGCCATCATAGTTGTGCGGGAGGAAATGTAGGGAGCTGTTTTATTTTGTCTGTCATCTACTAGAACGTCAGTGACTCAATATTGTGACTAGTCTATCTGGACAAACGAGGTTTACAAACTGTTTGTCTTGCTGAAATGACGTAGAGTAGTCCAAACAGAATGGCAAGTATGACACTATACATACAAATAGGTCCCCTCTGAGTGCAAAGGCTATTTGCTAACATCTGGATCATGCAGAGAGACTTTCTGGTATGTCTTTATATACTTTTATTCCAATGTAACTTGCTTTCGGATTTGAGATCAACTGACTTGTTTTATTGTGGTGAATATTTTTCAATTCTCAGATGACACATAGGAGATAAGTGTTGACTTTTTCATAATAGAAAATGAGTGCAATATTACAGATGATCTTGTTAATAGGATGCTCCTTATTATCCTTTGATAATGAGCATGCTCATTATCAAAAAATTTAAGCAAATAATCATTAATATTAATTAATGTATTCTCATCTCATGTCTTATGAATTATGAAAGTTTGATCCCTACTTCACATGAGGTGTTTAAATGTTTTTTTGAGTCCCAGAATTGCAGTCTCTCTTAACTCCAAAAAAATCCTTCTTTCTTGTGCTCCAGGTTCCCCTGTTCTTTGATGCCTTGTTGTTCTACCTTCCATCTTTATTTTATCTGCAGCTTACATATTATTCCTCTCTTGTGAATCTGTTACTCAGGAGCAAAGTATGCCACTGAGAAGGAACATATATATAAATATATGTTTTATTTCCTTAATTATCAGATGTTAAACACTGATATTATAAACATTGATATTATAGCTCCAGTACTTTACATTCTATTTCTAAATTAATTAAGCATTATTCAAGCTGTTCATTCAAAATAAGTTCTATTGTGTACTTTTTAGTTAAAAAAAAATGACTGCTGAAAGTTAAGTTTTGTGAGAATTTAACATGTTAATTTACAGAATACATGTACATCACTAAAGAGTCCTAATGTTAATGAAGTTCTTAATTATATACAGGTACAAAAAGTTTGAAATTTATATGCAGACAAATATACAGGCACATACGATATTAATAAAAGGTGTGTGTACATGTATATATGCAAATGTAATTGTACCTATACATATTTTTCAATATATTTTTATATATAGTGTTAGGTAAGGTATATGTTCTGAGTACTATAAAAAACAACTATGTTACCTACAAAAATAAACAATATATATTTACACATACACTCCACATTCTGCAACACACTTTATGCATACATATACATACATGTGTTCATACATATTAATGTGATTAGCACTTTTCTATCATCGTTAGTAAGGATTTTTAGTGATAGACACTTAACAAATAAAACATGACAGGCATTGCAGTTTTGGGCAATTATACTACACCTCAGGTGGTATTAATGGCACTAAGCCAAATGACTATAATCACACAAGAACTCTAATAATCTCCCTGCAATGTTTTGGTTTGAGTGTCTTGCTGCTGATTTTGAAATGTCATTTGATACATAAAAATAAAGAAGAGAACTGGTTCTCTCCAACTTAGTGGGGATATAGTCATGGGAATGACAACAATGTCAAAGTCAGAAAGGTTCAAATGTGTTCTGAGCTTTTTCAGTTTTTGATTTTTTTTTTTTTCAATTAATTATACCAGTATTAAAAGATGTCACTGCAGTTTATACTTTTTCAGTGTGAACTCTGAAATAGCATAGATGGTCTAATACAAACATGATTTTGATTCTTTACAGGCAAGAACAAATCCAGACAAGATTTGGAAGAGCTCTTTCATCAGATCAAAATATTTATAATGTCAACGCTAATCAGGTAGAATTTCTGTGCAATGTATTTTTTTTTTTCATTTATGAATATGATATTTTTGGAGCAAATGTTTGTACAATGCTTTGGAATTCCATTGCTTTTAAAAAGTATAACATGACTTCGCAAAAAATGGTGTGACTTTTTTTTTTTTTTGTAATAATTTTGGGAAGAAAAAAAAAAGATTATACAGACCCAGTTCCACAAAAGGACTTTAAAACAAAACAGGCAGAATAGAGATTGCAGCAACCTGAGCTACAACAAATCCCTCACCAAATGTATTAGTGCTTATTTCCACAGATACTCAATATTACTGCACATGGCCATAAACATACCAGTATGGTAAGGCTATGAAGGGAGGATCAACCTTGTCTTCTGGCTGAGGAAATGCAGATATCTGCCATTCTTCTTGATGACAACTTTCTCTCTTTTGAGAGAGTGTCGCATTCAACTCCTAAACTGGAAGATATTCCCACTTTTAAAGAGAGAACTGAATTTCTCTAAATCACAGACTGGGATCACTCCCTTGCAAGTGCTACAGACTGGTATACAAAGACAGCAATCAACCAGCTCTGCCTTCCTGTGCCTGAGCTCCCAAATTGCTGGGCTGCAGCAATTAGTCCCTAGAACAGTTGGCTGTGATCATATTTTCACTTAAACATGCATACTTTTTTGCTCACACAACATCAAATATGTTAAATCTCCTTCTTCCCCTGTTCACAGATGATGGATTGCTGCACCTTCTTAGAGAAACAGCTGTATTCCAAAATTCAGCCATAGGTCTGTATATGAAACGTAGAAAGTATGACATGCTTCCTGATGAAATAGTGAGTTCTAGGCCAACAAAGATACCAGTCAAACTAGTTAAGTGCTAATTACTTTGTCACTAGTACCTAATGAATTTCACCAGTACCTAATGAATTTGCTCATAGCTGTCTCCTTTAAAGCTAATTAAATGCCTGAACAGACCTTCCATCTTTAATAAACTAATACGAATGATTCATTTATAGCATGTGCATTTTTGAATAATTACTAAGCAGCTGTTCTTATCTCCAGTATTTTTATTAAACCTCAGCAATCAGTTTTAACAATAATTCAGTATTTAAAATGCATGATCTTGAAAACTTGTTTATATTGATTTGTGTTTCTTCTTTCGAATGATTTTATTTCAGTACACACTGTGATTTGTCAACATGTATAGAATTTAATTTTAGTTGCTAGTAATAAGTTACTAGCAATAAGTTACTAGTAATAAGTTACAATTTAATAATTACATTGCAGGACAATGGATTTTCTTCTTATCTGTATTGCTATGTTAATTCTGCCCAAGGATTCATCCAGCCCACTATTCTGTTCCAAAAGTGGTCATGAGTAGGCACAGAAAGAAAAATCTGTTTCCAGGTGCACACCCAGGTTTTGCAAGAGCCCATGTGAAATATGCATCCGTAACAACCCTTACTGCCCCTTGTCTGGCTCTCCCCCTGTTCTTTTGTGATGGGTCTTAGTTCTTGCTTTGTAAGGAACAGTTTATCATCAATCTCCATTCCCTTTCTTCTTGCCATACCTAAAGATCTCTGTACTTTCCTCCTCCAGTCTTTGCTCCTCCAGACTGAAGACACCAAGCCTTCTCAGTTATTCAAAGCAGAATGCTACATGTCACCCCCACAAAATGCCCTGTGCACACCTCTGTTTCCTTGTTCATGAAGTGAAAACAATTGTACTTTTTAATCTTTTTCAAGCACTTTGGCATGCAAGAAAGAATGCTATTCTGTTCTGCTTACGTATCCTTTCAAACAGAAAATTATTATTATTATTATTATTATTATTATTATTATTATTATTATTATTATTATTATTATTATTATTATTATTATTATCTTCTCTGGAGATTCAAGACCTGCCTGGATTCTTTCTTGTTCAACCTACTGTAAGGAACCTCATTGCAGCAAGGGGGTGGACTTAATGATCTCCAGAGGTCCCTTCCAACATCTACAATTTTGTGATTCAGTGATTATTAATGCTAAAATTAAAACAATGGAGTTTAATTTGTTTCTACTTCTTTGGCTTATTTGATTAGTGGTTATTTTTGTCAATAATAAGGCATTCAATACAGGTTGATATAGTAGATGTTAAATAGCAGATCTTAAATGTTATATTTGTCTTATAACTAATATTTGAATGAGTTTAGGAAATGAACAGGTGCGTAATACGTGCAAATGCATAAAAATATAGAGACAGGTGTCAGGGACATAATATAGGAATATATTATAAACATAATATAGGAACATAATATAAAGCAATAGAGAATGCATGTTTGCTCTTTTGTGAATGAGATTTGCTCGTACCAAAAATGAATGCATGAGATATTCTACTTCCTGCTGGTAAAAGATAGATTTTTGTGGATATGGTGAGGAGGACTCTAAATAAATGAGAGGAAATTAAATCAGAAACAGGTCAGCTCAGATTCCTATCTTATTAAAAACAAATGAATTTGGATAATGTGTTTTTCTTCTTGCTAGACAATCAGTGCTGTGCAGTCTGTGATTTGTCCTTTGGAAGAAGGGTCACTGAGAGAAGTCCATTAGGTCATTGCCAATCTGTTAGCAGAGAGGTTCAGTGCTGGGAACTAACCTGAGCTGACATGAGAACAGCTGTGGGTCCTAACAAGTGGATGGCATGCACAGACTGTCTTGAACGTGGAAAAAAACACAGGCTTTATGTATTTCTAATCAAATGGTGTATTAATCCTCATGTACAGACATGCAGGATACCAAATAGCAACACACACTTCAAAGCTCTTGCTGAGTATCAAAGTGAATGCTACTAAAATGAATGAATATATGAATGATTGACAGAAGCTAGAGCTAAAAAACAAAAACAAAAACAAAACAAAACAAAGCAAAAAAAATTAGAT
Source organism: Aythya fuligula (assembly GCF_009819795.1). Lineage (NCBI taxonomy): Eukaryota > Metazoa > Chordata > Aves > Anseriformes > Anatidae > Aythya > Aythya fuligula. The sequence continues at coordinate 39,897,853 of NC_045562.1, forward strand.
ATCAATACTTTTGTTCTTTTTCCCTAAGTGAACTATGTAATGATACAGGAAGACTTATTAAGTTAATATGCTGTCTTCAGAAATTTTCTGCTATTGCAGATGCCAAAATTTGTCCTTCATTATACAATTTAGGATTTCAAGGGTGTGTGCTGTATTATAGAGGCTACCCAGTCCTTGCTAGCCTAACAAATCTACCGTTCTTTAAACAAATGTATTTTGACCTTGACAGTCAATTGTTTTTATGATTTATTAAATGTTTAAAGTTATGATTTATGTTTAAAGTTATGATTTATTAAATGTTTAAAGGCTGAATGTTTAAAGTAATTACTAGGTTTTAAATGCATGTCTAGTACAGCAGGAACTGAATAGGTATGGCTTTATTTCTACTGAAAATGATTCATTTTGCAAACTGAATTACCTCAAATTTCTTTCCTTTCTGGTTTCCAAGTTTAAGTCTCATTCCTTCAAACAATCTTAATGTCAACTAACTAAAAGAACATATTAATTATAAACATTTTGCATACAGTCTAAACCAGTACCTTAAGTTAGGACACCTTATTGTCAATAAAAAGATATAGGAAGCTTTAGGAGAAAAATCCATCCTGTCTTCCTTTATTACGTATCTTCAAATGATGTTTAACCCACCATCCCTTGGTGGGTCCACTTCTCTTTTTGAGGTTAACAAATTATTTTGGCCTAACAATTAGCCCCCCAAAAACTTCGAGACATGCAAGATCAGATGAGTCACATCTCATTTGGACCCCTTTCCTTTGCAAAGGTAAAGATCTGGTCTCCTGGAAAGATAAATTTAAGCAATGAATGAGTAGGAGGCTCTCTGAGTAGTCTTTCTACTAGGATGATCACTTGTCCTCGTTCAGAGACAAGACATGTTATTGAAGAGTGTTTCCTCTTGAAACACTTTGAAACATTTGAAGAGTGTCAATGTAAATAATATATTTATTAGTACATTTTGGCACTGTAGGAGTAATGACCCAATGAGGCCCATTCTTCATTTCTTCTCTTCCTTGAAGGGGACAAGAGGGCAGAGGTTACAAAGTGTAAATTTCTGCCTCTCTTTGATCATCCCAAGGTACACAGATAGGTATTTTATTTTTATTTTATTTGTTTGTTTGTTTGTTTTTGTTTTAATCCATGTGGAACAACTCAAAGAAGAGCTCAAAGGAAGAATTATTACTCATTTTGTAGTGTTTTAAAACTTTAAACAAAAACAGCCCTAATCCATATACCATCATAGATACTGATTGTATATATTAGAATGAGGACTGATGGAGTAAAAAGATTAATACATTTGCTGTAATGTGTTTATGCTTTCTATTTACCTAACATCCTGCTATTCTGCCTGATGTAGGAAAAGTGTGGTATATCTAAAGCAAGCATTTATACAGTTTAGTATAAATATTTTTTGATATTTGATATTTCATGGGAAAATGGTATAAACCATTAAAATATCCAGTTCCAAACTTACTATTTTAGGGAGGTCTTACTTCAAATGTTAATAAACTGGAATGTCAACAGCAATGAAGAATAAGTTAACTACAATAGGAGCTCTGGGTTTATTACGTACTTTCTCTAAAGAAAAGGAGTCAATTATTTTTGAGGTGTGCAAAATATCATTTAATTGGCTCCCTAGAAGTTCTGTAGAGTGAGAGAAATGTAAAATTAATCAAAATCTTGTTTTTAAAAATTACATAGAATGTAATACATTGTTATTTTCCAATTGAAAATTGGAAATTATGAATTATGGAGCTCAAATACGTCTTCCTTTTTAGAGCCAGCAGTACACAGTAAGGGAGTGGAAAAGCTGCTTGCAGATTTTATACTTAGAAAACCTTTAATTATTTTCTTGGCTTGTGTACTCAGTTAAAATGGGTAAACTGAAACTGAAAGACGCTATCTCCTGCACCCCATGTTTCCTCACCTTCCAGTTATTCAGACTCAGGACCTGTCCGAACAGGCCCAGGTATCACAGTTCCCTTTCCACTTTAGGCACAATTAAGAGTGGGTTTAAGTATGGATCTTGCTTGAAGATAATAAGGAGTTAAGGTGCTACACCCTTGACCTGCTGAGGAAAGTGTTTTCTTCCTCCTGTTTAAAGCCTGAACTCCACAATCATTCAGGGCCAGTTCAGAAGCATGTGAATGCTAAAAATCATTAGCACTTCTTGGCTGATACTAATTCTAATCATAGGCTGTCATTTCAGGAGCTCAACAAAGAGTATGGATGGTTTTGTGCATTTTATAAACATTTACACATATAAATATAATTTCATTTATTTATTTGTTTGTTTATTTATTTTTGAGAAGATTAAGTAAGCCACTCCATTGTTATAAGACCTTTCTTTACTACTCTTCCCCAGTATTTCTACTGGCAAAATAAAAATCCAAAACATAGAAAAATGTCATGTTTGCTTAAAAACTTAGTTTAAGAACTCCAAAACGTCAGCTTAGTTCAGTATGAAGGTTTATGTGTGTGTCTTATGAGCTTGACTTATTGCAGGAGGATTACGATACGTGCACTGTAATGGAAGAATTTGCAATCCTCAATAGTTTGTTGTTGTTACAGAAAATACTAAATTATAATAGGTTACTTTCCATGTATTAAAAGTACCTGAGATTTTAGCATTCAAAAAAGCAAAGATTTTTCCCCTTTCATTAAAAGCAATCATCTCTTTGAAAGGATGTCCATAATGATTGAAGTAAGATTCATCGTCATAAGAAACAACAGGTGGAAAGCCAAGCTGTGCAATAAGAAGAAAAATGTTTTTGTCCCTTTGCACTATTTAACATCTTTGTTGGCTATTTTCTCTAGTGTATGTTTAACTTGAATGTTTTATGATTGCACAGGAGGTTTTATAGCACAGAACTTCTGCAAAGACTTGAAAAGTACTCAGATGAAATGAGTTTCATTTAAAGATATTGAATATGAAACACCATGAAAAATAAATTATTCTCTCCTTATTTATTTATTTATTTATTTATCCTGCATATATCCTGTTCACTTCTGGTGTTTTTCTTCTGTATCACAGGCTTATTTCTGTAAGTAGCAGTATAAGTTTTTGTAAAGTTGAGTATTCTCATCTTTGTGAAAGAGAGCATGATATGAACTTCAAATTCTTTCCACTCACACCACTAGAATAATTTCTATTGTATTTTAAGCATGGCTTTTTTCATAATTTTTCTTCCTTCACTGCAGTAAGTGTCCTTCTGTCTGACATTTCCTCTAAGGTATTTTAACCTTGTGGTAAATAAACTATTACAAAACAGTCAGGTTTTCAAAGTTACTGTATGCTGTGACTATTGTGTGGTGAGTTCTAGAGAGAGTTGTATGATGTTTTGTTAATAGGATTGTTTTTCTATGTTATCAAGACTAGAAAAAAACAAACAAACAAACAAAAACAACAGCTCAATTTTCAAATTAAGCCCAAGAAAGGGATGTCTAATGTCACACGTACCAAATAGGGGAAACTATTTGGTATACTTTTTTGGAAAAAGTATAGTTTCCCTTGTGCAGTGAAAGTGTAATCATCCCACATCAACAGTTTCAGTAACCCATGGGATTAGGTGGTCCTGTTTCTAAAGAAAAGGAGGTACCTAGTTTGTTTGCTTCTTTGTAACTTTCCAATTGCTTAAGGTTTTTCATTTTTCAGGAGAGGAGTTCCATCTTTTTCAGACCAGAAAAAATGAAATGAAATGAAACTCACTGAACCTTCAGAGTGCAAAGAGTAGTTTCTGTGGCAACGATCTCCCTTTGACAGCTCTAAGAATGTACCTTTGCTTCCCATGACTTATTTACTGTTTCAGTAATGCAGATGGCAAAGCTGAGATCAGCAAGTCATGCAATGTCCACTCATGATATAAAGCATAAAAATATAAGTATCAGAAAAGTTTATGTATGCAACAAAAGAGAAAAATAATAAAAAAAAATAGATAACATTCAGATGATTTATTGAGTTAATCCATAAAGCACTGGTAAATCAGTGAACAGACATTCAGACAACACATTCTGCTCAAATAACTGTTTTTCTGGTTTGAAGCATTATGTTTAACTTTCTTAAATGAAAAACAGGCTCACTTTTCTGCTTTATCCTCCTTTAATTATGCTTTCATTCTGTACCTGAGCCAAACATCTGCACACCTGTGCTGTTACTGTTTTTTTTATCTTGCAAGGACATACACCAGGATTACATGTTCCATCTGATTAGAAATATATAAAGGCAGTGCTTTTGTCCATGTTTGAGACAGTCTGTTCATGCCATCCACTTAGGACCCACAGCTGTTCTTGCTTGTGTCAGCTCAGGTTAGTTCCCAGCACTGAACCTCTCTGCTAACAGATTGGTGATAACCTAATGGACTCCTGTTAGTGATCCTTCCCTTCCCCTTCCCCTTCCTCTTCCCCTTTTCCTTCCCCTTCCCCTCTCCTGAGCACTAAGAACAGGATGAATTATGAGTCAAATGCCAGAGGATCCCAGGTCTATTTTTTTTTTCAGAGTATTTAGATGCCTAAGAAAGCATTTTTATACATATATAGCTACCTAGTGATATCAGCCAGAAACTGGCAGACTCAGGACTCATTTTAAAATTGTGTTTGGCATAAGGCAGTTTTCTGGAATGCTACCTTAAAGGAATCTCTGAAGGAAAATTCACAAGGAAGCAGCAAATGAGATGTATGAGCTTCTAGATGTTTCCATCCTCACTGACCTAGTTAGATAAACATCTGAATGGCTCTATTGACTGGATCCTAAGACAGGTTAGGTAGGTGAGACTGACTGAGATCTGTGCACCTGTTGTCACTCACATCAATTGGTGACATGTATGTTCTTTTTTCCTTTAAAAAGTTAGATCTAGGCTTCTGCAAAATGCAGTTAGGAATATATATATATATATATAGAGAGAGAGAGAGAGAGAATATATATATTCTTTGCAAATACTCATTACTGAACAATAAGGTATTATGAATATTGTTATTTTCTTTACCTATCATTCTTTTAAGCTAATTAAATATGTGCTCTATGCCATCTCTAGGTCCACTTCATTTGGATAAAGTTAAGGGGGAAAAAAAACACATGAGCATTGTTAAAAAATAGAAAACAACTTTCTGATAACTCCTCTCATCCACTTAAATGCAGATGTATTTTACCTGTTCACAGACACAGTCTACATAAATAGTACATCTTTCACATATAGCCCTTTGAGTTTTCATTATTATTACTTTTTTTTTTTTTTTTTTTTTTTTTTTTTTTTTTTTTCCAAAAAAGAATTTGTTACATGCAGATGTTTCATTCTAATTCCTGATGTTTAGTCAATCCACATTGTCTTTGGAGATATAGTTGTGACTTTTCACAGAAAATGTAATTGCAATGTCTGTTCCAGATTGGATTGAAAAATTAATGACAGGAAAAATGATATATTGGTATTTACTATCATCATTGATATTTCAAGAGTTGGAGAGAGCCAGCAACAGATTTGAAAGCTGTTTGAGTAAGTCCCTGTTTGAGCTGGTTCCAGTCTTGAATGACTAACTTCCATCTCTTACCTATTATCTTTGCAGAATATTCACCTTGCTTTTGGCATTGTGTTTATCTGATTTCTTCAGGCAAAATTAGATTACTGACCTCATCACTTGGAGTTTTGTTTTATTCTCAGCAGAAATCAGTTAGATCAAACTCATACAAAGGATCAGCAATGAAGCTGGTTCTGGGGGAATTTTATTTTTCATTTGCTTTCATTTTCCTTTTATTTCTTTTGTGAAACAGGTTTTACTAAGATAGGAGTGAAAATTGAAAGCTAGGTGAAATAGTGGTGAAACAACACAGCTATTACCTAAGAAAGAGAAGAGAAAAAAAGTGCAAGCATTTCCCTGATGCTACGTTAATTTACTGTCAAAACATTTGTCTTTGAAAGTAATTTAAAATACTGATTATTTATAAGCTCAGTAGGTTTTGGTTGTGGAGCTGAGACAGTCTACATACATATTGTCTGGAAAAAAAAAAACAACTTATATGTACAACATAAAATGATTAATAGAATTGACTGAATTGTTTATGTAATGTTTCAATGATTAGAATAAAAGTGTTTCTTTATTCTCTTATCATGATTACTATTGAGCTACTCATATACAAGGATACCTAAAAATATAGATTATTTGGAAGTATTGCCATGGTAAATCAAATCCCAATTTCCCATTTCTGTAAGTGTCCAGATTGAATGATTCAGAAAGAAGTGTAAGGAGTCTCAGGCAACTGTGTGATCACTTTTACCAACAGACTCTGCTCCTCATACCAATTAGATTCAGATTTTTGCAGATCCTGAGAAACTATAACAAACATTTTACTGGTGGACAACTGCTGACAATTAAAAGGAAGGCAGCATTACTACTTCAAAATCAGAAGGAAAATGAAACAAAACACAATCACAATAGTTAATTCTTTTTATTTCTTCACCCCTCTGACCAGGGATGTTGACTGAGTGCTTTCCACATTAAATTACTTATCATATGTCCTAATCAAATCCAAATTCCTCTTCTGTATTTCACCTAAAGCAAATATGTGTCAGCTGGTGCATGCATCCTAAGGCAGCAGAAACAGAGATAAAAACCTAACTTGCAAGGGTGTAAACTATTTCACTGCAAATTGCTTCAACAGAAACATTAAGCTAATGTGCTAATCTCACAAATTTTATCCTCCGCCCTTTTTCCTGAAGTGCCAGCCATCTAACCTTCTCCCAACAACTTCAGCTTTGAGTGTAGCTGGTACAAAAGAAAGTAGCATGGAGACAACCTTTCTACAAGTCTGAAGATAGCGCAGAAGCAATTGAAATTTCTTTGATATCAAGGAGTCTTTGAGCTTGACAGAAGTAGCTATGCCAGTAATGCCTCACTAGTCAGCACATAATCTTTGCATTTTTGTTCTAACAAATTACACAGCTTTCTTAAATGTGTTATTCAGAAACATTCAATTAAAGGCTTTCCCAAAGGGTAGGCTAATTTAGTTTTTGCTGCCTTCAGAATAAGGAACCATGATCAGTGTATTCTGCCCATGAATACACATGGTTGAAGAGGTGAGAAAACACAGCTGCGATGGAAAGCCATGGCTGGAGAATTTGCCAAATTATGGCTTGGTACTGGTGCGACGTGGCAAGCTGGGAGTAGCAAAAGCTGCTTATAAGGAAGAAACCATCACCCTCTATACTTTCCCCCTGAAGGAATTTATACACTGTGGTTCTTCTGCCAGCAGCAGCAAATCTGCCTTTCCCAAGCTATGCCCCTAATGGTAGAAGTGCTCTAGGCATTTTCCATTCCTGGCTTACTACCCCAATCTACATACTTTGCTCAGATATATTTAGAACTGGCCCTGATTCAAGGTTATAATTAACTCAATAGTTTTCTACAGTTTGCATTTAAATAAAGCTGCCCTGGCATATTCAGGTGCTGCCATGCAGAATCTACTGAAAGGTCAAAATATTTTATATCACATAGGTGATGATTAACTTCTTCAGCCCAGTTCTCAGAAAATTAAAATTGCATAAAATAGTAACTAGCTACAGTTTTGGGGTTTGTTTGAATGTTTGCTTTTATTTTGTTTTTCACAAATATATGATTTGTCTAATTTTAATTATATGTGCATTTGTGGAAATTGAATTTTAAATCTCAACACACAAAATCCATCGAAACCATAGTTTCTGTGTAAATGCATACATGCCAAAGAGTTATGCCAAAAGATACAGAAAAGCTAGCTGAGCACAAAATAAAAACAAACCATGAATAACTAGTTCATCTGCTATAAACTAGATAATTTAGCCTGGAAATTCAGAAATTAAATTCATATTACAAAACAAAACAGGAATTATATCATGGAACATGAACAGAGTAATATTAATTAGAATAGAACATTGATTATGTAAGGATACTCCGCAATATCCCTGTCATTATGTTAAAAAAGTTTCTTAGAGTGGTACCTATAAATCGTATTTTGAGTATAGGCCTGAGCCTATATTCCACATATTATAATACATGTAAAACTTTATTTCACTTTAACTCAGTATAGGAGAAAGCCCAAGTTCAGATAGGACTTTAGGACTGAGAAATAAATGTGTCCTTGCTAAGCTTTGGTACAGGGTCATATAAGTGTGGTGTAAATGCCTGAAGTAACTAGGAAAATAAAACTAACATTCACATTTTTAAGGAAAAGGTACAGCATTGAAGAGGCTTTCAGGGTAGGGCATAACTGCATTATCTGAGCGTTCCCTAGGCTTCCAGCCTTAGATGCTATCGCGCTGGGGAAACTTGGTGTGCTAGCTCTAAGGAACAGCACGGAGCGTAGAGTGGAGTGGAGACACCACGGCTAGGCTCTGTAATCAGGTGGGGCCTCGATTGTTCTTGTGCACAAAGCTGCACTTTTTGCCACCCTAAGCCAAAGACCTGTCATGTTTTGACAAATGCTGTACCCTAGTGTACTTTTTGCTCATTATAATATCATTATAATACCAAAACACACCTCCATCCCAAAAGCTACCCGCCTCCAAGGTGCGACCACCCCTCACTGAGCATGCGCCCTGAATTTCTCGGAGCCTATTACTTTAAACGGAGACAGGAAAACTTACACCAATCATAACTAATATATGCTTGACTAGAGCCACTCAAGCTCCACCTAAAAGACAGAAAATAATATAAATTGGCCCAAGAGAGAGGGGATGTTAGGGAAGATACCACCGTCAGGGGAGATACCATCCCGAGGACAACATCCTTAGGACCTCCTGACTCCTGGGATCAGTCGACGAGCTGAGCCTCTCTTCCCCCCCCATTGGGACGCCTTTGGGTGAGATCTGAATACTTGCTTATAAATCTCTATAGAGTCTTTGATCCTTTTAACGTGTTTATTTCTAGGCTGCACACCTGTGACACCTGTGACATCTGTGACACCTGTAAACACCTGTAACATCCGTAACATCTATAACATCTATAACAACCTGTAACATCTGTAACACCTACAACACCTATAACACCTGTAACATCTGTAACACCTATAACACCTGTGTATTTCATGCATACTAGCTTGCTTTTGCAGACAGTCCCTACCACCGGCAATCCAAAAGAACCTGATTATCTGTTGCTGTAATAAACCATACTTGATTGCATTGTGATAACTCTCATTAAGTGCAACTAGGGTGAGGGTGGTTATCCGTGATAGTTCAGTGTTCTGAATCTAAGCAGACCCCCAGACGGTTAATGCGTTTTTGGTGAATGTCTGAATGGACCCCCAGACCATTGATGCGTTGATGGTGAATGTCTGACTGGACCCCCAGACGGTTAATGTGTTTTTGGTGAATGTCCGACTGGTTCAGTACCCTGAATCCGACCGGGCCTGTAACGGTTAATCAGCTACACCCCTTAACGCGACAATAAGCAGTATCCAGAATTTTTCGATCACTTAATTAATTGATTCCTGTCACAAATCCTTGGTGATGTCAGACAGAATCAGGCAAAAGACCTTGTTAAGGAAGCCCAAACAACACGAGGGACTTGCTGGTAGGCTGATAATCTCAGCCTTTGGCTGTCTGGACTGGAAGGAGTTTTATATCACAGCATCATGTTCCCAGCCCACTGAATAAGGTAGAAATCAGTGATTTAAACCCATGACATCACATGATGACATGACTTACAATTGTGTTAATAAACCATGAAAAGCAACTGAAGCCTGAGAGAACCATCAGGGTTTAATAACATTAGTAAGTAGAATGCTAATATCTATCTCTTTAGGAAATTCATCATTTATGATGAGTAAGCCTTGGACAAGTTGGCCAAGGTACTTGCCCCATCTTTGTCCTTTTCTCAGACTTTTGCAACAGTACTGTAAGCCTAGCCTGTGAGGATGATTGGCACAAGAAGGAAGAGGGGATTTTTCAGCTGTGATTCCCTGCAAACATCTGCAATGCTGCTGAACACATACAAACAATGGTATAAGAACCTTCAGACAGGGTTTTTTATGATGGTTCAAAATTGTACTGTGTCCAGCCTCTTGTGATTTCTTGCTGTCCTTTAAACACAAGCTTCCACCTTTAGCATTGAGACTCTGACTGCAGCCTTGCTTCTTTCTGCTTTAATTTCTTTTTCCTATGATCTTTCATTTCCTCAAGTATTGTAAACTAGGGCAATCATTGAATACATTTGAATTAGATTTCAAGTGCTTAATGATTTAAAGTCAGAAACATTGCTTTACTAATTAGCCTTTTTTTTTTTCTTTCCCTGAGCAATGCAAGATGGGTAGGAGCACTTTTGCTAAATATCAGAGTTTTTCTGATTCAGGGTAAGGACAAAATCTAGCTTATTATGTATTTGAACAGGAAGTACACAAGAGTAAGTCAGTTTTATTTTCAGTTCTCCCCCACTCCCCACCCCCAACATTATGGATTACTGAAGTGCAATGAATACATGTAAATAAATATTATTTCAGTGATGTAAAACTCTTCATTAACATAAAAGATATGTAAAGTGCTAAAAGCACATGCTAGGGGTGCAAGAGCCTTCAGACAGTGGTGTTAGAGTTCAGTGATTTATGAGTGGGGACCGAAGGACAGGACAGGACAGAAAAGAAGAGTGATGAGCCATTTATTGCAATTACAGTAAGAAAAAGATCAAGTGTACAAATACATTCCTGGGTAAGTCCATTGTCTTATTCTTGTAACTGATGCTATTTTGATGAATGAGCCTCTTGCCAGGAAAGTCATGCTTGATTTTTTTTTTTTTTACATTTATGTATGTGCATATAAATATTTACTGATGTCCCTGCAGACATGTAACCATGACCAGGGCTATCTAATTTCTTAGGTTTTAGTACCAACTGCATCTGTGAAAGATACAAAGGTACAAAGATGACCATAAGTTTCACAAGGGGTCAGTTTGAAATCATTGTTTACTTTTGTAGATAGTCTTGTCACGCTATGCCTATTCGCTTCAGAGCAGGACAAAGGATGAATTTATTACACAGTGCATATCTCTAGCTTATCTATACATATGTATGTATAGCTGAAGTGTAAAAGGAAATATTGAAGTTAATACAAATTCTTTAATATTTTACAATACTTGTTTATGTAGCAGTTTTTCTCTGTTGCCAGCAGAAGGTCACTGGGGTACCATGGTTAATGTGTTTAAGAGGGAAAAAAAAAAAAAAAAAAAAAAAAAAAAAAGTCTGTAGTATCCTGATACAGGTTTTGGGCAGCTCTTCAGAGCTACAATTCTGTCTTCACAGAGAAAGCTTTGGGAGCTCCCCTTTTCAGCTGTGGGACCCTGACAGCAAAGCTAAAAGGCAACCCATTAAATGGCTACATTGGGACACAAGACAGTTACGGAGATTTTGCTCTGCCTGTTTTTGTCAATCAGTTTTCTCACTGATTGATTGATTTATTGTGGTAGACTGAAAATAGTAAGATAAAAATTGGAGATTTTAGCTAGAAATAAGTTACTTTTAAATTTACTTTTAAAAGCGAAGTGGGGAGAGGCAAAAGATACCAGAGAGGAAGAGCTTTAACTGACAAACTCTGCTAGTTAAAATTGTTAAGAGTTAGGAAAAAAACAGTTAATTAGATGGAAAAGGAGGAGTAAAATTTCAGTTTTAGCCACTTCATTAATTTCCATCAGTCATCCAGAAAGTTTAGAGATTTACTGCTAAAGTTAAGGAAAGAAATAAAGATATCTATTAGCAACTTCACATGGACAGTTTTGACCAAACGCAGACTGAGATCTAGCTGCCCTTGGATAACATCATTAACTGTAAAACTAGGTCAGAAAAAATACTTATACAAAAAATCTACTCTAAGGTAGAAACAGTCTCATGTGAAAATTATTTATAAAAATTAAATTTGGATAGCTTTTGAAAATAGTAAGCTTATTTAAAAAAATGTATATTTTTGCTTTAAGACCTCTAAGAACGTCATCACAAGGACTGATTCTGCTCTTCTTCCTCTGGAATATCAGGATTAACATCATGATGGAACAGTCGTATGTGGCTACCCTCAGTAAAGGGAAACGACACAGGCTGTAAAAATTTCTATTTCTTAATGCCAATTAAATTTAACAGTAATTGCTGAGCATTTCCTGATGCCTTGTCCATTGGTACAATCAGCATCCAATTCCTATGAAAGGAATAGTGACAAAAAAATGATGAAAGATATCATTGTTAGAGTAATATGGGTAAATTTTCTATCTTTTTACGTTATTAGTTTGTAAATTATTATCCATTATTTGCACCATCTATGCAGGATTCCCACTGCATAGTGTGCATGTTAAAGTACAATTTAGAAAGGCACAATGCCCTTAAAATCTTATCATTAATTTTCTGCATTTCCTGACTTTTCATCAATATGACATTACCTGAACATTAATTGAATTGAGCAAGCATTCAATTCATTAATTACATTGTTACATATAGTATCAAGGAAAACACATTTCCAGAATCCAATTTCCTGCAAAGGAGGACATTTGCCAAGCTTGAGGCATGCTAATACTTGTGTTTAAAATATTTGCAAATGATTTTATGACCATTAATAACACTGCACTTCATCCACATGCAGATAACAATCTGGAAAAAAATGCCATCTGTTCCTTTCAACAGCATTTTAATAGTATTTATATATGGCTCTAAGAAGGTTCTCCCATAAGATTAAAATCTTAGATTTGTCACAAAATGGATTAATTTTTGTTGCCATTTTCAGATCTCATTATATTTTTGGCAGAAAGCAAAATGGTTTTGTGTCATTTTCTGTTCCTTTTACAAGTTTGTCACTGATAATGCTTTGTAAAGATAAATTTACATCAAGTATTGAGCCTTGTGATAACTCACTCTTATGGCAGGACAGCACTGATTAGAACTGCAAATTCTACAAAATCAGTTGACTTCTCCACATAAATATCACAGGAGGTGGTGTAAGTATTGCTTGTTTCTCATAGTAATTTATATGCAATAAAAAGAAAAGAAAAAAAAAGGTTTGTTATTTAACATGGATGAGAACACATTCACTGATGATTCCTGAGATGACTTCTATTTAGACAGCAAATATAAGAAAAGGCAACAATGCAAAAAAAAACATAATTTATGTCCTTATGCAAGACTCAATTGTGTAGCATTTAAAAACCTCATAATGCATAATAGGGAATTGTTACCCTAATTTTGTAGATAGATAGAAATTTGACCAACGATGTGTCAGACTGACTGAGAACACAGCTGTTTCTTGACAAAACTGGAGTTCCTCCCCATTCCATAACCAGAACTCACTGCTGATTGAAAACAGTGAACTGTCCATAGAAGCACTCCTACAAACTAACCCGTAAATCAGAGCAAACCAGGCTAGGAAAGACTTTTTTCACTGCTTTGCGAATTTAGTACATTTTAGGTGAAATGATTTGATAAATACAAAATAATATGATAATGTTAAGTATTTTCAGAGTCAGTGGCCTGTTTCTTTTTCCTGTTAATGTAACCTTTGTTTATGGGTATATTTTTGTCAAATCCAAGGGTCAGTAACTTTTGTCATTGCCATAACGTGATGACGGTGGGTGCTGAGAGATTACATGGACTCAAGGGGAACTTGGACAAGTTCTCCTTTAAATTGTGACCCTGAAAATCCTGGGCAACAAATGACAGGACTTTGGGGTAGTGTCTGTGGGAGACTTTAGTAAAAATTTTAGTTGTTGTTTTACACTTTGAAGTCTTCCACTGTTAGTTGTGTTTTGAGACAAGATACTGGATAAATGGTTCTGTCTGACCTAAAGCAGCTATTGTTACATTCCCATGTTCTAGTTTACACTCACTTGCTAGTAGTTATCGTTACTCAGATCCTTTTATTTTTTCTCTACTTCACACAAATCTGGTCATAGAATAATTTTAAAATTCTGCTTACTCCCATTTCTCACTTCCTTGTAGAAAAAGAAAGCAGAGTGAGATTTAAACACACTTAACACAGATGCTGTCATAACAGAAGCAAAGCCATATTTGTCCTTGATTTGAGGTTAAGAAAAAAAAAAAATAAAGAAAAAAGAGGAAAGCACTGAAAGACTTGCTTCTTTTGAAAGGAAAAATAAGATCTAAAAATACATTTACAACTTAATTCAAGCAACTAATTTCATGTAATAGTTGAGAACCCCAAAGAACAGGTCATATTGCTAACTTTCAAAAATCTGTAAATTTACTCTGAAGTCAACATATGGTGCTTGAAGCACATTATGACTGAAGAAAGCAGAAATAAATAAGAAGAAATAAATAGATATAAAAATAACATTTTTTAATGAAGAAATAAATAGAATTATTTGTGCCCTATTGATGAAGTATTTCAAAACCAAAAAAGCATCTGCTTTAGAAGAGTATTCCATGCTCTTATTCAGCATGACCTTGTTAAATCTGAATAGTTCACTGTCGGTACATCTCTAATCCAGATAAGGTATTGCAAGATGCAGTGTACAGCTATTAATGCAGACACAATAAGATGACAGACAGAAAATATTTGAAAAATGTTACATCGGAATTTGAAGTGCCACAACCCATTGCTTTATATACGCCTATAAAATATTAAATTAAAGGTGCATGCTTAAGGGGTAGGTTTTGGCATACTTGAAAAAAAATCTGTCTATGGCACAAAAAATAGCTACTTATTCCCCCTTATTTCACAGATGGAATAGATCCTTTGAAAACTTAGCTTTCTTTCCTTGCCAGTCTGGGTAATTGTTAATGTAAAGATGTATATCATATAATATTTATATACACATACACACACCCAAGTACACATACAGAAAGAAAAAATCCTAAACTTTGATGACAGAAGTTAGTAGACTCAACTACATTCTTGTACGTCTTTCTACAAATAATTTCAGTATATTTATAATAATATTTCTAACTGAAATACTAATTACTGATCTATAAAGTGATATGAAACTATTTACTTGAAACTAATCAAATGCTTGACTTAAAAGAAAAAAATAGTAATAATAACTTGGGAAGATTGCCTAATGAGCAGAATAAAGATGTGGCTACAAAAATATAAAGTCAAGTTTTTTTTTGTTTTTGTTTTTTTTTTTTTTTTACTTAGTTCTTTTCTTCTTTCTCTACATAAAAAAGCACCTTGCAGATACACATTAGATTTCATTAGGAAGAAACTGTGTTGGTAAAGCTAAAAAACTCTGGACTAATAGAGTCCTAAAACAAAACAAACAAACAAAGAAACAAACAAAAACAGAGTAAACAGTAACACTCTCTCCCCCCTCCCTTAAAAATAAAATAATAATAATAATAAAAATAATAAATAAATAAATAAATAAAACAACCCCCTAAAAACAAACCTGGACTCAGAGTCCACTTAATATTTAGGAAAAAAAAAAAAAAAAAAAAAAAAAAAAAAAAGGTTTTATTTATGCTATGTTTCTATGTTTGTTGTTGTTTTTCTTTACAAATATTGCAGCTTCATGTCATGCAGCAGTGTAAAAGATCAGAAAAATGTTTTATTTGCTAGGCAATGTTCATGTACAGTTATATATTATTATTCCATATTATATCCAAGTCCTGACAAAACCTGGAAAGGAAAAGTAGAGCTGTACATTCACCTGTTGTTTTTTTTCCAACCACGCAATACCATAGGACAGCCATACAGGCTGCTTTGAGAACTTCTGGCATTGCTTTTTCACTACATTAATGAAGACTATGGTGTAGCTTTTTAAAAACAGAAAATCCATTATCAGTAATGAATCCTATTACACTTGATAATTTCATTTTTCATACAATATTCCATTGGACCTTCAGGCAACTCAGTTATTCACTCAGTTTGTAATAAGATTTCTTCATACTAAATTACAACAGTATTTCAGTCCCATATATGCACCAAAAATGGTTCATATTTTCAAATAACAATACATTTTATCTTAAGAAAGTACAATCCTTTATAGCTTTACACTTTTTATACCATCTTGTGCTTAGCTTGATTACCTAGCTTTAAATAATAGGAGTATATGAAAACTGGGACTAAATTCCTTTCATGTGTTACTATTGTATATAATCCAAAGAATATGTTCTTATTCCAGATGAAGTAGAATAACTACTACTAGAGGGATTGCATGCATGATCTTCCATATTCCAGACCTAATCACCTATTTGATAATGCCTGAAAAAAAATAAATGTATATATACATATATAATTGAGTGGAATTGTACAGTAACTGTGAAGGATCACATGACTGATATAGAAGTTTGGCAGATACGCTTGTAGAACTTCTCCCTGGATTAAGATATACACATAATTAGTAAATGGTTAAAGAGCTGTTTGTATGCCTGCAAACAGATCTTGAGATATGGGATGCCTCCATGTATCCATCAAGAAATGCATCATAACTGCAGTTATTAATTTTTGTACCGAGATGTCTATGTGTGGCCATCTTTGGCCACACAGATAATACTTTGCATGCATTATCTGTCTGTCTGCCTATCTATTTATTATTATTATTATTATTTGTAAATCTAAGCAAAGCATGTAATTATGAATGCTGAATATTTCTATGTTTTGGGGCTTCATACAAGTAAAAAAAGATGCTTGGCATCTCGTGGACTGGGGCTCCATATGTACACAAAATTTTCTAGTGTAAAAAATATCCATAGAAGGTTGCTAATTAGGTGATTTTTCCAACATTTGACAATCCTAATTAAAATACTGTTTAAAACAAGATGATGGTTACTGAATTTTTATGGTTGTCTAGTTTTGCTTCCTCCATATTAGTGTTGAGTCTCTGTAATCAGACTCATGACAAATTGAACAGTTCAGACTTTCTGCTAAGTGTTTTTTGGCTGTCCCTGCTTTATGTTGAGGCTTTTTTCAGCCTATGCCTTTTTTTTTTTTCTCCATATGGTGTACTGTTGGTGCCTTTTTTTTTTTTTTTCCAAAAATTTCACAAATGCATTTCTGTGCCTTTCTTTTAGTCTCTTGACCCTTCTTTAAAAGATTTATGATCTGGTTCCAAAGAATCCAGCTCTTCCTAAAGCAAGACATCCAGGGCATTGATGGCTGTTGTATCACTTGAGTCTTTTACAAGGCTCAGATAGTAAATATTTAACTACACCTCATGGTTGTCTCTCCTTCTGCCTTTAACAGTATTTCATGGAGTGAAAGTGTCACAGCAGTAAGCTGTGACTAGGCTGTATCATCTTCTCTTTCCCTTTTCAATGTGAAGATAGTGGTTGCAGCTTATTAAAACGTCATGTTACCAAATCTCGTTGCTTAGCTCTCATAAATTCCCTTCCCTGTAAAGATAACAGTTTTATTTTAATTGCCTAATACAAATAGTAGTAAAAGTTTACTAATAAACATAATTGATTTTCTTGTGTTTGGCAGGAAACTTACGGCTCTTAATGTACTTTGTGGTATCACACAGATGGACATTTTCTACTTCTCAGTCAAATTAAATAAAACTCTTTCATGAAGAACAAAATGCTACATTTCTATACATTAAGGTCTGCTCCTATGGAGAATTCAGGAATGGTGACATGTAGGTGGATCTCAGGAAACTAGGTCTCTGTGCAGAAGTATAGACCAATCAGACACTCAACAATTGTAAAAGTCAGGAAATACTCATATAAACCTTAAGCTAAGTACTCTGGAAATGCACAGAACTATTGTACCCTTAACAATGATTAGCACACTGACAGTAATCCATCATGTTGTTCATCCTTAATTCATATCCTTCTCTATTGTACTGTTTCTGTTCCTTTCCTTTTCTGTTCACATGAGCAGTAAACCATCTATGATAACAACGTCGCAAATGAAGCAGCACCCATTGGGGAATAAACAAGCCTTGCTTTCTATTGATCTTTATACTTTGAAAATTTCCTTTGGTACTCTTTTAAAATTAATCTATTTTGGTTACAATTTTCATGATGAAAGAATATAGCATTTTGTCCTCTGGGAGATTCTCAGAATCTTTTATTTCAGATGATGAAGGACTGCATTTTGCTGTCTACTGCTGGCTCTTTTTGCAGTGATTGACACCCAAAAGCTCCCCAAACAGAATAATTTAGAAGAAGAAGAAGAAAAAAGATTCTATAGACAAATATTTAAGATAACATGACAAACATAAGGAGTATTGTTTGTACAAAACAAACAAACCAAAAAAAAAAAAAAAAAAAAAAAAAAAAAGGAAGACTAGGAGAGACTTTGTATTTCTATCTTTGTAATCTGTCAGTTTTTGGACTTTAAATCTAATACGGGTCCCATTCAGTAAGATATTTAAGCAGTATCAGAAGTGCTTGAAGTTAGACACATGCTTGTTGCATCTGTGTTGCTCAGTGTTAAGATAATGTAAAAAAAAAAAAAAAAAAAAAAAAAAAAATTTTAGCTTTTTTTTTTTTCTTTCCTGTTCAATGTTTAGTTTCAAAGGAGTTACTGTCTAGCCCCGTCTTCAATCACCAGACACAATTATTACAGTGTTCTTTCTCCTAAAACTAAATGATACAGAAGTAATGTGATAACCCAGTGACCAAGGCAGTGACAAATGAAATGTTTTTAAGAGTGACCATTCACTATACATCTCACTTCTAGGGTACAGTTTATCTTAGACCTTGTCAGTAAGTAAATCTTGTTATTTCAGAAATCTAATCATTGCCAGAGTCCTTTTGAAGCCTTAGAGAAACTTATTAGCAAAGGATTTATGGCAATTCTGAATTGCTTTCAGAAAGGTACATCATATTTGCAGCTGCAACCCAGTGTGTATAACAGCTGTCCCTACAGTGTCCTTGTACTATATTGGTGTCATCCTGGCAGCACTTTAAAATCTAAACACATCTGTTCAACATTTAATTTTTGTACTCAGATGACTTATCTGCATTGCATTTTTGCATAGGAGATTTCATTCATTTTTTACACAGATGTTTAAAAAAAAAAAAAAAAAGAGAGAGTAAATAGCAACAACAACAACAAACCACAGCAACTTTGCTTATCCCATAAAGCCTTTGTCCACAGCATCAGTAGCTGGTCACAAGACCACATACAGACATTTTAGGTAAACCACTTCAGGTAGATTAAAAACAAAAGCAGAGTTCGCTCTCTGGATTTATGCAAATCTGATTGAGCAGATTAAATGCTTAAAAACAACTTCATTTAGTACTGGAAAATTGCCATTGCTCTTTTACTAGTGTGATGACAACTTATGGCATATATCTAAGTTGAATGAATCACTAAGTCTGACATGCTAAGTCATTCCCTTCCTCTGTCATGGGCATAATGTGATACTAACAACAGCCAACGCATGTCAGCCTTGCTTTGTTGAAAGTAAATGATCTGCATGAAATACTATAATTTTTGAATTTTATTTTTGAAGTCAGTACCAACTATGAAATTGGGTAAAAAGATGATTAAAAGCCTGTTGCCTCATCACCTGTTGACTCATAAATCTGAAGACCATTTCCGATTCCAGTTGTAAAGGAAAACATATTTTGTATAAAGTAATTCCACAAGCAAAGTAGTGATGCAATGGAATTTGAATTTTGAAAGTGTATTTTGCATTATTTACAGATTGACAATACATCTGGAAGAAATGGGGATTTGGGGAACTAGCATTTCCACATGTAGAAAACACAAAATCTAAAGTTAGCAGATTGGCTGAGGAGCAGCTGAAATACCATGAATTCTTTACTAGCTACAGTCTGCAATCACATACACTTAAATAAGGTCTTGAAGAATCTGAAACAAATTCATGTGTTATCTTGCTACACAAGCAAAAAGATGTTTGTATAGCAGCATGATGTTGATTTACCACTATTTCTGTGAAAAAAAGCACCAGTAAATTCTGGATGTGCCAAGGATATTAGGTTCCCAAAAGCTCCCCACATCATCGGCTATGATGACTGTGATCTCTTTCTTTTTTTTCTTATTATTAAAAGATTAAAATTTCTTAATATTATTCTTATTATTATTTCTTATTATAGCAACATATAAGAGCCTTAACTGCAAAATTTCAAAGATCTTGCAAA
Organism: Aythya fuligula; assembly: GCF_009819795.1. Lineage (NCBI taxonomy): Eukaryota > Metazoa > Chordata > Aves > Anseriformes > Anatidae > Aythya > Aythya fuligula. Next base: position 39,917,864 of record NC_045562.1, read on the forward strand.
AACTATCATTTTATGCATCTGCGTTTTTTCTAAATATATTAAATGAGATATTTATGTATCTTCATAATTTATGTAGCTTCATTCCAGACTGACCACAGTTCAACAAAGGAAATCTAGAAGAACTGCTCTCTTTCTTGACAGTTAATACAGGAGTTTTGATCATAAAGCTGAGGTCAAGTCTGACTTGTAAAATTTTTTTCCTTTCTCTTCTTTTCTTTTCTCTTCTTTTCTTTTCTTTTCTTTTCTTTTCTTTTCTTTTCTTTTCTTTTCTTTTCTTTTCTTTTTTCTTTTCTTTTCTTTTCTTTTCTTTTCTTTTCTTTTCTTTTCTTTTCTTTTCTTTTCTTTTCTTTTCTTTTCTTTTCTTTTCTTTTCTTTTCTTTTCTTTTTTCTTTTCTTTTCTTATTTACTTTTTTTTTTTTTTTTAAGATTCAATAGATATGATAACTTATAACTTATACATTGTAAAACTGGATTTTATAATAAATTCTTGAGACATTTCACATCTTAGGAACTAATATTTCAGAATTTGTAAATGAAAAAACAATATCTTGTATTACACAAAGTGTCATTTCTATTTCACACTAGAGAATTATGAAATTCATGGGGTTTACCAAATCCTGTTTTATGCTTGCATTTCTGGCAGTTATTTGTCCTGTGTTAGTTTCCTGGCTCTCTTTTTATTTATTTTATTTATTTATTTTATTTATTTATTTTATTTATTTATTTTATTTATCTTTTTTATTAATTAATTAATTTATTTATTTTTATTTTATTTCCTGGCTCTACTTTTATTAAATAAAACCTTTATCTAGGTTTTATTTGCTTTAAAATACAAAATATTGCTCATCTCATCTCTTCTGTCATTGTTTACTACTGGTCTACCATTCCCAGTTTGAGATCAGAGTTATTGACATATAATTTTATTTTTGCAAAAACAAGAACTATCTTCCATATTCCAATCTACCTAGGTTACAATTGTTCTATGAATAAAAAAGTGCAATAGAGCAATTAACTTTTTGAACCATAGATCGCAAACTCTTTCAAGTTGTCCTTAGAACTATTTTTATTCATGGACTATTTAACTATCTTTGCATCCAAGAATTGGATTTGGATTTTTTTTTTTTTTTTTTTTTTTCAGTTAGAGACATCTACATTCTAAAATGTTACACTTGAATTCATAATTCATACAATACTTGAGTATAAATCACAGGGCTAAAGAGACTAAACCAAATATAGACTTTAAAATAGTGGTTTTAGGTTAACAGTAAAAACAATATTTATGTCAAGAAAATGTAACCTGAAGGTGCAAATCACCACACTCAGCAGTATATTGTGACTTACTGGTACAGCAGAAGATCAAGATGATGTTTCCTGTAGTTCTTGGTGACTTCATATAATGTTGAAGCCCAGCATGACTTTTTTATTGTTGAGTCATGAAAACAGTCTCAAAAGACAAAGCTTTTTGTCCTTCCTCTCTTGAGGATATATTCCCAAAGAACTATCTGGTTATTTTATTTTTCCTGGAGGACAATACAAAAAAAAATTTCATCTTTTTTCTCACCTTGAAACTGATTTAATTTCTGAGCCACTTAAAAGTTTGGGCTTCCTGAATTAGCCTGGTTAACAAAAACAAACAAACAAAAATTATGTATGTGTGAAGACAAACAGAAATGCAGAAGTGCAGCTGTTCTGGGAAAAAATACACAAATAAATAAATAAAAGAAAATAAAAAGAAAAAGAAGTCCAGCAGTCCAGCAAATAATGTTGTTTTCTGTTAGATATTTCTCTGAGGAATCCATGTGGAGTGACACCGATGGTCTCTCTGGAACATATCACTCCTCCTTTCAATCTCTGCAATGATGAACTAGTTCTTAAATGTTCTTTAGGGAATGGAAGACATTAGGAAGGGAAGAGAGTGACACTAATTCTTTTTCAGAACAAAACAACAACAAAAAAAAAGATTCACTTTTTGAAAGAACTAACTCTGCTCTGAACCTTTTGTGCACAAATGGTTGAAGGCCAAAGCGTTCAATGTCAAAGCAGTAACATTCCTGACAATGGACATAACGGTAGTTGTTAATTGCCAAAGGGCTTTGTATAGGCAGCCCTTGCAAAAGATATATACACACTATCCCCGTTACTGTCATGTTACTGTATAAAATTTATTGAACCTTAGTTGTTAGAAGCCCTGTGATCCAGAGCCTGTTATCTGTGTGCAGACAGGAATAAAACAGGAAGACGTGGTTATGCCTTTAGGCTGATCAGCTGCAAAGAGGTTGGCAGGAGCTGGAGCTACGGAGAAATATCTCCCCTGTGTGCGTACATTGCTCTACTTGGTGAGCAGGTTGAGCATGTTGAGTATAATCAGTGCAGGCTGGCTTCTTGGCAAGGAAAGAAAACATCCAATGGACAATCAGACACTGAAATAGATGTACTCCATCGATGCGAAACCTGTCATCGTGTATGATCTAGGATTACATTTCCCCAGCTGAAGTGTAGTTATTGCTTAATATTAAAACAAATAGAATTATGGAGTTACTTCAGAATAAAATAGTTCCATAGTGCTTTGATAGACAAAATTATAAGAGCTGCCATCCCTCTGTGATCTGCAGAACACAGAGGGATGGCAGAGTTGTAAAATTTACAACTATCTGTATTTGTTCTGGGCTCAGGAAAAAAAATATAAATCCAGTTGTATCAGTCTTTTTCTCCTCCCTAAATACTGGTGCTTGCACAGCTTAGTTTTCCTCAAAATAAACACCTGCATCAGGGAACTTAACTCTAGGTTTTAGCTACAGAAGTAAAACTAATGAGATGTCTGAAGAACTGTTAAAAACTTAGAAAAACTGCAAACCAATTTTACCCAGATCCTATATTTCAAGCAATTTTATTTTTTATGTTAAAAACATATATTCTTCATCAGCCATTGGTAACATCCACCATGATATACCAATTACTTTACATATCCTCGACTTGTGACTGGAATTATCCTACAATCTCATAATCCACTTTAAAGACTTTAAACTCTTCCTTGCTTAACTTCAACAATACCACTGAGACTGAATTGCCTAACTTGTGCTTTTTACATAGGAAGCAATCTTGCTGCAAAACAGCTTTCTTAATGTCGCAGAGCTAATACAGTTTCTCATAATAATACCACAGTTTCTTATAAGACTGTGAGAAGTTAAACACCTATGTAAGTATTTTCAAGACCAAGGCCCTACTTTCCAGATTGAGATTTTTTGTGTGTTTTGTCACAAAGAGTGCAAGTCATTTCCCAGGACACAGATGCTTAATGCCATCATAGACAGCCTTGGGTATCCCACCTGGCTTGCTGATCATATTCTGGCAGTACATACATCTTCTTTGAGGTAAATGTCATTAATCTACCACAGATGTCTAAGATATGGCAGGTCATCTCAAATGGTACTAAACATCTAACACTTAGGTAACTCATTCATGCCCGCATTACTGTTTTATTGGATGAATGGGTAATATAACAGTGTTGCTGTTAAACTCATGGAGAAAAGGGAATGTGGTTTTTGTGTGAATCCATGTACTAACCACTGCCTTAAGTTCTTGATAATCTAATCAAAATGCAATGAATGTTCTTTATTAGCCATTACAGTGCTGCTAACACTCACAATCCAAATTAATTTAGAAAAAAATCATTAATATTATATTTAAAATTATTTAGTAGTTTAGAAGATTTCTTGGATCTACCTCTAGTCTCTTGTGTTATGCTCACCTTTGAGGGTGTGCCTCTGAGTCACAAGGTCTGCAGCACCCATCTTCAAGAAATTGGGAGATGCAGGTATTACATCAATTTGTGCATATCCAATGGGCTTCTCTGTCAGAAGCATGGCATTCAGGGTGGAGTGTCTTTCTCCTCAGTCTTGGATCTGCCCTTTTCTTAAGGCAGTCTGCCCCTTGCATTTTTTCCCCCACTGGTTCCAAGCTACAGTTTTGTGATTCCTGTCCAATCCTTATCAAAGACACACTACAAATTCCCATGGTCTCCATTATCTGAAAAGGTCTTTTGTTATGTAAGGATGTAAGGACTGCACAGGTTTGCTAGATCTTCACCACATTTGGTATTCACAGAAATAAGCTTAAACAAGTTAGGCAATAGCCTTCTGACAGACAGACAATTGCTATTGCAGCTGAAGACAAGCTAAAATGAACTTAGGCCAAGGTGAGTCCCAAGGCTGGCACTGGTGAGTTAATACAAAGCATATGGCCTTTAGTAAAATCAGAAACAATCATATTTACAGAGCTACAACAGTGACTAGCAGCCAGGTCTTGATCCATTTCCATTTTGTCAAATCTCTCTGTGGTATTTAAAGTTAGCAAACCAGGCTTTTGTTGTTGTAAGAGCACTGGCAGATGGAGAAACAGATGTAAAAATGGTCAAAGGCAGAAAAAAATCACAGGTTAAATGAAGAGAGAAGTGCATTGAAGGGATTTTTGACACTTAAAAAGCATGAGAAAGACTTGGGTGCTTATCCAGTTTAGTCCTTGAGTTCTGTGCGTACATGTTAAATATTGTAAACAAATTGATATATCTAGGAACTTGCTATAAACCTGCTGCATATATTTTTTAAGAAAAAAATGAAATAGTTTAATTTCTTCTAAATTTGAGGACTGCAGAACTTGCTTATGATCCAGTTGCATTTCCCTGAATTAGAAGACCCTTAAAACTAAAACCATGAAGTGAATAGCAAATTTGTACATAGAAAGCACATGGGGAACACAGTCAGTTATCTTTGGGAATTAGTTTGTTGTGGATCTGAGGGGCTTTGAAAATAAGTAAATGGGAAGAAAGTACTTTGAAGAAGACATCATGATCTGAAGTTACTTCATGTTAGTTTGCCATTAAAGTAGTGATAGTAGATACTACTCTTGTTGAGATTTCCCGTCTTGTAAGAACATTTTATTCTGCATCTTAAAACCAGTTAAATAACCAACCTTTCTGCTGCTAAATATACATACATATTCTGTGTAAATAATACCCTAGAAAAGCTGCAGGTTCATATACTGTATTGATGTTAGGAAATGCCTTACTGCACCAATGAATTTAAGGCGTGAATCTGAGACAAACAGAAATCAATTTCAAAACTACCTGTTATTAGTAGGCTTTCACTGGCATAGGCACACAAACAAAATTAAAATATTCTAAAAGCACAAATTAAAATCTTTTTTCCAAATAATTCTACCTCCCAGCTAGGTGACGAAGACCAGTTACTGAGGCACACAGGGTTTATGGGGGATAGAAGGTACTGTAAGCTGCTTTAAATAAGAAGCTCTCAGAGAAGCTATGAAGAATTTATGTGGAACTTGTTCTAAGCAGGAACAGCTTTGACCAATATAATATCCCTTTTTGGGCCAGAGACTATTCCACTGATTAACACAGTGTGTATGTTATCACTGGAAACTGTCTTCTGTAGTCTTCTCTATTTAGAATTTTCCTACATTGTACATCACTAGTTTCAGTCCATGTTTCCAAAATGAAATCATGCCTCTGTCTTCATGGGCACAGCCTCCATGATAAACCTGATAAGAGTAATACAAGATTATGAAACAGAATAATTAAGGGCCTGGACAGCAATTTATAATTTCTCATCTGTTTGTTCCAAAGAAAAACAAATCTCTGGAGTGCAGCTTCAGAAAAATCTTGGAAATAAACTTCTAAATCACTTTTGTGGGCTTTTTTCATTGAGTACTAAATGATTTTTTTTCTTCAAATTTTATGAATGAATTATTTTTTTTTTCCCAAATTCTTCCAGCATATGTACTGTCAAATAAATACAAGTTTCACATGAACTGGTTTAACTGGAAACTAAAAATTATTCTATTGGCAGATGAAGATCATTAAAGAAATTATTTATGGTAGACCAAAATAGATAATGCTATAGTTAGTATTTTCTTCACAAGGTTTACAACATAAGATATTGAAGATCTTTTTATGTGGATGTCATTTTTAGAATAGCTTTTAATACTAAAAATATTTAGCTTGTGCATGTGATTATTCTGTAAGAATAAACTAAAACTGAAATCTAAAATGACTTAGACACCCCTAAGCAGCCCTTCAAAGAATGCATAACTAAAGAGATGTGACACCAGTCAATCGGTGATTGACAATACCACTTGACAGCTCCAATTTTCATGAAATTCTTTTCCAAGGCCTTTCAATTCAAAGGCTATTTCACATTCAAAAATATTTTTAAAATGACATTTTAACAAGAAGAAAAGAGACCGTAATTATGCTAATATTTCATACAGAAATTTCTCGACATTAATTGTCGAGAAATGTATAAACCAGAGTTAAGTACACATAAATGAAATCTCAGGTCCCAGAAGAGTAACAAACTTCTCATAAATAAAAGTCATCTTGCTCTTATTTTGTTTAGTCAAAGCACCTGTGGAAATCTGGGTTTAGTTTGCTGTTGCGGGATATATTAATTAATTAATTAATTAATTTATTTATTTATTTATTTATGTGTATGATTTCCATGTTAGATTTGTGATTTGTAAATCCTGGTGATTTCAGCTTTTTGAAGAAACGGGTAATAATTGACTTACTTGGCCAAAGAACTACTGAGAAAATGGCAAAGGACTACTTTAAAGCATTAACTGTGGAAGACGAATTTTCCCAGACATGAAAAATGACCACCTAATCTTTGTGTCATTGTATTTAAGGTAACAATGTAAAGTTTCTTCCTTTGGAATCTAAGGAAGCCCATTGCTATTCAGATCATACTCATATTGTTTTGATAGAGAGCTTCAGATTTTCAATTGCAAACAGTGTCATAACCACTGAAACTACAGTTCCCCATCACTATAGTGATAATATATAAGCAAAGTATTTTGTGAGCATGGAAAGATATTATTATACCTCTTTTTTTTATCAATGCAAAAAGCATTCTGAAAATACTAATTGCAAGGCAGATAATGTGGCATCAGAATTGTTGTGTTCACATAGGTGCCATTGCTGAAAATTAATGACAATGACAGACATAAGCACGTAGTGTGTTTATAGCTAATATTATTTTGGTTATCTCTACTAGCTTTTAAGCACCAGCCCACCCCTTTATCTTCCAGATGAGATACCTGGGAAAAACAACAACAAAACAAAACAAACCAAAAAAAAAAAATCACCAACAAACAACAACAAAAGCAGTTGAGAGGTCTAGTATTCACAAATAACACTGGTATATTACAATAAACCTTATCTTTTGATCTTCCTTTTTCATCACATTTGAAATGTAATGTATCATGAGCCTCTGCTCATCAACAGAACATTTTCCTGTTCTTTATGAACTACAAAATACAAATCACACACATTGCAGAAAAGGCTATATATCTTAGTGTGTTTTGCTAAACATAAACCAGGTCCATGGCTATCATACTTGTGCCTGAATGTGAGCCTACCATGAATGTGCCTGGAAAGATGAGTGCTGGAGCCTACAATGTTTGTGTACAATGTAGGAGCTCATTATGGTAAACATTAACTTTATTCTTCTATATTCTGCAGGGAAAAACAACAACAACAACAAGAACCAAACAAACAAAAACTTATAATTGTGGTATATAAATTATAAACATTTCAAAAATATTTAAAACATATTTTAGTTCTAAAATATCTGAAACAATTATTAGCAACAATTTCTGTAGCTTTACATAAGTGTAGAGAAACTTGCATTGGACTTACATTGTGGACTTTGCATAAGAAAGCAACTTATCAGCAGAAACATTCCAGAAAACTACAGTCTAATACATTAGTATTTGGTGGCAGATTACTAAGCAAAAAATTATCTTACCTAAATAATATATATAAATATTATATTTATATTATATATATATATATATATATATATATTATATTTTATATATATATTTTATATATATATATATCTTTATATGTGAACATTACAGGTATTTATCTTTTCATGGAGAGGATCCAGTCACTGGAGCACTTTAATCTAAAAATGAGTACAAAGCTGGCACAGAAAGCCTTTAATAGAGAAATAAGAAATGTAACGAGCATTCCAAAAGCTGTAGACCAGTATTCTTTTTAAATCTAATTTATGTACCCCAGTATATGCTCTTTCATATACCCTTTGTGTGCTTAACTGCTTAAAACGTTCAGAACAGGTTGTAGTAGTGTTTTGCCAAATATAATAGCTCTGCATCATGATATGTATCCAGACTTCTACTATTTGATTAAACGAACTAAATGACAGTAGAATAACAGAGATTAAAATAGGTCTTGTGTGTTTTCCAGAATGGTGCTGCTGAGTCCCAGCATGGCACTGTTCATACTTATATTTGTCTTCCGTTAATGAAAGCAGAAAGAGAGTCACTGTTAGGAGCTGCTTTTATAATGTGACTAACAAAAAATAATCAGTCGTGGTTTTGTTTTTGTTTTTCTCCTGTATGACAATGTTTTCCCTGAAGAGAAAAATCAGGGTATATTCTCTTAAAAAAAAAAATAAAAATACCAGTAGATTTTCCTTTCCTTTGGCTAGCAAGTGCAGAGTATATTTACTGTGAATCAAGTATACACTGTCACAGTTACATGGCTTCTGGATTGGTGCTGGCTCACAGCTGGCTTGAAGCGTTGGTAAAGTTGCACAGATGTATCTGCACGTTTGTGTAATGTGCAGTAAAACTGCAGGTTAATATGCAGAGTGCAAGCTGTATGACCATCCATCTGTTCATCCATTCACCCATCCATCTACTGAAATTAGGAACAGAGGTAAAAAAAAAATAAAATTAAAAAATTACAGTTATTGCATCAAGGTTTATGAAAATTGTTCTACATACTTTGTCCATATATGAACCTCTACTATTGAGAAATATCTAGCACAGACCTAGCTTCTTCAGTTGCTCCAGAGTGCCATTGACAACGATGGGCTTTATTATTTAATACATAAGCTGCGGTAGCTGAAATCATTAAATAGGATTGGTTACTATTTATACTGATACCGCTGGAAAGTAACTTCCTTGTCAATTCATATTTTGTCAAGAGAATTGTCTGGATTTTCCTGTTTCTAGTTTAGATCATATTGTCACAGTAGGTACAAGTGGAAGAAGCAATAAATGCAGCTAGGTATTTGTATATGCCTTGTTCAGCTGATGTCTCCATAAAGGTAGCTCTGGCCCAGCTGTGAGGACACCTGGAATTTCGGTGTTCATTACCCATCTTCAGCCAGATAGGTCCAGCCAGTAGGCTGGGGTGGGCTGGGGTCACCTGCAGAGCAGCCTTGCAGTCACTGCCCTGGGGAAGCACCTCCAGACTCCGAGGAGCAATCTACCGTGCCTCTGATATTACTTGCATCACTTGTTCTTTCTGTCTCCCTCCTTGATTATGGCTTTCCAATCCCGCATTTGTTTAGTTAATTTAGGAAATGCTGTCCTTTGAAAAAATATTTTCTCTCCTTGCCTCCTAAAACTCACTGATTTCCAAATATACCAATACATACAAGACGGTCAAGCAAGCCTTCTGTCACAAATATTAGGATATGAATAGAAAATAATCCCCCTGGACACGAATATGTGTATTCATGCAAATAGTCATGCTTCTTCAAGGACAATCTTCATTTGAAATGTTTAGGCAAATGACAAAGACCAGTTTGATACGTTGTCTGCTGAGAATGCCAAGCACTGAATGCTAGGTACTGAACTGTGATTTGAAATTTGTGCCAGCTAAAAAGCAATGCAGTCACCAGTATTACACTGCAGAGAAGAGAAAGGCCTTAAAATAAATAATTAAAATAAAATAAAATAAAATAAAATAAAATAAAATAAAATAAAATAAAATAAAATAAAATAAAATAAAATAAAATAAAATAAAATAAAATAAAATAAAATGGTGATACGACATTACACATTGAAAAATATGGAATACCATTCGCTGAATAATAGAAAGTTAAACTGAAATGATGATGAGGGCAATGAGGGCAAAAGCTGAACTTGACCCTGTAGAGCAACAGTAAGACTCAGAAAGGAAGGTGAACAACACTGATGGGAATTTTTTATTTTTCTGTAAAGAGATTCAAACTGTTAACAAGAACACTAACCTCCACTGAGGGTTACAATACATGCAAAAAATGAGCAAGTGAAGATACAAAACCCCAAACATCAAGTTTTTAAGTCAGTTCACCTCCTTTCTCTACCTACAAGTTTTTTCTTCACAAATCCATAAATTTCTACAGAGCAACTGCTGTATTTTCAGTATATCAGGGGACACAATACTGTATCTAAGATCACTTAAGAAGGCATTTTTGTGTTGATACAAATTGGTGTAACTGCAACAAGTGTTACCTCCCCTTTCACAAGCCCACTGGGAACAGAAGCAGAGCTAGAAAGTGGCACTCTGGCACTGGAAATACCCCCAGGGAAACGTAGCACTGCTGTCTGCAGCCCCTGCAGCAGTCTGGAAATCCAGGGCCATAAACGTCATGCCTTTGCATTTAAAACTTCAGAACTACGTGTTAGCATATTTCACATGGAGTTAGCTCTGAAGATGGGTACGGAAGATCTGCCTGCTTTAAAGGCTTACGGAAATAGATGAGACCTGGTTCACAATAGTGTCATACCCGTGACTGCATGGTTGCTATTGTATTGAATTTCTTTTCCCATTTGGATGCCTTCCTGAGAAGCTTTTCTTCAATACCTTCATGAAATACATCCTACTATTCTATAATGTAATTGCTAAAGTAAAATGGCTTATGTCATAGCAACAATGTTCTCCGTGTCTGAAAAATAACACATCTTGCTAAAAAAGATTAACCTGAATTGAACCAAGCATGCGAAAACTACTAGTTTTTTTCCCCAAAATAGAATGATTTCTTCCTTCCTTAGAATAAAGTGATTGCAAGCATATAGCCCAAACAGCATAGACAGATTCTTTTCTTGTTAAAATATATATTTATTATTCATTAAATATTAAAAGCACTGTATTTTTAATGCTTTTGCAAATGAAATATATGTCTTTATTCTGCAAAGCCCTTGACATTTTTGTTAGTAGTTTATGATTTTACTCAAAATGACGTAATAGTGTAATAATTTCATGATATAAAATTCCTTTCACATAACAAACTGAATTTCATAGCAAAGCAAAATTGGGAGGATGAACATCGTCAAGTGTGATCCATCCTAGTTAACCCACCATAATATGAAATTCCATTAGAGAAAAATACAGGCTAAAGAGGAGACACCTACCTAAATCATATTCAGAGCTTCTAAGACAATACTCATTTATGACATTTTGTCTTGGCAAACACTGTTTTGAACACCAAGAAAGAGGCTTTTTGTGTGTGTGTGTGTGTGTGTGTGTGTGTGTGTAGGATTTTGTTCAGTTAAAGGAATAGATTTAAAGCTATCTGACTAGGAGAGAAAAGTTAGTAGGTTTTGTAAAGAGCTCTCTGAGAGAGTTTACCTCTGTAACGGGATATTTTTTTTCTTTTTCTTTTCTTTTCCTTATTATTTATTTATTTATTTATTAAATCCTAAAGGAGGAAGTGCTTGTTTTGAAGGGTACATGCACACACTTCTAGAAATAACTCTCTCAGCTAATTACTCTTTCCAAGTGCTATATCTTTGTAGAAATACAGTAACTTCCCCTGTTCCTTTTGCACTGCAACTTGGATTGCCTTAGGCAAAAGATGGGTTTTAACATTTGAAGAACTGTATTACCCAAAATAATTTTAATCTGATAATTCATTAGAAAATTTTATAAATGTAGAGTTGCAAACGCTACTCAGGAGCAGAAGCTGTACTTAGTCTTGGAGCTACTGAGTCTGTCTCCTTCCAAGGTAGTTTTCTCCTTCCAAGGTAGTTTTAACATAGGATTTTTAAAATAGTTGTTCTTGAACTGAAGTTCTGAAATCCCCCATGACATTTAAATTCTATTGCCCACCCAGCTTCCCTCAATGCCATATTCCTGTCCAGAGTTACAGAGATCAAAATTCTTCCTTTCTATTCTGTAGGAAATGCCTATATGTGCAGATCTTGAAAAAGTATTAAATAGAATATTATATCTTTCAGCACTGTTTCTTTGGAGCAAATCCATGCTCATTTTCCCCATACAATAATAAGCAGGAAGTTAATAGATCCTGACAGATCTTAATTGGAACACACACATGCATCTCTAGCTATATTTTGTCTGATATTCTTTCTCTTCATTTTTCAGGCAGTAATTAAGAAAAGAATGATTGAATAAAAAATATTTTCAATATAACATTAATATATTTTAAATACTATGTTCTGCCACAACATAGTTCAGATGGGGAAAAACTTACATTCATGAATATGATATTGGATTTACTTTGGTGAATATTATGGACACAACTCTGCTGGATACTGGCACAGAAAATATAGAGAGCATTGGGAAATAAGCCACAGAGAGGTCCAGAGAAGAGCAGAGAATGAGCTGATAAAGAATACTAGAATGAGTTTTGTGCATGGATGATGCCGTAAAATGGTATATGAACAAATTTGAACTTTGTGAGAAACTTATGTTGCAAATGTTACTGAGACATAGCTAACAAATGTGTTTGACAGGGAAGGGATGCCTTGTGAAAATGATTACTATTATTCATGTTGACACTTAATGTTAAGCCTTTATTTAGTTTCTATGGGCAAATACACCCTGACTGAGGAAAAAACAAAAAAAAAACAAACAAACAAACAAAAAAAAAAAAAAAAAAAAAAAAAAAAAAAACATCTGAGGGATAATCTCAAAGTTGCCCCAGTATCTTAAGCATCATTTGACACCTATTTGCAGGGAAGATCTCTTCTGGGTACTTAAAGTCTTAAGCTTTGAGTGTAACTGGTAATTCAGATGACAGCAGTTTTTGCCCAGTCTCAGTATCCACTGCTTTACATCTTTTTTTTTTTTTTTTTTCCCCTCTCTCCCAGGGTCTACTGCTTTAAATTTCATTACATATATTTCAACAGGATAATAGAAAGCTCAGTCCCCTTATCTCTCTGCTAAGTTATTTCTGAATGGACATAGGTAGTGGGATACCAGTGATCTCTGGAGCATCATATCCTGACGGGATAGGAATGCAGGAAGCTTGTAGCTATTGTGTTTGCCTTATAAACACCAGCATGTGTTTTCTTCTAACTAAACTACACTTGACCCATAGAATATATCATATAATCTTTTTGGTAACCAATGAAATGAAGACAGCAAAACTACCTCATGAGAGCAAGCTTCAGAAACAGTTTATTACATGACATATACTTATTCAAAATCATCACCCATACAAAAGAATAATTGTCACTGACATAAGTTATCATACATTAATAAAAAATAGTATATCAGATGTTTTTCTACTAAATGTTCTTGATTCAACTTAGTCACATATATGAGCCTTATGTACTTTGTCAAACATTGAAACACAAGTATCTGAACGGTGTGATATCAATTTATGACCAAATAACGGTTATTTTCCACTCTCAAGACCAAAACATGACCCCACTATCTGTTCTAGATGCCCATACCAGTTGTACAGTCTATTCATTGTCAGCAACTAAGCTAATTCCTTTTCATCTCCCTGGAACGCATACACAGAGTCTTCTCTTAAAAGAAGGTACTCAACTACCTTTACATACTGTTAGAAAACTTCTCCTAAAGCATGTAGCTCTTAAACTACACTGTATACAGCTACTTGCTTGAACAGCCAATTCAACTCAGCATGCAATTCTCAGGCTGCCTCAGTGATCTGATTAGTTTTGATCTGCTGAAACTGAGATCCTTTGTTCAGTCTATAAACATCAGTGAGCTCTTTATTTTTTGATATTCACAAAGTAAATTTACATCCAAAAACATTTTCTCTGAACTCATTCTTTCATTCTTTCCATTTTGAGTTTTGTATTTTTACAGCTTTGCATTAGCATAGCTAATAGCATGAATATAGGTTATATTCATTATAAAATTCTTCATTTGTTTATTTTATTATTATTATTATTATTTTGGTACCAAGTCTTTAATATTTCTGTTGAAGGTATTATGGAAAGTGGATGATTATGAGGTACCATCAACACATTGTCTCTCCAAGGTTTCTGAGAAAAAAACATCTGAGAGCAATAGCTGTGTGACAAGACCATCAGATTTCTTTGGTATTTTCAGATAATCCCCAGTCCTACCTAATCTCTCTTTCTGCTTATTCACCTGTGACATTATATAGAGTGCCAATCAACATCGTATCTCAGCACCTAGTCCTAACAAGTTCATCTCTAAATATATGTCCACAGTCTAATCATGGCTGATATTCACATATTCAACCTTGAAGTTCCTTGGCAAAATCTTTGTAAAAAAGCAGTAACAGCAAATACTTTTTTCCCTGTTAGTTGTGTGTGTTGCTCGTTTATTCTAGAGATAGCTACCGATTCCTAAAAACATGATTAAAACAATTCATGAGAACTGAGACATGGAGAGGGAATGCTTTTATGTTATTCAGTTTAATATTCTTTGTTGTTGTATGTTGTGTTTTTTTTTTTTTTTTGTTTTGTTTTTTTAATTTATTTTTTATATTTTAATATAACTTTTAAAAATAATTCTTATTCTTCAGTGTTTTTCTATAAACCAGAACACGACTTGCACTCAATAGCTTGCTGTATGGTTTCCTGTCAAAAAATTGCTTATTAACGTTCATCTCTCATCAATTACTTGAGCTAAGCACCAAGCCTGTAAACAGAAGCAAAATGTCTATTCTGTTAATTTAGATGGCTTTTAACCTGGATGTAGCTTCGGGTCATGAAATCATCTTTCAAGTAAAAGATGCCTTTTCTTAGATAAGTGACAAGGCTTTAATTAGAACATCAACACAGTTTTTCTGCACTTTCCTTGTGCTAGGAAGTATTTTTTCAAAGTGAACTTGGGCTACCTAGCAACAAGAACACATGTTTTTTCAGCTTTCCTTTGATTTGTTTGCTTTCAAAATCTGTTTTAATCATAAAATCATAGAATAATTTAGGTTGGAAAAGACTGCTAAGATCATCAAGTACAACTATTAACCTAGCACTGCCAAATCTGTCACTAAGCCATCAAGCACCACTGCTAGACATCTTATGAATACCTCCATGGATGATGACTCAACTACTTCCCTGGGCAGCCTGTTCCAATGTTTAACAACCCTTTCAGTGAAGAATTTTTTCATACTATCCAACTTAAACCTTCCTTGGAGAAACTTGAGTCCATTTCTTCTTGTCCTATTACTTGTTGCTTGGGAGAAGAGACTGACCCATCACCCTACTATAACCACCTTTGAGGTAGTTGTAGAGAGGGAGGAGATTTCCCCTGAGCCTCCTTTTCTCCAAGCTAAGATTGAGGGAACCCCAGTTCCCTCAATCGCTCCTCATAAGACTTGTTCTCTAGACCCTTTACTACCTTTGTTGCCCTTTTCTGGACACATTTCAGGGCCTCAATGTCCTTCTTGTAGTGAGGGGCCCAAAACTGAACACAGTATTCAAGGTGTGGCCTCACTAGAGCCTATCACTCCCTAGTCCTGCTGGCCACATTATTTATGACACAAGCAAGGATGCTGTTGGCCTTCTTGGCCACCTGAGCACACTGCTGGCTCATATTCAGCCAGCTATTGACCAATACCCCTGCTCTCTTACCACCAGGCAGCTTTTCAGCCACTCTTGTTGTGCCTGAAGTGCAGGACCTGGCACTGAGTCGTGTTGAACCTCATACAGTTGACCTCATCCCTTTGGTCCAGCCTATCTAGAGCCCTCTGCAGAGCCCTCCTACCCTCAAGCAGATCAACACACCTAACTTGGTGTCATCTGCAAATTTACTGAGGGTGCACTCAATCCCCTTGCCCAGATCATTGATAAGGATATTGAAGAGAACTACCCCCAGTACTGAGCCCTGGGGGACATCACTTGTGACCAGCCTCCAACTGGATTTAACCTCATTCACCACAAGTCTTTGGGCAAAGGCAAAGTAAACATTATCCTGATTAAGGAAACAGGCCATTTTTTTTCCTGGCTCTCTGAGAAATTGGACATGAAAACACAAAGCTCACCTTTCTACCATTATTTTGTTCACTTTATAAAGTAATAGAATTTAAAATAATAATAATAAAATTTTAAAAAATGTAAATGTAAAAAAAAATGTAAAAAAAAGTAATACTGATTGCCATAACAATTTTCCAGGTAGAAACAGTGAGAGAAAACAGTTTCTTCCTTCCAAAATTATAATACCATTTCTCTAAAAACGAAACTTTCTATTTTAAAGCTAATATCATTAGTTTTGTCCATCAGAAAATTAACTGAAGCATAAGTGTACAAGTAACATCTGGGCTTCAACCAACATATTTTTGTAATGTGGTACTTTCAATATTGTATTAGACTACTGCTTCTAGAACCACAGACAACTCTGGGAAAAATAAATAAATAAATAAATAAATAAATAAATAAAAAGAGTGGAAAGTTAAAATTCACTTCATCTTAGGGAAACCTGTGGGACAAATTGGACAAATTTCTGTGCCAGTAAAATAATTTCATTTATCTCCATAGACAATTATGTGAGGGGCACATTTAAAAATACAACAACAACAACAAAAAACAGGGAAACCATTGCCATAGAAGAAACGTGGCACTGCACTTGGGCCTGGCACAGACTAGCATAAAGAAGTGGTGGGAATGTTGCTTAGGCAAATCCTAACACCACTAAACAATACCTTTGTTCACTAAAGTAACATCATTGTTATTGAGTGTTAGTGAATAGTCAGCACTGTATAACAGGTCAAGTTATTGTTTAAATTGCAAATGAAAAAGACCAAGATTAATAACACTAGTTTTGGTAGACTCCAAAGTTAGTGACTACTTTATTATTGAATTGAAGTAGTCCTTCTTCCTTAAAGAGTAATTGCAGGGCACTTGTATCTGAACATATATTTTTGCAGGTAAGAGAACCACTAAGAAAAAGTAATGCACATCAAATGACATGTTTTTTGGAAAGTCAGCTAGAGAACTATACAAACTACTTGAACCTTAACCCCCCAAATATCTAATTATACACTGGAGCTGGTGTACAAGGGATCTTGTTACAAGATAATATTATTATCATAGTGTTTACTTCAAGTGCTTTCTGTTACTGGAGTGACTATGCTTCCACAATATGATAGCACACTTGATAAACAGAACAAAAACAGTGCTTAGTTGCTTAGTATTTTAGGTGCTTAGTATTTTTGTACTGAATTTATCATTTTGAAGATCCAGATAAATTTCAGTCTTTAAATAAATCTTTGCCTAAAAAACATACGACATTCTATGTATTTGCCTGCCCAGATACTAAATCATCAAAACTTGTAAGCACTATCAATTATTCATGGTGACTGTGGCACAAGCATGGATGCCTGCAGTTATTAATTTATGGCATAAGTTCAACCAACTGAGAAGTCTTGAAAGAACAGTAAAGTTCTGTGTGTTTTGCTAGAAAATTGCAGAGGGGCATAAACAGCTGGATTTCCAAAACAAGAGCATCCGTACCACCTTATAGAAAACTTTATATCTGTTGGTAAGCATAGCCATCTGCTAAAAACAACTTCTTGCAAATGAAGACTGATTAAATCACACTAACTTCATATAATTCAGCGACCCAATCCTTTCTGCCATACTCTGTAGCAAATTCTAACTGCACAGATCCTGATTTACAGGGTACTAAAATATGCATCCAATTTTAATCATCCAGATATGCTATGGCAGTAAATTTTTGACTTCAGAAAATGAGGCTGCATTTTGTTCTCCAGTGTGAATTCTATGTAGAAAAAAAAAGTATCAAAAGCATCACAGAGAACTGAGCCAAAAGCCTGAGCAAATACCACTAATAAATGATAAAACAGTGCCTGTCAAACCACTGTAATGACAAGTGTATTGTTTATTCCATATCATGTGTACCAGTACGTCATATGTACAAGTATATACCATGTGTACTCAAATTATTAACATAATTCAAACTTTAAGAGCTCCTCAATTAAAGTCATAAGAAAGGGAGGCTTGGCTCAAACCAAGTTAATCATAACTTTGTTACTGTCAAAATATCCAGTGACCTATCATTCCTGGATTTTTTTATTAATTTTTTTTCTAACCAGGAAAAAGTCCCTCCTTACATGTTTTGTGTCCAGAGCTGAGCATGAGGGCTGCTGTGGGGAAGGTACATAGAATCATAAAAACACAAGGTTGGAAAGTACCTACAAGATCATATAGTCCAACCATCATCCTATCACCAATACTACCCACTAAGCTACTAAATCGTATCTCGTAGCACCTTGTCCAGGCACTTCTTGAACACCGTGAGGGACAGTGACTCCCTGGGCGGGCTGTTCCGTTGCCTGACCACTCTTTGAGAGAAAAAGATTTTCCTGGTATCTAATCTAAATCTCCCCAGGTGCAACTTGTGCCATTTTCTTGAGTCCTATTAATCCTATTGATTCCTATTCTATCCTATTGAGTCCTATTGATCTGAGAGAAGAGGCTGACCCCCTCCCCATCACAACCTCCCTTCAGGAAGTTGTAGAGTGCAATGAAAGTCTCCCCTGAGCGTCCTCTTCTCCAGACTAAACAATCCCAGCTCCTTCAGTTGCTCCTCATAAGACTTGTGCTCCAGACCCCTCACCAGTTTTGTTTCCCTTCTCTGGACATGTTCCAGGACCTTGATGTCTTTCTTGTAGTGAGGGGCCCAAAACTGAACACAGTACTAGAAATGCAGCCTCACCAAAGCTGAGTACAGGGGGACGATCACCTCACTGCTCCTGCTGGCTACACTATTTCTAATACAGGCCAGGTTGCCATTGGACTTCTTGGCCACCTAAGCACACTGACGACTCATGTTCAGCTGAGTATCGATCAACATTCCCAGGTCCCTTTCCTTTTCACAGTCTTACAGCCACTCCGCCCTAAGCCTGTAGTGTTGCATGGGTTATTGTGGTCAAAGTGCAGGACTTGGCACTTGGCCTTGTTAAACCTCATCCCATTTGCCTCAGCCCAGAAGTCCAGCCTATCCAGATCCCTCTGAAGGTCCACTCTACCCTCCAGCAGATTGACACTACCTCCCAACTTGCTGTCATTGGCAAACTTATAAAGGGTACACTCAATCCTCTCATCTAGGTCATCAATAAAGATATTCAACAAGATAGGCCCCAGTACCAACCCCTGGGGAACACCACTTGTAACAGGACACCAGCTGGACTTAACTCCATTAACCACTATCCGCTGGCATGGCCCTCCAGCCAGTTCTTTACACAGAGAACAACATACCTGTCCAGGCCATAGGCAACCAGTTTCAACAGGAGGATAGAGTGGGAGACCATATCAAAGGCTTTGCTGAAGTCTAAGTAGTCTACACCAACACCCTCTCCCTCATCTACCAGTCTGGTCACACGATCATAGAAGGAAATAATATTGGACAAGCACAACCTGCCTTTCATGAACCTGTGCTGTCTCGGCCTGAATTCCATGCAACTGCCGTGTGATCTCACCCAAGATGATTTGCTCTATAACTTTCCCTGGAACCAAGGTCAGGCTGACAGGTCTGCAGTTTCCTGGGTCCTCCTTACGGCTCTTCTTGTAGATGGGAGTCACATTGGCAAGCCTCCAATCCTCTGGGACCTCTCCAGATAACCAGGAATGCTGATAGATGGTGGAAAGCAGCTTGGCAATCAACTCTGCCAGCACCCTACGGTGGAGCTTGTCTGGTCCCATGGACTTGTGACATTCCAAATGGAGGAGCAGGTCTCTAACTGTCTCTTCTTGGATAACAGGGGGTGATTCTCTACATGAATCACTGGGGATGTCCAGGTCAAGGTGTAAAGTACCCTGAGAATAACTGATCCAACTACTAAAGACAGATGTTAAGAAGGTGTTGAGAACCTCAGCACTATTCTTATCCTCAGTGATCACACTTCCTGCGGCATCAATTACAGGATGGAATTTTTCCTTGGTTCTTCTCTTGCTGTAAATAGGATTTCTTGTTCTCTTTTACTGCAGTGGCCAATCTGAGTTCAAGCTGTGCTTTTGCCTTTCTAACTTCCTCTCTGCATATCTTAGCAACTTCCTTGTAGTCGCCCCAAGTAGCCTGTCCCTTCTTCCAGTGGACATAGACTCTCTTTTCTCATGGAGTCTCAACAAAAGTTCCCGGTTCATCCATGTCAGTCTTCTTCCCCTCCTGCTTGCCTTATGGAACTCAGAAATATCCTGCTCCTGTGCCGTTAATATTTCCTTCTTGAGGAGCATCCAGGCTTCCTGGACCCCCCTCCCCCCCCCCCTTTTTTCTTAAATAAATAAATAAAAATAGAAAATAAAAAATCAAGAGATGGTAGTCCATTTTAAAGGAAGAGGAAAGACTAGGAGTTATCATATTTGAAAATAAAACTTTAAATGTTTGTTCTATTCTTGTTATCAGCGTATTCAATCAAAGAATACCACAGAAAATATGACAGTTGATTACATAGATTACATAGAGACCCTGTTGGGGAATAGGCTAAGTATACCATTCTCCTGAAATACATACAGTCAATCAAAGAAAAAATTTCCTCACCGATGAATGAAAATGTTGAAAAGTTCACCAATCCTTCATGGACAATGTTGGTTAATAAGGATGTTTCCTGTTGTCAGCTATACTTGGCTCAAAGTTAAAACAGATTTTAAAAATCTAGCAATTATAACTGTGGTGGTTTTACCCTGCTGGGCAGATGAACACCACAACCGCTCTCTCACTCCCCCTCCTGAAAGAAAAGGGGAAGTGAAAAAAGCTCAGGGGTTGAGATAAGGACGTGGAGATCACTCACCAAGTATTATCATGGGCAAAACAGACTCAGCACAGGGAGATTAATATAATTTATTGCCTATCATCAGCAAACTAAAATGATGAGAAACTGAAAGCAAACCGAAAACACCTTCCTCCATCCACCCTCTTCTACATCCTGCCTTTGAGTAGTGCAGGGGAAAGGGGTATAGGAGCTGCAGTCAGTCCCTAATGCTTTGTCTCTGCCATCCTTCATGGTCACTCTCTGCCCCTGCTCTAGCATGGGTCCCCCATGGGCATCAGCTCTGCCGAGACCCCCTGCTCCTGCATGGGCTCCTCTCCATGGGCTGCAGCTCCAGCCTGAGGCCTGCTCCTACAGGGGCTCTCTCATGGGCTGCAGCCTCCTCCAGGCCACATCCACCTGCTCTACCAGGGGCCTCTCCACAGGCTGCAGAGAAACTTCTGCTGCCTGCCTGGAGCACTCCTTCTGCCCTCCTGCTGCATGGACCTTGGAGTCTGCAGGGCTGGTTCTTACTCCTCACTCTCCCAGCTGCTGTTGTGCAGCAGGTTATTTTTTTTCATCCCCTTTCTTCAATCTGCTCTCACAGAGGCCCAACCAGCATCACTCACTGGCCTGGCTCTGGCCAGCAGCGGGTTCCTTTTCAAGCCAGCTGGAGCTGGCTCTGATCTGACATGGGGCAGCTGCTGGGCTCTGCTCACAGAAGCCACCCCTGCAGTCCTCTGCTATCAAACCTTTGCCACATGAACTCAATACATAATTCCCTTTTAAAATTCCTAGTTTAGGAGAAATTGCTGTATTTGAAATGGCAAGATCTGTAATTATGAAAGTCTCTTAATTATTAGTTTTTAGAAGGAATTACAGGGATATACTGTACTGCTCAAAGAGTAACAGATCTACAGTTTCCTTGAGAAGACTGGGAACAGCACAGTTCCTCTCCAGGCATCCTAATAGGTGCCAGAAGTAAGCAAATGATGCATCCAATTCCTCCACAGCATGCCTGGCATTTGATATCATGGCTCATGGAGCCCATCTTTCTAATGTCCTTGGAGCAATATGCTAGTGTGAGGGAGGGAAGTGAGAAGAATCTGTGGCTTAGATTATAACTTTTTTTCTCATGCAAGAAAGAAAGAATAACTCATGTTGTCCCTCCAGATCTGTACACCCTGGAAATACTGTCCTTCATTTTATACTTACTGTTTATGGTAAAGTCAGCTACTGTTACTGTCTGGTATGCAGAAACAACTGACAAATGCTGACTTTGCAATGACTTCTGATAGAACTTCATAGTTGAGCCCACAGTGTGTGTTCAATAAGCTGAACATTCCCTTCTGCTTTCGTTAGATATGCCCCTAATTTTGCTACTTGTGGAGCAAATACTTTTAACATGCAGCCACACTAAGTCTAATAGAGACTCTCACCTCTAAAAGCATCTCACCAAAAACAATAGGACTCGGCGTGAGGCACAATAGAGCTTCAATGGAGAGCCTCTACCTAATAGAAGTGAAAATAAACCTTAAGTTTCTGGAATGAAACAACTGTGAACCTACATGTATTTCATTTTCGAGACTGACCCTTGGATATTGCAAAAACAACCAAAAAGCCTTTTGCAGATCACCAATAAAGGAAAAGATATACAAAATGAGAATAAGAATAAGGCTAAAAATAAAAGAATGAGGAACTTACTGCAATTTATTTATTGTTTGAAGAGTAATCATGAGATTTCCATTTTTAATACAATTTTACTTTTTTAAATGGAAAAAAAAAGATTTTTTTTAATTAAATGAAATGCTTAAAATATTTGATCACTCAAAATATCTCACTGTCAGTAAACAAAATGTCCCATATCAGCTTTGGTTTTTATATTTGTAAGCAAAGGAACCATAAAATTTCATATAAATAATAATAATAAAAAAAAATAATAAAATGGTTTTTGAAATGGAAAATCCTACTGCTCCTTTCTGAAAAGTTAAAATGGAGCATTCTCATTTTTAAATTAAATTATTTTGTTATTGTCATGTTTCCAGAAAACATTTCTCTTGAAATGAATTAGCATTTTCTAACTGAAAAACACTCCACCAGAAATTTTTTTTGTCCAGCTCTACTCAAAATGACAAGCAAGAAAACCTTCTAACTCCTATTAGCTCAACAAGCCCAACAAGGCTTTCTATTTAACAAGGATTTCTATTTAACAAGGAAATTTAACAAGGATTGCCATCAAGTCAGATCACTGTAGTGTGCTACATCAAGCAGCTAGCTGTACTGTAGCTGAGCCAGACTTCCCATCCACTGTCTTCCTTCTGTTAATCACCTGTCATATTAGTGCCCTCCCCCCACTCTCTTTGTCACCAGTGATAAGGCACTGGAAGAGGCTTAAGATGAACAGCACCAAACTGAGGTAGTCAGAAGAGGGGTTTGGCAGGGAGAAGCATCCCTTTTCTTTGCCAAGTGGACTTGACCTATTGAGGTGTTTGTTGTCCTACCAACAGAGTTGACAAGTGTAGAAGAGCTTGGCATGTGGACCACTATCAAATAGAAATACAGAAATAGAAATCAGAAACAACTGTAAACTAGCAATACATGATAAAAAGAAATGAAAACAAAACAAAACACAAACAAACAAGAACAGACACCAAACTGCAGGCTATTAAGTCCCAGAAGAGAATATAATCCTGCAGCTTCTAAAGAGAGGTAAGAATTCTATTCAGTTCCAAACTCATGAAGTCTTAGGACTACATTTAAATCTGTTGTAAAAGAATATAAATACATTGATTTGGTCTGGCATTAACTTTTAAACTGTGCTATTCAAAGAAGGTATTAGACAAAGAAGGCATTAGTTCCCTTTAAGAGGAAGTGAGCATCTTCATGCTCACACTGACTGAGAGGATCTCATCACTACAAGGTAGGAATGCTTTCAAATTTGCATGTGTTTTTGCACAAATGTCCAAAAACTGTTTTATAATTTTACTCAGCAAAAATAAAACGTTTTCCTTTAAAACTCTTATTTTGAAATACATACTGTAAAGAATATCTCCATTCAGCTTTCACAAATTGTGGTCATAGTTTTTCTTGGCTTTCACTACACGTAATAGTGACATTAAAAGCAAAGGACCTTTAGCTGAAACAGAGTCGAATGTTAAAATATAGACAGTTGTCTCCTTCATCCATTCATCTGGAAATAACTTTGAAATATGTTAAAACTTGAAGCCCAAAGTTTTATATCCAAGTACATTTAAACTAGAAATCATTGGAGACACAGCTTCAAACCTGTGCTAACCCCACTTTATGACATATCATCCCCTTATTATTTAAACTATTCATATGACGTATCTATGATGTATCTGTTGACTTACTTCACATTTCTTATAAGTTCAAGCAGTTTTGTGTCCCTAATGCAAATTCTTGTAACAGGGAGGTTTTCATCTTTTTCATGTAGTCGTTAAGGCTGTAAGGACAATTTTTACCAATCCTTTTCATTTATTTCTCTTCTGTGTGTTGCAGCAAACCCTTCCAAATTTTATGAATTGATCCTTTGCCCATAAAGTGAAAGAAAGAAAGAAAGAAAGAAAGAAAGAAAGAAAGAAAGAAAGAAAGAAAGAAAAAACAAAACAAAACAAACAAACAAACAAAAAAAAAAAAACAGCAACATCTACCAGTGACCTAATAATAAGTTGCTTTCAGAAGAATCAGAGTACAAGTTCGCTGTTGTATCTATGACTGCCTAATTTAACTGTGGACAGTAAACTGTAGGCTATAACTCTGTTCCTTATGGAATAGCGATTCATCATTTTGCCAGGCAGCTTCTCTTGTCAGGAAAAGATTTTGTCATATGTAACATGCCAGTTTTTGTTCCTATAGGTGACTTTTAATTGAATCATAATCCCATCACTGCCCAAATAAGAGAGGACTAAAGTTATAAATCATAAATCCAGATGTATAGCACTTATGATTTTGGAAGTCTGTGAATGTTTCAGGAGATGATGGAAATGAGCTGCTATGAAATGGTACATGCCACAGTATATAGGCACAGTAGTTATTTATGCAGATTTACAAGAGAATAAATACAACGGGTGGTGTAATAAGCCACCTGATGAGCACATGTTATAATGAATGCTACTAGACTGGTTATAACTTCTTTTAAGTATTTGAGTTTATATCCTTGAAGATCTCATACATTGAGAAATGCTTCAGTAATTTCTAACAACTGAGTACAATGATAGTTAATTTGCAGTTAGTATGAGCTTTTTATGGCTACTGCAATTAGTAAGCTAGCACAAGCAGAAATCTTGAATAGCTCAACTCTCAGATATCAAAAACTTGTAAAAATAAAAATATTTAAATTTTCTAGATAAATAAATGAAGGCAAAAGACAAATTAATAGTTGAAAGCCATGAAAATGTTCCATTTAACAATATAGAGACTTTCCCAGCTTGTATATTATATCATAGCAGTATAGTATCATGTAGTATCAGTATATAGTATAGTAGCAGCATAGTAAAGGTCTCATCCTACCATGAGCATGGCTATTCATGGCAAAAACCCTGTGGATGTATGGAAGCTGAGTGAGAGGATAAACGTTTCTCTCCCTTACTGCGTGAAAGACCACCTGTTTTCACTATGAACAAACTGTTTTGTACATTATCATATTATGTACAGAGGGTATTTTGAGCAAGTTTGCTGATGACACCAAACTTGGAGGAGTTGTGGACTCAAATGAGGGCGTAAAGGCCTTGCAGAGGGATCTGGACAGGTTGGAGAGCTGGGCGATCACCAACCGCATGAAGTTCAATAAGAGCAAGTGCCGGGTCCTGCACCTGGGACGGGGAAACCCTGGCTGCATGTACAGACTGGGCGATGAGACGCTGGAGAGCAGCCTAGAAGAGAGGGATCTGGGGGTCGTGATAGACAGCAAGTTGAATATGAGCCAGCAGTGTGCCCTGGCAGCCAGGAGGGCCAATCGTATCCTGGGGTGCATCAAGAACGGCATCGCTAGTTGGTCAAGGGAGGTGATTGTCCCGCTCTACTCTGCGCTGGTGCGGCCTCACCTCGAGTACTGTGTGCAGTTCTGGGCACCACAGTATAAAAAGGACATGAAACTGTTGGAAAGTGTCCAGAGGAGGGCTACGAAGATGGTGAAAGGCCTTGAGGGGAAGACGTATGAGGAACGGCTGAGGTCACTGGGCCTGTTCAGCCTGGAGAAGAGGAGGCTGAGGGGAGACCTCATCGCAGTCTACAACTTCCTCGTAAGGGGTTGTCAAGAGGCAGGAGACCTTTTCTCCGTTAACACTAGTGACAGGACCCGCGGGAACGGGGTTAAGCTGAGGCAGGGGAAATTTAGGCTGGACGTCAGGAGGGGGTTCTTCACAGAGAGGGTGGTTGCACACTGGAACAGGCTCCCCAGGGAAGTGGTCACTGCACCGAGCCTGTCTGAATTTAAGAAGAGATTGGACTGTGAACTTAGGCACATGGTCTGAACTTTTGGGTAGACCTGTGCGGTGTCGAGAGTTGGACTTGATGATCCTTAAGGGTCCCTTCCAACTCAGGATATTCTATGATTCTATGTATTATGAAATAATGCATAGACTTTCAAGTTCATAAGCTTCTCATAAGTTACTTCTATTTTTAAAAAAGCAAAACCCATGCTGGTAGTAAGCTGCATTTACCAGTAAGGACTTTGCACGTTTTTCTTTTCTATCTCTTTCAAGGCACCAGAATTATGCAAAAAAAAATCATTTAAACAAAATCTTTGCAAGGTACATACTGATGAATCTTTAAAAAACACATTCCTGATCAAGCTCAGAATATTCCAAAGTAGGTCTTCCTGATATTCATAGATATGAAGAGAGATACTACCTTCCAGCCTTCATTTTTCTTAGACAGCCCCACAGGTCTCTAAGTCACAGGGGCACTTTGCCCCCTTCCCAGACAAGCTTCGGTTTTATATCGTACTTTCCTTTACCCAAGAGAATGTCCATACTGTTTACTTGCATGAAGCACGGGCTTCATTTGCTATTCCAATTGCATTCACATTCACCATGGGTTCTAAAGACAGTGACTTACCTCCTAAACATACCACCAGTACAAATCCATCATATCTAAATTTTAATCACTGGTCTGGCCCTGATAAGGCCAACTGACCAAAGGGGTATCTAACTCATAATATGCAAATATATTATAGAATTAATTCCTCTGGGATGTCATTAGACACCAGGTACATCAGCTTGTGGGGGCTCTGTCATTTCCTCATTTTACATCATTATACCCTTATTTTTGGAAAAAAGGAAATTTTTCTCTTTAATATATATATATTTATTGGTATTGCACAATTAGTACAATTGCTCTAGGAAAGCATTTGACAAGTGCATCATGAAGCCACAGTATCTTTCTGAATCTTTTTCTGTAAGATTTTAGATCTTTCTAGCCCATCCCTCTTCATATTGCAAAAAACATTTTCATATATAAGTTTCATATATATATATATAAGTATATGAGTTTCATATGTATATACATATATTATATACACGTATATGTAAGTTTCATATATAAAACATTTTCATATAGAAGTTAACTTTCAGCTATTTAGTTATCCCAATAAAATGTTATAGAACGATTTGGAATTAGCAATCACTGTAGAAAACAGCAGTTTCATTATATTTAGTCTTTTTAATTTGAATTATATAGAAACACATAATGAGAATAAGGCTGACTTTAAAGATCATTTCTACCTTGAACTATATCAGTGAAAAATTGTTTTAAAAGAATCTGAAATTAACTTCACCTACTTGTCTTCTGCATGGCTTCTTATTTACAGAAGATAGTATCTAAAAGTATTCTGCTTTTCCGGTTTGAAGTCTTCAGCTCAAAAAGTCATCCTACACACAGCTTATATTGTATTCGATAGGTGATGGAATATTGCTGTGTTTTTAATCTTCCTGAAACTGCAGTTTTGAAATTAGAAACATTTATCAGTCTATTTAGCCAACTATAAAGATATGAAAAAACGTTTAGTCAGTGTTTCCAGAATTCAGTCACACTATCACAACATGTTCTTTCCAACCATTAACATACAGCTTACCAGCTTTGTCACTTAATGCAGCTGAAATGCAATTGACAGAATGACAAATCTTTTTATGAGAAGTCTGAGTCATATCAGATTAGTCACACAGAGATGTTAGTAACATATAACCTGCAAAGATGTAATGTCTTTCTGATTTTATACTTTCCATGTTGCTATTCAGTCACTGCTGTACAGATACAGATAGAATGTCTTTTTGATTTTAAACTGTTCCTGCCTCCACTTGTGCAGGGTTCTACAATTAGTTTTAAGATAGGGCAAAGAATTCACATAATATCTAAAGATGAACACGTGAAAATGTATCTAGCAAAAACTAATTTACACAAATACTACACAATTTATTACATACAAACTTTATTATGTACAGAATTTTCTTCAGCTCGAATCTACAAATCAAACCTCAAAGGCAGGATGCTTGCAATATATGCTCCAGCTGGACTATTATATCTAGATTATATGAGAATCTTATTCAAACCTGATCTCTCAGAGCTATTTGGTGCTCTCTGTTGGACTAATAATTTCAATAGGGGTTGCTTTGCTCCCAAACAAATCCATAAACCAACAAAAGAAAGCATAAAAACCACACCATGATCCATTTGTCCTACTAGCAGCTCTCAGATATGCAGTTAAAAACAGAGTCAGTCTCAACGGTGTTGTAGCTTACTGGGGAATAAGTCTTTCTGGCTCCTCTGCATGCCATGACAAAGATACCAACCTAAGTGCTAAAAGAAAACAAAGATTTTTGTTAGCTCAGTTTCAGAATAGAGTAAGAGTCTGCCTGATGTGTCCTATTACTGAGCATTAAAAAACAAAACAAACAAACAAAAACACTTCATTTTTAAACACACAGGCACTCACTATTAAACAGAAAGGAAATAGTAGAAAATGTTTAGAACCTAAATTGAGAAATTACTTTATCATGATTGTTATGATCTTAACAATGACTTAAGTATCTTTAATTAAATCACAGTCACGCCAGTCATGCTCAGAGCACTTCTTGGAAAGAAGCAGCACTTCTGAAAATTATACATTTGAAAAATAGTGACTAGCATATAAGTACTTAAGCCAAGAACTGCTTGGGCAGGCATTGCTTTAAGAGTGTGCATAGGCCCACACTGACCAGAGCAAGCATCCTTGAAGCTGTTGTCAAGACCAAATCTGTGGTTATCCAGGTTGGGCTTGACCATGCCCTTGAGCCTCACATGGGCTTTGTTCCCTACAAAGCACCCTGATGGACACAGCTTGTCCACAAGTAGTATGCAGGATGCTTGTGCTGTACATTCCAGGCAGCAAATGGAGTTGAACCTCTCTGTCCTCTGTTTGGAAGAATTATGGAAATGGTTACTTCAGAAGACTTAGTGTGTTTAAAAACTGTAGAAATCAGAACAGTTCTGTTCTTAATATTATTTACTTATATATCTTTGCCACCTAAGTGGTATTCTTTAAAGCCTCCCTCCTCCTCCCCCCCCCCAAAATGGCTGTCTTAAATGAAAAAAGAAAAAAAAAAAAAAAGTAACTTCTCTTATTCTGAAACAACCATATGAAAGAAGGATATTAGGATATCCCACTATGAAAATATCTTGGATGGTCACAAGTTCTATTTTTCTATGTTTACTGGTATTAAAACTAACACTATTTTCAACTGAATACTTATTTATCTTTTATCTATTAATATATTTATCTAGTAGGCAGATCACCTGATTGTACCGATTTATCTCCTAGTATTTTGAGCTATTCTTTTGTTGCTAATATTACAGCTTATGACATTGATATTGACCTTTTAAACTTTTTCCTACCTTTTTACAACTTTAACATCCCATGTACCTTAGTGACGTACTTTGCATTGCAGAAGCATCCATTCATTCTTCCCATGCAGAACTCCTCTGAGCTGAGGTGCTGCCTTACTCCATCTAGTGACGCTTCCAAACGTTTGTGCAGCATGCAGTCCATCACAGTTCTAATTTATTTCTTGCAAATACAGGTCTTGCCTTTGCTATGGAGTTTGAGCTCGTATAAATTCATTTTTAAGAATCACAGAATCACAGAATTTTCTAGGTTGGAAGAGACCTCAAGGTCATCGAGTCCAACCTCTGACCTAACGCTAACAGTCCCCACTAAACCATTTCCCTAAGCTCTACATCTAAACGTCTTTTAAAGAACTCCAGTTTGAAATCTCAGATACTATATTTCAGTGTCTTCTGGATACAGAGCACTTTGGATCCTCAGTCATACCTACCACACTAGATGTCCGAAATCTACCTTTCTTAAAATTCATCAACCTCTGAGCCGCGTGATTATGTAGTATTTGTTTGGTGAACTTAAACTGCTTTTGCAGGGTGTTAATCACATCATTGTGAAATGTTCTACATGCAGTAGTCTTTCTCTCTCCTTCAGTTGTTTATTCTCATATCTCAATCGTGCACTTTGGACCACAGCACCATAAAATAGCATTACCTTCAGCCTTGAATGAATTCAATCACTGAATTCATCCCTTTCTTATGTGAAGTCTAGCTTTCCTCAGCTCTCTAAAGTGTAAAGAAAAAAGTCAGGAGTTTCAAAAGCATTACTGTCATAACCTGCATTTTTGGTGTTATCCACTATTGCAGATAAGAGTTGAAATACCTTTTAAATACCTGAAGAGATGGGTATTTTTCTCAACTTGCCATTGACCCATGCTTACTTCAATAAAGCATCTAACCTTTACCTTATTCCACCTATTAAGTGCTTGAATATATTAAAAAAAAAGAGAGAGAGAGAGAGAGAGAGAGAGAGAGAGGGAACACTTTAATTAGGGCTGTATTTTTATTTCCACTCAGGTATTTTGGGCCCTCTGAGTAGTGTGTTAAGTCTTGATGTCTGTTCATGATCTCTTAAGCAATGTCTCTAAGATCTCAAGACAATCACAACTCTGGATTTTGAGACTTAACCAAACCCACACAAGCTGAAGGCAGAAGGTTTAATTGCCAATTCAAATTATTTTTCTGCTCCTATAATTCAAACCATAAATTGCTACATATCAGTATAAACAACTACTGGTATTTGTTCATGAAATATAGGTGTCTCTAAAGTTAATATGTATTTGTACAAAAAAAAAATATTTCTATTTGTATGTGGATTTTAGGATAATGTTCTTGCTACTCTTTTAAATTATTTATTAATTGTTTAGACAAGTAGTCTCATCTTTTCTTTATTCCCACAGAGGTAAGATAAGGGATACACAAAATGCATTTGACAATAACTAGTATTTATTTTGGCCTAAATGAATGTGCATGTTGCCATTTATCCTTCTATATGGCATTACAAATTTAACTAATGATGTATGATAACAGTTTTAAAAGGACACTGTCATCTTAAAGAAATGAAGCCAATTGCAGACTGCTGTAAATGACTTAGCAGAGTTGAAGACAAGGCATCTATTACTGCAGTCTTCTCTGGACTTCAAGAAGTAAATTCTCAACACTAAGTTAAAAAGACATTGAAAAGCATTTTAGGAATTGTTATTCATAGTATTTATACTTAAATATAACTTCAGTATCATTTTTAAATGTCCATGAAACAGAAATATGTACTTGAAGCAAAAGAGAATATTTGTTCTCAGTCTTAAAATCACACACACACACACACACACACATATATATACATGTATATAATATCTCTGTGCAACATTAATCTAATCTCACCTTTTCCCTCCCTAGCTTCTAATGTCAAAGTCTAATTAATTCCTCCTGGTTCTTTATCCAGATTGTATCTCACCTATACCCATGTACTTCCATTGTTCTCAGTAAAGATATCCTGGATTTACTTATGGGCATATGTAACAGAGACCTGAATAAAGGCCACTGCTTCCAGAATGAATCCTTTCCAATACTGTTGGTACTCTTGTCCACCCTTGGCCATCTCTCCGTCTCTCACTATGCATAACTGTTCGACTCAAGTTCACTTTTTCTTTTTTTTTTTGTAATGAAGAACACTCTTCTAGTCCTATTGCTTTATCAACCCTTTAGTGAGCAACCTGTTGCTCTGGTTTCTCTTCCCTAATCACCACAATAAGTAATTTTCTTATGATCTGCATGCAGTTTTGCTGCATCTGATTTCCTCTTTTCATAAGCCAAAAAAAAAAAAAAAAATCCTAAATGGAAAAATTTCCTTAAGGCAATCTTTCCAAAAATCACCTCCTAGTGCTTGAACTGTGCTTGAACTACCTTCTCAACTTTGTAATTGGCCTTTTAATATCGTAATCTTCCTCATATCTTTTACTGCACATTTATTACCAGTTTATTCAATTTATTCTCCTTTTATATATTTATTTATTTTTATTTTTTAATACAGCTTGAAACGTAACAGGGTATTTTCAACATGCCAGCTTCTAATTAGACATCATATGGTGATAATCATTCTCCCTGAACTTTTTATTTACTGATACTTGCTGTCCTATGTCTAAAAGCTTGTAAGTGCCTGAGGGTAGAAACCTGTTTTATATTTCAGCCACACATTATTTACACAAGTTATTATTGTTAATTATTTACATTGTCTTCCAATTTCTTATGTTTATCTTCCCATCCATCTAATATTCTGTTGCTGTATTCATTTTTCTCATCAGTCCCTTTGACTGTGACAACTTAAACCCTTGCTGTGACTTTGAATCTTTTTCCTTATCCTATCTTATTGTCACAACAATAAAAACTCTTTTCACTGACAAGGTTTAGGAGAATCAAAATGCAATAAAGAAGAAAATAAGACTAATAATTTTAGAAAGTAGGATATCTAGATCCTCAAGAGCTGCTTTGTTTCTTGGTAACTGGTAACAGGAATTAAGGAGACAGGGCAAATCACTCAGAGCATAATAATATCAATGATAATGAATGGTTTGTATAATCCCTCCGAAAAAAAAAGAATGTTATCAAAACAAGATAATCTTTTTTTTTTTTTCTTTTTGGTGATTTTTTTTTTTTGTAATTATTTTTGTCATGGCACTATTCATGTCATGCTTGCAAAGGACTGACAGGAAAAAAACGCCCAAATGCTAATTCAGAAAAATATATTTTAAACAGCTACTCCTGAAAAGTCTTGAGAAGGGGAGCTGCAGAAGAAGATCCATTTCAAAATGAAGCCTAATCTATCTGTGTATGTTTAAATAAACATTAAGGAAAGAGAAAGAGAGAACATTCTATAGAGTG
Source organism: Aythya fuligula (assembly GCF_009819795.1). Taxonomy (NCBI): domain Eukaryota; kingdom Metazoa; phylum Chordata; class Aves; order Anseriformes; family Anatidae; genus Aythya; species Aythya fuligula. Next base: position 39,950,899 of record NC_045562.1, read on the forward strand.
GAAAAAATACTGTGCTTTGAATTTTTATCATATTACTTTACAATGAGCCAGAAAAGACTCATATTCTTGCATTTTTGTTAATATTTAACTGCCTTTTCTGCAATGCAATGCACATTATAAAGCACCAGAACAATTTTAAATAACAATGAAATTCTGTGTGTACTGTATGTCGTACCACAGGACACAAATATGATATGACATACTACATTAACCTGCCAAGATACCATAATAACTATTACTATTTGTTTTCAACTTTTGATTTAAAAAACACAAAGAGTTACAATTCAAATCCTAACTGAGTAAAAAATTACTTTTATATCAGTTCTATCTCTAGGGATATGCTTAGAATTGAAACGCTTGTTTTTGAACACTTTGACATTAGTTCTCATTGAAATGAGCATGAGAAATTGTTCATCAAAAGCAGAGGGGGGAAAAAACACACACACACACAACAGATTAGCATTTTAAACCTATCCCACCAGGAGCTTGACTTAAAATTGAGGTAATTTCATAGCCAGCTAGAATTTAACTCTTTGTAGATCCTAAATGTTAGTTTTCATACAGCTCAGAGGGGAAAAAAAAATAAATATATGTATTTTTTCTAATGACCTGAATTTTAGATGGAAAGGTTGTTACTTTTATAAAACAATACATTTTTCCATTTTTTTCTGATATTTTAATTTACCTATGCAAGAAAGTGATTTTGACAAGCTTTAGAATTTTATTACATTGCTATGCTACTGTAGTTTCTTCTGCTCTTTCTGTCCTTTCAGAATCTTTTCTGTTCTCCCCTCCTAGCTTTCTTTTTTCAATTCCATCCTTTACTATTTCCTTATTTTCTCTCTCTTATCTCTTTTTCATATTTTTATAATTACAAGTAAAAGTCCTATAAAACTTAAGAAGGCTTCAGATAGATCATTACTAATGTAATTACAGTATGGAGAGCATAGTGATTTTTGAATGTAAATTAGTGAGTTTTTACAGTTCATTAGAAAGTCTTGGGGATTGAATTTAGTTTAATCAAAGCTTGAGTGCTCCCAGTATACACAGCACATACCTAGTGGGAAAAAAAAAAGCATTAATATAGAATCAGAGATTAAAGATGTATGTCATGCTTTGCATCCATTTAAAAGAATCCATGCAGGGTGCATCACAGACAGTAGTACCTGATGGCCTAATGGAGTTGAATGAAGAAAACTTGCATGCAATTCATTAATTTACAAATGAATATACATTACTTCACTTTTCTGCCTTCTTTCTGCAACCATTCATCCCATAGGCAAATACATACTGTGGGAGGTGCTTGTCCCCAGTCCTGCTGTTTTTTGCCTTTTCCCAGGGGCCAGAATCCCACCACAGATGGTGACAAGACCTCAGTCTTGCTGACGATGCTCCTGCATCATCTTCTACTTCATCCAACCTAAGGTCATTTCAAATACATTTAGCAGTTTACCTGGCAGGGGTGAGTCCCATTGCTGGTTCTCTCCTGATTTATTTTCCCACAGCAAGTATTGGCACAATTTCTGGACTTCATCTCAACACTGAAACTATCAAGAGTGACTCTCAAAATAAGAGCTCCTATAAGACTAGCTCCTTGCACTCCTGTGTTAACAATATGTAGGAAATGCATTTCTCACCTACTCACTGAAAAGGCATATATCTTCCAGATAATCAACCAAAATACTGAATGTGATTCATCTCAAAAAACATCTTGAAGGAAATTTCCTAGGATCTCTCCTTGGCTGCTGATTTCCCACTTAGATTTACTTTTTCAACATCTTAGACTTACATTTCAAATCTTAGATTTATATTTCAACATCCAGCGTATTTGCTATGACCTATCCATATAAATTGTTATGATGCCACATTGCTTATTTCTTTACTTGCCATTGATGAAAAAGCCAGTGTATAGCTACCCACATCTTCCAGCATAGCCTTTTAAGATTTTAACATGCATTTATTTCATAAAACATTTAATATTTCTGAAAAACAACGTTAATCATTAAGGTAAAATTTAATACAGCCTATGAGTAGCTCTGTGTTATCTCTGAAGGACAGCCCAGATACCACTAGGATAACTAGTTTTTGTTAGATAGTTAAGAAACCAAAGAGCTCCAAGATACAGTAAAAGAAGTTCCTGCAGAGCATGCAGTGCCTCAGCATATGGGTCTTTGCTCAGGCAGGTCCATAGGCTGCAGATTCCTCTGGATAGGAAACAAGCAGCTACTGCAAAGATCACTCTCTGAGAAGACTACTCCATAGGATATATAATTCAAGGTATGTATATAAGTGTACCTGTGTGCTTTGCAAAAACTTACTGAAGTGTTTGCAACTGGAGGTGGAAAAGTACAAGCTGCAGAATTGTTGTTCTTACTGCAGGTTGGCAGTAAGAAGACACAAGTCCCTGAGTGCCTGTGGACAATACTGTCCTACGCACCTTACCAAAGAGTGGCTTCAAGCTGTGAACAGGCTGTAGGTGCAGCAAGAGGATGGCAGCAGTGCACCAGGCTGGAGCAGGATCCAGAACCATGATGGCTTCCAAGGCACTCAGCCGGTTGGGCAGCTGCCTGTTGGTGTTAATCAGTTTGTAATCCACACAGCCACACTCAAAGTGGATGGGGCTTCACTTCTTAAAAAGCCCTTGTGTGAGTTTGCGTGTTAAATACTCACTGCCCTAAAAATAGGAGTTCATAATTGAAAAGCTGGCAGATCCTTTAATTATAGGGGAGCAAACAATGCCACTAGAGAAATGTAAATACAGCCTAATTGTTACTTCTTTATTTCGTTGTTAAAGAGCCAGCTGACATGATGGCAGGCATGGGATAATGCCTGTGTCTTAAGCAGCAAGATCTGCAATCAAGTTTTTAAAATGTTCCTCGTTTGTCTTTCTTGTGGGACTTTACATGCAAAGTCTTGCCAAATGAATCAAGAAAAAAAATAGGGTAGGCATGAATGCTGGATAAAGAAACTGCAAAAAATACTTGGAAAGTACTATACAGGGCACAGTTTAATTGAATCGTGATTTGTTGGTCTTGTAAACACTCTCCAGAAAGGGACGTCATGCTAATCAAAAGCTGTCCACCTTCACCTTATTTTTAGCAGGCAAACTTTAAATGAGACAGTTCAGAATTTTGATTTCTGAGGGATATTGGATAACATTCACCCACAGGGCATTTAAATATAAAAACCTATTTATATGCAAATTCCTTCGTATGTCACGTAAAGCAGATTTTTATCAATTGACCATTCTTTTCCATAAGTTATGTTGATAAAACTTCTTTAGTAATGATGAAATGAAGGAATGAATAGAGTCAGGGGAGCTTGCTTAGGTAGATCTTAAACTTTCTGGGGGCATTCCTGTGAGTTCCTGAAATGTATAGCAATGGAGTTAAAAAATTTCCTTTCTTAAAAGGACCCAGGAAGAAAAGTCCTCAAAAAGGGCCCTTTTGATCACTTCCATCTTAATTAGATATAACTAGTACTAGGAAAAGGTCAGAATATGTTACTCATAAGTGAAAGAAAATGAGCAAGCTTTTGCTACAGAATCAAATCTTCCAAAGTTTGTTTTTGTTTGTTTGTTTGTTTGTTTTGTTGTTGATAAAACTCAGGTGAAATCCCTAATATCCATATTTTAGCTTGCCCATCTTTTATCACAAGATATCCTTTAAACATCTGTAGAAGAAAATGCTTCATTGTCAGAATGCCTCTGGCTGTAGTGAGGGAACGTATTATTACAGGCTATTCTTTTTGATAGTAGTTTTTATTCAAATATATAATTCGACGTGGAGAGTGGTAGTGGTGGTAGGCATGCCTTGTTAATTCTGCATATTGTGCAACACTGTCATAGTTTGGGGAGGGTGGAGCGGGAATTCCTTTGCTCAAAGTGGTATCTGGGTGGTCAATGCTGTTGGACTTTCATTCACAGTGAAAGACCTTGGCAGAGCTAGTTGTGGTGCTTCTTGAGAATTTTCCCAGGAGACTTTGAGCATAAAGCATCATCTACACTGAAATTAACACTTCCAAACACAAAACTCCTCTCCTCCAGAAATGAATGCCACCATCTGAATTGCAATCCATGCTTAAAGAACATGCTTTCTCTTAAAGATAAAAAATACAATAATTATCTTTAAAGAATTTGACTAAAATGATCTGTTTATTATTTCCCTTCGGTCTGGATGGAACAGAACAGTTATTCCACTGCTGCCTTCTGGAGTTGTGCAATAACCTAGCAGGCTGAGATGAAACTACCATAATATGATTAGCCAAAGGACACAGAGCAGCCTAGGTGATTAAGTGAGGGAGTTCAGTGATCACTAATCTCACCCTTATCCCTGAGAGGTTATATTCATGATGGTTGATTGCTTTGAACATGCTTGTAATGGTGATTTGTTTATTTAAACAAGTTAATTGGTTACAGAGCAGTTCCTTCTTTTCCTGGAAACATGTCAGTGTTTCTTTGGATTGTTTATTCCTCCAAGGCTGAACTCAGGGACAGACTTTTAGAAATATTACAGGTTGTGGTGGGTTTGGAACAGTACACAAAAGCGACCATTTCATACACTATTTTATAAAGATTTTAGTGTACATTATTACAGAAAATGTTATAATTTATCTGAGTATAGATAGTTTTTCAAGTAATAATATTGCACAAAGAATAAGGTATGAATTCAAGCATATTTGTCTGAAATAAATGTTCAGATCTCTTTGAGATTTACATTGTCCTTTGAAAGGGTCTGAGAAAGTAGGCAAGCAACTTCACAAATGGAATCTCGTTAGATAAAAGAGGTATTTGTATATTAGTATTTGTCCAGAATGCTATTGAGCAAAAAAAAAAAAAAAAGAAAAAGGTCTTCACTAATTCTTAATAACAAGTGATGTCACTTTTGAATCTGCAGTGCTTCTACCGTTTTATCTTTGTCTTAGTAGATTCACAGATGACTGCAACACTCTTATTGCTTATATGACTCTTATTGCTTCCAAATTGTTCCGATAACATGTCTCTCACTTTAACCTGCTAAGTTGTTCTCAAATACTTGAAGGCTTTTCAACAATAAGCAGGCATCATCAACGACTGGCTGGAACAGTACTTTTTACATTTCAGTGAAGACCGTCTAACCTTATTCCCTGGAAAAATTTATAAAGATTGTACTGGGTGCTACTGAAGGGCACTTAAAAAACAAAGCTGTTATCAGGCACTGTCAACATGGGTTCATCAAGGGAAAGTCCCGCCTTAGTAATTTGATTTCCTCTGTGATTAAGGTCACCAGCTTGGTGGATGAAAGGGAGACAGAGGACAATCTTTCTTTAGGTAATATCTTTAATACTGTCCACCACAGAATCTTTCTGGACAAATTGCCCAGCTATGAGATAAACAAGTTTCATGCTACACTGGCTGATGAACAGGCTTAACAGCAGAGCTCAAAAAGTTGTAGTAGAAGGGGCTACATCTGGCTTGCAGAGTGGCACTAGTGGTGATCCCCACAGCTTAGTTATAGGGCCAGTTCTGATCAACATTTTTATCAGGAGTGGAGTGCATCCTCAGCACTCTGTAGGGATGAGAGGCCTTGCAGAAGGATCTACATAGATTGGAGTACTAGGGAAGTATCAATGGTAAGAAGTTTAACAAAGGAAAAAGTCAGGTTTTGCACCTGAGATGGAGTAATGTCAGACACAGGCACAGACTGGGAGACTGGCTGGGGAGCAGCTCAGCAGAAAGGGAGCTGGGGATGATCAACATGAGGCAGCAGTGTGCCCTTGAAGCCAAGAGGGCAAACTGCATTTTGGAGTGTATTAAACACAGCCATCTGGGCAAAAGAGGTAGGTCTCCTGCTATATTTAGTATTGATGCAGCCTCACCTTGAATATCGTTTTCAGTTCTGGGCTCCACAATATAAAAACGATGTTAAAGTATTTGAAAGCATCCAGAGGAGGGCAACAAAGCTTGTAAGAGCCCTGGAAGACATGTCCTGTAAGAAGAGGCTGACAATACTTGGTTTATCTCGTTTGGAGAAAAGAGGCTGAGAGACGACCTCCCCTCTCTCTACAGCTTCTTGAGGAGGGGAAATGGAGAGGAAGGCACTGGTCTCTTCACCCCGGTAATTGATGATAGAACACATAGGACTGACACAAAGCTGTGCCAGGAGAAACCCAGACTAGATATTAAGAAAAATTTCTTTACTGTGAAGTGGTCAAACACCGGAACAAGCTTCCTAGTGAGGTGGTTGATGCCCCATACCTGTTGCTGTTTAACATGCATTTGGATAAACCCTTAATAATATGTTTTAAATTTTGTTTAGCCTTGAAGTGCTCAGACACTTGGACATGATAATCTCTGTAGGTGTCTTCCAACTGAACTATTCTGTTCTATTACTATTCTTTGATATCTTTTTCTTGTCTTTGAAATTGCACGCATCAATAACAACCATATTCTACTGTATTGTTATGGTAAAGTCAAACAATGTAATTTGTAGAAACATACAGTGCAGTTCATTAAAATGTTGAACTCACTCATTTCACTATATTTAATTTCTGCTAAAGATACAGATCTGCTGAATGATTTAATGAATGCAAACTTTTTGTTTAATTTTCTAGAAATGGTACAGTTTTTATGAATTCATTCACAATTCATTTAATTTCACTACTTCAAATAGAAAAAAGTCATTATTTTCTTACCTTTTGGGATATTTTTCCTACTATCTTAATATTTTTATTTTATCACTAACGTAGCAGTGCACTATGACCCCCGACAAGCTAAGATTTGTAGCTGTTAGTATAAACACACATTCTAATGTGAACTGACATATTTGAAAGAAGAATTTTTTTCCTGACATTCAAGGGAACAGAAAGGTATCTCTTTAACAAAAAAAATACAACCCTATTTACCCTCATAAATGTTGAGGCCACATTCAAACAAAAGGTACTTTTTTTTTTTTTTTTAATGATTTATCTTAATTAGATCAAAGATCTGCTAAAATTCTTAAAAGATCTGCTTACTATAATCATGGGAAGTTCAACTGAATTTCATTGTTTCTGATTTAAATCTTTATTTTATCAGATATTTTCTAATATACAGAAAGTTTTGAAAGCTTGTGAATAACAACTCGTGTATATATAACAGATTTCCAAAATTCTAATAAATTCAGTATACTTACTCAAAGGTATCATTTGTTAGTATCTATTAAAATCATAACAAAAATGGATTTGGTAAAATAAATGCTACCCTAGTGCATGAAAGAAGAAAACAGTATGAAATCAAACAGACATTATTTTCAAAGGCTGATATACCAGAAATAGAAAATCATTTACAGTCAAGCCAAAATACATGTATATACAAATTCTTACAATCTGTAGTTTCATATCAAACAGCAGCATTACAACTGCAAAAGAGGAGATGAAAGACAAAAACTTAGTGCTATCACCTTCTTTTTAAAATTCCTTCTTTTTAGGCATTAAATTACAAAGGCTGTCATTTGGAACTACTTTTGCAAAGGTATGCTGAGACATGACCTGACATTTACAGTTTTTGAAATATCACAGTCCTACAGCTTTCCATTGTAGATCCATTTTCTTAAAAACTATAAAAAACAGAAAGAAAATTCTGATCTTAACTATACCGATTTGCCTCTGGAGTGGTTTATGTAAGCAAACTGTTACTCTGTGTTTTTCTGGAAGGAACCAGAGCCAGAGGTGCCCCAATCTTCACTTAAAGTAGGCATATATATTTCAGAATTATCATTACTGTATTAGCCATATGCACTCTTTTAATGATCAGACGTGTTAAGGATAAAAGCTTATCTCCTATTCTCAGATGTAATTACAACATAACCCTGATCTCTATTAAGTCTATAAACAGAATACTTGTTTTAATTCTTGACCTTTGTGATCCAAACCAAAATCAGAAATTAAATGAAGTAAAAAAATACATCTGTAACCCAATATAATATGAACTAGAACACAGAGAGCATCCACAATTATTTTGTATTCAGACTTTGCTTTGTATGGTGTTCAAACACTAATCCTTCCATTTACTTTAAAAGATTAATGTAACAAAAGGGTGACTAATTGTAAAAGGGGCACAATAAGGTTCAGGTTGGTGCTCTTTTGTATTAGAGAAAAATAATATGTTTGAGATAGAGAAATTAAATTTTCTGGAAGAGGTCAGCTTGGGAATCAAATGAATCCTTCTGATTCATGCAGAGTCATGCATTAACCACTTTAGATGTTGAAGGAAAGACTTAAAGCTTTTTTTCTTCCTGTACAGATAATTTCCTTTAATAACTAAGTTGCTATTTTGTCTTCAGAATATCATCTTTCCAAATTAGTTGAGTTCTGAAGGTCCTCCAGAGCACAACATCTATGATTAAACACTTTCTAAAGTTCATTCTACTAGTAAAAGTGAAAATTCCATTATTTTAGCAAGAGCAGGCATGTCAAATTTTTCAAGACATGATAGGACTGAGGATGGAATAGAGGTGAGGCATCTATGTTTGTAAGTAATAATCACAGGACACAAGAGTTATTATAAATCTCATTATTATGTGCTACAGCAATCAAATGAAGAGTGTAGTTATTGTGAACTTAAATTATGAAGAATTTTCTTTAGAACTTTAAAAATATAGGAGACCTAGAGGCACCACAACTGTACCAGCACAATTCTTTGGCTTGGCTTACTTACAAGTAAGGCCCCTATTTATGACTTGCCTTCCTGAAGAGCTCTAGAAGTTGTGGAAGCTAAAGCCACGTGCTACGTTATGTCTTCCACACCCAGGCTGCAGCAAAACAGATGGCAGTCTCAGGATTTCCTCCACATAAATACAAACTCTAGCCAAGCCTAGGAAGAAATGCATACATTTTTTACCCCATAACATAAAAACATTTATGCAGGAAAATCACAGATGACCCTAATACAATTCCATGAGTCGTGGTTAATGTTGTGGAAAGGATTAGCTCTTTCTTACAGTTCTTTTATAGTGCTAAACCATATCCAAAACATGAACCAAAAACTTAATGTCTAACTCTTCAAATTGCTAATTGACTAATTTGTTTCTAATTTATGCACCACCTTTCCAGCTGTACTGATGCACTGGATTAAGGGTTGAGGATTGTTGTTTTTTTTATAAAAAAAAAAAGTTATCAGGTTGCCCTAGAGGCATCTGAGCATTTTCACTGTCCACAGCTTTGGCAAATTCATGGAAAATTACCCCCAGGAAACAGATACCTGCTGCTGAGACATGGAGCTAATTACTGCAGAGAAGCAGAGTTGATGCATATATAGTACTGCATACAGGAAATGAAAATGGGGCTTTTGGTAGGACCTTCTTATTATCATTACTCAAGCCTCTAGACAGTTTCACAAAAGTAAAGGAATGAGATGGGCAAAGTTGAGTTTAAAGCCATAACCAAAGAGATAAAATGTCACAGGGAAGTCTGACACAGGGTTTTCCAAGACTACAGTAATTGTACTGGGTTGTAATCCCATGATGTCTTTCTTACTCTGGTTTAGGCAGCAGTTCCTCACAAAACCCATTTAGCCTGTCTTTGTTCAAAGAAGGAATTCAAAAGTTAGACCTCATTTTTAGCACAATATGTGTACAAGGACCTTGGGAAATAAGTTTACAGATTTGAAATGCAAGTGAGAGGCCAGCAGCAGTGTGTATGAGTACAGACGTGCTGGGCACCTTCAGCACAAACCAGCTTCACTCCAGACTTCTGCTTTTACCTGGAAGTGGTCATCATTATAGGTATTTCTGCTACCTACAATACCTGGGAATTGCAGCTGTAATTGTGGCTTGTGAAAGCTAAGAATGCTATTGCTTTTATTTGTTCTCATTCCCCACACTTGGGAATCTTTGATGTGGATCAAACTCTATATCTTAGTTTTAGCTCTAGATTTTAGGGCACTAAGAAAGAGCTACCTTGATGGATGACTTTCATCACCCCAAAGGCCTGGTCAGAAACCATCGGAAGCCAAAGATTATGAAAGAGATGATCTCTCACTGATTGTAATGGAGAGACAGAAAGAGGAAAACAGATATTCCACATTCTGGAATAGAAGAATTAATGAAACAGAGATGAGAAAGCCTAGAGCATATGCTTTTTGAGCAAAGGAATCCCTCTTTAGCTGTGAAAGCAGCTGTAGGAAAAAAAAAAAAAAAAAAAAAAAAAAAAAAAAGATACTAGTTTGGAAGAGAGAGAGCAGAGATTCCACATCTCAAAAAAGTAAAAATAAAAATACCACATATGGGAAAAATTACATTGGGTTCATGAGGGAAACTTACTTCAAATTCAAAGGTTAAATTTAACCTGCTGAAAGCTGGTTAAAATAAAAAAAAAAAAAAAGAGTCATGGAGAAGCATACTGGCATGCTGTTGTTTCGCATGTATAATTTGTATCTTATGTATGAGTTGCAGCTGTGCATGTATTTTCACATTTTCAGAAAGACCCTTCCCTGTTTGCTTTAACTACCACATACCAAAATGATGTATTGAAATGTTTCAAATGTTTCAAATGAAGTTTGAAACACTGTGAATTATTAACTTATACATAATTAATTGAATTATAATGATCTAATAACTATGATAATTATAATATGTTATAATTATAATAATTACAGCACAACTATATTTAGTAAACAAATAAATATAAATAAATATTTAATATTTATATGTATATAAAACACTTAATAAATATATGTATTTATATTTATAAATTTATGTTTATTATATTTATAAATAAATATAATATAATATACTTACAATGCGATTATAATAATAATTATTATTATAAGGGATTATTGACTTATACATAATTCCTATTCTTTTCCTCTTCAAGAAAATAAAAACTTTTAATTTTGTATTTAATATATATTTATATATTTATAATATTATATATATATACGTGTGTATATATATATATTTATATTCTGGTTGTAATAAAAAGTTCCTGGGAAAAAAAAAAAAGAAATCCCATATTTTGATTAGCTATAAAGGACAAGTATGGCCAAAGTGAACTCATAAAAATAGAATAAAATATAAGTTACTCTACATTATAAATGTGTCTGAATTACCCAACTACCTTATGACTTTGAGCACAATTAAATTCACTAATAGGAAAGCAGTTGAATATCATGCTTCAGATAGTTGAATAACATTGTCATAGTTGAATAGTTGAATAACATTGTCATAGTCAGGCTAATGCATTGTGACAGCCCCTGCCTAGAATATATTACTTAAGATCTAAAAGTTTTGATCATAAAAATGTCTTTTCCAGATCTTCCAAACAAATAAAGTAATAATATAATAAGAGAATGAGCAAAGGTCTAAAAGTTAATATTTCAGAACAAGTGAAAATATTTCTCAGTTAATTTAAACATTTGTCTCTATGTATCTTTGACATTTGGAGCCAGAGGAAGGGGTGTTAAGAAGTAATTGCATTTGCTGCCTTCCAGATATCTTTTATTGGTTCTCAAGTGGATCTGAATTCAAGAAATGTCTTTGAATGTTTGTGTGCAGGGGGAAAATATTTCTACTGACATTTTGTTCACTAGTAGCATTTTTATTCTTATGTGTGTATAAATAAATTCTTTGGAAAGCAAACTCTTTCAATACATATAATAATGAAAAAGAGACAACAAAGCAGCACTTCTAAATTTCTGTCTGAAAGAGGAAACAGGGCCAGCTAAAGTTCTTTAATGTACTTTAAAAAAAAAAAAAAAAAAAGATGCCTTGATTTTAACCAATCGCAATTTGCACCTGGATCATTACTGTGTTAACATTAGGTGCAATTACTCTATCAGAGTTTGAATCTCTGTTGATTATACAGTAAACTGGCTAGCTCAAGAAAACTGTTTAAAATTATCCAAGTGGCAATTTTGGTACAAATTCCTTTCTTTTTCTAGTCAATAATCTAGCTCAGTCATCTCATTTGTTATAAAAAACTATTTCCTCTTCTGTAGTGATCCTGAGACCACAGTACAGGGAGGAATCTGTGACCCACAGCACAGTTAAGCAGGCCAAGCTCTGTGGGTGCTGCACTGCCTGCACTCCTGGAGTGACTGAGGGAGAGAAGCCTGCAGGCAGCTTCCACTCGGTGCCTGCGGTTGCACCTGCAGTGCCTGGCCTTGCCTTCAGCTTCTACTGCAGCTGTAAGGCCTGCTGTGGCCATCTTTGTTATCTGGTGGCAGAAGTCACAAATAAAGATGTCTTCTTCTAAGCAAATCCTGCAAGAGCTGGAATGACTACAATGACGAACATCTCCATGAATCACAGAATCACAGAATGGCTGAGGTTGGAAGGGACCTCTGAAGGTCACCTAGTCCAATGCCCATATCAAGCAGGATCACCTAGAGCACATTGCGCAGGATGGCATCCAGGTGGATTTTGAATATCTCCAGAGAAGGAGACTCCACAACCTCTCTGGGTAACCTGTCCCAGTGCTCTGTCACTCTCACAGTAAAGAAGAGCCTTCTCATATTCAGCCAGAACCTCTTATGCTTCAGTTTGTGCCCATTGCCTCTTGTCCTGTTACTGGGCACAACTGAAAAGAGACTAGCTCCATACTCTTGACACCTCAGATACTCTTGACCCTCAGATGTTTATACACATTGATGATGCCTCCCCTCAGTCTTTTTTCCATGAGAAACAGGCCTGTTCTTTCAGCCTGTCCTCATACGACAGGTGCTCCTGCATTAATTCAAGTAGATTTATCTGTTTGCTAAACAGTTACAGTGTAGTAGTTATTATTTTTCACTTTAAAAGATTAATTATAATAGTCATTTTTAAATTTGACAGGTATCTATAACTGCAGATGTTATTAACTATTTACCTCATTTCTTGTTATTGATTTTATATACCAAAGAATCATTTCAAACATGTAATAGAAATCTTTCATTTCTCTGTAAAGCAAACCCAGAAATCTCTTACAGAAAGTGAAAAACTAGAATGAAAATTAATTGATAGTCCATTAAATTTCAACAGAAGGAACAAACAGAGTAAGTATGGAGATGGCAGCAGGAAAAAATTACCGAGTCTAATAATCAGAAATTGAATTCTGTTAACAGAAAAGACTCAAACAAAACAAATGTAACTAATATCATAACATCATTTGTTAACAAATTTGATTTGTAACTGTCCTGGGTCTGTCCCCTCCCAGCTCTTACTGCACCCCCAGCCTGCCTGTTGGCAGGGCAGAGCGAAAGGCTGAGATGTCCTTGGCTTGGTATAAGCACTGCTCTGCAACAATTAAAACATCGGGGTGTTATCAGCACTCTTCTCATCCTAAGCCAAAACACAGCATTCCACCAGCTACTAGGAAGAAAATTAATTCTGTTCTAACTGAAACCAGGACAGTACCGTATTTAGTACTGTAGAAACAAATTGTTTCTTCCATTAAGTCTCTCTATTCTTTCAGCTTTTTAAATTGTAGTACCTCATCTTGGCTTAGGATCTTCCCATCTTGCTGTCTGTCCAAGAAACCACTTAGAGGAAGGCCTGCAATACCTGGGCAAGTCAGGGCGACAGTCATAGGTTGGATGCACACCATGAATGGGTGCACCAGCTCACTGCTCTTTTTTATTTTTTTATTTTATTTTATTTTTCCACAAAAGATACAACAGTGTTACATCCTAACCCTTGAAGTGGAAAACTTGCAGCAGCTGCCTGGTGTCTTCATTCAGCTGCCTCCCACACACACAACACACGCAACAGCAGGTAGGCCTTGAGTAGACAAATACATTGCTGTGAAGACCACCTCCTGACAATCACACTCTACTTTGTCTGAAAAAGTTGTCTGCAGAGGAGCTCCAGCACTTCTACTCACCCAGAGAGCTTCTCCATGGGTCTCCCCACTTGCACAAGTGTTGTTGTGTGTGACAGCAGCGGGAGGGTGGCTGCTCTTTCTGCAGATGGTGAAGGGTTCGGGCCTCTCCTCTGCCCTCAGCCATGCCCCTCTGTCTCCTCACAGGGCACTGTCCCTTCTCTGCACAGCTCCAAGTCCTCTGCAGTCAGAATGGAAAACATAATTAGATGGAAGACAAAAAAATATGAAAAGCTATCAAGCAGAAAGATGACTGGTGTCTTAAGGACTTCCCATTACAGTGGAGCACAACAGGAGTGCACTGGGGAAATACGTCCATGCAGTTCTCATCCTCTGCTAGTTAGTGGGACCAAACTTGGGCTGTCCATGTGTGTTCACCTAAGTCCTGGCTTTAGGTTCCTGGACTGCACTCCCTAGCTGGGAACATGGGACAGAGGAAAGCCTGAGTCCTGCCAAGAACCATGGCAGACATTCAAAACTAAATGCCAGCAATAAAGTAGCCCAGGATGGGTTCATACTGAATCTTTGCTAGGTCAGACAGGAGATGAGCCAAACAGTGCTCAAGTATGCAGTAGTGGTGTTTTTATTAATATCTGCTATAAAAAGCACTGATGATTTTCAACTTGTCCCCATGCAGATTATGTCCCCATGACATACTCCATACTGCAACTTGCAGAGTTGGTATTCTAGTCATGATGAAAAAAAAAAATCTATCAGTCTTTTCCATCCTAGTGTAAATGTATAACACCTAGCATTGTGTGTCTGAATATTGTTATATTATACTGTAAAACAGCAGATGTGGATGCAATACCCTGGCACCTTCTATGCTCAACTCAGTTTCATTATGTTTGCAAAAGGCAAATACAGATACATCAGTGTACTTTATTATAATGTCATATTCCTGACACTACAGTAAAAGTTGATTTGGTGTTTCCATTAGAAATCTCATTTTCAGAAGCTTATGACTCATCCATCTAAGTTTTTTTCAGGATGAGATTTACCATACAGACCTCAGTCTACTTATAATTCCTCCCCTAAAAAATTGGTCAGCATTGGTTATCTGCACATTTTAAATCCTATGAGCTGAAATGAATTGTTTTGTCCATGTTATTTCACATTTTAATACTAACAAGTATTTGTGTCCTTTATGATGATAAAAGCAATTAAGGAATTTAAGTTGAAGTGTTCTTGCTTCCATATTAACAGTAAAAATGTGTTATATGTGTTCATGTGTTTTAACCAGAGGATTGAGAACCCACTTGGGGAAACTGTAAAAAATCTTTAAGAATGAAGCAGCCACCTCAATTTTATCAGTGAATTTCAAAGCACTGAATGAAAAACTATGGTTAAGTTATAAATATGTTTTTCACTCCCCTACTGCATCTGCTGTACAGCAGCACATACAGACATGCAACTGACATTCAGCCATTCTTTTTTTGCATCATCAAGAGCTTCTGATCTTTCATACTGTTGCAGGCTTTACAAACCTGGAGATCTGAATGAGCATCTTAGTAACTGTTAAGCTTATACAAGCAAATTCACTGTAAAACATCATTTATCTGACTGTATATTTGTGTTGGATTGCATTTTCCTAGTTAGCGATGTATTTTAGCTCAAAGTTTAACAGATCATTGCACCAATAGTTTCACAAGGTTGTCATGAAAAACTTTGAGCTGATTATTATTTTAATAAATGCCTTCAGGTTTTTATCTAAGCTATACAGAGAATCTGTTATGAAGCTATATAGAAAACCTGTTATGAATGTTAAAAAATTTTGTTTTGGCTATTATTAATATTATAAATATTATAAAATATTTGGCATTTATTATGAGTATAGGCCTATTTCCAAAATATGCTTTAGACATAGAACACTGGCTATAGCAAAATAAGTATTTCAAGCATCCAGTGGAAATCAGAATCCCAGCCACTGGAGAATGGGGACATACTGTGACTGCAAGATGCCAAGCACACAGATAAGCGCCAGCATGAGGTAAGAGTACTGTGCAAAAAAAACACTGAAGGACAACAGAAGGGGAACTTTGAAAACTTAAATTCCATCTATTTTTAGACTTAAACATCTATTGGAAATATATACTATACATTTAATAGAGGGAGGGCCCCCAAATATTACAGTTTACACTGTGCTCACCAGGATAAAGATGGCAACACTTAATTTTTTTAAAGACTTTTCATCTTCCATGGGAATGTCCTAATAATAGTTCAAACTATGTAGAGAAGGGGAAGAGTTCAAGCTGCTCCAATCTTGTAGCAATAATGATTAATTATTTTATTTGGCTGGGAAATTTTAACACTGAGACCTGAAGTGTTTCACCATGGTTCTGTTTCTGAACTTTGGTACTGCTATCACTCCTTTGGAGAAATCAATCATCCTGTCTTCTATAACAAAATGACTAGGCCAGTAGATGAGGAGAGAGCAGTAGAAGTCATCTACCTTCATTTTAGCGAAGCTTTTAAGACAACAATCCAAAATATCTTTGTTGGGATAATATGTCTAAATGGGTGGACTACTAGAGAGTTTAAAAAACCTTTTACTGTTTTGCAGTTGGGTCAGAATTTTGCTTTTTGACTCTACCAAGCACTCAGCTGAGGTGTGCTGATAAGACCAAGAATTCTTTTTCATTATAACATACCTAGAGAGCATAAAAGCATATGCTATTTCTTATGCATATGGTATACAATATTTTTTAACTAGGTAGAAATTTAAGGAGTGTAGGAGGGAACAAAGAGGAGTATTCAGAAAAGAGTATCCTGCAACATTTCATCTATTTTCTGTGGAGCTGGAGAACAAACTGCTCTCCATAAAAAGACACATACCTCTTCAGAAAACAAGGTGTTTAAGCATGCTAGCCATGCCTTCTTATCACAAGGGCATTACCAGTTTCACTTACTTGATTCAACATCAGACAGCAGGTAAATGAGGTAAGATAAAAATAGAAAAAGCTCTTCAATTTTAGTACAGCCATTTTGACACAGATTGCCCTATAATCCAATAGTGAAGGTTATAACATCTTTAACTAATTAACACAAAATATAAACAACACAATGCAGGGCCATTTGCTCTCCTGATAAGATGTAGCAGGTAGGAATCTGTCTGGTAATTAATTAGCAAATTGCTTGAGGAACAAAGAAACAAAAAAGTAACCACAACTTCAAGAGGACTGTTTGATGCCAGTTAGCAATACCTGCCTTAATGAACAGGTTGCAAGTTGAGGTTTATAATCTACTGCTTGCTTTGCTGTAACAGTTTTTTCCATGTTAGTAGAAGTTTATAACAATATAGCTAAACAGAATAATTATTCCCATTTCCACAGTTCCCCAGTTTATCTGCTAAACCTTACCCAAGTCAGGAGGGGATATATTCACACGATATCAGGACAAGGTGGGTTCCTGTGAACTGTGCAGTGTACCACTGCTGAGTTACCACAGAGGATTTCCCCATTTCTAAAATGAGAGGAAAACATCCTGTCTGGGCCATGTTCTCATAGTTAAGCAAATATATTAGTTTATTATTATTATTTAATTATTTATAAACTTCTGCAAGCATACAGCTAGCTCCAAGACTGTTTATGGAAGTGTCAAATCAAACAAATGAAAAGGAGATTCGGAAAGTGTTCTCCCAATCACTTTTTAGCAAGTCATTCCTCTTCAGATGTGGTAACTGACCAGAGTTAATAATAATAATAATAATAATAATAATAATAATAATAATAATAATAATAATAATAATAATAATAATAATAATAAATAACATAATAATGTACCATGTTACAGATTTTTATTGAATATCCCTCGTCAGGCTTTAAACTAAAATAGTAACAAAACAGTGCATGTTTAGCAGTAACAGTGTGCTTTAAAACATCCACGAAAGTGTAGAAGGCTAGCTTCAGAGAGTGCAATGAAACATTTTATATTCTTTCTTTCACTTATTAATCTTGGGGATTTATCAATGGCTTAAACATCCTAACCTAGAAAAATAATAGGGGAGCAGTGGCTGGTGTTTTTCCTAGTCAGAGATTAAAACAAAATGAAAGTCTGCACTTGGACTTATTATTTTAACTCTGCTCTTGAGAAACTGAGAAAAGCTTAGCCTCAGTGGTTAGCCACACACCAAACAAACAAACAAACAACAAAAAAAAAACACCAGAAATTAATTGTGATCCTACACAGTTGTGATTCACAACCTAAGAAAATAAAAATATGGAAATGTTTCAACACTACAAGGCTGATAAAACTAATCCTGAAAACTCGGATATCAAGTTAGAATCTGAAACAAAGCCTTGTGATTTTATGTGGCTATTTCTCCTGACTGTAGATCAGGTTTTAATAATTTAGACATGATTTAAGATTATTAGGATTTCAGCTAGTTTTCAACAGAGAAACCAGGACACAGCTGTTTTTTTTTTGTTGTTGTTTGTTTTTTTTTTTTGTTGTTGTTTTTTGTTTTTTATTAAAATTCACTCATGACTTATGTTTTTGCTCCTTTTTATTTGAAATGAAATTGGTATAGTTACAGAGCATCATTTAAGTGACAGAAATTTTATTTATTTATGGTTTTGGTTATAAGATAATTCAGATTTACTATTTTGCTCCTGATCAGTTTTCTCAGTGATCTCAGTGATTCTCAAGTTTATCTTTGCAAATAAAGTATTTATTGCTTGTCTCTACATTAGGGAAAATGTTTTGTGAAGTAAAAAGAGGTTTTTTGCTTGTTTTTGATAAGGCTGAAGAATATGTACTTTCCTATGACACTTAGCTTGCTAGCAGTTGACAGTGAAATGTTAGCTACTGAAATTCAAATGAACAAATGCATGTTTGATAAGGATTGCACAGTTATCTTAGTCCTATGTCCTTAAATACACGTATATTGGGAGCAAGTGAAGGTTACAATCTTTACTTCCCGTATAATAAATTATTACAAAGGTACATTTTGCACCCTAAGACATTTGGGAAATAAATAAAGAAAAAAAAATTTGCTTCAGCTGTAGACAATCTAGTTTTCCTTCAGACAACCTAGCCTTTCTTTCTCCTTAAACATATGGATGACTACAATGGCACCAAGCATAGTACAAAAATTTCAATTAACACCTTTTCATCTGCTATCTTTTTCTTCCCAATGGCTGCATCAACAGATGAAGAGTAATTTAGGATGTTTTTCTTATCTCTCATTTCAAAGCAATTTTTCTTTAATTGGAATCACAGTTCTACCAGTGTTAAAATGAGGTTTCAGAAAAAAAAATCAAACTGCAAAATATGTAATAAAATCTGTAGTAAAAACTAAGGTTTTTGTCTACATTCTTATTCATAATGTAGGCTTAAAAATCAATATGCCACTTCTTATAGTGAAGCCTGGGAAAAGAAAGTTCAGATGGAAAAATCTTGTTATAAACTCTTGAACTGTAATTCTTCAGTTTTTCAACAGCATTCCACCAGAAAGCTAGTGGTGGTATAAAAATCCACCTCTCATCATTCAACAGTTATTACAAGACCATTTACTGAGAGCAGAACAAGCACTTAGTTATCAAAAGGAGTAATAAGAAATTTTATAAGTCCAGCTTCATGATCTTCCAGTATTAATGCTCTCTTACTTTAAAAAATTTTAACTGTTCCTACAACTGCATTAACAATGAAAGGCACAGCAAAGACTGGACTGCAAAGTAATCAGATCCAACGCAGAGAAATGATTTTCTTATTCTGAATGCCCATTTGAAGAGAGATAATGAAGTAGTCAACAAATTACAAAAATAATTCAAAAACTCACTAAATATGTCAGTTTACAAAAAAAATATTCTGTAACATTAAAGATAACCAACAGTATTTAGTGATCAAAACTTTTAAATCCACATTTACAATAATACTTCTAAAATCACATTATTTATTTGACCTTACAAAACAAACAAACAAACAAAAAAGAAAAAACAAACAACTTGTGTACCTTATGAAAACCAAATAATTTGCGTGACATGTCAGTGTACTTAGATGCAATGAGATGCAATTAACTCATTTTCTCTATTTAATAATAAATGAACTAAGGACATAGGAAGAACTAAACCCGATCACTTCCATGGGTTTGTCTTTGTGGAGAAAAGCCATAATGCACCACTGTCTCTAATTTTTTTAGGATATATTGAACTGTGAATCTACTCTACACAGAAAAAAAAAAAAAAAAAAAAAAAAAAAAAAGCTACAACCAAGTGTCACTCTTTCAAAATTCATTCTACAATAGTAGAATTCAGAAATGCAAGAGATCCCAAATTGCCTTTTGCTTTCTCATATCTTCTCATTAAGACTGCTGTTATTACATTCAGGCTTTTTGCAATGTCATTACGTTACTATTACATGATTAGTTCACTTCAACTGTCACAGACAGTAAGGTAGGCTTTTTTTTTTTTTTTTTTTTCATATTCAACATGAAAAAAACTAATTGTTTTCCAAGTTATTTCCAAATCTGTTCTCATTCACCTCTAAACCTCTCAAGTCGAGTCATGGCATGTTCTCATTTATTCCAAATTATCTTAGGTCAATTAAAAGACTCCTTTCTAGACTTCTCAGATCCTTGCTTGAGATCAAACTAAATCTCACCTTGTCTGAGCTCTAGACAAATTGTCTTGCCCTTAATACCAGAGTTTTTTTTTAGATTAAAATAAAATGTCATACAGCAATCCATCAATGTGAGATAGAAAGTATTACACTCAAAATTCTCTCCCTGGCCTCAGTATTTCTTGGGTTTAGTTAAGTATTCCAGAGTTTGATGATAATAATCATATTATTTTTCCTTCAGAAAAACATCACATCTAGTAGTAATTCTACATCTGAATTAATCTCCAACCAACCACATGCAAGGTAAGGAAAGGAACAGACTTTTATTGTCTCTTCTCCCCCCCCCCCCCCCCCCTCCTTTCTTCTACTTAATACTGAAGACATAAAATCTACTAGTCACCTCTGAGAACTACCATTTATATTTACGTTGTGAGCCATTTAATTTCAGCATTGATTTCCACTGGATATCACCTCTGAGTTACAACAGTATTGCAAACTCCATTTTTCAAGTTAGAACCTTGTAAAGTTATCTCCTTATGCTTTACTTCATCATATATCCCATCTCTCAGATTAAAAAAAAAAAAAAAAAAAAAAAAAGAAAAAGAAAAAAAAAAAAAAAAAAAAGTCCCTGATAAATTTTCTTCAAAGAGAAAATTTTGTTTTCAGAAAGAGATGATAGATTCAGACCCTTGGACTTCAAACATTCTTTGAACTGCCTGGCAGAAAAGGTGAAAATATATGAAGGCTCCCTATGAGAGGTCTTCCTAATAAATGAACAAGAAAAAGCAGAAAAAAAAAAAAAAAACTGTCTTTCTTAAACAGCTGCTTCTGTGTTGTGCATTTCTATCTTACTTTATCTAGACATGATGAGCTTACCATCTCCTCTAAACCTGATGAAACAATGTGTTTTCTGAGAAGGAAATCTGCACTGCAGAATTGAACTGATTATATTCTTCCATTAAAGATCACCAAAATATATGATGCTATATTAAATGTTACTTTTACTGACTGTTACACTATTAAGAAGGTTGCATCAACAGTACACAATCCCATTAATGCTGTTTTCCACATTATATATCTTATAAACTTATTCTGGTTTAGGAGATCTAGCAGGATTGTAGCCTATGGCTTCAGATTTGTGCACTCTCTGGAGGTACATAAAATAAAACAATATTAGAGGGAAACTAATTTCTGTCTAAGAAGGCCAAACACAGCCATTGCTAAATACTGACATTTTTGGTCATTTACACAGAGACTAAATTAAAGTGATAATGTCACTACTTTGACAGTAACAATTTCTGTTTTGTAAACATGTTTTTTTGTTGATTGTGTTCTTGCAGTAATTCTGAAACCACTTTCAGAACCATGTTTCACTCATTTCATTAAGGAACAGTGGTATAAATTAATGTATTTTAGTTCTTTTATCATGCAAAATTCTTTCCACAGTGATTAAAGATTATAAGGAAACATAAATAATGATTAGTCATTCATCCTAGAATGAATCTTGTTTCCTAGGCACTTTGAGCTTAAGCTTAGTAGCTATGTTTCACTGCTGATTAAAAAAATATAAAAAAATAACTGCAGTAATTGGCATTCTGTGAAATAAAAGTATAGCTAAAGGAAAGACTTTTTTTCCAGCTACTTTTTGTACTTTCATAATTCATATGCATCCCCTTTGCTTAAAGGTTGAAAATAATTAGTGTCAGGTCTTTAATAATGATTAATATATTAAAGCAAATGATAACATGAGATGAATCCCATTTATGAGTACTATATTACTATATAAACACAGGGCAGTTCCAGACTAAAATGATGCATTCTTCTTGTTGGCCTTATTGTTTCCAAACAATTTCTACTCATCTTCCCATATCATCTGCCAGCATTAATTGTTTATCCACATTAAGTATCTTTCATTTAAAAGCCCTTATTAAGAGATACTTTCCATTCATTAGCTGCCTTTATCTTGTTATCATTTCACCAACTAAGTAACTAAGAATTTTCTAGTTCTCCCATTTTTACATAAAAAAATATAATGAAATGAATAGTAGACTTTGGGTCTACCCATCCTTCTCACATGCCTCAGAACGATCATTAGCAATTTAATTCCTGTGATGTAGCCAAAGGTGGCATGAAAAAGATCATAACAAGGTCATATTAGTCATCAGTGCAGCTTTTTCTTGGGGGATCTACACCTTTACTTGTTCAAAGCATATAAATTATAAACTGCCTCTGCTATCTTTAACTGTCTGTAAAATTCAGAAAAAGAGAACTAAAACAGAGTGAACACTGAAATTGAGTCCATGACTTACTGAAGCTTTTGAAGATATTGCAAGACTACCATAACAAAAAGAATACAGAAGTTAAATGACAGTGATGCTGAAAATAGGATTATTTGGTGACAAAATAGTACATAATTTTGCATTCATAATTTCAAAATCAACAATAAGAAGAGGCAAGCCTTATACTTTTTTTTTTAATACATTGTGATTGAACCTCTACCACCCTATTATTCAGAGACATCCTCATCTTACTGGTCCAGAGAGAACAATTATCACATTTCTACAAGGTTTGTGAGCCTACATTGACAGAATTCGATTTCTGTTCTTTTCTATCTTAACTCATTCTTTTTATATTATTTCTTCTTTCTTCTTTGCCTTCTCTTTAAAGAAAATCAGATTTAGGCAGCAAAGAATGATTCTTTGCACTGCTGCTGTGCATCTGTCACTAAAGCAAGCTAAAAATCAACGCCTGTAGCGCTCTGAGGCTACCACAAGTTTGCCAGATCTTTGGCAGCCTTGTAACAGTACCTTCCATGATTCTGTTTCAGTATCACACTATCAGCATGAGTCCAGAAATAGAAGTCGTGCACTCCTCCATGCTACTTTCCTACACATGGATCTTTGCCCTGTCCACTTTCAGTAAAGACTGGATGTAGACAAAAACAGCTCTAGCACATCCAAAAACAACAGGTCTAGCACATCTATCTCATTGCTACCCTCCCCCCACCATGACAGTTAATACACTATATGTTCAGTCAGAATTTTATTGAAATACTCTACTGCTATTACAATGGAAATATCACTTAAAGCCTTTTGCTTCTCTCTCTTCTTGCTTCTCTCTGTAGTGCAAACAAAAGGTGTGGTGGGTTGACCCTGGCCGACAACCAAACACCCAGACAGCCTCCTTCTTACTCTCCCCTCCCATGAGATCAGGAGAAAACAGAAGAAAGGTAAGAAAATTAATGAAATGAGATAATGATAATAAGGAAGTAAAAGCTGTGTGCGCAAGCAAAGCAAAAGAAGGAATTTACTCATTAGTTCTGTTCAGCAGGCACATGTTTAGGCACTTACGAGAAAGCACAGCCTTAGCACATGTAACTGTTTATTGGGAAGACAAACTCCATAATGACAATTATTATTCCTCCTCCTTTGCATTTTGCTGTGCAAATGTAAAGCACAGCACCATCCATGATGTTGTAAAGAAAAGTAACTCCATACCAGTCAGACCCAGTAAAAAGGATTAATGATTTTAAAACTGCTTGCTTGCTGTGGGAATAAGAACATAGAGACTAAAAATTCTGAATCTTGCATAAAACTTTAATTCTCTCCACTAAGAGAATAATGCAAACATATTTGATTCTCTGATACTTCATATTCTTTCAAAATAAAATCTACTGCTTTCACACTTCAGACCTCATGTGGATAAAACTTTTTCTTACAAGAAGGAGAAAGAATGACCAGTATGGCTTTTTGTCCCTGTTTATAAAGAAGTCATGGGCATCCTTGCAGAAACCAACAACAGCTTCCACAGCAAATCCCCCAAACAGCTGAAACACTTCACCTTCCCACTGCTTGAAAAAAAAATATATATATATAAATAAATAAAATAAAATAAAATAAACAGGAGAGCAAACGCAACAGTATGTTTTTTCACCTTAAATGTTCTGCAACAGATGTTTAGTAAGCTAATGCTGATAATTCCTTCACAAAATACTTTGAACTTTGGGATGTAGATTGGTGTAAGTATTCAACAGGAATGTCCCTCTTTGTTCTCAGTTGGGAAATTTCCAGGAAAAACTGAGGAAGACTACATCTCTAGTCATAAAAGCTGTTTACCATCCTGTTACATTCATTGGCAAAATTCCTTATTCTGCTGCTCTACTTTTCTGTTGTGCTCAGCCTCTACCTTGAAGAGCTGACATATGATGAAGAATCAAGAGGCTAGAAAATCACTCTGCAGTCTGAATTCTATAGCAGCTTTATAAGTGACTGTCACCCATCATAATCTTGATATCTATTAGTTTTTCTCTATTTTTTCTTCCCCTCTCTTTTCCTCTTGGGATTTGACTAAGGAAAGTGATAGACCTCTATCAATAGGAGCTAAAGTTTCTTGAAGAGGAACTTTCTGCAGCTTTTACCAACACTTTTCAGAGTTAGAAACAGGACTGATAAAAAAAGGCTATATAGCTAACTTCACTCATTTTGACATAATCCAAATGCACTAACTTAAAATGAAATTTTCATGTTTCCTCTGTCTCTGCTAGGAGAAAATGAATTCCTTCTGTTTTTAAACAAGACTGCATTTAATTTCACCTGCATTAAGTGAAGTCTAAAAATATTTGAGACAACAAAGTGATGCCCCCATTATAGGTTTTACGTTTAATTACTTTGGAAAAGTAGTATTTGTACATTTCTCTATACTAAGCTTATCTTCAAGTATGCATTTTTTTTTTTTTTCTGAACATCAACAACATCTGTTTGTTTTTTCACACCTTAAATCTCTATTTCTGCAATCAAATGATGAGTCCATAATTCACAACAGAACTGGTGACGAAGATTGCTTCCAGGAAAACCTCTAAGAAAAGCATATGACTAGCATAGCATGGATCCCTTGAAATATAGCTTCCAAGAGTGTCCTTAGCCATTCTGAGTACAGGTCACACTCTGCAATCAAGTTCAAGATTTATCATGATTTGATTGCTTAGTGTTATGCTACCATCACATTGAGTACTGCTGTTGTAACGTGACAGAAACTCCAAGCAGCATTGATTTTTGATTGATTTGATTGAGTCTTTGTGACTTGGCATCAGTGTTTGCATCTGTTATTCACACTGATGCTTGTTGGTAGTGTATTTTGGCCAGATCTGGTAGCCAATTGTCTTTGGAATGAAAAGAGCAACCTAATGGAAAAAGCTTCACTAGAGCTTCTGCTCAGCTACCAAGTCCATTTTGCATCTGAGATACATTTTCAAGACATATACAAAGCTGAAGAAAGCAGCTTTTCTTCCATCCTGTCTGGTAGTCTCAGTCCTCAGTCTGTCAGTCTCCTGCTTATACTCACCCTCAGGGCAGTTCTCAGTCTCCCTGGCAGCTGCATTTTTCTGCCATGAGTAAGATCTTGTATCTCAACGGCCATTGATTAATGGTCAATCAATTAGCTGCAGCTGAGAACTGGATCTTCAGTCCCTCACTTACTGTCATGGATTGAAGCACTCTTCACAATGCACAGAATGGATGGAAATTAACTCCATTATAAGCAGACAAATCTGTAAATCCCCAGAAAATTTGTTGTCTTAGCTAAAACCTGATATATTGTTATTTTTCTTAATGAAAGTTGTACGTTTTTATTATTTCACTTTTTACTTGAACAATAAAAAAACACTTAGATATTTTCCATCTGGATCAACTGATTGTCAATAAATGATCAGCTACTGTAATATTTTTCTCTGATATTTCAGCCTTTAAGATTATTTGGTTATTGTTTTAAAACTGCAGGTCTAAGCCATGTAATTTCTTACCATTTGCTTAGTGAAGACCCATCATTTGCAATCTTGTTAATATCTTTATCTTCTTTTTTTCCCTGCACTCACCTGGGCTTATGTGGGGGTACTTTTGTTATTTATATATTAAATATTTTATCATGCTTTTAACACCAGGAAATACTAAATGTAAAACATCTGACCTTTAGCACTGAGACAAGAATATGCTACAGTATATTACGAAAATATTGTTACAAGGGATTCAGTAAAGTAGAAATGCCAGGGTGAATAAGGAAACTTTCTTTTTTTTTTTTTTTTAATTCAAAATATGTTTTAGATTTATTTATGCAGCTTTGCTTACTTTAAAACAGATTATTTTTCAATTGTATAAATACTTTTAGCCATTAATGCTTTTTTGTTATAGCAGTTTCATTCAGAACATCAGCTAACAGTTTCACTAAATGTGTCTGTACACCCACACTTTATTCTGCATGATTTTTTTTTCCTTTAGAAATCACCTTAGTTCCAGCTATGTTCCTATCCATCCACTCTTGCACTAATCCATAGTGAGCATACATTGTGCCAAAATTCTTCACAGAGAGAATTCTAAAAAGAGAGATGGAGATAGAGGACTTTTCTCCTCATTCATGTCTCCAAATGACAGCATAATACAACTACTCCAACTTTTTAGCATTATTTGAGAAGTGGGACACGCTAAAGCAAGTACCTCTGAGAGAGCTGGTCTAACAAAGGAAATATTGTAATGTTTTCAGCCCATACAATAAGAAGTTTTGGGTGTAAAGGCTGTTCCAATAGAAGAAAAATATTTAATTTTTATAACCAAGAACGTATGTTATTTTTTTACTCTCCTTGTGCAACTAAGGTCTCACTAAGGTCTCACAGAATGATTACATTTTAGACTAATTTTTTTTTAGACTAATATAATGGAATATGAATTATGAATATTTCTATTCTAATGGAAAACAAACCAAAAAAAAAAAAAAAAAAACACTTAGTGATTAGTTATTTTAGATACTTGGAAAACTTCAGGTATAGTTAACTGAAACCATTTCCCATGACAACATAGCAATATGACCAGCATCACTTATAAGAATTAAAGATATGTATTACAGGATTTCTAAGAGATATCTTACTGTATGATGGTGTACACGAAGGGATTAAACCTTATTGCAAAATTCCAAGCAATAAACTCTATTGAATCACATAATACAGAGGTCTAGTTAATTTGGTATTTTAGGGCATATTAAAACATTTTAGTGCTAGAATTTGTAGTGTTGATCAGCTGTCATTTTTAGTATTTAAATATGGTGGGGGCTTTGGTATACTCTGAATTATATTATTATATCTTAGAGTTAGGTAACAGCAACAAAATTTAACTTGTAGATGAAAGGGTTTTATTGGAAAAGGACATAGATGTCTATTAATTTGGACACAACAAATATCCATTAAAAAAAATAAAAAGGTCTTCATGACTTCTTAAGATGAAAAAGCATTCATGTAGATTTTTGCTATGTGTGAATCCAATATGGACATTAAAAATATAAAGACAGAGAGGGATAATGATTTTTTGTTTGTTTGTTTGTTTTGTTTTGTTTTGCTAGAAGAAAAATTGTATGTTCTACATAACATGCTCTAAAGTTCAGTTTCTTCCCATGGTCCACAACCTAATTTGCTTTAAAGGCTGTAAAGATGGAGCTAATCAACTGTATGTGTGTGTGTTTTTTTATGCAGAAAACAGAGTAGTAAATAAGTAAAATTTAAAGTAAAATAAGATAAGTATAGCCATTTGTTCCATTAGGATCTGATGGTTTCTCATACTTTTCCAGGATACTAGAAAAGCAGCCACAGAATTTAATAAATAAATAAATAATCCAACTGAGGGAAAACTTGAGAACTGAAACAATCTTCCAAATTTCTTCAACAATTTTCTTTGAGCTTCAATTACTTTTTTTTTGTTTGTTTGTTTTAAATTAAAAATCTACAACTCAAAAGCGAACTTGAGAAGGACTGAAAAGTTCAGTTTTTATAAAATACCTTTCAAAAAGGTATTATTGATTGACTTGATTTTGCCTCAGAAAATGTTTTCCAAATTTTATAACAATAGAATCATATTTGATGATTATTTTTGCAAACAAACAACACAAAGAAGTCAATCTCATTTTTGGCCAAATAAGTTTTTACCTTACCTACATTTGTTTTAACTTTGATGTCAACAGATTCCAGAGCCATGTGAATGTAACTAATGCATAAATTTAATCAAATATAACAAACCATTGTCTGAGTTGCATCATACAATTCGTGACACACTTTAATTTTCATGAACACCAACACTGATTGAAATCCTGACTGTACTTGCCTTCAGAGAGACAGAAAGATCCTAACTCATTCAATGCAGGAAAACAAATGCTGGCTTTTTTGTTTTGCTTTGTATTTCCTAATAAGTAAAGGTTTCGTATTAGCAGTGAATTTCTAATCAATGTAATATGATATAATCTCATTTCTTATTTAGAAGAAGAAAAATACACAATTGCTAGCAACTTCTTCTGAGGGCAAGTATGATTCATAATGAAAATTAATTTCATATTTCTATTTCCTATTCCTTACAAATAATAAATACTTGTAACACAAGGACAGATGTGTTTAATGTATTCTGTTATCAGATTAGATAAACAAGCAAAATGGATGGAACAAAATCCACTGGGATAAAGGACACAATGCACAATCTTACACTCCTATTAGAATAACAAAAAAGTGTAAATGGTATTCATGCTGAGAAAACTGGGAATACTCCTCAAACAGAATATAGGTGGAAGATGCTTGAGAATATTTTGAAACATATTCTTCACATTCCAGTACTAAACCAAGAAATTACTTAAGAAATAACAGAAATAATATTTGCTCCAAATCAAAAGTCACTGGAGATTACTATTAGGAGGAAAGAAAGGTGTATCTCTAGAAATTGTCTAGCTTAAAAATATATTATATCCTAGTTCTGTTTTCTGAGCATGAAGTTAGGGCTATGAAATTCCTTCAATACTAACATTCGCCATAAGAAACATGCAAAAGAAAAAGAGTAACATATTTTAAAATAACATGATGGATAGAATGGAACACATATATATATATTTATGCAAATATTATTGGACTTCCTTATAATATAATTAATGAAAAATTTAAAGGTTTGGGAATTTTTTTGGAAGGCTATATTTATAGCAAACATTCATAACATAGCTGTGTCTTAACACTCATCACATTTATTTAAGACCACAATTTTGCACCCTGTAATAAAATTTAATTTCCTAGTGAAGTATTATCTTAGTATTGCAAGTTGATGGGATTAATTTTTTTAATCAGTTTCCATTAGTATGTGGAAGATGTACTTATTTTCAAGGTACAACAGAAGTTAATCCACCTAAAACTGGAGGCAATCCAAGGTAAAACTGAAATTAATACAGAAGCTGAGTCCTACTCTGGTCATGAAAAATAGTTGTGAATTTTCAAAGACTTTGTGAGGGAAGCAGTCAGCTCATTTACTTTTTGCTATTTAAAAAAAATAAACTGCTTTTTTCATTTTCTCCTTAGTCAAAGGAGAGAGACACGAGCACCTTACAGCAACAATTTCCTCAGTCTAAAATAAATTTCTGAGAAGTTAGATTACTATCTAGGGACAGATCTGTCTCTTGAGGTATTATCTAGATATGTCATCCGTTACTTAGGCTAGGTTCATAACTTCAATGGCAGATACAGTTATGGAAGGCTATAAGAACCTTGTCTACTCTATACGTCTAGAATATAAAAATCTCACATCTTAGTTACATTATTATTTCTGTTCTGAACTGAGAAAGTTCAGACAGAGAGGAAAGACATTTATTTATGTATTTAGGCTGTATTTATGAAACAAATGCATCTCCTATCAACCTTTGTTAAGTATTCCAAGAATTTATTAATCAACCTACCCTCCCATCTCAGGTGTTTGTTTTGGCCTGAATTGCAAACTGATGACAAGAAATGTCAGTTGTATCCTAGGCCTCTGATGTGATGATTTCCCTGTCTTTACTGGAAAAACCCTTCTCCTTATACAATCAAGAACAGTATGTGTGTATTTGTTTTTTCTTAACAGCATGACATTATACTCTTCAACTTTTTTTTTTTTTTTTTTTTTTTTTTTTTTTTTTTGTGAAGATGTAGATCTTTCTTCTTAGTGACTAGCAAAGAAAAGGTCTGGAAATTCAGCAAATCTTAGATGGAATAGTGGCATGCACAACTATGGATTTTAAGCTTTGTTTCCTAAATAAATGAGAAATACATAATCATAACTTTTTTTTTTTCCTTTTTTTTTGAGGGGAGGTGGGGAGGAAATAGCTGTTTCTCATTCCTTCTCTAACTCTGAAAAAAACTTTTAAAAGCAGCCTCCAATTTCATTCAAACAAACATCAGCAGGTCACAGACTCACAGAATCAGGTTGGAGGAGACCTCCAAGATCGCCTAGTCAAACCTCTGACCTAGCAATAACAATTCCTCCACTAAACCATATCACTAAGCTTTAAATCTACACATCTTTTAAAGATCTCCAGGGATAGTAACTGAACCACTTCCCTGGGCGAATAAACCAGGGAAACCAGGGGAGAGCATGAAAGCAGACCCCACAACCACAAATTATGCAGTCAAGTTTCCCACATTTGGGGAAATCGCAGGGGTCAGCACACCTGGAGTGTGGGGGATGAGCCTCGCCCTGGAAAAACAACTTGCCTGATCATGGTGTCTCTCAGATATTCAGTTCTTACATAATTTTGTGAAACCAAGTGGAAAAATAGAGATTCTGTACAAATTTCTGTACAAATTTATTCCAAGGAAGGTTTTAACATGAATTTAACTTTGTGCATATATCCAAATAAATAAATAAATAAATAAATAAGGCAGCTAATATTAGCATTCTTCAGAGATCATACACTAATTTAATCCCTCATCAAATATATACATCTCTCTGGTTTTATGTGTGAAATCTTATCTCCAGTCAGTAGGGAGAGTTTCTTCCTAAAGACTGAAGATGATTTACTTATTAGCAACAATGATGAATTTGAATGCCTCAACAGAAATACTGAGATTAGATGCTTATTCTCCAATTTTTCTTTCATTTAATATTCAAAGCTGAAATGCTATTTGCAGCAGTTTCCAGTTTATATATGTTTGCAATGATCAGGTTGTAGTCACAAAGTTGAAAAGTAAACTTGATGCCTTAAAAAGTGCTGATGAACTTTTGAGATATAGCTCCAAACTACCAATTACATTTACAAACACAGCATTCTGTCTTCCATTCACGTTAAAACTCATATTTCCAGATATACACAGAAAATTCAAATACTTCTATCATAAGCATAACTTTTCTATGCTTGAAATAAAAGCATACTGAATAAGATAACACTACCGTGTTATTTTGGGTAAATGAGATACAAAAAACTAAAGGAACCAAAACAAGAATACCATTAGAGACAAGTGGATATAGAATTTGGGATCTGTGGCTCATATTTTTTTCAAAGATAGATTTATAGAAAATGGAATAAACTGAATAGAAAATGTTTGGATTTTTTTTACCCCTTAAAATGTCATTTCATTCGTATCTGAATTATAATTGCATAGAATTGAAGACTCAAGCAAATGGTTAATGATTTAATTTAAAAACTCTTCACTATGAAATTAACAAATATAATTTAATTGCAATTTCTTGCATGATTAATAGGCTAGATTTTTGTTCTTAATTTCATCATGCGGTCTGTTAAATATGGCCTTTTTGTTAAATTATTTTAATTTCCTGAGAGATCAAGCTGCTATTGCATGCAGATTGTGTTATCTAACACCTCATATTATTATTTCTAATTTTCATATCTATTTGATTAATGGTTTACTTTGATCAGTCTTATGCACTAGGAAGACACAAGCTGATAGTCTTTATACCCTCAGCTAGAACTGCTTGGACCAAGGGAGCATGATGATATGATTCAGAATACAGAAGTATGTTGATGTAAAGTAAGCATATTATAAAATCTTTACTAGTACCAAAAGCCATTCTGGTTTTAATTTTAATAGCAAAATAAAAGCCACAAACAGATAATGAGCCATTGGCACATGTATTTTCCAGGTATTTTACAAAGAAAGAATTTAGGGGATTTAATGATTAGTGTTTTTTTTTTTTTTCCATGGATATTTATATTTAAAGGCATTCTGGTTATGGAGCCATAGCATTGCCCCACAGTCTTTTCTTCAAGATTCATTCTTATACATGCAAGAACTACTAGATGGTAAAGCCATTGCTCTACATAAGCCATGCTGCAATGCAAGGAATTTATTGCAGCCCATCAAAATGTGAAAATCAGCTTTGAAAATAAGCAAATCCCTAAGATCTTGCAGGTTTCTCAGAAGCTGCTATGGGTGGACACATTGATGGTAGTGCTCTTATTGGTGTCACGTTTATAAGCATGAACCCAAGCAAAGACAGGGTAGGCATCAAGCTGGGCAGTTCTGCCAGCTGGAAACACACAAAGCTCCTGTTTGCAACCATTTCTAATAAAAAACAGTACAGAACTAGTAGCGTTCAGACATATATTTTTTTTTAAAGAGATTCTCTAGCAAGAGAAAGAACTTCAAAAATGATATAGCATCATGTAATGTCTGTTGCCATACAAACATCTACTTGCATACCTTAGCTACTATGAATAGTTCTAAACCTATAATACAACATCATGCACAAATATACGAACCTCATAATTTGCTGTAGTAGAGTCTATACAATGTTTCCCCACACAGTCACATTGACCATGCTCCACTTTCTCAAATAATTGTACACATTTAGGAATGGGAGTTGCAGTGTGATACCTGATCAGGAAAGTTTTGTTTTGTTTTGTTTTGTTTTGTTTTTATAGATCGATATGAAAGTTATAACTTTCACTCCAGGAAAAGCCTCTGCTGTATAATCTTATCAGTGTTATTGCCATTGGCACCTCCTAAAAGAGATGTAAATTGATATAGAGGAACAAAATACATGCACCAAGAAAAGAGACAGGAAAGTAATACTGTCAATGGAGCAGCACTGCTTGCTTTTTCCTTCTGTTTTTACTCGTCATCTGGTGCCCCACAAATGTCTGTGAAAGGAAAAGTGCTTAAAAATCTTTACATATATTCATTTTTATTCATCTAAATATATTTAATATAAGTGAATATTTTACTTTTCTAGGTTGAATTATATACATTTTTATTCAAATTTTAAATGCTTTTATAAGCATTTGACTTTTCCCATGATACTGTAATATATTAAAATTACTTACTTAACAGAAACTTTTTCAGCTCTTTGAAAAATTTGGAAATCCATTTGCTTACTGAAAAGATTTCAAGTATTCATCTTTTTCTACAATATCCTTCAATATCTCATCATGAAATGATTATTTAAGTGATGTAAGACTGAAAAAAGCATTTTCTAACAAAATGTCAAATAATATGAACAGAGACTGGTAACAAAAACTGCTAATCCAGGTTTATACTCTCCAATATAGTGGATACAGTCTAAGCAATTCTCTTCTAATTTCTCTTTTAATTTACTTAAGCCCCTTTCGCATAATCTTACACAATCTCTAACTTTTATTATTGCCAGACACATGCAAGCAGCTGCTCCAGATCCTCTAGGCTTAGACAATTTATAAATTTCTTATAAATGCCATAATAATAAGCTCAATTTTAAACTGTAGGAGCTTGAACCTCATTCCATTAGCAATTTTCTAAATGCATATTATGTACATATTCCTGAGAAAAAGCTGAAAATTACTCTTTGTAGGCAGAGAGACAAACGGCACGTGTGCTGAACTGCTAAGTTCTAGAGTGGTCTAGAGACTGAATTTCTACTCTCCCTGCAAAATCTGATTTTGAATTATATTTGATACTGTATGTTTACACTGTGCATTTACTGAATTAAAAAAGCCTCCCTCACAAAACATAATGTCCTTAAGGCAGAAACAGGTAGTGTGGAATTCTGATAGTGCCTCGATATTACTTTAGCATTTGATGCTGATATGCTCAAGATACACAAGTATGGGACCAATACACATTTTGTGGACTAAATAAAGCTTCCACTTTTTATACAAAAAGCAAAAAAAAGGTAAAGACAGTCGGAATTTTGCCAGACATTTGACAACTGTACTTTGGGCTCTCATCATAGGTAAAAATAAATGTGCCAGAGAGCTGCAGAACTGCGCTCTGACATTTGTGGTCCCTTCAGCTAGGCTGAAACTAGACAGCCAGGTTTCCTAAAGTATTCACAGAAAACAATTCATTCTAATAATTCAATTTAATCAACTAAAAACTACAGTTTTGTAGTTTCTGTAAAAAGCAGGTCATTTTTTTGAGATTTGAACAAAACAACAGCTTGTCAAGTCAGTTCAAATGAATTAGCAAAACTAAGTTTACATCCAAAGCAATTTACAGAAATCCCCATATTCCAGATGCACCGTTTCTTCCCGGTAGCCATTTTCTGAGAACCCAGTCTAGGACTCATGTCAGCATAGCTCATGATGGAAAGAGAAAGATATGCAACAGAAGAAAAAAAAAAATCCACACATTTTGCAGTGAAAACCAAAGATGCGTGTTTCATTGCACAAATAACATATAGATAGATAGATAGATAGATAGATAGATACTCACATTTCTACTTTGATGTTTTGCTTGATACAATTGCAAATTATGGTGTTATTTTGCAAAGAGAATTAGAAGGTTATGAATGCATAGGATGATATGTCCTTTAGAATAGGATTTGTAAAATCATTGTTCACAATATGCAAAAGGATTTTTTTTTCTATTGAAAGACATGGAAAAAAGTTAAATAAAGGTATCCAGGGGATTAGAAACATTTACTGTGTCAGACTATTCAATAGAAAAGGGCTCTACTGCATTATTACTTTTTTCGCCACTGGGGAGACCACATATGTATTGTATTTTTTCTCGTTAGTAATTTTCATACAAAAGGCAGTAATATAGCTTTTGAAATTTGGTAGGTATTAAAGTAAGGAATCTAATTCTAAATGTAACTCCAAGATTTCTTGAAGCTCCGATATGCACTGCATTGGGGGAATTACACATTTATTAGTTTCTGTTTTTTTTTTTTTTTTTTTTTTTTTTGCACACTGAAATTTTCTGCTTAGTTCTTTTCTGTGACTTAATCAAATAGGGCTCTTTTATTTTATTTATTTTATTTTTATTTTAACAAAGAAGATATTTTGGTCCACAACTCTTCATGACAATTAACAAACTAGAGTGTGTGCCAGGAAAAGCTTATATAGTTTGCTAATAAAATCTTGACAATGCAAAATCCTGTGTGCTTTTGATGTTGGATGTGTGTATCGGGGGATAAGTGGTGTCCCAATAAAACAACTGTATAGCAATTGGAGTCTTCCAAATGAAGCTCTGTAAAACACCTAAAAAGTTTGCCATCTTGTGTCTGATTACAGGTTCCAACATACAGTTTTACATTACAAAAAAGTGTGACATTGTCTTAACATGTACTGAAATGGTTTGAGTCACATCAGAGTTACAAAGGTGTACGCAAGGCAACGCAGTAGACAACATTAGTATATCTCCTGCCCAACACTTTCTCCATATGCCCTCTCCTGAAATAAAGTCTTATGCACATCAGCAACTATAAGTAGTGGTTATATTTCTACAAAAAATGGTGTAACAGAATAGAACATACTTGTGTATATTATAAATTCCCCTTCATGATGGGTGCCCTTGCGACTTCCCAAGCAGCAGTCAGAGATTCCCATGTTTTCCAGGACAGGCAATGGCCAAATATGGGGAACATACAAGACTCCTCACTGAACACCTGCAACTGAAAAGCTATTGAGACCAGTTAAATCACTGATATTAATTATACCTCACATAGTGACTAATGGAATGTGAATACTTTAAAGAGGGCATACACTGTTGAAGCAACTGGATAACAGAAACAACAAAATTGAGAGAGACTGAAAAGTCAAACAAGCATGAGTTGTCAGTCATCACTTCCATAAAATTACATATAAATACTCATTGTATACACAGGAGGGAATCACTCTGAAAGTGATAGAGCCTAGATTAATAAGAGAAATGGGATTGTTGGAATGAATATTTCTTCAGGACTTGTGCCTTCAAAGACCTCCTGTATGCTTGTGAAGTAATATATCTGTGCTCAAGATGTAATTTCTACATTTTTTTTTTTAACTCACTTCTGGCCAATTAACCAAACTAAAGACCTAAAGCTCCTTGTTAGGGTCCCAGTGTGAAAAGCAAGCATTCAGAAGGTCTCTTGACATCAAATTTTTTCAAGAACCATGCTCCAATGGAGTGTCACATTTGCATGCTGGAATACATTGCCTGTGGAGTTCTGCAAATCTAACAAGACACAGCCAGGGACACAAAGATTAGGTCCATTTTTAGTGGACAGATCAATCACAGTGCTGCGAGTTAGAGGACAAACATATGAGCAGGTTACAGAGAGAAACAGCTCTGTTAGACCATTGAGGTGACAGCAACCTTCCTTCCTCTATTTGACTTTTCTCAGTGCTTTCCTTTCCTGAGATCACTGGAAACTTGCAGCATCTGATTTACTCTGTTGCTTAACAGATGGGCTCTGCTGGCAGCATTCGTGGTTGGAGTGCCAATCTTGGCTGTTACGCCAAAAAAAAAAAAAAAAAGTAATTCTCTTCTCACCCTATATAGGTATATTTTAATTTGTCTTTCAGGTATCTCTATTACTGTTATTATATAAGTAAAATTTATCAAGAGAGTTGTATCAAAAATATTTTGAAAGTTTAGAATAACAAATAGCTGTTAATCATAAATATCATATAAAAAATAGACTTATGTTAATTGTCTGTATTTTATCATTCACAAGTTGAAAGAAGAAAAAGAAATTTGGTCCTTACTTCCTGCAGAGAGAAATAAAGTCAGATCTCCTTTGTCTTGAATCACTGATCAAAATGTTTTCTAATAACACTTAAAATGAAGGTTTTTTGTTTGTTTTCATTGTTGGTTTTCCTGTAGTGTTTCTTTAGTAAGGATGAGGCCACCTCAGTCAGCCACTGCAACAGAACAAGTAGTGTGTGAACAGCTCTTGTGTCCTGCTCTCGGATAAAGACAGTCAATGACTGGCCATGGGGTTGCACATCTCAGGTTCAGGCCAGTGATCAGGCACAGAGTGCCTGCTTCTCCCAGCTGATTTACTCTACATCTCCTGTGGGATTTTTGGATTATTGTTCTGAGGTACTTAACCATCTTCACTGTCTGTACTGGCACAGTGGGTGCCTAATGTAGACAGTGCAATTTTAAGAGATTGCAATAATTGAGTTGGGGGAATTAATTAAGATGCTTCAGATTTTGCCCTGGGCCTGCCAGACAACTGTCAGATTCAACTGACTTTTTAATACTGTTGCTTTTTGTTAAGGCAATAAAATACATTTTGCAATCAAACAACATAACCAGTACACTGCAAAATGAAAGAAATGACTTTCAGATCCTGTTCAGTGAGGCTACTCAAAGCTTAGACTCTAGTCATAGATTTATAAACAAATGAAATAAAATCACATCCATCATTAGAAGCATTCATATTTCCTGATAGTTATCACATCCTTTTAGAGACAAGCTATTGCCATGTCCACATTTTAGTAGAATTTACACAGTAAATTGGTAAAAAAAAATATATCTAGTGTTAGATTTACATACTGCAATATTTTCCAGCATTTTTCTTTTGCTTATCTATCTCCTCTATTTAGCTAATTTCCTGCTGAGCTTCTCTCATCTATCCAGTTCAAGTTGCAGGGAGACCAAAAGAGAATCAAATCCATCCACTTTACATGTCTTGAGGTTAAAGATCTGCCTGAATGGTATGCAAAATATGTTGAAAGATTGTGGTTTGTTGCTCACGACTTTTTTTTTTTTTTTTCTCCCTTTTCAGATACCTGTAATGCATTTCATTGAAAGAAACTAAAATGAATGTTAAAGGTTGCATCTTAGAAGCATTAAGCACGCTGCTTCACTTTGAGTAAATTCTCTTAGGAACTGGGAAGTACAAAGAGCCAGCAAAAGAGCACAACTATTTCTCTAAATGAAAGGTCATGTAAACGTACAAAACCTCTCAATTTCAAAAAACAAAAGATAATAATAAATAGACTGGCCTGTATTCATAGAAGATTATTATAAGAAAGTCTTTCTTTGACTCAGCCTTCCATTACAAATAACCTGCTATGGCACTCACAAGAAGATTAACAGATACACGGGTTACATCCAGATCGTAATAATAACAGACATCTTCTGTGTCACAGCCTTCAGGGAAAAAGCGCTTGTTGCCATTGTGATCTTCTGTTACAATTAAATCTATCTTTACCGTATGTGAAAAAGTAAACCATGAGTATTACTAGCTGTTTGGGGCATTTTGTTTGTTAATTTTTTGCCTGAAACTATAAATGAACCTTAATGTATGTTTTGTTTTGGTCGATGAAGACAGAAAACCTCCAAACTGAAAGGTATTATAAACAAGGGAACTGGATATATGTCAGGAAAAAAAAAAAAAAATCACTCAGAGCAACCACACTAGCAGTGGTGAGCAGTACAGTTCTGAGCTCCTTCCCTTCCTTGACCACTCTCCCTGACTCCCAAGCAGCAAGTGGACAGTCATTCAGCAAGTGGACAGTCATTCAGAGTAACAAAATACTCAAACTCTTCAAAATCAGACCAGCTTAATTTCACTGGGAAGACAAGAATTACACTTTCGCCATCTATGCTAATATCCTGTTTTACAGTCAAAAGGCAAAATATTTTCTGCTAGACAGTACACAAAAATTAACAAGGAGATCAGACTTTAAAGAGTAATTAATATGAAGGATTTCTCTTCATATCCACTTCCCTAAAATATGTGTATTTTACAAGGACATCAGGATTTTCAAAGGACTACAAACATACTTACTGAAAAAATACAGCCAAGTATAGAAAACATACTAAGAATTATGATTTTTAGTCAATTTGTAGCAGTAATTTGCCCACACATTCAAACAGCTATCATCTAAAAGAAAGTAATGTTGTAGAAGTTGATCAAATGAGGTGAGAAAGAGAATATTTAAATGGAAACTTTACAGAACATGTGAATACTTGAAGTAATGAAAGTTTAGTAAGCATGTAGTCACCATTATATATGAAAGTGTGAAGACATTCTTGAATCTTTGTCTAGAAAGAAAAGTACAATTGAAAACTATTTCTAAGCAATGAAACGTAATTTCAAATATTATGTGACACTGAGTTCTGACCCAATGTGTTTTTAAACCCATTCCTTTTTGACAAGACAGTTCGAGTGTTTTTCTGTTGCTAGATGAACTATCTAGGAAAAATACCATAATGGTATGTACACATTTTACAGCCTACATTTCTCCTTTCATTTTGGCATGCCTTCTGCTGTTTGCAAGCATGTTGTGTGAAGAATGAGATGAGATGACAAAATAGCTTGCAAGACTATTACAGGCTAAGAAAGGCGAAGGAATGGCATCTATCTTGTGGTTTATGCTGCTGCCAATCACTGCAGCATCTCAACATATCCTCTGACTTCTTTTAACACAAATACTCTGTCTTGAAAGTATATATAAATTTCAGTTAAAATGGAGTTTTCCTTTGTAGTGATCATACACATAAATAGTACCAGTAAACATCTGCAAAGTAAGCAGATGAAACGCAAAAAGAAACTGTAGAAAAAAAGTTGTATTTTTCACTGCTGGTATTCGTTTTCATTATCCTTTTTTTTTTTTTTTTTTTGGTTGGTTTGTTTGTTTTTTTCAGTGCCTTTCAAAACAGAACTTTAAATGCATTGGCTATGGGTTCAATTGATTCTGTTGGCTATTTTATGTCAACCTGTTCTTGCATATAATAAAGACTGAAGTATGTCTGTCTCTTGATTTCATTTTCAGCACACCTACTCTGTGGCTAAGGTGTGGCAAGATTGATCAGGTGTGATCATAAAAATTATCATAATTTTGGGCTCCAATTTCTTGCTTAGAAGCATGATATTTCTTCTTTTATAATACATATTCTCCATCTTGAAGAATTTGCCTCTCAATCAATGGAAATCAATGAATCAAGCAATGAAATTCTATATTTACACTTTTGTATTTACCTTATGCTTTAAGCTAGTACCATTGCTGTACAATTCAACAAAGAAATCATGTAGAATTCTACAAAACATATTTTTCTCTTTAGTATAACAAGGCTTCTTTATTCAAACAATGATTTTCATCCTCATTCCCCCTCTCTCCTTTGCCTTCCTCAAACATATATTAAGCCATGAAAGCAACACCAAAGATAATCAGAAGGTAAGAATGCTAAGCACATCTGAAATTGTAGATGGGTCATATGATTGCATATGGCTTAAGACAGGTAACAATTTTCTGTTTATCAGAAGCATGTTCCTTAGAAACTGGTGAAAACCCTAGTTTTGAGTTTCATGGATTCTAAAAAAAAAAAAAAATCAAAAGTTTACAGAAGGAGAACAGAACATCTCCTGTTGCTGTTAGACAAATGCACATCTGAGTAACTGTTGCAGACATGCACAGTATAATGTTCATGGTGTTCTGGTAAATGCTGTATAGTGTCAAACTGAAAAGTAAATATTCATACAGAAGTCAGAATAAAAAGCTTCAGGTCTTGAAGAATTATAACTCAAGCTCTTCTAAAAAAAAAAAAAAAAATCCATTTTAAGCATCAGTAAAAAAAAAATAAATAAAATTGTGTTTGTCTTTATTTCTTTGTTAAAGAGAACAGGGTCAATAAATGTGTTCCAACATCATCACAACACCAGAAAATTATGAAAATTTTCATAACATTATAAAAAAAAATAAAAGGTTAAACTTGTGGTAGATAATGCATTCTAACTAAAGCTCTAAAACTCTGTCTTTGTCGTACCAGATGCCACTTTATGTCTAGAGATTTGGCATGATTCACATGAAAACAAACAAAACCAAAGCACTTTAAAACCTGTTGCCCAGATTTATGTGGCTTTATATATTCCATTTCCACTGTGACTTTACATTAAAAAACTAAAATGGGGTAATTTAGTTCATATCATAATATGAAATCGACCTTTCTTGTAGACATAGCACTAAAGTATATTTCTTCAAACACATTTTCTGTCCACTTAAATTAGGTCAGGATAAGATCCTGAGTAAAATTTGAGAGAGACTGTTGCTATCTTTTTATTTTTTAAGGTGAACTCAAATATATAATGCAAAACTGTATGAGAAATACTGTTTAATCAGAGGTATTTTAAAAATATCTGTTTTTACTGAAAGTCAAAAAAACTTAGAAATCCGAAGGAAAAGAAAAAAAAAACAGTGAACTAAAATACTGTGCTTCACTGTCAGTGGGCAAAGTGAAGAAAGAAAAGCATCAGATTATATCAGAAACTGTGAGGAAGTGCCTCTGGTTCCATGTTAACTTATACAAAATTAGTTCAGGAGCTAAACATTTTTTTCTCTATTTCCTTGCCCTTTGAAATGCCAAACCATTTTTAGTAGTAAAATCAAATAGCATAGCCAGACTCAAGAATGTTAGCATTTCTCATATAAGCAACCAAGTGGGGAAGAGTCCATCACTACTGGCACATCAGTCTTACTCTTTTTGCTAACACATCACTTTCAGAGAGAAGCTCCTATTCTCTTATGTTTTCCTTTCCTTTCCTTTCCTTTCCTTTCCTTTCCTTTCCTTTCCTTTCCTTTCCTTTCCTTTCCTTTCCTTTCCTTTCCTTTCCTTTCCTTTCCTTTCCTTTCCTTTCCTTTCCTTTCCTTTC
The DNA here is from genome assembly GCF_009819795.1 of Aythya fuligula. Classification (NCBI taxonomy): domain Eukaryota; kingdom Metazoa; phylum Chordata; class Aves; order Anseriformes; family Anatidae; genus Aythya; species Aythya fuligula. The sequence goes on from NC_045562.1 coordinate 39,992,889, forward strand.
CTTTCCTTTCCTTTCCTTTCCTTTCCTTTCCTTTCCTTTCCTTTCCTTTCCTTTCCTTTCCTCTCCTCTCCTCTCCTCTCCTCTCCTCTCCTCTCCTCTCCTCTCCTCTCCTCTCCTCTCCTCTCCTCTCCTCTCCTCTCCTCTCCTTCTTTTCTGACAAAGAGCTGTCTAAACTATTTTGCCTTTGCCTAGAATAATGATCTAGGTTTACTAAATGCCCAGAACAAGAAAACACTTACAAGCATACTAAATGTTTGTAAGTACTTTTTTTTTTTTTTTTTCCCCGCAAATAATTTTGCATGGAGATCACAGGATATTCACATCTAATCTGATTTTAATTAATGTCTCTGTTAATTTCAGGTGGAAAACATTGGCTTTTGCAATATATTTAATGTTCATTTTGTTTTAATATTGTATTTGGTAAGCATCTAGTTCATTCATTTCAAGCAGGTTTATGAAACTAAATCAGTAGAATTTGTCCCAAGCATATTTTAAAGTTTCGTATATAAGTAAAATAAAGGTTATAATAAAAAATATTTTCTAACATTTTGAAAAAAACAATACATCTGGTATGGAAAATAATACACTGTACATCTTTTCATCATATAAAATCGTGTTTTTATAGTAGAGTTTCTAACCGAGAAATAGTAATTCACTCAAAGTAATTCACTAACAGCTGACTGCATTTTGTAAATCAATAATTTTTCTTGATTATGATATAATCAATAACAATATGATGCTGTTTGGACATACATATGTACTTCTAGCTACTAAAACCAAACCAAACTAATCATACCCTAGACCTTGTATTTTAAAAATGTGGAATAGCACTGTTAGGAAATAAAGGTTATAAACAGTTTAAAATACCATTTTCAAAAGTTATTTTTTATTAAAAAATATAAGCATAAATAACATTACAAAGCAAAACTTGAACAAAGGCTATAGAGATAATCACATCACTTTCTATTTGCTCTGAGTGTCTTCACCTTGTAATAAAGAATATTGGACACAATTCTAATATAACTTCATTTGAAGATAACCGCAGGCACTTTTTATCTATCTTGTTTGTGACTTTAGTCTGGTTATGGGAAATTCATTCACGTTTTACCTCAAAGCACCTGCTAATTTGGATCCTGAAAGAATATAAATTGTATAATTATTCCCTTTATAACATTTACACGCTGAATAGCATCCATGGTGTAATGGAGAACAATGATTAGCGTTTCCATACTTTACAAGTGATTTTTTTTTTCACTTCAAAATAGCAAATAGCAATTTAAGTGTGAACAGTAGAAGGGAGAATAAGGCCAATGACCAGTAATAAAAATTTTGCCCAAATAGATATATTTTTGTTAAGAAATTTTAACAGTCAAACAAGGCAACTCCTAACCATCTGCTTCTGCTGATGTTAACAGTGATTAATTGTGTAACTCAACTTTATTCTGTTTCAAATACCTGTCATGGGGTCTCAGAGCACTGGAGGGCACTTTTGGTAGGGATTTCTAAACTCAAAAAGAATGAATGAAGAAATATAAATAGCAAGCTGTCCTCTAGGAAAGCTATAGTTACTTTAAGTTGTCACAAGTTTTCTTTTGGATACACAAATCCATTGCAACATTATAGGTCCCCGTCTTAACCTCTGCTGTTGTGACTAATTTAAATCCTTTACCATCCGTTTTAAGGAACAAAACTCTACGTAAACTACCATTTAACGGATTGCCATCATTATAGCACTACCTGTGATTTCAACTATTTGATGCAAATAAGGACATTGGTTAAACACAAGAAACGGGATTATGACCTATTCTTTGTACCTATGCAGTTTGTACACCTATGCAACAAATTCTGATACTTTAACATTTAATTACAAGAATCCAGCTCCTGCTGATTTCATCAGACACCTACTATGCAGTAGTAAATACCTACCCACACAAATAATAAAGTAGCCTTCATTTCTTTTCAGCCAAAACCAAAATCATTATGAATGTTAGGCTTCTGTACCTTATTACAGCTGGGAACTTCTTAGGAAGCCAAATGTGCTCTTGTGACCTTTTTCCAGCACCTTGAAGCCACAATGCGCAGGCTTGGAAGCAGAAGAACTCCATTATTCCTCTTCTCTTATTTGTCTCTCTGCATGCCCACCACCTCCACCTAAAAAGCAGAGCTACTGCACACCACAGTCCACCCTGAAGCCCAGGGTCATTCACACCATGACCTCTTTCCCTCTGAAGGAAATTTACTGTCTGTGGGAGTGGGAGTACTGGTGGTCAGCATACATGAGGCCAGGACAGAGATCCAGAAACCAGGAACTCCAGAACCAAGCTCTTCACTGCAGACCTACTACTGGCAGGCATTCAGGAGAGTAGAGGAACAGTGCTTCACAACCTAACCCAGAACTTTTCTGCAAGTATGCTTTGAAAGCACAGCTGGTTCACATTGCCAGGCAATTACTGTAGACTCACACAAAATATTCATGTATAATTTATCATTTTCGAGTGCTCATTATTTTTTCCCAGTCGTTTGATGCTAACAAACAGCCCCTTGCTTTCTACATGTTCTTGTATGTGCTGGACTTTTTCATCTTTCTGCTGTGTGGATGTAAGCATGCTTGTTTTTATGCTACACACATACACACTATACACACTGTTACCTCCATTATCTTTATGCAACACATTCTTTTCTGTTTTTCTGACTGTTAAGAAAACATGTCCACCCTCTTAGCAGTTCCCTGCAACAGTGTTTTGTTTGCTAATGAACTGAGTGTGATGAGCTAGATGAATAGCTTCCTCCACTATCAGATCGTACTCTGGACCTTAATGACAGTTCCTTATCAACAGTACCAATTACCAATGAATCCCTAATTTTGTCTTCTTTGTCTGCCCACATTTCACAACTCTTAGCCAGTTGTCAGCACATCCTAACAAAAGCCTTTAGTGACTGCTCACTTTTTTGATACATAATCTTCTCATCTGCTTTTCACAACAGCTTATTTCTACATTTGTTTCATCCTCATACATGAGAATATGCTAAATATGGTCACTGCTCCTCTGCTACAACAGTGCAACCATTACTTTCCCTTTACCTTTGGAAGCTAGAACAGTGATCACCTCATGCAAGCTACAGCAAACAGTAAACTGAAATTAAAACTTTCAGGAAACTTTCATTTTACATAAAGTAAAACTGTGATTTTACTGCTACTGAAATATTTAATTTTATGTATACATATAGATATATATGGACTTTCGAACCGGGAACTCTACAACGCTACACTTTGCTTTTCTTGCCTAGCACATGGGGTCATATACATTCCTTCAACTTCTTCACTTGGGTTTGGTTGTTCTGAAGGTCCTTTGAGCATTCAGCAATTCAAAGCTTACAGGTAGAATACTCAGAAGGAAGCAAATATGTACACCAAAATAGGGCTATGATGTTTACATTAATTTCAAGGGATCCTGGAACATTTACCTTAGATTATTTTTTTCTCTAAACTTTCCAGGGTAGTTTTAGTCAGCAGTAAAACAAACAAATAAAACCCCTCCTCCATATCCTGTGGAAGAGGTATAAGGGAAGAAATTGGTTGAACTTGAGAAGGAGTTTCCATGCAGTTCTATTTATTCCATGTTTTTGTTGTTGTTGTTGTTCATTTGTTTGAAGTAAAGTTCAAAGGCTTCTAAAAATTCCGAGGTAATATTTGTCTAAGGTGCTTTAAGCATTTAATGCTGCATCTTTCTTCAAATGACTATGCTAATATAAAACATGCTTTGTTTTGTTTAATAAATAAAAGCTTTCTGTACCCCCTTTTTTTCCTTGAAAGGCAGATGGCGGGTTAATACATAAAACATACAAAACTGTCTCAGAGTGTATTTTCTGATTATGCTTAGTATGCAGGCTCTTTAAATTGTTTTTATAAAAGCCTTTAGATCTTTCTGTTCTTATCTCCATCAACAAAAGTTACATGTAGTAAAAGACAAAACAGAAATTTAAAATCTATGATCTCTAGTATTTCATTTTGTTTTTAGCAACATCACCCAGGCCCAAGTGACAAAAATCTAGATCAAATCATTAGGAGTCACTCCTGTTCTTTTTTAATTAAATATAAAACAAAGTTTTAGAGCAGCAACAACAACAACAAAAAAAATAAAATAATGATATTAAAGGCTTTGGTGAACCAAGACTCAGGTAAACCTTGGAGAACATGGGAAGACAGGAGATATTGCTGTGAGTGGAGAGGAGATATTGCTGCTACAGTTTGCCTTCTCACACAAGGCAGATGAGGCCCTCTTTATACACCTGGAAGGAACCCTGCATGCCTCCAACCTCATCTATTCTCCTACTCTGTGATAGATGGGGACTCATACTGGAATGAACTGAAAAGACTATTTCACTTAAGGTCACAGGTAGACCAAGGGACAAGAAAAGCAAGGACTAAAAAAGCTCTCATCAAAAATATGCTTGCAGGCTACTTTCTTGTGAAGTTTTACTCTCTTCCCCTTAGGAATAAGTGGGATTAATCAGCCAAGCACTTTGTTCTTCCTTAGCATGCATAACTAGAATAGAAAGAAAAGAGAACACCAAAGGTATTCCATGATCTAAAGACAGGAGAGAAAAAAAAAAAAAAAAAAAAAAAGAAAAGAAAAGAAAAAACAACTGATAAGTATGGTGGCTATGCAAACAGCTGACAAATCAATAACATGCTGTCCATTAACATATGTTCCCAGAATGGAAAGATGTGGTGAAAGAAGATGAAAGATGTGGCAAAGAAAGTGGTTTCATGTAAAATTGTACATAATTCATGTAATTCATGGTTAGCTTTTTGAGAAGGCTAGGGATGGGGCATACAGGTATGGTTCTATCTCTTTTAGGTACTCAGGCAACCATCATTGCAAAAGTTTAATAGCTTTCAGATCATGTTTTGCCACTCTTTTCATTGTTGTACCCCATCATTCAAATCTGACCTTTAAGTTGAGCCTACAAACCCACTCAAGACATAGTTCAAAATAAATGCATTATCCTCAGGGGATGAGTCAATACAAAAACAGAAAACAAAAGTATTGCTTAGAGGAGACAGCTATTCTGGAAAGAAATATTTTAAATATGAATGTCTCTTTCTAGGGAAAGCTAGAATCTATTCTTAATTAAAGGAAAAACAAACAAACAAACAAAAAAAAAACCCTCATGAGTCCACAGTTACCAGTAATAAGTCATACTAACAGATACAATTGCATTGTATATGAAAAATAAATAAATAAATAAAAGCAGGGCAAAACATTATCTACCCATCAGACCTACAGGATGACAAATATACATGCCACAAGTGAGATGCCTCTCAGCTGAAATCTGACTGCTTGAGCAGAACATTCAGAATGTTTTACCAGTAGGACTGCAGCTGAATAGCAACATCGTCTACCATCCACACAACCTGGAGGGTTATGAATACTGTTTTCCCTAACCTACCACATTTCTTCAATTCTGCCCCTGTGGAACACCTTTATATGCAGTTGAAATTATGTTTTTCTCCATATCAGTCAATGTAAACAGGTATCAACCTCTCAACTTATTTCTGTTCCAGAATTAGCAGTGCAAAGTTCAGAACTCACAAATGCATTGGTCTGCTCTGTCTCTTCTCTTTGTTTTCTTCCAATGTCTGGGATAACCTAGTGACATGTTACTCAGCCCACCAGTGCTTACCAAAGAATTCAGCCATTTAAGTATGAAATAGAACTTCTGAAGCATGATGCCTGTTTGTAATCCAACACAGTAAGCATCTTGGGTTTTCCCACTAAAATTACTTGAATATCTATGGTTGTGTTTCTACCGTGAAGTTCTTGAGTGACCTGAGCAATAGCCAGCTAACTAAAGCCAATGCAGGCACTCCTCTTCCTGCTTGTGCAGTCCTGGTCTAGCATGCAGACTCTGAAGAAGGCACTGGTTTGAGAGCCACAGAAGAAGTTACATGCTTCAGTGGATGCAAACTTGCATTTCTCACTTTAAGGTCACGCTTCTCCCAGAAAGATAGTCTTCCTCAATTCTGTTTTGGACAGACCTGTATGAAAATGACAGTCACTGTATACGTGTCAAATATGCATAACCACAGAAGCCCTCTTCTGCTTTTCAGTACCATTTTTCCATTTCCATGTTCGGTGTGTTTCTGGTTATTAGTGTCAACTGGATAGAATAAAAATATTAAAGAATGGATAGCAATAGGCCATTCTAACCAATACTTGATTTTTTGATTACATTTATGCTGAAGTCCATGTTCCAACTGTATTAACACAAAATAATACCATAATTAATAGCTAATAAGAGCAGAGGTATAATTTTAACAAGATTTGCCTATCTGAAGAACTATTTCAATGCTGACTTCATATTTATTGAACTAAAAGCTTTTTTCTTTTTTTCTTTTCTTTTATGTTTTATTCATAAGATCCCCTTTTGCTTTTTCAGTTTAAATAAAGAACTATGATTATCTGTAAAACTGATTGCTTAAAGTAATTAATCATTTTCCTTATGAAATTTCCTGGGCAAATTAAGGATCTTATAATTGAAGGGTTTTCTCTTGTGTAAATGGAGCATGCTGAGAGCGTAGACTGAGAAATAAATGTACTGCCCAGACCCCTAAAGCTGTTTCTTTTTTATTTTTTCTTTTACTAGAATTAATGGCTGTCTGACAATACTGCATTATTGTTTTTAATTCATAGAAGTATATTGATATCTTCTTAATAATAATAATTTTCTCGAAAATGTTTAGCCTTTTTTTTTTTTTTAATAATCTAATAACTTTACTCTTGCAATGACAGTCTATATTTGGCATGCAAGCTGACATGAAGGAAAAGCTAATGCTTGCTTATAGGCATTTTAGCAAACCTAATATGCAATTTCAGTGACTTTCTCAGAGTTGCACCAATCTGTGTAACAGGCTGGAACCACAACCAAGACTCCAGATAATAAGTAGTCCACTAAACCAAAGGACTCCCAGTTTTCTCCAAGATCAAAGCCAGTAGTGTGCAATATCAGATGACAATATGGAAGGATAGTAAGACATTACAAAGCCCTGACATTAAAGAGACAGTATATATATGCATGTATACACATGCACTCTAGCATGATATTAAAGAAAAAAAAAAAAGTAAATATTGACATGGTTAAAATGAATAGAAGACTGAAACTTGTTTGCTACTTGAACTCATGAAGAAACAGAATTCTCTATGGGAACCTGATTGATCTTACTGACGAACAGTAGTGAGAAACATAAGACATTGAAAAATACGGAAATGGATGAGAAGGTTTTGAAAACAATGCGAAGAAGTCAGAAGAAGGTGAGTAAAACAGGAAGATGGGGTAGTCAGTTTATTCAATCACCACTGGGATAAATGCTTGTAATGGAATGCTTGGATTCAACCCCTAGGGGACAAAAAAATATTATAAATTTAATGAGAATTTAACAGGAGTACAATTGTAATGCAATATTGTTTGTACTGATCTTTAATACTAATTCAGCTCTATTGTAAGTGAAAAAAAATTCTCATTTTCTTATATTTGCTTATTGGAGGGTTGACTGTGGCTCAGTTCATTTCCTCTGTGTGAATGCACTGTTTAGTGCATTTATAACATCATCAAAAACAATAGCATGGTCATGAAACTGTATCTAACAGGTTCATCAGAAAAACTTACATTAACAGTATTACTGATTTAGATTTTGAAGCCAAGTATTCAATTCCTGCCAAACTACCCTACAGACAACATGAGTGAAATAGCTTCAGAAATTCACAGTGAACTCTAGGATAATGCTATAACCAGCCTATTACCAAGAACACAAATATTTGCATCCTTCGCCTATGTCTGTTTCCCCTATTCTGACAAGTAACAGCATGGTGTCCAAAAGGAAGAAGAAACTACAATGATTAATTCCTGCACAGGCCACCATAATCTATGTCTTCCCTAGAAGACATAGGTCCTTTGTCCACATTGTGTAACAACTCAATATATAATCTGATATTTTGGCTTTGTGCAGGAAACATTGGGACTGAACATCTGTATTATCAGAATCAAGGCCATTTCCAAGGCAATTATACCAGAGTCTGAAAAAGCAGGAAAACTGGAGCAAGAACTCACTAAAACACTCGTCACAACTTCATCTGCATTTTTTGAACTCATTAAAAAACTTATAAAACTTATTTTTATCATTGTCAGCCCTTGATCAGGTCTAGATGCAGAAACACCAAAATATTGAAAAAATATAAATCCCTCTTTCCTATAGTGCTGAGTCATACAGGTTTTACAATCAGAGTAAAATGATTGAGCTTCCTTAGTTCACAAATACTTTAATGAGGCTGGGATTTTTTTTTTAATTAATTTATTTTTTTTTAATTTCTCTGATAGTACATACATGGTTTGCTGTATACCATGGTCTCAACTTTTAGTCTATGGACTACAGAAATACAAGACAGCCAAGCTAGGACTGAAGGAATTAACCTGGTAACCAATTTCAGCTTATCATAGCTATCTTACTGGTGTAATATGTTCCTGCTCTCAGAAGAGCTAATTACGTTAGGCAAAGCATAATGTTAATGAACCTGTACATCTCTACAATTTGAGAGAGCTTGAGAAGTATTTCCTACATTAACAAAGTTGACAAAAATAGCTGTGACATCTTGCTCTCTTCAGAGAGTAGAAAAAGAAAACATACAAAAGAAAACAAACAACACCAACAACACCAACTGTAGCTTAAATTTCAGCTTAGTTCCTCAGCAACCCTAAGTCAGGGTTCTCTTCAGTCACAACTTTATGTTTGAATTTTCTTACTGGCATCATTACACAGTTCTTGAACTGAAAAGAGACTCAGATTCCCCAGTCAGCAAAGAAAAGGTACACTGAATCAGTACCTGTGTCTACCTAATCCCAATATGTATTCTGAAAACAGGACTACAAACATACTTCTAAAATATTACATTCAAGTCATTTTTATTTTTTTTTTTTTGGTGAGAGGTGAAATCTTCTCTGGGACTTCAGAGCAGATTTCTCAAAAGAACTTAAAAACGGCTAGTGACATTTCAAAAGTGCTAAAGGGCTTTACTTCCATTGCATGCAGTTCTCATCTACATTTTATTATTATTATTATTATTATTTTTTCCTTACTGCCAGGAACAGCCAGAAAACACCAGAAACTTTATCTCTTTAGATAAAATATTGAAAGGCACATTAGACATCTAATTTATATCAATTGCAATGAGAATTGCACCCCTACTGGTATTTGGGTCTTGTGCATATTTGTCTCAGTTCCCACACTGCAAAACAAGAATAATCTATTTTGATTTTATATGAATTTTGAGTTTTAATTATTGGTGGGTTGCTCAGCTAAAGACACCTAAGTATATGAGTATGATATGTAAATAACTTAATGCATAAATGCATAAATGTAAAAGTAAAAAAGGAATAAACTGTTACTGAAAAAGCATTAAGAATAACATACTACTAAATGTTCTTTTGTTTTGTTTTGTTTTGTTTTAATTGATAAATTGAATGAGAAAAGGCCAGATTATTTTTTTTTTACTATTAAAGCAAAAGCTACACAAGAAAAAAGGATGGTCAAGTTATCTTAACACAGACTCAGCATTTTAACACCTACTCTTTTGTTCTGTTTGCATAATAATGATAGATTTCTGTAATTTAAATGGAGGAATAAGAAGTTACTATTTACATTATGCTAATTTTTTTTTTTTATTATTATTATTCTTAGGGAGTTCAGTCCTTTTTGATACTATAAGCATCAAAAAAAAAAAAATCTCTATGAAGTGTGCAGCAGTATACAAGGTTGCATGCCCAAACTTGTAAAATGTCAATATATTGTTTTTCCTGGAATCTTATAATTAATTCATCATCAGAATAGCTCTGGGTCCTTATTCTGATCCATTTTCTAAAGCAGTGTTACCAGGAAATTATGTTCTGTGCCTCCATTTGTTTAAAGAATATCACTGCTGAATTTACAACAAGCAAACTAGTTAAAGGAAAGCCTTCGGGGGAATGTAGTAAATTAAAAATGAAAACACAATGAGAGGAATATGGAATTTACAACCAGAAAAAGTCTCATAAAGGAGTACATTTCAAGATTTATATAAATCAAATACAGCTTCTGTAAATACTTACAGCATAATGAATAAATGATTGCTGAATTCAAAGACTAGCAAGTTATGTTACTATATCCTGCATGACTGCTTCATCCTGTTAAAATGGGAGGCTCCTATGCAATAAATGTGGGGATTTTGTTTGTTACTGCAATAAGATATCATGAAAAGTCAGTAGGAGACTTACCTTCAGTTACTGAAAAATAACCTTTCCAAATACTTCAATGGCTCGTATTCTGAAGTGCAGAATTTTAGTACAAATTACTGATAACTCCTTGATAGCTAATTTCAGTGAAGCTGTGTTCATTTACATTGGGGAAAAATAAGTCTCCAAAATGAATTCAATATTATGAGGAAAGTGTATATGAGTAAAAAGAAGTCAATAGGATTTTACCAGTTGTAAAATGTCCCTGTCTTTCAATAATATTAGAAAGGCTATTTTAGCAATCTTGTTAAAATGGCAAAATTCAACACTCTGGATATTATTTTTGACTTCCAGTAGTAAAATTTCTATTTGGAAAGAAGCAACATAGTGAGGAAAAATAAATTAAATAACTAGAAAAAAAATGCAATTTATTCCTGTAGTGTATTGCATCAATTTGATTCTACCCAACAGTTGCCCTGTTGCTAGTATCTAAACGAAGACTAGGTTCTTGCTTCCACTTCCACAGTACTCTTGTAAAACTTGAGTTGTAGTTGTAGTCAGGACTTCAGTGAAGTTACCATAGTAGACTGGTCAGCTGGAGGACAGTCAGTGCTTCAAAGGATAAAAAGAATATAACTGCTACAAGGAGCAGGACACAACAGAGCAGGAGTAGCTCACCAGTTACATATGATTTAAACATTTGGATTTATATTTCTCTTTTGTGTTGTACCAATGTCTCTGAAGTGTACTTCCTACAATTTTCCTCTCCTCCCTTCCACATGTCTTGTGACTTCAGCTGCACAGTGTGCTTTTCATTCTTTCCTTGCTCTGCTGAACTTAAGAAGCAACAGGAGAAAACCCTGTTGAGACTAAGGAAAACTGAAAGGATATCAGTATTCACTTGAATCTTCTCTCAGATTTTCAGTTATAAATAAAACGAATTATCTGTGAAGCTTATTCAGGTGACAGCCAGCAAGCAGCAGCCTCTGACTCAACACCCTCATCTATGCTTTAAGAACTCTGATGGAAAAGATTAACAGAAGCTTAGGACCAGAAGCAGCATGTTGTAAAAGCAGTGATGGTCAGTGTATTGCAGGAGAGCTACTTACAGAAGCAAGATGAGTCTTGAGATGGTAACATAACACCTCCAAGCTTTTCACAGGAAAGTTGCTGCTACCATAAGCCACTTTGTGATTCCCAGTTGGCCAAAGTCAAACAAACTGCTGTAATTTTTCTACATCACTTGTACCTGGTGATGTAGAAAAATTCTGGTCACTTCATTCTTCTCAATGGCACTTTGTCCACCTAACTCATAAGCTATAAGCAAAGTAAAGGTGCACTCCCACACTGGAAAGACAAATTGAAATAAAGATAGCTACATCCATCCATCAACTCTAGATCCCAACAAAAGACTCAAGAGCCTCAAAGGTTGCTCTGTCAGCCTCTGAAAAGTTATGTGATTTATTTTATTTAATTTTAATTTAATTTTATTTTATTTTAATTTTATTTTATTTTTTACCATATTCTAGAAGAAATAAAGATAGTGTACCCTAGCTATATTTATTTTCCTTACTTTGGTTTTTATCAGTGACAGGAAAGGCAAATCTTCAATCATGCCCGGCTACTCCTAAATTCCATTCAGTGGGATGATTCAAGACATCCTTAATAAATCAGTGTATCAAATTATTATTCAAAACCAATAAAACAATTTCTGTTAGGAAGCTGCATCCAGTCCTAAATGGATGGCTTTAAGATACTATTCTTGGGCAAAATTCCATGGACAAAATTGTGCCTTGTTTCTCACAGTTTCTGTATGGAGCCTCTCAGGCTTCTGGTTGTTCCCTTCACTAAGATTTGGCCCATGCATGGAGGACAATGACAAAGGCAAAGCATGTTTCTGGCAAAGGAAAATTTTTTTGACAGTTGCTGACTTAAAGGCAACTGTGATGTCTGATTTATGACCTTTATCATCATCTTTTATTTGGACACTTCTTCTGTCAGTGTTGAGGGCTTTTTTCTTCTTCTTTTACTCTCCTCTTCACAGTACCTCCACATCCGACCTTACAGTGACTTTGTGCAATCTTGGATGGCCTTCTGACAGACCATCAAAAATTAGCTGTTTCTCAACAAACTGACAGAACACCCTAACAAAGCTCAAAGAGGATCTTTTGGACAGTTTTATTTCCAGGGCACAAACTAATGAAACTAGAAATTAGTTTCATCAGCTACTCTTCCAGGGCCAAGTTCTGTGATGTTTGCTACATTTGTGCTACCTTGATGTTACAAGACTTTTGAGATATTTTGGAATTATCCAAACAATGTGGACATGGCAAAGCAAGTGTTCTTGGAAAAGACAAGATTTAATACTGTATATTTCAATTAATTGGAAAGATTTCAGTAGATTCTCTCTTTCTCACCACACATATTAGACAAGTACTTGAAATAATGTCAGCTCAGTCACTTATTACAGATTTGATGAAGGAATTTTTGGACTACGCTAAGAAGTCATATTAGGTTTTCAGAATTGTTCTTTCAGAACTGGAAATATACAGGTTTCTTCAACCTGAACAAAATCCTGAGTGTGAGAAAATGTTAGTAGAGATAATCCTCTTCCAGGTTCTGTACTGTTAAAGGTGATAGCTCATTTGGAAACTGATGCCAGAAGAAATCTCTGTCAAATTTTTTTTTGAATTCCACAGCAACACAGCTTAGTCTATATGAAAATTAACACAAACAAATAGCAGCGTTAAGGGAAACATAAACAAATAGCAGCCTTGATGGATATTTCATATTTAAGTGTGAAATGCTAGTCAGTTTTCCACCATGTCCATAAAGCATCTTAAATAATATATCAGATTTTTTTTTATTATTATTTATTATTGTTGTTGCATTCTTTACTACAGGGATTGAGTGACCTTGTAATTTCAATAACTAAGCAGACAAACTAGAAAACAATAACCATACTAAATAGGTACTTAATTTTTTAAACAATAAAAAAATACAATTTGACTGCATAAATATTTCTACACTGCAACTTATGCATCTTAAAATGTGTATTCGAGGTTGCAGAATTACAGTTTTCACAAAGAAGGGGTTAGTACCAAGGGAATAAAGGAAAACTAAGAGCAAGTTTTTGCAAGACAAGCTTTTTGGAAGAATAGTGCAGCTATCCATCTGTCTATTAGTATGCACATATACATGAAATAACAATAGTCAGTTACTTTGTGAATTTCTCAGATTCTAAACTTGCTTGAAGAATGTCAAAATGATAAGTATATCATATATCAAGATATTCACTATTTGACAATATATGAAATTTCTATCAATGTAAGCCACCGTTAGTTTAGGAATAAGATTGTCTCATAAAACTATAAAAGAATGTCTTGTTTTTTACATTTCTGAATATATTCAGAAATTTTGTGTTTTTCATTTTTGTTTTTACAAACAAATTTTTTATGTCACTAAGTTGTACTAGATATCATTTGAAATACACTTTTTAATACTGAAATTCCTGATTCTAATACAATAATACAATCTATTAAATGTTAGAATGCTGCACATATGCACAAATAACTTATTGTACTGTCATGAAAAATGACTGGAAAAATCATTTTCATGAACATCAAGAAATTAAAACAAACAAACAAACAAACAGAAAACATGTTCTTTCTTTGTTCTGACTAGTACAGGCTCTCCAACCTTTCTTTACCTATCAGGACTTTCATATAATCAAGAGCCACAAAACATACATATCTCAGGGAGTAAAAAACTTTGAAAGCACTTTACGGTTGAACTTGAGCATAGATCTGAAGCTATCCTGCTACTGCATATGTAACGGGGCTGATGACTTGGGTCACAGTACTGACAACAGCTGTGCATGGTCTCTGGCTCTTATCAGTGCTTTCCAGGCAGTGCAACCCTACTTCTGATCATATAATATAAAGTTAGCTCAACAACTGCACTTCAACTGCTTGAAAACTGTACATAGCTCAACCTTACTTGAGGAATTTTACGTTTTCTGCTCCATAGGAGCAAGCTACAGACACCATCTCAATGCTATTTCTATAACATCAAGAACCTATTATAGACCACAGGATATACATTTCTTTCTCCTATCCTAGTGACTATTCTTCCTGCAGCCACTTCTGGTTCTACCTGACAGCTGACTCAGGAATACACATTATTTTCCAATGGCAAACTATGTATTCCTTCATATATTAAAAACTGTTTTTGTTGTAGATTTCAGTACCTGTTGCTATAACATTAAGTGGATTGTGCCTGAAAACTATTCAGCTTTCAGCTTTGCATTTTTTTTTTTTTTAAGCGAAAAACTAATACACTTACCTTTTTTATTTTTTTTCTCCTGAAGAAAAGACTTTCTTGATTCATTTTATTTCTGTACAGATGTTGAGCACACAATGCCATTCTACCCATCATCAGCTATTGGATCCAACTGGATCTAAGGAAAAGGAAAAGAACAAAGAGAGAAATAGAAAAAGAAAACAAAAAAGAGAACAGATCTTTGAGGTACTAACTTTTTTTTTTTTTTTTTTTTTTTTTTTTTTTTTTCTTTCCATGACCTTTTGCTAGTCTATTGTATTTGACAGGCCTGAAAGCACAGTTCACTGCATAAAGTCCAGCCTAAGACGATATGGTATGATAATGGAGAATTATATTGTGCTGCTAAGCCTATTCCACATTTTAGGGAAATGTGTGAGCAAACATTTAATTTTAAGCAGGGCAGCATATTCTTTTAAGTCTGTACATGTTAAAAGAGGGTATTTTGGAAAGGAGCAATTCTTTGTACAGAATTCCTGTGAATTTCCACTATGACCCTGTGACCCTAACATTTTTCAGGTATACAAACAAAACACTATTCTTTAAGAAGACAGAGCTACATCTCTATACAGCACTGATGAGAAAGCTCCTGTGTACATTTCTGTTTGCACTTCAGAAACAGCAAAAAAAAACTGAAGAGGTTTCAGAAACATGCTTCAGGAGTGATCTAAACTCTGGAAATCACTTTAACCCTCAAGTTAAGAGGATACCAGCTTTTTAATCCCTCAAATTTCCATTTGGTCTAAACTCTAGCTCTACTATTAGATAATTCTAATTTAAATTATATACATTTAAAGGTAAGAATTTTCACCCTGAAGGAAAATTATCTAAAAAAAAACCAACATAACAGATCATTGCATATAATAATTTATATGAAAACTTAAGGTTAACAGTATCTTTTGTTCTTTAAAAAAATCCTATTAAAACACATTGCTAAATTATTTTTACCTATCTAGCAGTGAACTGTTTAAAAATATTATAAGTTCAGACCCCAAGATGGCCTGGAGTGTTTTCACTCAATATCTAGCAATACCTAACAATATGTTGAGCACAAAGTTCCCTATTCAGTTAAGTACATATTTATATGCACAGAACTAGGAAGCTAGAAAATGGAGCCAGGAAAAACTTAAGCCAGCTAATAAAACAAGGCACAAAGGGCTTGATTCAAAAGTTTTTATTTTCTGACCTGAAAGCAATAACAATTGTGAAATCTTAAGTCCTTAGTTTTAAGGCATTTCTGTGACTTTGTTCTTCACATAGAAAAAAAAAATACAAACATACAAAAATACAAATGTTCACTTGGGATGAGGGATTGGTTAAAGTTGAGACATGTAAGAAACAGGAATATCTATGAACAATACAGTAAAGGAAGCTCAAAATATGAATGCCACCTACATTTTGTATCTTTTCATACCAGTCATCTGTATTTATATGATTCTTTTAAAACATATTTTATAAGTGAATCACTTAAATAGAGGATATTCTACACACAGGTTTCTCAAGCTCATTTTGGCCCAGTGATCTATGCTACCACACTGCACACTGGGTTTTTCACCAACAGGATAATATTTCTACGGTTAAAAAAAAAAAAAAAAAAAAAAGACTTATTAAGCTTTAACTTCCTAAAATGATGTTAGCCCACTGTAACCTGCTTGTGGCTGCAGGATTGCAGGCTGGATTGACTCACCATGCCTTCCAGTGCTGCCAAACAAACCCTCTAGTATTTCCAGATCAGTACCGTCAACAGCAAAGCATAGATGCCTTCTGCATCCACTTCAGGTATAACTAACTGTATGTTGACTCATAAGGACACAAAAACACTTTATAGAAACAATTCAAAATTAGTCTTTAAAAAACTGTCATAATTTCAGTAAAATACCTCAGTAGAGTAAGAGGAAAAAAAAAAAAAAGGTATTTTATATACTCCTTAAAATTCCCATTTAAATTTAGTAGTGTTTTTAGGTAACTGAGCTGTTTTTGGTATTTTTTTTTCTATCTAGATGCTAATACATCTGAAATAAATCTTTTAAAAATCCACGGTAAACTACTTGTTTGATTAAGTAAATATTATATATAGTTGTAAAGGACTTCTAGTTTCCCTGAGATCTGACACACCATAGGAAAACAAAAACATTATTGATGTGAATGGTATAACATCCTCAAATTTAGCAATATTGTAGAAACAACAGATGTTTTATCTATAATATAAAGGATAAAAATATAAGTTGTCATTATAAATGGATATTTTTGCTTAGTCAGATACTGCATTTCCAGTTGATTACAACTAATAACCAATAACATTCTAACAAATGAATGATTTGTTTACTTGTTGTAAGTACATGTATTTTCTTCCTGAGTAATGTCACCTTTTCTCCAAGTATACTGCTATTTTGTGACAAATCACTGGTGAGAAGCTTGAAGCATCTTATATAATGCACAAAACATGTAGTTTGAGAAAATACCACCACCAAAGTTCTTGACTTTTAGTCTACACATAGGAAAAAAAAAATCTTTACTGAAAATGTTCTATTGTAGATACTCATTTTGAATTTTATCAATTTACATTATATACCTGCTGCAGTGAAAAGGATAAACAATTTATTGTATGTATCATATATGTTTACACAAGTCTGTCAGAAAAAACACTCAGAATTTCATACATTGGGATGAGACCATTTGATTTACCGTAAAACATTCACTGATAAACCACCTCTTAATTTTTAACCCCTAGCAGTAATTACTGACACTAGACTAATGTCAACACTAACAAGATCTAAAATTCTTTTTCTTTAGCACTTTTCAGAATTTAGACAAGTAAGCCACATCATTAAAACTGGAGAGCAAAATTAAACACTTATCAACCATTACTGAAACACATTGAAGCTTCCATAAATTGCGTAACATCTGGAGTCTATTTTGATCTGTCAAAACCACACTTGTTTTTACCATGGTTGCCCTATACAGATGTAAAAGAAACCAAAGAAAACACTCATTCACATGTTAGGACACTAGCTTAAGCCTTGAGAGATATGATTTTGAATCTTTGATTGCACATGTTCTATGCATGATTTTCAACGAATTATTACATTGCTAAAATTCTTAAATATTCTAAAACCAAATATTTGATCATTCTGTAAAACAGCTGGCTTTGCCGCAACAGCAATAAATGAAACCGGGGTTCATGCAGCAAGCATATATACATGTAGATGGCAAATAATAGGATACTTTTGGGGCAGAGAGATTGACACTCACTGAGCTCAATCTTTTCCTCATGCAGAAAGACAACCAATCTAAGACCGGTGAGAACGATGATATATTCATTTGATCTTGACATCCTTAATGCTTACCACGCTTACCAGTCTGTTTGGGATTTGAGAATTCTGTCTTATCCAGCACATTTTTACACCATTCAGGAAATTTCTGTCTTAGGAGGTTGTTCATATGAACTTGTTGGCTTTGTTACTCATATAAACCTCTCCAAACACATCAGCACCATCTTAATCTTCTGCACTGCCCATGTGCTCTCTGCCTTAGCTCACTTGGACTCATGAGCTGACTGTGTCTCCAGGATGACCCTAAGAAGCAATGTTCTGCTGCTGTTACAGTGCACAATGTTGGGACAGTGATGGGGTCACAGCTCTGATGGAGGGCAAATCTACTAAAGTGGGTTGCTCTGGGGGAAAACCACTCAACTCAAGGGGTTTGGATCAAATCAGGATTGAAGTGGTTTATCTATTTGTTGTGGTTGGATAATTAACTGGCAATCACTGAACTGAACACCAAGATCGGTACCAGGAATACAACAGATAAACCACAACAATAGGTGCTTAAAATACCAATGAACACACACGCACAAAAAAAAAAAAAGTCTAGCATACTTCTATGATCTCAAAACTCTAGTCAGAGTGTTTTTTGCACACTGTAGACACATTCAGACAGTAAGTAATGTGTGCAACCTCCTCTCTCATAAGCAGTGAGGGTTACAAGCATATCCTCACCCCTTCTGGGAGTGCTTCTTCCCTTATCTACATATCCTGCCCGTTGGGGGTGTGAGTGTTCCTGCTTTGTACTTATGTGTTCCTTTTTTGTACTTACACTGCTTTGTACTTATGTGTTGCTTTTTTGTACTTACACTGCTTCCAGAAGTCCACTAACTATATGCTCCTGAGAATGCACCCCAAGAGTTCTCATACACACACACAGCTGATATGCTGTTCCCCAATTCTTTCTTGCTGTGCTGTCAGTCTGCAAGCTGGGTGCTGGCTACTCCTGGCATCTGGTGGGGAGGCTGCTCTCAGGTCTACGCAGAGGTGGGACTGCCCATAGGGTGACTCCAGGCAGGGTCAAACACAACTCAGCTGCCAGTCTATTGCTGTTTTGCCTCTCTAGAGTTTCTTCCCCCACAATCACAAATCTTCATGCTTCTTTTGAAGTTCTCTCCTGGTTTTAAGACTCTCTTGGTAACCCCCTAGTTACTGATTAATCTGGCTGGTGGTCATCATGGACAAACTTTGTCACTGTTATTTTTCCCATAGAGTTACCAGTTGTGGGGTAAACACTCTCAGAGCAGTTTTGGGTCTTCTATTCACATGAAGTAGTTACACCCAAGTTCATCTCAAATCAACTGCTTTAATCCAGGCCACGTTACTGACAAGGCCTGCCCACAGAGGTCCAATGCAAGTTTCCAACAGAAAAAGTATGGATTGTAATGGATTGTAAATGGATTGTAAAGAAGGCATTCAGAAATCAGAACCGCTGCACACAAGGCATGGGGTGAGATTGCTGTAGGAAATCCAATTAAAGAACAGAAGCAGCAAAACTTCTGACAGCTAGGTCATGTTTCACATCTTTTGGAAAAAAAATGCATAGGTAGAAAGAATTTATACTTTACCAGGGCTTTGTATCTTGAGATTGTATCAATTGTTATATTAAAAGTAGCACCCTAAAATTGAATTGTTTTAGAGAACCTCTCATGCTACTCTTGAAACACTAGTTAAACTGAGTTCAGGTCTACTACAACTTGGGTTACCACATTAGCATCCTTTCTATTTGTCTGACTGTATGTCAGGATTTTTTTACAGATGAATAACAAATCATGTGATTTTACCATATCAAAAAGACACTGCATGTATATGTGTGTGTGTATATATATATATATAAATATATAAAATCTGCCCTCTAAATAACTTGGTTTAGATCATGACATGAAGGATCAATATTCTTTGTTTTCCTGATGATTCAATTGCTACATAATGTATGAGTCACTGAAGATGTTCTATTAAGTTTTTATTAAGTAAGTGCCCCAAGGCCGAGAATACAGATCAGATCTTCGGAGGTTTTGGTAACTGTGTTCATGATACAAATATAGTTTAATATAGCTCATTTTAATTGATATATTTTCTCTCTAATTATTCCCTCCAGTCATAGGACAGGCAGTTTCATCTCAGATAGTGTCACACACTGGTATTAAAATGAAGTATTTTGCTAACTACATAAATTAATTAGTAGCAACAAAGGCTACAGCCTAGCTGAAGTAAATGGCATTAGGTATAATTAAGAGTAAACAAAGCTTGTCTCTAAATTCTATGAGGCTATGTACAGTTGGATTACAGCAACTCTATTGGGCAGTAACCTATTTGCCTAGTAATTGTGACTCACACAAGCAATATACCTACACTGATTAATTTTAGTTACAGACCCTGTGGTAGCTTAATTAAATGATCCATTCTAAATAATGACAGCCTTTTAAAAGTAGCCCTGCAGGAGCTGAACTGTTGCCTCAAAAGGCATGAGCCAAACAGAATATAATGAAGGCAAGACATAGAAAATCCTTTTGACAACATACTTATGCAAAACTCATTTCACTTTTTAAAATATGATCCTATTGAGTTACTGTTTAGTATTGCTATTGACTATATTGTTTACTAATATTCTGTACTTTGCAGCAAAACAACTACTGAAAAATAAAATTCAAATAAAATACACTTGGGATTCCACAGTAAAACACAAAAAGATGTAGTATTGCAACATATAGCTAAATAACAGTTTATAACTGGTGAATTCATAAATGAACTAGCTTTAAACAAGTTACCCAAACAAGTTACTCATCTCGCCACCAGCCTATGCATCTTCTTTGCAAGGTCACTGCAAAGTATTCATTCCTACCAGCCTATAAAAGATGTGACCATTCATGCCTATGATCTGTATTACAGCTTCCTTTTCCAGTTTTTGGCCCTCTGAAACCGTGAAAGGGACACTTACTTTGTAAGTAAGATCTGAAAACTGTTTTCAAAATATTGCCTCAAAATCACACACAAATAGCTTGCTAACTGCTAAAAATGAATTCAAATGCTATACAATACATTAATCAATAATGCCAATCACTCCTCTCCTTGAGACCAAGTATTTTCTAGTAGGGTGTTTAGAGAATAGGAAACAAGAATAAAGCAAAAAAAAAATCTGATCCCTAATCTAAGAGCATATTTGGAAAAAAAAAAATCAAAAGAAGGATCAAGTTTTATAAATTTTTCCTTAGTGAAAGGAATAAAGGCATCTTTTTAGGCAAAGATGAATTAAGGTGAATGAATTAGTGGTCAATAATGGAAGTACACTGTCTCCAGAACATATATGAAAGAAAAAAAATGGGTTTCTTTTTGTTATTTCTGTAGTCTATGAGGGTGATAACAAGGATAACAGAAAGTCCAAAGGAGCCCTTCACACTACATAAAATACTTAAATAGGTTCCTGGAAATTAGGTTCTGTTGCTGTCACATCCCCTGATCATTACAAAAAGTATTTTCCAGATGAATTCTCTACTATGAGAAGTGATGCTACTATGAGAAGTGATGATTAGACCAGGCCTGCTGAGTGTTATTGAAGTCTCATACAGCCCCCACCTGAACACTCAAGTACAGGCAAAAATGTGGGCTTATTTCTCCAGAAGTGTGGAGTGACTGTGACATAATACGGGGGTAGACCAGATGTAGAGGCAAGGGCATGTACTTCATGCCTTCCATAATTCATCCATATATAGCTTGATTCTTATGATTTATGTGGGTGAAGTAAATTTCACCTTTATTCAATAAAATTCATATTTGACTTGAAAATCTTGTCTCTTTCAGTTTCTCAGTGACAGCTGTCAGAATTCATCAACATTCAGTACAAGAATACAATGCTAATAGGCTTCTTGTAATATCAAAACTAAACGGACTGGTGAAACTCAAAATGAAATACTATTATTGAAAAGATTCTTTTATCTGATGCTTTGTGCAGTGGGGGAAAATGATTTTAATCTTGTCTTCTTTAAATGTTGTACTGTAAATGAATGCTGACAAGATTAAATAAATGTACTATTGACTTGAGCCCTGCCAGTAATTTTTTTTTTTTTTTTAAATCAGCTGAATGCACACTACTTGATATTGTGCAAGTATGGATTTATAACCCAGAGCTCTAGAACATAGGCAAGGGATAAGAGCCAGTTCTTTGTTTGTTTTTATTCTTTCATAAAGTACCTCCAAAAGACATGATTCTGAATTTAACTGCTATAATGCTAATGAATTTCAGCTTTTATTTTGCATCAGCTCAGTCCACGTGAAGAAAACTCCCTAAAGTAAGGAAAAGTATGGTGTCTAGTGACAGGGATGATGAGAGGAGTAACATGACTTCCATATTAAGTTAAACTAAAAAGGCCAAGAATCATCAGCCTGGAAAGGAAATGATCAAGGAATGATACAAGGCTGGTCTGTAAAATTACAAATGATAAGAAAACCTCAATAGGCAGTTACTTAGTCCCCTGTGAAAATAAGTCCCAGCTAGCTCTAAGAGATTTTTGCATTTAATGCAGATTTTCTAATACACGACCTCTTTCCTCACAAGTATTATCAAATTGGAACAATTACTAGAAGAGATGTTCTGTTCCTTTTACCTGACCCAACTAATTTTTATGGCTAAGATTAAACACCACTAACCACCACCTGTTTCAGACATAAGAAACATGAACAAGTAAATGCATTTCAAAGCCTATTTGCTATATGATGTGCAAGAACCTCTCTCAAGCAAACTTATAGACTCGCAAACGTAGGATACATAGATTTAAGGCCCTATCTAGAAAGTGCTTACAAAGAGAGCACCAAGCATCACCTACCAAATTTGCAATCATCAGGCTAAAAATGGAAAGCCACTGTCAAAGTTGGGTGCATTGGTCTTTCTACAGCAAGTTTAAGAAAAGTGCTAAAGATCAGGATTCACAACAATCCTCACATTATGTGTACAAGGCAAGGATAGACAGACCATTAAAGAAGCCAGTGGAAAATGCCATAAAGATTGTGCCTGAAATTTCCTGAATCTAGATGACCATCTCAGCCCAGAGTTCAGTGCCTCTGCAAATAGCAGTCACAGACTGAAATGTCCTTCTGGATCTGGACATCAGCTCAGGCCTAGGGGAGGTCATATTCAAGATGGTGAGAGTAGTTACCTTTTTGTACAGTGCTGCTTATAACAGTTCTCCAGGAAATGAGGAAAACAGGAATTCTTAGAATAGAAACTAACAGCCCTCATAGTTCTTTAGCAGATAGAGGTTTGTGTTTGCTCACACTTCTTCCATGCACCCTTTTTTCAGTGGAGTAGAGGCTGCTCTTCATCCTTTTGGTTTCCAGCACAGCCTTACCTGGTGTAAAGGGCAGTCTTCTGTGATGGAAGCAAAAAGGATGATGATAAAGTTGCAACTGGAATGACCTGATGAAGAGCCCTAACTTCCTGAGCAGTGCTTGATAGCACCAAGTTGTTATCTAAAAGATAGACCATGTTTTAGTACAAAAACTCTGTGCCAAACACAGTGCTCTTTGTGCACTAGGCAAGTTCAAAAACACCTACTGGATCCTCCTCTTGAAAATATCACACAAAGAGAAGACTAATTTAGATATCTCCATGATTTATCATTTGAAAACTGTTGAATATAGGAGCTGATACTGACAACAATACTACAGGAAATGCAGATGAAACATTTAAAATGTTATTTCAAGAATGGGAGCTGCTGTGAGCACACCTAATTTAATTCCATGTGAACTAAAACAGATAGTTCAACTGCCTCAACAGTTTACACACAGACTCAACAAATGGGGAAAATATTGTATATAGGAAGTGTCAGAACTTTAGAAACCTAAGTAAATGTGTAGGTGGAAATTGATTTGCACTCTAAGCACTTAAATGTTTGGTTTTGTTTGTTTGTTTGCTTGCTTGCTTTCCCCCCACCAGGCTACCAGTCGTGGCTATTCTAATTTTCTATCTGAACTCTTTATTTGACACTTTCTTTTTTTTCCTCCTCTTTTAGATTAGTTGCTCAGTGACATCTCATAAAGATATTTGTTTGAACCTAGCTCACCGCCCCTCCCCCTTTTAATTTCACTAATACATAACCAATTTGGACTTCCAAATTTCCTACTGTTATTTCAGATAGATAATATGAGAGTGATTAACTTCTACTCTGAACATTTGTGAGTGGTAAAAAACATGATATCATCTAATTTCCACCTGAGAAAAGCCATGATGTCATCTAATTTCTACCTGACATAGTCTTCAGAGAAAAAGAGATGACGTATATCCAGAAAATGAATAGTGTATTCATTAAAGAACTAGATAGTTAAAGTGGCAACTGATTTTTAAAGGTGATATAAGAAATAAGTAACATGAAATGAAGCACACATTACATTAAGCAGAGGCTTTTGAAAATATATAAATATTGATTTTTTTCCATCCATTCACATTAACATCGTAAAATGAGAAATTGCTCAGGTAGTAGAAAGCCTTCTGTGACATTACTTAGCTTCCACAAAGATCATGTTCTGTCCTTTGAGGGGGGAAAAACAAAACAAAACAAAACAAAACAAAACAAAACAAAACAAACAAACAAAAACAGGATTAATAAAAGAATGAACATTTCTGTAAGGAAGTGGTGTTCTGAAACACCAATGTCTTCATACATCTAAAACTAAATGAAATTATTCCTGTTAATCAAAGACAATTTCTTTTATATGGTAAGCTTGCTGAGAAATGTCCCTTTTAATCCTTGCCACTCAAACATACACACAAAAATGTCAACAGGCTTCTTACTTTTATCAGTTTTGTATTGGTTTGCTTATTTATACTAACTGCTATGAATTCAAAAAGTGAAGATAAGGACAGTATCAAGCATAATAGAAATAATGAGTAATTCTTTCTTTATGTTTAAGTTCTGGTATGGTTCCCTTACTGCTCTACAAAACTAAGCACAAAATGAGAAAGATCTGTGTAATTGAGGCTGTTTCAGTGATATAAATCTGCTCTAAGGAAATAGAACAATGGTCACACTCCTTCTGCATCTCCGTCAGAGACCAATGCAGGTAGAGACTGGCAAAGGAACCAAAGCAATAAACACTAAAGCAAACTCAGAAGTAAATATGAAAGGTTAAAAAAAAAAAAAAAAAGTACCATTTGTATTAATAAATACAACACACAACACTCAGGTATTACTGGCATTATGCCCTGGTTCAAAGGAAAAGAGACAGAACATAGTTGACATACAAAGAATACATAAAACTTGAATGTAGGAAAAGAGAAAAGTATGAAGAGAAACTATCAAAACAGTCAAAGAAAAATAGTAAAATATTCAGGGAATATAAAGTTTTGGACTTTGTAAATTGGAAATTCCAATTGGTCAAGACCATATTCCAAAGAAAGGTCACCACTCTTAGAATTTAACTGAAAATCCTGATAGTTTTCCTTTTTCATTTATATGGATAATAATATCCAAATTAGAAATGATTTAGAAAGTATTATCTAATTGGGGCAACGACTACAACTAACACAGCCACATTGATGCAGTGTTGCTTTCAAGTGGCACTCACTAATGACACAAAAGCATGAGTGTGCAGGCCATATCCTTCCTAACCTTCACCAGCCAAGGACTGTCCTGAAAAAACAGTATCCAGCTGACAGCAAGGCAAAAGGAACTTTATTCTGAAAACCCTGTTTATGTTTCACCACTTCTGTTGAAACAAAGCTGCACAAGTCAAACAGGCACGCCTCTTTCCTGTGCAACAGACAAGCAATTCAATGGTTTAGAAGTCTAGCAACCAGACAAATTCAACCAAAAGATATTCGTAACTTAAAGCCCTATTTAGGATTCCCTGGATGCCAGGCAGAAGGGGGAAAAAGTAAACAGCTGTTTATCAGCTCTAGGAGAAAAAAGGAGAAAGGTCTCATTTATGTCTCAAAGGTAGCTACTTGAATTGCCAACAATATTTATGGTAAAAATAGGAATGAAATCATAAAATCACAGATGGCTGAGGTTGGACAGGACCTCTGGAAGCCATCTGGTCCAACCCCCCCTGCTCAAGCAGGACCACCCATAGCAGGTTGCCCAGGACCACATCCAGGCAGCTTCTGATGATCTCCAAGGAGGAAGACTTCATAGCCTCTCTAGGTTATAGGTTCCAGTGACCATCACCTGCACAGTAAAGAAGTGCTTCCTGATATTAAGACAGAATCTCCTGTGTTCCAGTTTGTGCCCATTGCCTCTTGCTTTGTCACTGGGTATCACTGAAAAGAGCCTGGTTCCATCATCTTTGTACCCTCCCTTCAGGTGTTTATAGACAATGATAAGATGTCTACCGAGACTTCTCTTCTCTAGGCTGAACAGTCCCTGTTCTGACTGAGGGAGCAAGACAGCAAAATCAGCCCTCCAAAGTCCTCAAACAGTCCCAGTCACCAAAACTCAGTTCCACACATCTGATCCATGACAGAACAGGGTTAATGAAACACGCTTCACAGTTCAGAGGCAGCTTAAGACATCCACTGTATCTCACCTTGCAAAGAAGGGAGAAGGGAGAAAAAGCAGCAAGAAACACAATTAATGAAGGCAGTATAGAGACAAAAGATGAACACAGCGAAATCGAGTCGTGCCTCATTTTGTTGAGATTGTTGAGATGATCAAGGGTCTTTGCTGCTCCCTGCTTGCACCCAAGCAATCATCTGGTTTCATCTGTAATACAAAATAAAATAAAGGAAAATAAAATATTACGTTAGGGATATAGAAAAAAAAAAGTCACAAGCTTCATGTTGATTTGCAACCTTTCCCTTGACATAGTACAAAAATGTGAATGTGGTCATTCTTATCTATCCTTAAATATAAGCATATAAAATGAATAATTACTATGAAGTCTAAACAATCCTCTGAAGAGCAGAGCTTTACCCTTGCATTCTATGCTTTAATTTTAACACTTCTGTCAAAACAAAACAGTTTTCTTTTTCATTCCATTTGTTGCTTTGCTATTGGAAAGATTTACATTTACCTTTCCCATGGTGAGGATCACAAAATGATGGATTAAGCTTTAAAAATGACCAGAAAGCACAGCTGAAAGACAGAAAACATAGTGAAAATAATGGATCTTTTTGTGATGATGTTTGAAGATGAGCATTTCTTAAAAAGGGAATTCAAAGTCACATAATTACACACAAAAGATAACAGAATTTAACGCCAGATACCATTCTGGGAATGTCACGTGGGGAGTACGTAGGTGTAATGCTCTCATGGCCTGAAGCACTCAAACACGCAGAAGTGCTGAAGTATGTATTTGCTTTGCCCAACTACAAAAAAAAAAATCTACTGGTCTATCAAATGGTCCAATTCTGTCTTGAATTGCCACTTTCAGTCCAATGTTGGAACTTCTTCTGAAGCCAAAGAGCTTCACAGGAATATTGCTTTCCATATAGCATTTCAAAGACACACTTCTTTTGGAATACTTGTTATATGAAAAAAAAATATAATTAAAAAATAAAAAAAGTTGTATAAAAGATATATATTTCATGGTATCTCCAAGTTAACTTGTAAACAAGGAACACTCAATTAGGCCACTATTCTCTCATTCATATTCAGTTTCTGCCAGATCAATTTATTTAATCGGTAAGATAGAAGAAATGAATCAAATTTAGAGAGAAGGCAGTAGGAAACAGCTTACATTTGGGGTTATTAATAAAAAGTAGAAACGGTACGATTTTTCAGATTTGCAATCAGTATCTTTAAAAGCATTCAATTTTCAGTATGTGAATTTAGGCACATCAGTATGTAACATAAATTTCAAATCTCACTTTCTTCTACCAGTAGACACACACTATTTTAACCACACTTTTCTTTTTCACAGTCTACACTGAGTTGATCCAATTATTCCTAATAATGCAAGTGAGGATGAGGACTCAGGCTGGGACATGAGCATGAAAAACACACTTGAATACAGGAGCTGAACAGGAAGTTTCTCAGGTGAAAGAAGCATCATTTGGGCTAAAAATCAGGCCCGTTTTACGCAACTTATACCACCCTTCTTACAGAAGGCATAGGACAAGAGAGAATGGTCTTAAACTAAAAGAGGATAGACTAAGCATTAGAAGGAAATTCTTCACAGCAGGCTGACCTGCTGGAGAGCAGCTCTGCAGAGAGGGACCTGGGAGTCTTGATGAAGAGCAAGGCTGACCACGAGTCAGCAATGTGCCCTTGTGGCCAAGAAGGCCAACATTATCCTGGGCTGCAATTCCTAACATACCTCAGACAGGGAGATGTGGAGGCATAAGGAGCAACAGGAGGCAGGAGTTAGCATCTGCCTTTTATGTAGTCAGTGGTTCTGATTTGGTGCAGCCAATGATGCAGCTCTGTGCATACAATGGAGCAAGTAAAAGGCTGTGACAGTATGGGTGTTGGACGAGGTTGTAGCTCTACAAAGAGGGGCCAAAAGGCTTTCTGTTTTGAGACAACTTGTGAATGCAAGTTGTCTAATGAGTAGGAAAATGTAATTCTCAATTCCCTGTAAGACAGAGAATGTCTGAAAGGATATTCAATAGTTAAATGTCACTCCACCATAGGTCCTTAATCTTATCACTTATTCTATTTGTTGCAATTTAACAATACACTACATGCATATATAATTATGTATGCTTTTAGTGCTTCTTAAAAACAACAACAAAAACTCACATATCTATCAGTTCAGTGATACATCCTCCCAATAAACAAATAACCCATAAAAAGTATCCTGTTTTCCTGTTTATTCTTCCAGGGGTTTCTGTTCTTTGGTTTTTTTTTTTGTTTTGTTTTTTTTTTTTTTTTGTTTTTTTTTTTTTTTTTGTTTTTTTTTTTTGTTTGTTTGTTTTTTTTTTTTTTTTTTTTTTTTTTTTCCTGACAATACCCTTGCACAGCTGGAGCCCATTAAATTTAACAGCAGCACAGCCACTTGCAGAGGCCTTAGAACTCCTCCTGCAATAAAATAACTTAAAAAAAATTTAAAAAGACATAAAAGCAATTGGCTTCTACATAATGAGATTATAATGTGAAATGATGAAAAGATGAATAAAATCACTTATTTTTATGCCTTTGGAATTAACCAAACATAGCTCATTCATGAATATTTTAAAGTGATGTGATTCATCCACATTCTTTAGCATAAAAAGTTTTGTTTCACTTCCTTCTAGCATCTAACATATGAGAACTCCAAGGCAGTCTGTGAGTGCTCGTGTCCCATTAATCTGAATTAAAATGGAGTGGGCAGCTTTTTAGCGCCTACCAGGACTAACTAAATATTAAATGTAGCTGGCTGTCATAAACATAAATTTAACATTCACAATTTAAGACTGAATAAGGAGTACAATGAGAAGAGGGGTTGTTTTATCTGATGTTTAAATTATCTATTAGTTAATTTACCTAACTAATTTTTTCGACTGTTTTCAGTAATCTGCTAATAGTAAGATTACAGTACTTTACAGCTCATATTTACAGGATTATGAGTGCTTTTTGAATTTATTTTTATAAGGAAGACCTCAGGCAAGGTATATTTGATAATCAATGTATTTTCTGGGCAGTTACTATTAGTCTGTAAATTCTTCAGAATTTACTCTGTTGGGATCCTGAGTTAACAGAAGCTTTGAGATGGAATGTCTTTTGGAACGAGATGCACCCCAAAATTTTAACACAGGTTTGTTGTTGTTTTTGAATTACAGAAAGAATATAGAAACCAGACTAACACAGGTTCTTAAACACAGATTACTCAAATCTGGCAGACAGGAAATTACTAAAGAGAGATGAAAAAAAAATACATATATCTCCCATGCCAATGATTTCCTTGTAAAGTACAACTTGCTTTCTGCTCTACTAATTTTCAGGGGTATTCTGAACTCAGCAAATGCTACACAAGTTTCTCCACATCTCTAGAAGTCTCTTCCTTTCTACACATCTTCCATCAGTTTTGGCACTGGGTCTGCTTGGCTGTCATTCAGCAGTATGCAATCATGCTACAGGATCTCCAGTTACCAGTCCCCCCTTCCCTCCTCCTCCCCCCCCCAACTTTTCTGGATGACTTCAGTGAACTCTACGATATTTTCCACCCAGAATCTCTTCAGTTGCTCTTAGGAAAGAATCAGCCTGATTCTCCTGCAACTGTCCTCCATATTCCCACTCACAGAATCACAGAATTTACTGCAGTAACTGTGCTGTGACCTGTGAACCACCAAACCAAACAGATCTGCTGTTCATTCCACATAGTTGGTTTTTTTTACTCTTTATCTATATGCTGACCATAAGCATCTAACAAATGATCCAGGTCAGGGAGTTTCAAATTTGAGAAGGTTTGAAACAGCTGGTCCAACTCTTTGAATATCCCTTTTTGTGATCAATGTTCAAATGAGGATGTTTGCAATTTTGAAAATATGAAAATGTAGCCAAATCATAATATATGTTAATTCTGCAAAATACATTTTACTTTACTGAGATATAGCTAAAGAAACTAAATTTTTTAACAGGTATACAGAAGGTGTGGGTTAGTTTTATTTTTTGACTTCCTGCTGCAGGTTTATATAATTTCTGATGTGATGTTATTTATCAAGGCCACACATGGTATATCAGAACACCCCGCTCATAGATGTTCCTGAACAGTCCTGAACAGTTTCACTTATATTAAAGCAGAGAAAAGGCCAATAAAGACAAGTAGACAGCTATCGAGCTGAAACAGAAATTCTTCTGTTATGATAGCAACTGAGTCTAGGATTAAATACACCTGGTTATAACACTGCTTTGCCATTAAAGATATAGAATTCTCACTTACACTAGCATATTCATAATGTTTAAAATATAGAGTACTTCTGAAAAATAATGTCAGAAATCACAAAGTCTTAATTTAATGGTCTGATCTTATTAGCTACAGTAACCAGCAAATGAAAGTGGAAAACGGGTTAGAGCCTTTTGTTCATTAATCATACCAAATTTACTTTTATTGTTTTCCAGTTTGTATTTAATTTGGACCTGGAATCTCAACTGGGATTTTCAATCTGCATTTTCATTAAAATACCGATAACAATTCTGGAAAAGCAATCCTGATGCAGATAGAGGCAAAAAAGTATTATTATTGTCAAATGTGGTTACAGGATGCATGACAGATTTTATAGGTTATTGAAAATCCATTAGCAAATAATATCGTAGATTCACTAATTTTCAACAGGCACTACAATTTTCCAGTTTCTATCATTTTGATTATGAAATCTGCCAGTATTGTAATAATTTTGTCTGTGTATTTTTTCTCATATTACTGAACAAGACATCATTGCCATCTTTCTGGCTACCAATTTTGATTGCATATGCTAGGAAAAAAAAATGTTTTTTCCCAGTTCATCTTAATTGAAAAAGAAAAAAAGTAAACTTTTAACAATAGAAAATAAAAAGGAGAAAACAAATTGCAAAAATTGCAAATAAAAGGAAAAATAACACTTTTAAATGACAGTAAATGTAAAAGAGGAAAACAGAAACAGCATTATAACAGCAGGAGAAGAAAAAAGAATTTTTCAGACATTAACATCCAACATTTTTCTTCCATTATTTAATATGAATATGCTATTCCTTCTGATTTCACTACCCAACAAAGCAAGAACTCATCTAGAAAGATGCCATGCTGAAGAAAAATACTAAAAATCAGAATGAACAAACAAACAAAACCACGATACTTAAAAAAAAAAAAAAAAAAAAAAAAGTACTAATAATGATGCAAGCTGGTGACAGAATTGCTGGTATTCATCACTCCTTCTCCAGCTGATTAAACAATTCATTGATTGGGCATTCCTGCTACATGTTGCTTCATTTAAAATCCTGAAAGCTAATCAATTCTTGTTTCTCATTCAAAGCTGAAAACCCTTATCCCTCCAGATACCATGTAAATTCAGCTTAGTGGATATTTTAAGGCCCTCCTGAATAAATTTCAAGATGTCAGATATAAATTAAATTTTGTGGAAAATCATATGGTATTGAAAGAGATAAAATCAGTCAAGTTTTCTAGATCTACAAGATAGCTTCTAAAAGACTGATTCATAAAATAAAATTTAGTTTGAAAAGTTATAGTTGTAACTATGAAATTCAAGGATTAGTTAAAAAGAAGTACTATATGGTGTTAAATAATGATGTACCCTTGCTACAAGGAATACCAAAGATTGGTATTAAAAACAAATGAACAAACAAAACTTTGTTTTCAAAAACAGTTCCAAAGTGAAACAGATGTACTAGCATCCTATATCATTTTTAAAAGTAAGAAGTAAAACCACATCAAAGAAAAAAAGAAAAGGAAAGGAAAAGGTTGCCTAACTGGCACTGAACATCTGATTACTGTATTAAGAGAAGAATGAGACTTATCTTAAGGAGGAGAGAAGAGATGTCTGTTCTATCTGGCTAAGGAACTTACCCATCTGCAAGACTGAATAATTTCCTTCTGACAGCAAGTTTAGCAAGCATGCAAATTGCAGAT
The DNA here is from genome assembly GCF_009819795.1 of Aythya fuligula. NCBI lineage: Eukaryota > Metazoa > Chordata > Aves > Anseriformes > Anatidae > Aythya > Aythya fuligula. Next base: position 40,025,291 of record NC_045562.1, read on the forward strand.
TATACCTTTATTACTACAATGCTTACTATCTGAAGGACCAGACTAAGCAGTATATTTAATTTTCATAAGGCCAGTGATTACTACATACATTTCTTGTAGGAGTGCTGATATGGTATTTTTGTTTATAAAAAGTATATACCATGAAGTAGCATATTAACTATGAGGAATTCAATGGGACTCCATTTGTGGAGCTAGACCTTATGAATGCCCATGGATTGTGACTGCTAGAAGTATGAATTCTCCAACAGGAGGAGGGCAGGGGGGTTGCTGGCACTGGTGTTGGTACCATATCATGCACCTGAACTGCCAGCTTTACCTCTGAAAGAAGCAGAGAGTTTTCTCTGAACAGTGATATTTCCTGCCTGTAAAATCATGAAGCTGAAGCCTGGTCACCTGATCTTTGAAATACATACAAAATATTCACATTTATTGCTTCTGAAGATCTTAATGTGTGTCTCTGAGTCCTGGCCCTTCTGATTTATAAACTGAAATAATTAAAGGTGACATACGTCAGAAATGAGGTGAATTATTATGAAAAGAACCATTTCAGTCAACACAGTAAAAGAAGAGACACGTAGCAACTTGGCAGGTACTTAAACCCAAACCAAAGTGGGCAAATCTTTCACAGTTTAAGACTCATACCAAGCATCATAGGCTACTAAACATAAATAAATGCAATAAATAACAAGAGCGTTATATAAATTATTAGTGAATATGCTCATATAATGCTTCAAGAAAAGTGAGCGTTGGTGAATGAAACAGTGGTTCATTTTGTGCATAGTGCTTAAACTAAAACTAGCAAGTACAGCCAACATTCTTTCCCATTGTAAGAATACTTTAGATATGAGAAGTTTCACAAACTGACTTCCTCTGTTCTTAACTCTCTTTTTAATAGTCTACTGATGCATATTAGAATTTAATTATACCAATTAGTACTGCCACATCAGACATATGATGTAGCTTCAATTAGGAGGTACCTAATGGATATTAGTACAATTTAGTTTTGTAATTAAAGTTCTGAGAGCAGTGCAAATTCAACATTATGATTACAAAACATTAAGACAACATTGATGGCACTGAAATTGAATATTTTAAAAACAACCCTATAAATTAGTCTTAAAAAAACTTATATATCTGAAATGGCTATTGAGCTCTCAGTGTCTCAATGCATAAGACAATGTTGTTATCTCTATTGGCAAAGCCATTTTTTACATTTAAAATATTATTTTCTAAATCATGTTTTTTCCTTGACTGAATTGTCCCCCTTTTAAGATATTCTGCCAACTCCTGCTTTTACTGGGAGGCTTTTTAGAAGCTTTTTTCAATTTCTATCATCTCCTTCTTAGGAATCAAGTATTCTGAGTCTACTAAATCAAGAAAATTTTATGCTGATAAAGCTCAGTTTTTGCAGTGACAGCAGAGAGATCTACAGGTTCTGTCTACAGCTTCTTCTCACCCACACTGCATAGAATCCACCCCTATAATGTTCTGTGATGAAGAAGTATACAATTTTTCCTTTCTTGGTCCAGGCACAAGCAGCAACAACAAGAGACCAGTCTTAAAGAACTGCTGTCAAATGACTTCTGATGATAAAATTAATACTAAAATATCTCCCATGAACTGATTATATTTCTTTATAACAAAGGAACGAGTTAATTTCCATTTTACTGATTGCTGATCATGCTTCTGTTGAGACATTATAGAGCATGAAGTTTTTTTAATATGAAGTATATACACTGTCCATTCAAAAATATCATTTTGCCAAGTGATGCTAACTCAGAGATGATTTGACAAGACCATTTAGAGAAACCATAAATGCTATAGCAGCAAATAAAACAAACAAACAAAACAAAACAAAAATAAAAAGATGAATTACTGTATTCATTACTGTGCTTCTTTGGTGTGGTCTTAAAAAATCAAAATCAAGTTTTAAACTACAAAGGTGTTGTTAACCATTCATTATACCCCAAGGTGATACTAGATTGGCACTGATGTTGCTGTGCTCTCAGCTTCTACCTTCCCCCAGACAATGATGAAAAACAGTAGCATGAGGGAAGGCATCACAGTAGGAAGAAACTAAGCATGAAAAACAGTGTTATACGGAATGTGACATCCACAGAGGCCAAGTTTAGAGTCCTTGATGGGTGATGCTAGGTATCTCAGCCACCCATGTCAGAGCCTGTGTTAGAAAGTTCTTCAGCTCCTCTCCAACAACATGTCCACAGATATCCTATGTGTAAAAACAGTTACAGGGGAAAAAAAAAAAAAAAAGTGATATCTGTCATCAGTTCTCAGGGTGATACAGAGTTGGGACGTGCTGGGCACTGGGGAGTGTACCACTATACTCTATATAAGTAGTAGTGTCACAGGGATGTGTGTCTCATAATCTTGAGATTATATGAGGAACCTAAAGCTTCTTCTTCCTACCTTACAGGCTCTTTTATCTTCCTTGTTTCATAAGCTCTCCTTATCTCCATCAACCATAAATTAGGTTCAGGAGAAAACTGCAATCAAAGAGTTTGAAATGTAAAAAGACCTTCCTGCAGTATGAGATGCAATATGGAAAAATTCATGATCTATACTCCCATAAGAACAGAAAAGACCATCTAGGTTGATGTGCTGCAACCTTTTTGTGAAAGCATGGAACCACAAGTTTTATAATGACAAACTATTCTTGTGTTTCACGGTTAAAATGTGCCTCCTAATTATAATGTAAGTTTTTTGACTTAGATCTTGCATGATAAGCATATTAAATTGCCATGATGGGCTACAATTTATCATGATCATTAAAAATGAGGTATTCACACTGTGGTTAGTCATTAATCATGGTCAGTGGTATAAGAAAGAAATGGAGTGTAGTGCATCTTGGGAATCCACAAAAAATAATTAATTTGAATTGCCAGAAAAATAGGATAGATGAATACTGATATACAAAAGCAAAACATAAACAGATAAATACCACAAACTCTATCAAATATTATCTTGAAGTATTTTCATTGTGGTCAGAGTTCCCTTGGCTCTCCCCAGAACGTTTACAGGTACATTATTACATTATTAAAAACTCTTCCAATAGAAGAATATCAACTAAGGTAGCTAGCATTTTGCATGTAAGCATTTTTACTTGAATTCACTGTGCAAATTTTAATGATAGCCATGGTTTCTCTTCTGCAAAATAGGAACAAAAATATGTGGGATGTTCTGCAGTTTAATTATTTACCAACATACTTTAAGGTTTTCTGCTGAAAGATAGCAATAGGTTAGGCACTGAGATTCTAGACTGGTAGAATAACTAATTTTTGGATGTTATAACTTGATTAACATTTAACTACACTATAAAATGAGTAAAAAGTTCCAATAATTGGAAAGCCCATCAGAATTCAAATATTGGAAAGGTTTCCTTGAAAAGGTCCCAACCTCCTCCTGTAATAGGATATGGAGAGAATTTAGATATTCAAAAATATGCCTGGGGAAAGAGGCAGGATTTAGTCCATTTTCACTAAAAAGCATCATCTTAAAAATGAGATAAAAAAACAGTACAAAAGCCTCAGCATCTTCCAAGGCATACAGGTTCTGTCTGCCATAAAAAGAGAATCCACCCTCAGACTATGGCTAAAACAGTGGTTTCAATGCCTGAGGCAAAAATGCTGAGGACCTTCCAGTGTCTGTTAAATAGATATTAGATCACAGAGGCGTCCAATATCTGACCAACAACCTACTGACTATTGGGACTGCACAAGCAGGAAGAGGAGTGCCTGCATTGGCTTTAGTTAGCTGGCTATTGCTCAGGTCACTCAAGAACTTCACGGTAGAAACACAACCATAGATATTCAAGTAATTTTAGTGGGAAAACCCAAGATGCTTACTGTGTTGGATTACAAACAGGCATCATGCTTCAGAAGTTCTATTTCATACTTAAATGGCTGAATTCTTTGGTAAGCACTGGTGGGCTGAGTAACATGTCACTAGGTTATCCCAGACATTGGAAGAAAACAAAGAGAAGAGACAGAGCAGACCAATGCATTTGTGAGTTCTGAACTTTGCACTGCTAATTCTGGAACAGAAATAAGTTGAGAGGTTGATACCTGTTTACATTGACTGATATGGAGATGCTACCAAAACTTTGCCACGTAAACCCACTGCACCTGTATACGTAAGAATTGTACTCAAACAGCTGATTACACTTTTTCTTACCCTTTAACAGATGCTTACACCTTTTAACTTTAAACCTGAGAAGCAACGGGTAGTTTCCACGTTTCCCTTGGGAATAGTGTACTCTTCTGTATTTTGCTTCTGTACAAACAGTTCAAAATTTTAAAGTCATGTTGTCAGTCATACACCCAAACAACCTTGCACGGCATTACTTGTTCCCACCCCCGCCCCCAGACAGGTCAAGCCCTGAAGGCAAGACCAGACAGGTAAATAATGCGAACATAGAAAACTAACCTGTAAGTACATTACGTTTTGGCAGTTTTTTGGCACTTTGTGGGGCTTAACTGCGCTTCAGTGAGAAGAACGTCTACTGGTGTGAACTGAAATTATGCCTCTGTGCCACAATGTATTTTTTTGTTTCTTTGTTTTTTGGGGGGGAATGGGTGGGGCAAAATTTCTTGTGGACACCTGCAGGAGTTGCAAAATAATAATAAAATGTAGGTGAAGGAAAAGTTCCTTCTGTGTTGTTGTTGTTTTTGTTTTCTTTTCCATGCAGTCTTAAAATGAAGGTCCCATTTTCGGGCCCTTGGCAGAGCGTAAGCATGCCGGAACACTTCACGCTATGTAGATCATATTTGTCTGAAACGATAATATCATCCTGTGAAATATTATCCAGCCGCCTGATGTAACTGGTGTGTGTCTTGGTGGAGCAGAGACTCCCGGCGCACCCAGCGCTGTTTGCTTACCTCTATTCCTTTAATAAATTGTAAACTTTGATTGTAACCCTATTTGGGACTCAGTCATTTATAACAATACCTATAGTCTGACGCAGGCTGAAAAGGAGCCTGTGCCTCAGCTGCTGTTTTCTGCCTTTGCTTTTGTTACTACATCCTTGTAAGTCTTCAAAAGGGAAATGAAGTTATCCTATTCAGAAAAAACACCATCCAGAAGAAACTTTGGTTGTTTTCAGGGCCTGAATTCTCACTGAAACCAAAGGCGGGTATAGAATCATAGATTATCCCGAGTTGGAATGGTCCCCTAAGGATCATTGAGTCCAACTCCTGGCACCACACAGTTCCACCCAAAAGTTCAGACCACGGGTCTAAGTGCACTGTCCAAATGCTTCTTAAATGCCAACAGGCTTGGTGCAGTGACTACTTGCCTGGGGAGCCTGTTCCAGTGTGCGACAACCCTCTCAGTGAAGAACCTCTTCCCAATGTCTAGCCTAAGCCTCCCCTGCCTCAGGTTGACACCATTCCCGTGGGTCCTATCACTGGGGACTGAAGAGAATAGATCGGTACCTGCCCGTCCACTCCCCCTCGCGAGGAAGCTGTAGACTGCGATGAGGTCTCCCCTCAGCCACCTCGTTTCCAGGCTGAACAGGCCCAGTGACCTCAGCTGCTCCTCATACGTCTTCCCCTCTAGGCCCTTCGCCATCTCTGTAGCCCAGTATCTTACTGACTTGAAGAAAGACGCTTTAATCTATCCTGGTTTGTTTACTAACGAAGGAGCACAAAAGAGACGCGTGTCCTTGCCTCTGAAGAGGAGGTGAAGGAAGAGCCAGTGCAAGGAACACAAAAATCAGTTGCGCCAGACTAACATGGGGTTGTATCTGAGCTTGGAGACTGCAACCCTCTTCAGACTTCCAGATCTAGGGGAACACTTTGGCCGCAGACTAAAAGCCACATGTACGTAAGCTCCCCCAAGCCAGCCAATCTTCTTCCCATGACCTGCCAGGAAACAGCAATGTGGGCATGTAACCAAATCAAAGCCCAGACCTTCAGCCCAGTCTTTGACCTGAATAGTGAGTGAGGATCCGGATTTATACATGAGGATTTATACATGATAGCTTATACACAGCGGAAGTAAATAGTGTAGTCAGAGGTCACGGGGCTAGATTTTGAAAAGTCCTGCATAAGGAAGACATCTCAGAAAAGCAGACTTAAATAACATTAATGCCAAGAAAAGTAATTCTGATTGCTGTATTCTCTATCTGTCGTGACTAGACAGATGAAAATCTGTGATAGCAACTTTGCCTTTAAGGTCATTTTCTTTGATTTCTTTGATTTCTCTATCTGTCTATCTATCTATTTATTTATTTATTTTAACAGGCTCTGTACTAATTTTCCTGACAGAATGACTAACAGAAATACGACCCTTGTGCACCTTTTGTAGTTAATTCATTAGGTCAACTCTAACCACTAAGCTCCTTGTCAGGTTATTTCTAGTAGTGATAAGGAGCAATTGACTTTAAAAGACTGAAGCCAGGTAGAGGAGCCTATTCCACAAGGTCTCTTGGCTCCACCCTTGTGAAGTGAAACCTGGCAGGTGTGGGTCATTTGACCTTTGCTATATAGGAAGCTTGAGGAGCTGTGGGGAATTGCCTTCCCAGGGAGAGTCTGAGGCTCAGATTGTCTAGGGTGCTTTTCTGCTGTCAGGGTGGTGGGCTCAGTGTTCCCCAGTAGGCTGCTTTTATTTCATGTTCTTAACCAACGCTGTGAAATAGTTTTAGTGACTTTATGAGCTAGCTATGTTGGCGGTGCCTTCTCAGTACAGCAGAACCCTGCTGGTGTGACTTGCCTGTGAAGCAGTGTGGAAGTGACTCAGGTTCAGAAGCTGGCAGGTAAGTGTTCCTGGGTTCTACAGTTCTTTAATGTTGAGGAGTTGGAGTACTTCCTTCACCTTGTCTGTTCTCAGTGAAACTAGTTATGTGGATTCTAAGCTCCCTTTCCAGCCCTTAAAAACATGAGAATAATAATAGTAAATAAGAGTAAAACCCCACTGACTCAGAAGCTCCAGTGCTTACAGGTAAGCCTGCCTTCCAAGAATGTTCTCAACTATTTGTTAGGGTTGAACATCAGGCAGTGTGAAAAAGGTGCCTTAACGTGAACTCAAATTATGCCTTGCGGTAAGTAGAAACAGATTGGGAGAGATACTGGTGGCATTCTCGTAACTTTCACTAACTGGAAGTCGTGAGACTGTGCTGTTGATAAAAGAAATGCTGTTTTCACAGCATGTGAGTCAAAAGCAGTACAAAGAAAGCCTCTCCTCTTCCCTACAGGCCTGTGTGTCTCGGCTGCGGAGAAAGTTCTGGAAGAGGTCCACGTACTGAGAGAATCGATCTTCCTTGCCACCAGTAGAAAGCAGCGTCTGAGGTATTGAGGAAAGTGTCCTTCTGTGAAAGGAAGATGACAGAGCGGGAAGACAGCCCGTGCCACCCTGGGGGGGGGGGCGGGGCGGACACTTAAAGGCATGTGTACATGAGTTGCGAATAAAAACAAAGGGGCAGGAAAAGGGGTTGTGTGAGAACTGTGCTGCTCCATATGACACAGGGCAGTCCTGAAGGTGGGTGGGTCCCCAGATCAGATCAGGTCCCCAGAGAAACGTCTCTGCAAAGGTCAGTGCCACTTGGCACGCAACACAGCGAATATTGTGGACTAACTTTCCAAGTGACGTCGCCTCCCCGGATGTCATTCCGAAGCAACGCGTCTTATGGGCACCAAGTTCTTTGGTGCAAAGCCTAGCCTAAGCCGCAGTTGGAATCTCAAGCTGTCATCTCAGCTTGACTGGCTCCTCAAGTTGGAAGTATGCAGAATAAATTCAACAATGCGCTCCACCAGTCTTACAGCATTCAAGCTGGAGACTAACAGATGACAGACTATCCTGAGCAACGTGGTCTGAAAACTGTGAGTGTGTTTCATTATGTGCCTTCCTATGGGTCACAGACAGGGATCTAAGAGTGTGATGTGGCTTGTCTGCGTCTGGTTTAGTGAGGCATGATTGTCTTATGCAAGCGGAGTACTGTAATCAAGGGGACTTTTTTCTAACGTAAAAACATCTGTAATTTGAAAGATCCAGAGACAGCACTTTGAGCTTCCGACAGCATTAACACTAGGATAATTATCTTTGTGCTGCACTAAGACTATCTAGATAGTTTTTCATTATCTAGGTAATGAGTTGTTTCTGCAATCTCAGATCCTTCTTCTGCCCAGCGTAGTGCGCTGTGTTCTCTCTAACGCTGTGCAAGCTTGTGGGTCTTGGTAGCTCCTCACTGCATGGGGACTGCTGGTGCTTTCGCCTGTTCTTCCACTTGCTCTTCACATTTGTTAGGCATGACACTTTTGTAAGGCATGACTCTCCCCCTCCTTCTGCACTGACCTTGGCGCCTGTAAGGCTGTTCCTCACTCCTCTCACTCTCCCAGCTGCTGTGTGGCGCAGCGTTTTTTTTCCCTTTCTTACATATGCTCTCACAGAGGCGCAAAACAACATCACTTATTGGCTTGCCTCTGGTCAGCAGTGGGGTCCTTACCAAACATGGGGCAGCTTCTAGATCCTTCTCACAGAAACCACCCCTATGGCCCCCTGCTACCAAAACCTTGCCACGTAAACCCACTACAATTGTTTGCCACTTCGTTTGTTTGGTATATTCTTGTTGGTTTGGGAAGTAAAGACTGTTACAAGAGGGTACACATTTCTCACAGAATAAATATTAGGAAAATGGGAAAATTTCTCATAGGGAAATAATAGAAGTCCTGAAATCTAGATCTTCTTTCTTAAATGTAGGTAATTATTTACATTTTAGGTAATTATTTACATTATTTACATTTACAGAAGAGTATCTTACTCCAATTTTAAACTATGATATTACTCAATGCTGCCTTTTACCCCTGTTTTCAAATATAGTACAAGTTCTCAGATGATCTTTACTGTTAAAATATTTATTTATAAAATTAAATCCTCTGATAACCTGAGAAAATCAGAGCAGAAATGGTCACAGAAGGAATGGGGCCCTCTTGTATTCCTTATCTATGCATATAAATTTTGCCCATGCTGAACATATCTCTATATTTTACTTAAAGTTAACCTGTGGGAAACAGGGAGAGAACAAAAGGGATGGGGAAAAATGTTGCCCTATGCTGAAAATTAATGGGTACAACAGAATTTGCCACCTAAACTGCAATCCTGCGCATCTGAGAAAAATGAATCGGCCTGTACATAATTTTCATCTAAAGCTAACTCACTGCACAGTTATTGCTGTTTGCACACACCAAATCAGAAGTACCAAAACCATAGTTCTTATTTATCTATGCTACAGAAACACAGCATAGCAAGACTCAGCTTTTCATAAATCTTCATTTCAAAAGATAAGGAAACTAGCAGGCTACAGGCATCTGCCACTCAGAAAATTGAACTATATATAGCATTCTCTACTGTTCAGTTTAAAAATAAAAGTAAAATTAATTACTCTTACATACATGAAAACCATTCACGCTTTGAAAACTGCAATTATCTATCAAAGTTACTAAAACCTTGTACTAGAGGCAATGGTAAATGGTGACAACTATTGTTTTCAACCACACACAAAAACAAAAAAAGTAAAAAAATAAAAAATAATAAATAAATAAAAATAAAAAATTGTTCTTTTGGATCAAGATTTTGAAGTATATTTTTGACACACAGATTCTTATTGCTAGCTGAAAGTAAAGCGTAGATCATACTCTAAAAAGACAAGGTATTTGTTGTTTTTTTTTTTTTTAATACTTTTAGGAATTGTTATGGCCACACTTTTGACCAATCCAAATGAATGCTGCTACCCTTAGAAGACTTTGTGTACAAGACAACACAATAATGACTGAAAGTATAAGTTCCTACAGAGGGAGTCTGTAGGAAGTTATTGTCCTTCCCTATGAGAAGAGAAATTGCTCCAGATTTCTGTTATAGAGGCATAGGACTGAAGCATATTTTTACAGGTAAGTAAGTATGAAAAAAGGCTGTTTTCTAAGTGGTGATGAGACACCTTTTCAAAGCACATGGAAGATATTTGTCTTTTTGAATCGTATCCAATGCAAAAATGATGTCATGTAGAAATAAGCAGAAGTGAGCATCAGCCATATTTCAGACATGAATACGTGGTGTTCTGCAGCAACAGCTGCGCCTTGATGAAAAAGCGTCCAGCATTTGCAAAGAGGAAAAAAAAAAGTTATCACCCCTGCAAGAATTGTTGGGGACCAGATGTTAAAAGCCACTACAGTCTGTTTATTTCAGAAGGAAGTGCTGTAAAAAACGTTAATCAGGTGGTTTTATGTGGTTTAGGTTGCTCTACTTGACTGTTTTATAGGCTGATGTTATTGGTATTAAGTCAGCATGTTATATATCAATACAAAAGTAATAGCTATCAATACAGGACAAAATTATTAGATAAAGGAGAAGCATACTATGACTTGTATACAATGTATATATATACACACAAGAAAATATAAAGTGAAAAATTGTCATGAGGAATCAATACAAAATTATCCTATCATATATTGGCAGTAACGATTCTTTGAAAAGCATAGCAGAAGCTAACAGAGAAAAGCTTCCTGGAAGAAATAAGAAGCACTCTAAACTGCACACTTTTAATCAAGCAAAAATATGCAAAGTTCAATTTCCCACCACACAGCTATACCAACATAATTCTAAAGCAACCTTAATTAAATTAGTGACTTACACCTGTGTAACTGCAAATCCAAGTCAGGGCAAGATTCAGACCTTCTAAATTCCTGTTGCATAGGAGAGCAATACAAACCATTTGGCATGCAAGGAAGTCTTTTCTGTTACCATTTTTCTTAAGAAGAAGCACACTTCAGGAAACAAGTGACTGGACCAGCACCTTGTAATGAGATTCTTTTGGAAAGCACAGAAGTACCAATTCACAAGCTAAGGAAGAGCTCATAAGCATACAAAATCCACGTTCAGAAAATGTGGTGCTGGAAGCCTGTGCTCCACATGTTTCAGGGGACAGAGAGCCCTAGAGCAGGCAGCCTGGCCTGCTTGGCCACCAAGTTTCAGAAGTTAAGGAGCCCCCTCCTCTGAGGCAGCAATGCTGGGGTTTCTGTGAATAACAGCAGAAAAACAGTTCTTAAACAATTTAATGCCATTTCAGTTCAGCTCTGTCATTACCCTACACACAGAAAGTACTAATACCAAAACAGCGGCAGTACCTGCATCTGAAATGCCAGAGCCTTTTATTGTTAGCAGTAAACAGAAATCTGAACTAATGCTGTGTTGAAATGGAAAGTAAACACACTGCACCATCTATTAAAAACATCAGAGAGTGAATGAACATAATTTTAGATTTTTTATTTTATTTTATTTTTTTTCAGTGAGGTCAAAGGACCTCAGAAGTAAAGGAATCTGACACCATTTTTGCTTTAGGATTTGGTAAAAGAATTTCACAAACTGAGGTGTGTGGAGAGAGAGGGTCAAAAGCTGCTGTTTATTACAGCAGGGTAAATCCTAGCATTGCTCTGGATATATGAGCAATGTTAGAAGTGAGCAAGCAGAGCCACATCCAGCTCTGGGTGACTGACCCTCTGTCATGCAGCAAATAGTGAGGTTGCACGGATTAAAGGCAGTTCCAGGGAGATGAATTAAGCACTGGATCAAACAATATGCAAGCAGACAGCAGAATGTTAAAGGTATGGCAATGTCCTAAGAGAAATCCCTTGGTGGAAAATCAAGGAAGCGTGCAATGCTATCTTGTGTTTGGACTTGAGAAAAACAGAGAATCTTGTGACTGCCAAACCAGCGTTCTACATCTTCCACACCCAGGTTTTTCCTTTTAACCTTGTGCAGCTACTTTCAAAGATACTCAAAGCACAGAATTTTACAGATGCTTCTGACTGAGCATAGCCTAACAAACTTACTTTAACACGATATAGTTTACTGAAACCACAAGCAGATACTGACCTATGACATATATAAAACACTTTTTGTATACAATTTTGCAAATGCTATATGTGAAATATTCATATTCAGTAATACTCATGTATCCCTCCACATTCTGAAGGCATCAAGAAGCTGCAGCTGCTAAATATTATTTAAAATGATTTTTCATTAGTTTTTCAGTGGCCTTCATTCCAAAGACAAAATTAGACTGTAATAAATAAGATAATAAAAACGAAGAGGTATTGAGTATTGAAAATAGTCTTTCATCTTCAGTCAGATCACACAGCTAGTAAGTCTGCTTTCTGAACAGTGCATGGGAGTGTGTATGGGTAAGGGCTTGATACAGCTGTCAGTATCTTCATCGTATAGACCAGAAGTCTCTCCACCATTTTGTAATACTAAAAATGTCTAAGGTCAAACCTATTTGCAATAGTCCACCTTCCCGTATTGTGTTAGACACTTCTGTGGTTGGTAGAGTACTGTTATTGGTTTTATCAGCACTGTGCTTGAGAGCACTTCTGTTTTGAATGGCTCCTGTGTGGAAATGGTACATACACTACAGTTTTGATGGTCATGCAATTGATGACCAATGCAACTGAAGTAAAGTGATGTCTCCAGTGACACATCAGACACCACAACACAACTCATCAGACACCACAATACAACTCAAGACAGTTCTGGTTGCTGTGTTAGGAAACAGCTGTGTGGTAAGAACATCATACCACTATTAGCTTTGCCCTTGAACTCACAAATTCATTTGGTAAGAGACCTTTCCTTTTACAAGCAGACTTTTGCTATTAATGCTGCGAGAATAAAATGTTGGTGAGTGAAGAGCAACAACAGAAAAAATCCCAGCTGAATTAAATTATTATTTGTAAGACATTCCGAGATATTGATCTGCTAAGTAATTCATGCGGTTCAGTGCTGAACAAAAGGTACAATTTTTAGAAAATGTGTTGTAGGGCATAACTTGTAGAATAATTAAAATTTTAAAATTACTTTTTTTAACCTAACACCTTCACTTTCACTTCAACAAAATAACGTTACATGACTCAATAGTATAATGACAAGAGGTTTATGGAGAAAATTTTGCATTAGGCCTATGAGAATTTCTCTTGCATAATCTGATCGATACTTTGCTTCTCCCTTTGACTTTCATATACTGCAGAACATTTAAAGTAAGTAGAAAAAATGGAATAAAGAAAAGACTGTGCCATTTAAATATTCAAATGTAGCATGCTTGGAAAATGTAAATTCAGCTATCACTCTCATAAAATATAAGCTTTTTCTTCAAAAATGTGAGCATGACACAACCTGTTAAAGGTCTTCCTTTTTATTCTACCAGCCATCTAAATTCTTACGTTGGATTTAAAGGTATTTGTATTGCCATAAATACGGGCAAGAGCAGAGGAGTGGTAAAAGAGGAAGATTGATAGGAAATGACCTTAATAAGCTTTACGGATTGTTTAATCTCAGAAAGAAAAACAAAAAACAATAATAAGTTAGAAGCTAGAGATCCATTAGAAATGTGCCTAATTTGTGGTTTAACCCTGCATTTGACATTTAACTTAGTTTTACCGATTCCTTAATCCTTCTGGCCTTCAAGCCAAAATATCTTTTAATTAAAAAGCTATAAATGTGCCCCTTTGGCCATCTCTTAAATCTGAAATCCTCTTAAATTTCCCCTTAAAAATCTAATCCCCTTAGTCCCTTAGGTAAAAGCCCTGGCTCGGCAGTGCTGTGGCGCAGTGCCCGTCAGAGCTGAGCAGCCTGACCAGGCTGCAGGCAGACTCGGCGCCAACCGTGCAGGTGCCTTCTGCTCCTCACCTGACCCGGACTGGCTCCCCAAACGGGACAGTGGGTCGGGAACAGCATACAGCAGCACACAGAGGTCCCGCTCCCTCTGACCGTTCATCGAGGATAATGCCACTGCTTGTGGCTCAGCACACAGAGGGGCACTGCTGAAACTGGTGGCAGGTCTCCCCTGATACAGCTGGCTCCAGGATCTCCTCAGGATGTTTCCAGAAACCTGAATGGAGTTAGACTGCTGCTCTCTGTTGAGCCCAAAGAGCATCCTACCTCTCTGCCACGTAGCTGGGGCTATTAAATATCAGCACTGAACTCAGACAAGGAAGTAGGATACATTGCTGAATTGCTGGTGCATCAAAGAATGAATCCTTTCTCTCCGGCATCACCTTTCTAGTAACAATTATACCAGTCAGACCCTTTATATAGACCAACTGATAGATCTTGAACAGCTGAGTCGTTGGATTTTTAATTTCTACCACACACTTTTAGTATCAATAGGAAATAAAAACAACCACATTAATTCCAAATTGTAACTCAAAAGAACTGAGACAAAAGGTAATATCTATGACATATGGAAGGGACAAGTGGATTTTCCTAAGATATTTTTTTCTGTCTTTGAGGAAAACACATTTGTACTTAACAGGAAGAAAAAAAATCCTTGTGCCAAATTATTGTTCTGTCTCAAAATTAAAAATCAAGATTAGAAGCCAACCATATTTCTCAAACATGACATGTTCTCTGCACCATATGCTCTGAAGAGAGATTCATTTAATTTTTTGGAACAAATCCATGTAGTTGTCAAATTCCAGGACTCCACCCAAAGTCATGTAATAGGTTTCTTCAAGGTGCATCACATTCTGCTGTTTTCCAGATTTGAATTACATTGCTCCGCATAAACGACATTGACAGCATCTCAGCCTGATAAAAAATTCCTAACCTCAGAAGGCATTGAGAGCCAGCCAGATCAGTGCTCGTATGCTAAAAATGACAATGTAGGATAAGGCCCTTAAGTTACACAAAGTAAATGTATAGAGAATTAGATACCTGAGAGGAGTGCTTACAATAGCCAGCCTGCTGGGACACCAAAACCAGCCAGACTAAAGGAAATTGTGTTTCAAAAGGCAGTAACTAAATTACTTGTTACAGAACCCAAATCATCTCCTTGGGAGGCAGTTATCCACATCTTAACAGCAGGTTGACCAATACCCAAAACTGGATGATTAAAGTCTGAGTGAACCACCAACTAAATGTAGCAAACAATTCTTCACACTCTTCGAAGGAACCTAGCCTGATATACTGGATCCCAAAATCATTTATGTTTGGGACAGATGAGCATGCACATAACCACTGGCCAGCACATCCTGAAAGGGACTTGAGCTTTTAAGCCTAACAAGATAGCAGGACAAATTTTAAGACAGTGGAATACATGGAAATGCCATTCACTTTTTACATGATAATCTAAGGTTTATTGTCATGTTTGTAGGTTATTCTTAATGAGAACTTTGAGCTGGATGTTATGTAAACACATTGGTAGAGTCTCAGAAGAGAATCAAAATGCTCTTGCACAGAGCTTTCTAAGGAAGAGGGCTGCAACACCGGGAAAGAACTAGTGCTCCACTTGGAGCACCTGAAATACTCCCTTGAATGTGTTTTATCATTATGCTTAAAAGCTATTTCCATTGAAAAGTAGGGAAAGTGGAGAACAATTTGAATTATGAGTGTATACTTTTCTGGGCCAATCAATCACACCTTAGAGTCTGCTTCTAGTACCGAGGCACAGAAGTTATTTCAAAAATACAGTTCTTTGCTCTGTCTACAATATGCTGTGAAGTGAAAGAACCTGTTTTAAGAATTGCCTACTAAGTATGAGAAGAACTTTAGGATTCATCTTACAAAAGAAGAGTTAACCATATGGAAGAGCTGAACTAACAGAAACCACTGCTACCAAGTATTTAGCTAGAGACACCGGTTGACTGAGGACCAGAGTGGCTGGTTGAGTTGGCAAGGGAGAGAAAGACAAAGTAACTCAGATCACAAAATCACACACCTTAGGGCTTTGTTACTCGGCAGGATAGTTTACAAAAATCTCACATTTGCCTCAATTAAGAAAAATTCTGCACATTAGCTTTATTTCAGGAATTGTGGCATCTTTTTGTATATAGTTTATATGGTTTATAGTCTTTTCCCCTATATTAAAATATAATTAGTCAAATTCATGTTTGTGGGGCTGCATCCACATTAATAAGTAGCATGGCCAAACCAGAGGGTGAACTAGTTGATGCTGAGCACCCAACGTGATACTCATATACTTCAGGGATTTTTCTTTGGACTAGATGTAGCCTGATTCTGTGGGCTTGGCATTCATTAAATGTTGGGGCAGACATGTGCATGCTGGGAGCACAGCTTTGAGTTCATTTTCATTCAAAAAGGAAATGAACCAAATGCTCCAAGCTCATTCTTCAAAGCAAACCAGAATGCAGCAAGTGGAGGGGAAATTCACTTCCAAACTTGATGCCTGTTTTGAGGTAAAATGCTAATGCAGACTCATCCTGAGCACTACAAAGTTTAATGTTATTCTTTCTAGTGTTTCTAGGTGAGGAGGTCCCACCAGAATTTTACTACCATTCCTGTTAAATTTGAAACCATTATTCTTGCCACCCATCAAGACCTAGCAGAAGAGTAACACATCAAAATAATGTCTTTCATATAATGTTAGCAGAAAATATTTGTGAGGGATGGAAAAGGACCTTTGTGTATTGCAGCCAGGCTGCTCACTGAATAACAAACAGCATCTGGCTGAAATAAGAACTTTCCCAGTCTCTTTAAAGGGCTGACTACCATTTTTTCTCTCTTTCCAAAATAAAGAAGAAATAATTCTGAAGTACAAAATAAATAAAAATTGCTCTTTTTTCAGTAGAGAGTGTTTTTGAAGGAAGTGGGACAAAGATTGGTTCAAACTCTCTTCTGTATAAATGGACTTGAAGCCACTTCAAGCCCACTCCGAGCCAGTTCTTCCCCACAAATTAGGGGATGCTTGAGTCGCCCAGCTCCTAAACTGTAGGCCCTCATCCTTTCTCACCCAATCTGTACTTAATGCAATGCTTCCTAGCCACCCCTTGACTCCACTGAAACAGCAATGGCACAAAAATATCTATATAGTGCTGTGAGTCACCCCCAGCTGCAGTCTATTTCTCTGGGACAGAGGAGGGCCAGTCCTCGGGAAGCACCCTGTGGTACCAGGTTTAAACCACAGGCTGCAATGGTGGACCTCGGTGCTGCCACCTGATAGCTGTGCTCCCACCTCACCTTGGAAATTATCAGATCTGAAAATGGTGTTAATCCTACAGGGAGGCCTTAAAAAGGAACAGTGAAGCAGAACAAACAGCACAGCTTTGGGTGTCCACGTCTTCTCTATGAGCGTTTTGTTTGCTTCATTCCTTTGGACTGCTCTATTGAACATTAATGCCTAAATTCTATGCAAATCGTATTTTAGCAGGCTTTGTACCTTTTCACATTTGGCTCCAAAGTGACTGCCTGGGAAGAGAACCTATATTTGAGAGTCACCAACCAACGTGAGTGCAGACAAGCTGCTGACGACCATGCTGACCTTGCCTTCTAGGCCCTAAGCCAAAGGCTAGGCCTCCATTTACAGAATCACAGAATCACAGATTGTCTAGGTTGGAAGAGACCTCAAGATCATCACCTCTGACCTAACACTAACAAGTCCTCCGCTAAACCATATCGCTAAGTTCAACATCTAAATGTCTTTTAAAGACCTCCAGGGATGGTGACTCCACCACTTCCCTGGGCAGCCCATTCCAATGCCTCACAACCCTCTCAGTAAAGAATTTCTTCCTAATATCCAACCTAAAACTCCCCTGGCGCAACTTTAGCCCATTCCCCCCTCATCCTGTCACCAGGCACGTGGGAGAATAGACCAACCCCCACCTTGCTACAGCCTCCTTTAATGTACTTATAAAGAGCGATAAGGTCACCCCTGAACCTCCTTTTCTCCAGGCTGAACAATCCCAGCTCCCTCAGCTGCTCCTTCTAAGACTTGTTCTCCAGACCCCTCACCAGCTTCATTGCCCTTCTCTGGACTCACTTGAGCACCTCAATGTCCTTCTTCACAGAATCACAGAAATGTCTAGGTTGGAAGAGACCTCAAGATCATCAAGTCCAACCTCTGACCTAACACTAACAAGTCCTCCACTAAACTATATCGCTAAGTTCAACGTTCACCTTCCATAATTTCTGTATGATTCTACTCCTTTGATCAAACCTCTTTGTGTCATAAATAGTTTACAGATAAACACCTCAGAGGATATTTTTTTTTTATGCCCAGATGGAAATGACCTTCTCTGTAGTACAGGCCAATACCTTTCCACTTTTTTTTTTTGCTCATTGTATGGAACCTTTTAAAAGCATTATAAATCTTTAAAAGCTAATGGCTCCCATCTAGCTTCTTATCTCCAACATAGCTCTAAAAAAGGAAGTTAAATTGTGTTTTCTACTGATTGTCAGTTGAACTGCATTCATCTCTCTTTGTATCTGCTTATGTAGTTCTTCCAATAATTGCAACATCATCCAGCTTCCACCACATTCAACATTTTTAGACATAATACATTCATATTTATCTTTATCTTAAAAGGCTGTGTTTTGGAATGCTCCTGAGATTACCATAAGTAACCTATTCACTGTAAAATACCATAGTATTACCTAGTATACATCAAACTAAAATCTACATGGATCCATAAAGTTATATTTAAAGCAACCATAGGTTGTTGCATTACAGCTGAGTAAGAGATACCCTCCTTATAACTGCCAGAAAAGGGCATGATAAGGACCGCAATAGAGGCACAGGTACATCTTGTTATGTAGAAACTTTTCATTAAACAATACTGAAAAATGCATTTTTATGTATTTATTTTTTTACTATTATAAAACACTTTCCAACTGTTTTTAACTTATTCCTAATACTTCACATTAAATAAATTCAGATTCATGTTGAGATAAATTATATGGTTACTAAAAATGGACCACATTTCATTGTACTTCTGCACAAGGCCTTTTTTTTGAAGGGCTTCCAAAGAATAGCCTGCTACAGAGCTAGTGATGCTGTTGAGTACACAAACATATAAACTGCTAGAGTTTATATGTTCCTAAACAGGAAGTACATATACACAATCTCCTACAGGAAATTGTGGATAAACAAACCCACTGGTCATTCATATTTGTATCTACATTTATATCTGTTCAGTAGCATAATTAGTCCTAACCATTATCTTCCACTACATTAAATCACTCTCCTTTATGTTCCAGCGATATAGGATTGTGTTCCATAATGAAACACAAGCCACTGTCCATCATTTATCAACAGTCCTGGCTATCGGGGGAGGTCCCAATCGACTGGCGGCTAGCAAACGTGACGCCCATCTACAAGAAGGGCCGGAGGGCTGACCCAGGAAACTACAGGCCTGTCAGTTTGACCTCAGTGCCAGGAAAGCTCATGGAGCAGATCCTCCTGAGAGTCATCATGCAGCACTTGAAGGGGAAGCAGGCGATCAGGCCCAGTCAGCATGGCTTTATGAAAGGCAGGTCATGCCTGACGAACCTGATCTCCTTCTATGACAGAGTGACGCGCTGGGTGGATGAGGGAAAGGCTGTGGATGTGGTCTACCTTGACTTCAGCAAGGCTTTTGACACCGTCTCCCACAGCATTCTCCTCAAGAAACTGGCTGCTCTTGGCTTGGACTGGCGCACGCTTCGTTGGGTTAGAAACTGGCTGGATAGCCGGGCCCAAAGAGTCGTGGTGAATGGAGCCAAGTCCAGTTGGAGGCCAGTCACTAGTGGCGTCCCCCAGGGCTCGGTGCTGGGGCCGGTCCTCTTTAATATCTTCATCGATGATCTGGACGAGGGCATCGAGTGCACCCTCAGTAAGTTCGCAGATGACACCAAGCTAGGTGCGTGTGTCGATCTGCTTGAGGGTAGGAAAGCTCTGCAGGAGGATCTGGATAGGCTGCACCGATGGGCTGAGGTCAACTGCATGAAGTTTAACAAGGCCAAGTGCCGGGTCCTGCACCTGGGGCGCAATAACCCCAAGCAGAGCTACAGGCTGGGAGAGGAATGGTTGGAAAGCTGCCAGGCAGAGAAGGACCTGGGAGTGATGGTGGACAGTCGGCTGAATATGAGCCAGCAGTGTGCTCAGGTGGCCAAGAAGGCCAACGGCATCCTGGCTTGTATTAGGAACAGCGTGACCAGCAGGGCTAGGGAGGTGATCGTCCCCCTGTACTCAGCTCTGGTGAGGCCGCACCTCGAGTACTGTGTTCAGTTTTGGGCCCCTCGCTACAAGAAGGACATCGAGGTGCTTGAGCGGGTCCAGAGAAGGGCGACGAAGCTGGTGAGGGGCCTGGAGAACAAGTCCTACGAGGAGCGGCTGAGGGAGCTGGGCTTGTTCAGCCTGGAGAAGAGGAGGCTCAGGGGTGACCTTATCGCTCTTTTTAGGTACCTCAAGGGAGGCTGTAGCGAGGTGGGGGTTGGCCTGTTCTCCCACGTGCCTGGTGACAGGACGAGGGGGAATGGGTTTAAGTTGAGCCAGGGGAGTTTTAGGCTAGATGTTAGGAAGAACTTCTTCACTGAAAGGGTTGTGAGGCACTGGAACAGGCTGCCCAGGGAAGTGGTGGAGTCACCATCCTTGGAAGTCTTCAAAAGACGTTTAGATGTAGAGCTTAGGGATATGGTTTAGTGGAGGGCTGTTAGCGTTAGGTTGGAGGTTGGACTCGATGACCTTGAGGTCTCTTCCAACCTAGAAATTCTGTGATTCTGTGATTCTGTGATTCTGTGTGAAACTGATTCCCCCCCACCCCAGGATGTTTCTTGAAGAAATCCTACATCTATAAGCATTAAACTGCTGTGATATGACAGAGGATGAAAATGACTAAAAACATCATTTAGCCCATTTTGCTAATTCACTACAATGACAACACCAAGACAGAAAAGGAATTTAGAAGTGAGATGTGTCTCTTCAGCTGCCTATCTACACAAAGAAATTTCTCTTTAGTATCACTAGTGCTTGGACCACACATATGGATTTCTGTTTAAAATCAAACACGAGGAAAGACAAAAACAATTTTGGCAGATTTAGTATAATGACTCTGAGAGAAGACAACTACTGTAAATCACTGGCTAGGGGATCAAAGCCAGTCCCCCTCTTTCTCTGACTTGGATAAAATTATCTGTAATCTGTATATTTAAAAGTATATCTGTCTGATCTGAATGAACTTGTCAGTGTATTATTTGGGGATACAAGCTGTAAATTGCCATGACCTCCAGAAACAGCAGTGTGCAACATTGTATGTTGTACAATCTGAACTCACTCCTCTCTCACTGTCCTAGAAATCCTCTCATTCTTAGGTCAAAATACATTAAAAATCTAAAACATTTATCACATAACATATGTCACAAATGCTGATTCTAAGTAAACTTAGATAGGACAGAGGTCTTAAAATGTAGCTCTCTTCAAAGGGGGTTCCTGCTATGAGGCTCTCAAATACATCAAAATCTTCCTTTTTAAGATATTTGGGACAGAAAATGCAGCATCGAATGTATACAAAGTGGTTGGCGCTCTGTGAATACTACCAAAACCTGATAAAAAATATACAAAATAGAACTTCCAAGGGTGTGCAAGTATTCCAATTCTCTTTGGCTATGGATGTCCACAAGAGGTATGTTCATAGAAGCATGTCATGGGAGGCTGTGGCCTCTTCAACATTAAATTATTTTTATGTTCTGGGCCCCAGGAAATGTATATGCTGCTTTCGTGGTAGTTTGGACAACTGAAATGATTCAAGGATTAGAGGATATGACAGAGGAAGAGCAAGCAGGGAACTTAATTTACACAGCTTAGAGAAAAAGAGATTAAGGGGATATAAAACTGTATAAATATCTTCAAGGATTCAAGGAAATAATATTGAGGCAGTAAAGGGATTTTGTATTGTACCTAAAAAAGGTTAGAAAAATTTACTATCCTAAAACTATAAAGTTTTGGTCAGACAGCAGGAAAAAAATTGCTAAAGTGATTCATAAATGGAGTATTCAACCAGAGAAAACAAGTGGCATGGCTGCACCACAAACATAAGAAACAGAATAATGTATATATTGTATGTAACTGTGGAATAAAAAGGCCTGCAAAGAGCAGAGATCTGATAATTATACCCAGTTCTCATTCTACTAAGATGTTTAAGAGCAGGGCCTTCTAAGATGTTAAAATGCAGAGCCTTTAGGATTGTTTTGCTTTACGTGGTATATGGAGAAGCCCAGAACTGCCAGCTGTTGCAGTTTCAAACACATTTTGCAATATCCGTAGTTTCTTCTTAAACTTTTTGTTTGTTTGTTTGTTTGTTTGTATGGAAGGAGGGGGGAGTTGTTTTCTTGACAGCTTCTTTTTCCATTACACCTTTCTTAACAAAAGGGGAAAAATACTACCTAATGACTTTGGAAGGACTTACAGAAATATTACTGAAATAAAATAAAAACTACCACCACCAACAAAAACACATTTCTTATTCAAAGTCTGCCTACAGTATGATTGCTAAACACACTAGAGTTAGCAGTGTTGGAAAACCAAAGTGAATGAACCTAAATTCAAATGTATTTCAATGAAAATCCCTGGAAACAGTAAGAGTTCCAAAGGGCTTTAGTTAACCACAAAGGAAATAAGATGGATGTCTAGGCTTTTTTTTTTTTTTTTTTTTTTTTTTTTTTTTAATCCACTACCCCATCATCTCCCTATTAACTTCTGAAACTATGTGATAATTCCAACTAAATTTGATGAAGAGGCAGTTCTAGGGGAACTAAGTTTCAATCAGTTTAGCAGTAATCAGCAGCCAAGTAGAGAAAAGAGACTCAAAGAAGTGCCCTCACTGTGCAAAAAGCAGCCAAATAAATGCACCATTATCTGCTCAGCTCAGCACGCCAGGCAGCTGATCAGCAGGGCTGAGGTTGCTGGTTGTCTTTGCATTGCTCAGAGCTGGTCGCAGTACGAGCTGCCAGGTAATGGCCAGGGGACCAGAGAGGGAGCGGAGGGAACCGGCTACCACAGAGACAGCAAAGGAGATATTTTGTGGATGACGTACTGGAGAAATGTGGTAAGAAGCTGGGTGTATTGCAGCTGAGGACAGAAAGCACTAAAAACATGTTGGGAATGAGGCTTTGAAAAGTTTCACTGGCCATAGAATGATTTTTATTTTTTATTCCTACAGACTGGGGCATATACGAAATAATAGTTCTCATTTGTTTCTGTTACGTACTGAGCCTCTTAAGAAAACCCTCTGGAGCCTATGTTCTTTAATTTAAAACCTTCTAACACACCTTAAAAAATTAAGTGCCTGTATTATATTGATCTTTCTGTTTAATTCTGTGTTTTGAATAATACATCACAGAAGTGGCAATGTTTTTATGATATGTTAGTGTCATACATCATAACTAGCACCACTGCTCCAGTGATGTATTATCCACACAGTGGCACTAACCAGAAAGATAAATGCTGGTATACGGACATCTACGTACATCTCTCAAGAAATAGGGATAAAGACAGATTAATTTATACACACTCTAAAATCCAGAAATAAATAAAAAGTCTATCTGGTACAGATTGTGTATTACCTTTGGCAGGATGTATATACATCTTTACAAAAGAAGAAGCGAGAAAGCCATATATTTGTTTTCAAATCAAATATTCTGCAAATAAATCCTGATTCTCTGACTGAAAGGAGCTCAGAGAGGAAGGTACATTGAACACCTTTCCCTTACTGACAGGAGAACCTGAATCAAGGATGGATTGTTCCACACGGTTTTCGGAGCCTCAGCTTTTTTTCAAGAATCAATCCCTTATCCTTAAAAGTGTTTTCAGGGTCACACTATTCATGAAAGAAGCTCCTTTCTGCTAGCTTTCTTACATTGTGCCTGTGTTATAGTTAGTCTCTGTAACAGATGTTATGCTCTTGTATCTTTGATTTTCTATTTCTCTAGCAGGAAGAGTGGAATTATGTTACCCTCATTTACATAAAAAAAAAAAAAAAGGCCATTATTTGACCATAAACATACCACTTTGTTTCAGCTGCCTGCTGTCTTTGCACTTTGTACTTTTTGTTCCTGAAAGTCTTGCACAGAAGGGCATTGTGCTAATGGGTAACTCACTCAGGACCATTCACACACCACTGTTTCTCTGGCAGATAATTTGTGTCCACAAAAGGACAACAAGTGACAAGACATGAGGAAAAGGCTTCAAGCTGCACCAGGGAAGGTTTAGATGAGATGTCAGGAAGAATTTATCCATGGAAAGGGTGGTCAGGCATTGAACAGGCTGCCTAGGGAAACACCAGAGTCATCATCCCCGGACATTTAAGAGATGTGTGGATGTAGCACATAGAGATACAGTTTTGTGGTGGACTTGGCAGCGTAAGGTGATGGCTGGGCTTGATGATCTTGTGGGTCTTTTCCAGTCTAAACAATTCTATGATTCTTTAAAACATTTGAGACATAAATGCCAGATAAATTAAGTGCAATATTTTTCCCCTTCCTACCTATATAAGTAAAGTTGAATAGCAAAGCATGTGGGGTACTAGATAATAATAGCTCATAATAGATAATAATAACTAGATAATAATTAGCTCATAAACCACAATAGTTATTCCAGATTCTGTGGTCTATGTATGAATCACTAATTAAAGCAGGATGAATCAGCTTTGAACTAACGGATTCTCTTCTGAACAGAACCAAACCCAATTTTTTTCTCAAGATTCTACAAAGAAAATTAACTCTATCCCAGCCAAAACCATGACACTTAGTCACTACCAGAAGTAGTGACTATAAGACAAGAACATCAGTTCTTATCAGTTCTTGTGAGATTTCGAGCCTGATTTTCTGCATTTGTGCCTGATGTCCTGATGTATAATGTTATTCTCTTGGCTGCTAGCTCATGACCTTACTGTGATATCACCAAAAATGCTTAGAAAATGCAAAAGAGAACTAGCTGTATGGGAAAAAAAAAAAAAAAAAACAACCCACAAACATAAAGATATCCTTTAGCAAACTTCTGACTACTGAAATATCACCCTGTTGGAGGAAAATTAGTGGTAACAATCGATTTCTCAATTGCTACAATGCAGTATGTAATACTAACAAGTTGGCTTGTCAAGTCTCTTAGCAACGTTAAATCAGTCAGTCAGATGGTATGAATGATAAGATGAGGCATACGATAATGGAATTTTCCAGGTTTGTTACACTTAACCGGGTTTTATCTTGCTTTGTAGAACAACCTTCCTTTTTGTGTGATTAAAACAACACATCCCCTCACTATCAAAGAGTCTGGAAAAGACTCCTTACCTGCTTTCTTGCCTGGCAAGTGGGGAGGGAAGGAAGATGTGGTGGACAGAATAAAGTAGATCAATTAAACAAGTAAGAATACCAGTCTTTGTTGGCTGGACTCCTCTGCTGCAGATTTAATAGTGTATGTACTGGCAAATTTGCCAGGTGCTTTGTATAAAACAATCAGCATGCACAAGTTGTAAGACCATATTCTCATGCTTAATTACAGCAACTGTAGCATCAGCACAGGTTAAACACAGTGGCTTTCAATTTCCAGTATTAATCAGAAGAAAACAATGAAATTCAGTCCAGAAGGCTTTCAATTCCCTGTCCTCATATTGTGGTTTCATCATTCTCTTCCCTGAAAAGGCTTTATTCAGCTTCTGCCTTTTATATCAAGCCTTGTGAATCATTTGAAATAAAATACAAGCCTGATAATTTGTTATAAAGCTGAGACTGCATGTACATCATCAGTCCTGTTGCAAAATTATTTTGTAGAAATGGCTGCTGGTGTTGGTTAGTTCTGTATTTGTTATTTTTTCCTTCTCTTTATGCTTTTGTGTATCTGTCCCCAGAAGATCATAAAATTATTTTAATTAGGGATGTCAACTTCTGCCTGAGAAGCTGAGGGGGTAATTACATCATTTATATGCAAAATGGGTAATTTTCTCCTTGCTCTTCACCGTTCTCTTCTTTCCATTTATTTCCCCGTATCTCCACTCTTCAGAGTTGAGCTATTTAATTTTATTTTGGTCCATCTGGAATATCTCTGCCACTCTTCCATTCTGTTTCAGCCGCAAAAGTAGGAGTTACCCTTACTCCAAACCTTCACAGCTCTTTTATCTAATGTACTCCTGACTCTATTTAATATCCATAGGGAGTTGAAGGTCCACCACGACACACAGAAGTGGCTTCTGACCTCTTGTACCAATCATCGGTAACATTTTACTTAGTCTTATTAAAGAAAAGAAAATTGCAGAGAAACTGGATATGAAGATGAAAGCTTTAAAAGGACAACAAAAATAGTGTGGAAAGGAAATGCCATTTAGAAAGAATAGATCTACTAAAAATTCCAAAATGTCCTTAACAAATAAAATAAAATAAAATAAAAACACAAATAGGTGAGGATTGCACAGCTAGTAAAATTACAGTTGACTGGAAAAGCAGCGTAGCAGACTGAAGGGAATTGAGCTCAAATCAACTGCCCATTAGAAAGAGCGCAAAGCTAAGCAGCATTCAGCCAAACATTGGATGAAGCTGAGACTTCAAGAAGATTTCTTAGATCTGAGTGGTTTCTAAACCACAAGTAAAATATATTTAACAGGTACATTCTGTAAAAGAATGTGCAGAACTAGAGGGCCCAGCTTTGTGAGCAGTACATGAGGAAACTTAAAACAACTTCTGCCTCTGTGCTTGAAATGAATGCCAGCCAGAAATGTCAGAGGAAGACTTTTTTTCCTGACATTATCTCATTCTGAACATCTTAATTCCCTTTTATTTTTTCAGCTGATTATGCAGAGGTGGTAAACTTTGAAGGAGGTGGTAAACTTTGAAACTTCTCACAAACAGATAGAATAATGTAGATTAAAAAGGCACATATGAAAATGTGCCATTTAAATGGAAAACATGCAGAAATGTGAAATCACTGAAGTTCTCACATTTAAGAACAAGTGTTTAAATTTGGTGGAAATTTGTTCCTAGCAAGAAACCAAAGACTGGCTGGCATTTAGGACAAACTACCTAGACTACTAATATCTGAATGAAAATTACTGTAGTATCATCCAATCCAAACTGACATTGCTTTCATAATGTTAATCTTACAAAGAGTGATATGATAAGGAAAGAGGCCTGAGTCGTTAAGAAATGCAGACAATTTTTGGTACGTAAAGGAAAAGACAAAGTAAAAAAAAAAAAAAAAAAAAAAGTAAGAAACACAAAACCTTAGAGTTTCACTGAACTATTTATTTGCAAGAGTTTGCAAAAGTCAGTATAATAAAACATGGACAAAAAGGGTGACCATTAATTCAGAGGACTTTTTCACAGAAACAAGATATGTAGTTATAACAGAGAATAATTTAGCTATTACACTGGAAGCAAATGTGTATTTAAATCTCCCAGTGAGTTGGACGCTGGAGCACACACCAAAGTAACGGCAGAAATGATGGTAAGCCACAAAAGTATACAGTAACTGGGAAATTCAGAACTTGATGTGTATATAATATTGTGTTGATTTCTCAACACAATAGGAAGGAAAGAACAGGAAACCAGTACCCCATAATATAAAAAGAAGAAAACTACATCACTATTTAGGTGAACCAAGAGTACTAATTCATTTTCAGAGGAGATGACGATAAAATTTTAGCAAAACAAATAACATGGATACTGAGGAAAAAAGTATTCTTGGGTGAAAAATATAGCCCTTATGCTTGGCTTCATAATTCATCCCTTAAAAAAAAACAAAACAAACAAACAAACAAAAAACAGGATCCAAACAGAGATAGGAATATTGGAGAATATCCTTTCATGCATAAGGAATTTCATAACAGATTTTCTCAATTGTCTATCCCCTTGCTTGTACCTCCTGCAGAACTACCCAGATGCTGATGCAGAAGCTGGACATGCTCCTTGCTTTAGCAGTCACAAGGGGAGGGGAACAATGAGCACTGGCCTTTTACCAAATAGATAAGTAAATAAATAAAATAATTTGTTACTCCTCTGTTGTGTTTTTTGGGCATCTGAGAGAGACAGAAGATAGCGGAATGCTTCTTTTGTATCAGAGGGGCCCTAACTGCATTACTGCACCTTCAAATACATTTGAAGGAAATAAATTTTCCCCAGACTACATCTTCAGTTATTTCTGATATCCAAGTTTTTCCTCTGCATACATTTTAACAGCTTACCATGGAACTGTTCAAGTGGTAGATTTAGACCCAGATATAAACTGCACTTGCGAGTGATTTTTACTTTGACCTTCCTGATGCTGATGAAAGAATTTATATCATACATTTTTTTGATTCTCTTGAAGAAATCATTATTATAAGCAAGAGGTGAAGGAGATGTAATCAGTTGTCTATTGAGCAGACAATACAATTACTCAGCAGACTTTAGTAAAAAAAAAAAAAAAAAAAAAAAGAGAGAGAATGTAAGATCTACATTAAAGGTATTTTGAGAAGTGATAGAAGAGCTTGAATGGAAGTTTTAACAAGTTCAGGTAAGAGCCAGACTGCAGGTCTAAACCTATTTTAAAAAGTAAATTGTTTTAAATTTTCATTTGTTAAAAGCAAAACCATGCAGCGAAGGCACTAATACAGTCAAGTACAGTGGTGAACTGAAATCATCATAAATATGCCTACCTTAGACAAGCAAAGCACATAAAACTCTTTCAAATGGTGAAATATATAAAGAAATAAGAACCTAATGCAGCAATTCAAGACAAAACTCCCAAAGAGAAACTGAGACATCTCAGTAATTAAAGATTCTCACTATCCATTATCCACGAAAACATTACTCCTTGCCTATGGAGGCACTACACCCTCACATACTCAATTCACTCCTCCAGTAGTGGGACAGATGCCCCCAGAAGTCTTGGCCTTCTTGGAAGCTAATAAAAAATTAATTAAGAAATTTTGTGATCCATGGGTTAACACAGATAAGAGTGGCAACATTACCTGAGGAAAATAATGCAAACCACCTTTGAGATACCCTGCCAGGAAGCTTCTGCAGCCAGTTGGCTTGCCATGCCTGATGGACCCGTAACCACTACACAAGGCCAATGAGTTCAAACACAGGACATAGATGCACAGGCTGCTCTGTTCCTGAAGGATTTCTGACTACTTCTATTATCAATGCTATGACCATTTTGAGGGTAAATGAAAGAGATTCCTCTCCTCTACAGACCTTTCTCAGTTTTATGCTCTCATTACTTATGATGACAATTAATAATAATTTCATTGCTCTTCCTGAAATTGTAGCATGATATTATTGTTGTTGTGTGAGATTCAAGTTTACCTAAGTGTCCTGCTTACACACTCCAGATGGGTGCTTTTACAGAGTTACGACTAAAACTTGCACTCCTTAAAGTGCGTGGACTAAGTGACTGGAATACTTTGTTGAATTGTGTTGTTTTAAATGAAACATGGTACCACTACCTACAAACCTCTTGGGGCTTTCTGACACTAGCCTCTCTGAGCTGATCTGGGTACCTGATACCAGGCCTTTCTGAAGGGAGGATCTAAGAGGATTGGAAATTCTCAAAGTGATAGCATCAGACCAAACAGATTTTTCTATTTCTGCTCTTATTAGTAAACCTTACCCCAGAAACATGCTACAGTACACTGTGCCAGTACTTGATGGATTATCCTGGCAGTAAAATAATCAGCTACCCAATTTTTCTTACCAAGAGGAGAAGCTTGCAGGAAGGCAGTTCTGAAATTTTTAGGTTTAGTTGCACACTACGTACAGTGGAGAAGCATTCCTTTGGTTTGCCATTTCTTTGTTTTGAGGTCAGCACTGGCTTTGGCAATCACAAAGGACTATTCTGTTGCTCTGGCTTCAGAAACCATTCTCCTCTACTGAAGCTGTTATGTTGCACCCACTACCATGGTATCTGAGGCCAACTGAACCAGCTGGGAGTATTTGTGCAAGTCCATTGCTGCAAACACAGTCATCATGCAAACGAAGGGTGTAATTCATCAAAACACTCAAGGAAGCATATAGGTACAGAAAATTCTGATACATCTTGTGATATTCTTAAAATCTGGTCCATTATGTGAAATAAAAAGCTTGCAATTCATTTGTGCCTGTACAAAAATTTCAGTGCAATCTCTTTGATATATTTGCTATGCATGCCATAGGAAGGAAAAAGTGACAAATAATTGAATATACTGGAGAAAAACAAAACAAAACTCTTTTACCTTATTCCTATTTCTTTGCTCAAAATATTTTGTTAGGTCTCAAAGACATAAAAATCCATGTCATTAAGAAAAAACATTTATAAAAAACATGCAAAAATGAAGTAATACCAGTATCCATTCAAGCTGAACTTGTAACTTTTCTTAATTTCATATTCTTAACTGCTGATCACAGACAACTGTTTTTCAGAAATAAAATTTTGTTATACTCAGAGAAACTAAAATAGAACAAATCCAGTAATACATTTCCTTTGTCAGGTTCATATTGTTTGTCTTTAACATCTCCTAGACTTTAGAATAAGAGATAATATGTCTAGTATTTCCATCATCTCTACCCTGAGTAATAAAAAAAACTGCTCTGCTACTCAGCTCAGATTCTAATTATCCCATCTCCAAGGTTAATTTCAATGTGGAGCTGTAAATAGATTAATACACTGTGTTCAAATAAAGAAAACATTTACAGAAAAATCACCATATGGACACTATTTAGACAGATGATCTAATTATCATAATGCCCAATGAACTGATGCAGGAAAGGTTTTAGAGCAGGATGCTTCTTTCTGGACTTTGCCCTCCCATCTTGTACTACAGTAGAGATGATGATATTCTCTGAAACCCCATGACTGTTACGTTCTGACTTTACATGATAAAATTAGTCATTTGTAATATGCAAAAGGTGTTCTTTAACTATAAACGAGCTGTAAGACCCAAGGAAAGTTGCTTTAAATATTGGGAAAAATAAGACTACTGATGAAGACTGAAGAGGTAATTCTGTAAAATAAGCTGTTTTGAGAGAAAAAAAAGGAGAATTATTTTAATATTACAAGTTACAGTCAGATGTGTATCAATATGCCTGTTTTACAAGTAATCATTGTAAGGTCTGGAACTAAATTGTGTCTGCATTTCTTTTGAGCCTTTCTTTGCCCCACTTCATATTCTCATAGAATTTACTTGTCGCTTAACCTTCTTACACAGACAACACAAAATATATGATAGCTAGTTAGTTATTTTTAGTCAGGCTAAAACATACTGATCTCTGGGAAACATGCTATTTGTACAATTCAAAAGCTGTTTTTATCACCACTATGCAATAAATTGTAAGAAAACACCTTGTTCAGTTAATAATATAACCTTAATACTCAAAGAATTAATATGTAAACATCCACAGTGCCCTTTTCCTTACAGTATTTTTTCAGTATACCCCATCTGTGCACAACCAGCTTAACTGTTATTAAAGTGTTAGTGACATATCATGGCTAAGAGAGATCTAAGTATCAATTTGAATAACATTAAAGCGATGACTTCCCATTTTGAAGGAGACAGACACTACTTAATGATGTATGTATACAGATCAGCAGCATAGAGCCTAGAGCTTTCTTGAAGGTTCTTCTTAAACAGTACTGAGGCATTAAGCCTTTAGATTTCCTACCAAGCTCATTGAGCTTGGAACTGAGTTTATATCATTTAATGTCTCTTAGTGATTGCTGGACCATTAATCAAAGCACTTCAGCCAGAATACACAAACCACGGGTGCAATAACGTTAGGTGATGACAGGAAATGTCAACTCACTATCTACCTTAAGTTACTTCTATTTGACAGTGACCAATATCTGTGGTGGATTCTATGTTCAAACATTCAGCTAACCTCTTTCTTGTCTTTTGGCTCTGAATTCCTTGTTTCTGTTGTGTATCACAACCTTAAGCATAATTACAGCCCTGCCCCAAAATATGCAGCTGTACAGAATATATTGCAGTAAAAAATCTGGAAGATATTAAGAGCTATATAATAGCTTCCAGTAACGAATAATGTGTATTCTCTTGATCATTGTACACTCTCCTTTTTAACAGTCCATATTACCCTAGCAACTATATAAAGTATCCATCTTAGCAGTAATAAATAAAGAGAATCTCAGTCAGAAGTAGAATCTCCTTGACTTCTGGAGTACTCCAGAGTATGAATGGAGATCTGTGGGTGGAAATATCTATCCTCAGAAGAACAAACTTTTAAGTTAGATAAAGATACTGCAGAGTAATTAAATGAGTCATCATGAACAATATGTTCACCTCTCTTTTGGAACTGTAAAGATAAAGATGTAAAGTGAATATTTGTTTTTGCTTAGCATAATTCCTTTCAGTATCATCAGCAATCTTCAGATGCAACCTATGACAACATGTGAGGAAAACTATACATTTTATTATGACTTCAGTTGTTTAAAATCCAGAAGGCACTGCAATTAATTATTTTAAAGTATATTACAGTATTTTGAAGAACAATGTGTATCATTAAGAAAACATTACGTGCAAAAATAGAATTATCTTCAAGTTAAGCCATCATGCATCTTGGATCTTTGGGGTTAGTCCAAAGCCTTTACAGTGAATGTTACCCACATGATGAGAGTTAGGCTAGACTATAGAGCTCTGATTCATTACAGCACCATAGCTCATGACGCCATAGTTCAATGAGACTAGTCATTTGTTAAATGCTAAGCACATGCTCAAGTGTTTTGTTGGATTAATGCCTGTATGCAGAATGGCTCTACATGAGCTGTATCTGCCAAAAGAGAATGAAAGCAAGTAAAATAAATGGTGGGAAAGGCACATCTGTCTGCTTTATATGTATATATAATAAATAAAAATAAAAATAAAAATAAAAATAAAAATAAAAACTATCTTCACACCCAAGAAAGATATCAAGATCAACCCATATGACAAAGAGCAGTCAAATTTCCATCACAGAGAAAAAGTGACATAATGCAATAAAGCTTTTACTACAAAAGAAGGGATTCCACCATTGAGGAATTTTAGGCTACACAGCATTTTCTAAATGGTCTTAAAAAATAAAACAGGTGGATGTGCAGAAGAAAAAAAAAAATCTGCTTTCTATATGTTAACATATGGTTTCCCCTCTTAAGAGTTTTTCCTACAATACATGATTATGGAAAAAAAAAATATCTCTACATCTCTACAGTTTTGTAGCAATTCTGTTTTGTATGTACAGTTTTTGTTTTTGTTTTTTTAATAACAAATATTAATGCTACAGTAAAAGCAGATGTTATTCGAAAATGAAAATATTTTTCATCTTTTTCAAACATTCCTACATATGGTCAGTTTATTATATGTTTTAGATTTAATTTACATCCATAACTACTGTTTTCATACAGAAAAAGCTTTATTGGTTGGACAAGTTATTTGCTTTTAAAAATAAGATGTAGATGTTCTTTGAGATGTTCAGATTTTATATAATAACTAAAAAGAGAATGAAACATTGGCAAGAGATGCACAAAATTGCCTTCATTTTTGTTCTCACATTTGCCAGCTTGCTGTGTCCTTTGCAGAGATCATTGTACCAAAATGCTATTTCACATGTTAAGATGATTCACAGTAGGGAAGCATATTCTTGTATTATTTTCATCAAAAGGAACTTATATTTCTTTTGCCCATCTGAATATTACTATTAGACTGCTAATTTACACTTTAGTAAAAGGGTCAGGAGTATTCATTTTTTTGATGACTTGATACTAGCTTGAAAAAGAATTTTTAGTAGCTCTTGTAATTTGCCACTGTAGATTCCAGTGACTTTGAATTATATATATATATTATAAAACAAAACTCTGGAAGAATTAATATTTCAAGGTGTTAAGTCTTTTGTATTTAGGAATAGTCTCTATTACTGTAATAAAAATAGAGAGTCTCATATCTCAGATACAGCCCCTTGGTATACTTGGTATTCAATACTTAATTAAAATTGAAATTAAAACAGTAATGCTTGTTATGTTAGCATTCAATAGGACACAGACTTTTATGGTAAGGTATCCTTCAAGACTGCTTTTCCCCCCAGAATAACTGGAAACTTTCTCAGGAAGACCACAGTGCCTTTCCAAAAGACTTCCCAAGTTCTATAGATAAGTACCATGACACATGAATCAGTTTGTTGAATTTGGATAATGTGTCAGCAAGAAACCTATTTGATCAGAAGCTCTTATAAAATAAGAACATAATGATCACAGTTGCTGAATTAATGGGCAGTACTTGGATGATAGTGATTGGTCATCTGTAGTCCAGCCCATGCAAGCAGAACTTTGTAAATATGTGCTGTGTGTTAAGGAGACTGTACCACATAAAAGTGCCATATGTGTTAGCAGTGAGGATAAGAATAAAATATATTTTTTTCATATCACATTGACATGAGGTCATATTTTCTACCCATGCAAATTGTCCTAGTTGCACTGACCATAATGAAGGCACAGACACTTTGCAACTACTGCAGATGATATGACCCATATATTAGTTAATTGTAATGAATGTATATAATCCAAATGGGGACAATACCATAACTGGGAATTGGCAAGCCTTCTGTTTGTTTCATTCAGGTAATTACAGAAGAGTTGTAAGATAGCATTCATATCTTCTGCCCTTTTCAGCGTTCTTTCATATGTAAAGAGCTTAATGATACAGTTATCATTTTTATTGCATCTAATGCTTATTTGTATTGCTAAGTGACATACAAGATTTTCTGTTCAGGGTTCATTGAGGTTTTACAATGTTTGGGCTTGTTCTCCAATGAGTTTTCTTCTCCCTCTTCTAAAAGCAAGACTGAAGGAGAATGAAGATTGGGGAAAAAAAAAAAAAAAAAGTGATTCTTAATCAAAATCACAGGATAAACTCACAAGCATATGTTTTACTAGCTGAGAAACAATTATCAGAAGAAAACACAGCCAAGGAAGTGAAAGAGGCTCCTGAGGTAACCAAAAAGTATTTATCACCAAAAATGAAGAGGACTTGCTGCTTAAAGTAAAAGTAGCAGGAACTGAGCACAATTTGGAAGTGTAAAAACTTGGAAGCTCGTGCCATGCCAGTTCCTTACCCACACTATGTCTGAAACAAGGAGTGCAGGGCCATTTCTCTGGACAAGTGTCTCTTCTGCCCCCATGTCTGTGTACTGTATGACTCCCACACACAGGCAACAAAAAAGAGACAGACCTGCAAAATGCTTTTGCTATATGCCAACCTTGACAGCAAGGTCCAGGGAGCCCACAATGGTAACGTGTGCTGTCTGCACAGGTTAATTCCGTCTTGTGGCAGCACAAATCATGATCAGTCTGAGGAAGAAACTGCACACCTCAGATCTAACCTGGCCTCCCTAGCAAAAGTTCCAGTTCTCAAAATGGTACCATAGAGGTTGCTATTTTACATCATGTCCGACCAGCAGTCAGGTGGGGAGAATTTCTTTCCCCATGTTTCCAAATGAATTTAGAACTGAATCAGCTGATACATGTTTTCTTCTTTTAAATGATTTGTTATAAAACACAAGGGCTGCCAAAGCCTCTAGGCTAGACTTCCTCAGTTATAAAACTGGTTTTGATCACTTTAAAAGGAAAAGAGGGAGCCAGGGCAGGGGATGGGGAAGTGGGGGCAGAGCCAGGTTTCACAGCATATACCTGCCTAATATTGTGATTATTCTTCTGCTTCTGGTTCTCCTCTGGTTCATTTAAATGACCTTTTCAGTTCCATCTCAGTGGTTCATTTCTCACAGTCCCTGCTTTTCTTTCCTGATTTACCTGTCAGTATCTCCAGCTTTGTCTTGCTTTAGCCTAAACCAACTCCTCACGTTACTCCTCTTCCCTCACCACCCACTCACCCCAATACACAGATTAACCCTTTGACCGTAATTCTAGTGATTGGCCCATGGAGAAACAATGGAACATATTGACTGCTGAATATGAGTCATTTCTTTAATCTTGCTATTAGATCTGTACATTTGTTGACAATTGAATCCTTTTGCAATTCTCTGTTAAGACATTATATGCAATTAAAAAAGGGGACAGAATTACTTGGATGCTCTAGACGGTGACTGCAGGTGCCTTGGTTTCTTTTATTAGACTAAACTGTTCAGTGCTGAAGTGGGACTGGTTTGCCACTGTTGATAACATTACAGCTCAAGAGGAAATGTTACTGTGAGGCTGATGGTATTTGAAAAGATAAATACTTTCTGGAAGAAGTGGTAGACCATAGCTGGAGCTTATACAGATGCAATAAGGGTAGTACACAGGCAAATTTTATCCCATTTCTAAACTTGCAAGAAGTGTAAAGTCTGAATTGTACTCCATGCATTCAATGTATCAGACATATCCCTCTGTGTACATCCTGTGGCACAGGGAGTAGAAATCTGTGAAAAGCCACTCATAGCTCATTTTGGGACAGTGTAAATGTTGAAGAGAATAAAGACGTATCTCACATACCCAAAGGCATTCATTTCTTGCCTTTGACTGACCAATGGCAATTCACCAGGATTACCACATGTAGACCAGAAATCTATAAACATGCAGTGTATCGAGACAGCATCGCAAAAGTTTTTGTGGGAAATTTCAGCCCCAAAGTTGCAAGTTGCAACCACTGTAAAAAAGAAGACTCCTCAGAAATACTCAGCAGTATGATACAGTGCACAATCTTAAGTAAGAAGTGTAGTGACTATTCTGGAAGAAGTCAGGTATGCCTATGCCTGATGGCATGCACAAATTTACTTGTATTTGTGCATTGAGATAAATGGCAGAAGATCAGGTAAAAGATTTATAGGAATTTATACCTATAAATGGTATAAATGACCCTGAGGTGGTCTTACATAATCAAAGACAAATGGATCCAGAAAGATGTTAGTCTATCTGATAGAGGTATGTAATTAAAGAATTGCTGAAAGCACTCAAAATAAATATTGCTGGATAAGGGTTAATATTAAACTGTATCTTACCTGACATGTAATAAACCATTTTTACTATTAACCTTATTTGAGACTTTACAACTTTTTTGACCCTGTAATCTTTAACTTTTCCAAATTCCACCTTTCTTAAAAGGTAGCACTGAAGTAATCAAAGATCTGTTTCAAATCTCTAACAGTCCCATTCATTTCCTCTACTGCATATTATGCCTGTTTCTTTACAGCGTGAACTTAGCAGGGGATAATCTTGTTATCCTGTAGACAATCCTATTTCCTGGGTATGCTCTCTTCAGTACAATCTTACCAATAACCCTGTTAAGGATCACCTTACTCTCACCTTTGATCCATTTTAAGTGAATCATATAAAGTCTACAGCTCCACTCTAGAGAGCTATAACGGCTGTTCAGCAGCTGAAATATTTCGCTAAACTACTCTCAAACCTTTGAACCCCTGCCTTACAATAAGCTATTGTTATAAATGCTAATTAAGTAATATATTTTGAAGGAAGAAGTTGGAAATGGGTATGAGTGAAACAGGAATTACCACAAAAGCAAAAGATGAATGGTCAATTTACCTGCAGCAGGAGGCAATGCTAGATATTCCATTAAGAGACATTAAACTTCTTGGCTAATTATAAGAAGCAGGTGAAGAAGGAAATTTCTAAGCGAGCTCAATGGGACATTGATTAAACCAAAAAACTAAGAATTCCATCCACAGTGCAGGTGAAGTACTTAATTTTAAGTAAGAAGAGTGACTCTTTTATTCAGCTGGACTCCACAAAAGCTTTAATAGATTAGTGTGAAAGTATTCACCCTGTTAAAACTTCAAATAGGAATACCATTTATTTCAGCCTTGTATTTCTTTTATATAAGTTTAAAAAAAATAATAAAATCAAAAGCAGTTTTCTCTTACAAACTATGTCATCAAACTCCTCTACATATGCAGAGGTATCACCTTGCTCCATTAATCCTTAAAATTCTTATTTTTTATTGCTCGTATTTATACAGAATCTCTACATTGTATTTTACTCTGAAGGTATTAAAAAGGCACTAAAAATATAATACCACTTTCTTGTACACTTGGCCACTGCACAAACATTGAAAAATATGTCCAGTAGATAGCACTACAGGGGGTTCCAGATATATTGATTTTCTATGACATTTTGTTTAACTATGCTACATTAAATCAATTATTCAGGAGCTGAATTATTGAATGAAAGAAAAAGCAGTCATTATATATTTAAGTTATAAAATAATATGTATGGAGTACTTAAACCTATCTATCATTAATTATCTGCAAATTTTAGAAAATTTCTCACATGTTGTCTCCTAAATTTCAAAAACTAATTTCAAATTCAAGACATTATATCCTTCTGTTTTGCAGGATAAAAGATCTACTTTGGAGTGACTTTCTTTTTTACATCTTAAATTACAAAAGAAAAGCAAATATGTACCTTGCCTAAAGTATTCCTGAAGTATGGGTAACTGAAAAACAGATGAGTATAGGTTAATTAATTTCCTTAGATGAAATGTCAAAAAAAGTGAATACTATCTTGTAGAAACAAGAGTGCACTCACAAAAAAAAAAAAAAAAAAAAAAAAAAAAGTTCACGCTTTCAATATATTTTTTTTTTTTGCCAAAATGGATTTCTAGATTCTACACTAACATCAATAAATTCACTCTATGAACAGAAATAATGTCCATTTTAGTGTCAGTTCTACATTAAATTATATTTTTCTCTTCTAGACTTCTTTTAAATTATGGGTGTGAGTAAGTTAGGACTAACTCACTCAGGTGAGTTAGGACACACAGGCATCATCCTCTCTTAAATATGTGTAGACAGATTCTTTCCTGGGCCACAAACTCAGGAGACAGACACACAGACATGCACTCTGAAAACAGAGGCTGGCTTGCTTCCTTCTCCCCTCTTCAGTAAATGTTACTGTGATTTTTTAGCTCCTTCACCTCTTTCAGTCACAAGAAGCTGGCTTAGATGAAACATTTTAACTGGCAAGTCTTTTTAAGCCACTTCATCCTACATTAAACAACTTAGAGAGCATTCCTACCTGAATGCTCTGCCAGCACTTCTGAAGAAATGATGTTCTCTGGCAGGGAAATGGAGAGTAAGTGACCTCTGGAGCTGATCACCTACACCTGGAAGAGAATGTCTACTCCCAGCCATCTGAGACTACTTGCAGTTTTACCTTATGGATTTGCATATGCTCTGCTTATGCAGAGTGTTTGTACACCCTTCTGATAGGCACTGTGAAAACATAGTCCCTGCCACGGGTCCCATGAGCTAAGCCCTACTAAAAATCTGATATTCAAAATGGTTATACTACAAAAAATAGTGTAGTACATTATTAAATAGTACTGTATCGTGTTTTTCCATAGAAAAATTCCCATCACCAAAATACAAGAAATGAGTAATAATTTAAATACATCCTAGAAACAGGATATTTTTATTATGATCTCAGACTTAATTCCTCACTGATCATTCTCAGCATTAATTATTGATTTTTATTTATTTAATGAAAAAGACATGGTACCTATTTAAATTTTGTCAGTTTAAGCTCATTTATTGAAAAACTTTACAGTTACACAATTATGAAGCACTGCTGTTGATGCCAGCATTATTCTCTACAAGACCTTAGAAAATTGTGAATAAAATAGCACAAGAAATTGAACACTGCACAAAATCAGGAGAAAGTGACAGGGTACCCTAACCCTCCTTATGCCTCAAAACAAACGAAAACAAACAAACAAACAACAAACCTTGTTGGAAAATAAGAAACACTAGTCTTACTAGTACAATGCAGTTTCTAGTTGCTTAAAATCAGGTACAAACAAAGGGCTTAGTATTGGGTACAAGAAACAGGCTGCTCCGTAGAATTGTAATAAAGCAATGCAACCACTGCAAAAATAAAAAAACAGGACAGCACTACATAGCCTGTACCTTTATTTTCACTGGAAGCTCCCGAGAGGACTGAAATTAGATTAATTCTTTCAAATTAAACAATTCTCTCAGTTAGAGTGTTATGCTTAGTAAAGAAAACCGCTCTGAGAAGCCACATATTCCCCTATTTTTCTGTTTTACCAGTTCTGATTGTTTGCTGCCTTAAATATTACAAGTTTTATTAATGTGAGATTTTTTTCAGCTTGAATACATTTAGATAATCCCGTCAGGAATCTCACGAAGACCCAAATTAGACAGACTAAAAACACATAACTTCCTTTATTCTAATTGAGTGAATATGCCGACCATGAACAAATCACATTCTGGCAAACTATTAGCTTGACAGAAATACTAACGTTTTTTGAGGGAGACTTCCAAAATAGAATGACTTTGATGATGATGATTCAGTCTCTGTCCTTATTAAATGAAAACAGCACATATTTCTCTCTTATTTCTCTGAGAGATGCATTTTAATTTTATCTTTTGTCTCCTGGAAGTCACTCAGAATTACAATTTACACTATCCACAGAAATGTAAATAGCAGAAAGCTTTGTTACTCACAAAAGCAAAGTTCTACATCTTGACATTTTATTCCAGTTTACATTGAAAAACTCCTGGACAATGGTTCAGCAACACTAGCTTTTAAATGCTCAGAATCTGGGACTTCCTACATTGGAAGACATAAAGCAGACTTACAGATTGAAAGAAGAGAGATTATTAGTTACAGAAATGAGGAAAGATGGATGACTAAATAACTTATTATGGATATCAGACTGGTATAGAAAACAAGAACTGATGCTTGAACCCAGTGACAGTGTAGTTGTGATGGTGAGACCAGTTATCGGTGTGGATTGAGAAGATATGCATTAGATTTAACATTTTAAAAATTGTTAATTTATTAAAGGTATTCAAATGTTGAGTTTTTTTATTTCTAGAAAAAATAGTAACAGAAATATCTACTACTTAAGGAAATGATATCACTGCCTCTTACCACAATGTTTGCCCTCGTTAGACATATTATTTGTTAGTGCAGCTTTGTCTAAAATGTCTTCTTACTAAGGACTGATTGATCCATAAAGATACCCAAAGCATGGTAGTTCCTCTTTTTTGCTACTAAAGTGTTCACTGTGGACCTCATATTCATTAGAGGAGATGCAATGAGGATGTTATCCTCATTATAGAAAACTGTCTTGCTAAGCCATGTGGTTTAGTATTTCTGTTTTACAACTTCTAGCTATTTGCTACCACAAATGTTGCAATTACTTTTTTTTTTTTTTTTTTTTTACCAACTTTAACACATTTGGATAACCCTGTCAAGAATCTGATCTAAGTAGACTATCATATCTCATTAAAATACTTGTTGTGGCCAGTTTATATGCCAATAATGTGTCTATGGATCATATCTGCAATGGTTCATTAAGTAAGCATCTGATTACTTATGTTATATGCTGTTATTAATCTACTCCTATTTCTTTTTCATCTATTGCTGTTGCAATTAGTGGATAAAAGACAAATTTTAAAACACACAAAATTGGATGCAAAACACATTTCTAAACAGTGGCCCAGTTTTCGTGAACTTACCACAGAAGGGCACCAGATAAGGTGAGAGGTATGTTACAGGGAACTGGAAGAAAGAGGGCTACATATAATGCTGGGAAATATGAGCTAGTAGGAGACAAAGTCCTGGCAGTCATCACTGGGTGATAAATGGATTGTGCTAGAGACTGAAATACTCCAAGTGCAAAACACAGGTCTAGCAGAGATCCTGAGAGCACCACATCACTGCTACCTCACCAGAGACCTGCAGCCTAAGGAAGGCAGTTAAAGCTTTATGGCAACTTCAAGAAGGTCACAGCAGCAGTGATGATACTTCAAGAAAATATGTATAAGCAACAAAGGGTAACAATAACTAAAATGGTAGTTGTAAGCTCTAGGATACCTGTCTTGTCAGACTCTGACCCCACAGAAGAGAAAAATATCTTTACTTGTGAGCATGTCTGACAAGCCAGGAAGCCAAAAGCCACACCTTGTTGACAAAAGAGTTATGACGGACTGATAAATAAGAGAGAAAAGAGCAAGACTGTAATACTGTTTGTTTCTTCAGTTATCTGTCAAATGTCAAGTACACTGACTTTTTTTTTTTCCTGCTTTTTAAATGACCGGGCAGACGGGCACATACTCAATGCAATGAAATGGCAAATTCTTTAACAGAAGTAAAATAGCATTAACCCCATAGACATGTAGCAATTTTAAATGAATTGCCTATAAGAAGTAGAACCACAGTAAGTATATCTATTTTGAATATAACAGAGATAAAAGGTTTGTTCATGTGAAAATTCAACATTGCAGTTTTCTTCTGAATGAAAAAAGAGCAGTATTACTGAAAGGTTTTCTGTTGTTTTTATCTGTGGAACCCTAAGAACAGTAACTTATCATTACACAAGCAATTCAATTAAAGTAATCTTTTGAGATTTAATAACTATTTTCTGTAATGATCATAACTGTGCAAGAAGAAGATACAAAGTGTTCAGTTTTATTGCAATATTTTACACTCTGCTTCACTCTGCTGCCCCACTAATTTATAAGCTATATGTTCAAGATTGAAGAAAGAAGCAAACTCAATTACAAACTATGTAGCACAAGGGATATTCTGTTTTATATTTATTCTGGTCTAATTCAAAATATAGAAAATGAGTTTTATATTCTTAACACACCACACTAATCATTTAGGGACCAGAAAATGCTATTCTGTGTAAAGGCACAGAATAGATTTAGTCCTGTATAGGTCTTAGTGGAAGCAGTTGCAGGATCAGCAACCCACAAAGGCAGCCTAAAAAGAGCCTACGCATGGAAACTGTGCTCTCCAAGAAACTAATGCCAATATACAGAGTATTACAGCCAAAGGAGGACTCTGGGCTGGCAGACTCCTGTCATTCATATAAAAATCACTCTCCATAAGGAAGAAGGTATATATTCACATCAGCTGCAGCTGTCTACAGTTAGTGGCCAGTCCAGAGACAACTATCCTCT
Source organism: Aythya fuligula (assembly GCF_009819795.1). Lineage (NCBI taxonomy): Eukaryota > Metazoa > Chordata > Aves > Anseriformes > Anatidae > Aythya > Aythya fuligula. The sequence goes on from NC_045562.1 coordinate 40,067,933, forward strand.
GTATGTTCATGCGTTTTCCCTCATAACTAGGTATTTGACCCCAGTACTATCAGCTACACAGTTAGTACTCATTCATACAGAAAATTAAATGACACAGCCCAGCTAACATTTTCACCTTCCAACGAAGCACTGCTAGCTAGTATTTTGTCCTTCCCCTCTTTCCTGCTGTCCCCTTCTCTTTTCACCCTCTTACTTTCCTTGTAGCTCCTTATCTTCTCTTGTATCCTGTTTCTCTACTGTTTTAATTTTCAGCCTTCACTTTCTTTCATTCCCATGTCTATTATCTTCCTCCTCTTTCTCTGTCAGTACTTCTAAAATGTTTTTTCCAGATGTCTCGTGACGTTGCTGACTGATGAACTTGTGCTAAATGGCCATCCCAATCAGATCAACCAGCATATCCTTCCTCATTAATTAATGAAATTATTTAATATTCATTATTAATATGCTTTAACTTTTTGTTAGCCTTGAAGTGGTAAGGCAGTTGGATTTGATGATCACAGTAAAGCCCTTCCAACTAAACTATTCCATTCCATTCAATTCTATTCTACTTCTTTCTTCCACTTTCAAGATCTGCCCTAAGAACTCCTGGAAACAAGTGAAGATTTACTATGGGACAAAAGCATCCCATGGCCTATCAGTGACCTCTGAAGTCATATCAGCTTACTTTTAAGAAATACCACAAAGGTAGCTATATAGAGTCTGTGCTACTCAGTGGCCTTCGAAAAAGTATCTCCCATCCCTAGAAGGGAGGAATCCATTGCAGGAAGGAATGCTAAAGAGAAGTATTCAGAATTTATTCAGAGAGCAGAAAGCTCAAAAGGCTTGAATTCTGTAAAATATTTCAAAGCCAATTCCTACATACTGTTCTATGCAGCTGTGAGCAGGAGCAGAAGATACAAAAGTATGATGCACTCATCAACTCCCTTCTGAGAATGACAATATCAGACAGTTCTGAGAGGGATTATCAATAAAAGCTTTTGATGTGACCCCTGTTGCTTGGAGCTCACTTAAGTGTCTCACTTTCACTCAATTTAAAAAAAAGGATAGATTAGAATTAGCACTAGATACAAGAACTGACCATAGTGCAGGACATTCAAAATTTCTGAATGCCTGCCAAACAAAAAAAAAAGATATAACTTGGAGAGGAGATGACAGAAAAGAGAGATGAAGGAAAAAAAAAAGAGAAAAAAAAAAAAAAAAAAAAGACCGCTCACTATCTAGGAGGCATGAAACACTCTAACATAGAGTAGGCTCAAAACAAACAAAACTGAGCTATTTCATCAGGTAGGATGTATTACACTGTGGAACTCAATTCTATAAAACACTGTTAAAAGTTGACAGAGATTAAAAAAGTGATTAGATGAAATAATGCAATGATTATCTAGGTAAGGGTGTTACATGCAACAGTATCCCTTCTGACCCAAGAGAATCTATGACATTCTATGAGCATTTCTATTTGCTTGCCTTGTCCTTATAGTCTTCCATAAGCCTCCCTAACAGCTACTAGTTACTGTAAGAAACAGAATAACCTAAAAGGCCATTGATCCCATGTGCTGTTCTCATGCTTTGAAATTCAATGAAATTAACTCAATGTTTTATGCATTTTAGATTAATGTGCTTCTTATATAGCAAAACAAGTGCCCTGAATAGTTAATAGCTCAGTGTTACCTTCCTGATTCCTGTATCACCTTTTCTGAATGGATAGTTTGGAGCACAAAGATATCCTATGCACAGATCTCCCACGCCAGCATCTGATGAAAGCATGTGCATAACATAAAATCCAGGTTGATTTGGAGTCGATATGAAACTGCTGATTTTTACTTTCCACTTTAGAGATATGATGGTGCATGTTTTGCAAAGGAGTTATATTTTAGATTACACATGCTTAGGCCCAAAAGAGGAATAGTCTGAAAACATATAAAAATAATAATTCTACCATCCAGAAGAGGACAATGGTATGAAGGAAACTCTTAAGGCATGGATATAATCTCATAACACCAGGAAACAAGTATAATGCAATTCATATGATTCCTATATCATTCCCAAAAGATGACAAAACAAAAAACAGCAGCAAGGAAATCTGAGGTTTTTAAATCTTACTAAAGTTGTCTTTTCCCATAAAGAATTCTTCAAACAGGTTGGTAAACAGCAAATAGTTCTTCTGAAGGTACACCTTCATTTCACATACAAGAAACTGGCAATCTCCCAAAAGCAGGGTTACTATTATTGTACTGCTTCCCTCACTTCTGAAAAACAAAAATCCAGACTGAAAACTGGGCTAGGAATCAAAAAGGTGCTGAAAACAACAGGGAGTAACCCCATCTGATTGGGAAACAAAAGACATTGCATTTTTCCTCCTCAGACCAAAGGCACAGAAATCTCCATGTTGTGATTGAGCAGCAGAGTTGATTTCTTTCAGAAGTTTCCCAAGCTGTTCCTATAAATGTGTATACAGTCCACAGAGATGTGTGACATCATGAAAACAGACAAAATAACAGAAATGAACCAGGAAGCAAAGCAAACAAAAGCTCCATACTAAATCAAAAATGCATCCCATTTATCTTCATCAAGTTTGCCAAACTCAGGTTCTGACACTCCTACATGAATACACAATAAAACACTACTCCTAATATTGCCACCTCTAAAGGATTAGACCTTCAATCTTTTTAGTGCTCTTTAACGATTCATCTACATGACGTATTTTGTCATTTAATATTTTGTTTACATTTGTGATCAAGTTATATAATGCATACATCAAGTTGCACAGCCTGCTGATTCTTCATTGACTTATGTACATATTTTTCTAGTCAAATTGTTATGCATATGGTAGATCCATTTGCATATTTTAACAATCAGGGTGCATAATTTATTACCTTGTTTTGCATATTTTAGTAACAAAGATCTGTGTCTTGTTAATCCGTTTCTTCTTTTAAAGTTTCAATTGAATGCACCTTCCAGGATGAGCTACTGTATACACATTACCTGGTAAAATTTTGCAGAGCTTTACCAGGTTGCATACTGTAGAAGTTGGATTGCCTCTTGCGTGTTTGCTGAGCTTCATACCTCACCATCTGAACATACTTTGCCAACGGAGATTTCCAATTATCATGAAGATTCCAATGCTTTACTACCCAAATACATATTCAATTTAAATTATATGTTTCTGGTGAAGATACATAGTTTGTAAAACTAGATTTTGCAAAAAAATGAAGTGCCATCTCATAGATTTATATGATCACAGAATAGTCCTCGTTACTGCTTTCATTCGCTTATTAGAAATAGATTCTACCATCTATAACTCTATAGAGATCAATATACATTTGATTTTCAGAGTCTATTCCTTTTTTAATACATGGAAGAACATTTGTCCTGTAAGGTCCAGTGGTAAGTGTACTTTTCTTTCAGAGAAAACATACTGCAAACTATCACAGTGAGATCACCACAAAATAATACATTTTCTTGTAACATACATCTGGAAACAGGCTATCATGAGACACTTTTATAGTAGTACCTTTCCCCAGAACATGAAAAACAAACAAGCAAACAAATTTGAAGTCTGAGTATCTTAACTTCCAATACTCATGGAAAAGAAAGATATTCCTGATTGCGATCCAGCCTCTTCCCAGGACAATTTCAGTCTTCTATATGCTTAAGTCAAGTATGAATAGAAACAGAAAACTCAATTGAAAAACTGGAAGTTGAAAAAGTTGTGTGAGTATCTTCACAACGCAATCCTAGATTACTAAATTCATACCATTGTTCTTGATACAAAATTGATTACTTTATCAAGTATGCAATAACAACTCTTGGAAGCATCAATATTTTCAATATTTCTGAAATTCTAGAAAAGTATTCTCTCCCTAAAATCCCCAAAATTGAAGAATACAACAACTGTTCTGATAGGAGCAAAATCATGACGTGATTATCCAAGCAAAGGGATATGACTAGTGATATTAGAAGTGGTTATTTTTTGTTTCTGTTTTTCAATCATAATGGAACAGCATATATATGATGCAAGGAAAACAGGAGCTCAAAAATATGCATGAATGAAGAAAGAACAACTGTTTTTTTTTTTTCTTTTTTTTCTTTTTTTTCCAATTTTACAGCATTCAGTCAGGTATTACAGCTGCAGTAGCCTAAAAGGTACTGCAATTAAGTTTGATCACATGAACAGAAATCATCATCTAACCACACTTCAGCCTATGCTGCCAGTTCTTTAACTGTCTCTATTTCCAAAACTGTTAGACAAATAGGTGTAGTAATACATTGTGGCATTCATCTTCACAGTTAAGAATAAGTAGGCATAAAAAATCTTTTTCAGTGTAAATTGCCTCTGGTTCAAGAGCATATAGTTCATGCAAAAACTGATCATGCCAGCATATCCGTTACCAGCCACATCCAATGCTTGACTGAACCTTAACTGGTGTAAGTGTAAATACACATTACTCACTACAGAAAACAAATATTAGCATATAGGTTAAATGAACTTTGAGAGACAGCTCTTGACAGAACACCTGTGCTCTTACCTTTATTTAGCATGTGTTATCTGTTATTAGTCTACTGAAGAGCTAAACTTCAGTAAGGCTACAGAAGATAAAACTCCAATAACCCAAGTTGACATGCATCATAGGAAATAGAAAAGAATAATAAAAGAGTAAATCTTTTAAAAGCTTGTCAATATTCTCACGACTGCTTCTCCAAAATCTATGTAACCCTGAGTCAGGTGTTTTTCCAATTTCTTTCATGCCACAACACCAGCTTCAAATAGAGAAGCAAACGTCCTTGTGACAATGTCAAAATCACACAGACCATGACTGAATAGATGACATTACAATTCATGTATTTTTTGTGTTATTTTTAATTGGATGATGCTCAGATGATACATGATGCTGAAGTGCCAGCCTTTCATTAATTAGACATATATATCTTTCTCTAAAGTATTTTGTCTATACATTGAGAGGGCTATTAAGTCTCTTCAACAGCCCACTACACAATTACATGTTGAGGGGAGAGAAACAGAGAAAGTGTTCCGTCAAGAATTATGTTCATGCTCTTAAAACTCACCCCAAGCCAATAAAGGAGGAGTGCTAGGAAGAGGAGGGTGTAAACCTAACAAGCCTTCTGGAAAGTAGAAATGGGATGAAGATATATTAAATGTAAATGGAATTCCATTTTTAGCATGTGGTCAATGATGTATGAGCTCAGAACTGAACTCATACTGCATGAAAAATAGGAATGGCTGGAAATCAGCTGCGCTACCAAATGGAAAATCTCGGAAGAAAGCACAAATATTGCTCAGCTCAGCAGTTTTGCATAAGCAAGAAAACATCTCTTCTTTTAGCAACTTGCATCCATTTTGCTCAACCTAGCAGTACGTACCAAATTTTTCAACCTGGGTGCTGAAATTACTCTCAATAGAAAATGTGGGTCCTAAAACAACAAAAGGAAACGGGAAGACTAAGGTCAAACTAGATGCCCAAGACATTTAAATAAATTAAACCATAACCAAAAAATAAACCAAAAAATAAAAGCATGCTTAGAGGTTAAATATATATTTTAGTATCTCAAAATAAACAGGCTTGATTTAAAAAAAAAAAAAAAAGTAAGGATAACGGATCTTGGTTAAAAAATTATATCCTACATTTTGACCTTTAAGTACTCAGCCTGAAAATTGCATGTGCATGTTTATTGTAATCTTTGTTTTAAATGGGTTGGAATCAGTTCATGTAGTTACAGTAACCTTTTTTTAAAAAAATATTTTTATTATTGTTAGAAATCAAGATTATTTTAAACAATTATATAAAAGTATGTGCATTTTTTTATCAAAGTAAAAGCATTAAGCATTCTTATTATCTTTTCTTATTTTACTCTATGAAAGCTAATGGTAATACTAGGGTTCCCCTCTTCTTTAAAGATTACCACACACAATGTCTAATTAATCACCCTGACTGCTTCATATTTAACTATATCTACATTTATCCTACTTTCAAAACTAAGCTTGAAAGTTTCGTAAGAGAAATCTCTCTCAAGAGTCAATTTTACTTTGAACTGATGATCTGTTTTTTGGTTCCAATATAAAACCATCATCTTCACTTCTCCTCAGAAGTCAAAGTTGAGAATTGACTTCAGCCTCTACAGAAAAAAATATTTATTCTGTAACATTTATTTTTGTTGTGGAAGATAGAGCTCTAGAATTTCACTGTTCCAAACCACATGAAATTCAAATGCAATATCCAGCACATTCATTTGTAGTAGACTGGATGCAAAGCATGTTTTTTTAAGTAAACAAATACAAAACTTGTTTATATTTAATAACATAATTCATTGCCTCAAGAGGTAGAATCAAGTCTCTAAATGAGGCTTTATGTCATTCATATTGCCCTGTCATAGCCCTTAATGTTCTGTTTTATCACCACAATGTTCAATTACATTGTGACTTTAACAGAGGGTATTGGGAAGTCACGTTCTGCTTGAATGTGTACAAGTCAAGATACAAATACAAAAGCTATTAAAACGCTATATGCTATAGGATAGCATATCTATGCTATAGGATATACCTCCCTGTGCAGCTGTCCAACAAGAAAAAGATCATCACTTGCAGACTCTTGCAGTAATTTGTACTTAAGTGGATGCTTAATATGCAGAAGTCTTAAAATGAGCAAAAAGTTAGTAATGTCAGCTAATCTGCACAGGAATAAGGAAGTGAGATGAAAACTGTGTGTACTTTTCTAGGCCTTTACAGGACCATGTCCTTTACAGAACATGATTTTTGAACTGACATCTGTTTCTCTGTTGAAAATACCTCCTAGAAAGCAGGCAATACTTTAAAATGATGTTTAGAAAGAGGAAGAAAAAAGGTACACCCATTTCAAAAATTTTTGAAATGACAATAATTGGAATTAGAACCCCAATTTCAGAATGTCCTTGTATAACTACGTACAACTATTTTGTAATATACATATGGAAAGAAACATGTATATAAAATTCTCTGATATGCAAGTGAAGCCTAGAAACTTATCATACATTTTTGCTCAAATTTGCATAAACAAGAACCTTGAGAATCACCAGAAAGGTCAGATTTTTGGCAGACATCACAGAAGAAAAATTTACTCACACTTTGTGTATGAAATGTCTGACCTACACGGACTATAGCACTTACATTTTATTGTAAGGATACTTAGGTTATTACATACAGCACACACAGAAACTCTAGGACAGTTCAACACTTCTTATTACTTGTCTTAGTATTAATTTGTTCTCATAAATGCCAAAAGCACGCCAGTTACCATTTATGCCCGATATAGGAAATTCACTTTAAAGTGTATTGAAAACAATATACAAAAATGTAACATAAATGCAATCTCAAAATAATGGTAAAAAAGTGCTTCTAGCTGAGCCTTATGAAGCTGTTATTACAGATGAGTACTTCTCTGAGTACCTACTGAACTCTGTTTCCATTATACTAATTCTATATGCTAAGGTACTGTGCAAACAAAAACACTTATTGTCGGACATCTATTTTAATATTTTGAAAGGGCTTTGATGCTTTTTAGGCCATGATTTTTGCTAACCACACAGATTCAGAGCCCATTTTTCATTTATAAATGGTGTTTTCAGTGTCATAAAAATGACTCATACTGAGTCATCTAAAATAATACAAAGGAATATCACAGAATAAAAAAGTGAAATGTTTATTTTTGAATTCTTATACTGCTTGGCAAAAGAAAGCAGAAATTTCAGTAATTACAACATCTTTAAAATGTTTAGTATGTATTGCTTGAAGGAGAAAAAGTAGAAATCTAACTCAATGAAAGCATGTAAACACTGAAGATTCAGAAAAAGGAAAAAAAAAAAAAAAAAGTTAGGGATGTCTACTGTTAAGCACAGAATCATTTAGAATTCCATGTTTGATTCTTCAAAGAATCTCCTAAGTTATTTGATGAGCAACTTGAGGTCAGGTCATTCAAATGAATCTTGTTAATGAGCACAGGTAAATAAATAGGTTAAAAGTCATGCATTTATATAAGTACTCTAAGGCAAAGTATTACCTTCTATACACAATGTGGCATCCAGTAGAGATGCAGTCAGATGAGGAAAAATCTGAAATAGTTAAAGATCAGATTTGTTTAGAAATTATCTTTCATTTTATTACTGTATAAACTGAATTTTTATCAGTAAAATATAACATTAGAAAAAATCTCAGCCCAGCCAGAGGACACTATATCAAGAAATTATACATATTTGTAATTTATACTACGTTGTAGTATGTTGTGCATTTCACTGTACAAAGTTAATAACAATCTGGGGCTTCTCGGCTTTCCTTTTATCTCCCTTTATGAAATTTTGTATGTTTTCCCAGTTCACTTCTCTGTAGCCCATCCATGTTTTCCTCTCTTCAATAATTTAATTCCTGCCTTCATGACTGAAGCACGACTATGTTTCTCATTAGAGGGAGTCTATTTTTTTTAACTTTCCTTTTGTTACAGATTCATGAAATGCCTTTTGAAATTTTTAAAGAAACACACTTGAACAGATTAAAAGCAGAGGAAAATGAACAGTAATGAGCTCATTTTCAGAGAAAAGAACTCATTAGCATGCAGACTTTTTGATTTCTGTCAACAACAACAAAAAAAAGGGTCCTGAGTGCAGTTCCTTGTGTTCTTGTTGGGGGTTGGAGGGAAGAGTGGAAGACGGGATGAAAAGCCTTTAATAAATATTTCTTTTTAATGAAAGAACATTTTATAGCTGAAAACACAGTTCAGAGGTGAATTAGGGGAAGCAGTTCTACCAGTGTTTTGAGTTTTTTTTTTTTTCTTCTTCTTCTTTTTTTTCCTATCCTCTTGTTTTCTGAATCTTTTTAGAAGAGTGATATATGTGGTTTCATTACCACCTGGGAAAAAATTGAGATGAAGCTAGTGTTTTCATTCTGTATCTGTAAAACTCATGATCTCTCAAAAATGTCATTAGTCAGTTACTTATGATTAGCAATGTGTCTAGTGCTGAGGTTCGTTATCTGAGATGCAAGGGAAACAGACTCAAGTGCCTGTCCGAAATAGATTGATTTTGGGTGGCTCCTTTTCTTCATTTAGATGAGACATTATATCTTGGATTAAGGAAAGATTACCGGTCAAAACTGTTTGAAAACATAAATTTTTACAAATTGAAAATAAAGATGAAAAAGAAAAAGGATGCAAATAGTTTTAATGAAACATTTTTCAGCAACAGTCCCTTGTGGTGATATATTTCCAACCATCTGTAGTCTGAACTAGGCTACTTAAGCCTTGCATTGAAGATCAGTCTTCACAGTTACAACTCTGAAGCCATGTACAGTCTACAGTCACAGCATTTTTATGAGAGAAAAATGCTGAATCTTATTTCCCACTTACATGTATTCACACTGGTGAAAACCAGGAATTACCTGCTGGCAAAAAAAAATGTGACCAAATTATCTCTAATAATTCATAATTCTTAAATAAAGAATTTATTTAAGAATTATTTAAGAATTTATTAATAAGATTCTGCACATATCAGAAAAAGAACAATGTAACTTCTTCCCCCCAGCTAATGAGTGAATAAGAAATATACCTTGGAATCAGATTATTGGTCAAATACCTTTCAATTGTATGCAAAGTCTCTTATTGGTTTCAAGGAATCTGGAGTCAAGCTCAGATAATGTATGTATTCATGAAGCAGTATCATGAACAAGCCATGGGCCTCAGAACCTCAGAGTACGTAGGCCTGAGGAAGAGTACATAGGCCTTACAGAAAGAAAGATTATTCTCAAGCATATGAAAAAGCAGCATTTTTTTCTCTCATTTGTGCCTGCATAACCTGTATTAGACCATACAAACTACTTCAAAATTTATGCTTCTAACGCAGATTGTTAAAATCACTGAAAAAAAACAAACAACTGAATCCCAAGAACGGATAATGCACGCCTCATCCATCTACACCATGCACTAATTGGCATTCATGTAGTCTATTCTCTTCAGCATCTTACAATATAATTATTTCATTTGCCATTTTTTCTCCTTTTAGCAAAGCTGTGTCCTAGGAGGCACAGTACAGATCAATTACCTTGTTTTTATTCTTCTTTATAGTCAGATATTTTACTGATTATTCAGTATTACACACAGCTTAAAAATACTGTTGGATGTATGCTCTATATTGGCATGTGATAAACTCGGCCATTTTTTCTTTTCTGAAAAAACATGTAGCAGATTTTTCCAAAACAGATGTTACTCCCTACCAAAAAAAAAAAAAAAAAAAAAAAAAAAAATCACTTTACAAAAACTATTTTGTTAACTTTGCTCTCAGTATTTAAGCATACAACTAAATAATTTATAAAAATCCATAAAATAGAAAATTAATGTGAAGTTCAACTAGGCTAACAGAAAAAAGGATGAACTGTGATACTGGAAATCACTGGAAATTTCTCCAATTCTACACAACAGAGTGTTTTACTTAAGACATTTTAATGCTAATGTGATTTTTATTTATTTATTTATTTTATTTTTATTATTTTTTATTTATCTATTTATTTTCAAAAAGCTGCATTTGAATGTATTCTATCCATACAAATTCTTCATATCATTCTAAGAGTAAGTGAAAGACATGAGTGAACAGGACTACATATTAGTTTTCAAGGTAAAACAAAGATAAATATTTTAATAAATATCATGAATACTGTTCTATCATTATATCAGTCTTCAACAGAAAGATTAGTACTAAAGTGAAAACAGGATTTTTAGGGTTTTATCCCAATCACACCAACCTGAAGGACAGCAAGAAGGAATACAATTTTACTATGTATTTCATAATCTATACACTTTGTTCATTTGCTGCATACTTCATTTTATCTTCCTCATTCTCAAAGTCAAAAGAAACACTTAATGTAAAATAAAAGGCTTTTCATTTGGTAAGAAAAAAGTTAAGAACCCCAAATTGAAGTAACATCTCTTAGTCCACTGAGGTCAGTATTCTTTTACAAAACGGTTTATTTTCAGTAACTTCTAATTGCTTATGCAAGAATACATCATTTTGTTTCTCTACTGTTCTAATTTTAAAATACACGATTCCTGTGAAACCCTCCAACTATGTAACTAGGGAGATATCTGAATAGTTCTGCATGCTTGTTTCAAACCACAATTTTGCAGGAATCCTTTGTGTTAATATGAACAGCTCAATACAGTAAATTTTGTAAATGTGTCTTTTTACATTGTTCTAGTAACAGAGCTATTTGAAGAACTTTCAAAATATATCTTCAGTTTTGACATATTACATAAATAGATACTGCATACTAACACACTTTCATTGACAGTGATATCGCAGCTACTTCAGCAATCAAAATATGCTTTATGAAACGCTAAAATAAAAACAATATCAAGTTCCCTTAAAAATAAAGACGGTGAGTCCTTCTAGGCTCTACCTCGTTCATTTAATGTCACAAAAAGCAGAATTCAGCACTTCAGCCAAGACAAGCAAAATCAAGCTTGTAAATTCTTGCTTCCAGTAACCAGAGCAGTTTACATGTACTGGGGAGAAATAGGATAGCAGCTACTGAACAGAGGTCTTCAGAGTTTGGAAAGAAAAAATCAAACACAATAACATTCTGTGGTGAGACGGGAGGCAAATAGGTAGCATAAGAAGTGGGTTTCAGCTTTTCAATTTGCAGATTACCTGTACATTCTCCAGACATGAAATTAATCTCCCTCTATGACATATTTTAGCACATGAAAACCCTTGAGCTTTTTCAGTTACCTTTTGCTTGCTTCTCAGGAACTGTCCTTGACTTAAAAACTAATGATTAATAACAAAGGAGATTTAGTCAAAACCCTTTTGATTTCCAATAGTCATGTGGAGTTTAGAAAACAAAGCAACTATGGATAGAAGTATAGGTTGCTAAATAGTGTTAGGAAGAAATAAAAATTAAAAATGTTTGTTTATGTGGATATGTTCAGATGGCTTATTTGTGAGAAATACAAAAAAACTAGATTTATCCACTTAAGAACCAGCCCCTCACTTTTTTTTTTCTTTTTTTCTTTTTTCTTTTTTCTTTTTTTTTTCTTATGATTTTAAAAGTGTGGATGACCTTGCTAAAGTTAAACAAGAACATGAAAACTGCAAATGAAGTGGTTGGAATGAAACTATTGCAAGTGCATCTTATGGGACCAAGGAGTCCTGACCTAATCTTTAATCTTTTACACAAAATGAGTCTGATCTTCAACTTGCTGCCATGAATAATTCACACATTCTCCAATTCTTTATACGGAAAGGAAGTTTTCTTCTAGAGATTATTACGACATGTAAAATTGGTGAATTTAACAATATAATAATCAAACCCTTTCAAACTGCATGCAAAACTTCCTTTAACCAACATATTGGGTCAATCTGTCCATGTCAGAACTACATCAATGAAGTTCTCATCTTGGTACATTTATGACTTATTTCTTGACTTATGTTTTAGGTTAAAAATAGAAGCCATTCAAGCAAAGCTGTGATAACAGGAATAACCGGGGTAATGGAAACTATCTGTTAGCTTGCTGACTGCTTTCACTACACATTTTTGCTTCACTGTACTGCAGAGCCTTGCTTGGTACTGAACATATGATAAGATCTACTTGTTCTGCTGTAAGTGCACTCTTCCTGTTCATTTTGTCTCAAGCTTTTGAGACAAAAACCATTTTCCTTGGTTGCTTGGTGTAGTCACATTTCCCATGCCCACACACAGGCAATCAGGTGCATTAATAGTTTGTGATAAGCTTATTAAACTTTACTTATTCCTCTAAAATCGGTGCACAGGAAAAAGTTTTACTTTGCCTGTAACCTCAGCTGTTGTGCTAACACAGGTTCTAGAAATACAAATAAATATCCAGTAAGTTTTTGCTGTTGTTCTGGTTTTGTTGTTTTTAATGTATGATTTCTTTGGTACCATTCCATACACTTTTTCTGCTGTATGCTTCAGCTCCAAGGAAAACTGTGGGAGACAGTGGCAAATACCCATAAGCACCAGATGGATGAGAATTTAATTCATAGTGTATTGTTCACGTATAGAATTACTGTATCTGGTTGTCAGCATTTTGAAGATTTTACTGTGGATAGAAGATGAGCCAAACTTCTAAAATATTATCCTTTTTTTGTTTAAAGATATGAATACATATACGTGGGATTACTTTCTTCCATTAACTTTAGTAACAAAGCATATGTACTGAATAATGACCTAAAGTTCTAGCAGGGAAAATGATCTGAATGAAATGCTGGATAATAATAATAATAAAAACCTTAATAAATTTCAGTGGGGACAAAACTGCATTCATTTTGAATGCAAAATAAAATAAAATAAAATAAAATAAAATAAAATAAAATAAAATAAAATAAAATAAAATAAAATAAAATAAAATAAAATAAAAAGATCTGTGGCACAGGACCCCAAGAGACCTCTTCCTCAGAATTTCACACAACATTTCTCATCAGCTATGAGGTCATCTGCCTGCATAACTCCAAAACCTTTCCTTTTTCCTGTAAATTCACAATACAAAACCCACGTACTTGGCAAGTTTAACTTTGAATCTCTCTCTTGTCTGCAGATTTTTCTCTAAGGAAATGAATACTCCCTTTGCAGGGCAGTAGAAGCCCCAAGCTCATCTTCGGATTCCAAATCCAGAAGCGTTCTGCTAAGCAATGTAAAACAACTTATTTGTTACTCATGGCTCTGTCAGTCGTGTTTGTTTGTTTGTTTGTTTGCTTTGTTTTTTGTTTGTTTTGTTTTGTTTTTTCCCTCCACGTTTTAATCAGTCTGCAATCTTCTATAGTCCCAGTAGAGGGCAATATAATTAAGCCATTTTTAAAAGGCTTTTCAAGACTATTGCTGTAACCGGCTCCTACGGCATGCCTCAGGTTTTGTTGCTGCTCTGGGTTTGAGTTCTAATGCCAAATGTATTAAAATTAAATAAATTAAATCTGCTTTTGATCCCAGAAAGGTTCGTACTGCCTTTACTTTTTTCCTTTTTACTGCACAAAAGACATGGATACATTCTCAATACCTGAAAACATCTCTATAGAAAATCAAGATATAGCCTTGTTCACTACCATTTTTCCTTGTCCGCAGCCACTCCCCTGACTGTAGATGTTGTTATAGCATGCCTCATATTCATAAGTAATCTGCACGTTCATATGTAGTTTTAAAAAGATTAATTGACAAATTGGAAGCAAATCAATTGACAGTACATGATAAATGTTATTTAATTCATTCTATGGCTTTGCTATTCATACACGTTTATCTGTGCTGGTAGACGTTTACATAAATATAAAATGAAACCTCACTTTCTAAGTGTAACTGCAGGGAAACCTGCACTGAGAATGATAAGAAAGCATTATTTTACAGTACGTAAGTTTATGGGCCATGAGAGATTATGCAATGTTTCTAAAGATTATCCCAATGATAAGGCTCTGTGGTTTTATTTACTGAGGTTTAGATACATTTAGGCACTTAAAAGTTCTTAGAAAGATAACCAAAGCTCTAAGACAAGAACTGAATAGAACTGAATAGCCACCTGACAGATTTCATAAAATCTCACAACAGTACAATGAACTGTATTAGAGTTTCATAAGTCATGAAGGAAAAATATTCCCTACTTAGCAGTCAAGATAACACCAAGAACAGCTGGTAAGTCTGACAGTGTGATTTCCTTCTCCTCAAGTGTACAGAGACAAAAGTATGAAACAGCTGGAAAATATATTCAAAGTATGACTGGCACAGTGTCACAATAAAAGTGTCAGGTAAGTTCATTGCAAGCCAGTAACTTTATTTATTTCCTGTCTAATTTGTATGTGGATGGAAATGGTAAATAAAGTGGCAATGCATTTCTCTGCATGTTTACATAGATTCCATAAATACAGGGAATGATCCTGTGCTAAAAGTACTTCACTGCAGTGTGTAAGTTCAATTCCATTTGGCATCTTCAGTTCCCTATGTATAAAACGGCTACAGTATTTCTTGTATGACTTGTCTGTGTGACTTGTGCATCAGCAGGAGATTGCAATTGCTTCTGCAAGTCAAATATTCACAATAAAAAGCCAGTCCTTGGCTGCAGATCCTTGCAGAGAAAGAAGTAGCTTATGTTTTACTAATATATACATAAATATATATACAATATATGTGTATATATACCGTAACCAATACAACTCCAAGACGAGCTGGTAGTTTTCAAATGTATTGTAATGTAACTAGAAAATTATACATATTAAGAAGCCAAAGTTACTAAAAGACAGAATTATCTTTGCACAAAACATTGATTTTTTTTTCCAGCAGATCACAATGAATGTGTGTGAACAACTTTACTAGGATGAAACAGGATATATGATACCATACAGGAGACTACATGCTGGGTCTCCTTGCATTTCCATTAATTTCTTAATCAGACCAAGAAGAAAGGCTTGTGAAGACAGAACTGATATTTCCTTGTTTCTATTTCACCTTTTCAGATCACACAGTCTAGCACCCATTTCCAATTGTTAAATGGCTTCTTTATTTTCATGGAAATAGCTATTACAGAAGCAAAAGTTTCTTCTGTACCCCTTATATCTACGGTGTTCTGTATACACTAAGAAGCCAGACAGGATGTCTCTGTCTCTCTAATGTCTCTGTACATTAGAAGTTTATAGTGGGGAAAAAAAAAAAAAAAAAAAGTCTTCTTTGTATTGGAGAATGACAGACAGGAATATAAAATTGCCAAAATGTTTATCAGAGAACCTCTACAAGCAATGGAAGTAAATGAGCCTGACAGTTAAAAAGTTTTTGACATTCTAACATTCTAGAAATAGTGAAGTACTGAGGGAATAGTGAAGTTTCCATTCTTGCAGGTCTTGAAGGTGCAGAAGTTTAAACAAACATCTGATAGAAAAAAAAAAAAATCAAAATAAACCTTTGATCTAAATCATCCTGCTTTGGGACAGGAAGGTGGACTTGATGATCTCTAAAAATCCAGATATATTTCTCTATTTCCCACAGATTTTTGTCTTACAGCTCAATTTCCCTTTGGTAAGATGCAAACTGAATGAAATATTTCATTTTTTCCTGTTGTTTAGATTAACACAGTATCTTTTTTTCATACAGATAGATATTCTAGTATCTACAGGGACTGAGATCACAGCTTAGCCTGAATCATGTCACGTTTTTTAATGAATCTTCTGGAAACACAGTATCCTTTAGACCCTTTCTAGGTAAAATTGCTATCAGTCACCAGAACCTCACATTTTTAAGGGTCACTCCCTTAGGAAACTAATTAGCTTTGATAAAATACTTTAAATTTCAGTTGAATTTGTCCCTTTTGATTCTAACATTTGCTCTATACTATTGGATCGAGTAAAGCTACTGTTAGGCATGGTTACATATACACAGGCATCATATATGGATGATTAATGGATTCTGTTAACGTGGCATTGCCAAAACTCTACTTTCCCATGCAGTGTACCTATGAAAAGATGATATATTGCAACCAGATCAGAGTTCAGAGAATGCCATCTAAATTAATTACCAGTTTGGAGGGACTTATTCATCAAGCAAACTTGAAATAATAAAGATGTACAGCTTTGCCTAAAAAAAAAAAAACTACAACAGGAAGATAAAATGAACAATCAAACACAAATATTTTAACATCAACAAAGTGATCTCAATTAAAAAGTCAATATTTGCATATCTTAATGACACTGTGGAATCATAGGTCATGACATTTGCTTAAAAGACATCTAAATGCAGTATAAAAGGTAGAAATGTATATAAACGCAATGAAAAAAACATCACCTTAGCATTAACAAAATGGTAGTATAGTTCTGATTGGTGGTAACTTGCAGCTATTCAGAATCAATGGTTACGCAGTGGTGCTTGCAGGATCATTGCAGAAAGCAGTGGCTCCAACTGAATCTCAGAGCCATTAAGAACAAAATTTTACCCTCCTACTCAGAAAACAGCAGGGTATACACTTTAAAAGGCCATCCCATTTGGGGCACTGTAAAAAACACTTGTTATAACAAGGCAGAAAATTCACTAGCAATTCAAGACTGTCAAGGAAAAAAACTAAATGAAATCTTTCAATCTTGATACCAATAAATCAATCAATCAATCAATAAACCCCTTAAACAGCTAGTTAAAAGCTAAAAGACTCTTCTTTTCCTTCCCTGGATATAAAACATTGCTCCAAACTCATACACATGAGAACCAGTGAAAACCTCTTCTCTGGTAAGTTCACTGATTTAATAGCTTTTTTCTTCCCTGAAATAAAGTTTCACATACTCATGCTACAGAGTATTCCTTTTATTTATTGGCTTTAAAAGTGTCAGATATTTGCACAGTGAACAGGAATGATATCATATGTCTGATAACAATCATCAACAGTAACAGAAAGAACAAAATATATGCCCAATATATCCTTTTGGTACCATAAATCAGCATTCAAGACAATTGGATGTTTATCTGACTTGCTGCCTCACTGCAAAAGATTTTCTTTTCCTCGTTCAGACACAATGTTTTTCACTGACATTCATTTACGTGATCCAGAAAATATGTATTTTTTTTCTACTCACAAAATAGCGTAGGTATCTAGTGATCCCATTTCATCAAACCCATTTAATTTAAAGCAGTAGATTTTTTTATAGTTTGTTTCAACTCATCATTACATATCATTTCCATATATTTTCATTTTAAGAGAAGAAAATTTAAGCATTCTTTTCTGTTATAACTCATTAATATAACTTGCTAAAGTTTCATGGTTTGTGGCTTTTTTAATAATATTTTCGTTCTTTTGAAAAAAAGGTCCTGCCCTTACTGTTACACACAGTTACAAATATATATATATATTAATTAATTTTTATATAAAAAGATGCACTGCATTTTAAGTGTTAGGGTTGCCAAAATTTGGATCAGTAATTCTATAGAGGTACATGGTAGTATCAAATCATTCAATTGGGAATGTTATATGTATTTAGAGATCATACTCTGTAACCATGGCTGTCTAAAAGCAGTCTATTTGTGTGTCTGCATAGAGGGATTCTTGTTTTATTACATCCCCTAGCTTCAGTGTGTGGGTTTTACAAACTACCTGTCTCTTGATTAATGCAGAAACTAGCGCATCTTCTTTCTGCCATTCTGGAACATTTCTTTTAGTCTCTGTCTTGATACTCATTCATTAGAGAGGGTAATCCTGGCTCACACAGTTCCCTGTTGGTTTCCCACGAGCACTGTTGTATCCTCAGAGATTTAAACAAATCCATTAAACAAATCCATACTCATTTTCTATTTTAAAATATCATATGAGGATGAGGTGGGAGAAGGAGACATAAAAGAGAAACTGAACAGAAGCATAACCTTCCACATATCTGAGTACATCATCTCATTTTAGATAGTACAAAACAAACAGTTAAATAAATAAATAAATAAATAAAAAGAAGTTACCTCGTTAGCTTCCGTGAATGCTGGAGTCTAGTTCCCTTCTTGTGTGGCCACAGCTTCTCCAAACCACAGACCTAGTCAGTCAGGCAGTATTGTATGAAGAGTAGCCCTGTAAATATAGTTTTTACTATGAAAAATTTTTACCAATTTTTATCAAGGCCACAGGCTTTGTGATGACCTGACCCAACAGTGCTAGGTCCCAGGGCTGGGCTGGTCTCACCATGCCCCCAGTCAGACCTTCCTGTGACAAAGGACCTGTGACCATTGCCTCCCTTGTAGGCACTGACTCTGGCACTGCTGTGAAAAAGAAAGTCCTGGCCGCTTGGGTCACCCCTGGGGAACCAGGAGCAGCTCCATGTGTACCCAGCGGTCAAGGAGGTGAACCTAACATCAGAGAAAATGGCTAGATGCTCAGAACAATTTCTGAGTTTTGCATTTTTGTTGTTTTGTTTTTTAATGACAATTTAAACTGTGTCATTAACATGCCTCTTCCATATTAACTTAGACTACCAGATTGTTAAAACAGCTTTTTGACTGGCAGCAAACGCTGAGTTCCGTATATACACACACATATATATGGGATGTCACCTTTTGCTGATATCAGGAGTTTGAACATAACAGCATATACAATCATCATCATCAGTACCTTTCATTCTTTTGCCCAAGTATTCTTTAACATAGCTGATAATAGCCTTTTGAACAATTTTCAAATCCCTCCCAAAATAATGAAGCATTGTTTCCCCCTCAAAACAATTTGATGTTTCTAATAAGCAGTTTATGCTATGAATTTCCTTTCTGCATCAATTATTCACTGAAATGAAAGAATCTACTGGAGGGAAAGAAAAGAATCCACCTTAGAGTATTCTTTCACCATCTGCTCCTTCCTAGAGATGGCTGTCAAATCACCTTCACTGAAGTACTAAACTGCAAAGCAAAAATGTCATTCATTTTTTAATCTTCACTTGAGATTAGAATGGGGAAATCACAGGAGGTTCATCTGTAGATAACTCATCTCACGGGATTCCTCTAAATGTAGGCTTTTTCCTCTTCTTTACCAGTGCTGAAGAACAGAACATTTCCTGTGATCATTGTCCTTGTGACAGCTACATGACTGAAAGTGATGATATCATATTAATAATATCAATACTGCTTTGATAGTAATTATTTTAAACATCCAAAATACAGAGAACTTGGCCAGAGCTGGCAAGTTTGTTCTAAAGATTAAGATTATGGTATGTTATTCTTTTGATGTATTTCAAAATAGACAGTTAATAAAGTATACCTCACAAAGGCATGGAAAAGGTTGTGAAGTCAGAAAATTTGAGGAAGAACAACTGCTGACAACATAAGACCATTCAAAATGCTTAAGACAAGGCAACACTGTAATGAAACACTTTGAGATGATGTCAGTGTAAGTTGAAGGAACAGCATTATATAAAATTTAGTAGAGACAAGTGCACAGCAAAGAACTTGCAGAAGAATGTCAACCTTTTCAACACATTAAACTAGATTAAACAATTGCCTATGGCATGTAGATTCATATCTGAATTATACTAGTGTGAAACTGAGGTAATCATAAGTCCAATTATTGTGATTATATATTTATAATTGACTAACTGGCTGTAAGTATTTGATTAACAAGGATACTTAATTGAAAATATAACCCAACATACAGCAAGAGTTGAAATATAAAATACAATGATTCACATGTTACAAAAGGATTAGGGAAGGATATGAATACATTAGCTTAATTCATTTCATGGGTCAAATCAATTCTTTACTATAGCTGAAAATAGAATTACATTAGATTTACATTTATTTTTAGTTTTAGCTGTTTTTTTCTTGTATTTCTTGTATTATAGTATTGTCATTGCTACCTTTCTAAAGGAGACCTGTTAGTGAATACAATTGTTTGTGTAATATAATTTGTGGATGGAAAATAGAAGAGGAAGCGTTCAAGGAAACCTTTCTCATCCTCAGAATGAATTTCCCAGTTACCCACTACCAACAGTCAAATCAAATGTTGCACCTTATTCAGTGTTGCCAGTTTGGTTGCCATACATCTTTTATGATATAGTTTGGAGAACTCATAAGTACATTCTGGACCTAATACATCACATTCCAATAGCTTAGTCACACACCCAATTACTGCTTTCACAGCCTGCACTGGCATTAAAATTCCATTCTTATTACTGTGATAGAGACTGTAACAAGAACAGGACTGGTAAACCAGGAAACTGTTTTGAAGGTGATGGTAATAGCGAAGGAGGAAAAATGTAATTTACACCTATTCTTATACTCAAAGAATACACTTGTACTCCTAGAATGATATGCAAAGCAATCAGTGATGTTGGTAAGAAGTAAAAATGTCTAAGAACAGTAATTTAAAAGATACCAGGATCCTCTTGAACATACATACATATGTAACCAAACTGACTTTTGATTATTATACTATGTCAGAATTCATATGCACTCGATTTTTAAAGATTTTTTTTTTCCAGTGCAAATTCAAAGCAAAGCATCGTCTGTGAAACCATTGCAATGGAGCCGAAACAGGTTGGGTATCTTTTTCCCCAACACAATTTTCTGCCTTAATAGAAACGCATGCAGTAAAAGCTGGTTCATAGCATTCCAAGATTCATTGTAATATTGTAAGATTTATTAAAGATGATGTGGTGTTTCTCATTCCTTTTGTTTCAATGTTAACAGAAATTATTTTCAGCCAAACAAGTAATTGAATATTATCTCTGTCCTGTGGAATTTTATTTGTACTGATGTACTGAGACACCACGCTTTAACCAAAAATGACTTCTAAGAGAATCAAAGAAGGATATATGATAGACAGATTTGTAAAAAGTTGAACCAGCTTGTGTAGCAATGAGTTTTACCTCTGTCGATGAACAATAAATGAACATTTTTCACTGAACATATTTAATTTCCTTAGTGCTTTTTACTCATTTTGGCAGTTTATAGAACTTCATATACTGCAGTTCCTTACTTGAAACACAGCAGTGAATCAAATCAAGCATGACTGGATAAGTGTTTTCTAATTTTAAGAATCAGATAATGAACATTTAAATTACCAGCAAGGCAGTTTCATTCATTTATACTGGAGTTAGTAACATCCATTCTTTGTTGGGTAATTAGTGGTTTTGGTATCACAGAGTTGACAGCTGTTTATAAACTTTTACAATGCAGCTACTCCACAAGTACCACCACAGGCCGAGATCACGATAGCATGTAAGAAGTACATGTACATAAACATCTAACAAAACACCAAATTTGGTAAACATCTCATAATTAAGTACACTCGGGTTTTTTTGTTTGTTTGTTTGTTTTCAAGACTTTTTTTTAAAGACTTAAGACTGCTGATGGATTCCTTAAAAAGCTTCAAAACAGCAGGAGTCACCACACAATCAAACTCTGTCATATGGTGAGATCATGTTGCGTCATTCATGCTTTTAAACTCTACATTCTGTTGTTGGATGCCCAAAACACTGCTTTTATGCATATAACACTAATTTATGTCTAAATCTTGCTGGGATTCCTGAATTAAAAGCTGTTCTCCCTCTCTAAGGAGCTTGATCCAAAACATATTTTCATAATACACCTCCATGACTCAATTCTGCAGAAAGCAGTTGGCATATCACTTAAAAAGATGGATAGAGGTTTTGAGCAATTGTCTCCCCACCTACATGCACACAGTCTTGCTCATGACATTAGTATCACCTGAGATCTAGATATACCAAAATCCCACAGATACAAGGTATCCTCTGCTTATGCAGGAGACATCATATTTTCTACTGTTTTTTAGGGTCCTCTAGCAGAAGCTGAAATTTTCTACACTTTCTTTGTGGCTGCTTTTGGCTCCTACTCTATTATACTTACACTAATCATGCCTTATGAAAGGAACCTCAATATGAGGCACATACTTCAGTATTTGTTATTGATTAACAGATGCTGAAAACGTAAACAGTTCCTCTTTTCAAACAACTGAACAATTATACATGACTTAACTAGGCACTCTGTACTCAGTAATGTTTCAGACTGATATGCTTAATCAATTTTGGATGGGTGATCATATTTCAATCCTCCTTGTCCTTTTCTTCTTCCTTCCTCAAAAATGTATTCACTAGAGATTTTTCCAAAGTCTAGACAGAGAGCATGTAATACTTCATTCCAATGTCTACCATAAAAATGAATATATTTTTGATTCTATTATACATTATTATCTGTTATGTGTGCGACATGAAAGTCTTTTAGGATATGTTTTCCCTCTCCCAAAGTTATGTATTACCTCTCTTAACCTTAGCAAAGTTATATGCATGTATCTGAGAGCAAATCAGAATTTATAACTTTGGAAGCTCTGTAATTAGAAAATTACAGTATTTTAAAAAACCCAGAGGCACCGTAATTAATTACTGTTCTGTATATCTTTGAAAGTTTTATTAATTTTTTTGGTTAAAACTGAAAAAAATACATACTTTTTTTTTTTTTAAAAAACACTTCAAAGCTTTGTGAGAGCTTAACTTTTTAAGTAATTACAGTTATTTCACACAGGAATGACATTTTTTTCTAGGGCAAACACTTTGTGCAGAAGTACAATAGAAATAATGTTGTACCTTGTACTTTTCAGTACACACAGTGCAGGGGGTGGGGGCAATAGATTGTTCTAAAAAGTATTCATTTTGGCATGAAAGATCAGTAATACTTTTCAGTGCTTTCTTATTTTGAAATAATATTTTCATGATACAATACTAATGAAATTAATAAGTGATTTGTTATATCTGGATTTTTTTTTCTAGATTCTTCATTACACTATCACACATTGAGATTAGCCTTGCAGAAGTCATACTGAAATCCGAACAGTATTAAACTGAGAAACAATGAGAAAACTAAATGAACATCAGAAAGTAGACTTTTACTCTATATGGAGTTATTCTAATGGTTTTCATTAACAAGAAAACATTTCATTGAATGAAATAAGTAACACCGATGAAAGAGGATCTTTAGAACACCATCTTCACAAATGCTGTTCCACACCAGTCTGTAAATTTTATGCTTTGTGATTATTTAAATTAATATATATATATATTACATATATATATATATATATATATATATACACATATATATGTGATGAATGCTTACTGGTTTGATGAATGAGGGACATAGTTGAAACTCTGAAACTCTAAGGACATCTGTATCCATAAATGTAGCTAGTGCTTTGGAGTTGTGAAGAACTGTAGTATCTTGCCACATCTACAGACAGGGTAATGGAGAGGAGAGAATAAGATAATTCATATATTATCACTACAGCTTCTCTCCAGTACAAGGTTCACTAAGCTGGAATGTATTATTTATGTTATTTATTTATTTTTTAAGATTATGGGTCAGTGCTTTCTGATTATATTACAAGCAATTTAGAGAGATGCATGAAACACTCTGAAAATAAATAAAACGGTCAAATCAGTTGCTTCTAAGGCTTTTTGACCAATATCAAACATCAAGATTGCAAATACTGCTCCTCTAAATATCATTACGTTATTTGATTGCACAGCATAATAAAAAACACAAGCCTAGCTTCATCTCTTCTCAAGAGAGTTAGAAAACTGAAACATCAGAAATTTAAATCAGATGTCTTTTAGGTTTGCACTGGCATTTTTAAAATCACCTCACTGTATCTTAATGTCACCACAAGTCACCTACCTATACCACCTACACTATTTTAACATGAACTCTTTGTCGTTCACATGCTTTCTACTTCTCAGTCTTCTACACTCACATCACAAGTATATGCTAATGCATTCAACAGATTATCTAGCCTACTGTTTCACTCTGAAAGATTATTAGAAAGCTGCTCTCCTTATTTGTCTGCAATTTATCCTTATCTCTTCTGACACATTCAGGGGTTAATGTTGACAGCTTTGGTGAACCTAACTGGTAGTTAGCAAATTCTGTACATGTAATATTAAGCAGGAGTAATAACACAAACAGAATGCCTTTCTGTATCTTGATGTAAAAATTTATTTTTGCCTCAACTAGGAGAAAACATTCAAGTTTCATATTTCCAATAAAAAGCAGAATGGATAATAATTAATTGTATTCAAAAGACTAGCAACTCCAGAAGATTTCTTTTTTCTTTCTTTCTTAGTGGTGTGTCAGCGTGGAAGAATATTTCCTTTTCCACTGAAATGGGAAGATATAGCTAGTTGTCTCTAAGGTTCTGGTAATTTAGCTAATAGAAATACTTTTTTCCAACATTTTTTTTTTTTTTTTGAGCCTTCTCATTTGGTATTTTTGCATCATTTTGACCTTACATTTTCATTTAACCATGATGTAAACTACATCAGCTCCTTTCCTGTAAAAAGCAACAATGTGAGTTAGACCTCACAGTGACCTGCATTTACCCTTCTCACCATCTTTGATAGATGATTTTTATGTAGGACCAATGGTTATAATGGTTATAATTTTCTTCACAGATGCAGAATCAGTCTCTAAGTAATTGCTTACAAAAAAAATAAAAAAAATTGCAAAGGTCAATATAGGCTGCACTGACTGTGCTGGAATCTATACTGGAAGAACTTAAAAGTTCAGAGAATAACAATTATGTCCCCAAAAGACTGCTAGCTGCTCAAACAGAGCTAGTAGGCATCACGAACTGGAGCTGTTGTTTCCTACAGGTTAAGGCTTCAACAAGACTTCATAAACGAGTGTTGAAATACAGAAAGGAACAAACTAAGCAACCATGTGCAAAAATTTACTGACTTCTCTGGTGGTTAAAAGTCCTATTCTACAAACACACACATTTCCTGATGCAGAAATATTTTGTCAGAAGTTTTCCAGCTGACATTAATCTCTTCCAGCCTCCGCTCACTTGTCTGAAACTCTTTTTCAGGGAAATTTAGTGGACAGTAGAAGAAAGTCTGGTTAATTATGAGCTTAACTTCCAAAAATGCATTGCAGGCCATTTTTGAAAATAGTTTGCAATAAGAAATATATTTTTTCTAACCGAGGTGTGTAAAGGAATGATTACATATAGGTATTCAAATTAAATTAAATTAAATTAAATATTAATGGTGTCTGTGAGCACAAATAGGATGAGTCTTATTTCCAAAAAGGCTGCAGGGCAGAGCACTGGGAAATTCACAGAAACATGTATTGAAAGAAGTCTGTATATATTTGCTGTTTTAAGTCTGGGGTAATAATGCTCTTAAAATATTTTGTCTGTAGAAGAGATGAACCAGGATAGTCATGAGAACAGCCTGCTGACACCAATTATTACTAAAAAATATCCAGATATTTTCACCTTTATTATGGGCATTATTTCAATATCTGTTTTGCATCCTTGTTTTAGTTAGGGAGACATTCTGTAAGTTTGAAAAAGCCAAACAATATCCTCATGTGCTTCTAAAGAATACACAACAGTTCAATAAATAGTATTTTTCTTGTAGCATACTAAATAAATATTAAAAAAAAAAAAAAATCAAAATACAAGCACTTATTCTGGGAATGAAGCTTTTACTTGACAATGAAACCAGAAACTTTTCAAGTACTTACTACTTTAGCTTCTCTCTACGGGATATTGGTTTTAACAGAAAATTTACCCACAAGACATTTTTAATGAGCTACTTGGAAGATTTTTGTGCAAGAAAAGTTTAATACAAAGGCAATTTGTCTTAGTAATTTACATCTGTTTTCTATAGACTCGAGCTGAATTCACTTAAATATTTATTCAGCCTTATATTTCCTTTTGGCTAGAAATAAAGTGGGCTAAACTTATCTAAAACACAACTTTACTTAAAAATCTGTATGTAAACTGTATGTAAATTTCTTGTTCTAAAATCTGATCACAAACAGTTCCCTAGCATATACACTGCAGGGGAGCACATGAAAAAAAATAAAATAAAAAAATGGGTTTGAGTCAGAAAGAGAACTGCAGCAGGAAAATCAGCCCAGAAGAGATGTTTCTAGCTCCCAGGATACTGTTCAGCTGATTTCTCAAAGAAAACACTTGCATTTTTAATATTAATGTGGATACACAAATTGGGCCATCTGGAATAAAATCAGTAAGTTTATCAGCCTAGTTGCAACAGCTTTGTACCATATGCCATATGGAAACAATTATACAAACCTCATACAACGGAACACCTGATACTTCAGTCATTCTGCATTGTGCAAAATACAGATGTTTGAACATTCAGAATGTCCACTGGTAAAATGTGTATTTACACTTACTGAAAGGTCAAGAAGAATGTGGTCTATGTAACATCCAAAAAAGGAGCTGAAATCAAAAGCGTTGAAAAATGCTATGCAGCACACTATTGTAAACATCATTTTTCATTATACAAATATGATAAACTTTTGGTAGGAAAAACAGGAGTTGATATTTGTTCTGAACTATCACTATAAGTGCATAACTACGAAATATAAAAAGTACTGCAATTACTTGATGTATTTCAGTAATAATAATAAAAAAAAATGTTGCATTTCATTACTGCACGGCAGTATTTAAAGAAAAAAGGAAAGGAGTTTAGAGAGCGTTCCACTATTACTATTCATTATTTATATTCAAAAAGCTTCTGCCCCAAACTCTGGCAGAAATGATATTATAGTTGTCACCGTGATTCTGTGTTGATGGAAATACTCTTTGCTCCAAGACCATGTGTCACCTGATGCTGGAGGACAGGCAGGTTCTTTAGGGATCCTTGGCAGAATGAGGATCGGCCGTAGGGCTAAGGTCAGAGACCTTAATTTTTGGTTATAATTACAGTTATAATTCTTATCACATAAAAATAAAGAACTATCAATCATAGATACACTAGCTTTTCAGTTAAAAGTGTTGTTTTGTTTTGTTTCACTATATAGGTTTTATCATACAAAGAAGAAATAAATATACTGACCAGCATGGAAGCTTTCTATTTTGTCCTGATCTTTTGCCAACCAGTTTGAGAAGAGACAGCCATATACCAAGACAATTCACCATCTTAGTGTCCCTCCAGACAGAGGGAGTCTCACTGAGATCAACTGGTTAAGTACCACACAGCATTTCAAAAAGACATAGGAGCCAGATGAACTTGTTTCTGCTTTAAGCTAAGAACGATTCATAGGAGTCCGGCCAATATAAACAGAATCTTTGCCTTAATATTCTTTGAAGAGGCTCCTTCAGGTGAGGAAGGGATCTTCTATACAGACAGAAAAGATACCAAGCCCAGAGCAGTAGAAGAATATTTTTGAAGCATTATTTGTTAAACCACAAAAGTGAATTTTAAGCAAAATTTACAAGCTCCGAATATAAAACAAAACAAAACAACAAACAAACATGGTGATTTATTGAGCCTTGAATATATACATGATAATTTAAGTATGATAGATTGAAGGAGTTCCTCAGGCTGAAACAAAAGTCATATAGATAATTTGCCAGCAGGTTAACATGTATAAACATGTTCATAGGGTAAGATAAAGACCCATTCAAGTTCATGTTTGCCCACTGGAAATTTTTGAAACTTTACAGTTTGAAGATAACAGTTTTCCATGTTTGGGCACCATGAAATCTTCAAGTATAAAGGTATTGGGTTTCATTTAGGCTTTACTTGAACTGAAAAGACAAAGCGATTTGTCTTTAAAATTCAGCAATCCATAAACCTGAATGGTGTAATGTTTGTCATGTTAGGTGGAAAAGTCCCCAATTAATTTTTTAATACACTTGTTATGATAGTCAATCAACAGGATTAGTTTTACGTTCAATATTATCTTAGGAAACTAATAAAGTGCAATTAACATTCTTAAACTATGCTAGATAGAAACAGTAACATCACTGAGGTATAATCAAGATACATGGTTTAATAAAGAGCCAACAGTAAGCATATTTTTGTTTGATTTCTTAACAAAGTACTTTGTTTTAATAATTTATCCTCTGAAGTAGCACGCAGCTGGAACTGCTAAGATATTTTGGAGTCTTCCACATACCTTATTGTTACAATCAAGGAATGCACAAGGAGTGCGCTCCACATTGGGCAAAATAGTTGATATTTCTTAAAACTGAAAAAAAAAAATAATAAAAAAAAATGATTATAAGCAACAAGGTCATACATTTTAGAGGAAAATAAAAAGTACTGAAGAGTACAAGAACATTATAAACAGAAGACTATCAACATTCGAATACATAGACATGTTAGAAATACATCATTTGCCAAGAAGCCAATTAACACAAAGAATGAAATTAAATAAACCTATTGCTGATCTTTATAGAACTCCAATTATGTGATAGATGGGGTACCACTTCTGGAAAGCAAATGTGTAAATGAAACCCTTTGAAAAAAGTTGTACAGATAGAAAAAGATCAGAACATGCACAAGAAAGCATATTTGACTATTTGTTTGATATTAGTTAACAAATGTCAAAGGATCAAAGTTTCCAAAATGTTTTAATGTGACTATAAAATATCTGCCTTAAATGCCACTGAAAAATGCCAATTTCAAGCTGTCTATCAACAACATCTGGTTGTTAAGGGGTTCACAAATATGTCAAAGCTCCACCTGTGTGCTTACACATTAATCAGAACATCCAGATATAACTTTTCTAGTCTTCACAAAAGCTGATATTTGATATTTAAGATCACCAAACCTAATCTTAAAGAAAAAATGAATACACATGTATATGCCAGGCGTATTTCTTTATATAAAACAGTAGAAAAGTAGAACAGTAGTTGAGGATTATCTTAAACTTTTGCTGAGCTACTGAGCATTGAAAACATTCGCTGTATTTCTCAAGTGGTTTGGTGTCTTACTGGGTTAAGCCTTATGTAGGAATTAGCCATTATAGGTGTCAAGCAGAAGCACTCTATAATATCCTTGTTTGAGCACACAGTGGACTGCTTTACTTTGGAGGGAACACTATGTTTGGTCAGACAGAATTTCTACAACACAAGGCAAATTAAAAGGAAAGGACTAGTTGGGAGCGGATGAAAAAGTAGGAGAGAACCAAATAAACAGTTATACAGAGTAGTACACATCTAGCATCTAATTCCATTTCTTTCATGCAAAAACTTGTGCAGCACATGAGTCTGAGAACCAACGAAACGTGTTGTCCCTACAACATGTGCTCATGCAGTATAGGGTTGCATCAACACCACTGTTCCCCAGCTGCCCCGTCTGAGCCAGTGAGAGGTTCCTGGGAATCTGTCACACAAACACCTTCCACTGACGACTTCTCTATGCTGTTGTTCTCTCTATATGAGCTCTGCCTCACACTAGAAGAGTTGGTTTAACTAACTTTGAAAACACCTACACCTGGCCTGCCTAATTGCATTTATGGTTTTCAAAGCTCACAATGGACCTTGCATGAGTTAGCCTTTTGTCTTTGTTATCCACAGCATTTTTAAGGTAAGGTATCACAGAAAAGCAAAATATGACACCCTACTTTGCTCCCAACATGTAATGAAGGAAAACAAATAAGAAAATACCAATTTTACTGTCAGACAGAATCATAGAACGGCTTGGGTTGGAAGGGACCTCAAAGATCATCTAGTCCCAATCCCCCTGCTTAGTACATAAAATATTATTCTGTGCATATGCACTTATACCTTTTATATCTAGTAATACAATGATTAGGGTCATAAAAGCAACTGTCATAATACAGTATACTCTGCAATAGCTTGTACACAATCTGGCGCTGCTTCCTTTATTTGTAGGTAATGTTGTCCAGAACCCTGGCAATATCTTCTGCTTCTGTGGAAACTGTGATATGATTTTTAACCCATGTGCTAACTCACCAGGTGCAACGTATTTTTTCTCCTCAAGGATATCTTCCCCAGTAATATAACACTTCAGAGTAAAATGATGCAGGGTGACTAGTGGGAGTATGTCAGTCGCTCAGGCCTCTGTTGCTTTTCTGCTCCCATTAGCAGGCAAAAAGTTACACGTTCTTTATGTAAATACAAAACAGAAACAAAGACAGATCCAACTTCAGCAGGGTCATTATATCCAGATCCCTCCCACATCAGCAATACTGAGATGTCATCAATAAAGTATAGCACATGAAGTCATCATTGTTGGCATTCTACCTTAGTTTCAGTGAGGAAACAAAACAATCTTCATTTTCTCTATTTTTGTTCTTTTTTTTATTCTGCACTTACCTGTAATACAGATGCTGATATAGCAATGCACATTAAAGGGATTGAAAAAAAAATAAATTTTTTTAATTTAAGCTGATGCCTTGACAACCAAAAGCATTCTCTGAACAAACAGGTCAGACATAAGATTGATTTTGCAAATACTCCCTTATACTGGAACATAACTAAAGAAGCTTTCAGTGACACTAGAAGGCCACCTCTGCTTCTTCTGATGCAGTTTGCTTGTAATTAACCATGGTTGCTCTTTGGCAAAAAGCAGCTGTGGTACCAAAGAATCTTATTCCAGCATCTCTCACAAGCATTATGCACATTCTCAATGTAGGTCAACTTCTCTGATATTCAAAAAACATAACTTATGCAATAGGGTGTTTTGTTGTTGTTTTAAATGTCATTGTCTGCCCTTATTACTGCACCAAATGAAATATTCAGCACACAATTTATGCAAACTGGTACTGAAAAACTAATTACATAGGACTAAAGTGTTCTCTTTCATATTGTCTTAATGTACAGGAAGACAATTGAAAAGAAAGAAGAAACACAGTATCATCTACACAGTAAAGAGAAAATACAGGACTAATATAAAGATTAGAACAGTAGTGACTCTTTATAGTCTACAAATCTAAAGGTTTACTAAGGTCTTCATTTCACCAGAGTTGGTAATATGATTCTAAAGCATTTTTTTATTCACATTTTCCAAGGCTTATCTGAAAAGGCACCTATCAAAGTACAGTGATAAATGTGGCAGGGCATGAAAGCAGTTCTGAATTCAGTACCGTATTATCTGCTGTCTTTAGCAATACTAGTTTCAAGATGAAAAAAAAAAAGAAAAAAAGAAAAACAGATCAAGTTCAACAGCAGAACACTTTGTAGTTAAACTTACTTATTTTCACTCGTATTCCAAGTTAACTCTTAGAAATTATATTCTTCAGAGAGCTAGAAATGTTACAGTTGAAAATAGCTCTTTCACCGTTTCACAATACATATATCCTTTAACAATGACAGATTTGACGGTTTTTGTCATTTGTTTAATCACAAAAAAAGTAATTTTTGTCATTTGTTTAATGACAAATTAAACTTTATACGCTTTCTCCCCCCGCCCCCAAGATGTTTGTATTGAATCATCATTCTTGGACAATTTATAAGAGTTTGCTATTATATCAGTGAAGATAGAATTTTGACCCAAATCATTCTCTATTGTTCATGTTCTGTTGATTTCAGAAAACTGAAAAGATTAGGAAGCATATTAAAATTTGTAAGTATGATTTAAAACAACAGCAAAACCATGACAAATCATCTGCACCTTAGAACAACTGAAAAAATTACACTTAAGACAAAAATGCAATTATTCTGTAAGGGAGACAATGACTCTCAGAAGCATCTCTTAAAATAACAATCTATCCCTTCCTCATAAATTTTTAGGATTATGCTTCTTTGCATGATGGAAGTACTGCCATCATCAGAACTGAGCTTTGGAAAAGAACCTGCCTGAATTAATGTACAGATGTATTTACATATTCTCACAGTTTCCTACTTTTTATAGGAACAATATTTCTCTCTCTGTCTTTGTTTTGAAGAGAAATACATTAACATCTGTTGAACAGGAAAGTATCTGGTAGAAGCTTGTAATGATGCAACATATTTGTATCACCTGCCATTCCGTGATCAAAACAAGAAAGTACTACTCTAGATGTTCTTACCTTGTACAAGACTCCAAAGATTGGTTATTAACTGGGGTTGTGACTTACCTTCCATGCTCACATATGAAGTATGTTTCTACTGTGGATTAAGTTCAAGAAAGGTACACATTAGTGTTTAGCTTTTACATTTTACCTGTTCTTCATGATGTCTGCTGTGAATTGAGCCACACATTTATTTGGAAATATGTGTCTTCTATACTAATTTTGCTTCTAGGCATCTGTTAATAGCTGCAGTGTCTGTCTGGAGTTACATTATGCCATAAACTGTCCTTTCTTCTCACCTTAATATTATTATCATACCCTTTTCAACCTTAACCTGTCCTACTCATGAAGTTTAGTTTAATTTTAAAGGTATATATGAGCTCTTAAGAAACAATTTTGTTAAATGAGAAGAAGTGAGATTCAATTTTAAGAGTTAGGATCTAAGTAACTTTTATGAACAAAATCAAAGTCTATCTAAACATTGTGCTGTTCTACGATTGGACTGGCAACATAAACCCCCAGTTTCTATTCCACATATTGTCATTGGCTTCAGACATAGGTTATAGTAAGAACGTAGCTGGAATATATAAATAGGCTACTATTTCTCTATTCTACAGAGGTATTGTAATTCTACTGACTGATATTACAATACTGGTACTGTATTCTACTGACTGATACTTAGAAAGTGTTCGTTTCTACTGACAGCTTCCCAGTATCTTAGCTCATAGAACTTTTTTCATTATTTACCTTCATTTTTACTCTAAGACAGGTCTTAGTGCCATTTATAAGTATCTCTAAATAGAAATCTTTACATGTAGACATTTTAAAATACTATGAATAAATACAGACATACAGAAATGCTATTTTCAGTGGCAAAGAAAGGTTACTATGGATATTTTATAGTTCATGTTTTTGTTAATATTCTGCAGTGCAGTAATTACATTTCTGTAGTTTGCAGTTATACTTGTTACCATTCTGAGCAGTAGGAGTTAATTTTGAAGATACTGAGAATCTGAAAGGATGTTCAAATGTTAAGCCTCTTAACTAAATATGGAATGGGGAAAAAAAAAAAAAAACAATTTGGAAGGCAGTATTTTAAAATGACAAAATACCAGCAAGAGCTACACAGACACTTAAGAAAATGTATATACTGTATTTACCATTTCTAGTCAAAAAGCACTGTAGCCTTTATGTAACAGAAGAGCCTTAATTGTGGTTTTATCTATCCTAGTCCTGAATATTGTCTGTTGTTTT
Organism: Aythya fuligula; assembly: GCF_009819795.1. NCBI lineage: Eukaryota > Metazoa > Chordata > Aves > Anseriformes > Anatidae > Aythya > Aythya fuligula. Next base: position 40,101,444 of record NC_045562.1, read on the forward strand.
TATGATGTTCATAGGACTGGGGAGAAGAAGGTAGGCATTTGACTATACGACTCTTTAACTTAACAGTGTATTTTTCAATTCTACAATATCTAGAAATATTAGATGTAATATTATTAAATAGATTAAATCATTAATGTGTATATATATATATATAATAATAGCAAAGACTATCAAATATTTTTGATATATGTCAACCACAGGAAAAAAAAAATTCAAACCAACATACAGCATTCATTAGATGAAAAGCTATGATACATTTTCAGCTGGATACAAACATCTGATTGGACATATAATGCATTAAATTATAAAAATAATGATATTACAGAACTTCAGCTGAAGACGCCACTTTGCTACAGGCATCAGAAAAAGTAACTGAAAGAGCTGAAGAGTAGAATATTTTTACAGACAGATTTAACATTTTGTTTTCATATCCTTGTAACATAAATTTCATTATACATTGTCATTTTGTTTACTAATACAGATGCATATCTAATGTCATATTTGACCTTAAATGTAAGATATCTACTGCAAATCATACTTACTGGCTTTTATTTTTTAAAAATAAAAGGCTACAAGAGGTACATTTTCTGAAGCTGGATTTTACATTAACAGTCATTGAAACTATTATTGGAGGGAAAAAGGAAAAGTTCTTATCAACACAGCCTTCCTCTGTCATCATGAACCCAAGGAGGGGGGTTTAGATTAATCTGAGCAAAACAGAACTTTTAGAATATATATTGATTTTCTTCCTTTATAATGCTCCCATAAATCATAATCATCATGTGCCATGCCTACGTGCCCTTGATTCTGCTAGCTATAATCTAATCTTATAACTCAAGCTCTCCAGAAAATAATCTTTTTTTTCTTCTTCTTCTTTCTTATGCATGTTCCAGTGCTTCCCCTCCAGCTCCTTGCTTCCCTACTCCCCAAGAAACCTGACTGGTGTCAGGATGATAGCACTTCAAGGTCATCCAAATGGACTGATAGGATTTCTGTGAACTCTGAGGTACCTACACTTGTTTTCAGTGGCAATTTTACAAAGGGTGGTTACAAATACTTTAACATTTTTTTTAATCTACTTAAGCCCTTGTATCCCATAAAATGGACAAACTAATTAGTGAATCAGCACGCCAGATTGTTCTACCTTATTTCTTTTTGGTGTCTACTTGAAACTACTTGTTTTAACTACACTACACTACATTTATCAGAGGGATTTAATCTTTTTTATGTTAATGATATTCCATTGTTCAGAAATAATGGCAATTATCATCACCATTTTAGAGATAGTGAGCTTCCTCATGCTAACATATCTTTCATTTAATCAAGACAAACACAAAATGGCAGTTCTCTAATGAGAGAATTAGACTCAGTAAATCGATAGCTAGACTAAATGTTTAGCAGTCTTACTGGGGAGAATGTATTTATGCACTAGATATGTAAGTGAAAAAAAGGAAGAGCAGGACATGCTGAACCAAGAGCAGACTAAGACCATAACTTCATGAATACTTATTTATCCTATGACCCAACTTACTTTCTTGCAGAAAGAAATAACCAATGTTAAATCTTTCCTCTTTCCCTTCTATGCCTAACTTCTTCTCAAAAGCCAGTGCAGTCACTGACATGCCTGTCTTCTTGGTCAGCCACCAGCATTGGAAGCTTCCTTTGCTGTAGCCTGAATTATAGCTTACCCTACCTGCAGGTACCCTGGGCAAACAGCTTTGCCCTTGGATCACAGAGCTCAGTTTAGTCACTAACATCCCTTACAGTGCTGAAGGAATATGCCAAATGAAAAGTTTATCAATGAAACTCATCTTGATTGAATAATAGCAGTTTGACACCTCTCTTCTCACCAACTTTGAATTCTTTAATGGAAATATCATTACATTATCCAAAAGCATTCACTAGCTGAGCTGAATTAAGTAGACAGAAGACAAAGACAGCAACCCCACAGGAATTTGAACAGAGAAAACTTTTCTAATTTATGCAGATATTACAGTATGAGTTGCTGCCAATTAAATTGACCAAAACAATAAGGATTTGATTTTATTCTATTCTGCAGAGGTGCCATTACCTTTTCATCACGCTACTGTTATGTTCAATAGCGTATTTCTTTTTATTTTTTCCCTGAGAATAACAATTGTTATATTATGAGTTGCTTAAATATTCATTCAGGCTTGAGAACTAGGAAAAGTCCCTAGTCCAAAACTGAAATCTGATGAAGCTCCTTTCATTTTTATGGTGGTACAATCAAAGATGTGGAAGAAAAAAAATCAGCCAGCTGACTGCTAAAGTAGGGCAGATCCACAGCATGAGTCTACACAGATCCAAAGAGTGAAAACAATAGAAATAGGGACAAAATGAAAAACAGTTATATCTGACTTGTTCACATTGTTGACTCAGTTATTAAAAAGGCTGAAATTGCTAGTTAAACATCATTTGCTTACTAATTATAGATCATTAAATTGAATGGCGTGTCTTCTACCCTATATAACATAGTTTATCTTCACCTGAAAAACATACCTTTTTCAAAGGAGATTAAAGAGGCACACTTCATTTAATATTTCAGGGTTAAGTCTCCATTGCCTAATTGTCTTTTGTAGTCATCTGCTTCAGCTAAGCCTGATGTGGTACTATTTTAGGAGGTTTCTGGAGAGCGTGGAAGATAGCTTCCTGATGCAGCTGGTTAGTGAACCTACCAGGGGTGGTGCCCCGCTAGACCTTCTCTTCACAAACAGAGAAGGACTGGTGGAAGATGTGATTGTCGGGAGCTGTCTTGGGCAGAGTGACCACAAAATGGTGGAGTTCACTATTCTTGGCGAGGTCAGGAAGGGGACCAGTAAAACCACTGTATTGGACTTTCAGAGAGCTGACTTTGAGCTGCTCAGGACACTGGTTGGTGGAGTCCCTTGGGAGGCGGTTCTGAAGGGCAGAGGGGTCCAGGAAGGCTGGGCGCTCTTCAAGAGGGAAATCTTAATGGCGCAGGAACGGTCTGTCCCCACGTGCCCAAAGACGAGCTGGCGGGGAAGAAGACCGGCCTGGCTGAACAGAGAATTGTGGCTTGATCTTAGGAGAAAAAAGAGGGTTTATAATCTTTGGAAAAGTGGGCAGGCCACTAGGGAGGACTATAAGGATGTTGCGAGGCTGTGCAGGGACAAAATTAGGAAGGCCAAAGCTCATCTGGAGCTCAATCTGGCTACTACCGTTAAAGATAACAAAAAACGTTTCTATAAATACATCAACTCAAAAAGGAGGACTAAGGAGAATCTCCATCCTTTACTGGATGCGGGGGGAAACTTAGTTACAAGAGATGAGGAAAAGGCGGAGGTGCTTAATGCCTTCTTTGCTTCAGTCTTTAGCGGCAATACCGGTTGTTCTCTGGATACTCAGTACCCTGAGCTGGTGGAAGGGGATGGGGAGCAGGATGTGGCCCTCACTATCCATGAAGAACTGGTTGGTGACCTGCTACGGCACTTAGATGTGCACAAGTCGATGGGGCCGGATGGGATCCACACAAGGGTACTGAGAGAACTGGCAGAGGAGCTGGCCAAGCCACTGTCCATCATTTATCAGCAGTCCTGGCGATCAGGGGAGGTCCCAGTTGACTGGCGGCTAGCAAATGTGACGCCCATCTACAAGAAGGGCTGGAGGGCAGACCTGGGAAACTATAGGCCTGTCAGTTTGACCTCAGTGCCAGGGAAGCTCATGGAGCAGATCCTCCTGAGAGTCATCACGCAGCACTTACAGGGCAAGCAGGCGATCAGGCCCAGTCAGCATGGGTTTATGAAAGGCAGGTCCTGCTTGACGAACCTGATCTCCTTCTATGACAAAGTGACACGCTGGGTGGATGAGGGAAAGGCTGTGGATGTGGTCTACCTTGACTTCAGCAAGGCTTTTGACACCGTCTCCCACAGCATTCTCCTCAAGAAACTGGCTGCCCTAGGCTTGGACTGGCGCACGCTTCGTTGGGTTAGAAACTGGCTGGATAGCCGGGCCCAAAGAGTTGTGGTGAATGGAGCCAAGTCCAGTTGGAGGCCAGTCACTAGTGGCATCCCCCAGGGCTCGGTGCTGGGGCCGGTCCTCTTTAATATCTTCATCGATGATCTGGATGAGGGCATTGAGTGCACCCTCAGTAAGTTTGCAGATGACACCATGTTAGGTGCGTGTGTCGATCTGCTTGAGGGTAGGAAAGCTCTGCAGGAGGATCTGGATAGGCTGCACCGATGGGCTGAGGTCAACTGCATGAAGTTCAAGGCCAAGTGCCGGGTCCTGCACCTGGGGCGCAATAACCCCAAGCAGAGCTACAGGCTGGGAGAGGAATGGTTGGAGAGCTGCCAGACAGAGAAGGACCTGCGAGTATTGGTGGATAGTCGGCTGAATATGAGCCAGCAGTGTGCTCAGGTGGCCAAGAAGGCCAACGGCATCCTGGCTTGTATCAGGAACAGTGTGACCAGCAGGGCTAGGGAGGTGATCGTCCCCCTGTACTCAGCTCTGGTGAGGCCGCACCTCGAGTACTCTGTTCAGTTTTGGGCCCCTCGCTACAAGAAGGACATCGAGGTGCTTGAGCGGGTGCAGAGAAGGGCAACGAAGCTGGTGAGGGGCCTGGAGAACAAGTCCTACGAGGAGCGGCTGAGGGAGCTGGGCTTGTTCAGCCTGGAGAAGAGGAGGCTCAGGGGCGACCTTATTGCTCTCTATAGGTACCTCAAGGGAGGCTGTAGAGAGGTGGGGGTTGGTCTGTTCTCCCACGTGCCTGGTGACAGGACGAGGGGGAATGGGCTTAAGTTGAGCCAGGGGAGTTTTAGGTTAGATGTTAGGAAGAACTTCTTTACTGAAAGGGTTGTGAGGCATTGGAACAGGCTGCCCAGGGAAGTGGTGGAGTCACCATCCCTGGAAGTCTTCAAAAGACGTTTAGATGTAGAGCTTAGGGATATGGTTTAGTGGGGACTGCTAGCGTTAGGTCAGAGGTTGGACTCGATGATCTTGAGGTCTCTTCCAACCTAGAAATTCTGTGATTCTATTCAGATTCAACAGCATTTTAAACTCACTCTGCACTGACAAAAAGAAGAGATTAAAAAAAATGCACAAGAAAAGAGAATAAGAATGCTTATAGAACCAAAGAAACTGGGTTGGAAGGGACCTCAAAGTTCATCTTGTTCCAAATCCCCTGCCAAAGGCAAGGATACTACCCACTAGGTCAGGTTGCTCAGGGCCCCATCCAGCCTGGTCTTGAACACCTCCAGGGATGGGGCATCCTCTACCCCTCTGGGCAACTTGTTCCAGTTCCTCACCACCTTTTTACATGTAAAAAAATAAATAAATAAATAAATAAATATATATATGTGTGTGTGTGTATATATATAATATATATACCAACTTGCACAAATATATTTGCACATACAAGAAATGTGGTGAATTAAGGACAGAATTAAAGCCACTCATATCACCCCATTTCCATTTTTTTTATCTCATCAGAACTATTTGCTAGCAACATCAAAAACACACAGGTGGGCAATTCCAGAACATTACTGAGCACTTCACAACATGTTAAAATTGAAGCAATCTAGAAAGGCCTAGAGTCACTGAAGGAAATGACACTGTTTTTTCCCTATGCTTTCCCTACTTGCCAAGGGGAAAGGGGAGAGGGAAAAGGAACAGGAAACAGAACAAAAATAGCTGAGAAGAGACAACCAGTTAAGCAGGATTAGTCTCAAGTTTGAAAGGAAGAGGAAATTTTATCTTCCTTCCATTCATATTTTCTCCCTTCTCTTTTTCTCTGATTTTTCCTTTGTTCCTTCTTCCTCTCCTACACACAGACCACACAATCCAGTTGCAGCATACATCCCTGACTCTCTTATCTCCCACTAATTTCCCTTTTTATCCAGCAACCCTTCTTCCAACAGTTAGTGGGCATGACAGCTCCTATTCCCACAGTCTCACGTCTCATTTTGATCTCCTTTATCCCAAGGACAGAGAAGCAGAACAGCACAGAGTTGGAGGATAGTCTCACATCAGTGAGAAGAAAGTGATGAACGCTTTTATAGAAATTTTCCCAGAGTCATTTAAAAAAGTGTTGGGGTACAATGTACCTAAGAAATCTATGAAACTCAACAGATTCACTCATTGCTTTGTTTTAAATGATTTGTGTTTTGATTGGTCATATAATTAACTTCTTTAGCAATTAGTTAAGTTAAAAACTAAAGGAAGATAGAATGGATAAGTCCATCATAATTAGATATACAAGGTGGGAGTATCTATGCTTTTATTTACAGAGTATTCAAGACATTAAAATGCTGACAATTCATTCAAATGACAAGAGCTGTAACACGATGTGAAAATGGCAAAACATCAGTCAACTCTCATGTAAAGACTGTAACTGGATGAAGGAAAGCCATTAATTTAATCTAATTTGTCCATTTCTCTCCCCTTGGAAAGAAAACCATACATCTACACATGTCCTCACAGAATACAACAGTTCGAAAAGAAACAAAAAGGAAATTAACAAACCAAAATAAGCCTCCCAGGCAATGTCTGAAAAAGACAATGTTATCCTATGGATCCCCCAATACATTCTCATTAAGCAGAACATACCTCAATTCAAAAATGAAGAGCATAAATAATGTTTTCATTTACAGCTATTTAAAAAAATCTAGAGTATTTAAAAAGGATAGCAGTATTTCTATTTTAGACTAAAAATTAGAGACAAACTTACTGAACAAGTGCTTTTGCGGACTAGAAAGAGAATTCATCTTACTTCACAATGTGAGATAATACATTTGCACTAGCAACATTTTTTGTCTAACATCTCCAACAGGATATTAGATTTCTAAAAATGCATCCACACTAGAAGGCCATTAAATTTGAAAATCAAACATTGAAATTTTAGGAAAAGGGGAAAATGATGTTGCCAGTACTTGATCTTTTTCTGCATATATTTTACAAAATATTTTTTCATTTTAAATAAATAACCACCTGCTGTTTTTGTCCATCTGTAGTGACTGTACCAAAAAAAAAAAAAGCTTATTCACAAAATGCCTGTGATCATATCATGAAAGAAAGCATAAAATTCATTTTAAAAGTATAGCTGGAGGTTACTTGAAAGCCTCCACCACCACCTTCAGACACTCACAGAGAAGAACATAGGTTGCCAGGATTCTCTGTTACCAGGGCTGTAGAACTCAGTCTGAAAGACTCAAACAAAACAGTTTCTGATGTTTTGTTTAAATGTTAAATGTTAAAACTCAGGTTGCACTGAATTTAAATTTTTCCATTTGCTAGCTTTGGAGAACTTCATTTCCCAGTCTCACTCTTTAAAACATGCTTGCTAGAGCCATAACTTTTAAAAATGTTTTAAAAGCATTTAGATACCATGTCATATTTGATAAATTCATTTAAAGAAGTCTGTAGAAGGTTAAATGAGCTGGAGACATGAGTTTTTTCAGTGTGCCTCCATAAATTAGCAAAAATCATATTTAGGATTTCAAATCCATATGGAATTTGATCCAAAATCAAAGCGATGTTCTCTTTCAAAAGACCAGTTATCTTTCCCCACTGGCAATATATGCTGCAGGCTAGATCTTTTGTACGCATATGTATACATCAGCTATCCTGCAAATGAAACCCTCATTTTCCCTGCAGATTGGCATTTGCAATCCTTGCCAAATCTCTGACCTCTGGCACATCCTCCTGCCCTCCCTCCCAGTTGCCCAGGGGTGCTTATAGAAGCTTTGCAGTGCAAGTCACATTGTGCACTGTGCCTGATAACCCCTTCTGGTGATAGCAATTCTTTTTATGGCAGCTGCATATGTAAGTGCAGCTTAGAAACAGGAGGAGCTCTGCTTTTGGAGCACCTAGGGCACACTCTCATTTGGGGGCAGGAGAAAGCCTAAGAGGGGGATGATTGTGTCTTTTCCCACCACTCCCAATTTCACATGCTGCTTGCATCTGTTTATCCAGCCTTTTTGTATTTTTGTAGGCTGGATCAACAGCAAAAAGTCTAAAAGACTCTGAATTATGAAGTGCTTATTAAAAAAAAAAAAAAAAAAAGTTACAATGAGGCACCAGCAACAAAATTTAAACAGACTTCACATCATATTAGCATATATAACAAAGACTTGAAATTGAAGTTTAGATGGGCCTCTAGAGAGTTTCTAACTAACTGAAGCTCCAAGCCTCTCTCACTGAAATTCTCACACATTTTTGATGGAAGTATCTCATACCATAACTAAAATCTTGGCCTAAAACAATTATGGTGAAGAGGCCGCATAGCAGGATTGAATATTAGTCATAGTTAGATACTTGATTTTACTATGTTGTTTATTAGTCATAGTTAGATACTTGAATTTACTATGTTGTTTATCTATCTTTAGCATTGACCAGACCTCAAAAGCACAAGATGAAACCCACGTATTGAAGTATTTCACAGTTTCAGGTAGACTGTATTTAAATAGTGTTTTCCCCATATATTGTTTCCCCATATATTGTTCTAATGCTTGAGAGAATAGAATTTATAGGAAAATGTCATGGTAGAAAAAGAATTCAAAGTAATTTTAGACTCACTAATTTTAGACTCTAGCAAAAATGTTGCTGCTGGTTGTCCATACCTCCCACCCCCAAAACAGACACAATTGCACTTACTTTAAGAGTTTCTCCCCAGCTTTACAGGTCCATGTACAAATAATGTGTTCTTTGCCTGTTATCCCTGTCTTTATATAGATAAAATTTTCATATGCTCCTGCAAAGTAATCATGTTAAATGAAAACACAGAACCAGAATCACAGAATTGTCTAGGTTGGAAGAGACCTCAAGATCATCAAGTCCAACCTCTGACCTAACACTAACAAGCACTCCACTAAACCATATCACTAAGTTCAACATCTAAATGTCTTTTAAAGACCTCCAGGGATGGTGACTCCACCACTTCCCTGGGCAGCCCATTCCAATGCCTCACAACCCTCTCAGTAAAGAGGTTCTTCCTAATATCCAACCTAAAACACCCCTCGCGCAACTTTAGCCTGTTCCTCCTCGTCCTGTCACCAGGCACATGGGAGAACAGACCAACCCCCTGTACTGGGTCTGGCTGGAATGTTAACTTTCCCAGCAGCAGCCCATACAGTGCCGTACTCTGTACTTGTAGCTGGAACAGCAGTGTTATCACACCAGTGTTGTGTCTACTGCTGAGCAGCAGTGGCACAGCATTGGGCCTTTCTCTAACCCTCCTAGGGGGTGGGCAAAAAGTGAGGAGAGAAACATCACTAGGGCAGCTGACCTAAACCAATCAAAGGGATATTCCATACCATGTGGTGTCACACTCAGCAATAAAAGGTGGAAACAGGAAGAAGAGGGGAGGGGTGGGCTCTTGTTGGGAAACGTCGGTCCTCCTCTCGAACACCCGGATGTGTGTGTTGAGGCCTTGCTTCAAGGACGTGGTCAATCATCGCTCATTTGTGGGAAGTAGAGAGTAATTTCTTTCCTCTGCACTTCCATATAGCCTTCATTTATTTTGTTTGTTTGTTTTCCTCCCTTCTTTTTATTTTTCCTTTTCCCCTCCCTTTTCCCCTTTCCCTTTTTATTTCCCCTTAGTTAAATTCTTTAGTTCATGGTAGTCTTTATTTAATTATTATAATTATTTCCCTTTAATTAAATTATCCTTATCTCAACCCGTGAGTTGTTCTTTGCTTTACTTCTCCCCCTCCTCATCTAAAGGAGGGGGAGTGAGAGAGCGGTTGTGGGGTTTAGCTGCCCAGCACGGTAAAACCACCACACCCCCACCTCTCTACACCCTCCTTTAATGTACTTATAAAGAGTGATAAGGTCGCCCCTGAGCCTCCTCTTCTCCAGGCTGGACAATCCCAGCTCCCTCGGCCGCTCCTCATAGGACTTGTTCTCCAGACCCCTCACCAGCTTTATCGCCCTTCTCTGGACTCTTTCGAGCACCTCCATGTCCATCTTGTAGTGAGGAGCCCAAAACTGAACACACTACTTGAGGTGCGGCCTCACCAGAGCCGAGTATTGGGGTACAATCACTTCCCTAGACCTGCTGGTCACACTGCTTTTTATGCAAGCCAGGAAGCTGTTGGCCTTCTTGGCCACCTGAGTGCACTGCTGGCTCATATTCAGCCGACTATCCACCAATACTCCCAGGTCCTTCTCTGCCTGGCAGTTCTCCAACCATTCCTCTCCCAGCCTATAGCTCTGCTTGGGGTTATTGCACCCCAGGTGCAGGACCCGGCATTTGGCCTTGTTGAACTTCATACCGTTGACCTCAGCCTATCCAGATCCTCCTGCAGAGCCTTCCTACCCTCGATCAGATCGACACACGCACCTAACTTGGTGTCATCTGCAAACTTACTGAGGGTGCACTCAATGCCCTCATCCAGATCATCAATAAACATATTAAAGAGGACTGGCCCCAGTACCGAGCCCTGGGGGACGCCACTACTGACCGGCCTCCAGATGGATTTGACTCCATTTACCACGACTCTTTGGGCCCAGCTATCCAGCCAGTTTCTAACCCAACGAAGCGTATGCCAGTCCAAGCCATGAGCAGACAGTTTCTTGAGGAGAGTGCTGTGGAAAACTGTGTCAAAAGCCTTGCTGAAGTCAAGGTAGACCACATCCACAGCCTTTCCCTCATCCACCCAGTGCATCACTTTGTCATAGAAGCAGATCACATTCGTCAAGCAGGATCTGCCTTTCATAAACCCATGCTGACTGGGCCTGATCGCCTGCTTGCCCTGTAAGTGCCACGTGATGACACTCAAGATAATCTGCTCCATGAGCTTCCCAGGCACTGAGGTCAAACTGACAGGCCTATAGTTTCCCAGGTCTGCCCTCCAGCCCTTCTTGTAGATGGGTGTCATGTTTGCTAGCTGCCAGTCGACTGGGACCTTCACCAATAGCCAGGACTGTTGATAAATGATGGTGAGCAGCTTGGCCAGCTCCTCTGACAGTTCTCTCAGTATCCTCAGGTGGGTCCCATCTGGCCCCATTGACTTGCGCACATCCAAGTGCCATAGCAGGTCGCCAACCATTTCCTCATGGATACTGAGGGCCACATTCTGCTCCACATCCTCTTCCACCAGTTCACAGTACTGAGTATCCAGAGAGCAACTGGTTTTGCCACTAAAGACTGAGGCAAAGAAGGCATTAAGCACCTCCGCCTTTCTTCATCTTTTGTAACTAAGTTCCCCCCCACATCCAGTAAAGGCTGGAGATTCTCCTCAGTCCTCCGTTTTGCATTAATGTATTTGTAAAAACATTTTTTGTTGTCTTTGACTGCAGTAGCCAGATTGAGCTCCAGATGACATTGCATGCCATAGCCAGACTTTGCAGCACTCCACTCATGAGAGTGGTGCCACCACATTTCCATGATGGCAACCAAGTCATAGCCTGCCTGCCACATGATGGCTTCCAGCTCCTCCTGTTTGTTACCCATGCTTGTACTGGGTCTGGCTGGAATGTTAACTTTCCCGGCAGCAGCCCATACAGTGCCGTACTCTGTACTTGTAGCTGGAACAGCAGTGTTATCACACCAGTGTTGTGTCTACTGCTGAGCAGCAGTGGCACAGCGTTGGGCCTTTCTCTAACCCTCCTAGGGGGTGGGCAAAAAGTGAGGAGAGAAACATCACTAGGGCAGCTGACCTAAACCAATCAAAGGGATATTCCATACCATGTGGTGTCACACTCAGCAATAAAAGGTGGAAACAGGAAGAAGAGGGGAGGGGTGGGCTCTCGTTGAGAAGACGTCGGTCCTCCTCTCGAACACCGGCTGCGTGCGTTGAGGCCTTGCTTCAAGGACGTGGTCAATCATCGCTCATTTGTGGGAAGTAGAGAGTAATTTCTTTCCTCTGCACTTCCATATAGCTTTCATTTATTTTGTTTGTTTGTTTTCCTCCCTTTTTCCCCTTTCCCTTTTATTTTCCCCTTAGTTAAGTTGTTTAGTTCATGGTAGTCTTTATTTAATTATTATAATTATTTCCCTTTAATTAAATTATCCTTATCTCAACCCGTGAGTTGTTCTTTGCTTTACTTCTCCCCCTCCTTATCTAAAGGAGGGGGAGTGAGAGAGCGGTTGTGGGGTTTAGCTGCCCAGCACGGTAAAACCACCACAGTCCTTTTTGGCGCCCAACGTGGGGCTCGAAGGGTTGAGATAACAATAGAATTGATTAAACGCATACAACTAACACACTTGCTAGTAACCATGTTCATAATAATGCGTGCATTATTGTTAATGCACTTCAGTTGGGCCATTGCCTTCTCTCCCAGCCTTGCCATTGTTACCCCTGGCACAGCTCTTACAAGCCTTGTTTCATCCCTGTCCTCCTTCTCACCTAGTTTAAAGCCCTCTCAATGAGCCCCACTAGCTCCTGGCCTAGGATCCGTTTTCCCCTTAGAGATAGGGACCCATCTGCGGCCATCAGGCCGGGTGCCGAGTAAAGCGCCCCATGGTCAAAAAAAACCACAATTTCTGTGTTGGCACCAGCCTCTGAGCCACGTGTTTATCAGGTGGGCTTTCTGTGTGCTCTCTGTACCCCTCCCTGCCACCGTAGGGATGGACAAAACCACCACCTGTACTCCCGCACCCTCCACTAACTGTCCCAGTCCCCTGAAGTCCCGTTTGATGGTCTTCAGGCTTCTCTCTTCAATGTCATCACTGCCAGCCTGGACTATTAAAAGAGGATAATAGTCAGAGGGTTTGGAAGCTTTCTGGCACTGTCCCTGACCCTGGCCCCAGGGAGGCAGCAGACTTCCCTACGGGTAGGGTCAGGCCGACAAATAGGGCCCTCTGTTCCCCTGAGAAAGGAGTCGCCCACAACAATCACCCTTCTTTCTGTCCTGGTGGAGTGGAGTCCACTCAGTCTTGAGGCATGGAGTTGACTTCCTCACCCTAGGCATCCTCCTGGGTAGACTTTCCACCTCTTCCTCAGCTACCAGCCTCTCAAGCTCCAGGGCCTCAAACCTGTTGCATAAGGGCACCTGGGAAGGTGGGGCCGGTGGGGGAGGGCATCACCTGCGATGTTGAGCAGGGACCTGTTTCCATTCCTCCTCAACTCCTAGGTCCCCTGCCTCTGCCCGACAGCAACAGTGCAGGGAGTCCACCCCCATTTGGGGTGTCTCACCTACCCTTCAGGCCCTGCAGTGAGTCGCTCCACAAGTCTATCTCCCGCTCACACTCCCTGATATCCCTCAACCTCTCGACCTCCTCCTTGAGTTCTGCTATGAGGCAGACCAGGTCATCCACCTGCTCGCACCTCACACACACAGTCTCTTTGTCCCCCGCAGGTGGTAGCAACAGGCTCAGGCACTCCCTGCACCCAGAGACCTGAACTGCTGCAGTTTTGAGTGGGCAGTCGGTCTGGGTGTGTACAGACTTCCTGGAGAGCGCGCTGTGCCTGGTGGAGACCATTGCAGCTGAGCTAGTGGTAGACCGCTGTTAGATGAGGTGTTCGTATGGGCGGGGGGGAACACTCTGCCCTTCCTGCTTGCCCTGCCTGCACGAACTGCTGCGCCATGCCCTGTTTGCCCGTCCAGGTTGCCACACTCCCTAGGGGCAGCTTATGAACGGCCGGGGAGAGGGTGCTGCTTGCTCTGCCTACGCCTCATCAGCCTCTCTCGCGAGGGCTGCTGGGTCCTGGCAGCTCCCTCGAGTGGGCTCGATGCCAGAAAAAATAGCCCTGCCTGTCCGATCCCCCGCTCTGCTGCAGAACGCGTCTGCCCCGGAGCTGATCGCCTCAGCAAGTGGCAGTATTACTCCAACCAGCTTCTCCTGAAGACTTCCTGCAGCTGCTAAGAAAACATTGCATCTTATCAGCCGCAGTGTGTCCAGGCAGCATAAGGAAGATGAAGTAGAAAGAATTTCAAAATGAAGGCAAAAAATTCTTAGCATTGCTGTGGAAACATGAACTCAATAGCTAGGTACCAAGGGGGCTTTCCTGTGACTGTGTTTGTGTACTAAGATAAACTTGTCTCTAAGGTAAAATAGAACAGTCTATGCAGTAGCAAGTCTAATTTGATTGATGAGCTTTCACACAAAAGCTTACATCTTTTCACATACAGAGAGGAACCATACACTTTCAGCATAAATAGGCAGAACAAAAGAGTTCAGTGTGTATACTGGTGTCTATTGTCTGTTGTCAAGAGCTCCATCTCTGATAACGAAGTGATAGCTGAACTCCACATACAATGATAGTTCATAAAAATCCTACAGGATAGTTTAAAAGGCAAAAACAATACCAGTGTTCTGTCACTTTATGACTGTTAGTGACGATTTTAATTCTGTTGGATGACCAGCTATGAAGTATTCTGGGGACTGATATGGAAAGGAAGAAGGAGAAAAAAAGTTGCATCATTTAGATTTAGAAGAGGATCTAGAAACCTCCGTATCAGAAAGGACACACATTGCTTAGAGAGAACTATGAGGAAAATCAAACTATTAAGCACTTTTTTATCTCTTGAACAAAGGGAGGAGAATATGCTGGCAAATAGAGTGAAGATATCAGTGTTTGGTTTCCTAGGTGATTAAACAGTGGAAAGCCCAAAAAATAAAAGAAGAAAAAAAATGAAAAGAGAAAATGATAACAGTAAAAGACATAGAATGTGAAAAGGAACAAAAATCTGAAGAAATCAGCACTCTACTAGTAAACATCTTGAACATACATGGATTACAATGTCGTAAAGTTAGAGTGAAGTGCGGGGGGTGTTATTTTCCTGTTCAAAAAAACACTTAAATTATATTTCTCAAAATAAAACAGACAGCACTGTGCAAATAGACAATCAGAGACAGAGATCCAAAATTCTAACGTTAATGTTATGTGGCACAATTTCTGGGTGACTGAAGACATTCATGTCTTTTCTTCTAATTGCACGTCTGTATGTACAACACAAACATAGTAAATGATGTCAATCTCAGACCTCAAGCATGTCTTGAATATTTAATGTCTACACATTTTTTAGTAGATTTTAAATATTGTATTATTATTAAACTGATTTAAACAAAATGAAAATAGCTAAACCTTTTGCAATATAGTTTTAAAGAAAAGAATTCTTAAATTAAACCCACAGAAGACCATGTGACCTATGAAGTCATATTGAGACAAAGGACTGAATTATTAACAGAATGTTTAACTAACTTTTTTTTTATGCCCATTAGGTGTATTTCTGATTGGTAGTAAACACAATTTTAGAGTAATATTAAAACAACAGCTATCAGGAAATGTTTCAAGTTTTGAAACATTTGGGGGTTGGCCTGTTCTCCCACGTGCCTGGTGACAGGACGAGGGGGAATGGGCTTAAGTTGAGCCAGGGGAGTTTTAGGTTAGATGTTAGGAAGAACTTCTTCACTGAAAGGGTTGTGAGGCACTGGAACAGGCTGCCCAGGGAAGTGGTGGAGTCACCATCCCTGGAGGTCTTTAAAAGACGTTTAGATGTAGAGCTTAGGGAAATGGTTTAGTGGGGACTGTTAGCGTTAGGTCAGAGGTTGGACTCGATGACCTTGAGGTCTCTTCCAACCTAGAAAATTCTGTGATTCTGTGATTTTGAAGCATACCATGAGGGCAAAATTACAGTATCATGATTGCCTCTTTCACCATCTCACCTCTTGGCCTGATGCCCACAGGGACAATTTTTGACCCTTCATTTCTATGAACTTAATTTACGTCCTGACACATCTGAGCAGAACAGGGGAACTAGAGAGGATACCTGCCAACTTGAGCTAACTCTCGAACAACATTTAAGAACCCTAGGTTTCTGCCGTCATCTTCTTTTGCATGTTCTTTTTCCTTTCTACTTTATTCCCCGTTTTTCCCTTCTCTTCTTTTTTTTGATCTGAATATAAGAAAAAAACTGGCTCCACATCCACAAACTCTCTCTGAATCAATAAGGTGAATTTCCTTAACTTTCTTCTACTTTGTCATACCACTCCAAATCGTAGAAGTAAGGTTAAGAAGTGGTCTTAACCTTCCTTTAACTTAGGAGGATCACAATCCAATGGCAAGAACAACTCTAGATTTATCTCTAAATTTCTCCTTTTCCCCGAATATTATATTGTTAAATCTCTCTCTAAAACTTCTGAGTAGGTTTCTTTCCTTCCCCCCGCCCCCCTTTTTTTAATGAGATTTTTTTAAGTTTTCTTCAGATAAATTGAAATAGAAATACAGTGAATATATATTTACAAAAATGTATTTTGACTTTCATGTGTCTTTTTCTCTTTTTTTTTTTTTTTTTCTGTACAAAAGCTAGAGGATGTTAAAAGTGGCTGTTGCCATGCAATTAAAAGGGCTGAGACATCTTTACTTGAAAGTTACTCATGTTTAACTGTTGAATGTTGCACACCATCAGAATAACCCTGACTTTTTGGAACTACCTGTTCATGTATAATTACCATAACTGACAATTATTCATATAAACTGCTCACACTATAAAAAACAGTAATGCCCAAAAGCATGCCCCCACAGCACTGCAATTTTTTGCATCCACTCAGGCTCACCTGGAGATTTCCTTTCTCTTAATGTCTGATTGCTTCTTTCATATACAACTTGATTTTTCAGCCATTCTCTTTCTTTCTTCACAAATCTTAATAACTCTTTATCAAAATATCTTCCTTAATATAATAAAGCTACATGAGCTATCATAGTGATTATGGGCTCAGCACGCTGCTCAGCAGAAATTAAAATACTCCCTTTTGTGTTCCTGTGTTTGACCTAGAAGATGAAAATCCAGTTCAGAAGACAGATCTGTAGGAGGTATAGTTTATATGATGACAAACAAGTTAGATTCGAGGAAAAGGTAGAAAAACTAAAATGGGAATAGGACAACAAGCAATCTCAAGCTTAGAGATCTGGAGGGGATAAAGAGAACCATCATCTTCCTGTGTTGCAATTATGCATGAAAGACATTTTTGGAGAACAGTATAAAGTCTCAGATAATAAAGCTTTAGCTGTTTATAAAAGTAGACAAAAAAATGTGTTCTACAAGAAAATCACATGAGCTCTGGAGACCTTCCATGTCTTAAACACATAATACAACATGAAGATTTTTGTCCTGCTTATTGTCAGAAAGAATGCTGCATTTTCAAATTTCAAAATCACAAACACCATGCAAAGTGGATTTAAAATTAAGAAATATGAATTTATGAACTCTCCAGTACACCTAGTCTTTAAAAATATTTTAAAACTTTATAATTTACGTTCTTGCTCTCTCTTGAACAAAATTTCCCACTGTTAACAATTTAATAACGATATTCAAAATATGATGGTTACTCAAGTCTTTTAAAACTTCATGCCTATGTACCTAAATATAGTTTCAACAACCTGTTCACCCACATGTTAATGCATTACTTTCTCACTCATTCAAAATTAACAAAGATAGAAAGTGTTTTTAAAGTGAGAAAGCATCATTTTCTCTCTCCTGTAAAATAATATCAGATTTCATCTCATACAAATGATTCTGACAATAATGCTAACATATAAGGGGTTGCTATCAATAGGCAGAAAGACACTAAAATTAGTACCTTTATTTATTCAAGATTTTTTAGTTGTATAGGTCAGCTGGAAATTCTCGGTAATGATAATGCCCATGTCTGATACCAATTAGGCCTCCCTGGATCAAGATTTTCAAGAAAACTTGTAAAGAAACTTTGCCTTTGAAGTCAGTCTTAAGACAGCAGCACACCCTTACCAGTAGCCTAGCAAGTAGCCTAATCATTCATTTTTGTGAGCCAGGTTAAAAACACTTTCTGAGTTTTCAGTCTTATCTTCAGTCTAACATTAGAGAGAATGAAGGGATAGATGTGCTACCATTACTAATCTTGAAGGAAGAGAAATAACACGAAGGGTAAACAAAACTGAGATTATCATGTGAAATATTATTCTCTCACCCCCCAATGCTGGACCTTATTAATGGCCAACACAAACTGGTTATCACCCTCTTGGGCCATTTCTTGTATGCACCAGTGCAGAAGCAGTCCTTCAGAGGACAGCTTCAGCAGACTTAGCAAAAGAAGTATCATAAGCCATCAAACAGCTACTTCCTAATTCTGCAGAAAGTCAAAAAAAACAACTCCACCCCCTACTTTTTTCCAATATTAATTGAGATTCATTTAAAAGTGTAAGCACATAAACCTTCCTTAATGAGGTAGACACCATAATATTCACTTAAGTAATTGTCTCTGAATTATTTTCCCCAATAGTAACAATGTGCTTCATATTTAATTTTTTTTTTATTATTATTATTTTTACAAGACACTTAGGCCTATTAGTTACGATAAGAATTGAGGCTTTAGAATTATGTAAATTTTTAAAAATCTCTTTACACAGCAGCAGATGATATTGGTAAGATATCACATATATAATAAAACGTTTCCAGTTATGTTGGTACAAATGAAAATTTACTATTTTCTTGGAGTCATGGGGTTAAAGTGGTTGATAGGATGAAATGTTCTGGACTTCAAAATTGTATTATCATGGAATTGCTAAAATGTATTTAAATACCTCAGGAGACCTAGCTGATGTGAATAGAAAGTACACTGCCACTTCATTTCATTTCCTAGCTCTGCACAGTAGCAGTCGGTTCTGCAACATTTTTCTCTTTTTTCTGTTGACTGGCACATGGAAAGACCCACTTCATCCTTAGACGTTTCACTCACTGTATCATTTTTGATTGTGCTGAAGCAAGGTGCAGTGAAAGTGCACAGAGGTAAAATCATATCTGGCTACTCTGTGTCTCTCACTTTTTCTTTCCCCTAATACCACAGTTGTTTTTTTTATTTTGTTTTGTTTTTTTTCTTTCCCCCTCCCATCCCATTAGGAAAATGTACAAACTGTATCTCTTTAGCAATAATTTTGGGACATACAGTATAGCTTTACTATTGCTTGATTTCTTTTCTTAAAAGTAAATTGTAGAGTGCCAAGCTATGTGCAACAAATTTTATTGCCTGAAGTAATTCTCAAGAGTAAACAAAGTGATCATGCACAATTTTTTTTTTTTTTTTGATATCAAATACAACATATCAGAAAGCCTCAGCACATGTAAATCTTCTCAAAATAATGAGGTCTTCAGAAATATCTTCAAATATCCTGTAGTGAGAGTTGTAAATGCCACAATCCTGGAAATGGCTATACCAGAACACAGAAAAAGGAAAAAATCTACACAAAGCTCAAACACCAGAAGTAGATGCTGTCCAAAAATACATCTTTGCACTTTATCATTGTTCTCCAGCATCATCTATAATTGATGGCACTGATCTATGTCTTTGCATATTTCCTAAAGGTGGATCATGATTTCCTGACGCTTCTGGCCTTACAGATTTACAAACTAAAGAAGAGGATAGAACTAATATTCTTATGTTTTTACTGCTTTTAAGTGTGAATTTTAGATGTAACGTTTCAGTTGTTAACCCATTAATCTTAACATTTAGTTATAATTCTTTAAAGTTCAAATTTGTTTGTTTTATTTTTTCCCTTAGGATTGTGGGGTTTTATATTTGAAATGAATCTTATGATTGGGTAGCGTTGTTGAAAAACAGCTGCAGGCAAGATAAACCGTGATATAGCACAGACTGTACATAATTAATGAATGACTGAGGACAGTGACACCATAACTGCCATTATTCTAAGGCTGGGCTACCTGACCTAGTGGCGAACAAGAAACAAAACAAAATTAAAACAGAAACATTTGCAGGAGGAAAAAATATTGGTCTCCTTTCTGTAGAAAGTATCAAGAAAGCTTCAGTTCCTCAATCAAGCCATTTCACAGCCAGCCACATGTCCTTTTATTATATTTTCAATGAAAAATGCATGTATATTAATCCTCAATTAGAAGAATAAACAATACAAACTTATAAAACAGATCAGAGAACCCTATCATACAAGTATTATGCATTCGAGACTACAACTGTTTCAAAGAATGGATTATGTTAGCCACGCTTATGTGAAAGATGTTTTGCATTGTATTATAAGAAATTTTCTGACTGTATACACATTTTTAAAATAGAAGTTTTGAGCAACACTTACTAGCGTTTTCTAAGCAGAAGTCAATTCCTTCCATGAAGGGAAGCACACGTACATTACAAATGGCAACTTTTTAAGGTTATTAGAACAAGTGTCCCAGCATGTTTTACCCTGTAGACTTCTATGCACTTGCTAGGTTACCAAACCTCAAAAAAGAAATGAAAAACATCTTCAGAACTATTGAACACTACACACAGAGACAGTAAATAAATATATTTTATCATCATTCACTGTCAGGGGACAGTGGGCTAAGCAACAACATCCTACTTCCGAATTCTTTAAAATATTCTTAAAGCATTACAATATACTTTTTAATTATTATTTTCTCTCAAAATAGTACTATTGTGATTTTAAGAACTAATGATCTGATTTCTCCTTTAAAGTTTTGCAGCTAATTTGGCTTACTGGGATATGTCCTCACTAAAAATAAAACATACATATATGAATACACATAAATCCCCTGTTTCTATACCCATTTCCAAATACACCTGCAGTTAAGATAGCAAAAAAATAAATTAAAAAAAATAAGTACAATAAATACAAAAAATTCAATAAATTAAATAATGTTACATTCCTCATCTGTTTTTCTATGGATATACTATATATTATACATTCAAAAATATGCAGAATATCTCTTAAAGAGTGAATCATGACTATTTCACTGATACCCTTCCATGAAAACTGGCCCCATTTTCCATCTTGCAAGGAAAATGCCCAAATATGGCTTAATAAAATCATAAGATTTAGGATATAAATATCAAGTTACCTGACAGAAGGAGGAGCTGTCAACTAAATGGAAATAAACCACAAATATAAACATATATACTCTTAAATTGCACATATCGAGGACAAATTTAAATATTCAAACCATATTTTCATACTCTAAAGTAATCATGTTTCCTATATTTAATTTGTTTCAGAATTACTGTTTATAGAAAATATATAAATAGAGTTATATTTCATTCTAAATGGCCCTTATTTATTCCAAGGATAAGTTGACTACAAGAAAGCCGAATCCATTTTTTCAGCCCTCCCATGGAAATTCACATTTTTACTACCAGTAAATGATAGTACAATGTTGGCTTACTGTGTTATATATGTTTGAAGAAATATATGTGTCTTCTTAGGCCAGAAGAAAGGATGGAGACCAAATGTGGGTTAGGCAAGAAAGGGAATGACTAAGGCACTGTAAGGCATGCTTTAAGGTACTTAAGTATTATCACTGAACGACAATATGCAACTCTAAGAAACTGTGTTCAACGGATACAACTAGCATAAAACTACAGTAGAAAACCACAGCATTTGTAGCCTCAGTGAGGTCAGTAACAAGCTTATCTCTACCCACAATGGATTTTTTTTTTTCTCATTTATTTTATTTATATATCAGATTGAACAGAATATCGCATGGACTTGCATGTCATATTAACGCATCTAGCCCGTTTTCAAATTATACATGCACATGATAAACTGGTAAAAGTGACCTGAAAAGTCACTAGAAAACTTTCAGAGTCAACATATCACTGATGTTCTCCCTGGTTTGCACACCCTTGTATTTATTTGCCCTTGAATATTTCTTTCTCTAGATCTGCCTTGTTTACATGGAAGATTACAGTGCTGTACATCCACATGTTGAAATGTAGAATGAATAGTGTATTAAACTCACACCATCATAGTATTTTAATCAAAGGATATATAGACAAATACACCTCACAATGCCATTCATTCTTCATGTATGCAACAGCTAAGAAATGAAGAAAAAATGTGTATACACAGTATTATTCTAGTAGCAACCTCCCAAGCTAAACAGTTGCATTGCATATCTGAGTTTTACTTCACCATTTTGAAGTCTATGTGTATGGGAAGTAGGGAAGATTAGAAAATTGCTACATCTTGGATAGAAAATTGTTACTTTATTGGAATTTCTGAATACTGTGACTGAAGAAGACATTTTTATTTTATTTGCTCTCTTTTTCTTTGCTTGTTGCGGGAATCTACCCTGAAGAGCTAAGGATGGTCTTCGGTCTATCTGTCTTGGGCTGAATGCAATAAACTCAACTCTATGGGTTATCAAAATCAATAAAAAATATAGATAAGTAGTCCTTTGGTTGCTCCGAAGACTAAAAATAAGTGGTGTTTAATAGGAATAACCAAATTGATTTATTAATAGGAATAGGAATAACAATTAGGAATAACAATTAGGAATAACAATTAATATAACAATAATAGGAATAATATTAATAGGAATAACCAAATTGATTTACATTTTGACTGTTAGTGTTAGGTCAGAGGTTGGACTTGATGATCTTGAGGTCTCTTCCAACCTAGAAATTCTGTGATTCTGTGATTTAAGCAACAGCTATAGGCAGAAAAGTGGATATGAAGAAAAATTGAGATATTGATCTGCATTTTGGTATTTGGATCATATTCTGATATACAGAATACTGATAACCAGGAATTGTTGCACCTGACTATTTCTCATTCAGACAGAGGTCAGCAACAGCATGAGTATAATCATGGGAAGAAAGATTCATGACAGCCACAAGAAGGCTTATCCCTTAACTAATGTCATCTGCTCCAGTACACCCATAATTAATCTAATACAATTGTAGTATTTAAACATTATAGGTAAAGTTAAAAAATATTGGTACAATCTGAAGTTATCATCTAGTTATGACACCTGCAATCTGAAAGAGTATATTGTTTTTTAAGCTTCCTAATTAAAACTCCTTTCTCCAAAAGGTAAAATGAAATTTTCAATTTTCCCTCCCTCCATTCCTTGAGTTTCTCTTCTGATTTTTTTGTTTTGCTTTGAATATTCTTCTTTGCAGTTTAGTGGCCCATGGTTATTTCACTATTGAGACCGTACACTTGGCAACATCATTACCTTCCTATGTGAAACAAATAGTAGTATTTATCTTCTTTTGTAAAATAAATATTTACCTCAACTTTAAAAGCAATTTTTTATTTGCACTGTTAATATAGTCTGAATAAATATATTATAATATGTATATATGCATATATATATATATATATTCAGATTAAAAAGCAGTATGAGATACAAAGTGTTTTTTCAGTAGTTTTTTTTCAGGTTACACCCCAAAATGTAAGAGAAGAGCTCAAAGGTTTACCACAAGATCATAAACATTGGTGTTCATTACACAACTGGAAATCAGTATTCCAAAAAATAAAATAAATGAATACAAATTCCTAATTACATAAATATATTCCTTTGTAATCATTTTTTTGTTTCACATGCTTATTTCAGAAGATATATCTCTACTGATATACCATCATATTGATTTTAATATGAATTTGGCTTAAGGCATTATATCATATTTTCAGAATTCATTATAAATAATGATTGGTTTGAGCATGCATTACTTGTGCTTTATGATGACTACAGTTAATGGGACTTCAGTTTCTATAATCAGTTATTTCAGTTCCTATTATCTTGCTTATCCTAGAGGTTTCTCTCCTGAGGCAATCAAGATAAAGAGGTATTTTGGTCCTCAAAGGGCATTGTTCCTGTAAAAAGGGATCTATCAATGATGATGATATTGCAAGCATGTACAAAGCACCTATCACCATAACGTCCATGCCAATTTTTTGAAATTTAAAAGTAAAGCAAACAATACTTTTTCAAATTTGAAGATCGATTACCAGTTTACCTCTTTAAGCTTTGCCAATACTCTTAGAAAATTATCTTCAGTATTCCATAAAACCACAAACAGTCCAATGGACTACAAATAAAGACAAGTCAAGCTGGTCAGGGCCTTTACTACACATGGCAAACACACTTGTATTCTGAATGTTGAACAACCATGAGAAAGAAAAGTTCAGAAAAAAAAAAAAAAAAGAAAAAAAAAGAAAAAAAAAAGATGCTTGTCTTTTTCTCTTGCTGTCAGAAGACTAGTAAGTGTTATGACAACTGTACATTAAGCAGACTAATCTACATGTTTAAGCCTACAGAAGTACTGTTGTACAGATTGCTATTGCTAGAGTAAAGGATCAGCAACTATGGAATAATTTACATTTCAGAAGTGCAATTTCTGGACTAGATGACAGTAAAACAGATAAATCTGTTATAATAGTTGTTGCCCTCAAATTTCTTTGTCATAATGACATGTTTCTCATTGAGTATAAAACTTTGCCAGACATTTAAAATATTTCTCTTTGGTGATTAAAATGGTTTCTATTTAATTTCAGGTGAATTTAAAATAGGAAAAATGCCGTTATTAAGATATATCCGGAAACCACCTGAACATTGATCCATCTGACCATTCAATTATATCTTTGCAGATGAAGAATAACTCCTAAAGAAGTTTGTCTAAGAAAGGCCCAGGACAATGTGCCTTTCAGTTAGAAAATCTAATTTAATACTTGTATTTAAGGTGCACTGAAATTCAGACAGGTAAGTAATAGATGTGAAGAAAGCAGTGGAAGCAACTTTAATCATAACATATAATAATACAGAATCACAGAATTTCTAGGTTGGAAGAGACCTCAAGATCATCGAGTCCAACCTCTGACCTAACGCTAGCAGTCCCCACTAAACCATATCCCTAAGCTCTACATCTAAACGTCTTTTGAAGACTTCCAGGGATGGTGACTCCACCACTTCCCTGGGCAGCCTGTTCCAATGCCTCACAACCCTTTCAGTAAAGAAGTTCTTCCTAACATCTAACCTAAAACTCCCCTGGCTGTTTGTATAATAACAATACAAATGTTATTATACATATAAAGGTTGGATTAGATTATCTCAGAGATCTTTTCCAACCTAAATGATTCTATAAACAATATATTATTCTTCGAACTCTTTCAATAATTTTATAGGAGGTTTGAGTGAGCTTTGAATAGGAGGCACAACAAGAACAAACTGCCTTTTTCACATTAGACAGCCCTTCTACCTCTTGTGATCCTTCCCAAAGTAATAAGCAGAATAACCTTATCAGGGTACAGACAGCCAGAAAACCATGCTGTTTTCTGATCACAGGTAATAAGACCTTTTAGATTCAGGTTGCCTGATCTTGATTATAAGCATACAGTGTTTTCCTACATTTGAAATCTATGTGAAATGTGAATGTGAAACCATGTGAAGCCTGTGAAACTGAAGATGGGATGCTGTTGACTTTAAAACACCAGCTACTGAAATTTCATAAAGATTTTTTTTTCCAACAAAAATAGATTAAGGAAAGAAAACTGGTATTCAAAAGCAGATCAAGAAAAAGTTGGACTAGATGGTCTTAGAGGTCTTTTCCAACCTAAATGATTCTATGATTCTGTGATTAAATCTTTGAGCATGCTTTGTATTAACAGTTGCCTAGCAGAATTTAGTGATTCATAAGGAAACAATAATTTGATAAACATGTATGTATAGATCATATAGACTATTAAATTTTAAATACATTGCCTACACTTCAGTTTCTTCAGTTTTATAAAAAAAGAGATTTTCAAATTTAAGTTAAAAGAATATGGACCTCATATTACTAGTTAATTATTTCCGAATATTATATTACAGTACATAATGAGAAAACAACAACATACAAAATGGCTCACCATTCAGGGTCACTGGGGTTATCCACAGACTAATATTATCATGAGTTTTCATTTGTTAATGACCTTAATTTGTATGCTGACATACTAAGCTCTCTATACAACAAACGACAAGTAAACGATGTGTCACTTTTTTTTATCCCTCAAACTGAAATATTTCAAGATATTACGGGGCTAGGAAAATATCCCTCACACTGCTAAAAATTTAGTAGTTAATTTGTTGTCCTTATTCAGGCAATATTACAGTAGTTTTATACAGCCATCAAACAACATAGTGGGATTAAAATGACCCAAAGGAGAACATAGAAAAACAGATTGTGAAGTAGTCATGGGGTAAAACAAATGAGATGATTTGATAAGGGGAGGGAAAAAAAAAAAAAAAGTAGCAAAAGTCATGCCCAAGAGCAATATTTTAAAGAAAATAAAGCATAACTTGTTCAAGCAAGCTGGAAAACAAATGGAGACAGTACACAGAAAGAATAGAGACTGTCTATTATTACCCTGCCATCTAAATATTCACAGACCTGAGTAAAATAGACGCCATGTGAACTGAAAGAGATCAAGCTAATTATTACTGTACTGAATAAAATGTAAACCTGATAGATAGAGATGATACTCTCTACTCTTTACTTTAGGAGCTACAAAACACATTTTTGTTCACCAGATTTTCAGTCATGTCATTTCAAGAGAAACCCTCTTCCCAAGCAACCTGCCCTCCTTCTTGACTGAGACTACTGCTGACATTACAGCTGTAGATATCTAAAATATATTGCCATACCTTACAACAAAACGAAACACTCCTGATCAATTTTCTTTTTTATTTTTATTTTTTTCCCTCCAAGATACAACTATTACCTATGACGGGTACAATTACTCTTGATAAAAGTAGCAATTTGAAGTACCATGTTTAGTTACTAGAGGCTAACTACAGGCTGGAAACTGAAAAATGTAAGTTATGAATTTTCACTCAAATGCAATCATTTCTCTTATTTGAGTTTTTAATTCTCTTCTTATCCTTTACATTTTACAAAGCTATAATCAATTGTTATAATTTTGCATGTTATCATTCTGGGCAATGCAAAAATAGCATTGAATGTTCTGTAACATTCCTGTCTGAGTTAACACTGGCTTGAACTAATCTGCCCACAGACGTTTATGAAGTTTCAACAGAAAAATCTATGTGCACTCCTCTGACATATATTAGGTAACATTACAAACATAGTTCACTTAACACAATACCGACCCTGCTCTTTTAAGCTATTTCCAAACAAATAATTTATTTTCAATGTTTTAAGAATAACAGCAGCATTTGATCAAATAACATAACTTCAACTTACACAAACATCCTACCAAAAACTATTTTTCACAAGAAAACATTTATCATTTTACCATTGACCCATTTAATCTGAATTGCCTATTATTATTATTGTGTTGTTTTCACAATATTGGCACCAGTGCTTCTTCTATCTAGGTTAAACATCATGGAATGTGGAGGAAATATAAATGGTAGCAACAACAATGAACGTGAAATAATTTGCCATGTTTTAGAGCTGCATTATAATGCGTAATAGACTTTTTAATAACATGAAATGAGACTGATTTATAAATCTCTAGAATGACATCTGAAAAGAACTTAGGCTGGTAAAAAAACACAAATGGCAACTAATGTATCTTTTACGTTGGCTGTGTCAGTGATTTACTATGTTGTCTGCAATGCTAAATACACATCATAAATCCCTCCAACAGAAGCCTTATTATATTCATCCATCTCTTCCCTATGAGCCAACAATTTCTTCTTTCATAAGCTTTATTGTATAAAAAGGAACTCATTAAATAAAATAAAATGCAGGCTAAAGCCAGTGATCTTACATTAACCTAATGAGAACTTTATCTAAAGAATGCATACTGGAGATACCCTGTGGTTATGTTATTGTTAAAGACTATTTATCGAGTGACAGTGGGCAAGCTCTTTATGGAAGATAAAATGATACAGAGCTCTTCATAAGACTACAATAACTGATCAGTTCTCTGCTTCTGTAAAACCTATTGTATACAGTCTATTAAATAATACAAATTGTAAAGAAAGATCTCAACAGTTTGTAAATGAGCATGACTATAAAGAGGGATCATTTATTGAGTGAGACAATATCAAGTAATTAGAAGAGAAAAGCAAATGCAAACTTAATGGACAATTAATATCAGTGTGAAAAGTCTCTCCTTTCAGTCAGTTGACAATGAATTGTTACACGCTCAGACCATTTAAGTCCACATTTGGTGCTTTAAAAGTACCCCTTCCACTGTTTAGCACATGAGCAATTACAGTAGAACACTGTGATGGGGACATGCTTTGATTCACAGAAAGCTCTCACCAGTTACTGTCCTTTGAAGACAATGTCATCAGCCTTTGGAAGAATGACTCCAAAATTAATCTCTCATAATTTTTTCTATGAAAACAAGAAGTTCAGCACCAGAAACAATAACCAAATTTCTATTTTTCACATCAATTCCCAGGTCGCTAATCTGAGCATCTCTTTCCCTTCGGTTTGTTGAGAGGTTTTTTGTTGTTGGTTTTTTTGGGGGGGTTGTCTTTTTTTTTTTTTTTTTTTGATTGGTTGGTTGCTGGTGGTGTTTCTTTTTTTTTTTTAGCCTTGCAGATAGAGGCATAGGTTGTTCCTCCAACTCCTACCTTGGGTATTTTGGTGTGTTATATTAATAAAACAGTTCTTAGTCTGTCCTACAGCATGCACAATCACTTCTTGCATGCAATCTCATTCCTCAGGTGGAAGTTAGCTAGGACTTACTAAGATTAAACAAGAAAGCAGCTCTCTTGCATAGATGACAATAGTGCGAAGAACATAATTTGGAAACAAACTTGGCAGAGGAAAATTGAACAGAAAATTAAGTCTGAAGTGTAGTTTAATGAATTCAGCGTTAGTTGTCAAACAAAACACAGAACAATTTAACCTTATATGATCATCCACAAGTAAGAGGATGAGAACAGAAGTAGAGGGGAAAATTTACAACAGATGAAAAGACATTTTACCTATTTTCCAACCTGAAGGCATAGTGCAAGTTATCAAGAAGTGCTAAAAAGCAGACATCTGAAGTAAGGCCATCTGCCTCCACAGTCTTATACAAGACACAAAAATGGATGAAGCCTTGAAACCAGGTGATCATCCAGTGATGCAGTTTTGAAAGGTCACTCACTGGGGAAGATGGGAGGAGAAGGCATTAGCCTTACCGATACCAAGCAGATGTTTGGGCAAAGGGATGTTATAGGGAAATGAACATTAATCACTTTATATGTGATTTATCATCTAGAACAGGAAGAGAGACAAGTGCACCATGAGACAGCTGAGAGATTGGCTTGCCTCTAAGTAGACTGGAATTTCTGATAGGCAATTAAAGAAAAAGACAAGTTAGCCACCTTCTGCTTTATATGTATTTAGGATATTTGGATCCTATGTTCTTGGTTGAAATCTGTACTACCTACTTGTTTTCTCCATTGAATTCCTTAGGCTGCTGAGGCAGCTGGCAGCGCTAGGAAACACAATTCCTCCATTGCTAATGCATCTGCTTTTGGTGATTTTCCAAAAGAATGCTGCACAGCTGCCTTTGTCTGCTTGGCAAGATTGACTTTTTCGGGAATTTTGAATCAGAACCAGATGACCAGGAATGTATGTGTGGCATTTAAATCTCATCACTTACTTAAAAAAAAAAAAAAAAAAAAGAGAGAGAGAGGTCTACACATATCCTTTAAAAATTGATTTTTTTTTTTTTTTTTTTGCTTTTATTTTATATCTGTTTCAGAAGGATAAATGACATACTTCACTGAAGGAGAGGTTTCAAGTTTACTACATGCAGCCAGGAGTTACTGGAAAGGAGGTTTGATGGCTATACTGCAGAATAATTTTGATTTGTTAAGGCAGAGTTGTTAATTGAAAAGAAAATTAATGATGTTTTCAGCAGCGACAGCAAAGCAATTGCTTCATTCCTTAAAAATAGCTTCCTACTACATTCCTACATGAAAACAAAAACCAATCTTAGTGTTTTATGTATCAGTATTTAACTTAGGGTGTTTGGGATCTTTTTTGTTATTATTATTTTCTTAATAACCTCAGAAAGATGGTAACTTCTGACATTTTCTAAAAAGGATAAAGACATCTAATCACTGCAGCTCTTGAGGTTAGAAGCATATTATAGGACATTTCCTTTTCTTAAAAAAGGGTCTACATTTCTTTAAGTGCTTATCCTGCCTGTGTCAGACAACCTGTGGCTGTCACACAATGCCTTTGTGTGAGGGTCATGACAGCTCACTTAGTTCCTGACTGGAGCTTTGCTCCAGATAAATTATTCTAGAAGTCTTTTTTTTTTTTAATAATAATAAAAATAAATAAATCTATTAAATTGTGCATGTTTTCCAGTGGAAGTGAGGAAAAAAAAGTAAGTTTTTCTTGCACAAAGAACATCTTACCAAAATTTTTCATGTATTCCATCTTTCTGCTCATGCTTTTACCTTCCCACTTCTGCAACAAAGGAAATGTCCTGATAATTCCGAAGGGGTTTAAGCCATGCTCTTACTTTAGTTTTCTATATAACTTCTTTCTGTATGTTGCTTGTTATTTCTCTCTGCTTTGCATGCCCTGAATTGTAAAGACTAAAGACTGATACTAAATATCAAAAGTATGCATTTACCAATAGCATGTAGTATTAAAACAAAATGATTGTAGCTGTGCCTTGTCTCTGAAGCAACGGAAGAACTACAGCACTTAGTAGATCCTGAGTTTCTATCTATGGCATAAACAAATACTCAAATTCTATGTGTATAACTGGAATTTTTAATATACATGATTGATTCTAAATCATGAAAGCAAAACAATGCATGTTGACAACACGTCACTCACTATCATTCTGTCTCATATTTTCCTTATAAATCTGTCTATATTATACAGCAATGCATGGGAAGTCTTGGTAATATTCTTCCCTTAAGCCCCAATGCTTATATAACACATCTCAGACTTTTTTTTTTTTTTAATTTAGAAAGATTTAATTCTGTTAGAATTGCTAGAAAACTACCATTAAAAGGGATATAAGAGGTTTCAAGTACCACAATATCCAACTTTCAGTTGCTGTTCAATCTGACCTTCCCACTATTCCACCAAAAAAATATATATATATTTCAAGAACTCCTGAAAATCTTTAGCTTTATTATAGACATGTTACAATTCTATTTGATAAATACTTTAACTGTGTATCTGTCACACACAGAGGTATCTTTGCTATATTTCTCAGAATTTACAAAACAAAGCTAAAATCATAACACAGTTATACATTCTGCTGTGCCACAGATTACGAACACTCTCAAAAGAGAGGCGGGGTGCAAAATTGCTACATAAAATTTCAGTTCAAGGCACCCATGCCCCCAAACGACTTAATAAGAACAGCAAACTTTATTGCACTTAAATGAATTTTTTAAAGGAGGAAATAAAACACCTCATCTCCCCAAACAGGAAAGCTAAAATTGGGAATAGAAAGGGGAGTGATTCACTTACATAAATTAAAAAAAAAATAAAAAAAGTGAAGTCCAAGCATGTAGGTAATAAATAAACTGAACAGAAATCAACACAACAACATTGTTCTAAGTGTGTGCTTGCTGACTGTCATTTGTCTCTCAAATAACCTCTTTCCTTGACTGCCTTCACTTATTGCAACTTGTTCTCCATAAATAAAAGACAATGATTGCTGGGACGGGGATTCTCTCTGTTTTATCATTTCCAAAGTTCTGGACACAGCAAACTCCTAATTCCTGACCCATAGGTGCTATTGCAATAAACATGAGCAGTAAGAGAAGAGCCAGCAATCTAACATACAACAAAAACTGCAAAGCCCAAAGTGCACATTTTAAAAGTATGTATGATTATCTTTGCCATTAAGATACGCTTGTTCTCTAATATCCAGAATACTACTTCATGAAAGTCTAAGAGTACTTCTGTTTCCAGATATCACATGGGTTTTCTTGAACACTAGCACAAATAAATTCTTCGAGTATCACATTTGAAGTTTTCTCACAACTGCTTTTATGTTGGTTTACCACATGCTCAGGACAGGATTAACCTTACCTAACCTTAGGCATGTACGGCACAGTTCAGTTGCCTGCACCTGAACCTCAGCTGCTCTGTTAGTCAAAGATAGATGCTTCCAGAAGCCAATTAGTCTCATTCTAATGTAGATATCTTAGATATCAGTGTGTCCTAAAAATGCCTCTCTCCCTCGATTTGCTTGAAGAACAACAAAGTATAAAGAGCCCAAGCATACATGTCTATTTCATTACATCTATGTGCATTAAAACGAATCCTTATCCAGAGAGGCTAACATTGCTCAAGGATTTACTAGCTGTTTAGAGATCATTTGTAAACAGTAAAAAGGGATCATCACAGCACAACTGTGTTATCTAAGCAGGAAAAACACCATGTATTCCTATAGTTCCACTGAGAAAGAAACTACAAATAGTGACCTTCTGCAACGACCTCCACGTGAAATACATGTATTTGTTTACTTAAATGCATTATCAAAGAGCTTCAGCTAACCAACTGGTAAATTTTTCACAAATGGGAAAGGAGCAGGATTATTTGCTCAAATATAGAGTTCATGAGAAGGTGTAAAAGCACTTTTATGAATCTGCTTTTCACAACTTTCCTGTGAAAAGTAGATTATGACAGTTTTACAGATGGGTACATTTAAGTATAGAAATATGAAGTGTAAAGCCTAGCGAACAGGGCAAGTTATCAGCAAAGCTAGGTAAGTACCAATTTTCCTTTCTGTCCTGTTCTCTGAATGCTATGTGATAATGACTTTCTGGAAAGGATATTTAACAGAATCTCTCTTAAAAAACTAAATAGACAGAAAGGTTAAAATAATACTATTAAAAAAAAAAAAAAAAAAAAAAAAAAAAAAAGCAGCCAGCATTTCCCCTCTCCAAGTTTTAATTAAATGTACATTCATTAATATTAAAAAATGAACTTATAAGCACTTCACCAAATTCAAACGCTTTGAATATTCTCTCAAACTGATTCTCAAAGCATGAGGTAGCTAATTCACTGATCTTAACTCTTCAACGAATGTGCTAAACTTTGTAAGTCCTACCTTGTGCTGCAGAAGCTCTTCCACTCAAGTAGCAAATATAATCAGTCTTCCTTCATGTTTGAATTGTATCATCAAAGAAAGCGTTGCCGGCTTGATTCGAGTTCATAAAGTTAGACTTCAAAGCTCACTGATTTTTGCCCCCTTCTCACCCTCTCATATTTTCTCTTTCTGTTGATAGTACATTTGGACCAGGGCATTAGAATAGTTTGTGCTGAAAAGCCTCACTAGTCAAACTAAAGGATGCTGGATTCTTCATGGCAAATACATATTTATGAAATACAATTTAAAATAACAACAGTAAACTTTTTTATATCACTGTCCATGTCTGACAAAACATAACCTGCGTATGCTATTACATAGCACATCTAGTTAGTGCCTGGTTATTTTATATTTTACCTGTGCTGAGGAGAGAGGAAGAAAGGAAGGATGGACTGGAAAACTGCATACAAAACATGTTGATCATGTTGTCATTCACTGTATCGAAGAAAGGTGCTCAGAAATCCATGCTGCAGGCATACAATAAAAATCCTGCACAAAACAGCAGATGTTCTATTTTTAGTAAACCCTAAACCTCATGTAAACATACATACTGTACATACACATATACTATACAGTGTATGTCGCCAGACCTGCATAAAACTTGGCCTTCTAACTGCTATAAGTCGTGAACCGAACAATTTAGTTGATTTCATAATTAGTATATCTCTTAAAGAAACGGTTTTCTGCATCTAATTTGTCAGAGCGATAACCCCGTAGAGATGTCTTGCATCACAGTTACTCTGTCAGATGAACTTCTCACAATACTAGTCTTATTTAGAGTATACTTACTTGAAGCTTTATTTAAAGTTTCTTCTTCTGACAGACTCTATCAGCAGAAGTAACTGGCATAACCATAGTTATACTAAAAATGCTATCTCCCAACGAGCAATGCCTCCGTCAATATTTACAAGTAAGCTACAAAAGGTCTCAGAAAAAGCCTATAGTACTGCAATACTGATGGGAAGAAATATGTAATTGGCTCCCTTGAAAGCCTTATCAGATGACAAATATTAGTTCACATAAAATTGTCCAGTTAGGAGAAAAGTAAGAAAAAGAATAATTTTCCCTAAGGTTTTTGGTTGAGATTTTTATCCAGTTAAATATCACCAATATAAAACACCACTGGCAATTATTACTGAGGTAACCCAGGATATCTTTTTTTGAAAGTACATTTCAGTTTACAAAACAAAATTCCAGGACTGCTATTCCAACCCTCCTCCCCCCCCACCACCAAGGACTCTCCACTTTTTCAGCAATAAGGAAAAATTATTGTATAGCATCCACAATAAAAATAACCTGCATGCATGACTATACAAAAGCAGGAGAAAGACGAGCAAAATACATGGCAAAACACAGATGAATTTCACTCCATGTGCACACCTTGAGTACTTCAGATTTTCTGTGCATGTGTGAAATGAAGATAAAATAAAGCCATCTAAAATTTTATTTTACTTTTTGCATGTGCAGGGAGGTAGTCAAGGTATTTGAATCAATCATTTAAATTACTCAATCATTTACAGCCACTGAAATTTATCTGCACTGAAAGGTGCTCACAAATACTAAGACCCAGTCTCCTTTCCCCTGCACTTTATGTAGTTATTTCTACAACTGTCAAGACAAAGAACATGAGTTAACTTGGTATCAAGGCAAAAAGCCAGGTTTCCAGGGACATGCAAGGAAGGGCAGCTTTAGCAAAAGCAGTGCACTCAAAAATTGAAAGTTTCAGGACTGTGATAGTACAGCATTGTCTAATTAAAAATTGAGGACTTTTACCAAGTTCTGCTGACACGTGATAGAAAACTTTCAGAATGGCCATTATACTGGTGTGGTTTTAAATATCCTTGTTCTAAATATATTGTCTAGGAATGAAGAAATAAATAAATCCCCAAAAACAACTTCGGGGGGGGGGGGAGGGGGATAAGGGAGGAATATTATTCCATTTCCATGGTTTACTGATTCAATTAATGTTACTTTTTTATGCTTTTTGCATCATATATGTAGCCACCTAATGCATAACTAGGCTGAACTTCACAATCATGTCACTGAACAGCTTAAAAATCAAAAATTTACTTTTTACTTGAAAATACAGGTTTTGAATGCATGTTCAAATTGCATACTTACAATTGTATACTTACTTAACAACATTAGCTATATGAATAATAAAGAGAACTGATTATTTTAAGTAGAACATCAATTTCAGTTTTCAGAAACACTGGCTATCAGTGTTTCTGATACAATGCACTGCTGTTTCTAAGATTTTATAATCAGGTCATCAGCATGGTCAATAGACTTAGGAAAGTAGGAAAGCTTCTGAAGTATTTATATTTGAGGAAAAACAATGTGACAGAAACATGTACACCTCTCTGTGTATGGGCAATACATCCTTTCTACATGATAGTGCATAGGCAGCTGCCTCCACATGAGTTTTCAAAATTACTTCTGTTACTATTTCAGCTGACATTAAATGTCTTTGTTTTTTAGGTCATCCATCTATATGTATCACCATGGAACATGCCTCAAGAATAAGGACAACAGAAGTCTGGGGTATGTCATGCCCACTTACAAGTTAGTGATGTCAGCCTTCTTTGCACGTTCCTCTTCATCATACAGGTCAGCTAAAAACAACAAAATACTTCACAATTTGTGCAGCATCCAAAGAGATGTTGCTTTTTAAAAATGAAGTTAAGCCCTATGACCTGAGTGCCAGGGATCCCAAAAGCCAGATGATTTTCATTTTCAGAGTATCAGCTCACATTAGCAGTAGTTATGGGAAATTTCTAAGATTTATACCAGAATACCTATAGTTAAAATACTTCCCCCCATTACCCATTGCAGTCTGGGGACTGTAGCAGTGAAATTATCCAATGAACAGGAAGGAATTTGCCAGCCAAACTGCATTCCAGACTAATTACAACCACCTGGTACATAGGAACTTTGCACATGTGCTAAGAGAGGTGAAACGAATGTGCTGTCTTTTTGAATGCAATCAGCAATAATGTAATTTTACTTGCTGCTGTGCTGTACTAATACATTGGCAAAAGCATAATATTTCAATAGGAAACTAATGCTGCTTATATGAGATAAAAATCCTTGAGAAAGACAATGTAATACACTAAATTAATGCCAGTATACCAGAGATTTTATATCAAAAAAGGGAAAAAAAAAAAAAAAAAAAAAAAAAAAAAAAAACACTGCAAAATAGGAACATAAAAGAAGAAATAAAAATTTTCCTGTCCCCAAAGCCTACAAGTTCAGCTTTCCTAAATCGGGTAGGAAGTCTTTTTTTATCATTATTTATTCAATGATTCAATTTATCTAATGATGAAGGCCAAGCTTTTTCACTAGTGCTCAGGATGTCAGTTCCAACATTTACCCACAACATTATCCCTCCCCAAAGCTGTTAAATGGCATGCAGACATCTGTGTTGTCACACAGGTATGGGAATCTTGGCAGATTTTCACAGTAATTTTTTTCAGAAGAATTAGAAACTAAAAACGTAATTTGGAGAAAGTTACATGAGCATTGCAACTTTTTTTTTTTTTTGATCAAGCAATCTTAGTGTATTTTGAACTATCCTACAAAACAGGTTATTGTTACTTCAAAGCAGAAACTGGAAGTATGTTAAACAAACCAGACATAATTTGGGTTCAGTGAACAGGTTGTACACATCAGAGTTTGTCAGCTGTTGGTTAGTCAAGTTTATACCAAACAAATCCTTCTAAGTTTGCAAGGTAATGCTCCTGTCACTCATTCAGTGGGTTCTTTCTCTGCTCGACTGAAACTAGGCTTGCAGTGATAAGTGACCCTGAAAACACCTCTCACTAAATGATGCTACAAAGTACCACGTGAAGCTAAGGCATTTTAAGAAACCCTGCAGCACTGAATTAAGCAACATATCTAGGATTGCAAAACTTGTTTTCATTGTGATGTTCTGTAGGATAATAGAGATTTCACAACACAAGAAACAAACAGTTGCTTATATACGTGAAGAATATATATCCATGACCGTTATGCCTTTATATCCTTTTTTTTTTTTCTCTTTTTACTGTAACCTGTTAGTTATGAAGGTTTCATTACACACAATGAGAGCCACAGCAGTAAACTGATACACATTTTAATCCTCATATTTTAAAAAGTTTGAAGAGCAAAGCATTAAAAATAAATAAATAAATAATGTCCAACTAAGGCCACTTGTTCATCAAACCCACAGGTCTGATAGCGGCAACAGAAGAATCTGTTTAGGAATACTGCACCATCTCAGCCACCTTCTGTGGCACATTTCCCTCATACTTCCCCAGTGTCCACAGGTGTTGTATCAGGGATGTTAAAAGATTTGTTTCCACCTGTTCCCCCTTAGTATCTGTTGTCCATTAATTCGTAAAATCCCTTTCTGAAGCTGGAGATTCACCTTCTACTTTAAAGTTTATTGACGTTGATGCTGCAACATCACAAATAGTAATATGAAAATCTGAAAGTAATCTTTTCAAAGTGGTATTTTATTATATATCTGAAGATCAAGATGTGTTTTAATGAATGCTTTGATGGATAGTAAGAAAGGAGGTATTCCTTTACCCATGTATTTAGAAAGTTAAAGTTAGAAAGACTGTGGGGTCTTTTCTTAAGCATTCATAAGCTCATAATATTTAGGAAATACAGTTTAAAAAGTAAGAGGCCATTTCATTTGAGGTGCTTCTCTTTTAATTGATTGTGTGTTTTTTTTTGGTTTTTTTTTTTTGGTGTTTTTTTTTTTTTTTTTTTTCAGAATAACATTCATAAATTCATTCACACAGATTTTATTGCAGTCATTTTGTATCAAATATGGGTAAGTATATGCTTTGATTTTTAATGAGCAGAAAATTGTTAGCCATTTTTCATAGAGGGCTGTGACTAATTTTATTTTATAACCTTGGCTAATAGATAATTAGGTGTTTCACTCATATTAGCTCTGACACAGCTGGAGGCAAAGTGGGAGGAAGCAAAAAGATGGCTTTTGCCATAGATTTTGTACTATCAGCTTCTGAACACCTCTGTGATGCAGCTGATAGGAAATGCTATATTGGATATGCATAACCTGTGTTTGCATTTTGTTAATGGTATTCTCAGTTTTTAAGTGAAGAGAAGCTTAATAGAAAAAGATATGCAGAGGAGGAGGAGGATCTCCCATAGAGATCATTAAGTGGATCACTGAAGCTCTACAGGTTTCAAAGGAAATTTCCTGGATCAGGTACTTCTTTAGGCTTCACAAAGTGCAGAGTCATCCATTAGCATTACTTCACTGTAATCCTGTCAGTGTAACTTGTGACTTGTCTCAGCCCAGCTCCCTCCAGTTTAAGATCAACAGAAGTATTCACACTTAAAATACTAGCACAGCGTTCCCTCTGTCCTCGTTTCAGTTAGAACAGAGTTAATTCTCTTCCTAGTAGCTGGTAGAATGCTATGTTTTGGCTTAGGATAAGAACAGTGCTGATAACATCCCGATGTTTTAATTGTTGCACAACAGTGCTTATATACTAAGCCAAGGACGTCTCAGCTTCTTGCTCTGTCCTGCCAACGGGCAGGCTGGGGGTGCAGTAAGAGCTGGGAGGGGACAGACCCAGGACAGGTGACCCAAACTAGCCAAAGGGGTATTCCATACCATCTGACATCATGCTAAACAATATATAGGTGTGGCTAGCCGGGGGAGGGGGCCGGATTGCTCGGGGTTAGGCTGGGCATTGGTCAGCAGGTGGTGAGCAATTGCATTGTGCATCACTTGTTTGTACACATTATTATTAGTAGTACTATTATCATCATTGTACTATTATTATTATTGTTATTGTTATTATTATTATTTTCCTGTCTTATTAAACTGTCTTTATGTCAACTCACGGGCTTCGTTTTCCATTTCTCTCCCCCATCCCAGAGAGGGAGGGGGGAGGGTGAGCGAACGGTTGTGTGGTGTTTAGCTGCCGGCCGGGCTAAACCACGACACCCTCACACCAAGAACCCACCTTTGCGTGATTCTACCTGGTGGCCACTAGATAACACTGTGCTGGAAGTTAAGGAACTAACACCACAAGCAGGAAGAGAAACTCTTCAGCCACTCAAACTAGGAAGTGGGTTCACATGTACTGCCTAACACTGGCCTCTGCATTCAAAGGAGAATGTGCACACACCAAACCAGCCCTGAGTGCTCTGCAGCATGGCATACAATGTCATCAACTCTCATAATATGCAAGAGTCTATTTACATAGAGTTATTAGCATTTGAAATATATACTCTTCAACTAAAGGTGAAGAAGATCATCAATCCTAAATCATCACAGCTGCTGTAAAGAAAACTCCTATATTTTTCACTTATTCTATAACTATATTCACCAATTATCACTTTCCAGAGCTGAGGGACATTATTGCCTCTTTTGTCTCATTCCTGTTCTTTGGATTAAGGATGCTGCCAGTTTGTTTTTATATTCTGTTGATGTGAAATTGCCTACCATGACATATTTAGCTGAATCTAGAAAGTTGGTCAGAAGCCAATACTTAGTGCCATATTTATGCAGATTATATATCATGCTTATGTATTACGCAGTTTCTGTCAAAGCCTAGTAGCTTCTTCACTAATTATTCTTCTGTCTTCTGCTACTCTTGATTCTTTCCTGATTGTCTAAAATGTAAATCTGATCAGTTTCCTACAAATACAATAAACATTTTAAAATTAAATAATCAATATATTAAAAAAGATGCACAAAACAAACAAACAAACAAACAAAACACAAAGAAAAATGGAGGCTAATATCCTCAGTTCAAGTGCACAGAAGCATCTATTCAGGAAAGCTACGCATATTTCAGATTACTCAGGTTCAGCATCAAATGTGCTCATTTTACTGTGCGTCACAACTATCTGTAGATAGTTGATACCTGGTTACCCATAACAGATTTTTGTTAGATCTGGTACCTATCTTTTGCACACACTTATGTATTTCATTTTTTACAGTCTTTCAAAAGCAGCTTAGCTACTTACTAAAAATGGTAGATTTGACAACAGTAACTTCTGACTGACCAATTGCACCAACATCTTTAGAAAAGTTGGGGATAGAAGGCTTATTTAAGTAGCATCTGGAAAAAAAAAAATCTAAAAAAAATAAAATAAAATAAAAGGAAGCATTTTTACTGAGCAAATATATCCTTAGTAATTTATCTTCCTTTTCATGGTAAAAACTAAAAGTATAGACTCTGGAAAACCTGTCTCAAAACCTCCCCCTTTAGAACTTCAGACACCAAAGGTACATAGCCTCCTACCTACAGTCTACCATTCATTCGAGATGTACTATTACATTGATGAAATACTCAGTCACTTATACTACTTGCACATTCACTTCATGTTCAGTAAAACTGTGATTTTACAAGTATCTTAACTAAATTATTCATGTCAAAATAGTCCAAACCTCCAATCATCTTACTAACATTTCTAATTCATCTCATCTCAACCATTCCAACACATTATCTCCACCTTTCTAAGTGTTACTGCTTGTCCTTTACCCACACAACAATAACACGCCTTTTTTTTTTTTTTTTTTCCCTGAGTCAAGTATCGAGTGATGGAGGTTTTCTGTGACATCAGTCTATCTTTACTGCTGCTGCAGTTTTCCAATCCACCAGCATACTTCTCTGTCGATGTCACAGAATGGTGTTTGATAACACCTTATATTACACACATTATAGTGTTCTTCCAGTATGGTCAATTGCTGACATAAAAAAACAAATGCAGATATTTTTCACATATATATCTTTCATTCTTTCATTCACTCTTAATGTTAGATACAATATTTTTGCCTAGATGCAAAAATTAACATCATCTGAAGCCTGTCAAAGTGGAGGCATTTTACTCATTGTGTTTCCCATTTCTCTCATGCTTCTGTACAAGTCAGCTTCTGTCTCTTGGCAACCATGTTGTTTGATGTTTTCCTAACCAAAAACAATGACCAAATATGATCACTCCCACTTCTATTGATCATCTGGCATTCATCCACCTTCCCTCAATCAATTGATCTCTTGCTACTTCTGAGCTCCAAACAATTGATAATAGTCTTTGGCCCCCTCCAAGGACCATGCTCCTTCATACTCTGCTCACTGCAAATTGATATTGTGCTTTCCCCAATGTATCTATTGGCTTTTTTCCAAGGCAGGGAATCCAGTAAGTTGTTTAGCAGCACTTCCTTCTGTGGTTGGTTGAGATCTCTAAATACCCAACTGAGTGATGAAGCTTAGTTGTGAAAGCTAATATGAAATTCTGCTGAGAAACCATCCATATTAGCAACTATCCCTAGAGAGGAACTGAAACAATGTCAAGGAACTTTCTTCTAGCAATTTCTCCAAGAAGGAAGAAAGAAAGAAACAGTTGTCTTCCACTCAGTTCTGAAAACACGGAAATTTCCTAGCTTCTGGGAACATGTTAAATAAAAATAATCTTGAAGGGGAAAAAAAATAAAAATACTGATCTTTAATAATTTTTGTTTACCACCCACTTTGATGTAAATGCCAATAATGCCAGTAATATATTTCTTTCACTTTCATAGCTTTCATACAATCCAAAAAGTAAATATTGCCATATATCTTGTTTCTTCCCATTTAAGTAATTCCCCTCCTTAAATTAAAGCTTCACATTCTAATATGAGATATGTCTTCTTTTGCATTTTGAGGGATCTTATTTGCTGATCATGTAAATTATTGTAAACCTACCCTTTGCGGACATATGTAAATGTTGTCATTTCAATACTTACTGACTTACTCAAAAAACAAAAGAGGTCCTCAAACAAATATCCTTATTATGTCTGAAAGAAAGGTTGATCTTAACTCATTCTAGTTGTATTTAATAGCTATTATGCAACACATACACAAAGCAACAAGCACATTTAGTCAGTGGACTG
Organism: Aythya fuligula; assembly: GCF_009819795.1. NCBI lineage: Eukaryota > Metazoa > Chordata > Aves > Anseriformes > Anatidae > Aythya > Aythya fuligula. Next base: position 40,143,084 of record NC_045562.1, read on the forward strand.
ATCAAACATTTTGACTGAAAAAGAGGGAACAGACACAAAAAGTCACATCTCACAGTCATTCTCCTTCTGTGATAACAACCATCAACATCATTGCATTCACTTAGTACTTGTTAAAAAACACTCAGTTCTCAGAAATCCTGACATAATTGGCCTTCCCCTATTGAAAATTTCAAATTATACATCATATTAGATTTAACAATGAATTTGAAAATAACTGGCAGTTTTAGAGACATGCGTTATCTTACTGTGCTTTTACCTTCGTGTTTATAAATTGATCTGACAGTAATTGCACTAGTGGTTGGCAATTGAGTTCAAAGCTAGGCTTCCCTTTTTTGATATCAAATGATGTTTTATTAGTTTTGATATACTTTTCCTAACTCTTATAAGAAGTGGAAGCACCATTATCATTTCAAACTTTTTTTTTTTTTTTTTTTTTTTAAGATGTGTTAGCGCTCCAAATAAATAAAAGGAAGTAGATAATAAAGAGCTGAATAGGTGGGAATATGAAATAACATTTCAAGTAGAAAATAGATTATTACATACCAGTTTACCTAAGTCTACTCCAGAGGACAGATCTTTTCACAGGTCTAAATTCCTTCATAATTTTTTTTTAATTACTTTTTGTCATGGCTGTGGCTGGAATAAAGTTAATTTTCTTTGTAGAGGCTTGCACAATGCTGTCTTTGGGATTTTTGATGAAAATAGTGGTGATAACACAGGGATGTTTTAGTTGTTGCAGAGCAGCACTTACACAGAGCCAAGGACTTTTCTACTTCTTGTACTGCCCCAGGAGACTGGGGATGCCCCAGGAGCTGGGAGGGGACTGTCGTGGTTCCGCTCGAGTGGGCAGCCGAGCTCCACCACAGCCGCTCTCTCACTCCCCCTCCTCAAAGAGGAATGGGGAGAAAATATGTGAAAAGGGCTCAAGGATTGAGATAAGGACGAGAAAATCACTCAGTAATTATTGTAACGGGCAAAACAGACTCGGCATAAGGAGATAGTAAGATTTATTGCCTATTACTAACAAGCGAGAGAAGTGAGAAAACGAAAAATAAAAACAAAAGCACCTTCCCCCCCATCCATCCTCTTCCACCTCCTCCCCCCGAGCGGCACAGGGGAACGGGGGAATGGGGGTTATGGTCAGTCTACAGCACTTCTCTGCCGCTCCTTCTCGGTCACTCTCGTCCCCTGTGCTGTGGGGTCCCACCCACAGGATGCAGTCCTTGATGAACTGATCCAGCGTGGGCTTCCCACAGGCAGCAGCTCTTCCAGAACTGCTCCAGATATGGGTCCGTACCACAGGGTCCATCCCTCAGGAGCAAACTGCTCCAACCTGGCTCCCCTACGGGCAGCAGCTCCTGCCAGGTCACCTGCTCCTGCGTGGGCTCCTCTCCACGGGCTACAGGTCCGGCCCGGAATCTGCTCCGGCAGGGGTCTTCCACAGGCGGCAGCCTCCGTCGGTGCAGGGCCACCTGCTCCACCGTGGTCTCCTCCACAGGCTGCAGCGTGGAACCCTGCTCCACCGTGGTACTCCATGGGCTGCAGGGGGACATCCTGCTTCACCATGGTCCTCACCACAGGCCGCAGGGGACTTCTGCTCCGGCGCCTGGAGCACCTCTCCCCCTCCTTCTACACTGACCTTGGCACCTGCAAGGCTGTTTTCTCACTCCCTTGACTCTCCCTGCTGCTGTGTGGCACAGCGTTTTTTTCCGTCTTAAATATGCTCTCACAGAGGCGCAAAACAACATCGCTTATTGGCTCAGCTCTGGAAAACAATGGGGCCCTTCCCAAACATGGGGCAGCTTCTATATCTTTCTCACAGAAACCACCCCTATGGCCCCCTGCTACCAAAACCTTGCCACGTAAACCCACTACAGGGACACAGCCAGGACAGCTGGCCCAGACTGACCAAAGAGTTGTCCTACACCATGTGGTATTGGAGTGATGGTGTTTGTCTTCCCAAGAAACCATTATGCGTGATGAGCCCTGCTTTCCTGGAAGTGGCTGAACACTTGCCTGCCGAAGAGAAGTAGTGAATTAATTCCTTGGTTTGCTTTGCTTGTGCACATGGCTTTTGCTTTATCTAGTAAACTGTCCTAATCTCAAACTATGAGTTCTCACACTTTTACCTTTCTGATTCTCCCCCTCATCCCACACAGGGAGAGTGAGTGAGCAGTTGTGTGGTGCTGAGCTGCCTGCCAGCTTAAATCAGAACACTTCTTAAACTCTTTCTCTCCTGTTTTTGGAACTTCTGTAGATGCTCAAGGACTGCAAAACAATGTCAAAAAAACTATTTACACATGGCCTTCCAAGTCCTCTGAGATCCCCCCCATTTGTGTCATGGCATTTTTAACAGTCATTGCAATTATTTATATTTGATCATGTATAACAGGAATACAATAACAGAGATAGGTGGGAACCTTTTTACACCTCCATAAAGAGGTGTAGCTCCGGTTGCAGAATTTGGATGAATTAGTTTTCTACTTTCTTCCAGCAATAACTCTGTTTACTAGATATAACATTAACTCTGTAGGGAATAATGTGCATATCTCTGAATTTTACTTTATAGAAAAGAGAATAAGCCATCAAGACTGTCTAATAGAAGCATCCAACTTCGATACTGTGACCACTTCTCCCCACTAATCACACTGGGTGGTAGCTCGAATGCTCTTTTACCTGGAAACAAACTATGAAAGTCCACCCAGGTCACCATACTGTGAGTTCTCAACATAGTCCGACTCTCTACTCAAATGGAATTATAATATGAAATTAAATGTATTGAGATCTGATAACAAGAACATATAATATATAATAGATATATATAACACAATATATATAATGCATAACACAAAAGAATGTACTTGTGTTCATGCAATTGTGAATGCAATAAAAGTTCTACTCATTCCTGACAGACCAAATTAGATAATATTCCCATCAGTGTTTAAAGTTTACCCAACTTACTGCTGTGATTTCATAATAAACTTATTATAACAACATTTCATTTTTAAAATATTTATAGTTAAAACAATCTAAAATATATCAGTAAAACATTATGTTACTGAAACTATGTTTCACAGGAAACCTGGGCACACAGAAGTATTCTTGTTTGAATTTAACTCATGCCACGCACAAGAAGAACTGAGAAGCTAAAAAAGCCATTCAGGTACAAAACCCCACATTCCCCATGCACACTAGGTGCCCCCCTCTGTACTCCCAGCGTCTCTAACGGGGGGAGGGGGGGGAGCAGGGAGGGGGTAGAGAACAGAAATAACCAGGGTGAGCAAAAGATCTTAAAATTGCCTAAAAGGTAGTTTTTCAAATATTCCATCCTTGCCTAAATCTGCCAAGATAGTTTTTACAAAGTACGTTATCAGGCTCTCTTAACTATAGGTGCTTTGCTGAAAGCAAAGCTATAAAGTGAGTGTACACCCATTGAGAAATGAAACCTCTCCAATGAATTTAAACTTATCATGTATTAATATCTGTAGTAAATCCTCTAGTCCTGCTTGACTGACATGACTTCTGCTGGAAAACAAGACCAGAAAGATCTTGTACCAATGGTAATTCCCCAGCTAACATTTGTTCCTCCATACCTAGCAACTTGAAGCAAGCCTGAGGAACACAACATAATTTAGTCATCAATGATCAACTCTCAGGTTTCAATGTTTTTTGTGTTTTTTTGTTGTTGTTGTTTGTTTGTTTGTTTTGTTTTGTTTTAATTATTTAATCTATTGTAAAATAATTTCTATAAGCCTCAAATTTAGACATGACATTAATAATTATTTTCCTCAATGTTCAGTTTAAAATACTACATATGTATGGTTGCAATTATTACACTAAACATTCAGCATTTGTCAGGATTAAAAAAAAAAAAAATGCTGTTCTTTCCATTGTGAAAAGTGATTTTTAGGGAAAAATCACTAAGTTTACATTAATTTATCCTAATTTTACGTGAAAAAAAAAGTTCAATTTTTTCAGTTACTTGAGTACTTTTAAAGAACATTAATTATGCACTTATAATGTACTCGTGCTGTTTTCAACTACAATTTGTTGATTTTTCTCTTTGAGCTTTCCATTTGACTTGATCATAGCCCAAAAGAAAAACTAGTAAGTTGAGAAAAACGTCAAATACACAAATACATAATTAGGAAAAACAGAATAGTCCGTGTTTTACAGATGAAAAATAAATGGATTATGAGCGAGTGATAAACTGCTTCCACAGGAAATGAGGTGTTATAATAGCATGTGTTAACAAGTATATCACAGGTAATCTATTTGTCCACTCAGGAATTTCAAATCCTACCTAGACAATTGTGCTCAAGTGGGTACTGCATTTCAGAAAATAAATTAACTGTAAAATTCTTCAGAAATACATCAAAACTGATAAAAGCTGTACATTTTCTAATGACATGAGGAAAGACTGAAATAATTTTGTTTGTTCAGTCTTGAAAAACACACCATCAACAAAAGATCTGCAACAATCTTCTACCATTAAAAGTCTATTATAAAAATCACAATTTGTTTTCTATGGCACATGGAAGAAAATAAAAAAAATAAATCTATGTATAATTAGAAAATCCTTTAGTATGACATTCGACAGACTTTCTCATACCAGAGCTAGGCCTTATCGTAATATGAACCATCGTAATATGAAGGTGTGAAGAACAGACTGAACGCACATGTGGTAGGGGTAGAATTTCAATTAGAATTTAGATTATGCTTAATACTTCTTCAGAGTGGGATGGAGAACTCTTCCTGTCTTATATTACACTATGCTTTCTATATTTCTATAAATTTGTCGAAGTTTTAATTTTTATTTTTTTTTAAAGTAACACAGACAAAAATACACTACATTTTCCCACTGCTAGAAAAGGAAAAATAATAGTACAAAATTCCTCTGAAATCTGTGCAAGATGCCAAAAGTCTTTTGAAATAGTCTTTTGTTTTTCCATGGTATCAAATCACATGTTATTATAGCACAGGTAGTAGTGCTATAAAATTGGGGACAGTTAAGTTTGCTATGGGAATCGATATTCTCTTTTAAAAAAAAAAAATAAAATAAAATTGATTCTAACTTATGTTTATTTATACTTATTAGTATATTAATGATATATTTGAAATGTGACGTGTATATGCTGCCTGTACTTCTTTTTATACAGCTGTTAAGAAATTAATATATTTGTAACATACTCACTCGTCTTGAGAAAAGATTTTTCCTCCCCTTAACAACTGTATTAAACTCCCATTAATACTTACAGCATTCCTGCTACCACCTTTAAAAAGTTTTCTATTATATTCTTGATGGCTACAAGATAACATATTGTAAATGTTCCGTACAAGATCACTTCAGACCAAAAAGTCACATAATATTCAGATTCTGAAAATTCTACATAATATCCAGAAAACAATCACATATAAGAGAAATGTGAAAACAAAATAAGCTGTCACCTTCATTAAAGTCTACTGGGACAACCATCCAAATATGCATTGGCATATACAGTACTCATATACAGTAAACCAGACATGCAAAGAAATACATTTGTGAAATAAAATATCAGTGCTTTCAATAAGATTTTCTATTATACCATGGGCACTGAAATATCAGCAGCAATAAACTGAAGTAGTGCTAAGCAAGGATGATGCAGAATCACAGACTGGTGGAAACTGGAGGGAACATTTGGAGATTGCCTAGTCCAACCTTCCTGCTCAAACCAGGGTCAACTTGAGCAAATTGCTCAAGGCCTGCCCTTTCAGGTTTCGAATCCTGAAAGATGGAGACTCCACAATCTCTCTGGGCAGCCTGTCTGTGTTTGACCAGCTGTTGTGATTTAGCCCAGTCAGGGAGCTCAGCTCCACACAAACACTCACTCACTGTCCTCAGCTGGGATGGGGGGGAGAATCAGAAAGCTAAAAGTGTGAGAACTCGTGGGTTGAGATTAAGACAGTTGACCAGGTAAAGCAACACGCTCAAGCAAAGCAAACCAAGGCATTCATTCATCAGGCAAGTGAAGTGTTCAGCCACTTCCAGGAAAGCAGGGCTAATTCACACGTAACATTTCTTGGGAAGACAAACGCCATCACTCCCAGTGTCCCCCCTTCCTCCTCCATTGCCCCAGCACTGCTGAGCACGGCGCCATGTGGCATGGGACATCCCCTAGCCAGCGTGGGTCAGCTGTCCTGGCTGTGTCCCCTCCCAGCAACTGGGACACCCCCAGCCTCCTCACTGGCAGGGCAGCACGAGGAGCTGCTAAGGCTTGGCTCTGGGTGAGCACTGCCCTGCAACAGCTAAAACATCCCTGTGCTATAACCACTAGTCTCACCAACAATCCAAACCACAGCACTGGGTGAGCCTCTGTGAAGAAAATTAGCTTTTTATCAGCCAAAACTATGACACCAAGAGGAGGGAAAAACAAACAAACAAACAAAAAATTCCTGAGCTTTTTGTTACATTCAAGCCAAATTTCTTGTATTTCTGTTTGTGTCCCTTGCTCTTTCACTGGATACCACTCTCCTCTCAGATTTGGAGATACATGTCAATAAGGTTCCTCCAGAGTCTTCTCTTCTCCAGGCAAAACAAACCCAGCATTTTCAGTCTCTTCACATGTCCGGCACTCCAATCCCTTCTTCACCATTGTGACCCATCTCACTGGACTTTTTCTGGTATGCCCATGTCTCTTACACTGGGAAGGTCACCAATGCTGAACAGGAGATGGTAATCATTTCCCGCGACCTGCTAACAATACTCTTCCTAATGCAGACCAGAAGGCTGTCAGCTTGCTTTGCTGCAGAGGTGCACTGCTGGCTCACTTTCAACATTTTATCCACCAGGACCTTTCTGTTATGAAACATATGAAGAGCTACTTTTCAGCCAGTCAGCCACCAAGGTGTACTGTCACAGTTGCTGAGTCCCCAGATGAAAGACTTTGCACTACCTTCTGTTGAATTTAATGACGTTCCCATTTGTACATCTCTCCAGCTAGTCAAGGTTCCTCCAGATAGTAGCACAACCATCTGGTATATCAACCACTCTTCGCAGTTTTACATAATTTGCAAAGTTGTTGACGGTGCACTCTGTCCCATTATCTAGGTCATTAATGATGTTGTTAAACAGTATCTGCCACAATATTGCCCTGGTGGACACCATTAGTGACTGGCCTCCAGCTGGACTTTATGCTGTTCACAACCATTTGAACAAAGCAGTTCAGCCAGTTTTCAGTCCATTGCACTGCCCGCTTAAGCAGTCCATACTTCATAAATTTGTCTGTGAAACTGCTATAGGAGACTGTGAAAAGCCTTATTAAACTCATAATTGATATCTGGTACTCTCCCCTCATTCACCAAGCTTATTGTTCAGGCCTGTCAGGCATGATTTCCCATTATTAAATCCAAGCTGACTATTCACAATCACGTTCGTGTCCTTTATGTATTCAGAAATTATTTCCAGAAGTATTTTCTCCATCACCTCTCCAGGGATCAAGATGAGGATGAGCAGGATAGCTCCTTAGATCCTTCTCCTTGCACTTCTTGGCAACAAGGATGACATTTGATTTCCTTCCAGCCCTCAGAAACCTCCCATCATCAGGACCTTTGGAAGATTATTGAGTGTCACATCATGATGATATTGGCAGCTCCCTCTGCACTCATGGATGCATCTCATTAGGTCCCATGGACTTTGTGTAAGTCCTGTTTATTTAAATGTTCCCTAACACGATCCTCTTCTGTTCAGGTTATAGTCTTCCTTGCTCCCAACTTAACCACTGGTCTCAGGCTCCTGGGATTTCTGAAGTCAAATCTTACCAACAAAGATCAAGGTGAAGAAAGCATTAGAGTACCCTGGCTTTCTCTATGCCCTTTTTTGCAAGGCTAACTCATTTAACAGTGGGATGATTTCTCCACAGTCTTCCTTTTGCTGCTAATGTGCCTTTAGAAGCTTCATATCCCTCACTGAGTTCAGCTCCAGATGGGCTCTAGCTTTCCTAACTCCATTCCTGCATGCTCAGTGTCTATATACTATCCCCCTGTCACCTGGCTCTGCCCTTGTATAAGCAAGAAGTTTGAGTTTCCATGTTTGAGCTTTGTCTGGAGTTCCTTCTTCACCCATCCATACAGGCCTCCTACCACCTTTACTTGATTTCCTGCTCACCAGGCTGGACCGTTCTTGAGCTTGAAAACCAACCAGCTGTCCTGGACCCCTCTTCTCTCCAGTCCCATAGGATTCTTCCATGCAGGTCACTGAACAGAACAAAGTCAGCTTTTCTGAAGTATCCAGAGTTGTGTCTCATGTATTTGCCTCACTCCTTGTTTTTCCAATAGAAATAAAGGATCCATTACAGTCGATAAGTAAGTTTGACCTTTTCTTTTTTTTTCCTCACCTAAATGGAACATGGATTTCCAAATCATAAAATAAACATCATTGAAAGAACAACAGAAATAGCTGACACAATAGTATAAAAAGAACAAGGATGCAGCAGAGGTCTTGCAGAATCAACAAAGTAGCTGCCTTTAAAAGATAATGTTCAAGTAATAAAAAACAAAGCAAACTCATTATAAAGTGGAAGAATTTTAAAGGTAAATGTAAGATGGTGAAGGTAGGCACAGGTTACTGTTAACTCTACCATCATCTGTACTCTAGAAGCTTTCTTCTTGACCAGCAATGAAGATCCCTGAGTTCAGGGGACTCCAGCTCTGTAAATAGTTCTTAGTCTTTATCAGTCATATGCTGTCTAATTACGCAAAAATTCATTAGTGGTGCTGTGACATATGCAAGTAAAGGATATTAATGCATGTTAAACTATTGTGTTATTAATATATGCATACTCAACCAACTCATGACAAGTAGAGAGATCAGCACCAAATACACATAACCAGCAAAACTACGTGACCAGTTTAGCTTTTCCTCCTCCATACACACATTCTTTCCTTCTGACAGGCCTTTCTGTAATGTCTCATTTTCTTTCTCCTACCCTTAGAAAAGTGATTCTAAAGAAGACTTTTAAATCTCCGGATTGAATACTAATCTTTGCTTAGATTCTTATAGTGGCTCGATCTTTAAAGAAGTTTTAATTATCCCAGCAGAAAACAATGTTGAAATAATTCCTCTATTACACAAATGATTTTTCCATCATGCTGAAGACAACGGTAGTTGAGAACACAACCATCGAAGTGATCAAGGTCCAATTAAAATTACTTTAATTGCAACTGTGTGCAAGCATTTAATTACTGGTGTGTACTAAGCAGAAAATATATATATTAGCTCATTTTCAAAGGAGGTCAGGAGAATTAAGGAGATAATACATGATTTTACATATACAATAATTTACACAGTATGAGTTGGATGGATTAAACTAGGAACTGATGTTTATTATATTCATACATATGCATCTAAAAGCTCACAGCATATACATGGAGAACACCGATAGGCTATGGAAAGAAAACAATGTTATTCCCGTTTACAATGGACACAAATTAAGTAACTAATTCAGTTAATGCATTAACTGCTTAGTATGGCTGCAATAAACCAGTCAAGTGTTGTACTTCACTGAGAAAAGATATGCAAAAGATATTTATCTTTTCTACCCAGTGGCTTTATTGAAGACCTTTCTGGAGGTACTTCTAAAATCTGTATTAACTTCTACACAGTAGAATCAAGCCTTAGGCTTCTCTGCATGCATAGAAAAAGCAGCACAGCCCAAATGCATAAACTACTTCATTCTTTCTACTCATTCCTGACAGTTTTGCCTTTCACGAATCGTAACTTTAACATTACATCAAATCTCTGATTATGACAAAAGACTGTTTAATGTAGAACTTAACAAAAACATGTAAATATCAATTCCTTCACTACCAAGCTCATCAAGGTGAAATGACGCATCCCAGGATATCAAACTGCTTCCCATGCCTCCCCACTTGCCAACTATCTGTAATATAACATACCTGACAAATTCTACAGTAAAGTTTCATGTTTTACTGGCATTCAAAAATATGGAAAATAGTACAAAAGAAATGTAATCCTCCTATCAAAATTAAAAAAAAAAAAAAAAACAACATGCTAACTACTCAATTTCATATGTAACAATGAAATTCTAATATTTTGGGTGAGAGGGAGGATGTTTGTTTACTTTCTAACTTGTTGACAAAATACTTCCTTCTGCATAGTTAAAATAATACTACAGTGACCTCCATCAGCATTATATGGGATTCACAAAATCTAACTTTGGGATCTGACAGAAGATAGACAGTTGCATGAAAATTCTAACAACTTATTTTTTGTTGTTCATAAATGCAGGAAGACACCCCTATTCATCTACAACTAGATCTCTTCATGGTTCTCTTCAAATCCATGAAAGCTGGTAATACACACATTAATTAAAGTTCAATATGATGAATCAGCAGGTGTAGCTGCAATATATAATAATTTGACAGTCTATATTAATCATTGATTCAAAGTTTAACAAGAATGCAATGTATAGGCTTTTTTTTTCAATGTATTTAATAGCTTCATGAGGGTCAAAAGTCTTATCTTTGCCAGCAGGAATGGCATATTTTTAATGTGTATTAGCTTAACACATGCCAACAAATATGTTGCAAATATGCATGTTAGAGCATACCAGGATACGGAGCTTGAACACTGTGTAATATCTATACAATCTCTTTTCTATGTAACATGGTCGTAAGAGCTTGAGAAATTAATAGCATGGACTTCAACCCCAAGCAACTAGAGAATTTGTACAAATTCTACAGATTTTGCTTGCTAGTTCATATTACCACAATTAAGCCTAAATCAGTTCTATCTGCTGAACTTCAGTCATTTTTCTGAGATATATAAACAATGGTAAAATATGCCACTGTTAAAACTGTAAATTCAGTAGGTAGTTGAAGTAAATCTGTATCACAACACGCAGATTTATATTGCTTCAAAACATTTCAAAACTATCAATTTGCCATGATGACTGATCTTCAAGATCTGTATTTGGCTAACACATGTTAAAATGCCATTTGTATTCTAAGCATGGACTTTGACCAGAGAGACAAAAAAGCTGTCTCCAGATGCCAACCAGGACAATCAAGAACCATTAGCAACCTGCCAGTACTTCAATCAGCAAAGCTATTGACAGGATAGCTGGATCCTAATTATTTCTGGAACTAGAGTAACTTTCTGTAGTTTAAAATGAAAAGGCTAGTATTTTAAAAAGTGGGAAAAAAATCTAGACACAATTAGGAAATTGCTCAGCTTTAGTCAGAACTCATTCATGTTGTCTCTATCCCACTCCTCTGCTTATACATAAAATGCAAAGAAAATAGCTTAGAGTTTAGAAAAAAAGGCAGATGACTTTAGAAAAATGGACTTATGAGTTGAAACATGAATCAGAATGCTGATATATACCAACACTGGCAGGTGCCTTTCTTACAAGAAGAACTTGTGAAAAAGTTATTCCATCTTCAAAAGGGACAAGAGGACCAAAAGGAAGAACTAGCATTAAGAACTATGAAAATTCTGAATATGAGTAAGCCCTGTTCCAAGCCACTGGACAGTTTATACCGATTTATACTGGGAGTTTATACCGATTTATACTAGGAGCAGAAAAGGGAGTAACTCCCAAAGCCCAGTGGTCCTCAGACATTGCGGTTTATCTCTCACACATCATCTCTTCAAAAAAGTAATCAGAACTGACAGGTGGTTAGTAGGGAATGTTTTGACTAAGGACAACACCCTTACTAGCATATATATATATATATATATGTACATATTATTTCTTCTTTTTTAAAGTTTTGATAAACCACCCATGCAGTGGTTGGACAAGCCAAACACACCAGTAAAATGCTCAATGGTCACCATAAAAGAAGCCAAAAGTGTATTTCTCAGAAACAGCAACAAAGTATTTTGATTTATGGAGTACAAATGACAGAAATATTAACACAGAACGGGATTGAGTCATATATAAAAGTGAATACCTGATGCGTAAGACCTTGTGAACAAAAATGAGAAGTCTGCCCATAACAGAAAGCACAGAACTTTTCCTTACTTCTGAAGAATAATGCATTTTTATAACTCTCACAAACAAACTGATTGAGGTGCTTATTTCTCTAACCATTGCTCTTGATGTTGCTGGTGCATTCATCCCTAAGCCTCATTTTTTTTCAGCTCCACAGGAGAAAAAAAAAAAAAAAAAGTTGTTTTCTGCTCATCCTAGATAAAAAATAAATAAATAAGTGCAGCTTTCTGTTTCTGAGCACATAGTGCCATCTATATTCTCAGGATGTTTTCACAGTCTCTTCATGAAAACAATTTCTCTGTCTGTCCTAAAAGCTCAGCTTATTTAAATGCATTCTTTATTACCCAAATCCTAAAATAAGACGTACACAAGGATTTTCTAAAGTAACAACAAATTAGGACATTTTTGCTCTATGGTATGCTAATTTGAGAATCCTTCAATAGTCTTGAGTGTTAAAAAGCATTAAGCATTCCTTCTTGAAATTAAGACTTTTTAAGACACTTCAGGACAGACACAAACTAAAACATTTTACATTCTTAACCAACCGCTTACCCCTCCCCCCCCCCCCCATGTAAACTCTGTAACTGCTAGCAATGAAAAAATTATAGGATCTAGGTGGAGATTTCAAAATGGGCTCTCTGTACAGTCTACTCCCATTCTATAACTGATAGGAACAAAGTTGTGAAGGTCAACCTTGCTTCAAGGAATTTGACCAAAAATGGATGTAAGGAACAACCTGTCTCCTTTTGAAGGTTATAATATCTACTACCCTCTGACTTCAGGTTTCACCAGAAAATTGGAGTTTTCCAAATCAGGGCAGGATTCAGGTGAAACAGCACAGAGGTCCCCCAAAAGACAATCAAACTACAAAACCAAAACCCCTGTGCGCCCTGGAAGAAAAAAGGCCCAGAGGCCACACTCCTATGTGACTTCAGAAGAAATGCAAGTTTCAGTCTGTGAAACTCATGAGATCTGAGAAGAAGTTAAACTCCTTTCTTATGAACGCAGTAGGGTTCCTTCAATCACTTTCTATTTGGGCAGTCTCATTAAAGTTTTGTAGCCCGGCAAAGATCAGTGATAGACAAGGACAATGAAAGGTATGTTGAGAGACTTTTTACTTTCCTAAGACCGGTAGCTTCAATAAACCCAAAATACAGAAGGTTCTTCACCACTGCAGCTGAATCACTCTATGTATACAATGCAAGTATAAAGGTACATTAAACATGATAAAAGAAGTTTTTACAACATGCAACTGCACTTACTGTGATGAAACAGTAGGCTAAGTATGGTTAAGTAAATGTCATTTTCTTCTGTCCTAGGATATACACAGGCATATGAGTACATGTGAGTTGTAAATTGAGTGAGCTGTAAATACATCCTTTGACTACCACTCTTCACCTGAGAAAGCATTTTGCAACCTGAGTGCAAAATTCCTTGACAGTTATGAGAGACTTCTTTCCTTAAGGTACTTCAGCTTCTACCTTAAACAACTGACTATTTTGTGATAGAGGTCAATGCTTTAATGGTATACTTGACAAAAAGAGGTACAATCTCAGCAAATGTATGAGAACATAATTATAGATCTGCCATGAGAAGTAATAGCAAAAATATGAATCAAATTCAAACTAAGTATTAATCTTATTTGTAATTCTGTTTTCAATTTTACAAATCGCCAGATTAAAGTACCACAAAAAGAAATTAGTGATTAGAAAAAGCTTATTAGATCATATTGTACATCTCCTTGGAAATATAATATTGCTGCTCTTCTACAGCAAATATCTGAGTGCTTTGTTCTGAATTACCAAAAGGAATGATATAGTACTGATCTACTAGGAAAGAAAAACAAAACAAAACAAAACAAAAAAAACACATTGAAACTTTGTTACACATTGTTTCCTTACACTAGATATAAATTTTATTTTGCTCAATTTAATCTATTTTGCATATCTCCTTAGACCTTCTATAATCTTTAGGTACTGATTTATGACTGGTCTTTACCTCAAGCAAATAGTTTTCATCATATCCTCTCTTACTGGATGAAATAATTGAATAATTAAGAGCACAGATTTGTGTGTGTGTGTCATTTATGTTTTATGCACAGACGGATCTAGGGTGAGTACTCTATTTCCGAATTGCAAATGGAAATATTCTCATTATGTTAACATTTCAGCAGAGGACAAGACATTAATTCAGCAATAACAGCCCTCAAAATCTATGGCAAACAAGTTTTCCAAAGTTTGCATTTGACTTTTCTGTGGTCAAGTAACACTGGTAACTCAGAGTCACCTCTGCGCCACACTTTAATTTTCCAAGATACTGGCTACATTCAGTCAAGCCCACAGAATGTTATCTGATCTTCATCTTATTAATCATTCTTCCCATTATAGTTTACTCTTTAGGCTTGCATGATACCCAGATCAGACTAACAGGCATGCAGTTACTTAAACCTCATTCCCCATCTCATAGATGTAAAAACGTTGCTAATTCATATGAACATGGACTATATTTTCATATTTTAAAGTGTTTTTTTTTTTAAGTAGCTTTTAATTTTACAAGTAAAATATAGATCACAGTATGAACACAATGTCAGGTTAGCATATTTTTTATAATGACCATATAAATCACATGCATAATTAAGTTATATTTTTATAATTAGCATATAATTACCTTTTAACATAAATTTAAACTGGTTGCAAGCCATTTACTGAAATAGTAGTTGAATTTTAATGATCATCCAATAAAACATACAGATTTTAATACTCATCCCGTTTTTCCTCTACAGAAGCTTGGCTGAAAGAATAGATTGCATTTCCTCAAAGCAGAAATATTTTCCCCTTGAGCACTGTTTTTAAGATGTGGCAATATGATTAACCTGCTTTTAAAAAGAACCATCAGCCCATGACTGTCCTTATGGTGAAGTGTTTTCCCTTTTGTATCTTCAAATTCAAGGTTAACTTAATTGAATCTGTGGCAATGATTCCATTAATAATTCTCCATCAGCAATCATCTGATCACTGTGAGGTGAAGCAGTTTAAACTCAATCCTCCAGGTAGCGTGGGTCTAATCCCTGGCAAAGATTTTCTCTCTCAACTGGACATCCAAGTCAAAGACAGTAACAGATTTTATATTGACCACATCTTTCATCTGTCCTTCATTAAAGAGCTTGCCCATGGTGTTAGATATAAACACTGCTTGAGAGCTTTCTCCTTTCTTTCTTTCCTGTAATATTTTTGAGTATGAGTGAAAGGAAAGCTCTACAATGCCATGTTGCTGAAGCTAAGGATAAACTGTCCAGAAAACACAATGGTAGTATAGTATGGTGAAAGACAATGCAATGCTCTAAATGCTATAAAAATGCAGTTCAGATTACAGAAATATCAGTAACACAGATGGATCACTTAAATCCTACAGTCAAATAAACAAACTATGGATGATAAAGAACAGTTGTTAAAGCACCATTGCAAAACTCACCTTGCAGTATGATGAACAGGGTTTATAGTCACCTTTCTTACTAAGATTGTTTCTGTCTTCCTATCTGGTATATAGTTATGATAAGAGTAGAACACTTAAAGTAATTGATGTACAATATGGGCTCATTTTCTGTGGCCAGCTTAATTGTACTGGATATAATATTTCAGTAAGTATATCTCCAGACTGGCACACTTTTCCCATATGTCCCAAGTGTTCTGGAATATACACTATTTTCTGTTATATCACTGACACTATCTGTCATTTTATCTACATGAAATGTGACATATTCATACTGCATCTCTACATCATATGTCTTCTGCCTATACCTGAGATTATTTTGATAAACCCTATTTTTGAGCAGTTTTAACTATCATTCCAATCAACAGATAAAGAATCAAAATGAAGTCTGTTAGAAGAAGGGCCACCTCTTTTTCTCTCACTCAGACATGGAAACACCATTCTGTCTAACTATAGCAACTATGGACACCACTTAATCCTTTAGCAGTATATTCTTCCATAACTGAGGAAAACACAACAAATACTATATCATTGCACACCAAAGATCTTTTTCTTGGAAAAAAAAAATAAATTAAAAATGAACATAATTCAGTTGGAACTAGCTGCACAGCTTCTTAGTCATTAACTGAAAAAACCTGCCTAACTAGCTGTCACCTACAACTCTCATCCGCAGCCTGCCAATAAGGTCATCACTCAATTTTACACCAATGTTGTTATATTTAGGGACTTTACATCAGCTCTAGAAGTTACAGGATTTTTGAGACTTTCATATTTTTAAACTAAGCTTTTAGATCTCAAGATTCATAAACAAGAAGAGAAGAGACTAGTATGATCATTTATGACTTGAATATATCACTGTAGAATTTTCCTAAATTTATTCATATTTGAACTAGAGAATATTTCTGAAGTGAAAATTTCTTATGATATGGATTCCATCACTGCATGATTTCAGAGACAGGCTTGAAAAGGTTGAATATATCCATCCAATTCAGAAATGAGAAGAATAAGTATGAAAATATTATTTTGAAAAGCAGGTCTTTCTTGTTGTTTTTTTGTTTTTAATCTACTTCTTGGGTTACTAGGTGTTTTTGTTAATTTGTTTCTTTTCGACAGCAGAGATGCTTAGTGAGATTTGATTCATAACTTGTTAATGTGGACAACATTTGGAATTGAAAAAAGTAAGCCAGCAAAGCTTTTAAGCCACAAATCATCAAATAAGTTAGCCTCAAAATATTAGATCTCACTAAAATACATCTAAAATAACACAAAGAGGGTGCTTTCCCCACCCCCCCCCAGCCACCCCTGCCCTCCAGTTTCAGGGCACTTTTCTGCTTTTATGAATTACCTCTGGTATTAAGATATTATTTGCTTACTAGTGAAATTATTCCCAGAGAATTGACAGAAAATATGAACTTTCAGACAGACTTTTTCTCATTCAAATTCAAAAGTTATGATAATGAAGTACTGCTTTTCACAATTATGATAGCTTACGGATATATGTGGCAATAGATTAGAAATAACTGACAAATATTCACTAAGTACTTGTCTATGCTTCTGCAAACAAGTCTGCATAGCCTACACTATAGGTTTCAAAAAGGAGCAGATGCTAAAGCAGATAAAAACTTGCAAGTAATGTCATACTGTTAATTAGGAACAAAAACTTTTCTTAAAAGTATTAAATCCTTCTTTGTGTGATCATTACATTGGATTAACCTATGCTTCATGGTTTTAGCTGACTACTGGGAAGGTGCAGCAAGAATTTCTTCTTCCTCTTGATGGAATAATAAGGTTGCTGGATTTGTTGGGTAATTCACTTCTAGTTATTAAAAACAGCTGTGACCAGAGTTGGAACAGAGCTGGCATGTGCAGACTGGCATTTCTAGAGACTTGAAAAGTCTTTAACTTCTAAAGACCTTAAAGGTCTTTACACATTAAGATTGAATCAGTAATTCAATTCGATCTAGTTTTAACTGAGGTCAGGAAGAAAGATAGGAATAGTTCAGGCTTTGGGTTTTTCTATATAGACTCAGGCTTTCCCTAAAAATTCCCAAGCTGCAACAATGACCTATATTAGTGAATATACACTTGATAACTTCTGATCTCTTCCTATAGCTTCTGATCTCTTCTTTGGTCTGAACTATTTTATATAATGGTAAAAGTGTTCCTTGACTCGCAATTGGAGCATCTAAGCTAAATACCTACTACTTGGCTGCATGTGACGGCAACAGATTAAATTCAGTGACACTTCGGTATGATTTACCCTCTTCTGAATAATTCATGGTATCGTGGTATTCATTACAGACTATGAAAACACTTTAAGGTACAAAAGAAAAAAAAAATCTCGCTGCTATGAAAATCCTTCAGATATACCAGGTACAAGAATAAAACTAAGAATTGCAAATTTTTATCTCTGTGCTCTGAGCACCCTCCACAATAGACTAACCCGAAGATAAAATTAATATCATACAGCTTCATGAAAAAGTTGTTCAAACAGAATGCAACACTAATTTTTCTGAATTCAAACAACTTTATGATTTCACCTTGTGTATGGCAGGGCAAAAAGTGACTGACTTGAGATAATGTTGACCCTTCAAATTTAGCTATAATCACAAGAAATTGCAAAAGCAATGCATGTATTATCTGTTTATTTTCTCACTAACCAAAGGTGAAAAACAGATA
Source organism: Aythya fuligula (assembly GCF_009819795.1). NCBI lineage: Eukaryota > Metazoa > Chordata > Aves > Anseriformes > Anatidae > Aythya > Aythya fuligula. The sequence goes on from NC_045562.1 coordinate 40,161,245, forward strand.
ACTATCACACCAGACTGTACCATCTCAGTTCCTTCAACTCTGTTATACTGTGGACACAGAATAGTCTTTAAAAATTTATAATTCAATTTTTCAGACCGTATTCCACCCCTTCCTTTGAAATATAACCTTCTGAAAAAAATAACAGTAAAAATATTTGAAGATAAAGTCAGGTGTTTTCAATGCAGGATACAATTCTTGTCATACATTGGATTCTTCTAATATTCAGAAATTTTAAATCAGATGTTTCATTATGAGAAACTTCAAGTAATAATCCCTTACACAGCAGTAATTTCAATTAACTAGCACTGCAATTAATGTTTAGTAAAGTCCATAGAATCAATAGATAGATACTGGACCGTGTTTTATACTCTATTACTTTAAAAATTATTTTACCATGACAGTATTTAGAAAATAAGCAGCCCTGTTATTCTAGCTGTTTACTCACAAAGAATTTGTGAAAGTTATGCTTTTCAATTGTATAATCTAAAGGCATATAATCTAAATACAAAATCAGATTTAGGATGAGAGAACAACCTAATACACAAGCCAAGTGAACTACGCAATAACTGCAAGTGTCATGTAAACATCAGGAATTACTAACGTTGGCTTTCATTGTTGAGTATTTTCCTTGTGATCATATTTCATTACAAAGTATTAGAATTATACCTTCTTAAAGATACACAAAACTTCTGATTTTCTTTTAATGTTTCCACTCCAAATATACTTCCTGTGATAAGAAATAGCAGTCTTCAGATCAATATTGGTATATGTTAATAAGGACTTTGTGCTATGAACTACAGCACAGGTTTATGGAACATCAGAACTATGTCTAATTTGTTAAAAAGCAGAGGGAGAGAGCAGCAGTTCCTGTAATTGGTTCTATTATATATGTTTCTCTCATATATATATATATACATATGTATATGTATATATACACACACACACACACCACGTTTTTCAGATGTCAAATGTTTTATTTCTTATGGCAATTTTCTTTGGGGAAAAATGTAGGAGAGGTTTGCACACAAATGCTGCTTGATAACAGAATGTACGTACAACCTGCCCACACACATCTCAATATATATGCTTTCTTAACCAGAAGCCTAAGAAAATTCTTCTGTCAGAAGAATCTATAAGATGTTAAATAAAACATTAATCATACATAGTCTTAAAGGATGGATGATACAGAATGATTAGAAAACATCCATTTAACCATAACAAAATATCTGCATTTCAACAAAATTTCCATCCATACCAATATAATTTATGGTGTTTTTACAAGAAAAATCTCAACAGTCCACGCACTTTTGGGACAAGGTTTCATGTATTATATACATAAAGTTCCTACAAAAAATGGAAGATCTGTACAAAAAATATGCAGGCCTATATACTAGCTATCCAATCCTCTTATAAGTAATTCTGTTATGCATCCTAGTGGTACCAGATGCTATAATAAACGCAGTCTCGGGAAACTGTGGTATACATGTATGTTCACAAGTGACAAAAAAAAGGTTGTTTCTGAGAATGTTGATGCACTCAAAACTACAGGGATACTGCTGATTTGAAATCATCACCTCTGTTGTTTTGTTCTGCCTTTTTCCATTTCTTCTCCCTCCCCCCCCAAAAAAAATTTGATTCCATGCAGCCAGTCCTCTTCACTCATACAAATGTGACATACATGTGCATCAATTAGACGTTTTACATGGCATTGTCTACTTTATTCATTAAAGTAACAGAGTGTCACCATTAGCAAATAGTTTAAAGTAAAACCTACCTACTAATTTTTGCTTTAAAAAGAATGTAAATATGTTTTAACAGCTGAAACTCCTTATGTGAATATGCTCTGATGCTTCTGTCCAAGTATTAAATATTCCATTTTAAAATAATGCAGCTTCTATAATGAAATAACATTTTGTTTCTATCAATTCTTACTGTTCAATCAACATTTTATGAAACCTTAAGTGTCCAAGTGTCCTTTTTTTTTTTTTTTTTGGCATTATGAAAAGCAAAGGAAAAAATGCAAAATTATTGACTGTCAAAATCAATTATCTCACAAATCTGTACATACATTTATACATACACCATTTTAAAGAACGAGGACCACTGAGTTGCATTTTGAAATCACCCATCTGGTTTGATAAATAACACCATTTTGGCTGGCAATGAGCTAGAACATTTATGCCAATTCACAAAATTTAGAGGAACACGCTAAGTCCACAATTGAGCGATAAAATACTTTACTAAATGAGTTTAGTTTCTCATGAAGAGTATTTCTTTAGACTAAAGAAACCTGTTGGTAATATAATTTTTATGTATAACTTATTTAGGTCACGTTTACTAGTCAAGGGGGCTAGTCAAAATGTCAAGAAGACACAGTAACTCTGTATACTACTATCTCAATTTAGTAAGTGCAAAAGAACATGTTAGATCTACTAAAACTTGTTACAGAAGTTCCACAGGCCTGCAGAAAGGCATCTGGGGGTTTGGGTTGATAGCAGGTTGAACATGAGCCAGCAGCGTGCCCTGGCAGACAGGGCCAGCAGTACCCTGGGTTGCATCAGGCACAGCACTGCCAGCAGGGCAAGGGAAGTGTGTCCTGCTCTGCTTTGCACTGGTGAGGCCTCGCCTCAAGCACCGTGTGCAGTTTTGAGTACAACGATGTAAGAAGGACATAACATTATACAGCATTAAAAGGAAGTCAACAAAAATGGTGAAAGGTCCAGAGGGGAAGATGTATCAGGAGTGGCTGAAATCCCTTGGTTTGTTCAGCCCCGAGCAGAGCAGGCTGAGGGGAGGCCTCATGGCGGCCTGCAGCTCCCTCACGAGGGGAGTGGAGGGGCAGGTGCTGAGCTCTGCTCTCTGGGGACAGTGACAGGACCCGAGGGAACGGCATGGAGCTGGGACAGGGGAGGGTCAGGCTGGGTGTTGGGGAAAGATTCTTCACTGAAAATCTTTCTTCACAGGTTCCTCAGGGAAGCCTACTCAGCAGGCAAGCAGTCATGTCAGGGAGCCTGCTGGAGTTCAAAAAGCATTTGTACAATGCTCTCAGACATAGGGTATGATAGCAGTCTTCTGCAGAGCCAGGAGTTGGATTCAACCTTGTGGGTCCCTTCCAATCCAGGGCATTCTATGGAATGATTCTGTGAAAACAGTATCTGCTCCAGATTGTTAATATAAACTTTTGAGTTCAAAGCTGAACTGCACAGTCTTTGGTTTCTTTTTGTCCACTGTATTTACAGCCTGTTTTTATTCCCATGAAATAAAGGAAGTTTGGTTTTCACCCCAAAAGTTCTTTCTTTGCCTGTTAATTGGATTCATGCTGTTCATTTTTCCTATAATATTCTATCTAATGTAATTAATATACACCGGGGGCAAAATTCTCTTTCCCAAAGTACAGACTTGGTTAAAGGAGAGTTTTGCCTTGTTCACTGCAGCAGATTAAAATGATTTTACTGTGGTTGAGAACAGTTTGATGTATAAATTATACCAAGCACTGAACATACGAAAGAGAAAAAGCAAAAAAGCTGTGCTACAAAGAGTTTGTTTTTATGACTACATTTTTGAGCAGTCTAAAATAAAATCTGCACTTTTTTTTCAAATCATATCAGAAAAAAAATGCACTGCATGAAATGTAAAGTAAGATACACAAAAATGAAATGTTCAAATTAACTCTTAGATACCTTTATACATTTGGCTTTTTATTTTTTTTGTCTGATGGCTTGTTTAGATTTCCTGGGTTTGAGGGCTGGAGCCCCTCTCCTGTGAAGACAGGCTGACAGAGTTGGGGTTTGTTCAGCCTGGAAGACAGGAAGTTCTGGGGAGACCTTACTGAGGCCTGTCAGTTCCTTTGTCATGAAGTGTAGTGATAGAACAAGAGGTAATGGCTTTAAACTAAAATGGGTAGGTTTAGATCAAATTTTTCACTCAGCAGGTGGTGAGGCACTGGAACAGGTTGCCCAGAGAAGCTGTGGATGCCCCATCCCTGGAAGTGTTCAAGGCCAGGGGCTTTGAGCAACCTATTCTAGTGGGAGGTGTCCCTGCTTATGGTGGGGGTGTGGAATTACATGATCTTTAGGGTGCCTTCCAACCCAAACCATTCTGTGATTCTATGATTGTTTTTTCTGGAGTTTCCTACTTCCTTCCATTAGAAAGAATTAATTTATTAGAATTTTAGTAGAGGAAATTTCACGTTTTCTAACCCAAAAGACTGCTGAGGCATAGCAAAGCTACAAAAACATTTTATCTATGAAGGATACAAGATCTATTATGGACCTACATATTCCATCTCCATAAGAGAAGCCTCATACAAATCCACTTTACATTGTGTACAAGGCTTCTATAGAAAATTTAACCTCTGAATTGCACCAAAGTCAGAGTTTTAAAATATGCTAAAGGCAATGGAAGCCACAGTCCCTTCTTCAAAGATATTGCTGATTGGAGAAGGCAAGAGAAAGTGGAAAAAGATGAAAAAGAAGGGGAGTTGGCATAGATGTAACTCTAAAACTGTATCACAAATGCTCATTCAGCACAAGTCCATGATAATGTACAATGACGAAGCAGAGGGGAATAGAGCATTAGGGCATCTCACAGTCATTTGTCTCAGGTATATGATAGAAGTGACACTTCCTAGAGTATAAATCTGCTTATAAAAGAGAAGACCTCGTACTATTACTCAACAAAATGCAGCAAAGCCCTTAAAGTTCGTTCAAGAAGAGGTAGCACAAGGTGAAGGACATCTGAAAGCCTGAATTCCTTCTCCAGGTTTTGAAATAAACGCAAAGCTCTGTAGAGTTGTCCCATAGGGAACGTGATAGATATGTCAAAGAGTAAGACTGGTGAGAACATGTACTTGGAAAAAAATGAAGAAAGTTTATAAATCCTATTACTTATTTATTTAGGAAGAGGACTAGGCTTACCTTTTGGTTTCTTTAAACTATATGATTTCATTGTTGTGAAGAAACCAGATCTTGCTGGTGTCAATAAAGCTCACTTCCTCCCAGTCAGAGCATCCACCTGTGGGAAAGAAAACACAGTCATCATATTCTGCTTACTTTGTTTTTAAACATATAACTCTTTGACTTTATGCCAGCATAAATGAAGAGTGATGTATATGTATGTATGTACATTCACACTCTCCCCCTCAAACAAGTTTCAGTTGGCAAGAAAAACATTTCCGGCCTGTTTTCAGTAGTACTTTGAACAATGATGCTACTAACATGAGAAAATGCAGTGTAATGAACAAATTTTTCACTCAACCAAATATGTATCACAGATGTCAAATCACTGTTGCAGTCCGAGCCTGTCTTTTCTCTTTTAATGATCTCCTGTTTAAACACAAGGAAATCCCTAACATTGTGACATATATAACGTTATTATACTTAAAAGCTTCATAGCATAACCAAGTAACAACTGAAAAAAAAATTAAGAACATTTTCCCCAAATTAAAGTTTACTTAGACCAGCAGGTTTAAGGTAAATATCTTTCATCTTGATATATAAGATAGTAGGGAAAAAACAAAACTGGTTATTACTTGTAACAGTTTTCTCGAATTGCTAAATGCAGTTTCACTTAAGTAAAAATGAATCCTTCTGATATGCCTTTCAGCATTCTGAGCTTTAATGATGCCTAGCACAGCAGTGTAATTAACAGTACCAATGATATATAACAATTCTGTGCTTTCCAGTGGTAGAAACAGAAGGCTAATGCCAGATTGCTTGTTAAAGGTACACCCGGTTACAAAGTACACCAGATGAGACAATCCCCCAGTAGCCACATAATGAGGTAAAGACATCTGTAAGAACTTTGAATATGAAGATTTAAAGTCATTGGTGATGCTGCAGATGGAATTACTGTCATCCCTGCAGATACTGCCACTGGAAATAGATCAGCCCTCCAATCAGACTGGACTGTGAATAGCTCCAACCTTGTTTTTCCTTAAATGATTTACTACATAGCTATTCCTAAGTAACTCAATGCAGTGTAGACTAAGTTAAGAGAGAGAGAGAGAGAAACTGTGCCTCCACTGCTTTTTAAGAGAATGCTAAGTGATCATTCAGTAACAGTGGAAAAAGAAACAGGAGAAAGTTTAAATAATTCCACTTTAAGTAAACTGGAATATAATATAATACAAGATACTTCTACAAAAGAAATACAGGTTCTGTGGGGAAAAAAAAAATATATCAAAATTTAGCAGATACACTGAAGAATATAAACTATTAATTTACTATTTTGGAGATCAAACTGCATAATATTTAAATAAAATTATCAAAACTGATATTTTATTTGTTGCTTCTACAGTCAAAATGTTAAACTGTGATAAGGCTTTATGAAATCTTTTAGAAATATTTTTATTATAGAAATATTTCCAGCATACTGGAAAATATGCTATGATATTTGTTGTTTATACTATCTGATAACATCAATGCATTGGTAGAGGGAGAGAAGAAACTGATTCTCATTTAAAAAATAATGGCACTTTACATCATTCTGACACGGTAAAATAATTTATGACCCACTTTCAGACCTCTTTATATTGGCATCGTGATGCACAGCAGTCTCAGGATAAATGTGGAACAGGAATTTAAAAAGTTTACTCAAGCTGGTATGAAAGTTTTACAAGAAGGCATGGAAATCCAAATGCTGTCTGACAACGCAATGGATTTCCTGAATTATAATTCTGTATTTTCATTTTCTTCTCACAGTGGTGAGGAAGTTTTCCGCTAAATGAAGTGCTAAAACTTTTTAGTACTTTAATGAAACTTAAACAAAATCTTTTCCTTAGGAAACTATTAGGCTATTTCCTGCTTTTAGTGCTTTAAAAACTGAAAATGATTGAATTGCATTCATCTGATCTAATAACAAAAAAATTGTAGCACGTATTAGATCTGAATTCATGCTGTTCTTAGTAGGACAGATATGTGAAGATCAATATTATGAGTATTTGAATTCATATGCATCTAAATTGATTGACTTAGTTGGTAAATGTTCATAAAGAAACTATTTCAGTTACTCTTTGCAACTACAATATATTATTACAAATTTATTATCAGAGTAACTCTAATTCAGACTCTTTGTAGCTCAGCAAATTATTCACAGTAAATAATGGGATCAACACATTTCACCCCATTTGTGTTAATGAATTATCCATGAACTAGTTATGATTATCTCTACTTCATTTCAATAATCGCCATGAGAGATCTGTTTTTCCAAAACACGTGAACAGTTATTTGTACCTACAGACAAATTTCAGAGTCTCTAAGAACTCGCCTTTATTTATGTTGAATGAAATGGCTTCCAAGAAAGATTGGCAGATATTTAATGTCTGTAGCATCCTGAGCATATCTGAAACATCTGTTTACCGTGGGCGTGTAGATGGTTAAATTGGTTGGAAACAGAAGTGCCAGCTCCTGTTCTTATCCTCTGCCATCAGAGTGATACATCAATATGGTGATACATTTTTGCTAGTATATACAGAAAACCTTTCATCTACCTGAGGTAGCTATGTAATGCTGTCTATTTTTCAGAGGCTCTTTTCTGAGCAGAAGCAGAGCACCTGAACTACCTGGAATATCATTAAGGATGAAAGAAAACGCTTATGGTTGGGCATGCTAAAGACCCAAATTCAAATTTCTAATTAACCTGACTCAAGATATTTCTTTAGAAAGATATAACATACAGATACATGTACATACTAGGATATATTAAACATCATGCACAATAACAGGATAGCGTTAGGAATATCATAATAAGACTAATATTTTAATGCTAAAAAAATGAGTTAAATACAAAATGCAAAGTTTTGGTCTTCATAGAGCAAAAGTAGCAGTGATACTGAAATATGAGAAAGAAGAGTTTGTTTTCATTTTTTTTCCCCTAAAACAACAACAACAAAAAAGATAAAATTAGCTTACATAACATTTTATTTTAATTGATACAATTTTATTTTTTGGGTCAGTTTGTTTAGTACAGCCAGGAAATAGTTCCCTAAATTCTAATATTGCTCCCAGTGTTTAAAAAGAATTATATTTGCAGAATATATAGGACAATAAAAGCCTCCTCAACATCTGTCTTTCTATTTCAACACTATACTTTCCCTACCTCAACACTGAGAGACATTTGCCCTCTGTAAATCCCTCAGTAGCTAATTGAGTTCTCTTGTATTTTTAGAAATAAATCCACATTTTCAATTGTAAATTCATAGGAAAAATCAAGACACAACCAATAGTCCATCTTATTCCTCAGACATACATTATATGAAAGAGACAGACAGCATGAATAATTTTGAAAATAGTCAGTCTTTGGTTTTACTTTGGAGATGAAGTGAGAGAGGTGGGCTGGAGAATGAAGCCTCCTCTTATCACCACTGGCTCACTCTCTGCTTACTAGGTTAATATTCTTTTAAGCCTTAAATATTGCTTCTTGCCTCCAGGTTTTGACTGTTTGCTGTTTATACAGATAGCAATCAATTCCCATCTCAGTCTTTGAAGAACTAAGCAAAGTTATTGCATTCATAGAAAATGCTCTCCTTGCCTACGAACATCTTAAAATTCATTTTTCTTCTAAACATTAGACCAGATTAGTTACTGTGTTACAGCTACGGCTACATAAGTGTTTTGCAAAGTGCGTTAATTATTTTATTCTCAATACTACAAACACCTTGTCTGAAACCCCAGACTGCATTTATTTTACCTTGAAAACTACCCAAGTACTTTCTTCAAGAAGACTACAGTCAGTAAATAATGAAGAAGACTGACTTATGTGTTCGCACTGTCTCTGGTACAAAATTATAAAGCTCTCTGCACCCTTTGACTTTTATTAGAATACGAAAAGGAAATAAATTACAGTTTCACTTGTGCGCTTCTGAAATCACAACCACTTTCTGATTTACATGAATGTAATAAAAAAAAACTCAGCCCTTGATTTTTGTTAGAAATTATACCATATGCGTACTTAGCTTCATAATTTGTACATTTGCTTAAACAAAATTAATTCTTATTTCGGAAAATTCTGTATAATTAACAAGGCCATTATTTTGGAACAAAATAGGAAAAATATACTCATTTTTGTTGCCACAAACTTGTATTTGTAGCCACTGTATTCCTTGGTTACATTTACATCTCAATTTTCAAATGCAATTGGATTCATATTTCAGTTCACAGAAGGAAAACAGAAAATATACACAAAGCTGAATTGTATCAATCGTATCGTATGTGTATCATATTTGTAGGAACTTTTTTTTTTTTTGTAAAGTCTTTTCAAAGAAGTCCGTGTGCTACATGTTCTACAGAGAATGTCATAGAACAACAACATAAAAAAAGGAATATGAAAAATCAAGATAAGTTTCACTGGTGTCTTATTGCACCCTGCCAACCCTGTTCCTAGAGCAGGTCAAACCTCAACATCTCTTCTAGCTGTGGAATTCAAATGGCTTGGAAATTTCCCCTACTCATGAATAAAATAGAGCAAGAATGTAAATGAAAGCTAAAATAAAACCCTCCAACCTTATCCAACAAAATCCTCTTTCTTGATATAAATCATTCCAAAAGTTTTCTGTCAATTTTGTGACAGGCATTTTCTGATAGTAAACATACTGATTTTTTTTTCTTTTTTCTAAATCTACAATTTTCTTTTATCCTTTGTAGGAATTCACAAACACTGTCAAGAGGGAAAAATGGCAGTAAAACCCGAAAAGAAGTTGGCAAGGGAGCAGAATCACATACAGACTTCAGACTACAATATTCCTCAGGGCATTACTGTTTATGTTTCAGATGGAACAAAAAATGATCGGGTAGCCTACCCTCACTTCCACTGCTCTGAGAATAATGCTTTTATAATGACCACCGTGGAACATATATTTCCCTTATACGTATCAGCTTTGGCATCAGCACTAGCTAAATCAGGTCTAACTATACCATTATGACAAATTTGCCTTTTCCCTGGCCAGCACAGGCTTTTTATTAAAATCTGCCTAGCATGGATTTTCCATGGCAAACAAACAAAAACTCATGAGAAAGGAAGTTACATGAGCTGAACTGAGATCTCAAATCCAAACCAATTTCACAAACAGATAGAGAACTTCTATAATATTTGACTTCTTCTGTAATTGATTTTTCAGTCAAGAATTTTCTTTAATGCAAAGTTCTATATTGAAAACAGAAGAATTAATTCATAACTCATCCTCAAGAGCATTTTAAGTTATCACAGCATTCATTAGTACCCGCTTGTGTATATCATATCTCTGCCTGACTTACTGTCACAATAGGAATGAACATTGAGATTAAAAACTCTAGCCAGATGAGCAGCTGTGATGAATCAGAAATTGATGGGAGAGTTTAAGTTCTTTTATACTTTTTTTAAAATAAACACTCCTGCAGGGCCAGGCATCATGGCCTTAATGCAGGAATTATGAAAGAAAATTCTATGGCACATTTTAAATAAGGGGTTAGACCAGACAATAAAATGGTCCTCTCTACCCTTAGAACATGTGGGTGAAACTCTTTTTTTAATGTTTTGAGAACTTTCTTTAAAGAGATATGAATTTCACACAGTTTTTTATTTATTTTATATACTTTTTTTTTTCTTTTCCTTCCCCCCCCCCCCCCGCCTCTGTCTCCTCTCACTCCTTGTCTCCTTTATCCACTTGGCATGTGCTGCCTTTCAGACTATAAGCTCTTTGAAGCAAGGGCTGTCACACTTTATACGCTTTACAGTACCTAGTACAATAGTGCCTGACCTAGTTAACTCCTAATCAATAGTGCAAGAGAGATGTTAAATAATTATTGTGGGACTATTGTATTTCATACCAAATAGCTCAGCACACTAAGAAGTTCTGTTGAAATAAAATGCATTTCTGTTATGCAAGACAATGCCAATTAAAAAACAAACAAACAAACAAAAAAAAACAATAAAAACTGACTTATGTATGGAAACATCAAGAAAATCTGGCATTAACAATGAATGAAGCTTACATGGAAGCTTGCAGGTAGAGCTTTATAAATGTCCTCTTTTTGCTGCATTCAATCTCAGCTGCACTGAATTGCATGTATTTTTATTCAAAAGCAATTAAAACTCTACCGCACTTACTGCACTGCTGAGAACAAATGTGTGCATATCGAAATATTTAAAACTGAAAAAGAAAAAAAACTTTAGTCTTTACAATAGCAAGCACTTTTAAATTGCTTTGCAGTTTAATTCCACCTCAGTTGCATGCAGACATTAACAAATTTGCTTTCAGACATCCCTGTTATTCTTCATAAAGTCCCAAAGGCATCTCAGTGAAACTGGATTTAAAGCATGTTAAGTGCATTACAGGAAATGTGTTCCCAAAACACATAGTCAATTTAAGTGCCAAATGATGCCTTCAAGTCTCACCCATGTAAACCATACAAGGCTGGTGAGGTTTTACAATTGAAATTTAAGGTGAAAAGACTACTCATTATTTAGTAAAGCACAAATACAAATAGGTTGAGGTTCTTTCCTTTTTGAAACGTATCCTATGATACAGCTTAGATTACCAAAACAGTAAAAATAAATAAATAAATAAATAAACAAATAAATAAATAATAAAAAGTCTGTAAACCAGGAATTGGTGTGGGACATGAAGAATAATCAGATTGTTGTTGCAGCATTAAACAGAAAAACAGGAAGAAGTCCCCAGAACAAGCAGTAGTTTGGATTCAGAATGACTTTCCCATTACTTTGTTTTGTGACGTCATCAGCCAGAATTGTGATAAATATTCCTTAGTATGGTAAAGGTGGGGTTGGGTACTGTGCCTCTGGCATTTGTATTTCCCTTATTTCACAGAGCGTGTGAAATACGTGTTTGCTGCCTGCAGCACCAGTTTCTCAGCTGAAATGAGCAGGAAACCTTCTTGGAAGCCAGATGATGCCACCATTCACATGAACTTGTGATGGTTTCTGTTGGTGCTTCATATTAATTTATTTGACACAAGGTGAGACTAATGTCGTACATATGTGTGCGGTGTTTTTTTTTGTTTGTGGTTGTTTGTTATTTAAAAGTACATCTGCATATTTAAAGAAAACTGATAAGAAAACGGAATGAAAGTGTGAGGACAACAGGACATAGTCACAACAGGTTGTAGGAATTATTTACTTGATGAATTTAGCCTTTTTTTTTTGTTAATGGTTTTTTACAGATTACTTTGTTATGATCTGCATAGTAGTTTTCAGTTAAATGAATTAGAAAATGTTATTATTACCAATTCCAGTGCCTACTCTCTTTGTTTACTATCTGACCTCTTAATGCAAGCAAACAGTATAAATCGGGATAGGAAATGTAGAAGAGTTTTGGTGAAATTTGAAGTCAGGATTCATTTTAGGACTTCTATCATTTCATTCAGAATATGCCATTGATCATATTTCATAAAGTTTAAAAATAACTTTAAAAAGGAAGAATTTAAAAAGCTATGCAGCATACTGTAACATCTGTAGCAAAAGAGGACAAACATTGCTTATTACTTCACCACACTGTTACAAAGGGTCTTATTCTTCTAGCAAAAAAAAAAAAAAAAAAAAAAAAAAAAAAAAAAGTCTCACAGTGAGATCTGTCCTTTACAAGAATTCTAGCTTAATTTCCAGACCACAAAATCTGAGTAGTATTAAATTAGCAACGATAGCCTTGAGGCATAGATCTTTAAGTGGGTTCTACTGAAAGAAAGGCAGTCTCACAGCGTTTCCCGTGTTATACACATTCAGTCATACTGGCAGATGGTACATTTGGATCTCTCAGAACTCAAATGCTAATCTCCTGGAGACTTAGGAATTTTTTGAAAAGAGGCAACATCTTAAAAAAGGCAAAATATCACAGAAAAGTATTATTTTAGGAAGTGCTACAGAACCCACCCTACATTTTGAATAGATCTACAGCCCAGAGCAAGAACTTACTCATCAATTGCCTTCACTGTGCCAACAAAATTATTAAATTGAAAGAGACTGGCAATTAAAACATTTTTTCATCAAGACATTGTACCAAAATCTGACTCTCTGTATTGAGAAGCTTGTATTTTTTTGTTTTAAATTAAACAGGCATCCTTAGTAATCCAGAACAATACCACAAATAATAGTTCTTCAAAAGTAAAATGCCTTGCAAAAATGGAATGAATACATCTTACGTGCAAATCAGCAATCCCAGATAGTTCTACTCTGGTGAATGTTTCAAAGCATTTTTTTCATTGTTTGAAATACCTCGAAAGGAATCTAGTGAATATGTTCTGAGATGGGCCACTTCTACCATCTGTGAATAAAAAAGCATGAAAAAACAGTTGTATTTAACTGACATCTTAATATGAAAACTCCTTCTCTCCTATTCATTAATGGGAGAACGAAGAGGTATGAAGGAGGATTACATAACAATAATAAAACTAAGATCTCTATTTATCTTACTTATCTTTAAAATGCAGCAATTGCTACTGTCTTTCTACTTTCAGTACTTCTCTTTAGGACAAGGCAAAAAGTTAAGTTTGAAATATTTTTCTCTTGATAATTTTTTTTACTTTATATCAGCAGAAAACTTGAATAGTGCAACAACCGTAGAAAATATTTTCAACTACTAATATTAAAATAATTTTTAGAACACTAAATGTTACAAAAATTTAATTTTAGAGATTTTCAAAATTGCTCATGAGCCACAAGTTCTACAAATTACATAAAAAGTAATTAAGGAAAAAGTTAAAAATTTGCTTTATCAATATTCTTTTAATACCTGAGAATAGCTAGGTTCTACCCTTGCAGTTAACATAGCTGGTAATACTTCGTCTATTCAGTTAAAAAAAGTTATTCATAAATCAGCATCCAGTCTCCATATTATACAGCTACTGATTTGCAATTAAACATTTGCTTCTATGTCTTGGAACACAGTCAGAAGAGAAATATATGCCTATTTGACTTCAGTGAAACTTACCCCTCTTTTCATTTCATATATCACTTTATTTGCCCTGATATCCATCCTTCACAGAATTCCTTACCTTTTGCCTTTCTTACTGGAACCACTGTAAAAGCATTCTACATTGCCATTGCATTCTCTGCTAGCCTAGCTTGCTTAATATCCTCTCCTAGCTTCACAGAATCACAGAATGGTTTGTGTTGGAAGGGACCTTAAAGACAATCCAATTCCAAGCCCCCTGCCATGGGCAGGGACACCTCCCACTAGATCAGGTTACTCAAAGCCCCATCCAACACTTGAACACTTCCAGGGATGGGGCATCTACAGCTTCTCGGGGCAACCAGAGAGTGTTTGGTACAGTGCCACATGAGAACTTTTGTAGCCTTTTTTAATCTTCTCCTGTAGTTCTGACAGTTCATCGGGCTTTCATTACTCAGAAAGATAAGCTGGTATGACTTGCTGAAGTGCACGTGCATTATCTCTATTGGCACCTTGAAATAATATTTACGTGTTAATAGTACATCCACTTTTGTGGTGAGGAGAGAAGTTCAGCACTGAGTCAACTAAGATACACCAAGTAATGATTTACTGCATAAGCAGGTATTTAGACAGTAGATAGTGGGCATTGTTTTGCCCAGAGCAGAAGATGAAACTAAAAAACCTCATTATGTAGGTTACACCTACTGGAATTAAAGCGTAGGATTAATCTGCTTATATGAAATATTTTGATCAAAACTTTGGTCTCTACTACAGAGATTGGATATGAAAATTAAAATCCATTTTAACTAAGTAGGCTCTGTGTTTTGTTATTTTATCTCAGTTCAAATAGTACAGCCTGTGACTGTGATAATGCTTTGAAAATAAAACAAAGTAAAACACTTTTTCCATGCACAGATTAAAATTTTTGTTTGTTTGTTTTTCTGTTTTCCTTTCCATGTTCTTCTCTCCTGTTCTTTGTTGCTTGCACGAAGGATGAATTGTATCAGACATTTTGCACTTTTGTCTAAAAGCCACAATAGCTGTGCTTATTCTCATCTCTCTGGCACTGAAACCCATGACTGACTGCAGGAAAAAAACACTCTTTTCAGAGTTGCCCCTTTGAGGTTGATAGTTGTAATTTCTAGGGAACAAACAATGTGATGAAGTCATAGCAATAAAAGGGACAAAATTATTTTAGGTCACTTCCACAGAGAGCTGAAGGATATTAACATCCATAATATCAAAGTACAAATTCATCAGTGTAATCAGATAGACTAGATCAAGTAATTACTCTTCAAAAACATAATCACAAGTCCCCTAACTAAATCTCAATTTCCTTTGTAACCCACATTGATACCAACGCAGCTTTTTTATTGTGGCTAAAACACAAAAGGCTTTTATGAGTCTTTTACTGCCTGCAAAACAAAATTGTAAATCGAGCCTACAAAAGAAAGTCTTTTAACTCAAGCAATAGGGGATCTAAGATGCTTTTGGGAGCAGAAGTTGTAATTTTCAGCTCACTGACAGTATACGCAGTTGGTCAATAAGTTAAGCCAATGAAGAAATGTCTGCAGATCTCCTTACTGCTGTCAACCAAAATCACTTCAAGTTGCAATGCAATGTATATACTACATTATGTATGCATAGTTCACCTCATTATTGTATAAGAATACATACATCCCAAAGCGTACATATTGTATGAGAATACATACATCTTCATCCCCAAATATTGAGGGGAAAATATGAACTACACTTTATGTAACAAGTATTAGTCCGTTAATAGTTCAGCATTGCTGTTAAATATGCAGGAGGCACTGGCAGAAAACATATTGCTTGACAGAAAACAACACATACTCACTTGAATGACTAATTATGTCTAAGAACCTTTCAAAAAGGTACAGACAGAATGTAAATATATCTTCAAGAATGAATAAAAGAAACAAAACTTCTTGGGAGATTTTATAACTGACTACATTTATTAATAGAAAAGAGTTGCTAAATTATATGACACTCCTTATTTTGCTCAGATTTTAATGTTCTCAATCCTTTTCTAAATGTACCATCACTAGATTCTGTCATTTTATTGCCTTCTTAAACTCCCAGGTGACTTTTAATTGGAACATGATACACTTAGAATATATCTATGTGTATACGTATATGCAAATATATAAACATACATATGTATTTACTTATGAAAACTATTCATAAACCTATTCCCCTGATTGCCTGTAATCTTCTCTAAGATGTCTTTTGTTGATTAAGAGGGTTTGTCTGAAAGACAGGCTAAAATTTCTGACTACTTCTGCAGCTCCATTTCAATGAGGAGGAGAAATAGGTAACAGTCTATAGCTTGAATAACGTTGTTGTTGTTGTTGTTTTAATTTTGCAATGGAGAAAGAAAAAAAACAAAAACACTGTTTTTGTACTGTTTTGCAGAAATAGTATATACAGCCTGACTGGAAAATGAAAGAAAGATGGAAGGTTCCATGCAATCTACATTGAAATGAATTGAATATGGAGTTTGAATTTTTCTGTTAATACTTTAAAGAATACAGATTAAATAATTCTTACAGAATAAAGAATACTTTAAAGAATACAGATTACATTTTCAGACCATATTGGGTTTATGTGGCAAGGTCTTGGTAGTGGTGGCCTGCATGGGTGGCGTCTGTGCCAAGAATCCAGAAGCTGCCCCGTGTTAGACAAGGGCCAGTATCACTTGGCTCCAAAAGGGACCCACCAGTGCCCAGAGCCGAACCAACAAGCAATGTTTTTTGTGCCTCTGGGAGAGGCAGATTTAAGCAAGGGAAAAAAAAAAAAAAAAAAAAAAAAAAAAAAAAAAAAAAAAAAAGTGAAACCACAGCAGCTGGAGTGAGGAGTGAGAAATAAGAGAGAACCAGCCCTGCAGGCCCCAGGGGCAGTGCAGCAGGAGGGCAGGAGATTCTTCAAGCAGGCAGCAACAGTTCCCCTGTGACCTGTGGAGAGGCCCCTGGTGGAGCAGGCTGTCCTCCTGCAGCCCATGGCACAGATCTCCATGCTGCAGTCTATGGAGGAGCCCACGGTGGAGCAGGTGGATATGGCCTGGAGGAGGCTGCGGCCTATGGAGAAGCCCCTCAGGAGCAGGCCCTGGGCCTGAGCTGCAGCCCATTTCCTGGTTCTCTGCACTCATTGGGGGAGAATGTAGAAGAGGGTAAATGGAGGACAAAGGTGGTTTTAGTTTTTCATTTCTCACTGCCCTAGCTTATTAGTAATAGGTAATAAATTACCTATTACCTAATAAATCTCCCTATGCTGAGACTGCTTTGCCTATGATGATAATTGTTGAGTGATCTCCTTGTCCCTATCTCAACCCTTGAGCCCTTTTCACCGTATTTGCTCCCCCTTCAACTGAGAGAGCTGCTGTAGTGGAGCCCAGCTGCCCAGCTGAATAAAACTGCCACACAGGCCAGAACAGGTACTATAATAGAGATCTCTAAAAACATAAAAACACCTCCACACATACAAACAAAAAACAAACAAACAAGCAAACAAAAAAAGCTCCACCACAGCTACTTTACCTACATTGGTTATGGACTTATAGAATAACTTTGTTGTTGTTGTTATTCATTCCAAATCTCAAGGCAAAACATTCCACAGAGTACAGCAGTAGGAAAGCTTTATCTTGACAGCTGACATGAAATAAAATCAAAACCAGAAATAAAATACGATTTGGTAATATTTCAATTCAATATTTCAATATTTCAATTCTTTTATTGAATAGCTCTATGTTATAGGGCAAACATGGTATTAAAGAACCTCTTTTCTTCTTAGAGCCCGGGTTAGAAATGCAGTACTGCCTAAGCAATTCTTCCATTCAGGTTAAGTGGCAAAGCAGTAGACCCCCCTAACAAAATGGAGGACTAGTCTGACAAGCCTGGGCAGCACACCCATGAGAACAACAGCCTTCTATGTTCTTGCATAAAAAATACCTAGTCTAGAACTATTTATCTGTGTTTGAGACAAATAGAGGAGGTCAAGAGCAGGAAATGTAGCATTCAGAAAACAGAGAGGAACTTTTGTTTAAGTCATGGCAAGCAGTAAACAGACAACTTCTTGTGTTGAGGAAAACAAATCTTTTTATTCTGTATATGCAAGTTAATATTTTTTCCAAAGTAACATCAATTATTAATTTCTCCTGGAAATGTAATCTACCTTCAATATTACTTACTAATTCAACAAAAAGTATCAGTATTCTCTTGAATACTTCAAATATATCTTATACATGCTTGAAATGGGGGCAATAATTTACAAGTAAATGTAAATTCATGCAAGTCTTTAGTGATACATTTCTCCAACCATATTTTCATGAGCATAGTCACTTTACCAGACAAATATGGACTGGCATGCAAATCCCAATATATCCAGTTAGAAGACAATGAGAGAGATCCTATATTATTTTTGGTAAATATTTGGTAAATATTTTTGGTAAATGTATTAAAAGTCTTCTTCATATACTCTGTACTGTGCGTGTTGCGTGCCTGCCTACCTGCATCCAACTTTATGAGTTATCTGAACACATAAGAGACTGTAGCACAATTTTGTTACCAATGTTTACTTAACTCTAACTGCCAATGTGGTGAGAAGCTCTCCAAGAGCACCTCAGTGCACTTCACACCTATTCCCACAAATCTGTTCAGTGGTGAATAATCTAAAGATAACGCACACATTACTGGAGTCTCTAGATAAACCAGAAACTAGAGGGTTGATGAATCTGCTCTTTAATTTATTTATTTATTTTCAGGTATCTATCAAACTCCTTCCATGATTGCCTGAAAAAAAAAAAAAAAAACTATTGTAACAAAAGAGTTAAATTAATTGGAATACGACAAAGACTTCAAGAACAGTAAACAGCAAGAAGTAACATGAAAAGAACAGGAACCTTAGACAAGGACTAAGGGAGATAATTAGGGACATAAACCTGAAGAACATATCAAGACTAGGTTTCTCAAATACACAAAGTTATAAAAGTCTCAGCTTTTCAGGATTCCCGTTTCCTTTTCATGACTGAATCCTTATTACGAGGTTATATTTTCACTAATTCTCAGAAAAATCAACAAAGGAGACATACTGACGATATTCCTTGAACATGCTTGGATCTCATGCTGAAGAGACGAGAGCCTCCCCAGGGAAGCCAGTGCCACAATTGGAGAACTGCTGTGTGATAAGATTAAAAGTATAGAGCACAACAATTGTTACTTAAAACTAGTAAACATACTGTGTTCTGATGATACATTATACTCTGTATAAAACAGATCTTTACAGATCAAAACCCTGATCTCTGCTCTTAAATTAAAACAAAACAAGGCCTTTTTTTTCTAAAAAAAAAAAACAAACAGCAGGACTCAAACCACATCCTATGTCACCCTTCTCCTCCCTCACTTTAAATCCTATCCACATCATTCTTCTTTTTGTGTTGTTACCTACATAATCCATATATAAACTGTGTACCTGTCTCCCTCTGATGTTAAGAAACCTTACATGTCTCTAGTGCAATACATAACTCGCTGATGAATGCATGTTACAGAGTCTCCCTGTTGTGCCAACAAAGCATATGTCATGACAGCCCCAGGCTACGAAGTGTTTCTGCTCAAGCTGCACCACTGTATGCTCTTCTCTGGAATCATCTTGTTTAAACTCGAGAATGTCCTTCCAGAAGGAGGTTGATATGCACAAACAACAATGTGTAAATGTCGTTTATTTGTGTTCTCTTTTCCCTAGGGCAGTAGCCCAGTTACAAACCAATATTCCCCATCCACCAAACTAATCCTCCTCACCAAGCAGAACAGACATTTTCTGAAAACGGGACCAACCCTCCTCTCCAACCTCCAAATCTTTATATACAACAGAAGCATCTTTTTAAATTAGGACACAATTGCATAACTCAATCAAATGGCTAAAATTTGAAGTCAGAAAAGCTAATAAATGAAACGGCAATTTACTAGGATAATTATAAATTGAAACAAATAAAACATGTAAATGATGAATTCTACTTTATTTTATTTGGGATTCTAAAGGGGATTTTTCATTTATTTTCAAACAGCTTGATATGTTTTCTAAGTTATGTACTCTTTTCAAGAGCCATGTCATGGAAAAGTTGTAGTGTTTAATAATGAGGACAAAAAATCCTGGAAGGGGGGAACATATTTTGGATTTCTTTTCAGTCTTAGGACAAATGGAGGTGCATGGGTTTCTAAGCAGAAAGGAAACTATAATATTTAAGAGAATTAACAAGCATTTCTTACAACCGCGTTCTACAGAAAAGGAAAAGGACGACTGTCTGGAATAACAGAGAACTCTGAAACCCTCTGAATTTCGAGAAACACGACAAAGATAAGGAGGACTAGAAAACCTTACAAGGCATGTAGACTTTGAGATGTGGGAAAGCACAAAATTTTAAATGCCATATAACCAGTTACCAGCATCCTCACAGGTGTGTAAAATTTCCACTGAAACTCACATTGAGCTAAATTAAAACTGGGTTGCAGAAGACTTTTTGCACTGCTCTAACAAATGGTACAACAGCACAGAACAGTGCCTGACACAGAGAGTTTATCTTCCAATCCTCCCAACAATATAAAGTTTCCAAGTGGGAAATCTTTCTTTAATTTCTCTCTCCTGTAACTAAACTTATAGCTCCTGCAATGTTAACTCTTTTTCCTCTTCCAGTTAACAAGAACTACTTGACTTGTTGACTTGTTGAGTCAGTTTATGCATTATGCTCCAAGACAGCAAGTCATCTACCTAAAAGATCATTCCAACACGGATTAAGATCCACAGATTGCCACCTGGGCTGTCACTCATTGCCAATGCAATATCTTAATAGATACATAAATTAAACACAAAGAGAATCATGAACATTCAGAAAAAAAAGAATAATGTATTGGGAGGAGGATGAAACCAAACTGTAACTTCGTCACAGACCACATAGGTGGCTACAGTCAGCACAGCTACAGTGAAAAAAAGAAAAACAAATAAAAACACAGCATGTATACTAGAAGCAGTCATTTTACATTTGCTTCTTCTTCTTTAAACCTGTTTATAATTACTTCTTTATTGACCTCACAGAAAGGGAATTAAAAAAAATGTGGAAGAAAGTATTATATACACTAAAAATACATGTGAAAATACACTTTGTGTAACCTTTGAAAGGTTGTCTGTATTACCTTTCTAAAAAACTAGTAGAAATAGTTCCAGACATGTCTACAAACAATGCCTCAGGCACCTAATACTGTAGGATTATATAGTAATGGTCTTCAAACATGCAGATTTGCAGGAATGAAAATGAATACTTGCCCAGTAAATACCTACACCTAATCTATCCAGGAAAATCTGTAATGAGAAGGAAGAGAGGAATAAAACTGAAAGGAAAGAAATTTAGCCTCATCAATAGAATTCAGTTCTTAGAGGCAGTTGGCTTGAGAACTGGAAGAGAATGTTGTCAGTACAGGTCTCCAAGAATAAAAATTTGTAACAAATTTATGTACAGTTGAATTTACCCTTGGAGAAAGTATGGACTTCATTAGGTCTTCTCCAGCTCAATTTTTCTACCATTGCATGATCCTTTTCTTCACCTTTTAAAACCCTGGAAGAGCTGAAGCTCTTTTCTGCACAAATTTAGTAGTCTTTGGGCAGAAGACAGTACACTGATTTAACAGTGCATTTTGTGTACACATTTTATTCATAGATATTCCTTGTCGTCCTAATACACTGTGAGCACTGGCATTATTTTTTTCCTAGTGGTTTAAAATAAGACTGTAATCTGAAATAGCAACCACTTTCCTACTCCAGAATAAACATTTTAATTTTGTATGCTGTGCTTAAATATTACGGTGATAGCATCTTATAAATTTGTCTATGAATAATCATCATACTGAATGGCACCAGACTGTATCCCTTTTAATGTGAGCACATATCCAATTAGGGATTAAACTGAGCCCTGCAAAGTCCATTTCTGGGGGAGGACTAATCAGACTATTCTGACAAAAACATATTTAAAGAAACAGCCTTTAACCATGGTGGAAAATTAAAAATAAATTAAAAAAAAAATACAATTCCCAACATTCTCTCTCTCACATTCAATGCTAAGAGTTCCACTGGGCAAAGAAATTATTGCTTTGGATATTATTCTTGTATACATATGTTTTAACAAACAACATTCTGACAGCTAACATTCTGGGTTTTAAGATGGAAGAGAGACAACTCAAAAGCGTGCAAAATGCATTCCTTTCACTTCCCAAGCCTGCATTAAGTGTAGTTAACACAAAGAGCGAAGTTGCTCTTCTTCCAACTTCAAAAATAAGTACAAAATCATCTCAGGAAAGTTACAGAGCTACTGAATATATTTTTCTGACAATTCTGGGGCAACAAATGAAGAGCTCAACTTCTATACATTTTTTTTTCCCTAAAAACATAAATATAGAAAAACTCCACACAGGAGGAATTAGAAAGGCATTCTATGCCTCTTCAACACAAAATGAGCCAAAATGATTGTCCCTAAGTTCATGCTTACTTTTCACAGTAACTTTAATGCAAATTGATTTAAATAAAATTAAGCATGATTTTGATAATATGCTGAAGCCAAGTCCAAATAAATATGCCAAAAAGTACTGGAACCAAAACAGATTTTTTTTAAATGTATATAAACCTGAACTAGCTAATATGTCCAAGCATTCATTTGTTTGAATAAATATATATATAACTATTATAATAATTATAATTATATACATATATATATATATTATAGTTATACTATAACTATTATAAAAATTAAATATTAACTATTCTCAAAACAGCAGATCAGGTGCAGTGTTCTTCAAGTTAATCCGGAAGTCAGAGTTAACTACTGAGCTAGGTAGTCAGTAGCTGTTCCACTCTTATGTTATCAACAGCAGTTGACAAGGATAAAGCCTTTCCAAGCATCATGAGATTATACTATAATTTTTTTACAGTTCCCTTAGTGTTTAGTTACAGCTCTCCTGGTGTGGGCAATTGTTTTCAATCAAAACAGTATTTCCTCTTGTGGATACTGCTGGCTTTCACAACAGAGCCAAATACGGGAAATCTTGCAATAGCTTATCCAAAATGATATTACAGTGATGAAGCATGGAGCACTTCAGACTGAGCTACAAAAACAACAATTTGCAATAGAAAGCAAGTTATTGTGTGAGCCAGTCTGAAGACAACATACAGACCTCCCTCCCCTTCTTGGAAAGTCTTGAACATCATTAACATTCCCACCCCCAGGAACTGGAGGAACAGGAGCAACATGAGAGCACCTGCACTTTCATCAAGCAAAAGCATCCAAACTAAAATTGAAATAGCGAAGTGGGAAGCAAAGTTCCAAATACATTACTAGCCACAAACTAAGGAAAAAACTTACCCTAACTAGTAAATGGATTTTATTGCCCTCCCCAGAGAAGAGGCATGTTGTAAATGTCTTACTGGAAACTTTCATCTTAGTAGAGTTACTAAGCCTTTATGCAATAAGGTTTAGAGAAGCAGGAACATGAGTATTCTGTTTAAAAAGTAAATACAGGATTTATAAAAATCTGGAAAATATAACCTGTTTATCAATTTCAGCAGAAACCCCTTCTGTAAATTTTACTTTTTCATCTTAATCTATCCTGGTAGAAATATCTTCCCGTTCATCATGTAATATTTTCTTTGCTACAATAATCTGACAAAATTGAACTGTAAATTGCAATGGGCCACATTTTATATTTTGATTGCATTCAGCTGAAAACTATTATTTCCATACTAACTAAGCAGAATATTTGCATTATATTTTTGTGAATTGTGTTCCTACTGCCTGAAAGTGAATGAAAAACTGATGAATGGTGTCTGTATTTTCTGCCACATTATGGGAATCAGAAAAAGGACTTGTCTATCCAACAAGGTAACACCTCCAATATCCTTCCTGAAACCTAAGCCCTAAGACCAGGGCTCTCGGACTACTGCAAACAGATCTTAGACAAAATGCAGTTATAGATCTCACTTTCTTTTTTCTAATAGGCTGTTTTAGAGAGGGATGTAGAAGTAAGTGCTCAGACACAGCAGGCTACAGGAATATTAGCAAAATATCATATGATAAAGTTTTATAGAAAGACTGTCTTGTCAGCCTTAGGGAGTTCAGTTTCAATCAAGATACCTTAATGTCATTATAGCTTAAGTTCAAGGTAAGAATTCAAGTGTCCATTTGCCAAAAGAAAGATAAGAATTCAAGTGGCCATTTGCCAAAGAAAAAAGGCTTCCTAGATAGGGCATCACCAGCATATAACCCAGAATTCAAAGAAAAAAATAAATACAAAATCTCAGGAGGAACTAGTATTCTTGCTGTATGCATGAACTGGGTTAAATTATCCATTCCTTCTAAACATCTAGTTTGCCACCAGTTATGAATGGCAGCACTTACTGTTCAGATTAGGTTTTGCTGTTTGCTAAAGAACACTTTTCAGAAAAGTTGTCAGCGTGGTACAAAAAAATCCTTGTAAGAAGGAATTTTAATATAAATCCCAGTGTTCAGTATTTATCAGAGGCTTACATAACCTAAAGAAAATGTTAGTAGAGCGTAGCACAATTTGAAGGATACTGCATAGTAGAGTAGGAACTATTCTTTGCTCGTGCAGTGCTAAGAAGGAATCACACAGACACAGAATTTCTAGGTTGGAAGAGACCTCAAGATCATCGAGTCCAACCTCTGACCTAACGCTAGCAGTCCCCACTAAACCATATCCCTAAGCTCTACATCTAAACGTCTTTTAAAGACTTCCAGGGATGGTGACTCCACCACTTCCCTGGGCAGCCTGTTCCAATGCCTCACAACCCTTTCAGTGAAGAAGTTCTTCCTAACATCTAACCTAAAACTCCCCTGGCTCAACTTAAGCCCATTCCCCCTCGTCCTGTCACCAGGCACGTGGGAGAACAGACCAACCCCCACCTCGCTACAGCCTCCCTTGAGGTACCTATAAAGAGCGATAAGGTCGCCCCTGAGCCTCCTCTTCTCCAGGAAGGCGGGTTATTACCTATATTTAGTTATTCCCATAACTAAAGGTGATTTTTTCCTATCCTACCCATCAGATTTTCAGTGCAAAACCAATACTACCTTTGTCCTTCAGAGTATCTTTATCTCTACCCTTAACATTTTTTCAGAAATAACATGGACACCTTTATCTTGCTCTCTGCATATTTTACCTTGATGTTGATTGTATGGACTGGAACCCTGGGTCTTGATCATACTCCATATTCATCTAACTCAAAATCATGTAAATCACGTATGTCTCCTAGAAATGTATCCTACTGAATTTAAAAAGTAAGGGTGTTTCCCTGTGTCCCCTTCCCCTTCAGCATACATAGGCAGAAGAAGAAAAACAACAAAAAATTGGTACTGAGCCAAGTAAGCCTGGTCACTTTGCCTCAGATTTGCCAGGAGAAATCTCTTGAGTTTTTGTGGCTTATGGTTCTGAAGTAAGTAGTTACTATTTCATTCCCCTTTAAGGGAGGTATATGTATATATGTGGCACATGAAGTATTTAATCATTGACTTCCGTTTGAAAAGTTGTATCCAGAGTGCTTGCTCTCTAAAACATCTATCTCCTTAAATCACAGTACTGTAAACGCAAAAAAGAAAAAAAAGAAAAAGAAAAAAAAAAAAGGTAAAATAAAACAGTTTGAATAGTAGCCAAGACAAAAAGATCAGAAATTATTTTTATTTTTTGTTTTATCTAATACCGGCCACTTGTAATAGTATATTTGCAATAAATGGGTTTTGCTCATCTCCTCCACTTTGCTTCTGTGTTTAATCAGCCTCAAAAGATGTTTAATACTTCTTAGCCTCTTTCTGCCATGAGCATTACAAAACTCATAGAAAATAATTGGTATTGTTCAGCTTTTTACACTCTACAACCCACTTATCTGAAACAAATCTACGAAATAAGCATGCATATATATATATATATATATATATATAAATTAATGAAATCAAGTCTATCTTACTAGGTCTTGCAATGTTTTCCATGTGCTTAATGTATTGTTTCTTTGCATTTGTGGAAGGCTACTTTTTTCTACTTTTTTTTTTTTTTTTTTTTTTTCCCCCCATGCCCACAGTCTAGAGTAACATAACTATGTGCTATGTAAACTTAAAGGCTGGATTTCTACCCTGTACACTTCAGGTTTTGCAACATATACATGATATGTATATAACTCAATATACATATTCATATTCAGTTATCACACTGATAACTGAAGTATACCAAATAATGTGGATGGGGCCATTGATGCAATTGGAATTAATACTTACCTTAACCTCTAATTTAACTATTTGAAACTTAATCTTCTATAGAAAATGTACAGAGCTATCACTAATCTTTTGAAATCTGTATGTTAATGTTTTTAGGAAGGGTAAGGCCTGTGAAATCTAGCAATTTCAAGATTTTGAAATTCTCCAAGACCCAGTATCTTCTCAAAGGAAGAGTTGCCAAAATTGCAATGGATTTTTCAGAATGACGGCATGTGAAAGATGAAAGGACAGTTACTCCTATTCATTTGCAACCTTCCATGTTTATAAGCTTCATTACAGGACAGCACTCCAAATTCATTCTACTGAAGCAAGGAAAGGACACTGAATGAGCAAGTTGAGTTTAAAAGTTAGAATCCCTACTACTGAGAAGAAATTAAGAACTCCTCAGAAAAGTCAGACTGTCTAAGTAGTATCTTTGCCAGTGCAGACTATCCCCAGCTTAGACTGCTTTACTACATTATAGAATTGCCCCTCTCATCTACTCATTGCTCAGTTTATTTTTTGATCCTGAACCTGTTCTGGACACCATGCAGGGTCTAGAAACTGGCACTTCAAAATTTCAGCCTGTACTTCTATTTGTCATAAAACTTCTCAAGATTTGATTTTTGCTGATCTTTTCCCTGCTTCACTGCTAAACACTTGTTTTCCTTTGTTGAGTTTTCTTTCTGGCCTTGCCTTTGACTTCTTGTAGTCTCATCTAATACAGCATTAACACAGCTAATTCATTCTAATGAATTTTATTCATTTCTAACATGCAAAGTTTGGACTCGGTGAGCTACAGCAGATGAGGCTGGTTTTCTACTCTCCTTCTTGAGCCAAGAGAATTTGATGAATTCCACTGTGTATCAAGTACTACACAGTAGTTCTACTGATTTGCATAAAGAAATATGCAAAATTGAGTAATGTGTAGAATAACCCATATTAAAATTAATTTATAAATTGGAATAAAACATTACTTTTCAAATATAGATAATCACTTCTCCTTATATCATCTGAGGTGTGTAAAACTGAAGGCCAGGGTAAAAGCTAAATATGTATTTAAACATGACTTATCTTCAAGGTTATGGTGTTCTTCTCTAAAGAAAATGTTTGTTTCCTACTTGAAAAATGAAGCTAAAAAAAATCCAAACAGTATGAGAACCAACAAAAAGAATAAAGCAGATGGAAACACTTATAATTCTGTAAGCAGAATATGACTTAACTCAAAAGAAGGTCTTCGTGTTCCTCTCTACTT
The DNA here is from genome assembly GCF_009819795.1 of Aythya fuligula. NCBI lineage: Eukaryota > Metazoa > Chordata > Aves > Anseriformes > Anatidae > Aythya > Aythya fuligula. The sequence goes on from NC_045562.1 coordinate 40,188,692, forward strand.
CCACAAAGTTTATCAACAAGTGAGTACTGTAATGGGTTGGGGGTTAGACCAGATGACCTTCAGAGGTCCCTTCCAACCTCAGCCAATCTGTGTTTACAATTAAAGCAACCATAGACATTAAAGGAAGTTAGCCTTGTCAACAGTTACTGTTAACATACGTTGGTGAGCATGAATTAACCCTGCAGGATAAGGGTAAACTAATTATAAGAAGAAAGAAGAAGAAAGAGAATCTTCGAGACAAGCAGACTATGAGTGCCAGCACCAGCCACTTTTTAGGTACTGCCTAACAAGTCATTCAAGAAGTAGGTGTTGTCTATCTAATTTCATAACCAGCATTATCCAGAGAGAAAACCCAAGGGCCTCCACAACTATACAGGAAGACTTCTATTTCAATGCTGTTTTTCTCCCACAGGGAGATTTGTGCAGGCGCAGACCCTCAGAAGACCTTCTAAAACACCAAAAGAGAGAAAGTAAGATTACATTTTAAATTGTGTTTCCTGTTACAGGTTCAGATTATTATTATTATTTATTTATTTATTTATTTTTGGCTATGACTGCTTGGTGTCATCAGAGAGCAAAATTTAAAGTCTCCTGGTATATTTTCAAATCTTTGGTTTTCAAGAAAGTAAAGAATGTTTTGCATGAAATCTAACATCATATTTTGTATGAAATCTAACATCATATTTTGTATGAAATCTAAAGAATTGTTACTGTCACCACTCTTGACACCCTCCTGAGAACATGCTACATCAAGTATTTCAGAAACATTTTCAAATAGCCTTTTTCTCCACACCCAAAATATAATCTAAAAAATTCAATGATTTTCAAGTCATTGCATTTATTGTTCTACTGAAGTATCTTTTGGTACCGTTTACCCAGCTATTGCTTCATTAGCAATGTAAAACCATTCTCCATAATATTAAATGGCCCTGTGAACTATCTTCAGACACAATCCTCCAAAAGCCTTGGTATTTACTGCAATGTCCAAGCGCAAGCCTCCTGAGCAGTTAGTTATGGTTTCCTACAATCCACGCCTGCCAGACTTGGCTCCTGCTGTGGGTTCTGGAAGGCACCAGTCCCAATGCACATGTTTGGAACAAACTGTAGCCAGCCTCATTGCAGCCATTTGTCTGAATCCCACTTAGGTTTTAGTCACATAGAGGGGAGGAAAAAAGCCTCTATCTACATGTAATTTTTTGATAAAGACTTCACAGCTGGGACCTTAATATTTAATTACGCTACCCTAGTGGCTCCTGCATTGTGAGAAGAAAACGTAGCCTGTTCTTCTAGTGACTGGACAAATTCTGTGTTTTCTCTTTCTGGAAAAATCCAACTGAAACATCATGCAACCTCCTTCTGTGTTTGTGGAAAATTAAACTTATGGCTCTACAAATGCAAATATGTTAGTGAGCCCATCCTGCCATGTTTTTAGGGAGCAGATTTCCTCCAGCTGTGACAAACTTTGATAATACCTGCTTTTTTGTCCACCTGTTTAGGAACAGTTTCTTCGCCATCAATTTCCCTTATACAACATAATGTGCAATCAAACATTTTCTATATGAAGATACAGGAAGACATAAGAGAAAAGGATAAAGGACAAACCCAACATCAGAAAAAAAGAAAATACTGCCTTAGAAAAGTTCAAAATATATATATATTTTTAAAAAGATGTTATTTTAATATACAGGTTTCTTGCCACCTGCACATTTTTAATGGAAATTGTGTTCCTTTAAGCACATAAGTCATTATTGTGTGATCAGAACCCTGAAAATTGTTGAAACTAAACTCATCATAAAATTGACGTCTTTAGTTGAGAAATGTATTTCTCATGGTGAGAAACTAATCGCTAAGAGCTATAAACCATCATTAAAAATATCCCTTTGTGATTCCATAAGGTCAAGTATCTTTACTTTATCCAACAATTCAACCTGATTCTCCTGTAGAACTGGTTGTTCTGTTTGTTCTACTTTCTTTTCTTTTAATGTATACAGCAGCTGTGCCTGTGCGTGACTGCTTTGATTTTTGCACTGTGGTCTACACTGGTTGTTTTTTCCATACCCATTGAGCAGACTAGTTTGTTCTTCTTTCTATCAGACATCGTGGCATTCTGTAATCAGTACTAGATACATCCTCTGTTCCCCTCTACTGTAGTAGCTTGTATATGCCTTGACAATCTGTTTGTTATACTACAGCTGTCAAACCTGCAAATGAGGCTCCACCAGACTTCCTGCTCTCTGACCTTGATTAGAAAGATTCCCATTCAGTTTAGTGATCTTTTACTGTCTTCACGTAATTTTTGCTCTCAAAAAAAAAAACAAAGCAAAACCAAAAAACTCTCAGAGGCAAACTGAAGATTCAGTTTGGAATATCCAAATCTGTATACATTTAAGACCCAGTAACAAGACTTTATCCTATATATTGCTAAGCTGATTTTTATTTTAAAAGGTGGCTAATAAATCATTTTTCTCCCATATTTTACAAGGGAGATTAAATTAAAGAGCAATCTTGCCTGCTTATTTTCTTTTCTTTCACTATCTGAATGCACCTATGTTTTTATATGCTCTGCCAATGACATTAATACTAAGTAATACCCTGCATACTGTCAAAAATAAGAGGAAATGCAAAGAAGCTGAATGACTGACTTGCTGCAGAGATGCAGAAGAATTTTCTTTTCTTCCTTCAGGGAAATGCTAAGGTGGCAAGTGGCTTCAAAGAAGATGTGCCCTGGGCTGCTACTGCTGGAGTTCTACAAAGTTTCAACAGGAACAGACACAGGAAGCAAGGAAGTGGAGAAACTGAAAGAATGTGGATGCAGTAGGGGTAAATTAGCCCAATAAATCATAGCTGTTTCAAAAGGATCATGTCATCCCTATTTGTCCAAGGTCCACTCTTTCAGTCTGGAATCTTCTGCCTGCCATAGTGATCTGACCAAATCATGCATATCAGCACCAAAAAAAAAAAGAGGTGAAACAAACGACTTGTAAAATTGAATATATACTACAGACAAGCTGCAGCAGGAAGACACCTACCTTCCTTTGCAAAGATGCCAGCTCTGTGATTGGTGCCTGCCTGTGCCCGCATTAAAGGGGAAATCTGGTCAGACCTGAAGGATTAGAATACATCTGTTAAACTTCTTAAGATCTTAGACCTTTCTCCCCCACCACCAGGTTTGCAGCACAACTCATTCATAGTAAGTAATCTCCATATGCTTATCCTTAATGCACTTGGCCTTATGAGACCTAGTTCACACCACCTGGATGGTGTTACCTAACAAATTTCTTAAGCTTATATGAATATAAATATTCATGGATCAAGCACTCTACCTTTGACAGTTTTTGCTATAAAGTCAGCTATTGTTCTTAAGGCCTAGATTAATTATAGACTGCACATGAGCTCAGCAGAAAGGTCAAAAGGAAGGAGGCAAACTGTGCACAGTGGCTTGAAGGAATGCTATCCATATAGTAGACCCTTGTGGAACTCAATATGTTATGTAGATCTCGTGACAGAAAAGGACTGGCCTTACTGCCCCAGTCTTTATATCAACTTATCTTCTGTTCCTAAGAATCAACTTCATGTGCAGCAAAACTCAGGGGAAGTTATTAAGAAAGAGAACGAATGACAGGACAACTAACTTTTCAATCCAATTGCCTTTAAGATTTGCTCTTTTTCTGTTTTCCTCAATAACTGGTCGGAATAAAATTTGATCAAAGCTAGCACTTACTTCTATCACTTAAAGGGGGTACCCAAAGAACATATTTTGCAGATATTTTTGCATTAATTGAGGTATACTTAATTGGCACCAAACTAAATTGAATTAGTCAATAAAATGAGCATAGTAAACCTGTAATGTAACATTTCAACTGCTATGCAAAATTCACTCCACCTTTTTTGTTTAGGGAGCTTTAGTGCCATACTATTTTTGAAATAGATTTGTAATTGGAATAGAATCTTTTTCATTAATGCCATGTCAGAATGAACAATTATTAGCTTTGACTGAGTAAAACATTTCCTGTACCCACTGGAATACAACTCCTTACAAAACTGATACATCAGCATAAAATGATCTAAAGAAAGTGTGAACCTTGCAGCTTTATTTAACTTATGTGAAATGAAACTGAAGCAAACACACATTTTACATTGTAGGCTTTTTCATCAAAAGTATAATAACTTAGATTTTAGTTACGTGTGTCAAAGCATATTTTTCCTTCGCTTGCTATTCCATTTCAGTTTTTAGCGTTTAATCTTAGAGATGTCTTGATTGTGGCAGACAACCCTACCATAGTCGCTTTGAAAAGAGAAAAAATCCACTTATATCAAATACTAATTTATAAAGGCGTACACTCACCAATTTCAGCTTTACAAATATTTGTGTTCTTCATGGTTACTTTGAAGTTTTCAGCCAGAAATTTGCAATACAAATTCCAGATTATTGTATTTTCTATGTCTGCCTTGACAATTTTGTGCTTGCAGTGATCCCTAACCACACACCCTTCAGCAGGATGTAACACAATTGGTTTGTAATTGTCTGTGCTCAAGACTAAGGTTTCAGAAGTAAGACTATTTCTAAATATCATCATCTATAAGTGAAGATCCGTCCTCAAAAATGCCCTTGGAATGAAATCTTACAGCTGATTGTTTATGTTCAGAATTAAAAAAAATAAAATAAAATAACGCCCCTTTTCAAGAAGTCTCTTTAGATATATTTTGAAGGATGGTATTTTTTATTTGTAACATGCAGTGATAATTATGATGCATCAGCAAATATATCTACTAGAGTGGGAAACACTGTTTTCCTGTACCAGGTATAGGGAACAGAGGTAGGTTAAGGCAGGTAAACTGTCACAGATTATCAAATGCTTAAAATAAGACCACAGACAGATCAAAATGTTACTATTAAATATGAATAGGAGTACAATATTTCAAGTAATTGGTGAGAGCAAACTAACACTTCATCCAATGCCATTTTTGCCTAGCCTTTATCAGCAAAAGGACTAAATGCCACATCTTAAATTTTCATACATCTTTGTTAAATTGTTTCCAAATAACTTTTCTAATTGTGAAGATATCACAATTGTTATATTGTTCTTTTAAGAAGCTAGATACAATGACTACCTTTGCCATTAATAAGCAGATCAGGAAGAGTTCAAATCTTATTGTAAAATGCAAAGGAAACTTGTGGAAATGAATGGTAGAATCAAAACCAGGAATGAAGAATTAGATGAAGAAATATATAAGAAAGTGGAAATTTAGGGATTTCGATTCTCTTTAGGCCATAAAGATCACCAAAGATTGTGCTATAAGCGTGACTACATACAGACATATTAGCCTGCAGTTTCCAGTGAAAATAAGATGCTGTCCATGGTAAAAGGTGCTATTTTTTTACAAATCAAAATTTTATAATCAGAATATTAAAATGTTATTTTATTCCCCAAACTATAGCTTTATTACCAATCATGTTTCTGTCATTTAGATCTGTTCACTGGTCATCATTTGAGAATGAATTTTTAAAAATAAAAAATAAAAAACACACTCTACTACAATAGCTAATAACTACGAAATGATTTTCCTCTACTTGGGTCTGAAATTTAAATGTACAAAATGATATATTATTGGAATTTGCCATCTCAAGACAAAACAGCCATGATTTTAATCACAAAAATAAGGACTAACCAGAAGAGACTCATTTACATGAAATTCAGAAAGCAAAATAACAATCTGTTATATCATTCCTTCCATCAGACTTTCTTGTTAATCTTCCTTCAACCACCTTACTTTTTATGAAAAAATGGTGCTATATTTCATTAGTCATGTACTACTTTATTCTGTTATTTACTTTCAGTAAATATCATACAATAAAGGTCACAGAGATCTTTTAATTCCTAATGTATTTGAAATTATAAAGAAATTATGTAACTAGATACTTATCCCTTATTGTTTGTTTGAAAATGGAGATGCTAAAAAGTAAAGGATGGAAAAAGCAAACTTTGGTGCCAGCTCTTTCGTTCTATTCAATGAGTTTATCAAATCCATAAGACAAACATATTGGCACCTGCAAAGCTGATCTGAAAACTCAGAAACATCTCAATAGGGTCACAGTTTCCCTATTTTAAAGGTCATTGAGTAGGTATAGATTACTAAATCCTCTAAATATCTAAATATCTGCAAACATAAAATCTCTCTCCCTTCACACAGAGAAAAATGTCTGGACCATCATGAAAGACCATTCATTAAAAACTTGCATCCTTGACCTCTAAAGGGAAAAAGACTGCTGGGACTTGCCAGAGATAGAGGTCAATGAGACTTGCTGTAGGCTTACAGACGGATCATTGGTCATTTCTATTCACTCTGTGCTTCCCTCTTTGATTAGCAAATAATTCACAGACCACTCCAAATTAACTTTGATTTTCTTTTATGGATTCAATGCTTTGCCAGATAGATTCAATGATGACTTTCCTTCCCTGAGAATTCATGAGTAATTTGTTTTCACTAATTTTATTTATATATATATATATATATATATATATATATAATAAGGGAGTATAGGGAGTATTTATTTCTATATTTCTCTGGTTATTGATAGCTCTATTACTTGAAGAAGTGAAGACTTACCATAAAGCATGCACTCCTTTCCAAATGTATGAAAATTCATTTAAAAAAATAAAAAATACTTAACAAGCATTGATATACGAACACATACACATTACATATGAAAATCAGTAAGCGTAGCATACACTTGGTCTCTGAGTCCTGGCAAACCAAATACCAGACATACCATACAAATACCATACAAACCAAATATAATTTACATTAATATTTGTGATCATTTTTCCTTAATGAAATGGAAATTTCCTTAATGTTTGACTACCTTTGTTTAAACTGAAATAAAATACTTGTTCCATCATTACACACAGTAGTCTCTGAATGCTGCCACACACAGTCATGACAACAGGAGAAAGAATATTCTTCAGAAGTGTGAATGAAAATCTTAAATTCTGGTTTTAAGAAGAGCTGAAGGATAGCAAAATGGACAGATTTAATAGTCTTCTGGAAAGTAAAATCTCGCTGTTTAACTAGACAGACTTACAAACACACAAAGTTGCCTCCCATCATTCTATCTAGAAAAAGTCATTTGCAAAATGCATTACAACGAGTGGCAAATAGGATACTATTTATTGGCTAATATTGCAATTGAAATTTATCAAATGAATATTCTCCCCCCAAAAATCGCAGAACTGATAACTATACCTCAAAGGCAATTTTTAATCTTTTCAAGTGCTTTCAGGTATTAGCCAAATGTAGTTTTGTGATTTGTCCCATGCCACAGTGCACCTGAAAAAATGTGCACAACTTTAAGTTAAATGATAAAATACTATACGCTTGCAGGAAGCCAAAATATTCTGTCAGCCCCCAACCCTAAAATGTTTGAAAATTTTTCTACCCACTTATATCAATACACAGTTTCCTCGGTTAAACATTTCTGTACAGTTATATTGGCAACCTAATTTGTCTGCATTGAGGTTTGGAAAAAGAACTAGAAAGATGCTAATTTCTAAGTGATAAAATGCAGTGTACTCAAGAGGAAAAATGAATGATTTATGGTTCAGAACTAGCGTATCAACAAATTCCACTCTTCTATTTTTTTCCCCACTCTGAGCATATAAATATAAATATCAGCCATTACAATCAACTATGGTTTACTCATTAGGTTGATCTTTAATGATGCTGACTCAGCTAATGCTGATGAGATTTTAAAAGTTGAACCTTCTTGATTAGATCATAGTGTTAAGACCTGTTAATATCATCAGCAAGAGTACTGGGTTGGGAGGGGATATGTTGTGGGGTTTTGTTTTTTAATTTTTTTCTCCTGTGCAGCCTGAACATGTTACTATTGTATAAAGCAGAATCAGTTTGCTCCACAGACAAGAGCACCTCCTTTCAGATTCCCAGAGAAATCTAGGCATCAAAGATAAAGCTGAAATGTAGATACCATGCAAGAGAAGCAAAATCTGCATGTATTCCACTAAGTGCCATATATTGCTATTTTTGGAGTCAAAGATCCACTTGCAGACAAAATGTTACTGATTATATGTATAGCTACACTGAACAAATGACACTTTGGTTCTGATCAGCAATAGAATGCCACGTTGCTCATCTGAAGCGTAATCAAATCATTCAAGATACAGTGGGATATTCATAGACAAGTTAAGTAAAGCTCTTAAGAGTGAGATTCTTTCACTTCCTTCATACAGCCAAAAAACTACTTCTCAATGTCATATTACCCCAAAAGGTATTTTTCACTGTGAACTTCAGTGTCCTGCATGGACATTTTGATAAACTTGGACCAATATATGCATATAACTATACTTCAGAAATCAGTGGTAATACACTGGTACAAAAATCAGGAAGTCAAAAATAAAAATAAAAAGTCACCTCATTGATCATATCAACTGAAGCAATTTTCCCCAAACATTAACTACTGTTTTTTGTACATTAAATAACAAAATAAGATGATCACTTGCATGCCACATACTGACAGCTCAGTCACTGAGACATGATTATAAAATTTTCCTTTATATCATTAATTGATTTTTAGTTACTGTAATATAAATCAATGCACAATAAAGCTATACTACAAAACACACAGTTCTTAGACTTCAGAAAACAGAAAGTGATTTCCTAATGAAGAAAGGGTGGTAAGAATCAAATTACTGACTTAGTCTGGAGTAACTTCAGAAATAATAATATCCATCCAAAAGAGACTAAATAGCAAAAGTGGCTGTTATGTTAACATTTGAACTTTAAAAAAAAAAAAAAAAAAAAAAAAAAAAGGAAAAGTTTGAACTAAGTTTGAAGAAGGTGAGCAGTTTGTGAAAGCACAGAACAAGTGTTTGTGCATATATATTTCTGTATAAAATGTTCAGTCTTTCTGCATCTCATTTGACTGAATTTGTGGGAGAGGAAACAGGATCCCAGTCTGGATGAAATCAGACCTGCATAATGCAATCAAGAATAAGAAGACAGTATACATCAGATATAATATGATACAGGTAGAAATAAAGGTAGAACTTGAAATGAGGAAAGGAAAGATAAGTCAAATATGGAAAATGGACATAAACTCTGCAAGAAGCTGAGATAAGATTTTTCCCCAAGTACATTAAAAAAATGTGAAGAAGACAGATCAGCTTCAGAGAGATGGCAAAAATGTGCTGACAGCAGAGGTATGAATGAAAGTAAATGTGCTCATTAATTCCATATTCACAAGGGGCCAGGGTCATCACCAGAAGTCGATTGCTGAGGATGAAAAATTGTTGTCAGGAAAGGTATCATGGCAGAGAATGTTAAAGAAATCCCAAGACATAAAATAACAAAAACTACAGGGCATCAATAGAAAACTAAAAATATTGAGATGGACTCTAATCTTAAATTCATTTGGAGACTTTTCAGTTACAGAGTAAAATAACAAGAAAATGCTTGAAAATCCAATCTCAGACATGTAAATAAATGAAATATAATATAGAAGATATATATAGAAAAAATATAATAATAGATAACAATATATAATAATAGATAATAAATATATATATTATTTTATATATAATATAAAATATAATATAGAAGAAATATGCAAGATTAATAAAACACTAAGAATTATATCTAGACTTAAAGCTAAAAATAAATAAATAAATCACTGCACATCAAATCAAGATTTTGGTACTAAAGGAACACTACATCTGCCTATTATTATTCACACAGAAATCTTAATCATGAACGTGGTACTACATAAATCATGAAGACTGCAAAGGGAAAGCCTCTTAAGATTCCCTGACTTGAATTAAGACCTTGCCCTCTACTAAAGAAAACTAGTGTCCACCTATTTAAATCTCCAAACAAATACATTTATTTATTTATTTATTTATTGAACGCAATTCCTAGTGCGCTTACATTCATGTTTTAGGCATACAGTTGCAGCCAGCAGGAATTGCAGCCCTTGACTAAATAACTCAACGATGAATTGCAGTTTCACTTCTAATACCAAAACAAATCAGAACTTGAGCCCAGCAGTTAAGCACTTCTGCAGAACTTACCAGTGTGTCTGCCAGCCCCGTACGTATACTTCAGTGAAGAGGCCCTAAATCAATGAAGGACTGAGCATGTGCTTAATTATAAGCATGTGCTTAAGTATTTCCTGAACTGGCATCGTAATTAAGATTACAGTTCCTAGGAAATCAGTTTGACACTAATTGTAATCAATGCAAATTTATTCTTACTGGTATTTGTTCACGAAGCAATCCTGATTTCAGTTGAATGTATTTATTAGTCTCATAACTCAGCAATTTTCTGTCTGGGGTTTGAAATTAGCAGTTTACTGTTCATGGGTACTTCTGGATTGCTTCAATCTTATGGAATTTCTTTTTTCTGCAGTTAAAAACAAAATCCTGTTATAAAAGAGGAATCTGGTCAGTCACGCGAGAAGAAATGATTTACATAAAATGAAATACAACACAAGATTTTTTACTGTTGACAACTACCAAGCATAGCTATATAGGTAAGATGGACTAAGCACTACTTCCATGGAAAAATGAAACGGGATGTTTCCAACTATGCTCTGAATGGACTACTCATTCCTACTTGGGTTTAATGTTTTATAAACTTACATGAAAATTCCATAATATGAACCCAAATTTAGGAGACTAGATCATAGAATCATCTAGGTTGGAAAAGACCTTCAAAACATCATCAAGTCCTACTATCAACTTGATCTGCCAAATCCCATCACCAAACCATGTCCTTTAGTGCCCAGTCCACACATCACTTAAATACCTCCAGGAATGGACACTCCACCACTTCCCTGCACAGCCAGTTCCAGTGTTTAATCTGTCTGTGAAGAAATTCTTCCTATGTCCAATCTAAACCTCCCCAGCATAACTTGAGACTGTTTCCTCATGTCCTATTACTTATCCCCTGAGAAAAGAGACCAGCAGCCCCTACACTGCAACCTCCTTGCAGGTAGTTTGAGAGAGCGAAGAGATCTCCCCTAAGCCTCCTTTTCTCCAAACTAGCCAACCCCAGTTTCTCTTCTGCGCTCCCGGTAAGTCTTGTTTCCTAGTCCCTTCACCAGCTTCATTGCTCTTCCTCAGCTTGAGCAACTCAATATCCTTCTTGCAGTGAGGTGCCCAAAACTGAACACAATATTCAAGGTACAGTCTTCACCAGTGCTGCGTATCATCCATAAGAAACCATCAAATCTGGATGATTTTAAAATGATTAACAACATTTTGCACTCACTAAGAAAAAGCAATGGAGGAGTGATTAGAGATCATGTAATATAGTGTTCTTGCTTCCATATGTATATATTCATATAGTAATGCTAATAGGAATCATAATATTTGATAATTACAGTTCTCCCAAACAATACCAACAAACAGCTTTTAAGTGCAAAGCTACATGCCACATCTGTGCTACGTAAGCATGGATTGTTTGAACCTGAAAAAAAACTGCCCAAGCTCACACAGCCACTTGGATAGTTGTAGTGGGTTTACGTGGCAAGGTTTTGGTAGCAGGGAGCCATAGGGGTGGTTTCTGTGAGAAAGATCTAGAAGCTGCCCCATGTTTGGGAAGGGCCCCATTGTTTTCCAGATCCGAGCCAATAAGCGATGTTGTTTTGCGCCTCTGTGAGAGCATATTTAAGACAGGGAAAAAACGCTGCGCCACACAGCAGCCGGGAGAGTCAAGGGAGTGGGAGAACAGCCTTGCACCAAGGTCAGTGTAGAAGGAGGGGGAGAGGTGCTCCAGGCGCCGGAGCAGAAGTCCCCTGCGGCCTGTGGTGAGGACCATGGTGAAGCAGGATGTCCCCCTGCAGCCCATGGAGTACCACGGTGGAGCAGGGTTCCACGCTGCAGCCCGTGGAGGAGACCACGGTGGAGCAGGTGGCCCTGCACCGACGGAGGCTGCCGCCTGTGGAAGACCCCTGCCGGAGCAGATTCCGGGCCGGACCTGTAGCCCGTGGAGAGGAGCCCACGCAGGAGCAGGTGATCTGGCAGGAGCTGCTGCCCGTAGGGGAGCCAGGTTGGAGCAGTTTGCTCCTGAGGGATGGACCCCGTGGTACGGACCCATATCTGGAGCAGTTCTGGAAGAGCTGCTGCCTGTGGGAAGCCCACGCCGGATCAGTTCATCAAGGACTGCATCCCGTGGGTGGGACCCCACAGCACAGGGGACGAGAGTGACCGAGAAGGAGCGGCAGAGAAGAAGTGCTGTAGACTGACCATAACCCCCATTCCCCGTTCCCCTGCGCCGCTCGGGGGGAGGAGGTGGAAAAGGGTGGATGGGGGGGGAAGGTGCTTTTGGTTTTTTTTTTTTCCTTTGTTTTCTCACTTCTCTCGCTTGTTAGTTGTAGGCAATAAATCTTACTATCTCCTTATGCCGAGTCTGTTTTGCCCGTTACAATAATTATTGCGTGATTTTCTCGTCCTTATCTCAATCCTTGAGCCCTTTTCACATATTTTCTCCCCATTCCTCTTTGAGGAGGGGGAGTGAGAGAGCGGCTGTGGTGGAGCTCGGCTGCCCACTCGAGCGGAACCACGACAATAGTTTAGCTGAAATAACTTCAGTGTTCAGAGATAGCAAGAAAAAAAAGTGGTTTTTTTTGTTTGTTTTGTTTTGTTTTTCCCACTCTGACTTAGTACTGCACATAATGCAAAAGCCAGGGACCACATTAAATGACATTTTTGTCCTGATGGGTGTAATCACTAATAGCTCCCTACTCATTTTACCAGATTTTGAGGACTTATCTCTACCATGAGTAAAATGCCACATGGGGGAATTAAAAATAAGGGAGAACTGGGTTCCCATGAGGGTCTCACACGCACCACAGGAGAGCTGCTTACACACAGTCCTAGAATGCTGATGTTGGATCAAAGGGAATTAGCATCTTCCAGCATCACCTTTTATACCTCAGTGAGTGTAAAGTGTCAAGTAGTAGTTTACCAATAATTTTGTCTGCAATAATTTGCAGTTAGCTAAATTTAGAATTATTCCCTGCACAACACAAGCCAAAGAGCCTGTGGTAACCATTATAGTCAGTCCATAAACTTCTGTTTGATTTACAACTTACAACTGGAAAGACATGCAGCCTTAAATTCACAGACTTCAAATAATAAACTAAATTTACAGAACTCACCACATCCTAAAAAGACTTCCAACAGCTAAGTACTTTACATTGAAAACATGTCTTTTACTCTAATTTGCATTTACCTCGCTTCAAACATATGTATCTTCTGTTATTTTTCCTGTGCCCTGGAGAATTTCTTGCTGCTGGACATATCATACCCATAAACATACTTGTAAGCAGTACTCAGACCATCTCTATACCTTAATGTCAGTAACTTCACTTCTAAGTTTTCTTACTACATTATCCTATCTCTTTCCAGATTCATTCTTGTACCTTTTTATTCTGAAATCTTTCTCAACTTTTCCACAAGTCTTACAATTCTGGGCTGAAAACAGAATCTGAAAGCAGTAGTCTAGCACCAGCCTCCATAACATCAAATACAGAAGTAACTCAGCTTTTCTATTCCTACCTTATATTATATTTCACACTTTTAGCTTCCAGGTTTTAGTGAAGCTAAGATTTATTTGACTAAGACAGGCAGTTTCAAGTCTAAATCCATACATTAAGTCTGAAAGTGAGATTTGCAGATGGCTCACATTTAAAATCATGATACCCATTCAGCTTCATTAACCTATACAGTTCTAAACTTCATAGGCCTACCAGCTTCAAAAATCAGGTTCCTTAGGATTACCAAAATTCTGCTTGAGAAGACTAGAAGTGTCTGGGGCCTTGACATAGCCAAGGATCTAGACAACTGCTTCATGGTTATCTCTCAGCAAGGTCCAAAAACAAAAGTCCTTTGTGCACCTTGAACAATTATAGCTAAAATTGCAGCAGTATTCTGAGTCCTTAAAAATACGTCTGGAGGATATGGTACCCTCCCCCCCCAGTGTCTTTAACAGATCAGTTAACCCACCAAAATCTTAAAACACTTGTACTCAATCCCCTCTCTTGAAAGAAACAATTCAAATGCACCTACACAGCTACTCAGAGGAGTGTAGCTATTTCAATTCGTACACAGGGAGATGAAGGAATACTTCATCTTACATACCATACTTCCAGGAAACATTCCATTTACTACCTGATGCTTTTATTTCCTCAGGAGCACAGAACAAACTAAAGAATTCTTTCTTTATTCCTACTCCAAGTTTATACGGTAGCTTGCTTATAATTTCTTGAATTAGGAAGAGATATCCAAGACTCAGCTTTCAGCTGCATTTCCTAATTTAGAGGTGCATGCCTATGTTCACTTTCTCTTTAGCCCAATTAATCTACCTTTATATTATACTCCATCCTAGAAACCTGAAAAAGAAAGAATACTCTTGATACCACTGAGCAATTAATCTAAATCTCAAGCAGATGGAATGACTTGAAATGTACACTGCACTTTTTACTTCAAACTGGGGTCTTCAGAGACTTATTGAACAACAGTTGCACATTGCACTCGGTGTCTGTCCCTGTTTTAATCCAAGTTCTAATAGAAATCACAAATTCCAGTTTCAAGTTTGTAGATGCTTAACTGAGGTATCACTACACTAAGCTTCCCTGTACCTCAGTCCTGTGTGTAAAACTCCTTTCTCAGGCTGTTTTACCATATTCTGTTATCCCCATATTACAAACATACTTTTTGTTACCCTATATACGAACTAAAATTTACCATAGTAAAAATCACGATCTTTAAATTATTCTGATTGATTTACTATTACACTGTTTTTATTAAGACAAATTTATTAATTTCTTCCAGATATTTGGTGACAGAACAGTATAGCACTGCATTATATGCTAAGAATATGTGCTTGTGAAACTCCATTGATGTTTTGTTGTTTGTTTTTTTGTTTTGTTTTCCAATACCATGAGATACAATACTTCCATTCACAAAGTAAAGTTTAGATACGTATGTACATACCCCACCTATTAGGATTACCACAATTTTAATATAGAACATTTTAAATCAATACTGTTTCTACCAGGTGACGTTCGCCATCATTTATTCCCTAGTACTGCACAATGTGGATAGGTCCAGATTTTCCCTAAGTTCATCCACACATTAGTACTGCCATAGCTACATGAAAACCAAACATTGCTATCACTCCTAAGACTTATTTCCTTGGCATCAGTAACTTGGGAAGGGGTAGTGTTGGACAGGGCTAGGACTACATTGCCACTACTTAAGCTGTATCTGTTACATGGATAAATGAAATATATCAGTCACCAGAAATAACAATCCAACATCTTTCACAAGCACTAAATTCAGTTGAATAAAACCTAAAAAGCAGAAAATAGACTAACTTGAATTGCAAATGTAATCATAGATGTCAGACGCCAACCTTAAAGCTTTCAAGGTGAAACTCACCCATCCCTGCACCATGCTGAGGACTGACTGCGGTGCCCTGAGTAGGCATTGTGGGAATGGGAGCCATGCTCCCCAGTTGTGCACATGATAAAGAGCTGCTGCAAATCCCCTCTGATTTTGATTCTATTCATAAGCAGAAAAAAGCTGCCTTTTTTTTTTTTTTTTCCCCTCCATGTGGTCAGGAAGACATGATCTTCATAATCATGGAAATGGAGGCCTCTCCCTCCTGCCAGGATAACTCCTCAGCTGCTTTAGCTATGTGGAGTGAAAAGTCAGAATTCAGTGCCCTGGCATCTAGGCTGCATCTTAATTTATAGCAGATATGTTGTGCTCTAAGAAAGAAGCAGATTGGATCTTCAGTTATTCAGGAACAGAGAACTGAACATTTCATTTCTAGCCTGTAAAGCCACTTGTTTCAAGTAATGATCGCCAATAACCCCTTTCTTGTTTTTCTGTCTTTCTCTCTGTTTTACTTATGATATCTGCTTGAGTGGCTCAAGCTGACTGCAGTGCAGCTAAGGATCAAACACTTAAGCTTTACTTTCAAGTATCAGGCACTAGACAAGCTTATTAATATTCACCAGATAATTTCCTACTTTGCTGATAAAAGTTCTCTCAAAAGAGCTTTCTTTGGTGGAAAAAAAAATAAAAATAAATCCATATGCAGCAAATGAGCAAGTAACCACTATGAATTATTTGAAGGCAACCATATGCAACGATGACCTTGAGAACCAAGCGACTGTGAACATTCAACATTCAAATAGTTTAATCCCATTCCTTCTGTGGACAGCATTTAGTGGATGTTGATGATCTATGACATATGAAATAGGACTGAATCATCAATCCTTCCCAAGCAGACAGGTATATGAGAGGACACCTACCAGAAAACAACAGCTTCCATAGATGGTGCTAAGGTTTGAATAAGATTGGAGAATGCCCTCTGACCATAAATAACATTCTCTCCCAAAGCAGAGTTAGGAGAATGACGTATTGGCTAGATAAGACACTGTTAAACAAAAAGTAGAACTATTTAGAGGTTAATACAATGGGTCATTCTCTGATGGTTCTTAGCCCTTTAGGTCCCAAAAAATTAACTTCCATCATCCAAATATGTTTCCAGCTGTATACCAAACACAAAAAAAAAAAAAAAAAAAAAAAAAATCACACTACAAACAACATGGTTACTCTGTAAACTTATTTTCAGCTACCATAACAGGTTTGATATCCAAAAGCAGATTTCTGGCATCATTGAAATATTCAAACAACAAAATTGATACAAGTACTTATGGTCTTGTATCAACAGAAGTACATTAGGCTGAGAATAGATGTGATAAGGTTTGCAAAATAGATTCAAAAGTATCAAAACTAAATAAATTAAAAAATTTATCTCTTTGCACAAGTGTGTTTGTTATCTAGAGACAGCAAGTGACCCTTCCACTGAAGAGATTAATTTTTTTAACATTAATTTTACAAATACAGTTAATAATGCAATGTTGAGGGAGTACATACAAAGGTATAAACAAAAATAACATTATAAAGGATTTTTGAACATCTTTTACTCATTTTCATGTTCTGTTACAATTCAGTTATGTGAAGAGTGCAGGTGTTAAAATAAAATATTACAGGACATCTAAAAATTATGTTTGTTGAAAACTGAAAGGTAAAATATTCAGCTTTAGTAAGAAAAGCTGCTGTATTTTTTGTAACAGCTTTTCTTATCTGAAATAGTACAGCAGACTAGCATTGCAGAAAAAAAATAATTAATAATAGTTTAAAGTGAAGCAGCAATTCCAACTATTAATAACACTAACAAATGAGCAACAGGAATTGCCTCTGTAAATTAATGATTGTGATGTATTCTGATGTTTTGAGGAAACAACAGTAAATAACTATGTTATTCAGTTTAAAAGTGGGTTGTACAAGTTTTAGTAACAACTGTTGTATGAAGCACTCCAAAATCATGTCAAAAACCTGCATTATCGCCTTAAAAAGGAACACAATAACTCATATTGTATATATCAGAACTGAAAGACATAGGCCATATGCATACTAACAGCTAATAACAATTTCGCAGGTAGGACTAAAATCTGTTTTGAAGTACACTTTTGTCAACACAGGACAGCATCAATCATAAGCCACCCAAGGAAAACTGTTATTGTCTTCATTACAAATGCCAGAGAACAGTTCCTAAGTTGAAAGGCAAATTTTGCAAAATGAGAAAAAAAAAAAGGTGTGTGCTCTGCAGCTATCCCAGTGTCCTTGGTGTTTTACACACTGACAAGATGTCCTTGCAACTGCTATGCCAAGAAACTCCTGGCAACAGAAGACCTCAAGTATGGACCACGGCCTCACACTTCAAGGCACTATACGAACTCTAGTATAAAAAGCCATCTTCTATACTCAAAGAAAAATCTTACAGTTTGAATGAAGACAGCAAACAGGGAGCTATAAGCAAATTAATAAAAAAAAAAAAACTCACCTACATTCACAGAAGAATAACAACCTGATTTGTCAACAAAAATAAGAAACAAAGTAGGATTTGAAGGACTACAACAGGGTTGTTTTAAAGATCCATAAACAGATCTTTCTGAAACAAAGAACATAAATATTCACTATTGAAAACAATAAGATTGAGTCATGGAAGGTGTTTTTATGGGTGAAAGGAAAAGACAGAAATCAATGAGGTACAACAGACAGAGTGGGGATGGTCCCTGAAGGATGCCAAAGGTGTATCAAACAAACTGCTAATCAATGATGGAGGAAGATAATCATTGACGACATATACAGAAAAAGTAGATGATCAAAACAATCAATGCTCTTTGAAGCAACATTCTAGAGAGATCACAGTGAAGCAAATCAAATTGTCAAATTCAGGAAGTGAACATAATAATAATAATCAAGGTGATTAGATTAGAGCCCAGACTGGAGCTTAGTCAATGAGTAAGCACAATACAACTTTGTGCACATTATGTGGAAAGTGCTCGCAGAACTTAGCAACAGTCTGGAAAATCTGAAGGTTCTGAGATAAGTCTAAGTCAAGAAGGAAGTCAGACTCACAAAAGTGTTGCTGATGTCCACACAATTAATAACACAAAGAAGGTCTATGAAGGAAGTCCAATTCCTTCCTGAAAGACAGTAAATTCAAGCATAAGACACTACCAGCTGGAGATATCAGGGATAGACTAACAGTTTGGACAGGAGCAGAACAGAGCTCCCTTAATTTGTGTTTGTGAATGAAACTCTACCCTAACAGGGAAAGAAGTGAAGAAATTAAGAGGAAAAACAGATGCAAGATCACCACAAAAAGCTGGCTGGGACGTGTAACAGAACCAGGAGAAATAAAAAAAATAAATAAATAAATAAATTTGAAAAAAGGAAAGAACAGTCAATTGCGCTGAAATTAACTGACAGGTCAGGAAGTACCAGATTTGGCTAGGAAGTTAATGGAGACCTTATCGAGAGTTAACCTCGAGAAATTAAACCATTGGATGGGGAGGGATAAAATCTGAGGAAAGGTGCTTCAGAGCAAGTGTGAATTCAGATCAAGTTTAACTGTAAAAGGGATAGCTGTGGGGTGCTGGGCGTATAGCTAGATTTAACTGTCATAAAGGAAAGCCCTGTTGTTTTCAGAGGCTGGTTTTTGCTTCTTCGTGTGTGAAACAAGGAACAGAGTAGATCTCTACAGTAATAGAGGAGAGCAAAAGAGCAAAATTAAAGGAAGAAGTGAGCACAAGGAGAGTGAGAGAAATTCAAATTTCTGAGAGAAAGTGATAGAATAAAAACAGAATATACAAGAAACTTCAGTATCTACAACTAGCAAGAACAAGAACAGAGCTCAGAGGGAGAAAGCACATACCAGACTCTGTATGTACATGTATGTTATTGGCACTCACTGTCAAAGCTTCGGTATCAAGAACAGATAAAAGTCACATACAGAAGTGTGCTATAGCAATAGTAATTGCTACAAAAAGGACTCCCGGCAAGTAAAGTTAACAGCAATATCCAAACTTCAGAATAAATTATTTCAGTGTTTGAGAGTTCTTTTAGGTAAAACCTTGCCCTGAGGAGAGCAGTACTTGCACTTAAAGAGAAAACTAACATCATTTCCTTACCAGTGCCCTCAAACAGATACTCTGCTCTTCTTCTACACCATAAGGAATATTACCTTTGTTAACATACCTATTGTTTCAAAGTCTGTTTTTTAAAAAAGGCATCCAATGACCATAACTAGGTTGATTCCCTTCTTCTGGAACAGACTGAATGTGACATACTGACAGACGTCTTCCAAACATTTTACTTTGTTGCTGTTTAACAGAAAACAAGGAATGAGAGGCAAAGAAGAAAAACAAGTAAGATGACTTTGGCAAAACAAAACAGAGAGTACAGAACCCTTAAGTCCAAAAAGCAGAGGTTACTCTTTTCCATTTGCCTATTCATTATCAGGGTTCAATTGACTAGAAACATGTTGACAAGTCTTGAAATAGCAGCTGAAGGAAAGTAAGATAGCTTATTGGTAACTCCACATATTTCCAGTGAATCTACCTCCTATACAAAAGGCAATACTGGAGAAGAAAAAACAAAGCTGCTCAGGTCAAGAAAATACAGAGGATGACCCTCTGAGTAGTGAACAGAAGGTAACAGGAGCTGAGATCTGTGTGCTTCCTTCAGTTTCTTCCCACCCTGCAGAAAGTTCCAGATCCCTCAAAAGAGAAGGAATGCAGTGCTTTGGCTAGATGAACAGCACAAGGTTTAGGACTATCAGGCAGTACTACATTAAGTAATGTCTTGCAGACAGATAACAGTATTTTGTAAAACTAGATGAAATTCAAGGATACTAAAACCATTACATTATCCTTACACTGACTCCAATCCCATTCAAATTGTTGAAACTGCATCATCAAAGACTAGTGTCCCTTTTCATCAGCATTTTACAGAGAGAGAGATCGAGGAATTTTGTGTTGAGATTTCAGTCAAATTTAAAAATGTATATTTTGTCAGAATTTCACATTTCAGAGAAAAAAATGCATAACCATTTTCTTTCCCTCCTATACCCTAATGTAATCGGCCATATTGCAGACAGGAAAGTAGAAGCTGCTAGACGACATACTGCAGTCAAGAGAACCAAAATAATCCACCGACGATATAGAACAAATTTCAAGTGCACTGTATCTGTTCCATTCAATACTGCCAGTAAAGCACTCTTTGTAGCTGTGTTCACCAATCCCTGTTCTCACGAATGAATAAAGATTAGCACCAGCTTGTACCATATATTACTGTTTCTCCAGACCAACTCTACTCCATCTCTAGAACATGATTCTTGAGTCAAATGCAGGTTAAAAGAGATAATACATAGAGTATTTGAGAATGAAATTCTGAATACAACAAGCAGAAATACAAAATTGTCGTAGATAATCATATTAATCCTTTATCTGGGAAAAAGAAAAAAAACAGAAACATCTTTTATGCTAAATCACCATCTCTAAGGCTTAATTATTCATCAGATAGCACTGCAACATTGTATTTTCTTACGTGTACTACAATAGCTAGGGGCTGCACAAAATAGATTAAATAATTTCAACAGAGCCCAAAATACATATGGAACCCTAATTCTGCCTCGAAGTGCCTTTTCATTTAGATGAGCACTTTTATATAACATATACACAGAACGCTGGGCAGAAATCTTTGCAGTCTAAGTGCTGAGCATTTATTGAAAGGATTGCAATACAATGCAGAAACAAGAGTGAAAGTAATCGCTGGTGAAAATAAAATGAAAAGCTCTTCCTTTTTATAGACTTCACTTTGACAATATTTTTTTTTCTTTTTTCCAAATGTAAGGGGTATTTCTTCTGCCTGGACTTTAGTGTTTTCTCCCTGCTAATTGTGAAATAATTCACAAAGGAATCCCACTGAAAATCAACAAATAATAGTGATAAGTGACTCATAACTGTACTTAGAAGTTGGGATCTTCATGGGTCCATCTTGCAGCCTATCCTGAGTAACGGCTTTATTAATGACGTGGAGATGAAGAAAATCGGACACTTACTGTCACACCCCTTGCTAAGAGTTTGTCTATGCTTGTAGCAGTTTTAAGCTGCTGGGCAGCTGAACTCCACCACAACCACTCTCTCACTTCCCCTCCTCAAAAGGAAAAATGGGGTGGGGGAGAACATACTATAGATAGGGTTCAAGGGTTGGGATACAGACAGGGAGATAGCTCAACAATTACTGTGACAGGCAAAAAAGACTTGGCATAGGGTGATTAACATTTTTTTTTTTTTTCCTATTGCTAACAAGCTAGAGAAGGGAGAAAGAGAGAAGACAAACTAAAAACACCTTCCCCTCATCCACCCTCTTCCACCTACTCCCTCTGAGCAGCACAGGGGAATGGGGAAATGGAAGCTGCAGTCAGTCCTTAACTCTATCTCCACCACTCCTTCAAGGTCAGTCTCTGGCCTTGCCCCACGTGGGATCCCTCCCAGGGGATGCCGTCCTTCCTGACATGATCCTGCAGGGGCTTCTCACTGGCAGCAGCTCTTCGAGAACTGCTCCCACATGGCTCTGTACCACAGGGTCCATCCAAGCCCCAGGAGCAAACTGCTCCAGCACAGGTTCCCTCCACCAGCAGCTTCCCCCCAGACCTCCTGCTCCTGCGTGAGCTCCTCTCCATGGGCTGCAGCTCCAGTCCAGGGCCTGCTCCTGCATGGGCTCTCCACGGTCTGCAGCCTCCTCCAGGCTACATCCACCTGCTCCACTGGGGGCTCCTCCATGGGCTGCAGCATGGAGATCTGCTCCATGTGGGACCCATGGGCTGCAGGGGGACAGCCTGCTCCACCAGGGGCCTCTCCACAGGCTGCAGGGGAGCTTGGTATCTGCCAGGCTGCTTCCCTCTGCATTCTCACACTCCTCCCTCCCAGCTGCTATTGCACAGCAGTTTTTTTCCCTTCCTTAAATCTGCTTTCCAGAGGCCCAACTGTCTTGGCTCTGGCCAGCTGTGGTTCCCAATTTGGAGCCGTCTGAGATCTGTCGTGGAACAACTTCTGGGCTTTGCTCATACAGGCCACCCCTGCAGCCCCCTACTACCAAGCCCTTGCCATGTAAACCCAGTACAATGCTCAAGGCCAGTGAAAAGGTCTGCTGTGGAAAGACCTGTTAGAAGTTGCATTGGGTATATTCCCCATTCACTCTGTACAGAAGGAGTGGAACAGGCTCCCAGGGAAGTGGTCATGACCCCATGAGATTCTGGGGTTCAAGCAGCATTAGAATAGCATTAGAATAGCCTGGGGTTCAAGAACCATTAGAGTAGCACTCTCAGGCATAGGGTCTGATTTCTGTATTTCCTGTGTGGTGCCACGAGCTAGACTTGATGATCTTTGTGGGTCTCTTCCAACTCAGAATATTTTATGATTATATGAACTCAATGTAAAATGCTGGCACAAAGCTTAAAATGTCAAATATGTATTTATATTTTTCTAAGTAGTAAAATACTTGAAAAAATTCAGGAAAGAAAATCTTGCTAAATTGATAGAAAGACCTAATATCAATGGAGTTTATCACAGGATATGTCACAGTAGAGGAAAATTCAGGAGGGAGACA
This sequence comes from Aythya fuligula, assembly GCF_009819795.1. Classification (NCBI taxonomy): domain Eukaryota; kingdom Metazoa; phylum Chordata; class Aves; order Anseriformes; family Anatidae; genus Aythya; species Aythya fuligula. The sequence continues at coordinate 40,211,746 of NC_045562.1, forward strand.
CAAGTATAGTGTTTCTTGACATGTTCAAATGCAAAGCATGTCTTCTGGGATATTATACAGAGTGCAAATACCATTTGATTGAGACGTACTAAGGATCACGCTCTCAAGATTAACAAGAAGGGCTAAGGCAAATAAAGAGCTCCACGGTATGGCACAGTTCAGCAGCGTTAAAAAGATGGAAGGATTATCAGAACGGATTAGCTCAGCAATTAGACTGTAAAAGAAAATACCCAGTCAGTTCATATATTTACAGAACCCTTGGTTCAAACAAAGAAACAGTATTGGAACATGAAAACCTACAAGCCCCAGATTGCATCATCTCTGTCACCAGTGCACACAATGTACTGCAAGTTCATAAATACCAGCAAAACACCAAACTATTTTAGCATTATTTGAAAAATCACCTCTTCAAGGGTAGATCCTCTTTGACAGTGAAAGTGTTTTGGAAAATGGTACATATAATACTAACAGAAGGGACGGGAATCAAACTCATCCTTAGTGACAATACAATACATGGCAGAAGCAAAGAAACTGACAAAAGCCTAATGAAACAAGAACATGATCTCAAAATTTTCACATCAAATGTCAATCAGTATAGAGCAAGCAAGTTACTTTGGTCATATCTTCAAAAAAGATGGCATCAAGTTTGATTGAAAAAATACATCAGTTACAAATACTACACCAAGGTCTGAAGGAATGAAAGCACTCCTGTGCTGAAAGACACAGGAAAAAGAGACCTCGTGGAGAAAGACAGAAGGACAAGAACTGGTACTAGAGACAGCCTATAATAAATAACACTTTACCTGACATACCATCCCCCTGTGTAATACAGAAACAAAAGTGCCCTGCTGGATTTTCATCTTTTGAAGAACAATATAAATAAGTGAGAAACAAAATAAACAATTTACTCAAGATTATAAAGGCAGTCTGTAGAAGAGCATAATGGAGAACTTAGGTACTCAGGAATTAGTTTCTTCCTTCTCGCTGTCCTGAATTTGAGATTGGGAATCAATGCATAGCATATAAAGAGAGAACCAGATTAAATTACATAGATGGTCAGCAAGTAGCAATCCTACCATCAAAAATTCTTTTGCTATAGTGAGCAAGGAGCAATTTGTACATGCAAAGTTGCAGGTACGCAAATAAAAGTCCTATTAGTCTAGGATTATATGTCCCTCAGGTGTGCTCAGGAATAGCCTGATCAGTCAGTGTTGTTGGAAAAAAAAAAAAAAAAGCATTTCAAATCCAGGAAACTCACATCACTATTTAGCTGATAAAAAGCCCATGTTGCAAGGAGGTAGCTCTTCTTACTGACCTTTTATTTTCTTTTCCTTTACACTTCATGCACTCTTTATTAGTTCCATAATAAAATAGGCTTTTAAAGGGGCAAAGCATAAGGATTTAGATGTAGTAGATAAGTTTTTTGTTTGTTTGTTTGTTTGTTTTTCCTACAAATTCCCTACTGATCTTACCAGGAGTACTGCAAATGCTGTAAGGGCAAAGGATGGCTGATATTTAATCTGCTTTCCGATTAACATAAACCCATGTGATTTTTTGTTTCAGTGTTGAACTAGAATTGCTACATGCTATTGTACTAGTGACATCCATCAACATTTACTTTGTACAAGATGATTAAGTGCCTCTGTAGAAGTTTTGATCTATGCCTAAGACATATCTAGTCATGTATTGAATACCCTTTTTTATTATTATTATTAATTGTATTGTGTACTGATTACCAAAATCATAAATACAGAGACATTTTATAAGCATGAATGCTTATTTTCAAACCAGTGCTACCAGACAAATATTTCTGGATTAGGTATCATAGGAAGCTTTGGTTAGGGATGCCAGATTTGGCTTCTTTCTGATCTCAATCCACAGTGAAGCTCCCCTGTGTATAAGCAGGGGTATAACAGTGGCAGTCTATACCTCTGTGAGCTTAAGTAAAAAATTAAAATCACATCTTTGTGCTCCAAAAAGAAAGAGAATATAACCAACCTGCAGAAGTTTTAAAATATTTAGGTTATAATGATCTTCTGTTGTGATGTGTTGATGAAAAAAATGTTTTCCTGATTAAAAAAAAATAATAATTCTAATTTAAAAAGACATACTATTTTGTTTGTGTGTTGCATACTATAAGGTATGCCTCGGAAGTGTTTATCAAACAGCATGTCACACAGTACTAAACCAATTCTTCATGCGTATGAATATCTGCCTCATTTATAGTCTTTGAAGTGAACCCTAAGGGAATATTCATATACATACCCTAATGCTGATTATTTTATCAGCCACAGGAGCAAAATGTGCTTTATCACAAAGACAGCAATTAATGCAAAAACAAAAAGCCCTTCACTTTTATGTCTGATGTTGAAAGAAACTCAGTTACAAAATAATTAATGGGAAATGTAAGCTTCTGTAATACACATTGTGCTCCCTGATGCTTTGCATAAAAAAAAAAAAAAAAAAAAAAAAAAAGTGCTCCATTAGGATTACAAAGGAAATATGTATTTTGTTTTTCTTTTCTGCTCCTAAATATTGTATGCATATTATTATCCTTTCATGTGCCATACACAGCTGCACAGCTTTATGAAACACACAACCTATGGAGTAAATGACACTGCAAGTTAAATCCTGATGGCCTCATACGAGTAATGTTTAATAAAAGAAAAGACCTTAACGCTACACCAATCATTCAAAGTTTTCTCCTATGGACCTGGATTAACATTTTGTTATTTATTTTGTCTATAACACTCTTTTATCCCAAAACAGCCAGAACTCTCTCTCTCAAAAAAAAAAAAAAACAAACAAACAAAAAAAAAACACTAATTAAATGTTTTCAAGTTTCTGAAAAAAAAATCTCTGTAGCTCATACTTTATTTACTGCTGTTTGGATTTTTTAAATGGCTCCTTAAATTGCCCTAACTTTCTTTCTTCTGAAGTGTCATCTGTTCTGAAACAAATGTCAGCCCAAGGACGTAAACTCTTGCAAACTGAAAATTAGATTCATATCAACACGGCTCAGGCCAACCACACACTCCTGTTTGACAGAGGAATGGTGTATCATGCTGCTTGGTTTGCTGGAGAAATATTCATCACACGTGTAGCAAAGTGATAATTTGAACAGTTCTTAGTAGTCTGTCTCAGGAAAACAAACAAACAAATAAACAACAACAACAACAAAAAAAAACTAGCAAAAGTTACAGTAAAGCACTTCACTTTCCCTATTAGAAGTCAATGTTTACAGTGGTCTTTGCCTTATCAACGAAGTTCCAGTGGCAGTAACCAATTTCTGGGAACATCATACAGGTTTTAGTAAACATTTCTATTTGTGATTGTGCCTAAACTCTGACCATCCCAAAGTCCCACTGTGCCAGAGTCTGCACATCACAGATGTGTTCCAAAGAGTTTACAGCCTAAGAGTCAAGTCATGTTTGCCCAACTCATGCACTGTGCATCTAGTCTCAGTAAACAAGGATTGTTGGGCACTTGTAAAGAACACCCCCAGAATGGTGACTCTTACTTGTAGACCATCCCAGAAATCACTACAATTGATAGGTCTTCAAGTGAGTGTTAGGTCTTCAAGAAGCACTTTTGTGACACTAACGAGGTTGATTCTTTTCTGTTGCTCTTATTCACATACCTAATTTGCTTGAGATGTACATGGATTTTTACGAGTGAAAAAAAATATATATCCCTGCTCTTCTTATGCCAAACTAAATACATAGATAGGCTGTTTTCTTCATGATTCCACGTCTTCTTCCTTTGCCCAAAGTGCAACACTTATATCTGAAGAAGAGTTAAAGCAGGGACATAGGAATACCATTAACCACTACAAACATGACCAGGGAGTTTCATAGGCATCTACAGATTTTCTTCTTATGCTGGCTAGAAAACCACCAGTTTCAGATTTTATTTTCCCATGGTTCAGACCTAGCATATTCTTATTCTTATTCTTATTCTTATTCTTATTCTTATTCTTATTCTTATTCTTATTCTTATTCTTATTCTTATTCTTATTCTTATTCTTATTCTTATTCTTATTCTTATTCTTATTCTTATTCTTATTCTTATTCTTATTCTTATCCTTATCCTTATCCTTATCCTTATCCTTATCCTTATCCTTATTATAGAGAGTGCCCTTAGTAGTAATCTGTCAGAACTACTGGATCTGTTCATATCCAAGTTCGAAGAACCTTGTTCTCTGAACCAGCATGCCTTTTGCTGATTTACAAATATGCTTGCAAGGCTGGCAAAGTTAATTAAAGTTAATAGAAAATTTTTAAGCAAAAAGAAAAAATAGAGCAGTAGGAAAAATTAATTAAAAAATGATCTATCATCTGAAAGCTGCAGCAGGGACTGCATTCTCACAGGGGATACAAATGACTGCCATTTTATACTTTAACTTCTTCCAGACAGTACAGCACAACAGACTCATCAACTCTGTCCGTGTAATATCTTCAGACTAATGATTGGGCTTAGGTTGCTAGCTAGGGATTTCCTCATTCATTACGCTCAACATATCTACCAGGTCTCAAAACAGCACAGACATTTTTTTTTCTTCTCATCTTCGGCAGAAAGGAAGTAAAGTTCTGTCATTGTGGCTTAGCACAGGCTCAGATGTCCTTTCCTTCCTTAGCTTACTTACCTTCCTTAGATCTACTCATCCTCTGAGAATTTTAGCATGTCATCAACACTGTGTCCCTTTATCTGTCCACCTGCATAACACAAAGGCCCACAGCACACAGAAGAGAAACAATTCTCTAATTTTTGTAAACTAGTTACGATATCCAGATGCAATGTAATGCAAAACTCCAAAATTCTTATGACACTATTTGAAACTTTTTGCTGTTACAACAGAGTACTTATAAAGGGTCAATCTGTATATACATAAATGCTATGGTTAAATACAAAGAATGCATTTCCAAGATTATTTTATTTTAATGTAAAAGCACCCATTATTATGGCTGAGAACCAGCAGTAGCACAATTTATCACTGCTTCATCCAATACTTTTTTTAGGCCATGGATAAATCACTTCTGTTTACCAGAATTTATCTTCTTGGGAAATGAAAGTATTACCTTGCAGAACTATTGTAAAAATCAAAATCACCAACAGTCTCATGTTCTTAAGATACAAAGTATCTTAAGTATAAGTATGGAAGTAGTAGGTATGTATCCTGACTCTATTCCTTGCATGGAAATTGAATGTTGGAATTGAATGACCCTAAATAGGACCTGAACTTTCTTAGTTCCTCTAAGAATCAGGCTATCCTTGTTTTACTATGAAACATTTGCCTAATAGGCAGAATGTCTTCCTTTCTGACACGTAAAAAAAATAAAATAAATAAATAATAAAAAAACATTAGAAAGAAATACCAATCTGGATTTGAAAAAAACTAAATATATATATATTATGTTTATATATATATATATTTATATTTATATTATATATATATTATATTATATTTATAAAATATATATATTGTAATATATATATATTGTAATATTGGTGACTCCTTTCTGTTGTTTCAACACCATTAGTCTGGGGAATACCCAGATTCTGTCCAAATTCAGCATTTACCTACTTTTCCATCAAGCCCTAGTGAAATGGTAGCTTGGGAAAACACAATCAGATCCTCCTCTGTATACTGATAAGAAACACTTCATATATTGCCAGGCCCAGGTAGAAGTTTTCTTCAATAACCAATGGCATATATCAATTCAATTCAACCAGAAATGAAAGAGATACAAACTTCATTCCCTGTCTTTGTGATGTCAAAAGGTTAAGAGAAACCAAACACATTCTTTTTCAACGGAGAAAGAGAACAAACTTTCCTCAGAAATTTTCAGCTACATTGCCTCATCAATTTCCCAACTTTTATTGTTTCAACCTACTCTCTTCAAAAACAGAGAAGTATTCATAGCATAAGCATTCTATGTATTATAACCATTAAAATACTGTGTATTTCTCTTCTAAGTATAACACCCATGCTGAAAGAAATTAAGAACTGAGCTAGTTAATCTGGCACAATCTTATCTCCTTTCTTCTAGCTAACACCAGTATAGTATGTGGCAAACCAATTGTAAAGCTAAATTTTTATGGTCACCAGAGCTGAGTCTCCCCCTCCTCCAACATTCTGGTTTTAATCTACTTGATATGGTTAAACACTGCTTAACTATAATCACCAATGTTAAATTTTCAGGTAATTTTCAGTTAATTCAACATTTGATTACTTATTCCAAGAGTTCACTGTATGCTACACACCCCTCTCAGTAACACTCAGTCACTAGAAAATAAAGAGTGCAAGATTTTCTAAAACAGTGAAAACGAATTTGTGAACTAAAATAAAAGAATTAGTTATAAGAAAGTTTTTGCAATACTTATTTGGCTGTAAAGAAGCAAAAATCTTCCACGTCGTCTGGATTAGTTTTAAGAAGGATTAAGAAGGCTAGTTCTATAGTACACAAAGTGAAATTTTGTCACTTGCAGAAAAAAAAATCTCATATTTCAACACTGAAATGAAAGCATCACTTCAATAAAGAACATTGTGTTTCTCTGGCACCAAAATGCCAGCCAAATTCTTGACAACGCTGGGGAGAATATGGATGCTGTCAGAGCATTTTTATTTTTCCACCCTTCTATCAGCAATTTCCATATGAATCCATTTTCTAACTCTAGGCAACAACAATGCATAATGTCTTGAATATAAATATACATTTTGTTGGTAAACAGCAAGAAAATATAAAGAGGTTTCATATGTTTACACAAATATATTGCCTGATACCCTCATTAGTTCAAGTCATCTCATAACCTATATACCATGCTGTAAAGGTCAACGAAGTTGGAGAAGAAGGGGAAAAAAAAGAACTGAGATAAAGTCCCCTATAATAAATACATTGGATTCATATCAATGAGTTCTTACCAACTAGGACTGTACAGGACTGAACTAAAGAATATACTGGGTTACTTCCCCACCCAAGATGTATCACCCTAAAATTGTATCCCAAGTTCTTTTTCTTTCTTCCTCAGAGTTCATTTTTCCTTTGCATAATTTCATTTCAATTCTGTCTCCTACCATTCCACTCAACACACAAGTACATGGATGACCTGGGCTCTCTAGGAGGAACCTCTCTAGGTTCTAAGGAGGGAGTTTATTTAGGGCTGATAAGAAACTCATTGAAGCACTTGAATTCACTTCAATTCACTTTTATTCTTTAGCATCTTTTGCATATTATTTGTTTACTTTCAGAAAATATTACTTTTAAAGATCAGAATCACAGTCTCATGTAAATATTCCAAAATGAAATGGGTTTCATATTTCTCATCAGTACAAATAATAACATTTTTGGTCAATTATATACAGACAATTCAATCATCATCCAAAAGGAAGAATTAAAAATAGAAAAAAATAACATTATTTGGAATAGCATGTCTCAAGACAATATTTTGAATGAAGTGATAGCTCAAGAAAGACTGACATGGCCAGATTGATAAGAATACTCTTAAAAGCTATCATAGTGTTAGATAATATAAAAAATAAATAAATAGAGTAGGTTGTCCATTGCAAGCATTTTGTGTTTCATAGCAACAGCAACTTTCAACTCCTTATTTTAAATTTAAATAGTAAAGCTGCAGTATTTCAATCAGAGCAGAACAGCATTCCAGACCATATTAAATTATTTGTATTGTTGTTAGACACTTAACTCCACAGTACTTTCACTGAATGAAATACTTATCTATATCATACTGTTTAAAACAAATCAAATGTGTAAGACAATACACAGGAAGTCATATTAATCTATTATGTTAAAATAGAAAATTAATTAAATATCAATTGAAAAATGTGCTTAACGCTATTCAGAATGAAATGTGATTATTTTACATTTAGTATTGCAGTAATAGTAGCATGTTTCTAGTTAGAGTACCATTACGAGTTTCAGATTGAGATAAAATTCTCAATTGATGTGAAGCCATCATAGCCATACTTCTTCACATTAGCAGAACTTCTACACATCTCAATTCAGACTGAATTTTGAAGCCATCAGTAGACTGCTCACCTGTTGAGAAAAAATCTTACTTCTAAAAATAGTTTTCAACTACCTTTGAGCTGTTCTTGACTGGCTGATGGGGTGAGAGGAATATGTTATTAGTCTGTACCAGAAATCTTAAAGTAAATGAGTTTGACTCAATCACAAAGCTACCTTAATTCCAGCAAGACAGCTTTCCAATGTTTTGCTGGTACTATTTAAGCATCAGAAACTCTATTCACAGCCTTTGCTAGAACAAAAATTTAGCCTTTGCCTCAGAGACTTCAAGCCTCCGTTCAAGGCATTACAAACTACAAGAAATTATAGGAAAGAAAAGATCATGGCCCTTACAGTTCATCCAATGGCACAACTTTAGATGATATATCTAACGGGTGTTCTAAAGGTGAATAGGTATTCTAAGAAGGGATATCTGTAGATGTTTTCCATCCTAGACAAGAAACTTGACTGTTCAACTTGCCATGCTCTTTTAATGAAAGCATCTCTAAAGCTTGATTTATCATCAAAGCTTCACATACATCAAATTTATCTGTGGATCTGCTTCAGGGAAATTATTTGTGGAGTCTAGCTCATTCAACAGAAATATGCCACTTACTCCTTTAAAAGAAAAAAAAAGAAACTATGAGTTAAAAGGGAGATGGCATGCACTGGTAATCCTGCTGATTTCAGGGTGCATGCAATTAAATGCATTACCTCATGTAAGCAGAGGCCTATACAAGTGTCTGAGTACAAACATCTTCACATAAATAAATGTGCAAAATCAGGAACTTCAGTTTTGTAAAATTAATACTTTCCTTTGATTAGTAATAAATGCATTGCTGGCATGTTTAATATGATTCTTTATTCAGATAAATTACCATTAATTTGAAAGCATAAGAGAATTAAATTCCATGAAGGAGGCTATAGGTCAAAATTAAATATGTATTGGCCTATTTCTGTTGTTTTCTTTATACTCAGATTGCTTAAGCAGATACAAGTAGTCTCTGGGAAAGGAGAAATATTAGGAGAAATAGTTGAAATATAGCAAAGCACACAGATATAAAAAAATAAATTGTGTCCATTTCAATTACCTTTTTGGCTGTCATTAAATAGAGCGAGAATATGGAGATTCTTTTAAGGCACTACGTGATACTGACACTTTAATTATGTGTATGTCCTGTCAGAATGGCAAAGCAGTTAACACACAGGTGACACCAACTTTGTCTTTTCTCTTATATTATGTCATTAATAAATGTAAGTTCATGTAATTAGGTCTGTTTCCATGCTCATCAGATTTTACCAATATTAAAATATGGTATGTATCACTACTTGCTTAATACAAGTAAGCTCATGCTTTCCACCTAGCACTTCAAGAAACTCTGACTAAGTATTGTAAAGGGTCTTTGGGGGTTACAATATTCTAACTAAAACAAGTTACCATATTTCTAAAAAATACCAGAAAACATCCTCTACAGCAAATTAATCCCTTTATTACATTACAAACCTAACACGTTAGTGACCAGGTGACTTCCAGAAATAGCAATGAAATGGGAAGGTATGGACAAAGTCAGCTTTAATAATGCATTTTCAACTCTTGCTTATGTACAGCATGCATAAACAAGGTAAATTAAAATCTACATAGAGAACAAATGTGTTTATAATAAAATTTGGGAAGTGTGTCGATATACTAAAAGCTGGCTAGATCTCTGACAGGCATGTACTTTCACAGAACTCTTATATTGCAACCTGAAACCTTTAATGTCTATGTATCTTAAGACCTCATTTCAATGCATCCTAAAGACAGTCCTTGCATTACCTTGGTGGATCTTTTGACTGGGCTTTTGAAGTATAATGCAACTAATTAAGGTGGTTAATTCCACAGACTTGCAAGTACCACCAGAGCCTTATCATATCATGTCTTACAATATCAATACTTCCATAGTTTTCTTCCTCTACCCAGCTGAAACTACTGCATAAACATTCTGCAGCACAACAAAACCTGCAAGACTTATGCTGTAGGAAGAATTTGCAGACTATATTCTGCAGGACTTATGGGAGTGCAGAGCTGTGAATATTCCACTTCTTCACCCATCTACAGACGGTAAGACTATCAGTGCCTTCCAGCCAAAAGGCAAGAGCTGGCTAATGGTGAGCAATGCCATAGATGTGCCAAAGGGCAATGAGTCAGTATCAAAATCTAGGCAGACTAATACAGATTGCTTTGTTACTAGATTCTGACTGTATTAATGCAAACCCATCTTCTGGAGCCTTAAATAGCTCACTGATTAAGTCAAATTAAAAAGCAAACTGAAGGAGAGGAAGGCCTTTGTCCATGGTGCTGCAGAAAAACAAGGCTCAACAAAGGAATGAGTAAGATGCTTCTCAAAATACTGTAACCAAAAAAAAGCAATACAGTGTATAATTCTCAAAATACTTTTCTAAATAAGAATTGTTAGGTGAAACTAATATTTCACCCACCACAGCTGCAGACATTCAAGATGAATAATTCCCAGCTCCCTCAAGGAAAAAGGAAAAAGAGAAGAAAAAGAAAAAAGCAATATCTAACTTCAGGTTCTTCCAATAATTTCTTCATCTTTGGAAAAGTCACACATTTATACAAAACACATATTTAGTTTTTATCTTTCTTTAATGGAATTTTCTGTTAAAGCTACTGGAGCTGGAAACTAGAAGCAATTTCCATAAATTTACTTCTGCTTCTTTTGAAAACAAACAAAGCAATATTTTTCTCCTTGTTATATATAATTTTCTCTCCTGGCTATCTAATTTAATTTATATAACTATTTTTATAAGTTCTTTTTCTCTTCATATTGTAATAAAATGGAAAATCTATTGTTTTGCTGTATAGCCTCTCTTAAAAGCTCTTATTGTTGTGTTAAATCAATGCGTATCGAGGCTAATCTCTGTAAGTGGATTTTCTCTCTCATGCTTCTATCCTTTTTCTCTCCGTTACAGCTCACTGATCAACTTCATGATGAGAAAGGTAAACTGCAGAAGAATACAGCCTTGTCCACTCAACATCCCAAGGGTTTTCACATTTCACACAATCACTATGCAGAAACAGAGCACGGAACATGCTCTTCTTACTAATAAGAGTATCTTTGTCAGTTCAAGGTCAATACGTGCTTGCTTCAAAGATGATCTGGAATTTCAAACAGCTACTGAACAACCTATGAAGTCTATCTCGGAACAGAAGATTATACAGCCAAAGAGTTTAAAAGACTGGGAAAGGACCAAGAAGTGACAGATCTATAATGATAGAAACTGCCTACTATCAGTAGGCAGTTGCCTATCAGTAACTGCCATGCTTACAATTCCTTCTGTTCCTCTTTGCATCCTCTCACATTAAGTGACCCCACCTGCTCACACAGTTCCAAATACCAGTGCTCCACAGACAGCTTCCCAAGTCCAGTTTTCTTTCCATAACATAAACCACTGCAGGCAAATCAGCTGAAAAAGTTATTAGCATTACAGGAAAGGAGAAGAAAACAAAACAAAACAAAACAAAACAAAACAAAAAAACACTTGACAAGGTGTTTGGTAGGTTAAAAGACAGCAACTATGGGAATGAGTGTTCTCTTCCCAGTAAGGCTATTCTCTTCTTGTCTGTGAAACAGTGACACCATCAAATATTAAAGAAAGGGATTTTTCAAATGTAGTGTTATTTAAAATACCAAAACTAAACTGAGTGCAAATGAGAAGAATCCAATGCACTGGGACTCACCAGTACCATGTATTGCCATTATTTGAAACAAAGAGTTGTAGTTTAATCCTTAGGGCTTTTGGCTTGTTTGAATTAATTTGATCGTTCATTGAACACAAATGCAGGTAATAAAAGCTATGTTTTATCTCAAAATAATTTTACCTTTTATTGTAAAGAAATTGATTATATATGCCTCAGACTCAAAAAGGCACTATCACACGTAAATTTAAGAGTGACTTTTGCAAGCGTGGACAAGGCATTCACAACTAAAGTCTACAGTTATTAATTTGTTCAAAATTATGAACACCTTCAAATATTTTGCTAAGTCAGTTCTTTAATCATCAAATCCAGCACTTCCCAGAGCTCAGCGCTGACCACCAATTATTCATGGGTATCAAGGTACATTTAATTTATTTCTGAACAATGTAACTCAATATTAGGAATGGAATATTACTATTTTTCCCGTTAATTTTATTTTTAATGTGTAATTTTCAGAAAAATAACTTGAACTTTTAAAAAAATATTTTAGAATTTGTCTGTTTGGAAATTGATATTAGAATTGGGAAACTTCTGTTTCCACTGTGGTAGATTTGAGTGCTTTATAATAAATATCTCACAAAACAAAAGCCAGTACACCAAGAACATTCACACCTATATCAATGTCTATCAACATTTTTTTCTAGCAGGTGCTCCACTAAAATATATTAATGAATGGCACACGAACTGGTCTTTTAACATATAATAAAATAAATATTTAAGAGGGAATCCTAACAGAATTTAATTACAGGGATTAGATGTCATTCATGAAGAGGCTTTTATTATTTATTTGAACAGCAGATATTCAATGTAACTCATTTAATCATGGCTATAAGGTTATTTAACTAGCTTAAAATGTGAATTAAATTAATCCCATATTCCATAAAAACATCTTAATTAAATAATTAAAAGCTACCTCTTCTAAGCTGATTAACAGCATTGAAGAAAAAATAGTTTGATAGTTGAAAATCATATTCTGGGGGCAGCATATTAACTATGGAGAATTTATATTTTAACTGATTAAACTCACTACAGGGATCTAAATATTTATGATTATTCTGGGAATGACACCACCATTAATGGCTCTTAAACTCCTATGGAATGACTAAAGTGTGCTTGTTAACACAAAATGCTTGTTAAGCAATTCTGAAAATGCAAATGATGCTTCCCAAATGACATTTTCTTTTTTCACTCAGTTTAATCCCCCTGGAGCTAATACAGGTATAGTCAAATAATCACATATAGGGAAAAATATTTTAATGCAAACATATATTTCAATATTTGAAATTGTTCCTCTGAAACACTTTTTCTTTGCTTTCATTCTTGGAAAATAAAGAACAAGTGAAAAAGCTACTGATCATCATTAGAGCTGCCAAGGAAATTTCTACTAAAATTATTTAATTATAAAAATATCAAATTCATTAAAGCCTTTGGTGAGTTTTAGAGCATCTAGATTTATTATTATAGCTATTATTATTTTGACATAAAAGAACAAAAAAAATTTAACCAGATTATACAAAAAATGATTATTCAGCCAAAATAAAAATATTGAGAAACTAGTAAATATTAAGTTACATAAAGAAAAATAGTTTAACATTAATCTTGAGTAATCTCAGTGGTTAATGAATTTGTCTGTAAAGTGGATAGGCTAGTGCTACCAGCCCTGGCCCATATCCTTGAAAATTATTAGAAAGAAGCTTGTGAAAGGAACCTTCTGCAAAGGTTTATTTACTTAAGGGATAGCTGATGTCAAAATACCCACAACTTCATGTTCTGCTGATGATCTAGTCAACATGATCATTTGACTCAGATTCCCAATCAAGTAAACTCTTGATCACATGTATGTTGTAACCACATTACTCTTCTTATCATCAACCACTTAAATTTTGTTTTAAATTTTTTTTTTTTTTTTTTTTTTTTTTTTTTTTTGTTAATGAAGATTTAACAGAAACTTAGCATTTCTGCATAGCCCCAGCCATACAAATTACCTTCCTGGCAGAAAGCAGCAAGATGACAGGCATCCTCTTAAAAATGCAGTCTTATGCACATTTCTTGAACAAATTGATATTCTTTCCCTTCCAGTATTGATCACCATGCACTTCATTTGTTAGCATTCAGAGGCAAAATTATTAACACTAGACCCAGTTAATCCTCAACTGCATTTTACTGAATTCCTCAAATTAACCTTTAAGGAACTTATGGGCCACCATCCCAGATAGCACTAGCACTGCAATCTCCCTCCTCTTGCCTCCCCTCACCCTCAGCTGAGAGGCTGGCTTTTCCTGACAGTTGCAAACAAATTATTTGTTCCTATTATTTGTTCCTCTAAGTGAGCACACACCTAACAATCAAATGAAACAAAAATAAATAAATAAATAAAACAAAAAGCACCACAGAATAATGAGAAAAATAGGGGGGTAGGGTAGGGTAGGGTAGGATAGGGTAAGGTGAAGGGAGAAAAAAAAGAAGGGGGAAAAAAAGAAGGGGGAAAAAAAGAAAAGAAACACCCTCTGGCACTTTTTATACCAGGTAGTAAATGTTATGTTCCTTAAATACGAAGCATTCAAGAAGCAGCACCAACTACATTGGTCGATGTTTGTTACTGTATGCTGTGAGTTGTTTCAACCAAATATATGAGATCTACAATGATACATCCCTATATCCAATGCACAAAAATTTCCACTGCCCTCTTTTCTCATGGTCAGATTCTCTTTCTCCCTGCACATATCCACCCTTTGGTCTGCTCACCCCTACACTCCCTGAACTATATGAGGCTTGATAAATCATGATAATACTTTGATTTAAGAAAAAAAGTTAAGCAGGCAACAGAACTGATATCTAACTGATAGAAACATAATTTGCCTGTGAACCAGTATGGAAAACATCTTACTAAGTCCTATTTCCAAACAAACAGCAATCCAATGAACTCTAGTACCTAATCCAGTGAAGCTTGGTATCCTATAGATTTGTGCCTGTGGTTGATTGACCTTGCTGTTTATTGAAGATGTAAGCCCCAACTCAATCTCTTTCTGAGCCTAGGACATTTATTTTGTTTTTACAGGATAATAAAGTAATGCAGCATCTGTCTCATTTGAGCATGTTATCCACCTACTTATTTTAATATTGTTTTGTCTCTGAGACCTTTATCACACTGTCAAACATGGCCAAAATAGATGTGTATGGCTGAAACACATCTAAAAATTATCAGAGACAAATACTATATGACTGAAAAAATCTTGTTTCTCTAGGAAAACAGACTGAAATTACCAAAGGAACATTGTTTCTACACCTTCTCCAGCAGTAAGGTCATCTCAGGTTCCTTCTGATTCTGAAAACTTTTCTCCATGTTTTTTCTCCATTAAGTATTTCACATCCTATTAACTCACCAAAAATCATATAAGCTAGCTCATTTTGATCCTACTACACCATAGACCCTAGTTAAAATTTATGCAAAAGATGCCAATTCTTGCTCAATTGCTACAGTTCTTAAAATTTTTATGAGTTAGGGATACCTTTTCTAATGTTCCATTTCAATTTATAATATTTTTAGCTATAACAGAGTCCATAATGAAAAAAGGGAAATAATTCCTTTTTGTTCTTAAACATTTATTTAAATCAGTATCAAAACCATATGCAGAACTGTGGTGGTTTTACCGTACTAGGCAGCTAAACACCACAACTGCTCTCTCACTCCCCTGCCTTAGATGAGGAGGGGAAGAAGTAAAGTAAGTAACAACTCATGGGTTGAGATAAGGATAATTTAATTAAAGGGAAATAATAATAATAATAAGGAAAGATTATTATTAACTAAACAATTTAACTAAAGGGGAAAAAAAAAAAGGAAAGGAGGAAATAGAGGGGGAAAAGAAAAAAAAGGGAGGAAAACAAACAACCAAAACAAATAAAGGCTATGTGAAAGTGCAGAAGAAAGAAATTACTCTCTACACTTCCCACAAATAAGCGATGCTTGACCACATCCTTGAAGCAGGGCCTCAACGCACGTAGCCAGTGTTCAGGAGGAGGACCGACATTTTCACAACAAGAGTCCACCCCTTCCCCCTTCTTCCTGTTTCCACATTTTATTGCTGAGTGTGACACCACATGGAATATCCCTTTGGTTGGTTTAGGTCAGCTGCCCTGGTGATGTTTCTCTTCTCACTTTTTTGCCCACCCCCTAGGAGGGTTAGAGAGAGTCATGATGCTGTGCCAGCACTGCTCAGCAGTAGACATAACACTGGAGTGATAACACTGCTGTTCTAGCTACAAGTGCAGAGCACAGCACAGGCTGCTGCAGGGAAAGTTGACATCTCAGCCAAACCCAGTACAAGTACATACAAGATTTTCATTAAAAAATGGTATTAAAATCTTTAGGAAGTTTTAGAAGAGCTACAGAAATGCTGACTATCACCTGCAAAGCAATAAATAATAGACAAACTGTTATTAGCCTTAAGTACAATCTCCAGTCTTACTCCTAGCTTGATAAAGCCAGAGTGGCAACTTTTCCTCATTTTCACAAAGCCCCAAAACTTTACTTCCTTAAGAAGAAGAAGAAAACAAAACAAAACAAAACAAAACAAAACCTCTAATTGCATAGTAATACTTATTGTATCTTTCAAATCAACTACCTACCAGCAAGCCAATTAACAACACGTGGTAGAAAAAAAATGTACACAGATCTGCAAGGACTACTTTTGAATGTGGAAAACTTGGTCAGTCTCATGAGAGAAAAACACAGGGAACACTCTCTCAGTAAACTGAGTAGCAAGTAAAGACTACTGAAATTGTTTCAAGCTACTTATGCTGCTCTTTAGCATAAATGCTCATAAATCTCATAGACTATCCTTCATTTAAGCAGAGCAAAAATGTGAATGTTTAATTTTCATGACAGCTAGAAAAAAAATGATTTTATGATGAATTTCCAGCTTTTGAGAATCTTTTGGACCTTTCCAATTGCATAATTTGTTTTCCATTTCCTTTTTTTTTATTTTTTTTCTTCTGTCTTCAGCTTACAAGTGCTGCATCTCAGGATACAGGGATTGTAAATTCAGTTCTCCTTGTGCGTTTAAATACATGGTTTAAGGAAAAAAAAAAAAAAAAAAGAAACAAAAAAACTATGGATCCAGTGACAGACATGAAAAAGTACAAAATATCCCATTGCTCCCTTTACGGAAGTAGTATAACATATGGTTAGCGTGAGGCTTTTCTCATCAGCTCAGAATGACGCAAAATGATCCAGTTAGAATCAATTTGCATGTATAATAACAGAGCAGAGTGTCTACAGATTTGTAAGCCAAAAGAAAAAGTATTTGCAACTTTGGGAAATGAAAACTTCAAGTTGCAGACAGCTTTAGCTGATCTTAAATCCCACACAACTACTAGCTAATTCTCAGTAAGGCATGCAGGGAATTTAACAAGCAATTCACATCATTATCAAAACTCGCTGCTAACTCTGAGTCCTTATATGCTGAAAACCTACCCTCTAGTGTTTACTAATAGCATCCACTTAGTGTAGCAGGTGAAATACTGATTACTTAATTTATTTCTTAGTCATTTTGAAAACCTCCCACCACATTTATTTTGCATATTCTGCTTTTCTTCATCTTCTGATGAAGGCCACTGAGAAATCCTCAGAGATAGAACAGGACTGTGGCACAGCAAACAAGCATCACAGCATGCATACATTAAAGGGCACTAGGGTGCAACACAAAACTCTTCTCAACAGTCCATTTACATACTGTGAACTAAATACAGTCACTGTATTTGTATAAGAAACTTCCACCTACCCCTGCAAGGCCAATATGTGCATACTCGAGAGCACGCTTCAACCTTTGATTGCTTTACCATCTAGTTTGTAATTTCACTGATACAAAAATAAACCAAACACTTCAGAAGCATTATATAAAGTAGAGAAGGGAAGAAATAGTTTGATACATTAAGATTTAACAAGTTGCTTTTCTGAACAAGGGCCAGATCCTGCATATTCTATACTCCCTATTATATGAAAGAAACCTCAATTTGTTATTAGATGAAACTAAAATCCAATTTATTCATTATTTCATGCCTTTCAGGCTCATATAATCTCGATAGTTGCTTTCTATTCTCTTAGTAGTGTTTAGATGTAAACAGCATTTTGTCAGGAATACATACTGATCAGAGTTTTTGCAAATAATGAATAAGGTGACCTACACAGAGAAAAGAAATGTGACACTTTCAGTTTGATGCTGCCTCTTTCAACACTGCCTTACATTAGAAAAGGGAACAGAAACCGTGATGTGTGATGGGTTGTTCTTATTTCATCTTGTTTTATGAAGACAAGCATGTAGAGACTGATAAATAAATAAATAAAACATTCTCAAGAATTTTCAATAGTACTCACATCAATATAGCATTTAAGCTCTTCTCAGATAAGACTTTAATGGATTTTACATAGTCTCTAGTCTTTTCTAGTCTAGTCCTTTCCCTTACTGCAAAAAGCAAGTTGTGGTTCTGGTCATCCTTCTCAATGATTCTCTTTCTATAGAAGCACTACCTTTTTTTTCCAATAAGCATCTAAAATACAATACCAACCTTCCTAAACAAAAATTTTATTGCTTACTTGAACCATACTTTTAGTAATAGATGCTGAGGTACAGCTCACATACAGCAAAAATCCTTGTTTCATTTTCTCTATTCCCTAATTTTAAAGAATCTCACTAGTTCCTCTCACCTCCATCTTTTCCCCATGGTTAATGATCTTATTTTATAATAGAGTGGGAAAGATCTGCTTACCTACCAAACAACTAGTTTGCAACCTGGCGTGTTGCATAACAGAAGATGCTTAGCAGATTTCTGTCCTTCCCGTTCTCTGGATGTTTAAAAAAAATAACTCCACTGGCTTGCTAAGCAGTGTAGGGATCATGTAAAAGAAGATGTGATCAAATGAATACCTTTCAGGGACCATTTGCCACCAAACTTATTTTATAATTCATCTGCTCTCTGATACCAGGAGTTACACTACTCTGTAAGGTACAACTGTACTTTCAGTGCACTACTTAAATGTTAATGGAGTGCAATTGCTCACATCCATATTTTAACAGGCTTAAGTACGTCAGTTCACTTACTTCTGGAGAGAAATATATCTCAAGATATAAGAAAAAAGTCTATCAAAGAAATTCAACCGAGAAGTTAACTAAAAAAAAAAAAAAAAAAAAAAAAAAAGTGTAACATTGGCTATTTCCATGTGGACTGTGGAGAAAAGTAAAGGCCTTGAGCTGTGTTTGGTTTTATTTATTTATTTATTATTTTGGATGTGGACTTAAATACTTGGCCACTTTTCAGTTGTGCTCCCCTTCTGGAGCAGTCAAGCAGAAGATTGCACAGCTTGTGCTTTCAAAACTTGCTTGTGCTTTAGGGATATGTGAGATGTTTTTCTCCTTCTATATGGTGACTTTTTGTTATGCATAGATTAGACTAGAGTATTTCAACCAATAAGAGGTAAAATGTGCATGACTTTCCTACTATTTTGATGCTACTTGCACGTGTTGGGCTTTCAGAATAGAGACAGTTGTGGATGTAGAAAAACACACACACACACACGCATATAATATGTACATGTATAAACACACAATATCAAACTCCGTAGCAAATTCAGTCAAAACTTAGGGAAACATTTTTTAAATTCTCCAATACCATCAACTGCAAACAAGTCCACCATTTTATTCATTGGCCTCTCCTTGATACAAACATTTGAGACAGTTAACCAACCACGGCAGGTATCACAGGAAATAAATGGCAGACTGCCTCAGTAACAAAGCTAGCAACAGAGGAGAAGCATATGCAAACAATGGGTATGGGAAAAAAACTCAAGGGAGGCCTTATCGATTGAAAAAAAAGAAAGATTTAGTGAGGCTAAAACTTCCCATCTTGCTTCTCATGCTCAAAATCAAATCAAGTTTCAGTAATCAGACAAATCAAGTCACAGATGTACAAGTGTAGTAAGCAACCAGAGACAAATTTACAATGTACAATTTTACTAAGCAACATTAATAGTATCAGAGGTGAAGATGACCTGGTTAATATATTTTTTTTTCTCTATAATTATTACGATTTTCTAAAACTCCTTCTCTCATAAGCTTAGTCAATCTCCTTTTCTTGTGTGAGAAGACAATAATTCCCTCTCAGTGAGGACTGAATACATTGAGCTATCTGTGGGTGAGGGCCATTTGAGGCACCTATTTGAATTAGTGACATTGCAAACAAGAAAAGGCAATATAAAACAGACATGCAATGCTTAGAGAAGAGGAGTCACCTGACATCTCAGGTTTTCTTGTATGCAACAAAATCTGACAATCTTCACTGAGTATCTCAAATGTGGAAAACTAACTTCAGAAGAATTTTTTGTTTAAAATATGTCAGGTCATTATGGTGTACGAGACAAGTGACAGAGACCCAAGAGTATCAGAAATTTAAAAAGAGCAAAGTGATACAATTATACCAATTCAAATGGTATCTAACCATTTGAAGTCATGGCAGTAAGTGGCCACATGGACAAGATACTTCATGAAAAGGGAAGAACAGAGAATTTATAAAAATAAAGTGACTATCCAAAGAACAGAATAGCCCAGTTAACCTTACTGTATAACAATGTTTTAAACTGTGCAGCACAAAGAACAAATTAATATTTTTAAGTCTGAGTACAGTGACCTAAAGATCAGACCATCTATGTGGTCTGGGGCACACGTAACACAATTGCTAAAGCTGATGAAGAATATAAGAGAAAAATGTAGAATAACAACAACAACAAAAAAATCATGAACAGCAATTCTTCGTGCAGCCAAATCAAAAAAAAGCATAGATGTGATCCTTAGACACTGTACCCAACTGAAGTACTTGCTCACTACTTTATAGAATTACTTCTTTATTGAGTGCTGAAATCCAGTTTCTCTCCAAGGTCCAAAGATTTCCTATTATGTAAGTATATAATAAGAGATAAACTGCAAAGGATGTATAAAAAAGTGTTTGGGTATTGCTTTTTATTGATGGGGAAATATATTTTGAAATGCTGAGTATTTCTCTTCTAAAAAAAGGTTTGGAAAAATCTCATTTAGGTTCTTCCTCTGCAGGCAGAAGTTGCTACAGGTACACTAAAGAAAGGATATTCTTAAAGACAAATGCCACCTTCAAGTAATATTATCCTATATAATCAGATATAAAAAAAAAAAATACTTTCAAATGTAATATAGTACTTTGGAATACTGAATATTTTTCCCTAAGAAACTGTGTAATTCATTTTGCAGATGCTTCTTCCTCTTGTGAGTTATTGTGCTCAACACAAGAAAGGAATTACTTTTCAAACAGAAGTTAGTATCATGAGCTTCGCTACTACTGTAAGGATGGAACAGGTGAATGCATGTGAATGTGCTTTCTGCATATGAGTTTGAAATCCAAATATTTCTGTCTATAACAGAGATGGGTCCGAGTGATAATCTCCTTACAAGTCACGAGACATCTATATCATTCAATGATGGGAACTATGAAAAGAAAGAACAAGATTTGCCTTTACAATGTAAATATTGTGATTCATCCAGAGAAATTCACACCTCCACATACAACTTCAAATACTTTAACTCCTGACCTCACTGAAGCCTCAAGTCACAGGGGAGAAAGGGGAAAAAACAAGTACTGTTTCTTGAGATTTCAATAAATTTTTACCTAAAATGTTTGGATCAGACTTTGAAAGGCATTTTGTTATCTAATTCCCATTAGTTTCAAAGTGGGAAAAACATATAAACACATTTCAGTGTCTGACACATTTCATATTTCTATTTTTAAATTATTTTCTTGCTGCTGGTTGTGTACACACTATTTCCTTTTTTTTTTTTTCTTGTATCTCCAGTGAAACAGCTTTTATATTTTGCTCTTTTGTTCTAGTGTGTTAAAGGCAACAAAAAATCCCCCCTCCTCCCTGCCCCCCTCCTTCGGCTGCAGGGGGTAAAGGAGAAACAAGAGTACTCAAATAGGCTGTTAAAATATTAAAATATGCATATCAATTAATGACAAATGAGAAACTATTAACATAGTGTTACCATAATTATAGATAAAAGTAATAAATGGTAGGATACAAAAAGAGCAAATCTCTTATCAAAACATTTTGAATTTTGCATATATTACGCTATGTACATTATACTTTAAAATTTCTGCTTCCAGAAGCAATGGCATGTTCCTTACAGCTATATTTGAAGTAGGACTGAATATCCAAAGGGGCCAATACATGGCAAGATTACCAGACAAAGCACATAACTAATCATAAACCTTAAAATGTTAAAAAATAAAAATGCATTGTTTTCTCTTTGTGTATGTATAAACTTTGTGCTACTCAAGTTTTGCTGAGGAAAAAAACACATGCACTGAAGGTCTGATTTTGCCTCCTAAAATAAATAATAGTGCAACAATCCAACACATTATACAAAAAAAAATGCACAAAGCTACCCTGAAGGCATTACCTTGTCATTTGAGTTTGAAGATAATTATTCCCTCAAATACAGGTTTGTCAGAATCCAATACTCTCAAACCAGGCTCTTTTAGATATTACACACATGAAAGGTATGTTTTACATGTATATCAAATTTGCTTGTTGGAAGACATTTGATGTTACGTGGGATTTTGGTTTTGAGAAGTGATACAGCAATGTACTGAAATACACGAGCCCAATACAGCAATTGCAATACACAGCATGGCCACAGCACCAGCGTATTACCAGTGCCAGTCTCTGTGCTCACCTTAACCACCTTGGGTATCCCTACCCGGGGTGGACCACGCTGGTTGAGGCCAGCTCAGGCTTGGAGCTCTCCTCAAGTTCAGCTGCTGCCAGAACAGGCAGCACAAGTAATCAGGTCTGGGCTGAGACCCCAACCCTGCTCTGGGTAACTCAAGGAGACATTTGTGCTCCTGTAAGAGCATTTCCACCACCAGCTGACCCACTGCTGATAGCTGTTTATAAAAACAAAGGCCACCCTCTGGTCCCCTCTGTGTTGAAATTGTCAGCTTCTTTGCCCCAGCTGAAGTCAGTCAGACACATCCTGCACTATTCCCTGAGCCACATTGCCCACACCCATAGTAGATTCTAAAGTGGCGATATTTTCCAATAAAAAGCAAATGGTTAAAAAAAAAAACAAAAACAAAAACAATTAAGATAATAAGTCATAACATTAATTGAATTTGAACAAGGAAAAACATTCTTAAGAAATTTTTAAGTAATTCTTATTCCTTACTAGCAGCACCTCAGTTATTTCTGGGAAATTAATTTATATCATATCCAGCAATTACAGTTGGTTTTCATTCTCTCACAGCTTACATACTTCTGGACAACTGCTATCAATTATATGCAACTTCAGCTGTCAGCTGCTAGATGAGGTTACATCTGTGTTTGCTAACTTGAAAAGCATTCTAATATCAGGAAAGGTCTCCGAGTATACGATGTACAGGCATTGATGTTGCTTTTTTTTTTTTTTTTGTCTCACAAGAACTTAAACACAAGGATTTATAAAATGTTCTCATGTACTTAGTAGGCACATCTGAGGGTACTCTGCCTTGGAACCAGATTGAAAATACAAGCAAGGAAGCTACACAAGGGTAAGTTTTACATCTGTGTCAGGCCTCCTCAGCGGAAAAAGTTGGTTGTTCTGTTGTCACAGAGAACACTCAGTGTTATATAAAGAAGTCACAGCTGTCAGGCTTTCCTTTAGTAAACCTGCTTTCCCACTGCCATAAACAAGGTACACAAGAAGGTGGGAAAGTCTACATGTTTGGATTTCAGAAGCCTTCATGGGCCTTCGTGGAGCAATTCTGCAGCCAACAAGCCTATTAATATGTCCAGTAACTCCCCTGAGGTAAGTTAGAACCTAACCCAATTAAAATGTAATAATAATAATAATAATAATAATAATAATAATAATAATAATAATAATAATAATAATAATAATAATAATAATAATAAAATTGTCCCTTACACTTCAGTAAAGATAGGGGCTGCAAGAGTTTCAAGTACTGTGCAAGTTCAAGGTTTGAATCTTCAATATTATCTAAAACTTCAGGCAGTGCAAAGTAACACTGAGTACTAATTCACTGAGTACTAATTTAAACAAGAAACAGCTCTAGTTTCATTTCAAAAGTTTCATCTTGCTATGTAACCATTATAGGCTAAAAGCAGAAGTGACAGACCTTTTTTTCTACAGGGTCAACATGAGCAAGTAACAGGTCATACTAGCTTTATTTTAAGCTCTTTGTGTTAATGCATACAGAAGTTAAACACAAAGGTAAACAGAAAAGTAATGCACCAAAGACTGCCTTATATAGAGAGAGTCCTGGGTGACAAGCAGGAACAGATTGGTAGATGGTAGATATATTTTCAGAAGCTAGTACTGTTTGTATAATAAACCTGAGATCATAGAAGAATAATCTTTCAAGAAAAATAAGCTCATGAAAACTTTTTATGATGAGAACTATTTCATCATTTCAGATGAGCCCTGTGATATTACCCTCTCTATAATTTGGGAAAAGCGTTGTGGAATCAGTCGCTCTTAATAAACCTGATTCAGAAATCCTTGTATAACTGTAAAAAGATCCCTGTCTCTCCTCAGCACATGTATTTATTTAAGTTTACAGCACTTAAACAAATCAACAAGAGTACAGATACATTTTCTATAAATTCAAACATAGGAGAAAGGACTAAAAATGATCTGGGGTACTCAATGATCAAATGAACTTTCCCAAGTTCAGTCTGTTCTGCCCCTGGATGTAGCTGGTAGGCAATCTCCCTGTGCTTCACTCGATGCCTCAGCTTTTCCACCATTTTCTCCCCCATCCTAGAGAGAAGGGAGTGAGAGAGCAGCTCGGTAGGCTCTTAGCCAAACCTGGCTTCAGCTTCACCTTGTTCCTCATCTGCAGGTTGATTTTTGCTGGATACCAGAACATTGAGGATAATCACATGCAATGATAGAGGATACGTTTAGTACAGTAACCCCAGTAAAAATGCATTTCATTACACTTTTTTTTAGAAAAGGGGAGGAAAACACATACACTCCATGTTCCAAATATAAAATTAGATAATATGGTCATCATTTAAGAATTGTCTGCTTCTATTACAATACGATTTTATTACTATGTTGTTGTCTATGGACATATCACCATTGGAAAGAGGCAAACAGTTTAAAAAACAGTTTTCATTCTGTTTAAGTTCTTGTTGTGAAACTATCAGTTGTCTGAGCTGATGCCAGTAATCAGAAATAACAATAGTGGTTGCAGAAAAGGAAGCGTCTGTTTCAGATGGATTGTTTCTGCCTGCCAAAACCTGATCAGAAATCAGGCTCATGAGGATATTGTCATTTCCAGCAAGTATGGGGAAAATTTTGTTTCTCAGATGGCATACCAGACAGACAAACAATGAAACCAACCATCAGCCAGATGTTTGCTAAGAACACACAAGTATGAAATTTCTGACCACAATCAAAGGAAGAATTTCTCTCACAAGTTCAGAACAAAATGGCATTTAACTGTCCATCTGCCTCAATGAGCAAAGCCATTGTCTCATCCTGTATTTAAAAAGATGTAAACACAATCAACCCCTCTTTCTGAGCCCCATCGCACCTTGCTGGGTTTTACTCACTTAAACCATTTGGGCATCTAGTAGCTACTGAAATTAAGTGCCAACTGTCATTTCTTCAGAGCTCCTAAATTTCAGTATACGAAAACAACTTCAGAAAGCAAAATCAATAACATTTATCAACCTTAGTGGAGTCAAATACTTTGGTGAAGACCGACTAAAGATCTAGATCTCAGCTATGAGACAGATGATCTCACCTTAATGTCAATGTTAAATGCTCACAATGTTTATTTAACGGTAACAAAAGAACAGCTAAAACACTGCCAGCTATTTTATCAATATCCTTTTAGAATAACAGCACCTATGCTAAGAATATGATGAGTTAAATTAAATCTTCTAAAAATTATTTCTCAATACATAACACTATGCTGTTATGTCATTGCACTCCAGCTCTGCTCTAATACAATGATTTTTAATATTGTATTCCAGCCCCCCCCCCCCAAAAAAAAAAAAAAAAAAATTGCAGCAAGGGCAGGTTTAGGCATTCAGATAAGAATTTTTTGCCAGTCATGCAGATTAAAAAATAATAATAATAATAAAATAAAATAATAAAATAAAATAACAGATATATGTCACCTATGTGCCGATCACATCAAAGTGCACAAATACCTTAAGGGAGGGTAAAAAGAGCCAGGCTACTTCCAATGGAGCCCAGTGACAGAGCACAAGGTAATGGACACAAACTGGAACACAGGTGGTCTCCTCTGAACATCAGGAAGCACTTCTTCACTGTATGGGTGACAGCGCTGGCACAGGCTATGCAGTCTCCTTCCCTGGAGATCTTCAAGAGCTGCCTGAACATGCAACCTCCTCCAGCAGATGTCCACAAGAGGTGCCTTCCAACATAAACTGTGTTATGATTCTGTGATTTTATGTCAGACACGCACACATTCATGCATGCATCTCAAATATCAGAGGAATGGGCTTATGGGTAAAAGCATATAAATATAAGCTGACATTAAATAAAGACTTTTCTCTGAAATAGCACTAAAAATAGACAAATGAACACATTTTTATCACTAATAAAATCCAACTGGTGCACCTGATTTGGAAGATTAGCTAGAACATTTGTGGGCAGCATGCATCAGTTACACATTTTTAAATAATGAAACACTACACACAGCTGGCTTTTAATTTTCAACAAGTTTCTTAAATCATTACTTATTATCCTATTTATGGTTCTTCAAAAATCAATGAGGGGTGAGCACTTAATTCACACAGCAGCATCATACGCAAACACACTAACACATAATTAGCGGGTCAGTTATACCTACAAAGTAGGCATATGTGCTTTAGCTATTTGTAATGCCAGATGTTTTACTAGCACTTAACAGCTCTAACCATCTTTGGCCTGATGCATTAAAGTTTGAGAGTACATTTAATGTCAATTCTTGCTTTGAAAATGCCAAGGAGACTGGTTGAAGAAGGGTAAAAAAATACAAAGAATAATTTCCAATATAGGGCTCACAGAACCTTAAAAAAGTAGGTAGAGGAACTTTTATTAGTTTTTTAATGTTTTGGCCAATATAGGTGACAAGAACATCATGAGCAAAAGCAATATTTCTCTGAAATTATGTTGGTATTAGAAACTGAGTATCTTGCATTTGAGCTCATCATCTTCAGATACATTGCTGAGCATTTTTTATTTTGTGCAGAGACATCAGTTGTTTTTTCCCCTCCTTTTTATAGTTTTTCAAGCCCTTCCAATGTGTTTGATATATCCTTCCCCACTCTCAGCTCTTCAGTCTCGTATCAGTGAATTGAGAAACACAAAACTTATCCTGAGACTACCTCCTGCTTCATAAAAATAATAAATTGGCATAATCTAGGTATCAATACTAACTTAAGTATTTCATAGCAGGCTTTCATAGTTTCTACTGAACCAAGGTATGTTTCAATCATCACAGGTTTATGGTGGTTTATCACAAACCATTTTGATGGTTTATCACAGGTTTATAACTTAGGATACATCAACAGCCTCTGTTTCAAAACTGCTATCTGCTTGCTAACCTATGATTTCACATAATTTCACTATACTGTGCTAAAGGTACAATAAAGGTTTTACTGATTAAGATACAATAAAAACTAGGAATATAATCTATGAACAAAACCCATAATCCACTGAAATTTCCACACTCACCCCTTCTTTTTTATCTTTTTTTTTTTTTTTTTTTTTTTTACAGGGAAGATATGGGAATGAATGTATTGCACACACAAATTTGAGGAGTGTTTAAGACAAAACTGTAAAGGCTTTATTACCTGTATTAGCTAATTCTGTTAGAAATTTAAGAAATTGAACTTCAAAACCAAAACAGGATCTTCAAGCAAAGCATCCATCTTCTGTCAAAACTATCTCCTCCCCTTAAAAAAACTTTATTAACATGTAAGCAGACGGTCAAAAGTATTGACTTGAAGAGTAATAAAGAGCTACAGCTTCAGGTGTGTCTTAGATGTTAAACTTTACTGAAGAAATAACTCCCCTTTGGTTTCTCGCTTGGTTGCCTGAGACACTAATTCTCAGCTCAAAAGATTATCTCACACTTCACTAGCTCTGGTACCTTAGTATAATCATCTGCTGTGAACTCTTTCTGCACTTCACAGATACACTGCAGGGAACAGAGCAGTCATAAAAGATAAAAAAATAAAAAAGCTATAAAAGGCCACAGACAGTTTAATCATAATAGCTACTGTTTTCTTTAGATTTCAGACATACTTTCCCAAATTTTATTTTAAGTATTATTCAGGATCAATATAGATAAGAAGTCTAAGAGTTTATTTTTTCCTATTCTCTTGAAGCAATTTCACAAGTCCTTGCAAGGTCAGGCACTGCACTTAAAAGACAACAAAGTTTCCTCTTTAACTGTAATTAATGCCACTTGATTATCAGTCAACATACTTGAAAACAGTCATGTTGCAGGTGTACACTATACACACTGTCGTTTACTCAAGCAAATTTGTATCTACATGTATCAGCCTATGCACTGGTGACATTCAATTTAGTTATGTAGAAAGTCTTAATCTGTATAAATATTATTTCTAAAGGTTATGGATTGATATACTAATACAGTTTTCTTATGCTGCCCTGCTGACAGAGGAGTGCACTATAACCACACTGAAGAAGGACAGAAGGCTTATGCTGAGATCAAGCAATCAACTTATCAGACCTGACTGTCATTTTCCCATTTATTTAATCACTGCAAGAGTATAGAATTATTCAGCCTTTTGGTACACTGAATACTTTCTCTGTTTTTTTTTTTTTTTTTTTTTTTTAAGAAAGCACCAGTGCGTAAAAAACCAGAAATTCTCTATGATTATCCTGAGAGATTCAGTACCTGAGGCACCTGAATGTCCCACAAAGCTGGCAAAGCTCCTCTTGGCATAAAAACCACAAGGCTGTATAAATTAGAGTTGACTGATTAAGAGATATTTTTATTTTTTTTAATGACACGGATAAAATAGCTAGAACTGCAATTTGTTAAGAGATGTACATGAAAAGCTCATTTTCAAACAGGAATTGTATCAGTTACTACTTTTATTTGAATAAAATACCTGATTCCTCAGGTTAGTTGGGAATTTGGGCTGAGTATTTTTTCTGATAGGAAAAAATGAAACCTAAACCTTCAAAAAAATGAATATTACATTTATAGTAGGAGAAGGGACACTGATCTGATCTGTTCTGATCAAACACAGAAAAACTAAAATCTGTTCCAAAATAATTAATATCCTAGTTTCAAGATATGGCAAAGGAAATCTTTATGATATGGCAGTTTTATTCTGGTGTTCCATTTTCCAGGGGAAAGCTATTTCTAAAAACACCTAGGTGAAACTAAACAACATTCATAAATGTATTTATGTTAATAGCACTGCCATAAATCCCTTTTTATTGTTTCCAATGAAACAAAGATTTTTGTCATCAGGTATATGGTCTCAATTCCCATTTTGTAGCTTGACTGTACCTTCCTTGACCTTCCTCTTCTAAGAAACCTATTTATTATGTATTTGCATTAAGATCTGGATTTTACCTTATAGACTTATATTATTTCCTTTACAGCACAGTAACCATCAGACCTCAAGCCCACAGCCAGTTGGACTCATGCTAATTCAAATTTGCAACACCTTACTTCAGAAGTGCTGTCTTTAAAAATCAATATTCATAGCATTATGAGTATAGATTATAAATAGATAGTATCAATGAAAACTATTTAGTCACGTTTACCGCACAACTCTGTAAGCCTGAAACAGTATGCAAATGTAGAGGACATCTAAGGGCAAAAAATCAGATGCAGCCTTTAATGAGAATCCCTTAATGTTGCACAATAATTTCAAACTAGTGCTTGTTTAGACTAGATAGTCTAATAAGATTTTATTTCTTCAACTGCTGTAATTTAATTTTATGGAAAATTATCTCCAAAGCCAGAACCCAAAATAAAATTAAACATGCAGAAGTTCTAGATAATCAGAATAAAATTGTTCTGAAAAAAAAACAATTATCTAAATAGTTTAATTCCACTGTGTATGGTGTATGGGTTAAGTTCTCATGTGGCTCATGTGTGTTTTTGTTTTTTTTTTCCCCTTTTTGTTTTTCCTGTTTGTGTATTTCCAAGCACCAAGCAGTATGGGGCCAGAGCACAGCAGGCGCTGAGCTGTGACTCAGAGCAAGTTTTGTCTTTTTTTCCCTCCCCCCTTACCTTCAACAAATTAAAACAGAACTCCTCCGTGAAGAGGGCAACAATCAACTATGTAGGAGCAAACCCACTGTTACATTTCTTTCCCACAGTCTCACATAATATCCCTGCCTGGGATATTATGCATGATCCAGATGATTTGGGTACACAAGAAAAATTCTTATCTCCTTTGGTTCTTAGGCAAAACATAACCAGTATCAAAGCCTGACTTGGTGGCAGTAATTCAATTAACATATCTGTTGGTGGGAACTAGAAGATTTTGTTCACTTTGCATTTATCATAAATAGCACATATTCAAAGATTTTTGACTAGGAAAAAGCATAGAAGAAGATGGAATGGGACGACCACATAATTGACTCTGCTTTTTATAAGGTCCACGTGTAAGAAAAATAAATAATTAAAACACTTCAGTTTCCTCACGTCTTTTCCAAAAGTTATACATGAAAAAGAGCACAGCTGCAGGATAATCTAGGCTGAAATCTTTTTCCTGTGACAAAGGCTTCAGAAAAGATATTCCATGCAATTTTTCAGAGACACATCCCAAGTGTGAACGCTTCGTATTCTCCAGTTATCATAATATCTGCATGCTTAATTCACTAGTCACAACAGCAGATTGGATTCTGAAAGTGGGAAAGTTACAACCTACAAAGTGAATGCAGTTGAATCCCTTGCCACTAAAATCAATAAGGTAACCAGTTTTAAAGCTGAGCTGTTTTATTACATAGAAATTAAGCTTAGTTAGAATTTTTGTCAACCACCACAAAGAGCTGGGAAATACCAAGTACTTAAAGGGAAAGAGTTTGGTAGACTTTTTATTTAATTTATCAAATTATTCTACACAGATATACAGATTTTCCAAATTATTATAATGTAAGTGGAATATTTTTTTCAAGGCATGTAGAGCTATACCTGAAATTGGCTTACTTTGAAACTATAAACATGAAAAGCACAAAGAAGTAGAATTCACTACCGGAATTAAGAAACTTCACCTTATACCTGTGCAGTGAAGCCCACCTAAATACCAATAAATCACAAACCTCATGTGTCATTTATACATGTATTTAGAGCGACAAAACTGAAGCTGTTTAAGAAGCTCTGTTGTTATTTTTACTGAAAATAAAAATAAAAATTCCGACTCTTTGTGTAGCACTGCCTGTTAAATATACAGGGTTTCTTTTACTCAGAATTCTACTCAGAATTTGGAGGACAAACAAAAATGCATAAATGCCTACACTTGTATACTTTGAACGATTTCACCCATGTGCTATGTGTAATTTTAGAATTTTAACTCTTAGTACCATTGGAGTCTTCAGTTTGTACATCCAATATGCCACAGAGAGAAGATTGCCTCTTCCTCCTCCCATGTTTTGTTTTTGGTCTGAAGGTATCTTTCTCTTCTCTTTGATGAAGTATCGATATTCCACTGTATTCCACGTCCAAACAAAAATAATTAAGATGTGCTTCCATTTGGTAGAAAACACAAATGTTTCCATGGGAAGACAAAGAATACAGCTATTTAAAACTTTATACAAACCCATTTTTGTCATATTTCTTTATTTGCTCATTTTAATCCTGTTATATAGCACTAGCAATTTACAGCTCTGTTTTCAACTTTGATGGCTACCTGAATGCATAACAACATTAACACTTTTATTCACATCTCCATGTCTTCAGGTTTGTCACATAGCAAAGGGAGAGAACACTTAGGCTCCTGTCTCCCAGAACACTCAAGCTCTTCCTAAATTTAGTTGCTGCTGATTGCATTGCTTGCTTTCTTTGCCTCATTAATTTCTGATATCTACTGCATGGCTTACTGAACAATAACATATGCTCTCTGATCTTCCACTCTTTCCTGCAACCATTTCAAGTACACCTAGGAGGAGAAAACTAATTTGCTTGTAGGTTACCTCTGGAGGAATTGCATTACATTTGGCACAAGTGTGAATACTCACTCAAGGCTAAATATTGTCTGGGCAATTTAGTGAAATTGATTTTCATCTGAATATATTTGATCATCTTCCAGTGAAAGATAGGTACATATCAAATATGGTTGAAAATATATATATCACCGTTATTGAAAACTACCTTGCATGTATGTACAAGTAATATATTTTTCAGTTATTACTTTTTATGTTCAAAGACTGAAGTCATTCTCACAGTTATCACATGACTTTCATTAAGAGTTCAGCAATGCATAGCCAAAATTTTGAGGATTTCCTTGTTCCAGCAGCCAAACCCCTACATTGGAAAGGAAACTCTACAACCCAACTGAATTTGATACACTTTTTGTCAGTGGAACAGGATTTACTACTGCATCTCTACAAAAATATCATTCAATCAGAAAAAATATATTTTTGTATTTAATGTGCTCACAGAAAAGGCTTCATTGCAAGCATTTGTGAGAAAACTGGACTTTCATAGAATCACAGAATGGTTTGGGTTGGAAGGGACCTTAAAAACCATCTAACTCCAACCCTCCTGCCATGGGCTGGGACACCTCGCACTAGATCAGGTTGCTCAAAGCCCCATTCAGCTTGGCCTTGAACACTTTCAGGGATAGGGCATCCACAGCTTTTCTAGACACCAATCTCCTTCATCTTCTTTTTATCATTGACATACCTGTAGAAGTCTTTATCATTTTCAGTGAGGCATATCATTTTCAGTGATATTTTCATGACCCCTGAGAATACCACTTTTCCCTGTTTTTAACTGACTGGTGTGCCAACATTCCAAATTACTATATTGCCTTGCAAAATTGCTCATATCACCAATGTTATCTACAGATAGATTTTCTGTTGATTATATGCATAGAAGGAACAAGTGTACCAAGCTCTATGTACTCAATTTCATCCTCTGTCTGTAAGTGTAAAGCTTTGTGATAGATTTTTTTTTTTATTATTATTATTATTTTTTAATGACTATAAACCTGTTCTTATTTCCATTTGGCTAAAGTCTACTAGCTTGTTTTATTTCCTTATGTTCCTTTAAGTTGAGATCTGGCTTCTTAAGAGGCATTCATCTCCTGTTTTGTCATTTTGTTCTTTCTAGCAAAAACAGCCCTCATATATTTGCTTTCCTGAAGCCTTCTAGGAAGCCCTTGGTTAGCAGCAAATACTACCTTGTCACTTTTACTGAGGTTACAACTCTGTAGCTGCTGTGTATGCAAAACTACCACCAAGTTCGGTGGTGTTCCAGGGCAAAGGCTGCTACAAAGAACAGTGTCCTCTAAGAACACCGGATTGTAAACAGATTTATTATATCAAGGTGTCACCAACAATATAGAGCCCATTTTTGCTTCTGCCTCTTCCCAAGGCTGCAAAACACATCCTTATTTTTGAGAGTACAAAACCAATGTATGAAAACCAACCAAGAAAACAAACAACTAAAAGACAAAAACAAATGAAACTCAAACCCAAAATAAAATCCTTGGTTTTGTACCATCACGGAACACAAAATATACTCACATATAAATACTTTTACCAATGCCAGATCCTTGCTACAAAGCAAAATTTATGGGCCTCCCAACACAGAGTATGCTCTCTCCACGAACAATCTACAGTACAGTTTAAATTGCAAGAATAAGGAATCATCCAGAAATATTTTCCATGTTTCTAGAGGTTTGGCCTGAAATTTTATTAAGGGTTGACATCTGGAAGAGCTGAGTTTTATCTCATCTTCATTGTTTCAATGATTTGTTATCACTACAGATGTTAAAACACCACTTTACTAAAAGCTTAAATATATGCACATGTTAAACATGAAAAAATGCTCACCGAAGCAAAATCCCTTTTCAAAATAAGATTTTTATATTTTTTTTACAAGAAAAAAAATCACTCTATTAAAAGGGAAAGGATGATTGTGAATTCTGTGATCATTTTTGACCAGAGCATTAAGATACTGTGGTCTTTTCCATAATTCATATATGGACCAGAATTCTTAGAGTTAAGTGCAAAAAGCATATAGTGTTGTCCATTCTCTGTAACTGAAATCAATAACAAACTTCCTCCTCAACAATTGATCACATTTGAACCTTAAAAATGTTCTTCATTGTCTCACTTTATGAAAGGGAAACCGTCTCATACATATACAAATCTAAAGCCTGTTAACCAAGAAATGAGTAATAGGAAAACCTAGAACAAGATGGTCTGAAACAGATGTTGAAGAAAACTAAAGCCTATTTAGTTCAAGAAAAAATAATTATATAGCACATAAAAGAAAAAGAAAAAAAAGAAAGAAAGAAAAAAAAAACATATTTTGTCATTTAACTCCAATGCTGTTTTGATACACATTTTTATTTGATCATTTTACATATTAAAATTACTTTCTAGTTAAAGAGGAAGAAAAAACACACTTAGATTGTTGTTCATTTAATGATTCTACAGTTAGGCTTCTAAAAATTTAGACCATGATGTATGATTCTAAATTAAACAACAAAACTAACTTTGTATGCAATTCATTCCACAATGTTATAACGAATTTTTTGTGAGAGTATGTTCACCTGATTATGACCAAAGGAAGTGACTGAGAAAGCTCTTGACCCCTCTAGCACTCAAGAGCTGACTTTGTTAGCAAATTCTTTCCCCTGAGCCTCTCTGTGACAGTTACAAATTGCAGGTTGGATTCCCACATATACATGTCTAAAAAGCTAAAGGGAAAGTCAGATAAGCTCTATACCACTAAACTACTGTACAACCAAAGCAGTAACGACAGCAAAAAGACATTATTCAAGCAGTGTCACTATGCCTGAGAATCTAATAGTGCTACTAGACATACTGTTGAGGAAATTCCCATCAACAGCATGGAGTATTTTTCACACTTCTAAAAGATTTTGCAGTACCATTTACATTCTATGCAGCAGAAGTTTTAGTCAAAAGAAAGAATACAGTATGTGGGAATAAGGAAAAATCCTCATTTATTTCAGCATGATTTGAAGTACTGCCTGCAAATCTTGTAAATTCTACCAACTTAGCACACAACTTAAAATCCATACAAATAGAGCAAGAATGCTTAGTTGTATTTTCCATCATGTGTCATCAGACTATCATGTAAATTTTAATTTACAAATCTCTACTGTTATCAAAACACAAAGCTTAGTTTTCCTGTTTTCATGTCAATCAGAAAAATCCATATTGACCCATAATTTAAGCACATTTAATACAAAAGTAACAGGAAAAAAGAATACCATTTTTCAGTTATTTTCTAAGCAAAGTTATATGTTGCTGTAAAACACAGCATTACAAAGTATAACAGCATTAACAAACTTTAAAAAATAATATATTAGAAAGTTCAACTTAAAAGCATTGAGAATAAGGGAAACGGACATTTTTTCTTGCTGTCACTTCCCTTATTTCATTTTGTTACTGTTCTTTATCTGACCTACAAAGAAATGCTTTTGTAGCCTAATTAATGTCATACCTTAATTAAAGTAACTATTCAGTGAACTTCTTGCCATTACCATCTCCATCATCTCAGGGAGACCTCTCTGTATATATAATTCACAGAATGAGGAATGAGAAATGGGTTGTGAACTGTGAACACTGTACAGCCAAGAAAGATTTAGAGCCAGCAAAAGAATGACTGCAGAAAACATTTAAAAATATTTACAGAGGGGATAGCAAGTCTGTTCTCATAATACAAAAATTAGCTGGCACTCAATGAAATGGGCCTAGGTTTTAGGAAACTTTTTTCCCCATACTCCACAACTGTTTGTAGAAGCATTGGCACAGTTATTTTTTACTGGAAAATCTTTTTAAATGTTCAAAAGTAATTACATCAATTCATGAACTATGAACTCAATAACAGTATTCTGTCCAGTTTCATATAGACCTCAGATTAAACTAACGTTAACTACTGATACGAAAGTAGCAGCAGCTTCGGCTTGGCTTTCCTCGTTCTTTGTCATGTTTCACTCTTCACATCTGAGCAACAATGCTCTCAAGGTCCTGTTTTGTGTAATCCAATAATCTTATAATGCATTAATTAAAAGCTAAAAGTAGTAGTTAGTAGCTGAAAGTTAGTAGTAGTAGTTGAAAGTAGTAATTAAACAATACAAAACATACAAAAATATTATTAAAGATAAAAAAAAATGCCATATACATATACCTTTCACACTTGCTTTTTTCATTCTGTCACAAATAATATTATTTAATGATAACCATGGTACCTTACTACATACACTGTATTATTTTGTACTGGAAAAGCTCAAAGGATCTAAGACAAGGCAAAATACTGGGTACCCTATACTCAAAGAAAATCACTTCTGATTTCTTTGTGATTTACACTTAGTGTTTCTTACATGTTTCTTGTCCTATAACAGCACACATTTTTACACTCAAAAACTTCTTAACATCAAAGGGGAACATACCATGTATATGGAACCAATAATTTATTGCTCTTAAGTTCTAATGACCTATTCAAAATACAACAACAAACAGCTATTATTAGTTCAGTTACCATAATACATACACCTGGAATCCACCTTAACTGCTAAATACAGAAAAGCCTCAATTAATTGAAAAATGAATTTTAAAGCTCTTACTGGTAGCTACCTTGTTTTTTATAGTGTATCTCTGGCTCACACCTGTGATGCCCTCCAGGGTCCAAAGGCTGCCAATCCTCTGCAGGAGGCAGGTGGGGGTGGCACAGAAACAGCAAGTTTTCATTGTAGTGGCAGGGCCACAGGACTTCTTTCTTGGTATCTGCTTGGGTTTATCTAAATATGCCTTCTGAACTCTCTCTTCACTGATCTTCAGTTGAAGTCTACACAAACTGGTGGCATGCATTTTCCTTTTTCCAAGTACAGAGTTTTGTACTAAGCAGGTCACTTAATCTTTCTTTCCATTCCTTTGCTACAAAATGACATTAAAACACTACTTTTTAAAATCTATTTTGTATATATTTTGTAAACACTTACATGTATGGTTCCTAATGTGGTGTTTTCCCCTTACAAGTCGGGTTCTGATGTACTAGTGTCATACAGCTAATAAGTAATTGTCTGGGATGTATGTGGTATGCACTCACATCTTTCTCGCACACAATTCCTATCTAGTCTAGAAGAAAATATAGATTCACATATCTGTAGGTTTATTTCCAACTTTTCAGGACCTATCACTTATAAATACATTTTTCTATAAAAAATAACAGCCATCAAGACAAGGCAGTTACTTTATCAAAGAGTCATTGAGATCAAAAAACTGTAAAAACATAAGCCTGAGATAAATAGCATTTGAGTCCTCATTTGGTAGTTCATATTCAAAATGAGGACCTTTGTTCTACCTGGATTCTATGCAGAAAGACTACAAATCTGTTTTTTTCAACATGCTCTGTACACCTGCAGGTATGAGTGGTTTTCTGATTCTCTCTACCTGAAACAAAATTATCTAACTAGCTCTGAAAGATACCATAATTCTCTTTGAAAAGATGGACTAAAGCCAGCATAGGGGTAAAAGACAGATCTCTGTGCAAGGTACTGATTCACATGAAGTAGGAAGCTGCAGATTCTTGTTTAGAGAAATATATATTGGCAAAATGATTTGTATCCATTTGTGCATAGCTACAGAGGTATTGTTGAAGCTTCTACACAGTGTACTTACACCCATTTAAGTCTTACTGGATTTACAACACCGATCAGAGAACCTTCAGAACTTAACTTCAGATAAGAATTAGGCCTTAAGATGCCTATCAAAAATATCACACCTTTTACTGCTCCCTTTATGGTGACTCATCTTTCTTGTTTCCCTATTTGTTGCAATCAATGTTTCAACCCACTTCTTACCCAACTCTCTCTTAGAGAGCAGCAGTAATTCTAGGACCAGTACCTAAAGAGAGGAGGGTTTTCTATTCTCCTTCCCCTCCCTTTCACTCTCAATTATTTGTTTATTTATTTTCCTCCCTCAACTAGATAAATAACTCATTTCTGTTCCTGGTTTATTTTTCTCTTTCTCATAGCTCCCTAGTTAGAATTTTATATTTTTCTGACATCTAAGGAGGATGAACACTGGTACACATCAGATTATCTTACTTAGCTTTTAAAACATTGAATAGCTCAAAAGATTGCTAATGGCTAGAAGTTTTTTTTGTTTTGTTTTGTTTATATGCTGTGGTTTCAATAGCAAATCATGGCTGTAATGGCCTTGAATCAGTTTTATCTGATGTCTTTTTCATGAGGATACATAATATGAGTTGTTGAGTTCAATGTCAGTTTTTAGAATGGGAAATGATCACATCCAGCACTTCTGTTTTCAGTCTTGGGGAAAGGCTGATAGCAGAAATAAAAAGCAAGGGAACGTTTTACAGGTGCAGAGATCCTCAAACCAGCAAGGACTCCTGTTACTAGGTCTACATGATGCTGTGTAGCCTAGTGTCATGGAAAATTACCAGCTTTGTCCTAGAAGAGTTCACTGTTATAAATACATCAAGCTGGATTTATTAATCATTAACAAAGGTATGCTTTTCAAGACCTAATGTGAATCATAAGCTTATGTATTTATCTAGAATGTACATGTACATGTCCAAGCCTGAGTTAGTGCAGGCAGAGCTGTCCTTATTTTGGGGGAAAACTGCCTTTGGATCTGCTTCACTAACCATAGGCAGCAGTTTCAGCTCTTGTTCTGTACTCATTGGGACATAACACACCCAACAAACAATAATGAAACCTTTCCTTCAATAAATAAAACATGTGTCTTCTCCTTAAGACACATGAAAGAAAAATATGTTGTTAACCATTACGTACAAATGGGCTGTTCAGATATCTGTTCACTTGCATAGGAATGTACTGGATTAAAACAAGGGCCAACCTAGTTTATTGTCACAGCTCCTGCAGCAAGAAGTGTCAGACATTAGGAAAGAGCATGAGCCATGCTCCTTGCTAAATGCTTCCAGCAGTCTGTCATTCCTAAACTTCTAAAGCTGAAGGCTGCATCTGAACACTTAAATAAACAGCTACCTAAACACTACCTTCAAATATCTGACATCCCTCTTTTTTAGATTTAGATATATAAAGAGGCACAAACAGCTAAATTGGTAATTTATATTAAAACACATACAAAGACCAATAACCAGGAAAAAAAGAACATCCAACATAGTTTCTTAACTTTGGAACAGAACCTAAATCAAGAGCCTGGTTACATCCCACAGACTTTTCCCAGCAAAAATATTCCCACTCTGAATATCTGCCCAACAAAAAGGGAACTGGATTACCTTAATTAAAAAAAAAAAAAAAAAAAAAGGGATAGTCCTGTTACAGGTCCAGCTGAACATTGTTGGGGATGGGGGGTGGGATGGGGGGTGGGGGGGAAGGCGTGTGTGTGTTAGGTTTTCTTTTTCTTCTTCTTCTCCCAGGTAAAGTTAACTGGAAGAAGGCACTTTATTTAAAATGGAGAAAAACTCAGACCTCTCCTGAGGAGACAGTGTGTGAATAGCTCACAGCTGCCTTAAACCTTCCTGAGATATGCATAAACTACATTTTTATTAGAGCTGGATTATACTAGCTGCTATCCAGGAGGTTCAAATGCCTAACCACTGGAGACAATCAGAAGCACACAAAGATCTCTGCATAATGAACATAAATATCCTTTCAAACAGAAAATCATAATCTACTCTGCTGTAATCAAGTCCATATTGTTGCATAAAGAATTTTAAGCAGAAGAACGATAGGACAAGAAAAGGATGAACAAAAGAAAATCTGATGTTTCTTCACGATCACTCTATTTCAATCTTTTTTTTTTTTTTCCCAATAAAATAGTTATATATGATAATTTATTAGTAGGTAGTTTCATTTGTCTCCTAAGTATAAATTTAACACTAACAAGGTAGTCTTTCATTGTATTTTAAATCAAAACTTCTCTCATGAGTTTCCAAGTGGGTCTAGAATTTGAACATGCATTTTTGAGACTAACTGGTGCCTGCAAAGCATACAGATATTAGTGCCTACTGACAGCCCTCTGGAAACAGCTTTGATAGAGTTTAGCATCCTTTAAAAAAAGGTTGACACCAACAGACATCAGATAAAACTTTAAAAAAAAGGTGCTGAACATCAGCCCAGATAAAGTACTGGATGCCAAAGATGAGTGGAACAATTCTTTATTTATTCTTCTTCATTCATTACCTCATCCCCTTTTCTGCCACAGAACAACTTAACTGGTGCTGTGTTTTGGCAAGTGACTTTTCAATATGTATTTTGAATTTTACGTGCCTGCTCTGCAATTTTCAGGAAAAAAGATGCAACAGGAAATCTAGGAACAACTTACAGTAGAAAACGCAGCCTACTTTGGACAGTATTTACCCCTCTTCCTATAAACCTATGCCCTGAACATTTTGAGAAATCAAAAACGTAGGAATTTATATTATTCCAGAACAGCATTTGGTTTATTGGCAGCAAAACCCATTCAGAGACGTTACCTTGACAAGATCCCAGGATCAGGAATTAAATAAAATAGAACTTACAGAACTTAGGAGGTGTATTTGCTCTAAGAAGGAATGCTGCTGCAGAAGGAATGCATTGATTGTTTTAATTCACTGTACAGTAAAATAGTCAGAAGAGCATTTGGAAATATGTATTTGAAATGCCTCCCTATGATCGCCCAAAGTATTTTCACAAAAATCAGTTATTTATTAAATTAAACCAATATTTCATATTCACATTTTAAGCCTATGCATCTCTCTAGTGTGTGCTATTTATGGGGCACAATTAAATGACTTCTCTTTCCTCACAATTCTGTTAGTATATCCAAAAGATATAAAGACTTTCTAGTACCTTGCATAGCCTTTTTTAGGATAGGTAGTGATAGCTATATCCAAATATGCAACTGAATATTTACAAAATAATAGCAGCATTGTTTATTCACAAATATTTAACACTATAGGCATGAAATATGTCAAACATTTAAAAGGAAGAAAGTATTCAATTTTAGGGAACAGAAACCTATCAATCATTTTCCTTCAGAAATTATTTCTATATAAAAGGTTAAAATAAAGCCCTTTTAGAAAGACTGTATTAAAGAAAAATGCAAACCAAAG
Source organism: Aythya fuligula (assembly GCF_009819795.1). Taxonomy (NCBI): domain Eukaryota; kingdom Metazoa; phylum Chordata; class Aves; order Anseriformes; family Anatidae; genus Aythya; species Aythya fuligula. The sequence goes on from NC_045562.1 coordinate 40,252,867, forward strand.
CATATAAGCCCAAATTCGACTTCAGGTCAAGCTATTAAGACACGTAAACCTAAGTTACCTCTAGGTAAGTAGGGTGCATTTCAAACTCCTGAGCAATCTATCCATCAATAGTGGTGATATTTCCACTATCTTATTTATTAACAAACCCAAAATAAAATAAAAATAAAGAGGTGTAATACTCTACAGTTTATGGATTTTGAGAGGAAACTGGAAATACTGCTTAAATGAGGCTTTAAACATATTAGAAAAAAAGTGGGAGAGAAATTTTGGCTGATGCACAAAATAAAAATTTCCTGAGAGTGGGACAAACTGTGCTTTATTTTTGTCTACCAAGATAAAAACTGAAAACATCATCATTTAATTTGTTAAAAACAAAGCACCAGGAAATATTCATTCTAAATATACCAAGGCACTCTTGGAGTGGACAAGGTTGAACTGAATGACATAATACATATTTTCTGATTCTAATTTTTTTGATTATGAAAATATTGCATTTAAAATGGAAATGCAGTACCATTGGCATGTCCAGAGCTTAATAATTTACTATCAGCTTTTATGCTGCCTCAACAACTCAGTATATCATTTCATTAGTACATTCAGATCCTGGCAGAGACTAACCAGCAGAAAGAAAAAAAAAAAAGCACAGTTCTTCAAGAACATAATAGCTATTTACAGCCAGAAGACATAAGCAAAGAGCAATAAAGTATAGCAGGTTCTGCTTGTAAGGCAGAACTCAGATTTGAGAAGGGGAGGAGGAAGAAAGATGCACACCATGGCTTAAGGAAAAAATAAAGCAGTTTTAGATGTTACATGACAAACTCAGATGATATTAATTGATTCAGGTCTGCTATCTTTGCAATGTTGGCTTTGACTACATAAATGTAATAGAAAACTGCATATGCAGTCTGCAGACTCTAATTTGCAGTCATTTAAACCCATCTAGTGCTAATGTCTGTATCACTGAGGGAGATCACATACATACAACTCAATATCTCACACAGGAAAAAAAAAGTTGAGAGAAAGAAAGAAAAGAATGGAACAGAGGATTTAGGAGGAGAAAAAAAAAAAAAAAAAAAAAAAAGAAGACTTCTCTTTTCTTGAATCAACCCATAAAAAAAAAAACAACCAAACAAACAAAAAACAACAATGGCATACTTAGTACAGAGAGCTGGAAGCCTTTTTAAGGTGCCTACTAGCGCTACCTAAATACAAGGGAACACGGGTACTACTTAATGTACCATACCTTGAATATTACCAAAAACACACTTAGTAACAGCAGTACAAACCATTAAAACTCTTTCATGGAAACATCCTGACAACAGGTTAATGAAAGACAAAGGCTGGATACAGCTACACAAAAGCTACTATCTGATAGCTAATACCTGATAGCTACCTAATATCTGATAGAAATACCGTGGTATTTCCATTAAAATACACAAAAAGGGAAAAATATTTCTTAAATAACATACTAGTACTAGTATGTACCTGTGACAAGGCTCACTAGGCTCTGAGCATGCTTTAGCTCTGTTTTCACATATATGAAACTGTAAAACATCTTCAACTATGGTCCTCATTAAACTCCTTACGGAAAGGAGTTGAGCACTGTCAGCTCCATGTTTACTTCTTAACCAGGCCATTTTGACAGCCTGGGGGGAAATTTTCTGCTTCATTCTCCCCTGCCATTAACCAGGCCAGGGAGTAGTTTAATCTAAACATTTGTTAGAGATGACTAATCATGCTGCCAGGGTCTCATCTGTCCAGACATGACTACACCATGAAAAAAGGAAGGAATACAGATCTATGAGGGGAATCCTCAGTGTCTAATTCAGAACATCTTTGTATTATCCAAGTTGCGTAAAAGGACTAGGGTCTGCAAGCCACAGCACATTTCATATTCCTTACCTCTTTAACAATCTTTTTTAATCATAGAATTCTATGTTTAAATCTGTACACTTGGATTTTTTTAATGTAGATCTCCAAAATATGCATGACAGGTAGTTAGGCATTTGCTATCAAAAATGAAAATAAACAAACAAACAAAACCATGAGAAGTACAACTGTCTAAGTGACAAATAACAAAAGACTAGGTTGGTGGCATTCCCTCTCACTGAGGCGTTCATACAGCTTCCCTGCAGGAAGTACTGAATCCCTAAAACTGACAAATCATTTGCATTTAAAACACACATTCCCTTATATTCAGCAGACTTTCCACATAAAGAAGTCCAAATTACATAAAGATATCCAACATATTTTGACACTTCTCTTTATAGAGAGTAACTACAAAAAACTTTAACAGAAGCCAAACACTTCCATTGTCCTAAAAATTGTTAAGGAACATCACTGATCGCCTGCGTTTGTATGCTTTCACTGTAAAACCACAGCACTTTTTGACTATCTATTCTCATTCAGTACAGTGGACAGAGTTTATTATCCCATCTTTCAAAAATAAATGGTGTCAATGAAGTGAAACAATGACAGATTGTCAAATACCTATTTCGTCTACATAAATTATACATCCCCCTCTGCCACCTGTAAAGGCAGTGCTGTACCTTCCTGAAAGCATGCATGTGACACTATTTTTCAGGAATAAAGCACGTGCATGCTTTATACCCCAGCAGTCGACTAACTAAAGAGGCATCCTCTGGTGCCTCTCTGCTCTTGCATTCAAGAGAGCCTTCCTGCAGGCTCTTTTTCTACCCTTTCTAACCTCATTCCCCTTTGCACACAGACACACATTACATTAGAGACCAGAGGGCAAGGACTAAACCCCTAAGTATGCATTGAATTAACTCATTTTAAATTTAGAGACGCATGGACATACTAAACTATATAAGACTTGGTCTCAGGGGCGACATTTTGTACTGCCACTGTGTTCTATTTTCACTGTAGTACCTCTCTAAATGGAAAGCCAGTAATTTTGCTTAGTTCTAACCTGATATCATAAACTTTAAATTAAATGGAAATATTTAAAGTAGGACTCAGAAGAATAGAATAAATTTTTAAGAAGTGCATGAGATGAGCCTATCCTGAGATAGGTATTATTATGTAATTGAACATCTATCAGGGCATTTGACAGACTAAAACTTTTTAACAATCTTTTAAAGTCAGGGTTATACTTTACTTACAGTTAAGTGTATTCAGCTGTAAGGCATGGAAAGTTTGAATAGCACTCCATCAAATAAGAGAAGGTGGTGATTTTAAATAGTCCTATATGATCATAATGCATATATATGTATATACACGCACATTTAGCAAACACACATATATAAACTACACACACACACATGCACTTTTAAAAGCTGAGTTTTTCTCTGGAGTTCCATAGCCACCAGATTTCCATAACTGTAACCAGTCCTCTGCAAACCAGATAGGAGAAAACCCTCTAACCCTCTGCCTCATTTGGAAGTTTTAAGCCTGCTAGGCTGCAGTTTCAAAACTGCTCTACCAGACAAAAGCAAGCTTAAAAACTGGTGATTATAATGTCACAGCTGTGGCAACACTCAAGTTAGGGCTGAGATGGTGCTTCCATTCCTGCTATAACTTTGTCAGAAAATAACAATTAGTGCTGAAACTTCTCATGCTTGATCTCACTACAAATGTTTGCATTGATAGATTTTGGTTTGTTTGTTTTAACGAAGAGTGAGTATTTGAAGGGGTGGAAAATAAGAAAAAACTGTAGGCTGCATATACAGCTTTTATTCTATAAAGACTGATATCCCATTTTTTTAAGCCTTAATAATGTCAAATTAATTGTGGGCCACATTCTGCTTTCATTGTTAATCCTACTGTGCTTCGTTGACTGAGCAGAATTTAGACTTTTAATTTTAAAACTGGAAAGTGCCTTCAGCACTTAAATACTATATAGCGTGACATTGCGCAGTTTCTTTTCTCTGCTCACATCTGCCTCATTAGCCTTCAGAGACCTTCCCAAATCCTAAATCCATATTCAGTCTGGAGTGAGTATATGAACTGAGAGTTAGCTGGAGTATTTTGAATGACTGAACTGAATTTTGAGGGTATAAAAAGATTACTTTCCTCTTCCAAGGATTCTCAGTTAGTCTAATCCCAAGTGTTTAGATCGGGTGAGAGCTGCCTCACATTTGTATGATGCAGCCCACAAGTTCAAGTTCCTCTCATAGAAGGGTTATATACTAATGATATCTACGAAGCAATCCCATTGACTTCAGGATCCGTACTGCCCATCCTGCAGTAATAGCCTCCACTCAATATTAAGTACTTACACAGATGAAATGGAAAAATTTCAGCATATCCACCCATCACCATAACATTGCATAATTGGTAAACCTAGTGGCAATACAATGAGAAGTAAAAATCATGAGAATTTCTCCCAAAGAAAGCTTTTGCAAAGCATCATACTAAGTGCACAAATTTACTTAAGTAAACAAATTTACTTAAGTGCACAAATTTAATTTAATTTTCAAATACTAATATTTGCCACAATTTTTATTTTTAATGTCATTCAAAAAATGATACATCAACACACATCAATCACCAAAAGTAATGAATTCTCAGCTCACGAGAATTTTATAGAGCTTCACTTTATGACTTACTACTTCACTTAATGTTATCTACTTGCCATACAAGTATAATATTAATAGCTTCTAATTATACATACTATAATATCCATGATTTTAAATATCACTACAATGTTATCTCCCCTGTAATTTGCATCAGGTTCACTGATTTATGGACTCCTGACCCATGAAACTACAGAAAAGTATTCAGGGACATCTGTTACCATGCACACATTTCAGAACAAGCAGGGAAGGACTATACTCTGCAATGTTACAGTGACTACCATACACGAAGGAAACACAGCATCCTGTTTGCACAGAAGTGTTCATAATCTATTAGGTGTTCAGTAGTTAAAATTCAGAGCTATTTGTACTGCTGTATAAATAAAAAAAGCAACCAGCAGAGTTATTCTTTAATTAATCTTTTAAATATAACTTCAGTTTATGTACATATATATATATTAATATTTATGCATTCATGTGGTATAGTTGTAAAATAAAGTCCTTCATTGCAGTACATACACTCAGGGGGATGAATATACAGTTGTACTGGGAGAAATTAACTGTGAATTTCTTGACTTGTGTATAATAAAATATCAATTTAAATGTTAGTTTAATATTCATATATTTGATTCTGTAATTGTTTTAATTGAGAGAGACCAATTAGTGAGGAAGAAGTGCCTATTAGCCCACAATAAAAATAATACATAGAAGTACTTCACTTTGTAAAGATGTCTCTGTTGGCTTTTATTGAAATTTCCACTTAGGGAAACTGCTGTTGTTTTTAACCTGCCTTTTTAAAGCCTTTTCTGTTTTTAACCAAAGAACTTGTCATTAATTATACCCTAAAATTGGGGGAACTTTCAGAGCTCTACAATTTAAATTATGTCTTCGTAAGTAGATACAAAAATAAAAAGAAATTATTATTGATATTTTTACGTGTAAATGATCTTCTGCTAAATTCTTCATTGCTATTTCTCTTAACCTCTGTTAACTTACAGAGCAGGCTACTAAGACATAGCAAGCATTTAGAGTCCACAAGGAGGTATTATTATATGAAGAAACACTTTAAGAAACTTTTTGAGTATTTTTGTTTCCCACATAGCTTTCCTTGGGAGGAGAGAAAGAAACAAAAGCAAAACTTGTCCTTAAAATTTATTCTCAGTTTTAAATAAAAATATTTGTAACAAATAAAATGTATATTAAAACAAAATGTAAAATGTTACGTTCAATGCATTTATGGACTTACCCAAACACTTCCTGCCCTTTGAACTCTTGTAATGTTTCTACTGCCAACAATTCACCAAGTCAAAAAGAATCTATCCTACAGGAAAAATAGAAATGAAAAACACTATCATCATTTTGAGAAAATAAGAATTATTGATAGCACAAATTAAGACCAAGTAGAATCATACTACTAAATCCCTAGGGCATAAGGATGAATACTGAGTGCTGTAATCTTTGCCAGTGTCTTCCTCCTAAAAAAGGATTTTCTATAATGCATTATTTGGATTTTTTAAGGGATACCTTGAGATTTAGATGATGGGGAAAGAAAGGATAAATATGTACAGGACTACCATTCTAGCAAATACTTCCATCACATGGGTATGTATGTAAGCACATGCACACACACACACAAATAGAATCTTGAGGAAGGCCATCCGAGAGCCAAAAAGGCCATTGTACTAAGCTAATTTCAGATGACTGTAAAACGTCATGACTTGCTAATTAGCGATGCTGTAAACAGATTTATCTGTGACAAGCTAACTTAATAAATCCCACTTCACAGCATGGGATGAGATCTTGGAAGAGACAGCAGAGCAGACTACAGAATGCTCTGTGTCATGTTTAAGTAAAATTATTTTACTATTAAATGCAAGCATTTAATGCTTTTAAAGAACAAGTATCTTTTCTTATAACATAGCTCTAGCACACCATTGGCACCTAGTAGTACCATCATGATTGATTTTGTATCTTAAAGTGATCACTGCATTAAAATTTTATATGGAGAATAAAAGGAAGACAGGTTTTATAAAGGTTCTTTTAAGTTGCCTTGGGTTGTTTTCTTGGTTAAAATATGTTTACATGTAGGGCTTTATTCAACAAAACCATGTATACTTCTGAAATATGATAGTCACTGTACATTGATGGTATTGAGTAAATGGAGACACTGAAAAGACATCTTAAAGAACACTAGTAGAATGAGAGTAGAACGCTTCTCAACTTGAAAATGCAATGAAGAGAAGGATGACTTGATAATGGGATAATGATACACAATGCATTAAAGTCTGTTTAATTGAAGGTTTGCCATGACCAGTGAATAACATTCTTTGTAAACGTCTTGAGAAAAAAATAATACCCTGCTAAAAGTAGAAAATGATCAAAAGGAAGAAAATTGTAAAGGAATGAAAATTAGTAGACTTTACATACTAAAATATAATGGTAGTTCTATGAGACAAGAATGGCAGACTAATTTTCCAAATTAGACTGGTTAGTTAATTGTACACTTGAATATGCCAAACATTTTTGAATAATATTAAAAACAATCACAAGTTTGATGGAGAATAAAAATCATCTAAGAATTATACTAGCTTAAAAACACACATGTGAAACAAAGATGAAAAAAGCAGACTAGCAGATAGCTTTACTAAGTATACAAGTAATCATCTGGTTCAAATCTGAGTGCAGGTTTGCAAAAATATTTTTTATTCAAGAGTTGTTGGTATCTCATGTTAGAATTTCATCTATAAGAACTGGAAAAGAAGAAGAGAACCTTCTTACGACATTGAGCAATGAGAAATATTATCAAATTGGAAAAATAGTGATTTTTAACATATATGCTACACACAAAATACGACACTAAAAATGGAATCACACATATACCTTCCTCTGAACTTGACTGGGATCATTTAACAATGTAGTATTGTCTACATGATGATATACACACACAACATATGATCACACAGCAAAATGTGCCGTTTTTGGTTTTGCTGTGACATGCTGCCAGAGAAACAAATTATTTTACTTCTTATAGAATAGTATTTGGAAATGCTAAAAAGAAAGCTATATTTGAAGTACATTGTTAAAGACTAACATGTACATAGAAATGACTGATTTTTAACCATTTCTTTATTTAAGTAAGTCAGGACTGGGATCTGGTAATCACTGCAGAGGAACAAATGATGATTTTTCTACAGTGTCTTATAGTACTCAGGAAACTGCACTTCAAAACAACTGATGGGGCAGGGCACAGTTTTGAAAAGGCACAGTTCCAAGAACAACCATAGATTTGACTGGGAATAGGTAGGATGATTGGCTAACCAGATCAGGACATGATACGAAACATTAAAAATAACCAGGCAGGAAACCAAACACATTTTAAGAGAGAGAATCTATGTGTCTGTTTGTATGTAGAGAAGATAAGTGAAGGATGACAGACAAAGAGTGGCTGAGGGAGCTGGAAAAGAGAAGGCTCAGGGGCGACCTTATCACACTCTACAGGTACCTTAAAGGAAGCTGTAGCAAGGTGGGGGTTGGCCTATTCTCCCACGTCCCTGGTGACAGGACGAGGGGAAATGGGCTAAAGTTGTGCTAGGGGAGGTTTAGGTTGGATATTAGGAAAAACTTCTTTACTGAAAGGTTTGTTAGACATTGGAATGGGCTGCACAGAGAAGTAGTTCAGTCACCATCCCTGGAGGTCCTTAAATGGCGTCTAGATTTAGCGCTTAGTGATATGGTTTAGTGGAGGACTGGTTAGTGTTAGGTCAGAGCTTGGACTAGGTGATCTTAGAGGTCTCTTCCAACCTAGATGATTCTGTGATTCAAATCTGACAAAATAGTAAACTTCTCTAAATTTTCTGTTTAGTTTTAGAACTTCACTTTAAAACTTCAAAACACCAGAAGGGTACATCCTGCAAAACCGCCAGAGAGAGAACGGCATTAAAAGAAAGTTATCAACATGAATGAAATCAGCTTTTGGAAATCTCTTTTTCACAAGGTATAACCAAGGCCAAGTGGTTAAAAGGATTAAAAATAATAAGGCAAATGCACATAAATAATGAAGGAATCCAGAATTACAACAGCAACTTAATTCATAAGTGTTTATTTCAAAACTACAGGGAATCCTTCATCTTCTAAAATAATGTTGTGTTGGCCACTGTCTGAAAGAGACCTCTTTAGACATAATGTTATTTTCACATGAACAGCAAAATAATACCATTTCTCCCAGTCAGATGCTGAAGCAATGGCACCATTAAAGAAAAAAATTACTACTGAGTACACATTGCTGTGCTGCAGTACAAGATCCAGTAGTTGGGCAACTACTGAAGAACAGCCAGGTTTCATCCTCTACAGACCTACAAAGCTATCTATAAACTTTTTACGTACTGTTGGCAATTGACATTGTTACAGCACCTGGATCACAAGCTATGGTGGTTTTTCTCAGGTGGGGAGCCGAGTTCTACCACAATCACTCTCTCACTCCCCCTCCTCAAAGGAAAAAAGAGGGGGGAGGGGGAGAAAATATGGAAAGGGCTCAAGGGTTGAGATAAGGACAGGGAGATAGCTCAACAATTACCATGACAGGCAAAACAAATTCAGCATAGGGAGATTAACAAAATTACCTATTGCTACCAAGCCAGAGAAGGGAGAAACAAAGAAGACAAACTAAAAACACCTTCCCCTCTTCCACCCTCTTCCACCTCCTCCCTCTGAGCAGCACAGGGGAGTGGGGAAATGGAGGCTGTAGTCAGTCCCTAATGCTTCACCTCCTTCAAGATCACTCTCTACCCCTGCTTCATGTGGGGTCCATCCTACGGGATGCTGTCTTTCCTGAACTGATCTTGTGTGGGCTTCCTACAGGCAGCAGCAGCTCTTCAAAAACTGCTCCAACACGGCTCCATATCACGGGGTTGATCCTCCAGGAGCAAACTGCTCCAGCACAGGTCCCCCACAGGCAGCCACAGGCAGCAGCTCCCCCCAGACTCCCTGTTCCTGCGTGGGCTTCTCTCCATGGGCTGCAGCTCAGGCCCAGGGCCTGCTCCTGCAGGGGCTCTCCATGGGCCGCAGCCCCCCTCCAGGCCACAGCCACCTGCTCCACCATGGGCTCCTCCACAGACTGCAGCATGGAGATCTGTGCCACGGGCTGCAGGGGGACAGCCTGCTCCACCAGGGGCCTCTCCACAGGCCACAGGGGAACTGCTGCTACATCCCTGGAGCACCTCCTGCACTGACCTTGGGGGCTGCGGGGCTGGTTCTTACTCCTCACTTTCCTAGCTGCTGTTGCTCAGCACTCAGCATTTTGGTTTTGTTTTGTTTTGGTTTTGTTTTGTTTTTCCTCCCTTTCCTCAATCTGCTCTCACAGAAGCAGAAACAATGTCGCTTATTGGCTTGGCTCTCACCAGCAGTGGATCCTTTTGGAGCCAGGTGAAACTGGCCCTTACTGGCATTGGTCAGCTCCTGGATTCTTCTCACAGAAGCCACCAGTGCAGCCCCCTGATACCAAAACCTTCCCATGTAAGCTAACTACAACAGCCTACAACCAGACTGCTGTTGAGGCTTAGATTTGATTTTAGTTTCCAGAACTGTAAGTAGGAAAGATACATTCTCCCATCTGAGAGGATCAGTCTGATGCAGCACATGAGAACAACAATAAAAGAAACACATTTGGTAATTGTTCTGAACCTTGTAACCTTTACTCAGCTTTGGATGTGGTTCTGTTGCATCTAGCCGAAACATTTTTCAGGATCAGGATAGTAAGATGATCAAAGCAGTCGTGCTATTATCCCAGAAACCCAAACTGCAGCAGAATGGCCAGTTCATGTTCACTCAAGGATCGTCAAGCTATTTCCCCTTCCCCTTTAAAATTTGCAGACCTTTCAAATAGTTCCAAGTAGCAGGTTAGGTTGGATTTGGCAACAACTGATAGAACAGTATGACCTTTATATCAGTTAATCATCTGCTTTCAAAATGTATGTTTTGTATTGATTGTTAGAGTTAAGAGTTTCCAAATTGGGTATCTAAAACTATGCTCTGAAGGTTGAGATTTTCAAAAGCACAAGTCTGTTTTAGGTATCTGAATAAAATGTACTAAGAAAACCTGTATCACGACTCTCCACAAAATGCATTCCAATACAAAGAAAAACAAAACATACTAAGGTAAATTACAAAATGGCAGAGGATTGTACTGTTTATAAAGAGTTTTATTCAAGCTATTTACTCATGTAATCAAAATTTATCTAACACCTACTATAGGCTAGTTTTGGAATGTGCTGAAGCTGTTTTTGGAAAAGTGCAGAAAAAAATTATGCCTCGGAAGGCATAATTCAGAGCATTCCTTTTCCAGTTAGAAGTCTAATTTTGTTTTTAGTTCAAGTATCTTGAAGAATACAATGCAAGATAGTTGAGATTAATAAGACATTAATAGTATGTAAATTTATTGCAAAGTGCATACAGTTCTTGCATGCCCTAATAAAACTGGTTAAATAGCAAACTAGAATAACATGACTTATGATTGCTGTTTGTCTAATTGGCTACATACAGAATGGAAGTACTTCAGGAGAGAAAAAGGCAGATATAAAGTACCTATTAATTAATCCAGCATCAGTTAAAGACAAGTTCCCATACAGTGTATTATTTATTAGCATGTTGACTAGCCAAGATCGTAGGTATTTCAACTGTTCAGTTTCAAAGCACTTCCACTATGGGGAGCTTCCTGGCTAATATATGACATCATTGCAAAGATTTTTCTCATCACATTATAAGACAGCTGTACGTTATTGCAGTATATATTCTTGGTGATTATATTCTTTCAGTTCCATCACTCTCCTTACTGCCTTTAATTATTATCTATCATAAATCATCTTACAAAGCTGAGTGAGGGTAGAGGGGAACAGTTTGAGAATGTTTCACATTCTTAAAACCACATTTTACTCTACATTCATACAGTGAAAAAAATCAGATAAATTAGCTTAGGAGGCCATCTATTGTGTTTCATGGATATAACTGATTCTTCAGGGACTTACAGATCCAAAAATTAAAACAATAACAAGACAGATTGAATAAATATAGAGACACTTTAAATTGAGTTAAGTTCAGGAATTCGAACTGATAGGACAAATTTTCTTGTAATATGTTTTGTCTGGAAAAAAAAATAGTCCTTGCTAGCACTTTTGGGAAGACATTAAATGCAAAAGACCATAAAAAATATGGTTTACTTGGGCTTTTCTTAAAAACACAAAAAAATAAAAATAAAAAAAATGATCCTCTAAACATGTTTTACTAAGAAAGGCAGGAAATAGACTAAGAAATTGTCTATTCTACAAACAACAACTTTTCTCAGGATGTATGATAACATAAAACAATCATTCATCTTTCCTTAGCAGAAACCCATCACTATCCATGTAACACAGTTAACTATTAAAAGCTGAAATGAATTCAACCCAAACATTCTGCACAGAGTTCCAAACTAAATAAAAGTTACAGAAAAATGTCAGAAAGCAGCATGAACTACCATCTACACTAATCAGTTCAGGATTTTCTGCCCAATAGTATAGAGCCTCCTCAGCAATGAACTGACTTACCCTCATCACCAAGACCCAGCCTCAAAGCTGAATGCACTAAGATTCCAAGATTTCATCTAGCTGTCAAGAACATTTCTAATTTCTAAGAACCCATTGTACTTGATGAAATGAGCAGACATTCAAATTTGATGGCCAAACAGTAAATCAATGGAAATATATACACACACAAAAAAATAATAATAATAAATCAAGAGACTCAGGTGCATGTTTAGCTTTCATTGGTTCACATTTTTCAACCTCAAACTATGGAAATCAGGAATTATTTTATTAATGAGTGTCCACTGTAAGAACACAGAAGTTATGATACACCTCAGTTAACTTTAATCACCTAGGAGCAGCAAGCAACTGAAGTTAGAGTTGTCCTCCTTGTAATTAACAGAGAAAGAGACCCCCCCCCCCCCCAGAGAGGATAAGTCACCTCTCCTTGCTTTCAGTTAGTAGCTTAGAAGAAGTCAAATTCTGGATGTGTTTCCAAGCAATTCAAGGACTTAAAAGTATTACTTGGCTTATTATGAAGAACAAGGAACTCGTACAAAATCTGGGCCCAAGATCAGCTGTTACTGAGTAAACCCACCTTCATCCTTCAATACCTGCAAATACAATCTGATACAAGACACCTACAAGACAGAAGATGTGTGACAGCTGTTCATAGCTGAGGTAATTCATCAGGAAGTTGAGCTCCTTTTGGTAGAGCTCCTACCAAAAACATATTGATGGGAAACTGTATTTGCCTTGCTAGATCTCATTTCTGAAGAACTACAAGGAATGACATTCCCTGGTAATTTTTAACATCTTCAAGCAATCAAGTGGGCTGATCAGAAACATTATGTATCTCTGTTCCAAGTGTAAGACACATCTCATAGATATCTCTAGCACATACTGCTAAAACTAAAACAACCATGCAACCAGAACAACAACAAAATCCCAATTGCTAAAATAACACTGCACACTTGCTCCCCTAGGATGAAAGAAAAGAAAGAAGAGTTGACCATACAAATTGATGCACAAATGAAAGATACTCTGATACAATAAGGACAAGTGAAATTAAAAAAAAAAAAAAAGTTAATCTTCGTATCGCTTTAATCTCTCTCTTGCAGTATCTTTCAGAAATATCACTCTTCCCCATCAGAAATATAAATTACATTAATGGATAAACTATCCACTGTATAGTATATCGATCGTATGAGCCTGCTACAGTAAAAACATAAAACATGATACTAAAACATGATACAGGCACTGGCTCTAGAGATTCCCACAGTTATTGCACAACATATTTGAATACTTCAATGTGAAAAAAATTAACATCTTAATAACTAATTTTAGCCAAGGAAGAAAACATGTAATCTGCTAGACTACAGGAACAGAGAAAGGATAATCTAATTCTTCCCCTGCCCCCCAAAAACAACCAAACAAAAACCCAAACACATTAATAAAAACAAAACCAGCCTCAGACAGAAAACAGAGATTATATGTATGATGGAAATTAGTGCATAGTGAACCAAACCAGAAGGTAGAACAGCATTTTGAGAAGCAGATCTTTTCCAAGCACAGATGTGCTACTCTATACCCCAAAGCATTGAAAACTGAGAATGGAAGAAGTTGTTTTCTAGCTGCTAGCTGTGCTTCCCCTGATCCGATTGCCTTCTTGTCTAACACAGTCTGCATCTCAGCAGAGAGCTTCTAGCTACTGCCAACCTCAAGTGCCCTTCATGAATCTCTTTTCTTTCCCTCCAAGAATTCTGTCTCACATGTTCGTTCTCATGGCAAGAGGTGACTGAAAAGCTTAAGCCCAGAAATGGTACTATAAAAAGCTTTGTGTTTTTGTTCCCCTCCCTCACTGCCCTGCTCCTCCCCTCATCTTCCCATCCCATTGCCAAAGTCAGCATTCAGCAAGCATAAACACCAATAGTTTATTGGTGGGTGACAGAATAACAGATCTTCAGATGAATTTATTCTTCAACAAGACCACACAAGATCAGATATTTACTTCTGGGACTAAACAGGAAAACAACAGAGTAATAACAGCATTTTCTTGGAGTAGGTTTTATCTATCCTTTTAAACATGGTGTCATTCACACAAAACCTTTAGGCTTTACAACATACATGTAGAATACTTATTGAGCTTTATTTTTAGATTTGCATGGCTTGGGTTCTGTTACCCTCACAAAGTGCTATTCTTGACATAGAAAAAAAAAAAAAAAGATATAATTACGATGCTTAGCTCAAAATAATGTACTGGGATTGAAAAATATATCCATGTATATACTAAACGCATTTTTCTTTTCAAACTTTTTTGTACTAGTATATATTTAGTTATAAAATATAGTCTTAACTTTTATTTTATCCCCATATTCCTCCTTTCTATTTTAAAGCAAAAATAGGTGAAGAACTTGGAAAAATGCAGCAGAAAAACATTTACTCATAATAACTTTCTGCCGAAGTAATTTACATTAACACTGAATCCTTAAGTACTTGACGGTACTCTCTCGAAGAGCTATGCTGCCATCTATTGGTAATGAAAATACACTATCAATATTATTTGAGAGCTTGGGAAAGCTAATGCTCTATTAAAAACAACTTTCCTGCATTTATAGATCGCTCATGAAAACAACAGTTCTTTCCTTTCCCTTTGCTGCTAAATACATAATGGCTAAGTAATTTGTATGGAATCATCTGTACAATGTATGAATGCTGAACGTTTCACAATGTTTAACACTTGAATGAAGATCACTCAACTTCTGTACACTTATATACATATAGTCAAACCATAATTTTTCTTATAGATTTGATCATGTCAAAATACATTCAGCACTGATCACAGTAATCAGCCAAATATATGCACATGAGGCTAAGCATTTGACTTAAAAAAAAAAAAAAAAAAAAAAAAAAAAGGCAACATAAGTCATCCCAATTTGTTCATGCTCACCAAGAAAACTCTGTAACAGGGGATCTCCAAACTAATTCACCCTTCCATGATACTATGCAGTATTTTAGCAATCATCACCATGAATTCTGTGAACTGCACTGAATTCCTGACTCTGGCTGCCATATTCTTTATGCTAAAAGCGATTATCTGCTGCAGTAAAAGTTATTTTAAATGAGTAATTGTTTCAAAAAAGGAACTCAAGAGTGTTATTTCTTTTATTTCTTATATAGCAGACCCTGTTTGCTGTGTGCCTTCACTTTGGTGTTTTTGTTGCTGTTTGGTTGGTTTCTTTTGTTGGTGGTGGTGCTTTATGTTTTTCTATTTTTTGAATCACCACAACACACACACTTTCAGGGAACAAGAACAGCAGCTGGCAGCAGAGATCCCAGAACACTTAGACATTATGAAAACTACATGCTCAAAATACCAATATTTTTTTTTCTATCGCCAATAGGTTCTTTAAAACTTATTTTAGGAGACAAAATAAACATCATCTGTTATGTCTGAGAAACTGAAAAGCCTGATCCTTATAGTCACCTTTGCTAAAGATGAAATTTGGAAAATACTTTCAACATAAAAGTGTTTATTTTTTTTAATAATATATTTTGTTGGGATGTGACCAAGAATATTATACATCATTCAGCATAATTACACACTGAATACTGAACTTTAAAAATGTATTGTTCTACTTTAGTTAGACTTCCATTTGGAAAAATATTTGAATCTTCATTTTGTTTTCTCTGTGACATACACGACAAGAAGTTAATCCTTGATACACTGGAGGCTGTAATAATTTTCAGCTGGTGACAATCCTCCTCCACTACAACTCATAGCTGCTCAAGTGTAGCGCACTTTCTGCTGTAGTGTGTTCTGATGCTAGTGCATCCATGAAGGCAACCATTAGCCTAAGCAGAAAACAGTGAAACTTGTTACTTGAAGTTATTAGTGTGTGGTGGGGGTGAACTGCACTGGCCCTGTGCTGACAAAAAAACCTGGCTGCATCTACTCTTCTCTGTGCCTCATCTGGCATCTACTCTCTTCTCCCTCCCATACACCAATTCTAAAATATGTAGATGTATTTTTTGTCAAAAATCTCTCTATTTCACACAGGTGCTAATTGCTACTTACTTCAAGTCCGTGTGCAAAGGCTAAATTCCTTGAACTCAGATCCATCCCAGCCAAAGACATTCCATGCTCTGAGAGGCTGAACTGTCAGTGCAGTGGAACAAGGGGTGCTGGGGAAGCCTGGAAGAAGGGAAGGGGGTGAAGCCTTCTCCAAAATAACAAACACAGTAGAAAATGCATTCCAGGATCCCCATATAAGAAGATTATGTGTATTTGTTTGTACTCTCACTATAACTGTTAGCCAATGTCATATATAGGCATACCAATTATTTCACTGATTGAGACCCAGTCAGCTACTTTGTGCCCAGCTGGTTTTAATAAGATCATGAAAGACTGGATATTATCACTTAAAGAAGGAAAAGGAGCATACAATCACACACACAAAATGTAAGACTGTTTAATGAGATTTTGGTAAAATAAGGTACTTTCTCAACCTAGGAGGCAAGGGTTCTTTAAAACCATTTTTTACCCTTTGAATGTGTGCACTGCAATTTATTATTACAAAGCAAGATAGGGGAATCTTATTTGATACACTTCATTGTATTTTATATTAAAATTCAGGAATTCTAAGCCTTTTTAATGCATAGAAATGCAAAAGAATTTACATCTTCTACTTTAGTAATCAGCCATGTTATTGTCTGTTACCCTTAGCTGAGTCTAATGTCAGAAGTAATACCCTTATCAATGAATCATGGGGGACCAAACCAGCATTTTTTACTCATGCAAAACTACCATTGAATCCAATGTCTAGAAATTACTGTACACGTAATATGCAAAATTAAACTGTGATCTAAGATTTCTGCCAAAATTAAGCCCAAGAAGCATACTTACTTTTTAAAAATACATTATTACAATCTCACGATTTTTAAATACATTTAAGATATTAAAATCCTTTGTTACCAACGTTAAGGGGATCTTTGCTTGAATCAGACTGGTCTCTGTTTTCATTCTAACTTTTTAATCCCATTTAAGTACTTTCTTCAATGAGCTTTCTATTCTGAGACTCTTCTTTTATAAAATACTAATTGATACCGCAAAACTATTTGGCACAAGATAACATCATTTCTTCAGGGAAATTCACCTTAAAAGTGAATAAGAACTGCAGGTCAGAACTGAAGGATATCAGTATAGTAGTGCCTGCAAAATATAAACTGACTTTCTGTATTATAACTGATTCTAGAAATCAATATTAACTATCTATCAATATATATATATAAAGATAAAATCTTTGCCAGCAATAAAAAAATATTAAAAAAATAAGACATGCTGGGAACAGATGCAACAAAGAGGTACAAAACATACATAAATTGCCAAAATAAACAGAAATTAGAAGGTCAAGACACAGGTCCCATCTCACACAAGATGAAATATTGGTCACTGTTAGTAATATCAGCATGCTTCTTTTTTTAGGGACGTCAAATGATGTTTTATTCCCCAAAAAAACTTTTAAGAGAACAGATCAAATGGACATATTTTCAAAGCAATATATGTGGAGGATTAAGGGAGGCCACGGAGCTTTGAAAATGTTCCTAACTCACATATTCTATTTCTGATCCACTATTTTATTTTCTTCTTTCCCCTGAGCCTTTCTTCTCCCTGTCACACCAACTCCTTCTTTATTTGGATTCTCTTCCTTTATATTTTCTCCCCACCACCAACAATTTGGAGTTACTTGTCTCCCTGTTGCCTCTTTTTCCTTTCTGTTTAATCTACCTATTGGCTGCCATGCTGTACTTCCCAAATTATCTGTGTTATTCGGCATTTGAAAGCATTTCCAGATTAATGTTTCAAGCAGAAGGGCCCAGCAGCTGGAGGCAAAAGGAAATCCCCCTGAGAAGGTCAAATAGTTCAAAATTAGTTTATTTCTAGTGACTTCCACATACTCTGCTTCAGCTTACTGTCACATTGCAAGGAGCTGGTGTATGCTCCAGGCACCATTACGATAATAGAACACAACAGAGATTATTATTATTTATTTTTTTTTACCACTGTGGTGAAAAGGCTACATCTCAATGCTATTTTGGCAACTCTTTAAAGCAAGAAGCATGAATTCCTACCAGTAGTTATCCTTCAGTTTTGTTGGCTATCTCATTAGGACTAGGGCTTTTATTTTTTCTTTATTTTATTGTTATTTTTTCTTCTCTCCAATCCATGCATGTTATGTGGATGTTGATTCAAATTGCTTAGTTTTTTTCTACGGTTAATTATCACTCTTAGCTGCCAAATGTGAAGAAGAAATCATCAGAAGTAGAATCTCAATACTACTTCATAAATATATGTGTATTAAGTCCTGAAGGTCACATCTAAACTACGTGGCAGGATGCAAGGCATCCATGGTCCTTCAGTCCAGGAAGATGTTTTCTCTTCCTCAGGAGAGTTGCTAATTCCCTCTGAACTTCAAAAATTTTGATTTCTTTCCAGCAGAAACTGAGAGGGTGAGAGATCAGGATGAGAGAGGATTTCAATCAAGCACCAATCTATATTTTCAAAAGACCATAATTCAAACTAGTTTCAGTGGAAAACAGGCTCTACACAAGCCTTTGGTGAACTACCATCCAAATATTGCAGCAGGTTAGTTATCCATAAATAAGTAGGTAAAGCTTATACCTTCAAGCTTTAATGGGAGTTTTAACTCAAATGTTTCATAGCACTTTTTTTTTTTTTTTTTTTTTTTTACCATCAGCTAGGCTACCCAGTAATGTTACTAAATGCATTTTTCCACTTCCCACATCAGGCAAAGTATATTATGATTAAACTACACAATTAATTTATTATTTTATTAACATTTTACCTCAAAATCAGGGTTCTTAATCCACTTTCCCCCTGCCCCCCAACCCTCAAATAAATAAATAAATAAATAAATAAATAAAAGGAATGGATGAGCTATTGCATTTCACAGGGCCTTCACGGGGTTTAAATACACTGGCCACTGAGGGCTTTTTAAAGCCTTGGTGGGTGGGAATGGAGAATTACCTACCATGATGTTATTAAGTTCCCATGCTTCTTCCATGACTCTTAAAATTTAACATGCCAATGCTTTCTATTTTAAGCTAAAGACCACGTCACAGCACTGATTTTTTCAGTATCATATTTTAACCGGTGAGAACAATCTCTAGGCTGATCGGTTCTTTCTTTTTCCCCAGAGAGACTACAACTAAACAAAGGTACAATTTTTATTTTAGTCTGAGCATGTCCACTGACAGTTTCAGTTTCTTCTACTTTCTCAAGCAAAAGCAAGTCCAGTTACTAATTACCTTTCATAGAAAAGATGAACCTACACCAGATCTGCAAGGGCAGAGGAACTACATCCCCCTGGACCTTCCTTTTCCTCTCCATTATTACTCTCAGTGTACTAGGAATAGATAAAGGTTTGATAAACAGTTTTGATATGCTCTATTATTGACATGGAACTGGACCAAGAACACAGGACCACTTCTGGGAACACCACCAATGTGATCTTGCTTTCAATTAGGATTCAGCAATGGTTCCATTTAAAATAATGGCAAAGAACCAAACTGATATACTTTATCCCATCTCTAGACTGGGCAGACAGCATCAGTCCCCATGTTTTTTATCTGACTCTAGGCCTTCTGCCTTTTTTTAGAGCAATTTATTTTATTATTATTTTTTTTCCTTAAATTTTATTCCCCCTTTCTTGCATTCCTCTGCTTTAAGATAATGCCAGAGTGATGATGTGAAATACCATTCACCTTAGCTGAGAACCTCTAGTAAGGTATATTTTTTAAATAAACAGGCTGGTAAGGGAGCAGGTTCTGTAAAATACTAACTTCATGTTTCCTTATAGGATGGACTGCAATTTGCAAACCACATTTTAATTTTTATCTATGTTGAACAGTGTATATATTTGCAGTCATCACACATCAGACAGATACAGAGTGACAAGCAAACAGGTTAGACAGCATTAGATTAACATTGTGTAAATAATTCATTCTTAAAATTGGTTCTTGATCAACTCAGCAGCTTCATTTGATCTTCTCAGGGAACTGAACAAAACAGAAAAGTAGTTTCAACATTAAGTTGACTTAAACATTTTTGAAGTTGTAATCTTTTCAAAGAAAATTTCTTTAAGTGAAAAAATAATGCCATGCATCATCTCATATACTTCACAATATTTATACTTTCAGGAAAAAAGAATTACGTTGCATATGAACCTGAAAGACAAATACTCATTTAACTCAAAACTTTTGTTTTAGTGAATTATTCAAAACAAACAAACAAAACAAACAAACAAAAACAAAAAAAACTAGGTTACTCAGTTCCTCCTGAAAAGTTCACAAATGCATAAGCTAAAACTTAAGAGCTGAGAGGCTATGGGATGTAAAGAATTGCAAAATCTTAACTACTGCACAAGATCAGGAGCTATTTCTATAGCATTGGTTATGATTTTCAACCTGTTTTATTTATGTATTTAATTAATAATAATTGAGATTATAGCAGTATATTTGACTGCAGATCATATATCAAGAGTTCATCCAATACATCTCTGCAAACAGCAATAGTATTTGCATACCATAAAAACTATTACCTATTGATACAATTGTATGCAAAATATTACATTACTTAAATAGCAATATTTATAAATTAATTCTGAAGTTCATTTTATTCACAAGAATATTTTCCAAAATACACTTACAGAATCTTCTCACCACGAAGGCATATAAATATATAAAATAAACCATAATAACTTGTTTTAAATACTCTGTTTTATAGCACACATGGTAAAATAGACTTTCTAAACCAAGCACGGTTTATTATACATCCGGTAAAAAAGAATGCAGGCCATACTCTAGCAAGGCTTATGTATAAACAAAGGAGTAGAAAGGTAATTTTATCTCTGAATAAAATATTACTGGGACAAACACTGATATATCATATCCCCTTCTGATGTTCACTTTTTGAAAAGAAATTGAAAAATTAAAGATGGCGTTAAAATAAAAATAAAAAAAGAAGGAACCTTAAGAATTATTCAATGATTGGACAAAACATCTCAAAGTGAGAGAGTGAAATAACTCAATCTGTTTATCTTATCAAAAAGAAGACTAAGTAGCTACTCTATTCCAGTGTGTAAGTACATTCACAGGGAGAAAGTATTGGGTGCTGAAGTGCTCTTCAAATCTAGCAGAGAAAGGCCAAGCATTAAGAAAGGGCTTGACATTAAATCCAGACAAATTCAAATTAAGAATAAGTCATAAATATTTAACAGTGATGGTGATTAACCACTGGTACTACTGAAGCCATTTTCCTTCTCTCAGTAGTTTCAGGTTAAACCTGGGTGCCTTTTTGAAAATATGCTTTAAATAGAGAAGTCACTGGTCTCCAAATGAGGCTATATGGGGGAAGTTGCACAGGCTACAGAACAGGAGGAGACAAACTAGATTTTCTTGCCTTACGTTCTGTAAATCATACTGGCCTTTATCCTAAGATCTCCCTATAGGTGATAATACAGACTTCAAAAGCTACTTTTGTGAATGTATTAATGAAGTAAGAAGCAGTTTTCTTCCAGGGAACTCTCTGTTGAGAGAACTGAATATGTTCCCATTTCTGCTATAGGACTCTGTGAAAGCCTTTCTCCACTAGCCAACACATACAGGGCTTTGTCCACAGCCTAACTACACTCTTTCAAACAAAACATAAAATAGACATTACCTGTACAACAAGCCAGGTCAATAGCTTATGCCAACACAAGGGTGAGCTCACCTTTATGACATTCACTTGAATTCACAGGGGGTTAAACAACAAAGGGGGATAAAAAAAAAAAAAAAAAAAAAAAAAAAAAAAAAAAAAAGGAGCAGAATTCTCCCCCAAATTCTCCCCCAGTACAATTTAAGATCATCTTGATATACACATTTCTACATTTTGTAATTAAAAACAGTTTTAAAACACATTTTCAAAGAGATGTCAGTGACATCAAGAACTAGAGCATTAAATACAAGACAGACTTTTACCAGTGTCAATCTTTTTTTAAAGAAAAAGAACTTTAAAGGGGACCAATGTGAGAAAAGCAGACTCACATGCAATTACTTCATTCCTTACTCTTCCACATGACCTATCAAACCACAAGAGGAGCAACTAGAGGAGTCACGTGTGTGTGCACTTGTTCAGAAGGCTACTTGGTCACCATTATTGCATAAAAGCAGTAGAACCTCTTTTAAAAGATTTACAAGACTGCCAGTGCAGTGAGAGTAGCAATGTATTATGGCCAAAATCTTTTAAAATTGAACTTCTACAGGGGTTTCAGCCATCATTAGATTTAACACAGTCCAAAGATAAACAAACAAAACCAAAATGAGTCGCCTCATTGCCAATACCTGATGGCAACTAACTCTCTCCATTCAGCAAAACATGGTCTGTCAGGATTCACATTTCTTTTTTTTTTTTTAAAAAAATGAGAAGACAACAACATAGGAATTTCCCATTCCCGATCATCTGCTTTCTCTGTTGGATAAAAGGTTGAGAAAGGAGGTTAGCAAACAACCTGTGTTTGTATTTCCTGGCATTCTCCAAAACAAATACACATATACTTAAGGCTGTAGTGATGGGCCCTATGTCACTAGAAAAATAAACATTGTCAGTGTGCCTGAAACAAATCCAGACTAACTATTGCACCTCTCCAGTAGTACATGCTCATTTTGATTATGATAGTTCACCCTGTATAACAAATCTGTTTATATATATCTTATATATAAGATACATAAACATATCGATATGATATATAGATATATAAGATATATATATATCGTATCTAAGATACATCTTAGATAATGAGATATATGTAAATATAAATAAATAAATATATGTATATAAAAGATATATATATCTCCTGCTAATACCATTTCTTGGGACAAGAAATGACAGGAAGGCTTGTAAGGCTCACACATGTCATTTACTGTCAACTGGGCTAGATATTTGGTACCTCATACTTGTTTCCACATTGAGCAGTGGGTTTGTGCTACTGTGCTTCAAGGTCATGGATCAAAGATTGTCCAGAGTAGATTCCTTCCTGTAGCATACTTCAACTCCCCTCTGACCTACCTAGGTTTTCTTCTCATAAAAGGCTAAGCATATGGGCTGGGATCTTGTCCTAAGACTGAAGTCAGGCAGCAGCCAGAGTCTAACTCACTTGTCAAAATTTTTTTCTGAGCCTAGCATTCCAGATTGAGCTTTATAAAATAGGCATGTTGCTGTGAGTTGACCCCAGCCAGTAGCTAAGCATCACACTCATTTTCCCCTCAGCAGGACAGAGGAGAGAATAGGAAGAGCAAAAGCAACAAAACCCATGGGCTGAGATAAACAGTTTAAGTGAAGAAAAATGGAAAAAAAAAAAAATAGGGATGGAAAGACAATCATTCACAACCTCCCACCATCATAACAATGCCCTGTGGCAGTCTGAGCAATGGCAGTCTGACCAAAAAAAACTCCCCCGGTTTTTATTGCTGAGCATGACTTTATACAGTATACAATATCCCTTAGGTCAACCTGGGCCAGCTGCCTAGGGTTACATCCCCTCCCGGCTTCTTGCCTGCTCCCGGATTACATGCTGAGGGAGCCGGGCAGAACAAGAAAAAGGCTTGATGCTGTGGAAGTACTCAGCAGCAGCCAAAACACTGGTGTGTTATCAACACACTTTCAGTCACAAAGCTGAAACACACCACATGGCTGCTATGAAGAAAATGAACTCCATCTCAGCCAGACCCAGAGCACACAGGTGCATTTAGTCTTCAGCAGATAAGAGCTGGAATGACCACCTCAGCTCTTAAGGTCTCGCCATGAGACTCAACTGAAAACAAGAACTAGGCCAGAACAATAAAAAAAAAGTTACAAAATAAAAATAACAACAGGAATTATTTATATATCCAGGAGAAAATATTTTTCTTGACCTTCCCAGTAGCAAATCACTCAAGACTTGCTCTGCAATAGCTTTGAAATGAAAGAAGGTGTGGGAGGGAAGATGAAAGTAACTGAAATTCCACACATTTTTCATCACTGTCATTTCTACACACAGTCACTCTATCAGCAATCCCTTGTTCTCTCTCATACAAAACAGACTGCCAAAGTTTACTTTCCTTCAAACTCTTTCATGGCCACATATGGCAGGTTATGACATAAAAACGCAGGGTGAAAACATATTGTTCATCAGATCTGGAACCATTAGCATTATTATACCATAAATAAGAATAAAGAGTCTCTAGAGAGGACAGAAACTCCTTTTTTGTTTGTGGTATGTCTCTTTCACAGATGAAGGAAGGGCTTCACTTCTTCTGGCTGACAATTGTGTTCCTTTTTCATGAGCATTAAAATTCACTTCAAAGTTTGAATAAGGATTACTGACCCTTCTACATTGATAAAAATAACAAAATGCCAGTCAGACACCAGTTTATTCACACAGGTACAGAAAACTTTTTTTTCTTCCTAACCACACTGCACAGTTTTATTCTTTAAGCTAATCAGAATTCAAACAGAACAGAAATCAAATGTCATTCTGCTACACTAACATCCATCAACCACAATGATTACATCTACATCAATCATTTGATATAATAGGCGTAAAGTCATTATAATAGAACGTTGTCAAAAGATCTGGAATTGGTCTGCTATTTAGTATTCCATCATATAGTAACTACAAGATGATTTCAAAGGCAGCAGTGCCTCCTTTGAAACTAAGACAGCTTACTTCAGCATTTTCCTGGCAGCAGACAGTTATATTCAATGACAGCATTCTCTATAAAGAAGCAACATTACCAATTTGAGTTTTATAAAAGGGGGGCATTACATTTCCTGTTCTAGCAGTTTTTAAACTAAACCTGACAATTAAACAATTACATCACTTTTGCATACACAACATGCAACATACTAAAAAGCACCTTATCTTGCAACAGAAATATTGGTTATATCACATATGTGGAGAGAATTCAAGTAGATTTATTCCAGTGTCCCCTTTTCTTTGCAAGACCCATTGACTTCGTCTCCTCCAGCATCTGATCACAGAATCTTCTAGGTTGAAAGAGACCTCAAGATCATTGAGTCCAACCTCTGACCTAACACTAACAAGTCCTCCACTAAACCACATTGCTAAGCTCTACATCTAAAAGTCTTTTCAAGACCTCCAGGGATGGTGACTCCACCACTTCCCTGGGCAGCCCATTCCAATGCCTCAAAACCCTCTCAGTAAAGAAGTTCTTCCTAACATCCAACCTAAAACTCCCTTGGCGCAACTTTAGCCCGTTCCCCCTTGTCCTGTCACCAGGCACATGGGAGAACAGACCAACCCCTACCTCGCTACAGCCTCCTTTAACGTACTTATAAAGAGCGATAAGGTCGCCCCTGAGCCTCCTTTTCTCCAGGATGAACAAACCCAGCTCCCTCAGCCGCTCCTCGTAGGACTTGTTCTCCAGGCCTCTCACCAGCTTCGTTGCCCTTCTCTGGACTTGCTCGAGCACCTCGATGTCCTTCTTGTAGCGAGGGGCCCAAAACTGAACACACTACTTGAGGTGCGGCCTCACCAGAGCCGAGTACAGGGGGACAATCACCTCCCTAGACCTGCTGGCCACACTTCTTCTTATGCAAGCCAGGATGCTGTTGGCCTTCTTGGCCACCTGAGCACACTGCTGGCTCATATTCAGCCGACTATCCACCAATATTCCCAGGTCCTTCTCCGCCTGGCAGCTTTCCAACCATTCCTTTCCCAGCCTGTAGCTCTGCTTGGGGTTATTGCACCCCAGGTGCAGGACCCGGCACTTGGCCTTGTTGAACTTCATATAGTTGACCTCAGCCTATCCAGATCCTCCTGCAGAGCCTTTCTGCCCTCAAACAGATCGACACACACACATAACTTGGTGTCATCTGTGAACTTACTGAGGGTGCACTCGATCCCCTCATCCAGATCATCGATAAACATATTAAAGAGAACCAGCCCCAGTACCAAGCCCTGGGGAATGCCACTAGTGACTGGCCTCCAGCTAGATTTGACTCCATTCACCACCAAAACTCTTTGGGCCTGGCAATTCAGCCAGTTTCTAACCCAATGAAATGTACGCCAGTCCAAGCCATGAGCAGTTTCTTGAGGAGAATGCTGTGGGAAATGGTGTCAAAAGCC
Organism: Aythya fuligula; assembly: GCF_009819795.1. Taxonomy (NCBI): domain Eukaryota; kingdom Metazoa; phylum Chordata; class Aves; order Anseriformes; family Anatidae; genus Aythya; species Aythya fuligula. The sequence goes on from NC_045562.1 coordinate 40,279,147, forward strand.
TTACTGAAGTCAAGGTAGACCACATCCACAGCCTTTCCCTCATCCACCAAGAGCGTCACTTTGTCACAGAAGGAGATCAGGTTCGTCAAGCAGGACCTGCCTTTCATAAACCAATGTTGACTGGGCCTGATCGCCTGCTCGCCCTGCAAGTGCTGCGTGATGACACTCAAGATAATCTGCTCCATGAGTTTCCCTGACACTGAGGTCAAACTGGCAGGCCTGTAGTTTTCCGGGTCTGCCCTCCAGCCCTTCTTGTAGATGGGTGTCATGTTTGCTAGCCACCAGTCGACTGGGACCTCCCCCGATAGCCAGGACTATTGATAAATGATGGTGACCAGCTTGGCCAGCTCCTCTGCCAGTTCTCTCTGTATCCTTGGGTGGATCCCATCTGGCCCCATCAACTTGCATACATCCACGAAATGTTGTGTAAAATCTCACTACTTCATTCCCAAGTACCGGTTTTCTGAAAAGGGTAGTGCTACCTGAAGGTTTCATACATGAAAACTGCGTAATAGTATTTCAAAATGTGAAGTTCACATATGGCATCAGAACACATCTTCTCAGCTTACAAGTCAGGGCAGTATTACACTTTGTGGTGCTAAAAGATAACTAAAAATTCCCCATACCAAATATGCATATTGCATCCAGGGCTGTGGATAGTCAGTCTGGAGTAAAGAGAAGAATGTCCAAGCAGTGCAGAAAGCATGCCCTTTCTGAACAAAATGGAGAATGTCAGAAAGGGAGTAAGGCACTGGCACTTTAATCAGTTCTGTTGAGGCCGCACCTGAAGTAGTGTGTTCAGTTTTGGGCCCCTCGCTACAAGAAGGACATCGAGGTGCTCGAGCAAGTCCAGAGAAGGGCAACGAAGCTGGTGAGGGGCCTGGAGAACAAGTCCTACGAGGAGCGGCTGAGGGAGCTGGGTTTGTTCATCCTGGAGAAAAGGAGGCTCAGGGGCGACCTTATCGCTCTTTATAAGTACGTTAAAGGAGGCTGTAGCGAGGTAGGGGTTGGTCTGTTCTCCCATGTGCCTGGTGACAGGACAAGGGGGAACAGGCTAAAGTTGCGCCAGGGGTGTTTTAGGTTGGATGTTAGGAAGAACTTCTTTACTGAGAGAGTTGTGAGGCATTGGAATGGGCTGCCCAGGGAAGTGGTGGAGTCACCATCCCTGGAGGTCTTGAAAAGACTTTTAGATGTAGAGCTTAGCAATGTGGTTTAGTGGAGGACTTGTTAGTGTTAGGTCAGAGGTTGGACTCAATGATCTTGAGGTCTCTTTCAACCTAGACAGTTGTCGTGGTTTAACCCAGCCAGCAGCTAAACACCACACAGCCATTTGCTCACCCTCCCCCCTCCCTCTCTGGGACGGGGGAGAGACATGGAAAGTGAAGCCCGTGAGTTGAGATAAAGACAGTTTAATAAGACAGGAAAATAATAACAAGAACAATAATAATAACATTAATAATAACAATACAATGATGATAATAGTACTACTACTAATAATGTGTAATTATGTTTAATAAGTGATGCACAATGCAATTGCTCACCACCCGCTGACCAATGCCCAGCCTAACCCCGAGCAGTCCAGCCCCCTCCCCCGGCTAGCCACCCCTATATATTGTTTAGCATGACGTCAGTTGGTATGGAACACCCCTTTGGCTAGTTTGGGTCACCTGTCCTGGGTCTGTCCCCTCCCAGCTCTTGCTGCACCCCCAGCCTGCCCGTTGGCAGGACAGAGCAAGAAGCTGTCGTCCTTGGCTTAGTATAAGCACTGTTGTGCAACAATTAAAACATCGGGGTGTTATCAGCACTCTTCTCATCCTAAGCCAAAACATAGCATTCTACCAGCTACTAGGAAGAAAATTAACTCTGTTCTAACTGAAACCAGGACACCAGTTCTGTCATTCTGTAATCAAAGGCAAAGATTTAAGTAAAAACAACCTTTCTGTTCTTGAATCACCTTCGTGACCACGGAGATGCTTAACCAAGCTAATCTTCTAAAATTATGTTTTCTTTACACAGCAGGATTTGCATGAAGAAAAGATGAAGACAACTACTAAAATAAACAAGAAATAATAAACAAGGAAAGACAGTCCTTTACATCAACCACTACAAGAATGAAAACCCTGGAGATCTTATTCCATTTGATTTGGAAAGCAGACTTAAAATGAAAACCATTTAATGTTAAAACAAAATGAACATCACAGATCAGTTATACAACATCTCCTAAGCTTTTATTAGTTTAATGGAGTTTTTTTGAAAGTAGTATGGATAGTAGTAATAGTTTCCCCCAGATATAGCGGTTCACAAAATCAATTCATAAACTTATATGAGAGTTTGATAGAACATCTGTCACTGCTGAGCTTCCTCACAGGCTATTTGTACCTTGACCCCCACTGGCTGTTGCTCATCTATTCATAACAAGAATCATTCATAACTGCAACCCACACCAATTGACAGCACAGAAACTTATAATCATATGTAAATCCTGTGAGCTTCAAACCAGTCTTCATTAACATGTCAAAGCTGTTAGTGTCTTCACAAAGATGAGTTGGAGAAACTGCATCTCTGTTTACACTGCTTGTTATTTGTACTTCCATGCAGACATCTCTGTCCAGTCAACTACCTACCCTGAGTGCAACCATAGAACCACTTTATTTGGTAATTAGAATACAGCAATAAACCTGCCCCAAACACTTTTTTCTAACAAATAATTACTTAGATCAAGCTCATAGATCACACTTATGAATAAACAAATTTTAATAAATACTTTCTTTCAGGCATGATACTGTAAAAGCGCACAAATCATGTTTACCATGTACACATTTAGAGTCTAGCTGGCTTACAAATCAATGACAATTCCTTTAATTAGTGTAAGTTCATATTTGCAGTAAGTGCATTACAGATGTTAGTCTCTTGGGAATCAGAATCCATCACAGCAAAATCCCCACTAATTTAGAATGCAAATAAAACATCTTCTGCCAAAGGCCATGATACTATTAAATAATTGAATATAATTGTAAAATTATCAAGTCATATTTTCATAGATGTGCTTCCATTACTAAACAATCTCAATCCATGAAAATTCTTTTTACACACTTACTATGACAGTCATATTTTATATATAAATAGCAATGGCAGCATTGTATATATATCCACAGAACCATCAAGACTTAAATGGTGAACATTGTATATTTACTTGGTGTTTCAGTGAACATTAAGGTTTATAGTTCTCTGAGGTAAATATTGACTTTGGCTTTACTTCAGTCAATATTTATTTCTCCTTTCAATAAACATTGATGTTTGCCTCAAGAGAAGTCAATACGCTGTTAATGTACATTACTTGAATAACATTTGGGAATTCCTAAACAAATGAGTCAAATTCAGTGAATCAAAGGTAGTGGGACCAGGAGAGACCTTACAGGTCATTTGTTTCAACTTTCAGTCTTAGCAGAACTATGAGAACATTACATGGAACACTGCTATGAACGATCCCTTCTTTAATCTTCAGCAAGCTAGTATCACAGCTAACTCCCCAGGTGGTACAGCTCACTGTCCAAATGCTTACAGACACAAACTTTATCCTACACCCTTCTTAAATGTTTCCCAAGCTAGCTTCTCCTTGAAACACGCTTTACTTCAAAGATCATGTAGACCATAACTGCATTTTCTTATGTTTTCCTTACATACATGTTTTTTATGTTTTTATTTTATGTTTTCCTATCATACACAGGTTACAAGATATTTTTTCTTGCTCTCTGAAAAGTATCACTGGAAAGGAAACATAGGTATGAATAAGAGATACAGACTTGATCAGTTGCCTTCCAATTCATTTTTGTTAGCTTCCTCAGACATTTTGAACCAACTCACACGTAACAGAATCAGAAATGGGGAGATAGGTTGCATAATGGACATCAGAACATTTCAAGTGCAGCCTGTTGTTTCTTACTACTTTTGAGAAAGAAACTTCACTGGGATGTGAATTAGAATGCTCACCTTCACATCTATAACATGCTTTTAGCACTTCAGAGAAGAATGACCGATTTGTAAAGGTTTACTGCTTTCAGCCCTCACCTGGAAGTGGTCTCAGAAAAAGCAGTAATCAACTGGCTGTAATATAATACCTCACATGGCCCTCATACTCTTATTTTTTAGTAGGTTGGGATCTTGAAGAGAGACGCTGCTGTCATTGTGATCAGCCTTCTTGCATGTAAATTTAAACCAAAAAAAAAAAAAAAAAAAAGCAACAACAACAAAAAACAGGATTTGAAAGAATACATCTCAGAGCTACAGATGAACTCTAGATAAAAGTAGGTTCACAGTAAGAAGACAGCAGCAGGACCGTCTGTGCTGTGTTCATTCCTTGCATAACTACTGTCAGATTCCCAGAACTGTCAATCCAAAAGTACTAAACCTTTCACAAGTCAACCTTAAACCTAATCTTTCACCTATCAGCCTTTCTCAAATACTAAATTCACAGTAAGTACATTAGGAATGAAAATAACCCTCTATTCTAATAACTAGAAACTGCCAATTAAATCCATAATGTATGGACATTTTCCCCTTCCTTGCCCTTTTTATGCAAAATAACATTGTAGGAGGTTGCATGCAATACCAACATGTTGATCATTTTAATTATTTCTGGGTATTTGTCCATACTGCAGTAGATTAATAGTCTGAAAATGATTTATTCACTCACTTGTAAATTGCATCTTAATGCATTCACAACGTTAGCATTCATAAACAAAAGATCTAAATTAGAGTTCATTTCCAGTAAAAATGGACCAGCTTATCTTCAGAAATTATGAAGGTGCAGTTAAATGCACTTTTAAAAAATTGCTCTGTATTTGCATGCACATGTTTTGTGCCATTTTATGAATGTGAGTGAAAGCTGTTCAAAACTGTTACAGTGATAGGCTTTTACTTTTTCTCAATACCTACAGTCCTGTGCTAGTATTTGCTTTCCTTCTAAGTTGATCTTTATACCATGCTTGTGATTAAAGACAACTTTATCCTAGGATGAAGGCATGGGGTTTAGATCTGGTAGAATTCTGGTCCCTTTCGCTGGTGGTAATATAAAACATGCTTAATTTATTTTAAGTTAGTTAAACATAATACTAAGTTATTTTAACCAAATTTCAACATTTTGTACCCATCTGGAAAAATGCATTGATTTTTGTCTGTAATGATATATCTCTCACATTCAGGCACACAAATTGGCAAAACACTGGTGAATTTGCAAAAATACAATAAGCAGCATACACTACAGTGAGCCATCAAAAGGTAAGAATCAGCCTCACACAATTACAATTGCTTCAGGTTGAGTTTTTAGTTTTGGCTCTTGCACCAATAGCTAGTGCTACTCCCTATAGTTACCGTCTTCAAAAATAGAGAGGAAATAAACACCCTTCTCCTTCTTCACCTGAATCAAGTTTTCAAACAGAAGTTACCTCAGAACCAAAATACCTGCATGGCAATAATATATTATGACTGAAATTGTTTGTTGTCCTGCTGATAAGAAAACAGGATACAGGTTAAAATTTATTAATAGCCAGGATAAAGACCGAAGTTGAGAAATTAGGCACTGAGCTTCAAAGTTATGTAATTTTAGTTGTATGCAGGAGATATTTGAGTTCCAACCACAGTATGAATTACATAGGAGAGGGTGGCTGTAAAAAGCACAGACAAGGGGAAACAGTTTTAGCCTAAAGCCTATTCCTTTAGAGAAAGTGATTGAATCTGGTTACTCAATAAAAACATCTCTATAAATGATATAACATAGCCCCCTTCCTTATTTTTTCTATCTTTAGTAATAATGCTGAAAACAAACAAACAAATAAAAAAACCACACAGCTACATTTGAATGAAGTGCAACCCCTAACTCCCTTACAAACTACCGTTAGTTTAAGAGCAGTGGTATTTCTTCCCTGTTGATTCACTGTTCCTTTATTTCTAACACATTTTACTATCTTTAGAAGGTCCTGTCACTGATTATAGCAGTAGTATCCAGTGAAATCTATTAGCTACTCAAATAGCAAAGCAAAAAAATTTCAAGAAAGCAGGGTATGTCTGCTAAATCACTGCTTTGAATGGGAAACTCTCATATACATTTATTCCCATTGAACTTGTCTTAATCTTGTTTCTTTCATTTCATCTGGCCATTCCTATTCAAGACCAGAGTTTCTCCAAATGTTAAATGATACTGGGTTTGTCCAGCAACAATCAGTTATACCGAAGACACTCACTACAGTGGAACTCCTGCTTCTGTCCTATGGCTGAGATAACTTTTTTGAAGGAAAATATTTCTCACCCTCAAGTCAGCCAAAAGTCAAAGTCAGTCAGCTATTACATTTCTTCTGGTTGTGGTTCCATGACTGAGTGATAATCAGGTGAAACAGATCTTTGAGATATCTGCTATAACAAACGCTTACAATCTGGACCATTTGTCCTAGTCTGGTATTGTTTAATTCATGCAAGGGCTTAAATTTGCTTGATTTAGGTGAAAGGAGACAAGTGTCAAATCCACTGGAACTGGAGATGAAAGTTATTTAGCAGATATGCAAAGCGAAACATCTGTTCTTTTTACTTATTCTTGTTTGTTAAATAGCATCTACATGAAAGATGTGAACAAACATATCTAATTCCAGAGGAATATTTGTAGTAGTGTAACTTTTTTTATTTCCTATTTAAAATATTATTGTATATTATTTATTTTCATATTTGATGAAAATACTCTATTTGCTTTCACCTGCAATTTAATTTTAATGGTGTTTACTATGACAGAAATATACTTCATTCAGTCAATACACTTTCCCCCATGTTTTAATACCCTGATTTTTAAGTACAGAATATTTTTACTTTTTCTTGCAACTTCAATATTCCAAAACATCCATTTTACACAAAGCATTCCACCAAGTAATCACATGAGGCTGCTCCCTGACTACTGGCTCTATTTTTTTTTTTTTTTTTTTTTCTAGATAAGTGTTTTATTTATTACAGCTCAAAATGCTTCATTTTCACATTTTAGTCAATTTCTAGGCTTTCTAGTCATCTTTCAAAAAAAAAAAAATGTTACATTTACATTGTTGGTTGATTTTTATTCACACCTATGCAAACATATTTCTTATTGAATTGAGTAGTTTTTTTTTGTTGTTGTTGTTTGTTTGGTTTTTAATTTCAGGAGACTATGCCCATGCCTGATACTCCACAACAAGAAACAACATTGTCTGCTGCTCATAACTTGAGCTTTGATTTGTAAATTATCTGGAAATACAAGTACAGCGATATGTGCCACACAAGTTGGATCATCATGCTATCTACAGGTTACATATTGCATATGTGATTCATCTTTTTCATAAAAGCATTCAAAATCAAATTCATCCACTAGTTACTGAATAGTGTTTTAATTAGAGATTATATTAATATATATTAAGTAATACATACATCAGCATCAACATTTTCTGTTACCCTTAGTAACATATCCAAACCTTCATATTTGTGAATACGTGCATACAGTTGCATGCTAGAAACAGCTGCATTCAGAGTGTCTGGCAGAATGCCCTGTGAGGAAGTCACCACTGTGAGGCAGGAAGGTCCCATTGAAGGGACTGATCCCACTGAAGGATCTCCTAGCAGAGTCCCTGTCATGCATCAAACATCAATGGCAGTATAAAATGGAACTTCTTCCATCAAGGCCTGCTTGAGAATTAAGATTTCCTGGCTAATCAAAATTTGACATAATTTTCCACTCAAAATACTTCAAAAGGTCCTCACAGAAGTGGGGAAGTACAAAAAAAACACTGATACTCAACTACAAAAATGCAACAACTTGCTGAACAAGTGCTTACTGCACTTTTCTCTTGCGCTCCTTTTTTCTGCATTTCCAGGAGTAAGTAGCTATGCAGAGCTCTTCACTGTGATTAACTGACTTTTCAGCTCCTAAGATATGGCAACCACCCAGAAGGTGTGGCCCTACCATATAACACAGTAAAAACACATCTAACTGCTTTAGATTTACACAAGACATCTTTATGGCTGGACAGTAGCATTAGATTTATTTGTCCCTTATAAAAAGTGAATGTTGACAGTAAAAGCTCTCTCCCATCTGTAGTCTCCCATACTTACTATACAGTAACATAGTTTTGAGGGAAAAAAAATGGAATAAAGAGTAGGAAACAAATGCAGAAATACTAACTTTCAACTAGCCAACAGTACAAGTAGGAATTGCACTGTCTACATTTTCTATAACACATGAATAGTATTATTTCAGTGAAGAACATTCTGCGTAGTTAAAATGAAGCATTTATAGAAAGTGTTACGTCAATGACTTATGAGCTTAAGTATAAAGACTCATTTCTCAGACTTCATATAGTATTTTTCCAGCTTTCTTGACTATCAAAATATGCTACATTTACTCCAGAGCTGTGTATTTTATTAAGGCTGCATCTTTCCCATACATGACTGTGGCTTTAAGCTTAATGGTTAAAAAGATATTCAGTAGCTTACACATTCAAGAGCTCATACTACCTTCTTGCAAGTGGATTTTAAGATAAATACCGGTAATGAGAGTAGAACAAAGAGGTTAGCTGTATCATTAATCTTGTCAAATACCCTGCACCAACAGTCAAGAGTTATCAGACAATGGAACAGAAGGCAGAATAAAATAGTAGTTTCAGCTTTACCTGTGATAATAGAAGATTCTCAGCTGAGAATATGAGGACAGAGATAAAAAAGGTTTGCATTTCTTCAGGAACTTTTTAAAGTGTGATAATATTTAGCTAGGTAGATTGCATCAAAATCAGTGCACTTAATTTACATATACCATGCACAAACTATGTTAAGTAAACATGCAGAAAGTGTGTATAACATAATATTCAGAAATAAGCCATCCACAAAATGTTTGAGAAATTGTGGTGTTAACAGCTGATTTTGCAGAGCTCCAGTTCTTCTCTTTTAAAACCAGAAAAAGGAACACACTAAAGCAGAAATGAGCAAAGCCACAGAGTATGGGTGATTGCAAACTACACTGGAATTTGAAAAGTGCAATGAGCGCAGGATCAGGCCTCTACATGGCCTATAAAACTAAATACTGTTAAGGCCATCTTGGTCATTAATACTTGTCTATGAAAAATTAGTAAGAAACCTAAAGGTATTTCGCTATTAATCAAACTGACCACTTAAACTGATTAACACTTCAGTAGAGTGTTTGCTTTAGCAACCATCATAACTGCCTATAAACATATGTGTATATACAAAACTTTTTTAAAGAAGAATTTGAGATATGAGGCTGTTTATATTCAATTCAGAATTATTTTATCAAGTGTTTTATACCTCAGAAACTTACCTTAGGCATTACAAAATGCTCTTTGCATCTCCCTAGTGTTTTTTTTTTTTTTTCTTAATCTTTATTGCCTCCATTAAATAAATGAAAAGTAGTGAGCTACCATCTCTTTTGTACAATACTTGCTGGTGTAGTGATATAAAACTTGCACACTGTGTACTATTATCCTCATTTTCCCTGGCATGCAGTGAGAAAAAGGTATTGTTGTTTTAAAGAAAAACGGTAATTAAATGAGTTCAATTGAAGGGCTAGCTGATAAAATAAGCAGATTGTAACTTCCAACTAAGGTGTTTCTCCAGCAACAGAAAAGGGAAATATGCATTACAGGCTTTTGCGTTGAGGAAATAATTTATGATCCATTCCATTTTTGACAAGAAATGCATGCAAAAGCTGTACTTATTACTCACACAAACTCCCTTAACATTTCTAACATGTATACAGAAGGTACCATAATGCAGAGCATATTCAGGACAATGTTCCACAAAAGAGCTTTGAATGAGCAAGACCTGCAACAAGAAATTAGCCGTAGTAGAACATATACTCTCTATAACTTGTTTTAAAACATTGGTTTTGAACAATGAACATAATAAATACTATGTTCCTTTTCAATTGGGTATTGAATTAGAGGCTCCAGTTCTATTAAAAACACACCATATTTTACTTTAGCTACAACTATTTTTGTATTTTATGTATTACAACTTCTACATTGTTCTAGAGCTTCAGGTCAAGTATTCAATCCATTGTTGCCACTTAGCAGTAGGTAAGAAAGCATTGTTTCTGTTTCAGGAACTGCTGGAACATTGCAGAGCGAGCAACAGGGAACACTGATGTCTAATGTCATCCCTTACGAACATATTGACATAGAATAATAGTATTTTCCTACCTTTATAACAGTAGCCTACTTTGTATGAATGCAAATTACCACCGTGAAGCAGCATTTCCTGTTTCAGCTTGGGGTTTTAGTTCAGCTTGTTTTATTACTACTCAGAATATTGTATTTTCAAATGCATTCAAAGCTGTTTGCTGTTCTGTGAATTCTCTTAAACTGTAAGAACAGGAAATTCACTATGATGCAACTGGAGTATTGTATATAGTGACACTTCCAGTGTTTGATTGTATTGCCCCTTGCAGCACAGAACCCAGTAAAAAGCCTTATATCATCAGTTTTTGGAATGTTATTATACTTTGAAAACACAAATATAACTGCCTGATGCTTTGTTCACCTTTTAAAGCACTCAAGAGAACTACATTCAGATATATAACATCGTGCCCTTATTTTATATATTCAGCATAGATGTGTAGAAGAAAATAGATTAACTGAATTTACCTAGCTATTGGAAAAAAAATTTCCTTTGCACTACAGATGAAGGCCAAATGTCTGCATATTAATCAAAACCTGAAAAAGTATCTGGACAGACTCACTGCACTTGAAGACTACAGATTTTAGCAGGAAAATTAACGAAAAGCTTTGCCTTTGTAGTGAATAAGTTCAAACAAAGGAAGCGGACGGAAGGGAGCACACAACACGTGTGCATCAAAATAGCCCATAACAATAGAGTTCAGACTCATTCTCGGAGATAACATTTTCCCATGATTGCATCACCCAGCTCTCTCTGCTACCTTATGAAACAATCACCTCTAATTCCATTTCTTCTGCCAGGTCTTCTGTTATATTCATGAAGGCTAATAAAAGTGGTAAATGGAAGAAATGAAAAAAGTAAATAACACACTTCTGTTCACTATTATCTCCTATTACCTCCAACAAAATATTTTATTATGACAACGGAAGTACAGTAGCTTGTGCTGCTTCTTTTTGTTTTTCTATTTAACTAAATGCAAATACTCATCTATTGAGCAGATGTATTAATAGTCTCTCTGAAAGTAAGTATGAGCTGTTAATAAAACCTGGTTACACATTTTAAAACAAAAATAGCATCACATTGGTCTTACTTAATGCTTTGAGAAAAATCCTAATTAGAACTATGGGGGAATAAAATCCTTCTCACAACATTTTTGACTCAATTCATGGTTTTGATTATCTGGTATTGACCTAAATTAACCTACACCCAAAATGCAATTGAGCAAAATGTGTAGAGCCTTGCTTTTCTGTAGTGGCATGTAATAACACAACCTGTGGGTCTTACTTTCTGTAACAGTGTCTAATTATAACGTATATGTTATGCAGACCATGTAGCTAAGATCTGTTTTATGCTTCCTATCTCCTTGCTTTTCACTTCTTCCACACTGTTCATTTTTCTCCCCTGAACTTAGACTTCCCTTTCCAAATCAGTATATAAAAACTCCATTATGTCGATGCAGTTATCTTAATGGATAGAAAAATTACTGAAGCATAAAGGTGGACCCTGCAGAGACTGCAGTGATTTGGGACTCCTTCAGCTTTTTTGCAGCTACACATGCACATTGTCTTGTCCCTGCTGTGACAAAGTTGGCTTCCACATGGTAAAATCAGGATTCATGCTGTTAAGAACAGTTAGGAAGGCAGGCTGCTGAAGCTACTCCACAGGAGAACCAGCAAGGATATTTTCACAGAAACTAGCCACTGTCAGAACTGCTAATTTCATTTTGCACTGATACTCTACTGTCTTCTTAAATGGCCAAGAGCAAAACTAAAATAAATAAAGACATAGTAAAGATGCTACACTCTGTCCTGCACTTTCACCCTCCTATGGCAGACACAAAATTAGGCAGCGCCGCTGTCCTCCAGTCCCTCCTCTCCCTTGTCCAATACTCTTATTTCATTTATCCCATGCAAAAGGCCACTCTTTTGACCTTTTTTTCCACATCAAGTATGAGATACCATTACATAATTTGTCAAAAGAAAGCTGGAAGTTGTGACAGCCAATGCTTTTAGCACTTCAGATAGACAGTGGGAGCTGGCTTTAGTTTCTTGTATCCAAGAGACAGTTAAAATGCTCAGTACTGAGGAAGGCATACATTTTCACTTTTCTTTTTCCTTAACAGCAGAAATCCAGGGGACCAATTTGGAAAGCTGAATTTTAACAACTAGCCATCCACCACATCCCAATGCAAGTCTTGCCACGTTATCATCAAGGTGAATGTGCTTGTTTCAAGGTTGTGCTGAAGTGGTCAAAGCTTCCTTCAGTGCAATGCTTCTCAGCAGGCATTAAAACAAAGTTTCTCTCAACAGTTTCATAGAAGCGATGTTCTGTTTTTTCTGTAACTTTTTTTGTTACAAGTCCACAGTGTATTTTCGTTAATTACATGAATTTCTCTTCCCTAGAGAAAACTTTCTTATGAGTCAAAACTAGCTAAATGGAAATACTCACTATGGAGAAAGCATCTGAAATTCCTGAGCAAAATGGAGCACAGCAAACAGCGTAACTGTGAAATGAACTATAGGTCTTCTTTTCTTAAGAAAGGCATGTGACAAATCACTTGAAGGAGTCTGTGGAGAAGTAGGTGGGCCTTTGACCTCTAAGTTCTTAAAAAATGCAGTCTTGAGTTTATGTAAGACCTTTATTATTCAGCTAACACGGTTTCACATTTTGAAAGAGCGAGCTTTTCTTAGGGGAAGAATGAGATTAAGGGTGCAACCACAATTAGAAGATTACATATTTTTTGAATGTATTGTCAAATTTTCACTTTTTTTCAGAGCACTCACATATAACTATGCATTATTGGATTATACAGTACAGATTCTTAGTAAGGCAGGCTATGAGACTCATGTATGAAACTGAAAACAATCTGAAGCAGGTTCAATACACAAAAGTGATTTTATAAATGTTGCCTGTGATAGCACAAGGCAGCAGTCAGTGACCCAGAAGATCTCGGCCACTCCTTTGTGTTTGCAACAAGCATCAGCCATGCAAAACAGTCTGTTGTAGAGATACATTTCATTCTTAACATTTGACTTATTCAGACATCTGGAGAGTAAAATGTATGCAAATACTGATTTTGAATGCACTTATTGAAGGTAACACATAATAACCATTATTTACAATGAAAATATAAAAACTTTGAATATCATCCTTTTCTACTTTGGTACAACAGACTTTTTTTTTTAAACAACAAGGGCTACATGTACTTAAAAATTTCTCATGAATCAAGTCTAAACAAGTCACCTCAGCTTATGTTAAAACAACAAGAATTATATTAAATTAGAACCAATATTAATTAAATATTATTTGATTTCTCTGTTCAGCAGACAATGAAATAAACTCTACATTTTGTTTCAGACTAAGAGTCTACTAAACATATGGCTTTATTCTCAAAGAAATAAAGCACTTAGGATCGTTGTATCCAGCTCTCCACATCCAACTTGCTCTTATATTCCCTAATGATTTATTACCAGACTCACATACTTAAAATACCTAATTTTAGAAAACCAGGGCCAGAATCACTTGGATTAGAGTTATTATTCTTTTTTTTTTTTTTTTTTTTTTTTTTTTTTTGAAAAAAAAGGCAAACTTTAAATCCAAAAACATTGTCCACAGCTACCCACACTCTCTTCTCTGATGCTATGATTCTTATACTCATTACAGAATCACCTTTTGAGCCACTGAAGGAACAGTCCAACAGCAATCAATCCCAGTCACAGGATTTTGTAGCATACAGAACTACTCTGTTAGTAGTGTGTGCTTTATTTATTTATTTATTTTTAAATAGGTTTTCTTCCCCCCTATGTACTGGATGTAATAATTATCCTGCAATGCACATGTCTCTGGTGGGACAAAAGAGAGCATAAATTGACCTCACAAACAGTTCTGGCATAAGATTCCTACACCAAAAGGAATCAGTTCCTTGTTTAATAGTTGAGAGTTCATCTGCATGAGAAATAACATATTCCAGTAAACAGCAGCACAGAAACTGCAATATAATAGCAGGGCAGCTGTGAGTGGCCAAAGTCACTTACCGTTAACTCATTTACCTGGCTGACATCACAGCCACCTGATTTTCAAATAGGATTAGGATCCCGTTAGAAGGTGTAAATAAGAACCTCAAGGAACTTGCTCTGTAGATGAATAGATGGTAGAATAGAAAATTATGTGCATTTTAAGATGTAGATGAAGATGAAGATGTCTCTCCAATGGAAAAAAATAAAATAAAATAAATAAATAAATCTATAGAAACAGAGAGCAAAACTCTCACCTACCGTATCTTAAAAGACTAAACCCTGATGAGATCTATGTTCTACCTCCCACCAGCTAACCTGTCCCAGAGCTAAGAGAGTCTAAACCTAACTGATAACCCATACAAGACAGGACATTCGAATGCATTTAGCTAAAATGAGCTAAAACAAATTTCACTCTCCCTTTCACTCACTCTCAGGAAAATTCTACAAGAAGCTAATGGGATATTATCACCTACTGCAACAACAAAGGTAGGTCATGAACATTTCTGAAAGCCCTTCCTTTATTTCTGTCATCCCGTTACCCTAATTTCTTGTGTTTATTTAAAATTTTGTTTTACAACATTTGTGCCATGTCTGTAGCATTAATAAAATTCATTCTGATAAGAAAAAATAATCTGAAAAGTCACACCACAGAAACAAAGGTTACTTCCTATTCCTCCTTTCAGTGAGGAGATATAGATATATATATATATATAGTGAATGGCTGTGTGGTGTTTTGCTTCTGGCCAGGTTAAACCATAACAATATATATTTTAAAGATCATTTTACTATGTATTGGTAGAAAGCATTATCACTCACTCTGTTCACAAATAAATCAAACATCACCCAGAAGTTACAAAAAAAAAAAAAAAAAAAAAAAAAAAGTCTTCAAGTGTATCTGTTAAACACTACAAACTACTAAGACATGCTTGAAAGTGAAGTGCTATATCCTAAAGGTTATTTATCGCCAGGAGAGGAGAAAACATGCTGTGTGTTTATGCCAGACTGGCGAACGAAGGCTTCACAGATTATAAATCTTTAGTTCCACACATGAAGTACTCAAAGCCGTAGTCCCCAACCACAGGAAAAACAACAACAGTTAACATAAGGCTAAACTAACTGGGCCTGGACCCAGTAGGAATACATTAATCTGCAGAGTGTGTCTTCAGATAGAATGAAATGAAGAGAAATCAGTAAAGAAAACAAGCCATTTATAATACACTGTGAAAAATCACTAAAACAATAGCTTTTGGAAACCTTACATCTGCAGAAAACCTTCTGGGCCTAAATCCAATACAAACCTGTCAGAGAATATTGATGAAAAATGTGCATTTACAATTGTAAATAAAACATGAATATGGAACCCGTTCCTAAATTCAATTTTTCCAGAAAGGAAATAAGGCTTTTTTTTTTCCAGACTGTTATTCAGTTGATTTAATTAGACACTGTTGTTGGTAAACAAAATTACTTCAGAATGAAGTCCCCCATAATAATCATTGACAAATCAAATGGACATCAAAGACTTACTGTGTTTAGTCGCTTCTCTCATAATAGCTTATTGAAAATATCTGTAAGAGTCTAGTATTATGAAAACCACCTTCCCAGAAGAGAAATATGATCAAAGCAATTGCCAGATGGCATAAGGCCAGCCTTTCATATACTACACAAGGGATTCTTTCAACTTTGTCTTGAAAGACCCTCTGATGCTCCATTCCATATTCTAATCTAACTCTGCATGTGAAAGGTTAATGGAGTGCACCCTTAATACACAGGCACATCTTAACATAGACTAACATAATAAAAATACATTTTCATTAAGGAGTGTTCTCTTTTTAATGTATTAAAGTAATAACAGGCCTGACACCAGTACACTCAAGCAGCTACTCAATGCTACAGATGCTAAGCCTCAAAGAAAACTTCCTAATTAGACTCATTACATCAAATGCTCATCTGATACATGCCAGTAAATATATTCACTATCAACCTGTACAACTAGATGTCCATTTCTGAGTGGGCAGTAGGCAGTTGGATTATTTATTTATTTTACTATTATTGATGGTGAAAATAACTTTTTATTTAAATAGATAGCAATTCAGTTTCCACAGTATGACTTTCAGAAAGGATTGGATCAATCCATGTAGCATTGAGTCTCAAACTAAAAGTACAAAGATGGCAAAGAGTACAGGAATGAGGACTTAAAGAACTCCAGTAGCAACACCTTTCTGGATAATTCAAGCAATAACGTGACATTTTGATGAAAATATATGTAAGAAATCAAATGTCAGATTTGGATAAGGAAATGAAAAACAAACAAACAAACAAACAAACCAAACCAAACCAAAACAAAACAAAACAAAAAAAACATAAAATGACGGCCAGTTCTCAAGAATCTGCAAGTCAGCTCAATACCCTTTAAGTCTCCTTCCTGACAGCAACTCAGAAGCTGGTTAGTTTCCTGCATGGAAAAAAACCTAAAGCAAGAACAGAAATTAAGTTCTAGTGCAAAATAGTTTAGAAATATGGTCTGTGGGCTGAATCAATAGGAAATTATGTCTATTACAGTCAGCACTAGAGGCAGTACAAGTCACGGGAGTGTGTCATTGTACAAGGCTACACACATTATTAATGAGGTAAGTTTTCATTTCCTTGCTAGTGCACTTGCATTTATTTAAACACTATAGACAGATACAGGAAAAAAAATGGCTAAATAGAGAAGTACAAACACATTCCATTTTATCAGTTATTTTAGATTACAGTTAGTAACATTTAAACTGCTCAAGCAGACTGCTCTAGTGCAGTTTTCAGAGGACTATTTTGGTTTGTTTTAAAAATGAGTAATGGTAATGAGAAAAAAGTGGTTTGTTTGTTTTTAAATGTTCTCTTCTTTTATGTGTATACATTGTCAGGCAGAACAATTATAAAACTTTCTTCATGTAATTTCAGGGAACTGAGATGCAATAAGTCTTCAGTTTCCATCTAACTGTCCTTGTATCTAACTTGCCATCCTTTCATACAAGGAGTTGAGAGACTCCAGGTTGACCCCTGAGAATTAACACATCAAACTGCATACAGCTACGAGGGTTGACCTTGTGGTTAAAATCAATGTGAACGAGACTTATGCATCCATCAGGACATATAAGAAGAAATTTCTGGCTTGGTAAAAAACAGAATCAATACTGTAAACAAGTCTCAAAGTATGCACTTCGATTCCAGGACAGGAGGGGATCACCACATTCAGTCCAGTCCCAAGCTATAACAATCACTGTGTAACATAATCCTTTTCATAAGGTAATCAAACCCCTTCCTGAGTGATTATGTTTCTGCTTTGGTTGAAAAACCATTCAGAACCTAACTGCTCTAACAATTAGAAACCTTCTTTGATTTTCCTGCTTGAATTTATTCATAGCCAGCTTACATCCATTAGTTCATGAACCAATATTGTCCTTTATTTTAAGTAGCTCTTCTCCTTCCCTGGTGTTTACCTCCCTCATGAATATAATTTCATTCAATTACATTTCTTAGGACTAATTGTTTTAAAATGAGAGAACGCACTTTATAACACCATCAATGGCATATTACACAAGGAGAAAAAATAACTTCTTTAGCAATTACACATCCACAGAAGTTGAAAAGTGCATAGTAAGGCAGCCACAAGTCTATGGAAAATTTGTGTTACTCCAGAACATGAGAAAAAATTCAAAATAAAGGTATTAAAGTTGATAACATGAGAAGCTTTAGAAGAATACTGGAATCAAAACCAGTTCTTATGACACAAAATATATTTATTCTTCAGCTCTCTTTTATACAATACTTTTCCAGAAGGACTTTCGATCAATTTATGAATCCTTTTAATGCCCTGACACTTTGCAAAGTTAGGTGAAAAAAGACAAGTTAAAACAGTAAAATAAAATAACACAAGAGCCTCAGGAAAATATATATACACACACACACACACACATATATATACACACACACACACATATACATGCAGAGTTCTGTTTGTTTTTTAAAGGCTAAGGACCCTTTTTAACTTCCACTGGGACAACTTTTACTGTCACTTTGGTACCCCTTGATAGTTCCTATAAAGGTCAATCCAAATTGTTTGTTTCTTGATCAACTCACAACCATGGTAAAACCAAATCACCTTTTAATAAAAGATCTATTTATTTTGGGTAACAGTTAGTCTTCTGCTTTGTGACTCATCTGATGCACTACCCTGTGGAAGAAAATCTTTATAGCAGCATTTCAGAATCACATACTGCTTAATTTCAGGAAATTGTATGTTAATAAACCCAAACATTTCATATATGGTAAAAAAAAATATGAAAAATTACTTGATCTAGAGAAATGCAAAATCTTTGTATGCTTAGTTATCAATTTGTTCCTATTATGTGCAGTGTGAGAACAAATGGAATAACAATTCCAACACAATTTTCACATTAATAATTGAAGAACATCCAAGAAGTCACCCTACCATTTCTGTAATATGAAATTCAGCTTTCTCTTAACTTTCTTTCTGTTTAGTGAAGTACACTACTAGCTCCCTTTTACCTGAAGTACGAGCTCTTTCAGTAAGTACAAGATCCTGCATCAAAGTCTTCTAAACTTTGATAAACTAAATATTGATGTTTCTAAATATTAGAGTTCTAAAAGGCTCCACTGTTAGGGTAATGAAGTGCTGGCTACTTATTTTTATTTTGTGAATTTTCAAGCACAATTTCAACAACTATTGCTAGAAAAAAAGAGAAAAGAAATTCACTTTCCAATTAGAATATGAAACCTCAGTGGCATCAGTTAACTATTCTCAGCTCTACAACATACAGGAAGAAATGATGATTTTACTAAAAACTTAATTCTACATACACACTATTATAGGTGTGCAAAGTATTTATTTTTATTTTTTTTTACTTAACAAAAGTCACAAGTTACTACTTCTCTATAAAGACTGCCAGACCTAAACTTTCTGCCTATGCTTGTGGTGTTATGAAAATACACTTCATTAAATTATTCTTTTAAAAAGACTAACTATTCTTCCACCTGTATTACTGTAGAAATACAAACCATGCAGATCAGATCCATATAAGATCCAGGTTCAAACTCATTCAACTGAAGCATATGAGCTTGAAGATTTGATTTTGTCCATAAGGGAATGTGCTTTCACATTAAGAGAAAACTTCTGTTTGCAGAAGTCTCAACAAAAACTATAACACACAAAGAAAAAATAAATAATAACATACTTCCTTGATTTTGGTCATAATTCTTTTAGCCACTCACTGATACTTGCTTTTCTTAACAAAAGAAACAACACTGTGCAGTTTTGCTTTGTATTTTAAAATTTGTAAAAATTTCATTGTAAAAGTACCGCCGGTCATTTTAAAGTAGTTTATCAACAATGAGTTCATGTAACTATTTAGTTCTTCTGTAAATTATGTGTTCTAAAATATAAATCAGCTGCACTCAGCCAGTTCATTTTCTAGAAGAAAAACAATGAAAATCAAAAGATTTGATCATGGGAAACAAAACAAAGAAACAAAAAGACTGAAGAAAATAAAAGGCAGACACCTATCTTCTTTTGCTACCAAAAGAAAATGATAATAAAAGAACACCTGCATTTACCTACCCTGAAAGGAAAGGCTCTCCTTGTTACTGAAAAAAAAAAATAATAAATAATAATAATAAAAAAATGCTTTGTACTACTATGTTTTTAATACCACCACACACCTTTTTTTCTTCTTATAGTTAGGGGAAGAAAAAACAAATAGGGAAAGAAAAGTGAGTAAAACACTGGTAATTTGTTTAGCTGGTGATGCAGGCCGTTCTCTGATCAAATTTTGTTTCCCAAAGGAAGATATCAGTTTTAAATTACACAGCAAGCAGGCAAGAGAAAGGAAGCAAACAATCAAAACCTTCCCAGGAGGGGTAAGAATAAGGCAAGAGCTCCAGAGATCCTATTTAATAAATAAACACCTTCATTTCTGTAAGTTAATTTCACCACAGGAAATAAGTTTAGTTTTAATTATATTGCCTTATGTCATGTTTTATAAAGGGTACATGAGGCTCATTGACTTTCTCTTATTAAAGCCTTTACATGCTGCAGAGATGTTGCATGTAGATTAAGTCTCAGTAGAGCTCTAGCAGAGTGCACGGTGATGTAAAATGCAATATTTTTATTGTTATCCCACACCTGTGACAACTGCTGAGATTAAAAACAAGATGTTGTTGCAGTTGACTTTTTTCTTTTTCCAAAAACAAAAATAATTAGACAAAGAAAATATAAACAAATACCTGTTTATGCACTGATAAAACATACCATCAACTCAAAGCCATGCTTGCACAGTTAAACCTAAGAGGTTATGTACATGTAAGAATCAAACATCCATGTAGTGATTTCTGTAGCTTCCAAAAGATGAGAACACATCCCTGTAATGAACACAACCACGGAGCAGATGAGAAGTCTATTCATATGCCAGACTGTTGCTTATGTAGGGAAGGCATGAACTTCTGCTATCGGCCTAACACTTCTCAGGATTAAACAATTATTTTAGAAAGGGGTAAAACTCTTACAACATTGAAAATTTCAAATGAGATGTAAAATTCTGAAACTAATCCTTCATGTTTTTCTTTACTTTGCTCTATAGGACGTTCACCTATTATCAACATAGATTATTATTTATTTTTTTTTCTATATCCATCTTTAATTCCAATTTTAAAAGTTTGCAATTGAAAATTAAATAGGTAAAGTATTTCTTAACAAAACTACCAGACTATTCCTACAACTCAGGAATAGAGATTGAGCAAGACATAGCTGCACACATTCACTTTAAAGCAGTTAGACAATACTGTGCCTTGGGGATTCTATTATTTTATCAGTACTGAATACTGGAAAGGAAAAATACTATTTCTAGAGAACTTTGTATTAACTAGAAACTAGTCATCATCTATGCTTGTCTTGAGAAGGAATTCTGAGGTTGCAAAACTCTGATGAATTATTTTTTTCACACTTCTCACAATATCTGCTCATAAATTATTTTGTTTTCACTTAGATACTTTAAGGCTTGATTGCTAAAGATTATGTAAACAGAAATCCAGCTAAAAATGTTCACAAAAATTCTGCATAGCTTGAGGCAAAAGAGTATATATAAATAACAGCAAAACACTGTTTAGTGTTTGAGGAATCGGTTGTAAAGGAAGGCTTGCAAGTGACTGCATTTTACTTTACCAGTGCAGGATCACTAGGTATAGAGCAGACACTCCCTTTTTATCACTGTTGAGGCAAGATTCCTGAAGGTCAGCCTTGCCAATAAAAACTAAGGTGAAGAAGGCATTCAGTACCTCTACCTTTTCCATGTTCTGAGTCACAAGGGCCCCTGTCCCATTCAGCAGCAGTCCCACATTTTAACTAGTCTTCCTGGCAGGGAAAGCTGCTCCAACACCTGCTGGGCAACTTGTGTGCTGCCGCAATAGCTGAGAACACCTCTGGCTGGTCTGGTTCTTTGCATCCTTGCATGAACTGCTGCATGTAGCATTTACACTCCAGGAGCTGTGCACCAGCTGCAGGTGAAAGGGTGCTTCCCCCTCCCTAACCAAGGGGCAGCTGCAGCAAAGGCTGCAGGCCAAGGGCAGCTGACCAAATTTGTTCAAAGCTCCTAGAGCTTCAGACCCTTGTGCCTCCCTTTACCTTGACATTATCTAGCACTAATGCCAAAAATTATAGAGAACTCCTTGGTTATTTATTCTTTTGCTTGCCGGTTTGGGGAAAAAAAAAAAAAAGTTTCAAAAATAAAGTTTAAGGACATTATTTTCTGCTACATATTGAGAATCATGCCCTATTCAAGCTGTTTTTCTTTCTTTAAACAGAGTGCTTTCACACCACAGGGCATGATTTTAGAAGTGCTTATTATTTCAAAAAACCAAAACCACTGGAATCTGTGGTGCAAAAGTAATGTACAACTCTGTATAAACAAATGGAAGCTGACAAAGTAGTAGGTGTTTCCTAAATGTTAAGACATAATTATTATCTCCCCGGAGACAGAGGAAAAACGTGTGGAAACGTTACCAGATCTGACACTTACTTACAAAACTGCAAACAGATTTTGTTAAACAATGTTATGCAACTTAAGATAAAGGATGTTCTGCACTTGTAGAGCTAGGCATATGCCAGTTTTTATATTATTTTCAAAACAATTTTGACTGCAAACACATCAGTATCCTTTACGTTCAATTAGCATCACCCTCCCTTCATTTGATCTGCAAATTACAAAATTGAACAGTGTTTGGTGGCATTATTAATTCTCCCAAGAATGAAGAGGATATAAACTCATCAGATGTAATAACATGAAATCCACATAAATGAATGCAAACATTTTTATTATTTAAAAAGATAAATTAGAGGTTTTGGAACAAACATGCTGTCCTTCACCATTCAGGAGGATTACAAAGCAAAGTAAAACAAGGGGCTAACAAAATCATGGTACTTCATAGTCTTCATATCAAACAAGACTAGAATCCACTGGAATAGCATGAAATTCAGAAGCCTTTTGTCACAGTGGAATGTTGTGCACTGACTGGTACGTGTTTGCAAATATACTAAAACTTAATTCTTACTGTCCATAGAATTTACCATTGAACACTTCAAAGACACTAATGGAAAGCCAGCTGGATGAATAGGAGAATGTATGTAACCCAAAGTACCAGCAGGACTGGGACAGTGCAGCTGGGCTTGGATTATGCAGTGAGAGTAAATTCAGACGATGTTTATACATATTTTTAATGTCCCAATTAATTTCCCATTGAGACATGACTTAGCTTTCTTTAAGATGAGCTGCACAAAATTCATCTGATTTCCATACCATATGTAATGTATGTTACAAGAGAGAGACTAGGTTATGCTTCATTACTTTAATTACTTTCCTGTTCTACAACATGTACAAGCCTACTGTTCTTGTTGGTGGCATGGTCTAGAGAGGACAGTTGGGAAGCTGAACTGCATTTCTACTTCTGTTGCTGAAGCATCCAGTAACTTTGGAAGTTTTCTAAACTTTTATTTCTAACAGAACACCTACAGGCGTCACTGAATGTTTCTAGGCATAATATCAGGTCAGCTAACAGTTGTATCCCATAACTACTATTGCTAACATGTGGCAAGTACTCCAGACTCAGCTAATATACACACAAAGAAGGCCTGATTTACACCTTATTCACAAGTCATATTGATGTAGATTGGAAAATAAGATAGTGAAACCACACAGATACAAAAACAGTGGGAAACTAGAGTAATGTGTTTTCTCCATCCATGCTTTTAATGACCTCCTCATACACAGCACAACAGATAACACATTTTCAAGTTCACTTTTATACCAATGTATTCATGCATATAAGCGTAAAGCAATACAAGAATAATAATTTTAAATTACAGCATTTTTATGATATAAAATTAGGCTTCTATCACATTAAATCTTTGAAGTATCAAAATGGTATAATGTGAGACTTTTCACCAGAGCAGAATTTTCAGATTATATTAGCATTTAGTGTTTCCATTTTCCAATAATGGCTGCAAGCAAAAGGAGAATATTCACATTTCTAAGCTCTTAAATGCCACAATAATCACGCAACTAATAGTGGAATTTAGATTTTAGCTGTAGATCTAGTAAAAATGAAGGAGTGGAAAAGCGAAGCTTCATGGAAAGTAAAAATCTCTCAACAATTCATCGCTGTAAGAAAAAGCAGCTACTATCACTCAGTAGCACTTTTAAAGCATTGCAGACAACTGATTTCTTGTTGCCTCCTCTACGAGCACAGTAAGGCACTGGCAGCCAAAGCAACACAATCCTTGTCTGCCTATCTTCTCACACCCCATCCAAGCCCTTTTATTGTGCCAATATATCCATTAATCACGTAAAAAAAAATAAATAAAAGAGAGAGAGACTGAAAGAGAGAGAGAGGGAAAGAAAGAGGAAGGGAGGGAAATTGATCTGTCTGAAAAACAGGCCAGGTCCCTTAAAAAGCAAGAAAAGCACCACCAACAAAACAAGGCAAGTGACTTTCAAGCAAATCAGCCCTCCCAGTCAGCCTACATGACGATGACTGAAATACTTGTGCCTCCACAATTGAAACAGCTTTTCATATAAAGGAGACAGCTACTACTATTACAGAAATAAAGATTACTGTGAAATTAAAAATGTAAGTGATATCAAGTTCATCATGTTCTCAGGATCTAAATTCTAAATCAAGATGCCAACTTGCAACTTGGAAAGAAAATTGTCTGCATATAGAGAATAAACTAATAAAACATAACACATGAGAATGTTTTGGTGTTTTTTGTTTGTTTGTTTGTTTGTTTTACACTTTTAGTTTGCTATTTCACATTCAGAAAAAAAATATATATTACTTTATTCTTAAATTGGGTTTAATTGGTACCATCAGGCTATCCAATGGGGTCTAATTTTACTTTGCATGCATGTAAATAGCTGCAATATGCAAGACTGATTAAATCTCAGATTGCCTGGTAGATTAGCCAAACACTCGTCCAAAAAGCTTTTAAAATATGTTGCCTTCATATTCTGTAACTAAGCTCTTAAAAATATTTTTGGACAGGTAGTAGTAGCATTTAATGGCCACCTACCAGTGAGAGCTACTGTTTGTGAAGGGGATCATGCTTTTCATTAGGTATCAAGGTCTTGGACATCGCTATTGTCTACTAATTTGTAGCTAGTAGACTGGATGTAGTTTTCATTTTTGTGAAACATCTTGATGATAGCCAACTATATGTCTGTGTTCTACCTATTTGGGTCATATCTGCCCAGTATCATGTCATAAAATGTTTTCACATTTTGAAAACTACTACATGACTGTTTTTCATAAAGCCTTTTGCTACCAGATCCCACTCTACTGATGTCAATGACTAACATCCCTCTCCCTTCCTCAGCTCTTCCATTTGTTGTTTTATAATTTATGAATTTCAACAGGAACATTGTCTATGCAAAAATATAATATTCAGCAAGTATCTCCCGCTGCACGGTGTGATGGTTATAGCCTTAGCTGATGTCTTACTCCTCATACAGTGCTAAAATCATAGGTAAGAAAGAGGACAGAAGAATTATATATATACTGGCAGTCAGCAACATAGTGTCTTAGCTAAGTGTCTGCATTCTCCCTTACACTTCTGCTCTCTAGCTCCATGAATTAAGAACTAGTACTAGATGAAGATACTGGAGATCATAATGGAGTACAGATTCTGTATTCTTACACTTAATTTCATCATCAACATACATGTACCTAAAACAGGAACCAGAAACGCTTTCACATACTGTGAGTTTGCAGAGAGAAACTCTGGAACAAGTACCAGCATTAAGCCACATGTGCACAAAAACACAACCCCCAAAACCTAAAATATTAATAACTTATAGTGGCAACAGAAGACAGTGTGTCACTTGTAAAGGAAAAAACATATCTTTCTTAAAATGCCTTGGTTCTTCCACCCAAATGCCATAATTCCAAACACTTCTGAATCCCAAACAAACAGCTCCTACACAAGAGCAACAATGCCAAATATTCACTAGGTCTGGTAGAAAGAAAATAATAACAGAAGGAGTTGCATTTCATAAGTGTTATTTTACTAATTTGTAAAAGCAAAAATTCTACAGATGTGTCATTAAATTATGTTCTCTTTGGAACCATGCACAATCCTGGCAAGAAATAAACAATACATTTAAAGTCATTTAATTATAGCAATATTAATTTCAAATTGGTTCCCAGCATCTGCATTGCTAAGAGGCATCTGAACATCTCAGGTAGCAGCAGCCAAATAGTTATCAATATTAACCACTTCTCCATCACTGTTATTCAACAACTTGCACATTCTACTAGTCAACTTCTGAGTGAAACGAAAGGCATGTTTTTCTTAAATTTATAATTGTTTATTTAGCCAACTTATGTTCCAAATGGAAATTTATAGTACGATTCTTCTGCCTGATGCTGCATAATGAGACAGCGGAATAGTTAGTGGGACACTCATTTGGGATGAAGAGGTTTAAATTTTGAACTAGGTCAACTAATGGCTTAATGCATGACAACAGGAAATTTGTCTCTTGTGACTTGGTCTCCTGTCTTTGAAAAAGGAAAATATTTACACGATCCATTGAACTGCTCTTTGAAGCAGAGTTTAAACACCTCACATTCCCATCCAACCTAATAGCAGGGCTGATCTCTTGAGATGTAGCACATTTTTCACCAAATACCACCCTTATATAGGAACATTTCAACTTGCAAAATATCAGTGATGTGCAACATCCAGGGACCCAATCCACAAAGCTCACTTAAAGCAACTCTGTGTTGTAGAAACAGTACCTCTTCATATGATTTATGGGAGAGGTACAGCATCCTAAAAGGAAATAATTTTGTTATTCCCCCTCCCTCCCCAAGAAAAAAAAAAAGAAAAAAAAAAAAAAAAAAAAAAAAAAGAAATAAAATGGGTCAATAAGAAATGCCTGATTAATTTGGATATTTGACTCATTTAAAAATGCTTTCCTATCAAATGCTTGGTGGCAATCAAAACTAGAACTTCAATAACATGCCTGAAGAACAACAGACATCAAATCTGCTATTCTCAGGACTGCTGTGAAATCACTGAATATTGTTTTCAGTGCAGCATAGGAAGAATGATGTGTAAACTCTGAAAAACTGCTCACAAAGATATGCAGGTGTTGTTTTCATGCAAATCACGTTATGCATGGCACAAAAACAGAAGATCATTTTAAATATTTGAGAGTATCTAACCAAATTGTTCTTCAATCTCTACATAACTACTTCCAGAGATTACAGACCTCTTAAAAGCACTATAACCTCAAACCATCAGTAGTTGTACAGAGCCTGAAATGTAATGGCAAGATTCAGCATTAAGGTGAACCTATTTTTGCATTTGTTGCAATGTAAAGCTAATAAATGAATACTGTGAATTTGGTGGCAGTGAGAGATGCCATGTTATCTGACAGATTAGCATGTGAAGTAAATGAAACTGTCACACAGAAATGTCTGCTAGCAGAATCAAATTTAGATTTAAAATGAGCCCTGGAAATATCTCTTAGAAAAGCTTCAACAACGATGAATTCACTGACTTCCCAGAGGGCAGGAGGTCATGTATTACACCAAATCAATCAGCTGTGCCCCTCCACTGAAATACAAGAAATGAAGAGCTAAAAGTGACTGAAATAAAAAGAAGTTCTTAAAAGAAAGAGTGAGACTCTATAACTAGGGTCATGGGTCACACCATTTAAAGGTAGAAGCAGCACTATTCCAATGAGTGCAAGAAGAGGTCCAGAGTGATCCATTTCTTTCGGAAGATCAGAGCAGTCTTGTATGCTGAAGAAACCAGACATAATGCCCTTGTTACAAATAACATTCAGAAAGCTCTCATAACTTTAACAAACCACTATAGAACCCCAAAATGTCTGCAAACAGAATCTAACAACTAGTGTTCCTTATTCACTAGACATAATCATTTGTTTTCTAGAAAAGGTTACTATATCTTGAGCTATATATGGGTAAGAAATAACACTGCAAAATTCCAAAATCTGAGCTTAATAGAAGGATTTCCCAAATTCCTAACTAGACAGAATAAACAATGAACACAGAACCCATAATAAAACTAATAACAAACTACCAAGTTACTACACGTATCACCCAAATCCCTGCTGCATCTGAGGTGACTGAGGTTTCTATAAGAGTATTTACTATATATATATACTATAAGAGTATTCTATTTGGGATGAATCTCCAGCAAGAGACTGAGAAAAAGGCCTCCCAGATCTGATGGTCACTGGTGTCTATCTGGGATTTGAAACAACTAGGTACATACCCTCAGACTGAAGGATGCACATGTAGCCCCCTTCAGACTGGAATTCACTGGAACCAACCAACTAACTGTCCATTATAAAAGCCTGTGTATAGTGTATATATATCTATATCTGTGTATATATATCTATACACAGATGGGTAACTCTGATAAAGCTCCCTGCCCCCACAAAAACTTTTTTTTTTTTAAAAAAAACTGTCCAAAATCCCTTACTCAACCTAGCATAATCTATTTTCGAGAATTCCTTTAAGTGTTCACCTCCTCAAGTATTCCCAGAGCAAAGCATACCTCTTTTCAACATTTTTTTTTTTCTTAAACTCTTTTAGTCTACATTCTTTCCTTCTCCAAAGAACACAGGACAGAGATTTTCAGAACTGTTTTCAATACAGAATGCTGGGCTATTTGAAGAATTAAAGTGATTATTAAAAAAAATAAAAATCTATTCAATTAGATAGCTAAATTAAGACTTGTTCAAAAGGAATTAAACAACAAAATATATTAACCTGTCTGTAAAGTCCAGCAGAACTCATTGTGATGGCCAGCCAGAAAACACAGGATTTCAGCATAAAGCATCAGTGCTATCAGAAAACCACCGTAGAGGACTACAGTGTAAACAGAAATTCTCACTATATTCTGAGTATGTGCAGGCTCATATTCAAAAATCATAAAGCTGTTTTGAACAAGCATCTTAGAGTTCCTCCTGTGGCACACCATAGCCAGCTACAGTCCATCCGCTCTATAATATCTTTAATTTGATTTTTTGGGTAAAGAAGAAGAAAGTAGGGTGCAGTGGGGAAGAAAAAAAAACACAAAACACAACACACAAGTGACAGGAACATGCTGTCCAACAGAAGCTAGTGTTGCAACAGCCTCTGCAATATTATGACAAGACAGCCTAGGTTGTACAAGCTCCCAGAGTGCCTCCTTGTAGTTCTAGGTATTTAAGTAGCAGAACACAATCTTTCTTCTTTCATCTTCAAGAATATTTGGCCTAGAATTTTTCCTGCAATATTAAATGCAAAATAGGAAGACCTAATTTAACTGAGAGTATGTATGAGAAGAACCACCGCTGTTCTCAAGATATTTGTAACTACACTTTAACCAACGATAAGTGATTTTCCAGCATTTTAAAGCATGACTAAGTTAATTTGTTGTATTTTTCAAACGTGGAAAAATCAAAAGCAGCATTAAAAAGAAGTTGAAAAATCTGCATATGTGTGCATAAGTCATCACAGTTTAAGTCAGAATTATCTCTTCATCTTCAAAGATTTCCTTTGATTAAAATAACAACCCTACATAATTCCACTGAGGCCTGAGTGGAAAGCATACATCAGTTACAAATATTTATAAACGTCTTCCCTAAAGACCACCTTACACTCAATTACAGTTAAATAATCTAGATACCTGAATGATCTGAGTTATGAATACTAAATAAAAAATTGCAATCTCAAAATGAATACAGTAAGCTGTGTGCTATTAATGGTCAATTTGTCTATTATTTAGCCGTTGTTTCTAAATATCATCGCTCAATCAGCTATTCAAAACTCATACTGATTTTTTTTTTTTTTATGAGAACTCACCACCATTAAAGAAATAAAGGAAATGAGGAATAGCTCTCCAGGATCCAATGTATTTTTGGGTTTGGATTTAAAAACATATGCCAAAAATTAATGAGGCAGAAATGGAAAATGAGTGGGTAAATTTTGAAAAAGCTTAAAGTGAAAGATATTATAAATTGCTTTTGTAGTTTGCTGAAATAAGTCAAGAAAAACACAGAGGTAACAATACACTTGTGCTCAAGGTAAACTTTAGTTCAAAAATATCTGATATATAATTGCAATTAAGAGATCTGGCAAGAATGCTGTCTGAAGGTTGTATATTCTAGCTCAAGTTTCTGATAAGGAAATTCTGGGAAGAAAAAAAAAGCAGGCATATTCAATTTAAAAACCTTACCTTCCTAGTTTCATCACCAATGCATTTTATTTACCTATGCTACCAGTAAATCAATAAAATAGGTAAATAGACAAATCTGACAAAGCATTTTAAAGACTGAACTTCTGTCAGATTCTGCATAACATAAAATCTACTTATTCTCAGAAAATAACATCACATGAAGACAAGTGTGAGAAATAATCTCTGCACTACTGACAAACTTGCTTTTTCTGTATTGGACTTGCTTGGTGTGATCTGATTGCCTTGTGAATATGAAGAGCCCTAAGGGCATCCAAAGCAAAAGAGAGTCTTGAGCTTTTGAGACAGAAAAGTCTCATCTTATGGATTTGGGACAATTTGTTTATGGAATAAACAGGACATATGAACTGATATTAAACATTCCTGATAGGTGGTATTTATTGTCTTTTTCCATTCCCTTCTATTTCCTATATAAATGTACACAAGTCTTACAGAGTATGTCACATCAACCTTCTGCTTAAGGAACGTCATCAAGATTATAACAAAAAAAAAAATGTAATTTTTCAGAATTATCTTGACTGGGCCTTATGAGCCTCCATGAGCCTCATGAGGAAGAATATCACAACTAAAGCATCACTCCGCCCTTCTAGCAAGTCTCTTCAAAGTATAAAAGTGCAATAATATCACTGGAAAAAGGACAGAAGTCTACTTCATTTTTTTATATGTTGCTATGTCAAAGTAGAGCTGTTCCTTACGAACACAGTCTAACATCATATCCTTAATTCGGAAAAGCAATTGGGATTCAAATAACTTTCACATACAATTAGACAAATATAGAGATATGTGTTTTCTTGATATAGCTGAACCTTCTAAATCCTTCCCATTAGGCGCTTCAATCTTCGTCAGTTTTCACAGTATCGTAGTCCTAAAATTCTTCATCAGGTTTTCCTGAAGGATCTCAACATGGAAAAGATCAGTCTCTCAATTTGAGAAACTATACAGTAGTAACAAGAATGTGGGTGTGTTAATCACATGCCCACTGAAGCATGAGGCAGCTCCATCTAGAGAAACTCCAGAGCAGTGGTAAGTCCTTGTGAAGAACAGAATTTCTGGTCAAACAGAATTTCATGAGCAGATTGCCAACACTAGTAAAGTTTACTTTTCTGAACAGTAAAGTATAACACGTAAATTACAAAGTTTAGAGTAATCTTATTTGGTTGGTCAAGTGCCAGTCTTGGAACAAAAATAAAAAATGAAGGCCCTAAAATTCAATTACTTGTTCAACAGCATCAGATCATATATGTATTGCCGATATTATGACTAATGTCTCTGCAATTGCATCTATTTTCCACGAAGCCATTTAACTGGATCTAAAAGTTGGCTTCACAATTAGAACTTTCTCTCTAACTAAACAAATATTATTTGACTACTAACTACTGGATTGCTGGCTTGTGTGGGCATTTCAATCTAAACAGATACTTGGATCATTATAAAACATGTCCCATCCCCCCCCCCCCTTTTTTTTTTTTTTTTTTTTTTAATTTTTATGACTGTAAAGTTTTGTTACAAGGTCTTATCCTTAAGCAAAGGGCACTCTAACTTTTAAGCACTCTTAATAGGTACACAAATGGAGCATTCACCTGCGAATCTAGTTAAATAAAATGGCTTTTTCTTATGTGGACACAATTAACACTTTAGACAAAGTTAAACAGAAGTTTGCACAAATAAAGATAAACGTTTTGTAATAGATTTGAAGTACTTTCCATTTTGTAGTTACATATGTTATTTATCTAGCCTTCTTTCTGCTTCTCACCAGCTATATTGATTAGATACTATTGATATCACATTAATGTTTTCCATACAGGGGTATGTGGATAGGGGTGGTGTTATGTCATTAATGAATAGCATAAATAGCATTTCTACAGTACTGTCAGCATGATTAATACTTATAACTACAGTTAGCAAAACAACCTGTGATTTAGAAGACTTACTTTTTAGGCTAATAGAGTAAACTTTGTTATCTGATGTAACAAACTAATTTTGATGCCAAAAACTCAGCCTTCATCATTTTCACCCTCATTGAACAATACTCTTTATGTGATATTTAGATATCCCTAAAAGCTGTTTGAGGACACTGAGATTGACTTCCTAGAAATTCCTCAGAGAGGAAGTGGTTAGCACTCAGATATATGAGGGAAGCTACCCTAAACAAGTCAATTCTATAACTAAATTCAATAATTCAATTATTTTACTGGAGAATTCAATTGGCGGAAAGTTTTAGGTGGCACCTCTCTACAAACACACAGTCAGATACAAAAACAATCACACAACAGAATGTGAACACCCTAAACTGTGATAGAGTCAATTAAGCACTGCAAAATAAAAACAGTGGTTCACTTAGAACTGAAGAAACAAGTATCTTGCTTAACAAAATAATTCAAGTTTTATACAACTTCTTGTTCTATGCAGGAATGAAAATAAGAGCTTTCATATTCTTAATTTAAAAGAAGAAAACTTTCAAGTACCATGAAAATCCAGCAATACAGTGGTTAGAACATAGGAATAAAAGCTTAGAATGGATGCCTCAAAAATCAGTCCATTAGATTGAGTCTCCCTAGCCTTCAGGCCAATCTGTTATGTAGATGTAAGTCCTGCTCTCTCTTCCAGAGCTCCATCCCCCATTTGATAAATATTCCCCATCAAAATAAACGGAACAATCAAATTTCTATCAAACACTAGATTTGGGGGGGGGGGGGGTGATGAAAGTTCAGGAACTCTATTCTAAATACATCGTTTACATTTCATTCATTTTTTGTCTCTATTTTCCCTCCAAACTGGTCACAGTTCCAAATAACAGAAGTATATTTGCAGAGGCATGCTCATCATCTATGAGTTCTTTACAAACACCAAGCTTCCTGAAATTGTCTAAAATTATATAATGTTCTCACATTATCCCATATTTTGTTGTGCATTCTATATTTAAAAAAAAAATAAAAAATTGCTATAGCCTCCTTTGAAGTGCATCAGTTACTATAGAAACAGTCGTATATGCAAAATCTAAGTTGAATCCACTAGCATAGAATAAATATATATATACACCATTTGATTTAATAGCTTGAAATGCATATTTTGGTGGAATAGTGAAATGTAAGAATTCATGTGTTGGCTAATATTCATGTCTCAGCTAGGATCAATATTGGGTACAAATAGTCAAATGTTAAAGGATGACACTAAAGAAACATATCAATGTTTTGCTTAATCCCATCTAACAATACCACCGAATTGTGTATTCTATTGCACTGCTCTTGAAGTGAGAAGACTTAAATGTAAAGATTCATTACATTGCAGAACTCCAGATGATTTATCATTTGAGTAATTTGTATTAAT
Source organism: Aythya fuligula (assembly GCF_009819795.1). Taxonomy (NCBI): domain Eukaryota; kingdom Metazoa; phylum Chordata; class Aves; order Anseriformes; family Anatidae; genus Aythya; species Aythya fuligula. Next base: position 40,312,501 of record NC_045562.1, read on the forward strand.
TTAAAACTACCAGATCAATGAAAGCTTAATAAATTGTCTTGTGATGTTAAAAAGGGATGTATTGGGTCTATGTTATCAACATTAATATGTTTAAATTTTCTTTCAGAGCTTTATATAAATAAAAAGCAAGGCCAGGGTGAGATTTTGCAATTCATTTTTCACCAACTCCTTCATGAGTTAATATGTTAGATTTACTTCTTAATTTTTTTTAGGTAAATATATAGACGTAAGCAAACATAATGCATGTTTGCATGGATACGCATGCACATGGATATTCATGCATACACATTTAGGAAGGAATTCTCACCTGTTTGTAAATTACCCTTTGTCTTTCAGAATTATAAAAACTCACAATTAATTGGCTTCTATAAGATCCCACAGCTGGTTCAAATTGGAATCGCACTCAGTGGCATCTTAGCTAGTTCTCCTTTAGCAAGTAATTACTACAATGATTAGAAACATACACTGAAGACAAAAAAAAAAGGCTCTTAAGAGCTTGCTCCAGCCTTCAATACTCATGAGGGTTTTTACAGGTGACAGCCTTTCGAACAGCCAAAATCAAGGATGACAGCTGACCTTCCAGCCAAGAACTGTGCTAAAGAGGCTTTGATATCATTTCTGTGTGCACTACCAGACCCCTGCACTCCCCAAAACCGATGCACTCCTGTTTCACAACAGAATATAAATGGCCAACCTCACCCTCTAGTGAGTACTGTTTCATCACTCAAACCAGCCACGCTGAAATTTTCTAAACATATTCCATTGTTTGTTTCACTCAGGAACTTCTCAAAGTGAGACTATTAATTACTATTATTTGTGCTAACGCAAAGAAAAATATCCCATTGACTTCAAAGAGCGCTGAATCAGGCCCAAAGGACTTATATGGGATTTAGTTTTTTCCTGAACTCTTAGTGACCCTCTGCACACTGATGATTTAACCTACCTTGAAATTATGAATGAAATAGGCCAAGGTTATACTTTTAAGGCCTTTTCAAGTTGAAAATACAATGAAAAATTTCATCTGTGCTTTGATCAATCATTTGGACATTTTCTGAAATCAGTTCTGGGTCTATATTATGCCCTCTATTTTATTATTATTATTATTTTTACATCAGTCCATTATTTCTGAAGCAGTAGAGACAACTGTGAATATTATATGCTGATTAAAGAAGATGCATTCATTGTCATGCAAATGACAATGACTTTAAATTTTAAGATTAGGGAAACTGATAAAAATAGAAGGGCATAATTCAGGAAACAATTATCCACCTTAGATGAGGGAGTTCTACAGATTTAATTAAAAAATACAGAATGTATTACTGTCAATTAGAGCACACCCTGTGCAATTCATTAAGGCCCTCTCCCTTGTGCAGGTGACAAACACTTCATTATGCATGGGAGAAATGAGGCAGAACACAAAGGGACTAATGTCAAATTAAAATGGGACTGACCTGTTCATAGCACAAAATTATATTATTCAAAAATTAAGAAATATGGACAAAAGGGATGAAACAAAGAAAAAAATGCATAAGGAGAGGTCTAATTTGTTTATGGAGCAGTTAGGATGGAGATTTAGTATGGTAATTAAGCTATTATTCAATGACAAAAAGAAAAAAAGAAGCAATTACTAAAGAAAGCCCATGGACGCTTGGCCTAAAAAGATACATAACTTGGTTAGAAAGAATGTGGAATAAACAGCTAGAGGACTCTTTTTTTATGCTGTTGTATTCCAAATCAAAAGAAACAAGTTAGTCCTGTCATTACTTCGTCTGTCACTTTACTGATCTTCTCCATATTTTTTTCTTGTTGGGCTAAAGTACCTTTCAGAGCTCCTGTGTGTGCCAGTAGAGATGCCTTCACATAGTTTGGAAGTACTTCAATATAAATGGAAAAAAGGATAAAGGTGAATGCTGTAGGTCCTAAAATGCACTAAAAAGCATTTGTGCCTTTATTAATCTTTCTGAATTCCTTTATTCTTGGACAGAAACTAAATTTGCAATGGAGTCTTTTCTCAGTATGCATCTTCAGTATATCTTAGCTAAATTCCACAAAAGCAACCATTTCCAATTAAAAGTATTTTATTAATATTAAGATGAGATTTTCCATTCCAACATATTTCCAAAGGAACATTTCCAAAGCTACCCTAGGTCAATAAACAGCATGCATGTGTGTGTGTGAGTACAGCACTGAGGTAATAATTTGTAAAACAGAAGTGATTGTCACACAAGAAAACAAGATCCGGTGCAGCAAACTCCTGATCTCAAGCCCTTACATTTTACGCCTACCTTTTAAGTTATAACTATTGCTGTCTATTACAGAATTTAAAATCAATGCTAATTGCTTATAGTCACTTACCTATTTTGACTTAAAGCTGTAAGAGATTACTTTGGCACTTTTTTTTTTTTTTTTTTTTGTAATTCACTTCTTCTTTCCAAAGCTATTTTAAGCTTTTTGGTACCCTTCTTGGACAACTGCTGATAGAAAAATATCTGCTATATACAGAGTTGCACGCAATCTGCCTAATTTTAGTTACAAACTCCAATACACAGCTATGCAGGCAAAGGAAGAAGGGAAAAGAAAATAGTAAAAACTTGTTTGCTATGAACAGACATATTAGCTAAATTCCAATTAAAGAGTCAATTTAATTATACAGGGAATTGAACACGAGCGTCTAACTGCTATGATACCACAAAGGAGCTCCTTCTCCTTCTATATACTCCAAAATATCAGATACAAATCAAAAGAAATCAAGGGACAGTAACACACTTAGATGTACTCAAATTCAAGCATAACGAAACTACATAAGTGGTGTCAAAGCTGATCTGTTTCACTGTAATGCTAGTTCAGATACTAGCCCTCTGCACTATGCAAGAAAGCTTCTTAGGAAGTCCTATAGTCAGGCTTCTTAGGAAGTCCTATAGTCAGGAACAATTAACTGAGTTGGAACAGGGGAGGGAAAGTTGTTCAACTTTCCTTAAGACTTCTCTCAAACCAAAAGCTATTTTTATTTTTTTAAATATAAAAATGTTAACAACATGGAACAATTCTGCAGTATTGTACAGCATTTTCCTGAATCCTCGTCAACCTCCATATAACAATAGTCAGATTTGGCAAAACCACTTTAACTTTTCAAGCATAATAAAGGTCAGGTATAAACCTTTGCTACATATACCACAACAGCTGTTTTGATGATACCTCAGGGTCAAGATTCAACATCTCATACCTCTTTTCTTCAGTGCTAGAATTTCTGTAGCAACAAGCCTTGTATTCCTCTCTTGTTAGAGGTATAATAGACAACAACTGGAAAGTCAATCTTCAGTTTACCTCAGTCATGTTCAGACTGCAAAAGGGAAAAGGGTCAGCGTGAACTGGAAGCAAAGCAATGCTCTTGACTAACTTCAAGTCAGTTACTTAAACAGTCAAGGAAGCTCAGTATTTTCAAATGACCTTTGACCATTAATAAACAGATTGGCATCTAAAAGAAAAAAAAAATCACTTTTCTTAGATGACTAGTATGAATGCATGCACTTAGACGTAGCTATACCTTTCTTCTATATACATTTTCCGTGCTCTGATAGAAGTATGACTCAAACTTACCATAGGCATCATATCAAGACTACAGCTGGTTCTTACATGTGTCCCAAGAAAAGCTGAGGTTAAGCTCCTTAAACAGACTATGTACGTAAGCACTTAAAAATGAATATTTGAGCACACATTGCTTAAGACAGAGGGAAAAATGTATTATTGAATGAAAAGCACATCTAATACCAAAAATATTACTCATTTCATTGCAACAGAAGTTTCCTGGGCAGATTATTGTAGTGGATATCACACTTCAGCAAGATCAAACACATATAACAAAATATTCAGAAAAACAGTGATCAAATTCCTTGATCTGCCATATTCCAGTCAGTGTTCTGGGACAATATGCTTCACTCCTAAATACTGTCTCAGTAAACAGCAACACTCAGGCCAAGTTTAATAAGTACTTCAAAGTTCATCATAAACTGCTACCTAACTCTGGTGAAATTTGACAAAAATCCAAAGTGGTTTGATTTAGCTCCCATCTTCCAAGAACTGTATCACTGAAAAGTTTCAAATTTATATGTGCTCCATCACTGTTTAATCATTTATTCCAGGTGACTTTAAAAAAGAAAGATGTTTTCTTGCTCCAGCTAATTACTATAAATGATCAATTACTTTATGTGTAAACTAACAAAAATTCTTATAATCTTAGTTTCATTTGTTTATATTTAATGAAATTTAAATGCATAGGGATTACAAAAAGGAAGCTTTTTAAAACACTAATTAGGGATGCAAAATTCATAAATGAATTTGCCACTTCTAACTAGGTAGAATTAGCTGCTCACTGCAGTTCAAGTAAAAACTAAAAGCAACCTTTCTTTCTCTTCAAAAGCATAATGACTTCAAGCAACTAAAAATTGCTCCTGAAAGCTTTGAACAGTTTGTAGAGGTCTCAAGTAGCCCATTCTGCTTTATTTAGTACAGAATAATATTTTACTTCTTTACCACAGAATAGTGTTTTATACCACCTCAACACTGAATGCTTAATTTCCAGATCTTGTTTTGAAGCTAGGTAATAAAGCCCTTGTAATAATTACCATCCTTAGGAATTTTATCCATCTCACTCCAAACACACACCCTTTCTCTACTGCAGACATGCATCTCTCATGAAATTTGTGGTAGGCTAGTTTGGAAGAATTTTGTGTGCAACTTGAGATAAAGTATCCCAGTGCCCCCATACACAGTATTGAGGTAACTGGGAGCACACATCTAAGGACTGAAGTTATTGGGCATGAGGGGAAGGAGGAGGGTCACCGAAGTCCCTCATTTTTCTTTCACAAAAAGGACATATGCCATAGCGCTGCCTTTCTGCGCTCGATTAGACAGACAAAACACTCTCCTACAATCTGGTGAAACCTTTGTCACTAGCTGTCGCCTCCATCACCTTTCCCTCTCCCCTCTGTAGGCTCTTCTAACCCACCTACCGTTGTTTTTTTCTGACTCAGTAACAGCTTTAGTTGACTTTCAAGCACCCATGTTTAGCCACCACAGCCCTCACAGGAAACACCACATTCCTCAGCAGCCCATGGCTGCCTCCACAGTGCTGACACAGCAAGCAGCAGGAGCAGCACTGTCTTGGCCCCAGGATTTGCAGGGATCCCCTGAGGAGAGATGCTGGCACAAGGCTGCAGCCCTGAGCACCAGCAGAGGGGCTGATGGTGGGGCACAAGTGGCCATTATGCAGGAAATGTCCCACTCCTCACACACACCAACCCCTGTCAGCAGAAGGCAGGCGGAAGAAGTGTGGTGGCTGCACGTTGCTGAGCAGGCCGCTCCACAGGCTTTCTCAGAGCCAGGCAGTGTTAGTTCCCAGAGCTCAGAGCCAGCTCCTAGGATGCAGCAGGCCTGTTGGTGCTCCTGTGGGGCCAATGTTGCTGAACTTGTTCCTACCCTCAGCTGTGTCACCATCACCTGCTGTTTCTGCCCAGCATGTCAGCTCCTTTGAGACACCCACCCTATAGCTTTCTGTTACAGCTTTTGTACACTATCTGTCTTGGGCCCTGTACCATGCTCAGGGTCAGTGCCAAACAAGACCCCCCTGCTTCAGTTTTAACTCCTTTCTCAATACATGCACAATTCTGAAAAAATCTGCAGGCACAAACTGGCTTAAGAGGAACTTGCCAACAACTTCTTTAAGTCCCTTGGTCAGACTACTGCCCAGGATCACTTTCCTTTTTGAAACCGTTTGTTCACAGATAGAAGATCCTGAGTGCCAGGGATGTTTGTAAATGACTTATTTGCAAGTCACATAGTTACACATGCTATATTTTGTCCAATAAACTAGTATTAGTCATGTAAATATAGTGCTTTATGACATTTTATTCTGGAAATACCATATATTTTATGGCTTGGTACTGACATAAGTAAACTTTATTATTGTGAGTATATTTCCCTCGAAAATATAGGCTTCTTCTAGGCTTTAGAAAAATCATTGTTTTGTTTGTGTGTTTTAAATCTGTATGTTTAACAATGCTTAAGCATTTGTTGTTTATATTTCACCAGGGGAGGTTTAGGTTAGAAATTAGGAGCCTTTTCTACTCAGAAAGAGCAGTCAGGCATTGGAACAGGTTGCCCAGGGAAGTGGTGGAGTCACCATCCCTGGGGGTGTTCAAGGAAAGGTTGGACTTGGTGCTTAGGGACATGGTTTAGAGGGTGACAGTGGTAGTAGGGTGATGATTGGACCAGATGACCTTGAAGGGCTTTTCCAACCCTAATGATTCTGTGCCTTTTTAACAGGGATTATGGAGGTACAGGAACACAAGTCTTTTAAGGTCTGTTAAAGACATTAGCTGAAAATTAGCTGAAAAAAGGAGTGTGGAGTGAGAAGGATAGAAAGCATGCAATGCAGGCTTCTTCAAACAGTTAAGGGTAGGGACATTCTTTGGAAGTGCAATTGGCTATCTTCCCATTTATGTCAAATGCAAATTGATCAGTTTGGATTAGGTACAATTATTCAATTCATTAGTGACTCCAACAACAAGGTGAGGGTGAGAAGAGCATAACATACTATAAAATAAAGTATACTTTTAGCTCATAATTCAGATCTGGAGTCTAAATGCCTAACACCTGATGCCAAAAACACAATTACAGGTCTGAAGGAACATCAGTCAATATAGGTAAGAAAAAGAAGAGAGATGAAAAATACAAGACAATACAAAACAAGTGTTGCAAGTATATGAATAGGAATCTTGATCTAATCAAGGCAAGAAGAAAGCAAAGATAACATGATTTCCATTCAGGTATCTCATATACCCGTAGAGAAGACCACCACATGCAATAAGGGTTTACCCATGGTGACTTACTTTCCAAGCAGCCAGCTGCAATGTGCTACAGTTCTTATGACAGTTGCCAAAGCAGAGATTAATAATTTACACACAACAATATTTTTTTTAATCTAAGGAATCATTATATCAGTAATGTGCTTTTATTTTGCAAAGAATAGCATTGCATGGTAGCCATTGTGAACTATGATTTGAACATGAAATTACGGATCTTGTTATATTAATTGTATAAAATGTTTTTTAGAATTATATTACATGTATCTCTAGATACATTTTAGTTACCAGTGCTGTTTTTGATTCTGAAAAATAATACAATTCATCTTGCAGAATGTATTTGACCAGGTTAAATAGTATTCAGAAAGTAAAACATGCCTCCCTTTCTCAAATGTAGAAAGATCTGTTTTACACTAAATTAAGAATGTTTAGACTTTACAAGGGATACAGAATAGGACCCTAACTCAATCCCATATGCAAAAAAGCACATTGCATATTTATCAGGGAAAATTGTTTCTTCCCCAGATGAACACAATTTCTAAAGGGGATTAGGAGGTGTTATGGGAGAAATATTGTGAATACATTAATTGAACACAAACTTGCCCTTTACTTCTTGACACTTCATTTTGAAAACATCAGGTATGTGTTAATTAAGATAACAAGTGACCCATATTTTTCATCTTTTGCTTTAATGACTGATGAGAATTTATGAACTTTAATGCTATTACTTCACTGATGTAGAGAGTTAAATATATAATAAAAAAAAAGGACAATACTCCCCCAATTTAAATAGTAAAAAATTAGGAGTAACTTTTAAGAGACTAGTCCTCCATCTTGTTTCTCTTCTTGCTGAAGAGAAACTGTATAGGAATATTTTTCTGTATAAGACTCTGTTCATCTCTTTTCAACATATTCCTAAAAATCAAGTCCAATTCCACAGTCTGGGAAGCAGGTGACAATACACCAACTTCGTAGAAGAATTACCAGCTCATTACATGGTTTTGGAAAGACTCTGAACTCTGAAAGACTGGAACTAGTATGCCTAAAAACTGCTGTACTAAAATCGTGTATACATTTATCTGGCTAAAGTTTTCATTATGCAACAGAAATATGCCTCTCTTCTAACTCAAGTATTTAAAAAAGCCCATACCAGAAAATGACTACACATTTATCACATAAAAAGAACATGCCAGCTATTTATGTACTTGGCCTTTATTCCTTTGACACTGTTACTAGCTTATTTATCTCAGGAAAGAAGAAAGGGGAGTAAGTTATCCCTTTTTCAATCAACAATGTAGTTTAGCACTTTCTGTAAAAATAAATAAATAAATAAATCAAAAACAAGGCTTACATCAAGAACAAGTATTCTTATTTTTTACATAATAGGTACTTCAAAACAGCAATGCATCATACATGCTTTACTCAGAGTGAAAGTACCAAGTATTTTTCCAGTGTTTGTATTGCTGCTTCAGATGTATGTCTAAATACTGAAGTTCTCTGAGTTTTGTAGAACTACATGGTTGTTGAGCTTTCTGAGCTTGAAGGCAGACAGGCCATTTTGAAAGCAAACCAGCATAAAGTGGGGAAAAAAAATACCTCACCAACAACTTTGATTTGCTTTTATAAGGTTAGTGTGCAGTAGTTTACTGAGAATCATCATTGGCTCCAAAGCAGGTAACTCAAGCTAACGCCTCTCAGCAAAACACCAAAACACCGTGTTTTAAGTAAGTTCGTACTAAACCTTATCCCAAGCTGAGACAAATACCAAGATTCAACATGAACCATAAAAACACATCCTATTCTGTATTTGTGTTTTTACAGCAAGTGGAACATTTGGATTTTGCCTTTTCTTTAAATGTTTTAGTATAACATAACACTGTGCAGATACATTTAATTGTGCCCACTTGCAGCAGCAGGATTTAAAGATCATTGCATTTTTTGATGTAGAGAATTTCTTTGCAACTTTTAATTATTTTCTGCAGACATAGGCAGATCATAAATTCAAAGTTATATGTAATACTCTTATAAACCCCAGGTAGAAATGATATCTTACCGCTAAGAGGCTCTTTTACACTGTGGAGCATGGAATAGCTGAAGCAAAAAAGGGTAGCCTTCATCCTGATGTAGTGAACATTAGTGTTTCCCCTTGCCCTTTTCATAATGACCACTCTCCAGATTAGCTCCAGGAAAACAGTCACATACCTTATTAAACCATCATAAACTACATTTACAAGTCATTTGGCAAACTTCTGGTCTCTGTAGACCTTTGCCTGCCTGTATTTCTCAGTGATTTGCATATTGCTAATCATTACACTCAGCACTGGAGTTTTCTTTGTAATTAGTTCTTTTAAGTGCATCAAAGCTTTAGAAGACATTCATTTGACAGTTTTCTAATTGCTTTTTATGTTGTCATCTTTATGGCAAAGGAGCTTTACAATCTTAAACCTCTAGAACATTTTAATTTTTCCTATAATATTAAAAGGCTAAGAACTGTGATCAGATTTAAAAAGTTTAACTAATGTGAAGATATGTGAGGTCTCACCAATACATCAATTCAGTCAGTATCAGACATTTTTAACCCTAGCTGTGACTGTCAGACTATACAGAAATACAACAACCCAGATCTTGCCATTCAAAAGCACCAATTTGCTTTATATTTTTTATGATCTAGACCAGATTAATTCTAGGAATTTATTCTGCATATTAGTAAAACACATGGCCAGATTGTTACCATTGATTCTAATATTAAATGGCCTTTTCTTTCCTCAGTTGCCTGTTCTTTTTACCTGCCATGATTTTTCCTTTCCTTTGCAGCATTTGCCTCAGTTGTGTGTGGGCTCTCCCCTCCATTATTACTCAGTGGGGTTATATTATTCAGTCTTAATAAAAGACCCCACAAGCCTTTCACTCCAGTAGCACTAATCACTTTTATCATTCTACTTTCAACCTTTTTATTAACAAAGGCTGTGCTGACATTTGCAATTCAGCAGAACAGGAGATCAGTAGATCAAAGTAGATCAAAGCAGATGGTGCTGAGCACACTACATTGCATCCTCACTTTGAAAGTTTCAGAGTTTCACTTTAGATTACACAAACACATGTGCTGTGCACCACGCAATCCAAGCACACACTTGGCTCAAGGCAGTCTGAAGGAGCAAATGGTTTGCACCCTCATATTTCCATTACAAATAGGAGAGCATTTGGTGAGCTCTGACATCCTATAAAATAAATAATTTCACACACTCGGTGTCAAACAAAACCTGCTTTTCGGACAAAATAATGAAAACTAAACTGGGACAGGCAGCGGACAACACTTCAAAACACTTTCTCCAAACCGAAGTACTAACAAACATGCAGGCACACTAATATAACACCAGTAAAACAAAACAAAACAAAAAAAAAAAAAAAAAAAAAAAAAAAAAAAGAGGCTTCCAGATTGTAAACATCATGACTGTAACAAAGAGATAGATACACTACTATTAACTCATGTAATTTTTGGTGTTGATTTGCTGTTTTGGAAGTTTAACCTAAGGCCATAAACCTTACATATATAATGTGTGTGTGTGTGATTTTTTCAATTTGGTCAAAAATGTCATTGGTACTAGTAAATTGCCTTTCATGCTGGCCATTTTGTGATTTTGGTAATGACTATTACATAAATTTTGAAAATAGTACACTTTCAAGCTTATTGACTTATTCAAACTATTCATAATTGCTTTACTTTCATTGGCATATCTCTTATTTGACTATAGCAGTTATTTTTAGTGGTAAAAAAAAAAAAAAAAAAAATCTCCTTAGGACTCAAAACACACTTGCAAACATTGAGAATTATAATTTTTACTTTAATAGAAATTTATTTTCTTTTGCTCCATTTTCTGAAGTACAGGGTAAAGCCATCTAATAAAAAAAATGAAGCTACAAAATAAATTTGCAGCTTTTTTAATCCAAGTTTTGATTCATCCAACTGTTTCAATCTCTGCTTTTCAGTTTAAGAGGAAAAAAAATCAGCAGTATAGACTGCTTAGTGTTGCTATTTTTGAAATAAACATTGCAGATGAAACTCATTTTTATGAGAGGTAGGTAGCTGACACCCAAGAGCAAATTAATTTTTCTCTTCTTCAGTAACTGGGAGACTCCAGAACTTCAAGTTGCAAACCAAGGCTGCCCCTGGTTCATCTGTAAAGTCTATCACAACTTGTCAGTTCAAGTATGTTGTGAAATATTCTAGATGAACTTCAAGAATATTTAAAAGCTTCTAACATTTTTGTAGATGGTGGCAGATGAACCATTGAAGTGGGTTATATTCAGGCAGCTAGCGTGAACCTGCAATTCAATAAATCTCATTAGTTCTAGTGACAATGTTTGCTAAATAATTTATCTCTGAACAAATGAAAAGCTTTGGAACTTACCACAACAGCTAACCAGAAATCTGGTATTGTGTCATACATAATGTTTTTTACTGCATTGGTACTATTAAAATAGTTTTGCACGAGAATCCTAAGTAGGATGCAACTCGTTTTCTGTTCAGGTCAGCTCATTCTGACCTTGGTGGATACAAAAGTGAAGTCTTTTGTTTGCCTGATGGCATTCACAGTCACTTTGCTTATTTCAGAACCTGTAGCACTGTTTCCCCATTTTTAATTTAGTTGCTATGGTATTTTCATAGTAAATCTCAAAATGCATGTGGTTTTATTACATGTAGATAACTGATGTTTTCACCCCCTCCTACCCTCCCATTTTTTGTTGTTTTCAGAAATGTAGAATATAAACAATTGTTACACAGATTATTATTCATCTGTTCACAAGATCCGTGTTTAATTTTCTATCTCAAAAAAGAAGAGTATTTTATTTTTACAATGTCTCTATGTATAACTACTTTGACAGAGCAAAAACATGCCTTTTTAATGACCTCTATGTAACAACCAACAGTATGTTCATTGCATATAACAGATCCAAGTAGATTACTTACATGTGAAGACTAGTATGAAATTGAAAAATGTCACCCATTTTTCAATTCAGGTGTTCTCAGAAGCCTGCATTAATCACAATTGCATAATAGATTACTGAAAATGTTTCAGATCCCCTGAAAGCTATTTGCAAGGGTTTATCCAGAGTCATAAACATCTACTTTGTTGATAAGGTGTATCAGAAACCATACAAACAGTTCTTCCCCACAGTTTAAAATTTGATTCAATAGTAATAAGAAAATTTAGTCAGAGTTAGAATGTCCTGATACTTTTCTTCTAAACAGAAGGACAAAGAAGGTTTCAACAACCATTAAATAAATTACCATAGTACGGTAATGCTATTACTGAAATAATACCATACATGAATAGAAATTTGAGTGTGAGTCTTACAAATAACTTCAGATCCTCTGGATATTTCCAGTAAGATCAACCATAACCTAGAACAGATCCACTTGAAAGTAAACATTTTCTTTTTCTGACTCATATGCGGGAAGATGCACCATTGGCATGTCTACAAAAATATAAAAAATTGACTTAGTCAGAAAAGAATCCAAAATTAAAAGTCCATGGTTTACTAAAATGCAAGAACAACAACAGACCCAGATTTTCAGCATTAATCAGAATAGTTCCATTGAGGTCCAATTTATGCTAGCTAAGAATCCAGCTTTCAATTTAATGATCTCATTGGTAATGAAGCAGGAAGATGGGTTTACAAAAATCAACAGCAAGAAAACAGAAGAAAAAAAGAAAGAAACACTCTGGCAGCAATCCAGCATTCATAACTGAGCTAATGTTCAATTACTGTGAAACACTTTATGGAAATAAATGTTAGTTCTACATGAATCCCAAATTAGTTTATTACAATCAGTGCTATTAAAATGATTAAAATAAAGTGTTACTAATATGCCAAACAACTGTGATGGCAGTTTCATAGAACTAATGGTTAATATCTATCAGAAATAAAACCTTTTTTTTTTCCTGTAGTAACTAAACATAATGATGTGTCTAAAGCATTTGAAATTATGACATTGATGATAATTTTATTTAGCCTTAATAGGAATGAACTTTATGCAATTGTAAAATACATTATCTAGAGGTTACTTAAGTAAAAACAAAACTACTCTTACTAGCTGCTTTTTGTCAGCATAAAAGTACATGAAAAATCATTATGCCATCATTACAATCACTTTTTTTTTCCCCCAAAACACAAAGTGTTTATGATTATATTGGTTTTGCTTAGAAATGTATTAGTTATTATGTTAATTTAATTCAATGGCTTAAGCACGATTTTTAAAACCTGAAATGACAAGTTTTTTTAAAAAATTATGTACTTACACAAATATACATTATTAATAAATAACAGTTCATCTTGACAGGGGGCTAGGGAGGGAGGCAGACATGAAATCGTGTTAATCTGTTCAGCCTCAATATTTGAGCCTGAAAGGCCTGAAATATTTGAGCCTTTTCCAACGGAGAATAACAAATTTTGGTTAGAGCATAATGTGTAATTTTATTAGCAAATATGTTTACTAAGCAGTGGTACAGATTCCACAGCCAGTGATGAAATTTTCCTAATGAAAAAGGTTTTATTAAAAATATACACATATAGAACTTAACAAAAGATGTTAAACACTGCACATCTATGCAGTCAATGGTTGAAGCAGAACTATGAGGACAATACCTACATACATCCATTCATATTTTTTTTAAAGATCTGCCTTTGTCACAAAAAAATAGAGACTATTAAACATTTACTTTCCTATCTAATTTGGAACTGTGCAAATTTAAATACCATCCTTTTTAGTGTGTGCACAGAGTTCACAGCAAATATTTAAGACCTATTTGGACATCTTCAGAATCATTTTCATCTCCCTGGTAGTAGATGCTACTAGGATCTGTTCAGCTAACTATTTCATAGTCTTTTTTTTTTTTTTTTTTTTTTAATAGCTTTACTCAGTGTAAATACTGCAAGTGCTCTGGTAAAGAAATGTGACAACTTCTGGCCTTCAGTAGCCACCTAACAAACCTTACCTCCTATGGCAATTTCTTGGTGAACCATGTTTTTTAGTTCCTTGCTCTGATATTTGAACTGTAGTTTCTTGCTGCTTTTACTTCCACAATTATTTTAACAAGTACTCTTACTTTTTTTTCTTCTTGACCTTAAGAATTTTCATTCTGCCATGGTTTCTTCAAAAAGCAGCCTTTAAAAAGTTACCACATGAGCAAGCATGAAACCTTTCCCCCTTTGCTGAGTGGAAAGTACTTCAGAAGTCTGTGAAACAGATGAAAAAGTGACTAACAGCAAAACTGTACCATTTTTAGACAAGCTCTCTGAAAGGACAGATGTCTTATATGAGCCTGCTAAAGTCATAAAAACAAAAGTGACATTAGATAAATACCCTTCTTTCAGCAAAATTCACTTCCCACTCAATAAAGAGATCAAGTGTTCACTTAAGCCATCATGAGCATCCCACATAAGAATTAGATGAGGATAGCAGATGGATGAATGCATCAAAGTTTCCACAATCTTCGCATGCCAGGAAAGTCATGTCTAACCTTATTCCACAGTCACAGTTGATTAAGAGAGACTGGAAATGACTACAGAATGAGACAAGTTGTTACAGGCGCATGACTGGGACCTCAGTGTCCACAGTACTGATTAGCAAGTCAGTGACATCCCACTGTTCCAGCATGCTGAAGGAGCTAAGAGATATGGGCACTGCTTTCTGTAGGCATTGGCACCAATTGTGAAAGGTGGATTTCCTGATCTGTTACCCTCCCTTCTCCTATTAGTATACCAACCTCACCTACTTTGTACAGCATGAAGTACCTCTAAATTTTTTCCATTCTCTGCAGATTATTAGTTTCCCTAGGTGATGAAGAAACACTTAGTTCTGTGTCCTGTGGTTTATTTTTAAAGCCAAACCACATTCACTGACAGGTTAACAGTTACAAACAAGTCAAAACCAAACAATTTTGAGGGAATCTGAAGTCACGAAGACTCACCTTTTTAAAAGGCTTTTATCCAAGTGGTGTCTTTTGCATTAAACAATAACTGAATAGAATACTTGCTTCTTGAAGCACCAGCTGAAACTCAGGACCCCCAGCTTGCAGGTAATTGCTAGTCTACCAAGTCATACCATCTCATCTGCTCTTTTTCATATTGTAAATTAATTATTTGCTGTGCATTGACAGATTGAACAGAAGACACATTTCAGCTACTGAAGCCCATCCATAACTGCCAGTTAACATACTTGACTGGAAAACAAGAGATGTGATTCTCTGCTGCTTCAGACAGAAAGTAAATCTCCACTTTCTGCTGAATTTTGTAGATGCTGAAGAAGGTAATCTCAGCACCACTTTTCCTTGACTTGGAAAGGTTGCTACGATTCAGCTTCCAAGACAGGAGGAGGGTGAAATGAACGGATAGACTGTAAGCCTAAAGTCCAGTCAGGAAAGTGCAAGATTTATTATCCCAGGAAAGGTGAGCAGGCATTGAGCAGGCTGTCATGCTCCACACCTACCTGCAGAGGCTGAGCTCTAAGATTATCTCTTTCAAAGACGTTTCCCTGTCTTTAACCACTGTTCATTCAAGATGTCAGAAACAGGTCGTAAAAATGACCAAAAAGATAATTTTGAGCATCGTAGACTTAAAATAAATAAATAATAAAACCAGACATCCAATGGCAGCAAACCAACTTCTACATCTTTTTCAAATATCCTCTACCAAAAAAAAAAAAAAAACAAACAAAAACAAAACAAAAACAAACAAACAAAAAATTTTATTAAAGGATTGAAGGAATGATAAATAAATACAATACAGAGCATAGCAGGCTCTTCAGAAAGTTTAATTCCTGTATAGTGGAAACTACATGTATATTCACACAAATACATTTTACTTATAATGCAACAATTATAAGTATTTTTTTTAAGTGGTTACAGAAACAAAGATATATATATATATATTAATCTTAATTGCAGGAAAGGGTAAAAAAATCCTACAATAAGTATCACTGATAAAGTGTGAGAGATGGTTTACTTATGTGTTTGTCTACATCCTCAGATTTTGTGTCCTGTCACTAGGTTTTATGTATTGCTTTTTATAGTAACAGAATACAGAACAATTCTAAAATTGAGCTAACCAGAACACAGTACACCTGATCACTGTTAGCAACGACTGTATGTTGGAGTTAAAGAACTCTGTTTCCAGACAATATTCAGATCTAACCAGTACAATCTATTTCTAAATGCAGAACACACAATATTTTTTCTTCATGCTTAGTGCTCTTGAAGTTTAAAATTGCCTTGTAAGACAAGTGTAGTATACTGAAAGTGATTGCAAATTGCCAGAATAGAAGATTCCAAGTACACTTCAAGAGCTGTTCAGACATACCAAAAGCTTTGAAAATTGTTTTTCATAGAGTTGTATTTATATATATATTTTTAAACAAATCATATTCTAGGATTGTTCTCTGAGAAGTTTACACTACATATTTTCTAGTTAAAGACTATTAGTACTGCATAATAATGAAATACATAAAGTACTGGGGTACAGAAAAATGGACTTCGAAAACTGAAGAGTTTTCAGGATTCAAAGTATCCTCTACAAGGAATAATAATAATAAGATGAGTTATTTTGTAACACATAGAGGAAAAATGAATTAAAATGAATAGTCATTAGGACAAATTTTCAGAACAAAGCATTTTGGCCTTAATGTAAAAAAAAAAAAAAAAAAAAAAAAAAAAAAGAGCATATATATGAAATAACATTCTGTAGTGTTGAAGTTCTCTTTTTCCTCTTCCCTAGTGGTTTTGTTCAAAATGATATTTAGAGAAAGTGTTTCATTAAATATAAGCTTCTCTTCCCCCAAATCCAATTTTCTCTCAGTCAACACCAACATCATTTTGGGAGTTGTGATTTTTATGATTTTTTTTTTAATACCTTGTTAGTGGTATAATTCATATGACAAGCCACTAACATCAGAACATACATTTGCCATTCTTATAACAACATTAACACTTAAAAACAGACCATACCTCATCTCACAGAGGAATAGAAACAATAGCACACACTCAGAAAACAGAACACAAAACACTTTGTATGGAGACAGATTTAAAGCTAGAGGTTGAACATAGCTCTCACATCTCATAGAAATAGTCCAAGCAGTAGGACTTCAGTCAGCTGTAGCCCAGTAAGTACATTTTTTGTCATTGCTAGTAGACATTGCACAGACCCATGCCATGGGTTGGCATGGTCTTGCTCTGTCTTTAGCTGCAATAACTGCTAAAGTGGGCAAGTGACCACTGTGGGCACTGGCTCCAGCAGAGCAGAGGGCAGGGAAGGCCTCAAACCCTCCAGGCCAACCCTGGGGAATCAACACAGCCCCATACCACCTGCAAGGTGCCGGTGCAGCTTGCAGACCTCACCTGGAAGCCAGGGAGAAGGGCACATGCTGGGATGAAGAAACAAACACAACACCCATCATACTCATAATCATCAGCCTTAGGAAAGTTGTTCACAAGGGTGAGCCAGACAAACACTAGGTATGCTCCCTTTTGCCTATATTTTCTGTGTAACAGTTCTTAATCTCCATTCTCCACCTCCTCCCCTCTAACACTCCATTCTCCTCCCCCTCAGTTTCTCTGGACAATGTTAAATTATTTGTACTTCAAATAAAGTTTCTTTCAAACTACCATTTTCTAAGCTATTAAAGGACAATGGTCTTTTGCGTCCTATAGTAAGTAGCATTTTGTACCAAAATAACCAGTAAAGTTATTAGAGGGAAAAATATGTGGTTTTTTTTTTTTTTTTTTTTGAGTTGCTTCCTGATGGATCATGTGGCAGAAGAATTTCAACTTACCTTATTCCATTTTTAAATTAACTTTACAGAATTAGATAACAATGAGGAAAAGGTACCTATACTTTAGAACATTAGGCAAAGAAGAAATTAGCAGCAATCATCTTGAGACACATTGTTCTTTTTTTTTTTTTTTTAATCAACATCTTTACACTTAAGAGCTAACAATCCATAAAATTTTGATTTATTACTGTTGAGGAAAAAAAAAATCTGTTTAAGAAAATAGGTTGCAATGTCAGGTTGCCAAATTGTTAGAAAGAATTAAGATAAAATCATAATAAATCCATGGGAAACATCCTTAAAAAAAAAAAAAGTCTTTTAAAATGCTAGCGTTGTGTTATGTAGCATTAGTAAAATTGTAATTCAGAAATTGAGAAAAAACAGCAAAAATCACCATGTAAAGTATTGTGGATGGAAAAACATTCTGGGCTTTCAGAATCATGAAATATTTTAAAGAAATAAATGAGGGAAAAAAATAATTTTATACAATTGCAATAAGCTTTTCCACTGTGGAAACTGTGCTATTCTCAGCAGTAACTGAAAGTAAAAATAATTATTTCTTGCCAAAATAAATTCAACTTTCCATTTTATCATTCCAACAGTTTTATTAACAAGATAACAGCATTTTTTCTTACAACTTGGAAAGCAGAACCATGCAAATTAATAGCTAATTCAGATTTAAAATTAATGAGCTTTACTGTGTTGATTTTTTTCCATTTTCTTGAATAGTATTTTCTTTAAGTAGTCTTTCACATAATGCACAATCTTATAAGTCCCAATTGAGTAACAATGAAGTCTCGTTAGTCTTTGTCACCTCATAATCATTCATGCTGCATTTTAAACAAGCAACATAAATTGCTGCCTTGGGAAATTATTTTGGAGTTATGGAAGAAATATGTGCCAGCTTAAGTTGTAGTTTGTTCTTGTAAAGCATTTTATATTAAAGAAGTTTTACCATGTGTACAGAAGTGTTTTCTCATTATGAATTTTTTCTGCTAAATGTGGGTTACTTCTCACATACGTTAATACCTAACTGCCTACCTACTTTGTAACAGCTCTATTTAAAACCAACATTTTTCACAGAGGTGATAATGTCATATATATATATATATATTCATTTTTTAAAAAAAGTAACAGCTCTTGCAGTATGAAACTGTTCAGAGAAAAAAAAAAATCAAAAGAAAAAAACATACAGAGAAAATTCTTCATGAAAAAGGAGTTTCACAGGACAAGAGTTTATTTTGAGGGCTTCCTTTAATTTTCCTCATATTTCACTGTCAAATTATCTCCTTCTGGCATTTTGACAGCAAATATAATGAAATCAGACCCATGTTTGTTGACCTACCAATTAAGCAAATTTGACAATTAAATGGAAATTTACCTCCAGGCAGAGGGCCAGCACAAATCTTACATACCACTTCAACACCATTTTTTACTCTTTGAGACTAGATTGTAGCTAAGTGATATGTATGTCTCACACTGCATGGATTAACCCTTAATGGATGCTGTCATTTACATGAGGATTCACGTCTTATCCTTCAACAGCACGCATATTGCTCACTATTTTGTTATTAGCTTTAATGCTACAGGGTAAGAACGTGTTTTTCCAAATCTAACTACTCCTAAATGTGGAAAGTAATCTACCACCATATATGATACCAGCTCACTGTAAATAGGGAAGGCACTTCTTTGAGTGTTGGAGCAAGAGCAGCTAGATGGCGTTTTTCACAGAGGCAGAGCCAGAAGAGTAATTATTCTTTTGTTTAACACAGAAAACATGCAAGGTGAAGGTGTAGTGTTGCAAATTCATAAAACTTTTAAGCAAAAGAAGCATTTGCTTAAAGCTTCTACAATCTTGCAGATCATCTAAGACATGCTTGCATCTTAGCAAAAGTAGCTTGAGGTTTATGCACACCCTAAAGATATTTATCTCATAAAGATAAAAGACTGAGACATTGTGCTGTAAGAAGATCCCTTTTGGGGATTCTTTTCCCTCAGTGTTTCCTTTCCTATACAACAGTACAGCTGAACAGACTACCTGATTGAAAACATGATTTGTTGGTTCTAAAAGAACAGAGCCTTCAACAACAAAAAAAAAAAGTCTTAAAACAGACGAAAGAAAATGAAGAAAGCCCTATGGTCTAGATGTATATCTCCTTTTATTCCATTTTAGCTGAGATAAAACTCTTCATTTGTAAGATCTGAACTTCATAGTTTATCTTTTGACAAAAGAAACAGTTGGCAGTGTTGTATCTCAAAATGGTTTTACAGTCTACTTCAGTGAAAGCTTTAAGTACAGAAGTGTTTATTGAAATAGAAATTTCTGTAAACTCAAATGCACAGTTGTATTCTCTGATGAAATATTTAACCCAAGATACAGCTGCTTTAGTACCCAGCTGAATGACTCCAATACTCTAAGCCTAATGATTAGCTTTTTCCTATGGAAAAAGAGAAAGGTGGGTTAGATACCATCAAAGTTCTTAATGCCATACACCATCCCAAGCACTACAAGGATTGTGTGTCCTGAGAGACAGTTGTATTAGACATGCAGTTTTGTTACAGGAATCTGAACTGCATGTCTTCAGCAGTAAGATATAGGCCCCTGTAGCCCAGAAGTTCAGGTTATGACCTATGTTTCCTCACAGAATTTTATTTTGTGGAGCCTAGCTCCCACCTCAACATGCAGACTTTTGGGTATTTCAGTCTTCAGCAGCTAACTCCAAATACAGTAATACTACCTAAAACTCCCGGAGAAGTTCTGCATTCCATGAAGATTCAAAATGTTTAGAAGACAAGCTGAATTCTGAAATCACTTATTTTCATCTTGGATTTACCCACTTAGAGATTACTTAGATACCTAAAAGCCTTCATCAATCTGAAAGCATTAAATAAAAAAAATAGTGGATGCTTTTCCCCCGATAATCTGAAAAACAAAAAGGTAACAGTATCAGGTAACAGAAGGTAACCCAGTTTAACATGCTGATTTGGCAGATCCTGTTACTAAAGCTTATGCAAAGGTGAGTTCTTATACCAGGAAAACTACAAAATCCCATTTTTCTGTTTAACTTTTCCATTTAACATCCTAACATGGTGGTTGTGGTTTTGTAGACTGTGTTTATTTTTTTATTCAGCTACTTAACGTAGGCATGAGAAGCAGATTGAAAAGTCTCCTAATGGAGATATCTTCCACCTTTAATCACTCACAGCATCAAGACAACCTCCAGCTACAGACAGTAATACCAACGTACATGAGAATTGACCAGGAGGAAGCTTTCTTGATGAAAACTGATTTTCTGTGTCATCCCTTCCCCTTGTAGAAAACAAATATAAATCAATGAAGTATGTTATTACAGAGTCATCTGGGTTGGAAGAGATCTCCAAGATCATCTAGTCCAACCTCTGACGTAACACTAACAAGTCTTCCGCTAAACCATATCACTAAGCTCTAAATCTCAACGTATTTCAAAGACCTTCAGGGATGGTGACTCAATCACTTCCCTGGGCAGCCTATTTCAATGCCTAACATCCCTTTCACATGAAAACTTACAAATAGAAATACATATTTTCACCTCTCATTCACCTATGAGCTTTTCTTTTGCCTTCACAGGAGATATAGGTCCTTAGTTCCTTCTCAGTCCTTAAGGCTTAAAAGGTAGAAGTCAAAGCTTCAAAATAAGCACTTCCAGTTCTGCACCAGGGGATGTGGAAAGGCAGAGACTTTAAGATCCCTAAAGCACAACTGGAAAACTTGACCTGCTGTTAGATTCTGTAACATGGATTTGGGAAGCTCAGAAAAAACTAGTTCTTGGCTTAACTCTACAGTGTTACCTGCAACTGTAAGAAAAAGCCAAAGCTCAGAGCTGACCCTCCCCAGCCTCATTCTGTGAACACTTCAAAAAAAAAAAAAAAAAAAAAAAAAAAAAAAAAAAAAAGATTTCAAAAGCTTACATTTCCCAGCAGAGCATTGGTTAGAAAGCAGTTAGATTTTTTATTATTATTTATTAAATAGAAAATTTATTTGAAGAGTTATGGTCTTGTGAGGTACTTACTTGAAAGAAAATGTATTCCATAAGATGGTTCAGCTGGACAATTCCTTTACTGACTGTAGGCTAAAGGATCTGTTCCTGACAAAAGTGACATTAGTTATGTCACTCCTATATTCTTAAACATTTGCAGAAGAAAATTTTCAAAGAGATAAGTATCCCTCTTGAAATGTCTGGTGAAAGAGGAAAGAAGTATCTTTATACAAGAATTTGCAATTATTAATTGGCTTCACTTTTAATTAGTTAATGATCCAATTCAGCTGTGATCAAAGCACAACAGCTAGATAATTCAGGATAGAAAATGGAGTTAATTTACTTAGATATGATACTACTTTTCCTAATGACTTTACTTCAATGGAGTTTCAATTAGTTATTAGGTTATTTTACTCATTAGTCCAACAAGATGTCTGCAGGCAATTAACATGTCACTCCTCATGAAAAACAGAACATGTTTTTTTTCCAGAGGGATGTCTAAGGTTTTCATTACAGAGATTGAAAAGAAGTTTATGGAAAAAAATAGACATTTATTTTTGTTTATAGAATTATAGAACATCCTGAGTTGGAAGGAACTCACAAGGATCATTGACTCCAACTCCTGGCTCCACAAAGGACACCCTATATCTGGGAGTGGTGTCCAAACACTTCTTGAACTCTGTCAGACTCAGTGCTGTGACCACTTCCCTGAGGAGCCTGTTCCAGTACCTAACAATCCTGTCAGAAAAGAAGCTTTTCCTAACATCCAGCCTGAACCTCCCATCACAGCTTTACACCGTTCTTTAGGTCCTATCCCTGTCAAAGAGCTCAGTCCCTGCCCCTCTACTCACCTTATGAGGGAGCTGCAGGCTGGCATGAGGCCTCCCCTCAGTCTGTTCTGCCCTGGGCTGAACAACCAAAGCGCCTCATATGTCTTGCCCTGTGGAGCAATTGCCATCTTCGTAGCCCTCCTTTGGAGGCTCTTGGATAGTTTTTAATTTCACTCTTACACATTTTGGTGCCTTGAACTACACACAGAACTGGAGGCGAGGCCACACCAGCACACAGCAGAGTGGAACCACCACTTCTTTGACTGGCTAACAATGTCATGCTTGATGTGCCCCAGGATACAGTTGGCTTTTTTGATGCCAGGACATTCTGTTGAATCATTCAAGTTGCCATCAACAAAAATCTTCAGAACACTTCGCACAGGGCTGCTCTCCATCTTCTTGTCCCCCAGTCTGTACATATATCCACAGTTGTTCCATCCAAGATGCAGAATCCAGCACTTGCTCGTCGAACTTTATGTTCTTGGTGATTGCCCAACCTTCTAATTTGTCAAGATCTCTCTGCAAGGACTCTCTGCCCTCAAGGGAGTCAACTGCTTCTCCTACTTAACTATCATCTGCAAAATTACTCTATATACATGAGTCCTGCATCCAGACAATTTATGAAACCATTAGAGAGGACTGACCCTAAAATGGATTCCTGTGGAACCCCAGAAGTAGCTGGCTGCCAGACTGATGTAACCTCATTTAACCCTTTGATCCCCTTTTGTATGGGGATGACTAATTATTTTTTCATGTACAATTGGAAAGAGCCTCTTTTTCATACAAAATTTAGTTTTCAGTTCTGCTTGCCAGACAAGGCTTTGCCTTACCTAATCAAACAGACAACACATACTTTGAACTAGAACACACATCAAGACATCTAGTTTTTATAATCCAGTCATTGTCTTAAGCAGCTGCATATCGCTAAGCAGTGATAAACCCCTAGGAACAGTTCAAAAAACAGAAACTATAGCAATTATTCAATCAAAATTTATTAAAATATTGAATTCAATGGACACACCATTCTCTAATACAGCTATAAAATTAAGGATTTTTTTTCCTAGTGAGTAAAGATTTCCTCCCCCCCAAAGCTGTGTATTTAACCTCTTCATTCCAAAATATTTTATCTTTGGAATTTTCTAAGTGATAACAATATTGCTATGTATTCTACCATTAATATCTGGAATGATTGAGCCAGATGTCATTTGCAGCTATAAGCCTAAAATCATCAAGAAAAGGTTGCTTACTAACATGTTTCCTGAGCACACACTTTCAGAAGACAGCTTCCAACATATCAGTCTTTATATTACAATCTCTCCTTAGAAACAGAAATACAAGCTCTTTACTTTCTCCTTAGCCAGAGGCCCAGGTTGTCTAATTGCATTCCTCCAACAGTGAATAGGAGAAAGGATTTCCTTTCTCAGTTGTTTATTTATTTTTATTCTTACAGTAAACCCTAACTAAAAGCCCTTACCCAGTGATTCATGTAGGCTTCCCCATAACGAGCAGCATTTGAGTGTGAGCAGTTTCAAAAATCTGACCTTTGTTCGTTCATTGTGTGTTCAGTACTGATCTCTAATCACACAGCATGAGAGGTAGCTCTAACATTCTCCAATTGCCATACTGCTGTAGTAATTACGTACATACTAAATCTCACTTCCACACCAACTTGCGTTACCAAGCTGAGAAAATAAACCCCCCTCTTCAAACCTACCTATTGCATGGTGAACTACAGAGATTTATATTAGTTAAAAAAATAACACAAGGACAATGGCAGGTCTTTTAACCTTCTTTCTTGATTTAGCATTTCTCAGTGGTTCCTAGGCTCTAAAGTACTCAACACTCACAAGACACAGTGCTAGAAAGTAGGATAAGTAAGGAAAGGGGAAAGTTTCAGCTGTGGATTTGCAAATCTTATTGCTTACAGGATAAACAATGTAGATTACCCAGACATACTGGCCCTGGAGAAGTCAGGCAGAACCGCTTACTGGAGAGAAGCAGAATTAGCTTATCCTTCTAAATGTATTTCCCAAGAGACAAGACCCCACAAGCTTCATCAGCCTTGCAAAAGTGCACAAGAATGGGTCAAACCAACTCAGAGGAAGAAAAATGAGCCTGACAGACAGTACTACTGGGGAAGACAGCTGTGGAGACAGCAAGGCTGACAGGCTTTTTTTATTGTTTTGTTTATAATGGTAGTTTGATAAAATAGGACAATCAAATAGAAATGCACAGTCATTCTCTGACTCACTGAACCCTCTTCTCTTATTTATGGTGAGATATGAGGTCAATTCAGACAGGTTTTAGTTGATGAAGAAAAGCTGCAGGGAGGATTTGCTTGATTCCAAGAAACAGCAACTATCATCGTATTAGAAAATTAATTGCCACATCCTTAAAATCTAACAAGTTCCCAAAAAATCTGATCTCTATATAGGCTTTAAAAAAAAAAAAAAAACAAAAAACTCCAATACAGAGTATCTGACTTAATTTTCTAGACATGTATTTAGGAGGGATCCTCTGCTTTTGGCCCAAATAACATCACACTATATCCTGTATTCAGAGAATTCTTAGTTTTATTTACCAACAGAAGACTCATACCATTATGACCCACCTGCAGAAAGTCAGAATTTCAGAAGTTTCTGGAAAGGTGAACCTACATTGAAGATTTTTCAGGAATCACAAGACTAAACTTTTTTCCTCTTGTGTGTCCAGTTCAGATATAACTGTCATATGACCACAGCAGTAAGAATTTACATTTAATTCTTTCAAAGGAATTGGCCTAGAGTCAGAATGGCCATCTGTGAAATTCCAAGTAGCTATGTGCTCAAATAAGTGTTTAACAACATTGTCATGCCATCAACATCCTTTAAGAAGTCTTTATTGCATAAAGTAATTACTACATTCTTCAAGCAACATTTAGTACCTTGCAGGAAGAAAGCGAAGGTTTAGCTTTCAGGATGAGAGGACTTTGAGTATAAATGATCATTTTGAAGAAAATAAATAAATGGTAATCAAAGAGAAAATTTATTGTCTAGCAGCTAAGCGGTTAACCACCAAGAGGAATTTCCTGATCCTTTCTGCCCCAAGTGCTTCTGCAGGGGCTTTAAGCTCTTAGGAACAGCACGTGCATTACTATTCCTGAACTTTAGACCCAACAACCCTATCTGAATATCTTAGGTTCTCTCTGTGGTGCAGAATAACCATCAGATTCCCCCCTCTTTTTCCCCCCCCCCCATCCCAGACCACTACAATTGTGGTTTCACAAGCATTTCTTCCACAGGCAGAACTTACTATTCACATCATCTTCTCAACTGGCCCCATACATCATTATGTAAGGGCAAAGGGTCAGTCAGTTAGGGAATGATGCTAGTTAAACGTAATCTGACAAAAAAAAAAAAAAAAAAAAAAAGCATTTTCAATGATGTGCTGAAACAAGTGTACTTCTACTCACTCTCACTTTCTCACTTTCTCTCAAAAATAAATCAAACCCCCTATGTCTTCTCCTCCAGTTTCTCAAAAGACAGGGAGAGAAAAGTGAACTCTCTGAATATGCACCTTCCAAATATGGAATTTTTTATTAACCAATTTCTACCTCAAGCTAAAAAGAGTCAAATCTAAATTTTCCCTATCTAGAAGAATACCTCAACCACTCTGCTATAGCCACTTCGAAGAATTTCAGCCAAGTGGCAAAGGTGATCTCCTTTGGAAAAGAGCCCTTACACTTTGAAGTGTTCAAGTCTTATCTTAAAAATGCACTAAATAAGTGTGCATGGAGTCCCTACAAAGTCTAAAAGCAGGTTGGAAGTGGTTGTCCCTACAAAAGAAACAAGTAACACCACACATCTGTCAAGACTAGACAATGACTGAAAAATCCTCTCAGGCACTTATCTCTGAGCAATTGCTTCTGAACAGCATGTAGTGTCATGAATACAGTAAACAAGAAAGCCGTAAGTAGAAAATGAGTTCCAATATCAAAAGCCCCATCATTATGAACTCTTTGGAAGACAAAAAGAGCTACGTCTCTCTTTGATTCTTTTTCCACACACACAGAAAAGTAACCAGCAAGAGGGAACAGCCAGCAGCATTATTTTGGACAGTTTCTAATCCTGCAACATTTGATATGCTTAAGCTTTCAGTTAGCTCAGGCAGAGAAAGCTAATTATTAAGTTACTACAGAAAACAATACAAGAATACAGCACTCCACAGACACAAAACAGACACATATGGATATGCTCTTCAAATGGAGAGTTAGAAAGGAGCATAGAAATTGATAAACCAAGGGTGAGCCTTTTTTTTTTTTTTTTTTTGAGGGAGGAGGGAGAGAAGAAGAAAATGATATATTTGCAGATAAGATCAGACTGGATTTGATCTTTCAGACAAACTTGTCATAGTAAGTTAACACTGACAAAGCAGCTCAAATTACAAAGAAAATAAAGTTTCTTTAGCTAACCTTGAAAATTCTGTATGATAGGTAAAATTCCCTGATTACAGAAATTAGAAGGAAAAAATTACAGCTAGAAAACCATTAACATTCAGCATCTAAGCAACTGTCTGTTCTTAAGAACACAGTAAAAACTGCACATTTTTAACCATAAGATTTAACAGGGTGAGGAAGTATTAGGGTGGCTCCTTACTTCTTTCTATTCTGGAATTCACCTTTCTACTTTACATTCATACTTCATGATTACACAGAGATACAACATATGAAGGCTTTCCCAAGAGCAGAGTCCACTGACATGGTATTTCCTCATGTTTGCTTTTGATTAAAGCTATTCAACATTGAAAAAGTAGTCATTGTACAGATGCTGTATGAATAACTTCAGCAGTTTTGAAGACATCAGTAAGGAGTAGTGTTGAAGCTAGTCAATGAACAGAACATTGAATTCTTCAATTTATTAACTTTTTTTTTTTATCAAGGTTCTACCAAATAATAAAATACAGACAACAAAACAACTGGTAGAAGGACTGCATCAGAACTCAAAGAAAAAGCTGCATGGTACAAACAAAGTAAGCTATCTTCTCTATTGTATCTTCTCACTCTAAAAGTGAACCTGGATCAAGTATTTACTCTCACATAGGTTGTGCATCACCAAGTCACAACAGCAGCCTTATCAGTTAACACAGAAGTCATGTCCTGTAGCTTCATTTTGAAACAATTTCAAAGTTAATTGGAAGTGAGTAATTATTTGTACCTAATGAAAACTTATTGTCTTCTGGAAGTAGGCATATCGATTCTTTCACTGATGGACAGCTTTTAATTTCTAGGATTTTTGTGGGAGTTCAGGCAAACTCAAAATATTGTTCTAAACTAAGCCAGGTTTCTCTGCTACTTCTTCCCTCTGCTCCAACATGGGTCCTCCATAGGCTGCTGTCCCTTCAGGGTGTACCTACTCCAGTATGAACTCATCCATGTCCCACTGTCCCTTTGGTAAAATAGCTCCTCTGCAGAGAGCTCATTCATGGCCTGCCATCCCTCTGCGTGTGTGGGTTGCCTGCTCAACCATGGAGCACATCCTGTTTCAGCCTTGGTGTTCTCTCTGCTGTTTCCCACTCAGTTTGTTCTCTCCTTCTCTCCCTGTCCAGTGTTTTCTGTTCTTTGTTAAATCCCTTCTCATGGAGGCACCAGCAGCTTTGCTAATGAGCTCAACTGTGTTCTGGGCTAGCTCCACTGGAGAGCTAGCTGAAACCAGCTGTGTTCAGCACAAGCAGCTCCTGGCATCTCATAGACATCAGTCCTGCAGCTCTCCCTGCTTGCAAAACCTTGTTATGTAAAACCAATACCAATGTTCATTACCAAAAAAGCATTTTAGTAGGCTTTTCTTTTATATTTTTATATATATATATATATATATATAAATACAAGTTTGATGCAATACTAGAAATAGTGCATATTACTATAAGTTTAGCAAATGGATAACAAGGCAGACCATAGGACTTAAGACTCAAAAACCTTGGAAAATAGTCACCAGCTGTGAGCCTATTTTCCCTGGGTCACAAACAGACTAATTTAATGCAGTGAGTAATTCATATATAATGAAATCTAGTTTATATATATTTTTTCAGCTTAGTATTAATGCACAACATTCAACCTCTGACTGCATTTTAAGACTACAGGTGGCCAACCCATTTCCAAGAAATCCTGATGCAAGGACAAAAGGTGAAATCTGTTTCCAAACATTCACATTTTTTAGGCTTCGAGTTATAGGCAATTTTTACTCCAGAGATAATCTAGCTCTCCACCACAAGACCTGTGCATGAATTACTTCTTTTAGAAATCCCAGTTAATCTTTTTCATTATGGAAAAATCTCAAGGTGCAGACCTAAATCTGATAAATCTTCTCATCCCATTTCTGTACATTTTATACATTTTCTAAATCATTCAAATTTTTTTTTGTTGTTTTCTATTTTATTAATACTCCCCTCATATCTCAAATCAGTGAGTACAGTATTATGAGAAGCATTAGGTATTTGCCTATAACATCAAAAGAATGCAAGTTAGGAGACTAAAAAAAAAAAAAAAAAAAAAAAAAAAAAAAAAAAAAAAAAAAAAAAAAAGCAGAAGAACCTGTTGCTTTGAGCCAGTCATGTATTTCAGCAAGAAACTCTACAAGAAAAATGGTTCCCTCTGCTCACTCTGGTTGTGGGAACCTCATTTCTTGTTACCAAAACCCTATGAATAAAAATGAAGCTGAGTCTCTGACCTTTATCTTCTACAGAGGACCATAAAAGTCTTTCATCCTGTTCAACTCATTAAAGATACACTCAGAACATTTGACTAAATCTGGCAACAAACCAGGTTCTGTAATAAAATATAAATCTGGTTATATTAATATAAGGCATCACAGGCCTTCAAAAGAAAATCATTAGGCTGCCTTATGAAAAAATTAAGCACTTAATGTTAGCGATACCAAAATTCTGACTGTAACCAAGAAAAAAAAATAAAAACAGAAGTTTCTTTACAACAACAGCTACTTTCAAGCACAAGTTTTGGAACAGCACCATTATAATGAGAATATAAACTACAGCAAAATTTCAAATGACTCTAAAATTATATTACGTTAAAAAAAAGCTAAGAGCTCTAAAAGTAGATTTACATGCATGTATAGCAGACAAGAAAAAGAAACCACAAAACACTTAAAACACAAAAGCCTATATATTATTCATTCTCACTTAATCTTATGTACTTCTCTCAACAACCACCTTTCATTTTGTTTTTGTAAACTTACCTGATGCTAGCAGCTCTCTGAAGAATTAGCTGGGTTTGCTGGGAAACTAGACACAAGCTGGCAAGCAAGAGTACTTATTAATTAGGCCCCACCCAGGAAAGCTAATTGCATTAATTGTGTTAATGCAATTAATTGCATTAAGTGTAGGGCAGAGTAAGGTTTCTAGCCAGGCACCTCTACTTGTGAAAATAGTTAATGTATTTTCAGGGGAAAAGAAAAAAAAAAAAAAAACAGATCTGAAAAATAAACAGATTATCCTCTCACTCTATTATTAAAATCATCTTCACATGTATTCTGTAGATGCAGACCAGCTTATCTGTCTAGTTGCAATTTTCTGTGAACAAGTATCTTTGTACTAAAACATAAACTTTGTTAGGCTTGAGAAAAATGCCACTGCATTAGATATATCTGTGCTTCACCAAGTCTTGTGATATGATGATACTCATGGGAGATGAGTATTCTTAAGTCTTAATCTAACTAGAGAGGTGGAAGAGGTGAAAGAACAGTTAACTAAGGAAAGCTCAGGAAAAAATATGACACTGTGTTGTACTGAAAGGCAAAGCATAGGGCCGAAAGGAGATTAACAGTGGAGGTCCTCTAGGCTCAGCCTGGTGAATTGATCTGATGTAAAATTTTCACTTGAGCATGTAAAGCAGAAGAATGGCAATGACGTGACTTGATGATTCAAAACTATCAATACACAAAATGCTGAGTATTATCAAAATAAAAGAGTGCCTGAGAAGTAGTGGGTCAGATTTAGAAGTGCAAAGTGCAGTGTTAAAAAAAGTACTATTAAATAATATGAACAAGGTCCCAGAGTTATGAAAGGAAACTGAGAAGGCTTGGAGTATTTATCTTCACATACTGAGAAAATGATTCATAAGTACATATTACAGAAAGATGGCATTAAGCAGACCTTCAGTAAGATGAGTGTGAAAACGTAATAGATTAGACCCTAGAACTGTGCTTTCACATGTAGTTTTAGGTCAAACTGCATCCACCTGTTAACCCATCCACCCATCAGGGCCAGGCTGGTTGAGGCCTTGGCCAACCTGATCTGGTGAGTGGGTGGCACCCCTGCCTATGGCAGGGGGGCTGGAGTAAGATGACTTTAAGGTCCCTTCCAAAGCAAGCCATTCTATGATTCTATGATTAACACCAGTTTGCTAAAATGCTAGAAATTTTGAAAACAGGTTTTAACAGGAAAATACTTTTCAATAGCTTTTACTTCTGTGTTGTGCATATCTACAACTTTCTTATAGTAAACACATTTTCACTACACAACTACTTCTATCCTGCCACTTACTCTTCCAGAAAAATTAAAAAAAAACCACTTTCATACTGCAGGAATGGCAAATGGTTCTGTATGAAGGCTCTCTAAACTACCCCTTCCAATAAAGAAGCATGTTAATGTCATATTTTAGCTACTGACAGTTTCTATTTCACCATGGCTTTTGGATGCTCTGTCTGTATAACTCTGTTATATCCGTCCCCTGCACCTCAGCTCAATTCTTTGCTATGGCACAAGACAGAGTATTATCCTTCTGAAAATTACCATCCAGCTTTAAATTTCAGGGCTGTCATATGCAATATCTTGAATGCAGGGATTAGCAAAAGTTCCTAGTGAGGTTCAGAGACAATACCATACAATTTTTATCAAAAAGATTTAACACAGCATTTGGAATCTTTCTTAAACTTGCTTTCAAATAAAACCTTACAGGTAATAAATATACTAGGGTTTTCTTACATATCAGAGGCAAAATGAGGAGTACATTTTTCCGCACTGGGTTACAACACAGCATTAAAATGTTACTGTGTTTTAATACACAAAGGTATACGTATTTGCTACTAATTTTTCCAGAGATGATTTATCATTCTCTCTGGTGTGGCCCTAAAAGATATTTTATTCTTTAGCACCTGACAAGAACAATCACTTCTCCAGACTTTTCTACTCAGGAAAGCTGGCATACAGTCAGCCTGAGTAGGGCTTTACAGAGCACTAACTGGTCTTCCTAACTGCTTGCATGGATATTGTTACTGCAAAGTACAAAATAATAATAATATAAAACCAAACAAATGAACAAAAAAACAAAACAAGCAATCAACAAAACAAAATCAAAACAAACAAAAAACACAAACCTAAACAGAAGTAGTTTAGAATAGCTGATTAAGTTTAACTTCTCACCATATCTGACTGTGTTATTAACTTACCAAGGATATGATTCATTTTTCCTTCCCACAAATGAAAACAAAACAAAACAAAACAAACAAACAAACAAACAAAAACTATGATTAGACAAAGGCTTGTAGTTAGCAATATTCCTGTATGCAGGCTGGAACCTGGCTGGAACTAACTTACTAACTTTCAGCAAGAGGGCATAGGTAGTCTGTATTCAAAGCCAGGTCTTGCATCAATCAGAGCCCACAACACTACATTTCACTTGTGGAGTTTAACTGCCACTTGGGCACCCTGACTTTTTCTGGAGGCTTTTCAAGCAGCTTCACAAACCACAGTGGAGCACAGAGAATTGTTTCTACTTTTTCCCCCCCTGGGTTGTTCTTCATCTTTACTACATTTACTACACTGCTCTCCTTTGTCACCATATCTTATCAAGAATCCATATCTCTATTTTTTTTTTCTTCCTTTGGAGCTTAAAAATTAAATAGTGCAAAATGCAGCACAAATTATAAGAATGAGGGCTGCTCCCCCTTCTTTACTTTTTCTTTAGAGAGCAAACACAGTCCTCAAATTAATGTTCTTCCATTTGCTGATACAAATGCAACTTCAGGCATTAAGCAGATGGCATTACACACTCAGTGTTTACATGACAGCTGCATCTCCTGAGATAAAGGCATCTTCTTCCCTTCACTACTCACTAGCCCCTTTTTTTCCCTTGTATAGGAAGCATCTGGATCTGACTGCTTGATGAGCTTCAGTTATCTTTCTGGCTCTAACAATTAACTCTTTTCTACCAGGCATCTTCAAACGTTTGAAGGCTCTAGGTTTGGAGAAGTTTTGCTTCCCGTCACAAATGAGAACTGAGAGTTTTCAGGCACTTGCTAGCTGATAATAATAGAAATGTTCAGGAAAAGAGGTGAGATTTTTACAGAGGTTACATGAAACTATCTGTATCAGCCAAGCCACGATTAGCGAGGAGAGGCTGAAATGCAGATTACTGGGACCTTCAATGATGCATAGAAATACCATCTCTTCAACCACATCTTCTAAAAAGCATTTCCCTCTTTCTCATAAAAATAAACTTTGAGAGGATTCTTAAAGATATCACTTAAGCAGATACAAAAACAAAACAAAACAAACAAAAAAACAAAAGTGGATATGTTAATCAATGTTTTGTGT
Source organism: Aythya fuligula (assembly GCF_009819795.1). Classification (NCBI taxonomy): domain Eukaryota; kingdom Metazoa; phylum Chordata; class Aves; order Anseriformes; family Anatidae; genus Aythya; species Aythya fuligula. The sequence continues at coordinate 40,345,616 of NC_045562.1, forward strand.
TTTTTAACATTCTTATGGCTTTGTATGTATTTTACTCTTTCATTGCCTCTGGATGATATTAGACGATTGCTGCACATATATATGAGAAAATTACTGCAACAAATGTGTAGCTGACAATGAAATATAATTTTACTGAAATATAGAGCAGTAATTCAGTAATTGTATGTTCTAAAACATGATTTTTCTGTATGTCAATAACATAAAACTGATGAGAAAAACAGAAGAGACTGATGTGTGGAGTTCAAATTCATGAAGCTTTAACAAATTTCAGTGAAAACCGCTACAGTAGTACATGTACCCTCAGATGGATAGAGTGAAAGGAGAAACAAATCTCTTGTTAGTCTTATGTCTAAGGTGAATTCTCTCCTGATTTACTAATGGAATCAGAATTTCACTATCTTAAACAAAGATAATAACATAATAATTGTATTGCAAAACTAGCAACAACAACAAAATTAAAAGCTCCATCCTATCTGATGGAGATTCCCACGCTGATGGATAATGGACAGATAATCAAAACAGAGATATCCCAGCACTAGAATAATCCTAATGAACATGACCATGGAAGAGACCCTGCTCTTAGATACGTGATTTACCAGGATGCCTCAGCTGATGTTTAGCTCTAAGCACAGTGTTACATTCATCCCTATGCAGAAAAGCCTTTAAGCATAGTCATATGTTTAAATATATTCGTAAATCACGGCCATAGCCAACTATCATAGAGCATCTGTTCTTTGACGCTGCCTCAACCCTGTCTAGCTCCCAATTTTTCTGTTGAATATAGGAAATAATTTAAGTCTATGCCAAGACTTGTTTTCTAGAGTTATTTGTTACCAGGCTGCAGATGGCTAATGTTGCAATTTGTAACTCGTACAAAAAAAACATTTTACCCATTGCATTTCTTACGCTATATGCTCTGTAGATCAGAAATACATGATTTCTACCTAGACCAAGACAGTTTTGACCCTGATTGGAGCTAGAGAAAACTCCTATGGACTGAAAAAAGATGTTTGTATTACTGGCATACTGTTGTGATATGTGTTGTCAACCTGTTCATCAAGAAATCATAAAAACAATTGGGAACACAAGTTTTGGGGTTTCAGTTACATAAGTAATATCAACTAAATTAATTTGTTTATTTTACATTTAATTGTAAGAAGTCAAAAGTGATAAAAATAATTATGTGAGGTAAATTTCTGAGACTATAGTGATGGATTAAAGATACAGGGTCAGATTGACAGGTGATATAAATTGTTGAAGTAAATGGAGCTATGACAATTTCCTTTGCTTAGAATTTTTCCCATATATTATAAGTTCCTGATTATAAGATCAAAAGAAATAGAACTATTAGGTTTAGTTTTAAATTGAAGCGGCAAATGTTATGATATTCTTGGTATGGCTCAAGTAGCTGTCCTCCATACAGACCTTTTCATATCTTAAAAATTTTATGCATTATATGTAGATAAGTATTGCCAGAAGCACTTTCTATTACCAGATTCTACTGTAATGAAAGATAGGTATAGAATTTGGAAGGAGACATTCATCATATTTCTTTCTTGATTTAGTTAATATAAAATCTTTTAATGTAGCACTGAATACCAAGAATAAGCTTTTACATTAGCAGCATCGGTACTTTATATCAGGACCTGCTTAAGAAAAGGTATTATTTCTCTTCATAATTATTTCTTATTAATATTGCTAATATAATTGTACAGTATTTTAACAGAACTCTCCTTGATCAATTTTAAAAGTAGGAATGAAACTGCAGGCTGAAATTGTCCTTTATAACTAGCTTTCATTTGAAGTGGAAATGAGGGATTTTCGCTGACCTCATTCTCTTTGTTCTTGTGGTGGTGGATAGTCATTTCTGGGGTGTGGATGAAATACTGTCATTGCTTTTGGCCCAATACTGCTATCTTTACGTTGATAGCATTCATTTGCACAATTAATTACAGTGAAGTGCTGGGATTTCTAACAGAAATAAGGTGCCAATGAAAGGCTAGGAGAATTAAGCCCTGCTGAGACTTGAAATAGAAAGTCTAAGTCCCTGAGCTTACTCAGGAAAGCCTTTTGAACACGCTTAAGCCCCACTAAAGTCAATTGCTAGCCATAGTCCATTTCTTTCTGAATTTGTAAAATTTGAAAGTTTAAACCAAAATCTTAACTATAAGTTTTAGGAAATGTATGGGTAGGAAATATACAGCTGAAGTAGCCCCGTATCTAAACTAGCAGAGAAGGGACCTCATCCTGTGCATCTTTCCTTTAAATTGCTTAGATATGTAAGGAAATGATAGAAATGCAGGTAACTAGATGTCAAGAAGGCTTTCTGTATGTCTGTCTTCTGTAGGTCAGGAGGCTGAAGAAGCTCCTCAAGACATTTCCTTTAAGATTTTTTTAAAGGAACTTAATTTAACAGAAGTTACAAATAGTAATAACCATGATGGTCTTTGTATATAGCTAACACTAATAAACTTTTTAGGGTTTTCCAACTCATAGCCTTGAAAAGCAAGCCAGAGCAGCAGCATTCACATTCTTGTACTTTCCTATTAATTATTCCTTCTTTACTAATAATTAATGTGTGCAATAAGTTAGCTTTAGTCACATCTCCTTTTACCCTGATTAATTATCCTAATTATTTCTGTATCTCTGTATTTTTTACTGCCATAAACAAGACTGATAACATGGGTGGTCCAGTTTATATGCATTATCCTTTATTGCATATGATGCATGGAGTTCTGGGGATAAAACTTGAGTTGACCTATTTATTTTAACAAGGAACAAATTACTCGGGCAAATCTCCCATTCAAATCAGTAGGAGTATTGCCCGAGTAATGATTTTATTTCAAAATTAAACTTTTTTTCTTTTATTTTCTCTTGAGGCTGCCCTTTTGTATATTGCTGGAACCAGATATATTTACAGTCCTCCATGTAATCCTTACTTTGTAGAAGTATAGCAGTGGTTGAGGATAAGTGTTAGCCACTAAGTCCAAATCAGTCAATTGTTAACTAAATACACTGTGTAAATACATTTCTTACTGTCTACTGCATTGCTTTTTGTCAAACCCAAATGAGAACCAGGGGGAACATTTGTGATGCTATATTATTTATATATTAATAACAAACAATCCAATTGCCATACATTACTTCTAACAAATATTTAAACCATTACATTATGTCAGTAAGTTTATCAAGTTTATATTGTTCAACAAATGTTGATTATTACTTGTGATCAATGGTACAAAATTAAAAGCATAATTATAAAAGCGTATCATATATTTGTACTATGAAATTATATATGTTACCATATTGCTGATCATTCCTCACTAATACACCAGTTCCTTACTTTCAGATATAAGAGAGAAAATAAGCCCTTATTTTCAATATGTTAACAAATTCTGAACAGAAAGGAAGCATTAATCAGATGGTTATTTATTTTACTTTTTCACAGCAATGAAAAATTACATTAAACTACTGATGTTGAAAAAATACAACTCAAAATTGGGAAATAACATAAATAAACCTGTCCAGATAATCTTAACTCAGAGTTCCTTTCTGTAAGCTTTATAATAAGGTCTTCAACTTAGATCATAGCATGCATTTTTATGTCAACAGATTTCAGACTGTGAACAAGATGGCTGATGCCCAGAAAATATTTGTGGATGTCAACTAGGTCATGTTATCTTCATCACCTTCACCTTACTTTTTCAGATATTGAAAGCTATAAAATTAATTGGTATGGAACTGGAGGAAGCTAAAAGGACATTTATTTGCAGAACTAGTTAAAATGATTGGATTAAATTACATTGCACAAAAAAAAAAAAAAAATGTTTATTTGACAAAACCAAAATGTTTCTTTGAAGGTCATTAACTTTACAGAAGACTTGGATAATAAATTCACAGAGTACTTTTTCCTTTTGATGTAGCTGAAATCTTTTGTTCTGAGCTGCTTAGCAATTCATCATGCAAGTTTATAATTTCAGTTTTACACCAAGACTGAAACAGCAATCTGTTTTCCAATGGGCTTTATTCCTACAGTTAAGACAATGTAATGCCAACTTAGAAAATACATTTTATATCATCATCTGTCACACAAATACCTTATGATTCAATGCAAGTGACTTAAACCTGATTTTTGAAAGGAAAGATGTTCCTCATACTTTCAGTGCTTATCTTGTCACAGCAAAGTTTTCATTTGCAATAATGCAGTATATTCACAGCTTCAACTGAGACGAATAAAAGTTGGGCTCTGAAAAAATAAAGCGATGGACTATGAAAATCTTTATGTAGGTCATTTAAGTTTGGAAAAGAAAATCTTAATTCTGGATTTTTCTAAAGTTTGTGTTTTCTAAATGCAGTTATGATTAACAAATTGTTCTTATTTAAAGACAAATAAAAATGAAAATGCAAATATCCTCATTTTGAGCCATTGGAAAACAATGACAAAAAATTATTGGAACCACAGTGATCAATGGACAATTCCATTCTAATGATTATTCATGTCTGAATTGTTTATGGCTAACTTCTAGAAGGAGAATCAGTCTCAGGTGATTCAGCTAAGATTTAAAGGACACTCACATGACAGAATTCAGAATTTTCCTCCCATTTCATATACTAAGCTCTTCTTCTCTGCTTGGGCACCTTCAGTATGTAATCCACACAACAGCATTTACATCCCATATCAACATTAAAAATACCAGATCAAATTATTTTTCTTCCCATTGTACTTCCTGCCTCCAGCATTAATTACATAAAAATGATTACAATTATTTATTAATTATAAGTTAATAATTCTGAGGTATGTGGAAATATCAAAGCCAAAAAGGTGTACAAGATGATGCTGATTTTAAGCTTGAAACCTGTATTCAGTAAGTGGTAAGACAACTATATTGGGGCACCTCTTGCCAAGCTATAGCTATTTGGACATGACTGTTCATTGCCTCTGTTATTCCTCTGACCAGAATAAACAACCTGTTGTGGACTCAATGCCCACAGAATAATAAACAGTGGGTTTTCTTGAAGTAGCCTCGATAATCTATGGCTACATTTACATTAACCATTCAACTGGACTTTAGGCTCCTTTATGACCAAAGATTTTTCATTGTAATTGACTGATAACAACCGCAATTAAACAAACAAGCAAATCAATATATAAGTAAACAGGAGGAAAGCATCAGAAATATGAGTTATTCTACCAAAGCAACACTCCTGATAAATTGTGTTGATAGTTGTTTTTTTGTTTGTTTGCTTTTTTGTTTTTTGGTTACCTACAACGTGTGTGAGTGGCCAGCACCAAGCAATTAAAAGTGACAGCCGTACGAATTATGCTGTGTGTTACAGAAGTAAAAGGTTAGCAGTCCGAGCCTGAATTTCCAGTACTCTGATGTCTGCCATGAAGATAATTTATGCAAACAAGTAGTACACAAGCAGTAAACATAATCAGCAGGAACTTGTCCTGCTTTTATTCATATAAAAGCCTGTTCCTTTATTTCATCTGTCTGTTGGTATTTGTTTTTGTTATCACAATCCACTATTCAAAAATTACATGATAAAGTCCCTGTTCCCTGCAGAATCAGGCTAGTGGGACAGAAAAACAGCTTTGTTTCAATTACTTTTTTACTGAAAATGGAAAAATGAATTCAAGGTCTTATATATTACACATTTAATAGCAGGGACACTGAAGTTCAGCAAGATTATCAGATAGCTACAGAAAGTACAGCTTCATAAAACAGAACATAAGAACAAAACAAATGGAACTTTTGTTTTGCTGTAATAGGATTTTCTGAAATTGTTTTGCTATCTTCCCTCAAACTCTCTCACAAAGTCTTGTCCTCTGGTTGCTTGTTTTGACCAAATCCTGCAGCTGGTAGCTTTCTACAGAGGAGCGTGAAGGTTTGTGAAATGTGAAGCAGTTGTGCACCAGACTATTTCTGGAAGAAATGGAGAAATTATAACCTTGGATGATCAGTCAGTGACAAGCAGACAGGACAGAGGCACTGTTTTAACAATATATATAAATTTTATATGTATATATGAAAGAATAAACAGTGCTTGTGTGTCTGTGTCTGTAGAATGAAAGCAAACCTCTCATGCTGATACTGCAAAATCTTTTGCTTTCCTTACCAGATTCACTTGGAAATGATTCACTTCTACCACTGGGTAAGTTTTCTGATCATTTGATGCACTGACTCAGAGGCTCAGCTGTGCAATCCAGATAATTTAAGGCAAGAAGAGAGAATGATAGAGCCAAAAGCAGGAGAGAAAGAAAAAGGGAGTAAAGAAAGGAGACAATAGCATTTTTCCTTTTACCGGAGTTCTTCTGTTAGATCAGATCAGCTTTTTTGTTAGACTAAAATTTAAGAAAATTTATTACCTGAAAGACATTAAAAACTCACCTTGAAGCCAAATGGAAGATAACTATAATATGTTTCACTGATTTGTTTGTTGGTCTCTATCTTCAGAGACAATAGCTGCTTTCTTAAGCTTTCCTTTTCACTGTTAAGGACACTTTTTGTCTTTGCCATAAGGTTTTCCTGGAGTTAGGAGACATCATAGGAGTGAATTCAGGGAAGGTTTTTATGTCACTCACACTGATGGTGCTGAACTTTGGAATAAGGTCATCAGCCCCTGAGAATGTTCCTGATTGAGCTCTACAAAGCTGCAGAGCCAAGGCTGGAGGTCAGTAACGTGGTGTACTGGCTAAAAAAGGAGTCAGCATTAGCACAAGGGTAAGCTGCTTGGTGTCCATCAAAGATGGACAAAGATGGGCAAAGATGAGAAGACCTGAGACTCACATGTACCCTTCAGAATTGTGTCAGTGATGGTACTAACACCATGAATAGCCTTGCAGTTAAAGGAGAGCTTTATTGGAGAAAGAACATGCAAGTGGAGAAGAGGCCAACAAATTTGAAGGAAATAGGTCAAGGGTTTTGAATAAAATTGAAATAAATATTTTCCAGTGCGTTTGATACATAAAGTGAAAACGAAGGTAGTTTTTCTGAAGTGCACTAATACTTTTCACATGAAGTCTACCTTCAAAAGGTGCTGTAGATATATTTAAAGCAAACCATTTATTGGAAAACACATGAGGAAAGACAAAGGAAATCAGCATCCACCTTTTTCAGAGCAAATGCTTTCTCAGCAATTTGAACCATCATTTTTGTGCACTCAGAGAGGGAAATTTAATCCAGTGTCCTGAAGCTGCTTGTTTTTTTTTTTTTTTTTTTAACATTGTGTTCATAGCGAAAGCAAGTGATTATTAAGAAAACTGATTAATCAGTTGGCACAAGTTTATGGGAAGACTCATTACAGCTGACACTCTGGGGATGCCGTACTGCTGCTGTAGTGCAGGTTTCAGAGCTCAGGAAGCAATAGAGAGCACCAAAGAGGGAAGCAAAGCAGTTTGCTTGCTTGTGCCTATATCAAAATAACTTTATTAGCAATAATTAATAGCACTTCAAAAATAATAAAGTAACAGTTTCAAACTATAGCAGTCATAATTTTCTAAATGAGGGGTGTGTGTGTGTGTGGCAAAAAGCCTGGCATATTATTACATTCCTCTAGCATTATGGTTTTCATCATTTCTTTGAAATCCATACCTTTCATGTACAGTTCATTAACACTGTTCAAAGCATATATCTTTCTAATAAAGTCAATTTTTCCTTGTAATCTTTTGTAGATGTTTTATTTCACATAATATTTTGGATGTTCTTTATCCTGATCTCACTTTTAATTTGTGGCTACAGTCCAAAATGTGACAGTATATAAATGACATCAAGGTGTACTATATATCTCTCTACCAATGACATCCATAGCAACCTTCTTACTCTACAAGGCAAAATAATATTTTTATAACTGCAAGTAAGGTACTTTCAAACTGGTGCCTGCACGATCAGCTGTTTGTGCTAAAATATATAATTTCTTTGTGGTATATAAGGTTAACTTCCAAAAGAATTTTCTAACTTGAAATAAAGATATTGAATGTACAAATCTCAGTAATGAATGAAGAGTTGCACCTCTCACTAAGTAGCAAGGTTTGAATTTGGTTTGAATTTTATATAGGAATATCTGCTTTGCACATTGGAAAGACTGAAACGTGGCTATTTAGCCCCTACATCAGGTGCTGATTTATTTCTGATCCTTGATGAGGATGGTGGTTAAGAACATCTACATCTTTTAGTGATGGATTTCAGTAGGGATGTGGGATATGGTAAATGTTGTGAACCAACATCTCTAGTTAAAAGTTAAAAATTAAAAAAAATATATTTATATATTTAAGTAAAAGTAAAAAACCAAAAACGTTTGAACTGGGTAAGATGAGGTCAAAAGTGACAGAAGAATTAGAAGACAACACTCTGGAGGTTAAGTGGATGATGATAAAGAAAAACATATTAGGAAAGAATAAAGAGATTGAAAAGCACACAGTCAGATTGGTTTTCCTGCTCTGTCACAGCTTTCTTCACTGACTAGTTCTGTTACCTTCTCTGATTAGGGAAAGATCTTCAACACCTTGTTCTACAAATTTTCTGCTGATTTCAGTGGCACTGCTGATATGTAAAGCTCTGCAGCTCAGCACTAGAAAAGATAACAATAGGCTTGATTTACTCACATTTTTATTATTTAAAATTACTTAAAGTTTCCTTATTAATAAAGAGGAAAGAGAAAAAATAAATAAAACAACACTTTTCCAGGTACAGAATGAAAGAAAAAATAAATTTTGTGAGTCCAAAATTCAATAATTATTTACTGTTAGAAGAATTGTTTATTCATTTTGAAACAGCAACATTTACTGATATAGGTAAGTCAGAATAATTTTTCAGTGATTCCTGAAGAATCTAATTTATTTTTTAGAAGGTTTTTTGTTGTTGCTGTTATGCTTTACATACATTAACAGCAACCTTAGTAGAGAATCAAAGGTTTTACATCCAGTAATAAACTTCCCAGTTCCAGATTATTATTCTGTTGTTAAAATATATAGTATATCATTGAAAGGCATTAGAAAGGTTTCTATGCTACTTCTCTTTAATATTATTGTAAATAACAGTGTTTATGTGTCAATTTAGGGTGAAGCTTAAATTCTCTGCTTTGTCAGTGGTAAAAACACAACATTTTTTGAGAAGTTGTTTAACATTAATATTTCCACCTACTTCACCTTTAAAACTGTGCACTCATGGAAAAAAACTATGATAAAAAGAGAGTTATTTTGGTATGCAGTGAGGTATATAAACTCACAGAAGATCTTGTAATATTTAAAACGTAGAATGTGCAGCATGTATATTTACTTTATATATATGTACTTACGTACCTAAAGAATTGTTATGTCTAAAAGCCTGTGGATATGAAAAAATACAAAGACAGATAGAGTAGTGAGATGTATTCAATAGCACTGATTACAGTTAAGACTGAAAATATTTCAATGATAATACCCAGTTTTACCATGCTAATAACCTTCTAAGTGTTTCTCGTAAAGGTTTTCCATGCATGTTTTCTGCCTGAAGGGCTGTGTTATTAATTATTATTACTGTGTTTGAATAGAAAAAAATGGTCTACTGTTAGGTTAAGAGTGCAGAAAGATACCTTCCATCCCTTAGAAGAAAATATTAATCACATTTTCAAACCAACTTTCAAAAGAATGGCTAACATTTGAGACTTCATAACTGGGCTGAGTATCATCTTATATGTAGAAGTTAAAGATGGCAAATAGCAGGTCATACAGATCATAGTTTCCAGACACATATCTAGGTTGGGCTAGCATACTTTTAGGTTTTCAGAGATTAACTAGCCATCTCAGCACTATGGGATACTTCCAGCCCTGCTGCCCTTTTGTGAAGAAGCTCTTAACCTCCTTCATACAGACAACTGTATGCCTCATCACATGAGATGAGGAACTTCTCTCTTTCTTGTGCCATTCTCCTTAAATTCAATGTGACAGAGACACAGAATAGCTCCAACTTCAAAATCTCCATATCCAAGCACTTGCTTTATGCCTCCAGAAACGTGTGGTGTTTTTCTAAGGCTGCATCACACACTTTTAATTTGTTGACAGACTTATCTTTCATAAGAGATAGTGAGAACACTTCAGTGGGCTGGGCAGCTTTCTCATTTCTACTAGTGACTCCCTGCATGATCAAGCAAGAACAATGTCTTGCCTTGCTGGAAGTCCATTTAAAGTTTCCTGCTTTGGAAGAAAGTTCACACACGCTGATCTTCAATAGGAAAAAACAGACTTACCAACTCTCCAGGACTGAAGAGCCTGCAATAAAGTCACAAAAATATCAGAGGCTGATTTTATTTTTAACAGTGCTTCTGTTTTCTCTGGTTTTGATGCCATGGCAAATACAGTTCTTAACAATACATTAATTTTATGTGCACCACTGTGCTTTCCTTTTTAAGTCCTTGTTCTTCTGAATTTGGTATCCTACTTGGCCTCCTATCTCCAGCACCAGAGAAATCAACACCAGAAGATGATTTTTGCAGGTGAGACAATGAATTCCCAAGGTCAGAAGCAGTAAGCTGTGCAAGTTCAGGTCAAAGAAAAACAAAGTCTTCACTGGATAGGACAAATGGCTGGGAGTACTGGCTGTCCCTGATCTGCATTATTTTGATATCATGGTATCTTTTCATAGCTTGGGTTCTACTTTTATTATTATTGGTGTTATTATTATTAGTCAGCTGTCACGCAGGGTTCAGAAGACTATCCCTTGAAAACTACAGGATAGATGCATGGAAGCTATTTAACATGGACAGAGAAAGGAAAGAGTCCAGGCTCATTAATGCTTTTATATGTCTATACTCACTTCAGTAGACAACATCCTCTATATCTCACAACTTCTGTATCCAAATATTTAGAAGACAGAGACCTCACACTTCTGAAAATAATCCATCTCTCAGAGTTCCTGACAGTGCACGTAATATAAAAAAATATCACTTTCACTGAGAACTTAAAATGGGCATTCAGGATGTGGTAAACGATTTGCCTCTAGAGTGGGAGCCTGTCCCTCTTGATATATGACCCAGGCTAGGAACTTTCAGTAGTTCCTACCTGACATGGAAATGACAGATGTGAGTTTTAACCTCAAGGTAATAAAACCAAGAGAGAAACATAGTTGCATACAGAACCTCCTTTGTAAATTCTGCCTCATAAACAGAGATGTAAAGAAGAGTCACAGCCTTATCAGCAGTGCCTTGACTAGTAGACCACTTTATCATAGCTGACAAAAGGCAGAAGAGAAGAAACTTTGTTCCTGGGCACGTGCTGGACTTTCCTATTGCTATAGTGTATGTCCTTCCAGAGTTGCAGGAGGCTCAGTCAAAGCGCTGAAGCCCAATACATCTCACTGCAAAGAACGAAAGACATAACCACATCTCCTCATGCTGTTTGTAGTAACAGCTGGGGAAAGAATAAATAAATAAATAAATCAGATGTTAATGTTTTTACTAGTCCAGCTGGCTGGTAGAAAAATAGACATTTTAATAATTTTAATAATATTCAGAAATGTGCAGACAAATGCTGAAAAGTAAAATAAGGGTATCAAGATTTATTTTCAGCCTTTCTGTTCACTATATTGTGTGCCATCACACATTATCTTTTATTATACACACAAGTCTTTTTAGAACACTGTCTATATATTTTTTGCAAATGGGAGACAGCTCCTTCTAGGTTATTATTTTATTGATATAGTGCTGTAAATGTATGCAGTAAATGTCCATAAAGTGTTGTTTCAGTAGATCTACTTTACTGTGGGCTTTTTCTCAGGTGATTTCCCCAGTTCATGCTTACCTAATCATATTTCTTCTGATCACAAGTCTTTGATAATCAAAGCCCTAAATACTTTGTGTTTGTGTCTTTTGTTCCTGAAAAATACCTCTTTTGTGATGCCTTTTGAAAGGATAAGTGTTCATCCTGTCCTTCACTGATGTTTACTGGGGCCTGACCCACTGGGTTCAATCAAGTCTGTCTTGGATTACAAGAAATTCAAGGAGGACCCTTTAGGAGGACAGAGGAGTTGCTTTTGGCAGAATCATTTGCGCTTTTCAATATTTTATGAAGGAAAATAACTAGGCTCACAAGGAGGACAATGTACTTTGGCACATCCACATATTACAGTCCAGTCAGAGCAAATATAATCTACTTGTCAAGTCACTATACAGTGTGGTTTCATAATCATGATGATCTAAATAATTGACCCACGGAGAAATGACAGGGGTTCCTTGCAGTGACAGGACTGTTTAAGCAGCACTATGACATAAGTGAAAGTACTAGCAATTTGTTGAGCTAGTATGTATGAGCTAGCAAGTATGTTTCAATAACCTAAACGCTTCAGGCTGCTGTCAAAATATACCTATAAATAATTTAAGTATGTGAACAACAAAAGAAAGCACAAAAATTAAACTATGTTGGAAGGAATAAGTCATTACAGAGATTTTATATTAATAACAGACCATTATAAAATTAATAAGAATGAGGATGGGAATAATTTATTAAGCATAGTCGTTAACTGAACATTAAAAGTGTGTTTGGGGGTCAGTGGATTTGTAGTATATTTGAAAAATGTGTAGCATATGAGGTTAATTCTATCTTTGTTTCCTCCAGAAACAAAGTTTATCATGCTGTTATAGTTTTGTTCATGTGTATGTTAGGCTGCTTGTTGTCTCACAAATTGATATAAAGGTTAAAGTTCCTTAAGCTCCTACAAAATTCAAGGAAATAGTCAGTCTGCAAGTTTGGTAAGTTCCTCAACTCAGGTTTCATCTTCTATTTACACCTTATTAAACACATGAAATCCCTACAGGGCAGGGCACACATAAGTGACCCAATTACAGAAAAACCGGAGCTTACCAGGCTTGAGACACCAAAGCCAGTCAACAATGAACAAACCTGTAGGAAACTAGAATTCATAGTCCTTCCTCACAGAAGTAATTTTTCAGTCTACTCCCCCTATGACCATGACCTTTTTAATTTAGTCTTAAAACCACATCTTTCAACTTAGAAAGATGAACCACAGCTATGATAGATGTCATACTCCTGAAACACCCTTTTCTGTAAGTAGCAGCAAGCATAAAATATTCCTTGCCAACTTGCCTGTCTGTTGTCTCTTTGTAGAATTTCCTGTTCCCCAGATAGTCTCCACCTGTAATTCTGAAGCATAGTGTTGGGTTTGGTTCCCCTTCTGTCCTGTCCTTGAATGTATTAACATGTCTTTTAGCTTTTATTCTTTTCTGCCTTTCGCTCAATTTACAAGGTCTTCCTTTCTTAGAGGAACAGTTAGCAGTTTCCATTCAACTGACAGGTTTCCTTCACAGTTTATGTGGAAAACAACTTTCCACCCCTCTAAACGAATCCCCCACCTCCCACCCCCCAGCCAAAAAAAAACAAAACAAAACAAAACAACAACAACAACAACAAAAAACACAGGAATGAAACCTAGATTTTACAATGCTATGATCTTCAAAGACAGCATCTATTAAATCTAGCGTAATAGCAATGGCCATAGAAGGATCTAACTGGTGCCATACTCTTTTTCATGCCTGAATATCTTCTTTCAAATACATTCCTTGTGTCACCATGTTGTGTTATAGTCCTTACGAGAGAGAGAATAGCATGGCTCAAAGAGTGATTTGGGAATGGAGAAACTTACTCAAAACTTGGTTGAAACATAATATGATGTCCATGATACCCAATATAAATTTCTGGGGCTGCATTAACGTAACAGAAAACTGAATTACACTTCAGCTGTAGTGAGAAACTGGAGCTCACATACTGCTTTTCTCAAAAAGAATTTGTTTTTCTTCATTTTGTTTTTCTTCAACCCAATGCTTTTATCTTTGATTATACTTAGTGCAGCACATGGTGAAGACAGCTACTGTATTCCACATCTAAATAGGAGACAATTCATATATAGCTAGAGCATAAATTCAGATCTCCTACAACTTAGAATTGAATTTAAGCTGAAGAGGAAAGAACAGAACTGGTCCTCAGATAAATAAATATATGCCCTGTTCTCACTAGTCGTGTTTTTTGGCTGTCACATGGGAAGACACTGGATAGTATGACACGATAAACAGACAATAACCAAAAGTACTAACTGTATATGTAAAACATATAACACCAAACATAACATATGTATAACAGACATAAACATATAACAGCAAAACGGATGCCTCCCAATTACACAGCATGCCTTTGCTTTATTTCTTTGAATGACGTTCTTCATACACATATGTCTAAAAGATAAGAAAGGAGGGATCAGGAATGGACCCAATGGGCTCTTGTGGAAGTAATGCTGCAGCCAGCAGACTACTAGTGACTGAATCACCACACACACAGATCCCACTACATGGGTATACTACCATTGTGCTGCTTTAAAATTCAGCCCTGCATATCCAGTCCTGCAATTACAAGCCAGGGATCTGCCTTCTTGCTCCTTTTCATCTCTTGCTATTCCCCTCAACAAACTTGACAGAAAACCAGACAGATTTATTTGATACAGTGCTAGATTGAGCTAATGTGACTCTTGTATAGTGTTTGTACTGTAAATCTAAGCTGACATTCTAGGAGCAATACAATGATGCTTTTAATTAAATTTTCCAGATAAGGGATCCCCATTCTTTTATCCTCACCTACCTGAGGAATCAGCTACCCCATTGTGATACCTCTGTGGATCTCAGGAAATTGTAAATGCAGCATACATGTATATTTTCCAAGACTCACTGATACATTTATACCTTGCACTGTCTTCAGCACATAGTCAGCAAGTATTTAATCTGAGTTCTTAATGGTTAGTAATGCCATTAAACTGCCTCCTTCTGCTGTGCTTTGGTGTGGAGCAAATGGCAGAAGGGTATGGATGAACTACCCAGGTATTCAAAGAAAACATGGGAATTCCTGGCTAGACAGACTGAGATGAACACAATTGTTTTCACCTATTCCCTTTATTCTCCTGCCCTGAAGAATAATCTTTCCAATATCTCTCAATTGCTGAAAATGGCTGTTGTGAATTCTCTGAGAAGGCTCATTATTTCACAGAGTGTTTGTTGCTTTTCCCACAACTCTTTGCTTTAATGCCTAATAACTAAATAATGTCATCAGGTATATGGACATAGCTCCCACTGGCTTCAAAAACAAATAAAAAAGGGAAATTTACTTCATCTATGTAAATGAGGCCTTATCATGCTTTGAGATAGTGGAAGCACTAAGGAAGTTAAGCTAACAAAACTCTTTATAGAAGGCAATTCTGCTTAATGCAAGAAAGAAAAATGACAGAAATTGTGAGGAAGGGAATAAGAGTGTACATTTACCCCTCTAAAAGGTTGCAGCCATAAAACCAGTGCTTAATTCAAGAAGCTAGATACTAAGTGCAATAAGCTGAATATCAAAATAAAGTTTATTTGGCAGTAAACTGATGAACTTTAAGAGTGCAGTGAACTGTGTGCCTTCTATACACATATTAAGCCAAAAACCTTTCAGTTAAACTAACGTTCAAGGTACAATTCAAAGACACAAAAGCAAGAAAATGCTCAGGATAGACTAGAATTAATGATTTTGGGGTACTAAAACACAGGTTTTATGACATAACCTATTGTTTCTGGACTTATTCAGTACCAGTGGCATTAGCTTAGGACTCTCAGAGGAAAATAGCTTGACTGGGGAAAGAGACTTTCTATTAAAGACATTATATTATAAAGGCATTTATTATAAAATTGGTATTTTGAATGACTTCAGTTTTTCTAAGCTTTAAAATAGTGCGCCAATGTGAAGAATTTAATTTCTAATCATCAGCTCTCTGAACAGGCTGAAAATTGAATGTTTATTGTTACCATCATGTTTACCAGAGAATAAAATCCTCCACCTGCTTTTAGTTTCTCAGAAGACAAAGGAGATGATGACATTATTTGTAGGTTATCTTTCTTTTTTTCTTTATTTGCACTCATGACTTGTTTGCGAATCTTTCTGCTTGAAACTGCTCCTTTCTGCAGACATACTGCAGCGTTCATTATAGCATTTCATTAGGGTCTGGTATTGTTCCAGATACTTCATATTCCACACAAGGAAATTCCTTACTGCAACTACAGAGGCTCTCTTTCTCCCTCTCTCTTCTCTGCATCCAAACGTCTCACCCAATATTCTTACTTATAACATCAACTATTACCACAGACCTGCTGTTTTACTGGGCTGGGGTACCTCATTCATGAGATTTTCAGTGCCAAGTAAAGCAGAGTGGTCTAGTAGTTATTGTTTCTATGCCTACAGAATGTGAAGAAATACTTATTGTTTCAAGCACACTTCCATAGGCACCCACCTGTGATCTCTGTCAGAAAAAGACTACCAGAGTAGCTGGCTCTTTGCTTTTCTGGTAACAGCACCTGGGAGGAAGTAAGGCAGGACCTGTCTACCAGGAAACTGTTTGGTTCCTTGATCATGCATTGAATTTGGTTCCTTGATCATGCATACAGTCTGTCATGCATTCTTAGGAGCATGTGAATGATGAATGAAGGTGGTAATGCCATTTACATGCCTCGATCTTCAGGATTAAGCCTTGCTTCTGGAAAGAAGCAGAAACTGACAGTACTGAGAAGGCTTAAGCAAAGTTGTATCTTGTTCTCTCAGCTTTCTTCTGCACTTATGCTCTATCTCAATTAGATAAACAATCAGAAATGTTTTCCCTTGATGGACAGGAAACCTGACATTGTCTCTTTAAAATCTAAAAGACATTTATTCTTAGAGACACCTTTGTGCACAAACCTACTTAACTGGTAGTTGTAACAGAATAATTTGTGTGTGTGTTCAGGAGCAGTGATGCATGTGGGTGAGTATTTGTCTCAAAGATCGTGTCAACTAATACACAAATATCTTCAGTGGAAACAATGTGTCTGAAAGCATTTACAATTAATTGCTTCTTCCTGATACTTGTTGCACTGGCCTGAAAAGTTTCTAGATTAGATTTCTGCTAATTGAGCATTCAGGGAGAGTTTTAATGTGACATCAACATTACTGACATATTGAACAGTAATTTAAGCACTGGTAAACTTGGGAATAGTCAGCAATTAATATATACATGTCTAATTATACAGTGGTAAGAAGCAATATGAAGGAAATTTTAAATTGCTTCCTTGTTATTCTTTGTTTATTTTTTGTCTGTGCCTGTAACAGGAATACTGTAGCATGATTCTCTATCTCAAGTTTTCAAGAATCTGTCCTGATGTCAGTTGGAGGGCTGCCAAAAATAATATATATATATATATATAAACAAATTAAAAACAAAAATCTTAAAGTTATCTTATTTCTACAAAGTTTTCAACAAAACTGTATTTTTTGGAGGGGGAGGATAACAAGTCTTTCATGTAGAATTTTCAGTGTTGGGTATTTCTAATCATATGGATAAAATTATCACATTTCCTAAATACTAGGCATATTTCAGCAGTTTCATGCCCCAATTTCAGTTGTATGGCCCAATCTTCTTCATAGACCATATTGCCCCAGTCAGTATATTTAATTTTTAATAACATACTATTACTGGGAATCACAAAATATACTGTCATCCAAGGAAGAATAAGTAGAGAGAAAAGTAGCTTATCAGACTGGCAAATCAGTCTCTGGACAGAATGGCAGGAGGACGAACCTGAACCAGAAATCCCAGAAGGAAAGTGTTGTAACACTTCCACACATAAAAACAGGCTATCAATGCTGAATAATAAAGTAAATAAATAAATAAAACTCCACTGTTATAATTTATTTTCACTGAAAAGCTGTCTCTCATGTGAGTAAATCATCTTTTATAATAAACTCTAGATGTCACCCAGATAATAGGTTCCACAGAAGAAGTGATTGTTTTTCAGTGCAGACACTCCCAGGTTTTATTGGGTCCTGACATTTTCAAGTATGCTTTAACTCCAAATCTCATTATTTGTATCATATCCCTATTAAAACTTTGACAGTCATGATTTTCCTTCACATTTTTAGTTCCCTCAGTCTAAACAATCATAGGTCCTCATAAACTGAGATGACAGGATCCTAAAACCAGCTCTAATTAGAGTAATCTTGTTCTTTTACTAATTTAGAAGTCCAAACAGCAGTCTATCATCTTATGCAAATTGCATCATGTATGGAAAAAAAAACCTCTGTATTAAAACAGACCTTATTGTTATTTTATTAATACTGTCAGAAACGAACAGCATTTTCAACCAGATAATTGCACAAAAGTTCTAGCATAAAATTAAAAATTATAAACAAGTATGTAGCTTTTCAGATTTGTACTTGCTTTAGCAGTCATCCAACCACTGCAAAATGCAAAAATATTAATGAAATGAAAACTAAATTGAATAAAATATAGTTTAATTTAAAATAGTTCCACAACCAGGCTGTACAAAGGAAAATCTCTTTTATCCCTTGCTTTGATGAATCTGGCCTGTGATCTTGTGAGCTTCTAAAGACGATCAAATTGAGCAGAGAACCCCATGAATCCTAACACAGCACTCTGACCGATGTCCTTAATGAACACAGTATGAGGTATTTAGACCATCTTGAGGACAACTGCTTCCATCTAGCTACTGATATCTTCAAACAGCTCTTTACTCAAGATACACTGTGGGTCAGCTATTGAAGCACTCATCTAGTAACATCCCCTTCTATGAAACACATTAAATTTGCATATTTTGCCATGTCTCGGAGTATGTCTGTCACTAGAAAGGTTTTGTTTTATTTTACTATTTTTTCTTACTGTTATTTACTATTGCTATTGTTATGATAGTTTTACAGAGGAGAACTAAAAGGAAAGAAACAGCAAAACAAAGAATAAATGTCATTAAAATAATATTTTTAGTACTTCTCTCTGTATTTCTATTACCAGCTGTAAAATTATTAGTTTCACCTGAGCATTAATTTTTAACAGAATGAAATGGGTACATTTAACAGAATGAAGTGGAATACAGGACAGCTGAGAGGCCCTAGGCAGCACATCCTCTTGCTGAGAAGTGTTCTCACCTGCACAGAGCCCTGCCTTTTACAGAGAGGAGCTGCAGAGGCTGGAGCATGGTGTGAACACTGACTTCTGCACCGATCAGGTTTGGCTCCACCCACCAGCAGCATTAACAGTGCAGCAGGGCTCATTCAGAGCAGGTAGATACTGCCTTGTCTGGCTCTTTCTGCGCATGCACTGCTTCCATGCAGCTCATCCAAAGCCATACGTGCTGCTCACCTAAGCTATTTGTCTGACAGCACAAGCTTGCAGCTGGGGCAGGAGCCACATACCATGTCCTGCATCCAGCACTGACTGCTCTGTGGGAGGACTTTGAGGCTCATTTGACCCAGCAACTTTACCCTTTTCATCACTTCTTTCTCAAGTTTCACTGTCTCTCCATTCAAAACTTGATTCAGCTGGACACATACAGCTTCTGAAGCTTGGGCTGATAAGAATCCAAGTTATCTCCCCCCCAGAAAAGAATAATTATGATATGATCACACGATTATACAGGTTACACTTCCCAATTTTTACTGTCTTGATTTTACAGTGATGTTAGCATTTTGACATGAATTTTGGTTTTGAGTAAGATGTAAAGACACCATTTTGGAGGTAACAGAGAACCATAAAAAACACAGACAAGTCCTGTTACATAAAATTTCTTCTGAGTTACCACAAAAGTTTTGTCTTCTCAATAACACAATCACTTCAGCAGAGTACTACAATGAAATGAAGATTGCTATCATATTGGAGAAAGTTTTGTGCTGACATGGAGTTTCATACATACAACTGATTTTCCTTTCTTGTAAAGCTACTGTGGCACATTATGGTAAGCAATATTTAATTTAACACATTCAATAAAATATCCTATATATCTTTTCCTTTGTGACATCTTCCTTCTTTTTCAAAATGACACCTTTTTGTTCTTTTTCACAAGAGAAAAAAATATTCAGTCCTGCTTTTAATGAGTGCGGAGAGTGAGTTTTCTATTTATCCAGCCCAGATTTATGCAAAATCCTTGCAGAATCTATGTAAAAATGACACTATCATTTACAGTGTGAGACCTATTCATTAAACAATGAAAGAGGTGCAACAGGCGATATATTCTCTGGAATATCATTTCCTGCTGAAGCATACACCTACCTTTAGACTAGCCAAGCTGTTAACAGTCCCTTCTACTTGAACTGTGAAAAAGTAAGACTGGAAACACCGAGTAAGCGTGGCAACTGTAAAGCTGTTATTAGCAGAAGGAATTGGCAGGAACATGGTCATTGCTGACTTATCTTGACTCACAGATTTGGTAAAACAAAAATGTAAAGCCTCTACAGACTTTTTCAGTGAAGAGAAATATAAATATATAATTACAATGTAAGCTGTGTTATTTGTTTAAAAGTGCTGCTAGCAATCAATAAATAATAAAATGGGGGTATTGCACATACCTTTTCCAACAACTTCCAAATTATCATAAATTAATTCTACTGATGGCTTTTTGCAAGCTTCTTAGTTATGCAGCAGGCATTGTGTAGCATTAGAAATTCACTTTTGTGTGGCTCTTGATTTTTTGTGGGGTGGAGAGGTCACAGAAAACTTTGCTAGGTTTAAGATAGTATCATACAGAAGTTCATTCTAGGAGCACTTTCAATATAGCCTTACAGTTCTAAATAGCTATAGGGGTTATATTTCAAGGCAGAATATAATGCTTATTAGCAAGAACTTCAAGTAGCACTGTTACCTGCTGCTACTAAATTTCCTGTTAGAAGGAGGAGATCATAAACAGCACTCTGGTATATTTCACTCTATCTAGCGGAATTCAAATCTAATGCTTATCTAGGCATTTTATTTTCCAAAGTAAGTGTTTACCTTTTAATAGGTCAGTTACTTACATATATATGCATACAGCCCCATTCTTCAAAATTTTATCATATTGAGTAATGTCTGCATTGACTTCAGTGATGTCACTTGCAGGGTTCAGTAATATTCACTTTTGAAGAATGAATACTATTGAAGACTGTCATTCTTAATCAGCACTTTATTTGAGAAGTAATTGTTATGTAACGGTTACCAGTGTGTGTGCTACTGGGAAAAACTTAAAAGGGAATCAATCTGCATATGCCTATTTACTCCTTTCAGACTTTCCTGATTGAATATGGCAGCCACATTAGGATCAATAAATTCTGTGAATTTTCTGAAGTATTCTTGGCATTCATGCCTCTAGGTAGATGGGATGTGGCTGACTAACACTGCTCACAGTGTATAAATTTTGTACATGGGTAGCAGCACAGATCTTTTTAGTGTATTTTTTACTTGAAGATCAGTGCCTGTGAAATACAGCATTAGACTCCTAATATATATGTCTAAAGAGACGTATAAGAAAATGTGGCAAAGCTCATCAGTCTGTCAACAACTTTATTTTGAGAAAATAAAGGTCAGTGCAAGGCCTTCTCCAACACTGACACCCTGATCAAAGGCCGCAGAGAGCTGCAGACGGGCACACAGGGGAAGTGTGCTGTGAAGAGCAGCCCCACTGCAACCCTGGCAGGGCAACCTGCAGCCAGTAAATGCAACGTTGACACTGACTTTGTATTAAACAAAACAAACAAACAAAGAAACAAAAACAGCACAGGCCCCAGGATTTTTCTGGATTCTTTGCTTGTCTGCTGCTTTATCATGTTTAGCTGCAATGAAAATTGTCTAATGATCAGCTGTCTGTTAGCTGAACTATGGTAGCTTTTGCTTAGCTTTTACAACTGTGTGATGCAATGCTTATCATTATACATCTCCATGTGATGTGATGCTTATTGCTATATAATCTAGAACACCAAAGATTTGTAGCATAGGCCCATGTGAGTACTCTGGGACAGGCCTGTGAGGGGCCAGAAAATGAATGTTCACAGTTTGCTGAAAAAACAACACACCAAGTGAGTGTGAAAAGAAGCTGCAGCTCCTTCTCCATGTCACATGTTTGGCTGAGAGGCAGCAATGACGTGGTGGAGAAAAGTGATGAAGAAATGGACGCAGTGAAAATAAAGCTTGACTGCCTTCTACTTCCACAGTCATATTGCTTCTGGAGGGAAAGCAATGCAGTTCACCAGGCCATAGGGAAATGGTTGCTTCTTGTGTAGGCAGAGATTCTGAGACTGTACTGTTAGACCTTCATCTCTGTTCATTGCTTGATTGCCATTCCTCAGTCTCCAATGCTTGTGTTTTGCTATAAGATCCTTACAAAACACTCAGGCTATTTCATTCAAGCCACCATTTGAAAAAAAAAAAAAAAAAAAAAAGAAAAAGTGCTCCTTTTTAAGTTTAATCTAGGAAAGGGAGATCATAACAGATCCTTTACCATCTACATGACTTAAAGTCCTACAGTTGTTCAAAAAGAAATGAGATGGATGTCTTTAAAGTATTCAACTTACTCTAAAGCCTCATAAATGAAACCACTTATCTATTTTCAGACTAAACAAAAGCATTACAAAATTGCAGCCTTCCTCAAGTATAATATGAGGTGTTTACCATGGACAATCCTGCAAAAATATTTCTTATTCAGGGGACTATATCTCACCTTCAGGCTATTCAACCAAAGAATTACCATGTACCAACTGATATCTATATATCAGTTGCGCTAGCTGCATTCTCTTCTCTTCACAGAAATTCAGTTCTTCTTCACATCCTTTACAAAATGTATACAAAACACTTCTTCCAGATGCTTGTCTAAAATATTTGTGGTGAATTTTATTTAACCTCTACATAAAGCGACTCAGCCAGTCTCAGTTTCTCTCCTCAGTTTTCCTCTGCTCCACAAAAATAATAAAAACTCATGTATGAACCCAAGACACCTTCAACAATTTTCCAGTTCACCTATTCAGAAACAGCAAAATGTATTGTACTCAAACCATACTGAAAATGAAAGAAACAAGAAAAGACATGATACTGGAAATGACTGCTAAGAACTGGTGAAAAGATAAGATCTACGAATGAAAGTATATTCAATGAAAAGCAAGCTAAATATTTGCTGAGGGATTTACTACTAGGATTAAGACTATTTAAGATTATATAAATTTGACGTTAGTTTTGCAGAAGCAGAAGCATATTACATTAAAAAGAACTTCATTGTTCTCTTCTGTAAGACTCTTCTAACATAACTCTGTTCATCATTGTGGATGATTAAGATAACAGGCTTTAATTTCTTGCAGGAGAGAGGGGAATTTCTTGCAGAAGTGCCTTGGAATAACTTGTGCTGCTCCTGACAATAAGGAAATAAGGGTAGTTTTGGCCATGTCATTTGATCTTGTGGCAATACCTTTACTTTACCTCGGGCTGATGGGAGGAGATCATAAAATGATAGAATATCCAACTTTGAAGGGACCCACAAGGATCATTCAGTCCAACTCCTGGGTCCCCAAAGGACCACCCAAAAATCAGACCATAGGTCTGAGAGCATTCCAAACACTTGAACGCCGGCAGACTAAGGAAGAATTAAAGCAGAGCTAAGAAATATTGCCTGAAATTTGAATCAAGTGCTGTAGGCAGTTTCATTCAAGTTTGAATATTAGTTTACATTGTGAATACGGCCACCCTTCCTTTCACTCAATGTTCCTCAACTCTACTGAGCAAACATTTCCATCTTTTTCTGAGTATTACAGTAAAGACTGTGAGTAGGCCTGGAGTACATATGCCTAGCTGTCAGAAGTTGAAAAAAAAATGTGGGAAATGGCAAAACTCTGTTGTTGACCCATTCCCTGCCCAAGTGTAATAATGCTAGGACACTGGAGACACCTTCTAAAACCCATGTACCTCAGGTAGAGTAGATAAAATCAAGAGAGACATCAGTATTTATTTTTCATTGTACACCATGATGTGAAGATATTTGAGACAATACTAAGAGTTAAAGCAAGCATCAGAAGCAGTCTCCTTCTCAAACTCCTATAATGGACTCATAATTCCCGGTGTCTCACTCTGGTGTCTCTGATACAGTGCTCAGTGGTACTCTCCTTGATGAAGCCTGACTTTCCTGACTCGTGGAAGCTCTGAAACACTCCCACAGTCAGACTTTAAGGCTATTTACCACTGCTTTTTACTGAGAAAGGTATGTGTGGGTTGCTGGTACTTTGCAAGAGAGAAAAGTTATAAAGAATTCAGTGTCTCGTACCAAAGTTGCTGAAGAATTTGGGCAAGAACAATTGGAATAGCTTGCTCCCACTGGGCCAGTGTGACTTCTCCTAAGGAAAATTATTTCAAACAAAAAATAACTAACAAATTGCAGCTTTAAAATTTCTGGAATGCTCAATGACTCACAGTACTTATAAAGCTGTAGCAACTGCTCGTGGCTACACAAATTTAAAGCAAACAATTGTCATTTGCAGAACTTGCATCAAGGTTAAGTTTAGTAATAAACATCTGACTTGCCTATTTAGAGGTATTGTTCTAAACAATGTAAAATGCCTTTCCTATGTATGATTGACTTATTAATTAATGTTAAAACACTTGTTTGGCTAGATATTATGAATGTAACAAAAGATATGGGAGAATCTTCTTTTTTCTTATTTTACTTAGAGTTGCTATCATTTTTATTTTAGTTATTAAACATAACTATGGCACCAACAGAGATTTGACTGTCATCATCAGGAATTCAGTGACTGTTGTCATAAAAAGTTAAGCCAAAGTAAATACATTACTCTTTGCAATTAGGTGGAAATTTTTATACTTATGAGACATAACAGACATAAAGCTAGGCAAGGATGGTAGGACATAGTTTATTCACGACTGCATGCTAACTTAAGAGAAAACAATGTAGGGAAAATTCAGTGAAATATTACTCTGAAGGCAGGATCTACTGGGTTTGTAAAGAGCTACAGCTAATTATCTCCCCCCAAAACCTGAAAAAAAAATACACACACAGTATTTTGCTAATAGATTAGTTATGTACAGTTATATATGTATAGGTAAACATGCATAGACATAGTACCTGCAATGAACAGCTGAGGATAATTTGCATTTGGGATTGATATAATTTACACTTATTTACACAATTTACACAATGGAAAGATGACGAAAATGAAACAGAGGAAACAAAAAGGCATATTTTATAATGAATAAAAAGTACTGAACTTTTGTAGATATATACATATGCCATGTAAATAAGCAATAATGCATCAACACATGAGATGTTAAATTTCTAGCTTTAGGCTCTTTCCTCCCCAGAACACCCTGTAGATTTGGATACCCACAAGGGGTTTATGTGTATATGCACATATGCTGCCCATCCCTTACTGCATTATATAAATGAATTATGTGGCTTTTATGCTACACAAGAGCTTGTTCTGCCAAGAGCTCTATATGCATATTTTGTATGTGCAATGAATTACACCGACTATTTTGCCATTGTTGAACTGCTGAGGGGAAAAAATGATAAATGTTAATGAAAAATTCAATAATATAAATAGACACTACCAAATTCAATGGGACTTCTGTCATATTCTTCACTAGCACCAAGATTTCAGCTTTACTCTTTACCATGGGCAGAGACAGGAATGAGTAAAGATGTTTTGTTATTCTCCAGTTCAATTTTTCTCTCTTCAAATTCTTCTTTTCCTCCTGTACTGCATGAATACTGGCACCCAGAGTTTAAAGAAACTAATCCTTATACCTTGAGAATACCTCTCTCATACTGAACTAGATTGCAAAGCTCTGAGCTGAGTTGAAAAGAAAACAGGAAAGTGAGCCAACTGAGAAATAGATTAAAAGAAGGAAGGGGAGGAATTTTCTCATAAAAAGGGCAGTGACTGTGCATTAGAGCACACACCACATTATTTCCTTTGTATGTATAGTATATTTTAATAAGTTGAGGTGACGTTATTCGCAGAGACACTGTAGGAAGGTATATTAGTTACTGTAAGGAATTTACAGAGTGGTTGTGTATCTCTTAAGCCTTCTCCTTTTAAAAATGCATGTATATAGATACTTCAGGTTTTCCATGTATTTAAACATTTTAATCCTTTTAGCATTATTATTACCCATCTTCAGAGCTTTCATAAGCAGTGAAAGATGTATGCACATTTCTGTTTTCAACAGTTTGGCAAAGTCCTCACTTGCTGCCCTAACTTTATGTATAAACTTCTGGTCCCCTGAAGGCCTAATCCAAAGATCTTCAAGTCAGCTGAAGGAGTCTCATTTGTTCCCATGGGTTACACAGCAAACTCTCTGTGAGGACTTCAGAACACAGATCATACTGGATTTCTTTTTCTCCTCTGACAGTATCTAATTGCAACCTCCTCTCTGAAAGCCATGTGCCTGACATTCCTAAAATACACATTTCCTCATTTATTGACTAGCGCTAATACTTTGGTCTGTTTCCTTTGGAGACCAATTACATTGCTCAAATTTAAAGTCTCTATCCTTCACTTAGAAAGACTGTTGACATACTGGAAAGAGTTCAGAAAAGTCTCACAAGAATTATCCAAGATCTAGAAGATCTATTTTAGAAAGAGTGATTATTTTGGTTAACAAAGAGAAAGATACCAGATGAATTGGTCCTGATCTGCAGAGACCTAAACATGGATATGATTTTTGACAGTATCAGACTCCATAGTATGCCAAAATTTAAAGACTGGAAGTTTAAACTGAACAAGCCTGTTTATTTATACCAGAAAAGGCAAGGGGGGCCTTGGAATTATTTGCTTAAGAGTATGCACACTCTCAATTTCTAAGTGTTAAAATCAAGCAACAGCCCATAGTCTGTGCAGGGGTAATGTCCTGTTGTGGAATCTTTTAATGAAATTCCATCACCTGCACATGCAGAAAATCTTGCTTACATCTGACTAGGTTTTCTCCCCACCAACCTTTTTTTTAAAAAAACAAACAAACAAACAAACAAACAAACATGTAAGTCTTTTAACCTAGATGCACATTTTTTTTTTATGCATTAACACATCAAAAAAAATCAGCAAACATTCTAGTTAGGCTTCATTTTTATCAATTTCACATTCACATAAAATCTGTTATCTGAAGTTTTTATGGTGTTATTTGAAGTTTTTGTTGATAAAGGAAATGATGTTGGGATCAGTCCTAAGCTTTAGGGACGAAAGTACATCCTCTTATTTAAAATCACAGGCATTGAGTCAGTTTGTTATCTGTCAATATAAATCATCTGTGAGTGTTATTCATGGTGTGACCTCTTTTTTGAAATACATAGACAAAACCTATTTGTCAATCTCCTCTTTTAACCAAGTGGGTTATGGAGACTGCTTTTAATGATTTAATGTTTTAGCAAGAGATTCTGTAGGATGCCCTCAAAGTACTGTGCTTGCATTATACTTTGTAACTACGTGTGTCATCCTTATACTATCTGGCACTTCCTTTTTTCCATTTTGTTGAGTAGCCAGGGGGCTACTTGCAATATAAGCATTATTCAACATGAGAAAGAAGGCAGAAAATAGGGCCCCTGTGTGCAACTTAAACTAAATTCTGGCCCATCGCTTCTAAGAATTTTCTGTCTTACTACATAATATTCTTCACTTTCATCTTTTTCCTTTATATTGAAAATTAATAAAAAGTAGCTTTTTAACATTTTTTTCATCCATCTCGGAGTCTTCTCATATACAATCTCTTTGTTACTATTCACTGCTCTCTTTCTGTTCTCTCTAGATATTTCTAGAATCCTTTTATATTTCTTTTACTCACCTAGGTAGCATTGTTATATTTGATTTTGCTTTCTTTGCTTCACTTACTTTACGTTTGCTTTGTTTGCCAGCCAGATTCCACCTAGTCCTTTCAATCTATTTGTGTGTTAGTTTGGGGGCTGTTTGGTCATGTGTTTTTGTGTTTGTTTTTTTTTTTTTTCCTTTTTTTTTTTTTCCACAGGGTGAAATGAATAATGCAAATGACTTTGTTGCTGCCTAACAAAAAGAACTATGTAGCTTTAGGTCTAGTTCTTTATTGCTTTACTTACCTCCCTGCAGTGAGTGGCGTCTTTTGATTGACTTTCATCAGTCTTTACTTAAGCTAAACAGCTGAATTTAATTGACTGCACTATTTTATTAAAATGTATCTTGATTTAAATAGCTTAAGAAACAAAATAGCAAATGACAGTTTCTACCAATCATGTCTGTTTTCCCAAAGAAATGGCTTATTTATTTTAGAGTGAGAAAAGGAATTGCATGTTAAGGCATAGATAAAAGCTATTCAGATTCATATACCGTCTTGTATTTGAATTTTCTTTCGAATAGCATAGCTTTAGCAAAGAAATATATAAAAGCAAAGACAACATTGTAAGTAATGTACAGTAAATGCTAAATTACCGTATATCCATTATACAGCACATCTGGCATGAATGCCAGATTTGTAAGCAATAACTCTTGTGATTAAAACATCTTGATACATTACATTGCTAATATCCTATTCCACAACAGTGTCTTTCAACTAAAAGACTCAGAGTGCTTTATGAATAGGAATGTAAAGTAGAACCTGGCTCCAAATATTATTGCCATTCAGAATTTAGTTAAATGATGAAGTAGCTGGAAAGTGTCTTACTCAAGATCCAAGCAAGTTTTCCTCTTCTATGTATTCTACCCATCTTTGGCAAAGCCTATGTACCATTTTGAAATTCACTTTTAGGAAGTTACATTTGGATCCCTTCATTTACAGTGCATTCACAAACTCTTTCCTCCGTCCTTTACCCACTATACCTGATCATGTCCCCATTACCAATCTCTTAGCATACTGAAAGGTATCAAAATGCCATAGTCCCAAAGTTCCAGTATTGGTGAATCTTTCTGGAATTTCTGAACAGATGACAAATACCTTACATAAGGATGTTTACATAGGGATTGAAGTAATGCCTTACAAAACTCCAGTCAGTAAACCCTTATTGAAGAGAAAAAGAGAACTGTATCATTCCCAACTTTGAAGAATAAATAATAGTTCTCTAAAATTAGGTGAATATATTACAAAGACATTTGGGTCAATGCATTCCAATGCAATTTTTTTAAGGAATTTCTGTTTGTTTGTTTGCTTATTTTAACATAGACAGCTAGTGCAAGCTCCATAACATTTTAATTTCATGTTGAAATGTTTCCCAGCAAGCTTTGGGTTTTCGTACTATACACAAGAATGCATGCAGTTTTATTCCTTTAACAGATCTTTAGTTCAGCAGCATACAATTGAGGCATATTTGTGAGCACACAGCACGTATTGGCTTGAACATTAATATCACAATGACATCATTTGCAAGTAATGGGGATTTCAGTTCTGAACTGTGATCACCTTCTTCACTGAGAATCCTTCATAGACTTGACTTCAGGTGTTTGGTGTCACGCTCAGGAATGAATGCAAAATACATCTGCCCATACAAGCTCATGCATTGCAGAAATCAACATTTGACTATAAGCACAGATTAATTTAAAATGTTTACCTTAAAAAGGAGGGGAAGGGGGAAGTAATTCAGGTGTTTTATTTCAGTAAATTAATAGAGATGTTGTATGTATACAGGTAGGATGTCAGTAAAAGACAAATATAAAATATAAAATATAAAATATAAAAGACAAATAAAAAAGACGAGAAATGAAAAAGACACCTTACAGACAGATATATCAGCCAAGTCAAAAGCTTCTTGGTTCAGTAAAAGCTCCTGGCAAAAACATTTAAGACAAATTTTAAAAACATTATAGAAAAATGTCCTAGCGTACTTTATAGGAGCTGCTGGTTAGTGATGTATTAGACCTCATTTGATTGATTTCTGTTAAGATTAGGAACATACAACACACTGGCTTGCAAAAGGAAAACTGAAATACATAATAAAATAATTTATACAGGCTGTATATAGAAAGCAGTTTTACTCATCATAGAAATAAATCTACTTCACTGTCTGAAGCTATCAATTAAAATGGTAGCCATTATTCATGAAAATAAATACATA
Source organism: Aythya fuligula (assembly GCF_009819795.1). NCBI lineage: Eukaryota > Metazoa > Chordata > Aves > Anseriformes > Anatidae > Aythya > Aythya fuligula. Next base: position 40,375,478 of record NC_045562.1, read on the forward strand.
GAGTGTTATTCATGACAGGAGAATGTATCATGTATAAGTGGTCAATAAATCATTTTAAAGGAAAAGTGATATGGAAGGCAGTGGCACTTAAGCTTTCAATTTTCATTAAAATTGTAGCTGCAGCAAGGTATTCACCAGAGATTCAGTCTCTGCCACACAGTCCTATGTGAGGACTCCCTGCTGTTCAACACTGATCTCTGAAGTTTACACAAAACTCTATCCCCTTCTCCTGGACTTGACTCTGCTGAGTTCCAAAACCTTCCAGAGACACTGGAATGGGACAATGCAGGGCTGAGCTCTCCCATACCATGTATACAACTCCTGATCAGTTTTGAAACTTACATAGCTTTGAGTGTCAGCCCATAACAGGCGCCAAATTTGCCAAGGGGAGCATGTAAAAATTTGCATGTGGTCTAGATGCTATTAGTAAAATAGGACAACAGAAGGAAGTCTGTTTTACAGCATATTTAACTACATTTTCTTGTTTTCCTTATCTTCTTCTTCTTCCTTTATCAAAATGTCCTTAATCTGCCATCACTGCACCTAACTGTGCTCCTCTTTAAATCAATAGGCCACCTACTCTTATGTGATCACACTGTCATTTTCAAAACAGTTAATTTTACTTGCTTTGTTTTGACAAGATTTCCAACAGAGGTTTAATTTAGTGGCAGTTAACATACTGGCAACTCAGATCCTGCTAAGCCACCATCTCAGGCATATGCTGTGTTTCATACACAATATTACATGTAATATCATGACAAAAATATCACGTGTATAAAACTAACCCAATGCCAGTTATAGAAAAATGTTGCAAATAAAATTAATACTGCAATGCAGTTACATACCAATTGATCTTCTCACTCCTCCTCCAAACTTATCCCAGGGTAGACAGACCTTTTCCTTTCCCCAAACAGGGACACAGATGGAATGGCAAAGCCAGACAACCATTATTCTTTTGCAGTTCTCAAGTCCCAGAACCATCTTATTGACATTGCAGTGCAATCAAGAAGCTCAAAGGCTGAAATAAGTTGTGTCAGCCACAGAGCTCTCCCCTTCCACCTCTGCTTTGGGAGGCACAAGTGAGTTGCATAGTCTCCATTTCCTCTACTGATAAATACTGCTGAAAGCATTTCACAACAGGACTTGAAAATCATTCATGTAGGCGAAGAAAAAGAACGCAAAGAAAATGACCACAATCTCAGTTTCAGACTGGAATGAAAGACCTGATTTAGTCAGTGAGAGTTTTGTTAATGTCTCTAATAGACCTGTATCCTGAATATATGAGTTAAATGGTTTATGGCAGTAAGATCCATATGGTAGCTCCCTTTTTGGCTAGTTATCAAGGCAATCATTTTTCAGTTAATTTTATTCATTGTCTTAATCTTTTTTTCAGGCTTAAATTTTCTACCTGACATTAATCTTCCTTTAGATTTCCATTTTCAGAGGTTTTATTTGAGAACAGGTTTTTTGTCTATGGATTTTTGCTGCTTACAGAGACAATTAAACTGCTGATGATAAGTGCAACAGTATCAGGTTTTACATGCTGTACTGACAATAGATCATCACAAATTCCTCCATTGCAGTTTACCTATGTTGTAAGCTATTGCCATTTATTTACAGCATACTCATAGCACACTGTTGTTAGCCTTTTCTGCATTGACCTTCCAGCTCAATGAAAATGGTTTGTTGGAATAAATTAGATTACCAGTTATGGTAGTAGAAGTTCAACTTCTCTGATATTTGCTCAGCTGCTATAGAGGCAGATAAAACTCCAAGTGATTTTTATTTGTGCAGGCTGTATATTGTCATCTAACATACTGACCATGTAGCTCTGCTGTAAAGCTACTCACATGATCCATCAATGTTTTAAAAATACTGCAACAAGTTTCCCCTTCCTAGGCAGAAAGCAAATCTTCAGGACAAAAAAGTTTCCTGGTTGGTTTCTGTCCATGAACCTCTTGTGACCCCTTCTAAATTCAAATTTGCTGTAGCATTCAGATAGAAATCCAGAAGACTATCCAAGAGCAGAGATAATAGGAATGGAGAAGCAAATAGCCAACACTGCACGTTAGGAGATCTGTCTCTATATAGACCACAGTAACTGCCACCTAGTGAAACTCAACTTCTCCCTCTTAGGATGAAGAAACAATGGTTTGGAGGAAGCTGGTACCAGCTGCTGTGGTGCTAGGAGTTTTAGTCACTAATTGTAAAATATTTTCTAACCCTTTTATATAGTTTTAATGTCTTATTTCTTCTACCCAGTAAAAATACATGTTTCTGGACACTGGATCTCTCTCTTTCAAATAGTGCTTTTCATTAGGAAGCAGGAGATGGCAAAAGCACCCGCACTGAGCTTAGACATACCTATTGCTTTAATTTATAAATATGCAACAGATTCATGTGCCCACAGAAAAATAAAGGCTTATACTTCATATTCAGTATTCTGTTTATCACACATTTCATAAGTATAAATATATGTGTAACTATGTGTATTTGTTTTCTCCAGTTGGATAGTATCCATAGAACATCCCAGTCTCAAGTTCATTTACGTCTAATGCAGTAAGAGAAATGTAACTAATAACATGATGACATGCAAGTTATCTTTAAAAACACAACAACAAACTGCCATTCAAGATCACTGCAAGTAGTGATATATCAATTAATAGAGGCAAAAGTAACTCAAAGTTTCACTGTTTACCAGCAATTTCCTGAATTGCCACTTTCTTCCTCAACAGTAGTCCTCGGAGTTTCAGGTTATAAAAGGCTCTACTCTAAAGTATTGATTCTATTTTGTGATCTCATTTTTTCTTGAATGTGGGTTATATTTAAGAGAACATGGTAAATTGGCATACATGGATGTTGGAAAAGAACAGTGCGTAGTTGTGGTCTAAAGACAATCTCACATGTAAGGAAGGGGTTATTGTACAGGTAATGGTGTTTTTGATGATGTCATAAAAGGAACAAGAAGGTTGGTACAAAAGAAAATCTCATAAAATGAGGGTGCATGATGTCCTCTGCCAGCCGGATGAGGCTGGAAAGGGCTTGGGTGATTATTACTGAGCAGTTTGAGTAGATTTGTTCTGGTTTGGCATTTGAGGTTTTGGAAATAAAGCAAGCCCTGAGGAAGGTGATGCAAAGAGATGATGTATGGTAGGGGACTTCATTTTTCATTGTACAGCTGGTGAGCCTGCACGGTGACTTACAATTAGCAATAAAGTCCAGACAGTGCTTTACAAATCATGAGCTAGGTGAATCCTTTACTATCAGAAGAATTGAATACCTTCAAAGAAAAAGAAGCCTTCAATGAATGCCTGCTGAAATTTAAATCTTAATTCATTCCAGCTATGCTTGGGCCCCTTTTAGTTTCTCTTTCTGTGAACATTCAAGCAAGCAATCATGCCTTGTAGAAACCAAAATTTAACTACATGGGTTCCATATTCATATCAGATGAAATACATTTTTATATGGAATGGAAAAATAATTGAAACAGCAAGGGGGACAAGGGGAGATGTCTTGGAAAAACCTTATCAGAGCCCTGCAACTGCTGCAACTGAGCACCCAAAAAAAAAAAAAAAAAAAAAAAAAAAAAAATAGCCATTCATATAGAAAGAAGCATATGTATAGACATCCCATAGGACAAGCAGGAAACATAATAATATATATATATGCAGAAATTTCCTATATGTTACATATATCTACACCTATACAAATCTATATAAATTACATACATTTTGCATCTGTGTTATTTTAAAGTTGACCTATAAATGTTTGGTGGTTTAATTTTTGGATTTTTTTCTCCTTAGAAAGAGAATTTCAGAATGATTGTGGATTCCCCAAAGTCTGCTGCAAATAAATGCCAATATTAATGACCAAATGTACATATCCATGAGCACGACTGTCAAGGTGATTACCAGTGGTCTTTAAAAAAGAATTTTAAGATAGTTCCATATGCAATGCACATGGTGAATTATCACCCCCAAGGGCAGCTTCACAAATTGGCTAACTGTGGTGTCTCATTTGAATGTACAAAATGTAAGAGAACACACAAACACTCAAGCCTTGTTATTTCAACCGCAGATAGCCACATAACTGGCTGCTACTGAGCAATGGCTATTTCCTTTAGAAGTTCAATACACATTTTTATCAGACAATATTTCTTATTCTGAAAATACAATAAAATAAAAGGTAGTATTCTATTATCTGATGATAATATACTTCTAAAATAAGACCTCTTTATCTCATACATGTATGAGATAAAATCTCATACATGTATCAAGTTTTGCACATCAAGTTTGAATGATCAGGCTAGAAAGCTCCATTTCCTCCTCCCTGCTTCCATACAGGAGGTGTCATAGAGCCAAAAATAGTAGTTTCAATTATTCAAAAGTTTCAACATAGTGAATAACACATCGATTCTCCTGTTGCTTTCCCTCAGACTTCTTGGTACTGGGAACAAGGATTGTGCTGGCATTGCACACTCTTTCTCTCAAGCAAAAAAGGATTGCAGCTGTGTCCACCATTATCATGCAGAAAGAAGCAGTAGAGGACTATGATTTCAGATTTGAGGGCATGGATTTGTGAGTTTATGAGTGCTTTCAGATCCTGCTAATTCCAGAGGAAGTAGGAAATGCCTAGCACTCAACAGGAAGTTGAGGCCTTGTTCATGCTAATATCAGCTTTTATGTTTTAACATAACTTTTATGCCTGTGCAAGCACACAGATGAGATTTTCAAACCTGAAATTTTTTGACTGCAGATGAATTACTGTAATTACATCTCACTAAAGCAAGGACAAAATACTCCTTTCTTAGCTATGAAGAAAAAAGCTATAAAGGGAAAAGTTTTTTTCCATGCCAGAAAATGAATGCATTCCCTGGACTCAGTCAAATTCTGAAACATGTGTTGTCAGTATTCATGACTAGGAAAAAGACAATGAACAGTGTAGATACCCAGTCAACTCTTCCTTTAACCGAGTAAATTGCTAATCTGAGAACTTATTTCTCTTTAACAGGGATGACCTGATGAACATAGTCATTAAGACTTGAGACAAATTGCCAGGCATTGTACACTTCCTTATTGTATTGGATCTTTTATTTAAACTATTAAACTGAAATCACTTGTATACCAGTTAAAAGAATACCTACAGGGTGGTGGGGCTAGGAGGAAAATCATTCTTCCTATTTATTGAATTTTCATATTGAGAAAAACAGCTATAGGAATTGAAAGCACATTTGTTGGGGAAAAGAATTTGCTAAAGATAGAAAACACAGTGGGGCTTTTCTCCAAATTCCCTTGCTGATAAATGAACACTAATGCTTAAGCCCTTCTAATGAAGACAAGTTTACCATGGAATAAAGTCGTCAATGATGAGCAGAAAATAGAGCATTTGTAAATACAATGTAGCAGAGAATGATAAAGCACATCCAATTTATGCAAAGATGTGCTTGCAGCAGTATGATAAATAATATCCGCATAATCAATTACTGGAAGAAAGACAGACTGAATAAATTGTTTTCTGGCAATTTATGGAAAACAAGCCTAGCACAAAAAGGACAATTTGACTTTAGTCTTTTAACAAGATTGCCTGACGAGCACTAAAACCAAACTTACTAATGATTCAAAGGACACAATATTTGTAACTGCCTATTTTCATTAGCAATACAATATTCTAAGTAGGGCAACAACAGAATTCCTATTTTATTATTATTTTTTTTTAAGTACAGTATACGATGTAGTAATAGAAAGATGCACATATGACATTCACCATACCTGAGATTCTCTGGTTTAAAAACAGGCACATTGCAAGGGGTGGGAGAGGAAGCAAGAAAAACATATTTGAGGCTCATCAGTAAGTTATAATAACGGGATACCATAGGTATTTGAATTTGGTAGAGTAGATGTGCATTTAATAGTCTGATCCTACACTCACTGGTCTTAGTGATGAAGTTTTTATTGAGCTGTGTGGCATAGAAGCAAGCCTTCAGGGAGATTTCAGGGTAACATTGAAACAGAACTGAGGAAGTTGCAATTTATAAAACCACTCATTTTCAGAGACATTTATTTTATGATCCTAAATATTTCTAAGATGCAGAGAGTGTTTCTAGAAAACATCAGTAACAGTTTAGTATACTGAGAATATTAGAATGAGTAAAAACAGACATTTTGTATCACAGGACTAGATTTGGAAGACTATGTTACTGAAGAGAAACAATTCTCCAATTCCCCCAACTTTACATGAATCAAAATAAAATAAAAATTAAATAGAAAATATCTGGGAGCTGACAGCATATAGAGCATTTGCCTGTAAGGGTATTCAAATTTTTGTTAAAATCTGCATAAAACAATGAGATAACTAACTAACTAACTAAAAAACAAACAAACAAACAAACAAACAAACAAAAACATTTAGCAGTTTATGACCTTCATTCTATGCAGAACATTAAAATTCACATAACCTACAGATTCACTTTCCTTATAAAACATTCAGTGATGCCTGTAGCACTACTTATACTATTAGTAAATAAAATACCGGTTTTATTTTGATGTTGATGTCATTACAGCATTATAAAAACCTCTCTCTTCATTCATCCACAGACAAGGTACATCCAAGTTCCAGCGGGCTAAAGTTTGTTATTTGTCCTACTTATGTGACACAGCCCAAACTTCATCAGCTAAACAGATTAAAAGAGAAAATCAATAGCAAGCTGATACAATGCTGAGTGAGATTGTTGATTGTGACTGAGAAGATATAGTATGAGATTGGACTCCCTAAAATTTGCTATTGACTTTGGGATTTCGGTAGGTGTTTGTATCTATGCACATGATGCCATCCCTCTGTTTGGGACTCCGTATCAAATTTGATTTATTGGCTGTACAATTTGCATGTTTCAGGGTAATCATACCTTGATTAGCCATGGTCTGATTAATGGAAATACTTGGATGTTCAGAGGTCTAACATCTCCCCAGAGGTTTTGCATCAGCCCATAAATCTTCAGGCACTGGTCAGGCCTCACTGCCTACAGAGTTACTTCCTGAAGTCTTTATGCCTAATTCAGGACTTTAAGACTTCACTGCACAAAGATTTATACACTGAAGCATCCTCATGTTAAGACTTATGTACTAAAAACCTGAAAAGCAGTTGCTGTTCTCTTCCTGACCTAATTAACAGTTATGCACAGAGACAGAGGCTGTAAAAATCCTGAGAGTGGAGTCAAAGCAAGCCAAGCAAACACCCAACACAAGTCCCCAGGGAACCTTCATAAAGGTTAGAAAGGTTTTGTGTTGGAGAAGCTATGCCTTATGTAAAGCGTTCATCTGTGAGACGGTTAAAGACTTCTTGTAGATTGGAAATGACCACATTGAATATTCAGAGTGTATTTACCTTGCAGTACACATGCAGATCCCTGAAATGTTAGAGCTTGACCCGTCACTAAAAAAAATGTGACTAAAATATACTAGAAATAAACTGTAAATATTTACATCCTGAACTTAATATACTGAAGTATAACACCATATAAATTAATTTCTGAAACAAAATAGTAATAGATAGTTCATTGTTTCACAATACTGCTTCAGTGTTTAGGATTCAACTCTGTAATATTAATAGGAAAAAGAATTTCAGCTTCATAGAAATATCACTTGCATTTTCCAAGTGTTATACTTGTGCAAATGGATACAGCACCAAGGCTAGGAAAGTCTTACGCAGAAAACAAGGATCTAGCCCCCATTGAAGCATTAGCAAAATTTCCAGTGAAAGTATATATTCACATCATTGTAAGCACATAATATTGGAGACATGGTCTAATATGCTGCAGTGAACCTCAAATGTAGACATAAAGGCACATTGATATTTCTGGATGGCAAAATCCCTCCATAAAACATGGGGGTTTTGTGTGTGTGTGTGTTGTTTTTGTTTTTTCCTTTCATTTTGTTTTTTCTTCACAAGAAAAAAAAATGTACCTGCTCTATAGAGTTGCTTCCTCAGAGAATCCTCCATTTCTAAATGCAACAGAACCCCATTTTACTAACTGTCCTCAGAATAAATTCTGCATCCAATTTTCCCTTCTAGTCAACCATGCAGTGTCAATGAAAGGCTTTCCTGTCACAGAAACTACAGGAAATACGTGTATTTTCATTTTAATAAAGAAACTGATACTGATTATAGAGGAAGTTACAAAAAATACTTTAAACCTTTATCGCTATGTTTCTCACGGTAACAAACTGAGTCAAAACAGAAAATATCTGATGAATAGATTTATGTTGGCATACCAGAAGACTATTAAGCATCCTTGAGAAGGTAAATCCTTCATTTTGATTTCACATTGAAGTAAACTATGGACATCACTCCCTTCTTAAACAGCAAAACTTTGTATGCAAAGACCTTAATTAGCATGGAAGCATGGGACAACCTTTTCTGATGCAGCCTTCTCTCAGTTTAGATCTGTGAGGGAGTATCCTCTAGGGTCAAGAATATGCATGTAGAAAGAGGCAACAAGACTGGGCTAAGCAGAGATGAGCGGCATGTACCATTACCTAACCAGCACGATTCCAAATTTCCCTAGAGGTGAATCTAATCTGAGGCTTCTAATTGTTGTAGCTATTCTGACTTCTGTTTAGTTACTAAGTACTACAGAACATCTTTCATAAGGAGTACACACTCATGTTGCTCCCAGACAAAAGTCCAAGCTTCAGTCTCCACTTAGATCATACTTGTGAGTGTTTGTAAAAAACATTATTGAAACTCAGGGGGACAAGACAGGCGACACTCATTCCAGGATGAATTTCCAAAATCCAAAGTTTTCACAGTTTAATGTTATAAGTTGTTCGTGCAAGAATTAGAATCAAACTCTCCTACTTCACTGAAGTAATCTAGAGAAAATGCAAAAATAAGAACTACAAACATTTGCAGCCCTCTGACCATATCCTTTTTTTTTTTTTCCTCCCTGCCGGAGGGCTACCTGAGCAAAATGTTAAAAGAAACATTTGAGTTTAAGGGCTTACCAGAGCCATCCACTACCCTGAATTTAGAAAGAAAAAATAGGAACAGTAAGTTGTCATTAGCAATTAAATACAGTTATCAACATGAAATTGTTGGTATATTTATTTTATTATTATTATTTTATTTTATATTTTGCTAGATAAGATCTATTTTTAAAATGCTAATAACTTCAAACTGACAGGAAATTGTACAAAGACTACATCATGTGAGGAATAGAAATAGTTCTACCTACAGTACATTCACCTGTGAAAAGCTGTGTGTATGCACTTTGCTGGTTCCCATCTTGAACAGATCAACCACAGAATTACTCAGGATGAGAAAAAGAGGGAAAAAAGAGTGGGAGAAGGAGATATATTTCATGAATAAGACAGCATTAGTGTTCTAATAAACTTATTTTTTTATTTATTTCAAGATAACATCAATGACTAACAAAGGCATATTTAACATAAGGCACATGGGGAAATAAATGAAAGTAGAGAAGTTAAACATTGATTTCCTTTTATGTAATTCTGATGATGAGCATTAATCCTTTTTTGTATTTCTCCTCTAAACAGATACATGACCCAATCATTCACAGCCCTACGATGTCTTAAAGACAACCTGAAACAGACTACCTGTGAAAACTTGGTGTGCAAGGAAATTTTAGAGATAGCATTAAAAAAATGGTTAAAAATAAAAATAAAAAACAACAACAACAAAAACCTTACTGGCTTGAAGTACCTGGAATAGCATGAATGTTGACTAATTAAATGCACTGAATTTTTGAGGTCATGGGTGTCTCCTACCAATAAATGTCTGTGAAATTGCTCTCACAATATAGATGAAAAGAGATCTGATCATCCTAAACCACAGGCAGCATACAGTCATGAAATCAACCACCAATCTTTCAGCTGCAAATACTGTAAGAGCTATTAGCAGGTAGTTTTCTAGGTCACCTGTCCTGTATGGAGAAGCAGCTTGTTAAGAAATGCTGAAAGACAACCTTGAGTACCCTTCACCCAAGCTGCCTTGTGTGTTCCTTACCTGCAGCCAGGGGTCTGAGCTCAAACAACATAATCTACTCAAACTTTAACATTCCATTTAGTGTGAATTTATAATTGAAATCTTATGGAACTACAAAAGCTGTATTATTTTTATTAAAACCAAGTACATTTATTACAATCTGAAACTGCAGCAAGAAGATTTTGGGTTGAATATTTCATTAATGTAATTTTTCTTTTTTATTTTAAAAGAAAAATCTTGAGGAAATAGTGTTCATGAAGGCAAGGTCTTTAAGTCCTGCTTCAAGAAAGTACACAAATATTACAAATACAAAATTGTGACTTCAGTGAGACATTGTATGTAGTCCAAGGTAAAGTTCCACACAAGTTGCTTTTCAGAGCCTAAACCTGAGGAAGACATTATTAATTGTTTGAGAAAATGCTGTATAAATATTCTTCTACGTGCCTTGTCATATATTCCAGTATAGCCTATTCTAACACGTGCTATTCTGACTTTCTGACTACATTTTTTTTTACTAAGGATGCTTTTAATTATTTTTTTTTCCTTTGACCCACTTACACAAGGTGACAATGACATGATTAGCTACATTTTCACTTGCTTCTCATGTCTAAGGAGTTGATGGGCCTAGTCCACTAGCACAAGGTACCTCTCTCTGCTGCAATTTGCTTATAGTTAAGAAAAAAAGGCTTAGTGTTTCTATTGCAGCTAACAAGATATGCCAATTAAAAAAAAAAAAAAAAAAAAAAAAAAGTCTTAAAAAAATATCTCTGACAGTTCAAACTAGGAAAGTTTTCCACAAGCAAAAGACTCTCTAATGCATGCAGAAAACTGAAGAGATACTGAATGTGTAGTGCCTGAAAGATTTTCAAGTGTTGCTACAGTCTGTAGGAACAACCAAGTGTTGTCTCACATGGGGATCAGTGCTATGAGCTATGAAGTTTTTGTCAACTCTTGACAATTTTCCTTACTTCATAATTCTGAAAACCATGTCAGATCGTTCCTTGCAAAATGGTCAAATCGTATGCACTTTTTATAAATGAAAGAACCAAGAGCACAAGAAATTTAATCTAGTATTTGTGGACTTATTTTTACAGGTAATGGAAAAGAAACATGAGGTCTGGAACATTTTGGTCATTTATGAAGAAAAGCATCATATATTTTCTGAAAAATAAAAACTGAAAGAGAATATCCCTCCAGTGTTAGCAACAGAATGAAAGAAAGCATTGCGGTAGATGCAGACCCAAAGAACTATACAAAAAAACAAAGCCATTACTTTCAAGAGCATATCTCCCCACTTTTCTTACTGCATGGAGATTTCTCTATGGAGAAGTGGCTTGGATAACTACATACAGAAGGGGCAAACTTTGCTGGAGAATTTGTAGTCCACAGCTATTTCCAATAAAATTATATATAGCCAGATACTGCACTAAAGGAATTAGGCAACTTCTACTTATAAAATCTCAAAGCAAGGAAGAATTTATTAAACGTAAGACTAAGCATTTTCTAAACAAGCTGTGGAAATGAAGAGCTCTTTCTCTTCCCTCTAAACTGCTTTTGAAGTGTTTTCCTACAGAATTCCTGCAGAGCGTGAGAACTTCTGCACAGAGCACACCTCAGTGAGGCAGAAACAGGACTGAGATTAATTATTTTAGAGAAGCAAACAGCCATTCACAGAAAATCTAGCACAGTGCTCATGCTACCTAGTCACCAAGGTACAAAAGAAAGTGCCACTTCTCATTACGCTGGAGGAGTTGTCTGTTCTTTGTACATTGCTCTAGCACAGTGGGGCCTGGTAATAAGCACAGCTCCTAGGAGAGACTACAATATAAATAATAACGAGAGCATGTGCTTTAGTGTAGCTGTAAGAGCTTTAACCACATTCAGAGCATCTTTTTAATTGGCACAGTTTTGTTACTTTTAGTGAAGCTACAGCAATTTAAACCAGCTGAGAATCTGACCCAGAGTGCTAAGTCCTATTGCGAGAGTAAAGTAACTTAAAGAAATAATAGCCTCAGAAAATTTGATGGTCTGAAAGAATATCAGTTTTTAATATAATCTTTCTAAAACAATTAGGAAGGACTCCAGTTTTTAAGAAAAACTAGATATGGGCCATTTTATCATATTATATATTAAACTAATAATATTCTCAGAAAACTCAAGGTTTTTTATCCCCACAGTTGCTCTTAAGTTTCTGGCCAGTATGATTCATACACAAGCAGTATGTTTTTTGAAAAAGTAGTGACAGTCTGAAAATGGATTAAACAGACAGAAAGGAAGACAACTTGAACACAAAACTTGCAAACATTTATGTGGCTAGATCTCTACTCAGATCCCTTTGCAGAACTGTGTCCTTTGCAATTTGCTTATTGAGAAATAAGTGCTTGTGGGGATTTATAAGAAATATACTCATCAATTTTGCACAGTCCCCTGTCCGGCAGTTTTGCTTAGCTGTTGTCTGAGGGCTTCTTGCTTATGTAGTATCAGATAATTTTCCCCATGTCTTATAAGCAGAAAGGGTATCAAAGATATTATATCCTAGTCTCTACCTCAGCTGTCTTTAGGCTCTGAAACTTTTGATTTCTCATAATGTCACAAGTAAAAACTGAACTTGCCCCCTGAATTTCAATGGCTACTTAAAACATTTTTTTTTCTTTTACTGCTAGGGTTTCCAGGATTTTTGCTGTTTGATGTTGAGAAGTATGGACATGTAAAGAAAAGATCAAAGTACACTTCTGGTTAATAAAACTCAGCAAAAGTTACTGCACAAAATGCTGGTAAAATTAGACTTCATCAAAGAATCACGGATGGCTAAGGATAAGGGGAAAACATTAAAAATCAGAGTAGAAAAAAAAAAAAAAAAAAAAAAAACAGAAGAAGGAAGTAAAAAATAGTTTTAGAAGAGCATGATGGAAAGATGTTAATATAATTTCATATTTTCATTTCACATTTGTTTACAGATAAAGTTCTGTAGGGTATATGAAAAAGTTTGTAGCTTGATAACATTGGTGGTGGTAAATGAGCATGCTCTCAGAATGACAAAAAATAACCTCAATATTTATGATTGCTACTGTAATTATTCATAGTTAGATTAGATTTTAAATTATGGAAAAAATACAGTCTTGTTTTCAGGAACAATAGCAATAAGATCTTTACAAAGTAAGACCTTTAGTTATAAACTTTAAGCTTAAATGCCTTATTATTTTTCTACTATAGAAAAAGGAAGGAACTACTTTAAATTAGACCATTTTTCCTTTGTAAAGAGTTCATTTGACAGGTTATAAATGAGAAAGCAACTGCATGTTCCATATTATACTAGTCCTACTTTGTCTCTCAGCATTGTCCAATATCTGTTTCAAGCAGCAACCATTGCTTTAATGGATATTATCAAAAACTATAAAGTTATCAAAGTTATCAAAAAATAAATAGTTAATTAATAGTCAAAAAGTTAATGAATACCTTGTTCCATAGGAAAATTATGCATCTAGCCCTCAGAGCTAAGATACACCCTATATAGTTGATTTGAAATCACGCTTATAGTACAAGTCACTGTCAACTATAATCTATCTGGAATCATACTTATAATAGTGGAAGTTACTATCAGTTTTCCTGTTATTATTGTAAATGACCAATCTTTCCAAGAGTGGTCTTAATATTTCCTGGCAATGACTTTCACATTCATTGCATTGTTTAAGGTGTGATTCCTCTTACTTGTTTTAAATTTCCATTTTAAATTTGAATATATTCTTGCATCAGAAAGGAATAACCAATTTTCCACCACTACAACAATCCCAGTCCTCTAAACCTAAGTATTGTTGTCTGTATTCAGTAATACAGAATGCCACTAATAATTTTTGTCACCCTTTTGTATTCTACCTGGTTAATCCAAATAGGACAGGGAGTTCAAGCTGAAAGCACTGTTGATCTATAATAAAGTTCCATGCTACTATTGACCAACTATTCTACCTCTTCATGTGATCTGAACTCTCCTGGCTTGGCTGTTCCAGGGCGCTGTAAAGGAGTTTTCTTACACCTGTCCAAAAAGATGTTAAATTTTGTTCTAGACAAGCAAGACGCTGCCAAGTGGAATAGATTGCATCTGACAGGTGGAAGCGTTATTGAACTAATCCCAAAGGAGCAGTAAAGAGATGTGAAAGAGTCAAGTCCTCCTCTGTAACCATCACAACTATTTAAAGAGTCCAGTCCACATAGAAACCATGGAGGAAGAAAAACTATAAAATTTGCACAAAAGTGCAAAGCACAAAAAAGCTTAGGATGATGATGCTGAGCTTTTTCTAGAATCTCAGAACAAGAATTCAGTGACATTAATAGCTCAGGGGTCTTCATCTTGTCAGATACTGGTTGAGAAAACCAGTGGCATTCCCCTGGAGTGAACAAAATTTAAAAGCACACATAGTCCCAGCCTTTCCTCTTGAACTGCCTGTGCAACCCGCTGCTGTGGGAGAGCTGAAAAGAACAAGTGAACATGAATATGTCTTGTCCATTGAGAAATTCCTTCTTTCTAGTCCAGGAATAAACAACCTGTCAGATTGTAGAACATGCCCAGGCAACCAGCAGTTCCCCTAAGAACAAGACATATGTATACATATATATATATATATATATATATATATATATATATATATATATATATGTATACATATATATATAAAAGAATAAGGGAAATTCCACTATGTGGGGGGAAAACAGCCTACAATCCTTCTTCTGGGGGAGCTAGGACAATATGCCTTGAAGACTAAACAGTTACTGCTTTGTACTGAGATGGCTCTCCTCTCCCTCATTGGTTACTTGTGGTAGGAAAGATAAAATGAAGAAAAACTTGAGGCAGTAACACAAATAAAAAGCTGTGGGCATTTCCTTGCAAATCCCTTGCCTGCAGAATTAACATTCCTACAATCCGTCTATCCTGTGTTTGTCAAACAAAAGCTGCTACTTTGCTGTGTTAGATGGGATAAATATTTTCCAAGTTGAAACAGTAGATGTCAGCAACAGAGATGACCACCCTGACGTATCCTTTCATTGTGTTTTGAACGTTGATTATAATTGCTATCACTCAGTGAGAACCAGAATGATGAGATGGGGATGTTCTTACTTTGATCTTTCTTTGCACAAATTATGCAAAAGAATCACCCAATGTACACGTGTGAATTTATTATTTTTTAAGATTAATGTTTAACTAGTGAAGAAAAATGAGAGCCAACTCCCTAAAATTCATGAAGCACTGACACAATTTCCAGGAGACATCACTGAGATGAGGTCACCTTTCACTTTCAGATTCACTGTTGTGGATTTAAAGTATTTTTAGTGAAGTTTGTGAAACTTCTCAGGATTTTACTGCCCACTCACAATCTATGAAAACAAATTGCTTTCAAACAATTGAATAACTTGCAATATCAGTTTCTATGAGTAGAAATAAACAGAGCTTTGTTCTCATTTGTGCAGGTTCCTTGGAAAGAATCTTATTTAATGGACATTGGCAATTTGAATTCCAATCCCCTTTACTTCCTGGTGTGCAATCACAGCAGAAACAGAATATTATTAACCAGTTACTCTCTGGAAATATTTTAGAAATCAGTTTTAGATCTGACATATTTTCAAGTAGCTAACTCAGATTGTATTTAAAGTCTTTCCATACCTTGCCATGTATTTGCTCAGCTCGAGTTCTCATTTTTTTGGTGCCCCAATTTGCTTCCTTCTTTTCTGGTTTTCACATGCAGTGCATTTCATGTTCTCTTCCATTTCTTTCTTCCTCCCCCCTTTTTACTCCTTCCTTTTCTTTCACCAGTTCTTTGGCTTTCTTTGTGACTCCACTTCTTCCACTCCATCAATCTATTGATTGACAAGCCAATGTATAGCTTTGAAAGGGTCCTCTTAAGTACTTTCAGTACCACAAGACCTGCCAGGTGTATACAAGGCATGTTCATTTTAATTAAATCGTCATTGGACTACTGGAATTTCTGACGTGCTATGCCAATGCTTTCTTTTGCTTCTTCAGAGACGTAAGTTTGCCAGATAGAGGCAATTCATGTATATCACAGTAATACCCATCAAAACTGTGGTCTGTATCCTGAACTGTTCAAATTAGAGTCTGCTGCCAGATTGTTTGAAAGAATATACAGGAAAGTACACAGCTGTCGCAGTCTCTTACTAAATGAATAATGCAATATCAACATCTGTACGATTTTTGAAATGCTAAATGTTCAGATATGAAGTCTCTGCTGAGGACACAGATGGTAATGATGTTGTTCTTGCAGTGGTTCCCATCAGAAAGAGACAGAGTTCCATAATCACACTGGACTGTTAATGCCTGAAACAATACTTTCCTTTAGCAGCACTAGCTTTCAGTGCATCTCAGAGTGATAAATGCTTGCTTTGTGGGTTGCATTTAATTCCAAGCTTTGTTAAGCTAAGGAAATCCAGTAATGAATATGGACGTCTTCAAGCATGAATACAGATGCCAACACCAGCTGATAGCACTCAGCAGGTGAATTTAAACTGACAATCCAAGTTAAGGTAGAATAATTAAAATAAATCTTTTATTCAGTGAAAAAAAGTTTAAGAAAGTCCTCTGTTTACCTCGGCAAAACACAAATAACTACGCAAACTTCTCCTTTATGCACAACAGTATTATTTCACAGGACTATACGTATTTTTCTGCTGTTTAAAACACATCAGTACACATTGCCTAGTGAGAAACAAGAAATACAAATCATCTCTGGTGTCAAGCAAACAAACATAACTGTTTATGAAGTGTTTTAAGGTAGCGATGAAAGAGAGCACCATGTCTTATAATTTATTCTCTGTCTATTATTTTTTTCCAATCAATAAAAATTGTGTTCCAAATGCATTGAGCAAATACAAAACAGTACTTTTGCTCAAATTAGATGATGTTCCTGGAGTCAGAAGAAAAGCTAGAAGAAAAGACTGAAAATCCAACATAAAATTAAGCAGAGCTGAGAGGCAGAGGAATTATAAGAGGCTAATAAAGAAAGCAATGACTATATGAAACAAGCCTCAGAGAAGGCATGATGTCACCAATCAGCTCGTTTGGACAGTTGCAGACTGAACACTTGATCCCAGACACAACTTATCTTCTTAGCTGGGATAGGCTCTCCAGAAAGATCAAGGATTATTTTCTTTGTGCATTGACACAGCTGAGACAAGTTTAGCAGAAATTTTAAAAACTAATCAACTGAAGACGAATATTTGAAAGGCTTAAAAGACAGGGGAAAATGTCAAGATGCTAAACCAGAAATTCCAGGAAGTCTGTGTAGGCAGAGACAGAACAGAACGCATTTCAACAAATGTTCTTGATTAACCCTATAAGTAACTTAATAAATTACAATAACCCCCTTTTGTCTGTTTATTTTTTAGGAACAGATGAGAACTTCAGCCAAAAGAAACCTGATGCAAACAGCAGTCACCATTCCAATTTAAATGCAAGAAGCACCATCTTCAGAGACTGAACTACTCACCTCTGTAAATCTTGGAGTTCCTAATCAGTAGACCTCTTGGAAGGGATGGAACGTGTATTCCTACTAATGTTCTCTAGAAAAATCAGAAACGGATTTTAAATAAATCATTTTTTTTACTTTTTTTTTTTTTTTTTTTTTTAAGTAAAGGAAAGTCTTGCATCACCCATACTGCCATCTTTAGGAGTTGCCTAACAGCTTTGTCAGTCTCATCCTTGCATTATGCCCAAACTAATTGTCCTCTGTATCCTGTGAAGACAAGGAGCCACATGCTTCTTCTGCTTCCTGACAGAGATGTTAAGAAAAGTGGATTCCTATGTTCCTTTTGGGTATTTATCTTTGGGTTTGGCTCTTTCAAATATCTGAGTTGCAGTCCAGCAGAAGGCTGGCTTGCCTCTGGGATTGGTGAAGCCACCTAAGCAGAGCTTGCAGGCCAATGTGCCTTTATTCCTGCAGCAGAGAAGGAATTTTCCTATTCCTAGAAGTCCCATTTTGAAAAAGGATAATTGCTATTAGAAACACTGGGGGATGAGGGGACAGACAGAAAGACATAGAAAAGAGTGGCATAACAGCTTCCTAAAGTCAAGAAATCCTACAGAGCCTTGGAGTAGAAGGTCCTGGGGGACCATCAAATGGGTTCAGTAGTTTTATCACCTTATAATATCCCATGGATTGCAAAACTATGCACAAAATCCTCAGCTATAGATTTAAGAGTGAGAAAGTTTGTATAAAACAAAGCCTCTTAGGTTATACCATTCTTTTCCAGGAAAAAAAAAAATAAATGGAAAGGAAAGGAAAGGAAAGGAAAGGAAAGGAAAGGAAAAGAAAAGAAAAGAAAAGAAAAGAAAAGAAAAGAAAAGAAAAGAAAAGAAAAGAAAAGAAAAGAAAAGAAAAGAAAAGAAAAGAAAGAAAGAAAAGAAAAAAGAAAAGAAAAGAAAAGAAAAGAAAAGAAAAGAAAAGAAAAGAAAAGAAAAGAAAAGAAAAGAAAAGAAAAGAAAAGAAAAGAAAAGAAAAGAAAAGAAAAGAAAAGAAAAGAAAAGAAAAGAAAAGAAAAGAAAAGAAAAGAAAAGAAAAGAAAAGAAAAGAAAGAAAAAAGTATACTGCTCTTCCCATAGGAGAAAGAGAAGCATTCTTAGCCAAAAAAAAAAGAGGCAGACTGTGAACTCCAGGATCACAGAAGCTGTTATAGCCAAGATTAAAACCCGATGAGAGTTCTCCTTAAGTAGAGAGGCAAAACTCAGGACCTCTGTGCTGTAAACTGAAAAAGAACTTCTGTTACTGAAGCAGCAGATAGGGATAAAATGCCCAGACAGGGATTCACATGTTTTGAAACACAGAAAGCAACTGATGAATGTACATCTTGATGCACAAAACATTAGCATTTTGCACATGCATGAACATAAGCTTCAAACCAAGCCACAGGGGGCCTTAGCGACTTGCCCAAGGTCAAAATATAAAGCCTATCTAAGGCTCTTTGATTGTGATTTGCTTTCTAATGTAGATAAAGCTCACATGCTGAGGGAACTGAAACACTTTTCAGGCATACAAGAGCTCCATCTAACTAATTTACTATTCATGTATACTTTAAAGAATCTGATCCCAGTAGATGTTTGTTCACATCACAAAGCTACCACATATTTTGAAATAATCTGTTAGAGTTGGAAGACTCTGTAGAGGATAGGCCCAGAAATCCAGAACTGAAACAGGAGATATGTTACAAAGTAGGATCAAAGGATACACTGACAGATGTGGTCAGTAGGCTGCGATGGTGTTTCTGTGCTCTGGTAATAGCATGAATCCTGGGTATCTTGTGTCGATACTCATATGTAAAGCATTTATCAAAGACTTAATAATGGCATTAATATGGTAATACAATTTCTACTCTCTTGTGGAACTTCTTCCTAGGAATCTTCTACATTTTCCCTCTATCTCCTTCCATTGCTCAGTTTCTTAAATAAGAAACTCCTGGTATCTACTAAGGCACATTATCACATGATCTACACTATCTGGTACAATATACTCAGTGCAATAAGGGGCTCACTTTTCAGTAATACCAGCATACTGAAAAAAAATAAAAATTAAAATTAAAAAAAAAAATCTGAGCCAAATCTAGAAATGTCCCCTTATTTTTTAGCTACGTAGTTAACTCCAATTGAACACTCATTGGAAATTCATTCAAAATTACACATATTGTGAAATACTTTGCTGATGTCAGTCAGCAGCCTCACTGCTGAACCAGTTCAACTATGTGTCCTAAAAAGTGCATATAAGTTCATGCATACTGTCTGTTTCCTAAGAACACAGAACACACACTTGTCTTCTTGATTTGGCTGCAGGTGGAGCAGACGCCACTTTCTGCTGCACCTTTGCTGCCCAATTAAACGAAATAATACTGTACAGAAGAGAATATAAGCATTTTCTGTAACACCCTAATGCTAAACCATCTGACAGTTGTGGTGTTCTGGCAGTTGTGGAATGTAACTAAACACCTACCTAAATATCTAAGTATATTTATGTTTCCATAGACAAAGCACTTCCCTAACTGAGGACGCTGATCCATAACAGACAGTGATACTACAGATTGCCAATACAAAGCCAAAGAACAAATAACCTGTTTGGAAAGACTATGATTTGTAGATCTAGGATCTTAGGAGAGTTTCAGCATGTTGAAGAACCTAATAGTGAAAGAACAAAATGTTTTATAAAACCTTAAATTATGTAAAATACTGAGATGTATTATCTGAGGCATTTTAAATAAGGGCATAATAAAGGCTAAATACTTCTGAACTGTCTCAGAAAAATTAATCCTTCTTAATTCATGCACCATTACTAGACTCTGATATTAAAATGCTGCCTGCCTTTAGGATGATGTAGTTAATAATTATTCACTTGTTTTAATTCATATTTTATGTACCATGTATTTTTACACAGCCCCAACAGTGGTGGCATCCAACAATTAAAAACAAGCATAAATTAAACACTCACTTACTGGCAACTATCTTCAACTAATTAAGTAAAGGACCTTCTATGATAATTAAAAGTTCCAAATAAGCCAATAGATCTCCTAGAAATCTTTAAAAAAATCTAAACTTTTCAATAGTACCTTTTTGGCAATGCCATGGAGGCATGCCATGTTAAACCTGTTGTGAAAATAAGAGCCAGATCATTTTGTCTCCCTGACAATGACTGGATTCTCCAGGACTCCACAGCACCATCCTCCCAGCACCACTTTAGCAGTAGTTAGTGTGTTAAGGCCAATGTCAGAAAAATTATGCTCAATTTTTTACCACTGGCTTTCTGAATAACTCTGGGAAAGAAAACTGGTATTTTGTATGCAAGTTCTTTGTCTCAAAGAAGCACCACGGTGCTAAGTCAGGGAGTTAGTTACAACATGATGTAGAAATTTCAAGTCTTCTATCACCCTTATTGCAACCACTATAGTACACTTTCCTTAACAGAGTTTATCCTCAAACATATTTGAGGATTCTAGTGTGGGTAGAGATCGAGAGAGAGAGAGAGAGAGAGAGAACTTGGGGAAAAAAGCAAACAAACAAAAAACAGGTACCTTTCTGGGATGGAATGGCTATAATAGCACCCATCATAGTTATTAAATTTTTGCGTTCCCCGAATAAGCAACAGCATGCAGTGTTAATCATCAGAGAACAGATAATGTCAATACACCCAGCATTCCATAGGCTTTTCTTGTAGCCACACAAGGCACCATGATGGCACCTGAAGAGAGGATATAGGATTTATAAACCTCTCAAGCACTCACACTCCTACATCTAGCACAGGAGGAAAAATTGCCAGCTATAACCCATACAAGAATATGCCGTGGGGAAGAAAAAAAAAAATAATAATAATATTTTTTAAAAAACAGACTTCATGGCAAATGGCCTCAGGAAAACAGAAGAAAAAAAATAGAAATTCAGACACTGTTCCAACAGATTTAAGTTACATAATTCTTTTAGGCCTAATTTTGGACCATACTGGTCCCTGGTCATCCTTCCAATGAGAATAAGAGATCACGGCAAAGATCCAACTCCCAAGTAGCTGGGTCTTAAGCTGATTGGGTTTGAAAAATAAAAATCAATACTACCTTTACCTTAGAATTGGCCACAAATCTTGATGCCATGAGCTACCTCCTGCTGTACAGAGAGAGAATTCATTGTATTAGCATACGATTGGTGAATATTAAATTATCAGTATGTGATATAAATACTTTTCATGAGTATGCTATGCTGCATAACCCATATTACAGACTGAAATCCTGGAACGTATTCATAACTTGGTTGCAGTGGGAAACTGCAAACTTAATAAAATATGTAAGAGTGCCCAGGAAACAAGATTCAAATATACAAAAGTATGAGTATAAAGTCCTGATATTTTGAAAAAATACCAGTGAAGTATGCTATTGCTTTTAAAGTCCTTTGACTTTCCTCTGGCAAAGCTGCTATCTGCACTACTCATCGATATTTAGATTTGAGAGACATGTGAGGAGCATATCTATATTAAGCACCCTGTCTAGGGATACCGAAATACATTTATATCAAGAAATATTTAGTCTCTTGTCTAAATTATTAGTAGAAATTTTAAACAATTTACCACATTTCCTTGGGTAGCCAATTAGAATACTACAAATAATTAATTTGTATCATACTTTTTGATTACCTCTCATGCATGCAAGAAGATACTTTTCAGACATAAAAGACAAGCGTATTCTTTTAAGAAAAATGGTCTAATAACTTAACAGCAAAAATAAATTGCTCACTTAGGAACCATGTAGGTTTCTCTCCAGTGAAATTCTGTATCAATCTGCTTCACATGGCAACCACCACATGTAGGCAAAAGAGTCCTGGAAATTAAATAAATCGTGCCATACAGAGCAAATAAAACCAAACAGTTCCATAGCACAAGTTCCATAGCAAGATGATGATAAAGCCAGATTTCACAGTGTTTCAGTCTCTCATATACTTGTTATATGTCCACTGTCACATACTTCCCATCCTGAACTGTACTCTATAAATCCACTTTTCACTTTAAAAGTTACAGAAAAAGCCTATGCAACAGATTTGATTTTGAAGGGTACATATACATACAGACCCATACATCCAGTGTTGAAATAAAAAGATTGTATTGCAATTTAAAAACCAACACATTGATAAATGTCAAAAATATTTTCATTTACACATTCTGACCATATAAGCAGTGTTTAATTCCATTTTAACTTAATTTATTTTCCAGAGCCTCTTATACCTGACTTATCTTGGCTTATTCTGATAAACCAAGTTCCCTAGGTCCCAGATCTGGTTTATCTAATCTAAGACACCCTGCCCAATTAATTCTCATTTATTTTGCAGGAGGATTTATTAGCTGGAGCATAATGACACACTTAATGCAATTCCTGGCCAACTCAGAAATCAGGCACAAGAACCTTGTATCTCCCTCCAAAAAGTTATATAGAAGCAAGTTTTGTTTTACCAAAATCTCTGTGGAGAGGTACTCTCTATTGCTGGTTCCTCTCCACAGCTCTCTCACCCTTCTTTTCTAAGCATACCTAGTTCTTGTTCTCTTTGCATCTACACCAGGCGGATTTCCTCTCCTTTCCCCTTGCAGCCAGGAACAGGCAACATCTTCACTACAAGATCTAAGTTTCATTTTTTACAAAAAGGAAGGCTGAAAAAACTCTTCATAGAACAGCAATGGTGAAAAATAAGGAGTCTATATTTACCTGCTTGAACCTGGACAATTTGGGGCAAATTTTCAAGAGAAGGCAAAGGTCATCCTGGTCAGCCCTGATACAGCAGACCCTCTCTGCCAAACTCTGATCACTTATTTGACAGTAAGATTTCATAATTATTTTAAATTCAGACTAGCAAATATTTTTTCTATGGGAATGAGCACATACTTTTAGAATTTTCCAAAGTAATTCTGCTCAAGTAGTTATAGAGAGGCAAAATTTGAAGCAAATGAAAAAAGATTCTGAATACTAAGTGTCCAGTAACACAAACAGGTACTTCAACATCCCATACCCAGAAAAGTTGACCTTGAAAACCTTCCTACACAGACAAAAGTAAATCAAATGTTCTTACATTCTGCAGCTTTTAATTTCTATATCAAATGAACAATCATTCTCCAACACATAGGGCAGATGTACTGGGGATGAGCATGCTGTGTACATTTCTGCACAGTGCTATTTCATGAAGACATCAAACACTTGGCCCAAAGAGAAAAAAGGCATCAAATAGTTGTTGCAACTCTCTCAATGGAAGAACAGCAACATTACTCAAAAATTTAGTATCTGTAGTTTATTTTATCCTCTTGTGCTCAGGCAGGTGGACGTTATAAAAAGGACTCAAAGCTAAGGTCACACAGGGAGCAATAAAGCAAGGGTTCAAATACTGCTCTGTGCCTGTATTTCAGGCATTATCTATTATTTTAGAGGGACAAAAGAGGACACCAACTCCTTGTCTGCTCTTTCATGTCACTGATAACACTTCAAGAAATGGTGTCAGTGCCAATGGTGAAGATACATTTTGTAATGTGGAAGCTGTTTCGCTAGGAGACAGACATAGGTCATCAAGCTGGGACTCACATGAACATATTAAGGGATGTTAATGCAGGGAGTGAAACCAAACAATTTTTTGACATTTTTAAAAGCTATTAAGTTTCTACAAAAAGGAGAAATGTCATCTTGCTGTCAAACAATATGACATTGTTTGATACAGCTAAAAAACAACAACAACAAAAACAAACACAGTGTCTCTCCCTGTGACATCCCCACCACCTCTCCTTCCAAAACAAAAGAAAAACACCCACCCTTCTATCTGGCTATGAAATTGCATCAAAAGTTACCAAAGACACATCCTCATTTGGAAGCAGCAAAATTTGGTCCAGGGGTATCTATTTTAAAGTACATGAAAGCCTAATAAGACTGGGAAAAGTTTTGTCTTCTTGCCTGAAAATTTTTCAAAGCTCTTATTTCCTTGTCCCATAAAAGAATGAAAATGACTTAGCTTTCTCTCTTCCCTCCCCCCCCCGCCACGTGAAGTTATAATGTAAACAGAAATCAGAGTGATTCCCATTGCTTCAATTCAAAATCACAGCCATTATCTTCATAATATTAACAGGGCTAAACATTTTTTATAATGTTCCCCCAAATTCATATCTAAATGTAATCAACAGCTTTGCTCCTCTGACACAATGGATTTACATAGCAATAGCAAACTTCACCTTTGCAGGGTAAAAAAAAAAAAAAAGTTTACTTAGACTTGGCCTAAGATTGTGGAGTTAATCATTACAGACACTAACAACTATCTATCTACTGCACATTTTGGTCACCCAAAAACACACACCAAAAATTCCTGTGTACAATGGTGACATGAAGAGCTTGAAAAGAACACTTAGAATGGCTGGAGTAAAATGCTTATAATGGGTCATATTAAAAGAAAATAATATTTTCATTATCAGTATAAAATAATCACTTAAGACTGGTGGATGTATTGAAGAAATACAAGTAATTAAATCTTTTTTCTTTTTTTTTTTTTAAAGAAAGAAAAAAGACATTTTCAGCACAATAATCCAGTCAAAAATGATATCCTTCCTAGATTCTATCTTAATTTCATGCATAATGAAATGAATAGAAGATTATCATTCCATTTCAATGGACAAGTGATCAGGCCCTAGATACCCTTGCTGTAGTGAACTTCACTACTGAATTTTAATGGAGGGAACTTTACAAGCTGATGTTAGATACTGTTCTGAAAATTGTTTGGGGACAAGTTACTCACACAGCAATGCTGTAACATTTTCCCAAAGGAAGGAAAAAATCATATTATCACTTAAATTAGGAACTTTATATCTCCAGCAGCATAAGGTGCAAGAAATCCAAGGTAACACTTGCACCTTGGTCTCCTCTGCGCTAATGTTATCAGGATTTCTAGATGGTTCTTTTTTCTTTATCTTTAAATGAAGTAGGGACAAGATGTAGCACTAAGTCTTATACTTCAGACTTGATCTTTTTAAAAGCTGAAAGTCCTGAGCTGCTTTAGGAAAGTAGAACCACAGAGTTCAGAAGGCACTCTTGTCAAAAACCTCTACATAGCAGACTTCCAATACGACAAATCAGTTCTTGTTCTTGCCATTGTTCTGCACAAGTCACTGTTTTAAGATCACTGAGGATGTTAAATAGATTTATGCAGGTGGTTTTTTTCACAAAATTTATTAGCTAGAATTTGAGTGGGTACATTAGGTTTAGGAGATGCATTACTGCCTCCAGTGGTGGGGAACATTAAGAACAAGCCCAATAGATACCAAGGCAAGTTTCTTACCTCTGTAATGTCACATATCTTATGTTCCTCAAGTTTTCTGCATTTTTTCACTCCTTCAAAACCCAATAAGCAACATTTAAGTAAAAACACTACACTTCATTGAATCACAGGATAAAGTTCTTCCTCTTTGATTGCTGATCACTCTTGTGTAGGAGGTCATAAACATTATCTAGAAAATAAAATTGCATACATGGACCACCTAAACATGCTATGAGATGCATCTTTGAATCCTAAATAAGCCTCCAATATTTTCTTGGAGGTATGTTCTGTGTCATGTCAGGCAGTACTGATGCTTTCACTCACTCTTAGGCTTTCTGCTGGGAAAGGAAAACCAGACTGCGGTTTGTGTTCTGCAGTATGTCCACATATTTAACAGGAAAAACAGCAACTGTTTTTTTTTTTATATATTTCAACTTCCCAGTTGGCAAATATTCTGCCCAGAGGGACTGCCACCAGGGTTTATGCCAACAGAAGTAGGAATTAACTGTGATTAACAGTTTCCATGATTAACAGAATAAATTCCCCTTCCTACAAATAAGAGTCTGGATTCTATCAGAAAGGATATAGCACAGAAAAGCTATGACAAAGGCACATCCTTACACTCAGGTGAGCTGGGGAAGTGACTCTTCAGAGGAGCTAATCCTGTTAACTGTGGACACTTAGCAGAGCTCCCAGCACCATCTCCTCCTGGGACTGTTCTCTGCCACCCAAGCAGTAATCCTCCTCAGCTCCAGGCTCCTGCTTCACTTCCTCTTGCTCCAGCCTCTTGTCATCTCAGATCTAGTCTCTAAAAACATAACTGAGCTAGAGCTCTCCTTCATTGTGATTGAAACACATCTATAGTATGTTCCTCAGTAAAACTCCAGAAGCAGCCTGTATGACAATGGGATTGCATTATGTGCACAACTACAAAAAGTCATGCCTTACTGTTCTCAGTGTAAACTACATTCAGCCTTACACTCTTCTTTCACAAACTTTGCTGTTTTGGTGACAACTTCTCACCTCCTCATATTCAGCAACCATTTCTGCCCTTCACAAAATAAAACCATAGTACAGAGTGAATGATGAAAAATCAGAAAACATGAGTGGATACACTTTTCACCGATTCAGTTTGCCTGGCTGCTTCTACCTCATCTAAACAATGAGAGAAAATGTCCTTTACAGTTCCTGGATAGAGTTCATTCTCTGCAAGCAGCCTCCGTTTTTCCTTTGCAGGGAGAGTAGGAAAGGGTTACATGTTATACTCACTCAACTATTTCAAATTCTCACTTTGTATATCTGATTGGGATACATATCTCATGTAGATTCATTCTAATCTCATCCATGTTCTTTCTTTATTGTAGCCACAAATTGCCCTATTTCAGGGAAGCTGAAGACATTCTTTTGACATAAGTCTACTCCTCCAGAAAATGCTCTACAATAGGGACAGGCTGTAGACAGCCTGGAGAAGTGATTTACTTCCCTTGAGTAGAAGAGAAGCTTGGAGAGATGTGCCTCCTTGCATGTTTTTTTTTTTTTTTTTCCTGCCCTCCTTAGCTTTTCTCACTATCTCTGTAGCTATTCATAAATACATACTTGTTACTAGTGGTACAATACTGTCTCTGTGACATCCACAACAAAATTGATCTGGGTCGTAAATCAATAGTGTTGTGAAATGCAAGAATGCTGAGCTCTCATAGAAATCTCATCCAAGTTATGCTTTACAGTACAACCATGCATGCAACTGCCACGATTGTCATCTAAAGTTTTTCCTGAAGCTTAAAACCAAATTACGTTAAGTATTTCCTTCCCCACCCCAACTAAATATATAGACATATATTCAGGGCTTCCCATTAGTGACAGAGCTGGGTCAATATCACTCACAAGAAAACACTTACCTAAGTGCTACAAGTGCTAACACTCTCATTAAAGACCTGAGCTCACAGAAGTCACTGGCACCCTCTCAAATGACTTCATGCTGTTCACATCAGGCCCTGAAGTACCTCAGGAAACACCTATAGTACTGAAAATTACTGCCATTTCCAGTGAGAGCCTTGTATTGGTTTTACATAAAGTATTTATGAGAAAATATTGAACTGTATTTCACAGTGACTCAGTAAATAACTCATGTCATGCTCGGTGCTTTTGGGTGGTAATTAAAGATTTAAGGCATTCAACAAAAATGTCATTGCTTAATTAAAACCAATAAAAATATTTCCACATTAAAATATTTGCTTGTTGCCACTCCGACTTTGTTCTAGGTGTACTATAGGATTTTTGTGGCTAATCTTACTTAAAGCAAGCACTAAGCTATTTTTCCCTGGATGAAAGCTTTAAAAATCATATTGCCTTAATCTTCACCATGTTAAGAATTTTAATGTGAATTTATTCTTCAAATGTGTGGTCCCATATGCATTATTTAATTTCATTAGAGATAATGGGCAAATTGATACTCACTATATTTTCATACTGCTTGTATTTCTTTGTTGGAATTGTGGAGCTATAATCTGGTTATTATCAGACAGAGCATTACAGACTGCATCAGCGTCTGACTGGCTCCCAGGTCCCTCTCCAGTAGTTCTCTGGTCTATAAAACCTGTGCATACTGTTTCTACCTCCAAAGCAGCAGAAAAGTGACCTCCCTCCTCCCCGTCCCCCCAGGCAATTGACTCAATAAGTAACATTGACTGGTGAATTAACCTTGCAGAGGGCTTAGTTTGGTCACGTGCTGAGCAACCACATACTCATTAACACAAGAGAGACAAAATGCCAGAAAGGAAAGAAAAACCCTGAATCCATATGTATTGTCTCAGTGAGAAACATTAAGTGGCATTCTGTCATGACACAACTTCAAAGGAACGAATTACGTGTCTAAGATATCTTCATATGATGCATTAAGGATTTCTGAATAACAGAAAGATTCAGAAGCATATTCTAGATAACCTAATGGAAAAAAGGTCACATGGACCTTGATTTATGAGATAGAATGTCTATCCCTTTGCCTACTAACTCCTATTTTTTGGACTACTGCCATAAAATTATAAATATACATTATTTTAAAATACCTCAGTTAAGTATTTGTATATCTTCAGTTTGGTCTCTTTCCTCCTTCTTCTTTATCCTGGATGAACAGTATTTAGCCATATTCTGTGCAAAGAAAATGACAATTTCTACAAAACAAAACTTTGCAAAACCTTCTTAGTGAACCAATATATTTTCACAGAACAGATGGATTCAAAATGTAATTTTTTCACTGTATCACAAAACATTCTTCCAACATAGATATTTGAGCTAGATCCATTTGGGCTAGCTCCAGCACCGTCATCAGTCTAACTATTCCAGTAAAACACTTAACTCCACTCAGCTAAGTACAAGTCAGAGACTTTCTTGATGTTCAAATATCCCGTCATTGAATTCCTGTTCTCTACTACTTTTATTCTCACATTCAAAGAAGTTTAAGTAATTAGTAGGTTAGGCTTTTCTGTGTGTGTGTGTTGTTTTTGTTGTTGTTGTTTCTTTGTTTTGTTTTTGTGTTTGTTTGTTTGTTTGTTTTTCCCCCTCTAGCGTAACTGTGATGGCAAATTCAATCATATCATGAATTTTCAGGTGTAACATATTCTATATTTTAATTTCAGCTAATAAAAAGTTAAAGTATTAGTAATACCAAATATTTTGGCTGACCCTAGAATACCATATTTCCACTTTAAATGGTGGTATACACATTTTCATTAATTCGCGTCTTTGCTTCTTAGCATCCTAATTTCCTCATAGACTTCACTTTTTCTATCTTTAAGAAGCCTCTGATCTGTTCTGCACCTTAAAATATTTAATCTTTTCTGATTTGATATAATCGTTTTTGGTGGGTTCTTTTGAAGCCTCCATTGTATTTATTGCTTTGCTATCTCTCTTTATTTTTACTTTCAAAGAGCTTTCTTTGTTCAGAGACAGACTTTACTACATTACTTTCCCAATGTTACCTTCCTGGCATGTTCATCTATGAGAGGTTTGCATCCTTTATTTTTTAATTTGAGGGGCTTTTAGGCTGCGCCAGCTTTTAATACTTACCTTCATTCTATGACATCCTTTATTGCTAAACGCAATGAAGATGTGTCCTCTTGTATTTGGTGTCTGTACCACTGTTGCCTCTTGAGATCACTCCCACTTCAACAAAGGTTAAATAAAGAATAGCCTCTTCTTAGAACAGTGGAACAAGAACCACTTGAAATGTTAATAAAACATCTCTCTGCTTTGTTGTACTGTGCTATTGATGAGTTGATATACAGCTAGTTGAAGTCTTTTATGTTTTGCCAATTTTCTCTGTCTCTTAAAATCCAACTCAGAACTATGCAAAGCACATCTGTTTTACTAATCTAAGGAAAAATACAGCACAGACTACTGATGGCAGCAAGTTGGCCATCTAACCTATCTGCATACTGCAAACTGCATACTCACACCAAAAACTTAGGGGTATGGTAGTTTTCTATCAGAATTTTTAACAATAAGTGGTGATACGCAACCTTTCAAGAACAACATGATTCTCTGATTCCCGTGGACTTTCTTCTGTATCTTATGTTTCTGATAATTGTCAACATCTGTCTCTAGGAACTGACGTGGAAGGGTTTATTTGTTTCTGTTGTTGTTTGCAGTTTTCATAGTATATCAAAAGCATCATCTAGTTTGAAACCAGGCAACAAAAGTAAGTCAGATGCTGAGCCCAGAAGTTGTCTGTGCCTCAAAGTCCATTACAGAGCAGATCATGGCCATTTGAAAGTATACAAGAATGTAACTTCTAACATAGTGGTACATAGCATCATTGCCTCTCTTAGATACATAGATTACATTCTTCTCTGACACAAAGATTTATCCAGAGGAAAAAAATCCCCAGCTGATTTATTCATATAGCATTAAGGCCTGTTTTTATGAGCAGCTAAAAAGGGATTTAGGACAACACAGGTTCTATACTTATTCACAATTCATAATACACTAGAATTATTTTCATTCTCACTCAAGGTCCTCTAATAGAGGCAAATATATCAATCACTGGGACTTAACACTTGTGCATCTCCCAGTAGATGATCTAAGCTACTGAAGTCAAGAGACTGGGAGAAAATTTTGGCTTTCGTGTTAAGGAAATTTAAGTTTTATAACCCTGATGATTTTCAACAACAGCTAGAAAATAAAACTCCCAAGCATCATAAACAAAAATTAAAATAAAACCTAAAGTGAATGAATAGTTTTAAGACGTGTAGATTTTCAAGCCAATTCCACTTCTAGGAGACACTGAATAAATGGTTTATGGCAATAAAATCTGCTGGGACACAAAAAGATGCTCTTTTGTCTCACCTTTTGAAGTCCTGCTGCAAGTCAAGGTTCACACATATTCCCTGTGTTTCTCACGCAGTTCATACTGCAGGAAGAGTTCACCTTCTGGCACCTCTCATCCATGATTCCCTGCTGGTCCACGGCACAACACAGACCCCTTTCTTTCCCGAGGCAAAACCAGAATTTGCAGGATTTTGCACTCTTGGGTTTTAGCCCCAGGAACTGAAATATTGTTTGTGCCATTTGGGGGGAGAAAAAAAAAAACACACATGCACACAAAAAAAACACTGCAACCTCTCACTCCCCACTTATCCCCCCCCAAAAAATGAGTACTACTTTGGATAAGTTCTTGGTACGCTTTTCAGGAGAGCAGATTCACATCCCCCTGCCCATCTTAGTTTTACCACCAAAAAAAATAAGTAAAAAAAAAAATTATAGCTCTGTGTCATGCTAAAAAATAAATGAAGTTGGTGCAGTTGCCTGGACAATACTTGTATGCACCTTCTTTCCATATAAAAAGGATCTTCATATTATGTATGTGTCAGCCAGCCAACCCTCATTTATAATTTCAAGGTCTGTTACTATTTTAAAGACAAGATCTGTGAAATAAAGAATACTCTTGAAGTTGTGCTGAGCTTTAGCAACTGTGTGGAAAATATAAAGTTTCTAAGTTTAATTCTTTGTATGGCTGCATCTCAGCATTTTCTTAAGTAACATTAAGAAAGGTTACCTACCATATTAGTCCTGATTTTTAGAAAAATGTCATCTTGGGGAAGGTGAATAGAGGAGAGTAACATCAAGATGAAATTACCAACAAAGAAATCCTACTTTCACTGAAATAAGCCCCACAGATATTGTAATGTAATTTCTTGTTAATAAATGCATTATTAGAATTTTTCCACAGAAGAAATCTCTGAATTTTAAACTCTCATAGATCTTTGTTCAAACTGTGTATGACAGAAACATTTTATATCAATTACATATTTCATTTTCACAGTTGGGTGAAACAATGATAGATTCTGGGTTTATTTCCCAGTAACTCAGAAACAATGATTAAGATTATTAAAACTCTTTCCACAGTACAAAATCTTGACAATGTAATGTTACATGCAGATCCATCAGGAAGAGGCCTTTGTTCACCTCACTGATGCAGTGGGGGTTTTACTTGTACCTGGCTGCTGAGATCCGAGGTTTGAAGGAGTGAGAATTTACACAGAGACTTTCTGAACCATGGAATACTCTTTCCCTCCCTCCCTCCCTGCTCACATAACCAAGATTTTGAAGTTGAACTAATGGGGGTTCCTTTTAGACCTCTTCTGTTGCTATTAGAGAGCAATCCACACAGCACAGCAGCTTCCAACCCTGTGCACTAATTTCAGCATTAGCAAGTTGCTTACCTTCCGCAGACCTGAAGGTTACACAGGTTACTTACTAAGAGCCCAAGGGCTACATCCAATCTGCATATAAACCATAGACATTTAATATGAGTGCTCAGAACCATATTTGGTTGTACTTTATCCTTACACATTATGCAGATGGAACATAATTCACTGTGGTTCAAGTTCATTAGTGGCACCAACCAGCAGTTCTGCTGTTTTGTCCCCATCCTTCAGTTACAGGAAGAGGGCAGCTGGAGCCCACATTATATGACTCAGCAGGTCTTGTTTGGCCCTTGGGCTGCACATTACACGCCCCTGCTCAACTGTTTGATGTGCTGAACAATCTCCGATTTCCAACTGGGGATGTAAACTGATAATGAGATTGCTTTTATGCTCTAAATCTCAGTGGCATTATCACAAAGGCCATTTTCTGGCTTTTGCAGTTGCCTGAAAGGGAAAGGCAAATAAGCAGTAGAGGTGAAAACAGAATTGTTGTGTAAGTTACAAGGCAAACACAAGCTGCTGATTCAGCAGAAAGTGCAAACTGGTTGCATTTTTTTGCTTTTTTCTGATATGTGTCACATTGAGTATTTGTTTAAAATCCTGTTCAGGTGAGGTGGGCAGGCACAAAGGATGTTGCATTATGTTTCCACCAGCATCTTGGGAACAACACATAAATGCTGTAAATGCCTTGCAAACATTAAAATAGCATAGTAGGACATATGATCATTTTGTATACGATCACAGTATGCCAAGAGATCTACATCAGCAACAAAACCAATGATCTGTTAAATGCAATATTAAACAATCTAGCAGCACTTCTCTTTCCAGGTGTTATGACAGTCCATAATTACTTCTCTGATTCTCACTTAACATTCGTGCTATAGCATCATTTCTGGTTGTCAGGCATCGTGTAATTGTATTTTAAAATTTGCTAAAGAAAGATAGTCTTGAGAAACCATAAGCAGCAGGGGCCAAATTTTAATAAGAATCTCTGTTAATGTCACTTCAACAACATGAGTCCCACTATTTTAATCACAGGGGGTCTTTAACACGCCTTCAGGGACACACAGTTAAAGCCAAGAAAAATGTCACAATTATCCACCGACTACAAAGAAAGAAAAGTAATGAAGTTGTTTAAGCATTGCTAGAAAATTATACTCTTAATTAGAGCATTTGAACATTTTATACTTCTCACTTCGGTAGTGAGCAGTAATGACGTATATATTTATATCGGGGGTAAACACACAAGACACTGACCTTTACTAAAATTAACTGGTAATGAGTCTGTTGCAGCATCCCTGAACTCCAGAGACAAGTCTGTGCTGTCCTGCCAGGCTGGCCACGCTGCGTGTCTCCTTGGTCCGCTGCCACCTGCCCTGTCACACATCACACTTATGTCACACAGGGAGCATGTCAGAGAACCCTTCCCTAAACTATGTGCACCCTTATCCAGCGATGGCCAGTAAAGCACTAGAAGAGATCTGTGCTTCTCTGCACACAAAGGTATGTAGGAGCTAGGCAGGTGGAGTGATACACAGCCTAGTTAAGTGAACATGATGGGAAATTCCAGGTGGCTTCAAGGGGGACATTAAAAGGTATATGCCACAAACCCACACTCTTCTGGGTTTGTTCTTTTTCTGCTCAGTTAGAAGCCTATGTGATGACTGAGACAAAACTTAGCAAAAGGAAACTTGAGTTTTAAATGTCTCCTCTACGAAGGGTCTGTACAGTCAGTAGTGAACCTTCTAACTTCTTTCACTGAAAAAAAAAAAAAAAAAAAAAGAAGAAGAAAAAAAAAACTCTGGCTTTTCACCTGCACAAAACACTGCACAGCTGTAGTAGCAGGGCATGAATTGCAGTGAAGTATGCATTCCTACACAATGCCATTACATCCTTGAATTCCACATTTATTTTAAAAGTCCTTGAACAATACTGTGAGGAAGGAGGAAAAATAAAAAAATAAAATAGTACCCTATTGA
Source organism: Aythya fuligula (assembly GCF_009819795.1). Classification (NCBI taxonomy): domain Eukaryota; kingdom Metazoa; phylum Chordata; class Aves; order Anseriformes; family Anatidae; genus Aythya; species Aythya fuligula. The sequence goes on from NC_045562.1 coordinate 40,409,959, forward strand.
GAAAATGTCTCCCAAATTCTTCCAAAACACATAGCGTATCAGAACACCAGTATGATTAAACTGTATGGTATTATACTGACCACTGCATGTTGCAGGTGAAGTATGCCATGCCAAGTATTAGAGAGCAAAGTGTACACAGCTGAGAGAAAATAAGGATTGGGCAGCAATAACCAGCTACCTCCATGGATCATATTTGCTTCATCCTTATCTAATCCCTGTGCAAGACCTTAACTGCTGTTTTGAAGTTTAACACGTCCTCCTGATGAAGACTCTGTCTTTTCTTATGTTTTGGCACCCATATGATTTCTATGGGTACCTCAATGTTTGCACTTTTCACTTGCACATATGTTGTTCCAAGCTGGTTACCATCTTCAGCTTTATTAGTACCAGATGTACACAGCTGAACTTGACCATCTAACTACAAATGTGTGACTGGTTTGTCAAGCTTTGACTGACAGAGTCCATCCTGAGTTTCCAGAAGCCACTAATAAAAACTGGAATGACCCACCAAGCAAACATCCAGGAAAATAAAATTAAACTGTATGAGAACTCAGTGAGTGCACATACATTTTAGATTGATGAAGGGGTTCTTTCAAGAGTGATGTTGGTCCTGTGTCTATACTTGGTGTCCCATGACACTCAAGCCCTTCCCCTCTTGGTGGAAACAAGAAACATAGAGCAGCTGGCTCTTAAAGCATGCCCAGTGGATATCAGGCAACCAGTGTGAAATTCGTGCTGAAAAACACAGCACGGATGCAGGTTTAGGAACGTAACAGATGAAATGAAATCTAACCTCACCCCCAGTTAGTAAAGAAAATGCATTGAGTGAGTTCAGCTTCCCCCACACACAGAGAATGAATGAAATGACTTGACAAAACTGTATTGAAGGGAGAGAATAAATGGGAAGGTAAACAGAATAAAATATTCTTTCTCATTTTTGATAATAGTTCCAAAAATAACAAAACTAACAATCATATCACAAAATGGAGAACAGTATGTAGCTCAGTAAGGAGAAATACTGTCACCAAGCAAATCCAGGAAAGATATTGTAAGGAACTTATTCCCGTTTTGGTTTCTTTCTTCTGAGAACGGGGTTACCATCTAGAACACAGTTAAGAGAGTGATGTACTGACCTAATCCCTGGTCAAGCTGAAAAATCCTCCAATTTTTTATTTATTTATTTTTTAAATCCCACAGCACATAAGGCAACTGTGGGCCAGGTTTGGAAGAGGGTAAGCATTTTTTTTAATATATTTTGTACTGATAGAGGGAGAAGGACAATGACTTGGCATTTATTTGAATTCCTTACATCACAGATCAAATCCACAAATATTCATAAATGTCATTCTACCAAATGCAAGACTGCTGAGCAGAAAATATCTCACTATCTGATAACAGTACTACTTGTTTAATTAATGTAATGGAGAGACAGGACAGTATCAGACTAAATAAACAAGCTGCTAATCTTAATGGGAATGTGTTTTGAAAGTGAAATGAACTTCTGATCTATTGATGACTTTCATTATTCTAAGAATAATGATGGCATACTCAAAAATACTCATGTGCGCAATTTTGCTTTGCTTTCTTTATGTAATTTTCTTTACAAGCCCATCTAAGTTATTATTTATGTATTTATATGGTGCTTACCTTTGTGGAAGAGAGTAACTTATAACCTAAGGCTGCATACTATCAGAATAGATCTCAACTGCATACATCACACAGAAAACTACAGCATCTCCTTCAGCTTTGTGCAACACATATTTACTCAGGTGGAATTTAATTAAACTGAACAAATTAAATTTGACTACTGACTCATTTCAAAGCATTGGAGCAGAGAAGTAGACAGTGACACTGGAACAATTTGCAACCATCTAGGACATCACCATTTCTCATTAGCCCTTTATTAGCCATTAATAATTTTGTGAATTTAAATTTGATTTGTACAGTGTAACAAGTAAGTTGAGAGGAAGCATACCTATTAAGGTATGCATTTCAAGAGGTCCCTCAAAATGTGGAAATACCAAAGTACACACTTTTTGACAAGTATAAGGAACTGTTGTATTGGCTAAAACATATATTATTTCATTTTCTTTGATTTACTAGCCTTTCCTTCACCTACTAAACATAACCTGCTGACCCTTTTTCTATATCCACATTATACAAACTGAGGCTAGAGCACTTTGTACACACATTTATGTTCTTATCAAATTATAATTACAGGACTTGCAGAAACAAAATTAGTATTCAAAAATTCCTTTGCCTCTTTTGAGTTTGTATTTATGTCTTTGATTGTCTTTACCAGTCAGATGCAACTCAAATTGAAATCATCAGTGAGCAGTTGTAAAAGGTCAGTACAAAGGCTGTTTGATTAACTGCTCCATATACTGAATCTGGTGCAACCCATGTCAGCTTCAGTACCTAAGCAAAATTTCCCAATCAGTTGATTTGCTTAATTCTTGTACAGGGCCACCTCACAACCTGTGGCATAAACAACTGATAAATGATTTTATGATTCTAACCTGTGATAAAAAGCCTCCAGTGAGGAAGGTCTTCCAGCCTCCATGAGTATTTAATTTCAGTGCTTAATTATTCTTACATTAGAAATTCTTTCTACTTAAACTAGTCTCCTTTGATGAGGTCATCACTGGACATAACTCATTCCCTTAGATCTTGAAAAAATCTTTTGTATATTTGAAAATTGTTCCTGGGTCTCTTTTTTACAGTCCTTTAGAAAAATCAACCCCAGTTCTCAGAGAGCACCATCTTCTGGATGGTGCTTTGGAGCCCTCTGAACCTTCCCCTGATTCTCTCTTGCAAAATAACCTGTCATCATACTCCTCTGGAGCTGGGTGGCTCTGCACAGGATTGGAGGTTGGGCTCTGATCCTTAGTAGGGTCTCTAGACACCTTCAAAATGCAATCACTGCATTAACTCTGTAGTAACTGAAGAGCACTAGGTACTGATGGGGGATGGGTGCAAAAAATAATCCTGATATGGTATATCCCCATAATTTTCACGGCAGACAATACACGATGATTTCCAACATGATTTTATTCTTACACACTAACAGAGCTATCTTCAGTATGGTTTTACAATTTCATGTGCAAAAACATAGAAGTCATACATACAGATATATGAGAGAAGCACAGAGCTACTGTTTTACATGGTGGAGGTCTGTGGAAAACCTCTACGTCTAGTGCTATAATTCAAGAAGCCAAGACATACTCTCATTACATGAAGAAAAGCCCATGGCTAACCACAAAAACTGTAAAACCAGGTTATTTAATTTCAATTGCAATTTATCTGTGCAGAAAAAGCCAAATGAGGACAGACTTGAAGAGCACAGCCTTTTGTATAAGTTTCCATGCACTTTGACGACAGGAAGCTAATAGAGCTATCTCTCTGTTTTGCATGAATAATACTTGTTACCAAGTTAGTTTGATTAGATTTATGCATCGTTCACGAGCTAAGTCTCATCGACATCAATACATGTGCTAAGCGTAAGCTTTCCTGGAACAGTTTAGACAACTAATTTGCAGGCAATTTTTTGTGTGAATTGTTTGGTTTATGTGTTCTGAGATTTGGATAGTGGGTGGTTGCTAATTCAGGATGCACTGTTTCAGTTTTCATATTGGCTGACAACCTTCTTGCAAATAGTAACAAATCCTCCACAGCCCCCCAATGAATGTCCAGGAGGAATTCTTAGATGCATAATTGATCCATCACAAATAATTAAAACATCTGAGACATGTGAACATTTGTATGATTAACCAGAAGATGCTAGAAGGCTCATGACTGATGATTAGTAGCTCACTATGGAGCACAGCTATTCAAAATTTGACACCTGTCCTCAGAAACAGACTTGCATTTATGAATCTGATCTAAAACATTTGTTTATTTTTGAACCAGCTGTGGACACTATCTTGGAAACTATTTTTACTACTACATCAAAGTGCACAAAATAGACAGTGCAGATGCTACAGTCATAATATCTGGCTAGGACAAATCAACAGATTTTATACAAAGCTGTACTCCCTTTGACAACTGCTGAGATTTGGACAAAGACAGTGAACAGACAGTTAATAGATCTTTTGAAGCTATTGAACAGTTAACTAGGCAGGGTCTCCATCTTTTTACTTTCAATATTAATGACATAAAGCAACATAAAAGAAGCATTCCAACTTTTTAAAATTATGAGCAAGTGGGAAAGGGGCACGATAATACCTGTGAATAGATACAGAAGGAGTTAATACGATAGGCCACTTGGCTTGAATAGACACAGCCCAGTGAACACTTTGGGAATAAAGGAAGAATATGGAATTATTTACAAATAAAAGAGTGCACTAATGCAATTGATAAGCATAGATGAGCTCTGAGAATTAAAACATTGGCAAATGTTAATCACTAAAGACAACTGCAAGGGTTATGAAAATACAAGCTGTACAAAAACTAGGAAGCAAAACAATTGAGCCCCTTCCTAGATTCTAGAAATGTCACTTTTCAACTGTGCGTGCTCTCTCAGAAAGCTATAATGTATTCAACAGTGAAAAGCATACTTATGTAATGCTAAATAGTGTGCAAACAGTTCAACTGAGCATTTACATGGCACTTCACCACTTTTTTCCTCTGAAATGCTTAAAAATTAAAGTCCTATTCTGAGAAACACTTTATACAGCTTGAAACCAGTTCTATTCACAGCACAGTTAATTGGGCTACTCAGAATAAACGATGTCTGGTTGTAAATACTTGCAGGATCATCCCTAAAAGAGACAATATGACAGGTTTGGATCTAAATGTTAAACGTTACCTAATCAAACACTCAAAAATTATCATAATAAGTCATTCAAGCAAAGTAAAGCATGACTAGATGAAATTACTTAAGATATGTTGCATGTATAAAAATAAATTATTAATTTAACCCATTCAGCTTGGTACAGGTGGCAGAGTAAAAAAAAAATAAAATAAAATCAAGGCGGTCATTTAGGAATCAAAACCAAATGAACTTTAATGCAATGGACTTTATTCTGATAATGCTTTTATCATAATATTTGGACTGTGCAAGGTATTTAACAATCTTCCCACCAAATCCCTCTGTCTACCATTCAACACCAAAAAAAATTTAGTGTGTTTTTTTCTTTCCAATAATATCTCCAGTTGTAATTTTTAAGGAAAAAGTGAAGACTTGGCTGTCTGCCTTCTTGGACTTTTCACAGTTCAAATTAGGAACGTATTATGCATATTAATGTCTTGGAAGATAAACAGGTTTGTTAAAGTCTCCTTCAAGGTTTACAGTTTACAGTTTAGAATTTAATCAGTTATTTCCCCAAGTTTATACATCAGAAAAGACATCACAAAAGCAGTGATAGGTAACATTTTCACTACTACCCTCACTGACAAATTCATGTTTATGTATATCTTCAAAATCTATCATCTGTGTAGGGTTATTTGCTACCTTTTTTTTTTTTTTTTGGAAGGCATAAATATTTTTTTCAGTTGATTATTTGTGAACAATGTAAAGAGATACAGCAAACCTATGATTTTCTACATGGTATTGGATGCAACACTTAACATTGTTATAGCCTTCAAAGATTACCAAGAAAATAATTTATCCACTTTTTTTTTTCAAAATATATTTAATTTTTCTCTGTTCATAGACTTCATGTGTAGTTATTTTCCTTGCCTTCTCCAATGTGTGGCAGGTTCCTTTTGTCCTTTGTGTGTACTTCACTACAACAGTAGGTTAAAAAAAAAAAAAAAAAAAAAAAAAAAGGAAAGTGTAACTATAATCCCGTCCCCCCCAAAAAAAGTGGTTTTTTTTTTTTCACTACTTCTTCAGAACAAGTATGACTGTAGTACAAGATTTCACACATATTACACCCAAACCATTTCCAATAGATCACTTCTGCAGGGGTTAAACAGTAGTCAATTCTTATGGCATCATTCTCCTAGGACGCCACCGCTAGCTGGAGTGCTAACTAATACACTCTTGGCTATCTACAGATTCATTGTATTGGTCTTGAGGGACAGAGTGTATGTTTCAACATCTTCAGGAGATGGAAAAATGGTTAAAACTGTTGTAGAGATTATTTCAGCATAAGACACATCTACTTCAGATCTTATTTCTCTAACTCTTTTGGAGGCCAATGGAAAAACACCTGCTGAAGAGGAAAAATGATTGTTTTGAATTTACTACACTCAGCAACTATTCACAGCTGCTGAGCACTCCAGAAGCTGACGAAGCTCGCATGCAAGAGGTAGGAATACATTGACAGTTCCTCATCAGTTGGCAGCAAAACTTCCACCCTTCCACATCTATATCTTGTTGGTGAGAGAGTGACTGACACAGTCCCTTAACTGAAAGATATTAGCATATCTTTAGATCAGTAAAAGTCTCTGTTTTGCCAGTGCTTTCTTACTGCTGCTGTCAACCACCACAAGGATCATAAGTCTCTTTTGTCTATATATTTTATTGATGGACACGATAACCACAACATATACACTTTCATCGTTCAATAGGATCAATACTCCTTTAATGTTGCTTTAACACTGATTTAAAGTTGTTTTATCTTTGGAGTTTCTAGTGGGAAAAAGATTCTCCAACTAGTTATAGATTGAGTCCTTCATATAACACAGCTGCAATTTTCCCAAGAGTAAATCCAGAGCAGAAAATCTGGCTAAATTTTTTCTTGACCAAGTATTGCATGATCTCACTAAAGTATCAGGTTAAGTCTATAAAATACAGAATAACATTTACATTAAAAAGAAAGTGCTACACATTGATTTCATTGACATCTCTGTTGGTTACTCTTTCTGTGACCATGGACAATTAATTTACTTTCTGTTTTACTTCATTTCTGTATTGTGAAATGAGTTCTTAAGAAACATTCAGTTATTGGTTATTGTAGGTTTTTGTGAAAAGAGGACTGGAAAAAATGGTTTATGTTAATCAAATGAATTAAATAGGCCTGCATTTTTATACATTTAAATGCCTAATTTAAATTCTGTGCTCTTCAGAAACAGTAGCGGGGAAAAAATGTTTTCTGATGTTCAGTCTTTTCAAAAGTATGTTCAGCAGTGTCCATCAAATATGTAATTGAATAAATAATCAGGAAAATTAGTAGAAATAATCAAATTCTTCTTCCGGTAGAAACATTTCAATGGGTATTTTGCCATTTTTTCTGAATTTATCCACCTCTCTAATTAAAATGCCTCTATAAGTCTCGTCCTGTAAGTCTTCAGCCTCAGAAACTAGGAAAAAAAATCAGTTGACCCTACAAAGTATGGTGAGGTACCATTTTTTTTATGGCCTTCAAAGCAAAATTTTACAGGCCTTGCTAGGAGAGGGGGAAATGAAAGAGTATTCATTTCCAGAAAACTTGTCATCTGATACCTATGGCTATATTTATCTGAATCTATGTCTAGAGTGTGGGGCAGACCTGCACTCTTACTCCATGATCATCCAACCAAATGCAATACAGCTCTGCTCCAGGTTTGTACTCCTGGTTTTCTTCTAAAGAAATGCATGGTATAAACAGGAAAAAGAAGCCTATTATTTTTTTTTTTTTTCCTAGACACGGCTACAGAATGAGCATGCATTTATTGCTTGGATTTTGATAGTCTTCAAAGCCTGCAAAAAGGTATGTCTAATGGTAAATTAAACTATTTAGTTTCATGTTTTATCATTTTTTTCGGGCTCTCTGATCCAACAGCATTTGAAAATTTACTAATAGGATAAATATGATTTAATTAAATGTGCAAATGATCTCTGTCTTATTAACTTCCTAAAGGGTTACTAACATCATGAGTTAGATCCTTGGAAATCAAGAGCAATCAGTTCATTTTCAGGAGGTAACTAACCTAGGTGATAACACTGAAGTAGAATATTCAAATAAGAGATAAATGCAAACTTTTCTGAATTTTTCCTTCCAGAAGCACTTAAAATAAATATAATAACAAACAGAGAGGACTAAAACAAAAGAAAATCTTACTTCAGAATTATTAGAGGACAGAAAAGAGAGGATATTGCTTTTTGGAATAAAGCTTATTCTTCTGTGAAGCAAAACCATGTAAATAGTTGCTACACAAATACATCTGGGCATGGAGCAGACATATCCAGCACAGACATGTAGCTTTTTTAACACGTTCCTGCATCTGTCATCTCTTAAGCCTCTCCAACACAGGTCACGTAGAGAAAGAAGCAGATGTCAGGAAGGAGTTTCATTTACATCTGCTCTTGCCCAGCACAGTCTCCAGCAGAGACAATATGTCACCAGCTTAGGTCTGAGCATTTTGGCTGCTCCATTTCTGCCTGGAAATGATTGGACTATTACACAGGGTTTGGAAGCAGCTCCTTCCAGCCACCTGATGAAATGATATTTTGGGATGTTGATTTACATTGAGATTAATCACAATCATGACCATGGAAAACTGTTATACAGTGATTTCATATTAACATTTATTAGTATATATGAAGTCAAAGAAGACAGAGTTTGTATTTTTGGTATTGGGTAAAAGTAGCCATACTGCTATTATTTATTGGCTGCCTCAGTTAAATGATTAGATGGTTATTTAATGTAGCTAGGTGGTAAGCCTTATGTCATTATAATTATTCAATTGTTACTGTCCTAAATAAAGTGGACAATTTGGATCAGGAGCCTGAACATCTGACAAGCTGTGTGGTGTCTAGATCCAAAGTTGTGTTTTAGCACTCTATACATATGTGGGCAGCTGCACCATTTCAGATGTAGATCCAGCTTTGGGTTGGAAGACACCAGGCTGGTTTGAACACTTGCTTCCAAAGTCTGGCAGATTTCAGTGTGATGGTTTTCAGTTAGGTCCATTTTTAACAAAAGCAAATGCAAATGAGAAGCTACCCAGAAATAGCACTGCATATCAATTTTCTACATCAATTTATAATGCAGTGGAAACAGATGGTACATTCAGGCATTGTCAGAGAAAGCCATTTGGGTTTTGGTTACTATTCCTTTTTTTATTTTGATGGTATATTTAATCTATTTCCATAGCTGACATGTTTCAACACCTGTATAAAATAGGATACCACTGTGAGAACATGTAAACTCATCTCGGTAACATATGCAGCTTTCTGAATCCTGAACTGATTTCCTGACCAATGGCATATATTGTAAAGACTACCTCTTTCTGATGGTTCTCAACACCATTCACTTGGTTTCCACTTGGAGAAAGAAAAAGTAATTTATCAGGGACCATGAGAAGCCATTTCCAAAATCATGAAAGGTTCTTTCTATTTTTAGAAGCCATGCTTTGTGTTAAAGATGAGTCATTGGATCATTTATTTTTACATTGTACTCCACAAAGTATTTGTATTCTACATTTTCTACAGTATTTATATAAAAGGCTAGTATGGTTATCTAAATTCAGGACACATATCTCAGAGAAAAGATTAATTCAGATAGAGCTTGGGGCAACACACAGTTTATGCAATTTACCGCCACTGCTTTCACTGCATCTTTTCTGGTTAATTCAGCTGCAGTAGAAAAAGTGACCAATGTTTTTTCAGTGGAGGAGGGGGATGCTTTCAGGGTTGCTGGGACATAGACTGGTTTTGCATAGTCCTGAAGTAACTCCCTCTAGCATCCACAGCTAGTCAGAAATTCCCCAGTTAAAAGCTTTCATCGGAACTTGTTCATTTGTGAAGAGATTTAGTCACTAAAATCCACAAAATATCTTATGCCCCAAACAAAATTTCTGGTCATGATGAGCAAAAGCAATGCAAAGGGCCCAGCTGTCTATTGTTAGCACACACAGAAGCTGGTTTAATTTTGTGGAATGAACCTTAGTTTTCCATGTTCCAGTGGTCCTCACTTGCTGTTCTCTCCCACCCTCTTCAAGTCTTATCCTACCTTGTATTCAGTAATTACTTCCTTGAACAAATACTTGAATTCCAATCTCAGTAAAATGATAAAATTACCAAACTAGAAAGTATTTCATCTTCTTGATCTTCTTTCTACCCTCAAGCCCACAGTATTGAATCTTTAAATTACAGAAATTCTCTCAGAACAATAAAACTATTTCCCTTTAAGCAAAGTTTCTCGTTATGCAATAAAGAGAAAATAAATATACATCTTCTTGAATTGTTGACACCAGCTCTAACAGCATAAGATTCTGAATATCCCCTCCACTGCATGGTAATTTTTTTTTTTTATCATAAACCATTTTTTCTTCTGTATCTATCATAGATAAATAAAGAGTAATGTGAAATATTGTAATAATTCTTACATCATCTAAGACATATAGCAATTTTGGGAACTCAGAGAGAGGGTCACAATAGGTTGAGAATGACATCCTCAAAAATAAATCCTGACAACTGTAAAGAAAAAAAAAAAAAAAAAAAAAAAGAAATAGAAAATGGAAGAGTTTTTATTCTGTGCTCCATAAAGAAAGGAGGGAATATGATTTAGTTCAATAAAGCACATGAAAGGGGGAAAAGATATGACTTAACTGAAACAGTGTAATTAAGAAAAGGATCAAGTAACATTCTGTGGGGTATAAAACAAATTATTTAAATTTTATATGACTTGATTCTCCCATTCTGTAAAACAGGGAATATACTTTCTTATTTACTTGTATTTTTACAGCATGAGGTCTCTACAGCAGGCTCTATGGAGCCTGGCATAATCACAGCTGCAGTCTCTAAATTCTACAGTATTAATCCATGAACCTTAACTGTTATGTATTTATGATGGCATAGCCTACTGGATTAGTACTGCTGGTAACACCACTAAGTTTACCACCAAAATGTTTCAAGTGGGTTTCTCAGTATAGACAATCAGTACAGAAGTATAGAGAGTACATGATTAAATCTCACTAGATGTGTTAACCACAGAAACAAAGCATTGCCTCTCCTTGCACAACCACTCTTTGAGACAAAATAAATAAATAAATAAATAAATAAATCTATTTACTCCCCAGGGAAGTATGTTTCAAGACAGATTTACCTTGAGAAGTAAATCAGCATGCTATGTTATTTCCACATATCAGAAAATAGATGCAGTAAAAATCTTTGTTTACATATCTTAATTACATATCTGATATTTACAGATAAATAAAATAGACACAGATCAAGCATAAATCAAGGCAAATCATATGTTTATGTTCATCAATTGAACGTATTTTTTGTGAATTTGTTGATAACCTATTATTTCAATAATAAAAAACAAGTAAAAACTTCCCGCAAAAGATCAAATTCTTCTTCTGTTTACTATGCAAATAGAAGCGAACTGCATTTTCCATTTCTAATTAAATCTCTACCTGTTCCTCAATCAGGTAAATTGCTATTAGCTTCTTGCAAAGTTATTTTGGGGACTATTTTGAACAGAACTATTCTGGTTGCTATAATTAAGACTTCTAAAATTAATATTTAAATTTTATAATTGCTGGACTATGGCATCCTGAGAAGTAATAATTACCTGTCTGATTGCAAAGTTGAAGTGAGCTGTTATGTGCATTTGACTTTCTTTAATCTTGCAGCCTGCATCCCTGTTCACTTGAACAATGTTATTAAGTTCTGAAGCTGATTACATGGGTTGGTTTGTGAGTCAGACAGACAGCCCTTCAGGCATCTAAAAATAATGTTCTGTTTCTTTTGTTAAGGGAAAAAAAATGCCTGTGCCACTTTAAGCAACCTGAGTTAGACCTTGGAGTGAAAGCCAAGCCTGGTCCAAGCAATTCAAAAACCTCACATCAAACCTGAAGTTCTTTTTTTCTGTGCTAAAGGCAGAGAGCAGAAAATTCTTGATCTCACCAGTTGAATGTAGAGCTGAGATGGATGTCAGTAACTCATCAAGTCTGTCTCCAGTTCCCGTCTTTAGGTCTGAGACTCTCTAGGCTTTCATAACAGCAGGGAATTTGAAACAGAGAACACAATAAATTATTAAAGTAATTGCCCCAAAATAGCAAATAACTCCATCATAGACTATTGCCCACAATGATGTTACGTTAGTGAATGGGAAAGAGTTCAGTGTTCACATATAAGTCAGAATGACAACATACCTGGCAAACAAGAGGAACTACAAATAACTTTAAGGACAAAATACCCTGAGAGAGTTCAGTTCAAGATAGAGTATGTGTCCATTACCTTTCATGCTTCTGTTTAAAGGTCTTCAAGAAAATACTGTACTTCCCCAGGTGCATTAAGGAACTGCTGTTATGATTTTGTTTCTTTTTCTTTTTTTAATCCTTGATGAGAAGCATGTTCTGAGTCAAACGTTTTGATTTCTGTATTCACCCAATTCACCCAAACATGAAAAGCAGACCAATCTACAGAATAGAAGAAAAGGCAGAAGAGGAAAGAAAAAAAAACATTCAGTATAGCACAAAAGGAGAAACAAACCACCTCAAGAGCCCAGTTCTCAACATTTAAGGTCTGGTCTCACCCTCTCTAACGTGAAGCAACCTAACAAATGTTTGTTAGGCAAAAGCTGATTAAGACTCAGCAGAGAAAGACAGCTTCCCCTGCAGTGATTGAGTTAATGCAAGACTTGAATAGCCCTCTAGAAGCTTCTCTCTATTGATTATATGAGAACCTAGGACAACTACACTCTTAATTAGGATCCTCAATTAGGTACTTAAAATTTGGTGGGATCAATGCCAAATAAAGCAATTACCCTCACTTTCCACTTTCCTCACTTTTTTTTTTTTTTTTTTTTTTTTTTTTTTTTTTTTTTTTTTTTTTTTTTGTACAAGTAGAGTACAACATCACGTCTTTTATTTCCTGGGAGACTCATCATTGAAGATACAGTTCCTAAACTGAAAGCAAATGTGCTGTGTTTTTCTTGGTTTTGTTTTGTTTTGAACTTTTTGTATCATACTGATTGAGGGACCTTTGAAGAGCTAAAATGGTCTCTGCAATACTATTCTTTTTTTTTTTTTTTTTTTCCTTCCCCTCCCTTTCCTCTTTTGCTGAAGGATTTACCCCCATTCTGTCTTTCATTGATTCTGTATAAAACCACAGTGACAGAGTGCAAGGAGACAGAATCACCTTTCAAAACCAAAATTAATACAAGTAGGCAACCAGATTTACAAATAGTCTCCAGTGTATTTACTTATGTCCTACCCTCACCTTCAGTAAAATAACTGTAGTTTTCTCTTACAGTAAAGTAGTTCTGTTGCTCCATGATTCCAATTGCTCATTAGTATTTTCACTGTAGCTTTCCTAGAAGACAGTGATTGGAACTGAACCATCATTCATTTCCCCACCACGTATTTGCAGAATTTCAGAACCGTCTTACATTTATTTTGCTTCTGATTGCCCGTTTTATGTCCTATGCTTATACCATAAGTTTAATATTACACTGTGTACTATTAGTTTCCACGTTGCTAAATCATTAGATAGTGATTCCATACATGACTAATTATCAATCATTAATTTGAACAACAATTTGAACTATAGGTAATTGATTCTTTAGAAAAAAACTTCATCTAACTGTTTATTTATTTACATATGATTTATCAGTAATGTAAGTTATACTTTCACATGAATTATTACAAAGATAATATTTCAGAAAATTCCTTTCTCAAATCAGAACAGTATTGCAGAATGAAATTTGTGGGTTTAATTATTCCAAAATCATGCACTACTTACAATATTCAACAATTGTCTGTAATTATGGGTGCATAGGGGTTTCTCTGCTTAATTCAAAATGCCCTCATGAAAGTCAAGGCATTTCAGTGAGAGAAGGACATGAAATGTTACAAGATATGCTGGAAATAAAGCTTTTCTCATCTGATAGAAGGTAATATAATTTTCAAATTGAAGTTTCATTTTTCTCCTGTCTTTAAAAAATGCAGTTCTATTTTAGCAACCATAAAGAAACATTTACAGGTACAGATATACACATATAGAGTGATTTATTTGAAGTGTAATATGTATATCCAGAAGAATGGACGTGGCAAGAGTATTTTACTGACAGTCTGTATTATGTAAGCTGGTTAATACCAAGAAAATAGTCCTGCCCTGGTCTGTATGGGTGTGTGGTGTGGTGTTTCTGGTAATCATGTTCAGTTATTTTCTGAATCCAAAATTAGAAGCACCCATAATATTTACGTAAGATAAAGCACCTAGTGAACTATTAACCTTTTCATTCTAAGAGAAAGGGGATTATTCCAAAAAGTGATCACAGAATTGCCTTTCTTTTTATTCCCAAATAGGATATCTTTCTTGCTATAAATACAGGACTGGTGATCAGAATCAACAGAAAGCTTGAAGTAAATATTTTCTTCAAATAAAATTTGCAAATCCATCACTTAACATTCAGTTTTCCCTCAAATTAGGAAATAATTGTTCTCAAAGCTATAAATTATTCATAAATAGAGATATCTCTGATCTTGAAGTGTTCCTCTTTCTAGTGTTCATGTTTCTAGTGTTCATCTTCCCCTAATGTCAAGAATGCAGACTGACATGGGTTCATCTTTTCTAGCAAGAGAATTTGTTTTCCTATGCAGTTCTGTTCATCAATCTTTTCAAAATAATAGCTATGCAGCAACAGTATATTTAGAAACAAATTTTCCTAAAGGGATTATTTTTTATTTGACAACCTGAAGACTGCACAGTTGTGTGCACACATGTGTACACATGCATGAATATTACCTGCATACTTATTTCTAACTCTAATAACAGAGTTGAAATTTCCCCTTTATAAGCTTTTGTTCAATAAAAAGAAACAAAGTCTTTTATAGTCAAGTATCAACGATCATTTGGAACCATTCAAGCCATACTTTTAAATCCTCATTAGTGAGAATAACATGCCCAAGGAACAAAATTGTGATTGCATTAAGTAGAACTGACAGAAGTCCTATTAGAAAACGATGCACTCCACTATGTTTTCCTATAGTGCCACTTTTTAAAACAAAAGCTCCCATATTTCTTTTGTCAGTTGGCAGCCAGAAACTGAAATTCATCCCAAATGTCTCTGTACTCAATAAAAAAACTCCTTTATTATAAAGATTATACTGCCATCTATTGGGTGACATTACTATACTATATATATATATACATGAACGTATATAGAAATATATATATATATTTCTTTGGAGTCAGCAAGGCGTGGAGCTTTGTTAGCAGTTAGATTACAAAAACTTTTATTTAGGTCTTACAAAAGGTCTTACAAAAACAGCTTGGTCCCCTCTTAGCTACCACTATCAAATTACATAGAATGAGACATTTTAGCAGAGTGATAAACTTCAATGACATGTCAGAAAAACACACACACACACCACACACCAACAGAAAAACGCACACACACACAAACCCCACTCCTTAATACTCCCTCACATCTTATGAAGATCTTATAGAGATGTTTTCACACACAGTATCTGCTAGTGGAACCGCATCACTTGCTGCATTGGAATAAAAGATCTCATTTCCATGTAAGTGGCAATCTTTTGCAATACAAAGAGATTCCTGTGATATATAGAGACTTCACAGATTTTTTTTGTTAAAGTAACACAGTGAAGCTTCAAAGAAATATTTTGCCAATCTAAGACTGATTTTTATTTTCTTATAAAAATTTAATTGAAGTTCTGATTTCTTTTGTGACATCCCTGCTGTATCTATCTATATATTAGGCATATGAAATGCATATTTTTATGGAGAATCCAGGTGTCCAAAGTATAAGCATTGAAAACTTACAAATTTTGATAGTTGTAGCTCAGTCCTTTTTTTAGTAGGACCTCATAGAAGTAACTGCATATTGTAGAATAAATTAAGCAAGCTCGAAAAGTGTCCCCGTGCACTATCAGTTCTGGCAATGTAAAGCCTTTAAAGCATTGTTCCACTACAGAAAATAGACAACCAGAAACAGAAAACAAGAATGACATATCTCCTTCTTTGACCTCATCTACTGCCATATCTTTATGACACTCTGACTAATCAGCTGTCTTGTTTTCCTTTGTTCTTATCTTTCCAAAGAGCAAGAAGTCCTTCTACCTTTTGTGGACCAGGAAAAGATTAGCTGACTACAGCAAGTATCGTGCAGATAATCTCTGTCATTGTTGATGCATAGACCACTGGTAACCAGACGGACTTTTTGTGTCTAGAACAGACTTGGAAGGCCAGGTGAAACCAGTACCTCTCTATTTTTAAACAGAAGATATTTGGTCCATAATACTGACATGCCAGAAAGACGGTACCTCACAATGCTAGTTGGACAGGCACTACGGAGAGCAGAATTTCACTTAGCAACCTCTTTGATTTTTTTATTACTGAGGTTAAACCCAGACAAGTTTAGCTAAGGCCAAGAGGAATCCTCACAGAATGCACCAGATTCTTTTCTATCATGGTTGGAAAAAAACATTTCTTCAGGCTAGTGTTCTCCTAGGTGAGTATAAATGCTTCCCATTACCATTAATGGCGTAGAAAGGATAGCTAATAATTATTAGACTAGCACTCAGATCTTTCCTCTAATTATACTTCTACTACAGCATTTCTACATGACCTTGGGCCAAACACAAAAATCCATCTATGCTTCAGGCTACCAGTGGTAAATGGAAATAATGATATATTTGTCCCTCAGAGCAGTGTCATGAGGTTAAATTCAGGTTACTGTAAGAGTAACATTTGTTTTCCAGTATTAAAATGATAAAAGCCATTATAAGTCTATCGGAGAAAGATTAGAAAGGAGTTTGACTTTCTTTTTTTATGCTTACTTTTTATGGTTTTTATGTTCATTTGAAACATCATTTGGAAAAAAAAAGTTATTTTTGTTGTTGTTTTTGAGATAGTCTCTGCTAAACAGCAGCAGCAGGAAAATTTGTGTGGCAAAGCTCCTGTACAAAAGGAATGTGCAGTAAAAGAAGGCAAGCTACACTCTAGCTCTGTGGAAGATTACAGAACTTACCTACAGAGATACTGCTAATATGAACTCAGTGTATTTTGAACAACTAGAATTTCACTGTTATTGAAGGGGAAAAGTCTCTTGATGACAGCAGTGTAAAATCACAATCTCTGTTAGTTCCAGTGGTAAAGAGAAAATGAAAGAGTGGCTCTAGTGTATCAATGGTATGTTGTGGTTTTCTCAGACACAGAGTAGGAGAATTTACAGAGAATACAATTTACATTTGCTTTAATACTAACTTAAACCCACAGTGTAATTTGAGTCACCCTGTAACATGCTTCCAGTGTTTCCACTGCTCCAAATAAATGTCCTTTTTTATTCAAGCAAACACATATTTTCCATATGGATCCTCGTCTCTTTCCACAATATCTTTGTATTAGTAAGACTATGCAATTCTCTAAGTTACTGATTCTCTAAGGTACTGATAAAGTTCTTGCTTTGACAAACTCTTGGTTTTCAGTCCCACAGAATCTTGTTTATTTCATCCTAATTTGGCCAAATATCTATTGGTTATAAAGTAACTGTACCAGGAGTTATGTTAAAAAGGAGAGGGAGAAAAAAAAAGAAGAAAAAAAAAAAAAGGTATTTTCTCTTTTTCTATCTAAACCAATGAAATTATCTAACAGAGATGGGACATTCTTCTAACAGCAATTAAAATCACAGAGGTCTTTCTTTTTCTTCTCTTTTTTTCTTCTCTTCAAACCCAAGGGCTACAAACACAAGGACCACTGCCTGCTGAGGCTTGTATTTGGCTATTTGTCTGCTATAGAACATGCTACTTGCAACCCATAGTAATAAAGCAAATTCTAGCTTTAAAACTGGTATTCTGAATGGTTGATTTCATGCTATACAGGCTATATGAAGACAGAGTTGAAGATAAATTTGCAGATAACTGTTCAATCTCATTTCTGCAGCAATTCAATCTGGGGATAAGTACCAAGTAATTTTGAAATATAGAATCATTAAGGTTGGAAGAGACCTTCAAGTTCACCTGGTCCAACCTCACCCTACTACCAATGTCACCCACCAAATCAAGTCCCTAAGCACCAGGTCCAACCTTTCTTTAAACAACCCTAGGGACGGTGACTCCACCACTTCCCTGGGCAACCCGTTCCATATATTTTATTCTAAATCTCCTGGATCTCCTGGAGCTGGAATCCTACTTTCATTTGTACTAGAATAGAATATGTCAATTAATCTATTCACTTAGCAATACTAGAAACATAAATGATTCCTTACCCGTTAAACTGGCATCACAACAGTTCTTTGTATTCAGTCTCTGACCTGAATGGAACATATGAGAGAACAGCATATGCGAGTGTGATGTGCTAGAGAAATTCAGTATTGGACTAGTACATTGGGCATAGTTGTCATGACAAAGAAAGAATTAACTTCTGGTTAACCAGCAACTAAGCACCATATTGAAAAAAATATATTTTGCATGTTTGTGTTCTCTTCATCATACCATTATTCTGAGGTTCAGAGAATTAACTTAAATCACACGGTTCCTCTAGGGGCCACTTGGATCTCCAGCAATTTGTGGTCTGGCTTTTTAAAGGACTGAAGACCAGTAGATATAACTAAGTCAAAAGTATTTGCATTCTGAATGCAGAAATGATGACCTAAAATTCTGCCTTTGCTAAAATGGCATGAGCCAAACTCAGCAGCCAGCTATTTCAGATCTGAAGACCTAAAAAAAAGAGAGAGAGGAAAAATAGAGAAGACTACCTCTCAGCAAAAGCTTTATTTAAAGTAACTTATATCTGACTGCTTGGGCAAGCAACAATGCCAACAACCGAGGGAATGTGGAGTCAAAGTCATCCTTTTGCATGTATACAAAGTGAAATGGAGGGCAGCATTTACAGTTAGGAAAGGTGTATGTGCTCAGTAGCTGTTTTCCCCCTACTCACTGGGCTATAACCAGATGTGGAGAAAGTATATATTGTTTATTTATATTGCATTTGTACTCAAACAACTGTTGTCTCTCCTACAGAAGAGACAGGTGACCTGACTGTCCAGAAGGCCAGATTTGGCTGAAAGGTCATAAGCAAGACCTGGCATGCCTAAAAATTCAGATCCTGCATGCCTCAGACCAGATTTCTAAAAGCAGTGGAAATCTTATAGTTCAAGCCTCAATCATTCTGAGCCTCAGATTCTCATTCAAGAATGTGAATAGCAACATAATAATGAATAGATATGGAACATGTACAGCAATAGAAACCATGGAAATTCAGAGCAAAATATAATTTAGTATCTTCATCAACCTGAATGAAAAGATTGAAC
The DNA here is from genome assembly GCF_009819795.1 of Aythya fuligula. Taxonomy (NCBI): domain Eukaryota; kingdom Metazoa; phylum Chordata; class Aves; order Anseriformes; family Anatidae; genus Aythya; species Aythya fuligula. Next base: position 40,429,113 of record NC_045562.1, read on the forward strand.
AGCAACCATCCTGTGATCTTTGTTTCATTAGATGAGATACTGAATTTGTAGTAAAATTTAGCAAGATATAGCATAATTAAAGAGCATACCATACATCTTAAACACCAGAGATGATGCAGCTGGAGAGCAACTTTAATTCTTAATTATGATCATTTCTAATATTTTAGTGGTTGAATGTATTCATTTAGCAGAAAGTTTGGGGATATTTCTGAGAGGGAAAGGAGCTATTTTAATAATTCACATCCATATAGATGCACTCGTGATGCTTCTGCTTACCTCAGCTTCTTAGCATACCCCTCTCTTGATTTCTTTTCTTCTTTCTCTTTCTTTCCAGTGTTTTTCCAGACTCCTCCTTTTCTTCCAAAGCTTTCACTTTTCAGTCCTGGTAACCTGTAGTGAACACAAGTAAAACAAAAATGGAATCACTTTTAAAATAAACAACCACAGTGACTTTTTTTTTTTTTTTCCTCCAGGAAAACACAAGTAAACCAGAGATTGAGGGAGTTCATCTAATAGTACCAGCTCTTTTTGTCTACTTTTTATTTCAGTCTATAAAACGGTATTATGGATGGAAGGAGATAACTTAAATGACAGAGAGTTCTTGATATAAAGCCTTTTTCTTCCTTTTGTAGCAACCCCTCAGAGAAACAATAAGTGAGGCAAAAAGATAGAGATTTTGTTTTACAAAGTCACTAAAGTTCAACTTACAAAAAACACTTGTTCAGTTATGTAGTACAGCACTCCTCCAGAGAAAGCAGAAACAAGACGAGACAGCTCCTAGTTTACAATAATGTCACTGAAAATAGGAATTATTTTGTAGCTTTTATGTTTCCTGGGCCTAACCAAATGTCTCTAACTTCCAATTTCATTTGTAATGTGCACTGGATCAGTCCCCTTTCTCCTTTTCTTTCCCTTGACAAGCACTAATTGTTTGTATTTCACACATTCCTGAAGGACACACATTCTTTTAACAGCTGAAAGGAGACATGTATTTCAAGCTGGGGTGAGAGGAGGAAAACATTTAGGTTATTAGCCCCAAAACACTTGGAAGGCCAGAGTCAGTAACACAATCATGCTGATAATAAGCAGAGATCATGGCAAAAGGGAACAGAGGACAGCAATTTGCCAAATCCCCAACTCCACCCACCCAGCAGCTGTTCTGGAAACCCACTGTAACAATTTTATAGCCATTTCTGTAGGTGCCAAATGGTGTTTAATAAATATAAATAAATTTATTGAAGAAGAAGCTTGTACATAAACTCTGTTAGATTTTCAGTCATATTTTCTGCCAGGCCAATTTCTGATGTTACTTCAGAAAATTCACTAATTCCACTGCACACTATAGACCTCTCCAAACCTTAAGCTATATTTATCCTTTACAGAGTCAACTTGGGACAGCAGAATTATTATAAGGCAAGAATGAAGCCATGATGACTAGAAAATAACATTAAAATCATATTCTTGAAACACAAGTGTCACCACTGACATAATTAATTTAATTTCAGATTAGACTGAAATTCCTGTTTATTGTATTTGCTCCAAAGATGTTGGTTTTAAAAGCAAAGAGCAAGTAGGTGGTACGTTGTAAATGCATCATTGCAAGAGAACCAGACATTTTATATAGTAGTCATTGTGAATTATTGAATTCAAGCAAATGGCTATTCCTTCTCATTAAATAGGCCAAATCCAGAAAGTCTTGAGCACCCATAACTTCTGGAAACTGTGGATGCTTGAACTGTTCCCTATTTGGCTTGCTCTCCTTTGAGTCCTTTGCTGAGTGTCCTCAGTCTCAAGTGAAGCAATCAATTGATGATGCTCGGGAGCAGCACTAGGGTTCCCAATAGTTGAATTTATAGAAAAGGCAACATTCGCACAGAGTATATGAATGATTAGACAGCATTTGAAAAGTTCAGTGCAGTTTTATATTTAGTGTTAGAGGCGTCATTGCAAAAGCCCCATTTGTTGAATGAAGGAAGCCTGGCTCTAATAATAACAAAATAAAGCATTTGCTACTTAGCTTACATCTAGGTGCAATCAAATTTTTAACATCAGCTTTCTATAATAATACTGTATGGCATACAATAAATATAGCAAGAGATAGTTATGCAATTATAAGTATCTATATATTTGTATTTTGTTTGAACCACCGCAACAACTCTTCATGTTCACACCAATAATATTCAATTAGCTCTAATGAGTGTAAGTTTTAATGCTTAACCCAATGCCTCTCTAAGGATAAGCTTGCAAGGAGGTGTAGCTACTAGCTGGTAATATATAACACCATCTGATTAGGAGAAATTATTTTCAAAACATATCTGCCATAAAAAGCTAAAATGAAGGGTAAAGTGACAGAACAACTGCTGCTAAATTCTATTTTCAGCATTGTAATTGGGATAATATACCATAATTTATTTTAATGAGTTACAATTAAGAAATGGTTTCTAGGGTTGCATGTAATTTCTTTCAATTATTAGTTATTAGTTGTTCATGCATAAATGTGTTTTAATATTGGCTTATCTGAGCTATACTAGGTGATTAAAGCTGTTCAGTATATTAACTTTTCGTTTGCAGAGTTGTACATTGCAGGGGCAATTCTAGCACAAGACATAAGAAAGAGATCACAGTGACACTTGGGAGAAATATTTCTTAAGTATTACGAAAAAATATGTAAAGCAATATGGGAAAGGTGTCAGAGAAAATCCTGATATGGTTAACACTGAATTTTGCTTTATCTAACTGCAGCTACAGTCTAATGGCCCCTGTCTTAATAAAATATTTAAGTTAACCTGGTTGCAGAGTGAGTTATTATACTACATATTCTTTCACTTTATTAGGATAAAGAAATATTATCATGGGAGGCTACGCTAACAAGCCTAGACATTGCTTGTATTGTTAAAGAACAGGTTTACATCTCAGAGGAGTGTAAAGACCTAGAGAAACTGGAACCTTTTTAACTGAAAAAACATTCTACTTATCTTATAGAAAGCAGTCTATTTTGTACTAAGAAGAATGGCTTGTAACAACAAACAGCCTCTCTGTTATCAGTCATTCTCATATAACACAATATTCATTGTGCTTGCTGTTAACTGAGGGGGAAAAAAAAAAAAAAGGCACTGAACAATTCTTTTCAGAAGACAAGCATTAACCTGACCTGAGAACAGTGCATCTTAACCTCATCAGTATGACTCTTATGGGAACCAATGCACCTACTTACATATTCATTCATAGAAAAGTTCATAACTACGTTATGATAAGAGATCATGGCATAGAGAAAATTCTTTTTCTTTTTTTTTTTGATTTGCAGTATTCTGTCAGATTATATTTATATTCTTTAGGGCTTTATGCATCCAGAAATTTAAGAATAATGAATAAATCTTTGAAGATTTGCTTTGTAGTTCATTAAAATTAAGTAAAACTACTTTAAGAAATATTGGTATTTCTAACCACTGTGCGTATGTAGTTTTTGCTGAATTTTAAACCACATTTCTTATTCCAGTCATGTTTAGCCATCAAAACAATAATACCTAACTATAGTTAATAATTATCTCAACTATCATTCAGGACATTAAGTAACACATCATGATTTACAAACCCCTCTTAATTTCAAATAGTCTTTATGGCAGTTGGTTAATAAATAAATGTCACACAGTCTTAAATATTTATAAAATGTAGATTTCTTTAATTTGTAGAGGTTAGACCAAAAAACAAAAAAATTGAAAGTGTGGGGAAGGATTAAAAAAAACAATTATTATGGAACAAATTCAGTCCAAAAATATGGGGTCAAATTTTACTATGATCATTGGACTCTATTTGAATAATGCAATAGTGTTCCTTATCTGTTAGATTCAGTAGCCTCTTGGCTAGAACTTTTTGAGTTTTGAACTCTTTAAGGTTTTGAACTCTCTGAATTCCTTATAACAGTTTAGCATTTTTGCCTAGGACGATCTTCCTGGTGACAGATTATGTGAAACAATAGCTACTCTGTTGCCTTTATAGTAGAAAGGCGCTGAAAAAGTACATTAAATTTCATTTGCTGCAGCATACCACCTTTTTCTCTTGTAGAAATGCATTCACTCTTTGCACTCTCAAGTAAGGAAGGTTTTTTTTTGTTTGTTTTTTTGTTTGTTTTGTTTTGTTTTTTTTTTTTTTTTTTTTTTTTTTTTTTTTTCTTTAAGGAAGGAGGAGATAATTCCCAAGAAGTTTCTCAAGCTCTGCTAATTTTCAAGGAGAAAGAATTTTGAAATGGAAAACAGTTACTAATCATACTGTTGGAGGTTGATTTGAATCCTAACCATACATCAGACTTTAAAAAAAAAAAAAAAAAAAGAAAAAAAAAAGAGAGAGAATACTTTGTGAACGGGAATGAGAGGCATGAGATCATGTATGGAAAGGAACAAGGGGACCTTTCCCTGTAAGTTTTTTTTTTTTTCTAGAACATTCTCAGGCATTACTTTTGGTTTGCTGGAAGATCTCCCTCTACCCAGGAAGCTAGTTGTACCATTACCCCATTTCAGTAGGTCCTGACCAGACTGCTCCTTTAAACTCCGCTGAAAGGCTTGGTACTTGAATCATTTTTAACTATCAGACGAATTGAACAAAAAATAAGAAGCTAGGGCATATTTCATTTTACTGTCTCTAAACAAATTAAGTTTTGTCTGGAAAAGACTGCTGTGATCAGCACGAAGGTTTTATGCTTGCTATTTCTCAGGATGTCGAGGATGGGTTTCCATGAGGATTCGTTGTTACTTGTTTTTTCCTTGCAATCAAGCAAAGCCTATTTTGTACAGATACAAGGTTGACTAAATCCCTCTTAGACAGCAACACAGAGTACATGAGCAACACAGCACAAGGAGTATTACAGTCTGCATAATAAATTTATTGAGGCCTTTATTTTCCTGTACATTTAAATCTTTTCTTCTCCCGCTTGAAGATTATATTCATCCTGAAACATTACCCTTCAAGTGTTAAAATGACAAGTGCTGATGAAGGTAAAGCTGATCAGCTGCAAGACTCCCACTGCTGAACATTATAAAGTTTCTGTTGTTCAAACAGCTCAGTTAATTATCCAAATGTGAAGGATATCAGGAGGGGACCTGCTGAGCTTTACAGCTGACTTCCAGGGAATTATCCATAATAGAGCTGTTATAAGAAAATTGTGACAGACCCAACGTACAGGGACCTCTGCTTACCTCTCTTGAGGATTTGTGCAGGACCTTATAATCAAACAGGGAGTTAGGAATTTCCTCAGAATCAAAGGAAAGCTACATTTTGTGGGGGAAAAGCAGTGCAATCAGCCTCTCAGTGTTTTATCACATAAACCCAGAGAGGATTCCAGAGTCACATATGTTAATTGACTGCTGTAAAGATGACTGCTATTCCTCTGTTGCCAGTGACTACTTTCTCAAATTTAGGTTCTTAAAATGACTATCATGGCCTGTCCATAGTTAAAAATACAGTTCTGGCTGTCTCTATGCACATTTTTTTTTGAAAAGCCATATGATCTCTTTCAATAAACACTCATAATGGGTGTTCAACTGCCTGTAAATATTTTAATCTGTTATAGTCAACATTTGTGCACCTGGCACAAACAATCCCACAGCAAAAAAAGTCAGAGCGAGGAAGCTCCAGTGAATATTGAAGAGTATGAAAGAAAGAGTAATATTGAGGTGAATTGGGTAAACATGGAATCTGCTAGAAACAGTCCCTAAAAAACTCAAACCTTTGATAAATCCACACACACTTGCTGATACTGCAACAGCTATGACTCTTGACTCTCTATTTCATGACCATAGTCAGTTGGTCTAAAACAAAAGATCTCTCTGTTCCCTCTCTTTTTCAGTCTTCCCTCCCAGAAACCATAATTTGTGTACATAGCACAATGCTGTACAATGCTAGATAGCCCAGGGACTGAAAGCAGAATAGTAATATCATCTCATCTCACTTAGCAAGGACAATATGCCTTTTTGTTTTGTAGTGTTCCCAATATGCACTCATCAGTATAGCTGCATGGTATTGCATTCACCTGTGTCGGCATTCCCTGGCTAGAAAAAATGGCATAGCCTTGTGATTAAGTTTTGCAAGAAGAAACTGAAAGCGTCAAGGAAGGTCCTAGTGAGGAGTGAATACTTGAAAACTAACAGAGTCAGATTATCCAAAGTAAATAGTTAATATTCCATGTCATGCAGAGGGAAATAATACTATTACCTTTTCTTACACTTAAGCTCACTGTTACAATTAAATAAATCTTTATGAGACACCTATCACCATAGCATCTAGATGCCATCAATTCATAATTTCTACACATTCTTTTTTTTTTTTTTCCAGAAATAAAGTATCTCTCTGTGAAATGTTATTTAACTTTAGTATAAGTTCTAAGTAGGTGAACCTAACAGCTTCTATAAAATGATGTGGAGCAGAATGAGTGATTTTGGGTTTGATAATATCAGTGAAAGTTATGCCCTGCACTTATTACTACAAAGTCATAAGTGGGACGGTATAATAATGGAATACTAATGGAAACCACATTTCCATAATTGAGATAATCCATATTCTGTAGTACCACAGGTTAATTTGCAAAATTAATTTGATGTGATAAATGGGTATAAAGTTGTAAGGCAACTATTCAAAGCCAAAATCACTGAGAAGTTTCTCTGCTATAACCATTCAATTTATTATTTTTCTTCCTTCTTTCTGTCTATACTTTTTTTTCAGACTAGGTGATTGAAAACTATATAGATTTTGTTACCAAATCCTTCAGTGGTAAGATTAGAAAAAGGACATCATTATCCTGGCCACAAGCTGGTTTAGCTATACTAATTCCAGCATGGCCACTTGTGTCAGGCACATCATCTTTCACTGAATCTTGGGTCATGGACCTTGACTCAAGAATCAGCACAAGGTTCAACATAAGCATTGATGGTGTTGCCTGTAGAAGTCTTATGCTAAATCTAAGAATTTAGTGGAGTTCTGACATTTGATAAATTCTTCCCAGTCTGCTGTCCCATTCTAATTTTACTGCTTTCATTTACTCATTGTATTCTGTATACTTCTGCTTCTCCTGACAAAAATTCAATCATGCAAATGATCATATTCCCCACCAGGACAGATAATTACCTCCAGATGACCTCCAGAAAAAGAGTCTCGGATTAAGCCAAATCCAAGCATCATCAGTGAAATGCATCAGAATTTGGTAGGCTGTGCTGAATACTGCAAACCTCAGAAGCCACAGTACCACTGTTCCCTTACATAAACATATGCTTACATCTACTTTTGAACACAATTTGGTAAAATAGCGTAACATGAATAGGATAGTGACACATCAAAACACAAACACAAGAGTTTGGCTCAACTCTTTCTGTTTCTAAAACAGTTTAATCTGACTCAAAACTCTACCTCTACCTCAGAGTAACAGATTCACTAACCTGCTGACATGGCAACTCCTCCCTTATCTGTGGTCTCATCACAGATCAATGATGAGAAGGAGACACAGGTCTCCAGCCAAGCCATTGCTGAGCACACCTCTAACTATTACCACGCATCTGCATCCCCATAATGACAGGCCCAATGTATTTATCTTATTTTCATAAATTAAATTGTTGAGAGCAGGTCTACCTCTTTCAGCCCACAGCTTGACTGTCAGCTTGACTGACTGCAAGTTCTCTTCTTACAGAAAGCCCCTCAAGAATAATTGCAACAGCATGGCAAACGGTTTTAAAGCAGTGACTTGTCTAGCAATAATTCCCCTTGTGCTCATGTTTATATTCTTATAGGAGTACTTTCCTTTGCTTACAGCAGTCTCTTAAAGGCTTCAGTACTGCTTAACCTTAAAAAGTTCCCAGCTGCTTGTCTCTTCTTGCTGTATCAATTTCACTCACTACTTTTTTGTTGTTTTTTAATTTAGTCCTAGCAAATACCTGCCTTCCTTGTCCTATGAAATTCTGAAATTATACCTTCTTTTTTTTTCTTTTTTTTTTTTTTTTAATAGAACCCCCTCTTGCCTTCAGTGATATGCTTAGCTTACTGCTTTCCTCTTATCAACCCATTCATGTCATGTAACTCAAGATGGTTGCAGTGCTGTTTTTGTGACCATGAAATTAAACTTATTCTAACAGGAATGTATGCAAAGTCATTAGCGTTTTCAGCAAATACATCTTTCTTTTTGCTCCTTTTCTAGAAGTAAAATTCTTTATTGTAATCTGCTCCCTCTGAACTATTATTAAAACATCTCATTTTCAGGCATCTGTGTAAGTAAACAGGATCTTCTGAAGCAACAGACAAGGTTTTTCATGAGAAAGAATTGTATGGCTGGTATATTTCCCAAGAGACCACACAAATTATTTCTAAAATACACCCGGTATCCACCATCAAGGAGAATAAAAATCTAGCAGTTTCTCATGAAACAAGGTCTCTTGAGGGCCAGCTCTCAGGGCTGCCTCTCTGCTGTCTAGCTAGTTTTTCATACTAAATTCCTGAAACTGAAATTGATTTTAATCAACTTTTTTTCAACTCATTCCACATTCACTCACTCTCTATTTTTATTTATTTATATTTTAAAGTCCAGTGGTTTTGAGATATTGCCTTTCACATTTATAACCTCAAGGGCATTTGAAGTTCTGATGACATTGTGATCACTAGACTTTAGATGACTCTCAACTTTTCTCTTATTTATCATCCTTGTCTTATTTCCCAGCAATATTAGGAGTAAGTATAAAATAGCCTGTACTTTTACTGGATAGTCCACAAAATGTATCAGAACAGAGTTGTTGTATTACCTCCAGGAAGCGATACCCTTTCTTATCAATTCCATAATTGCCAGCCCAGTCAATATTAACTAATTGAATTTCCAATGATTAATGATCTATCCTTTTTATAGGCTTTCCTTATCTTCTTCTTTTTTCTAAGTCTTGCCTAGGAGGCCTATACCAATTTTCAGTGATTTTTAGGTTTTAATTTGCCTATCTTTCATCTCCATCTAAACTGTCCCTACTCGGGTGTCTAAACTACATATGCCATTTATTTCTTTTAGTCAAGTATTATTTCTTTTAGTCAAGTAAGGTTTAGTCAAGTAAGTCAAGACATATTGCCATATGTCTTTCTGTCCTGCTGTGTCTATGTCTTTTACTACATATATTTATCAAGGAATTACAGTCTTTATTACATTTCTTGAGACATATGTATAAAATGGATATTAGGACATGTTTAGGTACTTAATTAACATTCTACTTACATAGAGGTGTACTCTTATCAGAAAGCTGGCGTACATTCCTAAGTGTCACAAAAAAAAAGTACTCTAAAAATGTGTGTGCTCTTGAATAAATGAAGTATTTCAAAATGCATGGTTTTACTAGATTGTCTCAGACAAATGAAGGCACTTATTATTCAATAAAAGCTGTAGATGGTCTTCTGATCTGAAAAATCTGACACTACAGTGACTAATATAAGGGTGTTGTATTTGAAAACAGTGGTTTCAACAGGTTTGTGCCTCAGTTTATTTGGGTGCATAATGGGGTTGAGAAAACTTTTCTACTTCACCTGTAATGTTACATCTATAATTGCCCTAAAATATTGAAGATATTTCTACATGACAGCAGTGCTATTTAAAGAGCCAATGACTAATATAAATAAAGTAGTAGCTGTTATAATTTTGAATGATACACCTTAATCAGATGTAGCAGCTGGAAATATCTGACCACATCATGTGTTTACACTACTTAGTCCTAATTTTACCTAACGGCATGAAACAAGACCAAGCCATAGGCAAAGACTTCTTTATCTATGAAAAATTCCATTTCATTCACAAGGCCAAAACGTGAAAGGAGACGGACATTAAGTTTGTGCTGCCATACATGCAGCAAGCACCCTCCGTGGTCACCCTCATTGTCTCCTTAGTGCTGCATCTGGACTACTTCAATCAATTAATTGGTTCATTTTAACATGTGAAACTCAAGCAATACAGAAACCTGAAATCTTGAGACTACAGGTTTGCCTCTGATAGAAATCTTTTGAACGTCACTAGAAGATTTAGTGTTACTTACCTGAGCCACTTACGTAGCGTCACACAATGATACCTTGATTTGTTTAGCTGAAAGCTTTGATACTATTTTTATATCTATCACCTTGGAAACAAAATGTGAAGGGGGGTTGTTCCCTATAAAACGGGAGAAGTGCTGGATTTATAGCCTTGAAGGCTGACATGCCATTCACAGTCATTGACATGTACAGTTCAGCAGTAAAATCCTGGAGCTTTCTTTTACTGTTCTGACAAGACACCTCACTCCTGATCTGGAAAGAAATTACAGACAGTGCCACACAGATCTTCCCACACACACCATAATGTCTTCCCAAGGAGAGTGATACTATCTGTGCTCTTTTATTGTAGTTTTTGTGACGTAGGTAAGACCATTAGTTCATACTTGTTAAAGTAATTGGTCAAAATGTAAGTTTAACAGTTCCGCTATAAAGACTCTCTATTAGATTTGCTATAAATTAAATGTTCTAGAATAAATCTAATGCTGGCATATCAAAATTTCATATATGGCTCTGCTTTCACCATCAAATATGATGGTAACAGGAAAAAAATATCTGGTAATTATGCACATCATCATTAGATTCAGACTGACAACCACATTTTAAGATATATTCAGTCCCCAAAACTCAAGCATTTTATTTTGAAATCATTTTAATGGCTAATATTATTTAACGGAGAGATGTCTGCAAGGTTTGCTTCTATACCTTCTTTACAGTACATAGCAGGAGAGTAAATACAGACATGCAGAAAGGGGAGGAGTCATCCCACAAGATTTTGTGCTGTGCAATTGGATAGGCTGAACCTAAGGGCTTGCTAAATTGCCAGGGAAGTCTCACCTCAGAGCTTTTAATGGAGATTTTTCACTTCTTCCTTCTGTTGATGCAGCAATGAAAACAAGGCACTGTTAGATTCATCCTTTGCCAGCCTTGGACACATATTCAGTTACTTGCAGTGAACAATCTGAAACATAAAACAGCCTTAAGTTTTAAATGGAGTGCTAGATCAGCCCTTATAGAAATAATAAGAGGCTAAAAGAAGCACAAAGATTAACTAAAAAAAAACTTTTGCATATAGATCACTGAGTTGTCTTTTAAATACTCACCTCACAACAGAGTATATTGCCTTCATAAATATTTAATACAATGGAGGACATATGAAGTCTTCAGTGTTTAAACAGTGCCATCAGTAGCATTTCCAGTTTTTTAAAAAAATAATACTAATCCAGGAATATTTATTGAAACTTCTGTGAACAGCTAGACTGTTAGCAGCCCTTGCATACATACATTTCTCTTCATAACCTGAAATTAGTGTGCAAAAATAAGCAAACTGCTTTTTGGCTTGACATTTTTGATTGGTCAAAAATATTCTCAAACTTGAGTTGAGCTGACTATTAGGAGCAATTGCAAAAGAGTATAGAATAGTGATTGGGATCCCCTTGAGCATATAAACACAGACCAGTCTGAGTACATGATACACTCTGGAATGAGGTGTATTGCACTGCAGAACATTTGTTGCCAGGTTAGATCATTTTTACTGACACATACAGTTAAGTAACAGGAGACGTGATTAGTACTCTAATAATCCAGCTGCCCTAAAGTAAAGCAACAAAAAAAAGAGTAGACTAGCTGCAGACCCAAATTTTGGAGATGATTTGAAAAGGTATTTAGTTCCTTTAGTGGATCAAAACCTGTGTTATATGTCAAAAATCACTCACAAATATCACACATATATCAAGTAGTCACTGTATTAACGGGACTAACATGCCCTTTTTTTCTATGCTAAAACACTTTTTTATCCCCTAAGACCCACCAGAATGATGAAATTCGCGCAAAAGTACTTGTTACTAAACACTTATATTTGCAGACAGCAATCCATGCAGTTCTGGAGGCCTCGCAGCAAGTTAATGAGGTTTGAGTATTCAATAACAGATAAAACTGACCCAGAGAAACAACAGAGCTGTCAGGCTGTCATTTCTAACAGACAGCATAATGAAACCTGTAACAGAGGGCAGTTAAGAATAAACGCACAATAATGATCTGGTTGGAAATAACAATCTACAATCATTTCCCTTATTTAAGGATAGCCCTTCCTAACTCAGTGAATTGTTTATGTATTTATTTATTTGACAGCTATGCAGCAAAACCAGTAACCGCATGGAATAAATGTGTATGTATTGTAGCATTTTTGCAGGCCATCATTTCATTTTAAAGACAAATTCTCCAGGAGAATAATTAAACTCCACGCAATTCAAGTATTACAGGAACAGTAGGTCTTGCAGGGCTGAACTATATTTAAATATATACTGTTTGAATTTTGACCTCAGTGCTCCCAATTGGAAGATGACAAAAAATAAAAGTACATAATTGTTGAATATCAAATCTATTGTTTGGATCTACTCTGGACACACAAAAAAATTGGCTGTTCATTAGAGAGAAGATGTGGAAATTGCTCTCCATCAGAAATGAGCTTCCCTTCAAGAATCTGAGTCTAGGGGAAGAAATGAAACTGAACTCTTCCTCCCCCAAAAGGACAATCTGTGTACTTTTCCTCAGGTGTGCCTAGCATTAAGCAAACGTTCCAGTGGGTCCTGAGGCATCAGCTCCCCTATCATGTCTCTATGTGCTTCTAATGAACCCAGAATCCAGACCACCTCAGACAGTGGCAAAGCCTAGGTGTAGGTTTCCGAGCCCCCTTCTCTGGAGAAAATGTAGAGGGGCAGGCCCTGAACACAGAGAAACTGGGAGTGGCTGAAGCAGAACCTACTGGTTGCTTCTACGTAGTGACAGTCATTATAAATATCCAGCATTTAATGTTCTGGGGGCTTTTATGCTCTCTTTCTCTTATTCAGCATACATTTGCAACAAAAGAAAATGAATAGAAGCGGTTACAGCATTAATCTAATCATTTATTGCAGTAAATAGATATTACCAATTCCATTTTTTCACCACAGACCGTTAGTAGCTCACATCACTGACAATAGATAATAATGCCCTTCAGCTCTGCTATAAACTAAGAAGCCATCTTTGTACAGCCTAATTCCTACAACACAATTAAATCATGGAGAGACAATACTTAATGTAACAGAGCTACATATTTAGTTGAAAGCTAATTCTTCTAGTGCATAACATAAGAAGTACATTCAGACATTTTCAAAGCAAGATGCAGTCCTCTAGTCCCTCAGCTTTCACTGGAGTGAATGAAAGACATGTGGACTATAACTGAGTACCAGAACTGTGTGAAGGTATCATAACTTACGGGGCTCAATATCCTTCTAGGACCATCAATAAAAAGACACCCTTGCTGGTTATTCTCACATTATGTAGAGTCAAATTGGAAATAACAGATTAAAACCATTATCACTTACTAATATTATAATTATGACTTCCTGTAGACTCTGCTTTTAAGAGAAAAGTACAGTTAAAATCTGTTTTAATTTAAATAAGTTATCTGAAAATTAGCTGAGAAATATAGCTAGTCTGCTCAATATTTGTGTGTTCTTTGTACAGTTTTTGTATGTATTATGGCACCTTCTTCCTGGATCCTGTAAGAATGTCAGATTTTATAAGCACTTCCCTACACCTGCAAATATCAGAGATTAGAAAACAGATGTGTGATATCTTTTTATATCTAAGGATGTCTCTGTACTTCCTACTTGGCTTAATGTCAAATACGATACGTAATTAAGATCTTTACTTGTGCACAAAAGTATTTTAGAAAGATGTAGTTTGTTTGGTTTACATTTTTATTTGCATTATTGTTATAAAATATCTATTATGCATAATGGTACGTTCAGCTGAAAAAACAACTCCAACAATTCAGAAATATTAGGTTTGGGATTTGGTATTTTTTTGTTGTTGTTTGTTTATTTTTTGGTTGTTGTTGTTTTGGTTTGGTTTTCTATTATTGGTTCAGACACACACATTCAGGTACATTGGGACTACTGTCAGAAAACTGTTCCCATATCCCTGGAGCATCTCCATAGAGAAGTCATAGAACAGTGTATGCCACTGTTGCCAGAACTAGTCATTGGCTTTCATTTAGCTGAACTGACTTTCCCTTCGATTAAAAATAATAATAATAATAGAATATTGAATTGTAAATATGCACTGGATAAAGGACAGTAATGTCTTCCTACCCACCTCTGACTGGAATCCGTACCTTCCTTCACCACATAAAGGAAAAACTTAGCTGACATTTTCCCCTACATATGGGAACATCTGCAGTGTTCCCTTGCTCATCAAACTTTTATATGTAGTAACAACTTTAAAAAAGTGTAGACCTGGGTTTCAGGCTATTGCAAAATGCTAAAATAGCTACTGAGAGTATGAAAAGTCCTTTCCTCCTACCAACAGCTCATGCAATTTGTTAATTAAGGCTACCAAGAATATTTGTGGGTCTAATTTCACTTGTTCTGAAATTGCACATTTAATCTTTGAGCATGTTAAAAATAAAAAAGTACCAAAAAAAAAAAATCACAAAAAATGAAGCTGCTAGAAGGAAGATGAATAGGGCCCTCTATTTTCTCTCTCTCCTTTTAATCCAAGGTTTAAAAATACAAAAAAACTTAGATTCATATCCTTCCTCTGTGTGAGATGACCTACCATAGTGATGAAGGATGGGCTTTCTAACTAGACTTTATGCTAGACTGAATCATTCACAAATGCACTGATAGACGTTACTTTGTATGAGCTGCTTCTATTGGATCCCCAGAATGAAAATGCTATAGTCAGGAGCCTAAGAATTTTTCCTAGTAGGAGGCATACGATGGGTAAAAACTGCTGATAAGAGATCTGAAACGTGGTCTTCTATTTCATAGGAGAATATCTTAAGCTATGAGATATTGAGGAAAATGAGGATAAATTATCATTTTCACTCTGGCAGTTTTGTGAATCTAGTCCTTCATTTCCTTGACTTTTATTGCAACTGTTGAAACATTTCTCAATATTTCAAAATACTGTTTCAGCACTGCATTCTCACTGCAGCATTTTGAAAGTGCATTTTTGAGGAACAAATAATGTTCCTCATATAATGTTCTCAGCTCAACTTCTGAGAGGTTTGATTGCCCTCTACTGTCATTATCTCATATAATGTAAGTCTCCAAAGTTATAGCATATATAATTTGGGGTGCATAGCAGAAGATTATTAAGTGTATTCTTTAAAGCTGACTTGAGAAATGATCAAAGAGTTTTCAGTATTTTTTGAAGGCAGAATGATATTGTTGCAGTAAAAAATAAATAAATAAATAAATTGTCATTCTGATCAAAACACCCCATTTTTTAAAATAATTGCAAAATAAGCAATGAGGCAACATCCTAATTTCATAGCTATTACAAAAAAAGAAAAAAAAAAAAGCCAAAATTATCCTGAAATGCTGTGAAAATGGCATCCACCTCCTAGTAGTAACTCTGATAAGGTACTGAGTATCACAGGAAATTAATTTTCACTTAACTGAAGAGAACTGTACGCTATCCGTGTTTAGAAAGATATGGAAGTGCTTAACTATAACAACAGAACATGTGGATGTTCTTCCACCAGTATTAGGATCACCTATGTGTCTATGACTATTTTCCTTTGTCCTCTCCTCTTCTCTCCTCTCCTCTCCTCCTTTTCTCTCTGACATATTTTCCATGATATTCATATTCTCCCTTAAATAAAATAGGAATTAACCTTTAGCTCATGCTCAGGGAAAGTTAAATTTCCATGTCTGGAACTGGGCAATTGCACAGTAATGCATGTCTCTTATAAATACAGCATGTCTCAGAGAAGAGAAAATGTCCTATGTGTATGTTTTTGATTTTTTCTTTTTCCCCTGTAAAATAATATTGGTAATGCAACAACAACAACAAAACAAACAAACAAACAAACACACATGCCTTTTAAGATTCCCACTGCAACAGATGATATCATTTCAGGGAAGAAAATAGATTCTTTTAAGGTCTGTAGTTACTTCCTCTTTAATATTGACCTAACTACATTAAGTTCTGGTTGCTACTCCAGGTCTGTAATCGAGGTTGCATCAAGGAGTTAAAGTGTTGGGACCTTTTCTTCTGCCATAATCTTAACACAAAAAGGAGCATTAAAATTCACCAAAGGGCCTTTTACCTTGTTTTGAAAAAATCATTCTTAGAACACTACTGTCACTTTTATTTTAAAATGTCATTTCTAGAAAGGTGAGGAAAAAAACTAATTGTATTGATCTTGGTGTTGGAAATATGAGTGAGCTATGAATGACAGTTTGAGAAATCCAAATCGATATAAAAAGAGAGCTTTAAAGATCATTTAATTGAAGTAGAGTAAGTAGAATCTTACATGGTTTAAATAATGTCAACAGAAAAGTTACTGTTTTCAGCTCAGTACACATGATAAGACTTCGAGAGTCATAAGCACCTAATACCATCTCAGGAATTTAGTAGTGGGTAAAGATTAAAGCTTACTGTCTCCACAGGGTGCTGAGCTCTTGATTCATGTTTCTTATAACATCAAGTCCGGATTATTGTAATACCCTGTTTGTAGGCGTCTTTGATACAGTGGTTTGCTGTTCACGAGTTTCAACATGCAAAGATTATAACAACTCCAATTCTCAATGGAAATGAACTGTATCAACATCCTACCAGACTTGATTGCCTTTTTGTCAGATTTAACATTATTTTTGAAACGTGTTACCTATGTGCTTTTGGAGCATTTTTCAACTTTTTTTTTTTTTTTTTAAATTAACTTGATGATTTCTAATTTTCTCTGCTGCATATTATGGTGACCACTGGATGTGCTCTCAAAATAATGTGGAATATAGTTAGAGAAGCTCTCAGACTGAAATAATATTATAAACTCTACAGAATAAACTTGTTAATGCGTGTTTTACTAGTTCTCTTGCTCCGTGTTCCCGAGTGTCTGGCTGCAGTGAAGATACATTAAAAAGTTGAGTATTAAGTAATTGAGTCTTTTAAATATACCTTAAATATTTGAAAACTATAATTGAATAACGTAGCAGACAATACTTTATGAACCTATACAAAGTAGCTATCCCAGCTATGTATTCTAATACATCAAAGAAATAAGTTAATGAGCTCCTAGTACTACTCAAAATTTCTGAAAAGTCATAGAAATGGGAAGAGGTAATAGGAGATTCGAGAAAAAAAATAATACCAGTTGGTAATAGTGGTACCTTAAAATAAAAAGAAGAGAGTAATCTTTTTAATTATCATTCACTGTATCTATCCATCAAGAAAAGAGTATTAAAAATAAAATCAAATATTTGGGCTTAATTTCAAAGAATTCAGCACTCCCATAGCTAATGTGAATTTCATTACAAAGTCTTATAGTTAAATAGAAAACAAAAATTGAGTAAGTAGTAACCAAATCAACATGGACTGTAATTCTAGCTCCAAAAAGAAAGAAATATATACAACAAGAATGAGAAAAAGAACTGATTAAAATTCACTAGGAATAAAAAAAAAAGTTTGTTTAACAATTAATTACACTCTTTCAGTGGATTGAAATGTTACAAAACCAAAAACTGGGAAACTACAGTGTAAGTCCTTTTTTTTCTCTGCTATATATGAAAAATAAGTAGATAAGCAAGAAAAATTTCATATATAATGTCACAGAATTTAATGTCAATTATCTATAAATATCTGAAGGTATAAACAATTTTGCACATAAATTATTCAGCTTAGTCTATGGGAATGTAATTACATTTTTGCTGAAAATGAAGGGAAAGGAATTATTGTAATCATTGCAAATGTCTCACAAAATGACAGCAGCCTTGCACATTGGAACGGGCAAAATACTAGACACTGTGATGTCTTGAACAGTCTTGTGTTATAAGAATCGATTGAAAATTAATATATAATCCCAGCTCTAGCATCCAAGGTTTTGTTACAGCTCTGAAGTTTCATGTTCTCAAAAAAAAGACTTATCTCTCCAAAGCAACCTGAAATATTTTCCTAAGTAGTACGGAGTATTGCAGGTAATAAAAATTGTAATACTGTTGAGATTTTTTTCTAAGATAAACAAAATCTGACATTAACATGTATCCTTCAGAAACAGAAAAGTTGGAACATTTAAATATCTATTGCTAACCAACAACATCATTTGTGGAGGTATTTTCCTTATAACAGATTTTTTTTTTTTTCCTAATGACTCTATTTTCTGTTTTCAGAGTGTATGATATTGGCTAAGATGCCACTGTGCCATTCTGAGGAAAAGAAGACATTGCACTTCTGATTTTTCCTTGGTCTTAATTAAAATGTAGGCATATTTCCAAGACTGCATGTACTATGAAGAACACGAGGTTTCTTTTCTATTCACACGAATAAGAGCCTATTCCAGTTTGTGAGTCTAACGAGTCTAATGAATCTGTATAAAACTGAAAACTGTGAAGTGCTATTTATATAATATGAAATAATTTGACTATTGAAAACATTTCTAAATATGTACCCACCTGAAAAAAATGCATAAGAAATGAATGTGTTATATTGTTTTGTTTTTATAAGAAAAGCTTCCTTGTCACAATAATCAGCACAAAAAAAGCTTGAATCTTGAGAAATGTTTTTCATACAGCTCATATAAGTTTCATTCTTAACCAAAATATACCTATAAAGCTGTGAATATACAATTAAGATCCACCCAGAAAACAAAATAAAATATTTTATTTTGCATTATGTGTGATGAGAAGGTTGTGGGCCATAACAAGTCATGACATACAAGTCAGATGATTTAGTTCTAGTTTTGTACATATATTTACCTGATTGCCTTACAGCTTCAAGTTTTCTTGGAAAAAGTTCACAATGTTGGTCTCAACCACAAATACTTGATTTTAATTTACAGATAAATACACACTCCTGGGGAGGGAGAGAGTCACATTGTAAATGATTCCTATTAGTTGCTCACAATTGGTGTCATGACATACCAATATAATCTGATAATACACACATAACTACAAATCTCAACTCTTCCACAAACCAAAGGATTATAGTTAAACCAATCTAAAAATGATTTTTAAAAATGTTTTTACTATGTAGTAAATGTATCTATTCCATATGTATCTGCAAACCAAGAACCTAGTGACAGCACCATTGGCTGAGTAGGAAATTATCCACTTCCCTACCTATGGCTGACATGTATGGAAATAACTCTAAAACCTCTGAGAGTATATTAACTGACTAATGTACAGGCAACATGTTAAGAACATTCTGTTTTCTTTAACTTTATCCAGTCAAGAATCTTCATATCCACATTTAGAAAGCTAAGAAGAAAAAGGAACAGGCAAAAAAAACAAACATTACTTAATAATAATAATAATAATAATAATAATAATAATAATAGCAGAATAAAATTAAAAAAAATGAGAATGAAACTCTATTGAACAATCCTGCATTCTTATTTGTTTTGAATAATATTTATCATTTTAAGTAACCACTAGAATTTAGTATTTTATTCATGACATTTTATTCATTTTATTCATGGCAGCTCATCAGTTGTATCGGAATTAATGGAATCTTAAAGCATAGTCAGCCTGGCCCCACTAAAGTCAACAGCAATGATGCCTTTGGTTCCAGCATTAAGAATTTTACCCCTGAGGTAAAATTTTGCAAGGATCTAAAAATTCTGATGGAACTAGAATAGAAAGGATTGTAAATTGCTAGGTGAGAATGGGTAAAACCAAGAATATCAAACAGAAACAGTAAATGTGACTGTTTTGCTCTTACCTCACTGTCCCTATCTGCACATGTCCTCTCTCTCTCAGTTCATCCCGCTACTAATGGTACCATCATAAAATGAGACAATGAATTCTCTAAGACAGCTTCTGCTTCTATATTATTTGTCTGTAAAAACCTTGATAGAGTGGGACCCTTCTCTTTGGCTGCAGCTCACAGGTACTAGAAAAATACAAATAAGATGACTGTAACTACTAAATTAACATCAACTTTACTACTTCTAAAGCTCTAATAAATGTCCCCTTTTATCAAGTGCTATTATAAAAGTAAACCTGTTAAAACTTTCTCAAAAATATAAATAAACAAATTATTTTAATTAGATACAGATGGTCAAATACACTCTTAAAATCCAATTTTCTGCTAGCCAATTATTTTATTGTCAACTATTTAGACTCAACTTCTTTTATTTTCTTCTCTTCCATTTGCAATCATTACCTGAGAGGCTGCTTCATCTGCTTTATGATCAGACTTGTTTTCCTTTCCAGCAATTGCCATGTAGAAATACCTTCCTTTATTCCAGCAAGTTGCCTTTAGCATTCTAGTCTTTGCTTTCCCCAGATCATGGTAAGCATTCTCCTATTCTAAATAAGAGCTTTGGTTCAGACCTGTGTAAGTGTTGCTGAAAATTCAGATTCCAGAGAGGCTCTGTACATGCCCTGCCTTGTGTGTAAACTATGATTAATACTTTCAAGCCTTTACTCTTTCCACTTCAGAGGTAAAATTTAAATATAACACAGAAAATGGTATGCTGATTATGGTTTGGGACATCACAGAAACATAATTTCAATTGTTCTTTTCCTAAATTGTAAGTGCAATATAATGATACTTTTTGTACTTATTACTAGAGAAGTGATTTTATCATGGGATGATTAAATAACTGAATGATCGTATGGGATGATCATATAACTGAAAAGGCTTTCTTTTGCCCAAGCTGCTGTGGATGGCACACTGAAGTCATGTAAAGTAAATGCTCTGATGCCATCAGCCTAAAGGCACTAAGGGAATGGTCAGGCTTCAGTCCACAGGTTCAGGCTGACATGACAGCTGTTGTGTACCATGCAAGGTTTCCCCAGGAAGAAGGGCAAACATTGTTATCCATCATGCCTCTCTATACAGATACATGCAACTCTCTCACCCTCCACTCCTCACCACCATTTCAGTGAAGCCAGTGTGTAATCCCGACTACACAGAGGTGGAGGGATATGGCACAGTGTTTCATGCAGTTTCAAACATGCAGACTGTTTTCAGTACAATTGCTTGGCTTCTTTTTTTGCCTTAAATAGCTATACATTTTCTCATTGTATTAATTCCTTCAAGAGTGCTGTCTTTCTAAATTGGTTTCTCTTTAAAATACTAATTCAGTATGATAACCTCAGATTTACACCAAGGTAACTTAATACAATGTTTTTGCTAGTCAGTATACAGATTTGGTGACTATGTCTCATCTGCAGACAAGCAGTTCCTCCATATCGATTTTCTGGGGAAATACTTTTTTTGTACCTCTTATTCCTTCTTTTTATTACAACACAGATTTCCTTGGATGTTTTTTTGATCTTTTTCTTTTTGCCAGCTCAACTGTTTTTCTTTGCTATAGCACTGAATACATATTTCAAAATTGCTTTCATTGACGTGTCTGCTGGATCTGCTGCTTACACAAATACAGGTTATTTATTACCTTCCTGCATTGAACTGGACAATCCCCTGAGTTACAATACATGTTTTTTTTTTTTTTAAATGATGCCTATGAAGTGTCTTTCAACCAAAGTGTTTGAAGATCTGTCTAAATGTTGATCAACTGACACAGAAGTTGACATAAAACAAAAAAACAAAAACCTACACAATAACAAACAAACAAAACCTCACTTAAGAGTGGTGTGACTTCTATTACAGTAATTTACAAACTAAGTATTCCACCGGATCTTTCAGGATTCTGTTGTTGTTGTTTCACATAACATGATACCTAAAGTTTTTAAAGTGAAAAAGAAAAGATAGAAGGAAGACAGAACCCTGCCTGCTTGCCTTGTCTTCTTGACATACCTCAGAAGGTACATGCTTGCTTTTAAAAGAAAACAGTAGGCTCAGTGCTAAAAATCCCAAATAAAAAAAGGAATCTCCACGAAGCATTGTATCAGATGCATAAATCCCAAAGAGAGGCAGACACATTCCTGTCCTCACCACTTCCTACAGTCTGGTTACACAGCTTTTCAGCTGGATGTGTCTTGCATGGATGTGTTAGTTACTCATCTTTCTTGCACTGCATAGAGTCAGCATGACAGTCTCCTTACAGACCAAACCCCTAACTGAGGGACACAATGACACTGCATACCGTTGCACTAACGACCTTTTGAGACTTTATCATTTAATATTATTTTACACAACTGCATTCTGCATTTGTCAGCAAGATAATTTACTAAGGGTCTCTAACTTTGAAGTCAGTGCCCAGCTTTTTTATCATTTCAGCTGCCAATGCTTTAAGTGATGTAAATATTAACATGAACTGCTACAGTAAAGGAAAGCCAGAAAGGCAATGGATTCTTCAGCCTTTTTCTGATAATTTTTTGCAGTTCTGAGGGAGACTGCAATTTCAAGTCCTAGGCAGAGGCAAAGCCTATACCACACACAACCTATTGCTTCCTCAGCCAGCAAACAGAGAGATGAACAAGTTATTGGGAAGAAGCAATGCTATCGAGCTCTTTAGACCAAATCTCTAGTATATATTTCACAATATATATCTTCTTCTTTGTTCATATTGCCTCTCTTATCATTAAGAGCAGTACTGAGTCTGAAAGCCTGGCAATACACAGACACTTACACAAAAAGAAACCACCCTCCTCAACAACTAACACCATAGTATCTCTGCTAAAATCTCTAAGTTCATGAAACAGACCTTCTTGATTATCCCCTTTTTAATTCCACACGATAGTTTGCCTTTGCAAAGAAAAGGTAGAGACTTGACCCCAAGTGTTTTTACTTTAACAGAACTCTGATTATTTTTTTCCTATTCAGTTCAAATATAGAAGCAGATGGAGTCCAACGTTCAAGTCCTTTGGAGCCTAGAAGGCCAGATCTGTAAAATGGAACTAACAGTAACTTCATGTGTGCTTTGATTTCAGATTTTTCAGCAGAAGTTATAAACTGCATGTACATATAAGCACTACAAATATCCATAAAACAATGAATAGTTTCATCAGCTCATAAGGTAAAGGAAAAACAGAAAACAAAAGTGCTGTAAACAGTTAAGCAGTGTTGTAAATGAGCACAGGAAATGTAAAGTACTCGCTGGCATTTAATCCTGTAATCATTGAAATGCTTTGAGACTGGGAATGTCTTCTGAACAATTTTTTAAATCTTAAATGTCATGATGAAAAAACAGAGAATGCAAATATTGTAATTTTACTGGGAGCACTACATTGGTTAGCACTGGTAACAATAATGAATATTAAGACAAGAGGAGGAAAAATGTTGCATTTATGTGCATGGATTAAATACATCATTAAGCATTAAATTGATTTATTTTTAATTACAATTTTCAACAAATTTACCAGCCACTTACAGGTAAGATAAATCAAACTATATGTGACTTACCTTTAAAGTGGACAGAGACTTATTCCCACTCAGGAATTTCCTTTAAGAATTATTGCATATTGTGTCTTCCAGGGGGCTTAGAAATCAAAAATACTGCAGTGTGTTAAGGCAGCAAACATTTTGGTGCCAAAGGATGCATTCAAAAACTATTCTAAAGAACATTCTGATATAGACCTTTAATTTAGCTTAGCATTCAATCTGTAGGAAGCCCAAATGCTTTTGCATTAACACACAATTGCTATTTACAAAGAAGGGATCAAACTATAATATGTTAAGGACATTTTTTCTTTAGCATTTTATATCCAGAAATCACACCTGAAACACACCATCAATTTTTTTTTTTTATATTAATGCTACTGAAGTAACAGATAACAAAACACTCTGATGTCAAAAGTCATTTCATTTTTCCATCAAGAAGAATGAGGCCATCTCTAAACATATTAAAATATTATTCACTTTGACAATAAAACTAGTTCCAAGACATGAACTATTGCTGTATTAGAGAAGGGAGGCAATCAGTATTTTTCATCTTCTAAGAATCTCTATAATACAAAAACTCCATCATGTCTAATGGAATCGGTAAGTACCTGGAAGGCAAATGTCTTTTCTTATTTCCAGTGTGAAATCTGGTTTGAAACAAGCACTTATAGTTAATTCACTTCTCTAATACCCAGAAAAGTTTGAACAGTAATGAATGAATATTATCAACATCGTTTTTTGAAATGACATTATTTTTTCATTATTATTCCATGGTGTATTGTTGTACTACTGAAGACTCCTAAAGGGATGCATATGTGGCTACACTTAATACTCAATAGTACTTTGAATGGTAGTATTACCAGATTTCTACCTAAAGCAGACAGTTTATCAAAATTGTTAACTGTTATAAACCAGTTGCTATTATATTTTTTTTCTGCTAATCTAAAATACCAGTTATTAGGGTTATTACAGTCTATAACACTAATGACAACATTTGTGCTAAATATATTGCATTCTACATAGGTATTTTTAAATGTGCCTCATGTCAGATACCAAATCAAGCAATATGGGTGTTAAAAATACAATTCCATGCATTTCATTATGAAAAGCTTCATTTTGACTGAGTGGTAATCATCACTCATGAATTTAATGAAACATATGCTTAAAAAAGAAATGCACAGGAATGATGAGTAAATTTTTAAAATTAGTTTTTATGTAAAAATCAAGAACTTCAATATTTTAGCTGTGACAAGTTGTACAAAAGATCCTTTCTCTGACAATATTTAAGTTGCTGTTGCTGTATACCAGCCATAATAGTTCAGTGATCATCACAGAGGCTATTATAGTTTTGTACTTAGTGTAGTGTATCTAATCGCTCTAACTTTATGCATCAAGAGACTGGATTATTGTGATGAAACACCTCCTTGCTGGGGAAAGACAAAGTTCTCCATGAATTTGGGACAGTTACTTAATTTTTACTTACCTCTAACTCAGTCAAAATATCCCCTTGGAAACGTTTACTTTCTTCTTCACTGAGGAGCGACATATGAATCCAACGAATTCACCCTTCCTTTGATCCTAATAAAACACTGCTTTGTCACATATCCAGTAGAGTTGAGTTCCATACCTAAGACAGAAGCAAGCCTACATGAGACTTTTGCATTGTATTGCTTTCACAAGCAGTGGAATATAGCTAAAGGCCTTAGTTCTCTCACACTGTAGTACTTAAGTCCTTCATAAGATAGGGAAAAATACTATCCTGATTTAATTTACAGAAATTGTTACAATTTAAGTTTACCATCAGTTTTATCACCAACATTAATTACTTAAGTCCCTGTGACTTTGGGAATGATAATTGCAAGTAGGTTGCATTTCACACATTTAATGGGGATTAGAACATGAAACATATTGAGATTAGAGAACAGGAAGCTGAATCCTTCTGCCAACACTGAACCACAGCATACATACATCTTCAGGTTGATCTATGAAAAAGAGTCTTGTTCAGGGCCTTTCAGTTCCATTTTTATTATCTTTATGGCTAGCAACTTTCTGTCGCCATTACTAAAGCAACCAATTCATTGCCACCTAGAAATAAATGTCATAGTACCTAAATATCTACAGCTCCCTGAAGATCATGAGTGCAACCAACTCGTGATCTTGAAACAGCTTCCTTTTTACCATCAACCAGAGCTGTATTTGAAAGGACATAAATACACATGTGCTTCAATGTCCTCGTCAAAGCCTCTAAGCTATCTAGCCACCTTTTTTTTTTTTTTTTTTTTACAACTTGGGCTTTTAAAAACAGTGCAATATTTTTGAAAACATGGGTGTAAATTAATCATTTTTATGGTGTATTGAATCATGATTTTCTTTAATTTAAAATTGCTACTTTCTTTGTTTGATGCATATCATTTTGCAAATATGCTTTGGTTAATGGGACTTTACAAAGTGAAAAATTAATGATCAGATTTGTTATTTAAAGACCAATAGCTAATGTCTCTTTTCTGTGTGAAAATATAAGCACAAAAGCACAGCATTCAGACTAAACTCTTAGTTACTATGGTGATATCATGAAGCATGGTAGAAAATGTTATTTTAAAGCATTCTTCTATTTCCTATTCAAACAGTTAGTACAAAGTATTCTCAAGTATATTTAGTTAATAGCAGATCAATGGCTTTGTTCCTCTCCTGCCAGCCAAACTATAGACAAAAAGGAATCATACTGCTTAACAATATTGCTATGGGAAACTGGATTAAAATAATCAATATGGCTTTTAACGCTTGCTTTTTGTTTTAAATAAAACTTTCAAATTCCAATTCTTGGATTGTCTCCTGCCAGTAATTGTATTGGATTACATTATAACTATTATTTCCCATAGAAACTTGTTGTTGTAACTAAGAATTACTGCCCTACATCAGATGCATGTCCATCTTCTCCGACATCCTGTTTCTTTCAGAGTGCCTAATCATACATGCCCTACCCAAAAAAAAATAAAAAAGAAAACCCAGGAGAAAAAAGTTATTGTGATAGCCTCTAAGTCTATGCTATATAGGGCTAGCAAAAACATTAAGTATGGTTCCAATACGAGAAAGATGTTGTGTAACTCACCATGGAGCTGTCAGATTAGCCTTAACTCCCAGTTATTTTAACTACAGAGATAATCTCAGGTAGAAATCCAGTGTCTAAGTCACATAAGACCTGTTGGAATTATAACTCAAATAGTAAACACAATGAAGGGCTTATTCCTTTTAAAATCAACATGAAATGTTGATTTGATTGAAATCAAATGAAACAGTACACTTCACATAGAATCATAGAATCATAGAATATCCTGAGTTGGAAGGGACCCTTAAGGATCATCAAGTCCAACTCTTGACACCGCACAGGTCTACCCAAAAGTTCAGACCATGTGACTAAGTTCACAGTCCAATCTCTTCTTAAATTCAGACAGGCTCGGTGCAGTGACCACTTCCCTGGGGAGCCTGTTCCAGTGTGCAACCACCCTCTCTGTGAAGAACCCCCTCCTGACGTCCAGCCTAAATTTCCCCTGCCTCAGCTTAACCCCGTTCCCGCGGGTCCTGTCACTGGTGTTAATGGAGAAAAGGTCTCCTGCCTCTCGACACCCCCTTACGAGGAAGTTGTAGACTGTGATGAGGTCTCCCCTCAGCCTCCTCTTCTCCAGGCTGAACAGGCCCAGTGACCTCAGCCGTTCTTCGTACGTCTTCCCCTCCAGGCCTTTCACCATCTTCGTAGCCCTCCTCTCAAAATAATTAAGTAAATTAAAATTGTTGTTATATATACACGTTTATTGTGACTAGCATGGCACTGCAAGTTTGCATTAATTCTGAACAATGAAACGTATTGGCTATAGTCACAGGTATGGTAAGAGACCACAGTTTCATCAGTGAAAAAAAAAATAAATCTGGTGTATATTCCCTAAGGACCTATTCTTCCTAATACTACCACTATCTACAAAGCAAGTATCTCATTGCCGCGTGGTGATAGTACTGCCTTATCCTGCATTATCTGACTGAAGTGACAACACTACTAAACTGTTCAGTGTTCAAGTAACCATCTCCTATTAAACCTTTCAAGGAACAGGGCACTGATTTATGAAAGGAAACTAGCCACCTAAACTTGACAGGTATTAATTCTCACTATATGAGTTACATATTCAACTATATATATAGGTAGAAAGAGATTAAGAAAGTAGCAAAGCATGGCACTTAGAGTAATGCATCATTATAGAGTATCATGTTGATTACTAGTAAAAACAAACCTAACAATTTAAAAGCAATTTTCATAACTTCAGTTCATGTGTGACACCAGAAAAGCTTGCTATTCAGAAAACTAGAACAAATTATTCTTGCCAACATAAAATAGAAAAAAATAAAAATTCCCAAAGAAGGTTAATTTTTCAATAACATTATTGCATGCATGGTAGTTCTTACATTACCAATTGACTATCCTCTCTTTTAGGTTTTGAAATGCCACTTAAGGCCTCTCTTGCAAGATGCATGAATAAAAAGCTTGCTGTATAACAAGTATGCTCTTTCAGTTATATATGCCCAAATCTTTGACAAGTGGTCTGGAAAGAGTACAGGGATGCCATTCAGATGTGCAGGGAGGGGATCAGGAAAGCCAAGGCACAGGTGGAACTGAATTTGGCAAAGGATGGAAAGAACAACAAGAAGGGATTTTATAGGTAAATGTACCTAGTCAGAAAAGAAAGGCTGAGAGTAGGTGTACCTCCTCTGACAGATGAGAAGGGAAAAATAGTAACAACAGACATGGAGAAGGTGGAGGTAAGTTCTTTGCCTCCGCCTTCACTGCCAGTCAAGCTTCCCATGTTTCTTGTTTCCCTGAACTTCAAGGCTGGGGCTGGGGGAGCAAAGCCCCTCCCACTATAAGCAAAGAGCAGGTTGGAGACCACCTGAAGTTTATGGGGCCCGATGCCATGCATCCCAGGGTCCTGAGGGAACTGGGTGATGGAGTTACCAAGTCTCTCTGCATCATATTTGAAAAGTCATGGCAGTCAGGTGAAGTACCTGGTGACTGGAAAAAGGGAAACAT
Source organism: Aythya fuligula (assembly GCF_009819795.1). NCBI lineage: Eukaryota > Metazoa > Chordata > Aves > Anseriformes > Anatidae > Aythya > Aythya fuligula. The sequence goes on from NC_045562.1 coordinate 40,457,494, forward strand.
CACTCCCATTTGTAAAAAGGGTAGCAAGGAGGATTCAGAGAACTACTGTCTGGTGAGCCTCACCTTTGTGCCTGGAAAGACCATGGAACAAATCCTCTTAGAAGCAACATTAGAAGCAACATGCCTCGTATGTGCCTTAAGGCAGAAGGATGTGATCTGAGACAGACAGTACAGTTTCACCAAGGGCAAACTGTGCTTGACCAATCTGGTGGCCTTCTTTGAAGTCACCTGTAATTTTGGGGATATCTCTATCTGCAGTTGAAAAAGTGGCCATAATTTTAAGGTTTTTCATAGATAGACAGACATATATCTAGAGAAAGAAAACAGCTGAAGATTAATCACTGAAATGTACCAGTTATAGGAGACAAACTTACTGATGACTTCCAATCAAATGATATTTGCCAAGAAAACAAAAAAGGAAAAGAAAAAAAAAAAAAAGAAAAAGAAAAAAAAATCTTGTCATTTTTGAAACACATCATTTTACAACGAAATTTTATGTATATTTATGTGTTTACACACACATGCTAGAAACTATGTTTGCTTTCATGAGTCAGGAGACCAATGTTAACTTTCTTTACTCTGAGCAAGACCAAAAAGGGCTAGGACTTGGTGCTCCACCCTGACTGAACACTATGACTTTGAACCACACAAAGAGCAATAGCAGCACCTTGGCCTCAAACCCTACTGTAGGCAAGCCCAAGATTTCCCAGTTTCCTCTGCTTGGCCAAAAAAAGGCTGCAATAGAAATGCAACAGATCTTTTCAGGTTCAGGAAACCTTTTTTTTCTCTTCCTTACTATCTAGAGGGAAAATAAATCTTTGTTTGCTTCCAAATTCAGCCTCCTTGAGCTATACCTGAAGCAACCACCATGTTTGGAAAAGAGTGAAAAGTATTGAATAATCTATCACGTGACCCAAGATTAAGGTCATTTGAACATCTCACGTATTAGAGATGAGGTGCCTCTTATTTAAAAATTATTCCTCTAATTTATATTTTCTAAAAATGATCTGGTTTCAGAGACTGGCCCTGTTACTTTTGTTCATATTAAAGCTTGATTTTGCAAATTACTGAAGACTACACAAGGCTAGACACGTCATGTGCTTAATTTTCAACATATAGCTAGCAGTAGTGATTTAAATGTCATTACTGATAAATATGGTTTTGTGTCCCCTTCTGTCTTAAGTCAAAGATCATCTAGCAGCCCTGATGGCTACAGAAAAAATAAAATAAAATAAAAAATCCACTTAACCATTTCTGGACTGAGACCTTTAATTTGAAAACAATATCAGAATTGTTTTCTGTCAAGTATGCTACCAAATTACTTCATTTTTATTTTTGTTAGATGAATGGACAAACATACTGAAATTATTAGACAAGTTGTTATTTTCTGCAAGAATATTCACAATGCTCTGCTGATTTACATTATGACGTTCTTAAAAAGCTGGAGTAAACTGTTCATAGCCTCATTTTCTAACTAGTCTTTCTTGGCTTCTTGGGAAACAGTGCTGCACAGGTATTCTTTATAGGCAACAGATTAAAAACTAAGGATAAAGTTTGTCAATGTTTAAATATCTGTTGTTTTACTTGTGAGGAAGAACAGACACAGTGTAAGAAAGAATACCCTCAATGCATTTAAGCATTTAATTCTACAAGTTTCTCTTTATAGACTCCTATTTAGATTTACTTAATTTTTGGTAAAACATTTGCTTACAGGATATTCCGCAGACTATTTTTTCACTAAAATTTGCTTGGAGGAAAGAAAAAAAAAAAAAAAAGCAGTCATTATGCTGACTAGTGAAGACAATTTCATTAATAATTTTCTTTTTTAAATTAATATCAAGCACACATATAAGCATCCTGACAATACTGGCCACAGTGATGGTTTGAAGAAGCCTATAGCAGCTAATCTTCCAAAAAAAAATAAAGAAAGAACTTTATGATTGATACCTTCCCTTGGCCTACAGAAACAGATCATTATGATTTGGCATTTCATATATCACCGTCAAGGAATAACAATATTTTGCTGGAATGTATACATACATGGCTGTACATTCATGTAGTGGTACATGTCGCCAGGCTTTTCACATCTTGTCAGTTATCACTATAACCTCTGTCAGAACAAACCACACAACTTTAACAATGAATGATACAACCAGGTATAGCAAATTCCATTTTCTCATCCTCTATCAAAGTTCTGATTTGTTAAATGTTTGTGTGTGTGTGTGTGTATATATGTATGTGCCGATATTATATACATACACACAGGTAGCACTAAAACTATGAAGTCAACTTTATTCAGATATTTGATGTATGCTATGCCAGGAAGCATTATGGGAGAAAGAAACACGAGACTTAAGACAAAACTGAGGAGTGAGATGAAGGGTCACAAACACCAAAAATATACAAGCATTCTTTTACTAGAGATTACAAGCACCTTGCTGTAAGGAAACTGAATTTGTGCTCTAAACTCTACATGATATGTATCTACCTCCTGTGGTTCTGCTATAAAAGTATCCATAAAATGATGAAATTTGGATACAGGAGGTTGATTTGCCTTTTTCTAGAAAGCGCCATAGAAAAGAGTTATATATTGTTTGGGTAGATTTATCCTGTTTTATATTGAGAAGGATGCTATTTTTTACTGTTATGTAACCAGTGGAGCTTTGGAAATTAGTAGGCACAGGTCATGATGCTTTAAGCAATGGTTCAAATAAAACAAAATTAGTTTTTCTGCTAGGGTATGACCATGTGTTACTTATAACAGGCCTCACAAACAGAGAAATCAGCCCTTATGAGGAAAAGCTGAAACATTCTACCAGCCAAGCCATTTAAATTCTAAACATTTACTAGAAGACATAAAGGTCAGATATGTACCAGTATCTCTAGACACATTGATATGTTATCTCCTTCTCTGAAGGAAAAGAATTATCAGAGAGAGATTGTAGATGAGAATCGGAAATTAAATGCAGACACTTCTAGAAACTGTATCAGGTGAAATCCTGCCCATGGGATGGTATCTTCCCAACCTCAAATTCCAAAATATCTGCTGCTCAAAGGGGAATACTCAAAATAAGGCAAAAATCATACTATTCTTGCTGAGCATCCTCTTATTCTTAAGATGCCAATTATGTGATCTGTTAGGTTCACAAAAATATTTTGGGATATGAGTAATAACGAGTCAACAGTCAGGGAGTAAGGATGCTAAAAGTTCATCAGAAACAGTGACTCTGATAGTGGATGGATAATTGGGATTCCACTGGTTGTTGTTTTTTTGTTGTTGTTGTTTTGTTTTGTTTTGGTGGTGGTGGTAGTTGTTTTTGTTGTTGTTGTTTGGTTGACTGGTTGTTGGTGCTTTTTTCCTTTTTAAAAAATATACAGAATGCTGTCTTACTTTGGAATAATGAAAACCAAATGAAAACAGCACAGTTAATTTGATTCATTTCAGCCTATCTCCAAAGCTTTGTTTCTCCAATCTGTTCAGTTTCTGCTATTGGTTAGAGTTGATCTCCCTCCTAAATTAACCTTTTTGGAGGGATAAATCTATTTATAAATGGGAAACAAATCAAGCAGGCAGGCAAAGTAGTGTTTCTGTGATTGCTGAGCTGTGACAAAGTTTTTTATCTAGGAAAGAGAAAAGGACTACGATAAACTCATTTTAAAATGCCTACAGTTTTTGGTGCAAACACCAAATTAAGAGAGAGATATCCACTAGCCCTGGCACAGGTTTGGCTTGATAATGACTGGCTAACACAGGAGTGGAACACTAACAGGGAGAATGATGTAGCCCATAATAACCTATGTTTAATAGTAAAAACATTTGTGTAGAAGCAAAACATAACAAAATAACCCAGGGTTCTGGTTCTTCTTCAGAACCTGCTAATCTGCTAGATTCAGCCACACAGTAAGAAGACGGTAACTTTAAATATTGTTAGCAAATCTGAAAACACGTAGAATCCCAGAATCATTAAGGTTGGAAAAGACTCTAGGATCACCTGGTCCAACCATCACCCTACTACCAATGTCACCCTCTAAACCATGTCCCCAAGCACCATGTCCAACCTTTCCTTGAACACCCCCAGAGACAGTGACTTCACTACATCCCTGAGCAACCCACTCCAATGCATGACTACTCCTTCTGAGAAGAAAAGGCTCCTAATTTCCAACCTAAACCTCCTCTGCTGCAACTTGAGGCCATTTGCTCTAGTCCTTTTGCTAGTTACCCATGAGAAGAGGCCAACCCCCAGCTCCCCACAACTTCCTTTCAGGTAGTTGTAGAGAGCAATAAGGTTTTAGGGGTGAAGGACTGGAGATAATACAAATAGAGAAATTTGAATTTCATGATTCAGTCACTGCAGGTCTTAAAATCATGTCTAAGTTAAACTGCAAGGAGGATGAGACCTACATTTTAGCAATTAGCACAAACAAAAGAAATTAATTTGACTGATTTTCTTTTCCAGCCATTTCATCAGAACTTCACAAAATAACTTCTTTAAGGTAATTTGAGCTGACCTTGGTTTGCATTGGTTCAAAGTTTGAAAATCCAAAAACCTAACCCCATAATCATGTCTGATTTTACCAGAAAAATTAAAAGCCCAGTAATTAGGGCAGACAGTTGTATAGGGAAATGCTAGTTCCAGGGTTCTGCTATTCCATTTCAATACGAACTATAACCTAATCTTCTCATAACCCTCATGAATTCCCTAAGCAAAGGAACATGAATTATTCTTACATAAATTGCAGTCAGGCTCTCCTCCTTGAGATGTTCCATCCCACAAATAAATAATTATTATTTAGGCAGTAATCCAAATAATGGTCTCACTAGAGAGAAGCGAATACTAAAATCCTTGCCCAGTGAAAAAGGGGAGTAAAAAGGAAGACAGGGGACAACATTTGTTGGTTTCTCAGCACTGCTAAGAAAAAAAGCCTTGAACACCCTTAATGAAAACAGAATCTTTGGCTCTGTGCACAGCTGTTGTTCAGATGAGTTCTTCAATTTTTTTCAAAAGTTTGATGAATTTTTGGAAAATCTTGGCATAATATCTGATCTTTGACTTAAAATGCTTTCTGAAGGTTTTAAAAGGGAAAAAATGAAAAATGATCTTTTTTTTTTATTTTTTTTTATTTTTGGGGGGAGGGGGGAAGGTTCTCTGAGAATAACTTTTATTGTTTTGCCAGGTCTGTCTGTCATTTGGAAAACTCAATTTTAAATGAGTAAAGTGACAAAATTGTAAAGAATTGTAACATTTCCAGGTCAATATTTAAATATAATTTATATCACATATAATTTCAATAGAAGTTAAATAGAGAGTATTTTCAAGTGGTTCATATATAAATATACAGAAAAGTAAAGCAAGCTGATATTTTAACAATTTAAAATACTTGTGTGTGTGATTACTAAGAACTGGAGGTATGGCATATGAAAGTCTATATTGTGATTTTTAAACTGATTAAATCCTTTTAGTATAAGAGAAACAATGCTAATTTTCAGAGACCTAGACTTCTGAGGATTTGATCATACTTCACAGAGAAAATATTTTTTTTTACATTTAAATGCTCACTTTCCACTTTTCTTCTATAGGAAAAAAAAAAAATTTCAAAGAAAATATTTGAGCTGTTCCTTCATAATCTCTATTCGTACATAAGTTCTTTGAACCTAAGCTATTGTGTCTGGGTCTCACCCAGTGGAGCTTTTAAGTTATTTGATCTGGAACTATTTGGTTTTGTGCCTCATGGACCAAGCCCTCTGGACTCATCTGACCTTAAAAAAATTGCTGTTGACTCAGACATCCTTAATTCGTCTGTCAAATCTAGCAGTAGTTTGACTGAAGTTAAAGTTAAATCATCCTTTACCTAAGACAGCTTGCTGGAATCCATGTGGTCTAATTGAGGCACCTTTTTAATAAGAAAGACCCTTCACTAAGCTCTTCTTAACAAACACAAGTAAAATGCATCATAAACATGAAAATCCTGTCATGTTGTCAGACAAATTTATGCAGGCATTTTAAAAACCATGAGACAATGTGTTCATAGATAGCTACATTAATAAGGGCTAATACAACTCAAATTTGCCATTTCCAAGTAGTTATTTCTGAGATATTTCATGGAAAAAAAATCTGATCATAATGTATACAAGATGACATACTCTTGTCACGTCAACAGAACACAAAAACAACTAAATAGGCATGACCAAATTTTTAAGTCTCATGTAACTGGAAGTGATTTACTAGAGGGTCAAGGATATTTGCTTTTCCACCCATAGAAATACTGGCTAGTATAAAGCTACCCACTAAGTTTTGTGGTATTGCAGAAGCTTATACAGATTGAACTTGCAACAATCCCAAATGAGCTTGAATATGCAAAAAAACAACTATTACAAAAGGAAAACAGTGGTGAAAGGTTTGTTTATGAATTCTGTAAAGCGTAGGGAGATGAATATGGTTCTCATTCTATCTGCAAGATGTGGTGGTAATGCTTGAAATAGGCTGTGAGGATTTTTACAGCAGACAATGATCAGGTACTGCACAATGGTCACATCTAAACAGCAGCCCGAGCAACAATCTTTATTGTGCCAGTCATATTCAGCCTTTCTGCCACTCATTTTTGGAAAGTGTGAACTGATGCTAAGCTTTTTGGATTAAAGGCATTATGGTAAATAATGAAAAAAAAAAAAATAGAAATCAGTAATGCACAGTAATGGAGTGAAATGCCATTATATTGCAGAACTCAGTAAGCACCATGCATTCAAAATTGTTCTGACCTTAATGTCATACTCCTAAAACAAAGATTACAGGTCATGATTACATTACCGTCCTAGGAGCAATTCTGGAAAAAAAGAATAGCAGTCTGACTACTAGAATAGCATTTGAGACTGACTTGGAAGACTGTCTCACTGTAGGATTTAATATATTCTTTAGAGGTATAAACAAGTAGGTATTTGGGAAAAAATGTAAAGTGATGGTATTATTTGAGATGTTTACTGGAATAAGATACTCAAATCTACTCTCCACACATTTAAAATGATGTAACAAAATTTAAGAGAGCACTGCAAGAAGAACAAACTGCAAGAATGATTTAAAGGCTGGAAAATCTGCCTTACAGAAAGATTTAAGAGGTTCAATCTATTTAGCTCATCAAAGTCAAGCTTAAGGGATCTATAAGAAGAGACATGGAAAGAGGATATCGTACACCAGAGGGCTTTTCCACATAGTAGGCTAAGATACAACTGTATGCTTTGGCTGGAAGTCAAAGCTCAACAAATGCAAATCAGAAACAAGGTATGTTTTAAGCAGTAAGAATTACTAACTGGTTCTAACTGGTTGGGAAATTTAATGGGGGGGGGGGGGGGGGGGGGGGGAGGAGGGGGTCTGGTTTCTCTCATATTTTAAATGTTTAAAATAAACCTAGATTTCTCCTTTTGTTTCCTAAAAATATGATCTGGCATCATTTGATGTTGAGCTGAAAGATTATGAGCTGTCTGAAGACAGCTCCAGATTTATATTGCTCCCTCATTGCTCCCTCTCTGGTACAGCAGGGGGGGACAGCTCGTGTCTAGTCTGTTCAGCATAGGGAGGGAAAGTTCTAGTCCATCTGCAAAATTCTGCTATAGCCACACTCGTTAAATGTCCCTGTGGGTTCAACCAGTGAATTGAGTCCTTTACTAGTTAATAATAAAAGTTCTTGGTGAACTTATCTGACCTTCTAGATGAGATGAATCTCCAGAATAAGCCTCCAGAAAATGCCTGTTTTTCACCGTTATTATTGCTACATATATAATCATGTTATTTAAAAAATGGAAAGCAACATGCGTGTAGGGTGAAGACTATTTTTTAGCCCAGATAATATTTTAACAGAATAAAATTCCACATTAATTAAGAAGCTTTACTGACAATATAGTTTAAATTGCCATGCACTTAGCGCACTGCTATATGCCTAGAATATTCCCTTTACAGTGCTCTTCTGGGTCCTAAGGTTGATAGTTTCAGATAGTTTCCAAAAGAGAGGAGGAAGGTTACAAAACATCCTGAGGTCTTTGTTGGGAAGATTTTGATGTCCCTGGGCTCCTTCTGGGCTCACTTAAGTTTATTTGTGTATGTTTTTCTTGTCACAGTCTGCTTCCATCTTAGCAATGCTCAGCTAAAACATGAAAACTGCAAAAGATTTTTCACCTCCCCAGTGAACACAAAGGGCTTGGTTGCTTTTTATGCAGGGACCACCAAGGTCTGCCAGGCCATCCCCAGAGCCAGAGACAGCAGAGAAAGCAATGAATGATCAATTGCCCCCTTGACAATTGGTATGCCAGCCAAAACCCATCTACATGTAAGCTTAAATGGAGCCATGGCAAGCCAAGACAGCCATGAGAGCTGGTATTATCACATTGATTCAAATCCTGTTGCGACATACTAGGTAGTGGCAAAAACTGTTTTTACTGGACTACATTTGAAGGGACTATAGAATGACTACCTTAGCTGTAGACATCAACATTTCAATTGACTGCATCACCCATTGAAATTATCAACATCTGCAGATTTTGTAAGTTTAGGAGCAGATCACATCAAGCACTGTGTAGAAGAAAATGATATCATAAAGGATTGAACTTTTAGGTGCTTTTAGGACTCCTGCTGTTAGTCCTAGTTTGTAATGACCTGATAAAGAAGAAAGATGTTAGCTTGTCTTGCGCAACCTTCATAACGGTCTTGGTTGCTAAGTTTAGTTAAATACAGAAATACCTTCTCTTGTTATTTGTTATTGTTTTTGTTGCTGTTGTTTAAGCAATTTATCACATAATCTTCCATCTAATTTCTACTAATAACTACTTTTGGTTCCTGTAATAGAATGCATAAACCCCTTACCCAGAAAGTTGCTCACTACTCAATGTTACAGCTTTAGCTGATCACAATTAGTACTCAGTATGAGTCCTGAACTGCAAGGAGTCCTAAGATTCATAATTTTCATCACAGTTGGTATAACTGTAAATGCTATTATTCATATAGAAAAATTAGCCTTTAAAGGTTTGCAGCTGTATTACTACTTTCTGAAATTTAATCAGTGCTTCAATGCAAAACGTATTAGTGCTCTGAATGGCAGGGAACTTCCTATATCAATGGGGAACCTGAATGGAAAGTAGCTGCACAGAACTTCTACCAAAAGGAAATGTTAATTTACATTTAGATCTAAATACAGATTACTTCACATATTTCCCACAATAACAATTCACTTTTAGTATACTGCAAGTATACTAAATGTTTCTCCTTCCTTTGGTTATTGTAGATTTTTTTTTATCTGAAAGTAAATAATAATCAGAATCCTTCATTAGCTGTTTTTGAGGACCGTATTCCTTTTCAGATGATACAACTTCAGTCTTTCTGATAATCTTCTTCTTATGAACCTGGTATTTAATGCGTTTCATCTTGCCTTTTTTTTTTTTTTTTTTAATACAGGTACTCAAGTATCAGTAAATTAGAATTCAAAGCCAAGTACTAAAAAAAGATGTTTATTGGCAGTGTCTGCCATACTTAAAGAAAAAAAGAAGGAAGGAAGGAAGGAAGGAAGGAAGGAAGGAAGGAAGGAAGGAAGGAAGGAAGGAAGGAAGGAAGGAAGGAAGGAAGGAAGGAAGGAAGGAAGGAAGGAAGGAAGGAAGGAAGGAAGGAAGGAAGGAAGGAAGGAGAGAGCGAGCCTTATTATCATTATGCACCTCAGGCAGGATTTATATACTTAACTTGACCTGATAGCAACTGAAAGCTTTCAGGAGCTCTTTGAATTTGGCCCTGTAAAAGCAGCAATAAAAAATTGCAATGGAATATTAAAATGCATACAATGAACATCAGAATTGCTCCTAATGTTTGTGTTAAAGACTTACATAGTTGAAGGTCACTTAGCACAAAAGTTTCCATTCACATTAAGTTCACAATCTTTGTAAGAAAAAAATGGGAATGAAGTTAACATAGGTAGAAAATCATGAGCATAATGGATAGGTAGGCCTCATACGAAAATCCATCACCAGCACAGTAGGTGAGAAGCAACTGTGGGGAACACACAAATGGGACAAGAGACTGTGGAGAGCAGTGACAGAAGCAGTATTTTCAAAAGAAAGCAAGCATTCTGCTTTGTAGCTGCACTACTACCAATGACATTTTTAACAACAACAACAACAAAAAAAACACATTAACATATTTCACAACTTTGGGTTCTGCTGTTATGTCATTGAACACTTCACAGGTCAGAAAAGGCTTCAGCTTTTTACTTTTACTACATAACATGCGTTTTTCATACGCTTCAGTTGGCATCCCACTTGCATTTTCAACATGGAGTTTAGAAGGTGGTATCCTTTGAGGGTAGATTTTACTCTCAGCAAGTAGAGTAGGTTTACGCACATATTCCAGAAAAGGCAGAGATTAAGATCATTAGTTTTTATGAGAGGGCAAGATTTTACTGAAAAGCATACTAATTCCTGGATACATACATCGTAACAGTGGACTAGAAAAGCATGAAAAAATATAAAAATATTTCACAGCACTGAGTGCTGACAACCAGCAGAGAGCTGCAATTCACCAGAACATACCTCTCTGCATGTGAAATTATCTTCAAGCTCAAGTATACAATTTACAGAGCAAAAGTTGAACATACACACGCACACATAGGCAGTCAGCTACTGCTTCACTTTCTTTTTATTTATTTTTTGCTTCCTGGTATCAGATATCAGTCCTGAACCTGTGGAACCTGACTGTTTAATTTTAAAAAGTTTTTCTTTCTTAATCCTAATATCAATGTGTTTGTGCACTATTTAGAGTGCTCCTCAGGAAAACTCAATAGTCAGGCTTTTTTACGAATAGTTCAAAGGGACATGGGTGCAAACCATTTTGCATTTCATTATTTCTTTACCTCATATATTGATTTGTCACAGAGGTGAGAAAACACCCTTCTGTGAAATAAACATTAGAAAAAAAAAAAAAAAACACTATTTTTTTCCCTGATAAATCAGCAAACAATAAAAAATCACAAAGAATATTTGATTCTTCAGAGGATCAAGCTTGTTCTCATTAGGTTTTCTAAATCTGAAAGTAAGAAGCATAGCAAGCCCTATACTTAAAATTTCTGCAAAGTAATAGCAGAGTGCAGTTTTTCTAAGATTAATTTCCATCTGAGTTGGAAAAGACATAATTCTTGTGGATCAACCACATAGACCACAGCTAATAACTGGTGAGTGTAAGAATAAATGGACTTGTTTTTTAATGTTGCATTACAGTTGTTTGGTAAATGCCTTACAAAGACCATTTGACTGAAAAGAAACCAGCAGTAACAGCATGATGCAACAGTGTTATTCTCATATCCTCCTCCATAGCTAAAAATTGATATGACTCCTGGCAGTACCAGACAAGAATTTATCAAAGATTTTTCTTTTTTTCTGGACCACTAAAATACTGCAAATGGAAACAATGACATATACAAGGAAATCACCTTAAATCTAATCCTACCTCCCCTAAACCAAGTACCGAAACCCTCCTTGATTCCAGAGGCCTGATACCGTCCTTTTTAGAGACAATGTAATATAAGGCACCTTGCGGAATTAAATACTCCCCAATGAATACTTAATGATAAAAACTGCTATTCAATGAAGGAAATGAAAAAAACATACCATAAGGAATGAACTTTTAAAAATTATAACTGAACAGGATTAATTTATTTCAATAGTTCTCAATGGACTTTTTTCCCCTCTATGTTATTGCCAGTGCCAGAACCATTATTTAAGAATCGCTACATTGAAAGTACATAATTAAAGCCTCTATTATGCACCAGAAACGGTTTGTGCTTTACTTCCAAGTTATAGGATTATTGCCATTTTTTCTCTTAATTAAGCATTATATGTTAATTCTGCTTTCTTCCCTTAGTGCCATTAGCATATAAATACAGGCACCAACTATATCTGCAATTCTCTATAGAAGATTAAGTTTTTAAATTCCAGTGGACTAATGATTTATTAAAAAATAAACATGCTTCATGAAATTACTCTTGCCCTAACATTTCCATTAATAAATGCACATCTAGAATAGAAATGATTCTAAAACTAATTTGGAAAAGATTGAGAAATGAAATTTTAAATAATTAAATGTGTATATACTATTTTAAATGTTATGCTTTGTTTAAAATGTATGCCTTTGGTTTGGAAGCTATTTTCTTTTCCATTTCAAAACATTCAAGAAAACTACAGTTAAGCATTTCTTGGTTGATATTTCTTCTCTTTTGTAACAAATCAAAATATGAGACAATCTAGTCTCATTAATATTAAGTTTTATACCATATTCCTCTAGTATGGATGACAAAGAGCCCTCCAAAAGGAGAGGGAGGTTATTCTCACCTAGGGAGATCACACCCAAGAGGAAAAAGCTTCCAGAGTGTCAAGAGGTCCACAACCTGGGGACTTTTGATTCAGACTACACCTTTGGAAAAAGAGCCTTAATTTAAAAGAGATTTCAGATTTAGCCAACTTAATCTTCTGTAGTAGGCCAAAAGTCAGGGTCTCTGCTGTTGAATGTTAACAGCTGTTGGAAAATTGGACAGGGTGATGTGATATTTGTTAACCCATGGGGAATTTCTACATCTTCTCTTGCCTAAGAATCATATGGTGAACTATTGGCAGCTGACTGGAACAGAACCTTTTTTTTCCTCACATTACAAACTTGAAAAGTTTGTTACTGTTCTCTGCGACATTCACATTCTTTCCCATGCTAAATTGTCTCACATGGACATGTTGTAGTGAGGTTAACGCAAAATTCATTTGGCCAGATTGCACAACATTTTGGCACAGTTGCAGAAGCTAATCATATCTTTGAAGGAACTAAAGGAGTTTTCTGCATGGCCTTTGCTTAAATGTTCTCTAACAGCTTCTCTTGCAAGCCTCGAACAGGAATGCCCTACAGGCTCTATAGACCATGCAAACAACGATGTATCCCAGTGCCATATAAAGACCAAATCAAAGGGACTCAGTGCTGAAAAAGTGACTTGGAATCAAATTGTTCTAAAGATTTGACCTCTAAGAAGTGAGATTTAGACCACAGCAAAGCTAAGTTAAATTTTAGCTCTAAATGAACTCAAAATTTACCAGTGTTAGTATCTCAGATCAAGAACTTAACTCCAGTAATTAGTATTGATAGTTGTAAAAAAAAAAAAAAAATGACATTAAAGTGCCGTATTATCCTATTAGATATTCTATTCTATTCCCATATAATATAATACATAGCCATGTTAACAAGGTTTTGATTAATTGTAATCAGAAAAGGGAATTAATACCCTCCACCCTCCCCACCCATCATTTTTCACTGAAGACATTAACTGAAAATACTAACAGGGAGAGAGGCATTGTTTATAACATGGTATTGTAAGTATATGCATTTTGTATGTCATAGATCTGTGTAGATGTAAATTGTAGCAGGCAATACCTTACACTTAATAACAGTGGTCTGGAGCAGAAAACATCTGGCTGCAGCTAATGAGCTGACATTTTTCAACCCCTTTCAATGTTAATAGCACTGAGCAAAGGTTATGGTGGAAGGCTCTCTGCTTTACTTCATAATGCATTACAGGGAATTCTCTTTTATGCTGCAGTGCCATTGATGTTCCAGCCTACAGTGTAGTTATTTATATTCTCACATACAGTTCTCTTGTGCAGCATTATTAATGGCTTATTATCATAACATTTAATTTTAATTATTTTAAATACACCACTATTTCTCCAAACTTACTGTTTCTCAGAAAGCACAACAAAAATCCAACAACATAAAAATCCAGGAAATTCTCAACAATCAATAATCCTGAAGAGCCACAATGGCATTCATAAATATGCTAATTTATGTCATTATGACTTCTAATATGCACATTCTAAGACTGCTAGCAATGAGAAGCCTGCTGGTAAAACAACAAGAAAAATGCCTTTTGTTTGTCCACCTGTCTCACAAAATTTTTACAAGAGATATAAAATATTGTAGTGTTGTTACTTAAAAAAAATAAAAATCTTTATCCATTATATACAACAAATGAAAGAAGGACTACAGAAAGTATTAAAATAGAGAAACAATGAATAGTGTAAGGTTTGGTGGCAAAAATAAATAAATAAATACATAAAAATTACTTTCTGGCAAATCAGAAGAAATTTCACTTGGGGAGTTCCAGAAGAAGCAGAAATTCCTATTGGCTTTCAAAGCTAAATCTCAGGTAAGAAAATGTAATTTTGTTCTGTGCTTTCATTTTATTCTTGTTGGAAAACCAAAATGAAACAAATCTTATGTACTGCAATAACTAGGATTTTGGTATGAAAATCCTGTTGCTAAAAAAATGTTTTCATTAAAAAAGAAACAAACAAACAAAACAAAAAAACTGTCAGGGGAAAAAAAAAAAAAAAAAAGTCTTTAAAAATTTGTTGAAAAGACATTTCCTTGTCATGGAAAGGGTAGTACTTAGTAAAGGATAGACAGACTTCTGCCCATAAAAAGAATGATCTTGATGAAACTGAAACTTCTGACTGTACATGTGGGAGATACTAATCTCAGGCCAAATAACTGCATCTGAATACAAAATACACTTTTCAAAGATAACTGCTGAACGTAACAAATGAACCGGAGGTACTGCTAGCCAGAGGCAGATGAACAAAGTGTTCTTAAAAATAAATGTTTGTTTTGTGTTTTTGTATTGTCATGTTGTCTGTAGGCCCCCATTTGACTGAATTGGACCACTCAACTGAAATACAACCTCTCAAATGAGACACCAGCTTAAAATAACTTCTTCCAACTTCAGCTGACCCTAACAATTTATCCTTGTTTTTAGATGGATACTCATCAGCAAAGTATCTAACAGCCTTCTCAGTGGAGTAACATAAGAAAGATACTAGCAGGAAAGACATTTCATGTGTAGTGTCGTTTCATTTAAAAGTATGGTGAGTATGGTGTTCAAAAATATTTGTGTGAAAGCTTGGCCTCAAAGAATGATTTTTCATTTTCTGAGAAATAGGAAGAGCAAAAGTCATCTCATATTGACTTACCTTGGAGAAAATTCTAGGGACACAGTTAAGTTTCTAGCTACTACAGCTACTAACGTTTCCTTCCCCTAATTCCAATGTTGCAGTAGTAAAGTTTTTGTACACACACACACAAAAAAAAAAAAAAAAAAAAAAAAAAAAAAGCATGTACATGGAACTCTTTTGAGGGTTATTATGAGATTTTGCTAATTAGACCATCAAGAAGAAAATATACACAACCTCCATTGCATATACAGACTGACCGATCTTCACAGGCCAGAATTTCAATTTGCCATGAAAATTAGCGCATTTCCCAAGGAAAACAAAACAAAACAAAAAAATAGAAAGGAAGGGGAAAAAAATGAGTCTATTTGCTAACAAAAAAAAAAAAAAAAAAAAAAAAAAGAGGGAGAGAGAGAAAAGAAAGTGAAAAAGAAAAAAGAAGAGTAATGATCCTACCTAAATTCCCTTTCCCAAGCTGTTAACTGTAGCTTACCAGCAAATTAATTTTGGAGAGAACTAATCCTCTGGTTTCTCAGGCAGATTCAGATGGAGTTATATGTCATTGCTCTTGATAGCTGGGTCAAGTAGTTCATACCTCTCCACTCCAGGGTCACTGAGAAACAGTAATTTTGTTTAAAATGTTCAGAAGCAAAAATTAACCTATCCTTGTTCAAGATACCACTTACAGGTAACATTGTGATTCTGCATATACAGTTTTTAATGAATACATGAACTGAAAAGGTAATTAATTTATTACAAAGGTCTATTTTTATAGACTATGGTAATGGCTGAAAGTGTAAAGGTTTTTTTCTAGTTTAAAGACTTTTTTTGAAGATCAAAAGCAGATTGGAAAAATGATTTCTGTAAGAAGTAGTAGTCTTCTGAAGCAATGTCATTTACTTTTAGCCATGATGTGATTTCCTTTGGATATAAATGTGCTGAACCTCAATCAGGATGCAGAGCACCCAGTTAAAGGGGAACTTCAAAAAGCCATGAAAAAGGGAAACCTACGTAAAGGTTCACAGTAATTTCTGCATACAGTTCTGAAAAGGAAAGGGCTTTGTAACATGAGTTCTCAATTTGCAATTTAAGGTGCACTGTTCATCTAAGATGCTTTTCTTAAGACTACTTTTTGCTTTAAGACTCAGACAAAAATTAGCCTTTAGATGTTTTCTCTTTTAAAAATTCTGTTTCTTCTTACATTTCAGAAGCCTGAAAGTCTTTTAAAATAGGGTCTTCTTTATGTAGCTTTTTGGACAAAAATAATAGCATCTAACTGTATCATTTTCCACATTTTTAATATGAAACATTAGAAAAGTAACTCACCTCTGTGGATAAGAATGGTTAATCCTTCAAGAATATGGATAAATAAAACTGAGGAACAGCAACAATGAGTCTGTAAAATTAACCATATCCTATCTTATTTTACACAATTTAAATATTTTAATACATTTCAAATATCTTTCCAATTACGAAAAAATAATGTGTGTGATTTTAATAAAGTACTGGGAAAGCCTCCAGGAGGTACTGAAAGCATAACAGAAGTCACATGCAAATGGAGCCCTATGACCTTGTTATAAGTATATGACATATTTATAATAAACATAAAGATTTTAAAAGAATTTAAAAACCTGTATATAACTGCAATTTTCATCTCAGCAATATTTTAAAAGAAATAAAATAATTCGCCTAACAGAGTAAAATTTGCAATGACAGAAAACAACAAAGGAAAAAGGAGAAGTAAAAAAAAAAAAAAAAGGGCGGGAAGAAATGCCTAAGAGCAAGTCCCTTTGGCAAAATATTGACACATGTAATCAAGTATCAGTAGAGGATGTTAATATGGTAGCTCATACTCTTGCTGAACACAGAAAGAGTGGGCCTTATAAGATGAATTAATGCAAGACAAGACAGTCACAGACTCCAGGAATGACAAGTTGTCAGATTTCTCTGTTACAGCCAGATCACATGCTTATAAAAGTTATAACTCAATTCAAAGTGCAAGAAACCATAAAGAATCAACAATGTAATTTATATGCTAGCAACAGAAAAGACACCACACAAGATAACACTGATATAGAAAAGATGAGACAATATTGATAGGAGCAGTAGCCCTGTACAGCTGTAACACAGGAAAACAAACTGTAACAGAGAACAGACTGTGGAAAATGTAGCAAGGCATCAAGCCAAAGGAGGAACTAAATGTCCAACATGAGACGGGGATGTAACAGGTGTTACAAAAATCGTATTTTCAAACAGCACTTAGGTCACCGAGAACAATCCATGATGGGATACAATCATTAGATAATGATCTCCTGGGAGATAATGTCATTAGTACGGACCACAGGGACAACTGTAAATAGAAAAAATATTACACTCCAGGCTGTTTCAGTGGAGAAGGGGACTTCTTCATTGGCAGTCTCTTTCTGTCCCCTTTCCTAACACTATAATCACAATTATGATCCTGTGTGCTGCTCACGAGGTAACATGGGATCATGCAGAATTGCAGTTCTTTCTGGGAAACCACAGAGATTCTTGCAGCAGTTACCATAAACGTCTGATCATTATTCCCCTGAACTCTAACTCATGTGCGTTCCCACAACCCTGGCCCCAACATTTAGGACACACCTAATGAAAAGATTGATCCAATACAGATGTAACCAGTCTGCTGAAGAAGCAGTACTTGAGGAACCACTTAAAAGCTGACTTGTTTTAAGAATAGAGATAAAGCAGGTTTGCCATAATTCTGCTGTGAAGGGATGTTAGTTAGGCACTCCATGGTTGTTTCTTATTTAAGATAAGGGATCTTATCCCTTGTGCAAATCATTTTAAAGCTGTTTGTGCTTCTGGTGGTATCTCAGATTCTGTTCTCCAGACATGTTAGGGATTGAGAGTGCTCCACAATGCTGTAAAGAGACTGGTTAGTATTTATGCAAGTCATCTAATATCAGGGCTGTAACAGAGATAAAAATACAGAAAATGAATCTTCCATAATGATTCAAAATACTTCTGCACACTTTTCTACTCTTCCTAGCATAGGGGTCTAAATTCCAAAAAGCACATTCTGAAACAAGCACAGCTCCTCCTTGATGTTCTCCCCATTCTGCTTGCAGAATGTCCTTCTCTGTGTTTATATTTTTCTTTATACTTTAAAAAACACCAGTAAGAGTAAATGAGAATATCACACACCACTGCTTTGTTGATTAAATACATAGCAGAGAGCTTTGATAATCTACTTCTGGTTTTGAGTAAAGAGGACAGACCAAAGGCAATTATATCTCTCTTCAATCTATAAAGCAATTCTAGCTATACAGTTAGTGAAATTCATTAGTTATATTTTAAAATGTCCAAAAATGATTCTTGTTTTCCCCAATACATTGTCGTATTTGATACTTTGTTTTGACATTTTGAGTTACACACACACAAAAATGTGATTTTCTAAAAGGCAGGGAAAATCATGAAGATGAGGAAGCATGGATGCATTTGATCATTTTTAGTTATGCAGCAACTGTTTAAGTATATTTTTATAGAGTAATATGTAGATGAAAATCTAAAATTAATATTTTTAAAGATGAACGTGTTTATACAACTAAAATAATAGCTACCAATATTGAGAGGAAAAAAAATACATTTTAAATACACATAAGCCAAAATTTCACATTTAGAAGTAACTGTTGAAGATTTCAACACAGAAAATAGGAATTATTTCTGTCTGAATATGCACTCTTTACATCTGAAGAAACTAAAAGATAAATCAGTGTGCATCCACCATGGAGTGAGGCTAAAGTTTCCATGAAACAATGAAATGAAACACAAGGTTTTAATTATTAATTGGCTCTATATTTTGGCGTCAAGAAGAGAGAAAGCTGAATAGTCCTACCTCATAATGCACGTAAATTCATGGGGTCAGTCTTGCAATGAGATTGTGAAGTTTAATAGCATTTTTTTGCATTTTAGGACGGACATTTACAGAATGGAATTAATATGATTTTTGCATTGACGTATTTTTAGAAGGTTTGGAAAAAATACAAAGTACCATGATGCAGAAGATACATATTACCATTGTCTTCCTAATAGCTGACTTGCATTATATATTTGAAACAAGTATTAATATATATCAAATCTACTCATAAAAAACTCTCAACCATGTAAAGTTTATAAGTGGTTCTTGTGAATTTTAGAAGAGTTTGGTCTGCTGAGCCTCCTTATAAACACAAATTTAGAAATAAGATAAAGTGTAATAATGTAAATGTTCAGGAAGTAAAAATAGAGGCATGAAGAAGAAAAAGAATGGGGAGAAAAGGAATACAGAACCAGTTACAAACTATGCTCAGCATAAATAATTAAAAAGATAAAAGGAGAAAATTGCTACAGATGAATTATATTATTATATATCTATATTGGAAATGGAGAGTTTATCCATATCACAAGAACAAGCTCCAGAATAAACCGAGTGCTGTGGACATCAGACTTTATGATGGCAGTCCTAGATTATTATTAGTATCCAACCACTTAATAAACTGATATATGATTAATATTCAAACAAAGATTTAAAGTTTGAGTTCTAATTTTTTTCTGATTTTCTACCACTGATGTTAATCCTTACAAATTGCATGTCAATATTGAATCCAATCAGCATCATACATCTCAAGCCACTGAATGATCTCCCTGTTCTAAAACAGGACAGCCTCCAAAGAGCAGCATTTCCAGTAATTAAGGTTAATGATGACAAGAATCATATTTCTGCTACCGTCTCACCGAAGTATAAACAAAAAAAAACACAGTTACAAAAACCTATCCTTTTCCTCCACTCTCTCTTTGCCTTCTTCAGCAAGTGCTGCCAAGACTCCATCATCTCTTTATCTTCACTTTTACTTCCCTGTTCATATACCTGTAGATTTCAAACTTCTTTGCTGTTCAGAAACATCAGTAGTGGGGGAGTATTAAGAGAAAACAGTTGAAGAAAATTTAAATCCAAATGAAATCTTGAAGACAATCTTCATGATATGGTACCATACAAAAACTAGTACCTTCCTAAGGCTCTGTTCTGTGACTGCCACCTGTGACCACTGGTAGGAAGTGGAACAGTCTGTACTGTATTCATCTTAGTTTTAAACACCAAGGTGAAATGGGGGCTGCTCATGCTCCTAGCACCTAACCCTGGATAAATATTGGTAACTGAGTTGTCTATTCTCATGCATTAAAACCAAACATTTCTATGTGCTTTCTTTAACCTGGATTTTTTGCTAATGGCCATTTGAATTAGGCTAGCAAACATCAAAGCATACCAATGGCATGATCCCTAGAATACAGTAATAAAACACACCAGTGATGTCCAGCATCCCAACTGAGAGCTAAAGCTACCATTAGCTGCCTGGATTCACAGAAGACTGTGTGACATCAAGATCTATGTAAAAGTGGATTCCACTAACCTTTTTTTTTTTCCAGAAAAGCTGCCTGCTAGCAGCAGGGTGGAGGGGAGAGAGCACCTCAAAACCCTGAAACTCCTGAGAGAGGAGTGATGGATTAATGATGGATTAATAGGTCCCTTTTCATGGGACCTAATACTAATACTGCCTGAATACATCTGCATATGTGAAAAACTTATCTCAGTCTTACACCAAATAAAAGCTAATTCAAACTGTTAAACAAAATGCAGTATAACATTATTTCAATGTATCTGAAATACAGCTTTCCAGTGGGAAAATCTCTTTTTGTTTTTCCTTATGGGCTTATGAAAAGGTGAAAACCTCCTACCTTGTTTCAAACACAGAGGTTTTAAATACAGAGGTTTTTTTTAAACACAGAGGTAAGCCTCAGAACTTATGAGTGCCCACTGACCTAGACAGATCTAAATCTCCAAGCCCCCAAGGAATCTCTGCTAAAGATTATTGCTTTAAAAAGAAATCTGAAACTGAGAGGAACTATTAATGTGCTTTTACTCTAAAAATGAATAAAATCCTGTAACCATATTCACATTTATAACATCCATTTACATATCAACCATGATCTGTGATGACTGCAGCCCTAGTGATAAGAACTGAGCTGACACCTGAATGGCTTAATAAGAAAAAGGCAATTTTCTATTGCCATAGCACACTCCTTTTCCTTTTTTAAAGATGAATTATAAATTTGGAATTACAATAATTTTTTTGAAAAGTGTAGACATTTGATGGAAATGTTAATAAAAAGTGTAATGTTGGGTTTTGGAACTGTAAAAAGAGAAATGAAAATAGAGCATAAAATGGGACTAGCTCTGCTGACAGAAAACAGAGAAGCAGCTGCAACAAATCAGTACTATGTAATGCTATAATCTATATACAGTTTTCTGGGACACTGAGGCAGAGAAAGAGAAGTGCTAATTTATTCTTTTCCTTTTTGTTCAACATATTCATCGCCATTTGTCAGTATATGGCATGCATTTTCTTCTATTTATTTTTTGCACTCTGTTGCTAGATACAGTATTGATTCAGGACTGCAGTTTACAGCTATCTAGCTTACTTTGCTATTAGGTGAAGAATACTTACATGTAAAATCTGTTCCAAACAATTTCAAGGTAGCAATATGCGTTACTGTAATAATTACTCCAGTGTTCAGTAATACAACAGGTAGCAATTAACCATTTTTTGCACTGCTGGAGTGTTGTACAAAGCATTGAGGATATCACTGTAATTTGGCATGTGCTAGCGTATTACCCAAAACTGTGGTTCTAATGTGCATCTGCTTCCATTGAAAATAAACAAATAGGGAATGGGCACAGAAAGAGAGTATACACTTGACGTGCTAAAATGTCTAAGGAAATTATTGCACATAAAAAAAATCTGGTGAGGCTAAAGCAAAGGACAGTTTTCATTTTGCATTCTTTGCTACCGGATCCAAAACACAGCTGTTGAAAGGAGTAACTCTGAAAGTAAGAATAAAATTCATTGGACCACACCAGATTTGAATTTGGTTTCTGCTGGTATTGAGTATGCTGATGACTGATAGCCTGGAAGAGTGTTTATGAAAGTAAAGCACACCCCCCTCCTCAAAGGTCAAGGAAAAGCAACACTACACCTATCCTTTCTCTCTCTCTCTCTCTCTTTTTAACCTTAAAGACCTGCAATTTTTTCACATTTTTACAGATGTACATTTGTAACTTTCCTAACAGCCTCTCAGATAGTGGTTGAAAGACACTTGCATTCCATAGCACTATGCTATGCAGTTTATGCAATGATTCATAGCTAGGAGGAGAATTCCAAATTCACATGGACAGTGGATCTCCACGACTAGCTCAGAAATACAAGACCTTACAACCCTGAAGTTAGTCCTACATCTGCAAGGGTGTCCTTATCTTTATAACCTAAACCTGGAAAGCTGCAAGGACAGACTTGGGAAAGAATAATGAATTATATCAAAAGCATTGAAAAAAAAATATTATCTCCTTTGTACTGTGACCTTCATCAGTCATTCATAACTACTGCAGCTGTTTCCAGCTCTCTGCTTTACAACCACACATCCCGGAAAAACATGTCTTGATTTAACATGAGATCCTGCAGATGAAATCAAAGAGCAGTACTGAAAACATTTACCTAATTTGCAGTATCTTCCATATCAGAAAAAAAAATCTTTTTTTTCCTGACAATTGGTTTCCTTCACAATACAAAAACAAACAAACAAACCCACTCCTTTTTGAACATCAATTTCTGCTAAATAATGTTCATTCACAATTTAAGCCTTGGGCTCTTTACTGCCTCAGGCAAGCTACAAGATGAGTCTTCTTATCTCCATTTTACTGATCTGTTCCTTGTTAACATTCTAAAACAGAGAAAACATATTTGCCTCCAGCTTTCATTAAGGAGCCATATTCTCAGCTCTCACAATTTTTCTTTGCATGCTTTTTTTTTTTTTTTTTTTTTTTCCATTTTGGCTTTTTCTTTCAATGTATCTTCAAATCATTCTATTTCCTCTTCGAACTTACATTTCTATAGTATTTATATCACCATCTTTATCCATATAATCCACTTCTCTGTTTTGTTCTCATTTCCTGTACAGCTTTCTTTCAGTCTCTTTTCTGCTCCTTTTAGCCTTCTGCATCAATCACCTTCTCCCTTCTGTACAGAATTCAGGACCCTGAATTCCTGTCAGGACCCTGCAGACTTAAATGCACAACCTCCACACATCCCCCACCCAGCACTAACCTCTCAGGCTCACCTCTATTTCCCACACATTTGCACACACGTGCACACAAGATTATACACAAACACAGGGATTCCTTTGAAGCAGAAAGACACAATAACCATTTATGTCTATGAAACAATTTACTTTCACCACACAGATTCTCCATCCTGTGTGCTTTTCCTTCCCGGAAGTATAAAAAGGGTGCGTAGAGAGAAAAATCAGAGATCATTCATTCTTTCTCTGAAGAGGCAAAGTCATTAACTCTGCTTTTCAGTTTCATGTGCTGGTTGGTGTTGGACCAGGGGCATACACGTTAGCCACAATTAGATAATTAGGGAGAAGAGGCACATTGTCAGACTACGTATAATTGTCTATTCATGGGGAACAAGTAAAGTGAAGATGTTTTAGAAAACACTAGGGCTAAGTGAAAGAAACAGCAGCAGCTGCCACTTCAGCAAATGTTTTCATATCTTACTTCCTGAGTTCATGCATGTTTGCACTCCAGCATCCTACTGCCATGGGCCCCATCCACAATTAAGATCAGCACTTCTATATAAAGTGTAGACAGGCTGCCATTCAATGATTGAGACTGTTGCCTAGAAGACCAGTAATTGCAATGATGGAGGTGACTGCCAGTTTTTGTTCTGGAAATGCCAATACTGTTACCATTTTTAGACAGACTTCTATGAAAAGAAGACATTTGTTTGCCCATAAAAGCTTCCTCTCTTTTATAGAATGTATTTGTATAATTAATTTGAGGTAAATAAGTTACTTGGGTTTTTCTCTATGCTGTTTTTCAGGCTTGTAATAAGCTGAGATACCTCCAATCACCTTCGCTGTGTCACTTATTTTGACAAAGTGTAATAGAAGTTATTTTGATGAAAGAGAGTGAACCAAATTAAAACTGGACAATCTAGTCAGCTGTGACAGGTTTCAGCATGCCATGCAGAATAAAAATAATTGGAAGTAGAAACAGACCTATTTTTCCCTTCCAAACTTCAGAGATGTCCAATTGATCTTCTAACTTAAAAAATATATATATAAGAAAAGTAAGCTGTCAATTACTGTGTCATCTGTCTCTGTCAATTGTAAACATACTTGCCATGCATTGCTACAAACAGCTGTGCAAGATCAATCACTTCATCCAGGACTCCTAGGCCAGTTAAGGAATCTCATGGATGGAAGAAGGGTTTTTATTTTTTTCTTACAGTAGAATGTAGTGCAATTATATCAGGTGTTCAAAAACTTGTGTGTATTTTTTAGGAGAGTAAGTGGAAGTAGCATATTTCTATGGCACTTCTCCAGAAAATAAAATAAAATAAAATAAAATAAAATAAAATAAAATAAAATAAAATAAAATAAAATAAAATAAAATAAAATAAAATAAAATAAAATAAAATAAAATAAAATAGTTGTTTCTCTCTTTCTCTTTAGCTATAATCTGTACTTGAGGATAAGTTTTCATCTAATAGGTCCCAAGCACCAGGTCACCTACACTACAGAAAAGTTCTGCAGCATATAAGAGAAAAAAAAATAAATCAGATTTTACATGAGAATAAAAGAACATGTCTATTTCTACTCTAATTTAAACCACATGCCCTGTCCATGAGATAATTTAAGTGTCTGCTTCATAACCCACTTTTTTAAAGTTGACTTGGGAATTCAGATGCCTGAATTTTAGAACTGAACTGAAAAGGTCTGATTTTTACAAACTGCCTTTTCACTGAACAGAAGTTTTGTAGCAACAGAAACAAAGAAAATTCCCAGGCTTGTATAGATCAACTATTTGATGCAGCTGCTAGAATTTCTGAAGGAGGAATATGTTCAATAGATACTTCTGTTCTACAGCTGGAACAGCAGAAGAGCAAACTTCCATCCTGGTAATGTTGAAAAGTAAAGGAGTTGTAGCTAAAAAGGAAGTATCTTCAAATAGCTTGAAAAAACTTTTAGCCAAGACTATTAAATGAAGTAGCTTAAGAGACTGATAAATCATTAATGATACTCTTTAAAAAAATCTTGGAATATTAAAAAGTATGCCGAAGACTCCTGTCAACATCATCCTAATATATTCACCTTACAAAAGAGATTGCTCTAGGGAATTACAGATAGATCATCCTGATGACTATCTACTATAAATTAGCGGAACTGGTATATACTAAAACATTAGAGGCTAAAGTCAGTATGAGTTAATTAACCAGATGACTGGATGGAATGTAGTTAAGGTGTATAAAACAAGAAAAGAGAAGGTAAAGCAAGATCAACTATTGCTTATGTTTTTCAGGTCAAGAACTAGGGGCATCAAATGAAACTAGCAAGAGGGAGATTGACACACACAAAAAAAAGTTATTAACAAAACCTGTAGTTAAGTAAAATAACTTCTCAACACATGATTTTATGGGTGGTAAACTTAAATGGGTCCCCAAAAAAGTAAACAAATTCAGAGAAGAAAAACCCAAGAAGCTCAGAAGTGGTATCATAAAAGTGGTATTCATAGAACTATTTATGGAAGTGGTATCTTCAGCTCTCTAATCTCCAAATTGTTGAAAATGTAGAGAGTATCCAAAAAAAAAAAAAAAAGAAAATTGTTATTTGCCTTCTTATACTCATCCCTTAAGCATAAGATATTTGATTTTGTCCCAGACACGGGTTACTGAATTGGAGGGATCTTTGATATGGCCTTTCTTGTCATTCTCTAGCAATCAATCACCTACTGAAATGGTTGTAATACAACAAAAGCCTGAAAAATACAGATTACACATAATACTTCAAAGATGACAGACTACACAGAAGGCAGTGTAACTATTCAGAAGTTTTCATAAAAGAATGTTTAGCACAGGTGAAAAATGAAAAATGCCTTTGTTCATGTGTATAATATAAAGAAGAAAAAAGAGAAAGAACATAATATACATTCTTGGAAAGACAACTATGTTAAAGAATACAGGTTCTACATTCATACTTCCATAAGGCTGTGAAAATATTAGAAAAGGCTTGAAGGAAGATCACCTAACTGTTTGCAGAGCTGGGAAACAGGACTTATGATATGACACTTTCAGAAACTCAACATTATTCAATGTACTGAAGACAATGCTAATAGATGGCAGTGGAGACAAACCTGCATATATAAAGGCATCTGGTTATGAGGAACTTCACATTCTTGCTAATGAAGACAAACCAAGCATTTGAAATTAGACAATTAATAAGTGCCAATTTCTTAGCTAAGAGGGAAACTGATACAGATCAAGTTTACAAGGAAATTCACAACCTGCTTATGTATTTTTTGGGGCTTAGTATTCATCTCAAGCACCCCCATCATTCTCCTAGTGTTTGATGCCTCTGGCTCCCTGCATCACCATGGATCTGCAACACACAGCTGCTTGACTGCAATTTGTTTGCTTCAGTTGGACAACAAACCTTGCTGGGAGGTTTTCAGAATTGGCTATCATGTGGAACAGTTAAAGGGGGGACAGAGAGAGATTGGGGGAGAGAGAGAGAGAGCTTTATTCCTATTTCTGGAAATACTCTACTTTCTATCCTTAGAAAGAGTGGGCTGGTTCTGGCCTTGTGGTCTGCAAGCTGATGAGTCCTATGTTCATCCTTTTCACCCATGGACTTTAATAAAAAGAAGGTTGCCAAACATGTGACTTCAATTTGCCAACAACAATATTGCCAAAATATTAACAGCAATTATTGCCTGTTCTCTGCATCACTGTTTAACACTGTCATCTTCTTGGGTGAAGCTTTTATATCTGAATGCTAGATTTTATCTAAGTGGGATAGGATTTATTTTGCCTGATGCACAATAAATTGGTCAAAGCTGGAAGCAGGTTATTGAAAGGGATGAACCAGGGCTGTGAGGTTGTTTCATTGTTGTTGTTGTTTTCTCCAGTTCTTCTGGCCTTTCCAAATGGTTACAGTCTCTATGGCCATATTTCTGTGCAAAAAATAAATTCCAGTCTCCTAAATTGAGGGAATATTCCTTACACATATTCCAAACACCTGCAAGGTAGGGGTATAAGCACCCTCTCCTACAGTCTGATTTCCACAGAAAGAAAACGTGAACATGTAAGTCAAGCAGATCACCAACAGATCTCATTGTGTGGACAATCAGGGGGTTATCCTCAATCTACATATAACCACGATCAGGTTTGATGTCAGGAAGAAATTTCTCAGAAAAAGTGTTTCCAAAGTGGAAAAAAAAAATGGAGGTTTAGAATTTCCTCTGTAGTACAGGCTTTAATTCCTTGCTGAAATCATCTCAGTATATCTCACCTAACTAATTTTCTGCCAAAAGAGATGACACAATGGCACCAAATCTCTGGGGTCTGCTGTCTCTAGTGTCCTGAGGAATTAAGTGTTTTACTCTCAGATTTCTGGGCTTTATATAGGGTTAACCATAATGACTTGTGATACAAAAGAGGCCAGATTAGATAAAATACTCCTTTCTGGCCTTAAACTCTACAAAAGTATTTAAATATTATGTAAAATTAAAGCTTTACAAATAGCAGTCAACACTGGTGTATATCTATAACCTATATTCTGTGACATGGCTACCCAATTTCATCTTAGTTCTGCAATGTTAGCTTTACTGAGTTTGAACTGTAGCAGCTTGCTTTCAATACCATAGCCTTGTTTGAAAGTCTCAACAAGACAAAAGACATGATTTTTCTCTTGTTTAGAGAAAATGTGGAATAGACTATAAATGGAGTGACATGGAAACAACTGAGATTGAATAAAAAATAAAAATTGAGATTGAATAAAAAAAAAATACTTAATTCTTAATTCCTTTAGAGGATTAATCTTAGCAGAGTGTTTAGATTTGGAGGCTTTATAAAACAGTTTCAGGCTATGTGGGTAGCTGTGGCTTTTTGCTTATTTTTTGTTGGATTAGGTGGTTGTTTTTTTTGTTGTTTGTTTTGGTTGGTTGTGGGTTTTTTTTTTACATTTCTTACCGCTCCTACCATGAAAAAATAGAAAGCTAAAAGTAGGTGCTGTCTGCTTTATTCAGAAACATATTCACAGAGATGCAAAGTATTAGCTAGCATTTACAGAGACATATAGTGGAGCCTTTGGAGCTCAATGCTTCTGAAATGCATGTCACATGAATATTCAGATGTGTAAATTTAGGGTCTTTGTTACTTTTAGTAGATTGATCTATTATTTGAGATCAAGGCAAAGATCACAAGAAAGTCCTATCAAAATATCAGACCTTTTATATTATTCTTGTACAGAATATACTGAAGGTACTCATGTCTGTTTTCTATTCCTTTTGGCAGTTTGCTTTCTCTCTATAGGAAAAGTAAAATTTAAATTTCTCTTAGTTTTGTCATTCCATACACTTTGATAAAGTGTTTCATCAGCCAGGCTTTACAAATAACCCTTTGCAGTTCGAAAGGGGTTTTTGATATTGTAATATCAAAAGACCAAACCCACCCAGCAGTAAAATGCAGCTAAAAGATTTGAGAAGTCAAACAGATTCAGTGCAACTCACATGTTTCATAATTACCTAGCCAACTGTGTAATATATTCAGGCCAGTGAGAAAATGGGAAGGATTTCTACCTATTTCATAGAATAATAGAGTGATTTGGGTTGGAAGGGATCTTAAAGATCATTTAGTTTCAAACCCCTGCCATGGGCAGCGACACCTTCCACTAAACAGGTTGCTCAAAGCCCCATCCAGATCCATCCAGCCGTAGAATATACTTCTCTTCCAAAAAGACCTAGGACCCTTTACTATCCCTTACCCCTCCTTTCTCACTCCTCTTGTCTTTTTCTTTCCCTCATAATAGAATACACACAACAGTCCTTTATGCTGAGGATTTTTACCTGTCTGGGTGAGAATATACTTTTCTCAGTTTTTCTACAGTCATTCTTTCCAGGCGGAAAAATTCTTTTGGAAAAGCCAGTGGGCAAGCTGCTCACAGTCAGCCATTCAAAATTTTCAGTGGGCAGGAGACCCAGCTGTTTAGCCTTTGTACCATCCTATTCCACAAAAGGAGATATAAGACTTCCCTCACCATCACCTCCGGAAAAAGAAAAGCTCAGTACATTTTTTGCCATTCTTTAGCACTCTGTTCTTCTGTAACTGAAAGGGATTATAAACCCCTGCAGCACTCCCTTTTTACTCAGCTATATCACTTGGCACAATGAAATACATCAGTCCTCCACACAAGCTCTGCCTTATCTATGCTTAAACTAGCACAGCTACGATGCTACTGTTAGAAATATAAAATGCAATGTAAAACAGCCAGGTTTCTCCAGAGTAGCATTTGGGTGTTGAAGACATAGCAGAAAACAGGACTGCAATGGCGTGAATTTTCCAAGTTTAAGAGAAGAGTACCTCTTTCAATGATTACCTGGCTTGGCTAAAGAAATGATCTGTAGGTCCCAGTGGTAGTGATAATGTTTATCTTCTGTTTCCCAAATTACTCAAGGCACTAATTAAGCTCAACACCTAAACATATAATATGCAAGTAAACTTTAGTTTTAGATACACAGAGTTCCCCAAACCCTAGTTCCAAGATGAGTATTCTATATATGCCTTGTGTTTCAGAGTCTCAGATGCCTTCTCAACAGGATCTTGTGCAAATGAATAATGTTGCTGGAATGATCTGTTTCAATTAGGAAGCCCTCTTTAATTCTTTTCCATGTTAAGAAGCTGGTATTCCAAAAAGAACAAACTACAGAAAAGATGTGATTTGCAACTGCACTTATCTGTTAGTCAGGCAACAAGCTCATCAATGATAATAAGCAAACAGGAACTAAAGATCAGAAAGAAAAACATGAGAAGTGAGGAGATGAGTAACATCTTGAAGAGCAATAAAAGAACTGCAGGGAAAGTCCTAATTACCTAGCAGACTATTGAGAGCCCTAAGAAAGCTGAGGAATAGGAAAGATGGTAGTAAATTATATGTTATTATTCTATACATTGTGTTTGCATAGCATGAGAGCACCCTTCAGCAAAGAATAAACCCAACACAGAAGTGTTTCTCATGAGCACTTCATACAATTATATTTTCCAAATAAATTATAAAATCTCTTTGAGAAATAAGTATGTTCTAAAAATTTAAATCCTTAAAGTTAACTGAAATTTCAAGGACTTTGAAAATATAATGTTTAAAAACACTGAAAGCAGAAATTATTGAACATTGTTATCAAAAGTATGTTTTTTGTTTTGAACTCTGAGGTTGAACTCCTCTAGAAAGCCAGAAAACCTTGAGTCTGATGTAATTCTGCTCCCAGTTTCCCAGCTGTATTTATTATTAAAAGTTCATTGTGAATTTTTAGCAATTCAGTTATGTTATCAGAGGTCTTGGAACACTTGCTCTAAATCAAGTGGAATTAGTTCCACATAAAACTAGAAGAGGTCCAAGACTATTTGTAATAGTGTTCTACGACCCGAGCACTCTGAGGCTTCCAGTATTCAACTAAAAATGCTGATTAAAACCCTTTTAAGCCATTTTTTTCCTTACTTGTGAGAAAGATTTACATAGTTTTATCTGAATATACAATCTGAAGCAAGCCAATTTCAGAGCACTATGAAAACATTACCAATTCTCAGAACACTCCTCTCAGGTCATCAGTTATCTAATTTCCCTGATTTTGCAGATGGAAAAATTGTGCTACTGAGGAGTTACAGAACCTGCTTGAAGTCATGGAGTAAGATTGGCAGAGATGGGATTAGAAAAATTCTCCAGCTCTCAGAGCTAAGGTTTGTTCATTCTTACACACCAGAAAATGATGAAGCAAAACTGCCTCACTTTGAGTCAAAATACAGGAACTGGTATGATACAGCAATTAGTGAGTGCACAGCTGAAACCTTCAAAGAGGAATGGACGCTTCTGATCACATGAAGAAAACAGATCTTAAAGATATCTGGAAGTGTGAAATTCAATATTTATATGAATAGCAATCCTCATCAAAAGGAAGCTACTTCTGGCAATCATCATCTGAAGAATGATGATTAAAAAAAATACTTTTTTCTATGCACAGACAGATTTGAACTTTTGTGTATACCACTGGCATTCTCAACCTTCCTAAGGCCCACACATCACAAATCCATATCTAATCCTCCAGATACTGCAGTTTTCACTAATATAGCTATTTCCACTAATGGAGTGACTGTGTCTTAACTGAACTCTTACAGCTTCACACCCTGTTCTGGGCTACCTGTACTCTGGGCTATCTGTACTCTTCGTTAACTATATTATTAGTTAACAAAAACCTAGATTCATAGCATACTTCTAGAGCCAAATACAAGCAAGACATGGACTGACACTGTGACAGTAACTTCAAAAAGACATGTAAAAGAGCAACTGGTTTTCCACATAAAAACATAGGCTTCAATGCCTTGTCTGGTTTTACTTCCTCCAGTGTATTGCAGGTGGTCAACGGACAGGATTTCTGTGCTTTCAGCTATATTAGAATAATGAAAATATTCAAATGAATGTTCTACTCATGTATAGAGTTGGAAAACAATAAAATGTAAAAAATAAGTTCTTCCATGAATGTATTAATTGGGCAGAACTTGAACAGACTTATTCTTTTATCCTTTAACTTTCAGGAGAGTACTTTTTCCTTTGTCTCTCTCCTGAAAGTTGAAAGCATTATTTCCTTCTAGAGAATTGAATTAGAGGGTGGTTTGTGGGGTTTCTTTTGTTTGTTTGCTTGTTTTTTTGAAAGTAGGTGATGGGAAAATTTCACTAATTGTGCTGAAAAGAAAGGTCTTTACAAGTTAAATTCTTCACATTTTAAACTGTGTATATGTATATATATTTTTAATTGTTTAATTTTTAAAAGAGTTATGAATTTGTTTTATGACCCATAAGGGACATCTGCCAACAGCAAAATGATTCTCAGGACTCTGAGATTCTGTATTTTAAAAATGTTACTAGCTAAGCAGCTCAGTAGCTAATTCTTTTTATTTCAGTGATATGAGACATGGACAACTACACAAAATGTTTCTGACAGAAACAATTTCTCTCCTGAAATTAGGAATTTTATAGACCATGCCATGCATGACCATGACATTGATGGAAGGAAGCTCTTTGTACTGATGAACCCAGTATACAGCACTGGGAAAGTTTAATGGCCATTTCACCTTATGCAGCTATCAAACATTATACATGTAATTTTTATCATGACCAATAAAACCTATTTCCAGTCTGTTGCAGATGGGCTCTATTTAATGGTCAGTTTCCTAATGTCATCATCTTTGCTACTACTGTGTAAAATGTAACGATAATTCCACTGCAAAGAGCACAGCATTACTGCATGTAGATCAGATTATCTGGGTCAATTTAAATGTTATTACTGGGTCGATTAAATTGGCCTAAGGCACCATTGATTTAAAATAAATCTCCATATTGTTTTATTATACTGTAGAATATACATCAATTTCAATAAGACTAAAACAAAAACTCTGTATAAACTATGTGTAGGGGATTAATCATAGGTTTATGGAGTTGTCACAGACTGCAGTATGGGTAAATAGAAAATAAGAGAACATTATCAATATGAAATCTAAAAGGATTTCATGTTGTATGATTCAATCAATGACTGATTTAGATTTTGGTGGGAATGTAAACAATATAGAAGGAACAGTAAGGTGGTTATTCCTTTTTAATTGAAAGATCATTGCAAAGTTTAAGGGTGGAAAAAGAAAAATTTTAAAGTATTGTCCTGGTTTCAGTTAGAACAGAATTAATTTTCTTCCTAGTAGCTGGTGGAATGCTGTGTTTTGGCTTAGGATGAGAAGAGTGCTGATAACACCCCGATGTTTTAATTGTTGCAGAGCAGTGCTTATACCAAGCCAAGGACATCTCAGCCTTTCGCTCTGTCCTGCCAACAGGCAGGCTGGGGGTGCAGTAAGAGCTGGGAGGGGACAGACACAGGACAGGTGACCCAAACTAGCCAAAGGGGTATTCCATACCATCTGACGTCATGCTAAACAATATATAGGGGTGGCTAGCCGGGGGGGGGGGGGCCGGACTGCTCGGGGTTAGGCTGGGCATCGGTCAGCAGGTGGTGAGCAATTGCATTGTGCATCACTTGTTTGTACATATTATTATTACTTTCCTATTATCACCATTGTAACATTATTGTTATTATTGTTATTATTATTTTGTTATTATTATTTTCCTGTCTTATTAAACTGTCTTTATCTCAACTCACGGGCTTCACTTTCCATTTCTCTCCCCCGTCCCAGAGAGGGAGGGGGGAGGGTGAGCGAACGGCTGCGTGGTATTTAGCTGCCAGCCGGGTTAAACCACGACAAGTATGTTGGTGTTTTTTTTTTCCCCATTTTCTTTCTTATTCTTACCATGTACCAGAGGAAGACACTTTTCAATTATACATGAGGGCAGAGTTTAAAACTGAAGAAACTAAGAGCATAGAGTACTTTTACAGAAGTCCGTTCAACCAGAAACTGTAGTTTCCTAGAAAGTATAAATTTAACATTAAATTAGACATCCAGCATAATTTGTAGATGAAAAGTTTAGAACTGGAATAAATTTGGTGATGAGTCAGACGCTTAATTTCCATATGATCTTATTGAACTGCTTTCTCTCTCTGCACCACCCCGGAAATAAACTTCTGAATTGTTGGTTCCAAAGTAAGCAAAAGAAATTAGGTACATGCATAGATTATATTTACAAACAATTCTTTGAAATTTTTTTTGAAAATTAACGCCCTGTACACAGCCAAAGTCCTTGCAACATTCTTCAACATATTATTTAGTTTTTTGTTAATTACCCTGTACTCCAGAAATACTGCTACAGTATCAAACACTGCCTACATGTTATCCAAAACAAAGAAAAAAAATCATTGGTCCAGAATGCCATATCTGATATGTATGGAATATAGAACGCACAACTAATAGATCTTTTAATGTACACATGGATAATTAAAGCTTATTGATGCTTCAATTCACTACCTCCATTTCCCTGGAAATGACATGACTTTATCATTAGCAAGCAAATTATAATTTTCTTATTAGCACCCACATGTTTTCTCCTAGTCTATTCCTCCTATATGGGAGAACCTTTATTAAAGTCCTCAGAACTACCTCTTTATGACTCTCCTACTTTGAATTCTTTGTCTGCTACAATACCTTTACAATTTTTTGAGCTGAAAAGAAATAATGATTCATCTAGTAAATCTAACTCACCACTCTGCTATTACTGATAACTTCATCGCCTGTCTCCTCAGTCACTCTGTCTCAACATTTTGTTTATAAACTCAGTGGAGCGGAAACTATACTATACTTGTGTAGCATATCCTCAATTAGCTTGAAAGTCTCCAGGTAACTAATATAACCAATAAATATTGTAGCAGAAATAAGACCTACCTGGGAGCACAGTAACAAGCCATGTAGAAACTTCCGTACTGATGTCAGTCAGTGGCATATGGCCCCTCCAATATATCCCTCTGAAATGTAATAATTTGGAGTGAAATTATGGCTCCACTGAAGTCCATGTTTTTTATGACTACTATTACGGTAATACAGTAATGTAAAGAATATCCAAATATTAAATTAACTTATGAAAATGGCATATATTTTATTTTCCTCTGTTCTGCAGCAGGTCTATTATTGTACTTAAAATAAGCTCACTATGTCAGACTGTTCTAGTTTTCATCCTCGGTTTCATAAAAGAGCTATTTCTTTTTCTTTCAGGCTTATGAATCTGATAGCTGTGTGTCAATTTTGAAAACTTGATAGATGCCTTCAGTTAGAGGAAGAGATCAAAGGGAAAGCTGGTGGGCCTGCAACGGGGTGAGCTCATCATGGAAGATGGTGCTGAAAACCATTGTAGCCAGAGTGCATCAAGGGCTGGCTGCTTCCCCAGGGATGGGGAGCCAGGACCAAGGGGGACCCTTGAACAGGGCCCAGCCTCAGACACAGCCATGAAATAAGTCCAGGCTCTAGATGGCGAATCATGTCAGGAGCAGCAGGCAATTGGGCCAGAGACAAGGCTGGAGACACGGCTACCACCTGGTCCAAAGTCCATGCAGGAGACAGGGCAGGAGATGAGCTACAGTGTATGTGCTAAGGGCCTGTCCAGGAGGCAGTCGTTCATAGCGTAGGTCAAAGGTCCACTCCATAGAGATGGGTCAGCACAGCTACAACTTGTCTCAGGCAAGGACTGAGCTGAGCTTGTTGAGGGGGAAGTCAGGTGAGGCTGATATTTAGTGGTCATTGGTGAAGTCAGGCACCCAGAGTTGCTTTCTGTGTCTTCTTTTCTTTATTGCCTTTTCTTGCCTTTTTCTACCAATTGCAGACCTAACAAGCTGAATATATGTTGCCTTCATTTCTCCTGTGAATGACATCACGTGTACACATGCATAAATAAAACTTAAAGGGATAAAATACTGGAAGTATTTCCAATAAGTTCGAAGAACACAATTTAATACTGTATTGGATATGACGAGTTGTCACGTGGCCTTTTAAAAATCTTTTTCTTAAATAGATCTCCATCTGCCTGAAACTACAAATGAGTACATACAAGATCTGTCTTGCATTCATAACTTTGGCCATTTACACTTACAATTCTGAAATCAAAATGCTAATTCACTTGCACAGCTGCCCATCACAAGGAGAAATTCTGGGTACTACTGAAATTAGAGGGAACATCATTCAGTGGAGCTGGGATTTCAGCCTTGCTTCTTCTCTGTTCTAACAGGTTTATCCATGAACATCAAGGATGCATTCAGAAAGCCTGATCAACACCTCATTTGGGAGCTGAATTGAAAATAGAACAGTAACAGAAACTTCTGTATTTCAAAGGAGTTTTCTGATGTCAGGTAGGTTGCAGAGAAGTCTAACAGTGAAAAACTCACTGTCCTTGTTCTTTTACCTAGCTTAATGCTATGGTTTGGAGATTTATTTCTCTCTTATTCATGCTCTATGTGTTTGTCAGTCACATTTTCTTAGTCATTAACCATTCATCCATTCATTCACTATGCTGTAATTTATTATGTTATTCATTTTACAAGACAGCATGCAAGGTTTTTTGCTTGTCTGTTCAAGTCAGGCATAATGCTTTATGCTAACCTTCAGAAGTCATACTGAACTTGTCAGGAATATTTATCATCTGAGTTTAAGAGGTTATCTACACATTTTTCAGTTTTTGATATTGTTCATTAGTTTTCATTTTCTTTCTTTCTTTTTTTTTTTTTTTTTTTTTTTTACTGATCTTTCACCATCTAGCAAGTATGGTATTTCTGATCCATATGACTTACATTTCAGACTTGAACAGATCAAAATAAGATCAGTAGAAGCTGTTTATTCATTTTTATTGGTTTATCAGTTCTAACAAAATCACACTGAGTGAAAAGTTTCCAAGAATTTCATGTAATTGTAATGAAACAGTGTTGCATCAACAGTTTATAGTTTCATTAAATTATAGATTGACACATAGTAAATGAGTGGCACCATTTAATTTTAACATCATGTTATTAAAAACTTTTTTTTAAGTATGTAAATACTCAGTTTATAGTTTAGCAAGTAGAAATAAATACAGTACTCTTTAGCCTGTGAATTTGAAAAAAAAAACAAAAAAAACACATACATTTTGATTTTGTGTTAATAAAACCAATATATACCACTGAAGTTGGATTAAACCCAAAATGTGACATACTATTTTCCAGAGAAATTAGGAACTTCTTAACTAAGAGAAAGTTTATTCTAAAAGAAAACTGGGTACTTCGGTGCATATGACCAGCACTGGTGGACATCGAGGAACAAAAAAAAAAAAAAAAAAAAAAAAGATGGTGAAAGGCCTTGAGGGGAAGACGTATGAGGAACGGCTGAGGTCACTGGGCCTGTTCAGCCTGGAGAAGAGGAGGCTGAGGGGAGACCTCATCACAGTCTACAACTTCCTCGTAAGGGGGTGTCGAGAGGCAGGAGACCTTTTCTCCATTAACACTAGTGACAGGACCCGTGGGAACACGGTTAAGCTGAGGCAGGGGAAATATAGGCTGGACGTCAGGAGGGGGTTCTTCACAGAGAGGGTGGTTGCACACTGGAACAGGCTCCCCAGGGAAGTGGTCACTGCACCGAGCCTGTCTGAATTTAAGAAGAGATTGGACTGTGCACTTAGGCACATGGTCTGAACTTTTGGGTAGACCTGTGCGGTGTCAAGAGTTGGACTTGATGATCCTTAAGGGTCCCTTCCAACTCAGGATATTCTATGATTCTATGATTCTATATATTTCTTTAACTTCCAATGGGCTTTTTGGAAAATTAGGTCACTAAGTTATCACTTTTATAAGCAGTTTTAATGCAACACTTTCCAGCATTTCCACATATCTCATGCTCAACACTTGAATGCCTAAATGCATGCTCATAAATTTTCACTATCTACGTTGATTTTTCATTCTGCTGTTTAATTGCATCTCAGCTTGACCTCACACTTGAAATGCAGTGTATTTTTATTTAAAACTATCTCAAAAAGAAGCTTAAAAAAAGGTATCCAAGGTAGACAACACTGCTTTCATTTACATAATTTAAAGTTTGTCATTAACAAATATCACAGTT
Organism: Aythya fuligula; assembly: GCF_009819795.1. Lineage (NCBI taxonomy): Eukaryota > Metazoa > Chordata > Aves > Anseriformes > Anatidae > Aythya > Aythya fuligula. The sequence continues at coordinate 40,495,192 of NC_045562.1, forward strand.
GCTTCCTCTGATTTTGTCCTTGATCAAATAGATAAGTGACACTAACTATTGAACAAAGTACTGGGAAGTAGAATATGTCGGCTATATAGGATACAGTAGCACTTTGAATCCAGGTAGATTTTAGGCCAAAGGGAGAATGCAAATATTACTGCAAATAAAATTTGTTCATTTCCTTCCCTTCAGTACGGACTTCTTCACTTGCTTACTCAGGTGAGTCAGTGTTTTTTTGTAAGAAGCTTTCTTATATACAAAATTCTCACAAATGTAGGTGGAAAAGTACTCACTGTGAAAATGTTTTATGGACATTAAAAATAATAAACTAAAAGACCAACACATCTTCATTTAAAGGAGAGAGTCAAATAGTTACACATACTCATGAATACAATTAAAATATTATTAATATCCATAGAAAACTTCACCTTATACAGGAAAGACTGACAGAAATACTGGACAACCTATGTTCATACAGGCTGTTCTGTTCAGGAAATGGGTTAACAGTTGTTTCCACTGAATATTCAAGCAATGGGAGATAAGAGGTTCACTGAAAATCACACCAGAATAATACACTGAATATCCAACTGCAGAGTTAGAGATCGCTCATTAGAAAATTTCCAGACCAACCCATGTTTTCACACAACACAAGTATTAATTCATATATGTAAATGCTATGCTTACCAATACACCAATAAGTAAAAACAAAACAAAACAAACAAAATGAATAAATATGAGTACTTTTTATCACAGAATAGTGAAGGTTCCAACCTGGAGGTCAGCTGGTCACCACTCTTCCAAGGGATACTTTCATCAGGTTGCCCAGGACAGATTAATAAAGAGGGTAGCTGTAGTTTTAGAAATTATTATTAAAATATTAACAGGTGTGACAGAAATTTTATCAGAAGCGTTCACACTTACTGGGAGAAGAGATCGAAGATTCTTGTAGGTCACCACTACTAAAAAAGGACTCACTCAGACATAGAAAATTTTGAATGCATCAGATTGCTATACTTAAAATGGTATTTTTCTCCTCTTTAACGTATTTAAAACATTCTTTAGCTAATTTCACTTTTGCTTGCTGGGCAGTTCTTAAATGCTTTGTGCTGACTTCCACAGTTCTGAAATCTAAAAGTACTGCCAAAAGAATAACTGATCCCATTCTTCATCTCAGTATTTTGTTTTGTTACAGATACTATACAGAGCATCAAAAAGCTCCATTGCAGATATAGGAAAACCTCAGTCTCAGTATGGCATTCTGTCTTGGAATGCCTAAATATTATATGATATAAAACATAACAGATGTGGAACTCGATCATTTATTCTTGTTTTTAGTTGAGAAAAGAGTTCTGGATGGGGGTCACCAGTTCCATGAATCACAAAGAGGGAAATTTCCGCTGCTTTCTCTAAAAAGGATGAAAATTTAATTGGTGATTTGAGTACTGGTCTTAAGAATACAACAGATGTGGTTATGATGGTCAGAAACCCCTCTCTATTTAAAAAGTAAGAAGGTCATAAATAATTGATAAGGAAATAACACCAAACATGCAGGATTAGAAAATGTGCAGGACAACCAGTAAAAACTGTATTTTTCTCTCAAAACTGCTAATCCTAATTACCATCAGAATTATCTTCAAGGACCCTCTGTATATCATCACAGGAACTTGGGAAGCCAATGGAAGCTTGCTTCAGTGATCAAGTCTTATATGAAAGGGTGCAGAGTGGGGAAGAAGGTTGCAGCTCTGAATGTCTATAAATAAAAATATATATATTATTGTTAGACTTCACACTCACTGTTATATAAAGCCATAGCGGACATAGCAAAGAAATTAGCCCAATATATTTAAATGTATATATGATTTTTAAATTCCTGCTTTCTGAGTCTCCCTGTTAAAGGTTCAGTGATTAGAGTTCTGGCTCAGTTATCTGAGCTTCTGAATTCAGAGCCAAGTTCATTACCTGAGTGACAGTAGATGGAGTCTGCATAAATAAGAGAGGAGTTATCATTGCAAAGAGTGTAATAGCTACTAGTTCCAGTCTTCACTTTTAAATTAAGTGTAATAGGCACTCTCCTCCAGAACCACCAAAACAGACTCAAAAATGCAACCTAAATGCATTTGTTAAAATATCTTTGATAACAGCTCATTATAAATCCAAATTTAGGAATCTAGACAAGAAGTACCACATCTTTTTTCCATATGGGACCACTTCAGATAGTGTATGTTGTACCTAGGAGTATAGCTACCATAGCTGGTAGTGTGACACAAAGCACTTTGCCTATATTGAAGCTCCACTAAACCATGTACAGTTAAAATTGCAGTTTTATTACAACATATACAGTACTCATACACTATGTAAGACCTCTGCAAGGAGAATTTAAGCTCATTTATGACAGTATTACATTATAAAAACTGTTCTAATAGTGGAAGGCTTGATTCAGTTCTTCACTTTAAGCCCTAATGCACAACATTTGTAACTGTTCATATTTTTGGTGTATCCAATTACCAATTTTATTATATCAGTGCCCAGAAAACCCCAGTCATTACTTTGAATAAGCAGTCATATAACTGACTTTAGATGGGTCTAGATAAGAAATTAAAAATAATGATGACTGGATTTAAATAAGTAATATGTAGGCTGAACCTAATTCTGATTTCAATTTCATTGACTGTATACTAATTTAACTACATAGACTTAATGGAGGTATTATGATTTACACGACTGTCCATAGCCTATATTTCAAACACAGATCATAATTCCATGCTTCAGTGCTACCTATTCTGTGAGTGTGACAATGAAATTCAAATATCTATATAATTTCTAATGAAAAATACAGACAAAGATTTTTTCCTCCAGCTCTGGTATTATGTAGCCTATCTATAAAAACAGAATGATTAGGATTATAATTTACCTATCATATATAAAGAGTAGAAAAAAATAAAGAGTAAATTTAGAAATAAATCAGGAGAAAAAGCCCTTTATGTTTATGCTTAAAATACGAGCAATTAAAACATAATTGCTTTAGAGACAGAATTAACACTTTTTGGCTAAATTCATAGAAAACTGACTTCCAACAGGAAAACTTTGACAAGTAAAATTTCAGCTACCTCTACTCTGAGGTCACTACTAAGAATGAAAGAGAAAAGATGAAGTGATCCCACCCTGGGGAAAAAAAAAATAAAGAAAAGGAAAAAAAAAGTGTAGCTTACTTCTAAAGAATGAACAAATGAAAAATTTTAAATGAAATGTTAAGTTTTATGTTTTTCATCATTTTTACTTGTATAAAATAATATACACAAAGATATGCTTTTCAGCATCACTTTTTTTTTGTCTAGTGAAAGTCCACAACAGCATAAGCAAAGATATGGCTAAATAACATATTTACTACTGACCTAGCTATTTTAACTTCATAACCCAGGTTATCCACTTTTAATTTCTTTCACTGTAAAGTTCCTCAGGCAGTGATAGGCATGCGTTGGCACAAACACATGAATGGAAAAATGGGAACTCAGAACCCTGCTACAGTCAATGTAGCAGCTCAATCTCATTATATTAATCTTTGTGCAACATTTATAGTTGTCAGGAAGAGAGTTTTTTCCATTTGCTCCATCTGGCAAGCTATTTGTGAGTTTAATGGACATGCGTTCCAAATCTTCTTACGCCTGTGGCCATGTTTAAATTCATCTGCCTCAGTGGAATACCTAACAAGATAACAAGAGCAATTAAAAAAAAAAAAAAAAAAAAAAAAAAAAACAGTTTAATGAATCATGAAGCCCAGTCTTCGGGGTTAATAGACTATTTACCTAATCAGAATGCTTAGAAAACATATATTTTTTTCAGGTTTTTTATGGTTATTAGCTTTCTCTTTGGATTTTTTCCTCTATTATTTTTATATCAAGGATGACATTTATTTTTATGTAGTAATAGCTGGAGCATAGAGTGGTCTGGATCTGATTATTATTCTCTCAAGATTTATAAATATATGTGGCCAAAGAACAAGGATGGCCCACACAGAGTTAGAGCAAAGATACACCCCATGAAGTCAGTGGCATTGCCCTCCTTTTTGGAAACCTGCATCATCTCTAAACCCCAAAACTTGTTCAAAAATATAGCATAATATCCATATTACATTATGTTCTTCTACATTTAGAAGCCTAAGGGGAGAAGGATTTTTTGCAATGAAAACTATGTTAGAAGTGTACAGTGTGGCAAAATAAACATACTTCATAAATGTATATGCCTAATAATTTGGAGAGATCCCTATATAAGAAGAGTACACACAAAACTGTAGTCTAAGTATACGTTGACATAAAGGGGGAAAAAAAGTTTTTTTAAAGAGAGAAAAAAAAAGCAACAGAAAAAGAAAGTAAAAGTGCACTGTAATGACCTATTTTCATAAAGCATGCCATTTACAATAGCAGCAGTGATACTGAACAGTAATTATTTTTATAATTATTAAGCTTCAGTGGTAGGTAGCTGATGTATGCAACTGCAAATAAGACTGCATTCTTGAATCAAGAATGTTGTCTTGAATCAAGTTCCAACTACAAGTAAAACAGATATCTTTTAAACATTTAAGGTCCATAGTTTCGGTTTTACACATGTACATGCCCATTAACCAGTTTTAGCTTCAGTAAATCTCTTGCAAATGAATTTTAGGTTGAAAAATCGATCTTCCTGAAACAACTAATTGTAGTAATTGAAATTAGGTATTAATGTATTTCTATTGATCCTGTTCGTCACTGCTTTTGTTTTAGCAATTTTGTGTGCATTAGCATAATAAGATTAATAAAATTAATATATTTGGAAAATTACAGTACCCCTGTAACTACCTCAGATACAAATTGCGTACATTTCATCACCTTCATTAAGTCTGTAGCCACGTGTGGTTCAGAGAACTAGTAATTAGGCAGTTCATGGGTAGTTTACTGCATTTTTCCAGTCTACCTTTGAATTGTTTTATGCCATCACCTCATATCTTCATGGAGTAGTTGTAGCCTTTGCATGCTGACATATCCCTTTCTCCTTTGCTGAAGGAATGAGCTGTATGAAATTTCAGAAACAAAACCATAGTCTTAGAAATCACTACTGAATCACACAGAAACTAGATTACTTCATTTAAAAGCTTTCTTTCTAATTAAATGTTGCAGTATGTAGCAATGAAAACTGTGAACATCTGTGAAAACTGTGAAATCACTATGTGGCTATCAACAATTAATGAAGTAAGAGAACATTTTTATTTTCGGTAATATTAACATAAAAGTATTTGTGCATTAAATAAATAGACTTAGTAAGCCGTTGAGTATATGAGTAGTTGTGAGAAAGGGATGTCACATATTTGCAGGAAGCCAGAAATAGGCAAGAGAGGAAACTGTAAATTCTACTTGTACTCTTCCCTCAGACCAGGGAGCCATAATCTGCCTAGCCTTTTGCTTTCCATCACTCGGTGCTGTGTAGATGCTAGTTATGCAAGATGGCCAATGCTACAAAATATGGCCACAATGTCCCTGCTTCTTTTGCCTCAGAAAAGTGACAGCAGCTCCATGGACGCTTTCTGTCATTATTTAACAGCACCATCTCTCTCGCTGTGGTCTGCAGTGTCATTTACAGAGCTAGTAATGAGGGATATTTTATACCTTTACTATCCTAAGCAGGGAAAACCAACTTTCTTGGCACTGGAATGCAACTTCAAAAACTGTATCTCAATCCTGTTTCAAATTTGCTTATAAGCCATTCAAGCCTTTTAGGAGGAACATACTAAAATTCATTATCACTCTAGTAAATCATATGGCATAATGAGATTCAGATAGATGTCAGGTTTCTACTTCACACACTGATGATAAAATCCAGGTTTTTCCTACTATTTCAAAGCTTCTTTTAAAGACAATTAAAATTAGTATTTATTGAGAAGTGCAAAGAAGGCAAAAATCTCTCCAAAGCACGTAAGAAAGTTATTGGTTTATGGGAAATCTACCCATATATTCAGCACCTTGAATGTGTTCTTGCCCATCAAAGCAAACACAAAATGAAACACTTTCAAACAAAGAAAAACCATGTCAGAACAACGTATTAATAGTATTTACTGTGTACTAAACTGCAAAGTAAAGCAAAGCTTGGAGGTTTTAAAGTCTCTCCTTATATTTAAATGAAGTATCTTATATATATCTATCTATCTAAAAATCCATACATAACAGTTACTGTAAATGGCTTTAAAAAGTCCGTTAGCTATGTTAGATTATCCACACAAACAATTTTAATCTAGTATACAAGGAACATGGCAGTCATTTAGAATGGATCGCCTGTTAAAATACTGAAACATTCACTTTTCTCAGACTGAGTTTCAGTTTGCTGCTTTCAGCCATTCAGAGGGTCTACTCTTTAAATACAATGCCAATGAACTCTTGAACCAAGAAACTACCTGCTACAGAACTGAATGCTGATAAAGTTAGAAGAAGCCCTTTACTTCTTAAAAGCATTAGACTTAAAAGCAGTAGGCTGAACCCAGGCCAAACCTGAAGCAATCAACAGCTACCAGAACACAATGGCTATTCTGCAGTCACCTCAGTCCCTTGAACACGTCCTAGTCTAGCCATCAAAATAAAGATACCTACAGGAAAAAGCCAGCACCAATAAAACATATTGCTGTCTTAAGCTGCATGCCCAGCAAATATGATATGCATTGACTGACCTTGTCCATCCTCGAGGTTATCCTACTAGCCTGAAACCAAAGGACATGAAGCAATGCTAAAAGAATGTCCTTTTTGTCTGGGCTGGATCTGTACAACTAAAAGCAGGGGACTGTGTCAGACAGGCCTTCAGGCTCTTGCTCCAGCACTTTCAGGTGTGTATGTGAGAGAACAGGAGAATGGGGCAGGAAGCAGGCAAACATTTTTACTCACAAGCAATTATTAGATATCCTACCTCATCAGGTACCTTCTCTCTACATCTCCTCTGGGAATAATTAGTTTCATAACACATTCCAAGTGATTGCAAATAACCTGCGCAGTCATATTCTTTTGATCTCTGCTTAGCTATCAGTTAGGCATGCTGCTCTGCTTACAGTGCTGAGAGATAACTGAAAAATGTAAAGAGCCAAGCTTTTTGAAAGGTGTAAGGTTTGGAATTTGTTTTGGCAGTTGGGACCCAAAGCAGCTAAAGCCACTAGGGCTTTAGAAATTCATCAAATGCAAATTGTTAGCTCTGGTACACAGAAGGTTAATATTGTATTTCTTAGCCCTGGAGTGATGTATGAAAATTTACAATCAGTGACTTCAGGAAACCCATCTAAGCCCTGCATGTACATTTTTCACTTCACCAGCTACTCTGGTGGTAGCCAGTAGATCTAATTTCAGCAAGTTTGTGTTCCTGACAGCAGTCACATCAAATTACAGAATCTTCCAGACTTAGTTGGCACCTTCATCTCAGCCCTTCAATCAAATAATATGCCTGTTGCCTTCATCATGCAATCCTTAATTATCTGAAAATCAGCCGACTACTGCTTGTGCCAGCAAAGGAAATGAGGAAAGAATAGTGTTCTTTCCAATGCACATGGCTGGACACCCTTCAGAGACATCTGATTTGATTGCTAGTAACAATATTCCATTGATGTTCTTTTTCATTTCTATGGCTTAAGGCCCTTTTCCTAAAGAATTGCTTTATGCATGCACATATTAAAACCTGCATGATTTTTTTTTTCTTAGTGACAGAGATGCTGTGAATTTTAGTTCTGATATTCCAACAGCTGATGCTTGCTGGATAAGTATGATGTGTCCCTAGGACCAAGTGCATTGTGTTGAAAAAAAAGATTAGAAGGATGGGTGAAGATTGTTTACCAAAAAAGAATTCCATGCATAAATCTCATGGGAGACTCAGTAAATATCTTATCCTAGTGCCAGACAAAGGTGCTCTAATTTCCTGGAATCAGATACAGACTCCGAAGGGGATCAAGGTCAACAAAGCAAACTAGGCAATCCATCAACAACCTAATTATATTCTATTGACCCAGAAGGAATTCCAGAAGCAATGCAGATACCTCTAGATGCTGGAACAGTATCTATCAATTCCTGGCCTCTGGGTCTTGTCATTACCTGACATCTCCACTGCTAAAACTACTCCTTAGGAATCTTCTCATTTCTATAATCTGGTTATTTAGACTGAATGCCAGTACCTAACATAAACTGCTCTGGGCTAAATTCTAGCAGGCTGCATCATAAAAAGGAGTTTGTTCCTTGTAATATCCTGCCTCTTATTAACAATGTAAAATATATATTATAATAGGCCTTCTTTGGAAATCACACTGAAAGTTACCTACGCATTTACAAGCATTTTGGGAAAACTAAGCCAAAAGGAAAAATGGAGGATTTGTCTGCTTAGTTATAAAAGTAACAAACCTCACCAGCTGAACAAATAAGGAAGGATAAAATAAAAAATCAAATAATAAAAAATAACTGTGCATAGACAAACTGACAAGTCTCAGATATCAGATATATAACAGATCTCTGTGTTTGTTGTTGTTGTTTTTTTGGACTGTTATATTAACACTCTAGGTTCTCTTTTGGACAGGGGTCTGATCTGTGTGCTGGCCATAGCACACAGGCCATAGACAACTACCCCACTTGTGCACGGTATCAATTACCAAATAAAAGTAATGAAACTCATGCACAAGGAGTATACTTTACAAACTATTCTTCCCGGTGGCTCCCTAGAACTGCTCTTTTCAAGGATGTCCACTTGTACATTACGGACAGCTGAAAAAAAAAAAAAAAAAAAAAAAAAAAAGAAACAAGAAAACTGCATTGGAAATATAAAAAGAAATGAAGTATAAGAATTGTCTTTCTCACAGTCTGATGACTTTTCAGGGTGAGGGAAGTAGAAAGTGCTATTGGCAAGAAATGAATATTAAAATCTAAAACAAAAGGTATGGTAGGTCAAGTCCCAGATCTGTGAAGCACTGGGAGCATGAACTTTAAAAAGCACTCAATTGTTACAACTGTATTGAACTGTATACTGTGCATTTCTTTTTGTTTACTGCCTCATGCCACGAATATTCCCTAATTCCAAATCTCAGCCACATGCAGGAAAATATATTTGTGCTGCAATCTAAATGGACTAATAAAAACAACATTCAACCATTTGGAACTGAAATATTCATGAGATACTCAGGGAACAATGAAACTCAATTGCTTCAGCTATCCTAAAGGAAGAAGAGTCAAGAAAACACAGGAGTAACTAGAAACTGTTCCACTGTGCCTTCAAACTTTGTTCTTTATTTTTATTTTGCTCCTCTTACTTCAAATCAAGAAGCTTCATTCCCATTTAGTAGATATTACACCTGGCTACCCAGCTGGCTCACATCCATTTATTTAAATTTCGGCCTGTGCAGTTAAATTACTGTGAAAGCAAAATAGGAAAATACTCTGCCTAGCTGAGTGAACTTCCTTTGCCTCAGTATAGTCATAGCACCAGATGACGAATTTGTGTGTGTGTATCTGCACAGGAGTCCAAAAGATGTTGAAATTAATTTTAAAAGTTTCCTACAATCCAATGCTTAGGGATAACCCCAGGGAAAACAGACTATCCCTTGCCTTTTATAAATAAACTATATTACTGTGTTGATAAACAGCTCTAGGCTCAAGTTACTTGGGACACTTGCACTGGCCAATTCCTACTTTACGGAAACACACAATCCAAATAAGAAAAACAGTTCCCTCCTTAAAATCACAAACAGTATAACTAAAGTATCTGACATCACTATTCAGAAATCTGAGCCAGTGCTATTCTTGCCAGGAATTGAATGATTCTAGGAATGCCGCATGCTGTGGGCAGTTATCTTAAACTACTGCAGCTCTGTTCCTCAGACCCGTATGACTCCTGCAGCTGAAGAGGACGTTATCTGTGCCTCTTCAGAATCTGTCAGCCTGGCTGAGCACAATGCTGCAACTATTTATCATCCTTTGTTCTTTGCATCTAGCTAGCTATCTGTAATGGCAAATATAAGTGTCACCTATCCTTCTTAATGGATGTCCTTTTTCATGAGGGAAGATGGAACACACCAGCAGCAGGTCATGAGAGCTCCCCATGTCTCCCACTTCCCAGCCATAAACAGTTATCTCACACTTCTCCTCTTAACATCATACTGTAGGTAGGAAAGCAATCGAGATAGAAAATACACTAGACAATCAGCCTAGTAGCTCTGTAGCTCTGGAGAAGACATTTTACAGAATGACAACTAACCTTTCAGTCAGCCATCAGTCTACCTGTCAGGGCTACCCTTGATACCAGCACTATGACGTCCCCTTCCCCAGGTCCTTTGGTGCCACAACCAGCACTGCCTAACCACAACTTCCTGAAACATACAGGGATAAAGGTTCCTGTGGCCTTGGCCAGACAACTCCTCCAGCTCCCTCCTGCTCCCCAGAGCTCGCGTCCGGCACCTATTCAGCACCTCAGCAGCCCACTCTACCACCTTAGTGTGTGACCAGCTCACTGAAGCGCTAGACAGGCCTTCCATACAAAGCCCCCAAAGGTGTTTAAAGTCAGGTAGTATTAACATCATTCAAGGAAACATCTCTCAACTCAACATCTGCTTCAAATTGCTTAAATTCTTACCCACTAAAAGACATTTCAATAGCAAGAAAAAAATTGATTTGCTATGAATGATTGTATACTCAACTGTTCTTTTGAAGTAAAGAAAGAGCCTGGGGGGAGGAAATCCATAACTTTTTGCTCAAGAAAATTATTTTTTCCTATTGACTTGCTAAGTGTCAGGTTTTGACAAGTGCTTTAATGTCAATGACCATTTCTTGCCAGTGTCAAATGCCTCCTGCCAATTCCTTACAGGTTTCAAACCTTAAATAGTCCTCACACAATGTGTACTGTTCAAAGAAGTCCCATGGATGGAGAATACAAATATTAACTGAGGATATGGAAACTGAAGAACTAAACAGCAGTAGCTTACCTAAGATTTATGTGCTACACATTTCCATTTCAAATTGGCACATGCTTACAGCAGTACAAAATAGGATCTCAGTGTTTTTGAATCAACAAATCCTTGGTAAGTTCTTTTGGTTTTAATCAACTTGCTCACCCTTCATTTGCATAGTTTTAATATGTGCTCTTAAACATCCAGGTGTCATTCAAATTTCCAGATTATAAACTCAAAATGAGTTTTTTGGATCATACTTTGTTCTGCACCGTCTCTTTTACTGGATTTATACCTAGTGTTTTCTAAACTGTTACGAAATCATTTTGGGATTTCAAAAGCATATGAAAGACCCAAGAATGTGCGGCCTCTCCATGGAACATTGTTTCCAAAACAAAGCCATGTAAAACTGTTCTTCTCAATTGCACAACTATTTGAGGAACATTATGATTTAAAAATATAAATAAATAAAAATGATCTTTTTACTGTGAATTTAGTCAAAATAACTGCCTACAGTCAGTTTCACCACTGACAAACACTAAGAAGAGGGGTTTCTTTTTGTTGCTGGATTTGCATTCTGGATTAATTTTATCTATTTAAATAATTAACCTACAATCTGTATCTGTTTGCAAGTGTGTTTCAGCACTGCAAGTTTAAAACACTTGCAATTATTATTTTTAATGTGTTCTCTATCACAGAATCACAGAATTTCTAGGTTGGAAGAGACCTCAAGATCATCGAGTCCAACCTCTGACCTAACGCTAACAGTCCCCACTAAACCATATCCCTAAGCTCTACATCTAAACGTCTTTTAAAGACCTCCAGGGATGGTGACTCCACCACTTCCCTGGGCAGCCTGTTCCAATGTCTAACAACCCTGTCAGTAAAGAAGTTCTTCCTAACATCCAGCCTAAAACTCCCCTGGCTCAACTTAAGCCCATTCCCCCTCGTCCTGTCACCAGGCACGTGGGAGAACAGACCAACCCCCACCTCACTACAGCCTCCTTTAAGGTACCTGTAGAGAGCAATAAGGTCACCCCTGAGCCTCCTCTTCTCCAGGCTGAACAAGCCCAGCTCCCTCAGCCACTCCTCATAGGACTTGTTCTCCAGGCTCCTCACCAGCTTCGTCACCCTTCTCTGGACCCGCTCAAGCACCTCGATGTCCTTCTTGTAGCAAGGGGCCCAAAACTGAACACAGTACTCGAGGTGCGGCCTCACCAGAGCTGAGTACAGGGGGACGATCACCTCCCTAGCCCTGCTGGTCACACTGTTTCTGATACAGGCCAGGATGCCACTGGCCTTTTTGGCCACCTGAGCACACTGCTGGCTCATATTCAGCCGACTGTCCACCATCACTCCCAGGTCCTTCTCTGCCTGGAAGCTCTCCAACCATTCCTCTCCCAGCCTGTAGCTCTGCTTGGGGTTATTGCGCCCCAGGTGCAGGACCCGGCACTTAGCCTTGTTAAACTTCATGCAGTTGACCTCAGCCCATCGGTGCAGCCTATCCAGATCCTCCTGCAGAGCTTTCCTACCCTCAAGCAGATCGACACAGACGCACCTAGCTTGGTGTCATCTGCGAACTTACTGAGGGTGCACTCAATGCCCTCATCCAGATCATCGATGAAGATATTAAAGAGGACCGGCCCCAGCACCGAGCCCTGGGAAATGCCACTAGTGACTGGCCTCCAACTGGACTTGGCTCCATTCACCACGACTCTTTGGGCCCGGCTATCCAGCCAGTTTCTAACCCAACAAAGCGTGCGCCAGTCCAAGCCAAGAGCAGCCAGTTTCTTGAGGAGAATGCTGTGGGAGACGGTGTCAAAAGCCTTGCTGAAGTCAAGGTAGACCACATCCACAGCCTTTCCCTCATCCACCCAGCGCGTCACTTTGTCATAGAAGGAGATCAGGTTCGTCAAGCAGGATCTGCCTTTCATAAACCCATGCTGACTGGGCCTGATCGCCTGCTTGCCCTGCAAGTGCTGCGTGATGACTGTCAAGAGGATCTGCTCCATGAGCTTCCCTGGCACTGAGGTCAAACTGACAGGCCTGTAGTTTCCCGGGTCTGCCCTCCGGCCCTTCTTGTAGATGGGTGTCACGTTTGCTAGCCGCCAGTCAACTGGGACCTCCCCCGATAGCCAGGACTGCTGATAAATGATGGACAGTGGCTTGGCCAGCTCCTCTGCCAGTTCTCTCAGCACCCTTGGGTGGATCCCATCTGGCCCCATCGACTTGTGCACATCCAAGTGCCGTAGCAGGTCACCAACCAGTTCTTCATGGATAGTGAAGGCCACATTCTGCTCCCCATCCCCTTCCACCAGTTCAGGGTACTGGGTGTCCAGAGAACAACCGGTATTGCCGCTAAAGACTGAGGCAAAGAAGGCATTAAGCACCTCCGCCTTTTCCTCATCTCTTGTAACTAAGTTTCCCCCCGCATCCAGTAAAGGATGGAGATTCTCCTTAGTCCTCCATTTTGTGTTGATGTATTTATAAAAACGTTTTTTGTTATCTTTAATGGCAGTAGCCAGATTGAGCTCCAGATGAGCTTTGGCCTTCCTAAGTTTGTCCCTGCACAGCCTCGCAACATCCTTATAGTCCTCCCTAGTGGCCTGCCCACTTTTTCAAAGATTATAAACCCTCTTTTTTCTCCTAAGATCAAGCCACAATTCTCTGTTCAGCCAGGCTGGTCTTCTTCCCCGTCAGCTCGTCTTTGGGCACGTGGGGACAGACCGTTCCTGCGCCATTAAGATTTCCCTCTTGAAGAGTGCCCAGCCTTCCTGGACCCCTCTGCCCTTCAGAACCGCCTCCCAAGGGACTCCACCAACCAGTGTCCTGAGCAGCTCAAAGTCAGCCCTCCGAAAGTCCAATACAGCGGTTTTACTGGTCCCCTTCCTGGCCTCGCCAAGAATAGTGAACTCCACCATTTCATGGTCACTCTGCCCAAGACAGCTCCCGACAATCACATCCTCCACCAGTCCTTCTCTGTTTGTGAAGAGAAGGTTTAGCGAGGCACCACCCCTGGTAGGTTCACTAACCAGCTGTGTCAGGAAGCTATCTTCCACGCTCCCCAGAAACCTCCTAGACTGCTTTCTCTGGGCTGTGTTGTGCTTCCAGGATATGTCAGGGAAGTTGAAGTCCCCCACGAGTACAAGCGCTGAAGATTTCACAACTTCTGTCAGTAGAACTCACCTATGAACAAAATCCATGCCTATGAACAAAAAAATAAATAAATCAATCAGAATCTGGCTCAGCTAAGCCTGCTCAAATTTGTGGTCAGTGTCAACAAATTTAACTATTTATATTTGAAATTGTATTTAAGAAATATCATAACTGAAAAAAGACATATAATTTAAATGTCAGCTATAAAAACAATATCTTATAATTCACGTGAACTGCACAAACTGACCAATCAGAATTTATTTATACAGGAAGAAGGTATAAATTAATGAATCACAGAATTTCTAGGTTGGAAGAGACCTCAAGATCATCGAGTCCAACCTCTGACCTAACGCTAACAAGTCCTCCACTAAACCATATCCCTAAGCTCTACATCTAAACATCTTTTAAAGACCTCCAGGGATGGTGACTCCACCACTTCCCTGGGCAGCCTGTTCCAATGTCTAACAACCCTGTCAGTAAAGAAGTTCTTTCTAACATCCAACCTAAAACTCCCCTGGCACAACTTAAGCCCATTCCCCCTCGTCCTGTCACCAGGCACGTGGGAGAATAGACCAACCCTCACCTCGCTACAGCCTCCTTTAAGGTATCTGTAGAGAGCAATAAGGTCACCCCTGAGCCTCCTTTTCTCCAGGCTGAACAAGCCCAGCTCCCTCAGCCGCTCCTCGTAGGACTTGTTCTCCAGGCCTCTCACCAGCTTCGTTACCCTTCTCTGGACTCGCTAATTAATTAATGAAAAAATAATTAATGAAAAATTAATTATAATACTTTAAACAACTTTGATAATAACGTTTTGTTACCCTCTAACTTTCTGTTGTAAAATTTATTTTTTGAGTTCCTTATTTTGGTCAGAGAGCTGCTCAAACCACTGAATTTCAAAAAGATCTTGAGTAATTCTCTGTCTCACAAGCCAAATGGGCTTGTGAGAGACAATGAATAAACCCCCTGATATGAAAAAATTCATAAGAAATTAAGTTTGTGCTACGGCTCTCTCCTTTGCTGCACAGAAGTTTCTAGCATACAGTGGTTATATTAAGCCTTTATCTACCGAGTTACTGGACCTTTAGCTTTGATTCTGTGCTATAGATGATACGTTTGTTTATTATGGTATCTTTCATTATTTTCCTAAGAAAAAATCATTTCTTCTTTGCAACACACATAGAATTGTAAGATACCTGTGTTGCAGGGTAAAAGTCAGACACTCTTTCTCTGCCTCATATCAGTAAATCAACTCAATTAAACCATGATTAATGTTTAGCTCAGTGTAACATAAATTTGTCTAACACCTGATACTATATAAATCAAGATGGCTGAGCACCAACTCTCTTAAAACACTG
Organism: Aythya fuligula; assembly: GCF_009819795.1. Taxonomy (NCBI): domain Eukaryota; kingdom Metazoa; phylum Chordata; class Aves; order Anseriformes; family Anatidae; genus Aythya; species Aythya fuligula. Next base: position 40,510,615 of record NC_045562.1, read on the forward strand.
CACTCCACACACACCACTCCAAATACAGGTCTGCTTTTTCTATCCAAAACTTACTGACAAGTAGTATGAAGACCCAGAAACATTCATCATGCTCTTCATGTTTGCTACCAAACACAGCAAAAAAATGCAGGCATACATATATAGCTACAATACAGATTACAATTTATAGGAATACACTTTAGACTTTACATTCTATTTGCAGTTTCCTTGCATGATAACATAAACAACACTGAATGAACTGGAAGATCGATAAATCTGTTCTTTCAAAATATATATTCTAGATACATCTCAGAAACTTTTATTAAAATTTCTCTAAGTTTGAGTCATTCAGATATTGTGTTTGACTAAAGTCATCTCTACAAGCAATCATGTCATTTGTCTCTATACTCAAGCAAGAAATGGTACGTGCTTGGTGGGGTGACTTAATACATGTAAACTCACTTTTGAGTATTTGGCAATGCCAACCAGGAATGATGTGACCATGTAAACTGGCTCTTCTGAATAATTTTTATATGAGTCAGACATGCAGGAGGAGCCAGCGTGTTAAGAATTCACAAATATAAAAATCAAAACCTGTCACAACAACTTGTGTTAAGAATTCAGTTTTTCCTTTAGTAATACCATGCTACCGTGCTAAGTTTTTTTAACGTGTGAAGAATAGACAAGGTATATGTTACATTTTTAAATGTACAGATTCAATCTTTTGATCAGAACAAAATGGGAGTATCCATTTTGGTAGATAATGGTTGCTAACATTTGGTAACCTCTGAAAGATTTAACTAACAATGGCTGCAGTAATAATACTGCATAATAATAAGTCCATAATAAGTCCACTGATCAAGAAAAAGCATTTCTGGAATTCTAAAGTCATTTTGAAGTAATTAAAAACAACAACCAAGAAATACATAGGCAATTTATGGTATTAAAAATATTGGCTGATTGCCAGGGAATAGCTAGTATTATTTTTTGTCTATTTAATCAATATTGACTACATAGTTTAAAGATATGTATTGTTCTGTTCTATGCTGTATGGAAATAATTCCATGATGTTCAAGCACAGTACTTGACATAATGTATAGTATTTAGTATTTGTGGACAAGCCATTCTGTGCCATTTCTGTCATTTAGCATTGTGCAAGATATAGTTACAAATGCAAAACTACACTTAGAATAACAACTGAAACTTAGACTTGCACAATGGCAGACATATAAATTGCCTAGACCTCAATTATTTCAGAAGATTTTTCTCAAAATCTCTAAGGGTGTTTACCAGTGTCCACATCCATGTTTGAATTAGATATACATTAGGTAATTAGATATTTGAAATAGTCATTAGCATCGTTAGCTGGATCCCTGTTCTCATAGGGCCAAAGTAGCTGACAATTGTTAATAACTAAATATTTCATATGAAAAAGGATATGCAGACATAATTGCAGCTGCAACCTCATAAGACCAGCCAAGCCTAATTAAGTGTCAAGCTAGAGTTACAAAAGGCTTATGAGATATCCCTTAAAAACGACAACTCAACTACAGTACTACACAGGCAATAAAACTACCTCAGTAGCAACAGTAACATGACTTTTATGTAGGTTTGTGAGTGATGTTATGAAAAAGACACAGTTCATTCATGTTATTCGTAATGTGTTACTGAAATTAAAGCACAATTGAAATAGTCAACCTGTAGCCAAGAAAGTTTTGTGGATTATTTCTTCCTTTATCGTTATGTACTTAAAGTAGATAATAACCCTTTATCTGTTTTTCCCTCTCAATCAAACATGAAGGGCTCTCATAATTCTTCTTTCCATTTGTAATTATTTACATTTTTTACTACTACTATTTTTTATTACTGTGTACTTATTATTAAATGAGTCAACAAAACACCAGTTTTCTGTATACCAGTTTTCTATATAGGCATAGACAAACTATACAGGTAAATGAAAATCAGCACTGTGTTAGATATTCAGAAATAAAGATGGACAGGAAATATTACTGTCCCATTAACTTCCTGGATTTCAAACAGTTCTTCATTCCACATTACACAGACAGCTCTTTCAAGGATTTGTAAAAGACTCACCAGAGTGAAAAGTCTTTTTATCTAGCCTTAGCGTGTCCTAGGTACAGACTGTATATATTTCAGAGATGATGTCAGACTCTCAGGTATCACAATGTATTAAAGCAAAAGTTTTACTTTTAGGAATAAAAGATGTAAGGATGATACAAACAATGATACAAACACATTTTCTGTTTTGTTGATCATCCAGCAAATACACACCAATGTTCTTCATAATTTATTTTTTAATTCAGCAATGACTTTTTGTCATATGAGAAACAACTCTCAAAAATAAAAGGCAATTAGTGCAGCATTATCACATCTCTATTTCTAGAAGTTGCTGACCATCTTAAGTTAGAACACAGATTCTTTTCTCACTTATTCCACAGAGGTCTGTCAATTTCAATATATTTGTCCTGAATAATATATATATATATTTTTTTTTTTAATCTAAAACTGTAATGGTATTTCAACTCAATTCCTAGCACATTACTTACCATGTAGAGCAACAGAGCTATGTTAATCCTTGCTGTGGTAACAATGCAGAATTTTCTCAGATTTTACTATTAGGAGACATTAAACTCTTCAAGTGTGGCATGCTAATCGTGTTCTAATTCTTCATACATCTCTTTTGAACTTTCCTCCATTCCTCTCCCTGAATCTGCTGACAATCCCATGCCACTGAATACAATTGCAGTTCCTAGAACTGTTCAGGATATATTTTATCTTGCTCAGGGACTCCTCTTAATAATATGAAAATATACACAGAATATCTTAAAGTGATTGGCAGCCAGTCACCTTTTCCTCAGCCAAGAGAGCTATTTAGTATCTTCTCTTAAAAATGCAAGAAAACGCAGAATTTTAACACTGCTTTTAACCCAATCACAGTTCTGATCTTTCTAGTCGAGCAGTGTTGTCTGTGCTATGTGTTCGTCAAATACCTTTCAACCAAAGGGATGAAATCCCAGACTTAAACAAATTACAAATGAAGTTTGTTTGTTTCAGTAAGATTTTTTTTTTTTTTTGTCATTTCATGTTAGCTTTCTGATATTATGCTTTGTTGTGCCATCAGTTCAAATGGGAAGACATGACTGAATCACTGGCATAATATAGCTCACTCCTACTCATGCTTTGAATAAAGCTATTCAGATTTGCACTTCCACATAGTAATGACTTTTCTGCCTTTGCCTACCTTCAAAAGCAGATAGGCTGTTAAGCTCTTGAATGTATTTTTTATTTAAAAAAGAAAGAAAGAAAGAAAGAAAGAAAGAAAGAAAGAAAGAAAGAAAGAAAGAAAGAAAGAAAGAAAGAACATGAAAATCAGTTTGTTCAGCTTTTTAGTATTACACTTGTGTTCAAAATACAGTCAGTGCTACACAGTACTGAAAACAATCCTTCATCTCATAGTCTGAGCTGAGGAATCAATGTATGCATCCTACAGGATCATATTACCTGCTAAGATAAAGGCATGCATCACCTCTTCCTCTCTACTCTCACTGAAAAGGGCAAGAGCTTGCTCTAGCTGGACTGCTAACTGGACTGCAGTCAGAGACCTTTGGTGATGCTAGACCCCATAGTCTAGCACTACCAAAGAGAGGGAATGATTTAAAAACAAGGGAGTGCAAGTGGAGGCAACATGCAGTGTTTATGCATTAGCTCAAAGACATTTATTGGCTTTCCTAAAACATTACTTCCAAAGAGAGAATGCCATCTGATTTTGAGAATCCTTGAAAAGATGGTGGGCAATACCCAATATGATGTCAGCTGTAAACTACACTACAACACAGAAATAGAAATTTTGATTTCTACTGAATACCTTATATATACTGAATATATTTTATATTAATATCAAATAAGAGAAAAAAATGAAGTGTAGACGTTAAGATGGAAACTGACAAGATCCGTTATTTACACGTACGTGTTGAATTGTCTTCTATTTTTCTGTATATAAGTTTCATTTTACTATTGATGAAAATAATAATAATAATAATTTTCCTGTAATGACTACCATAATAAAAATGTTTTCAGAGGCACACAGGCAACATTTCAGATACTTAGCATATAGACATCATTTACAGAAGGTGCTTCTAAATGTCTGACATCTTAAAAAAATGTTTCCCATTGTCTCTTTAGGCAAATTGATTAAATATGTTGCATTAAAGTCTCACTGGAAAGAAAATTTCAGTATTGTTGAATATTTTTAACTGTTCTATATTTTCTGCGTATTACTCAGCATCCTTGCTATCACCTATTTTTGCACAGATAATTATGAAAAACAAAACAAAACAAAAAACTATGGAGAATATTTTTCAAATTTTAGAAGCAACTATAAAAAATGACAATGTTACCTGGATGCCAAAAAACGGCAATGTTATCTAAATGTCAATCTCCATTTTTAAATTCATTTTTTGTATTTTTAAGTAATACAATACAAAACTGTGGTCACTTACTGTGTAATAATCTAAACAAGCTGCATGGCAAAAATCCTCAAATATTCTGAAAAAGGTATTCATCCACATCATACATAAGTAAAAACCTCTAGAGTAAAGCAAAACCAAACAAAAAGCCCCACTAACCCACACCTCAAACCTGCTTTCTCCCCTCACACAAAAAAAAAAAAAAAAAAAAAAAAAATCTAGCAAAAAAAGTTCAGAACATAGGAAAGAATACATCACACCTTGAATTAGAAATACAACAATGGTGTTCCAGCAAGCAAAGTCACTTCATATATTTTGAGAAATACATAAAGGAATTGATTTAATTACTACTAGTCTCTTAGAGTCAAAATTGGCATTCTGTAGTGCTTTGTAAGCAATGTGAGCATTTGAACAATGTGTTAAGTCTCTGAATCAACTAAACTTCAGCAAGAAGGTGGCCCTTTCAAATAATTTTGTTAAAGCATGAATTGAAATACAGCAATGTCAAAAAGATATATTGTATGTCACCATTCTGTATTACATGCTCAGCAGATATTCACTGCGTATGAAAATACACATAACATTTACTGTGCTACAGGAAGCAGGCATACTTAAAGAGTTCTCCTTCCTCCAATGTGCCACACTATTTTTCATCCTCTTTTTTTAACATGCGGAAATTACTATAGTTAAAACCTTCAATTTCAAAATCCCACAAGACCTTTTAAGAATTAAAAAAAAAAGAGAGAGAGAGATTAATAATTTTAGGCATCATGTGTCATACTATAGATACATTATATTTTACAGACAATTGAGCAATTATTCAGGAGCTCTGCAATAGTTTTAAATGTTTTGCTTCACTAATACATATTAGAAGAAAAAGTTTACATCTTTCTTCATTGGCAATCTTATACTTACAGAGAATCTTCTCTGAGGCCATAACCAATAAACAAAAACTAACTTGAATAATTTATCCTTAAGGGTTTGGTGATATCTACCCCCACTTGATTTACAGTATCTCTTTCACAAACAGGCTCCCTTCATTTTTATCTCACCTGAATACAGATGCAAGTTAAAGGCAAATATTTTACTAATATCACTAGGAAACTCTTACAAAGAAAATACAATCAGAGCCAAGTTTAAATTACTAATAAAAAACACGTTTGCTATGTGTACTTTACCAAAAGTTTGATTTTTTTTTAAACAGATACAAGGTTGCTAATGTTATGAAATTATGCCCATATGCAATAAAAGAAATATATACAACTCACACTGATTCTAAACAGAAAGTACAGAATGGAAAAATCTGAAGTATCTGCTTGTCTGGTAGACATACCAATTCAGTAAGGAATTTATACTTATGAGAAGTTTGGAGTTGTATAAAATGGATTTTTTTTTTTTAGTGAATTATTAAAATTTGCAACATTTTTATTACTGTGAAGAAATTTAATTCACATTTTGCAAGCATTTCAGTGTTCGGTCAAAACCAGACCCTGAAACAGAGCAATAAATTCTCTACTGTCATTCACTGCCTATCCAATTACCAAGCTTCAATCTAATTCTCAGAGGAGTAAGAAACATGAAAGATTGCTCTGTGAATGACTGATTAACATGGAAAAGATCATTTCATAAAGATTATATTGTATTTCTAACAAGATCAAAAGTGTGCACTAAATTATTGTTATGATAATTACCTTTGGCAGAATTTGTCTTATTGTTAAAAAGCAATAATAAAAGTACCTTAAGAGGCAGAATAATTACAATTAACTGCTGTAATTAATAAGTTAATTCTCAAGAAAAAAAAAAAAAAGATTCAGACTGTAGGAATTACGTAACTGCTGCCATTTAACTTCTTACTGTAATACAGTAATACTGTAATACAGTGAAATATATTTTAAATCAAAGATGGTCAACAGCTCTAAACATTTACTTTCTAAAGGTAAAAGAACCAAATCAGTTCAGCCACAAGACCATTTCATTTCTGCTTCACAGGACTGGATTGTCTACAACTGAATGTCAAAATATACATATGCAGTGCAACTGAGGAGGAAGGAGGGAGAAGAGTGCAGAGGCTAATATTGGTACATACAGCTTTTGTGACTTAAATTCATAGGTGTCGTTCTGAAATCTTTCTTCACTACCAAAGGTGTTTTGCCATCAAACTGCAATTCTTTCATTTCACTGCATGATCAAAAGAGATTCCACAGAGAGATTTAATCCTCTATTCCACCTTTAAAGAACTTGTGCCAGAATTTGCAATTTGATACAATTTAAACAGTGAATTTCATGAATTGCCTTAAGATCTATTTTTGTCTGATGACATATATTGCTATTTCTGACTGATCTTGAGAAAGCTTAAAAAAAAAAAAGTCAGAGTGGTTTCAGTCATGTTTTTTCAATAAACAGTTTGTTAGAGTACTATAAGTATAAATCAATTCCCATACTACCTGCATTTTACTACCAGTTGTAGATGGTAGTAAATTACACAACAGAACTCTGTGTCCTTATTGCATAGGAAGTCATATACATTGCCACTTTTCTAAAGATAATATACACAAAGAGTTTGTATGATGTCATAGCACATGAAAAAGACTTGCTGCAAATAAAAAACAGCTTATTAGCATCCCTGACACTTCTTGATTTGGGGATTCACTAGCTTTGAAAATGGCTTCCTCAAAAACTGAATACAGAAACACTTCTACTTTCTTAGTCCTTCAAAAAGAGGAATCTCACTTTTTCAATGTGAAAACAAGCACAATTTCTACTGTGTTTTTAATACTTGAGTAAACGTCTTCCCAAATACTCTGCAGTAACTGCTGAATTGAATGAATGATTTTTTAAAAGCATCACTTCTTGGATATGGTAAATCAATACTATAAGAATGCAATATTTCTTCAATATATGTAGCACTAATTAAATACTACATACAGAAATCATTCCACCTCTGGAATTGCACAGAAGTCATAACTCTAGTCTCCATTTAAGAACTCAGAAATTGCTAGTAAGGGCTAGAGTTCTTATTTTAACTTGCAAAGATGCTGGAATTTAAATAACATAGTAAAATATAACAGGTTGATGCAGCTTTATTTTTTGTAATTAATTGTATATAAAACCATCTGCATACAAAGAACGGAAGACCAACCCAAATAAACTCACATTCTCAAATTAATTTTCTGTGTATTCCCCACATGATGCTAAGGACAAACTGAAACTTCTAATGCTAGAAAGATGTTAATGTGAGAACTACATACTATAGTACGTGTATAATAAGATACAGAAATTAGTTTGATAGACTCTGTATCTAATAGGCAAAAAGTAACACAAGTATTGAATGTCCTGTCTCTGTTGCAGAGAGAGCAGAGCAAGGTGTCAAATGAAATCAGAGGAAGATAAAGAGATGGGCAATTCTTTGAATGCATTTTAAAGTTTGTTTGCTGTCTTTTTGGTGACAGGCAAGATCATGTTATCATTTGTGTTTTTATCAACATTGCCAGAGTTACGCAGTTATCTCTTCCATGAACTACCGCAGTGCTGTAACAGCATCCTAAGCAGACACCCCCTACAGAACCTTGGAGAGCAGACTTTTACATTCCATTTTCCCAGCAGATAGGTGAAGCCCAATGCAAGAGACAAAACCCAAGAATTCAGAGACTCTAGGAGGCCATAGTTAGAGGCTGAACTCCGCCTGCTAGCCAGTTTTATTATCTCTCTTGATAACACAATAAGGGCATCCCAAGATCTATTTACAAAATATCATCTCCTTTCAAGGGATGCTCCTGTAACTCTGACAAGCACAAGCAGAAGAGCATACACCTTTACAATTCATGAAAATGTAGCCCATAGCAAATGAGGCAGAGGCATAACTGCAAGACAGTGGCCAAAGAAACAATTTTAGTTCTACGAGATAATACTCAGCCAGTGATGAATTTATCCCACCCTTCCCACATGCTAGCAAATGCCCTGAAGGAAATCAAAATTAAGAGAACTGGGTTTGGGGTAGCTTTTTTTCCTCTGTTTCCCTGAAGTTAGACATTGCTAAATACAGGATTTTTAAATGTTCTTCTGAGTTAAAGTGTGAGTATTTTGGTGATGGAAAAAATATTTATATATATTAAATAATTCTCTTTTTAAAAAATTAGATTACCAGTGTCAACACACCTAATTTGCATCCAAAATCTGTTAGGTCCCTTTCTTGCAAAAATCTCTACAAGTGAAACCAGTGAACTCTTCCATGGTTTTATACTTTGAACTAACAACAAACAAACAAAAAACTTTTCACAGCATCCAGATTTATCCAGATTTAGAACAACTGGTCTGTCTAGAATATACATGCTAGAATTAGAATAGTTCACTTGGAAGGAACCTAAAAAATAGTCAATTTCAAATGCCTGACCACTGCAGGACTAAACAAAAGTTAAAGCATACTAAGGCATTTTCCAAATGCCTTTTGAACACTGACAGGCCTGGGGCATCAACCACCTTCTCTAGGAAGCCTGTTCCAGTGTTTCACCACCCTCACAATAAAGATATGTTTCCTAATGTCCAGTTCAGACCTGCCTTGGTGTAGCTCTGTGCCACTCCTGCCCATCCTGTCAGTTACTGAGGTGAAGTGACAGGCACCTCTCTCTCCTTTTCTCCCCCTCAGGAGTTGTTGCAGAGATCAGGGAGGCCACCTCTCAGCTTGCTCTTCTCCAAACTATGCAACCCAAGCGTCCTCAGTCTCTCTTCAAAGAGCCTTCCAGCTCTTCTACCAGCTTTGCTGCCCTCCTCTGGCTGCATAGATTAAGAGAAATTGTATTGATGGAAAAGTAACTGAAGAAAAACAAGCATTATTCAAGTCCTTTGGACCTTCACTATCCATGTATTACAAGGGTACAACTATGCCTTAGAAGAGGGAAAATTTCTGAAAAAAATATGGATGAGGACAATGCTTTATAAAAATATAATTTCAAATGAGTACAATGTAAAATAGTTTTTCAACTTGAAAATATTAAGTGTGACACAATTATAAGCTTCAGCCCATTGCTTTTGCAGAAGACAATGGTGTACCTAGGGTACAAAGCATACATACATAGTCAGGTTCTCTTTAGTAATAGAGAAGGAGATAGGTGAAATATGCAAAATAAATTCTCCTTTGTAACTCCTGTTTCTTTGAACAGTGCTTCCTTCTAGAATAAGCTAATTGCATTAATCAATGTCTTTTATTGTAAATTTAGGACATAATGATTTTAAAAGATAAAATGTTTAATTGTACATATTTTTCCTAGCTTCACTTTTTTGTAGACAGCTACAAAAACCTGTGGCCATTATGCTGTACAGATTGATTTGAAACTGAAGCCGCAATTAATTCAATAATAACAAAAAGGAGTATTAATTATCTGCAAGAGTCTAAACTCCGCTAAATGATTATTTTCACCATAATTATCAGGGTATACAGGCCACTGATTATCATCAAAAGCAATTAAGAACATCCCAAAACACCACAGAATCAAGGCATCACAATAAACCTTTCAGATTATTTCTACAAGGCTGTGATCTACCCAAGGGCCTATGAGAGTTACAGTGGAGAGATATGGAGAGTGCCATACCTGAGCTTTAAACTCATGTCGGAAAACATACATCCTATCTTCGCTATCCCCCACTTCAGAGCAGGCCAAATTACATGCAGCCTGACCCTCTTGTTGCAGCAATCACAGGTTAATATCCCAGTTAGGATAACAAAAGATATCTTTCTCCTCTCAGGCAGTGCAAGTGAAATGACTCAGAATAAAATAAAAAAAAAAAAAAAAAAAAAAAAAAAAAAGCCTCAAAATATAATAAGCAATACAATACTTTCACACTAACATAATTTCTATGTTGAATTATGTACATTAGCCTTAACAATCCTCTTTATAATGTTAGTGTTTACCTTAATATTTGGTCCATCTAAGGCTATGTATGTATAGGTTTGCTGAAGACTTGCATTACTGAGAATCAGCCATGCAAAGAAGGAAAAGACAACACATATGCAGAACCCTGCCAAAACTTTTCATAAACTGTGCTTATCAAAGCTGAATTCAAGACGTGGCTCCTGTTCCGCTCTGCCTCAGCTGGAAGGCCAACGGTCCTGATGTTCCCTCTCCGAAGACTCACCATTAACCTTTTGTATTCTACAATCCATTTATGTTATTTCTATAACTGAATCCACCAGTTAGAGGTCAGGCCATCCAAGAACAAAATCTCTACCTATACACTAACAAATGAGTTAAGTACTTTACTCAATTTCTACTGACATGACTCGGAAGTTCCACGCAAATGTCTCAGCACTCCTGACTTGGAAAGGAACTTTGGAATTTCAGTACTTGACCCAAAATAATCTAGCTTCCAGATCTGGTGATAATACTTGAAACTACCACCAATATTCAACACTGCTGACATGATTTATTTATTTTTTTTAATATTGTTTTTTCCTCAGTAAAATTTTTGCGAATTAATAGATTTGGAAGTAAAATAAACTAGCTGTTACATGATAGATGAAGTAGGTTATGACAAATATGATAAAAGTTTAAAAATCATAAAGGGTTCTCTACAGGTGCTAATTTTACTACTTGAATGAAATTAATAAGACTCTCCATAAAACAGCAGGAGATCCTTAGATTACATGAGTAATCAGCAAGAAAATTTATTGTGGATTCACGAAGCATGAAATGTTTGTGTAATGTATGCAAAAGTGGTACTTTATTCTCTGCAGTGAACAGTTCTGAGTCCTTATAATAGAAAAATATTTAATAGTTTGAAAACTCTTGAGGAATAGTTTTTAAAAGTTGTTCAAGTGTGATTAATTTGACTCATGACAAAGTAATAGTGAAAGAAGGACCACCTTATTTTAGTATTCAGTTTAATATACAATATTAAAATAACTATATAAGCTTAAATAAAGGATATGGAGACAACTGAAAGTCCAACTTGATGTCCAGGGAAGTATGATTTAGGAGAGTAAATTTCACAAATTAGCTAGTACATTAATTTGAGACACTAAACTATTTTTTCAATGTGGTATTCCCAAAACAGCATATGGGCAAGAGATAAGTTTAACATTTGAATAAAAAATAAATAAATCTAAAGACATTTTCCATTTTATGCAATTGTACCCTTTCTGTTTCTTTAAGAAATGCCTTCTTGAAGGTTCCTTTGCAAACAGAGTGCGCTGTTTGTATTAGCATATTGATTTCCATAGGTGTCAATGGATTTTTACCTTACACCATTTCTTGGCCGTTGTATGTATAATGTGCTTATTTTACTTATCACTGTAAAACCCATGTATGTTTTATGAACCACTTCAGATAAAGCTCTAACAGTAGTCCCAGATAGGAAATTCTACCCCATTTGTGCTCTTAAATTCTCAGCAAATTCTGCCCTCTGAGAAACAGTGTATAGCCCAGGTTTTATCTTTTTTTCAAAAATCTGTTTTTGTTACAATGCACCATGGAACCCTGATTTTGTGTTCAGTACTTCACATTTAATATTTATTGATTGCTGTAATTAATTGTTTTTGTTTTGTACTTTTGGGTTTAATTAAGTGGACTAAAAGTGTCAATACACTGCGGCTGTTCAACTGACTCACAAATGAAACTAAATAATACTTTACTGTGACTAGTTATTAATGTTCTGTCAATGAAACAAGCAAGGGGACTGCATGGGTCAGGGAATTAGTAATAATAACAGAATACAGAGCCTTTCATTTTTAGATTAACTGCTCAGTATAGATTAACAGTAGCTAAAATTAATGTAATCTAAGGATGCTGAATTACTTACATTGCATGTGTTATGTGAAATGAGATTACTGATAAGAGTTTAGTTCTGGTGTCCCCAGCATGAAACCCATCACCAAGTGGCATCTTTTGCTAAGTACATTTCCACAATATGGTGCTCAAGGCCATCATCTATTTTTGCTCAGGTCCTGAACAGAGGTGAGCAAAGACAAATAAACAGAAAGAAAAAGAAAAACAAAAATAAAAACAAAACAACAAAAAAACAACACTGTCACATGCCTTTTGAGTTGGATCTGTGTCATGTTCTGCATGCCTACAGTGTGGGCAACAGCAATACAGTGTGGATATCTTCATTGACAGTTCAGTAAAAAGTCTCTGTACCAAGTTATTTGGGGACTGACCTGCAGTGACCTTTGTAAATGCTCTCTCCATTACAGAGCTGTGCCTATGTAAACAGACTCATTGCAGCAGAATATGCTGCACTTGTCGAGTTGAAAAAAGGAAGGCTTCTATTTCCAGAGCTTTGGCACTTCTTAGGAATATTATATTAAAGCATACGCAAAGAAAGAGACTATCTTTGTTAAGCTAAATACGTACATCTTCTTTGATAGCAACATACATTTGGAGAAGCAGAAAAACCTGGCTCAGAATATGAATTAAAATTCAACTTCCCTCTTTAAAATATGAGTTGCACGTCAACAGATGTTTACGGTTCTAATATATCAATCTATTCTATGCAGGCTCTGCTACAGTTATCATTTGAAAACCATCACATTGGTTCTAATATCCAATTGGTTAATTTACCCTAAACTGTGGACACTCATAATTTATTACCAAGGCTTAAAGTTCAACTTAACTTGTCAGTTATCTAATGACTTCATTGCAGGCTATCCATGAAGCTACTGGCATCTTTGGGGGGATCAATATGCTAGCAAAGAATTCTTTCCCATTGTTTTCCCTTTCCCACATGCAAGACAATTTGTCATTTACCAGCTTCCTTTCAAACTTCCGAACCTTTCCCCTTATCAAAAGGCAGCACTTGACTACAAACGTCCCCAGACGACTTAATTTTGAAAAAGCTGGCTGACCTAGCTCTCAATGTACCATAATATTCTCAAAACATTGGAAATATTCCTTTTTGCCAAGGATTAGCATTTCCATGCGTCTTCTTTCCAAATACCTTATCATACTAAGTCTCCTTTTAAAATGACTTCAGCCTTATATCCCACTCCCTCCACACACACACACATACATATATGTATGTATATATAGGTTTACTGGGCCTTATCTGATGCAAGATTTACTGCAATCCCTTCAGCCATGTTCTCCCTGACTGGAGGCAAATGTCTCAGTAATATTTTATTTCACTGTTTAAGCACACATGATAATTTTGTGTTCTAGGAAAATAAAATTAGACCACCGTCAATAATATAGCATGATGTTTGCCTTATACAACATTTATAAAAAAGATAGATAACACTGCAAGATAAGATTCAATATTTTTTAAGAATCTATAGTTTGGAATAATATTTATGTTTTTCTTATTCTCTGCAAATACAAATGCAAGACATGAATCATGCCCTTTAACACATTTCCCTGGGTTTTCTGAAACTAGATCAGATGGAACATTTCATCAGAATCCTTGAAATCATGCAAACAACAAACATGAGCATCTGCATTTTAAGTATTAACTGCTAAAGCACCATGAAAACCTCGGCACTGGCAGATTTGCTCCAACTCCTCTGCCAAAGGGTGGGCTTCATATTCTTTATCCTGAAAGCATTCCACGGAAGAGATGAATGTGAAATTTAGCTTTCATAGCTGAGACACATATCCCAAAATGCATTACTGTCGTTTAATTTAATGCTGATAGAACCATAGTAATTTCTATGCTACATTGTTTATATATGATTTAAAGAGAATATTCAGTAGCCCAAAATGCAAGTAATTATATGCACTATTCCAAAACCATCTCTCTGAGTCCTTTTATTGGTATTTCAGCATCTGCAGAAGTGACATTACCTACAAACAAAGAGAAAAACTCTAAATCATGATGGGTCAAATTCCATTTTTTCATGGCCATTGCTAAGGGACTGATCTTTATCATTTGACTTCTTTGGCCACATTTCATTCCAGATGCTCAGAAAAAAAAAAAAAAAAAAAAAAAAAAAAAAAAAAAAGAAGGTTATTTGCCAAAAAATAATCCCATTTAATCACAAAGTCTAAAATACGTGTGTTAAACAGACAGTAAGCTGTTTACCTTTAACCACTTTGCAGACTACTCCCTTTCAGGAATCTCAGCACTAGGCAAGGTAGTACAAATGAAAGAATTCTTCTGTTTGAGTTCTGCCAGCCTGGTAAATATGGAAAAGGTATTCACAACAGTGCTATGTCCAAAGTACTCTCTCTAAAAAAAAATGTCCTCCAGGAAGAGGACAACAGGACAGCCAAATGGTACACACAGTGCCCCTGAGAAAGATCAAGACTTTAAAAGCAATGGCAACTAGAAAAGTAAGCAGAAAAACCTGAATGGTGCATATAAGATAATAATTGGAATATAATTAATATCTTGGCAGAGCGGCAACTTTTTCCTTTCCTGCCCTCTTCTATCAGATACCAAGACTTCTGCGTGTGTGATATGGTCAAATTAAAAACTATAGTACAAGCACTAGAAAGAAAAGAAAATAGGCCTAAGGGCTGAGGATTTTATCAGCAGCCTGAGATTCTAGTCTCTAAAATCCCCAGGGCCACTTTGAAAATCTCAGCCTAAATGTTTAGCTGAGTTACCAACCACTTTTCTTTCGAACTGCAAATCCCAGTTGTTCTCAGAATTTCCTAATGCATAACACACTTATCCATGAAACATAAGCTGTGGCTAGGATGAAACCTTTGCCCTGCAATCTCTCCACAGATGGAAACTGTCTGCCAATATACAATAGCACTGGCACCGTTCAGCTCACACTGCATGTAGGAACCCCTCTACTTGAGCATTTCAGAGGCTTCAGAAACCAGCTTTGCAAATCACCTTCAACAAAGTCTAACGTAAAAAGCATTGTCGGCCTATTTCAAGTTTTTTAATGTGATGTAAAAGAATGTGAGGTGGTTAAAAAAACAAAGTGCCATGGAAAGGAAGCAGGCATTCTAGATAAAAGTACTTAAGATTAATTTAACATGCACAGGATTTCCCAATTAAAACTTTAACATTAGCACTGCATTTTAAACAGTTAATCTCCTAATGAGACATCCCCAGCAATGAGAAGTGAATTGCCGGACTGAATATGGCCCTGAGGCCTGCATCTGGAAAAGGCTGTACTTAGTAAATGCTGGATTTATGCTGCTGTGTCCAATTCTGGAAAGAAAGAGCTGCACTGCCACCTACTGTCAAGACGTCTTTTCCCATCAGGAGCTGCTGCTAAAAGTAAGAAATCTTTGCTTTCACACAAAACGTTGAATGCTGTTGACCAAATCATGCACACAAAATAAAATGGTGTAACTAAAACTTCATGTATACGAAGTTTAGATAATTTTTAACGCTGGTAGCTTGGAAGGCCTATTGTTTCTTTTCCTCTTTTTTTTTTTTTTTTTTTTTTTTTTTTTTTTTTTTTTCTCGTAACACAGTAAAAGCAAAATACTGTGCCGAACATATGGGAGAGACTATGCAAAAGCCCTTGCTTTTTCTTTTTCTCTCTCTCTCATTCTCAGATCTCCATTGTCACACCTTTGAATCCTGGCTGAGGAAGAGCAAGACCTGCAGTCATCTCAGCTAATGATACACTGACTGCCTCACCCAAAAGAGGTACTTTCTGGTTCACTTCTTCCCTTCCCTTAAGGGCCAAAGGCATTACCTCTGTGAAGCGTCTGATCTCCAACAGTCTAGATGTGAAGGAGCCTCTCACAACAGCCCAGAGCACTGCTGGGGAGATACGAGCTTAATTGAAAACAAAGTTTTACTGCGGTTTCCTCTCGGGGTCTTTTTTGACAGCTGAATTTGCAAATCAATTCACAAGTTGAGAACAGCTACTCCCTTTCCTAGTAGACATATTCACTACCAATTGCTCGTTAAACAAATTGTCAGAAATAGCAAAAAAAAAAAAAAAAAAAAAAAAAAAAAAAATCAGAATGCAAAGAAATAAACTTACCTAACAGTGAAATAGGGAGGACAGAACTCCAGGATAAATGTATGTCAGATGTGCTATCTGTAAATTGTAGCTAAACTGAAAACTGTTTATCTAGGATTTAAGATATGGTAGATAGTAAGTGGGCATGCCCTGTGCTCTTCTCCTTAATTTTATATGCAAGAATCGCTGTCCTCGTACATACAGTTGTTTGATAACATTAGAGCACAGAGCAATTGGAGCTGCTGCTGCTTTTGAAAATCACAGAGCTGCATGTCATCTGAAAGCACCCTGGGGTAAAAAAAAATCTCCAATTCAGTGTGTGTCAAAAGGTGTCTCAGAAGACTGAAGTTGTGAGCACAAGCTCAAAGAAACATATGCCCTTCCTACATTATCATCAAAATAAGTCCAAAACAAACAACAGAGCTTAATTGCATTTTCTAAGGAGCAGATTATTTATTTATTTATTTAGAGCCTGTAATAGACAGGACCTGCTGCAGCTACAGAAGTGGTGAGATTCACTTAGTTAATACGTGGGGAAAAAGAAAAAAAAAAAAAAAGAAAAAAAAAGCAGACATCCTGACTATCTCTCTGTCTCCTCTGCCTTCAGGCCTAGCAGTACTCCACATTTCAAGTACCATACAAAACAGCTTCTAAATTTGTGTCTCTCTATTCTGCCTTTTTAAAGCCATAATATGATCATGACACCAAAGGGTTTATGTGTTTGGACCCTAGAAGAGAGTTGTTTCTTTTAAAAGACAAAAATATTGTACAATAATTCTTCAGAAATCTTGTCTCCAGACATTTTCACATGAAATGTCTCCTGTTATTTCTGACTTATCATGAGAATAGTTCTGAGAAATTCTTTTAGAATTCCTACTCTATTTTTCACCTAAAATTAAGATCTTGTGCATCATCTTAGTTCAAATAAACTCAGAGCTTTTGTCTCCACTATACAGCGGTGGAATATTTTTTTTTTACCGTCTTGGTAGAAAGGCAGCATTTTCTTCCCACTAGAAACCCTTAAAACATTCTCCTTCCAGCAGCAAACCCACATGATAAGTTTTGTAAGGTATATTATGTTGCACTAACAAATAAAGTTGTACTTCGCCTGTTCCTTAAATTCCTTATACCTACAGTGCTTAAATTCAAACTAATAGAGCTGTTTCCACCAGGAATGGTACATATTCAAGGTATCTCTACCGAAGCCCTTCAGGCAATAAAGCAAGTGTAACTAATTATACATTTTCATCTCGTCTTCACAAAAAATCATCTGACAAGACAAATACATAGCAAAAGAACACCAGAAACAAAATTTTGCAAGACTAAGCTTCCCCTCTATGCTTTCTGTAGCTGCTGTGTTGGGTTCAGTCCTCAGCTGGCTATGTCATCATATACTTGGCCGAAGTTAGTTATGATATGTTTCTATGTTCACAAAGATTTTCTCCAGGAGAGGCATCTAAGCAGAACTGTAAAGGCTTGATATTTTATAACAAAACAGCTATTTATGCACTGGTTAATCCAAAAGCATCAAAAGCATTTTGGATTGCTACTGTGAACTGAAAATACTAAAATTCTTTCTGTATGTAGTTCCACTGCATTTTGTCTTTCCTCTTTTAAATTTCCTTCCTTCCAAACTGACTCTCTGGATATACTTTTCCTTGGTATGGAAAAAAACTATCAGTATTTGAGCTGAACCTTCAAGCCCACAATATTCGGCTGAGCCCATATTAGGAAAAATAAATTACCCCTTTTTTAAAAGAGACTACAGTGAATATGAGAATCAATGAAGGGCTGAAAAAAAATTCCATGGGAAAATCATGAAGATTCTTTGGCATATGAACAACTTCCAAGAAAAACAATATATATTCTTTTCTGCTGTTACTATGTTCGGAGGATGCATTCTGTTTAGCAAGTTGCTGTTTTCAGCACTGGAAAAACAAAGACCAAAGGCCAGAACCTCAGAAGTAAATGTTCTGACTGGGTGGCATGTAACAGAACTGCTCCTATAACAAGCAAGAATAAGCAAAATCCTGGTACATTGCAATACAAAACCAGGACTTGTATTGTTTGCAGTGAACACAAGAATTTGCTTGATGAGCAAGCTTCATTAACATACAGCAGATGCACTGTTATACAGGCTAACAGAATAAACCTCCTGCTTTCAAGTGGAGATGCAACCTTGCAGAGCCCCAGTGCCACTTCCTAACAGACATGGAAGTAAACTCAATCCTGACACAGTACTGTCCAGCTTCCTGGTGATGAATGACAGGATGTCCAAATGATAACAGGGCAACTCAATGAGCAAAATAAAGACACAACTCTCCAAAGTAAAGAAGCTTATTTTGGATAGATAGCAATATATTTCTTATACCTTTTTGATGCAGATGCGTAAGAGGGTGTAGGACATTAGTTCCCAGGACAGCTGTTGGTTACTCCCATTTTCCTGGAAGGTCAATTCATTACCATGGCTTCTTTGTTCCACATCCATCAAGGTTTCTTTGTCCTGCCAGGTATACCTCATCAAGGAGGTGATGTTTCAGCTGAGTTTATTAGGGATGTCTTGGGGCTCCCAGCTAAATTCCACCTTTGTTGTGGCTCAGCCAACATAAAAATAGATTTGTTAAAGCAATGTCTTCAAGTAAAGGTGGCTAGCCTAAACCTTCACAGTTTAAGGAAATACGCTTTTGTTGTTACTGCTTGCTATGTTGTAAAGTTGTTTGTTTTTTTTTTTCTCAGGCAGAGATGAAGTCACAGCATACTAGCATTTTATGTATTAATTATGCTTTCGAAGTACTTTGGCCTGTTTTACAACAGTGGATCTTACACGGTCATCTAAGGAGCACTGCTGCTGAATCTTAGATCAGTGATCCTCAGATATCTACTAAACCCTTCAACTAAGTGATAGAACAGTTGGATTTGAGTTCAATTAATTCTAATCATTGTATAGAGTCAACAACCAGACCTGTTTTTTTTAAGATTTACAGCTATGTTTATCTGTAACAAAGTTTATCTGGCTCTTATTTGGGTAAGCATTGGTGCGAGCTTAGGCACAGAACACTCAAATTTTTTATGACTGACTTAAATAATTTCAGATTTGTTTTCAAGCGAGCCACTTCATTTCCAAGTTCCTTTCTCCTACAGCTCCATGAAGCTGCATGTGACCCATTAGGCAGGCATTCTGCAAAGGCCTCACAGCTCACAGCACAGGACTCCAGAGCTGCTGCAGAAGTATAGCCATAGAATGCTTTACTAAGGGAAAGGAAGCTACGCCTCTGTTTACTTGCCACACGAATTACTACACTCCTGGCTGATGTTTCTGCCAGGTGAAGAAGAATTTAAAAATGATGCAAACTAAAACATCTCTCAGACTAAAAATAAAAAAAAAAAAAAAAAAGGCCACGGTATTCAAACAAGATAAAGAAGGGAGACATGGGAGACATAGACTCTGAAGATACATTTCTCACCCTCTGAAACAAAGATAAATATTTCAGAACCCACAACATTATAAGGTTAAAGTTTCTTCCACATGGTTAATTGTGGAAGAATATTGAGTTTATTTTGCTTTTATGAACCAGTCTAGGATGACCCATCTGCCATCTTAAATGCACTAATGCAACCCTAGGAAACTTGTGTGAGTTACAAGGCATGAGTACGTTTTGGAAAACAGAGTACTAAAGGAGCCACAGAGTGCCAAAGACCATAGGACAAGCTCTTTATGTGTCATTCCTAAACCTTAAAACTGTTCTATTATTATTGAAGGAATCAGGTGGGTATCCAGAAAGCTTACCAGAATTTCTTCTAGGTAAGTTGGGCCTTTTCTTTGATCTTATCACGAGAAAGACAACAGATATTCTGTGCTGTGCCATATGTATGGAGATTACATTACTTCAGTAGCATCAGACTTCTAGGTTCTTCAGCTGAACCTAAAGGCTTCTTATGCCAGAGGACATAACAGCAGCCAGAGGAATTCAGTGGGTCTGAAGGGAACAGCACGTGCGGGAGGACACACAGACAAGGCCTGCTTCTGAAGGGCCTGGGTGGAAATAGAGCTTCTTGGTCTGCTGGCAGCAACGCCTGGAACAGGTAGAAAGGGGCCCTCATAGCTCTCTGATGATAGCATGATGATGAAGCCCCATCCCACAGCCATGGACCTCAGCCAGGCCCACACCCTGATCTTGCACCTCACATCTTTATTTTAACCCATAGTGTTCACAATCTACATACACACAATTGCTTTTAAATGTCTGCTTATCATTCATAGACTACAATCATGTTTTAGAGGTGTGTAGGTTTTCCCACTTTAGCAGCTAGTACTAGCAAGAAAATACATTCTATGTTTGAAGAGCAATGGAGGGTTTGCCCTCCAGCAAGAAAAATAGCCAGGCTTTCCTTTAAATAATCCAGGTGTCCATCACACTATTATATGAGCAGGGTTTCTAAGTAGTTGTACAGAAGAAATGTTAAGCATAATCGAAGATGAGTTTAATCCCATCATATCCTCATATAATTCTCTTTAGGATTAGTTTAAGCTTTTTAAAAACATTAGATCAAGCACAGTTAGGCATTAATTAACTCCATTTATTCATTTTATGAAGTTCTAAAATGCAGTGTTTTTAAAAATGAGACAAAGAAGGATGTTGAAATGCATGAACTCGTATATTAAAGATATTCCCATTGCTGCCAAAGCACATTTAACCAAAACTCACTGCAATCCTAAACCAGAAGTAGCTATCAGGAATTAAAGTTCAGTGACACTTTACTAAATGTCTTGTTCAATTTTTTCATTCTTTTCCTCCTTCCCCCCTGCACACACACTTACCTATTTACCTTCCAAAATCATGGAAATAAATGTATCTTCTGACAACTCGGACAAAGAAGTGCTAAGAGAAAATCTGTCCCAAATCTGCAGGCTCAGAAAGTTCAGGAAGAATCTGGACTTGTAAATTCTATCTTTATTATTATTATCTTTATTAACATTTCATATGGATTTGTAAATAATGTGGTATTCTTGTACCATATACAGGAATGGGCATTGTAGCTCTGACAGCTACCTTGACTTGAGGCCACCTTTGCACTAACAGGGTTTCCCAACAACAATATATCAACAAACGCTCCTCATGGAGATACCATTTTTTTCTACCAAACTAGTAAATTACTGTGGCTTAAAAAAATAACTATTTTTTTTTGGCAGCAGACATGTCAGATGACAGAAATACAATATCTGTTTAACAGTGTGCAAGAAATGGCAAGTGCATGAATAGTTGCATTGCATGTCTGTATCAACAGCATTGCCTTTGTTGGCCTCATGCAAGTCTAAAGAAGCCACATTATATGAGGAGTTAGAGGAGACCAGAATCAACCTGTGCTTGGGATATGACAAAGAGCACGCAAGCTCTTGTAGGAAGTAGCTGTCAAACTGTATTAGATGCATTGTCCCACTGAACTATACACATAGTAAATTTGTTTTGTATCCTGGTCCTATGTCTTCTTTTGGAAGGGACAAAATCTTTCTCACAATACCACATGCACATAGCAATATGAGAAAGGAAATCCCTAGTTCTCTGCATCTAATGTAATTAGCACGTTTAATATGGAAGTTACTATGTAGTGATGATCAATTATTAAAAATACATTAATTTCTCTCCCTCTCCATGTGCTAATTAAATCATGTGCTTTCAGAATTTGTGGTGCTATTAATGTTTCTCATTTTGAAAACGAGCCATTCTTGCCAACGTATTAGCCACTGCAACTGTTTTCAGATGGTCATCATGGTCATCTCCTGAGAGGTATGAGATGACAGATGCTTATGCTCAGTGTTTTCTGTTTTCTCTTGTCTTTACTTATTCTCTTGCATGCATTTGCTTGTCCTGAATCATCAGTGTACCAGCATTACAACTAAGACCACCAGGTTTCCACTGAAGTTAAGGCTCCCATTAATTAGTTTATTTTTTTCTTTTTTTTTTTTTTTAATACTTTCCATATTAACTTTATACAAGGCCTTAAATATCATAGTCTTATTGGTATTATTTAGAGTTGAAAAAAAATCCAGAAAATGTCTATTTTACTGGTGGCTATATTAAAGACTGAAGAGGTACCTCGAAACCATTTCTTACTATAGCATCACAAATTGAACAGCACTTGGTACCACTAAGCAATAGCAAAAGGATTTGCAGATATGCATTCAGTTATAGATGCATCAGGATGCATTTGGGACTTATTTCTATCACTTTCTACAAACATTCAATGGAAAACATTTATGTTCACACAAATATGTAAAAAAAAAAAAAAAAAAAAAAAAAAAAGAGAGAGACAGAAAGAGAGAGAGAAAATGATGTGAATAATCATATGGCCATACAGCCGCCTAAGTCCATATGTTAAATGTGTTTTTGCACATTTTGAAAGCTTTTTGTGCCATTATGGTTCATCTGATCACAGTAGAGATGAAATTTTATGTATTCAATATATTACTGAAATTTAGACAGCCCCAAGAACTGATTAGCTTCAAAGCCAACTGAACAACAAAAAAATAGCTTGCAATAGATAAAAGATAAGTGTGCTATTACTCAAATCCAGTTGTGGTGGAGACTTTATGTAGCCAAACTATAATTTGCAAAGTCAATTTGTAATGTGGTCGGGATACTACAGCTAATAATGATTTCTAACATTTATTTCAATATCTGAATTTATTCCATCTACAGGTTTGTCTTTTAATATCATACTATCCACATGTTTCAGATATTACTATTCTATTTAAAATTGCTTAATAAATATATTTAATAGAAACTGCAGTCAAAGGATGTATTAACTGTTAGCATTCCTTAAAAATGTATATATTTTTTTTATGCATTCAGGTTGATAAGTTTGAAATTACAAGACATGGATTTCCCATCACAACTATTTAACAACCATTTTATGAGTTGTTCAGATTAATTAATGATGTTAAACTTTTCATTAATAGTGTAGCAAATATATGCTGTAAAATGGATGTATTTAATTTAACTCCATTTTGCTCTGTTTTCTTAAATCAATCCAGTTCTGTCAAACATTAAGCTGACAATATCTTTGTCTAGTAATTGCTATTTAATAAAAATAACATAAGATACAACCTTAGACCTCTATCCCACAAAATATGTCAGCATGCATTTGAATTTGAGTACGCAACTATTTTCTACTGAAGTCACTATGGATGCTCACATGGCTAAATTTAAGCCGGCTACCAAGTGGTACACTGGATCAGGGCCCAAAGATTTAAAGGGAAATCAATCTTTTGAAAGCCACCAAGAAACTTGAGTAGGGAAAGCCAGGGCTTTCACTTACCAAGATTTAGGAGAACAGTCGAAGATGATTAACTGGAATCAATTTGCACACATTGTATGCACTATATTCAGATCACACAAATTACTTCATATTAGCAAATCAATACTTGCATTCATTGCAAGCTCTACAACTGATTGCCCCTTACACCTCTGAAAAGACTACAGAGCATTTTTATGCATTAATCATTCATATAAGGATAAAGGCCTTCTCTAGGCATAGAGATTAAAATAGATACTTATAAATATACCTTTGATTAAAATAAAAACTAAAGTAAATAGTACTAGCTAACGTGTCTTGCAAACAGTCAAGGAAAAATTACAGTAGGCATTTGCAGAACCCTGTCCTTTTACAGAGCAGTGTGTTTAGTACATTTCCCCATAGCAATCCAATCCAGTTGTAACCAGTGATAGACGTAAAGAGATCGAGTGAGCAATATTTGTTTATTTGGAAATAACCACCTAATCTACATAAATATTTTAAAACAAAAAGACACATTTTTAGGCAAGTATCTAGTTGGAATAAATTGGCAACAATACCTAAAGGCCTGTCTGGATGGGGAGTGTAATAGAGTGAGGAGCTGGCTGGAATGAGAATCAGGAAATGTAGGTTCTAAACTAGGTGCTGTCAGTGTGAATATATCCATTTGTAATAAAATAGGTAGGTGCAAACTCATTTTATTTGCTGGCAGAATTGTCCTCAGCTGAAAGCAATGTGATTGTATTACCAGAGAGCTAAGCTGAGAGCTAAAAACAAATTCCTGCAAGTTCAGGTCTCAGCTTCTGTGGTTATTCAGCTTTCAGACTGGATCCCTCTCATCTCTCACCTCCTAAGTGAATTAGTTCTCAGTCTTAGAAAAGTCATCTCATCATTTTGTTTCCCCTCCCACTTTTTGTATCTTACCCACTCCAACTGAAAGCTCTGCAGAGCAATTCAGACATGATCTCAGTTGGGACTTCTGGATGCTTCTGTAGTATGAACGCTAGCAATAAATCAGGAGAGGATAATGGAAGTGTCAACTGAGTCTTAAGTATAGCAGCAGAGCTGTAATGTACTGTACTATACTCTACATGTAACGCTATTCTTCAAGGAAGTCTTTGCACAGTATGGTTTATTCCACTACAAAAATAAATGTATTCATGATGCATCTCCAAGTATTACCCAGCACTAAAAATGAATCACAGTAATGTTACCTTCACTTCCCTCCAACAAGATGATAATACTTTTTGTATGTGATGCCATTCTGTATAGTTTTTGACAAACTGGAAATACTTTAATGAAGTAATAAGACTGTACCAGGAGCATATGATTTACCTTGAGGCAGCAGTATATAAAAAGAGAGAGCTGGAATAAGTAGGCGATTCAGTCTGTATCTGTTTAGCTGTGCCTAACTGTTCTAGATTCCAGCAGACACTTCCTTTGCTGCTTCTCCCATTCACCTTGATTGGTAGTTTCTAAGAGGTTCATGAGATGCTGCAAGATGTGCAGGAAATGTCAGCAAGTGTATGTACCACTAACACACAGAAAAATCAGATAGCCAATGACGCATAATTGTTAATTCTCCATGAAGGCAGTATTTCTTTTTCAAAATCTAAGATACATAGTTAATAGTAATCCCATGAATTTAACTACAAAGAGCTTAAGTAAATCATTAGTATTTTCTATGTCATGCTGTTCTGGATTACTGAATACTTGCACAGCCCACACTACTCTTTGACAGGTTTGGCTGATATGATGTTTCATGACTTTTTAAATCCATCTAAATATCAAGTGTTTTCCTAAAACCTCAATAAATTCTGCCACATAGCTGTTTCAGTTATCCACTAATTTAGTAATGTTTGAACTAAACACATTTATCAGTCTTTGTGTCCTCTTTATGAATCAATGCCAACAGACCTCTCAGTATTTGTCAAGTTTTGTGCCTGAATATCCTGTAATTTTGCCAATATTTTCTATGTCTTCACAGGGATATTTAGTGCATTCCCTTAGCTCCCACTACTCTACAAAAACATCTTCCTCTCCCCTACTACTGATCACATCTATTAGCCCTCTTGGCAGAAGACCTTCCATTTTCTATTGCTAATAATTCCTGAATTCTGATATATGATTCTTCTAAGCCTGCTTCTTTGTCAGCTTTTGATCGTTCTAATTGCCTTATGATCATCTGCTCTCATATAGTGATAAAGACTTTTAATGTTTCATGTGCTATGAAAGAAGGAAAAAACGTGAGCAAAATCACTCTTTGTTCCTGGAATATTACCACCTCCACAGTTCATAATCATTAGGGTGAAGAATCCATTTTGGCCCTCTATTATGTCAAAGTTTTATCCTTTCAGTGGCCCTGCTGTCTCTTTGCTATTTTGTTCGCTTCAGCAGCAAAATGAATTGATCATTGCTGTTCCTCTTGCCACCTACTATTTCATATGCTACTTTAACATCACAGAATAATGATTTATACGCACTTCTTTATTTTTTCTATGAACTGTATGTCACATGAGGTTTTTTTTAATATAGCTTCTCTTGTATTTATGTAAGGAACTGAATAATAATAATAAAAAAAGCATATCACCATTATATTTCCCAGGGCCTGAACTTTATAATCTGTTTTAACATCCTTTTCTTCTTTACAAGAACACATTTCACAAAGCAGGGATTTAAAAACATGAATGAGCCGCTGCAGATTTTCCCACCATTTTGTGCTGTCCTTTGAGAAGTAGCAATGACTGCAAATAATGTAGTCTCCATCATCCTCCCAGATATGCCACCTTTGAATTTCAGAATTCAGAATCATCTACCATAAGCTCACACCACAAGTACCATCAAAATCCTAATTTAAAAATAAAATAAAATAAAATAATAAATAATAAGTAATAAAAAATAATAAAATAATCCAGATAACCTTCTAGTTATTGTGCAGCCCATTTAATCAAAAAAGGAAATAACATTGGCACATGGGATTTTTTCCCCCTCTTCGTTCACCGAAACCAAAACCAAAGCATGCCAGCTTCCACAAAACATTTTCTCCAGAACTCCTCAGGTCCACAACGTAATTGGTGCTCAAAGCAAAAGGCAAAAAAAGATCAGAGAGAAAGAAAATACTTCTGCCCAGGTATAGTCCAAATCCACCCATCTCCAGGAGATTATCCTAACTATACATTACAGGAATAGTCTGCCTATTGTCTAGTGAGTATTTGTTTACAATAATTCCAATGTTGTAAACAAGAAGAACAAGATAACAGCACTGGCTCTACCGTGCTGCAGCAATAGCATTCACTGCTCAGCAGAAAAACTGGGTACCAATTATCCTCTTTGTTTTCAGTCTTGAATGCACATAGTCTAGAGAGTATCTTAGAAATAGTGGGATGGTTCTTCTTCACTGTCTGCTGTTGAAGTTTTACAAGTCTGAAGAAGGGACATGACTCTGGGTCTTCCATATCCCAAGTCATCTTTCTGGATATTAGTCTCTGCCATCCCTTTGTCAATCTCTTATTTTGTATCTTTACAAAAGTAAATGTGTAATTTGGATAAGAGAGACATGAACACTATATGGTTTGGTGGTTATAGCAAATACCTACAAGACCCGTAATTCAAGTATGTATTTCAATAGAAGATTAGTGAACTTCTGAGTACAATGGCATAACAAGGTTATGATTCACTAGGGGTTTAAAAAAAAAAAAAAAGATCTCCAATAAATATTCATACAATAAATTGAATAGATACAAATTTTAAAATCCTTTCTGGTATAGGCAAAATGTTTTCTGTCCACTTTCTAGCTATCTACAGTAACCATATTAACAAGGTCTGTTGCCAATACAGGTAGATATTGCATCTTTTCTTGTAAAACAAAGCCACATACACACTTAAAACGTAGAGTTTTTGCTTTAGTTGTAGCTGTTGTGGTGTGTTTCCTTTTAATTTCTACTGATAGCTCAGTCAAATAAGTTTACTCAACCTAAAAATTATGGTGCACTTTGAAATTTTGTTGACATTGTATTCCTTTGTTTAATTCGTTTTGTTTCATTATGTGAAAGAAACAGTTTTCCTTATGTTTCCTTATTGTCTGGGTGCCTATTTGGAATAAAAGCTGCATCTTAACTCTGTGTTTATAAACAGCTGGTTCTATTCACTCGATATGAAGAATCAGTTAGATGCAAAACATTAACAGAGCTGTCCATTACTAAAGTGAAATTTCTACAGGTTCTGTTATTTACATTGCAGCAAACTGTGGCCGTTTGCTTTCAATTAAGAACAAAGCATTCCTTCATGGCTGAGAAATTAACAGAGAAATAACCAGTACACCACTCAATGCTCCAACACTAGCCTCTGAAACGTCATTTCTATGCATCTTCATGTGAATGAATTAGGTAATTTCTATTGGTCCAATGTGAATGGCCTGTCCATTCTGAAAATCTAAAAGAAAACACATAATTCACAAAACTTGTATACTTTTCCCCCTTATTCTTCTACTGAGAAAATTTTATGGTTCACAGCCCTGATTCTCAAAAGATACCTAAGACACTTTCAAAGAGAAGCCTCAGAACTAAAATTCATGACCCTACAGGACACTTGGTATCACAAATCAAGCAGGCAAGATACAGAATTCCCTCACCTTTTTAGCATATTCCCCACAATGACTACTTCTCCCTATTTCTGGGAGTAAACTCTGGGTCAGACTGCTAGAAAGAGGGGGTTTGAAGGAGAGAACACGTATGCGGTGGGGCCTTGCGTGACAGTCTCTTTACCTTACTGCACTAAATAAAATCCATCACAAGAAATTCCAAGCAAGTATTTACCAAGGTGGAAAATTAACCTGAGAGCTATTCAGAAGTACTAATTTCTTGTGGATGTCCTAAAGAGAGTAAACTTTAGAGGACACAACCTTGAACAATAATAATGAAGGAATGAGGAAGAAAATGTGTTGCTGTGGGTTAAAGAAAAGTTGCAACTTCAAGTCTTGCAGCCTATTCTTCTTCCTGTGTTTCCCTTGTTTTGCTACTGTGTGTTTTAGAGTCAAACTATCATATAATGGAGATGGGCTCATCTTAGGATCATCATGTGTTAGTCTAACCACCAAAAAACATTTAGATTGGCGGGGGTGGGGATGTTTAATGATACTGCAAATCATTGATTTTATGACTAGTACACACTTACAGATTAATAGCAAAAAGGTTAAACATTAGAAGGTGTGTAGGTGTAGAACGTAAGATGACAAACATTTTCAAATGCATCACATTGCAATTATGAGAAGAAATCTTTGATGTTAAAGGCTAAAAGCCAGTAAATGTACTTGCAATTTGGCAGTTACTTTCAGCAATTCCAAACACAAAAATTGCATTGTTGTCACTAAAATTATTTGGCAGATCAATTTAATTACAGACCCACATGAACACTCCTAAACTGGCCTGCAACAGGTTTCTTGTGATTTAGCTTAAGTCAGTAAGAAATCTACTTAAGGCAAATCAATGTAAGCCTTTTGTAAAACGATGCAGAAGTAGCTATATGAGGGCTTCAGGACTGTAGTTAAATTGATTTATTTAAAAGTAAGTTCAATTAAATGGGTGAAGCTTTTGTATGTTGACAAGGCCTAAAGGTGTGACACATTGTCTTGTCTGCACTGACTCCATACCTACTTTTTACTGTTTATTAGATTTTTAATCTTGTTAATGTCATGGCCTTCTTCTGGAAAGGCAAAATGCCAACTCTATGTATACAAGCTGTGATATATCAAGAAAATATTTTTTGTTGGTAAACACTTAAATACCCACCATGAAATCTCTAAATAAACTTTACTGAGTAAGGCAGCCACAAAACTGCCTAGTCCCCTTACCTGTTAGGAAAGTAAGTTGTCTATTGCTCAATAGACAGTTTCCTTCCACACTACAAGGAGGAAAAGTGCCTGGTGTCTAGCAGTAGGCCTCCTGATAACTTTGAACACCACTAGATATGATGAGACATTTACTGGTGTTCAGAGGCCAACAGACCTGGGATGAGAATACAGCTCTCAAGTAGTTTGCTCTTACAGCAAATCACACCAGTTGGATTCTGCAGGACAAAGCATGAAAATTAACACAGTCATCATTTTAAGATACTGTGGTATAATCTGAATGCCAATGGACCTCAGGCAGTCAGGACAACTCTCTCTTAGAGCACCGCAGCAAGCGTTAACAGGCTGCTTGCTATATCTGATTACACTTTCTACTAGTGTCCAGCCCTACTAAACAGGAAACGCACACAAAACTAAATTACAAGAAAGAACTACCTGCTATCTGATAGCAGCATAATGTTCATCTGGTGACAAAGATTCTGCCCCACAAACATAGTTATCTCTGAATTTTCTTGCTGGATTTTTCCCCAGATGACTGCTTCCCAACACAAAGGGGAATAACCCCTTTGTGATTGAGAGGTACCACTCTAAATTTTTAAAAAGTAACCATCTCCACAAATACAGCCAAGCTACTACTGTATTTCCCGCAAGTAACAAGAGCCTCAGTTCTCATGAATATGTGGAGGTTTTTAGGATTTACACCAAACATAATACAAAATCAGAATGACTTGGAAACAGTCCTATGTTTTACTTTGTCCCTTTAAAAAGGCAGACTTTAATCATGAAATGGTGATCGTCAAATCACCCGACCTGGCTATGTGGAGTGAGAGAGCAGTTGTGGTGTTTAGCTGCCCAGCACGGTAAAACCACCACACCCCCAGACCTCAAATCTGTGGAACAATCTCTTTAAAAAATGGAACTGAATGCTACCAGGTACATTTGTTTGAAATTAAATGACAATGTCTTGCCATGCCAGCAGATTTACTGAAAGATTGCTGTTCCATTTCTAGGTATACTGTCATTATTATCACATTATTCTATGCAACAGCATAAGGAATAAACAGTCTTCTAATGCGAGGTTAAATTCAGAGGATAAATATAAGGATGTATTCCAACTAGGGCTGCTGTGGTTTTGTAAGAAAATTAAAATATTCCTCTCTTACATCTTTAATAATAGATAGCCATGGAGCCAGCTATGCAGGCAGGGGAGGGGAGAGGGACAGGAACACAGAAACAATTGATCCATAGCTATGCCATAGATTGTAAATTAACAAGTATGACCATATTTTAAGGAATATATTCTAAGTAATAGCCATTTATAGAGTACTGTAAATGTATGCAATACATTACAAAAATCTAGAGACACATTCCTTTGTCCAGATTGCTTACAAGCTACCAGTTATAAATATTCTAATCAGGCTTTTATACCTCCTCTGTCAGTGTTGCACTGGAGTGCCTTTCTATTAGTCCATTAAGCTACATGACTAGCATTTTTCTGTCTTTCTGTCCCCAGGTAGAAAATGGTATGTATTTAAAAATAATTAATATTTTATTTTTTATCTATGATGTGCGTGCACTTTTACTAGCAAATGCAGGCAGAAAAATATATATCCCATTTTACCGTGTTGAATTTAAAGTACTTGACAAGATTTTGTATTAAAATCAGTATATTTATATGCTGAACCGGTGGAGAACAACAACTAGAAATGCCTTGAGAAATATGTTTTATACCCTTAGCGACAAATATTTTTCATTATTCACATTCCAGAGTAACCACTGATGTACACCTTGGATGGATGTTTTTTTATATATTCACTATTGGTCTGACTTTGCTTCAACTGGAAGTTTTATCACGTAGTGTAGTGGGACCAGATTTGGGCCACCGCGTAGTGCAGCTGCAAACTCCAGACTCAGAAGACAGTGTGAAAGCGTAAGCACACCAGAGAGCTCAGGAGTCCCTGACTGGCTGCTCAGGGACCTAATTAATCCACCCCAGTTCACTTCCAATCTGATGTAGTTCTTTGTTCGCCTCTGTATGTATGAATTGAAAACTTTCTTCCCGCTACGTCAACTGCAGTCACCAATAAAAGCGTGCTGTTCCTCATAGATAGTAGCAATTAACTTTACCACAGCAATTCTTACCACTTACCACTGTTTACAATTGGCTTGGAATGCAAAATATTTCAAATACTAAAATATTATACTGAAAGTGTCAGCTTTAACAAAGAGAAAATTTACACCGCTTCCCACACAAGGTTACACCCAGACAACATCTCTGAGTTACCGAACAAAATTCTATGCCTATATTATATTGTATAATTATGACTATTAAAAGGCCACTACTTTTTCATTGAAATCACTTACTTCTCCTTTTCTTTCCCAGATGTAACCATCCAGAGCCATTTTATAACCTTTTTTTTTTTTTTTTTTTTTTTTTTTTTACTCAGTTAATTCCAGAGTACATATTTTAATCAGATTTATTAGGAAAATGATGATACACCAAAAAGCTTTTTATATTAGGGAGACAACCTAAATGGTATTTTACTAAAGACGTTACTAACTTCAAAAAAATTTGGAACAAATCTGTACAACAGTTTTGGCATTGCAAGGAAAACATGGAAATTTTAATGTTAAATTTTGAAAAATTTACATGTCAGATTAGTTGTCAATAATAATGGATCTTTTCACCTATTCATTATGTTCCTGGCATTTGCTTATGAACCAGTCACCCAAAGACACACTATACAACCTCAGACACCAAGGAGACAACATATTATCACTGAGGAAAAAACTTCTAGTCAGCTGTCCTACCAGATTTGGTAAATGGTAAATACAAAATGTATTTCTGCTCTATTTTTTATGTAGAAATCTTCCTTTTTTTCTTTTTTCTTTTTTTTTTTTTTTTTCCAAGAAAAAAATAGGGGAAAGGAAATGTTGTATAGAAAAACTGTTCTGTAGAAAATCACAAACTCTGCAGCAGAAAGATTCGAAGAGCTCCATTAGCAAGAAAGAGGTTTTTAAAAGAGAGGTCTGAATTTTGCAGCCGCCTGAAGTTCAGAGCAAATATTACTGTACCTGGAGTATACCTACTCACCAGCCTCACCCTCAAAACCCAGCAGTCATCTCTCTTTAAGTTAACTTTGCTAAATTTTGTATCTATGGCTTTTAAAATGGCAAAGTTTTGAACAGTATTCCTCCTTCACATACTAAGACCTGTTCACAGAACTATAATATAGTCACATATAATTTATTCTGAACTTGGAAAGATTAATTAAGCAGATTTTCTTTTATTTTTTTTTCCCCTACACCTTTACTACCTCCTATGCTTATAGTAACCTATATTTAAGATCATCTCCTGTCTCTTCCCTCACCCCACTCTGCTCCCTACCCCATCTTCTAAGCATCCCTGTGACTTTTCCACTACCCAACAGAAAGCATATGTGATGCCTAAAAAGTTATTAATGTGCTGACTGGCCAGCTGCCTGGAACCAAACAGAATATATAACAGTTGAGTTGTTCCTGACTTTCCCTCAGAGTACAAGGAGGACAAATATTTTATTTTTCCCTCTTTTGTCTAACAAGACAGAACTCAAAAAATTCTTGCAACTTCAAGACTTGCCTTCCTTCAAATTTGGGTGAACCTGGTTTAAAAGCTACAGAGAACGGATTAGCAGAAAAGCAGATAAGCAATCATACTGCTTCATGCCTGCCCTCAAAAAAGAAAAATGAGAAGAGTGAGCTTTCAAAAGTTCAACAGCAAGTAAAGGCAACAATTGAGTAGCACCTTTCTAGCAGAGGAAACCAGAAGAATTCCACTGTTATTTTAAATGAAGAAAACTTTTTTATCCGAATGATTATACTCAGAGTTATCTGTTTCAAAGACCAGAGATCACCTAATCCCAACAGTAAATATTGCAAAAAATGTATTAGCAGGAAGCTAGTAGAACAAACTCTTCAGTACTAAAATATTATCATTTCAAACCAGCTACGCTTGTAAGTTTTAAGTCTGCATATGTTTAATATGGATCTCGTTCTGTTAGGACATCTATTCCCAATTACAAAGTAATCACAAAATGAAAGGGCACATCTAATCACCAGACATGGTTTTGTGTTTGACTTCTAATCGGAACAACAGAGAGAGATTTAAGTCTAGACATGTTAAAATGAGCCAGCCAGCATATGAAAAAATAAAAAGAAAAAATCACTTATCTGATACAGAGATAAGGTGCAGACCAATAGTGGAAATGACAGGGTTGTTAGGAGACTGACCTAGGACACCAGGACAGCAAAGCTCAGCTAGTGGTTTTCTGCAGGTTTCTTTTATGCCTGAAGGTAAACCACTGCGACATGGGGCCACCAGAACATTTATTCCACTTCATCAGGAACAGCTCAGAGATAAACAAACAGTATTTGAATAACAGTACACTTTAAATGTTTTTGTTGCCTTTAAACATTTTGTGCCTCCTTAAAAAATAGAAAATACTGTTTGCCTGCCATGCAGAGGTTTAAAGAAAAAAAATTAGAAAAAAAAAAAAACTATGTATGCAAAGCACAATCATATTTCAGTAAAATCCTCAACCAGTAAAAGGAATTAACTCCTCAAGAGCATATTTTAGGTTGCTTGTAGGGTTTGATTATGCAATTTATATTCAAAGAAAATTCTCCTTCATTTAGCCCAGGTACACACTGGATTTTTGAGTTATAGGCAACTTTGCAACTCAATTGCAAGTAAGGACAAAATAAAAAAAGCTACAACAAAGAGCCAAGTACAAACATCTTCTAACCATATTGACATCAATGGGCCTGATGAAATTCTTAATGAAGAAAAATAGCATTTTTAACTGACTTTAACTAAATCTGAACTTTTATCAGTCATTAGCACTGGCCAGTGAACTGTACATACATCTTTAGTCCTGATGCTAAAACAGGGACATATAGACCAACTTTGTATTGAATGTACAGCAAGGCCACAGCTCTGAAGTGCAAGCCATAGGGCCTTTCCTATCAGACATGTAGGTCAATACCTTGCAAGACTACACTGGTCACTAGCCAATATTAATTGAATTGGCTGTAAAATATTATTAATTATCTTACATTTGACAACCTACTGTCAAAGACTGTTATAGGGAAGAAAAAAAAAAATTAAAGATTCTGTAGTAGAAAGATTATTTTACAGCTATAAATAAAAGAATTTTAATATAAAAAAAACTAATGTTTAATCTTCTTGTAATTGACTTTTTTTGATCGTATTTTGACCATTTTCAAATGAAACACAAATCTGTGCAAATACTTCAACAAGACAACATGAGTAAATCACATTGATATTTCATTACGGATGTTTTAATTCCAAAGTTATACTCAATCAGGTGACAAAAAATATGATATTCTAGAAACTAGTCATATATGTATGAAAATACAGTTGATTATACTTCAGAGAGAATACTTAATATGAGATTTTAGATTTGTGTCTATATTCACAAAATCAACTAAACCAAGACAATATGAGAAACAAGAAACAAACAAATAGATTTCTTCAATGGACACAAATTCCTCTGGTGATTATCTTGGTGATCAAATAAATATGTACAGTATACAGCAAAGTTAAAAACATTTTTCTGTTTTGCCAATGTGGTCTATATACAATTATAAAGATGCATAGGAAATTTAAAAATGCACATTAATAAAGAGTTTCATAAACTCTTATTCAATAAACAGTTTCTATTACACTTTAAAACATTGTAGATTTCACATTTGGGCTGGAATGTTTTTATTTTAAAAGATAAAGGAGAATTTTCAACCTCAGTTCAATTCAATAGTGTATTTTTGCAATTACACTCCAAAAGCTACAATAATTAAAACCATATGCAGAGCAGAAATGTCTCATTTTTTATGTTATATTACTTCTTCAGCATTATTATAAGCTCAGCCTGCCTGATGTGAGTCTAATTTTCTACTCAATCTTAGGCTGAATCCCACTGGGAAAGTGAGATATTGTGATTATTAAGAAAAGCAGAGAAAGAAGAGATTAAAGACTCCCCGCTAATGAGCAGAAGAGAAAAGAAAGAGATGTGCCAGTCTACAGTGTAGTACCTCTAAACTGAACTGCCAAGCAATTAATAACAATAGAAAATAAACAATTGTTGATCATAGAGAAATTTTTAGATGCTCACAGATAAGTGCAGAATGCAAGAAAATCCTGTTAAAAAGAGGAAACACCAAACCAGCCACATTAAAACTTAAATTTATTATGTTTGACTACTTTCCTTACATCCGTTGGCAGAATTAATACAATATAGACATCTGGTATATCCATTAAATATTTGAAAAAGACAGATGAGTAATGAGGTCCAGTAAGACACTGCTAGCTTTATTAATTTTATAATCTACCTGTCTTATTAAAATAAGGAAGAGAAATCAGTTTCACTGAGAAGAATGCAGTTTCACTGCGGAGTAGTACCCAGCAACAAAACCATTAAATTGATGGAAGTTGTTTGATGTACTTATTGGGGTTTTTAGCTTTCAGAAGTTCTCATTTACACCCCCTGTATTCTCAGGATCCTAACTCCATCAAATATAGAAAAAGCACTTTTATTACAAAGAAAAATCTCATTGAAGGTTGTCTATAATGCAAATCCTTTAAAGACTGATACTACCATATCACGTAAAATATGTCTATTTCATCAGGAGATCTCAAAAGCATTTTACAAAGGAGGAACTTCTCCATTTTAGATATAGAAAATGAGGGAGAAGAATCAAACAGGTTGCTTCAAATTATCTAGTATATTAATATTGCAGGGGTATTACTTGCAAATTTAAATTCGCATTTTACAAAGTTGTATTTGTAAATTAACACAATGAGCTTGATGCTACTTAACAGAATTACCACAAAGACTGGTGGAACTGTAGACCTACATACATCTATTTGATGCAAAATATCCTCAAAGTAAATTTGAGAACCTGGAGAACAAAGAACTTTCTGACCTTGCCACATGCAAATACAAACTTGTCTGTGATTCAAGGAAGGTAGAATAAGCAAAACTACACATTTTTCTCAGTGAAAACTACATCTAGTACAGTATGTCTGTCAACACCTGTTCATGTAAAATTTGTCTGGGCAAAGTGCATCACAATTTTCCATCATCTTTCATAGTACCCTTGAGACTTGTTCTAACTATCAAGAAAGCAGCACAATTAAACCCACAAAACTTGACTATGAGCACTAAAAGAATAGCAACAAGAATAACCAGGTTTACATAATAGCAACACCAGATTGTAAAACCAAAAGAAGCCTTTGTGGTCACCAAAAATTAGTACTCCTACGACAACAAAACTCACAAACACATACTGACAAAAAAAAAAAAATGTTCTATTTCCTTTAAGCACTTAAGGACTATACAAGTCACATTGTCATATTAGAAGCCAGTAATCCCACCTTCATAGTTCATGCAGTCTGTTATGCTGTAAGCATTCCCCATGTCTTTGCTTTGTTTTATATCCAAATGTGCTTGTCTCAATTTTGCCATGTTTACCGACAATCTGTGTTGCTCTGTCTAGGTTCTTTATGTTCAGCTCTCTCAATCTTTCCATTATCTGCACACTAACAAACTAACAATGTTGTTTATTCCAGGCCACTGATGAGCCCTTCGAACTGTACAGCCATCCCTGATCAAGACCACTGGACCTATGCCTGCCTAATGGCTACTTAGCACTCATTTAGCTGCTCTTCATTCATGCAGCATGTACTGTGATGATTTTATAGTTCTAGTTACTTAATCAAAATTCTTTGCCAACCCAAGTCTCCCTTTGCCATAAAAAAAACCCTTCCTACATCAACAACTCTTATAACTACCAATCCAAACTGTAATCTCAACAAAAGAGTGTTATTCAGTTTTACAATATAATTTCCATAAATCTAACTATTATCATTACCGTTATTTCATTCTTTATAATTGAGTCCTATATCAACCATGCCATTATTGTGGCCAAGATGTATGTCAAAGTGACAGGCCTATAATTAGCATTGAAGCCTCCTTCACCATTTCAAAATGTTGGCTCAGCAACAGATTCTTTTCATCTTCTGGAATTTTCCAGTTCCAGTTTTATTGAAAAGCAATGGTAATAGTCTACTTGGATCCTACTGTTTTTCTGTAACATTTGGACACTTACAATATCAAAAAGCTGATATGAAAATGCCAACTTTTAGCAACCTGTGCACATCATCTTCATTAATTGTCAAAACAAATTATTTAATCTTCAGCAGCATCATATGGCTGTAATACCTTCATTGGAGAATCAGGATTCTGTTTCACTCCTAACTTTGTCTTTTACACATGAACCTGTAACATGCCCCACCTAGGAAAGGAGGCAAGTGAGACAACATGGGAGAAACGGATTGAAGTAGACTGCTGTCCAGGCAATGAAATGGACTACAGCGAGAGAAGAATACTGGTCTCAGAGAACACAGAGAAGGCAAAGGAATTTGTTTCCTACCCAGGGTGAGGACTACTGAGGAATGCTAAGGGTTTTAAGGGAGAGCAGCATTTTAGCAGCTTAAGGAGAAAAATGTGCTGGCACAAATGAAAATCTTAAGCCAGACCTGTTCAAAATGAATCCTTGCAAATCCAAAGTCTTCATCTAGCCTAATTATTTCTTTCTTATCCTATCTCTATCTAATTATTGACCACCTTACAACTCCTTTGTTACTGTTAATGCTTATCTACTTCTGCTTAATCAACAGTTTCCCTAGCAGCACTCTCTTCTCTGCCTCTTCAATCCATGTGGATAAGATCACTGAATACCATTTAACTTGGAATTAGTTATCTTAGCTGAGAAATGTATACAAGTTAGCACAGAATTCAGAAAGGTTGGTTAAATATGTAGCAAAAATGTTGATTGACTACTGCTATTTTTCCTGCATTATTACCTACTTTCTGTCTTTTCCAGCAACAAACTAATACCATCTTTATAACTTATTCCTCTTAAAAAAACTTCTTAAAGTTCTTAATTCCAATGACCACAGTTTTCTCCTTGTGTCCTTCTGCTTCCTTTACAAATGTCTTCAATTCCTAACTTCTCATTTATATTCATTTATTCATTGCTATCAACTTCCTTTTTTTTTTCCATTTGTTTCATTATATATTACAGCTGCTTTCTCTTCCGCTGTAAGCCAGGCTAGATTTTAGCTGTTGAAAATTTTTCATTAAAAAATGCCAATGAACTGACCCTGAAACATTTCACTCAAGACATCCCTAGCTTGATAAAACTTTTGTCAAAACCAGTGCAGGAGTCAGAAAGAACTCAGCTTGAATGCCTTGGTACTGCTGCATGGCATGCACCCTGCCTGGGCTCCTGGCTGAGGAAAAGATCCACCGGATGCAACAGCAAAGAACAAAAGTTTCTAGTTACCAAAACTGAAAAATAAAAGCAAACAAACAAAACAGATTTTGATCAATTGAAACCATCACAAATTGGAAAGTCTTCTCCATTTCTCTTTACCTGCACCCACCCCTCCACCTCATATGTTTTTGGCATTGTGAGACTGTATACTTCTGATCATAAATAATATTAATTTTGATATTTTTGATTAATTTTGATAATTTCTGATAATAAATATTAAGTAATTCAGTATTCACATTTTTTTGTCTTCTGACTCCTAGCCATTCCAGCTATAAACCTTATAATGCTCAAGCTCATATTACTGCTTTTTACTGCAGCCTACTTACTTACACAGCAAAATAACAGCCATTCTTCATCTGACTGCATCAAAGTATCCAGAAAGATTTTAAAACTGTTTTACACTGATTCCTTTTTTCCTATCAGAACAGAAGTCTAACACATAACACACTGCAGTCTGCTATTTCACAACTGTTAAAGCTGGTACAACTTTATCCTGTCATGATCCTAATGCTTTCTTTCTAATCCCTCTCCATCCTACCGCTTCTTCCTCTTTCCAAAAGCCTCTCCAATTTCATGGTGAGCCAGGAAGCCAAAGCAGCTTCAAAACAGCTACAACTGTTCCATGTTTTTGCAGGGTGGTTCCTAGCAGGCAGAATTTGGGGTGGAGGACCATACTGCAAGCACCCAGGAACGTGGCGGGGAAGGTAGAAAAACAGGCCAGGCTGATAGTTGGTGGAAACAACATGAACTGTTTCACTTCAAATTCTCAGTACTTCAAGGATGAGGAAAAAAAAAAAAAAAAAAAAAAATGGAAAAGGAAAAGGAAAAAGAATTTATCTCTCAAAGTCTTTCAAAACAGACACACCTCAGTTGTGACCATAAAATTACAAAATCACAATGAAAGTAGTCTAGATCTTAGTACATGCTTGTCTACATTACCACTGTTTACTTAGTTATCCATCACTCACTCAATTTCAACATATTGTATTTTTAAATTTGCTCATCTAACTCATCCACTGTCTCAGGCAGCTATGGGTGTCTCTCCGGGTGAGAGTGACTGACAGGTGCTGTGCAGTCACATGTGTAATGAATGTCACAGACAACACAAAAGCCTCCTCAGAGAATGCCACTGGAGAGACAGCTTGTCTTCTGGCAGTTTGTAAATAGAAACCCAGTGGGAGTTACATGGATGCGAGTTACCAGTCACTTTATTCCTGACTGCTCTCTACGGGAATCAAGAGAATAAACAAGTACTTTTCATCACAGCACTTTCCATCCACAGTGGAAGACAGTGTCTATGCAAAACAGACCATTACAAAGGCTAATCTCTCTCTCTTTCTTTTTTTCTTTTTTTCTTTTTTTTTTTTTAATCAACATCCTAATTGTGTTGTTATGGCTGCACTTATGGTCAAATACGTATCACAGACCTAGATTTCCACAAAATATATTTTTATGATGTACCTCTCCTCTTTCAAACAGACCATACATGCTATACACAAAATGGTGGACAGATTCACAAAGAAAAAGTCCTTTAGAGAAGCAATAATATGAGCATGGCTTCTCCTGCTTATTTTACTGAGTGTCACCTGCACACTGAGCAGATAGTTTGCCAAGAGCACGCCCTTACATCCATGCAGGAAGCATGCTTTCATATGAGCTGTTCCTATTCAGCAGAATGCACTCTATTGTGTATTTGTCATGATCCCTCTGTTTCTTTTTTGGTTTTTGTTTTTGTTGGTTGATGGTGGGTCTCTTGTTTTTATTTTGTTTTTGTTGTTCTCCCTACTGTACCTTTCTAACAAGACAATAGAAGACCAAACATGAGCAGCAATGCCCAGAGTGTTATTTAGTGAAATGTAGATACCAGGAAAGCCTTGGAATGCATAGGCAGTTGTCTTTTGGTCTGCAACTCCCTAAGACATCCATAAGAGAACTGTATTCAATAAGGCTATGCTCAGGAGTTGGCACCTGACACGACTGTACACCTTCAGAAAAATGGTTGTATCTGTAAATGCTTAAGAGACAAAAAGCCAGCAGGTGGCACCCAAAAACATGTTGTGGTGCCTGGATGAGAATGTGACCAACACATTTTGTGCACTAGACATGGCAGTATTTTCTCTCTCAACAATATATTGTGTACAGAACTGGAAAAACAAATAAATAAATAAATCCCTATTAGTCAAAGACTCTTATTTTTGACCATATTTCAAAGAAACGTGTATGAACACTTAATCCCAGATAAAATAACGTCACATCAATAATGACATCTCAAAAGTCAGATTCACATAACCCAACCAGGAAGAATTATGTACTTCCTTCATCCAGTTGCATTTTCTTCTCTTTAGAGTACTGTGATTTGCCATGCACAGGAGATTTTCATGCATGATGACATTTCTCAGATCTCAAGAGGGAACAAATTGTATCGTTCTTCAGTGACAGGTATATGGTTGTATGGAATTGGTTATTTTTTTCTACTGCCGTCAGAGCTCAGTGGAGAAGTACTCCAAATATCTGCAGGCAATTGTCTGTGCCTATTCATGGAATATGATAACATTTTTGCTGCTTTCTTTTTTATTATTATTATTTATTTTCTTTCAACATGTAGCCATTTGCTCAATTAGCTTGTGTCCAAGCTCAAAATTGAAGCCATCATCTTGCACTGGTAGACATTTAGCCCTAGTTTATTAATCATTAAAACAAGTTTTCTTCAATTTATGAAAAGGCTTCTCTAATGGTCACCAGTCTTCTATGTCAATAAATAACAAGAAGTCAGTGCTGCTTGTCATTCCTTGAAAGACACTGAATCCAAGTCTGCCACTTTAAGCACTACTCTCATTATTTATTCTCTTTCTTCTACACAGCCTGTTATCAAAATAGACTCCCTTTCATATTTCGGTTTTTAAAAGTTTAAAACTCGACATTTACAGGCTTTTTTTCCCCCCTAATTAGACTTCCTGGGGAAAAAAAAAATAAAAAAAAATAAAGAAAAAAAATAAAAAGAAAAAGACAAAAAAAATTGCAAGACTGGATCATATTGCTAAAATTTTAGTTGCTACATTTTTGCAGTGCCTTCCCAAGGCTATACCCTACAATTTACTGAGGACCCTATATATGGGTCATTAAGAACAAAGTCCATACTTAATACCTGGCCATCTGATCAATCAGACTCTAAAAAATGGCAAGACAGACACTCAGAGCAGCCACAAGAATAAATTAAAAAAAAAAAAAAAAAGCTTACAGCTCTTTTAACTTTATTTTTTTGTTTTCTTAGTATGATCTTCAGCATTCCCCCGCTATCAGGGCACTGTAAGCACAAGCACAAAAAGCACAAAAGTATATCCCTTTGCACCACCAAAATAATACCTAAAACAAACAAACAAACAAACAAAGTAACAATAGAACTCTCAATTCAGATATATACTGTACATTGCTTGTGAGATATAAACTCTGAAATGAAGTCTTACTAAAAATCCATACAATCTTTCAAGACCCTTCCTACCACAAAGTCAGTGATGCCAAAGATATCTCCTGTTAAGGGAGAAAATGCTACATGCTCAAATTTAATTTTTAAGTAATACTTTGTTCCCTCTAAATGACCAGATGTGATATTTCAGGAGTATTCTATCTTTTCCTCCCTACAAGAATGATATAGTTTCCACTGCTAAATTGGTTCTGTTCTGTTGCTTTTATTAAATTAATTACACTGTATATGTACCCAAATAGGCCTAATTGATTTTTATTATTATTAATCTCAGATAATGATATTGATTGAATTAATAAATTGATTAATTCATTCATTTGATACTCGAATAAATAAATGTAATTTTAGTCGTGGAATTTGTTACCTGGTTTTACAAAGAGCAGACCTCTTTTGAGTAAGTCAAACCCAAATTTTACAGTCCTGATTAAATTACTCTCAACCATGAGGAAATCATTTTCTTCATCACTGAGTCAGAGTACTGGCATAACCAGTTAGACGCTCAGATTTCAAAGGTAAGGCTCAGAAATTGTCAACCTGTATAAAATTCTCACATATTTCAGATTTTAAGTTTTGCAAGTTAGATTTAAAGATTACTGCCTCAATTACTCTGCTGCTTTCATTTCCTATAAAATTTTAATTTAGTTAAAGGTGAAACAAAAAGATATTGAAATATTTATTTCTATTATACAAAAAAGAACAAAGCAACCACTGTGTTTTTATTTCCTCCTTCCCCTGATTTTCACGATGCAGATTCTTTCATGGAGAAATCATTCATATTACTATTATACTATATGCTTTGCTTATAGCTATAAATTAAATATCAAGTACAAGTGAACTGCATTTTAAACATTAATTAGATATTACATATCTACTGTACAGTGGATGGCAAAAAGGGCTCTCTGTTGGTCTGACTATTTTAATTCATTCTGGCTGACTTAATTACATGACTTAAAATAATTTTTCTTTTTTGCAGCTGGATGGTAAGTCTTCCAAAATTTTGCCTGTTAAATGAGTTTTAAAAAAAATTACTATACAGTAGCGAATTCAGAAAGGCACAGTATTAGAGAACCAAAGAAAAGACATCATAATTGGTTAATACCTTTTCTATTGATGAGTCCACTATTTCGGAGGGAGGGGAGGGGGGGATATCAATTTCATTATTCTTTTCTGGGTTCCTGCATTTCAACAAAATTCAAATTTCAAAAGCCCTACTATTTAAGGTCACTTAATAGAAACACAAAAATCACTAATATACCTATATATTTATACGTACATTTTAATCACAGTTGTGCATGAAAATAAAGTTATCTGTTTGCTCTCATCCCTGTGGAAGAATTCACATTCATTCCTAAACATCCCGCTGAGCTAAGTATTCAGGATATCTCCATCTGTTCACAAAAAAAAAAAAAAAAGCCTTTGAACAGACACCTACTTGGGCATGTGGATATTTTCAGGCTTTGATAAGCAACAAGTTTTCACTGTTGACAGTGAAAGTAGCTCAAAGACTGGCTCCTTCTTTACCCTGATGATAATTGCTAGCTGTGGCTGAACATACCACAACTTTTATAACTCTTTTGATGTGAGAAACAGAAGAGCAGCATGATCGAGCATGATCAAAAGTATGGCATAGTAAATTTTACTTATATATATTTATTGTATGGAAGGTTTGGGTGCATAATGAGGGAGATTTATTTTTTCTCAAATGGAAACTGTTACAAGTGCATAGGCTTATAAAATTCCAAAATGGAAATCATTTTTAAAAGTTACAGAATGTATAAGGCAGATTATTTTTTAATTATTTTTTAAGATTTCTTAAAAAAAAAAAAAAAAAAAAAGTTTTATTAGCCTTCGACACACAGTAAATTATATTGGTGTCAGAATATTTTTGCATGGGTTATAACCATACATGAAGTGTTAATGTGGAAAAATACTTTCTTTTAATCAGATTTTTATCAAAGTAGAGTCCTTCATTTTAAGATGAGTGACTATAATTAGATGGTTCACTAACCAAACCCTCCTACTCTCCCAGTTTTTGATGCAACTGTAAGTTATTTACTCATACAATAAGCCCTGCCACCAAGTCAATGAGATGCACAATAATGCATCATTAATTCATGCTAGATTCTGTTCTCTTCATATCTGTTGCCATTATCCTCCCACAGTACTCAAGCTAATTCTAATTGATGGTTTCCATCAGCAAATTAAAAAACAATATACTCCAGACTATAGTGATGAAAAACATACAGAGTAAAACAATATGTTCTAAGAGAACACCATACTTTGTTATCTTTATGGTGCAGAATGAAAGACAAATTAGGGGAAAAATGCTGTGCAAGTCTTTTTATTGCTTTTATGATAATAAGAAGATAGTTCTTATTTGTTTGACTGGATGGCACAAATTCATTGTCCTGTTACAAATTATTGATTTGGTTGAAAATCAGTAGTTGCCCGATTTAACACTTACAGGTGTTTCCTTCTGATAGTTTACATTTGCAATTTAAATTGCATTCAGACAGTTTAAATGACTAATCCTCAACTTGTAGGCACACTC
This sequence comes from Aythya fuligula, assembly GCF_009819795.1. Lineage (NCBI taxonomy): Eukaryota > Metazoa > Chordata > Aves > Anseriformes > Anatidae > Aythya > Aythya fuligula. The sequence continues at coordinate 40,555,513 of NC_045562.1, forward strand.
CTCTTTGGAAAATATAAATCCAGTGTCAAGCACCTTTCTTTGTTAAATACATTATTGATGAAAAATTCATTTCTTTTCCTGATAAATACTGAATCAAAAAGTTTTTTTCTGGGACAGTAGAAGTGTAGGGGGAGAGGATGGGGGTGGGGAGGTATTTATAAATTGCTTTACTAGGTGTTTCACAGTAATCCTAAATTAATGACATTTTGTTTGGTCTATGTACAGAAATACCTTTATGCTCTTGCAGGAAAGGGAGAAAAGAAGATGCAGTTTATTTTGAGCAAATCTGCACCATGCTGGATCCTACCTGGTCAATAAATAGTTTAGATGCTGTAACAGATAGCAGAACTGCAAGCCAACATGGTTCTCACACCAAGACTGGTATTTGTTGTCAGGAAGTAATTATGTTATTATGAATACAGAGCATGGATCCTTATCACTCACTAACAAGTGCAGGTAAGCAGGGATGCCAGAGCAAGTAGCTGCTCTCACCTATACCCACATACCATCCTCCCCAACCTCCAATGACTAAACCTGTGCCCTGTTGCTGTCAGGGTCCCCACAGCACCAGCAGGCTCTGTGCAGCTAGACCTGGGGCTTCCACTCCACCTCTAGGTGCCACTTTAGTTCAGCCCTGTGCCTTCAGCCTGAGCTCTTGCAGGTGCACTCATTTCCAGCTCAGCCACATCCATGCCCTGCCCAGGCCAACCTCACGGCTGGTCTCCATCCTGCCCTGAGGCCACCACCAAGGAGCTCACCTGGGGGCTGGGGCTTGGGCTTCCCCGGGCTGGAGGTGGTGGGAGGGCCCTGGCTGCCCATCCCAGGGGCAGCCCTTGCCACCAGACCCCCAGGGAGCAGCCATCTCTTTCCATGGCCCTCAGGTAAAACAGGTTTATAGCGACTCATCAGCGCCCATGATGAACTGCTTTCCAAAGCCATATATGTCAAGTTGTTCAAAAGAGTTTATTGAGGCTGAAGTTAATCCATAAATCACTGGTCGTAAAGCATGGCCAGAAGCAGCAATAAACCTGAGAGAGGAGCTGCAGGTCTGTGCACAGTCTGCTGCATCCTGTGACTGAGAGTGCACTAGGTATAACTGTTCAGGCCAGCCCTTGGTAGTACCAAGGATAGTCCTTTTTCTTCATTTTCGTCACCCCACCCCCACCCCCCCAACCTGATCAACTTTTGCATGTAAGCATGCTAATTTCACAATCTTATGGTATTTTGAAAGGATCAGAAAGCAGGCCAAGCTCAGCTTTGTGTAAGTTACCTACTGCCAACACTAAACACTTTTGCACAACAAATGTGCTGATGCAATACCACGCGTATTATAAGTGAACTTTTATACCAGAAGTCCCACCAAGTGAAATAACATTTTTATTCTAATTTCTCAAGATAACTTGGTGTTGTTTTGACCTCTATTGAAAAGGAGCAGCAATCTCTTAGATAAAGCAATTTACCTACCACCTCTCTGCATAAGAGCTGTATCTTCAGCAAATAATGCCCGACTCCAGGAAAAAAAATATAGAAAAGCTATCACATGACTCGTTCCTCCCTACTAAATGCCCACTCTCTGTCACTCCAAAACTAGGCTACAGCAAAATCTTAAATTAGCCTTCCATATTTCACAAATAACTTACCAGATGCCTTCTTCAAATAACAAACCTCCCTGTGGTGCAACTTTTAAAATCATAGTCATTAAGGTTGGAAAAGACCTTCAAGATTATCTGGTCCAACTATCTCCCTGCCACCACTATCAGCCACTAAACCACATCCCTAAGCATCAAGTCCAACCTTTACTTGAACACCCCCAGTGGATTCCACCACCTCCCTGGGCAACCCGTTCCAATGCTTGACTGCTCTTTCTGAGAAGAAATGTCTTCTAATTTCCAACCTAAACCTCCTCAGTGTCACTTGAGGCCAAATTCTTCATTTGAAGTCTTGTATGAGGAATAATTTAAGGATTTGTCCCATGCACTACAAAGTGTACCAATGTTCAGTTTTAACTCTAAGCATTTCCAATTAAACCATACCTTCAGTAAATAAAATACCTGTTTTAAAACTCATTGATCTGACAACTGTTCCTCCTGCAGTCCCAAACAATTGGAGCAGGACTTCTTGTGCACAAAGAACTGATGATTCACTGTGCTTTCTTGGCTACTCTGTATCCACTTTCTTTGCTTTTTAGTTTTGCAACTTTATGTTAAGCACGATTTATCCTGTGCCACATATACCCAGAATATTGTCTGGGAAGGAAGTAGTGCTATTTTCATAGCCCTGGTGAGTTTGTCACCTCTCTGTATCATAGAGCAGAGCGTGTATGATGGAGCATTCAACTTCAGCAAGCCAGCAATGAGAGGCAGGCAGTTATTACTGACATTAGCATACATTGCTGTGATGCACACGAACCCAATCTCTTGACCTTTTTCAAATATGAATTCAGTGCCATGTGGATATAACCTGCAGAGTGACATTACAACCAGACTCCATTGCTCCATTCATGAAAGTATGATCCTAAGAGCTGTAGGTGAATGAAAAGGGAGTAAAAGCACAGTTGTTACCAACCCCAGTCTCCACCAAACCAACAGGAGAGCTCTAGACTTACAGAATAACCAGCAGCCAGCCAAGAGGTTTGAGCAAACACCAGCAGGATGCCATTCAGAGGAACAAATGCCGTTTCTTAAAAAATAGATCATAGCCTTATAGGGAGTCTACAGCTACCAAGCCACACTGTGAGTAGCTGCAGGCGTTGATTCTTCTGTCAAAGTGCATCAAAGGAAAGGAGGGGCAAAGGGGAAGAGCACTCTAAAGGCTTCCAGAGACAGAAGGTGGTCGTTTCAGGTTACTGCTATTGAAAGGAAGTATTGTGCATGTGCCATTCATGTTTAGTACCCAATTAATATTTTAAAGACATTCTCAAGCACTTCTTATGATTTTATTATTTTTCACCTCTACTGTTTTAATGCCCTCTGAGAACCTTGAAAATCCAATGTCTTTCCCCATTAATTTTGTCCTTTTCTGTTTGACACACTCATTTATCTGAGTTTCTTAGCAAGGCTTAAATTAAAATTTGTTTCTTTTCTTCTTCTGTCCTTGTTTGCGAAGTGTGGTTTGCTCCATATGCAGGAGATGAAATATCTTAAAGCAAACAGCATATCATAGGAAGGAGCTCAGCAACTGCAGCTTTTAACTTCCAAGGGCATCATCAGGAGATGAAGGATCTATCCCATGATGAGGTACATTTAAAACAGTAACAATGAAACACTGAATAATGAAATAAAAAGATATTGTTTGGAGATAACTTGGGTCCAGGCATTCTGACATTAAAATTTAGATTGCAAGCCCAAAACATCAGAGCATACAAACTTAGCTCCAGTAAACTAGGGCATCCATTACAGAATTGTGGTGGAGACACCAAAACCAAAGCTACAGTCCTGAAAGCCCTAGCTCATCACCTGCCTAACTTGAAGGTACCTGAAATCTGGATATATTTGTTATTTTACAAGTTTCTACTGTTTGTTTTTTTTTTTGTTGTTTTTGTTTTTTTTTTATCTGACAGATGCTTACTATAACCAGAACTGCCTCACTTAGGAGGAACTGATACTTTTAAAGCAAACTAGCATGCAGCAGATCTTCATCTGTGCCTACAAGGGGTCAAATCCAACACTATCTTTCACTGTACAATCAAAACACAACAACTTGGATACTTGTTGAGGGGTTCTGTAGGTACCCACTTTGGCAAACAAATTACAGGGCAAATGTATTCCTCCTGACAACCATGGAAGCCTAACTAGATAATTTTTTTCGGTAAATTAAATGCATATAGTGAGGGTGCTAATGCCAAGTGGTATGAACACTTTCCCTTTGTCTGAGAATGCAAGAAGAAACGGTGATGAAATAGCATTCAATAACCTTTCATTCAGTAACACAGACCCTCTTCTCTGGCTGTTCATATCTTGTAGCCACTGGCTACTGAATGTTTATACAAATATTGCAGTAAGAAGAAAGATAACACTCCTTCTTCAAGATGTGCTCAAGCTATGTGAGTCATGGTCTGTCTTATACTATCTCTTTTCTCGTGACTATTGAATTACATATTGTTGATCAGCTTCAAGAGCAAAGTTAAGATTGCTGTTGAGATGGCAGCCCTACTCAGATTACTTTATGATTCACTTTACTTTCCTGGTGCTGAAGAGACTATGTATGAAGAAAAACAGCAATATGACTATCACCCCTGCCTAGTTCTGCTTTTAGAAATACACTGACACACAATCACTTCTTAGAAAAGTTGGTTAGAAGCACTTACCATTAGGATATATTTCCCTAGAGTGGAGCTGGTTGTAAATAGAGATTGCACCTGCTTACAGGTCTGCATGGCATAGTAAAGGGTAAGAGTGTGGGATTTCATGCACATCATTTATTTTCTTCTGATTAGCGTAGCATTTTGCTGTGTTCATTGTGTAATTTTTGGATGACATTTGAGCAATTTAACTCTCCACACACAATACATGGGATCACAGATTAGTTACCCAGGGATCTTTGTGCAGCAAGTACCTTGCAGATATTTATATTCTTTATCATAGCTACCCACAGTGGAAACAGTCACAGCCAGTAATCATGCTGTCAAGAAATAGATGACTATACGAGAGCTAAAACATGGGTAAGAGTGAGAAAGCTGGTTTGGCAAAACAATAGAGGCAAAGAAGAGGGCTGTTAAGGATTGCCAACTTATCCTGAAGCATATATTCTTTGAAGAGGATATGGATTTGTTAATCCCAGGTGGTCAAGAGAAACAGCAGAATAATTTCCATTCATTTCACATGGTAGCAATATCATGCATTCTCTAAGCCAGTGTATGATAAAGTAACCAAATATCAAGAGAGAAAGAGCAAGGGAGAGACCCGCAAAGGATTAAACTGGAAAAGCTGTTTGTTGATTACCCTCTTCCTTGGATCACAAGGTCTAAGTAAACTATAAAACTTAAAATTCCATAAACACTTTGGAAAGCATGTGGCTTTCTAGCATTCAGATACAGATCATATTTCATGTAACCTTTGATTTCCTCTAGACTCGGGGATCAAGAATAGAACTCTGGCATCACATAAATTTGCTTTACAAGTTTTTATACCTCAAAGGACATTGCAGAATTATAGCCCAACCCTTCAGTGTAGTGAGGGAAGAATGCTTTACACATGTCTTTTGCTTAGCTTTCCTATTCTGCTGAAAATAAATAAATAAATAAATAAATTGCCTGCTTACCTTTGTTTCATGATGCAGGTGGGATATCACCAAACTTCATGCAGTCTCACCTTAGTAAAACTACTACTCTATCTTTTAAAAGTCAAACTCACAAATAAATCAACAGTTCCCCATTACTATTTCTACTAAATCATTGAAAGCTGTTGATATAATCATCTGTCATTCTTTTTCCTATTGCCTGCATCACAGAAGGGTTTAAGGACATGTCATCACCTTAAATGTAACACAACAATAAGGATTTAATACGTCTTTTCTATAACAATCTTTGGTCCTGAAAAATTAATCTACTAGAAATAAATGTTCCACAAAAGCCTGTTATTACTGTTTCTTTTCCATAAGATATTTTTGAGTAGTTAATATTTCCCTATATTCCTTATCTATCACCCACTTTTAAAAGCCATTATAAACTTCTAAATGTTTTTTAAATAGTTGCGTCACATTTTTTCATAACCTTTCCTCGTATAGTATATTCTCTTTCTATGCAGAAAATGAAATTGAAGCTGTACCAGCTACTATTGTTAGAAGGGGTCCACATGCACTATATTGTATAGGATTTCATTCATGCTCTTCTACTTGCAGGTTAGGAACTGTTGCTGCAGAAATGTTTTGTTCTTTGGGAATTAACTGCCCTCCCTCACAGTGAAGACTGGATTGACATGTTCACACAAATTTAAGCCAGCAGAATTCAAATAGAAAGGCAAGGGGAAAGAAGCCAAAAGTGACCATTTTTCACAAGTGCACAAACTGAATTTCAGTGCGTGGCCTTCACTCCTCACTGCTCTCTCTTATCTCTGCAAAGGACTCATGTTGTCTAAATGATGGTTATCCAATCTTAAATATATAACTTAAACAAAAATCTGCTTGAAGTGATAGTTTGTTCTATGTGAATAAACACACAGGTTGGTTTCTATCTATCTTGTCCTTTCTTAAATAGAACTGAAAAGTCATTTACTGAACTTCATTAATGCTCTTCTGGTAGCACAAGTAGGAATGGATGCCCCCTTTAATGATCCCACATTAAATCACTGTGTGAAGAGCGGAATAGCAGAGGTGAACACCAGCAGGGAGCATATATCTAGACATCTGAGCACTACATCCCAGGTATCTCGTGTCTTTCTTGGCCTCTAGAGGCATATTCCATTAGCCAACATATTTATCTCACCCATCTTGCTTGAAATTACAACTTGAAATTAGTTTTTATCATGAAACACACAATAGAATAAGATTTTTCTTTGTTCCTGTTTTGAAATGAACACTTGAGAATACTGACTTTTATTTAAAAACAAAACAAAAACAAAACCTTCATCAACTGTGGAACTAATGACATCTAGTCTGATGCAACTCTACACCCTTGTGACCTTCTCAGAACAACACAATAAATCTTGACTCTTAACGATCATCACACACAAAACCACACATAAGGCAGCAAGCCAGCTGCTGCTACACAGGGGGTATAGCACATCAGTGCTACCACAACCTTTCCCTCACTAGTGATGGTAACATCTCTTCTCTTTGCATTCCTGTTGAGACTTGGACCTTTCCTTGCAACCTGATTGAAACTACCTGGCTGGGTTCAAAAGTTATTGGAGAGTCTGAGGCACAGAAAGAGAGGTCTTAAAACATCACTTCTATAAGAAAACCTACTAAAAAAACATTCATAGATATGAAGATGAGAGTTCAAAATGTGAATGCATGCACACTGGGACCTTAGAAGCTAGATATGACTCCTGTCTTTTGAAGATACAATATATTTGAATTCTATATTTAGATGAAGAAAGGACTTCTAAAAACAGTTTAGGAATAACAAACACTAAATATAAGAACATTCTATTTGAATCTGACTGACCATTTTGCCTCCAAAGCACCTTTACTATATCCAGAGAGGAAGGATTCCAAAGAAGCTATTGCATATCAGGGCTTGGCATTGAGAAGGCTGCCTGGTCTAATCTATGCCTTCTTTCTCAGGTAAGTATTATTCTGCATGTGATGCTCTTTCAGTATAAAATAGAACAAGAACAGACTGTAAAGGCTTTGACATTCACTATGCTTGCCTTTTTTTTTTTTTTTTTTTTCCTTTTAACTAGTACCCTGTTTATGAAGATACAATTAGTCCAGTGGTCTTATTTGTAGACATTAGGTCAAAAAAATAACAGGATATATAGGGTTTCATGAGACTTGGGTTACCAATATGAATATCACATTCTGCATATTGTACTCAGGTGCAAAATTCTACAAACCTAATGTGATTGTAAGATTATTTGATGAACTACATAAAACACACATTCATTTAAAAAAAAAATCATTAGCAGGTCATGGATAATTCACAGGTAGAAAAACTGATTAAATCCCACAGCAGTTACATACAATGAATGGTTTGACCTGCTCTAGTCAGTACATGAGTATTGCAGAAGTCAAGTATATTGGCTTGTTCCCGACCCTTCATAGATTTTTGCATATATTATTCCAAGTATTCCATAGATTAGAGCAAGAAAAATATGTTAAGTTAGCAAGCTTCTGCAGAAAAATCTGCAATTACAGTGATTCGTAAGCCAAATTCTGAAAATTCTTTATAGGTTCCATTAAAATTTGCTTCAAATCTTTTCTTGAATAAGCTATGGAATACAAAACCAATGATGTTCTATATTTTTATTGGAATTATTTCAGGATAGTAGTTTACAGGTGCTGTTTTGAATCTCTAGCCAAATAAATTATTTTCAGGTAATTTAGAGTCCTGTTCCAGTAGAGTTACTCTATGTGAGTACTCCTATTGATTTCAGTGGAACTTCTATTACACTATCTGCTATGAAGTCTTATTTCTTTCTCATTTAAAATCCTCACTGCTGTGTTTGCTCATTTCATTTTATTATTGGTTCAAATCTTTGTGATATTAGAGTAACATATCCAGAGCAAATCTGAAAATGAGAGAAACTGCAAATCAGAAAGCTAATGATAAAGAAGGTCACTTAAAAAGAGAAGGCTTACATATTTTATTTGAAGGCTGTTAGGTCTAAAGACACCTAGTCAGTAAATGACACAATCTTTCTTAACTCTAATATACCATATAATCTGATTTGTATCCATTGTTTTTATATAAATCTCTTTGCAATGTAAGCTTAATGCTCCTTAATAATTAAAATTAGTTAAATGAAAAATAGACTACTTATAGGTACAAGAACTGATTATGTTAATTTAAATTATAAATGCTTTTTCTTCAGTGTGATCATGTATTTTCAAGTCTTTTAGACAATCATGCTTCAAGCACATTTGGCACAGAATATATGAACTGATAACTTTCATATGGTAATACGTTTCCCATTTCATGTAAATCTTTTTTTTTTTTTTTAAACCTGAAAGTATTTATCTTTTATTCATTACATAATCCTCTTTACATACAATGGCTATATAGAATATCAGTAATAATCTGGTTCACCCTTTTGATTGTTTTAGAATTTTCTGCAGACGAAAATTTGATTTTCATGTTTTCTGGCTGCAAGGCTTTTGATATTTTCCTTGGCTCATTTGCTGCTCACACCCAAATCATGAAACTCTGATGCAAACACATACAGGCCATGATTCAGTAGAGGTACTTCAAACACCTGCATTTAAGGCTGTCTGTGGCATAAATGTGCCTACTTGAAAGTTGAAAGCTAGGCAAGCACTTATGTGCTTTGCTGCATCTTGAAGAAACCTAGTTTCTTATTCAAGGCCATATGAATATGCTCTGAGATAACAGAATGTTAATAATCACACAGGTCCCATGTATAAAAAAACAGTTCATCGAAGAATCAGATCTTTATATATTATCTACAGGCTATTTACAATACAATCTGTGGTATTTTTCCAGCTTTTCATATTAACACTGTTGTATCAGTAGTTACTGTGCAATATATTTGAAATAACTAATTGCTAAGTGCTGGACTCTAGGATGCTTTAACAGTACAAATGGATGCTTGAGTATCTGAAAAACCTCAGTAAAAACAGCAGAAATGGGATTTAACACCTTTCATTATAGACATGCATCTCTAATCCAGCCAATTATTTCTTCTTTATAGTTACTAGAGAAATAGGTGCTTCTACAGAATTATTTATTTCATCGTAATGCTGGATATCCCCTAAAACACGTTTCTTGTTTCTCTCTGCTGACAACATAGTATCTATGGCCACGCTCATTAAGGCCATAACACTGCAGATGTCTGGTAGGAGGTGAGATGATTGCCGTCCCAATGTACCGCTCAAGTTTTTTTATTAGGTATGATAGACTCAGGAACGCCTAGCACTACCTGACACTTCAAAGAGCACTCTTCTGACAGAAGAGGATCCATTAAGGTGGACAACACTTGAAGTGGTAATTTTGTGGTAGTTCCTCATAGTGCTAGGCCCTAAAAGACAACACTACCTGAAATAGCTTTTGGTGGGTTACTGAATGCCTCGTAAGTGCTTGCATGACAGGAATTGCCACAGCATGTCACCCTGCAGACTGACAAGCATCTGAGCAGGAGGTGGTCATAGGGAGACCCTGAGACAGAACACCCACTGCTAGGCGGGGTGAGGTGGTCCCCGAGGATCGCTCCTTCACCAGTTCCCAGCAGATCAAAAACACGGTTGAATTTCTACACTTGCCAAAGATTTACTATCTCTATAGCTTTCTTTGACATCTACCTAATACATTATCACTTAGTACACTTTCCAATAGAGATGATTAACTGTGAAGCAGAACAAAAAAAAAAAAAGTTATTTGCATCAAGCTCTGTCCTGCTGCTTATGGAGGACAGACAGAACAGAACTATGCTTTCACTCCTTGACTTGCTCCAGTGCGTGGCCTGACTAAAATAAATATAGAGAAGGCTACCATTACACAGCAAAAACTATCAGACTTTGGACTGACCTTACAACACAACAAGAAAGTAAAATGATCTGAACAGTAACCAAGAAAGCTCTACTATGAATGAAAATGGAAGAAAATAGGTGAGTGTGAACTTTAAAGAGAGTCAATTTTTTTCTGACATTTCCTTAGTTCTGTATTTTACGGTGGAAAAATTCTAACTTATATTTAATCCAAAAATCCAAATTAATGACTCCAAGAACACCAGTAGAGTATGCTTACATATGAACAAAATTCAGAAAATTGTCCTCTAGGAAGGTGTCTGTTGACCCAAAACTTTGAGAGCTCTTGAATATATAAAAATCTTTAGTGCTGAGGGAAGAAGCATAATCTACAGTCCAGATAAAATGAACTATTAACACTAGTCCAAACATCACAACTCCATCGTATTCATTATCCTGTAGTCTATTACCAATAGATGCTAGATGATAGCATAGACAAATACATCAGAGGCTTCCTAACCATTTGCTAGAGGAATGGTGATTTGTCCGGCAGTCAATTCTATCAGAGTGACCATAGTTTTAGAACTTTTTTTTTTTTCTTTCCTAGTGCAAAAACAGCTCACAAAGATAAGGTCAGTCTCTTAGAACCGAAATGTCAGACAAATCACCATCCACCTTGCAAACTGTGCTCCTGAAGGACACTGGTGTGATTTGTGACTTGAAGAGCTGTTTTTTACTGTTCATATTCCTGAGAAAATCACTGTGGAGCTCATCTGTTCCAGACCCTGCACTGCCAACACAAGGAACTCACAAAAGGCATGGCCACAGAATATGCCGCTCTTTTGTTCCCAGAACAGCACCTTCCAGAGGTCAAAGGAAAACAAGTCTGATAAGCTGATGCCAAGTCATACCTCACTGCAGAGATGGCTGACTGAAAGGGATAAAGTCAAAGATCTATTTGAAGCTTGGATCATCCAGGACATCTTCCACAGCCAATTTCTCAAATATAATGTAGGAAGAGAAAAACCACACTGCCTGGATGCAGCTTAAGAGACTGAAAGGATTTCTGGGACTGTTTGCTGAGAAGAAGAATACTTAGCTGAAGGCTCAGTCATTGGTTGATATGAACCAACTTTCAAATGTGAATAAACAAATTTTTATCCATTTCTTCTCCTGAAATTAAGATAATTATTAATATGGCTATTTAAAAGTGATTTTTTTTAATAGACCATTATGCATCTTGCATTGCAAACTAAACATTCCTTTAAAACTGGACTAAAATCTGGACATGTATAAGAAATTAGGTGATACTGTAACAGCTGTCCCACTTTTTAATTCCTAGGTTCCCTCTCATCCATAGGAATGACATTCAGTTTAGGGTGTCTAAATTCTGCAAATGTATCATTACCAAACTTACAAAGATAAGAAAGGTCACCAGGAGACTAGGTGATCATCTAGATTAGTAGAGTGAAATGCAGCTAAATATTTGGCCAAAACAGGGCTCCAGACAGGTCATGAGCAGTGAAACACCATCATCACACTTCCTTAAGAGAATGCTCACAGGCTGAAGCAGTAGGGTTCAGGGGGCAAGCGTTTGGCAGCAGCATCTTGTTTCATGCTCCTAAGTGCATTTATGGTATTTATGTGACTGAAAAATCATTCCTGTCCTTCCTAGCACTTAAAAAAAAAATACATAGAGTAAGCCACCTACAGTAGGAAATATTTCTTACCTGAATCTGGCCTAATTCTGTCTATTCAACAGACAGATCAAAAAAGGCTAGTTGTACCTTTAAAGTTAGTACCAACATTACTGTCCAATATTCACTTAATTGGGTCACACGCAACCATGCCAACTGACAAGCATAATTTGGTTACACAGAGACTGTTCTGATTTTGCCCCTATTGTATTTGAAGCAGATATTTCTGTAAAGGTCACCAGTTTATTGCATAATGATAAGGTGCATCAGTGCCTCCTATAAGAGACATAGCTAATATCTGGTGGATTCTTTCTCAAATTGCCTGAATTTAATGTCTCTCTGTGGAGGCAGAAGTCAGCCACTTCACCACAGCATCTGAAACAGTCACAACTACAAAGTTTTTTTTAGACTTGTAAAGCTCTCAGAGGGAAATATCATCTTTATATTACAGATGGAGAACAGGGGCACAGGGAAATGGAGATGAACCAGTCTATGCCACAAAGGATAGCTGAGCCTTAAACAAAAACTGACCCTAGATTATTAAATTCAAATCCAGTACCTTAGCCACTGGGACCATCCTCCCAGCTGCAAAAATGATTGCATATTAATTAAATAAAAGCTATTAGATGTGCAAGTCTTCCTTATGCACCCATCAGTGAGATTAGCAGGTTTAAATATTGTGTGTCACTAATCTTCAGAGAAGAGTGATTTAAATATATTACCTCATCATATATACAGACATCTTTTCCATTATCATTTTAGCAGACTTTAACAAATGGAGGCTAGGTGGAGGATAGAAAAGTGTGTGTTCACATTAAAACCGCTTTTCTGAGAGTCTAGAAAAGCACTGGCTGAGGATCTGTTTTCAGTATCTTTGATTTCAATGTACTATTAAAGGTTTTCCCACCTTCTTTTATATTTAGGCACTTTAGCTGTTAATACATTATCAGGTTTCAATCCCAATAAAGTTATCTCATGAGGTCTGAAGTAATTTAATTATTTCCACTATAATTAGTTAAAACTAGTTAAATAGCGATCTTTGAATACAGGTACTTAAAAATTGGGTATTTTTAGTTCAATTCCTCCCTGGCAAAAATATAAAATTTTGAAGCCATCAGAGTTGTTAAAATACAAACACACGTCCAAAATAAAGCTTGTGGAAAGCCTAATAAGATATATCTAAAAAAAATTCAGATCATGGCTATTGAAATATTTCCCTGACAAAATCAGCATTTCAGCCTAGGAACAGCACTGATTAAAACGCATTAAAGATGGATGTTTCAGCAAAATTTGGTTTTGAAGTTTTAATAATGAGAAAATCTCCTAAAACTTCGCTCTTGACTTTGTAGATTTTTCTTGTAAAAGATATTAAAACTCAACAACTGTAAAGGAACAAACTATAAACCAAATAATGAGGACACAAGCTGAAGATACTTGACCGAAGAAGGTGGGGGAAAAAACACAAAGACATGGCTTTACACTTCATTTCTAGTTCCTTGACTTTCCAGTTACCAGCATTACACTGTAGAACAGCCTGAGGTCTGCACTAAATTGTGCCTAGCTGCCTGTAGTCTGGAAAAGCAGGTCTAGCTACAGGAGACTGATGGAATGCAAATATCCTTTATGATAAGCCTTTCATCTGACAGTTTCCTCTATACAGAGAAAAATCTTGCCTCGGCAGTTAAACCAGCTTTAAAGGCCTTCTGTGAAGGGAAGTTAGTGAAAGACACTGAAAAGCAGTGCCCTCTGTACAGGCAGACATGACAAGGACACTGACATCTCACTCACAATAAATGCAGGAGGGTTTAACCAAACAGCCCTCCTCTTCTTTTTGCTTTTCTTTTTTTCCCCTAAATCAATCATTTTGTGTCAATCAATAGGTCAATCCCCAAGCACAGTTTTAACATTCTAGGGAAAGTAATTCAGCTTATCAGTGTTGCATACATGCGTTTGTTTGTTTGCTTATTTTGTTTTGGTTAGGTTGGTTGGTTTTTTGTTTTGCTGTTGTTGTTTCTTTGTTTTGTTTTTAACTCCTGGTGTGTTTTCCTTTAGGAGTTAGCACACTGTAACAGCAATTAGTATATATGCTTAGATACTGTCCATGTATAACATAAAAATACATGTATTAGTTACCTTGTAAAAGACAAACTGAGAGAAAATGTTGAACCACAGACAGGATCCCGTTTCATTGTTAGCTATGGAAAAAGTGGAAGCGGTTTTTGCCCTGTTTACATTAAGTTTTTAATCCATCTGTAAGATACTATAACATAATTGGAGAGAAAGCAAATGCCATTGCCTAACCAAAAGCAAACTAAGTTAGAATAATTGAATTGAATTTCCATCCAATCTCACTAACGGGTATCCGCACCATAATTTATGAACATTTCATTTTGAAATATTTATTGCAATTTTTAAAGGTGGATTGGTAAAGATCACTTCAGCTCTCCACATTACTTCTCTAATGCTCAAGCTTTAATTGAGTTTATCCATCAATGTCATACACTGTTTGGAGAATGGATGCAGGGCTAGAACTGTTAGCACTGTGTATGGAAGGGCCTTTGATTTAATTAACAATAGTATCTCTGTAGAGAAGTTAAAGGCTATATTCATTCTGTTCTAATAAATTGGATTCAGGCTCATTGTTTGGATAGAGTGTGGTGAATGATGTTCAGGTCTATTTCTTAGAAGTGTCTGGCATGAAACAGTGATAGGTTGCAGCAGGGTAGTAAGTTTAAACCATTTAAAAAATGATTACCTTACCTTATTAGAAATGAACCAGTAGTACTATGCTATGCATTTCTCAATGAAACACGATTGTTTTCATGGCTGCTTTCACCTGCAAGGATGACAATTTAGTTTAAAAATGCCACTGCAAATATAGGTATGGACTTCTGTCTTGAATGCATGAGATGCTATTTGTTGTTTTTGCTTTGGCAGTCAACTCACTGGAAAGGCAGAGTTAAGATAATCACTCATGTGAGGTATGTAGTCAAAGGAGACCAAGATACTTTGAATGTTTTTTTTGATGTTGCCAAATGAGCCTCATTCAGCTTCATCATTTTCACTACACTTTAATTTATTTCACATTTTGTACTCCACTGAGCATCTTTAAAATGGTAGGTTTTGTTTGCTAAAAACAAACAAATAAGTCGACCACATTCTGGTTGACATGTAAAGCGTAGAGTTGAACTTGGACCATATGATAAAGAGAAGGTAATGCACACTTAAGTTCTTGGTAAGTACAGTTAAAAACCCAGCACAGGTGGAACTGTTTTCCAATATCTGATTAAGGTACAGAATGCAACACTAAAGGAGTGCATGATAAAATGTATCCTCTCCTTTTCAGAGTGACTTCTATCTAGTGTCAGAGAACTGTATTTTGTGAGCCATATAGTTATTGAAACACCGTTAGAATATACTTTCTGCATCTTAGGTGATGCCTATACATTTTGTCACTTTAAATAATAAGATAGAAACATGTAGGAAATAGTGCTCTAGAGGCAAAAGAGAGACACTGTCTAACTAAGGCCCTGTGCTCAGTTGAATTACACCAACTGTGAGAGTGGTTCTTGAACACTCAACAAGAGTTCAGATAACACATGTAATCATAGGGTTAAATCCATGCAAACATATTCACCTCAACTTTATTTGCAACTAAATCTATAAGCAAATCTTCTGAGACTAACTATAAATTTCTGCCCTGGAATGCTTTTTAAACCAGTCAGTAGTGACGTAACAGATTGCAGCAGGGAACAGGCAGTACCAACAGATGACAGAAGCAGCAGTAACAGCAGCAGCAGTGGTTGTTCTAATTTTAATCCAGAAATCTTATGTTTTTATGTCAAACAATGAGGAGCAAGAACCTTGCAGAAAGATAAATGGAACACACTATTTCTGAAGTAGAAATACACTGATCAGTACCAAAAGGGAGGACTGGTGGTTTTAAACAGAACATGCCAACTGAGAAAAGAGCAAGAACCAATGCTAAATGTTTCAGCACGAGCTGATAGGAGATTCTGAAGTACTGATATTACCTTTTATCTTCCTAGACTATGTGAGCTAGCAAATAAGCAGCAGGACAACATCAAAACCAAAAAATACTATTCAGTAGAGAGGACAAAGATCAAAGTAGTCTTTAATGTATTTTATCATTGTTTCCTACTGGTAAGTATTATTAACTGGAAGCATAATATGAAGGCATGAAAGCAAAACAGTCATGCATCTTCCACTGAAAGACCATCACATAGAAGTTAATTAGAGCATCTAACAATGTACTAGCATAAGTTTAAAGAAAGCTGAATCCTCTGTGAGTGGTTCGCTTTGTTTTGCTTTCACTTGGAAATAAAAATAATAGAACATAAGATGTCACCATCAATAAACAGAGATGATTAAATGTCTCTTATTAAAGATGATAATATTTCACATACTATAGAAATACTATTTGAATTCAGTAGTCAGATGAATAATCCTCAAGTCAGGCTAAGCACTGCTCAATTCAATATAGCTGTAATGAAGTAACAGTAAGAATTATCCATGTAAAAATTCTCCCCTGATGGCAAAGTAAGGTCAGTTTTAGTCCCCAGAAAAATAATAATGTAATCGCTGTGCTGCACTTAACTACCATGACACCTGAAACAGGAAAAAAAATAAACACTATTTTACATGGTATTCCATAGACTCACTTTTCTATGGGAAAGGCACATGGAGAAATCATGAATCTATTTAAATGCATGAAACTAAGGAATGTTTAGTATCTCAAGCAGTATAATCAAACATTATACATATATTAAAAGTATTTTTTATTGTCAAAGTTTACCTTCTTGTTGGCTGCACGTCTCTTCCTCTTTTTTGAAGATCGTTGACGAAGCATTTCTTCTAAAAAAAAAAATAGAAACAGAGATATGAGAGACTTTTATCTTTTTTAAATAAATGTTCCATGATTCAGGAAGGAAGGAAATGATTAAGGTCATTATACACATTTATTTAGGGAAGATCTTCAGGTAATGTAAACTATCCAGAGTCATGAAAGGGCCTATAACAACTTCAACAAGATGACTTCCCTGGTCATATCTTTGTAATTCAAGGTTTTTCAACTTTGTAAACCTGCAGGCCTTGAATTTTTCCAGTGAAGATGCAGATCTCCTCACAATGTAAACTTACATTGACTTTGCTTTGCTTTCCCTAATTGCCTTTAGCAATTTCTTTGAAAACAATCCACGGATGCTCATCCATTCATTGGATGAGGTCCAAAAGGTCCAAACAAGACTAGTATCCCAGTTACAGGCTCATCAGGCAAGCGATCTCCAGTAACCAGACTGCTGGTGCTTTTTGGAGACCTTTTATTTCAGTTCACTCCTTTACTCCCCTCAGGACACTGGACTGTAGATACTTTAAAGTTCTAGTATTCATTGTTTAATGCATATTTTTCATACAAAAGCCAGTTAGTAAATACTGGCTTCCACAAGGTTCAATCAATCATTATTTTTCTTAAGGAAAAATGGAGTGAGGAAGAAACACAGAACAGGCTGCCCAGAGAGGTTGTGGAATCTCCATCCTTGGAGTTATTCAACACCCAACTTAACATGGCCCTGGGCAACCTGGTCCAACTGCACATGGTTTTAGCTGAGGTTAGATTAGATGACTTTTGGTAGTCCATTCCAACCCTCTTGATTCTGTGACTGTGCTGGAGGTGACATGACATAGGTGTGTTAGACACTCCTAAACATTCAGCAACTGTGCAATATTTCCATTGTAATTTTCTAGTGATCTTCTGGCTTCCATGGCTTTACATGTTACAATATTTGTGCTGTCCCATTGTTATACATGTCCCATTGCTATAAATTCACCCAAACCAAATTTCCCCCAAAATAACAGCCATGGTAACTGCTCTTCTGGGTTAAATTTAATTTGAGCAAAATTGTATGTGGATCATTGTCCAGTAATTAAATTCACTGTCACAGGTAGAAGTCAGAGGTGCAATAACAGCAATAGGTAGATAATCATCCAGTTACTGGAAATAGTGGTATTTTTAATGGGCTCAGCGTAGCTGCCCAGAAAGCAAAATACGTTCCCTGAGGGCTAGAGGATTTGGGCTTCATTCTTCATAGTTCTGCTAATATTCTTAAGGTAGCATGGAAAGACTTGGAATAGGTAACAGAAATTTCCAGAAAACAGTCCTAGAAATATGATGCCAATGAAGCTTATAAATGCTGTACTTCAGAGCCCATACAGCACAAATTCAATGCTCATGCTGTGCTACATTTACTAACACCAGTATCATCTTGTCTGCAATCTGGATACTCCTAAGACATAGAAGCCACAGTCAGGCACCTGCCTGCCTTTGCACATTAATTTTCATATAAGATGTCTCTCTCTATATATATATTTAATGGAACTGTATCATAACAAATTGAGTGATTCTGCCTCTACAGAAACACAATGATTTAGGGCTGGCTTAGTGTTGAGCATGCACACGCAATCCCAGTGACTGGAAATTTTTTCTTTCATTTCACTAAGTTGCAGTTTAGATCACATAAGTCATACAAGTTATGTAAATTCACCCTGATTTAAAGTTGCATAAGTTGGATTCATTGTTTTCCAAAATGTAATGCCACATTATTTGCAAATTACTTTAATTCTTTGTTCCTCAATGCACAGTTTTGCATTTGCTCAGTGATAGTTATGTACCTTATGATTTACTATTCTTAGTTTCTTAGTTTATTTACTAATCTTAGTTTCACTTGTAAATAATACCATGATTATTTTAGATTTTCTTTCAGAAACACTGAATAATAACAGACTAAGTGTTTCACAGACAAACGAAAATTGCTGAAAAAGAAATTTCCTCTGAATACTAGAACTGATAGCATTGAGATACACTCATTCTAACAGAAACAATAATTACAACATTGATATTTTATAATGCTGCTTTATTAATTGGGATACCTGCTGTTTATAGGTACATGACAAAAACCCTTCATGTCTATGGACATGCATATGAGTCTCAATATTCTTCTGCTGTCTGCAAGTACAGTTTGAAATCCTGAGGCCTTTATCTGTAGTAGCTAGTTTACCTGAAAATAATAATAATAAAAATTGGCAGTTTATCAGCTTGCTAAGTTAGATTGCTATGTAATTCAAGGTCCTATGTCAAGACCAGTGTGGTTCCTTGTGACAGATTTTTTTTTCCTGCTTACTTCAAAAAATAAAAAATAAATATTCAGACTTAATAATTCTGTTAGAGGTCAAGACTGAGAGGCAAAGCACTCCAAAGGGTATGCAATAAAACAAAGGTATATGTTGCAATGCAGTTCGGGTCCCTTAGGCACAAAATGGATCTTTGAATGCTGCCTTGCATGACATGCATATACACTGATCTTTTTCCTTTTCTTTCCTTCTCATTTGTTGTTGCTCCCCAGCCAAAAAGACCCACTTTCTTTCGTGTGAAAAAAGCCAAACTCTGTGACTGAATCAGTTTTCTCCCACAGCAAATAAGAATGGTGGTATCAAAACAAATCTATCTACTCCGGCACCATCTCCCCAGTGACCCTGGTACTGACCAACAGTGGATATACAGTTGAAGTATAAGAACAAAGTGAGCATATAGCGGGGAGAACAAAACAAAAAACAACAACAACAAAAAAAACTCAGCTCAGGGATAAGTGACTTGCATCTCAAAGGCTTCTAAAACCGGAAATGGTGACTGATGTACATTGGGCATTCAAATCAGGAGGAACTGAGACTCTATCAAGCCCAATGGAAAACTGGACCAAGAACCGAATTAGTAAAAAACTTCCCATTTTAAATTTTGTTCTTCTGCTCTGCACTAAACATGGATAAGATACATGAAGCAAAAAAACACATAAGATCACTGTGATGATAAATTCATTATGGTTTGTGAAGCAGTTCAATACTACCACTACAGAATATAACAAATGAGCACACGAGAAAATTAGTAATTTTGTACTCTGTAGGGTCTGGATGGCAAAGTAAATAATGATTAGAGTCATGTACCATATAGTCCAGTATAATAAAATAAAAAAAAAAAAAAAAAAAAAAAAAAAAGAATTAACCCCATGGTGAACACTGTACAACTGTGTATAAATGCATATATAAACCATAAACCATATATACATATAGAATGTAAAAGGCAGAGGTCCTGCAAGAAGAAAAAAACTCCACAAGATCTGGCAATTAAAACCTTTCCAACTGTACCTTAACTGAACAGCTAAATAAAGTCTCTATAGATTTTGTCCTGCATTCTGACATTCCAAAATTTGATATTCTATTTTTTTGCACTTTTTGTTAATGTGTTTCTCTTTGTTTTTTTTTTTTTTTTTTCGTCCCCCCCCCCCCCCCCGGTGTACTCAGGTTGACTTCATCATCTTCCATTTAGGTTCCAAGACTTTTTAATGTACCCAGTAAAATAATATATTATAACAATATAAAACTAGGCACTCCTTTTCCTACAATTGATTCAGAAACAAATCGCAATAGATAAGCATAACACTGTCTAGTGGCTTCCAGAGAACAATGAAATTTACTCAGTGAAAGCTCAGATACTTAAATTCTGAAGAGCTAAAGTGTTAGAATACTAAGCAGATGACATCTGTTTTACACACACACAAGCGCAAAAAAAAAAAAAAAAGTTATTGGGAAGATATTCTCCTTTATTCTCTGATAGGTTATTTCAGCATATTGTTTAATTCCTTAGTAACACTTTAACAGGCATACAGAAACCTCCAGACTACTGAAGTCTACTTAAGTGTTATGTCAGACCCTACACTGCTTAGACTCTGTGGAACATGCTACATGCAAGATCAGTTTATAGAAAGTTGTCTTGGTTTCAAGGCAAATAACAAGTCATACAAGTCACCAAATTCCCAAGGAAGATCTAAGATGAATTTCAGTCCAAGAAGAAATGAAACATTGCTGAGAGCAATGACAAGCAGAAAGATAGCTCTCAAAACAATTTTATATGAAGAATATTGAATCCTTATTTTATTTACAGATATTTTGAAATTTGCCTTTGAATGTGTTTATGTATACACTTTCCATTTCCTAAATCACAGGAGAGTGTTTTCCCAGGTTTTACTTGACATGTTTGTCTTCTCTGAAGTCTTGCTTCACCCCTCAGGAGCTACAACAAAAGCTCATAACAGCATATTGCGAACTTTTAAAACTATTATTTAGACTGTTTTGGATAAAAAAAAAAAAAAAAAAAAAAAAAAAAAGAGGTTATAAGAAACCCTACTCATCAGGAAGCTGCTGGGTGCATTATGATTCCATATTTGTTCCTGTAAGATGTCCAAGTTTCACTCCCAGGGAATACAATAAGTCAGAAATAGCTATACAAGGCAGCAGCATCTTCCCAACCAGCAGCAACACAGAAAGAAAAATGAAAACTAGTCTTCGGTACACGAAGAAGCTAAGCAGCACCATCTCTGTGTGACTCTCATTCTGATACAGCTTCTAGCACTTAGTAAATATTTGTTTTACTGCCCTGCTATGGTCAAGTGAAAACTCAGGTTGCTACTAAAATGTCACCAAGCAGTGTTTCCAAGGATATACAATTGAAAGCTATGTCTAAAGGTACGATCGACTCAGCTGACCTTTCCATGTTACTGTGAATATAGATATTCATTCTAATAGGCTAATGTAGAAAGCTGCTGCATGTGTCATACCATACTTCTACCTGCTTTAACCTTCCAGTGTAAGTATTTTTAAAAGCACCAAAATGTCAGTATCAAAATAAATAAATAAATAAATAACCCCACTGAAAAACTTTGGCTATAATGAAATCTATGAGCTTTTTCATTTGCTTTCACCTGAAAAGCACTGATTAAAAGACTGAACTACAGCTCTTTGGTAGACTGCATCTAAATGATAGCACAATGTTGCAGTGGCCAAAAAGGACCTTACAAAATAAGCACGTACATATTCCTAACAGGTATCTATGCCAGAGAATGCAGAACAATTTACAGATAACACTGAACCCAACTTTAAATGATCTAGCCTGGGCATCCAAGTCTCAGCAGCATGAAGCTCTCGCAGGCTAATTTATTCTGCTAAAATGTAATTTATCTTGACTCAGTGAAGTCCCAATGAAATAAATGGTGCATCTTGTCAAGCAAAATTGTGTTCAGTGTGCAAGGGGCATTAGAGGCTTTCCTTCTGTTCATGTAATGCCACAATTGTGTTTCAACTAAGACATCACCTCTCCATCCTTTGCCCTATTTGATGTCAAAACTAGCCCTGATCACCACATGAAGAAAAGAGGATGGCTTTTAAGAAATAGAAGTCCCCTTCTATCCATAAAATGCTCGTTGTTATACCTAGTAATCAACGCTTAAGAACATGCACATTTCAAAAACATTACTATAGAATCATTATCTTCTACAGATGGCTGTGGACATTCTCTGGTTTGCTTAGAGGGAAGCATTTTCTGTGTAAATGAATTGCTTCTTCTTGAACTGTCAAATGTATAAAGCCTACAAAGCATCTAGAAATGATCCAATAATAGCATATTATCTCATAAACCCAACCTTCATCAGGAACAATTCAGGAGAGCATTACACTGTGTGTAGAGTAATTTAAATTGTGACTTTCTTGGTAGAATAATAGAGGTCTGGCATATTTACAACCTGTAGGTAACAAAAAAGCTTTCAGTCCAAAGGTGTCCCATAGATAATTTAAATAAATACCATTTTGCAATAACAAATTAAAGCTTGAAGACTTGGAAATCCTGCCTGGTGACCAAGTTTAAGAGTTTGTGTGCAGGGAGAGGGGTTGCTGGCCAAGGCAGGAAAGCAGACGTCAATGACTTTAACCCACTTTCATGTCTTGGAATTTTAAAGTTGGTCCTGAGCCAATTCAAGGAAAACATTGATTTCACTAGGCCATCACCATATATTTAACTCAAGTTGCTAGTCGGTACTTCACCAGAAGATGTAAAACATCACACAGTGAAACATCAGTCTCTGATCGATACATGAAGATCTTCAAAAGGCAAGCACTTGAAAATGTCTCAGAGATCAGACTCAACCTTCCTTCCCCAAAACTGAAATTCCAGTCTGAAAAATACACTGGATTACTCTTTTCCGTGTATGTGATATGATCACTTAGGTTGTTGTCAGTACATCTTCAAATGTAAGAAATCCACCTCTTTGCTAAAGAGCAAGGATGAGAAAGCATTCAAGACTAAGGATCTCAGGAAAATCAGACTGCTCTCGGAAGTAGTCAGCTGCTGCCGTGCACCTCCCCAAGCTCAGTGCCAGGGAAAGTTGTCAAACTGCAGCTGGGACTTCTCACAAATGCTAACCTGGAGTGATAGCCTAGGTTATACAGCCCAGTCAAGTCTATGCTGAAGCTCAGACACTATAATCCACGTTACCTTTCATCATTGTTTTTTCTTAACTCTGAAGTAAAAGACACTCACTTTTCAGCATGAGAAGGCCAACAGTCAGATGAAATAATGTTCATTTCTGGGCAGTGTGCATTTGCAGTCCAACATTTGTTTGGCAGTAGATGGTTTGTTATTCCAGACAGCAGTACAGGTTTCATAGACTCTCAGTAGGCCACAAAACATTGATGTCCAAGCATAGACAAGCCCAGGATATCAGATCCTATTAACCGTTACATTGTTGTTCATAAAATGCTCTCAGAAAACTTTTTTTAAAGGGTCTCTTGAGTTTAGCAAATTAAAATTGCTTTCATCCTCTGAGACTAGAACAAATAGATTCACGTTACTAAGGAAACCTGTCTGTGCAAGCGCATAGATAAGAAAATAGAAAGAAGGAAAAAAAAAAAAAAAACTTAATCCATTGTTAATAAGTTTATTTTCTCTCATATTATTTGTGGCACCCACCAAAAACGCAACTACGTTGTTACAAAGGCAGTCACTTGGATGACCTACATAACTCATTCATAGCTTTGCTGCTTATGAATCTTTGAAGCGTCTATCCAAAGAAACGTCAGTAAAATATTTACTTCCCACCTTACTATCCAAGGTTCTGCACTTATGATAAATGCAAGTTGTACCTTAAAGTAGCCAGAATTTCAATACATGAGCTTTTCAATACTGAACGAAATTGCTGCCGCTTTCTTCTTACAAAAGCAAACTGCAAGATCCCAAAACAGGGACAGACTATATTAAATCTCAAACATTCCTTAGGCAAATGTATAAGTATGTAATGCGGATCAAAGCTGAATATATAAATCCAAGATGTGAAAAAGAACAAAATATGCTCAAAGTGCTTAAAATCACTGGTGGACAATCTACCTGCTTCACATCTGACTACCAACTAAAAGATAAAGAAAAAAGGGCAAAAAAAAAAAAAAATCTTTTCATACTACAAAAAAGAAAAGAAAACAAAACAAAACAAAACAAAACAAACAAACAAACAAAAAAAAAACAAAACAAAAAAAAAAAAAAAAACAACAACTCAGGTACCTTTCTCTTAATATGCCAGAGCATATCTGTGCAACCATTGATCAATGTATATATAAGAAATATATGCAGTTCCACCCCTGTACCAAGAACCAGCTAAAACACTAACATATAAAACGAGAAACATTGGTATGTATTTACAGCATACCTATATACCACCATATCATGTTATCTACTGAGAAAAATATTTGTAGGTATAATAAAATATATTTCAGTAGACTAAATGCTATCATGGATAAAATCATCAAGGACTCTTGCACATAATTCCTTCTCTGAGTAATGTAGGATGGTATAAATTTGGAACTATACTGGCTGATCTAACGAAAATGTAATAATACTATTTCTAAATCTGTTCTGCTTGTGTCCTGAAGACCTTTGTTGTTAGAGCAAAAATACCATTATCTCTGCCTATATGTCTACCATTTTTGTGTAATACAGCCGTTGAGATTTGATGAAAGCTCTGTTAATTGAACAACATACTCAACTACTTAAATTGTTACTCAGTTTCTCAAAAAAGCTCAACTTGAAAAATCTTCCAGAGTCTACCTCAAAAACATTGATAATCACCTCTTACTATCTGTCTGCCAGAATATGCATAAGGTTTGTGGGCTTTCTGTCAAACAGTTATTGAATTTGTCCACAATTAAAGTTGCATCTTAAATGTCTGTGAAAGCAGTTCTCCAAATCAAAGAAATACAGAAAAAATGAATCCATGTTTATCATGCAAAATTATTTCAAGTAATTTTGGAAGAGAAGCACTAAAAAGAATTCCAATCAAAATGCAATAACTGAACACACAAGCTACAGTATAAGAAGGAATAGAATTTTTAAAACACTTGCTGAACTTGAATTGAAATAATTGTTAAGTGCTTTTTAGAATATTACACAGAACTTTAGTCATCTCATTTGAAAGATGAAATGATATACCAGGTATCAATACAAATTCAGAGTAGGGAGGAAAAAAAAATGTGCCTCAGTTGTCTGTGTGAATTTAGACGGAGAGCATTTTGTGTTAATTTTGTTGGAAAACATTTTGTATTAATTTTGTTATGTAGAAACAGTTTATACATTGACCCTGTAAAAGCAGGCTTCTAAGTTTATGAACTTTCAGTGTTTGACTTTCATCTCTGAACCTTTTTGTTCTCACTTAACCACTGTGTTGCAAACGTGCTTGACATTGAGCAAATTAGATTGTATGACAGTCTAACAATAATCAGCATTTAATTAAAAGTCAAACAATGCCATTTATACAAATAAAGCTCTGGGTTACATGAGGAATGAAAATGTTCCAAGTGCAGGGTATTGTTTTGGCTCTTCTGTCTATTGGATTACTGTTGGATTAGGAGACCTCCTGGGAAGAACAAATTTTAAGACACAGTTTTCATGACAAAGATGTTTGAAACACAACTGTTAACAGAACATGAACTAAGAGGCAGCCATTACCAGTAGGTCTTGGAGTTACTGAAAGAGGAGGGTGAAGACAAAAAGAAACATGGCTCAGTTGTGCAGATGAAGAAGCGAAGAACTGAACAGATAGTGTTGAAGGAGGTGTAGATAGGCCAGGTAAAATGATAGGAAAATAAAAGTTCTTAGTTTAAAGGGAAAGTACATTGTACAAAAGGTGTGTAGCAAGAAGATAGATATGTAGATATCAGTAGATATGCTGGAAGTTGAATACAGCACAGCTTTAGCCAGGGGATGAGGAGAACAAAGGGATACTGCAGAAGAGAACTCATCAAGATTTGGCACTACCCAGAATTTTAGGGGAAAAGGAGTAGGTAGAACAGGAGACAAAACAAAGCTCTGAGCTCCAGTGCCTGGGAATATGGTTAAGGATATGTAATTGCTTTTTTTTTTTCTCTATCTTTTTTAACATGACAGCAATACTTTCAATTCTAAATCAGACTAAAGATGAGCAAAGTAGGTTGGTATGTGTTATATACACCATACTGCATATGCATACCATACTATATCCACAAGGTTGTAAGTAGACCTGATACAACAAACTGCTTAAAACATTTTTACTAGAATGGAATTATCTGTAGCCTCTCAAGATAGGATTAATAATGGCAAATTAATTTATGCTCCCTCTAAACCAGTAGGCAGAGACATTAGCAGCCAGTATAGTCTTGATAATGTCTGACTTGCTTGTCTCCAGTGCAATAAATTTAGATGACGTATCCTCTATGCAAATTAAAAACAGATATCTGATCCAAAAGAAAATGATGCTGTAGGAAACAATTTGTAGGGCTCTGTCAGGCCATACTGAGTAATGCTTCCTGTGCTATGAATTCATGCAATATGAAATCCATCTAAATCAAAAGCATTCTCTTTTTTGACCTACAGTGAGTGATACAAGATTATATAAGTGATACGACTGGTAATAAGTGTTGTAATTGTCCACACTTATTTTGGATTAAAATTCCAATCAGTGGCAAGGTTAGAATAGCATATTCAGTGAAGAATTTTATACAGGAATGAATCATTATAAGAAGTAACAGCACATGATCTCTAGAAAGCTCAGAGGTTGATCTTGGTAAAGCATGCAGTCTCAGCTGCATACACCAAATGGAGTGAAAATATTGCAGGCACAAACTGTTGCAATGGTTTTGATAAATTCTTTCAACATAACCCCAAAATTCTGCAAGAGGGACCCCTGTCACCTTGCCATCCATCTTAAAAGGGTTAAGTAAACTACTTCATTTTCAGAAAAAAAAAAAGGAAAAATAGATTAAAAAAACAAACAAACAGAGGTCTCAGCTATACAGAGATTCTCATGGCACAGTAAGGGCTATAGGGAAAGTTATCGAAGCACAATACCTGTTCCCAGACTCTCTGCACCATGCCAACCCTGACGTTATTTAGATGAGACTGAAGGACACTACCATGGATCAGCTGGCTACAGTCCCTAAAGGACCATATATCAAATAAGCACATCCAAAGCACACTGACATGTCCCTCCTTCTTGCCTCCTGCATTGAGGACAAGTACAGGAAACAGTACAGTACCTGAGAGGTCACCTTTCCAATGCTTTCATGAATTCTAGGCATGATCCACCCATTGATTAAAGTCCTGCTGCATTACCTGAGTGCTTTTCCTTCTTAAATTAAATTTGCATTGCATGAAACGATCAAAGCCAGCATGCACCCCAGCAAGGTTCAATGCATGCAAGTGTATGGAAAGTAGGTATGTCTACCAGAACAAGAAGAATAATGGAGAATCACATTTTTCATACATTAAGGAGGAAAAAAAAAATAAAATCTCTTAAAAATCTGATTTTGCATGCACTGAGCAGCTCCTTGTAGCAAGTGGCACCTTACTTACAAAATGCTCTGATTCTACTGATGTCTCAAGTGCTTAAGGCACTACCATTTACCACTGCAAGTACAGCATTCTGATCCAGGGTGGAAGAATTAGACTGTAATTTTCCAGCACTTAGCTTTGCAAATCTAGACAAGTGCACACAGTGCTTCTGTAATAAATCAAAGGCTAACTTTCAAAGAAAGGAGGTGAGAAACAGATAGGCATTTCAAAACTGAGAAGACTCTCCAATCAAAACAGAGTATCTATAGCCACACTTGAAGCTAATGTTCCCAGTTCTCTTGCTAGCCCCACCTCAACAGTAAGTTTATCAGTAGTTCTGTGGTGGAGAATGGATATTAGTTATGCTGGGACCAGAAGACAAAACTGTCTACTTCCCAAATGTTATATTTGGAGTTAGAATTTCAATTGGATTCCAAAAGGAAATGAACAAAAAGCAAATTTTTGATATTAAACGTGCAAAATGTTACATATACTGATAAAAGCAAGTACTCTTGTCTCCACTACATTTCAATATTTATTAATCAGCTGTGAGCACACTGGCATACTGTCTTGCACCTTGTAGTGGATTGCATGTCCTCAAACTGCAGAATCTAGCTACAGGCTGAAGGTATTACAGTTTTCATGTCACCACAAGTGATTACATACACATAATTCCAAACTACTCGTACATTACTGCTGTCCATTATATTTAATAAATGTATTTTAATTATGACAGACTATTAAAATCACTTAATATTGAAAATATGACTAGCATTTCAGATATATGAATGGTTGTAGAGAGTAACCCTGAAAGCCTTCAGAGTCAGGAACTTGTATTCAACAATGGCAAAGAGCCAAAAAGAAATACAAAAGCATTAAAAAAATAATAATAAAACAAGAAAAATACATATGCTACTTCCTTGAGTACTGAAATCAAAGCCTTCAATGGATGTTGTACTGTTGGAAGGATTTGTTTTCCATGAACTTTTCTACTCTCCTCTTGAACCAACAAAGTTTTAGCATACAGAGTTCTTTACAGCAACATATTTCACAGCTTGTTGTTACTATTATTTTACAGCTTCTTCTATGTATTATTATATTTGAACCTATTTGGACAACTACCTGGAATCAAAGCAGTTTTAAATCCAGCAACATAAATCAGCAAGGCATTTCAGACTTGAAGCATGAACAGTCTTACTCACATTATGTGCCTGCTCTGTTAACTTCATGCTCAAGTATTTTGCTAGTATACAACTGAAATTTCATTTGTATGGATAATGCCAGAACAAGCTGTGCCTCTGGACTTACATCCTGCAAAATATGTACTAAAAAAAAAAAAGCCTTAAGTCTTCAAAAAATCCTATAACCAAATGTAGAAGTGGACATTTAGTTACCTTTCTATATTTCATTATATATATTTTTAACACTGCCAGTGGATTATTATTATTATTTCAATAAATGGACATTTGCTGTTTTGGAATGGAAATATTGCAACATCATAGTGCATTAGAAACCAAAACTGAAATAAGCTAGTCACTTATAACAAACGTAAGTGACTGCCTTTGCTCTGGCTGAAAGATGAAGATAAAGCCAATAGTGCAAATGATGAATAGGGTTCTGATCAAATCCTTATCAAGGTCTCTTACATCTGACCCATTTTTAATCTTAAAATGTCCTTTAGGATGTTATATGAAAAATTAAATGCTTTAATAAAAGATTACAGACTTTAACTATAAGCTGAAATACAATAAAATGTATGTGGATGTAATGTGGAGATTTTAGCATACATTTTGATGTTTTTAAGTCACAGATTTTAAGATAGTACAACATGCAAAATGAAAATAAGTTTATTGTATGTGATACCATTGTCATACACATTCAGTTTTAAAGGGATCCTGGACTGACCGAAGAATAAGTACAATCAATGCAAGCTGAAGCAATTTAAAGCAATTTGGAATAATATAATTTATAACACACGTTTGAAAGGGAGAACACCACTAACTGAAATGAACACAAACAGGTCTTGTGGTCCAGTGGTATGGAAAATCTAAAACACATTCATATAGGATTCTTTCTTTCTCTCTTTTTCCTGTTAAAACACCAAAAGAAGAGGTGTGAAACTGGTACTCAAAAATCACAAATATTTTACATTCAACCACAGATGTCCAGTTGTAGCCAAATCAATTACTATAGCTCTGCAGTAGGGTACACTAACATAATCTGGTCTAACTTGCATTACCTTCATCAAGTATATCTTTGAAGTGTTTTTGGTTGCATGGCACTAATGTTGTATCAAGATGTTTACAAGAACTAAGTAAATTCATATTCATATGATGGGAATTCTGGATTTTGATAGGCATTATGTATAATTTATCCATTCATGGTAAATGTGAGCCATTTGGCTAGATGTGATGCGGCTGTGCAGTCACATATTTTTCACCAGTGGTGATAAAGTGTCTCATTGTTGACAAGGAGAGGAGTTTATTCTACTTCCTCTCAGGACGCTCAAATATTTACAGCCTGTTTCATTTACATTTAGCATTTCTTGAGTACAGGCATTGTACAGTAATAAAAATTCACCTTGCTCTCCTGTGAAAATACACAAAAATCCAATGAAGATATGAAGGTTTAGAACTTCAGGCTGTATCATGTCCCTAGTAAATAGGAAAATGGTGATTTTGCACTCGTACATACAGCATTAGGTCAGTCACACAAATGCAGCACCACTACAGGAGCTCCTATCAATTAGTCAGACACTATTATACACCTGCTACTCAATATTCCTGTCAAAACTTGGCTCTTTCAGAGTTTTATACATCTGATCGTAACAGTACGTGTCCCAAAATGATTGAAATTGCAGCTTAATATCAGAGAAATCAGAAAAGTTACAGATACTCTGCAAACCTAGAACTGTCAGTTCAGAATTATCATTTTTGACTTATTCAATACAAGATTAAAGCTGTATCTTTTTTTCCTGTCTAACATCGTAAGTAATGACATATACCTGAAGACAGTGACAGCACAGGGCATCATCCTTGACAATTCAACTGATTACTTACTGGTTTCACATTGGAAGAATTCCTGTTTAAATGTACTTATCAAAACAAGTATTTATAATCTGAAAAAAATATATATATGTTTATGTTACCAGTAATCTTGATGCCCAGCAACAATAAACTGGTATAATCCCCTTGAAAAAGTTAACATTGTTTAAATCTCAACAGTTTCTGAACTAATATATTTGGAAGCACCATAACATACATTTACCTCAGGTTAACAACTCTTTTGGATCCACATTGACATTCTAACACATGAATTTAAATTTCCAGAAACTATACAAAGCAAAACATGTTATTGACATGTAACTATGCATATCCAAGTTAATCTGTAGGTTTTCAGGGAAGAAAAAGAACTCTCAAGGGAGCCTCAGCTATCCTTCAGTATTTTCTATGGAAAACTTCCAGTAATTTACTTTACACAATATTTTCCCATCTATCACTGTGTTTGAAAATGTTTGAGACAGCTGCTGATCTCATCTGAGTATCTGACAGAAGCTAAAAATCAAAGCATAATATCAAAGCAATTTGAGTAACACTCTTACTCACATATGCTCATTAGAAGAAAAGATCATTGCTTCTCCAAAACTGGAATCTCTGAAAAAAAAAAATGTGGGTATGCAAGTATCTGCCTATGTGGGACCTACCTGGTGGGATTAACTACCCATCATATTTGAGAAGTCTTGGCAGTCAGGTGCAGTCCCCAGTGAATGGAAAAAGGGAAACATCACTCCCACTTTTAAAACTGTAGAAAGGAAGTCCCAGGGAACTAGACACCAGTCAGCCTCACATCTGTGCCTGGGAAGATTTTGGAACGTGTTTTTCTTGAAGCTATATTAAGGCATATGGAAGACAGGGAGGTGATTCAAGACAGCCAACATGGCTTGACCAGGTGCAAATTGTGCCTGACCAATCTACTGGCTTTCTATGATGGAGTGACTACATTAATGGACATGGCAACTATCATCATCTATCTGGACTTCTGTAAGACATCCTTGTCTCTAAATTGGAGAGAGGTGTGTTTGAAGGGTAGGCTGTTTGGTGGATAAGCAATTGCCTGAACTGACACATCCTGAGAGTAGCAGTCAACGGCTCAATGTCCAGGTGGAAAAATAATACTGAATGATGTCCCTCAGCGGTCTGTACTAGAACAAGTATTGTTTAATATCTTTATCTATGACATATAGACAGTGGGAATGAATGCACTCTCAGCAAGTTGCAGATGACACCAAGCTACCTGAGTGCCATAGCTGATATGGTAGAAGGAAGGGATGCCATCCAGAGGGACTCTAAGAGGCGGGCTCAAATGAACCTCATGTAGTTCAGCAATGCGAAGTACAAGGTGCTGCACCTGATTCAGGGCAATCCCAAACATCACTACAGACTCAGGAATGAACAGATTAGTGGTGTGACACCCAACAGATAGTGGGTGACATTGGTAGTAAGAGGATGGTTGGACCCGATGATCTTGGAGGTCTATTCCAACCTTTATAATTCTATGATTGAGAGCAGTCCTGTGCAGGAGGACTTGGGGGTACTGCTGAAAGAAAAGTTGCATATCAACCAGCAGTGCACGCTTGTAGCCCAGAACACCAATTGCATGACCTGCAGGTCAAGGGAAGTGATTCTCCCCCTCTACTCCATCCTTGTAAGACCCCCCCCTGGAGTACTGTATTCAGCCCTGGGGCCCCCAGTACAAGAAGGACACAGACCTGTTGGAGTAGGTCCAGGAGAGCCACAAGGGTGATCAGAGGGTAGGAGCACCTCTTGTATGAAAAAAGGCCAAGAGAGTTGGGGTTGTTCAGCCTAGAGAAGAGAAAGATCCAGCGACACCTTACAGAAACCTTCTAGTACTCAAAGGGGGCCTATAGAAAAGATGGAAAGGGACTCCTTATCTTTGCTTCTTGCATATGAAGGACTTTTCAAAGTTCTAATATTGCACATTTAATCTTATTCCAGACAGTGGACACATGGACATAAGGCAAATATGCTAGAACAAAAATCATCACTCTGTGAAATTTTCTGGTTCGACTGTCAATTGCACACAGTGGATTCCCATAGTTATTTCAATTTTGAACTCTGTCATTTTAAAATTGATGTAATATCAGCCCCTTTTTTCCCCTGAACTCTCCTCTTTTTTTCAACGTATTTGTCATTCAAAACAACAATAAGTCCCTGCCAGTTTCAAATGAAAACACAAAGAGATAAGTATGAATTTCCAATTTTCAAACAACTCAAAAAGGACAAGAACCAGAATTTCTGACAACTCTCAATAAAACACTTAAGTCAGTTATCATCAAAATCTCTTTCAGAAAGACTGTACTACATTTCCATGATAAACCTTGACTGGGACACTCAAAGACATTTACACAACAAATATATTGAGGCTCTGTGCTTTTCGTCATGAGTAGTTACTATTTATCTTACTTGTTACTCATAGATTGAGCCTACCTATGGCTTTCATTCTCTACTGCAAAAGTCAGTTTCATTTTTTCTATATATTTTTATCTATTTTTTCTATAGTATTGGTTTCACAGTTGCTGGCAGTGTTACTCAGAAAATTCCCACTTCATTTAGAAATGGACACAAAATTCCCATTTTCCCCTACTCAAACCTGTTATTATACTTTCAAAAGTGAAGAACACTTCACTACACCCTCTTAATCTTTTACTTACTCCTTCCATGTTACTTCAATGTTACCAGTAGTTGCATTCCGGATAGTATCTCCTAGCATACTACTCCTCTCTTTAATCAGTATCTTGAGGAATGTTTCTTAGAAAAGCATAAAAGAGTAGAACATTGCAATTTCTCATGCATGTGGGAGCCATATCAATTTGCACCTTAGTTTGCTGTATGTAGTGCTGAGATACCTGTATCCAAAAAAAAAAAAATGTATTATTTCATTAATAAAGTTGCAATGAGATTCAGTTTGCCAGTGAGCACCATAACTGTCACTGCTCAAATTGTATCTGCAGTGGGAAGATAAAACTGAAAAATGACCCCAGGTAAAAATGTTGATGATCAGATAATTAACATTTTAGTAGTTCCCTTTCAAGGATACCTTGTGACTCTTCTTCCACAGATTTTTCTCTAGCGCTTTATATAGATCCACTTAAGGGACCATGTGATTAAGCAGGATTTGGGAGGTCCCACTGGCCACTTCAAGCTCTGTTTTAGCATCAAAAAGAAAACCAAGGCCACCTACACTGTGTTGTTTGATTTTGTGACCAGGATTTCCTAATATTTAAGAGAGGAGTTAGAAATAAAAAAAATAAAAAAATAAAAAAAAAAAAGTTTTAAACAACCAGGGAACAATGAAAAGCCAGAAATGAAAATATGCAAAGTGAAGTAAAGAGGATTTCAAATCCATTTTACAAAGCTGCATCTGTTTTGGCAGTTTATTAAGCTGCAAGGCAAGAGATTTTTTTTTTTTTCCTTGCTGAGATATTTACCATAAGCTAAACAAAATTATCACAGTGTCTCAAGTCACTACCATGGAGAGTTCAACATCAGCATTCCAAAACAAGAACATTACTTGATTGATTCATGGAGTGAAAGGCTGAGCAAAATCAGATCAAAATGGAAGCCATTATGCAGAGCTCAGACCTGTGGAGGAAACTTGCAAAGGGAAAAAATGGGTAAGGATAGTGAATTAATAGTCTTTGCATATTGGTGGAGAAAAGATAACTGAGAACTTGCCATTTCTGAACAGCTTCCAGGCTGTGATGGTGTGCCAAATAGATAGCATGTAGCTTTGAATCTTTTTTTTTTTTTTTAATTTTTTTTTCTTCCTCAGGAGGAGATGCATAATTTCATCAGGGCTTGAAATGAGATATGCTTTCTGTACAAGGCATCAGATGATTGAAGCAACGTGTAAAATGATGATCTAGGGGCTTTATGCTTTTTCTGAACTGATAACATGAGATAAGATCCCTTCAGTTGTACCATTCACAACTAATGAATTCACTACTGGAATTGGTAGATACATGGGAACAGAAAGCCCTTCATCTCTCAGCTAGGCTCCCATTGAAAACAACTCTCTCAGAACCACCTGCCAGCTGCACCAAACTAGGTTCCTTAACACCAAGACTCCAAGAGACTTTTTTCTTCTAATTAAATCCTCCGTGTTAATTTTTTAGTCATGGAATAAAGTAATCGGTGTACATAATACCATCAAAATAGTTTGGTAATTCAAACTGGACATTTACTTCAGTAGGTAAAGTCCGACATTAAATTATTTTAATGTCACTGAGCCATGCCACTGCTCATTCTTATTTCACACCTGCAAACAGAGTAGCTATGCAGGACGAAGCACAGAAGAGGCTGAAGGAAAGAGACAGAAGCAAAAGGCGAAGTCTGCTTGCCTGACTCATGCAAACACTTCTGCAGAAGTCAATAGAACTACCTTTGTGAGTCAGGTAAGCAGGATATGACCCCGTGCTTTTTCCCCTTGATATTTAGAGAGAAATCATTGCACTGTGTGTACCACAGCTAGACCCTAGAATAAAAGGTATTGACCTTTAAGAGCTTGTTCCTAATTAAAGTTACCCATTTGAAATCACAAAAATAGTTTTGACACCTTTAGCTATTCATGGATACTAACTGCTATCTGAAAAAGCACCAAAACACAGGCTGCAATTAAAAGTTCTTTAAAGTTCTGTTCTTTTTAAATGCAGAGAAATCTGCACAATACTGTTAAGTTTTCTTTCAAGTCCACTGAAAACATTTTCAATGCTGTGAAAGTCTTTCTTTTATGATCTGTCTACACTAAAGCTGAGAAAATAGTCCATTATAGAGTTTCTAGGAAAATTCCAACAATTTATATGGTGTTGTTCCCACATTCTCCCCCACGCTCCAAAGAAAATTAACTCTGCAACATAAGGTTGCAGGATAGGATGTCACATCTCTAAGAATCTACTACATATGGTTTAGCAAACTGAAAAGTAAGCTATGTCATGACAGCTTTCCCACAGCACTTACTTTGTTATCACATAATGTCTTTCTACAAAATAAGATGCTCAGAAAACAAATCAAGCATAAGTTGCTGTGCATTCTCCTGACAATAAGTGCAAGTCCCTCCAATATTTTTTCATGATCTGTGTCATCACAGGACCTTCAGTTTCCTATTAAAAGGCAGAGCTGTGCTCTGGCTCTTCACAGAATTTCACTTTTTTCACATGACCTTCTTTAAGAAGTTGTACCCCATTTTTACCCCATCCCACCTCCCACCAACAATTTTCTTTTCCAACCAGACAGGATTTTTTTGAAACTTTTGGATTTAATATCTCTGACTCTTGTCAAAAACTGCATGACTGAGGAACAGAGAAGATCAGCAGTAGTCAGTAGAGTTTGGTCATGTCAGGCTTCAGAATTCAGATTGTATTTGAAAATCACAACTAAATTAAAAATAACAATAAAATAATTATATATATATATGTATATATATATATATTCCAGAAAGGAGATTGGCATGATTCAGCCTGGGAAGCAACAGAGTAGCAGAAAGTTGATGTGTGAAAAGGATACTCTCTCCCATCTGAAACCAAATGATTAGAATGTACTGGGTGTCCCTGATATACTACACCCATCCAAAGAACAGTAACCCATTTTCACCCCAAAATGACCACCATAAAAAACTTTCTATATGGCCCATTTTCATTGACAACATCATTGATTTTGTTGTGTTTACATAGTAATGGAAAGCATATTCACTGGTCACAAGAGGAATAACTAAGAAATCACATTCAATGACAGAGTGGAATAATTACCTAATTAAGTCATAACTGCAGGAAATTAGGCAAATTCATAAAATATGCATGAATAATAGATCAGTATATTTTCCAGGCTCCAGCTCTGCTGTTTTCATATGCAATATGCATGCTGAAAGGGGAAAGGAAAAAGTAGAGTGAGAAAGCAAGTATGAGAAAGGTTTGTGTGCTTCATCTGCTTTTGCAACAGGGGTCCTGTTACTTTGCAGTATAGCCTTCTGGTTACTATATTTTTCAGAGAATCTGGGAAGCAAAATGTTTAGTCTCACCTACTTAGTGAAGGCATAGTCAAATGAATGCCTGAATACCAACTTTAAACCTGCTGCAGACATTTAAATATTATTCTCCTTATTAATGCTATTTTGCATTGCCAAGAAACACAAAAGAAATAAAAACCAGAGATTTACTAGAAAAGAAGGACTATGAGTGTCTTACACTGAAATTCCATTCAAAAGCCAAGGTGACAAAATCATCATAGAAACTTCTGGATGGGAAATAACAGTTAGTTGCCAGGAAAGATGTTTCTTCATATATGAGAAGATTATTTTGCATTTAACACAATACCTGCAACCCAGTGTCAATAAATAAAGCGAGTAAAATCATAAGAAGAGTAAGAGGCGTTCAAACAAGTGTCCCTAGATACTATGAGACTTTGGGGGAAGAGTCGAGATTCTGCAGTCCTTTTCACATCTAGCACACCAGCAATGCAGAAAGAGTAAATTTTCATATACTTACCCTTGGAAATACCACAGTACATCAAATACAGAACTTATCTTGAAATAACCAAGATATTCACCTTGGATAAAGAACATAAATATGCTTATAGTAGATTTCCAGTAGCTCATCACATCTATAGTACATCCTAACTTCATTTTCTCCATTTTTATGAATTAACAAACTATCTATATTTAAAACCATTATATCCATGAAAATATCCCAACAATTAAAAATGCAATTCAGCTAATTCAAATTCCATTTTTATCAAAGCAAGTTCAGTAAACTGAAAAGTTGGTAAAACCTTTTCTGGAGCCCTCAACTTGATTTCTGAGGCCTGTGGATTGCTACAAATATGTGTCTTGCATTTTCAGTGCAAGAATCAAGTATACAATCAAGTAAATCTCCAGATACTCAAGGAAAGTGCAAACCTAGGGCTTCAGCAATATAGCCTTCACACAAGAATATTGATACAAGGAGAACAGAAATACTGAACAACAGCAGGCTTCAAAGAAGGCCTCTAGCATCTTTTTCACTTTCTTTACTTTAACCCTGTAAACTAATTTTAGTTGTTCTTCCATGCCACAATCCTTGGGTTGCAATTCAAGTGAAGGGCACGACTGTGTGGAAGATCTCTCTGTTAAACATACTACTGGGTTCTACTTTGATGGGTTTGTTTTACAGGCATGGAAGCACTGAAGTTGCTACTAAACCTTTACCCTGTTGTTACTTGAGTTTATGCATGAAACCATGGTAAAAAAAAAAAAAAAAAAATTAGCCTTGTGAAGTGTTTTCCTACCTCTCTTATCAAGTACCTTACTGATTGCTCATGATTGATGGGGAGAAGGTTCAGCAGGTGTTAATGGTTTGGTTAACGCAAGTGGCACAGAGGAAGGAAGTGGCCACAATTCCATCAGACTTGGTTGCTGTTACCTGTGAAAGGTTTCCTCCATGGCTGTGTGTATCTGTGTGGATGAATTTGTATTGTAAACTGAAAACAGAATTTCTGTAAGGTGTTTGTACTAAAAATAGTACAAGTATTTGTGATCTTTGCTTATGGAAATTGTTGTTTATTTAAACTTTCATGTACCAGAATATATAGTCAGGTGAAAAAGAACTTCAAGTGGAATAATCAAACAAAATACTACAAACTGAATTCAGCATCAGGGGAAAATATCTTCCAGTGTAATTTAAAACCTATCCAAATAACTTCATATAATTATGAAGAGAACTTCATTTGCATGAAAGACTTAAATCTGATTTTGAAAGTTAGTAATCAAACAAAGTCATCTTAAGAGCACAATGACTTCCTTTGAGACACAGGAAATGCAACCAAGTCACTTAAATAGACAACAAATATGAAACTGATTTCTAATTAACTCAAATGCAGACCCACCTTTCTGGTGTCTTCTGCTTTGCTGAATTCCATGTTGTCATAGTCATTTTTATAACATGTTTATACGAATTACTCCCTGCCCTATATTTAATTCATTCTTCTTAGAAGCAGATCCTGAAGGGAGCAGGTTGGCATTTCTGCTTACATGGTGCCCCAGTTAAAATAATCAGTAAACCTAAAGAATTTTAGGTTTAAGATTGTTAAGATTGGGTTTTATATAATCTCCTGTGATCCATTAATTTTTTGGGATGTACACAACTGAGGTGACAAACACATTTAATAAAAATATTTGTGAATATATACATGTGGAGTCTGGATACAGAAGAGATGACCTGATGTTGATTTTTTTTCCTTCCAGTTTCATGTATACTATTTTTTAATAGTTATATTATTCTATTTCCCCAAATGGCAAAATTCCTGTAGCATATAGGAAACCTCAATCAAATTTAAAAATGTATAGGAAGCATTTAAATTTATTCGTGTGTGTGTGTGTGTAAAAGTCTTTAATAAATTGAAGTGAAAGAAATAATTGAATTAATCTAATACCTAAATTAATATCTTCGTCACACAATCCAAAAAGATAGCTAAGATGTCCACGCTCTTTCAAAACCACAGTTTCCAAGTGAAAAAAAAAAAACAAAAACTTACAGAGCATGCACAGTTTGTGCATAAACATATAGTTCCAGCAGTGAATCCTTTTCAACAGAAAAGCTTTTCTTTGCATAAGGTGTTTTCCAGGTTAAAAAAAAAAAAAAAAAAAAAAAAAAAAAAAAAAGAGTATACATATTACCCAAAATTATGAAACAAGTCAAAAAAAGCTAGTTGTGACTCAATTTGATAATATATTTATATTCAATTTGAAATACATATAAATCTGTATTTGTAAATCAAAATATGATAAATTCAACGCAATCATTTATAAACTAGCAATGAAAGACAACTGAATCTTCTGATATAATTTTGTTACTAAAACTGTCACAGAAAATCATAAAAATCCTGCTAAAGAATCTCTTCAAGTTTTAGCAAAACTTCAGTCTTAACGCAAATTTTCTTTTCAAAGGTCATGATCTTTTTTAAAATCCCATCTTCTTCTCACTACCATATTGACAAGCCTTTTCAGAAAACATTTGGTAAAACTGATTCTTTTTCCTCTTCAGACAGAGCAATGAAGTTTTGTGAAGTACAAGAAGAACCCTTGCTCCTTTCTAGGAGATTCTGAGCTCTTCTGTATGAATAAAACTTTTTTATCTTAATCAAATTTGTGAAGGCTGAGCAGGAACAGCAATTCAGACATCTATCTTTCACCACACCTCAAGATATTAAAGTTGAAAATCCATCAGTGTCTTCAAGAAAACTGGCTGGAAAAATGGGGCCTTCTACAGTGATAATTCAAAAAAAAAAAAAAATTGTTTGAGAGCTTTTAAATACAGCAAAGGATTAAAAACTGGATTTAATTCCCCTCCAGCTTAACTAAACAAATACCCTTTGGAGCATTCTTTGGAGTAGCAAGGAAATAACTGATCTGAAGCTCAGTGAATTTTCTGGAAATAATCTTGTTGTTTTCAGTAACAAATGTGTACAGTTTCAATACTTGAAACCAAACCCAACAAGGAATTCAAAGGAAATATGAACACTACCAGAAAAACAGCAAGTTTATTGCCAAGACCATGAATATGCCTGAGGTCAGGCATTCAGAAACACAGGAATGCACACAGGAGATGCCCTGGTGCTTGTGCTGCATCACAAACAGCTCAGGTCATGCATTTCTGGATTACATTTTTCTCTGAAGTGAAATTTTATAACCTCTTCCTAAAGCAGCAGTCAGAAGTGATGATTTTCTGACAGTGAAATGTGACTGTCACAAACAGCCCTTTCCGAAGGCAGCACTTCTAGTTACAATGTACCACATCAAAGATGGCAGGTTTATAGAGGAAAACATTGGGAACTACCATACTTAAATATTGTGACACAAACCACAAATTTCTCATGTTCAGGTTTAAACAGGTGTTCTTTTCACATAGTACAAAGAAAAACAGTCTGCAATGAACATGCATATCATATATGTGTATGCATACATAAATGCATGTGTTTGGCATGCATTCTGTTGTCCCTGTTACATCAGTAGGGTATGAATTATTTACATTAGTTTGTCAGATTGTCCTAACTGTCTTATTTCACCAAGACAAAAGTTAAAAAAATAAAAATAAAAACACACATGTATTATATTACATATGCTACCTATTAGTATCATTATTTATTTGTAAGAGGCCAGTTAGAAAGATGGAAACATTTTTGTAACCAGCCTCTGAAAAAGAATGGCTTTTTATGTAAGAAAATTCCAAGTACTACTATGGGAGTTTCCATGCTTTTTGTGCAAAATATCAGTTATACTCCACAATATTCTATTTGGGGGGCTTGAATCTTTGGGGAAATTTGCTTCATAACAGCAATTTTCAATAAACAGTACAGTCTTGTGATTCTGGTATGAACCCACAGTAGTGAAAGAAGAAACTTCTTCCAGAATGAAAAAGAAAAGAAAAAATACTGTTTCTAAGGTTTAGGGCTAAAGTATATAATAGAACACTGGTATTTAAGTTATTGAAAAATGATTATGCTTATTGTTTTGTAAAGTGAATACTGTTTAATAAGAGAAAATAATATTTGAATATTTTAGCCAATGGATTGACTAAATGTTTCTGGCAACAAGCCAATATCCAATGTACTAAGCCAGCCAGCCAACACTGTATCGCCTCTTAAAGGACAAGCTGGGGACCACAGTAAATTGCACTCAAGAGCAAGAGTGCTACTCACAGGAGGTAAATGAGTTGTATGTACACAGCCTGAAAGAATGAAGCTAAACCTTATTAAAAAACTTTGAAGTGCTGTCAGATGAAAGAAACAATGGCATTAAGTTTAATGGCATAAATAGAGAATAAATGATAAGCAAACTGGACTACCCAGGATTCTTTAAATTGTTTGAACTGTTTAAGTGAAAGTGACTGAATAATACTATGTCCAATGTTATTAACACAGCTGCAATATGCCTAAATATATAAAAAGCATTCTTTTATTTTATGTACTCTTCCTTGAAGATCAGATTTTTCAAGTGATAAATCCAAATAAGCTTGTTTTTTCTCCTCTCTCGTGATTTTTGTTTAGTTCATCTTGAAATTAACAGTCTGTAAATAACATTTATTGCTTTTAGACAAATTGGAGAGTTGTTAGTTCAACCAGAAAAGTGGAAAATTGATCAACAATGCAATGTAATCAATTTCAGAACATTATTATTACCACTCCTGATGACCTCAGAAAGTCCAACACTAGAGATGATCATTGGAGCATTAATCTGCTTGGTCTGCCTAGGATTTAGGATTTACATTATTTAATTAATAATTTAGTGGAGGACAATGAAGATGATCATGGATTCATAGAAATGTTCTGGCTAGAAGGGACCTTAAATACCATCCAGTTCCAAACCTCCACCCCGCCATGGGCAGGGACACCTCCCACCAGACCATGTTGCTCAACGCCCCATCCAGCCTGGCCTCAAACATCTCCAGGGATGGGGCATCCACAGCTCCTCTGGGCAGCCTGTTCCAGTCCCTAACCACCCACAGAGTAAAGAGCTTCCTCCTACTGTCTAATTTAAATCTACCCTTTTTTAGTTTAAAGGCATTCCCCCTTG
Organism: Aythya fuligula; assembly: GCF_009819795.1. Lineage (NCBI taxonomy): Eukaryota > Metazoa > Chordata > Aves > Anseriformes > Anatidae > Aythya > Aythya fuligula. The sequence goes on from NC_045562.1 coordinate 40,597,663, forward strand.
GCCTGTCACCACACTCTTATCAATGAGATCTTGTCAATGTATATAAATATCTTAAGGGAAGGTCTCAAGAGGATAGGGCTAGATTTTTCTCAGTGGTGCCCCGCAACAGGATGACAGGCATAGGAACAAACTGAAACACATAAAGTCCCAGCTGAGAATGAGGAAAAAATTCTTTACTGTGAGGGTGACAAAGCACTGGAACGGGTTACCCAGAGAGGCTGCTGAGTGTTCTCTGGAGAGATCCAAAGCACAATCCTATGCAACGTCCTTCAGGTGACCCTGCTTGAGCAGAGGGGTTGGACTGAATGACCTCCAGAAGGTCCATCCCAACCTCAACCATCTGTGATTCTATGAAGGACCTGCTAATGAAAGATTTTAGCTTGCAGTCTGCCAAAAACATCTCTATAGAGAATACCTAGAGAAGTTTTTGTTCCTAACCTCCACCATTACTGCTTGATTTATGCATTCAAGTATGAGGGATTTTAGCCCTAATTAATTTTGTCCTATCTAATGGAACCGCACATGGTTCTCATTACCCATATAGACATCTAATCCCAATAAGCTCTTCATCTTCTTGATAACTCATGGCAATAATTTCCATAGGCTTATTACATATTGGGTAGAAAAATATTCCTTCTTAATCTCTGTCACCTCTCTCTACACAATCATCCCTTAACCTTGCACAGTCCCATAACCAATCTTCTGCATTTCAGAAATCCATTGCTTGGCATCCAGGCCCTCCTGCTCCCTCCAAATTCATCTGATAAGCTTCACTGTCTCTGGCTACCGTTTCTTCTAATTGACCGAGCTATGACCCCAGTGAAGATATCCAACATGTTCCTTTTCTCAGTTTATCTCCAACATTTTCTTAGAATCTAACCCAATGGGGCTTATACATTCCACAAAGCAATCATATTTTCCATTCACCGATTACATCACCACATGCATCCTCAATTGATCATCTTTCCATATGTCTAAAATCAATTATTACTATATCTTTTTCACCTTTCTTACTACTGCAGAATAAAATTGTGACTTGACTCATACATGACATTTCATGAATTCCTCCTCCAGAAACTCATCTAGCTCTACTGAGTTTATCCCATACATTCCTGTGCTTATTCCCCTTTCTTACCTTCATTTAATGATTTTTCAGAGAAACTTTTTGAAAGTCTTTGATAACGTGCTATATTTGAATAATAGGTTGTGACTGAACTCGGAACTGCAAAGAACAAAGCAAGCAAAGGAAAAAACAAAGCTAACGCAGTGCATAGAGAACTGTTATTGACCTTACCAACATTAGCAATGTAACAGAAAGTAAAAGCTGCAAAAACTTCTAACTGGGACTGTTGTACATTAAGCAAGGCTTCATGGAGGATCAAGTTTCTAGTTTCTCCTAATTTTCATGCAGCATGAAGTTTCATTTATGTGGAAAAGCAAAAGAACCAATCCATATAACATTGATAGTCCAAACAGAACTCTATTTTGCATGGGCCCAAGCTTGCTCTTAAAAATGGTGAGTACCAGCCTACAATTCCAGTTGATAAAATCCCCTTCTCTTTCCTTACAGTATTATGTATATTTCTGGCCTCTTTGCTTTCCTGAACAGACTACATTTTTTATATTGTCCTCTTCCTCTTTCAAGTGATTGGTCTCAGTAATTAAAACTGAACTTTGTCACTCATTACACATTACATGAAAAGAATATGGTTGTGGCAAGAAACAAGATCAAGAAAGCCATAAGATCAAGCATGACAAATGTGAAGGTTATGCAGGGATTCCAAGAACAGCAGAGCAGAGGAGGAAGACTTGAATTACACCGTCATCCAAGGAAGCAAGTCATAACAGACATCTGGGTACAAACAGAGAGCAGCACTAATTTACCACTTTACTGCCTGGAATTCAATTCTTGTAAATTGAATAGAGCAAGCAGAAACCAACTACCGAAGTCTTTATGGATCATTCATACAAAACTCACTGCTTCTCAATTTCCACTACTTATTTATTTTATTATTTATTTTTAGGTATTCTTATTTATAGAAAGTAAGTTTTCTATTTCAAGAAAAAAAAAAAAAGTTTTAGATAATAAACTAAAAAAAGTTTTAGATAATAACCTAAAAAAAATCTTCTCTGATTGTGGGGTGCTAATTGAAAGAGTAAATCTAGCTCAAGTGGTTTTTGTTTTGTTTTTTTGGATGATATATCAATTTAGTCAGTTTTAAAAGACAATTAAAATATCATAGGCACACTTTAAATTATAGGTCCTGCAAATAGGGCCTATACAAGTAGACCAAATAGACCAAAAAACATTTTACAGACATGCTTGCTGACTTTTTTTCTTCTCAAGAGACATGCAGTTCAAATTAAGAAAATACTGTAACAGAATTAGCCTGCTAATTTTAAAGATTTCATTTTGCCTTTAGGACATACAAGCAAAGAAGAAACCTATTTAATAAATAAAGAGTATGATTCACCTTGGTTAAATTAGCAAAATCCAGAAAGGCCTTGATGTTCTGTATTAAAAGCAGGTAAACCTTCTGAAAGCCAGAGTAAAATACTATGCATCAACAAAGCTGGACCCCATAATCAAATAATGGATTAACTGAGATATATTTAGAACTTTATGTGCACATTATGTGCACAGCATCATTAGCTATAGATGGTCTTTGCAGAGCTATGTAGGCTTTGATATGACCTCATCTGGCCACTCACTAAAATGTAATTATATGATTTTGTCACAATTACCTGCGTGTGTGTGTGTCAGTTATAGGATTCAATTACAGCTGAAAAATATCTATTTTTATTTTTTTTTCCTGAAGAGGTTAAAGTGTTTGGTTTTTATTTTTAAGACAAATTTATTCTTTAGATCTGTAGTAAAAGAGTTCATTTTTGTACATGAGCACATGAAATCTGGCTTAAGGTAGATGTAATCTCATTATGACTATTACTGTGCATCTTGGGACAGTTTGAGGTATAGTATTTCAGAAGTGACATGATGGGTACTAAGTTGCATACTGTGATTGCTGTCAAAATAACATTAAAAGGCCAAAGTAGAGAACCACTCAGCATTGCCAATCCTTGTACCAGACATTGTGTTGTTTCTTGTTGGTGGTGGTGGTTTTATTTTGAAGTTTAAATTCAAAACTGAAAGTTCAGCCACAATAAATTCCCTATTCAGCACAGTGGAGCTGACCATCAGGAAATCTATCACAGAAAAAAATAAATTCTGCTGTTCATAAACAAAAAAAAAATTGAGCCTTATCCTCCCTCATTTAACAGCACATGATCAATTTTTAAATGCAGACTCTAAATCATTCACTAAAAATATCTATGCAAATCACGAAATCATACCTGTAGGTAACAATTAAAGCATTAAAATAGCTAGTACACAGAGCATCTAAAGCTTAGTGTACAAATGTTTTCTTCATGCGATTTTTAACTCCTACCAAAATCTATTCTGTCCATCCTTTATATTCTACTGTTTCCATTAAGAAAAAAAAAAAAAAAAAAAAAAAAAAAAAAGATGAATCTCTCCTTATAGGATCTGAGCTAAAACTGCAGTATTCAGCACGTGAAATCAGTCATTAATATACTGCTTCATCATAAATAGGATTTTACCAAGAAAGTTGAAAACGAGACTAGGGCCTTCTTTTCTTCCAAGTATTTAACAGCTAGTAAACCACCTCAGAAATATTTCCTGTAGAGAAAGATTAATACCAAGATTATGGTACATAATCTTGCACAATTATTTTGATGTTGATTTTATCTGAGCTACAGACTAAGTGTTCTGCACAAAGGCCAAAACATGAAGTTTGTTGAAGTCTGTTAAAGGACACAAATTCTCCTACTGTAGTATTTCTGTGTGGGCCCATTAATACCCATAACATTAACCACAGAAGAGAATACTGCCAAATTAAACAAAGGCTAGAGCAAACTAGCTTTTATGGAGCACTTTCAAATTTTGATGGACTAAACCAATCTTATCCCAATTAAATGATATTGTAGATTTTAAAGTGCTGTCAGTCATTTGACATAAACATAAATATTGTTACAGCAACAGACAAACATGAGCTAGAGTCCACTCTTCAAAAAACAATAAATTAGTTTAAAGTAAAGTTAAAACATGGCAGTCTGTAGTAGCTCAGTTTCAAAACAATAAACCATCTGCCTCATTAAATCATCAAGAGCACTCATCCTTTCCTTCCTCTTGGCTAAATCTGTTCTTCTCAAAACTGTTGAGCTGTAGCCAGGCCTAATTCACCGTCCTTTCAAGAGCTGTTCCTCCTCTGAATAGCTGAGCATCGTCAGCTGGCTTGCTCACTTAATAACTGCCACCCTTCCCTTCTAACTGGAACAGAGAATTTCTTTATTAGTTTCATACTCAGGAAGGTAAATACCATCTGTAGAGGGAAGGGGAAGTGATGGATGTTCTAATTGCCCTGCCTATCTTCCCCCGTCAGAAAATAAACGCCTTCACAAAAAATAAGGAATACTGCCAGTGATACTTTTCCTGATTGAGACTAGTGAGCATCTCCCCTCTAGAGAGACCTTTCCTGTTAGGTTACTCAAAAGGCTATGAATTTTCCCTCGTGAAAACTCTAGCAAACATATACAAATATGACCTTATTGACAGCAATCTTTATTTTTTGTTAACCAGAAACAGATTTGCTACACAGTCATGATCTTAGTGAAAAACGAGACAGAACAGACAAGTATTTGATATTTCCTAGAATTCAAAATTTGTCTTATTTCTTCCTGCAATAGACTGAGATGATTACATTAGAGCATGTAACCTACAGTAAGAGTCAAACAAGTCCCATAGTGGTAAATCCTACCTGGGAGCTGTGAACAGAATAGCAGATGGCTCACAATCTTAATTTCAATTTCAAAACAATAGAAATATAAGAATAATTACCACAGGCACTAGGACAAAAGCACAATAATTATTAGAGGCAGACAGTAAAAGGTATAGAAAGGAGTTTTGTAGGGAAAAGTCCAGTAGAGAGACTTTGGATTTTGTTGAGAAGAATCTAACTCCATGTAAATGCCAGAGATGATGTTTGGAAAGAGCTACAGAAGTCACAAGGTGCACACTTTGCCTGAGGGCAAACAACTTTCCTTGTATGTTTAGGACAGATATTTGTCTAATACCTGTTTTAAAAATTCTAGAATCACTGATTCCATTTCACTGGAAAATCTACACCAATGTATAAGTATTTTTACCAGTAGAAAGCTTAGATTTGTTTTCAGAAGTATGTGTGCATGCCAAAAAGTGGACAAAACACATAACGGGATGACTTTCCCAGCAGCGAGTGAAGAAAGCAGCTTACTCTGGACATTTTAGTTTGTACATGCAAGTATGAGGTTTTCTACCTCAAACATGGCATTGGTGATGCAGATTCAGTTTGTAATTTACTGTAAACCCTATATTCTGATGAATTAATGCCCATTTATTCTTATTGAAGCACAGCATTTATCAGCAGGATGCAACTTCAAAAGGGAAATCAAACAAACCAAGAAAAATTGAGCCAGTTTTTAAGAATAAAGGACTTCTAGACCTCAGAAATAATTGCAACCCTACCAGGCTTGACACCATGCCCAAATAGAAGAGTGATTTCAATGCCAACAGAGAATTCATTAATAAAACACTTCAGAGAACTGGACGTAGGATAGTTCTGCCCCACACACAGACACCTCCAGTGTGGCAATGCATCACTCATTAAATTCCACAAGTAACATTTCCCAACCAGTCTTAACCTAACTTTAGAGAACTTTTATTTTGTTTAGTGAACAAAATCCTGTTTAAGTATTTTTGCTAGCTCAAATAATTTTTTTTTGGGGGGGAGGGGGGAAGGGGGGGGGTAGATTAATCAAAATGGGGTGCACTTCCAGTTCCTCCTTAATCTTTTATGATGCAGAAAAGTCAGGCAGGAAATCTGGATCACTTTTAGAAAACAGCAACCACTGCCATTGACTTGGGGGATCTTTGCATGGTTTTTATACCACGTTTTATCTCAAATTTTGCTGTTTTCACCACAAAATTTACAGAGCTATTTTACTCCAAAAATGTCCATTCAGCCTGGGATGCATCCTTCCCTCCCTCTCTCCATTTATAATAACTATTGTGTCATTTAGTTACATAGTCTTTCCTTCATGATACTTCCAGTTCCTTTTTTCAAGACAGTGATAGATGCATCTGATAAGTTGTAGGAAAGTAAACTTGACAACATTTTCTACTTCTAACTCAATTTCTAATCTGTTTCTACATCGACTCTTTTGCTCCAGTTAAAAAAAAAAATGATGTCTCTGACTTCATATCAATTTTAGTATTTACAACCTGTCAAAATGATTCACATTCCTCACTGAAGTCTTAGCTCAGGTGTTTCATTGATCAGGCCCCAACCCCCTTCTTTAATATGAGTCTTAAATCAATCTCTCAGAGCTGGCAACATCCCTCACAGAAGGTAACAAAGACAATTTTAGTATAGATAAAAGCAAAAGCAAAAGACCTAATTCCTATTTAGCTAAGCGTTGATCAACAGTGACACTTTCCTGAAGTTTCAAGAGACCTCATGTAAACAATCAACTTGCAGCAAGAGGAAACACCACGACAAGAAGGTCTTTGTTGTGTCAGTGTCGGTATCAGATCGGATCGCTCCTTGCAAACAGGAGCCACAGGGGGCTGGCTGCCTGCAGACACCATGCAGATGTGAGCAGCCTGTCTGGTCCCCTACACCTCTGCAGTCCTGGTTTGCTGGCAGAAAAGGCAAAGCCAGATATAGGTCACAGCACCCCTCCATGGGACAGCTCTAAATGGAGCAGGATGGGGCTATTGAGCTTCAGAAATAACGTTTCTCCGAACATTAAACATTATGCTTGTTTTGGGAAAAAAAAAAAAAAAAAAAGTACAAAAGTACAAATCATTACAAAATTAATTCTTTCTGCAAGCCCAAAGTAGTAGTGCATTGCCTTGATATGGCTTTATATATGGTTTCAAATTCTGAAAGACCCAAGCAGAAAGACTTAAAAATACTAGGCTCTCCAATCCTGAGAAAAGCAGCCGTGCTTTACAAGTGCTAAATGCTACATACAGCTATGAACTCAATGTCAATGAGAAATACGAGGGGAAAAAAAAAAAAAAAAAAAAAAAATGTGATTTTATGATTCCATTAATCAACATGCTCCTTACAACCAGCCTTATTTCATTAACATAAACAGATAAACACACATATACATATCATTAAGTTCAGAAGAAAGGCTAGCCTGTATAATCTTGCAGTTCATCAGGTAAGGTCTTCCATATTCAAATGACCTCAGAGGTTTTATAGGGCCTTGATTATCACAGCTGCATTAAATATCCTCAAACTCTTAAATCTTCTCCTTCAGACAATATAGTTAGGCCAATTTCACATTTAATTTCTCACTCTTATGAAGTTTGACTTTTCCACCTCAGCATACCTTAAAAATTGAAGACATTCTTTGCAATAATAAAATAACTTCTTTCAAGGATATGAGAGATAATTTGATGATCATTCTTTAAAGCAGTAGGTTAAACCTTTTTACTGTGAAGTTGATGGCATAAATTATATCAATATATAAACGCTCTACAGCAGCTCTAATATCATTTTGTAACACTGACTTCTCCCAGTTGGTCTGCAACTATGCTGAGGTAAATCTCAAGGTCAGAAATTGATAGCAGCATCTGTCTCTTCTTTCAGTTATTACCAAGGAAGAACCTTCTGACTGATTTTTACAGTAGGAATTTAATAATTTTTACAGTAGGAATTTTTACAGTAGGAATTTACTAATATAGTATATATATTAGTAAAATGCATGCAATGAATAATGGCTCCTATTTCCAGAGGTTGATGGACAAAGATTCATTTGACTTTCATATTGAAATGTCATATAATATGCGCTTATACAACTACATTTTCCATTTCTATTTTTTTATTGAAATGCAAATGTTTTCTTGTTTAGTGGACATAAAACAAGAATAGTGATAAGATCTGTTTTGCCAACACATTTGGGTGAGCATGCTGTTGCTCCTCTGGGTAATTCTTTAGATTTCAAGCTACTCACATAAAAAAGCTATTCATGTGGGTAAGCTTTGAGTTATTGTCAATACATGATTTCAAGATCTGGGGACAAAAAAAGTCAACACCAAGTGGCCTGAGACTTGTAATAAAATGGTGGAAGCTGGTGATACAAAGGCAGAGCAAAGGCAATCTGGATTGATTAATAAATTCCTGAATTTGCAGCTGTTACAGAAGACATTTCTTCAGGCTTCCTGCAGTTCTTAATCAAGATAAGCATCAGCAAGAGGCACATTTGCAAAAGCATCCTAAAAACGTGAATAAATAAAATGGTGCACTTGTGTTTTTATACATGCACTAGTAACTATCTTTTAGTAACTAGGGAACTCCCTGTATGATAGCATAGATATTGTTTAGACATCTCCTGTGGAGATTTGTTGTCTGACAATACAGATTTTTAACATTTCCCAGAAGTCTTAGTAGAAAACATTGTGAAATGATTGTTCTATACCTCTTGCTGTCACACTTCTCTTCCATTCTCCCCCACACCCTGAGCCCCATTATAGAAGAAAGCTGTAAGTTTCAGAATCACATAGAAGTAGCTGAAAGTTGAAAACTTCCTTTCCTTACCTTCCTTCAATTGCAAGATATTTGGGCTTTGTGTTTCTAAACTTGAAATTAAAACTGCTCCCTTGATGTGTCTTTTATGACGTTTCACCCCAGAGCAAACACTACTAGGAACAGGGGATTGTAATGAAAATAGTAACAAACTGCTAAACTGCAGCAGTGCTATCAGGCATGATTGCAATGGGTTTAGGTTTGAACAGGGAGTTCTTATCATCAATCTATCTACAAACTTTAAAGGCGGTTACAAAGATGTTTACAAGACGTGTTTACAAAGATGGCAAAATATCCAGCTGCACCACAAAATATCACATAATAGTATAGCTGTAGTCAAAAAAAAAAAAAAAAAAAAAAAAAAAAACACTGACAGACGCAGTACGTCCAAATGTAATGCAAAACATTATCACTAATAATTACAATGCAGTAGTTATACTAGGACCAACATGCTCGCATGTACAAACACATGGAGTAGCATCTGATCATAAGATATTAAAGAAAGGATTTTAAAGGGATACAAAGAAGGAAAAAAAGATTAAAGGGGAAGGTTTGTATTTCACTTTAGGTGTCACAAGTCCTCGAAACTTGGAAGAATTTTAAAGCCCTCATATTAATTATGCTTATAGCATAACAAAGGAAGCTGGACTAATGGTCCTTCACAAAGTTGGTATATTAATTTTAACACCTGTTCATACTAAAGCATGAGTGGTGTTAGCTGAGAAACTTATGTTAAGTACTAATTTATTCTTTATGCCAACATTAAGGATTTTTTCAATGTTTAAGTTATTACAGACAGTTACCAAAAGTATTTTGAGGTCTGCTTTGAAGTTGATAACAAAAAGGATTCTTACCTTTCATAAAGGTTTGATTTAACATATACATAAAGGCATTATAATAACCCAAAAACGTATTTGTCAAAAATAAAACATTAAAGTCTGTAACAATATACAGTACCTGTAGTAACAGCTACCAACGTCTACTGAAACTTCATCAACTGAAATACATACGGCGAAGTGAAATATAATCCTCTGTTCATTCAAGATGCCATTTAAATTCAACTGTTCTGCAAACCTCATGTCTGCTCATTCACAGTGGTAAGAATTCACAGCACATTCATTCTAGTAATTCACATTCCCAGTACAGGGGGAAAAAAAGGAGAGAGAAATAAAAACATCTCTAACCACCATCATAACTATCACTGAGCTCATTTTGCTCAGTATTTAGAAGATTTAATTCCTATTTGATCCAGTATACACAAACAGGAGAGAGGGAGAAAGACCAACATCACTGACAGACAGCTGGACAACATGAAAACTAAAAACCTCTTTGCACATATTTCATTTCAGTCTCAGAGGAACTTAGTGCTGGTTTGGTGAGCATTAACTACTACTGCCACAGAGCCAAGCACACAAATATTGTTGTTAAACCAATATTCACTACCTGCTGATACAGATAATGCTAACAACTAATAAAAAAATGCTAGAAAATGCACACTTACTCTCAGAAGTTCATGTGTGTGCATATGGCATGCATAGGTAAAACTGTTTAATTCTTTTCCTTTAATCCCATCACACTAATAACATTCATCGCTGATTCTAGTCAAATTCAAATCACAGGTACCTTACAAGTCTAATTTACAGTCTCAAGTGCTCTCTGAAATCCACCAGTGAATAGTCTTTACTGTTCTTGTTAAAGAAAGGTAGAAGACAGATTTTAGTTACATACGGTACCATGAAATGATTTCATTTTTCCATTTGGAAAGCACCCTGTAGTAGAGTTTTTATGAATGGACTTTCCTTTGTTTCAATCCTTAGAAGAATTAACTTGAAAATTTACTTTTTTTTTTTCTTAATGCATTATTAAAGGATATTTCCATAGAATAAACAAATTAGATACCTGAAAACAACACAATATGCACAGGTTAAACTCGTTTACACATTTTTTTATTTTTTTTTTTTACAAAATTTTACACTTTTAAAGTTACAATTTTAAATTCATGTCAACCAACCAAAGTGACAGCTGAGGAGATTTCACAGTAACCATCAGAACATCAACCTCTCAACTTCTCCAAGATAGACAGAGGAACTTAGAGAACCTGCTTATGAATAACAAATGTTTTTGCTTTTAACATACACAGTTTTGCACCAAACATTATCTCTTACGATTTTTCAGAGGAAAGACACCTTCAAGATATTTGGCAAAAATCTTCAAATCTCTAAATCTCAATTCAAACAATGCAAATTAAATACTGTTGCATTACCTAAATTCCAACAGAATAATTTACAGGAAGTAAAACTGTAAATATTTAATATTATTTAAGTCTAAATAGTAGTTTTATTTTTGCAAAATGTCATCTTGGATTTGGGAGAAAAAGTCTTCATTTTGATGAAAAAAGCTCAAATAAGTGAATTTCCTGAAAACATCTTCTACTTTCCCTTGAAGTGGTAGTAGGTCTGACTAGTACATGGAGTTTTCCATTTACCACAGAAAACTTATGATAGATGTTCCCCATTCCAGACTACAACTAGAACTGGTGGCTACAACTACCACTACTCTCAGGAGTTGTCATCACCTGTTTAATAGCTAGAACACAAGTCAGAGAAGATGAAAGTGGTGGGACCTCATTTTCTAAGCCCCTCTCCCAGCCTAAAATAAGAAGAAATTCATCCTTATTGTTGCTGTTAGAAAAGCTGGTTTCTCTTTCAGCACAGGCTCTCATAGGATCCCATTCTAGGGCCTGGTATTCCGGACTTTACTTTTAATGTTTAGACTATCCCACTGTAGTATGGAGGCAATCTCTGACGTGCCCAGTCAAGGTTAGAAATTCAAAATCTTCATTAAAAAAATTTACTGTTTTACCACACTGATGCATGGTACGCTGCCTTTACTAATTAAATTAATAGCTACATTTGCTTACTAAGGAGATTAACTTCTGCATTGCCCTCACTAGATGGGTTAGTTGCTAGGCAGCTCTCACTGGAGGTTTGGCACTATTCTCTTATCTCTCAGGACAAAGCCTGCTACGCATCTAGGAGAGCAAATGCTACACTGCTCTCACTAAGAGCATTCATCTCCGTCTTTGTATCTCAATTGCTCTCCTTTAATTATTTTAATCACTTGGTGCATTCTGGTGTTGCAAGCCTATTTAATCTGGAGTATATTTTGACTTATGTGCTACAGAGTTGCTACCATTTTCTCTCCCTTGTCAGTTTACAACTTCAAACCTCATTCCAAGTCATATGTGAAGGTCTTGTGCACCAAACCATGCCATGTCTATTACTGGAGTTACATTCAGTCTGATATTTAAGCCCTTCTCAATATTTTTCTATCCACTGGTCTGTTCATTGTCAAATATTTGTTTGTTTACTTCATTCTTTTTATTCCACACTTCAGTTCATACCTAGGAAGTCATTCCTTTTATTAACAGCTGCCTAGTGCCAAATCCCTAGTCAATTCAAGCACCACAATTCCAGTGACTTGGCTGAGGGTATGATCTACCCCGCCAACAGTCAGGGCCTCTCCATCACGCAGATGGACCTCCAAGTATCCAGATATGGGTGCATTAAAACCCTTATTTCTCCCAGTGAACAATTCCACATACAGCCCGCCTCCCTGTTCCAAATCAACAGCTGGGGAAAATCAGCTTAGTTCCCCAGATCTCAGCAAAGCTGAAGACATGACTCCTGATCTCCAAAGCAAGCCAAATCAAAACTAAGAAGGAGTAAAATCTTCAGATTTCAGCTGCAAATAGATTTCATTCCTGGACTGTGTCATTTACTCTTTATAAAACAAGCACAGAGCTTAAATGTGATGTGTCAACGTTTCCAGTGGCTCTAGCTGTGAAGCAACATAGTGACTATGGAATGAGAAGAAGCAAATCATGGCTGAAGAATATAGTCCGTTAGTTTGTTTCTGTGTTTTGTTTTTAAATTACCAAAATTTTTATTTTAAAATTTGTTCTTCAACTGATTTGCAATTTTTATATAATTGTGTCATGCATAGTTATGCTAGCCGGTGTTTTGCTATTTTGCTTTTTACCAGACAGCTAGTTTTCTCCATCTCTTTCAGGATTCACTGTCTACTAAATGTTACTAATGTAACGTAATTATTCCAGAAAGCACTATGATTTTTTTTAACAGGATGACACAGACTCCAGAGATTGAGACCAAAAAAAAAAAAAAAAAAAAAAAAAAGAAAGAAAGAAAGAAAAATCCCCTTGTTCAATAAAGAAATAATTAATATTCATTGTAACAAATATTTGAGCACAGTACAATTAAAACATTTTTATAAATAATTTGCCTACCATTTTGGCTTTTTTTGTTGTGAGGGGTGGGTAGGTTCCTTGTGACTAAAAATAAAGTCTAAATCTCTAAGGAGCACTTTTTTCCACAACAAAAAATAAATAATCTTATCCTATCTATGGATAATAGATACAGACACAACAGGGGAAAAGTTGGTCAATTTTGTCTCTGGAAAAGTAACAAACATGGAGATTTTATGGTTAGATTGAGACAAAAAGGAAATTTGAAAGAAAAGATCATGGTAACGCTGATTTCATAAGAAGAATATATCATGCTTTTGCTTTTAAATAAAGGTTATATCATGGCATTAGATGTCATCAAGGACTTAAAGCTTCTTTTGTTTTCAAGAAACTCAAAAGCAAAAAAAATGAAGCTGTCAATTTTTTATGTAAATATCAAACTGATGACGACTTCAAAGAAAAACATAAGGTAACCACTTTGCTTGAAGGCACCTTTATTTCTTATAAAATGTCAGCGTCTTTTGACATTTCATGGAAAAATACTGAATATTCAAAAATTTGTCTCAAAATTTACCTGTTCTGGGACATCAGTTTGAAAGATATTCTACTAATGATACATTAGTTACTGTGAAATATTTGAGACTGACATACATAATTTACACTGTAAAGTCACAGGAAAAAAAATGCAGGGTTTTTTGTGTGTTTGTTTGTTTTTGTTTTTAAATCTCTCCTTTATTAACACGTTAAAAAGTGCAGAGAGATGTGCAAATATGTACAGACTAGAACCTGCAGTTCCAGGAGAAATACTGCAGTTTCTGTGAGTCTAAACCAGCCAGGACAAAAATTCTGTGAATATACAAATAAAATTATGTTCTGTTCGAGAAAATTAATATCAGAAAACTTCATGATCTCTGTATGGGTAAAGATATGACTATCATAATGACTGTAATTGTAATGATAATCCAGCAACATGCAGATTCTGGATACACTAATATGGTCTTTAAACTTTGCCCCATTTTAATATCATATATATGCTATGCTATAAAAACAAACTTATGCTAATTTTTATACAGACAAGCAAGTTTGTATTCATGGGCTTTGCTACTTAAGACTTGCAGTTGTGACAAAAACAAAACAAAACAAAGAAAAATCAAATGACAAGTGAACAAGCCAGGCTTGTTAACTTTTACCTTGGTAATACAACACAACAGTTTAGAGATATCCAGCTGCTTCAATTTAACAGAAAGATGTACAATACATTACACATCTTGAAGGGCTCAGAAATCATTATGGTAGAACTGGTCTAAGTTCTGACTTTCATAAAGAACATTTTGAAAAGTGGCAGATACCAGATAACTCTTTGTTAATGTTAACTCTTCATTGAATGGTTTGGGCTGGAAGGTACCTTAAGGACTACTCAGTACCAACCCCTGCCATGGGCAGGGACACCTCCCAGCAGACCAGGTGGTCCTCCTTATATCTAATACAAACCTACCCTTTTTTTATTTAAAGCCCTAACTCCTTTTCTGTCACTACAATTCCTGTCAGAGTCCTTCCCCAGCTTTTCTGTAGGTCCCCTTTATGTACTGGAAGACTGCAATGAGGCCTCCCCAGATTCTTCTCTTCTCCAGGTGGAATGACCCCAACTCCCTCAGCCTGTCTTCACAGGAGAGGTGCTCCAGCCCCCGATCATCTTCATGGCCCTCCTCTGCACTCATTTTAATACGCCCATGTATACGTATATTTCCAAATGTCTTTTTTTAAACAGCTCTTTTGATTACTTATTTCTTCCCAAAAGACTTTTCCCAGAGCTGAAAGTTTGAGTGCAATGATAAAGCTTGGAAACAAAAGAAGCTAGAGCAGAAGTCTCCCAGAGACCACTGAAAGATTCCTCAATATCTGATTCAGTTTATGACTTGGCTCGCGGCTCAATGAGAAACTATAAACTGTTTTCAGGTTGAGAAAGAATGAAAAGCTCTTGTTCTAAATAGATGATAAAAGATCAAGCATTCAGAGATATGCTCTGCAGTACTTGGGAATTTCTGCTTGCTAATAGCAGCTTTCTTTATTAAAAAAAATCAATAATTTCCTTTTTTGTTTGTTTGCTTTTTAATTTGGCTTCCTGTAAATGAGAGAACTAAGCATTTAAATCAAATCTGACACCAGTGAACAGAAGTATTACTCCATTTTATGCAGACAGATTTAGTTATCACCCAAGCAGATGCAAAGAAAACATACAATAGAGAGGAGTATTCTCTTCCTAAATCAAAGCTGTTTAGCATTACCATCCTCAAAATGGCCCCAAACTTACAAATCCAGGAACTGATTGCTGGAATGTTTTCTGCACAATTCCATGAAGGATGCTATGAGAATCTTCCATAAATTTGTCTTTCAAGAGGAAAAGCAAAAAACAACAACATCCACTGAGAAGGAGAGAAGGCATGCAAGAAAGAATTTCAAATAATATCAAATAGACTTCAAGAGAAACAAATCAGTTATTGGAGAATTATTTTTTTTTATATGGAAGTTTTACCACAAGCGTTCATCAAGATGAAACTGTCAGAAAAATGCACAAGACTAAACTTGGGGGAAAGGGGGGGAATAATTAATATTCAGCAGAACATTTAGGTTAATAAAAATAACATCTACAAATATCCTCAATCAATCGGAAAAAAAAAAAAAAAAAAAAAAAAAAAGTTCTGCAACTTGTACTGCCTTGAGCAGAAAACTCACAGATTACTGTGTGTCCCCTGACATGTTCTGATCCTGCCTGTCATGACATCAATTGAGTTAGAGTTTTTTGTGCATTTCTATACAGGTATTTAAAAGTAGTGCTATTTCTGAGTTAATATGCTGATTTCAGTCCAAGCTTGAGAAGAGTTACCACTGACCCAATTCAGGCCAATGGCAATTAGATAGTCAAGACTTGCATTCTGTACTCTCCTTGCTGCTTATTTTCACCCCAAATCACTGCTGATGTCATTCAGATATTTTAGTGGCTATAGATTTTGGAATAGACATATTACACCTTAAAACTTCACCAAGATCAGATGATTATGTACTTTTAAGTGCACTATGCAGGAAAAAACTTGCTACACCTAACATGTCAGAACAGCATTTTATGACACTGCCTGAAAGATTGGGCATATGCTATCTTTTTAAAATTATGTATAGAACTTCATCAATCAAATGTCAGAGTGGAACTTTGTTTATTCTCAGTAGCATACAAGCAGATATTTTTGTAACAATATTTTACCAAATGTATAAGAATATCATGCTGACGCAGTATTTCAAGGGAGTCCAGTGAGGCAAACAATGTGACAGTAAAAAGAATGCAGAATACATGTCAGAGCAAATAATTGATGTAGCAGATGATAAAACCTAATGCAAATACAGCTTTTACCAGGGGGAAAATAGCACAAGAATGTTAGTCTCTCAGAATTAGTATTATTCAAAAAGTATAAATAGTAACTGCACTATGCCATTTGTGGCATGTAATGAAACATGATAATGTACTGAAATATAAGAAGATACTTAGAAGACTCATTAGGGTTGTTTGGAGTAAAAGTAGCTCTATAAACTGGTTTATATTGTCCATTGAAAAGCTTCTGAATGTGAAACTTCTTTGGCATTATTATACTTGCAAGATTATTAGAAGAAACTGTCCTCATCAGTTGTCCTTGTTTGAATCTTAATCATACAAGATTACACAGAGAGAGCTTTTGTTATAGGCATTCCTGATGTAACTCAGATTGAACAATTTTAGAAAAAGCTTTATTTTCGTTATCGATATTCAGGGTGACAATCATATTTGGATCCATTATTTTCTTTCCTTTTTTTTTTTTTTTTCTTTTTTCAGCACAATGATTAATCACCAAGGATTTGTGTCCAGCTTGCCCTAAAACTCTCCAAGTCTTTCTTGCATTAAAGTAAACAGAATGATCCTAAACAAAAGACATCTCTTTTTTCCATGATACACTTTCGCCACTACAAAGGCTACTGATACTATTCTGAATCACAGCTTCCACCACTTACAACTAAGGTAACATCTTAGTATGAGCAAGGTAAATCTACAGATGACCGCTGAATATTATAAAGAAATAATCAGAACCTGGATTCACAACATTTCAAGTCACAGGCCTAGCCTTTTAACCACTAAGAAAAGCACAGATTGTTGTCAATTTGTTGTATAATCACAGGCAATATTTTAAAGTATCTTCTATATTGGAAATTTGTAAAAAATATATATGACAACTTAGGTGCTATTTTCCCTTCTTCCTGTCAATTTTAACTAGGACAAATCAAAAGGATGTTACAGGGGAAACAAACATTTCTGAAAGACAAGCTACCTCTGCTGAATGAACAAGAAAATTCATACTCTCACCAGCAAGGACTTAAATGGCATCTTTACAGCAGAGAAGATATGATCGATCTATCTATAATTACAAAGAGATTGACAACTTTATCTGTAACCCATACACAACCTGCACAGAGAACTCTCTCTGCCTAGCTACCAGCCTCTTCTGTTTAGCATGGAAATCATGATATTATGAACTATTTGGCTGTTGATAAACAGTACAAATGAAATTCTCAAAACTGGAATTTTTACCAAAATATTTTGGACAAACTGTGTTTTATTTTAAAAGAAATCATCTGGTTCCCAGGTTCCACTACATATCATGAAAGAGATGGCTCAGAAACCTCTTCACAGTTTAACAGTAACTTAAAGTCTGGCTACAAAGAGAATGGAGGCCCGCCACAAGGAGCCACATAGGGATAAGGAGCAAGAGGTACAAACTGTTGCTTGTAGAACAGGAAGAAATTTTGTATTGATTTATGTTCTGGGTTTTTGTTTGCTTGTTTGTTTTTTTAAGTGAGAATCACTTAAAAATGCCCTTGAACTGCCCTGCCTTCCCAGGAATGTGGTAGAATCCCCATATTCAAGGTTCTGAAGGTGGGATTAGACAGTTTGCTAGATAATCTCATCTGTGCTCCCTTTTCCATGTATGGTTGGACCTGCTGAACTTTCAAGGTCCCTTCAGCCTGGACTCCTCAAAGCACAGTACCCCATGAATCCAGTTCAGACTATAGGAAATACTTTGCTTTCACTTACACTCTATAAGTTATTACACTTGCAGCATCTCCCAAAAATCTCAAAGTAATGGGCAGCATACAAACTCATCAGAAGTTATCCAAAAGAGACCCCAGTCTAGTCACTGTAAGGAAAAGTATCCGACTGTAAAGCCATAAAAAGAGAAACTGTAACATTATTTCAGTATCACCTGTTAAAAGAAATTTGGAAGAAGAGATCGCAGGTCAGATTTACCCTATAGAGGATGGATATAAAAGGATATATAGACCTTCTTTTTATTTTTAAAAGGAAGACTTTAAAACTGATCCCTGATTCTGGATCTACAAACTTGTAGCTTAAGTAAAACTTCCAGCTCTACACAAAACCCTACTCAGAAGAATCTCCTATCATCAGTCAATAGGAAGCCTGCAGGATTAAAACATGCAGGATTTGGTACTGAACTTCATTGCCAATGTATTGCTTTCTCCTTGCTCACTGTTTTAAAACAGTCATGCTACTAAAATCCTTATTTTAAATTTTTTTTTTTTTTTTTTTTTTTTTTTTTTTACCATTTTTAAAGAAACAAAATGTTTTAGTAACTCTTAGTTTTAGATAAAATGAAAGCCAAGCAATTTGTTATACAAGTTATTTTCAGGTGTCTTATTTCTTATAAAAACAGCAACAGAAATGAAATTCTTCCACTCCCTTTAATCCTTCAGATGTCTTTGCATCTCCTTATCCTAGGAAACAGGTGACCTAGACCTCTAGCAAAATAAGAGCTTAACTTCTCTTCCCCGACACTGATCTACTTTATTTTCTTTGGGGATTCATCAATCTGATGTTATTTCTCACTGCTTGACTGCATAATAAGTTCACTTTAAAGATAAATATAAGGTTGAAAAGTACAATCTAACAATCATAAGTGTTGAATTAATTTTATTTCAATGTATTCCTTCTTTCCAACACTAAAAAGGAAAAAAAAAAAAGAAAAAAAAAAAAAATTTTCTTACCAGTGAACAAGTGTCACAGCTGCTTAGAAACAGTTACTCACATCTTTGCAAGCAGTATTTTCTATGCACTTTGTGTCCTGTTAAGATGATCTAATTTATGAACTGAAGGAACTGTTATTCAGAGTGCTCAGTCCCTGCGCTACTTACAGTGTCAGACCTCTCAAAGCTACTGGTGACTGAAATCTCACTGTAACAACTGACATTTCATTTAACCTTTTTAACTAAAACAGTCTATCTCTGTGAATCTCTCATGCCACATTGAAGCAAATCTTCACCTTGATACTGAAACCTGAGCCTACAAAATGACATGTCTGGAACTTTATGAACTATACCTCTAAGCCATACAATCTGTAGGGAGCATTAAGTGCGTGGTACTAATTTGCAACCAGTATGCTCAGCCTGGTGATAAAGACAGCTAGATAACGCCACATTCTTTTATAAGATGATATTAAGGGACATGAAAACAGAAAAAAAAATCACATAGACACACGCATCAATAAAAAATCTTCATCAAAAGTTTTAGGCAAAAACCGCTAGCACTAGAATCTGTGATTTTCCATCCATAAAACTGGGATCAGAAACCACTTTAATCTTCAATCCTCTCTGATTTGAAGACAGTATCAAATACTGAGTACGTGTTTATGAGAGCAGAACAAGGTTGGACTCCCTGCTTGGGGATAACACTTGCTTCATTTTAATTAAGGAATACTTTGCCCAAGTTCCCTAGGCTAATAGAAGTCTAATTGAAGTCAATACTAAGTCCAATATGTTGCCATATGTGCAATCTAAATTCACATCCTAAGCTCACCTCAAGCAGATGAGAATACTGTGGCTAGACCTAATAGAGCTTGCAAGGGGACATGAGCAGTTCACATCCCTTGAGATGTCCAACCTGCACTAGCAGACTGTGCTGGAAGCTCAAAATAGAAAAGAAAGGTACAGCATCACAGCAAGTCAGCTGCAGCGAGTGAGTTCAATACGCAGTCCTGTGTACAAAATAAATAAGTAAAATAAATCAAGAATTCCCAAAGTCCTCCCATTTAAAAATAAATAAATAATCCGAGCACAAATAAACAAACAGAAAACCAACTCTGTTTACAGCTGCTTACTGAAAGAAGGCTTTACAGTGCTTCGGGTAGGCAGCTCTGAGGTGATAAAGGCACATATCTGTATTGGTTTCAACTGTCAGCCCTAGAATCTAATTCAAATAGCAGCTCAAATATTAGAAGAGATTGCCATCATCAAGAGAGATTGCCTCAACAGTCTTAACCTCTGGAGCTTTCAAAAGAATGGACAGTGAATCAAAATAATTATTCGTCTATCACCTCAGAGACCTGGGTACAGAAGTGTGAACCTGGAGCACAGAAGGCAGGTAATGAGACTACTATCTGATTTTCAGCCTCCAGCGTGCTCTAACACCTCTCTCTTATCCCCCCTAAACTTTTCTACTTTTTTCGTGGTGCTTTTATTTTGGTTTGTTTGTTTTTCTCCCCCAAATTAAAGTGAAAATACAAGTGGTCAGGAACATCCGATATCTAATCCTCCTTGTATGATGTCCACGGCTGACAACACCTTTGGAGCAATGTCAGATGTGGGAAACAAAACTTCTCATTAGAGATGGCCCTAACACCATCCCAGATTTGCACAGCCTTGAACACAAAGGTTGGAATCTGAAGCACAATCTGGATAAGAAACTTTCAGGAGGCCATTATTTTACTACTGGTCTTTGTCAAACATCTCAAATTCAATCTGAGGATTTAGAGAGCAGGAAATAGAGCAGAGAGAGTATTTTTTGAATGGAAGATTTGGGTGCCCTTTTTTTCCTGACTGATACACCTCTTGCCAAGCACCTATTACCTGATGCTGGTCAAAGGCCAGGTGAAGTAGCACATAAATTATGCAGCCATCTACATAGTGATGGTGCTTTACAGCTAAGTACGGACATCTCATTTATGCCTCATTAAACTAGGATGTAAGTACTATGGATATTTAAGCTTTTTTTTTTTTTTTTTTTGAGTAAGTAAGAATTTGCCCCAAAATAACACAAGATTTCTTATTTGCTTTTCATTCATAGTTAAAATATATTTGTCTATTTAAAATCAGTTAAGGAAGCAGAAATGAAAAGAGCTGACCAATGTTGCATGAAACAGTGTGAATGGCTAGGGAACATGTGAAATCTTGAAGTTAAAACTAGTATCTGCTCACTGGCCAACGGTGAATTTAAATCAACATATGGTGTATTCTTTCACAGAAACTGTAGCCAGCCAAAAAAAAAAAAAAAAAAAAAAAAAAGGCAGCTATGTTTAATATTTTAATATTTGCTTTATCTGCTGTTCTAATCATTCTCTCTTTTTTAAAAAGTAAATAATTAAAAATTGACTTGTAACAATTATTTTTGCCCATAATGAAATAAACCATTTCACACTTGTATCACACATTTTCATTTCTGAACAAAATGATTTTCTACTTTAAGGTTACTAAAATTGAGGGGACAGTGCTTTGTAGCATTCTTTAGCTTTCATCAAGTATTTTTTAAGTGGCAGCAGCTGTATATGGAGCTATTCTTTCAAGATCATATTTTTCACCATGCACAACAAATGCAAAGGAAGATACAGGGAATTTATAATAAGTTTGAACATATTCCCTTCAGAGTACATCAAAATGACTAACACAGATACTTACATAGCATTTTTGTAATACTGTCAATAAAATCAGATACCATGATAAATATTTGAAAATCTAATTGTTCTGCCTGAAGTTCACAAAGAAAACAATTTATGTATTTAATTATTTTAATCTACCTATTCTTCAGCTCCTAATGCACATAAAATACATCTTTCATGATAGTTCCACAAGCTCATGTGAATTTTTCTGAAATGCAAATCTAGCCTTACACAAAAAAGAAAGCTGCCCAGTATAGTCTCTAGGTGCTGCGCAACTTGCATGAGAAAATCTAGGCAGTGTTCATTATGAAAACCTGCCCATTAAAGACAAGAGGCTTGTAGGAATTGTGTATTGTTTGCAATACTAAGTAGGACTGTATTTAAACAAGTGCATGCCACCTACAGACCTGGAGCTCTTGGCAAAATAGCCTAGGGTCTTTCTGATTGCAGCACAAAGGCTTGCATCTGGTTATTGAACGTCAAGTACTTATGCTAAACTCCCAAAATAATAAACAGATAGAGAAAGCACAAGAGAGAGAAGGAGCAAAGGAAAGAGACAAAGGGAATCAGAGAGACCTAGTATCATTTCAAATTCTAGCTTGTCTCTCTCAAGGACAGCCTAAGCCATACCAGATTAGGCACCTCAGGTAGACAAAATGAATCCAACCCTAACTACACATCCAAACAAAATCTTCACTATTCCTTTCAATGACTTCACAAACACTGGAAATGCCTTGGCTGTCTGTTAGGTTCCCCTCTAAAAACTGCTCTTCTCAAGACCTCCCACTCATGAGGCTGCCAATCTCACCTGTCAGTGAGATCTATGGGGACAAAGGCAAAAAGAAAAAATGAAAAGGCAGAAGGGAAAAACCCTCTCTACCGCTTCACGAAATAAATAAATAAATAATTGAAAACAGCTGGGTCAATAATAGTTCGATTCTCAAAGATTTCATTAGGAGCTGAGACCTCTCACCCTTCTAAATTCAGACCTCAGACTTTTGAGACCTAGAAAATCTCTGTAGCCTATTAGTAAGCTATATAATATCTAAAGAATAAACATAAATATATCAGCTTTTTGTCAGAGATAACAGCCTGCACTACTTTGATATGAACAGCACAGAAATCAGTTCTGAAGAATATAACAGTTGAATTCACTAATAGCATTCTCTATTGGGATATTTTTATTACATTTTTATCAACACACCATCACAAGCTAGTGAAAGCAGTATCAGCAGATAAGAACTATTTGATATGAAAAGATACATTTTATATTGCATATCTGATATAGATAGATATTTAACATTAGCATAGAACCATCAAACTGGTATTTGTCAAAGGTGCATTGGGCAACACTTCAACAAAGAAAAAATAGAGAATAAATAGAACTACTATTATTATAAATCCTAGATATTTTTGATAAAGAAAACAAACCTGTATCACCAAAATTCAGTCAAGATATATAGGTAAGAGTCATCTAGTAAGGCAAAAAAAGAAAAAGGAATATTGAGTAGTACCAAAAACATCTAACTGTTTCAAAGTCCATGGATTTTTCTATGTACGTTTGATTTACCCTTGCTTATTGTAAGTAGTTATGTTCCAACACCTACAGCTGCACTCTCAATAATATTTCCAGAAGAAGGAGAAAAAAAGAAAGTAAGAGTTTTGTCTCTAGTAACTCTGCTGTTTCTTAAAGCCATATCTCAGACAAATATGTAAAACTGCAGCCATACTAAATGACCAGTTCTAATAATCTACTGGGAGCAAGACTCTTTCAAATCCCCATAACGTATTGACAAAAGCAATTGCTGGGTAGGTCATTCAATTCACAGGACCTTTTCAACCCCATTGAAAATTTCAGAGGGAAAGAAAACAAAAAACATCAAAGTCTTTGTATTTGGTATATAGACCTTTTCGCTAGTTCAAGTTTAAGACCTTTTTAAAAATGCACTGTCAGCAGCATAGCTTTTAAGGGTAAAATGAGGCCTTTAAAGCAGGTATCCCACTGTGTATTCTACCACCGTGCTGCCTGTGGAGTGTAAAAAACAAGGGCAAAGATGGGACTGAAAGTCTCAAGCACTCTCTTACAATAGCTTTCATCTTCTCTTCCAAAACTGTAACCTTTGAAGACAGAAGGAAATGCAGTTAATGCGTTTACAAATAGGCTGCAACCTGCTATGTTTTTAAAGGAAAATCACAAAAGGCACAAATAGCCACTGGAATCTCATTACATTATTTAAAGGCACACTTTCAGGGTTGGCACCATAATTCCATCTGTTTGAAAAGTTCATACACTTTCTCAGATTCTTTTAATGACTTAAAAATGACTCTTCATTTCTCTAAAACTGAGAACAATTACAAAGGTGACTGATGCATCAAAATATCAAAAGAAGCCTGAGACAAGTTACAAATCCATTCTTTCCCTTCATCTGTTGCTGAGAAAACACTGACAATTCAGCTGACAAAATATCTATCATCTTGCACATTTACCAACACGGCCCTTTAAAAATGCTAAATAATCAATGAGGAACAAAAGCCAGAAGTCCAGAACTCATGAATAAGTGTGAAATAAGCCAGTATGTACAAACAGTAGAAGAAAACATAGTTTATAAAGAAAATGACTGTATATGTAATCCTTCAGCACTCCCTGAAAATATTAAATGAACATTAGGCTCTGAAAAGCTGCTGGAAAGCATACAGTAGCCTGACAAGTTTATGCTTTTTAAGTGTTGTTTCTTTTCTATTTCAGGATATAAAATCTATATGGTAACTTTTTTATTAGTATCATTACATTTTTACAGCTTCCCTGATATTTTATTGTTTAGTTTCCTGGAATTCTTAAAGGACAGATGATTAATTTGAGAATTCATAAGCACCAACATTACAATATCCATTTTTAAGATACTAATAGTAATACCTTCCAGCCACACAAATTCAAATAGAAATAATTCTCTCAAGAAAACTAAATAAATAAATAAATAAATCACGAAGCTCTTTCCTAACTCTCTATTACTGGCATCTAAATTATGCCTTGGAAATGTAATCTCCAGGAATAGTTCCACACAACTAATTTGAAATAGAAGAAAGACCACATCATGTCAACAAGGTGACAAAATAGTTTCATTCTTCTCAGAAGTGATGGTAGTGCACTGAGAATTTCTACCTATTCTCATTGACTTTCAACCCAATTTTTAACTATGATTTTCTACATTACAGCTGTTTTTGGACAGTTTTGAATTGATTGCCTTTAAGTATTGGTTTAATACATCCCCACAGGTAAATTTAGTGATGGTGGGCTAGTTGTAAATTCATCTAGTTTTACTTTCTGGATGATCTGTAGACTAATCTAAAGTTAAAATGTAATACAATATGATTTGAGAGAAGCAAAATCTGTATTACCATTAGAAGTATTCTGAAGAATTAGCCTAAAGGTAAGATCTTTATTTATTATATATGTTTCATTTATGAGCTTGCTTTTACAAAATATTTGCTGCAGGGAACTATACAACCTAACAACTTAAGTACACTTTGTCAGGAGTGAGATCGGGGAAAATCTAGCTGAACAGAAGCAAGGAAAAGGGCATACATAGCCTACAAATGGCCACCAGAGACTGACAAAGGATAGTCATTCAGTTTCAGAGTCAATGAAAGCCATGAATTCTCTTGGGTGCTCTCAGTGGTCATCAAAGGCAAAGATAAAGAATACAAATAATGACTGCAGGTTTTAGGATGTTTTGAAGCTCCAACCATTTCAATAAAAAACTCTCCAGGCTCTCAACATTACCTCCCAAGTTGGGTCCACAAAATATGTTTCCTACCCCACAGAAAATACCTGAATTAGAAATATGTTGTCCTATCAAGGCAACACCAAGAATTTTCAAGCAAATTAAAAAAAAAAAAAAGAAAAATGTCCTCCGTATACTCATATGAGCATCAAGAATGCATACCATTCCATTTTGTTGCAACAGACACAAATTCAGGTTCCTGTTCTGGCTATTTGGATCAGCAACAGAGAGCTTCCTAGGAAGAGAGCCAGGAGAGCAAATAAAAATACCAGTTCCTCGGTATTGCAATACTTGCAGCTGAATTAGGATAAGTTTGTTAAGGACTGATTGTTTTGTAAACTTGAGGATAATTACTGATAGGCATTAAGAAATAAACATTATAAGAAATAACACGTACTGCCAATCTAGTAAAGAGTCAGACTGAGGTTTGAAGCTCTACTCATCTCTCTCTTTCAAATATTCCCATTACAGAAATCCTTAATTCTTTCATAAGTGAATTTATATATAGTCAGTTTCAACAGCAAGGACTGTGGCTGTAAACTGTTGTCTGGTCATCCTTAAAGCACACAACCCTTGGGAGGCCAAGTGCTCAATGGCATGCAGTACCATGGCTTTCCTCCAGGCCATGGTCTGCTTGCACAAAGCATGGATGAAAGCACAGGAGCAGCTACAAACCAGTAAGACAACTCTGCAGCTAGAAAAAAAGGTGTCAAAAAGAAGTATTAGACTGACAGCATGGAACTTCACAAGTCTTCTTTGGCCTACTACAAACAAAAATGTTTGCAAGTCTATGTGAAAGTTCTGGCAATCCCCAGCACTACAGCTAGTGCTTTACTGTTCAATTGGATAAAACACTCCTGCAGTATTCTTGTGAAGAAAAAGTGGCAGCCATAATACGCTTGCATGTCTTTACTTTTGAGAATGTGTAGCAATTATAGATATATATTTTAACCTGCTTTTAAACAAGATTGCTTTCTATGGTAAATTCTGTATTTGGATTGAAAATGCTGATTTAAATGATGCAAGCTTCAAAACTCCTGTTGACTTCACAGGGCCATGGTTTCACCACTGGGACTTCCTAAAATGCATTTTGCTGTCAGTAGATACCATTAAATCTGCTGACTACATATGTACATTGTCTTATTATTCAGTCTTAGCCTTCTGCTGTGCATTATAAACCCTGCAGTATTAGTCAGAAACGGTTACGGAGCAACCATGGCAACATACAAATAAAATGTGAAAGAACAAATATTTTTCTTTTCATTTTTATATTAAAGTCAAATTTACTTGAATATCATTCTGGTTTATAGGTTAATAAAATACAAGAGAAATTAATTACTAACGGAAATAAATATTTATAATGCAAACACCACGATAACAACAATTTCTTAGTGGAAGTACTTGCCCTAAAGGGCAAGAGATATGCCAACCTAATAACCTCACCAGGGGTTATGAAAAATTTGCACATTGCCTGACAGCCTAAGGTAAAGTCTTATGGTAGCTCTTCAAGTGGATAAAAGAGAAAATGGAATGCATTGCAAAGAGGTACCGTTTATCTAAATCAATGGAGACATTTCCTACTGCATTGACCTTCACTGCATCTTGAAGAGTATAAAAAGCATTAAGGAACATTTTAAAAACACCCAGGGGTTTTCTTTATCTCGGTTTTCTCCCTGATCAAATAAACTGGAACTCTTTATTATAGATATCTCCCATATTTCAAGTTAATGTACGTCTCTCTGCAGCACAGCCACCTAAATAATCTTAACACTTCACGAGGGTCCTGACAGCCTCCCAGAAATGTCATATTCCTCCCTCGATGACCATCCCTCAGAATGATAGCTTTGCAATGTCCCTTTGCACTGACACTAACTGAAATGATTATCCTTAAGATGACCAGAATTGAGCTACAAAATGGAAGGACCAATGTTTAACATCACCACAAGTGCTTAAGAGAGGAGAACCGTGAGTATGTAAGCTGATATGGTATATGTGATGGAGTTCAGCTCCATCTGTTCTTTTATTCCAGTGTTTATTAGAAATAACTTTACTGACAGAATGGCGATCTCTGTCACCTAGGAGAGCAAAGTAAACTGTCCACTTCTAGTTCTTACCTCACAAAGACTCAGAAGCAAATCAGGCAACAGTACAATCAGCAGCTGTTCCTATTAGCAGAACTTCAGCAAGCCAAAACAAGTATGATGCTAAGTCTATATATCACCTTAGCACAACTGAATCACTCTGTTCAGTTAATCTCTATTTATAGAGGTGTTCATGATCAGAAAACAGTATGTAGACAAAGCATAAAGATATATTGCATTTACAATCTTTATACAGCTTTTCTCTCTCAACTGCTTAAAGTCATTCCTCATTAACTAGGTTTTCACACCAGAAGAAAATGATAAAGAAAGCTCTGCACACAGACTGTAATAGCATTTCACCCATAGTGCTCTTCTTATCTGTAAGACTCTACTAAATTAGAAAAGCTCAAGTTAAAATAAAAATAATAATAATAATTAACCTAAAAAGTGAAAACTCCACTGCTCCTTATTTGTACTTACTGCAACATACATTACTGCGATAAGCAGTAGCCTCTAACTACATGAGATATATTCTTTTTTTAAAAATTAGCTTAAATCTCTGTGTGTTCCATCCGGTAATATAAAGCAGTTTCACTGGGGCATATTTCTAACATGAAATATGGAATAAAGGGTGGAGGTGGGAGGAGAAAGAGGAAGGTTGAATTACAATAATTTCTCTACCCTTGTTCTACATGTTCTCCTAAACATATTTGTTTGTTGTTTGTTTGTTTGTTTTGTTTTAAACCACTCTTCACTTTTGCCACTACAACATTCTGTTCATGTTGAATTCAATCAAACCTTTCTATACTTTCTTTTTGCTTTCTGCATAAGCCCCAATTTTTATTTTTTTATTTTTTTATTTTTTTTTTTACCTGGCTCCACACTTCATTACATTTCTTATCTTTCTCCAAATCTGTCAACAGACAGATTTGTGTTTGCTTTTAAGTAGAAAACTGGCCCAAACTCTAAAATTAGATCGACACCTTTCTTATAAATAATGCATGAAGTGTGTAAAGCATTGCCTTGTAGTTTTAGCATCATGAGAGTTATTATATCAAAAGTAAATTTTATCAAGTATGGACATGTGAAATCCAAGCCTTTTTTTTAATTATTCTTTTCACATATAAGTTATCAAACCTACATGCATGCTTTACAATTTCAGGTTCAATACATCTAGCTGTAGCAGTTTCTGCATACCATTAGTAACTCTACCTCTGGTACATAGTTGTGATACTTATTTTAGTTCCGTATAGTTTTTCTTCACTATTCAGCCATTTTTCTTTATTACATTTCAACAGCAGCAGACTTATTTCTGAAAAGTATAAAAGATGCATGTTTTCTGTTTAATAAGTAAACTGCAGAGAGCAATCATAATCATTACTCAGATCACAAGATTATTCCATAAAACTTGACAACAACAGCATAGAACAGCAGTAAAATAAATACAGTTATCAATAACATTTTTTAAAAGCCATTGATCAGAATATTGGATATACATTGCCTCGAGATTTGTCATGGGAATTCATGTTTTTCATCCATAAGTAACAAAACAGCTCCTTTTAAAATTCAAGGTGAGGAACTGCGTGCCTTGCCTGCTTATTTCACTGAGTCTTCTGCATCTGTCTTTAAATCCAACACACTGAGGAGTTCTCGGATTTTATCCTCTTCTCTTCTCAAAATTAATGTGAGTCATATAAAGTACCTGACACTGGTAATCATTCCTTTATATTTAAAATATATGTAGCTAGAACAAATGTATGACTCACTTGGCCATGTTCCATAGCTGTGCTACTGTACCTGAATAGCTCTGCAGCTCTCCACCTTTTGTACATATCGCACGCTTTAAAGCTGTCTAGTGTAACAGATAAATCTGGGCAATCATGCATTTTGTAATTTCTCCTGACACTCTCAATTACATTTTGGAGAGCCTGGAGTACAAGACTTCCAGCAGTTCCCTCAACCAATAGCATAAATTTTGTTAAACTGCAACTGAAAGCTGTGCAAGATTTATTTGCTGAGCGTTTAACTCTGGTTACACCGTCAAAAGCAGGAAGTAAAATAGCAACAGATTTCACTGGTAGTAATTAATTTGTTATTTTGAAGGGAAATGGTGAGAACCAAGCCCAAAAGACTAAATTAATACAATCACAGCGCTGAAGCACTTTTTTTTTTCCTACAAATTAGCGTGAAGTGAAAACCACCCATGAGAAAACCTGTATGTATCTTTTATATATTATTATGATGCCCTGCTAATGTTTCTGGCAACAGGCTAGAGGTCAAAAGCTATGAAGCCAGTATTCTGAAACACTATCTGACAGCAGATAAATTCCTGTGTACTTAAACATTCCTTACCATAGTACATGGAAAGCTGAATTGCTAAGGAAAAAGGAAATTAGCAGATTTTCATCTTTGCATGCAAAACCTGGTGTATTTTGAGAACTCAGAAATTGGCTCCATTTTTTTTTCTCACACCATTTCAATGGGAAAGCAGTTCTTAGGAACAAAATATGAATGTAGAAACCTTCTATTACCATACTAGAAAAATAGCCAAAAACTACTTCCTAGAGTGGTTCTATGTAAAAATTTGCAACACTGCTTTTCTTCTATTGCTGACACACACCAGATCTTGGTTACTCCAAAGGGACAAATATCAGAGAAATGTGTTTTCAGAAGAGAAATATCTGTTCAATTCTCTTCCCACAAAGATTGGGAGTATGATTAAGGGAAGGAATTTTATTTTGTTTTATTTTTCTTAAGGATCGAAGTACTAATTAGACTACAGACTAAACTATACTGAAGAGATAACTGACACATCAGTTTATTTGAAATGACAGATCAGTGAGAAATGGGAGGCATATTGTTAGCTGATCTTATATTACCTACAAACTTGATTTTTCACTAAATTTCCAATTTATAGATCTGCCCTTTGGATAACCACATTCTGCTCCAGGCAAAACCAGTCTAAATTAGAAAAACAGATTAAAAATTCAAGGAAGTCTTCACCCACATTAAGAATCAACTTGTGCCACCAACCTCAAGTGAAGTCAGTACCTGAATACTTGCCATGGAGTATTAGAAACAGGATGTCTTGTGACAGAAAAAGATCAAAGGCTTGGTTTTGAACATCTAGCCTGAAATCCTTCTGCTCTGGTTTTCCCCCACTATAAAGGATAATAGCACATACCTCCCATAAATAACCACCAGGATGATACAAGCATCCATCAAGAGGTACTTGTATAACTCAGTGATAAGTACTTTATTTTTTAATTACAGAAGAAAACCACATTCTGGTCCATGAAGTGTACACTCAGTCAGCACATACCTGGCCTTGAAATAGTGCCGTTCTGATGGAAACAACCTGTAGGTGTGTACTAAGTACTGTATCTATCTGGCTGCCATGAGAGAAGGGTGAGAAAAGCATTGCTAAAAAGAGTAACAGTAAGTGGATCTTCTTTCAGCATGTGGGTGTAATTAAACCCAACATGGAGAAAGGAAGAAGCTCACGCTGTTTATCGATTGTTGACTATATAAAACTGTCAAAGTGGTGCTCATGACCAGATTTCTCCAACCTTTTCCTTTTTCACGTCATATACTGTTTTCCCTTCGCTGTACTTAAATTTTCATTTCTCATCTTCCACACCTTTTCCCCATTTTTCAGTTATTGAACTCATCTTCTCTATTCTTCTTACTTCTGCTTAACTGCTGTCAAAAACCCTAAATGACCAACAGTTTTATTCTCTGCCTTTCCCTTAAGCTCTTCTCATCCTTTCCTTGAGAAATGTAACTCACACCTAAATTCATGTGCAGGATGTCAGCAGCCTCTCAAGGTTGCATCTAATTTTTCTCCAGCACATTCCGGTGAACATAATAGCACATCTAGTCTAGGCCTGTTTATTTACATGACAGAATGTATTTGCCAATCTAGTAGGGACACGCTATTTGCAGGAGATGCAATTTCCTCCCCACTGTAAACAGTTTAGGTCTTCTAATGTGAAACCAATAAAAGTTATTGTTTCAGCGTAGGACTTAGGTGATCTTGTTATTGAGTATGGTGACAAACTGTCCACAAAGTGCAGCCTGGGCTGCAGGAACAGAGCACTTTCTACATTCTGCTGAGTTGTTCCTTCCAGGAGTAACAACAACTGTCAGTGATTAACAAGGAGCTGGTGCAGATTCAGCACAGTTGGAGGCCAGCAAACCACATGCTGCAGCGGCAACTGCAGTAAGTGAATTCAAAATTAGATTCAGAAAGCTTTAAAGAAATGGAAGATAGGTGAAAAGAAGAGGAAAATTCTAAGGTATTGTAACCAGATTTTTAAAAAGTTCTTAAATTCAACTTACATCCAGGTTTGAAGACATATCTCCAGCAAGCTTTACTCACCCTCTGGTAGCATACATTAACAACCATAATCTTGGCCTTCAGTGGCAGTAAATTATGCTCATATCTTTTCTTTTTTTTTTTTTTTTATCTCTTTCAAGAGCACTTAGATAAAAATATTTATAGCACTCTTTCTTGACAGGTTTGCGTATCGTGACTAATTGATATAAATTTGCCTTGGAAATAAATGTGCACTCACTGTGATAATATTGTTTTAAGTGTGTATCTTAGACCATATGTGTGACAACTTTTTGGACAGAGTTATATGTTATCACAATTCTTCAGTTTTCAACAAAAAAAAAAAAAGAAACAGACATTGACAGAAAAGAAGAATTTCAGGACAAGTATTTTCAGGTTCATTGGCTTAAGTTCTGTAAGCAATGCCTTAATTATAGTTCAGCTATAGATTGTTATTGATAACAATCATCACACATGGTATTTGTTTCTGATATTCCACTTGCTTGAGAATACACGCAAAAATTTTTGCTGTTTACATATTTACAAAAAAAAAAAAAAAAAAAAAAGGAAATTACACGAATGACAAGTCCATAACAACCCCTCCAGCCACACCCAGGTTTCAGGCCTGAAGAATGACATCCCAAGATCTTCCAGGAATCTGGGCTGTATTCTGCATGAATGCATATATGGATATAATATATATGCATATAATATACTTTTATATATTATTTAAGAATATAATGATAACAACCTAATTCATGCATGGAATTCTCATTACAAAAATTAAGCACTGCTGTTTTCTCTGCCTTGGCTTTACAGGTATGTTGTATGCAGAATGTCTTGCTAATGAGCAGTACTGAGAAAAGCACAGTATATACCCCACATTCTCCATTTTCTCTTCTTTTCCTCACTAAACAAAACACAAGATTTAGACAACAAATATCACTCTAAAACTAGAAATAAAGAAATGACTAAGGAAATACCATATTAAATACACTTCTATATCACTTTATTGTAAGCTGATTACAAACAAGTGTCATATAGAAAATATTTAGAAGGGAAACACTTGGAAAGATTACGTGCTATTACATTTATTAAGCCTAGAAAGCAGTTACCTTGAAAAAGAAATACAAGATGGCACATTATGTCCCAGCTCAATACCATAGCCAAAACATTCATTGAATACAAAAGGGACTATCTGGAAGGAGAGGCAGTGTTGCCTCTGCAGCGGGTACATACAGTGCAATTCCAGTGACACCACCAAACATTGGGCCCAGTTTGAAAACCCCAAATTCAAAAAGGATGTTGAAAATATGAAAGAGATGCAGAAAGGAACCAGAGGAATGACTCAAGATCTGCCTCTACCTAACACATACTTACCTCAATCCGTAATCACTTCTTACAGTGCAGGCTCATGCTATAATTTCATCACAAGCAATGAATACATGCAAGCTGAGATTTCTGATAGCAGAAGGCACTTTTTTCTAACAGGTAGTTATAACAAAATCCAATGGCCAGAAACTGACAGCTAGATAAGTTCACAAAAGTGGGCATTTTTAATAGCGAGGGGTAATACTAGAATGACTTTTTCAGGAATGTACCTCATTCTCTGCACTTCATAGACTCTGAATTGATTTTGAATGTCACAAATTCACACCATGAGGTATAAATTTGCTACAGAAACAACTGTTTAAATTGCAACAGAATGGAATTATGCAGAGATTGGACTATGAAGAAGGTCAAATAACGTAGAAGGTCATAATGGATGCCTCTTAAAATCTGCCAGTTAGTCCTTTGTATTACCTATGAAATGTAAATATTAAATATTATTCTTTGGTTTGGAAGAATGTAATATCTACTTGCAAAGCATAATTAGAATGATGCATAATATTACATCTATCGTTATTCAGCTAGCATTTCTCTGCTAGTACAATAAATAGAGTAAGCACAACAATTTCTTATGAACATTAGACTGCAAACCGCTGTGAAGCCTACACTGCACTGTTTTCAGCAGTCTTTGCGTATTGATTGTAGTTGTCCAAATCAAATTAATGCATACCTGTGGGAACCTCTGAGATTTTTAATGCAGGGGATTTGTGGTAATGCTTTCAAATTTTGTTTCTGTTACCTTAAGACCATCTTACTCTGCCAGACAAAATACCATTCAGTCTTGCCAAATCAATTAGCCTCATTTTGTTTTAAGAATCTGTAAGTGTTAACGCTGTAGTCTTCTATTCAGATATCATCTAGTGCTTATATGTATACCACCTAGCTGAGCAAAGCTCTCACACCTAAGTGCATATCACTCTAAAAGGTATATAAAAAGATAACTAAAATAAAAATATCAAAGCCAGGCACTTTCTGCTTGTTTTCAATATCCTCTGCTGCTGACCATGACTTTGTAACCTATTTAATATTTGCTAGCATTCTCACAAGAGACCAATAAACTAAAACACTATGGCTCTAAAGAATCCCAAATGTCATCAATCCATTTGCTGCATTTAAAAGGAAGAAAATACTGGAAGGCTTACGTACATAAAATTGTGGCCTATATCTGAATTTTCAATTCAACACAGGACAGAAATCAAATTGATTTGAGCTCTTCTTAAAAACAAACGAGGAAGGGGTGGGGGGTGGGGAGTAAATACATATATCTACTAGCATCAGACCACTGTGGTTTTCCATTTGCAGCCCAGAATCAGGTTCTAACGATAAATTCAAAATCCCTGAAAATCAAGGAGTAGAGCAAAATACAAACAACCCATCACTATGGAAGACAAAAGAGACACCATTTTAATGATACCCTGGTATCAGCTCAGTGAACACATTACTTTCTACGAGAGTTGACATTTGTGTGTTCCTTTTCCAGCTTTCAAAGCCACAGAAGGCATCGCAGACCCCAGACCGCACCCAGCCAAACACTGCTGTTCTGAACCCTTCGGCCACGCTGGAGATGTGCCAGGAGCCAGAGAGAGACGTATATCTCAGAAGTACAGCAGTCATCTTTTACAGCTTGGGCTTATGCACGCTACTGCCAGACATCATAAATCCAGACAAAAGAGAGTCTGAGATAACCCACATAAAGAACTGCTCATTGAACTCATATAATCTATACTGCAGCCAATGAGCATGGCAGCAGGCTATTAGGCGTGAACTCTACAACTGCCGTGTTAAGTGCCTGCAAGCTCTCGGATGAATGCAAGCAGGGTTCAATTTTTTGTGCAAGACTTCAGCATTAGACTGCCTGGTATTGGATTTTGAATGCTTTGGACTCTCTATGCATTTTTTGTAAATGTTACTTAATATGCAAGCGCTGTGAAATTGTACACTAACTGGAGAAACAGTGTAATTTATGGGAGATATGAGCAATTTTCCTATACTCAGCTAGACTGAAATAGCAAGCTAGCCTTTTACCATATGGCTTATTCTCAGCCATCACATAGCACAGATCTCATTTTTTCCCAACCAAATTACAGGCTTCCACAATCAGCACCCTGTCCACGCCTGATGATTTTCTTGGTTCTTCAGATTTTTTGTTCTCTCACCATGAAACTCTGTCACAATGAAAGCAATATAATGCTCTTCATCTTGCATTGCTTCACTGGACAACCAGTTACCAAATAAAAGATATAAGAATAAACAGAACAGAATAGAGAAAGGCTACAGAGTAGTGAAAAGGTAACATTTACATCCCTCCATAGGAGTACAAACATCTCTGTTGTCACCCTTGTGCTCTGCTCTACTCCTGTAGCCACTAATCAGCACAGTGTTTTCTCTTCATGTTGGTCAGACTCAAATCTCACCATGACAGGAAATGAACAAATATGTTGTCCTTCATTTTGAATTGATTCTTCTCAAATAATGTATGATCAAGATGTCTCAGGCAGGACTAATCAGAGAAAAAAAGCAGAGAGAAAACTAAATCTAGAAGGTAAGAATATGAAAAATGAAGTAAACGTGAATATGAAAGATGTAAATAAGAAAATGAAAAAGTAAATAAGAATATGAAAAATGAAGTAAATTAGTAGGCCAAAGGATAAATGCAGTCAAAGAACTAACTGAAAGAATACCCATCTACCTTTCATGTTTTTGCTGTGGCCTTTCTACTGAAGTGAAAATAAATAAAATGCCTGAGTAGTGCCATTATTACAGTTTTTCCACTCTGCTTTCTGCTCTGGTTAAGCCATGTCTCTTACAATGAGTAGAGAAAAACTTTGTATGGAAACATCTCACTTCCCACAAGTTTCAACAGGAGTTTGTAAGTACTGTGCCTTCCTAGCAGAACATGTTGCAAAGCAGACACATTAATTATGGAGGAGAGGAGGGAGTGAAGAAGATTCCTCTTCTCTAAGCCAATGAAGGACGCAGTGTCCCAAAGGCAGAGTCAGATTTTGCAAGTACATCAGTAGAACAGTGTTTGCAAATCCAATCTTATCCTGGGCTGCATGAAAAGAGGTGTGACCAGCAGGCCAAGGGAGGTGATTGTCTCCATTCAAGCCACCCTTGTGAGACCCCACCTAAAGTGCTGCATTCAGCCCTGGGGCCCCCAAGATGAACAAGGACCTACTGGACCAGAGGAGGGCCAGAAGGACGATCAGAGGGCTCTAGGCAGATCTTACAGCAGCCTTCTGGTACCTAAATGGGGCCTATGGGAAAGATTGAGCAGATCTATTCCTTCTATAGGTCCTTCTCTTTGATTCCCACTAGAAATTACTACTGTTATCTAGGTCTTATAACAAATAAGACAATTATTACCAACACAGGCAAAGAAACCATGGCACAGGAGTATTCAGCACTGACATTTGTATCGACAAGCAACCAAAATCCATTGTGTTTGTAGGTCAGCTTCTGCTATTGCATTTTTCATTGCCTGTACTTCAATACAGACCTAGATGTTTAGGCTGGTCTGTCTTTTGAAAAAGGTAAAACACACAAACACACAGAAAACTTTTTTTTTTTTTTTTTTTTTTTTTGAAGTAGCAACATTAAAGAAGCAAAACAAGCTTAAGGGGTTTTGCTATTATTGAATCAAACCACGGACTCATCATAAACTACCTTTTCCCTGAGTATTTAAAGAATTTGAAGCTCATGGACATTGTTAAGCACTGAGTGTTCACTACAAGGTACCTGTAAGTGGACTGAGAAGGATTCCACTATGATCTTACTATAAAATAAATTTGCTGGTTTGGATTAGATTATGTATTATCAACAGGAAATAACTTAGGAGATGCCACTCACCCCCACAGTTCTGAGTGACCTTCCTTCTGAAGGATTAAGATTTGAAATCCAAGAAGCTAAAACTACACTACTACAAAACTTTTTAGCTAACATGACTGAAAAGTGTAAAAGTCATTTACAAGACAGTGTATTTTCTGACCAAACAATGGTCTTGCCTTTGAATTATTTTTTGCTAGTTCTGAAACAATTTGACACTAATTTAAACTAACTTCAATACTGAATCCTCTTCCTTCTGCTCCTCAGCTGTCTGAGAAAAATCTGTTTGGTGATGCTTGTATTCTTAATGGCAGCAATGAGATCTCTCTATAGCTGATAGTTATCCAATCTGCGTTCTTGCGGTATCTCTGAATGATTGCTATTTCTTAGTTTCTTAGTTTCTCTTTCCATAGAAGCTTGAGTTGTACTCTCCAGCACAAATTCTTAATCTGCTCATCTCCAAAATTAAAACTGTAGGAAAAAATAGGTCATCTATTCACATATTCATGACTATTTAAAGTTTGTCAATCTTTTGCTCATAAACCTGCCTAATTTTCCTGCATGCAGTTCATTTTAATGCAATATTATCTATCAAACCATAGCTGTATAGTATTTTTTTATTCCCTTTGTTGAAGGAACTAGGGAATTTAACATTTTTTTTCTTTTAATTATGTCTAAAATTTCATCCATCATTCATCATCATCTCAGTCTGTTTTTCTTTTATGAAAAGTGATTGTATAAAAAACTTGTAACAATACAATCCCGCAGGCTTGAATTATACTTGCATAGAATTATTGATAAGAACAGTGTAACTTGTCCTTCTGATGAAACACGTTTTTTAGAAACCGTGCTTATTCATTTATTAGTAATGATAAAAACTGCCAGGAGCTGTATTTCTTATGCCTCTGTGTAAAGAATGAACTGCCTCAAGGCTAAACATCTCCTACAAAATGTCTTCTCCTCTGGAAAGTGGCAATATCTTTATGTTAATGATAAAAAAATATTCTGTGGATCTATTCCTGTATTTCTTGGAATAAAAACATATATATATATTTAATTTTCCTCACCGATTATAATACTTCATTCATAAGAAAGACCCCCGTAATGCATCAAAGTATGCTATAAATCCCACCAACGTAATAATTCAGAATAATTTCTAGAAAGCATGGACTATTGCATTATATTATGGCAAAAACTGTCAAAGTGTACTGCATGATGGCAAAAGCTGAATCCAGTACAGAACCAAAGAATCACTGTTTTTCAACAGCTGCACTGTTGCCTTCAATAAATCTAAGACAGTAGGAAAGCTGACCCTTTACCAAATATGCAATATCATTTCATAGCTAACCTCCCCAATTAGTGTACATAACAGCTGAGCAAAGTTTCCCCACATCAGAGTTAAAGACATTAGTACTCACATAGAATTCCTCAAAACAACAACTTGGAAGAAACAAAATGTTATGTTGATTTCTTTTATTATTATTATTTATTTTATATATAAGTACATATATGACCTTTGCCACCTCCTATTTTGGAATCATATTGCAGATTAATATTTCTTCTAGATTTCTAATGAAGACTTCATCAGGTTTGTATGGATTGCTGTTACATCACAATGGATGCCTCCGCAGAACTGTACACATTCCCATTTATCATCATAAGATGTTTTTCCATCTGCAGTTGACAGCAGAAGAGCTAAATGTAATTATCATCACTATACTGAGATCAAATCAAATAGCCTGTTTTTCTCATATCAAAGTCAATATTATTTCATTTTTAAAATAAGAATTCTCATGACAAGCTCTCCTATTAAATTCACTGCATAATCTATTCGCACAGAGGGTAATGTGTCACCTAGTAAACACCACTTTCTGTACCCACAACTTGATAGCAACAGTGATAGTTATAAATAGACTTAAATATACTTAGATATAATATACTTATAAATAGACTTTCAGACTTAAATCTGAAATACAGAGCCAAGGGAATCAGCAAATCTGCCTGCGGTTTTTGCCACTCTGGTTAACCATTATGTACAGGCATTACATAAGATACTCAAAAAAATATATATTAAGTACAAATTCTTCATGCAGCTGTCAGCCAATTCCCAAGCACAGACTTAACCTCAGTATGTTAAGGGCTTCTCCCAACCATCATGTAAATCAATAGAAAAATATTTCCCTGAAGAAAGAACTCATTTATAGAACTAGTGTTCCATATTACAGAATATAAACATGTCATCCGCTGTTATCAAAACTCATTAGACAACATAAGCCGGAGCCAAACTGGTTAGTCTTATTGAAACCATACTCTCCAGCAGAGCTTTGTCCCATCTGAAAATTTCTGACCAGTTCTAATTATACTTACCTTTTTTTTTAAAGACCTTTTGAGAGTTACAGTGGAAAAGCACAATATTAGAACTGCCTATTATTGTTATTCAGCTCTATAGTCCTTTTCTCCAAAGGCTATGGGAAGAAGAAAAAAAAAAAAAAAAGAAGGGCAGGTTAGCTGTAAAGAAAGATGTGCATACCTAGGGAAGAACTGAATTTAACTATGGCTTGCAAACTGCATCCATAATCCAAACAAAAGTACAGTCAGTGAGGGAAAAGATGATCCAGTGGTTAGTCACAGGCCACAATGCTGAGAGCCTTAGATAAGACTTCCCACTCTACTTCCAGTTTCCTACTTGACCTTGCTCAGCTCGCTTAACTACAGCAGCCTGTATCACACGGCATAGCCTACAAAGGGAGATCGAAGCTGGTTAATTCCCATAGGTACAGGACCTGACAGCCTGAACAGCTCAGACAGCCACACTGCACTCCCAGCAGCCTGCACAGAACCAGCTCTGTGCAGAAGCAGTCGTAGTCCACCTCCAAGAAATACTGATGCTAGTACCTACCTATTTTCCTGGTATTATGGTAGTAACTAAAATAGAAGAGCTCTATAGTAAAATCGGATTCTGTATCAGTTTAAAAGGTAAGGAGAGCATAATAGTGAAAGTATCCAGTTTCTCACTGTTGATATACAACACAAATCTATCCCATTTCTTAACTCATCTTGAATTTCTCAACAGTTGTGCTTCTGTCACCATTATGATCTCTTAATAAGAAGTTTCTTTAGGGAAAGTGGATTTCTCTTCTTAATTGACAGCATTTATTTGGTATTT
The DNA here is from genome assembly GCF_009819795.1 of Aythya fuligula. Taxonomy (NCBI): domain Eukaryota; kingdom Metazoa; phylum Chordata; class Aves; order Anseriformes; family Anatidae; genus Aythya; species Aythya fuligula. Next base: position 40,637,904 of record NC_045562.1, read on the forward strand.
TAGAGTCAAAGGCGAAGATGCTATTTGCAGACCTAATAGAGCAAAGACTCCTGCAAGAGTCACTAAACTGCAGTAGATGTTTTTGTGTTTTGTTGTTGTTGTTTTTAAAATAAACAAAACAAGAATATGACTCTTAGTCCAGTATGTTTAAGCCCCTACTTATTCCCTAGAGTGCACATTCCTTCTATACTACACAACTTATGTACAAGCAACAAATATATATATATATATGTATCCTACTTAGTTAAAACACCATCATTTCAAACAAATTAGAACCATAGTATTTGTTGCTTATTTACAAAGTTTTCCTCTATGGGATGTCATACTTGTCTATATTTTTCTATCTAAATAAATATACCTACTAAATCCATTGCATTATTTATAAGCAAAGGAATGAGAAAATCAGGTTATGGTATTCATTTTGAATAGATTTTTACTGTAGTTTCATATATTTTATTATGCCATGGCAGTATCCAACGCCTTCCAAGAATAAAATTTTTCATGGACTTGAATGGAATTATACATTTTGTTTTTTCCTCTCGGACACTGAACTCACCAAATAACTCACCCTAAGCTGCTGAAACATAGTATTACCTGAAACGCCATAATGTGTTTGGCAGAAGCAGCCATTTGGAGGGTTTTGAGTTTGGTATCTTGGCCAAAATTCAAGAAGCTCAGTGATTACCAGGGACATTAAAATCCTGTTTGTAACAACAATAAAGAAATAGCACAGGCACATGAATGTTTCGTGGAAGCTAGGCCTAGCTTGAGAACAAATCTCCAGACTTCCTCAGCAGACCTACTTTCTTCATACCAGCTTCAATTCCACATCAGGCCTCCACTATACAGGGAACTATAAGATGCCTATATTGGTATCTCCAGGGTTTGCCTTTGAGACCAGGAAGCCACATATTTTGATCCTTCATCATGAGCATGGAGGAAGGCCAATCAGAGCACATAATTCTGGTGATACACTTTGATATAAGCCAGAAGTTGGACATCTCAGGTAGATATACAGGAAAGAATAAATAAGTAAATAAAATACAGTCAGAAATCATGAAATTTCCAATCACCACTCTTTCCTAGCAACAGGGACTACGAGAAATCAAGATGAGAAAATTCTTACCAAGTTGCACCAGCCAGTGCAATGCTTTTGCCTGGGCTATACGATCAAACTTTCAGAAAACCATAGGCTCGGGCAACATGCACATGTGACAGGGCAGAGGAATGTCAGCTGGAACTGCAGCTGTCTGCTTTCCAGTTACCTGGTGCAAAACCGGGATCTCTGGAGCACAGTTCAATATGTGAAGAATATTAAAAATGTACTGGTAGTAAATGAAGACCCATTTTATTACAGGGCATTTTAAAAACGAAGTACCCACTTCGTAACATGAAGTCTATGAGACTGCAGTCTTAAATATTGATTTTGTATTCATTGGCATTGACAGAAGCAATTCTGCTTTTGCTGAATGTAATAAATATGGCTTTAAACAGAATAAGGCCCTTTCAGCAAGAAATTTTACATCTATCTGTTTATAAGCCTAAAATTAAAACCGCTAGAAATGAAAAAAGAAAAAAATAACCAAGGGGGTTTTCAAAAATTTAAAACTCTATCATGCATAAATGGAGCTCATCAGAGAAAGTAATTTCCCTGCAGAAAACACTCCATCTTTTGTTTTATGTAAGTTAGCAACATGAATATTTTATTCTTAGTGAAACTGCCATTACCCCCTTTGCATTTCATAGCTTTGCTTGGTGCCTGAAATAAATAGGCCTTTTTTTTCCCCCCTACTACTTTGCTGTTCAAGCCTATTTCCATTACAAATTTTGCCATAGCTCACTAGATATGAGAGTCTGGGATTTGGCATTAGCAGAGACTATATCCATTGTCCCTGCCTACCATCCATTCGACAAAGAGGAAGTTAAGAAATGTGCATTAAGGACAAAACACTGCATAGAGGGTAATTATTCTCAAGATATCCATCATAATTTGGAAGGCACACTGGCTGTCATTGTCTACAGGTAATTTAGTTTTTTCTCAGAACTGACTACTTTCAACCCTGGCAAAATTTTACAATTACAAAGAAGGCAGTAAAAATACCTTTATTGCATATCCACATTAAAACAATGGTCTAAATGAATACCAAGCTGAACGTACCAGAGAGAAGTATTTCAACTCCAGGATGAGAATAATAAAAAGAATCAGTACAATAGATAACACATTCCATTTCTAGGAGCTGTTGCACAGAACTGTGAGCAAAGTAGGCTGCACAAGAATACAGACGCTATACAAAATTGTATTTTAAATGAGTTTCATCTAGAGAAGCTTAAAAGTAACTTTTTCGATCAAGTTGAAAATTTACAGAAGATAGACTATTTGACCTATATGCAATTCCATTATCATTGTAAATTCTCTTCTTTGAGAGCAGTCTTATTTTTAATTTTGTTACTTGGAATGTGATAGCCTGAGTGACTGGTTTCCACACTTAGTGTTGTTAGCAGTTTTTCCAGTCATTTTTACAGGTGTTTTTTGTTGTTGTTGTTTTGTTTTGTTTTTAAGATTTAATATTTCCAAAAATGGTTGCATCATGTATCAGATCTTCCACCTAAAAAGGAATATACCTGTTCTAACTCCTGGACCTACACAGTGTCTTTACACTGCACCAGATAAGCCAGCCATGCCTTTCAGTCTGTTGTATGTAAAAAAGGACTAAATGTATGCCGGCTACAAATGACAACATTTGAATTATGCTGCAAGGCAAACGGCTGGCACGTTTAGACAAGAGAGGAAGAGTCTGTAAGATAAAATTGCTTTCCAATTGCAATACCCTAAGCCAGCACCAAAATGATTTGCCTTCTTAGTTAAGAACTATGAGAGAATGAGAGACACTGACTAATTTATACCAGTACTTAAAAGCCATCCAGTAAAAAAAAAAGCATTGTGTGTAAAGAATATTGATCTCTGAGCTCATCGGTGAAGATACTACTTTCTGTACTGCTGAAGTCCAGAAAACTCTTAGATCTGATACATCTCCAGAATAATTTTCAGTTCAGCTATCTGATTTTTGTCTTCATCTTCTACAAGAAAAATGTAAGTATTCCAAGCTTTGTAGCATGTGGGTGTGAAAGTACACATGTATGTGAGGATTCAATTCTTGCAACAAAGACATACAGACAAGAGTACCCCATGCTTAGATAGCCTGAAGTAAAAGTTCTGAAAAGAATGTATCAATGTTTGTTCCCTATTATATAAAGGTCTAAAAGACAAACTTTTTTGTGTGTGATTACCAGTAAACAATAACAGACAAAATTCATCACTTACTGAAGTCATTATCTCAGCAAGTGGTAAAAGTTTGCCAACATGTAAGATGGGAATTTTAAAACTAAGTCAGGCTCAAGATTATGAGAAAAAAAAAGAGAATTTGACTTCAGTAGTCACCATTTAGATATTGCAAAATCACACACTTAGTAGAACTGCTCAGTTTACACGCAAGTTATTACCCATCCCCTCTGAATCCTTCTCAGAATTAAGAAATGAATTGCTGATCACATAATTTAACTCTATGTTTGGAGTTGTGGTCAACATAATTCACTTACTTTGTTAATCATTGCTTCTTTTTTACTGTAGTTTGTTAGTGAAATTAATTGCATATCTGCTTTAACTTACCTTATGAGATCCTAATTCAGTATGTATAAAAATACTCTGAGTTATATTTCAAATGATATTCTATATTGACCTAAAATAATTACCAATTGTTTATGGATTTTTGGATTTATGGATTCTTGCATTTATGAATTTTTGCTAGTAAGCCTCACGTCTCCAGCTTTTCCTCTCCCCATCTACTCCCATTTGTCTTTGATTCTATCAGTGTCCTTAACCACATTAGTGACCACAGGGTTTATCAAAGTTACTTCATTGGAAATGCTAGTAGTGCTATGTAAGTAGCAAATCACTCACATTTAAAATTGTAAAAAGAAATTTGGCAACAAAATACACCAGAAAAGAGCTGCTTCATTCACATCAAAGCTATATATGAGTTATAACTAGGGTAGGTCATTCTTATGAACAATGCTAAGGATATTCCAGAATCTAAATCCTGAATGATGGTGACAGAAGTTATAGCTGATGACATTTATAAATTAATAAATGTTAAATAGAACAAGAAGTTTGAATCCCTTTAGATAGTCCGTGAACTTTGTAGCAGTCCTCATGGTCTTCTGTATTTCAAAAATTACAAAGGCTTTTAGGTCAAATGTCCCACTCTGCAGCAGAAGTTGTATTTGGATTAAAAATCTAACTTTCTATTTGCTGAATGAAAAAAAGAAATATTACATTTCTTTCCAAATATTAGAAGGAAGATCCCAGACAGAAACAATAAACAGCCAAACATCTTTCATGGCTGAAGTTGCCATATTAGCTTGCTTTTAAAGACCCTATATAGGAGTGTGTATCATCAGTGACCATAAAATCTGGCACAGCAGTGCTTTTTGACAGAGATGATTTTCTAGTTCCTTCATACTCTGATTCCTATGTTGGACTGCCCTTTATTAATACAGCCATAAATCAGTGTTATTACCTGGATTTTAATCTAAAATATTAAAAAAAAAAAAAAAAAAAAAAAAACAAATGGCGTAATTCATAAATAGAACCTTGTGCTAATGCTCAAATCTCTCACTGAAAGCAACAGAATTTAACTTTGAAACCAAGTGGTTACTCATCTTGTCCATTAAGCCATATTTTGAAAACAGTTTATTTTTATCAGGCTCTCATTGTTTTATTCTCATGCCCTGTTATAACATTACATTTAGCAACAAATATTTCACACAACCTTTCAGCTGTGTTATTTTGAATGTAAATATTGGGCAGAAAGGAGCTAATGCAAGGAAATAATTTTCCTAAAGAGTTGGATTATTTCCTAATTGTTTATTACAGATGTATTCTCTTGCCAAAAATCAAGAATTAAAATTCTACTTTCTTGAAAGCTTTAATGTTATGTGGATCTCTGAAGCATTTATATTTAATTTCACAGCAGTGTCACAATTCAAGAGGTATTTTTAATGTTTGCAGCAGTCAATTGTTGATTTATTTTCTTCCAGGCAAAATGCAAATAATCTCTTAAGAGGTTTGCTTGCAACATTGTGTTTGAGTTAATATATTTGCAGTGAATAAATTAAAAGAAGTCCAAATATGACTTTTTAAGGTCCTCCTGAATTTCAAATGTCTATTCCATTCTTTAAAATTATTTGGAAGTTGTCCTTCGAGAAGTAACTTGGAAGAAACTTAATCGTGACCTTGGACCTTCTCCAGTATAGGTTATATGTTAACCATGAACTTTAAGGGTGGGGAAATAAGCAGCTCTAGAGACCTAGCACCTCTTTGAGCTCTCCACCAGAAGCCTGTTCTTGGCTGTGAAGAACCCCTTGTAAGCCAGTAGTCCCAAATTACCTGAAGGGTAATTGCTTCATGGAGCAGTTCAGAAAGGATTCAGATGCTAGAAGCTGTCAGAGCATTCACCTCCCCACTGTATTTTAAAAGAGTATCATAAAAAATTATTCATTGCCATCTTTGGTGTAGTCAGAGGCTGCTACAACCAACACAATATAGCTTGAGATGTTAGACTTCAGAGACACCTAGACACCAGCCTTAGCCCAGTGCATTACAAAGAGAGGGAGCAACCAGACCAGGTCCTCAAGGGCTCAGGCAACCAAATTTCTTTGCTGGGATGTAGACTTCAAATTCATGGTTCCCAGGTCTGACCTACACTGGAAGAAATGACAGCTCCTGCCTGGCCCATAATTTCTCATTTCTATAGAAAAGAGGGCCAGGCAAATGGAAAGAAAGAGGTGTCCCTCGGCTTGGCTTCATTACCTACCCAGGGTGTCAGCGTAAATTTACCCAGAAACTGCTGGGGAGTCCCAGATACCTAACTGAGCCCACTCAGAGTTAAGCAGCTCACCTGTAACTCCTTACCACCGATGCTCTTTGCAAGTCTCCAATTTATCCTGCTAAATATCTGTGTAAGACCTGATAGAACACGAAGAGAAGAGGTAGAAGTCTGGATTTTCAGGAAATACCAAGCAGGTCACCTTTGGGACTAGACTACAGTACATAATGATAGTTAAACTGGCTACAAACCATGTTTAACAAGCTAGAGCAGCTTCCTAGGAGGTATCAAGAACTAAATTTCCTTCAGAGATAACAGGGCTACAGAGGACATTGATTTTTTAGAGAACAAAAAAAAAAAAATCTGAGAACAAATCTTTGGGTAGGTTTTAATATAAATTTTTGAAGTGTCATTTACCTATAGAAAACTTCAATAGCAGTTGCTTTTCAATAAAAAAAAGTCTTTTGACAAATCATCAATGAACATGCAGGAGCTATTAGGATAAGCTCGGCATTTCAAATAAAGCAAGCAATAGTAGTAGGAAGGTTTGCATTTTCTGCCATCTCTGAGTATATTAATAAAATGTATCTAATTTTTAACGAGTTTCAATATTTGTTTTGATGGTGCTTTCTGAGAAGAATTATTTTTTGTAAGATTCACTAACATCTGATAGTTATGTGCTTCACAAGAGGACTTTTTTTTTTAATGGTCAACACATCTGACAATTATCATCTCCATCATAAATATTTCAAATATTTTATTTTTTTTCTGCACTATCTTGCAGCTCAGAAAAAAAAAACACTTGAAGCTCAAACCTCTTCAGACTGGAATCAATTAAATTTGGCAATTATATTGAAATAAACAGGATGGAGTCTTAATGTAAAAATGGTGTAAAGAGCAACAGGTATTGCTGACAGAGATTTTGGATTTCAAATCATCTTGTATCAAATTAATCCCTAGTAAATTATTTTTTCCAATTTAAAAAACCTGTTAACTATGTCTCTAAGAGACTAAAATTTGTCTTTGGTTCAATATATACATAATTAGCTATTTGTTTTATTTTTAGAATCAATTAATTCACTTCATGAAAAATGTTAGTGTTTTCCCATATACCTTTCATCCAAGAAGACACTTTCTTTTATATAAGTTGTTTTCTATTTGGAAATGTAATTATCTTTATAAAAAAGATAGATTAATGTTTGATAGCCCAGCCTGATTAATTGTTACTGCTTAGAGGAAGGAGAAAAGATTATTATGGGAACTATGCAAATAATTTGTTAGATTTTTTTTTTCCCCAATGGAGTATATTATTATTTTGTATAATGTATTTTCTAATGAAGTCAAGATTTAGCTTCACTGCAATTTATTCCAGATTATTAACTTTATAACTTTGACCTTCTATTTCCATGAACGTTGAAACTGTATCCTGAAAATCAAATTACAATTTGGAGTTTACTGACCAAGAAGATTGCATCAGGAAAACTGAGCCTCTTACAACTTTTCTGGAATAGTCTAAATGCAAGTTTGCGCCTGGGTGAAGCTAATTCATCTACAAATGAATAACCATGGGTGAATGATTGCATTTATTTATTGCATTGTTTGCTCAACTCTTACTTTGATCTTTATTATAAATAATACATTTTATTAATGATTCTTTAAGAATCACATAAGTGGAAAACAACCATTCAGTGCTCCTCAGTGTGGAAATACACTGTCTGAAGTAGACTCTAATTTCTTTATTTTTCTTCCTTCTTTCCTAACTTTTCCCAACATCTGCTACATAAGAAAAATAGTTATTTTTGAAAAACTTCTCTACCTTAGTTTTATGATAATCATAACTACATGCATTAGTAAAATACAGATTCAAAATTCTAAGTGTTGGTTGTAAGTGTAAGTGTCTATTATTCTGCTTCTTCCAGACAGGCAAATACATTCACCTTAATATCACATATGGCATTATTTAATCTTTTTCAAGGTAATATAATGACTATATCTATTAAAATCCAATGTCCTATATCGGATAGTGTATATTCTTATCTAACCAGATAAACGTTTGGCTGTAAGGAATCTGTAAGGACAAAATATATTTTTTGGAAAGTTAATTTTTCAAAACCCTCCATTTCCATTTAGTGCATCTTAAAATACAATACAGAAGCTAAGAACGGGTAAGTCAGACAGAATTTGCAGCAGATAGGCTTATGTTAAAACAACTTTCACAAAAAAAAAAAAAAAAAAAAAAAGTTTGAAGGGAAATACGGGAAGAAGTGAAAAGTGAAGAAAGAATTTTTAATTTTGTTCATATTCTTCTTGTCTGTGAACTTTTGAGAGCTCAGTGCAATATAACATCTCAACATTCTCAATATTCACCGATGTAGAACTTTCTCCAGTGACATCCAATATTTTAGACCAAGTCCTTTAGCAGCCCAGCACATCACACTTTCCAACCTTGTCTCCAGCCTACCAAGATCAAGGAGCAGATAAAAGGGGAATGTCCCTCCTCCAAGAAGAAGTGCCAATATTCATAAAACAGTACACCTGCCATTACATGAAGAATCAGCAGCTTCACTTCAAGCAACATGCAGTGAGATTACCACGCAGTTTTATCCGTGTGTTCTGCCATTTTAAGGTATTACCAAAGTTTCAGACTCATATATTGTAATTCTGATTTGTGCTAGGATCACTGAAAGTATGATGCAATAGTAAATATTTCTGACCTGGTAATCCAAGCCTTATCTCATATCTAACGGATTTATTTGGCCTTTACTGTTTCAAATACATTTCTATTGAAGTCTGATACCATAGCCAAATGTTGTGACACAACCTTCATGCTTGTGTTCTGCCACAGCACTGAAAACTACTCCAAAAACAAAGTAATTCCTTGCATGAAAATTGTATCCATCTCCTATAGCAGGTGTCAAGATCCTCAACACCTATTTGAACTGGGTGGTTTATTTTGCATCTGTGCAAAATACATAGGACAGCATCATTGTAAGGGTTAATTATCTCACCGGAGTCCACATTTGTTGTTCTTTTCATTCCCCATCTAACTGCAACTTTACCCTGAAGTTCTCATGCTATCCTCTAATTGACTAACATTTTCTTGTTATCTTCTTGTATTTGAATTACAATTCTGCAAATAGTAAAGCACTGGGGCAGAAAAAGTGTCATACCAAATTGTGCCTCAAAAACTGAACTGTTCACAAATCAAAGAGAAAGTTATTAAATACTGTGAATTAATGAGAAAAATCCACACATTCTGCAAAATTTTAGCTGAGTTTCAAATGGATCATGTCTGTATCACAAACACTCTTTTTTCTTCCTCTGTCTAACTTGCAGAAGAAAACTTCCAGCTAATTCATAGTTTGATATGTATACACAAAGAACTCATCAAACAAGAGTTGAAAGTACATTTAGTTCAGAGCAGGTAAAATGACCTCCCCTCCCTTTCTTTCCTCATTCTTCCCTTCCTCCCTTCCAGAGAACTGCTGACAAGGACTGTCTCTTCTCTGGTGTGTATTGTAGAAAGCACACTAAGAATTCAATCTTAATCAGAAACTTCCGGCATGCCCAGCTTTTAGATTTCTAGCCTTCGTTGCTTCAACTTCCTTCCAAATCTTCCTAATTCCAATTTCTATAGTTGCTGCTTTTCTTGTCCAAGTTGCCTAACGCAAAACATAGCTATTACAGTTACTTTACTCTCAAAACTCCTTGGGTCTCTTCTTCTGCTAAAAGACTGGACAGCAAAGAATGACTGAACTACATTTTTTTCCCAACATTGATCCCATCATTCAAAATAAGATTATCAAACTTTAAAGCATTTCAAACAAAATATTTTTTTTTTTTTACTAACATCATTGTCAATCAGACAACATCACGCTGTTCCCTGTTTGCTACCATATTTAGCGAAAGACACAGCACAACTGACATTTCAATTAAATGGGCTTTTTTTCTTTCTTTTTTTTTTTTTTAATAGGTTAAAATGGTAATATGGACAAAGTTACAAGTATTTACAATTTGTCTTTCATAATCTCCTTGATAATCAATGCTCTGTTTTTTGGAATTGCTCTGACATCTTTTTGTTTCATTTCTGTACTGTGACAAGTGCTCCACAGATTCCCAGTGACATTATTTGCCAACATCTTGACATGATGTAACCATGATGGCTTTGCAACACCCAGTGCTCTGAAGACTTGGAAGAGCATTTTAGCTGACATTGTAACATCATGTCTGTGGATTCACAATGACATGTTCAGGAGACTATTTTGATCACACAATAAAAGCTTACTGGAGTGATTAGAAAATTTGCAACGCTATAAATTGTAATAAGGAAAAATAACTAAAACTATTGAATTTTTAACTCAGCTGTTTCCAAACTTTTTTTTTTTTAAAGCAGAAAAACTTTACCTATGACTAGTCTATGAGACCAGACTTACAAACCAGACCAGAGTACTCAAAATTACAGCCTTGAACTTCTGGATGCTACAACAACTGGAGTTAGGGATGAAGATTTCCATTATTGTACATGTTAGTCATTTCAGAATGGGATTTCCAAGAGGTACCATTCACAAAGAGGTACTTCAGATCAATGTTCAGAAATGCCAGAGGGAAGGAAAAAAACTTTTTTTTTTTTTTTTTAATGATACATGTGCTTTCTTCTTTTATAAGAATGGCAGAGGGAAAAGCTCAACTTCTTTACTACAGCTTTACCTATAAGACTTATAGGTAAAGACTATAAGACTTAGCTTTACTTATAAAGCTAAATTGTGTTTTGTTTGTTTATTTGTTTTGTTTTGTTTTCAGGCAAGGCAAGTTAAAGGAATGAACCCACAACCTTTAACTGAACTGTCTTATCCCCGCTTGAGGAGTAGGATCAAGGAGGTGGGAGGAAGGGGTGGTGAAAGGCACTCATGAAGCACTTGCCTGCTTTGGTGGCTCTGCTGGTATAAGAACAGGGTCTGCTAGGCAGGTTCTCTGCAAATTTTCTGGATCAGCCTAGTCAGGTGAGGTGGGTGAAGGTTACTTCATTTGTGCACACAGAGCTACCTCAACCCATGAAGACTAAGGGTTTCTTCAGTATGCCCCAAAAAAAAATTGTAGGTATCTGGAAAACTTGTAATCAAAAACTGCTGTATACAACTAGGCATGATCTAAGCAAGGCTTTTCAATTCCTTCTTAAGGTCATAATTCCAGACATAAGACACTAAAAGCAAGTGTTAGGTGGGACTTAAGCCCTTAAGCCATTTTTGTGGCACAAGCTCTAATTGCCTATAACTCATGCTGTACTATCTGCTTAGCACATAAAGCTTGTCTATAAATACATAAATGTTTTAGAATCCATATTTCTGTCTACGTATGAGTAAATGAAATTGGAAATATGGTACAGATTTCTGTGTTTGTTTGCATGCTCCAGATTCAGAAGAAGAAAATACTTTAAAGTGGGTTATCTGTTTTGGTGGGCTTTTGTTTTGTTTTTGAAAAATGAGTCTGCTTCTAAGCACTTAGATTTATGAGAAGACACAGTTCAGTGTCTTAGGAATAGCAGTCACAAACTCCAGTGCTTTTCTTAAGCTGCATTAAGGAAAGGTCATCTCAGCTAGACATAGCACTAATAGCACTGGCATTAACAGTATTTATTTGCTCTCTCTCAAAAAAAAAAAAAAAAATCACAACACATCATTTTCACTTATGTTCAGTTAATCTACATATCCCTAAGAACTGAGTATCTTGTGTGCTGCTTGGCACTTTGCTGGGACAGCCAACAGTACTTAACTGACACATCTACTACTGTCTTGTGACTGCATGCAAAATAATCTGGCAGTAAGGTGTTTTATCCAGAAAAGTGGTATATTGATAGTTGCCTAGCTTCTCTCTCCAGCTCTTGGAATTTATGGAAGATCACAGTAATAATTCATTGCACTGCGACTGAGAGTCCATCATGTATTAGAGCTCATCTCTTCTGTGATTTAAAACCACCTACATGAGTGCTTTAGAGCTATTTCTGAGATTCCCTGAGCTGTTCTAGTCTGTATGAATCATGAAGCCAGTGAAAGTTTTATAAAGTTTCACTGTTCTTTTTTTTTTTTTTTTTTTCCCCCTCAATGTAGAATAAGAGAGCGCTCCTGCCTGGGTCTTTTGGGGATACATGGAGAGGAACAAAGCTGAACCATCTGGGTCAACATCATTCTCTCTTCTGACATTTACTTCAGTGCAACATGAGGCTGGGAATGCCAGACCCAGTGCTTGTGTATGGCATGGGATCAACCCTAGGCTGTGTCGTAAGTGTGTTTAGTCCACATAGTTTACAGACAAGGAGCAGAATAAGATGGATACTAGACATATTGATAGGCCACAGGACACAGTCTATGACTATTCAATCACTAAAAAAGCACAGTGTGAAATAAAGCCATCTCAAAAGTAAAGCAGTCTGTTCCCAGACACGTTACACATCCCACTACAGATGGACCATCCTGGTTGGTAAGAGGTGCATCACAAGTGGTTAAATCTTCTAATTTAACCCAGGAAAGAACCTGGGATCTAGAACCAGATCCCAAGAAAAGTCTTGGCATCACTAGATACCCTTGCTTCAGATAACTGACTGCAGCCAATACCTGACATATTTTGCTCATCCCATGTAATAAAGAACATGTACATATGATATGCAGTAATATTGTAATTTCATAGCAATCAAAGGAGAACTACAGCTGCACTTCAGAAGCAGAAGCATGTCTTTAGGGAGGTTAGAGAGATAAGATTAACCTGCCTATACATGTCCACAAGCATTTTCTCCCTCTATAAAAACATCTCAATAATGCCAAGTTAAAGACACAGTGGGAAATAGATTTTCTTCTCTATAATCAAAATGGCCCTCTGAGCTTTAGCAGCAAAGCCAGTGGGCTGAACTTTCTGCTAATAAAAAAAGCTACAGTATTAATCACGACTCAGACATCAGCCGGAGAAGCCAGCACATTGGTGTGTTGGTGTCACCGTCACAAAGCCGAAGTGTAACTCACCAGGAAAATCTCATTGTAGCAGGAGTGTTTTTAATAATACTCCAACTTTCTCCACATCCCCTTCAAATCTAAACTACACAGTGGAATTTGTTGTTGTTGTTTCAAATCTGTAGGATTACTTTTCCCTTGTCCGTGCCTAACAGCACTCATGCAGTTATAATTAGGTGTAGTTAGATACCACCTAAAAAAAAAAAACTCACAAAATTGTGCTTGTTCATCTCTCTAATGCTCTCACGTGTACAGAGAAATGCAAGTAGAGCAAAATCCATTTTTTTTTCTTTAAAAAAGGGTGTGTGTCTGTGTGTATGTATTTGGCAGGAATAACTCTTTAAAATGGACGTATCTACTATGATGGATTCCACTGTTATATCATCTAGGGCAGCAAGAAGCTAAAATCCAAAGAAAATAAATGTATTTCAGTCATGTGAGCTACCAGAGCCGTCAATGTAACAGATTAGCTCTTTTCCAGGGAAGAAACTGAGACCACCCAGGAACATCATAAAAGGACACTATGTCTGGACTTCAATAGGCATAGATAGATAGATAGATAGTACCCAGCAAAAGCATAATCACAGGATGATGGTTTTTTGTTGTTGTTTGTTTGTTTGTTTTGTTATTGTTGTTGTTTGTTTTATATACAATAAAACTACAAAAAAAAAAAAGATTGAATAGTTAACAGCTAATTGTAATACTCAACAGTATTTTATGCCTTTTTCATATGTAAATGGCATACATGCGCTGCAAACAATGGCACAAGGTAGCATCCTGCAATATGATGCTGACCAACCACAGTAGCTGGGGAAAAAAAAAAAAAAAAAAAAGCAGGAAGGAGGGTTTCCAGGTTCTCCAATGCTTCTGGCACATCTTAATTTCTCTTTCTAATACACAGGAAAAATGAAGGTACTTGATTCAAATTTTCAAATAAAAAACTTGGGATATTCCTAAAAATGAGGTTTGGTGATTTTCATTATCTCAACTGAGTCTACCTTCCAGATCTGTGTGTAATTTGAATCACTGCCCCAAAATTGGAAATTCCCAATTTAGGCAACTAGGAAAAGTACAAAATATAATAAGACAAAATATTGTGACTGAACCAACCACGTATGCTTAGAAAGACTGGATGCTTCCAGGGAATACTAATAGCACGTAGTTTACAAGCACCTCACCAACTGAAATTCCTTCATGAAAATTTAAGGGACAATTTAAAATAGCAATAAAAAAAAAAGAAAGGAATTTGCCATGGATTATTCACAAATAGGAAAGAGGCCTTTATTAGTCAAGTTAATTGTTCTTTCAAATTGCACACACAGCACTCTCTGAGTGTTGTTTTCTGCCATCAGTCACTCAGAGTGCACCTGTGGGCAACCATCCTGGCAGAGCTGTTAATGCTGCTCTGCTATGGAGATGATTGCCTCTTTTCTTCTTGTAATCATATCCACTGACATGAAAAACAAAATCACCTAGAAAAAAAAAACAACAATAATATATCTTTGTTTTGAATTTATTTTCCCTTATTATAAATTAACACTGCTGCAACCTACCAGCATTTTTTCAAGTGAAGTACAAGCAATGAGCCTTCAATCATGCACACCATGTGATTTGCATATTTGTACTTCTTTAAAGACCTGGACAAAATATTAATGTGACAAGCAAATGTAAGGTAAGAAGTAGCCAAGCATGTTAATGCATTAATGCACTGATCCTATTTCAAAGAGGTAAGATGACACTTTTGGACAGTTCAAGTAGATGACTAATTCAGAATGAAAATAAAACCTTTGCTCTGATAGTTTAAGTCAGAGGAGTCACAGTAGACATTAATAAGTCAAGAACCGTATTCGTACATTTGTCTTACTCTCTATCTTAAAATTCCAGCAACAGGGGAATGCAAAACACACTTTAAGTAGCAGACAGTAAATGAAACAAAGAAGTAGATAAGTAGATGACTATAAATGTCTCCCACCTTTATCATTGCTGTGTTGTCTGAGAAACTGAGTCATTGTTTATGGCCTGTGACATGTACTAGTGTGAAAAACGCTAGTTTTTCCTCACCAAAATCTACACATTTAGCTCAAGTATAGTACAAAAATGTCCATGTTTACATGAAGGTATAATCCAAAGGATAAACACATTCTCTGTAATTAATCATAGATTCTCCATTCACTGTTCATAATCACCTCAGCCTCAAAATACCTTTGACAAGGTTGCTTTGACAAGCTTGCAAAGCTGCTAAAAAAAAAAAAAAACAAACACTCCATGGTAGGCTTTAGCAAAGCCTTTGGGGAAGTGAATGACACTTGGTAAATATTTTCTTCTTTTTACTTTTTAAGCTTCAATACCAGTAGGTCCTAACATTTACACTCAACCTTAGAGAACTTTTGGCAGTTTTGAAACACTTTGTACCAATAAAGGACAACAAAAAAGATGCACACTTTCTGCCCAGCCCTAAAAGTGGGTAGTCCTGATTGCCCTTCTTTTACACTGACTTCACACAGCTGTGACTGTTTATTTCACTACAGTTAGTCTCAATTACTCTAGCTCAACTGAGATAACAATCAAATTACCCATCCAGCTGGGGCTGCAGGATACTGTTCAATTACCTAAGGTGGCAACTGAATAGGATGCCAGGGTTAAAATTTTTGCTTTTGCAAACACATGGGTAGATTTTATTTGCATTATGGCACTGTCAGGAACAGCATTTATGTCTATACTAGCAAATTTTACAATTTCTGGTAATATTTCCAGGTGCCAGACACTATTAAACTTTAGCAGGATCTCAACCCAGTTTCTGCCCCTCTCAGGTATTACTCTCCCAGGCAATTCCTGGCCGCAGCAGCAAAGTAAGAACATTTGGGGACCACTCCACATAAGCAATGTGTGTGCACCCAACATGGGTTGAGGACTCACGGGCTCTCCTATAGCCTGCAACAACCCCAGGTGTTTCCTCTTAGCCATTTAGACAAAGCCATGAAGTTTCACAATGCCTTGATACCTTATAATGAGGTACTAAGTGCATCTCATCTAAAATAAATGATTGTAAGGAGGGCACATGCTAAATTCCAACCTACCAGAAGGTTATCCAAAAGCACTCGAGTTAAGGTATGTAACAGCACGGTAAATTCTGACAGAAGATTGAAATGTTGAAACAATTTTTTAAAGCCTTCCCTTAAAATAAAGCTCCCTTCCTGGCTCAAGAAAATTGAGTAATATTTCATGTCTACAGTTATTTGTGATGATGAAAAGGAGTTCATCTGCTGACAACCTGTCCCTTATACATCAAGCACTGCTCTAACTGTATGAGAGAAGGAAGACAGTTAAGTGTAATTCAAGTGAAAAAAAATCGTCTCTGTATATTCTAAAATAAGGGTTTATTATACTGCATATGCATGCCCATAAATTGCTGTACCATAATTAAAAGTTGTCAAAACATGAGAGTCTTACTCCACCCCCATTCCCTCCGCCTACCCCCATCCCACAACTTTTCACTATGTTTCAACATACTGAAGTAGCAGACTTAAAAATCCCCCAGACAGGTTATAAATTTATCCTCACGAGAGCTAGAATTCAATTACATCTGCCTCTGAAAACCAGGCTTTTTAGTAGAACACAACACTTGTGAACCAGCACAGCAGCATTTTCAAATCAAAGGTTTCTAGCTTGCTGCTTAAAGTTTGTTTTCAGGCGTTTCATTTTTTGGCTAAGAAGTCAGAACTTTCTGTAAAGAGCATGCATTTCTCACACAGAAAATAATTCTAATAAAGAAAATAGTTTCAACAGAATATTTTGTGCCTCTTCCACAATGAAACCACGCTGGTTTGCCTTTTACAAAGCAACAGCATGAAACCTCAAGCTTCAGAGCTAATCCAGTAGAGCAGCCTCAACCCCAGTGAAATTTAATCACAGAAGGTGCCCAGCACACCCACAATGACCAACTTCACATAATTCATTTAAATCAACTATGCCCTTCCCCCCCCTTGTTGCTTCCCCCACAAAGAAAGGGGGGTGAAGGAGGAAGAGAGGGCCCTTGTTTCATCTTGGTGGAGCCTTCTACATGCAATGCATTTGAATTACGCTGTTTTATCTTGAGTGACAAATCTGTTATACTTCGGCTGCACCAACATCTTAGACGCATGCTATTTCTTTCATTCATTTCCCTTGTGCTTTTACCTCAGTACCTAATGCGCTGTCAGAATCCCAGAATCCATCCATAAGTATTATGTGATGAGTAACTGCTGTACATGCAAGCACACAGGAGAAATGAGCTTTCCTTTTTTCATTGCAATCATTTACATAGTGAATACAATCCCATATAAATTACATCCTGTCATCTCTTTACATTTGATCAGCTGAAGGATCCTTCTATCAAAACTGGGGGAAAGAAAGAAAAACTACCAACTATTTGACACTCCTTCATCCTTAGAGTTTGAAGGTTTGTACAGCTTTATATTCAAACTGCTATACTTTCTGATGGTTTCTCCTCTTAGAGGAGGATTCCTTTGATAGTCAGACAACTTCTATTCCTCCAGGCTAAAAATCTATTTCTGCAACTTTCTTTAGAAAATCAGAATTTCTGTATACTACAAGTGGAGAGGTGTTTAAGTAGTTACAACCTGACAGCAACTCCTTAGTTGTGGGAGAACTGACAAAGAAGTGCACTTCTGGAGGCTGTGAGAACTCACAAAGCCTGTATTACTGACATGAAGCTTCCTACTCTTAATATTTCTCACATTAACATTAGTCTTCAGCCAAGTTCTCAAAAACTTTAACGTGGAATTACACCTTGACAGGATTCATCCTAAATCACATCTTTGTCTACATTTCTTAATACAAAAAAATCCACTTTGCATTAAAGTGACAAAAGGGTATGATTTAAACTCTTAGCATAAGGCAATTCACAGCTGAAATAACTGAGCAGCATGTCTTTTTCTGTGCAGTTTTTACAAGGCATCTGAAATTGATGACTAATACTGAATACACACTCCATTCCATTAAAAAAAAAAAAAAAAAAAAAAAAGATATTGCTAATGAATATTTTACAGTGTCTTTAAAATGGGACAGGGGGTAGAAGTGTTTTTCTTAGTGCCATTACCAATCTGGGCTTTCTCAGACAAATCTGCCACAGAAAGTTCACTGTCCTGAGATGTTTAATGGAAATTATGGGACAGGTTTTGGTTTTGCATGACATTAATTCAAGAGTCTCAAAAATACTACTGAACACCAATAGGTTGCCTTCTTATTGTACTCAGTGCCATTAGCAGCACAGTTCAGAGGATGAATGCAGTGAACAGGATTTGGCCAACATTTTCCATTATCCAGATGAACAGCTCTTAGCACACAACCAGAACAACAACAACAAATAAAATAAAATGAAATAAAATAAAATAAAATAAAAACATTATTTTTTTCCTCCTCGAAGAAACACTTTTCAACTATGATCCACTACTTTTTTAAGAAAACTAGCCAGTCTGCCACCCAGCAGGTTAAAATTTATCCATGTAACTATTGAAGTAGCCTTGGAATGAAGAGCATGTAAGTTGGGCTCTCTTCAGATTGTAACAGCACCACAATTAGCCCCTACTTTTTGCTCGTTCCTTAAGCAGAAAAAAAAAAAAAAAAAAAAAAAAGTACTTATCATTCTAATCATTGGAAAAGATTATTCTTGCTTTAGCCATTACATTAAATCTAAAACTCCACCTGTTCTCCATATACATGTAAATATCAATCAGTTCCCACAGAAACATGAGCAGGGTTGCTCTCACATACCCTAGCTCACGTGAGCTGTCTTAATAATTCAAACTCCCCAGCACAGATGCACAAAATCAGATCTCAAGCATGCACCTTGACAGAGAAATCAAATATTTTAGTGCTATAGATTACTTTTGAATGGGAAACCAAATCTGTGATGAGCCAACAGCTGAAGTATCAAGTTTACTTCAACTAATACTTAGAGGACAGGATGCATACCTGAAGTTTGGGAGGCCCCTTATGAGAAACCAAAAATGGATTGCAAATAAAGGAGCTGCACAAACCCTGAGAGGGACGATATAAGAAATTAAAGTAATAAATAGATAAAAGCAATCTGATTCAGAAATTGCATTTTCATTAATTAAAATAATAAGACCTAATTTGAAAAGATTAATTGATATTCCCAAGAATTTAATGTTAATACCAATGTAGTTGCAGAAATTCAGAAATTTTACAGCGTTTAAGAATATTTCCCAAATGTTGAATTTTTTTTTTTTTATCCATAAATGAGCATCAGTTATTTATCATCAATTATTTTCATATTTAAATTTAAAACTTTTGTTTTAGTGAGGCATCACAATACCGTGTGACCCAGCTCACCAAGCTCGACACAAACTCATGTAAGAAATTAAAATGAGAACTTTGGTAGTACAATGATATAAGAATTATTCAAATTACCCAAAACTGCTCAAAATAGAAACCTTTCAAGGAACACCATTACTGGTGATCTGATAAATTTTCTGATCATTGAAAGGCCTTAGTTTGTGTTAAAAAAATCAAATCAAAAATCAGCCATGACCTCCATTAAGTTTTTAAGCACAACAGCCTTATTTAAATGTATTTTATTTCAAAAGCTCAGTTTCAGGTTGAAAAAAAAAAAAAAAAAAAAACACATACACAGAAGTCCTAAACTATCTTCTCAAAAAATGTCTCTTTTTTTTTTTCATTGAAGTAATGAAGGACCAGGAAAAAAAAAAAAAAATACATTTCCTGGGAATTTGGGAAGATAAACTGCATTCTTGAAAAACAAAATCCCCACAAACCTGTGGCCACTAAGCATTTATATTACCCTTTTAAATCAACATTACTAGCAGATTAAGTCCTCTGAGTTTAGGCATCAATGCTTCTTTACAACTACACACAGCATGATACTCTTACATCCCTCTTACAGGGATGCTACAACACAACCCTTCGGAGGAGAAAAAATGCATATTGCTTTACAATGCGCTAGACAGAAATCATCAAGTCATATATCTATATAACAATATGCATAATAGGAAGATGCACTTCATGAAAGCACACTCATTTTGTTTGCTCAGCTCTGCCCAACTGATGTGATATGTCTTGACAGGCAAACTAATACAGTCAGCTTTAGAGCAGGCCTCCCCTGTGTTTCTGTCTGTTCTGGACAGAGTGTTACGGATGTTTCCCTGCTAGCTCTGTTAGATCAGTTGGGAACCAAACACAGCAAGATTGACTCCTGCCTTTTTAAAATGTAAGATTTCTAATTTTACAGCTGTTGTTGAGAACAACATAACAAATCTTGTAACAGGAACCTGACTGCTCAGTATTATTACTGCATTTGTTTTACTGCTTTGGTTATCCTCCTATCATCTAAATTATTTTCCATTAAAATTCATGCCCTCTGCTACATTAGGTTACATATGATCTGAACTGGAAGTAGGCTGCTGTGACATTCAGAAAGACTTTTTGAACAGCAATGGCATGTCTTTGGGCAGAAAAAAGACTGTAAAGGAAAGCATGCATCAGTAGTGCAGCAGAAGACCGGCTCACACGTTGAATGAATTTGTGATGAATATCATTCAGAGGCTCGTACAGGCAATCATGCATCCACCATACTCTGCTCGCTGCTTCCCGCAGCCCCCGTCAGCCTCATTTAGGAGAAACATCTTAGATGATAACATTGCTTTAGATTGCTGGTTCACATAATGCACATTTTTCAAAGTATCTCTTTCTTGCTTTAAATATTTGAGTAAATCTGCAGTTTCCTGACAGAAGAAGATAGACCAGGCACACCGGGGGGGGGGGGGGTTAAAACCATTTTCTTCACACAGCTTTCAAGGTCTTCAGGGCACTAAGAGGCTCTAGTGACCCTGCCCAGCTCTATCTGTGACCCTCACACCCCCGCCCTCGTCCCCTCTCAATCCTGGCTGGGCTTTCCACACTGATGCTGGACCTGACCTATCACCTCACCTTGTTGGGTGCTCCCTGAGCTGCTGGGGAATCCTGTCTTGGTCACTTGCCATAATGGAGTCCCAGGAGACCAATCTGTGGCTGCTGCCCTCCCTACATATGCAGGGGTCATCCATAACTACATCTCAACTTCCACTGCAGTCAGCCCCACTTCTACTGCTCTCTGACAGCACTGACATGCCTTTCATTTTAACATAAGAACACAAATTTTCTTATTAATTAATTTTATCCTGGAAAATAGGAAAAAAACACTACTACTTACAGAAAAATATTTTTCCTACAAAGGTGTGACTGATAAAAAAAATTCAAGGTTAAATTTCTGGTCAAAATCAACAAAGCAGTTCTTATACTACTACAATAATGCATTAGGCACAAGCAGAATTTGCAGTTAAGGTTTCTGTATCTCTGACATGTGGCCAAGTCACTGACACATCAGCTGCATGTCCTCTCATACTCACAAAAATTTCCCGTACAGGTATAACAGCAAAGACATGCACAGAAAGCTGATTTGATACCATTGTGAAATTTGGTATTTTAGGGGCAGGGTTTGTTTGTTTTGGGGTAGGGAGGGAGGTTTGGATCTGAAACATTTTAAAAGTTCTCACAAGATGGAACTGGGAGAAAATGTCCTTAATTGGTTGGGGGTTAGTAATCCAAAGATTTTAAATGAAAAATCAGCAGGAAATCAGCCATATTTTCAACATGGCTGTTGAAATGTTGAAGTCATGCCATTCAGGCAGATTTTTTTTCTTGAAACTGAGTCCTTTTCCTGTTTTGATTTTCACAAGTTGGTGAATTCCAATTAAGCATTTTTTCATAAAAACGGTTGCACAATTTCCTTTGAGAAATAGTAACACTTTCTGAAAAGTCACCTTCTTATTCAGTGACTCATTTTCCATTCACACTCCTTGGCATAAAACATCAATATGTATCTGCAAATGTTACTTCTTGGGAGAGTAGTATGGGAGAATCTGGAGAATCTGTCAGCTACATGTAATGCTATAATAGACAGGATGAAAGGAGCCAGAACAGTATCAGGACAATCCCAGTGGAAAGACACAGCAACCCTCTAGATTGTAGTTTGAGAATTGCCACTTTGGAGAACATCCATCTCCATCCTTTGAAATCATAACAGTATGGAAAATATTCCAGACTCCTCTAAGACAACAAAAGTAACGAGACATCTATATGATCTATTTACTCTTTGGTCTGATTTAGAGAAATAGCTCTTGACAGTAGGCAAGTTGGTAATAAAAAGTGAAGCTTTCCCACTCTTCTTCTAAGCACATCTTTAGATGTCTCTCTCTTCTCCTCCCATTAAGAGATAGATCTAAAGACTAAACAGGAACTGAAGAAGTGGCAAGATCTAACGCCTGTTGGACTAAATACGTAAATTATGAAATCAAGTCTCAGAACTGGAAGACCCTAAGTCAGAGTACTGGTAAATCAAGAAAGTGATGAAAGAAGTGTTCACCATTAGAAAGGATGCTGATTTTATCCGTGACATTTCCAGCCCTCAGAACTCTACAATATTTTTCATATAAGATCAAAGAAAACGAATTAATATTTGCATATGGCTTTGCAGTAAATTTCTTTCCTTCTATTTGCATCTCTCTCACTCCCCAGCTTCAAACACTGGATAATACTGAAGTCTCTAGTTTAAAAGCAACAAAAACCCCTCCACTTCAGACAACTAAAATGCATATTGAAATTAATGGGAATCATTTGATTCCTGTCTGTGACAAAATAAAAATCAGACATTTTCTGGAAAAGGCACATCTTTAATCTTCCAGGTGAAACATGAGAGTAAAGCAGTGTGGTTTCCTAATGAAAGCCTTTTTGTTATTCTCACATTTTTCTGCATGCAATTTTTACAGTGTTTGTTTGTATAACTATGAATTCGCTTATGTTGTTTGAATTTTTTAACCAAGTATTTTGCTTTTATTGTAATACAATTTTATGATAATTAAAAAGAACTTGTCATATTTAAATATTTTCTGCATGATTGGCATTAAAACATTCAGTGCGAGGAATTAATGAGAATATTGAATTAAATATGTCACAAGCATCCAATTTTTTAAAACTCTACATATCACAGACAAAGCAAAGGAGTTATTTTGTCGGCATAAATGATATTCAAAAGCTTAGCTGTCTCATTATAAGGTGCTTTTAAATATCCAAGATGGGCTTATTCTTTATAGCATTGCAGCCCCATAATGAACCCATTCCTCCTTTTATTGAGATGTTTACATTTTTCTGTTGCTTAAGAGTGAAACAAACCCAGAATCTGTCCTGCAACCATTAACGAATGCAAGTGGTTTTGCGTACGCTATAACTGTTGCCTACCTCCACATTACATAAATAAAGTGTTCCCAGATCTAAGCATACCGTCCAGCATTTTTTGAGTCCCTGGTGAGGCTGCACTAGCAAACATCAGCAACCCCACTTCTCTGCCCAACCTGGTTTTCATGCAGAAAACAAAAAAACTCAGTCCTATTCAGCAGAAACTGAGGTGTATTGGTCTAACGATCAATCATCAGGTGAACACCTCAAGACAGAAAGAACTATTGTAAACATAAGAGAGGGTCAAGAACAGAAAAATTACCATGAATGCTGAAAAGTAGAGTCAATAATATTCAGTTTGGGTCCACATAATAATCTATTATTACTAATTTGAGTCTAATATTGAAAATCTTCCCAAAAGGAGGTTACAGGATTAAAATAATATTTTATTGATTTAAATCAAGCTTTTAGACAGTCAAACTTTACACTTGGTCAGCTACTTTTCACTTGTTGGAACAATCATACACACCACTCAAAGTAATGCCCATTTCTCCTCACTGAAGGCCCTCAGAGAAAGCATCCACAATAAAGCATTTTACACCTGCCTCTGAAAAGTAAACCATATCAAACAGAAAGTAAAATTCTTATAACAGAGAATCCAACCAGTTTTATTTGTTTGTTTAGTTGTGATATTATGTATTCCCAACTAAGAAAATAAAACACCTAAAACAAGGACTTAGCAATGTGGGACTATCTTCAAGGAAGAGTAAAGGTCAATACTTACCAGCTCAAAAACAACAGGCAAGGAGCTACATTAAGACAATATTTCCCACGTTTTGAATTTTTCCATGAGCATACTATGACCATTAATGACTGCAACGTACTGAGCCTAAGACAGAGATTGATAATGGAAATAGTTATTCTCAGGCTAAAGGTACGGATGGAATTCCTACACAAATAAGAACAAAAATACACTTAGGTTTTACCCAACTCCAGTGAATGATCAGGGAAAGTTCCAAACAAAAGTTTTTCTTTTAAAATTGGTTTGTTTGTGGTGTTTTTTATTTTTCTTTTATATACCACTGGCTTTCCAAAAGTATGGATAAGAATTAATGCCTTGTGACAGTAAGCATACAAGTTAAATCGAAAATCCTATTACATACCTATGAAAAAAGCAGTGGAATGACATAAGACACAGCCTTCAGCTCCTAACAATCTAGGAGGAGTTCATGTTCAACCATTCAGAAAATCCAAATTCTATGTAATTCTGCTAAATTTCATCTTTCTCATGAATCTCTCAATGATTGCTCTAAGGAGACTGGTAAGGAAGAAGGGTCATTAGGTCCTTTTTTTTTAATGTTACAGTAGGGATATTCATAGCAAAATATAATACTTGGCATGACTGAATATGATGAAATATAATGGGGTCTAATGAATTGTCATATTTTAACATCTGTTTTGTTAAGCACAGCAAGAAACCATCTATTTCCTTTGTATATGAATGTATGAAAACACTGGTATAGTATTGGAATATTTTCTGTGATTTAATCAGCAAGCAGTGTTTGCCTTCTAAAGGTTGATAATGCATAGCTCTTTCTAATATCTACATTTAAGAATGATCAGAAGTAGATATCATTCTGTAGGACAAAATTTCTCATTTTAAGTGACTTTGCCAGACAACCATTCTTTAGACATAGACTTAAGAACACAGTCAGGGGTGTTCTGGTTATGAAAACATTTATACACATGCAGGCACACATGCAAATAGGAAAGAAGATTTTAGACTTTCAAACCTATTTACAGAAAGTCAGAAGTATCTCTCTGTCCACATTACAGCCATTTGGGCAAACGGAAGGTTGAATGATATTTACCTAACATGCAGCACAAAAAAAAAAAAAAAAAAAAAAAAAAAGAACAAATAACCTTTTAGCCACTCAGAGGTCCTTTAAGGCTACCCCTTGCACAGCCAGCCAGAACAGGGAAGTTGGGCAGGCACCACAGCAGATGCTTTCACCACAGAAGGACTCTGAAATCTGAGCGGTGGGTTTCCATGCCCCACGCTGCTGCAAAGCATTGTTGTGCTGGAAGGTGTTAATGGTTGCCAGCAAGTGTGCCTCCGATCCATGGGAAATCACAGGCTCTGCAAGCTGACGTGCATGCTAGCAGCCCTTTGTTCAGAGGAACTAAGTTCTTTATTGGAGTAAAACAGCTGAAACAACAGAAAGCCATGTGGGAAGGCCCAGGGGATTGATTGAAAACGTAGGGTCCTGTATTGACAGGAGGTTGATGTGTTGGTACATGTAGGCAGGAAACCACCAGGAAGCCAGAAAAACAGCTGTAGGCCTGGCCTTGAGAACAGAAACAGACTTCCTTGGGTGCAGGATTGAAAGGAAATTAAGCCTGAACTAAGAAAACTGTCCATTATTATTCATTTCTGCTGCATTTAGGAAAAGAGGATACATTCACTGAAAATGAATGAGGGACGCTCAAATGCCTGATAAATGTAAGCAGTTCCTCCTCCCCCAGAAGCAAACTACTAAAGCCTAGCTAGCAGAAGCAAGGAGCTGAAAACAACAGTTCACAGTGTTCAGCATACAATGAAAGGATAAATTCCTTTAAGAGATCAAAGGACGGTTCAATTTCCAGTTGAACAGCAGTCAGAACTGCTTGCTTTCAAGAGCTGAAAACACTTGGTTCTTGGTAGTTGCTCCTTGGAATAACTTGCTCCTGGTACCTGGTGATCTTAAGGGTCTTTTCCAACCTAAATGACTCTATGGTTCTCCCCGGAGCAGCCAGTAGCAGAGGCAGCTCAGGGCAGGCGGGTTCCCCCACGCCACTGCCGGTCACATCCGTGGTATCAGCAGCTGAGAGGCAATTTTAAGGACTCCTCACAACTGTCTCTATACAGCACCACCCTATATAGACCAGCAATGGTCTGTATCACACGAGCATGCATCATTCTTGAGCTCTGTGGTCTCTCTCCCTCTCTCACCCCAGTCCCTAAGTAGCTCTCTTTAACTTTTGGAGAATTGCCACCACCTGTGCAGCTGGTGGCCAGGCCCAGGTACCGACCATGAGCAGTTCCACCTCTTCTCATTTCAAAAGCAGAGGTCAAGGTGGGCATGAGACACAGAGAGTAGGATTTGCAGCACAAGTACAGTAGAGGTAATTAGAGTGAAAACAGAGGTCTCATTTACATACAGGCTTAGGTAACCTAACAGAAAATATGGACAGCTTGGTAGCCAGGTTTTTTTGTAACTTCCTGAGGGAACTAGGCATTCACCAGAGCCACTACAGCAACGTACCTGAACAGGCATAGCACATAAAATTAATTCTGCATCTTTCTAAGCCTCCAACATATGCTTGAGAATACAGGCACAGAGTGGTAGAGACCCATTACAGACTGATTACATTCAACAAACAGCCTCTTGGCTCAGGGATGTGCATGCTGTGAACAGAGACAGACTGCTGCCCCACACCCCAGTATGGTTTATAAATGAGAACTTTGTAATGAAGATGGATTGTTCCTAAATCAAGTCCTACTGAAGGCAGTGACCAAAGGTAAAGTTTTCTATACGTGACTTAGGTATTTGCAGACAGATTTATAAAAGATTTTCACTAAGTGGACATCAACCTTCTGAGGTGTTTTATAAACACCAGTATGGGCCCAATACTTCAGAGCAACTGGGGCTTTCCAAGTCTCTGCCATCATTTACAACCAATGGGTCTAAACAGGAATACACTACCACATTTTTTCAAAGGCATTTGCAATGCACCTAACATATTATGTTTCTCCATACTGCTCTAAGATACAATATTAACAGCCACAGCAACCAGCAACTGAACACATGTTTGTATTGTAGTTGTTCATACTTGATATGAAAGTAATATCTAATCTAATGCCAGATGATGAACTTTATGTTCCAAAACTTTATATCT
The DNA here is from genome assembly GCF_009819795.1 of Aythya fuligula. Taxonomy (NCBI): domain Eukaryota; kingdom Metazoa; phylum Chordata; class Aves; order Anseriformes; family Anatidae; genus Aythya; species Aythya fuligula. The sequence continues at coordinate 40,664,977 of NC_045562.1, forward strand.
CCCTGGTTGGATTCACTAAGAGGGAAGAAAGGAAAAAAGAAATGCTGGTAAGCCTTACACTGGATGTATTGTTGACAGCACAAGAACATGTTTATTTTTGTTATTCCTTCTGGTGCTCATTATAAGCACCACACTTTTGGATGAGTTATGGCCGAAGTGTCTAGCTATCAATAAAACATGGGTTTACAGAATCTGTAGCAACATGAGGCATAAGCACAGTAATCTCCTGTTTACTGATGGCACATTATGTGACATTATTTTTACTCAGCCCTGACCATTAGAAAATTAAAACAACTTTGATCACTTTTGGAGATTCTGGGCTAAGATTTCCATTTGTAACTATCAATTATTTAAAGTATAGTTTTAAAGGGCTCTTAGAGCTTTTTAAAAAAATTATAGTAATTTAAGCAGCAAATGCAGATGATTACAAGTCTTCAGCTTTATATGGAATAAAAAGTCTGTATAAAATAGTCACATTGCCATCTACTGACAGCTCTTTATAAAAAGACTTGCTCTTTTCATTAACTGCCTGACTATATACTTAATGTTCTCTCTCTTAATGTAAAGTAGTACAAAAAATTAGGGACATACAATATATGTTGTTCAATACATCCCACTGAAAAAATCCCACTTCTCTTCAAAACTATTTCAAACCATTCAGGCTTTCACAGTTATATACTGCAATTAGATACGTTTATTAATGGCATTATTGCACAATATTTCATAGGACGTAAAACAGTTTTCAATAAAGTAACTACAGAAGAGTATGTTAATAAATCTGTGCTATATGCACAGTACATAGGGACTTCCTAATAGGATTTCCATAATAACGGCATTTATCTGCACATTTTATAATACCAATCACTGGCAAGCACAGTATTGTTATTATGCAAAAAATAGGATTTCATGTTAAGGACACATCATATGGATTAAAACAGAGGTGTCACTGATGCAGCTGTGTATTCAAAAAGCTTTTATCTCATCTTTATATGAAAATATATTTTCGCCTCTGCCTTAATGACTTCGTTATTACAACAGCTACATACATGTACTTGCACCTTCAGACTGGATCTAGCCCTCATATCAGTTCTACCTTACAGCATTCAGTGAAGCCTAAAATCATCCTGTAAACAAACTGATGCAAAACTCTCTCATGAAAGCAAATATACAAAGTTCAGGTTTCCTCACTGCTATCCAACCAGCAGGATTAATCCTCAGCACAAACTGAAGGCCATCCTCAGCTTCTACCTGCTTAATTCCCTGCAAAGAATTTCTGTGTGCTCTCTGGTCCATAGCATATGGTGATTTTTCTTCACCCTTGCCTCCTAATTGTAAGCTCACATTTGAAAGAAGGCAAAAAGGAAGAGTAATCTACCAGGTACCGTATAACCCACATGATTTGCACCCAGTTTTTCTGAGTGCTAAATTTGCCATTTACAGAAGTTTCATTTGAATTCTAAATCCTCTTTAGCACTTTGGTTATTTCTTACACCTATTTGAACACACTATCATTTCACCTTTTGTGAATGGCCCAGAGAAGATGACACACTGTTGAACATTGGGCATTACAATACACTATTTAGAAACTTTGCACTAGTGGTAATCTTGAAAGTGCCTTTTAAGTACTTTCTCCTTACCCCAACCAAGGCCAAGGTAGCATGGAAGCCTACCTCCGTGTAGCACAGTAGGTCAGGATCAGGGAATTAATCCAACTGCTGTCACAGTCCTCACACTGTTACTCAATTGGTAAACAAAAGAAGTATTTTTGAAGACACCTTAAAAGTACAAATAAAACAGAGGACTATCTGAAAGATATCCAAGTTAGTTTACTTATAAGGAGAATAATAAGCAGACAGAGGTGTACAACAATCCAGAGTGAGAGTTCACAGAACACAGTTCCTGAACATTAACCCCTTACACACACAACCTATGAAAATTAAGCTAAGACTACCAACAGAAATACCTATCAGGAGCTCTCTTGCATACTTATGCCTTATTTCACCTTGTGTAAACTATCCTCAAACATCACAGTATCTTGAAAGGACATCCAGAATGGATTACATAGAGCTAATAATACATGTTTATCACACATATCCCAGTATTTCCAAACATTTTATTTTGCCTCTTTTTCTGGAATCAAGCAACTGCTTAAATCTTTTTAGAGCTACTGAGCCATATCTAATCATCGCTCACTGATATATCTGTAATAACTAGAATAACTAAATGTTCAGATAGAATAATTAGTATGCACAAGGTGTGAAGAGGAAGGCAGGCTGCTGCAAGGTAATACCATGTTTGGCTGAAATTCATTTTGTTTACAGATAAATAAACCAACTGCCAGGTTTATCACTCTGCAACTTCCTATTTTGTCTTTTCATCCATCGGTAACTGCCAATATCACCACCCTGAAATCACCCTGAAACAAAGCTCTTGCAACTCAATGATGGCAGAACAAACTGTTAAAGTCATACTTGTCTCTTCCTGTAAACACCAGGTTTTCTAACAAACTAGAAATATATTATACCAAGTTCATAAAATTGCCCATTGTAATAATTTAGAAGACAGCTTCGATGAAGCCTGAGTGGAAATCAGATCTTTAGGAACCAATGAACATTCACAAGCTTTCCTTGAAAGGAGCCATCCACTCAACTTCTTAAGGAATGAAGAGAAATATTTTCCATTGCTGAAACAAAACAAAACAAAAACAAAAACACCAACAAAAAAAAGCAACTTGTGAATTCAAATGTAAGCATATTTTGGAGCAAAAAATGTATAATCCTAAAGGGAAAACTTGAATCATTTACTTCAGTGAGATTGTGATGGAGAAACACAGTAAGATAGGATACACATAATATTTCTTCCCTTAGAGAGCTCAAATATGAACTTCAGAACAGGTGTTAAAGTTTTTTTTTCTGTTTTGCCTTTTTTATTAAACAGTATGTGATGATAGCTCTCACAGGGAAAAAAAAAAAAAAAAAAAAAGTAAAAACACAGATCAAGTGGTGGAAAGCTCAAGTGGTCAAAGATCAAGTGGTGGAAAGATCAAGTGGTCAAAGACAACACTACTTGTTGGCTGTATTTTCTAAGCAGAATAACCTGAAATTTAGCTACTCAGGCTCTGCTCTCCATACGATAAATGGGAATGGCCAAGAAGCATGCAAAGAATGTAAACAATCAATTAATACAGTTCAGAAGTGAAATTACTTTCTTAGTAATGCAGAGAACACACAACAGTGATAAATTACTGCTTTAACATTGTAACAGCATCTGTTGCACACAACCTTCAGAGCTAAGATACGGCCTTTGATCTGCATCACTCACACAGAAAATAGCAAGGTAATCAGGACCCATGTAGGACAGTACACAGTTATAGAGGAGCTATATAAAAAAAAATACTCTCAGAGAATCACATGGTTTGCGTTGTTGTTTTTTTTTTGTGCATGCGCACAGGAAGCATGCAGGTTGTTTTGATTTGTTGTTGTTTGTTTGTTTTTAAGATAGGATAAACATGAAAAAATCCAGCTCAGAAGACAAGCTGGAATTTTTGTTTCCCACTTTTATATTTGTAGTACATGAATATATACTACAAAGTATGAATGAATGAGGGAATGAAACAGTTAATGATGGTGGACATCTATCTTTTTGACTGATATGAGACAACCTTTTTCAGCTATTTAATTTTAGAATAATCTCCATATACTTAAAAAACAACCAGCAAATTCTATGGTGTCAGAATTGTCACTTCTGCAGTGCAGAAGGTCACGTCATTCAGTACAGCATCCTGGGAGAGCCTCTGAATTAAGAGATCGGTCTTTTAGTACATATAGCTCATTAAAAGCTAATTTGAAAGTCTCAAGGTTTCAAAACCACCAACTGTGGAAAATACAAGTTTGGAAAGCATTTAGGATTGGTACAACCCCAAGGGACTTGCGTTTCTGCTTTTCAAGAAATCACATGATCATCTCCTGTGCTTAAAATTAAAAATATTGCAAAACATTGCAAAATTAAGCCTTAAATAACATTTCTCCAAAGACGTTATGAACAAAGATGTTATAAAACTTTTCAAGACAAGTGAAGGTTTCATTGTGTCCCCTTATCACCTGGATCTGCATATTCAGATGAAAAAAAATCCAAAAGAGTCAAATAACTTTTAAGTTGTTCACAGACAAAAATATAACTCAGCTTTCAGAGTTACCCATACCACAGCACGAAACACCTTTGGCAGTGAACTGAAGGTACAAGCGACAGGACGTAGCAGTATAACTGTCATCCTCAATGTCTTACAACACCAGTGGCCAGGGCACATTTCTGAAGGGTGCAGGGGGGAACAAGATATTTTAAGAAGAGAGAGAAAAATCAAAGGACATTGATTCTTTTATATATTGTCATTGAGTAAATCAGACTATTTTGTTTGTTTGTAAGGTCAAGGTATTGGCATTTTATTAAGGATCATTAGCACAGATAAGAATTAACTGTTACAGGGTGATTTTACCTTTTGAATGGCTAGTTAAAAATAAAGCTCTGTAGAAAAGAAGGATGCTGGACTGCCAAAAGAACTCAGTTCAAAATATGCTCCAATGTCTTTGTTACAACGAAGGCCTTGAATATTGAATAGCTAAAGAAGTTCTAGTTTTAGAAAACCTTCTCAACTTTGTAGTCCAATCATATTTTTATATATGTATATCTATATATATATTGCATATAATATTTTTAATTATGTCACCATTATTTAGTGAAAAAATTAGTCTTATTTTCCACTAATGACTTCAATCCAGCAAATACCTTTTTTTTTAATTTTAAGCTTGTGCTCAAGTGCTTAATAAAGTAGTTCCATGCTGAAATATTTAATTAAATTACTGCAGACACATTCAGAAACTCAGCTTCAAACATTTCAAATATGTAGATACTCCTAAAGCCCAGAGTGAGGCTAAATAGCTAATGTTTGCAATACTATCTTTTAGTAACCTTCTTATGCGCCTGGCACAGTGGGCATGACTTTCCATATTCAGTGAGCATGAAACACCCTGCAACCAAGACATACATACTGTCTTGTTTTGAGAATGCACCATTCATACTAATAAACTCTGCTGGAAACCACAACCATCTGCAACAGTTTACGTTGTTCATTATGTGACCCAGTGTTACAATTCTGCAATCACAAGTTTGACCCAGGCCCAAAGAAAGCAACTACAGTCAGTGCAATTAAGGTCCCACTGCCATCACTGCACTGTGCTGGCTAGTTGATGAATGAAAATGTACTAAAACCTTTTCACCTCAGATTTTGCTGCATGTAAGCCCCAAAAGAATCTACATGAGATATATCATGTTTTTATAAACATTTTATGCAAAGTTTAGAGAAAAGGTGAGTCTGCATGACCAAAGATACTAAAATCATTCATTGCTTATTTGTTCCAAGACAGAGCAGATAAGGTCATGTTAACAAAGGGGTGGGAAAGGGAGTAATAAATGAGAAATGGAACAAAATTCACAATCATTGGTTTACTGCATCAGCACCAGCTACAGCACCTTAGTTATAAAGGGGGGAAAAAATCATAAATGCACATAATTCACCATCCTATGTTCAGTTTGGTAACCAGGCTGTATCAATTGCTGTTTATTAGAAAATATGAAAATGTGACAGTATTGATATGTCCTTCAACAGTGTAGAAAGTATCACAAGTGTAAATGAACCCCATACAAATCTAAGCCCTAACTTCAGAACCACTAATCTAATTATTAGACAAGGTTTATTATTAATATTCTCTGTATTGCAGCACTTTCTCAGCTACATAATACAGCCAGTGCAAATCTAACATGTAAGCCATCTGCCAACTCAGAAATCATGCATCTTACAGCCTGAGTTCTTAGAAGCAGTGATAGTCCTTATGACATGTTTTTAATGAAATAATGCTACTCTTGTCGGGGGAACTGGAAGATAAAAGAAAAAAAAAGAACACATTGATTAGATACGTGTCAATCATGTCATCCTTCAAAATACTGCATCCCAGAACTGCAGGGGCACAGTCTTAAAAGGCTGACAACATAACATGCTTATTTGAGATCCGGTCCTGAAACCAATGCAGCTGAGCATTGACCAGGCCATTCTTTGTGCAGAGGAACTAAAAATGATGGGTTGTGGATAAATTCAGTGTAAAGATATCAAATGATCACCCAACAAATATATATCTTGAGAAGAAAGTGTTTGCTCCCCATTTATTTCTACAAAATTGCAAACAGCTTTGATTTGTACTGTACTCCAAGCCATGCCAAGAAACATGATACACAACAAATATGAACCACAGACATGTTTACCCTCTGCCTCTTATGCTTCCAGATGTCTCAGTTTTACATGCCAAACCACCTCCTCCTCTCTCAAAGCCCTACCTCTAAACTTCTGAAAAGTTCTTTTCCTTACTCCTCCACAAGCCATTATGAATGTTGTAGAAACAACACATTTTATTTGGAAGGCATGTTTTAGAAGTATTTACTGGCTATTTCCAATTTAAAAAGCAACCATGCTGTTATAAACAGTAGAGCTTATAAGTGTTTAGGTGTAAAATGAACCCAAATGACAACAGCATTCTGTTCAAATATGCTAGAAACATTATGTTTAACTGTAATTCATAATGGATAGGTGTTCAATAAATATTTCTGCTTTGTACTTCAGAGACAAACCAGTATGTCTGAGGAACTGATGAAACACTGTATTAAGTCAGGAAAATGTTAGCTAGCAGCTTCTGAAGTCTGACATTTTAAAAATCAGCAGGTCCAGATAACTGAAGCGTTTTAAAAGAACCAGCCAAGCATCTTTCTAGGCTGTCAGTGACTTCTGTCACAGCGGCAAAGCTTCAGAAGACTGAAGAGGAGGTAGAGTTGTACCAGTCTGACAAGATGGGACTTAAGAAAATCCCACAGTAATTATCATAGAGTAAAACACTGAGAAGAGGAAGCAATTCACTTCTCCAAAGTTAATTCTATGTACATATATAACTCCTGTGTACTCAAATCTGAAATTAAGGGTCTTGTGGTTTATATCAGTCAGAAGCCGAGACTGATGTTTGAATCAGAGCTCTGGTACAAAAATACTCCTTTACAAGGATGTATCAAATTCTGCTTCCTTAAATGTAGGAGAAATGAAGTGAACTGAGTTGGTTACATCTCTCACGGCATCAGAACTCCTCCATTCATCACGTCTCAGAAATTTGCCTTGGAAGAATACTACTTGCATATGTTCAAGTTGCATAAAATATTCCTTCTCCATTTTCAAGTTCTGTCTCTGTTCCCTACATGAGATATTCCAACCACACAAACATGCTCCTTTGATATCAGTAGTCAGCCTAACTCTCTTCACACAGAAGAACATCTGGATTTCTAGCTAGCTGCCTTCATTTTGGTTTAAAATGCACTTAGCTGTCTCATAGCTACCATAAAGTATAGGATGATAATTAGATCCTCCAGCTTTTCCTGCATTAACTCAATTTATACTACTATATTCAACTAAAGAAGGTAGTGGTAAAATTAACGTTCACTGTTTTCAATACATTTTATATTAGCCTAATTGACAAATGATCCCTTTCCTCATCAAAATAAATAACCAAGTAAAAATTGCAGCTTTCTCTGCGGTGAAAACACATAAACATTTATTCCTTGAAATGACTCTGATATATTAAAAGCAATCTATAATTGTCTAACAGAAGCAAAAGATCCCAAGGTTATTTAAAATCGCACAAATGGCACATGATGGGCAATGTCAGTCTCATGGGTTGAACTGACTCTCTCCAAAATAAACCAAGCTAGCAGAGAATTTGAAGTTTAGTGGTTCAGGACTGTACCTTAACTGGGCCTAATCTACACAAGGGTGATTTTGGAGCAAGCACTGAGCGGCAGTAGCCTTTAACAAACTCAAGTTAGATAGCTTGAGAACTGGGAGAGAAAGTGGTCTGTTTTCACGTCCTGCTTTATTTTAGGTTGCCAACTCAGTCCCCTTTCCACCTATCCAGAGGAAATTCTACTGTCACAGAACACAGGCCAGTAGAAGGGAGGACTCCAGACAGACCTCACTGCAGCCTTTCAGTACTTAAAGAGGGCTTATAGAAAAGATGAAGAAGGACTTTTTACTGATCAGAGGTTAGGAAGAAATTCTCCACTCAGTGGGTGGTGAGGCACTGGTACAGGCTGCACAGAGAAGCTGTGGCTGCCCCGTCCCTGGAAGTGCTCAAGGCCAAGCTGGATGGGGCTTTGAGCAACCTGGTCTAGTGGGAGATGTCCCTGCCCATGGCAGGGGTGGGGTGGAACTAGAAGACCGGTAAGCGCCCTTCCAACCCAAGCCATTCTGTGATTGTTCCAAAAACAATCTTGGGGCTGGTGACAGCCCTAAATCCTCTGCATCACAAATGTGAGATTTAAAAGTATCACATTTCAATCAGAAATATTCTTATGGCCACTGTTAAATTACTGATTTTTTTCCCCTCCCTACTTGCCCCATCCTCTTGAAATATAACTTTTGCCAAGCTCCACTCTGTCTACGTAACAGGGTTCCACATAATAATAATGATATAAGGATTTGGTTCATACCAATCAATTGCGATAGAAACTCAATCACCAATCCATAAAACTATCCAGTGAGTAGGCTATATTGCAACTGAGTCTGGGTTCAAAAGTGAGAGGTAAGAATGAAATTAAACTGATGGAATCCACTGCCATGTGGACACATCAAATATTGAGGTGAGCAATATTCTACAAAGGCTTGAGCCTTTAAAAGGAAAATACTCAAATTTGCACTCAGAAAAAAAAAAAAGAAAAAAGAAAAAAGAAAAAGAAAAAAAAAAAAAACACCACTCATTTTCTCATTTTCAAAGGCCCCAAGTAGTACTAACTGCTGAGGGAAAGCTGAAGCTTGTCTCCGAACCATCCAATTGACATGGTTTGGTCCATACCACTAAGGACTGAGTTGTCTTGCCATTGTTTTTTCCCCTAAGAACTGCATTGTCACGTACTAAGGAGTTTTTGTTTCCTGCACTCATTGTGGGAAAACGTCTAGATAGACCACACTGCTGAGACCCTTGCCTTTCTGTCTTACCCTTCTCTGAATGCTTTTGAAAATATATCTTAAAAATGAACTAATCCTGTCTTTATATCCTATTAACTTTATGTATCATTTAATATCCAAAGTATTTGTGAAATTAGGACTAAATAAAATCAGATCTGTGTATGAGAAGACCATTAAAGCTTAACGAGCTATCTGCTATTTCATGTGGATGGTCTACCCAGAGCTGCCAGGCACCTTTCTCACTCACAGTACCTCCAGCACTAATTTGAGGTAATAGGTATTTGCCCAGGCAGGCAGATCTTAAAACAAGCTAAAACTAGCTTAGGCCAAGAAAAGCCCAGGCAAGTCCCAACACCCCACATTTGTCAGGTCAGTACAAAGTCTAAAGTCTCTTCCTACTAATGGCAAAAATCACACATATAATACACATACAGCAAATATGAAGGCAAAATGGAACAGGTCAAGTATGAAGACAACATGATCACACAACCAGATAGAATACCAGTGGTTCACAGACTGATAGCTTTATTTCTTTTAAAAACATTTGTTTAAAATAACATCTAGATATCTTACCACACTTTCTGAGGTAGGGCTTGAAGCAAAAGAAAGTATTATTGTATGGAGTTCACATAAGGATTTCAAGGCATAATAGGCAGCACAGAAAAAAAAATAAGGTATGTATAGGAGAAAAGAGCAAAGAGAGTTCAAGCATGGTATCCTTTAAAGAGTGAGTAAGAGACAAAAGTATGCAATTTTGGAACAAATTTAACATTACAAAAAAAAGGGGGTGGGGGGGGAAGGAGGGGAATGGAATTCTCTTTCCACTAAGTGTTTGACATATTGACCTTGTGTATTTTAGCTTTTCACAATTTGTGTTTGTTTCCTGAAGTCTACCTTCAAAAAGTTATCTGCTTTTACTGTCTTGGAAAGCACAATGGAAAGTGTAATTGCTACAAACAACTTTCAAGTTCAGCCACGGCCTTTATGACACCATGGCTCAGGGTGCTTCTCTTCCAAGGAATTTTTTGTGGCTGTTACGTTGTGAAGCCTTTACAGCCTTCCACTGCTAAGTGCTTTAAAACAGGCCCCCTTCTGAGTGCATCCTTAGCTGTCTACAGAAGCTTTAGAACTTTCTTTTAAATGAAAAGGATATCTGCAAGCATTTACTGAGAGGCTGAGCTCAAGCATACATTATAAAACTAAGGAAGTGCAGAATAAAAACCAAATTACTAACATCAAAGATTCCAGTTTCCCTCTTCTGACAGTAGTTCCCAGTGATAAATAACCTTTGCTGCCAGGTTAAAGCTGGGAAGTGGCAGCGAAGAAGGGAGGGATGAAGATCAAAGCTAATGGCAGCAAGGCATCTGCAGGCCCTTTGAAGTCCTCCTCCACTGCTCTTGTCCAGCACCTGTAAGGGCAGCAGTGGTGGCGGCATCATGCCCAGGCTGCTAACTTCTGATGCGAGGAAAGAAAACTCTCTGTGGCAAGAACAAGCAGGGCTCTTGGTATGAGCCTGTGCCAGAGCTCAACCACCCCATCCAGCGCATCTCAGGGTAAGACCGGACAAGCCCAAGAGACTTTGGCCACTCTGCCACTACACTAGCAATAGCTACCTGGTATTCTTCTGAATGAGCATTTATACCTTCAATGTTTCACTCACCAGTTACAACCCCAGTGGGGCAGAAAGCAGAGAACCTGCTGCACCCAGAAAGCCACCAGTCTGAAACCAAGCTGGGAAGCAAAGAATGCCTGCAAGGAGACCGCTGGCAGGGAAAGAGCTGTTTGTAAATCCCTTTTACTCCTAGTCTCTCTTTCACATCACTTCAAAATTTCCCTGTTCAAAGCATTAATTATTCTAATTAATATTCTAATAAACATGGCTTTCAGCTTGAAAGCTTTATCATCTTCTTTGGGTACTCACTATATAGTAAAGGAATAAATAGGTGTGACCCAAAGCTCTTGGCTGCCAGGGGTCGTCACAAATGCATTACGCTTATTTAAATTGCTTTTAAAACATTTTTATTTCCACACAAAAGTGTAAACAGGTAAGAGCACTGCAGGGCAACTCTTCCTTCCCTAAATATTAAAAACATTACAGAAAAGTAAATTCCACTGTAAGTAGATTCAGTACTCACTTTTAAAATGTTATACATGAACATTTCTATTGGAAGCTGGGAGTGGAGAGAAAAATAACTAGACACTGCTGACACACTGAAAGAAACTTGTCACAGCAAAGCAGTTTTAGATGCCAAAGTAGTACCGGCAAAGAAAAAATGAGTTGGGGGAAACAGCAGCTTGTAGACCTTTTCTTTTTTTTTTTTTTTTTTTGGAAGCTACTGAAACGCAAACCATGCTGAGCTTAAAAAATTCTACAAACTTGGGTGAAATTGAGTCTGACAGCTTCCTAGGTTTAGTGCAATTACAAACTTTTCTACATACTATTCAGCTAAGCAAATGATAGTACAAAAACTACAACAGGAAAAACTGAACATCCCTGAACATACACAGACAGTGGATAGTAAAACACAGATAAGAACTCATATCACAGAAAAATACAAACAAATATTTTTGATGTCTAAACACTTGTGCAGATGGTAAAATCCACAAGCAATGGCCACTAGATGACAAGATCCACTACAGAGGCAGCCCTCAGCTTGTCCAGGTAAAGAAAAGCAGCATTGAGTAATAATTATCAGACAAAGGACTTGGAATGGAAAAGGGGTCATTTCATGGATGGTAGACCTTTCAGAATTTTCTTCCCTACTCGATATGTTATCTTTCTGGACTTGTATGTCCAGCTATAAAGGGACAACAAAGGGACAACATTTCCTTCTCAAATATTTTTTTGTTTGTTTTACCAGAAAATGGCATTTTAAAGAGAAGTCCAATTTATTGGCTTATTACTGAATTTCTCGGCTGACAAAGATGATCTATTCTGAACCCCCCAAAAAACAGTTGTTGTATAAATATGTCAAAAAAAAAAAAACTATGACAGCGTCAAAATAAATCAAGGACACATCCATAAGACACTGACGAAGGTTGCTCTACAAATACAAATCATTATCAAGGAGCAAGGCATGCAATCAACACAATATCCAACCATCAAAATTAAACCAAAGTTCAAAAAAAGTCGCCTATTTTCACTGACATATTTCCTTCACACAGTTCTGACAGGAGGTGAAGAGCAGTCAACCTGATCTGAAAGGACACAACGAATGGTACTTCCCTTTAGTGAGTACTTAACTTATGCAGCAGAGAGCAGAAGTCATCAAAGCACATCTTAACTGCCAATTTCAACAGGCAATGTGAGATTGATCTGAATAATGAACTGCATTGGGTTGAGTGCCACTTGCTCACATACTAAACAGAGGAAAACAGCCACATTTTAACAGCTGTTGTCAGACTTACAGGAACATCACCATCTCAACAAACACTTCTTGCCAAATTCACTACTTTAATTGACTGAGGGATGAATGCTACAAATAAGTAAATTGCATTGGTGGAGTGCTCTGAGGCCATTCACAAATCATCAGAAAGTGACGCTGCCCTATTTGAAAAAGGAAAACTACAAAGACCAAACTGATGATGCTAAAAAGGGATGAGGCATTGGAAATACAGGACAAAATCTAAAACAATAGTTCCATAATATTAAATAAATATCTGGTTCAGACTTTTGCTCTTTCTTTAGAGTTTGAAAATGCAGAGAGATTATGGCCCAATGTTAGGTGGACAGTAATGTTACATAGAGCAACAGCTCTTAAATTTCATATTAACAACCTGTAAGCCTTCCTCCAACGACAACTACTCTAGTGAGCAATGTCCTCCAGTGGTAAAAAACCTGTTAGTTCTTGCTGAATATCAGACCCAAAGTGCTAGAAATGTCTTAGGATCATTTTTAATATGCAAGGACCATGAGACTGCCATAAATTTGAATATAAAGCTGACATTAAATAGAGTGAGATAGTGGAAAAATACAAGCTTAGGACTAACACTAGGATGAGTTCATTTTGATTTGTTGGGCTTGGAGGGAGGGGTATCATTACTATTTTCATGATTTTACGATTTGGACTCGCATTGCCTCCGCATAATTTTATGGTAAACTCACTAAAAAATATATGTATATGTACAGCCCTCCCCACTGTAGGAAAATAAAACACATCTCAGTGGGTATCTGAGCATTTCAACATGATAGCTACTTACAATCGCATTTCTAAACTTTATAATTTTAAAATGGATCGGTTACTTTCTAACTATTACATAGCTAAAACTAACCTTTTGCTTCCACTGCTTCTTTCTTGTACTCATTCACTGTGGCAAGAGTTTCTTCATGAGCAACATTGCCTCACTCTTCCTATAACTTGCATCTGAGAGCAGGCAGCCTTGAGCTGCTCTTGTCTTGCACTTCCTTGTCTGCACCTATCCACTGCCTCCTGCTTTTTTGTTTGATGTTTAATATTTTCATAATCCCTTACCAAACCCTTCCATTTACATTTTGAAGACAGGCATAAGCCAACTGAGTGACTGCTGGGAGAGGAGCTGTTCCTGCACTCGTCAGTCCCTCTCCTTCCCAACATCACATTGCACAGCTCCAGCACTCATTAGATTCCTCCATAACTCAAAATACCTGAAAAGCCCAACAAAAAATCAGCTCCACAAAGAAAATGGCAAACTGGTACAGCTGATGAAATGATCAATTTGATACTAATGCTGGCACAAGATAAGCAGCAGGACCAAGTACCTAAATCACCAAACAGCCTCAAATTCACTTTTCTCAATGCTACCTACCTACATGCTTTGGAACTGTGTCCCACCTCTCTGTTTTTTGCATGGAAAGTTTTGGTCTTCCAAATCATTACCAATCAAAGACATGACAAACACACCCTTAGCACCCTTATAATGGTATTCAGTAGTGAGGAAGCACAAGCCACAGAGGAAGAGGAGGAGAGGGATGCTCTTTCTCTACTCTGCCACTGCTCAGCATGGAGGTCTTCAGCAGCCTTTGAACATCACCAGTATTCTTCCATTGCCCCAGCTGCCAGTTTGTAAGGCCAAACTGGGCAAAACTGATTTTCTTAAGCCTCAGTTAACAGCTGGTTTGGATTATTTTCCTACTAACAGCTACAGATTAGCATTTAATGACTGCTTTAATGATCACCCTAGCTGCCTAAAACATTTTGGGGGTTGTTGTAAATCAAATGCACTTTGCCAGACATTTATATTGAAGTAAAGTTTTTAAATAATACCTGGAAAAACAACATTGTCATATCAGAGTTTGATGAAGACTACACAAACCCTTGGTCATTTTATATGAAAAAAACAGGAAATGTTTCTGTTCATGGTGAAAACTATTCCCATTCCAATTATGTTGAAATTTAGACTGGATGAGATACACTGGTACATTAAATACGGCAAGTAATGAAATAAGTATAAACAAATGTCATGTTAGAAAAATCAACAAAACTAGCTAGAATTAATATTGAGAAAAATCATTAATAGAAGGGTAAGTAATACAAATGCATGCTATCATTAACCACTTTTCATAATGAAACTGTCAATTATATTTAGAGACTTTCTTATAGTAACAACGTATTTTGTAAAAATTGGAAAACAAAAACATTGAGGTGAGGAAGTCAGTTTTCTAATTAACAACTATTTATCTGAAAAAGCATATTTTTAATTGCATCCTACTATTAAGAATAAAAACTTCCAAGAAAATAGGTGAGTTGTCACCCAAAGCTGAACTTTTATGCATTTGCTGAAAGCTGTCCGTGATGAATTAGGTACATAAACTTAGAAGGAAATACAGACAGCTACACAAATATGAATTGCTCTGCAAGTATAGACAGCAATTCAGTGACATGCACCATCAATATATGGAAACACTGAAATCTTTTTGGTATATCGTATTTGGGCACTCACAACAGAACATGTAGTTTCTAAATACCTCATCACAGTCAAGTATGGAGCAAATGAGCGGTAGAATTTATTACCTAAAACTTTTCACATATCTTCTCTTCCTGATGGAAAAATACTTCAAAAGTCCCAGTTAAAAAAAAAAAGTCCATAATGTGCATAGTCTGGAAAAACAATGAAGCTATGGAAATATGTAACCTATTTCATCTTCAACATTAGCTTATACACAGGAGAATAAAAATATCAGCACAGGAAACATCATTTCAGCTGTAATAGCAATTCTTCCAGTCAACAGATTTGGTAATGATCCCATATTTAGAGCTTTTCCAGTTTGAGTTATTTTAATATTTTCACCATCCTAGGGAGGGGAGTTATTATTTTAACAAAGCAAAGCATCTTTCAGTTCTTACAGTCAACTGTTCTTATCATCATGACACTTGAACACTGATTTAAAATGTTTGCTTTGCCAGTAATGAAATCAGGAGGAGGATGTTTCTAATCTTCCTTTGAACTGTTGATTAAAATACATACATATATATATATATTTATATATGTAGGGTTTTGATGGTTTTGATCTACACTCTTGACACTTTGATCCCCCTTTACTTTGAAGATGGTTCAGAAAAAGAAGTTTCTAGCATATGCTCAAGTACCATTATTTGCATCAGAGATCCAGAACTACTATCAAAAGATATGTCACTCTAATACAAAGGGAGACAATTGTTTTAAATTGATTCACTTTCACACAAAGTGATAGCAATCAAATGTTTTAGAGTCCCTTAGGCGGCATTGAGTTTTTCCTGTTATATAATGCATTATGTCTGACAATTCATTGTGGTTCCAAAATTATTTTAAAAGATGATTCGAGTGGCAATAGTGGTAGAAGAGCAAATACTTTAAGCATTACAAACTAATAACTTAATTTTGAGTCATTTTCATGTACCAAACACAAATCTAAGCATCAGTTCAGTTTTTCCTCTTGTGCTCAACACCAACTGCAAAATTACTTCCATCTTTGTGGCTGTTTTTCCAAAAGCTATCATGTTGAAGAAGCTATATCCCTAGAATTTCAACCACTGTTTCTAAAAAGCTGACAAGCAAGCGTGGTCTCCAACCAGGACTGCAATGATTCAAACAGGTGATGCACACGTTAAATAGCCAGCTAGCTATCTGTCTTCCAACAAAATGGACCTTGCTTACCATAGCTCTGCACTGTGTTTAGTTGTAAACCTAGACATGATACCCAGTCAGCACAAAAAGCAACTGTGTTCTTGTGTAAGAACAATTCTCCTGCATAAAAACAGCTAGTGAATTACTGTCCTTTTCATTATAAGTTTATTCTATATGATGATAATATGGATGTAACAAGAAGGAAAAAAAATCCAAATACCATACAGTTGCATTAAAGGATGAAACTGAAGTCAGATTGGGTACAAATCACCTGCAGAACATGCCTGTCTGGGGAGGGGATGGACTTAATTGCAAAGATATGCACAAAATAGGTTTGTATGAGAGAATTAACTTCATCTCAAGGCTTCCAGAACAGTGTTGCAGGGAGAAAATCTGTGACATCCCATGCTGTACTGAAGTATTGACTATACTGTGTTTCTGAAGCTTGGACTCAAAGGGAGACAAAAATGGATTAACGAACGACTGTCTATAATTTTGCTTTCATAAAACTTTTGTTCAAATTTTGCGTGAAGACTATGCAAGGAAAAATTAAATACTTCATTTAATGTTTTATAATAATATATTTACTTGGCACTATCTCCATCTTAATTACTTCTGTTGTGATTTCCCCCACATCTTCCTTCAAATAAAATCCCAATTTATACACAAATACATAAATTATTCTCAGATACCATCTTTTTTTTTTTTTTTTTTTTTTTTATCTCTTCCAAAAATGTGTGTGGAAAATTCTTTGTGTTACCCATCCTGGTAAAAGCAGAGGTGAAGCAGGCCTGTTTTCTCACAGTATGCGCCCAAGCAGTCTGAGGACAGCAGCATCAGATCCTTTACAGCCACTAAGAACTGCAAGGCGGTTGTGAATCAGTAACTGTACAGCATCCCTAAGCACAGATCAGCTAAATCTATTTCATTTCACGCTAACCTACCCTATGAAACATGTAATTGGTTATGCCTTTTGCATTATTTCCAATCGAGCTCAGATTTGCATTGTAAACAAATCAATTTGCCACTTTAATTGTTTAGCTCTGAGTCAACTTACAGGGCTGAGAGGGCAGACAAAACATAATAAATGGCTTCGTGTCCTGATTTTATCACAAGGAGCAAAACTAAATAACTTATGAGCCCAGTCAGTTCTATTGAGTTATGAACTAGCTCTTCCTCCAGAGTAAATTAAAATTCTTATTGCATACAAAAAGCCTAGTGAACACATTTTATTACTCTTGGAGGGAAGTGCAGAAATAATGGAGGTAGAGCTAAGGTAAATATATAACCTGATGCCTCTCCAGTGGATTGTTTGCTAAACCTTGTAATTTTATGCACTGGTATTTGAATGTTGTATTTTCTGCCTTTGTATTCAGAGGGCTCAGTAGAAAAACATAAGTTGCTGGAACATGGCAAAATGAGAGCTTTGTGATGATAGAAGATGCTACTGTAAACAAACAATATGTCCTAAGAGCAATGACAATTTTCTGCTACATTTTCCAATAAGCAATCTCATCCCAATTCAGGAACAAAGGGTATGTTAGTTAGCATTTGGGAAAAGAGCAGAGAGCATAAAGTAATAGAAACTAGGTAAATGGAAATATTATGGAGTTTAGACAGAATGGAAGCTGGCATTTATTCTACAGTAGAAAATCATAGTTTTAGAAATATACAACTAAATATAATAGTATATATGTAAAACAAACAGAGGAACACACACTTGAAATTATTACCAGAAAGCAATGCTGAAGTCCCTAAATGAGATAAACATACACAGAGGAATGTTTGTCATATGCAGTATGAAAACAAGCTACAAAAAGGTGATAACATCATTCTAAAGAAAAGTTACAGGAAGGCAACAGGCTAAAATTCACCCCCCTAGCAGCAAAATTCTCATCAACTTACTACATGTAGGATTTTGTGCACGGAAGAAAACTTTTGCAATAATTGAAATACATGGACTCAGTGATACAGTGACAGAATAAGCTTAAACTTTATCACTTATCACTGACATTTGAACAAAAGTAATCTATTCCAACTTTTTTTCCCTGCAACGATTAAATGATCTTAAAGTCATACCATGCATGAATGACAAAACACACTTTAAGTTATTATTTAATAAGTGACAAGCCACATGGAAAAAACAGAAGTCCTAATTTGATTCTGCAAATGGGAAAGACTAGTGCTAATCACACAAGTAAAATTTTCAGCACA
Source organism: Aythya fuligula (assembly GCF_009819795.1). NCBI lineage: Eukaryota > Metazoa > Chordata > Aves > Anseriformes > Anatidae > Aythya > Aythya fuligula. Next base: position 40,683,323 of record NC_045562.1, read on the forward strand.
GTAAAATCTTGGAAGTGACTGGACAGAATTTAGAAGAGTTCTTGAGAAATACTTCATAATCATGTAACTAATGGGACCCAAACATCTAAAGTTGAAGATATCAGATTCAAACTGAGCAGCAAAAACCATTCTAATCTGATGATGACTTCAAAAATAGCTAAACTGAGCAAGGAGAATGTGCATTAAATAAAAATATCACAATTATATAACAATTCAAGTTCTGTTGCATAGATTACAGAGCACTCTTAAAAATATTTGTAAATGGAATAAATATAAAATAAATAAATCTTGCATATGGACTAAAACCCAAGCAAGCCTCAACAGGAAAGAATGTTACAGACACCAACCTACAGAAAGTGTCAGTATCTAAGGAACAGAAAGCCTGCTCAACAGAGAAAAACATGAAAGCCTATAAAACAGAGGAGGACAAACCTGGACTGGAAAAGAGGAGAATAAAGGGAGATTTGAAGAGCACCTTGCAAAGAGTTTTCAGGGTAAAAAGTTTGAAGGTACATCAGAAGAAGAAGCCAACAAGGGACTCAGAGAGACAGTTCAACAACAAAAGTGTGAAAGAAGCACCTTAAATTGCCAAGGCAGAGAATTCAGTCGCTGATTTGCACTGGTGATCCTTGCTGAAGATGTTGGGGAGGTTCTCAAAATCAAATTATTTCTTGTAGCAGAAAGCTCTAAGGAGCTAAATCGGCTAGGAGAACAAAGCTCTAAACCAGATGTCAGGAAGTCTAGAAGACCTAACAGAATTCACCTGAGAATACTGCAGATATTCACAGTAGTAGAATTTTTAATTTTATTTTTTTTTTATTAAATAAACTTAAATGCCATTGGAGTCAAGTTTATTTTATGAACAGTTTTTCTGAATGGAAAAAGAAGCCAGCAGTGGGATACCCAAGGATCTTTTCTAGGGCCATTTCTATTCAAGTACAGTTAATAAATTCAACATCAACTAAACAATCAGTTCCAATTTATTAGTGACCAGTGAAAGGGTGTTAAGAATAAGACTAAGCTCTCAGCTGGTCAGCCTGCCAATGGCAAGAAACATCAGTAGGACACTGCAACTATGAGTGGGCAAATAAGTAGGAAGCCAACTCATTATCAAAGACCATATTCAGGGAAAATAGTCTAACCCACACTTACGTAATGCTCACCTCAGAAGTGGAAATTAGAACTCAAACATCTTGTAGTCACCCTTGCCAAATTGTTCTTTCTGGAAAAGCTGACTCACTGCACAGAAGCAGCCAAAACAACAAAAAAACAAACAAACAAACAAAAGACATTGGGCTTAGAGTATTGGGCACTAAGAGTGCTAAGGAAAAGACAAAAGGATTCATATGTTTCCACATATAAATGAATAAAGTGTGCAATGCTGGTCAAGGTCAGTTCAGTAGCATGCAGTGGAAGTGGAAAAGTATAAAGGAGGCAATGTTTAAAGGGTTGGAGCAGCTGACAAGAGGAGAGAGTAAAAAGGCTGGAGAGAAGAAAGTTGAAGGGAAAGAGAATAAAGATTTATAAAATGCAAGCAACATGAAGAACTGTATTTCCTTACATCTTTGCAACGCCACAGCTAGGGGGCACTTGGTGAAACTAAAAGGGGATTAATTTTAAAAAGATAAAAGAAAATACTACTTTACACAGTGGATATTAAATTTCTAGGACTTGATTTTACAGGAGGCTGTAGGAAGATACTATGAGGAAGTTCACAAAGGAACGAGACATTCAGGGACAGCAGGTGCATAGATCAAGACTCAAAGTACTAAAAGGATATAAATGAATACTAAAAGGCAGGGATGTAGCCTCTGATGTCCCTGATACAACTCCCAGCACTAAGGCATTAACTGCAGAAAGTAAGTTGGCTTACATGCTTTCCCTTAGGTAGCATCTCTTTCTGTCACTGCAGGAGACAATACAGGCAAGGAAAATTCTGCACTGGAAATAAATGTGTTTAGAGAAATACAAAACAAATTTATAACAAATTTAACTTCAATTCAGCCTTCATTTTAATGAAAAGGAGAAAGGATTTTGCAATCAGTTTAAGGATTGGAGCATATAATCTGATACAAATAGTCTCATTTCAAATTAGTGATATCAGTATAGCGAAATTAGTTGTGACACAAAGACTGATTGATGTTTGGGTTTTTGTGGTGGGTGTTTTAGAACAAGACTCTGCTGTCTTTGACATCTCCTACGTCAATGGTGGGATGAGAAAGAGCAACCTTAGCAGGATCTGATGCCCCTCTTAGGTGCTTGCAGTCTTCATCAAACCAAACATGAGGATAGTATCCTTTACCAAGCAAGACAGACAATACATCAACTGATAAGACAGCAATACACATGAAACATGATAAAAAAAATAAATCATGCTCTCACAAGTGGTTTCAGGTATAAATTCTGATGCACTTCAACCATAACAGTAGAGATGAGATCTTGACTCTAGAAAAAGCTTGATGCTGTGTTGAACTTGCTTTTAAAACTTGTCTGAGGAAGAAAATCTTTAAATAAAACCTGAAAATAAGTCCTCACCACACATTTACTACAGATTTTTAATCAGCCTCTGTTCTTTCCTCTGTCATAAAATCAAAAAGAGGCTATAGGTTACACTTCACAAAAACAACTAAGTTTGGAAAAAGAGACTATATATAACTTTCTTGTATGCTCACACAGCAAAAATACTGCTGTGTTTTCAATACCACAGTAATTTAGGATGCCAAGTCCAAATTTTACCAATCGTTTTATCACTCCTTTTTGGTTTTGAAATTCTTCATGAGCCTACCACACATGCAGAGCTGTTTTCTCTATTTTTACCTCATACACAGTCATGTTAGCTATGCCTGCACTACTTTAGTGTTTCCTAAGAGCTGAGTAAAGTGAGTTATTCCTTCAAAAATCCCAGGTGTAGTATCCATGGAAAAAAGAAAAAAAAAAAAAAAAAAAAAAGAGCCTTAAGCAGTGAGCCCGGAAATGCTAAACAGTTATGTCCGTTGCTGTGAACGGGGATTACATGCTCTTGTAAGATACTTTTCAGATCTCAGGTGGTCCATTAGTCATTCTTCCCAGTCAAGATTTCCTATTTGACTATTTTGAAAAGACCAAGAAAAAAATATTTTCATCATGTTCATCTTGATAGCATTTTGCTTATACTAGCACTACAACGTTACTGAAAATAAATTCAGACACAGCATAACATTGGTGTTACTTCATTTCTTAGCCCTAATTTCTATTCCACATCAGTATTTAGTTTGTTTGGTTTTCTCCTTATAGCCACAATTAGGACAATGGATCAAAAGTGTCACAAAGAGCTGTTCTTCAACTGGTACATGGCTATTACCACCATATATTGTACTATCAATAAAAGGGGCTAGCAATAACTGTTATTTCTGAAGAAGAGTCAAATAAGCTCTCTTTATAGTACAGCCAAGAGCAAGATGACTTCACTAATAGGTAACAAATTGCTGCTCAGATTGGAGCCAGCTGTCTAGCAAAAAAAAAAAAAAAAAAAAAAAGGATCATGCATTGATGTTTCGGAACGCCTGCTCTTGTAAAATGTTAAAATGTTGGCTGGGTGCAGCACTGTTTATATTCAGCTCTTCTGTGTGCTGCATTTGAGACAAAATGATAGCTACTATCTTAAAACAGCTCTAAAGTCATTTCTACCGGTTTTATTTTGTTGTATTTTATATTGTTTTCAATTAGGACAGTGAAAATTTACAATCCAAAATAAGCAGGTATGCCAGTCCAGCATTTAAAACAGCAGTCTCCAGACAGACTGTCAGCTCTTGCATTTATTCTATTCTACTTCAACTGGCTTACATCAGATTTGCAATGACAGAAACATGAACACTTTCCCTTTCTGAGGCTGTCCCATCTTTATGGTCCTACAGCCTGATAAGGAAGGGTAGAAAGAAAAGTGGAACAGAAAGGGCACTTGTTCACTCATTCCTCACCACTCTCAGGCAGTTCAAGCTGACTGCATACTGGCAGACTTTCATTTCCCAGGTCCTTAATTGCTTGCCCCAGCTGCATCTCTCTCAGAGGCCACCTCATTCCTTGTAGATGCCTAAGCAGAGTTATCAAGTTTGAAAGGCAAGTGAAGGGAACAAAAAGCACCAAGAGATTTGACTAACTCTCTTTGTGCCTTAACCTGAATGCAGATTTTTGTCTCTTATCTACTTAAGACTTGCCAGGTGCACAGCTTCCTCTCTCATTGTTCCTTCTTCATCTATTCCTCCGACAAGGAGGTAACAGGTTTGCTCCATCCCTGTGCAACCCCTGCAGCTGGCAGTCTGATAAAGGATGAGCCATCCTGCTGGAACCTCTCATCTAGCAAGCTAGCATCGATATGGACAAGTTTCCATCTAGCAGGAGACAGTAGCATTTTCATGAGGGAGACCAACTAAACAGGAATATGCAGCAACCACGTTGTCCCCCTCCAGCACTAATGCTTGTTTCCTGTCCTCAGTCCCAGCTTTTGGAAGCTTAGCTTGTGAAACATACACTTTTCATCATTTTCTGAATAATTAAACGAAAATGCTTTGGGACTGCTCACTATAGACGTTCCAGCAAGGTGGTGGTATTTTGTTTTTTGGGGGTGGGTAGTTTGGGAGGGGAATATTGAAGATCTGAGGACCAAGCCAATAGTATCATTTATGTTCCAGTCAAATGTATGAGTTAGAGAGGAATAAACATTCCGCTGAAACATGGGCACAGTCTCTTAACCACAGCCAAATATTACTTCTTCTAAAACATTTTCTTTTATATAAGATGATATGTGGACATATGTCAGTGACATTACAGGCTTAAATCAAAATGAAAGGATAAGATAGCCTGAAGAAGCTACACTAGTTTAGTAACTGGTGAGGGTCAAAGAGGTTACAGACGTGCTGCTGGCTTTCCATGCGTATGGCTCATGCTTGCCAGAGGAAGACAACTCCTGGCAAACCACTCACTTTTAATGAACTTCATTTAAGAAAACAACTGTTCTCCAGAAACGTGCCCAAAAAATGGGTTGTCTGTTCACATTATTATTTTAGTGTTCACAGAAGTCACATGAATTCTTGGCTTCATAGAAAGAATTTTATTTTTTTTTGTAAAGACAGTGACAGTGCTCTGCATATGTGGGCCAGATCCTGAGTTCCTGCATGCCTAAGTATTCTGCTGGTGAGCACAGGCCTCATTTTCATCTTTACTTATCGCAGCATTTTCAGGATAAAAGGAGTGCCATTTTGGATTCTTACCTATTTTCCTTCTATTTTTCCCCTCATTATTACAATATCACATCCGTTAGCATAATAACTCTTTTCAGCACTAGAGGCCGGGAGATTAAAGACATGTATTATTCTCCTTTCACAGGAAAAAAAGATGAAGCATAGGAAAAAAAAGACTGGCCCAAGGCTAACCAGATTCAGTGGAGGTATGTTAATGAAAAGTGTCCCATGAGAAGTTATATTTAAGCACCAGATTTTGTTTGCATGTTTTAAAAAACACAGATGCAAGACCTAGTTACAGATCCATAAACTATATTTACAATAAAACTTCAGGGAATTTCACACATTCCTTACAACAACAGAAGCATGCGTTTTGTCAGAAGACAGATTCAGCAACGAATTGGTTTGTCTTCACTAAAACTGAGGAATCAAAACCCACCTGTTTTGCCTGTCCTGTATCTTACCAGTGGCAGTGAAAGAAAGACGAAAGCAAATGGTAGTCAAATTCCAATATATCAGACTCCTTATCTAAAAAGCTACAGAATATCATTTCAAGCTCACCAGTACATATCTGTAGAGGGTTCAGGTGTCAGGGTTTTGTTGGGGGACTGCAGGGGTGGCATCCATGCAGAGAGGCCCCATGCTGGACACGGCTGGCTCCAGCGGCGCCACAGCGGGGATAGCCATGGGCCCAGGAGGCAAGATGGCGGCAGCTGTGAGAGAAAGTGCTTAAAAAGGACAAAAACACCAAGTGGCAGTGAGGAAAACGTGTGAGGAACAGCCTTGTGAGCACCAGGGCCAGAGAAGAGGGAGCAGGACAGAGATTGCCCTGCAGCTGGTGGAAAGGACCATGCAGGAGCGCTCCATTCCGTTCAGTGTAAAACGTGACCAAGAAAAAAGGGTTGGAAGTCCAAGCCACCATTAACAACCAATTAAAAAAAAAAAAATCTTTCTGATGGATATATGTAAAGGATGGCATTAGTAATTATGCAGTCTGATGGTATTCAAGCCACATGACTCAATTCTTTCATCGTAAATCCTTGACTATTTCACCAGCCTTCTGCCCCTCAATTTTTCCTATATTCACACTAATAAGAGAGCCAAATTTGTGCTATTTTAAACACATATGGGATTTCCTCACAGCAATAGAATTCAGTATTTACAAAAGGAAATGCTACATTGTTAAAAAATAATGACCTTTGTGTTCTACAACATGGGGAAGTGCTTGAGCATTTTAAATGAATAACATTATAAAAGATACCAAGGACTGAGGTTACTGACGGTTATCCATTATTTTACAGAAAAGTTGTGAGGAGGAAGTGAACTTCTGACTGCAATTTTACAGTCACTTGTTAACATGCTAGACAAGCAATTGCAATTAAAAAAAAAAAAAAATCAAGGAGATAAAGGATTATTTGAAAACGTCACCACTTTCCTAAGCTAATGGGAGAGCTAAATACACACAGAAAACAATTGGGAAATATCACATTTGCCTTGCACATGAGAGGCAAACATAGAAATAAGACATTTGCAATAGATAAGCTATTAAAAGCATTTAAATGAAAGTGAAACACTCAGAAACAGCAGAGTATGATGTTTCTGTCCTCTGACTCATCAGATCCTTTCTTCCTGCCACACCTCCATGTTCTACAGACTTCTTCCATCTCTCCACCTGACCCAAAAATATCAAGCATTTCAAAGTGCCTGAAACTAAATCTTTTACTCTCCCTGAACTTGAATTTGTTGACCTAATGTTTATGAAAGATCTTACTTCTTGAGAGAACAACATCTAATGATATATTGCATCCTTCTAATCAATCTAAAATGCAGTCACTTATCAGTAAGCTCTTTCTCGGACTCAGTCATCACCTATTTGCCACCAGGAAACAGGATGTTTCTTAAGATTTATCCACACTGCAGTCGTCGCCTTACAAACATACCTGAAACAGCTATTCAGCTGAGGCTCTGCTAGCTGTGTGGCTGTGCTAGTACAAAACACAGCACAGGGTCAGACTTAGCTATCTGCAGTGGCAAAAGCCCCCAAGCTACTCCTTTTTCCAAGGCAAGCTCCTTTTTCCAATGCACATCTGCATGAAGGAGTCACAGTAGGGACTGCAAATGCAGACCTGCTCCAAGAATTCATACCTGCAAAGAATTCTCTTCAGAGAAAACAGGCTAAATCAAAATGGATCCCTGAGGATCCGTGCAAAGGTCAAGAAGTTTCCTTTAGTTTTATGCTATCCACAGCCTGATAACATCAAGAGGTTCTCAACAGCATCCATAATTTCAGAAGGGGTTTGCGTGTCACAGAAATGAAGAGTTTGTAAAAACCTTTCCCAAAATATGATCATTAGCAAACCAGTAAGATTACTGCAGACTTCAGAGGGGTAATGTTGTAGAAACCAACTGCTCTACTTCCCCAGTGCAGACACTCCCATTAGTAATTCTCTGAAAAAAGGACAGATTGGAGATGGCAGAAACATTAACCCTTACCAGTGGACACCCGTTCTCCCTTACGTTGGGCATTTCTGATAATTCTGCTGAGGGGAGCAACGACTAGAGAGATTTTACTGACTTAACCAGAGGGGAAAAAAAAAAAAATGCCAATGGATTTAAATAGTTTATTTGGAAAGCATAATCACACCTAAGCCACATCTCAGCAAACAAAAAAAAAAGTCTGGTTTCTCCTCCTACCCCCCATACTAAATACAATACTGTCCAGTGCAATGAACGCCAACACTCTGTGTAGTGATTCTCTGTGTTGCTAGAGCCAGAAACTTGATACAGTCACCACCATATAAAAACACTTCAAGTATTTTGTACATTCAAAACGCATATAATAAAACTGGAAAAGATCGTCTCAATGTAGTACAGTACACAAATAACTTCAGAGAAACAATTGTGTGTTTTTCTGCCTCCTGGGTAGTTAACACTGCTTTTAATTTCATCTCTGTCATTTCATATTATCATCTGGAAAAGCTCATGGCCAAGAGTTTGCCCTGGTAATAGCTGACTGTTCTCTTTGATATCATCACTCCTTGCTCTTTATGGACAGGCCAATATTCATTGTGATTAGCAAGGGACAACCCTGTCTATCCAGATTAGTCATGAATACTTAGCAGTTCACTCCATGCATCATCACTAATTGCTGTAAAAGTCTGGAGTTTTGGGTATGTTAAAAAAAAAAAAAAAAAAAAAAAAAAAAAAAAAAACATAATTTTCTCAATTTTCTCTCCCCAGGGAAGACAACAATGCAACTATGCTTTGCATGGATTCATCACATTTGGTGAGAATTTGTTTCAATTGCTAATTCTAGCAAGTAATACTTTATTGGTCAGGTTTTTGACTTTTTGCCTGAAATTTAGTGTTCCACGAACCTGTACTAAAATATTACATTCTAAAAACAGATTCAAAATTGTCAGGTATTGTCAGGTAACTCAGTTATTCCACTACTTAAGCTACAGAACCACACCTCTCTAAAAGACAATAAACCTAAGCAAAGTTTAGTGACAAGCCCTTCTACCAAGTGGATGAGTGTGTTTGATAACATGCATGCCTAGTCCTAGGAAGATATAAAGGCACTATTTCTACTCCCAGTTTCATGTTCCAGAAAAAAGGGAGGCATGATGGGCAGGGTGTTAGCAAGAGCAAGGGAAGAGGAACACGCTTAAATGATATACTTGATTTTAGCTTCCCCCATATTTGCATGATATTTTTCCAGAAATTTTATCTTTCCTTAAATGTTATGTTCATCAAATTATCAGTTATTTTTCTTGTCTTCAGAGACATTTTCAAAATAAGCATGTATTTTTAACATTTCATTTTGCTTTGGATTTAACCAAACTGTTATTGAAATGAATCTATGGTAATTCTCATGGATTTGTTTCAGATGGTGAATAATGCACTTTACAGAAAATGTGGCCATACAAGTATAGCTAAGTAAAGTAATACCAAGCTGATATGAACCATAGATTTTAAAATTCTTTCATAAATGTAACATTTTACATTATCATTCATTAAAAATAAAACATGTAATCAGGTACATACCATTTTACCCTAGGACAGATCTTTTTTTTTTTTCAGAGAATGTTTTTTCCAGACTTTTTCCTGCAACAAAAGAAAATTTGTGTAAGACTAGAATTATAAAATTTTATCTGCCAGAAAAGTACTTCTGTTGATGGATACAACCTCCTCTACCAAGAACTACCTTTCTCCTATAAAGTAGCACTGGAAATCACATTGTTCCATTCATAATTCCTTCATTTCCACAAGGTATAGCAGGTAAACAAACATAAATGCTACTGCGGAACTGTTACAGATTTTACAGACACTAGGTTTGATGCAGGCAAGAAGGCGAAGTGGAAAGTTTTGTACTAGTTTCACCCACATGCCTTTTCTGTTACCCTTCATTTGCCATACTTGACGAATACCTGAACTCTACTAGTTCATGCCAGAAGCTCCAGTTCAGGCTGAAACTCTCATCTGGCATTCATTTTTGGCTAAAATTCAACTCTGATCTTAGAACTAATATAGCTAATAAATCCTACAGTCATCAGTGGCTATCTCTATATCAGTAAATGGTCCAGAAAGAGCAAATATCAAGAGCAAGTTAGCATGTACTGAAGAAGAAAAAAGTTTATTTTATTTTGAGTCTAGCTCTAATCTGGTCCCATGAAGCAAGTGCCTGTTAGCCTTTAGGGCACACTAGATGCTCTCCTGAGTGCATCCTCCAGTTTAGGATTATCCAAAAGGACAGTTCTGACACCCTGCAACATAACACAAACCAAAGCACAGGCAGCGGAGACAACTAAGGGATTCCCTTCACAAACGTGTTCCTTATTAAAGCACTTAAATAGACATGCTCATGATGACCTAAAAAGAAACATTATATTTATTTGAAAATAACGTAGATTTATGCACAAAGTAATTAAAGTATGGGATTTTTTTTTTTTTTGCATTGGATATGAACATCAACTAATACAATGGTAAGAAGCTAGCAAGTCACCTTCCATCAAGACTTAATTTAGCTTGGCTTTTTGTTGAACATCTGGCAGATACAGCAGAGGAGAAACACTTCTGAAAATGTCCTCAGTCAACCAATACACATGATCATCTACAGAGAACATCTAAGAAGGATTTATCTGTCCTATTTTGAGTTTTGACCTGGAGCTGTCACTATTTAACATTCACTATAACCCCACTTTGATTAATATTGTTAGACTCTAAACAGAAGAAGATATAAGCCACATAAGTGGAATATTTAAGATCGCTCTGCAGCTCTTCTGCAAACCTGGTAATGAAATCAATCTGCTAATTAACTAGTATTATTCATTTCCCTACAGCCCATTAGTGTGCTGTCACTCTAGCACCTATATATCATATTAGGTTTGTCAGATTGTTTGTTACTTTGTTCCACATTTTTTAAGAAGACCCACTGTGGACATTAATACCATACTTCAAATCCTCCATGGCAGCATGCATGGGTATATTATTGATATACTCATTGCCTATGGTAATAATTTATAAAAAGGCTAGAAAAACTTATTGGAAATTCAACGTACTGAGATTCTTACAAGTCCTTCTATATTATGATCACATTCTTCTGTACATTCATTCAGAAATCTTTATAGTGGATCGGATGCTAAAATACCAGCTATTCTATACAACTATTCAAACTACGTATTTCTAAGAATATATATGAAGTTTATATCCATGCACAAACACTATTAATGTTAACAGGACATAGGAGTCCAAATATACAAACCAGTTTGAGAAATCATGGCATTAGACTTATTAAGTAAAGAATGCTATTTTTCTAATGATCATCAATGCAAATAACCCCTTAAAAACATGTTTCCTAAAAGATCTTTTAGCTTTCTAATCTCTAGTATTCCTAAATGGCCTAATATGAATTTAATACATGAGATTTAAAATAGATTTTGACTTTCAGTCTAAAACATCTTCTAGTCATCTAGGAATTTTAAAGATATGCACCTTCAATTTTTTCTATTGACCATAGCGTAGTTCTATTTTAAGGCATTTTAATTGTGAATGTTCGGATCATCAGCGTGATACTACTGTAAATTCAGGACTAAGGATGTCTGAAAATTCAGTAAATAAAGGCCCTAAATGTCACTTCTGCATTAATTCATTGTTAACAAATCTGACTGTACGTCTTGCATGCAAGAGAGGTGAAACGTGTACACTCCTACTTTTTTTTAAATCACCCCCCACCAGGGTCTAGAAAAATAACAGGTGCAATCCTTATCTGATTGTTGAACAAGCAGTCTATGGTAGTACTTAGATCCATTAAAGAACAAATACATTCAAAAGCTCAGCCAAAGGTGTCACTTTAAGAGTTCACATGATGTTTACTCTTATTATTCCTCCCTTTATGGATGGAGGAAACTCAGTAAGAATAAGTGGATATCCAGGACTAATATTATTTCAGTTCATCTCTGCTCTATCTGCAAAAATTAAGCTATACCTTAATTGCTGCTTATGTAGACAACCAAATGCCCAGCGCACCTGTGCTGAGACTGTTTATGTCTCTAAAGCACATTTACTCATACGCTATCACTTCAAATACAAGTCAGCTTGTAAAAAGTTCATTTCCTCTGTGGTCAGTTCACTAGCTGAGGTGCAACTTTGGTGGTGTTGGAACTACAGGGGCAGCAGTAGAGCCACAAAGACCTCTTGGCTGGGAACAGGTAAGGGAATGTTCAGCATGACAAACTCTTTCCCTTCTTCCCTCTCCATGCCTTTTCCTTTCTGCATCCAAGCAGAGAAGGTCATCTCCTTGCTGTTGCCTGCACATACATTTATTGCGTTCAAGACTTCTGAACAGGGAATACAACTCTGTCTCACAAGCTGACTCCCATGCTGGGAGGCACTGTTTTTACTGACAGCTCTGGAATCTAAAGGTGACGTTTTTTTTTTCCTCATGTAATAAGACTGGCAAAGTGCCACCTGGCATCCAGAGGTCTGGTCTGGGATTTAGGTTCCAATTCTTGCACAGTGGGAGAGTTCCAGTAAGTCTGGTAGGTTAGAAAGAGTCAAACAAACCCTTGTAAGTCAATAAATTGCCTGGTCAGAGGCTGAAGTGGGAAAGAACGCATCTTATGCAGCTCTTGTTATTGCTCCTGTCTGTTCTGTAATTCCTGATTATGGGGCTTCTAGTCAAGTTCCCCAGGCAGACCTGAAGATGGGGGTTTGGCCTTCACACTTAACAAAACTTCCTAGTAAATCAAGAAACATTAAAACATCTCTGATGCACTCCTGCCAGGTATTTGGAGCATACATCCCACTTGGATACAATGGTATAAATGAAGTTCCAGCCTTCCTCCATAACCATTATTACCTATACCACAATGTTTCTGTTTCAGTACATGCAAATATTGTCAGTTCTTATTTCTACAGTTTACTAAAGTGTCCTAGAAGTGAATATAAATTTGTAGATCTATTTTATTTCCACAGATATCAAGAGACTTTAGATTTCATTAAAATAAATAAATAAAAACCAGTCTCAATTGTCTCCAGTTTCTCTTAGAGTCATTTCACAACGTATCTTTAGTGCCAAGGAAATGTTATCTGCTCAGTTATACAATCCCAAAGGAGACATGATTCTGTAGCTTTTCACTAGGAAAACTAGACAAGGTCACATATGGAAGGAATGAGAAGTGGAAGGAGTGAAATATATGGCTATGACAGACTAGATAACTAGTAGAAGAAACTACCAACTCTTAGCTATGCTCTGATTTTGCAGTGTTGTCATATGTTACTTATCTTGCTGTAGAAGATAAAATATAAATCTGCTTAATCATGAAGACAGTCTAAAGTTCACTGGAAATAAGGCACTGTATAGTAATTTCCACTACTCGCAATGGTGTAAAATATCTTCCTCCAGGTTAGGCTTACATAATGCACAGCAAATTCACATTCACTTAGAAGTGAATGGGTGACTTGAACCAAGGCTGATTTCAGTGAATTCATTTCTGAGACAAATAACCCAATTGAGTATAATGAGTCTGTGAAGCTGCCTGGAGTAAAACATATGAGTAAGTGATTGCATGATTGAGGCCTGAGACATTAAGAAACATACTGCTGCTACCCGGTAATAGTGCCATTAATGCAGCCATTTATTGGTTTATTTTTACTTAGAGCAGGAGAAAATGCATTGCCCTTCTGAGACCACAAGAAATCAATACATTTTCAGCTTTTAATAACATGATCTAAAACACTTGCTATAGTCTGCAGTGAAATCTGTTGTGGGTGTATGATGCCATTTATTCTTCTCCACAATATTATTTGCATTTTAACAGACACAAGCAAAGACTTTACTGAAGCAATAATTAAACTTATGCTACACTGCCTAAAATGAAAATTATGTGCATTTTAAAAAGCCTAAAAAGTTATTTTAGCATCTTTATTTTCATAATAGAGACAAATAGTCACCAAAATGTATGCGTAGTACAATCGCTAACTCACAACAGCACCAAACATAGTATTAACAAGGTGTCATTGACTACACTTACACTGTAAAAAATGTAAAAACATCACGTATGTAAACCCATGCTGAATCAAATGCCATTTATATTTATTGGAGCATTTGACACCCTACTTTGAGGAGATCTGCTGTTACTTATTAACATTTTATATGAATATTAATAGGCTGCAAATACGAAATTGCATGACTTAGGAGCTTGATTATGATATTAAGCCATAAGTCTCCCGACCAAAGCATAACAAGTACTATCTCAGGAGACAGTTTATCCTGGACCTTCAAAATGAAAGAGGCACCACTGACTCACTCAGGGGAATTGCTTCAGAAGCATCATGCCTCCATCAGCAGGAAAGGAAGTGCTCCCTAAGGTCAGAAAAACGGGATTCAGTAACTTCAGTGCACATCACTATTCCTGGCCAGCAATGCCAAAAGCTTTAAAAAAGTAATTTACATTTAATTTTATTCAAGAGTCTTGTTATTCATCATTATTCTCACAATAGCCGGGCTGGAACTCACAGAAACATCATGGATGAATCGTTAGGAGTTCATATGTAAAGCTGTCTTTTGGGGGTATTACATTTTAAAAGATGCAAACTTAAATATATCAGTAGTAACCAGGTTCACCTAGCTTAGAAAAAAAGAATTCATTTGTAATGAATGTAATTCAAAATAAAAAGCTTAAAGAGCTATCATAATTTCTGTGACTATGATTTCATTGATTGAGGGTGATACTACAACCTTCTCCTCCATGTGCTTGGTACCCACTGTTGGCAGTGTGTAATCTCATTCACAACTTTTATTTTTGATTTACAGCATAAGAAAACAACTCTTTGCTTATGGCCAGGACATTGATCCTTTCAATCACGCCAAGTCAAGGTTACAGATGTTTTGCATGTTGTACCTAGTATTTTTATCACCATTGTTAGGACTCTGTCATTGTATTTCAAGAGCATGTTAGGGTTGTGTCTGAGAGTTCCTACATTTTTAGCATACAATTTCACTTTTGTTTTTATAATTAATCCCTGGTACTTCCCAGAATGTAACTGGACAAGTTCATTTTGGCCTCTCTATCAAATTATGAAGGCTTCAGTGCTGCAAATTTCATCAAACAGAAGGAAATCTGTGGGACTCCACACAGGCACAGATAATGTGCTATAGGAATGTATTTAAAAATGGGATTGGAAAGAGTTATTTCATCTCAAACAGAATAAGGTTGCTGCTAACACTGTCCAAGCATGTGTGCACACACCATCACCACCCCCAATTAAGAACTACCTCACCATCAGTTTGCAATTGAACATCACCCATAATCAATCAGCTTACGCAGAAACTCGCTCAGCATGTTGACTTCTGTGAATCCTAAACCTTTGGTGCCAATGAGTTAAAGGGGAGTGCAGCTGAACCACAATCAGTGAACCACAGATACTGAAACATTTACGAATATAAATTTGAACAGGGGTGATGGACTTCAGAAATCCAACAAAATACAACCATCCAATGCTTCTCATTACTGCTTAGATAGGGGTTTGTAAAGATAGTTTTTTCCACCTGCCTTTGCAACTTCACAGTAACAGTGGTTCTCCAGTGTGGTACTGAATTAGGAGGCATTTTGTTTGTATTGTTAGAGCCTTAATTGAAACAGTCAGAGAGAAATGTCTTATTATAGAGGAGGGACAAAGAACTTTTTTTTTTAAATAAGGCTCTAAGGAGACTCAGTTTTAATGATGCTTAACACGATGTTTTAAACCACACAGTACATCTACACGCTATTTCTTGTTAAATGTTGGTTATTTAACAGCAGGCTGGCACCAGATTGCCTGCTGTGGATAGTTAGGGCTGGCTTGTACAAGTTCTGACAGTTTCAACACTGATGAAAGACAGCGTCAATTTTGATTCTTACAGTATTTCACTTCTTGACACCTCCTTTGTCAGACTACTGTTTATAACAGATGTTCTTAGCGTGGCAGTAAGTGTAAACAAAAATACAATCAACTACTAAGCTATACATTCTGACATCACTAGGAACACTAGCTAAGAGACCAAGATTATGAAAAGTAGGTACATCTGTTCCTAATAGGTGCTTAACACTTAGTGAATTTTGATACTGTTATTAAAATATGGAGGAGACTCTAATCATAAAAAAAAAAACAAATGTTAAGAGTCAGCAGTTGAAAAGAGCCAACAGAACACAGAAACACAGAAATTTAGCCATATATTGTTTGCTTTTTTTATATGGTTAACATTAACGAACATTGATTATGGAAAATTTTGAAAAAAGAATTAACAAAACATTTCCATTTAAGTTGCTTAGCCACAATCCAGTTATATTTCAAACCAGTTCATTACAGTTCTTCTTCACCAAATTCTCTCCCCCATTAGGAGAATTTCCATATTTTTATTTGCAGGGGTTTTGGTAGTTGTTTTTTTTGGTGGTGGTGGTGGTGGTTTGTTTTGTTTCCTTCAAAATGACACCACAAAACTTCCATAACATTAGCAGTTTTGTTTTTTTTTTTAAAAACTTTTTGTTGATTGATGTGTAAATAGAAGAGATGGTGGATGCCCCCATTCCTGGTGGTATCCAAGGCCAGGTTGGACAAGGCCCTGAGGAACGTGATTTAGTTGGAATTAGGTGGAATCCCTGCCCATGGCAGGGGCGTTGGAACTGGGTCATCTTTAGTGTCCCTTCCAACCAAACCATTCTATGAAAGCAACAGATCCCACAATCCACCTACTCCAACTTTTCCATGTCCCTTAGAACATTAACACAAGGATTGGGTGCACTGAAATACATAGGAAATTATGATTTTGATGTCAAGGAGGTTCTGCAACTTGGGGAAATCACAGCTCACTTTAAACACTACTTCTTACGTACAGCTCTCACTGAAAACACTCATTGAAATTTAGTGCTAGTGAGCAGTCTAGAGCAATATAAAATAAATGGGCACGAAGATGCATAACATGCATTGGACAGATAGAAAATATGGGTATTTCAAAACTATTGTTGATATTTTTGAGTAAATCTATATAAAATAAGAAGTCATTCCTTGCAAGACTCATCTACCATCATAATGCTCTCTCCAGAGATGACAAGCATTTTGCAAAGTGATTCTTTTGTGCCCTTCTATGATAAGGGCATAAACAGCACACACTGAGCTCATGTGAAGAAGAGGTAGAAATTTTATCTGTAGAAGACGAAAACAGGAAGTAAATGAAATGCAATCTGATACAAAGTGACAGAGCATTGAAACTTGATTCTTTCCTCTTCTTTAATAGGAAACTTTAGGGCAAACTCTTAAAAAGTCAACACTAATTCTGCCAAAATACCGTTTCTTCTCTAGCATGTGGCAATTTGATATGCATGGCAAACTTCTGACATTCAGACAAAGAAAAAGTGGGGGTTCAAAGACTAATAGCACAAGTCATGGACTGAAAATTTGAACTACAAAAGCTCAGAAATGGTGACAAAATGCAAATAGGGTGACTTTAACCCATCTTATAAAGGAAGAAATACTTAGAGTTTTGCCTTTTTTTCCCCCCCCCCCCCTCCATAGCCTGTTTCTAAAAGGTAGCCTAAAGAAAGAGGAAAAAGGAAATCTGTAATGTTCATAAGGTGACTCAATCAACCATGAGACATATTAGCAGTGATAAACAAGGTTGTCTAACCAGAGCATTAACCTTCAGGAGAAAGAAGTAATAAAATAATCTAAACCCTCCAAACACATCAGTTGGTATGCAAATCTAATAACCAGTTGCTTCATTATTGATGCTGACATTCCTTTTGTTGCTTCAAGAGGGAAATTTGCATTTTGTGGTAAAAGAGCTATCTATGGGCAGTATATAAGAAGTGAAGCATCCAGAAAAATCCATGCAATTATCAAAGGCTTATATAATGAACTAAACGCAGCATAAAGTAATGAAAGTAAACAACTCAGCTTTCATAATCAAGGTCATAAGACATACTGATTTTTTTATATCAACTCAAAACCAGGGCAAAAAGTGATATACTAGAACAAATAAATTATTTCCAGATGACTAGTAAAAAAAACATACACACCATACCACAAGAAAAATCACAGCCAAACTTCTCACTTGAAATATTTCAATCTGGAATACCTGTAATTCTATGTAAGAAAGAAAGCAATCTTAATCTAGAAGCCCACTAGACTACATACACAGTACTAACCAAAAGCAATGTTTCCAGGGGCTCAATACTTTTCTCCAGTATGGATTAAGGCTTTTCTAAGGCTTTGCTAAGGCCCTTGTGTGCTACAACAGTGATGCCAATGGAATCTGACCAACTTCAAAAAATAACATGAAACTTCTGTTAGTTTGTTTCCTCCACGTAAGTTGAAAAGTAGCTGGGGCAGGGATGAGATACAGGGATGATATACAATATATATGCATGTGTCTTCTGATGAGGGATGCTTATCAAAGAGGCACTTAAACAGCGAGAACACTTGAAACATTCTCTGCTTGCATATGAACAATCTTACCCACTCAGAGCATATAGCAGGTTCGCAAGCAATATCAACTTCCAATTGTTGAAATTTTAAATTAATAAATTAATTGTTGAAATTTTAAATGTTGTGTGCAAAATTTGCACACGACAAAATTCATTTGCAAAACAGGTTGGAAGATATCAATCCTTTTACCCAAGTATTTAGGAGGAAATGACCAAAGGTGTCTGGATAGGCCTTGTGCTTGTAGATGTGCATCCAAATAGAACATGGGTTCTGGAAGGTGTCCCTGCCCCTGGCAGCGGGGTTAGATTTAGGTATCTTTCAGGTGCCTCCCAACCCAAAGCACAATTCTTACTGAAAAGCACACTCAACCTGCATTAAGTACCTGGCAATATGAACAAAATAGAGTTACAAAATTAGGATGAGGATAAAATCCTTATACTTCCACCTCTGGGCATTCTGACGTTCAGTTCATTTTCTAGGCAACAACTCCATGAGCAAGACCTATCCTTTTCAAGCATTACCTTCCTCACACATGCACATGTGCAGATCAGAGGTAAGAACATCCACTGTTCTTCTGGTCCATTGCTCTATTCTTTCCAAATGCCTGTCTTTTTTTCTGCTTAACATCTGCTAATGCTTGATACAGTTACGTTTTTAAGTAACCCAGCAATGGGTTCTCTGTAGCTTTTCTGAGACCAGCATTCCACATTCTAAGGAATATCATTGTCATGGAATTTTTTTTTTTTTTTTTTGCTATTAATCATCTTTATCGTTAATTTTTCTGTAGTTAATTTAACCTTTTTATTTTCATTATGTTGCTCTGAACCACAATTTAAATTTCTTGTTTATTCAAGCATTTGAGATGGTTATCATATTCCTTCAGTTACTATTTTCCTGACTACTACATCTCCCTTTTTTTGGCTGTTGTCCCTCACTGCCTCCAAAATCAAATAAATAATCTGTTGAATTTTGCCTGTGTGAAAAGGGCACAATCAAACCATTTAATCTTTTCCCACTAATTGGTCCCTTCAATCTCCAATCTCTTTGGTAGCTTTTCTTTCTGAATTCCTTCCAGCGTATTCACATTTTTGTTGTGCCAGCTCCAACAGTGCTAACATATGTAGGCTAATACATGAGTGTTTACACTTGGAAAAACATACATGCAAAAGATGAGTACAAAATAGAATGAATTTAGAACAGATTCTGGACAAAGTCAGTCACACACTAGCACACATCCTCTGGAGAGCACCCAAGGGTCCTGGAATTAAACTTTATCCTAGGAAACAGCTGGAAATTAGTATGTGGCAATATATACCTCCCTGAATCAATAGCGGCAACAGAACAATGCCTGTTTACATTGTACAAAGATCCAATCTGAACATTTCCAACATTTTATAATTCTCATATATCTATATACTTTATTAGTTTAACAAAGACAGTGTCAGATATAAGAGACTACAGTATCCATATTTGTAAATTAGACAATAAGTATATTGCACGTTGATACAAAAGCATCTTACATTGATGTGACACAAGGTGAAGGACTTAATTTTGAAGGATTGAAACCGCCTATACTGTTAGTTAGGGAAAGAGGAAATAGCTTTCTTCTAGGTTCAATCCACTGAACCTGGTACAAAACAGATTTAGAATAAAACATACTTTAAAATATAGCTGACTGATAAGCATAAGTCCTTCCAGAGAGGACATTTAGTAGCATCTCTGTAATCACAAGGCTTTACTTAAGATTTTTCAGTTTGGACATACCAATGAAATCTGCCATGGTGTTTGCCAGGTGAAATCCAGAGCCTAAAACAATCTCTGCTAACAGACACTCTTCACTTCTGCACGTCTGACCTTCTCATCCTGAAAAATTAATTCTGCTAGTCATAAACAACCTTTTAACCATACATATGCTCCACCTTAACCTTGTGGTGCCTCCAGGTAATTCTCCATGCTGATTTGTTCTAGTCTGAGATCTGTGTGCTGGGATTTAGGCTAACCTTTTATACTTCCATAACAGATGCTTCATACACTCCAGTCAGGGATTTTGTTAATTGCTTCTCCAATGGTGAGAACATCTCAGCTGCAAGGGATTAGGAAAGATTCAGGAAATCAACAACAGGTAAATTAGAAGTGGATCAGATACTTCCCCATTGGAAAAAAATGTAAATGTTAAAAGCTAAATTTGATCCTCATGTTCATGCATGCTTTCAAAATAGGATTTGTCAATTTCAGATGCAAAGCAGCTCCAATTTGATATTACTGACTTTGTCTAGTTTATATTCTGAAACATTAAAACTGCAGAAATGACCTGCCAAGTATTGATGTAAGCTTATTGACAAAACAGAATGCTTCACAGTAAGGGCATCATCTCACAAGGCTCCACACAGTGACTCTGTAATTACTGTTTCAGGCTCTGCATATCAGATCTCTAGCATACTGTGCTCGATTCACCAAAAATAAAAAAGGAAGAATTAGCTGATGTAAGTAGGAATAAATTATCTGAAACAAATAATCTTTGAGAACTCACAAAACCAGAATTATTCTAAAACGATCAGTTACACTTCTTTCACTAAGGTTTAGAAATAATGGGTAAACTCAGCAATTTATTTAAAAACTCACTAAATCCTTATCCAGTAGAGCAGATTGCTACCACTTGCTCTAGAAAGCTACAACAACACAATAAAATAACCTAAAAAGGAGCAATAGAGCGTAAGAGAATAGTCTTCTCTCTAGTATTCAGCATGAAACCAGAACACTTCAGTGTGCAAAATACACACACTTCAAGACAGGAGAAGGTCAGATCTGTCCAAAGCTTCAGTTTGGGCTGGACAAGCAGGCAGCACTGTCAGTTATTTCACAACAGTGGGGGGACAAACAGCAGAAATAGATAGCAGGTCCAACTAGACCTGCGTACCTCAAGTCCATAAATCACTTCTGTATTTGGTTTTCTCTTCTTTTGATTTTCACTGCCATCTGGTATGTTCATTCTACATTCCCACTTACTCCCCACTGTTGTTGTCAGCCTACCCATGCTTTACAGTTTGCCTATTCATCAAGAACATTTTCATTATGCTATTCCTTGACAATAAAATAAAATCTTAAAAAGTAAAGATTTTATTATTTTGTTATTTATTATTTTTAATCATCTGTGAAATGCAAATAACTTCTCTAAGTCTTTTGTGAGTGGACATTACACATCTCTCCTCCTGGTGAACAGCTCTAACAACTGAGTTACCAACAATCTCCACTCATCTGATTTTGTATCTTTGTTGGCCAACCCTGTTGAAGGGCAATCTCAATCTCATACATAAGTCTACCTCCGACAAAGGTTAGAGCAGGCAAGACAAATTAATGCTGCAAATGTTTCAATCAACCTGCTTGCTTTCACCGTCTTTAAAATGAAAATTAACTCTGAAGACTGAATAAGAAGTCAACCCGTTGTGCTATGAGGAATCATTTCTTTGTATAAATAACAGGCAGAATATGGCTCGTGTGCATACATCAATAACCCATGGGTGGACTGGCTGGATCCACAACACTACCCAGCATTGTTTATTGAATCGTGCAAACTTTGTTCAATTGCCCTATTTCAGAAAGTTACTTGGAATTCCTTCAGGTTTTTACCCCTATTAATATTCATCTTCAAGAATGATGTCTTTAAATACCAATAACTGTCCCGCTTCATCCATAATTTATGAACCTCTTCTTAACACAAAATCCATAGGTATCACTTGCTGCCCCTTGACTCCAAAAATTAAAGCCAGACAAAGCTGTAGTGAACAGCACAGGAATATAACTGTCATTTTCTGTAATCTCAAAGAAACCTACAGTTTAGATAAAGTTCATATTTGTTTCACATCTAAGACAAAAAGCTATTAAAGGTACCCTGTGGCTTCAAATCCATTTTGTTTATTTTATTTACATTTTAACAATGTTTGACAAGGTAAACCTCTTAAGAAATTTTGTATCATTTGTGAGAAATGGTGCTGAATGTTAAGAAAGCAAGTATTCTGAGCCATTACAAACAATTCCCTCAAAGGATATTTTTTTTAATTACAGCTGTCAATCAAAACATGACTTTGTTCATCGGTATTCGAAGACTAGCTTTCAAAGGGAAAAGTGATGTTAAAAAAATTTAAAAGCTTTATTCAAATAAAGATAACACAGAACACTAGATAATCAGAAACGTTTCAGAGAGAAAGATGCAGGTCAAGTCTATAAACCAGGCTGAGAAATTTTTGAAGCATTTGCTAATATGCACTCAGGTTACCTACAAATTAAGAGACATTGTTCCAGTTGGTATCTTCCAAATCTAAACAGCAAATTTAGTCCACTGCATAATGCAGAAAATATTAATTACATGTTAATAATAATTTTGAAAGACAAGGAAAGATATAAAACATAAATGAATAAGCCTCCACAATTCTAAATAGTGTCAAGTATAAGACTGCATATTTGTATTCACCTTTTTTTAAATATTACCACAAAAATATAGTAATACTTATGCCTGGTTGAGTGGAAGAAACTCACTACAGACTGAACTTTGCAAAGATTCGAAGTGTATTTTCCCAAATAGCTTCATAAGGTCACATCTGCACAGCAGCACAAAGGCATGCAGCACAAAGATCCCTGAACTGACTAAGACCTGAACAAGTCATTCTGCACTTTCCAGCCCAAAAAACACTATTGTTGTTCTTACAACACTGAACAGCAGCCTATAACAATAGCCCTACCACCTGGCCCCATGCTAACAAAGACAGAGTTCCCGACCTGAAATGGCCTGTACCCAGACCAGAGTTTTCCTATCTGCAAACCTCAGCACTTCCAGTTTCAAAGTCAGCATGAGCCGAAGCATGAGTGCCCACATGGCAAGGTAGATGTTCTCAGGGCAAGAGAGCCTCCAAGTCTGGTGGTGATGCTGGCAAACCATGCACTGGGGGGACTCCCTGGCTGATAGAGAGAGATGAACCATAAGGAGGCAGCTGTACCAAGGCAAACTAGTGGACAAGTCTTGTTAATGGAAGCACAAGTGAAGAAACAGTTTGTTATATGCCCACATAGCTTACCCTATAAAAGGTACCAATATTTGTGCCCATAAAACACAATTACTGTTGTCATAAAAAAATACTATAGATCAAGAATAGAGTAGTTCAACGCCAAACTGTTCACTTCAGCTGGTTCTGTTACTATTTTAATAGTAATTCCTAGCAGAGCACCAGATAGTCATGTTTTTCTACAATTTCACCATTCTAATATAAAATCATACCAATTTAAGTCCTCCATCACAGGTATCATATGGTCTAGATTCCACTTTCAGCAGTAGTTAACACAGAAATCAATATATAAGTTCCAAATGTATGCATGCTTAAAATAAGTCTAGTCAGTGAAACTGTCAGGAAAAACAGTTTAATACAACATTAAAGGGGTAAAAATTCAGGCAAAGCTGATGTCTTGTACTGGTACAATGAGTCTTCTAAACTTTTGATGGTCTATTGACAATAATTTGTTTGGCCTGCTCTGTTTTTACAAATACATATATGCATAGAAACATTATACACATACATACCACCTGCTTCTCATTTTAAAAAGCGCTAAGGATCTGAAATCCTGGTGCAACAAGACTTGGTAATTGTAGCCAACTGACCAAGACAACAGGTCATTCTGTAATTCTAGTGCTATGAATTAGGTTTTGGGTAGTATATGCACCTGGTCTATAACTACGCTTGCTAAAAAAGTAGGTTTAAATTTTACATGAAGACTAATTTGTAACGAAGAGTGGCTGAATGATATATCTACAGATTCTTTGCTCAGCCATCAATTCTTTTAGAAGGTATTGCTTTTGCAGATCATGCAACTGCAGAGTGAGTTTCACCATTATAATGGCCAATTTTCTATGTTGTTAGATTTAGGCTATCAAATGTAAATAAAGTCTTGTTACTCTGAAATTTTCTCAGTGTCTCCCCAAAGGCAATCCACAATGACTTCTTTCTGAAAGGATTAAATGTAACATTTTTCAATCTCCCTCAAAACATTTTTTTTCTGCTTCAGAGATATAACAGTCCACCTGACTGAGCTGTTAGAAAGGGATATTCTGGAGCTCACAGTGAACCAGGACAGATTCCAACCTGGAAGGCTATCTGTACACACATGCACAGAAAGCCAACCAAATTGTTCCAATAAAACTTGCACGAAGTCAATTTGTATGATGAACAGTGATGCCATATCCTGTGATATGATTAGGATCAATCTGATGGGTTCCTTTAAAATGAAGAGCAATATTTAAGGGAGTGAGTCCACCACACAATGCTAGTATGTTTAAACTATCGAGTATTTCATGGCTGGTATGCTTTAAGTATATTAACAAACATAGCGCATCCTGTCTGACTTTCTTCTTGACATTAGGTAGAGCTGAAAGAAATATAAAAGAAAAAAAAAAAAGAAAAAAGAAAAAAGAAACCTCTATGCTATATTTGGCAGTTATGCTAGCAGTAGGCTCCATAGTCCCACACCAGGGACCACAGACAAGTTTTCACCTATATCATGGAAACATCAGCATTTTTTCAGAGCTATGTCATGTTGGCAGGAGCATGCACCAATCCACAAGCTGCCATACACCCCAAAAGCAGACCTCCAGAGCCATACAGACACACTCGAATATAAAGTAAAAACACACCAGCCCCACAACATACCAGGCAGCTTTGCCTCTTGCAGCTGCTCTGACTACACAGATCTAAGTGTCACCCAAACACTTTAAAGTGGCTCCTGTGAACAGGATGGGCAGAGGCAGCATTCATAGAGGTCTCCTTCACTGTCTCGGTAGCAGACATAACCATCCAAATCAGGGTTACTCTCTGTACTTTCCTCCTAGACACTGGCCCTCAGTCAGGAGGCCATCAGCTATCCTTCAGAAGCTCAAGGTGACCATCATCTTTCACAAAACAAGGACAAGTGTTGGTGTTACAAAGGTGTCAACATGCAACCAAGCTATGTCTTCTGCTTCTAGTGGCTACATATTGCTCAGTAAAAGTCTAGACAGACAGCACACACAAAATGAGTTATGTTATTCATGTTGGTAGACTGAGGAACTTCTCAGTGGCTATCTTGGATAGAAAGTATTTTTTTCCTCATATGGTAAGAGCATTTATGTTGCCAGTATCAACAAGTATGCAAGTTTCTAGTTTCATTCCTGTTCACTGAAATTCTGGTTTGAACAATATCTACTGTTTGCAGACAGCAGTAAAATTAGAAAACAGACGGGAGCTGGATCAGCTCATCAATACACACACCACTAGTGCAGAGGGATGAATGTCGGAGCTCTAGTAACTCTTCACATGACTTTGTTCCTAATTTCAATATGCATATTCTATGGTGCATGGAAAAGTGCATCTGTAGGGGTACAGATATTTGTTTTCCCTTTTCTGGTCTCCATTTTCTTTTCCCATCCCTTCTACTTCTAACTAAAAAAATAACTCCTTTTCTTTTCCTGTTATTCTTTGCTGCACATTTTCCACTTGGAATATTTTTCAATTTTTTGTTTAACTTCACACCACAAAAATAAATAAATAAATATATAGATATAGATATAAACGCTTTCTTCTACAATTGTCAAATAAACCTTATTACAGCAGGTACAAAGTGCTATCTGCAGAACTGCTTTGTTTCCACTCTGTTTCACAGTCTAGAATATACTTAAGTTTCCTTCTACTTTGGTAAATTGATTTTTGTACAGTATGAGGGGATGTGTTCTTCTTTCTACTATAGATTTAAAGAAATACTACACATCACCTTACACTGAGTAAAAATCAATTTTCTACCTGTAGGTGATTAAACTTTCTCAGCCCTGCTGAGAAGGCATAGCTCATCAGGTTTAAGTTCATAAAATGGTTCATTTCACTAACGGCAAAAATAAAAGCACTAATATATTTAAACACATCACATGTTACAGAGTTGTTCATTTCCAAAGGTTACCTGTAGTTTTATCTATCATATTTAATATTAAGCTTCCTCCTCCTCCTTCTTGTAAGCTCAGTCGTTATCAAGAGACTTTGGTCCTGGTAAAACCCCAAAACACACTGCATCTGAAAAATGCAAAGCAGTTCCTCTCTCCCTTTCTCCTAGTGATAAAGGGCATCCTAGAAATGAGCTGCATTAAAAGCTCAGATCTGAATCTGAGTACAACAGAAAGCCAGCTGTTAAGATTTGGCTGTAGACTGCTGCAAAATTACCTCGTTTGCAAAGCTTGCTATGAGGTGAGGCAGATAAATGATAACACCACAAACTACGAAAAGGCAAAAAGCTTTATTCTTCATATGTCTGGGTCTGACTTAAAATTTCATATTGAATATGCAACTTTGAACATATATTCATAAACATTCACTCCAAGCAGATCTGCACATGCAGCATTTTAATATGGGGAAAGCAGCAGTAAGCTATTTCCCTGCATGATGGTATAGAAACAAATTGTTTAACATTTGAGTGTTAGTAAAAGAAATGGCCAGGAAAAAAAAAAAAAAAAAAAAAAAAAAAAAGGTTCACTTCTGGCAATGGATGGATTTCTAATCAAATGAGAAAAACTTTTCCCTGTCAGTCAATCAATCAGTGCGTAGTTTATTTTAAGCTGGTGATAATATGGCTGTGGAGATTAGAAAGCTAGTGAGCTACAAAGAAGATCAAATTAATTTTACTCAAATGAAAAAAATAAAAATCGTCAATAAGCAAGCACAAAATTTAACCCTCTCTATCAAGTTCAGAATGGAACAACTACACAGAAACATTATCTAATGTCTATGTCAATAAGTGGAAATAAATGAGCCAGCTGAAAAGCAGGAATTATGTGCCACACATCTGAGGTGGATGAGTTGATTATCATGATTTCTTTCGTTATTTGACTAATTAAAAGAACTGTGAAAATGCAACGTGAACAGAAAAAAATACTGCATAGACAGTCTCAGGCAGAATTTTCAAACTTTGGTCCTTAAGTTAGCTGCTGAGATGTACATTGAACACTTTAAACATAGTACCCTAATTTCCAAATCAGGTAGGTACCCACAAAGTGTACAGCTGCAACAAAAGGTGTGAGCCCAATCCCCCTGAAAACAAAACAATTCTGATTCATATTCCTAAATCTGAGCTTTATGTCCAGCACTCATTTGACAAATTTGGTCCTCATTCATTTCCCAGTAAAAAAGCAACACATCATATAGGAACCAGTTAATAACATCCTTTGCAATCTGTATGGGAGGTACAATGCAGTCTGTAAGGGAGATGCAAAGATGATTTAGGAGCTTGCAGTACCACCCCACACATCCTTCAGGTGTGTGGGCACCAGCGTTAAGGCACCCAAAAGTTGATGATGGAGAGAAGTGCAAAAGAGGAAAGAAAAATTTGGGGTACTTCCTTCCTCCTCTTCCTTGAATCACAGAATCACAGAATTTCTAGGTTGGAAGAGACCTCAAGGTCATCGAGTCCAACCTCCAACCTAACGCTAACAGCCCTCCACTAAACCATATCCCTAAGCTCTACATCTAAACGTCTTTTGAAGACTTCCAGGGATGGTGACTCCACCACTTCCCTGGGCAGCCTGTTCCAGTGAAAGAACTGGAGCCAGTTGAAGAACTGGCTAAAAATTTCTTTCAGTTTTCCATTAAAAAAATGTGCTATATTTTTGATCAGCTATATCTTCATCAATATAGATTAAAAAAAAAAAAAAACAAAAACAAAAACATTTCATTCCCCAAGAGAGGATCACAGCTAAAATGAGACAAAGATTATTTTAAATGGTGGCACAAACCCCAAAAGAAAACATGCCTTTCAAATAAGAGCAGCAGCTTTTAATTTCTGAATTGTTCAGCCAAGCATACACATTCTTGTCTGATGAAGAAGAATATAATTACCTAGGGGCATGTCAAAAATAACTGTTGCTTTTCCCCTCCTGTCCTTTCTTGGGAGAGGAGAGATTGGTGAGCCAATCAAGAAATTGAAACTGACATTTCACAAACTGATAGTCATGTTACTATTTATTTATTTTTTTGTTTGCCTATTTAGAGTGAGTACAGCTATCAGGCATATACACGGAGAATGTGACACAGCCTCCAGCAGTATCTGAACTAATGCTTAAGAAAATTAATTCCTTGAAAAATAAAACAAGAAATCTCAGGAGGTCATTGTGCTGTCTTGCATCATCTGTAGTAAAATGAATGCCTTCAGTTCTGATATAAACTATTTCAGCCACCTAACTTTCATTTTTAAGACATCTCATATTCACTAGTTAAGAAAGTTCAAGTTCATCCTGATTTGAAATAGACTGGTTAAGGGAAATGCAACAGGCTTGTTTATTTCTTTTCTTACTTAACTTTCACCCGTTATCAGCAAAACTATTTTGTACTCCTTCCTCACTATAGAACAGGATGTTCACACAACTTCTTTTAAATAAAACTTTTCCAAAAGGATTAGTATTTCTCTTATTGATCCAGAATAACATACTGCAACAAAAACAGATTTTGGATGTCCTAAATATTCATCTCCACGCTCTATTTTTATGTTCTGTTGTTTTTCTTGTACATTAATTTTTATTTTATTTATTTATTTATTTATTTTTACAGACAAGGACCCTAATTCAGTGGTCAGCTCCAGACTCCAAGAGTTCCAGAACTCTTGCCCACTCTATGCTTCAGATTTAAATAAGTTACTTTATATTACACTATTAAAACAGCTGAAAGCCTGGTTATAACTTACATTAGTTGAATTTCCAGAACGGTTCATTTAAAGAACAAATTTGTAAGCACAACAGCCTTGTCCTACAAAACCGTGAAATATGAAGAAGTGTTTGCACAACTAAATTTTAATCCTTGACACTAAGCCTCAGCACACATGTGTTAATACTTCCATTATAAAGACTATCTATCAAGACACCAAGGATCTGAAGTAAATATTGCTGTTTTTCTGTTACAAATTACATCTTCCCCAGGGCTACCGCAAGATTTTCCAAGAATTATAGAGAACCTTTCAGTATTCAAGATATAGGATTATTAGCAGTTACACTGTAGTATGTTCTAGAAAGGATGGTTTCCCGAGTTTTGCTCTAACGTATTCTACTACACAGAGAGATGAGGGGTGGGGGTACCAATGAGTATTTATAAAGTTCTTCCTTTGATATTAATAAAAGTTCAAGTAGAAAACCAATTTCTTTTAAAAAGTTATCATGAATGAAACACTATTTATGAACCATTCCAGAGAAATTCAGAAGTTCTGGAAGTGTTGACCATAGCCTGTCCCATTGGTTGAGGTCCACAGAGAATTGTTTGATCAGTTTGAGCTCATACACTGGTTCGTTTCCACATGCGTATTTTATTTTACTTCAAAATGAGGACCACCCTGATAACTAGTCCCTTCCAGCTCCTTTGAGTTTTCAAAACCATTCTAAAAATAAGCTATGAAAAAGGCAATACTTCTGTGTCCTGAAATACTTTCCAAGTCCCTTTGAAATTTAATAGAAAATGAGCACACATTTCGAGTAAGTATATAGCACTTCCTTATGCATGAGTCAACAAATCTTACTAACAGTGGCCTTTAAGGTAATAATTCTCAAAAGACAGTCTCTGGACATTCTTAATTATTGAAAATAAAAAAAAAAAATACAGACCTTTCTTTATGACTGACAAAATACTCTTGTCTCTGAAGCTGAAAATGAAGTTAAAATTAATTTTCTTAAATATAAATTGTGCCTTGATAGTTATATAAATACTTCCTTTACCTTTTAATAATTCCAAAAATAGTAAATGGATGTGACATTAACACACTTGCTATATTAAGCAGAAGTCATATTGGTAATTCCCAAAATAAGTGAAAATTTATTAAAGATTCCTACGATGATGAACAAAACTACTACACTTGTTAAGACAGTAGAGATCATCCTGAGTTCTGAAGGAACAGGCAAGATTTACTTGATTTAGAAGCAACACTACAGCAATAGTAACAGTCCAACAAAACCTTTTCTGGGCAAAGTGTTCTGAAGGTCTGAAGAGTTTTGGGTGCTTAAAGAAAGCAACTTCTAATATCACAACCTCAGGCAGTTTCAGAACCCCCCACTCTTATGATACAGAATATTCTTCAATAGGATGTGTAACGTGGGAATACTCTAGCTTGCTTCAAACAATTACTTTGACCTAGTCATTGGTGTGACATAGGCTTTCTGGAAAGAACAGAAGACTGCTTCTCCCCACTCCGCAGCCCTTAAAAAAATGCATTTCCTCCATTAGCAACCTCTGAAATAATGCCTGAATGGCACAAAACTGTGCATACACACACTTTTTTTTAGTACCATTTAGATGAGCTGAGTTGCTCTTAGCACTCTAATCATGGCAATGTAGAATTCATTTTGAGAAAACCTTATTGTAATGAATGCTGAATCCATAGTTCATGGCATGAGATCCATTCTTCTCTCAAGTGGAAAAGCTTTGCATTTTTCTTAGTTTCCAACTCTGTTCTCAAAATAAAAGGCTAAAAAGAAAAGAGATGTCTTATTGCAACTCCTTCCTAAAAAAAAAAATAATAAAAAAGTGTGTCATTCTTGACCAACAACTCTCAGCATTTCATAGGATATTTACAATATCACTAACAAAAGCTGAATGGCTTCTGTGCCACAAAAATCTCTGTAGCCTACAGTCATGCACTTCACATACGTACAGGCACCCACATACATCTTTCTCAAAACAAAGCGATATTAAAAAAACAGAACTAGATGGAAGTTGCATGTAATGACAGTTCATTTTAGGTATCTCATTAACTTTGGTCAGACTGAAGCAAGTTAGTAATGACCTCTAATGTATGAGCATAATGTAACTAACTTCATAATAAAATTGTTCATAAAAATCATCAATTAAAATGCAAGAACACTTTCATTTAAAGCTTACAGACTCTGCCAACAAGTACAAAATTTTATCCTGATTTTATGAAATATATGGCCAGTAGTACACAACAGCAAAGAATCAGCCTCTCGTTTCTCTCGTTGCTGAAATATTACTGTCATATTCCAGTTCATTGTAACGATATTTAAACCTTACAAAAATTATATCATGTGCTTTGGTTTCTACCGGTAGAAATGGAAAAGCAGTTTGCTTTCATGTTTTGTTAAAAACAAGTCGCACAGAATTTTCATCACATTCCTTCTGACACAAACTCAAAACGCTCATGTAACTCAACAGTTAATATTTGCTTTGTGTTTCAAAAATCTGAGTTACTGGGATGTTTCTAAACATAGTAAATAATTGAAGAAACTGCAAAGTCTGCATGTGGAAAGGTTCACAAGAACCTTGAAAATTCTTTTGTTGCATTATTTAGAACGGTTATAAATGTCAGGTTACTGTTCATAAAGGTACGTCTGTTTAGAATGGCATTTGCAGAATAATGTTTGCAAAAGTTCATATGAGTATTCCTGTCAGTGCTGCTGGCAAAGATTTCTTTTCTTTTCTTTTTTTTTTTTTTTCTTCAAATAAATTCTTTAACATCACTGGTCGCTTTAAAGGAGATGCTTCATCTTTGCTGTTTTCAGCTGTATGTGTCCTATGGCAGGTCAAAACATTTCCTAATACTGTAACTTATTGTCATTTTTGCGATAGGTCTAATCAAGTAACAGGATTCTCCATTGCATTTTATGCTACACAATTCTGATTAGAATACGAGGCCTCTACTCTAAGGGGTTTCAACTCAAAATGTAAGAAAAGAAGATGAAGACAGAGAGCAATAAAAGCAAATAAAAGAATTTGTCAGGAAGTATCCAAAAGCCCCAAGGAAGATTTTATTTAATTAAAAGCACTGAACATATGGAGTACAGTAAGTCATAACAAGCACTCTGGGCATTAGGTTCAAAGCGTCTGTCCAATCTTCTGTTTTCACCATGAACTTTTTTTTTAGTGACAGAAATTGTTATTGCCTGTCTGATTTTCACCTAGTAATTACAATCATAGAAACAAATCTTAGTTGTTGAAAGTGCCATCTCAACCATTACTTTGAAGTTTAGTAAAGATTCTCCAGGAGAGAAAAGTAGAGAATCTACAGGAGTTGAACACTTAACAATACTACTTAACAAAACTACCTGCTCTTTTTAGAGATGCTGTACATACTGTTCAAGGCATTTGAACTTCTTATGACACATATTTGTTGTTCAAGGGCAATTACTCAGAACATAGTAAAACATGCTCTCATGGCAACTGATCAGATCAAATTAAGTGAAAAATCTGACTCCCAGGCTTACATCAGGCTAGCCAAGATCATGCCTAGAAGGAATTCATTAAGGAATAAGACACTGAAAAAATAAGCAGCTATAACACATCATTGACTGCTTTCTCATATTCTTCAGCACCACGTCTCTTGCAGGCCTACTGAAATGACAAAGCATGAACTAATAATAGTCAAGGTACCTGCAGCATGTGGTGTTTCATACAGATCTTTTCCAAGTTTACTCTCATTGGACCTAAAGGATGGGTTCAACCATTTACTAGAGAACAATATTGTATACAACACAAGAACAGGAAATAACGTTTCATTGGATATGCCACAGAAACAACAGATTTTTCTTTAAACATCTACACACGAAAATATGACAAATACTTGAAATGTTGAAGCTGTACCCTAAAATATGTTGAAACAAGAGCACCCTATAGACATTTCAAGCAAGGCACTCACTGTGATTGTTGTGATCTACAAGAACCTTGCTCCACCATCCTCTCTTTCTCAGTGAAGATTTGCCTCCAAGCTTTGGCACAGCCTACATATTTAAGAGGAAGACAGACAATATGAAAGGTATCTGTGAATCTGGTGGTTTCAAGATTGATGATCTAATCATCCTAAACTGGCAACAACACAAGTCCTGTAATACAACTTCCTTTTCCTACTAGGAAACTATGTGTTTTTCCACTGTGCAATATAGAACTGTTTCATACATATAACATTAAAGAATAAATGATAACCATACAAAAAAGTTAGTCGTTTTGAACCTTTGCATATAAAATATTAATATGACTTAGAACTTAAGGCACTGCTTAGTTACTACACTATTTTAAAATATGGTTGATTCACAAATGAAGAAAAACTGTCAGATACTGGTCACTGGAAATACTTCTAATCCAAAAATTTGACTTCATTCTAAAGTAAACAAAATAGATATTCTGAAACCTTACTTTTTTCCCCACGCTAGAGGTATGTATGAAAATCTAATTCTCAAATTCAATTTCAAATTTTATGTTTTTCTTTTGTTCTGTTTTTACTACAAAAGTACATTTCTTCAAGATCTTTCCTTTTAATTTCTTCTATTTCAATAAGGTCTGTTGTCACATAAAGCTGCTGGAAGCTTTTCTTTTTTTTTCTTATTTGTCAGAGTGCTTTCTGTTTATATTTCTTTACTGCAACAAAGCAAACTATTTTTAAGTAACATTTTTCTTCATATGATCTGATAAAAAAAATCTCCTGATAATAGGTTTTCCAAGCTGTGTAACTCCATATTCATACAGAGAACACAAGACAGATGCCCTAGTAAACATCCTTCATAAAATACCCTAGTTCTGTTTGCTTTAATAAGTGAAATAAGAATTACATAAATAACAAAGGGAAACTAGAAATTTTTGAAAAGGTTAACGACCTTTTAGCCTGACTTAATCCATGACTTCTCAGCCAACAATGTCTGAAAGTGTGATGTATGTTGCACTATAAAACACGAATTGTTATCTATTGAAAGCCACTGAAGAAGTAGTGAAGCTCCTAAAAGCAAAATTATTGTCAGTAGTAAATATGAGACATGCAGTATGGCAAATAAAATTCATTAAGCCAAGTTCTAAGCTACCAATATTGTATATACTCTTTAGACATTTGTAAGTTTCAGCAAATGCAGTCTAATATCAGTTCTGCTCCAGAAGTCTGAGCAAAGCTTAAGAAGTTATTAAAAACATGAAATAGTGTATGCATAAAGTGAATAAAAGCCTTGTTTCCAGCCAGACCCTTGGGTACTTGACAAGAATCACAGCAAAATATCTTTGTTAGAGTTCACAGTAAATATTTAGGGCTTACTCTGATCTCTGCTTCGGCAATGTAAAGCACCTTCATATGTATATGAAATGAAGTGTTCCAAACGTATGCTGACCAGAATCCAACGCATAACGCTAAGGATGTTTTAATCTTGTATGCCACAAAAGTATCTCAATGCCCATATTAAGCTTCACCAGTTTCAGAGTTCCCCATAAAGCCCAAGGCAGGCCCATGATGTTCCTTCAGGGTACTGTTGTGCATCTGAGAAAATACACTTCTATAAGCTTATGAATCATCTCCATTATGATTTTCACAGTCTTTACAAGACTCAACGTTTCATACCATTTACAATGCTGAATCACAGAATCGTCTAGGTCAGAAGAGACCTCAAGATCACCGAGTCCAACCTCTGACCTAACACTAAGAAGTCCTCCACTAAACCATATCACTAAGCTCTACATTTAAATGTCTTTTAAAGACCTCGAGGGATGGTGACTCCACCACTTCCCTGGGCAGCCTGTTCCAATGCCTCACAGCCCTCTCAGTAAAGAAGTTCTTCCTAACATCCAACCTAACCCCACCCTTACCCCCAGTGCAACTTTAGCCCGTTCCCCCTCGTCCTGTCACCAGGCATGTGGGAGAACAGACCAACCCCCACCTCACTACAGCCTCCTTTAACATACTTATAAAGAGCGATAAGGTCGCCCCTGAGCCTCCTTTTCTCCAGGCTGAACAAGCCCAGCTCTCTCAGACGCTCCTTGTAGGACTTGTTCTCCAGACCCCTCACCAGCTTTGTCACCCTTCTGTGGATTCTTCTGAGCACTTCCATGTCCTTCCTGTAGCGAGGGGCCCAAAACTGAACACAGTACTCGAGGTGCGGCCTCACCAGAGCTGAGTACAGAGGGACGATCACCTCCCTAGCCCTGCTGGTCACACTGCTTCTGATACAAGCCAGGATGCCGTTGGCCTTCTTGGCCACCTGAGCACACTGCTGGCTCATATTCAGCTGACCAGTACTCCCAGGTCCTTCTCTGCCAGGCAGCTTTCCAACCACTCATCTCCCAGCCTGTACCTCTGCTTGGGGTTGTTGTGCCCCAGGTAAAAACAAAACACTACGAAACAGTATTATCTATTACAAAAGATATACAAAACACTATTATCTATTGTAACACCAAGAATCAATGTAAAAATAAAATCCTATAACGACATAGGTTTACTTTCTATACTGAGTACATCTCAATAAAAAAAATCTACTTCGTAAAATGTACTTACAAAAAATATATATAATTTCCTTACCAGAGATGATCATGGACAATCTCTTTGACTGACAGAACTAGATTAGAGTCATTTAAGTGAAGCATCCAAAGATGGGAGAAAGATTTAGAAAGATTCCTTGATGTAGAAGGAATTCTCCAAGATGTAGAAGGAATTGATATAGAAGGAATTCTCCAAGCATTGATAGATTTCGAACAAATAAATTAAAAAGAATAACTCAATTAATGGAAAATAAATATAGGGAGGCATTAGCTGTTCCGCATCTGTTTATTTTGTCTCATCTGAGAAAACAATAGAGAAGCATGACGATACTGCTCACCTTCAAATGCTAGTCCCAGTAGACTATTCTAGACTCAATATGGTAGAAGAAAAGCTTGTGAAAAAGTTTTAAATTCTTGGTGCCAACTTCTAAAAACATCATTTTATTCTATCTTCCAAAAGATCCATTTTCAATTGAAAATGAAATAAAACAACCACGTAGCTTTTGCTATAAAAATATTGTAAATTCTTTCTTCGTCTCTTATGTGTCATCGAAACACAAAAGCTATATTTTTGTAATTGTTCTCAGTAACGATCATCACCTATTTCAGAGTGCCCCAAAAGCACTGCTTGGTTCTTTATTTTCTGGAAACAAACTAAATATTACACCACAAAAATTCAACTCCCCCTATAAGTCAGAGGTAGTAATAACTACCTAAAGGGCTGCATCAACAGAGGAGTGGCCAGTAGGTCAAGGGAGGTGATTATGTCTCTCTACTCTGCCTTTGTGAAGCCTCACTTGGAGTGCTGTATGCAGGTCTGAGGATCCCAGCACAGGGAAGATGTATAGCTGTTAGAACGGCTCCAGAGGAGGGCTACGACATAGGACCAGAGTACCTATACCAGGAAATCATGTTTACCATGTTTTCTTAGCTTTGTATTTTTATGTTTAAACTACTTGTTGCTAAAACTGGAGAAATAGAGACCTCTCATCTCAGCATTGCTCCAAAAGGTCTAGGAAACTCAAATTTCAGTTGAATCAAAAACTTTAGAGGTAACTTGCTATGAACTAAAAAGAAAGCATTTGGGGTTTTCTGCTCTGCTCTCTGGTTTCGTTACCCCTACTGCTTTGGATTCTAAAGAGGAGAGGAGAGAAGTCCTTGCTGTCCTCATTTCACCCACCATCTTTAATTTTGTCAGTGACTTTAATTATATTTCTTCTTATAAGCTTGTCTTGCCTTATTTTATTTTTAAAGAGATAAGAGCTTGCAGCAAGGCTCCCTAAAAAACTTTCAGCTCTATTTTTAATGCACACAGTAAAGTCAGAAGCATACATTAAAAAATACAAAGAGTAGCTGATTATTAATTCTAGTTAAAACTATTACTGAGAGAGAATCACTGATCAGAATTATACTAATTAATTTTACATATTCAGTGATTTTCTACAAGAGCAGCTTTGTGAGTACTTCAGTCTGTCAGGCTTTGCTTAATGTTAAACCCTCACCTTTTGTGCTTGCATGCTTTACGGTATTGTAGAAGACTTGTCGACAAAAGTAACATTTAAACTTTTAGTATGTGTGTGAGCTAAAATTGGAATTACTTCCTTTTGACATTAATTACTGCTTTGGATCACTAAGTAGGAGAAATGTTTATTAATCTATGTACAAAGTTCTCTTTAAGGGTAATCATTTCATCACTTTGCAGCATGATTCCAAAAACACAATTCAGCACTTGACAGCTTTTGTTAAGCTTGTTTTTGATAATTGGATACAGAAGTCGCTTGTGGCCATTTGGATGGAACTATTCTAGTTTCATAGAGCTTTTGAAAAATGATCAGACTTAAACACATCACTCATTCTGCTGAGCCAGCTTGACAGTTTTGATAGCCCATTACAGTAGTTTATATTTCATTTCTAGAAGATTTCACTAGACATCTCAGAACTAGGCTACCTTGGAAGCTCAAGTTCCAGTGGGCTCAGACTTTGATCTCAGGTCATCATTAGTTAATGCAAATAACCCACGGCGAGTTCTTCCATATTAACATTAACTGGGAACTTTTGAAGTACTACTTTCTCACACCCTTCTTTATTTATAACTGACTTGGACAACTCAAGAGGCATCTTTGTGAACGACCAAGAACTATTTCTCCATCATTTGATTAATAATTAAATCAAACAATAATTAATGGGTATGATATTTGTTTGATTAAAAGCAAGCCAGCAGTAGCCTTGTGGAAAATGAAGTTGTTTGCATTTTATTACAGAGAAAGTGAAAAAGAAATGCATATTGTAAATTCTCTCTGTTCTTTTCTCCTTTGAAATGGTAATAGCAATGCAATAGGGAGAGAAGCTGGATCAGGACTGAGCAAAGAGAGGGAACATTATTTGTGAATACTCTATGATGTACAAACCAAGTTGTGACTTGGTATTATCCGCGCCCTTCTGTTTAACATCTTAAAAATTCATAGGGCCAGAAGTGCCAATAGTCAAACAGTAACATTGCATTTCCATCTGTCTACCCACAGAAGGGAGAAAGACATTTTATATTTCTCAAGAAAAACTCAGAGAAAAGTAATAGTGTGATGTGGCTCAAAAAGCAGCAGCAATTATTCCATTCCTCTGAACAGATGTTCTGAATGGGCCAGCTTTACAAACATATTTCATCAACAATAGTAATCTGACCTGGCTTGATAAACGAAAGAGCATTTATGATCCTTTCCCACAGAGGAATGCAAACACCCAAGAAACAGTTTTCTACATACTAAAATAAAGTATGCTTTTTGAACTGCAAGTAAAACTAAAAACAGTCCCATGCAAGAATCTGCTCAACTAGTCCACTCAGTTTGATGGAAACATCTCCATGTCATACTAGATGTATAACAGGATTTTGAACTCTAATCTTTCCATCAAAAAGTCCATTCAATATAAAACAACGTTGATTTTAACATGCATTTACATCAGCTAACAATCTTAACTCAATTTTTAAAGCAAATCTCTTCATTTAGACTATTTAAAAATACAAAGTAATATATATATAAAAAAAAAAAAAAAAGAAGGAAGGAAACTACTCTATTCTCTTCAGGATTTTCAGTGTGAAAATGCTTGTGCTAAACATTTTTCTCTTGTTTGGTGAACACATGAAAGACCAATGCCAAATATGAAGAAATAAAATACCTAAAAAATGTGATGTGCGATAATTTACTCTCAACCAAGGTATATAGAACTGCATCTTGTTGAAATTGTTCAGACTTATGTAGCACATTTCTAAACAATCTGGATGAAAAAAAAAAATCCATATATTAGCATATACTTAAAAAAATAATAATAATAATCTACTAAGTATGACCAGGAAAGGTTATTCTCAACCACCCCAGACTGCTGCCTGCGTATTTATTTATTTATTAATCTTCACTTCCCACCACCCACACCTCCCTTCTCATGTTTAGATTACATTTAGGCAAGCACTAAATTAAACCACACAGTTTTATGCCCTTTTTTTCCTCTCCTCAACATAACAGTACAAGCCTTCTTTGGAGCAATTTGTAGAAGGATTATAAAAAGGCACAGGCCACCCTGGCCAGTCCTATCATTTCCCATCTCACTCAGAATAATGAAAGCTAAAGACTAAGTTTCCATCAGAAGGAACTGTTTTCCTCTACCAGGAGAAACATGGGTAGAATAATGCATCTTAAAACTTGAGCAAAGTTAAGCTTGAAATCGTTTACCTGATACAAATAAATTGCCTAGGGATGATGAGGACACAATTAGGTCCTCCAAAAACATTAAAGCTGCTATTATCAGCACAGGATTTTATCAGATACTACAGACGAAGCTTCTGATATCAAATCCTACTTCTCTTTACCAACAAATTATAGAAATATTGTTATTTGATTATTCTTCTCCATGGTACGTACACTGATCTTCAGTGCTTGGTGAGCGTCAGGAAATAAAGCTTTACCATAATGATAAGGCAGACAGTTACTTTTCTCATTTTTATGTGGAGATATATAAAGCTCAGAGAAGACAACTGAGTTACTCAGTTTAATCTTAAGAATCTCATGACAGAGCCAAGAGCAGAATATTCTTAGCCCTATGTTTGGATTATAATAGCAATCATTAATTTAGTTGTAACATTTACACATACTTAAGTTTTGGCAGTATCTGGCTAAGATATTATGCAGCAAACACTTGGAGGATGTGTAGATCACATGTCTGGATGATTAAGGAGGAAATCACATTCCATGCTACCAGACACTGCAACAATGGGGCAAACCAGAGGGACTATCAGCCGACCATGAAAAAAAAAATCTTGGCAACATCCACTGCAATGTTAATTAAAAGGAACAGTAAATTAAAATACTGTCCCTAAACAGTTAAACAATAACATAAGTTAATAATAAGTTAAACAATCAATAACATGAGAAGACTAGTAGAGGGTTTGCCAGCATGCTTTGTAGACTTCTGGAACACAGATCACAGCTATGATTTTATTTTCCCCAGGAAAATAAAATATAGTAAGTAGAGGTGACAAGGTATTTTCAGCTATGAGGGACAAGGGTTTCTAAGTCTGATGAAGTGTGAGTGTGTGAGAGACATTTTAAATCTGTATTTCAATTCTTAAGATTCAGTAGACAGAGTCTTGGATGTCAGCGTTTTGTCCCAGTTGCAATGTGTTTGCAGCACGTAACTGAAAGATGTGAGCAAACTGTAACTCTGTGATGTACAAACATTCCCAATATTTGCAAGAAAACAAGGTCTTGTTCTTTGTGAAATAAAAATCAGGTTGTTTAATAGAAAACAATTATACTGGGCAATGACACAATGAATAGATTTCAACATGCCTTAAATTTTTAATGTTGAATTTTGCAGTAGCAAATCACTAGCATTAAAAATTGGAACTCACAGAATCACAGTTTGGTTGAGGTTAGAAAACCACCTAGTCTAACCCCTTGCCTCAAGCAGAGTCAGCTACAGTAAGGTTTCCCAGGATCATGTCCAGTCAGGTTTTGACTGTCTCCAAAGTCATTATTTCCTGTGCTTCAGTCTGTGCCCCATTGCCTCTTGCCGCATCACTGGATACAATGAGACAAGTCTTGCTCCATCTTCTTTACTCCCACTGATCTAATATTCACACATATTGATGAGATTCCTCCCAAGCCTTCTTTTCCCCCAGGTGAGCAATCCCATATCTTGGCCTCTCCTCACACGTTCAATGCTCCAACACCCCAAAACATCTTTATTGCCCTTTGCTGGACTTCCTCTGCTGTCTCTATCTTGTACTAGTGAGACCCAACACTGGTGACATCACTCCACGTCTCACAAGTGCTGAATAGAGAAAGATCATCTGTCTCAACCTGACTGGAACACTCTTCCTAATGCAGCCCATGAGGCTGGTAGCTTTCTTTGTTGCAAGGGCACGTTGCTGACTGATGTTCAACATAGCATCCACCAGGACGTTTAGGGCCTTGTCTTTAAAAGCTGCAGGAGGTTATTCATCCCCAGCTACAGGACTCTGCACTTCCTTTTGCTGAACCATTTCTGCAGCCTGATAAAGTCCCTGTGTTGAATTCCACACACACTACGATTTGATAAAGCTTCTTCACATTGCCCCCAGTCATTTCACCAATGCTTTTATTAAGTAGTAGCAACATACACTGGTATACACAGCGAAGGTTTCTTTACATTAATTTTATCAGTACTGTATTGCTGTCTACTATTTAAAGCATGAAGATGAAAATTTTCTGCACCTTCGCAATAGGC
Source organism: Aythya fuligula (assembly GCF_009819795.1). Classification (NCBI taxonomy): domain Eukaryota; kingdom Metazoa; phylum Chordata; class Aves; order Anseriformes; family Anatidae; genus Aythya; species Aythya fuligula. Next base: position 40,724,538 of record NC_045562.1, read on the forward strand.
CACCAAAATCTTCACCACCTTTTCAAAAATCCACTAAACTGTACAAATAGGGTGGGATGTACTTAGCCTCTTGCATCAGGAATTTTTCTGTAGAACTGAAGTCTTTCCATGTTTACCTGCCAAGTTTTCACTTATCAATCTCTCTTGGTGATTAAGTATGCCAGCCTGGATGACAACTTCAGTATAAATAAACAGAGTATTTTCAGCTTCTCTCACCCTTGCACAGAGAGTTATTCTTAGTGTGAGATCAGTTTGAATCCCTCTTAAATAAAAACATAGATCTCAACACATACTTAGATATCTTAACAGAGCACTGTACTTTTAAGCTAATATTTTCAAGCTGTTGAATAATCACAGAACAGCAGCATTAGTTCAGAATAATGCTTTTAAAGGGAAATTTGAAAACTGTCTAAAAAGTTATGCTTGGACATACTGAAATCACAAGAGTGGATTTTCTTCCAACACAGACTATAAGCATGGGCAGCACTTCATAGCTTAAAGATGGCTTCATTCTACATTGGCTCTAAAGATGACTAATGTCAGTGAAGCCCAAGTGGTAGAATCACAGAATCATCAAGGTTGGGAAAGACCTCCAAGATCATCTGGTCCAACCATCCCCCCAGCACCAATATCACCCACTAAACCATGTCCCTAAGCACCACATCCAAATTTTCCTTAAACACTCCCAGGCACAGTGACTTCACCACTTCCCTGGGCAACCTGTTCCAGTGCCTGACCACTCTGAGAAGAAGTTTCTCAGAATTTCCAACCTGAATTTTTCCTAGTTTCCAACCTGCATGGATACCATGCAGTTAACATTAGCATCCTAGTAACTTGCATAAGATTAATTTAGGACCAGCCAATCAGAAGTAGGCGTATCAGAAATTACAAAGTCTGACTAAGAATTGTTAATACCCTTATGATAAAATTCTTAGAGGGAGCTTCAGCGGAATCAAACTGAAAAGAGAAAGGTAGATACATGAAAGTACTGTAGTCAGTCAGTTTCTTCTTCCTGTAACATTTATCACCACAGCAGATGTGTAGTGTAGGAATGCTTTACACAAACACAACACTTATCTCTTCTGATAGAGTCCTAGATCCAAGGTTAGCATAAAAGGCATGTAAACCATTTTGAGAAGTCCTAGAAGTTCTCTGCCTGTTTTAACTTTTTACCTTTAGCTCCCTAACTCCCTAATAAAGTCTACCTGGAAATACAATGATAATGCTAAAAATGTCCAAATATACACACAAACTTATCAGCTTTGTAAGAAACAGTACCCAACAATAATCTTTCCTGACTGGACCTCATGTCACTGCTGGACCCTTTCCTGCCATTAAGTTAGTTTAAGCAGCTGATATTTTCCTTGAACAGTTATATTGTAGGTTCACACTTCTTGGGTTCAGCATCAACTCTTTCTCTCCAACAACCTTCCAGTGAATTTCTCAGCTGATACGTATTTGAAATGGAAACCTTTTAGCTCTGATTTGTCACTACATCTAACCACACTCACAAGTAGTAGGGAGAGATGACCACAGTGAATTGGCTACAGCTTCATCACCCATAGCTGCTGGGTATAAATCAGCTGTATATTGTAGACAGCAGCGGAGAAACAGATAAAATAAAGCTCTGTTTAGCCACTTTCTCCCTCTTCCTTGTTTCCTTTTCCCTGAAGGCACACAAAATATTTCCAGTGGAAAATATTTCCAGTGGAAATCATACTCCAAGTCATAACATTACCAAAGCAATTAATTCTCGTCTTCTGAAAGCAGATTTTCCAAGTGCATGTCATCATTTTTTTTCATAAATAGGAAAGCCTATGCCTTTGCAGAGGAAGAGATTGCTAAATAAGAGAAAAACAGTAGATGAAGCTTTTAGAAAGAACAGTAAAAAGAACTCATAAAAAACACAGCACAGAAGAGTTGGCAAAACTGCCAGTTATCCTCTTTCATGTCTGGGATATTATTTTTACTGCCAACGCAGTTTTGTTGTGTGCTCTGGCTGAATGCACCAAGTGGCAGCAGAGGTAATAGTCCTGAGGGAGAGCTTTCCATCAGTAACAGCACCTCCAGAGGTCTGAATGTTGGGCTGAGACCCAGATGATGCAGGACTGACCTCCATGGATGATTTATTTGTTGTTCCTAATGAGAAGTGACTTACAAGTACTACATTTTATTATCATTATTTTATCAGGAGTTTAGCCTAGGAGCTTTGACTGGCAAGGGAGGTTTTCTTGGGCTGAAACATTACTTTCATAGTACATCTGAAGCATTTGCTGATGTAAATTGCTCCATATTTAAAAGGCCATCTATTTTCAGGTTGGGGCTTTTGGATTTCCTAGACACTTTTAGATAAGTCCCCTAGTTATTAAGCTGGTATTAAAAATCAGTACAAGTAATGGAGATTGAATCTACTCAGTGGTGGTACTAACACCTTTTACCTGGTAGAGATCAACACCACCAGTGTATACTTCTGCTCCAGGGTGCTGCAGTGCCAGGCTTGCAGTTTGCAAGGGTGGTGGTCACACTTCACATTGTAGGGAAATAAGACCCCAAGACCCTGCCATAACAGACTGTAATATCCTGAAGTATATCCTGAACTGCTCCTGCATTCACTTTAAATGTTAATAGTACCATCCAAAATTTCAGGACTGCATGATTAGCAAAAAAACTGCTACTGCAGGGGAAAGTACAAATGTCATATTGGGAATATTTTAGCTACCAATTCTTTTTCATAAATGCATTAAATAGCATTTTGTAGAAGGTTTTAGAAGAAACGTATACAACAATTAAGGAAGTTTTACAGTAATTTCACCTGCCTATATAAAACCATAGTATAAGATGATAAAAAAAGGAAACAAAAATGTTAAATTTTAAGATAACCTTGTCCTATTTATTAGTACAATCCACTTAATTTTATGGCATTTATAATAGATGTTAAAGTCTTATTAGCATAATAAAGAATTATAACCTGTAACAGTCAAGATACTAAATTACTGCTTTTGCATTTAAGATTTACATTGACAAATACATTGACCTTCACATTATGTTAAGCTTAAAGGTTAAAATAATTGCATGATTGTTGGCTTTGTCTTGTTGGATGCAAAATTTCCTCAGAAAGGTCTATTGAAGGACAAAAGATTGATACAAATTGGAGGGAAGAAAATTATGAATATCATGGGACAACTCACACAGAAAATTTTCCACAAGCTCAAGATTACATATGCCCACAGGAACAGAGAATGTGAGTGGAATTTAGTGATTTTTTTTTTTCTTTTTTCCTTTCTAGGGATGCTCAGCTGAGAATGGTATTTTGGGTAGTGACATTTTTTTAAGCTTTACCTTGTACTGACCACAGCGGTAATTCATTTGTTATAGGTTTTAGAAAAATGTTTTATTCATAGAGATTTCAACACACTCTCTTACAGCATCTTTTCTGAAAGCTTGAGATTGCTTTTCAACTGGAAGTCCCACCAACAATGCATCGCACCAAAGAGATGTTATACAAAAATATACAAAGTTGGAGGAACTCTAACACAGGATTAGGACCCAACCCTTTCTGATGATACTAATACAATTATAACAGCTAGAATAAATAAATAAATAAATAAATAAAAGGTTACAACACCTTGTAAAGCAAGCTTGAATTTGAGAATGCTAATGATTCACTACAGTCAACCACAGTCTTGGTAACTTAATCTCAGGGATCAAAGTTATCAGGATCAACTTGCCATTGAAGAAAATAAATCACCAAAAGTATTTTGCTCTTCCACTTGGGAGGGTTGGGGTGGTAGGATGACAGAGCCTTATTTCTGGTTCAGTTTAGGAATTTTCCTCATATTGTTATAGCTATGAATTTGAGAGGCCCATAGCAACGCAAAGAACTGGACAGGGAGGAGGTCATCCTCTTCTGTAGAAAGCAAAGAAATGGGAATGATACAAAAGGCTTCCATTTCTAACCTGATTCAACTTGAGCATCCTTGTGGCAGTAGCACCTTCCCTCAAAAGCACAAGGACAGATCTGCTGAAATTCCTTTCTATACAGATTTTCAACCAGCTCTTTCCTTTGGCTTGCAAGCAGTATGCTAACCTGGGTGTTTGCTGACTGATCTGTTAGGATGATGTTAAACTCACTGTGCATTTTTTACTGACTGCCTACAATATGGCATATTGATTTTGCCTTTCCCTGGTTCACTTCTAAAACCTACACACTCAAAACTGTTACTTATTTGAAGCTTTCTGCTTCTTCAGCCCTGCTCTGACAGATATCTGTGTTCTGACACCATCTGCTATCTTCATATTCCATCACCGAACCACAGGCTAGCACTTCTGCTGTGACAGCTTTTGAGGTGTAAAACACACTTCTCTTGACATCTGCCTCAGCTCATCCACCCTCCAACTGAAAATATTCTTTAGAGATACTTTACATTTTAATTTCTCTACAGGATACTTCTTCACTCAAAGGATGCCAGCTTTCTGTGGTTTATTGTCTTCCCCATTTTGAAGAGAACTCAGTTTTTGTATACAAGCTCAGAGTGCAGTAGGCAGGGATCACCTGATGCGCAGTAGGAATGCTGCTTGTTACTGTGTGTGGCTTGTAAAGGCATACAGAGACCTGCACGTCTCTTATAGGTGTAAGAAGGTTAGATATCCCAACACTTTTGGTTGCAATGATGCATTTGGGTTAACAAAACCATCTGTTACCCTAAAATGAAAAGGAAAATACCAAGCAAGCTGATGAGATGTGTTATGGTCTACTGGACTAGGAAATGGAAGACAATCCCATCTGAAGATCCACCTCTGCACATAATCAGTCTACCTAGCATCTTTACCTTTCAAGTTTTGGTGACATTCACCTCATTTCCTCACAGAAGTCTTCAGAGTTAATTAGTGCTGTAAAAGCAGGTTGGCAATTTAGAACTAAGATGTAGCTCGTTCTCCAGCCTTTAACCACCATGATGCAATAAAGCTATTCCAAGAGCACAGTATGTTTTAAAATTACTTATCTTACTACAAAATGAACAGGTACACCTTTACAGATGGAAGGACTGAGATTTGCTGCTATTTCTTTTCAAACTATCTGGCCTTATGAATTTCAACATAACCAGATATATACAGAATATATTAGAATTAGGTTGTGGAACTTGCATAATAATAGGTAAGAGGACTTACAAAGGAAAAGTTTCAGTTGCTAAAGATATAGTAAAAGAAAAAAAATCTAACAGAAGTATCAAAGTTATAAACAAGAAATCATGGCTAGGAACTGGTAAACTCCTATCTTCACTAAATGTGTAAAGAAAATCAGTATTTCTGAATATCTTTCTTTTGTCTCTTTTCAAGTATTCTGAATAATGAGATAGTTTCTCTTAATAGAATGCTTCATTTTTTTCATATTTTTAAATAAGGATGAAAAACAATGTTTCCTACCAAATTGGAGTAATGTGACAGAGTGCAGGCTTGAAGAAAGTTCCTATAGATAAAACAGTCTATCACAGAATCATAGAACAGCTTGGGTTGGTAGGTATCTCAAAGATCACCCAGGAAGGTACCTCAAAGAGCACCCCCCTGCCATGGGAAGGGATGCCACCCACTGGATCAAGTTGCCCAGGGCCCCATCCAATCTGGCCTTGAATACCTCCAGGTATGGGGCATACACAGCTTCTCTGGGCAACCTGTGCTCCAAGTGAAAAATTTCCTCCTAATGTCTAATCTAACCCTCCCATCTTAGTTTAAAACCATTCCCCCTTGACCTACCATTATTTGACTAAGCAAAAAGTTGCTCTCCATCTCTTTCTATAAACCCCATTTAAGTATTAAAAGGCTGCTATGAGGTCTCTCTGGAGCCTTCTCTTCTCCAGGCTGAACAACCCCAGCTCTCTCAGCCTTTCTTTGTAGCATAGGGCTTGAAGTATGTAACAGGTTGTTTTCATTCAGCTCAAGAGTTACTATTGCAATTAATTTCTTACAGACTTCTTATAGGTCTTCAAATGTATTTAACTTCTAAACAAGGTATTTAGCAGTCTGTGTTCACACCTTGCCAGAAACAGTCATCTCCAGTTATGCAGTTTATAACACATTTTTTATTAAGTATATTGATTTCCACTTCTCTTCATTGCTTCAGTTTCCTTATCATCTCTCTCTTTGAGTCTTCCTTTGCTCGTTTTTCCTAGCCATACCTTCCAGAAAAAAAAAAAAAAAAAAAAAAAAAAAAAAAAAAGTATGTATTTTAAGGAATAAAACCTTTTTTCTTCAAGGTTCTACATTTGTACTTTTTATTAGTTCTTGTCAAATATATTTCTAAAGTTTATGCTTGCCTAATGCACCGTCCATATACTCCTATTGTATCCAAATTAAATATATGTTCTGCATCAAGAAAAAGCAAAATAACCATGTTTTATGCTTTTTACACAGCAGGCCCAGGGCTCTCATAATAGTATCTGCAAATAGTCTGCCTATAATAATTCCCAACTGATCTAAGTGCATGTATCTCGCTAAAGTACTTCCTAATTTACCTGCCAGCATGCTGACAAAAATCTCTCCATCAGCATTTATTAATGAAATAGATCTGTACTGTAAGCAGTTAGTCAAACTCTCTCCTTTCTGGCTATTGCTAGTTTTTACTTTGTTCCAAGAGAATCCTCCTGCTTAAAAGATCAAAAATTAATCTCTCAATGCAATAGCATGTTGTTGTGGTGCTTGTTTTGTTGTTGTTGTTGTTTTTTATTTGTTTTGTTTTTTGCTTTTTTTTTTTTTTTAAATAGCCCTGTAAAGAAAGATACAAGAGTCTGTCTGTTACCTTGTTTAGCTAAGATCCTTTCACAAACATCCACACAGTACTTCATAATGGAAGATTTTTTTTAATTTCTAAATGAGAGGAAGTAAATATTTTAGATAGTAAAGTTAAGTGTTGTTCTAATTTATCTACAGCACATAATTCAAAATAAAAACATACAAAATCATGTTATCTTGTGTGAAGTAATAACTACTTGTCTTTCCAAAAGTTTTATACTTTTTTCTTAATATTTTTAAGGCTTCCCTCACATCCCACTGTAGCTGTAACTATACTCACTATATAGTATAAATAACTATAATATATAAATACTATTATATACATTTAATAACTATATTGTTACACATTTATGCCACACTTGCACATAAGTTCTCCGTTACATACTTAACCACATCTAAGACACTTCTGTTTGAACGTACAATTTTTCAGATGAATATTGTAGTTTGTTCTATCATTTCCCAAAGAGATTTGCTAGCTCTCTAGCTTTGAGGAAGAGGATCTATTCAGTTCCAGGAGTGAAAAGGCCTATTTGACACTGAGATCTTTAAGATTTTTTAAGAGGGGAAACTTCACTAATAAAATCACCTATAATTACACTCTACCAATATGCCATTGTATCTGAGATGAAAGAATTCTATGATAATAAGTCAAACGATGCTAACAAAACTCTGCTTGATCCATAGGGCATTACCATGGATATGGTAATGTTCTAGTCCCATATCTTATCACCTGAAACCATAAATACATCCTGTTGTTATACCTCTTACCTGTTTCTGCATTCCCCCAAAGGTTTAAGTTCACCTCCTCCACCCTGCACAATGCTAATTCCTCTGGCTCCATGAATCCTGGGCTGGCTGTCCCTTGAAAAGCCAGCCAACTCCCGTGCAGGACCCCGCAAAGCAGTCATGCAAAGGACTCTCCCCCACACACCATTTCCTATCTCAATGCCACCCCACGGTTTTCCATCTCTACTCCCTTTCCATCCACTCCCTTTTCCTTCCTTTCAGAACATGTCCTTCCTACCTCCTTCTTGATAACAATCGTGGGAAATGAAATATCTTGTTGTTGGTATAATTACTTCATTTTTTCTTCCTAGCATATTACTGCTTGGAGTAACGTAAGTCTTCTTAAACAACTTTAATCTCATTATTTTTCTTACCTTTTTCCCCACATTCACTTGGGGATCATTTTGCCTTTGGGTTTAGCAGACTGGCAACCTGCACTTGGTGCAATCTCACTATCTATGTGGAAAAAAAATTGAATTTTTCAGGTTCTCTTCCACTAAGCTCAGTTTCAATGATTGAATCCTTTCCTTTTTCTTCTTTACGACGTACTGCTGATCTTCATGTGTTCAAAAGGAAAAAATCTCAATTTTATATTTTCTGTTTCAAGACAGACTGTAATCTTTCTTAGGTCTTTCTTCCTCAGTGCAGTTTATGACAGGTCTTGAAACACCGGTACCATATGTTCTCCCAGCGTAAGATCAGAAAGCTCTCTCTAGCCTTTTTTTTTCTCCCCTCCCCTCTTCCTATCTCTCATTCCATCTCTCTCTCAAGGACTTTTCCACTAAAAATAGTGCAGCCTTCAAATCTTTTCCTAGTTTACCTGAATTGAAAATAAGGACGATAAAGAAAAATATCATGTCCTCTAATTATGGTGAGCTTTGTAATTATTTTTTATTGTAGAAATGCATAAGCCTTGCTTTAATATTTAAAAAAATCTTTCGTATTATTTTCTTCCACAGTTTTCTACAGTGATGCAGGACCTTTTTCTTATTTTAGGTTATATATTTTGCAAAATAAAACCAATATTTGCAGAGATTTATTCATATTTATCTGCAAGATAAATACTTGATTTTTACCTTCAATTTTTAACCTCTTATTCAGTTTTCTCAAGCTTCATCTGCTACAGATTTCAGGGACTTGACTAAAGCGGACCCCTTAAAGCCCTGCCCGGTATTAGGGACTGTCCTGTCTGCCAGCTAGGCACACCCTGCTTCCTGCTGTTCTGGACATTTTTGTGTATCATGGAAGTTTACCAGAGAACAAAACCCAGATCCAAGCATGCACCGGAAGACTTCTTAGAAGTTCAGTGGCAAAAAATGCCATGTGTATTTTCCACCATGTAAAATAAGAACCGGTCCTAGGGCCAGCATGAAGACCTCGTGTTCCATCTCATTTCACATGCACTGTGCTTTCTAAAACTTGTTTTCACTAACATGGAGGTCATGTTCGTAAGTGTGATACATTTTACATTGCATGCGTTAATACGGATGCTTTCATACTAACAGTAATAATTCAATGAGTATCCAAAGTATCAAAGGGGGTAATATATATAGCTCTGGACTCAAAATGGTTTTGTGTAAATAGGGAAGATTTTCATGAATCTCAATACAAGACCGTCTCTCAAACTTTTCCCTCAGATTTAGCTAACTGTATTCCTTGAACATAAATTTACCGGTGCTTCAACATACTTCAAAACGGTACTGTAGACGAATTCAGTGACCGCAACCCTCCAGGAAAAAAGCACTGCAAACTTTTAACAAGTTTATAAAAAAGCAACTACTTTTATAACAACAAATTAAAATCGGAAACTTTCATTTCCTGCAAGTTTTAACCCTGCATTAAGCTTAGCACAAAATTTTATTTGCAATGCCGGTAGACCTATAGCAATTTAGAATAACATTTTATTATTATAGTCTAGAAGAGAAACCACAGACCACTGACCTTTAAACAGGCCTATAATCATATACTTTTGCTACTATCATAACTGCTAGACTTTCTGCCCTGCATGCCACCTGATATCAAAATCATCCAGTTCTTTCATGGAACTCCATATGGGTACATCTGATAGGTCAGCAAACCCTAAACAGACGTCAAACCTGCAAAGACGTATGTCATGTTAGACTTCTGCAGTTATGTTAACCTCCCTTTCAATGTCACCAGGGGTTGCACAGGTTCACTTTGTGCAAATCCCATTCAAAGATCAGTCTGTAAGGTGACTGTCACCACATCTAATTCATGAATGAAGAATGACACAAAAACGTGGCAGAAACGTGTAAGGAGCAGGTGGTCCACCAAAGCCTCTGCAAGCACAGGTCCTTGCTAGACCTGCTGGCTCTGGTCTAGAAGCACATTTGAAGCTACACCCTGCACAGACACAACCCACGCCTCACAAAACAGCATTTCTCACCATGGGGAGCACACAGCTTGCATCCAGTGCACAAGCTGCAAGTGAGACAATGTGGCACACATCATCAGCCAAGGCACCTCAAACCTGCTTGTGAACTGCAATCTTGCAAAACTTGGGAGACAAAAACAGGTTCCCCTTTCCCAGCTCTAGGCCCAACACAAATGTTATGCTTGGCAAGACGACACATTCAGTTCCTTAAGACAAATCGCTTTAGCTTTATAGTATGTCCTTGATAATATGGAATCCGTGATCCTTAAGTATAACACATTTGAAAGCTCTTGCAAGAGAACTGTGTATTTGTAACCTTAAAACAAACAGCATTTTAGTGACATTTAGTGTCACCAAAATGAAAAATAATTGCTCACCACCAGCTATAAATTATGTTTATATTGCCAAGGGCAACATTTACTAGAAATTGTAAATAGCAAGTAAGTCAGAAATCACGTAAATCATGACCCCAGCTAATTAAATTCTGCATCTAATGGAGTGAAATTTATTGACAGCTCACTAAAATGAATTAAGAAAAGCAGCAACTGCATTTGTTGAAAGTAATGAAGTGTTGGGGCATGTGTATGCATTTTGTTGTTGCTGCTGTTTGTGGGGTTTTTTTTTGCAAGCACTTAGGTTACTATAAAATTTCTTTGGCCACACTGCTAACATATAACAGCCAATTACTACTCTTTAATCAGAGAGACTATCCCCATTTATTGAAAAATAACCTATTTGCACTATTGTTTCTATTTTTTATTCCTGCTTATGAAATTTTACACTTATTAAATACTGAAACCTAGGAAGACAATAGAGAGATGTGAAGTTAATGATATGCATGTACCTATTCACATGGTATTAGCTTTCTTCAGTCATTTCAGTATTCCCATCCTCTAATTTGTAATGAACTAACATAGACATCTGTGTTATTAAAATAGCAAATAGCCATCACGGTGGGAGAACACATGTTCTCAGACCTGCACAGAGATTTGCTATACCATTACCAATTCATATTTTATCTTTACTTGCAACACACACTAAATTCCAACCAACCCATCCATTGAATAGTTTAAGTATTAAGCCCCAGAACAGAAAACACAGAAAGTAAACATTCTGGCAACCTAAATAAATAAATAAATAATAAAATTTTAAAAAGCCTGAAGGGAGAAGGGAGAGACATATTAAAGAAATCAAAGTAAGAAAGCAAGAAGGTTACTGCTCTGAGGTGTAGGTAACGATATGGGGATGGATTACATTGGGGATGGATTAAATTGGAAATAACAGATACATAAATGCAAAGAGGGCTAAAGGAAGAAAAATGTGCAGTTGACTCAATAAAGAAACGTGTTACTGACAGCTACACTGGGCAAAAATAGATAATTTATGGTACACAAAGGGCATTACTAAAGCAGCTACTAAGATGCTAAATGTAAGAACTGGATGTATCCTGCCAAGAAAAAAAAAAAAAAGTAGATAGAAATACTCAAGGAAACAAAAAGGTGTTTCCAAGGTTAACAATAGGTGAATAGATGTCACTACCATCTGCGCTAATTAGTAAATTTGAGGATTTGTAGACAACACTTTCAGAGATTGCTCCTATGCAGCTGAAGCCAGCAAATTACCACCTGAAGTCATCTAATTACCTGAATAGACTTTTACATGAACAGTGATGGCCAGCACAGGAATCGTGTATAGCCACCTTTGATGAAGCTACACAATGAGTAACAACTATGCCCACAGATTTTTTGCACAGCAAGCTGGTAAATTATTTGAGAATATTTTCCACTGTGTATGCCTTTAAACACTGAACATGACTGATTTCTTCTTCCAGATTTTTTTTTACAGTTTTAAAACTCTTGCATCCATTTCATTTGATGTTTAGATCATTAATTCATTGACAATACTTATCTTCACTAGTACAAAGTGAAGGTGCAAGTCGAATACATTCCCTTTAACAGCATATGATACCACACTTTTCTTTTGGCCTGCCTCCTCAACATTGAGCTCCAGCATAAAAACATTTCATATTTTGTTATTCTTTACACGTTCATAGTTTTCTCTTCACTAAAATTACATTTCTAATGAAGAAGTTCCTGCAATAACAGGTGTGCCTTAAGTGCTAAAGCAGAAGCACTTCTGTGTGTTGCCCTAAAGCTCTTCCTCAGGAGAAGGAGAGCACTTCTATCACAACACTCAACAAGAAATGCTGAGGGTGAGAGGCTTCAAAGCTCCATGGACACCAACAGCAGAGACTCCTTAATCTAGGGTTGTGCAATAGGCAGCAAGCATCTCCCCATCAGGATACATGGCTGTGGTCACCAGCCACTACCATTTACAGCCTCAGAGAGCAACAAATAAATAAATAAATAAATAAATAAATAAATAAATAAATAAATAAATAAATAAAAGATGTATGAATCTTAAAAGAACTAGTTTGGGTTCAGTTGTAGCACATATTTGTAGCATACAGCCACATATATTTCACTCCAAGTCTCCAGGGCCATTTCTCTGTTTATAGTCTGTTATCCCAGTGAACACCAGCAGAAAATGCAATTCAGTCAACAAAAAGATGCCCAATGACTACTTTAAATCTGTCATATGGTTCTTCTGACAAAACAAATGAGACTCCTAAAGAAACATACAGGTTAAGCAATGAAACCATTCCCTTCAGACTTGCAATAAATGAAAAATCAATTAAAGTACCTCAAACACTGCAAGTCTGGATTTATATCATTGTTGATCAAAATCAGAGAAATTGACCTCGCACTCCATTCTTGAACCCACCTATGCCACCAGGCTTAAGCATGTATTTCATGGACAAAATATAATAATTTTATTTCTCCTTCCTCAGACAGGTTACATGAAAGCATATACGTAAGAGAAGTCTTTTTTTAAAAAAACTACAGAGTATTACAGAGTTAACAGTGCAGTTTGTGACAGAAATAGTAAGTAAAAATTTGTCTGTATGGTGTCTCACCCTATACCAATCATCAGAACAAGTATTGCATCAGTTTTTCCAATACATCTTTCAGGCCAAGTATATATGTAGTTAATTTCAGTTATTTAAGAACTGTACAAAATTCTAAAAAAAAAAAAAAAAAGTTAGAGAAAGATATTCGGATTACGGATATTTCTTTTTAAAGTCATACATAACTACATATAAAAATTTGGAAGGCTGCTTAGCAAACCAGGTTTCTGAAGATATTTTAGGAAGACATTTCCACTTCAGATGGATGTGCTGATCTGCAGTATCCTCCTTCAGAGTGCAGAGAGCAGGGCCTGGGGAACACAAGTTTTTGGATGGTGCTTTAGAAGTTTTCTAAGTACCATATTAAGTAAACTTTCCCTTCTGTCTCTCTTTGAGAAGGAAAAAAAAAAAAAAAAAAAAAAAAAAAAAACAGTAAATGAGTAAGAGATGATGAAAATATGAAATCTTCAAAATCCTTCTTACTATTCCCAATTAAACCATCAAATACACACACACAGGAAAAAAAAAAATAAGTAGTATTAGACAGGAGCAGTTAACATGCATTTTGATTGGTAACTAGTAGAAATTTGACTAGAAAAATGCCAAAGATAAAAGCCAATTAAATGTAATACACGTTCACTTCTTTGTGTGATAATATATCACATAATATTTCAGTCATACGAAACAAATGCCCAGCTATAGCTCTTATGTAGCTCTTATATACTACATACAGAACCAGAAGCATGAGCTATTCTATACAGGAATATCTTGAACTGTTTCTTGGCTTGCACGCAGAACATGTGGGAGACAAAGGGATATGTTCAGCCTCTTTTCAGTGTTTTGTGGGGACAGGACAAGGGGCAATGGCCAAAAAATGGAGCACAGGTGGTTCTGCAACTATATGCAAAAGAACTTGAAAGAACTTCACAGTGAGGGTGACGGAGCACCGGAACAGGCTGTCCAGGAAGGTCATGGAGTCTCCTTTTCTGGAGATATTCAAGGCCCGTCTGGATGCCTACCTGGGCAACCTGTTCTAGGGAGCCTGCTTTGGCAGGGGGGTTGGACCTGATGATCTCTTGAGGTCCCTTCCAACCCCTACAATCCTGTGATATAGAAAATCTGGGTACCTACTGCATAGTTGAGAAAAAGTTGCCACTTTTTTCATCAAATCTGATGTATAAGGATCCCTTTAAGTTGCCATCTTCACTTGTGAATACGGGGTACAACACAGCTGCCCCACATGTTCCTTCACCCTGACGTGGCAGCGTGACCAAGCATTTGGCAAGCCACAAGCAAAGAACAGTGGCCAAGTGCAGGTGGCTAAGGACATTATGTCATGCCTGTAATAACAGAAGTAGATGAACAAAGTCATCTTGTCTAGAAAGAGTTACAAATGCTTTGTTGTTCATAGGCTGGAAATAACCATATGCACTACCAACAAGATACATGACCTTAGCTATAAATACACACACACCCCTTCAGTGTATGCGTATTTATTTTTCTTTAATAGAAAATCCTTACTTCCAAACCCTAAATCCCAGAGCATTGCACAGCTCTTGGTCATTTTCAGCTCCATCAGCATCTCAGAAAGGGAGACAGATGCAAGTTAAAGAACATTTTTTAATTGCTTGTACCACAAGTAGTAGTATAAGTCATCCACAGCCAAACAGATCTGCATAAGTTTCTGCATCATTTGAAATCCCCCACTTGAAGATGACTTCTCTTTGAAAGAAATTAGAAACAAGGAATCAAATTACGTTATCATATTCCTCACACATTAATTTCCTTAGATCAACTTAAAAAAAAAAAAAAAAAAAAAAAAGCTAAACAAGATCCTGCTTTACTTCTTTCAGAATTTAAAGGAAAATACTCTTATTAGTTATTATAAACACATCATGCCTTCCCAAGATCACCAATGTGAACAGAAAACAAACTATTCAAATGCTAAACCATGATTCTCAAATGCATACACAAGAGGCTGAAAATTTCGAAGAACACTGTAGTAAGATGCCTAGATCTCACAATTAAATGGGAGTTCAGCACCTAATTCCTCTAGATTGCTTTGTAAAGCATGTGTTGAACAATCACTCATCAAAAAAACTTAAAATCTCACAAGCTGCTCAGAAATACTTTACAAACAAGAGGAACTCAATTTAGATGCGTTCATGTCCACAAATAGTTCTACCACCTCCATACAACCCTACACACCCTATCAGTGAAAGACAAGATCAGACTTTTCCAATTGCTCAGCATATGGTATACAGAGAAGAACCACAACAAATCAGAGATCAATTTTTTTTTAACTGCTTTTATCTTTGCTGTATAGCATAGTCTCTTGAGTTAGATAATCTTGTCACTGACTTTTCCATTATTTACATACTTAGTGAGCTGCAATTTCTCCTGACTATTACTATAATCTTTTGTTTTAAACAGCTGTAACTGAATTTTATGTTGGTAAATGATAGAAAAAATAATTAAGGCAATGTAACAGAAGATAGGTGAATTTGGTTAATTCCTGAACTGTCTCTCTGAAGGGAGGCTGTTTAAAATGTGCAATTAAAGAGCCTCACAGTAATTTCCAGTCCCCACAGAAATAAGAACTCATGGTAGAGTTTTCAAATTACCTTTTATGCAAAGCTATTTACATTTTATTATCTACATATAAAAATTATAGCCATTCATTGATAACGACCAATTTAAATACTCTGACATATAGAATTGCTTCTCTTGACTTTGTTTGTAGAATTACAGCAACATGCAACAACTGAAATTAGTGACAAGACATGATAATCAGAAGCATTTGCAAATGTTTTGTAATGCCAGAAGTTTCCTCCATATTGCTGTCAAAGACAGAAAGTGGTCACATTCTTTGTTTAGTAAACTAAGCCTAGTCAGACCTTTTCCTGCAAGAAGCCTGCACGCCTACGCTGATGGCAAAGACACAGAAAAACACTGGTCCTGCAGCCTAATCCCAAACGACCTCAAAACATCCCCACAGACATCTCAAATGCTAGCTTTGGAGAAACTGGGGAAGGAATGCTCTCTCTGGACACTGGGCAACAACAGCAAAGGAGTAAGCAGTGCTTTGAAGAGTTACTGGGCTATATCAGGGACCACGGTTCTTGTCTATTACTGTTCATTTTCTTCTACCTTGCCTCCCACTCTCAGTTTTCAGCAGTCTTGGGACAGAGACCAGAAACAAGCAAGTCATCCTAGCCTGATCAGCTAGAACTCCAGTTAATTCTCACATTACAAAGTGTTGTGGCTCCCATATTGTAATACAGTGCAGGTAAACCGCCCTCATAAAACAAGCTCAAATGGAACAGGCAGAACTTAGGAACTCAGCCAACTGATGAATGAAACTGTGTCCCCAGGCGACAAGACCTCTGCAGCAGTCCGTCAGCAAAAAGTAATTTATTGCAGTGATAAGCTTTTTGTCCCTTGCGTAATGCATCTCACACAAACAAATTTGCAAAGAAAGAAGCTGAAGGACAATGAAAGAAATGGTGTGAGGTTTTGCATTTTACTGAAAACTCCCCCAAATCAGTCTACTATGTCCAAAATCATAGCGAGAGTCAAAACTTTCTCCAGATGTCATGTAACACTAGTACAGTCATCTTCAAACTGCCTTTTAGTACACTCATCTTATCAATATATACACAGAGAAAGGAATATTATTTACTTGGGACTAAAATATTCCAAGTTACATTAAATAACGATCAGTTTTTTGCCTTCTAGTAGAATCATTTCCCGTAGATCCCATCAAATAAAATTACAAACCTCATATTCAGGTCCTGCTTGGATTTTAAGCTGCACATTTCCATATTAACTCAAGAAAAATAGCTAAAAGAAATCATTACTATATCACTTCTAAAATTAAGGAAAAAAAAAGTTCTCAGTTACTTCAAGGTTACAGGATGCAGTAGAAGTTCAGAGATTCCGGTGACTCCTTTCACATATTTCCAAGAAAACCCCGAATACCATTCTGCTCAATGAATTTGAACAGGCATACTTGAGATCACTGTCAGTCTGGAAGTAACAGCATCAGCTGAACAAAACTGTGCTCCCTGGAGCTGGTTTTCAGATATTTTTCTTTGCGTTTGTGTGCGCAAAGCCCATGCTACCAAAGCAACTATATTTGCAACAACCACAAAATACACCTTTCACTCCTCTTTTCCTAAACACGAACTTCTATGCTTGCAATGATTTTCCCTTACAGCCTTATAGAATGTCCAGAATCCCTTTTTACCTTTTCCATCCTAGGAAAGTAGTGCAGTTCAGACTTCAGAAGGGAGAACAGTTGCTCCCATCTGGGCAACTACTGTGTGGCTGTTTGTTCTGAGATCAGAGAACAGAAAGTACCTTTTAAAACTTCAACCACTGTCTTCTCTGCAGAGAACAGACATCTTTCCGAAGAATAAATTAAGCATTCAATTAAACTTTACAACAGGTAAGTACTGTTCTTATTCTTTTGGGAAAATATGTTCAATAATGCTATTGCAATCCCCTGCAATTAACTCCAATAAGCCACACCGAACTGAGAAATTCTGTTCTCAGCTCCACGTTCAATATAAACAACACGTTTTAAAAATGAGAAAAATTAAGTATTTGTTATTTCTTCAAAAATACTAAAAGATTAATGCAGAATACTGGCACTACACCAGACCCCGTTCTGTACCTGCAGCGCTAGGTCGGGTGACACTTGTACTTCTGTGAAGAACCCTGTGCACCAGGGCTTCCCATCCAATTTCTGATCCTTTCCTTCCCAGATGCATATACATGAATCCTGTGGTCTTTCTAAATACAAAACAAAGCTATTGAAATTCACAATAATGTGTCATTAAAGAACTGATTCGTCTCCATGGATGGAGAATCTAATTTAGGTTAAATAACTATGTTTTTGAAATAGCTTCAGGATTTATTGTTTTTAGCATGATAACTCATCAACTACAGGTTAGCTTGGAGGAATTTAAGCAGAGAAGTTAATTAACAATAATGTTCTAACTGCCAAAAACTACTATATAGGTTCAGTAAGTATTCTATATACATATGAGCATAAGCTAAACATAAATAAAAAGATACTGCTTCAAGACCACTGAACTTGTTAGAATTCTGAGCAATATTGACTTAGATATTTTAATCATCCAAAATGGTTAAAGGCAACAATAGTCTCCAAAGATAGAAATATTCCTTTAACTTTCTATTAAAACTTTGACCACAGTGATTCAATTAAGGCAGCACATGCACCTCTAACTTCACTGGGGCTTAAGTGTTATGCTAGAAAGTAGCTAATGTTTTGAAAGGAGTTCTCCAAGTGACTAGTTTGACAAAGTAAAACAAAAAATAAACAAAAGCACTGAACCTATTTTTACCTGATTTAGTAGTTACTTATTTATTAGGACAACCTAGGATGGACTTAAAAACAGAAGCAACAAGATTTGTGCCTGAGCATAATTCAGAAAAAAAAGTATTTGATATATCAATAGAGAAACATGAAACATGTGTCCTATTACAATATCAGACAGCGGGGGCACACTTAATTTGCACAACAATAGCTGAAAGTTCCAATTTTACAGCAATAAAATGTAGATGTTGCGCTGGGTCTGCCTGAGCTGGAGTCACCTTTTCCCTGCAGCAGCCCACACAGTGCTGTGCTCTGCACTCGTAGCTGGAACAGTGTTGTGTCTATTGCTGCATAGTGCTGGCACAGCATCAGGACTCCTTCCAAGACCCCAAGAGCCAGCAGGCTGGGGGCGGGCAAGTGATGGGGAGGGGACATCGCCAGGGCAGCTGACCTAAACCAACCAAAGGGATATTCCATAATGCCTGATGTCACACTCAGCAATAAAAAGGGGGGGCTCTCGTGGGGGAGGGGGCTGTTCCTCCTGAACAACCACTACAAGTTTTGAGGCCCTGCTTCACAGGACGTGGCCAAACATCACTCGTTGATGGGAAGTAGAGAATATTTTTTTTTCCCCTCTCTCTGTGCTTCCGCGCGGACTTATGGTTTCTTTTGTTTCTTTTTCTCCCCATTCCCTTTCCCTTTAATTAAACCTTTCTCATATCAAACTTTGAGTTCTGTGTGTTGTATTTTCTCCCCTTTCCTCTTTGAAGAGAGGGGGAGTGAGAGAGCGGTTGTGGTGGAGCTCGGCTGCCCACCTGAGTAAAACCAACACAGACGTTCATTTCAGACAATTTTTCTTTGTTTCTAAACCTACAGATGCTCTGGCCTGTATGACTATTATCAGGTCCTAGCCCTCTTGAACTGCAATACTCTCGATAGATCTTACACAGCCTCTGCATGCAAACAAATCATTGCAGGACTGGTCCTTTTTCACACTAAAACCCAGTTGACTGTTAAGAAGTCACAATAAAGACTCACAACAAAGAACTGATGGAAGAGTAAACAACAAATAATTTATAGTAACTTTGAACTAAAGCAAGCAGTTCAGAAGACCAAGCAAACAAACAAGATGTACCACTTGGGTAGTTATGAAAGTAAACACTACTCATGTAAGCATTACAAGATTGAATCCACAAAACATTTATTAGTAGGCTAAATTTAATAGGGAAGACTAGATGGAAAGCAAAAAAGTACATGTGTATATATGCTGGATACAGCCCGTGCTTACTTGACCAACCATGGTACCGTGACCAATCTAACAGATAATGCATTGTTGAAACAGCACTTTGAATCACAATCATAATATTATTTTCCTAGTTTGACTTTTGGCATCTCCAAAATGCATACAGACCTGTAAAACAGACATGCAGTAGCAGGTGAGAACAGCTTCCAGCTTAGCACAGCTCTAAGTAGTGCCTCCAGACTTTCCGATGGGATGCTGGTAATTGGTTGATCCTGCAGGAACCTCTCTAAGTTGTTCTCTGTTGGAAATTACTTACATTCAGAAACAGGATGGGAAACACTACTAATTGGCTTGTCTGTTTAGAGAACTGGAGCTGGCAGCCAAAATTATTGGCAATAATGTTACTGTTAGCTTCAACACTTCCTAAGCTTTCAATCCAGGAAATATTAAAGAGGAATGTGTTAGAGTATCACTTCAGGATTATCAGAACACACATTTTACATCTCTGGACAGTGGAAAAATACCATGCCAATTTTCCACGGCTCATTTGGCATCACCAGATTTTCATGTAATTTTCTCCAGTGAAAAAATACCAGATTTTTCTCTGGTATAATAGTGCAAATAAGCTGAAGCACAAGATACAACACCCCTTGGTTAAGTTTTTTGGCCTTTGGTGAATAAAGATTTGCAGACTGACTGATGCACAAGAAGCCTGCACATGCCTACCCCACTTTTTTTTTTTTTTCCCCCTTTTTTGGAGGATGTGTTGGTGGTGTGGGGGTGCACATCTGTTTGAACCTTCCCACAGAATCTTGGATTATGGGAAAAAAACGTGACAGATGGTTACAAAGTGAGAAAGATTAGATCTGGAAGAATGTGCTTTAAGATGCAGGTTCTCAGACAGAACTGCTGAGGCAGAATATAAGATATGAATAAGTTTAAACTACTTTTACCTCCCAAGAGAATGATTTCATGTGACAGTGTATTTCTGCAGTACAAAGGTGCAACTGCCGCAGCTGAAGGGCTGCATTTAGTACAGTTACCTCAGACACCAAAAACTCTCAACTCCCATCACTGTGGATTTCAGGATGGGAACAAGGGAGTTGTACAGCTGTGCAGGACCCTGTACTGATACTACTCTGGGAGCCCTGAACTAGTACTGGTATGCCAAGCTGCACTGAGAAACACAGAGCAAACATAGTTTAAGTCTAAAATGGCAATCTGCATTATATTACACCTAACCACAAGAACTGCCTGACCTCAGTTACACACATCCTCATCACCCCACCCTCTCCCCCATGATGAATTCTCCATTCCTAGACAGCTGGAACACCTTGCCACCACCAAAAGCCATGGAACAACCCAGTTAGCAGCAAGAAGCCAGCCATGGAAGCTGCATTTAAGATGTCAAGATTAAGGTGATTTCAGTGGGAGTCGACTGAAATCCTGAAATTAAACAAAACCATTAAGCCAGTAAAATTACATGTCAGTAGGTGTGATAACTGTCAGATGGAGGGGAGGAAAGGAAAAATAAAAAAAAAAAAAAAAAAAGGAAAGAGCATAGATAAAAATTACAGCCTGGGTGTTCTGCTAAAATGATAAAATGTGTGGGAAGGAACTGAGAAATGAGCTCCAAAAATGACCTAGGTGAAAAGAAATATATGAAGAATGTAATTCTGTATGACTTGAAGACTTGGCAGCTAATTTTCAAGATTGGATAAATTGTCTTTGAGCAATAATTTATTTATTTTTTATTATTTAAATATAATTGAGAAGCCACATAGCAACTGTGGTTAGCAACTCAAGAATAATACACCATTACCTGAAAAGTGCTCAAAATATTATACTTCGGCCTTGCACTGTAAAACTCTTTAGATAGATATGCACAGTTAGATTAACAGGCCAAGGTCATCTGTGCAGATCAGACATAATGATCCAGCACGTACTGATTTAGAAAGCATCCTTCAACTGACACTAGACAACTCAGAATACATAGACACGGGCTGAAATGTTTCAAAGAAAGCTATTTTTAAAGACTTTTTATGCAGTCACACAGGAGGTTTAGAAAAGGATAAACAGAAGTATAAATTCACATATCAGATTCACAGACTGCAGAATAGCCTATTCGGATCAGAAGAGGCATCATTCCATCAAAAAAATCAGCACTGGTAATGGCACTGCAACTCCTTTTATTTTGTGCAAGCCTTCAAAGTTCCTATACACCCACATCTTCAGAAACAGCCTCAGAAACCTCTGAACATTGGAGCATAACAAGAAAGCTATATATGGTGAAGCCTTTGTATGTGTGTGAAATTACATAAAGATGATAAAGAGAGTTAGAGGGAAAGAGGATTGCTAAGGTGAAAAGTGGGCATGGAAAATGAAAGAGATAATCCACTTTATTTTTGGTGTTTGCTGCATTCATGAATTTCAAGCCAGTTTAGAAAATAACGGACCATATTCACTCACAGCTAAGGAATGTGGGATTGCCCAATGCAAGAGTAGAAAAGCAAATACATTAAACACTTCTGTGAATTTATTTATACAGGGCCTGTTAGGACAAACATAGTTGTTGCAAACTGAAAATCCAGTTCCTATGCCTTATCTTTTGACCCAAGAAAACAAGACCAAGTTAGATGCTCAGCCTGTTCCGCCCCCCCCCCCCCCCCCCCCCCAACTGCAGAGGGAAAAGCCTTGCTCCGTTGTGCTTGTTTGCTGTCTGATCCTGTGACTCCTGCATTGTTGCTGTATAAAGAGCCTCTGAGCTAACCCTAGATGGAGGAAACTGTTTAAAACTCTCATACTGGAAGTGTAACCTTCTTTCTGAGTAGCCTGATGGCTTCTGCATAAGTGGACAGCAGAGGTGGAAACAGTGTTATATCCCTTCAAAAGAATCACAGAATCACACAGAATCACAGAATTTTCTAGGTTGGAAGAGACCTCAAGATCATCGAGTCCAACCTCTGACCTAACGCTAGCAGTCCCCACTAAACCATATCCCTAAGCTCTACATCTAAGCGTCTTTTGAACACTTCCAGGGATGGTGACTCCACCACTTCCCTGGGCAGCCTGTTCCAGTGCCTCACAACCCTTTCAGTGAAGAAGTTCTTCCTAACATCTAACCTAAAACTCCCCTGGCTCAACTTAAGCCCATTCCCCCTCGTCCTGTCACCAGGCACGTGGGAGAACAGGCCAACCCCCACCTCGCTACAGCCTCCCTTGAGGTACCCATAGAGAGCGATAAGGTCGCCCCTGAGCCTCCTCTTCTCCAGGCTGAACAAGCCCAGCTCCCTCAGCCGCTCCTCGTAGGACTTGTTCTCCAGGCCCCTCACCAGCTTCGTCGCCCTTCTCTGCACCCGCTCAAGCACCTCGATGTCCTTCTTGTAGCGAGGGGCCCAAAACTGAACACAGTACTCGAGGTGCGGCCTCACCAGAGCTGAGTACAGGGGGACGATCACCTCCCTAGCCCTGCTGGTCACACTGTTCCTGATACAAGCCAGGATGCCGTTGGCCTTCTTGGCCACCTGAGCACACTGCTGGCTCATATTCAGCCGACTATCCACCATCACTCCCAGGTCCTTCTCTGCCTGGAAGCTCTCCAACCATTCCTCTCCCAGCCTGTAGCTCTGCTTGGGGTTATTGCGCCCCAGGTGCAGGACCCGGCACTTGGCCTTGTTGAACTTCATGCAGTTGACCTCAGCCCATCGGTGCAGCCTATCCAGATCCTCCTGCAGAGCTTTCCTACCCTCAAGCAGATCGACACACGCACCTAACTTGGTGTCATCTGCAAACTTACTGAGGGTGCACTCAATGCCCTCGTCCAGATCATCAATAAACATATTAAAGAGGACCAGCCCCAGCACCGAGCCCTGGGAAATGCCACTAGTGACTGGCCTCCAACTGGACTTGGCTCCATTCACCACGACTCTTTGGGCCCGGCTATCCAGCCAGTTTCTAACCCAACGAAGCGTGTACCAGTCCAAGCCAAGAGCAGCCAGTTTCTTGAGGAGAATGCTGTGGGAGACGGTGTCAAAAGCCTTGCTGAAGTCAAGGTAGACCACATCCACAGCCTTTCCCTCGTCCACCCAGCGCGTCACTTTGTCATAGAAGGAGATCAGGTTCGTCAAGCAGGATCTGCCTTTCATAAACCCATGCTGACTGGGCCTGATCGCCTCCTGTTAAGAACTGTTAATAGACTCAAACACTACCCAGGAAGACAACTAAATTCAAACACCCAACTTCCCCAAGGGCACAGGATTTAAGACCCAACCCTATAACTCACGTATGGGCAACATACAGAGTTTTTGGCTACCACACAATTGCACCCTGTCAAGCACTGACATTCTGCTCCTGGAAACACAATGAAAAAGAGACCTTCCAGGAACTTAGTCCAGTCACAAAAGTATTGACACACTTTCTTACAAAAAAAAAAAAAAAAAAAAAAAAAAAAAAAAAAAAAAAAAAAAACCAGCATCAGTGCATCAATCCTTCACTTCACAAGTTAGATACCTATTCTTTTTCACTTGTTGAGAAAATAAAAATTGGAAAATATATATATTCACACATATGCATGTGTGTCTGCTGTTTATGTCTGAACCTACTGCTGAAGGTTCTGCACCAATAGATGACTTTATCTCACTTGTATCCAAGGAAATGGAGCCACATTTATCCCATCAGACATCTCACTATGTTCTGATGTGGCTGGTAGGCAACTATATTGCTACAAGGATAAACGAGTTAACTAAAATAGCTCTGGCTTTTATTCCCAGCTGACATACAAAGCTTTCAATGGGCAACTGTTCTACCTGTTCTGAACAGGAGGTAGACCAAGTTCAGTCCTCTCTTCCACTTTATTTGCAAGCTTGTATCAGACATGCCATCAATATAACTTGCTCAATCAACAGAAAAATCCCAATAACCTCATTTCTCCATTATCTACATGTTAAGCAAAGCACATTTCAATTCTCTCAAAGTCTAACCAAAATCAAAGTGACATAGCACTGTTAAACTACTAGTAGACAGGGAAAAGAAATTGAGGGAGGTCAATTACTTCTCTCTAAGCATTCCTTACTGCTGAGCTTGTTCAGTAGATCTGAAATTACGTGAACCTTTTAGACTTGAAAATGTTTATTCTTCTCAGCAATATCTGCTTAATCAGTTCATACATGTAACTTTCAAGTATGTGTCAGTTTCTGAAGACCTGAAGGATACAATGAACAGAAGCATCAAAATATATCTGTTTCAGGAAGGACTCTTGAATAATCACATTGACACTGAAACTGGGAAGGGATTAAATTCTTTGTGTCTCAACTTGAATCCTTTTCAATTCTGGGGGAGAAAAATTGCAGCTAACATCAAATCTTGTAGATAGAGTTAGCACATATTAATAGGTGTAAGTACTTCTCCTGATTACCAAAAAGATGAAACTTCACTGGAAACTCAAGAATATATGGACAAGCTTCTATCATGAAATAAGGAAGATGAAGAAGAATAGAGAAAAGGCAGGCAAAAGTAAGAGCCAGTAGGAAGAATTAAAAATGGAAAAAAGACAGGCAAAAGAAATGAGGGAAGAATGCCAACTGTTGGCAGCAGGACACATTACCAATAGAGGGAGGATGAAAAGAATATGCATTTACTAAGAGGTCTGCAATGTGCATGTTCTTCAATGCGAAAACATCCCAGTCTAGCGATATTAAGGCTTGGTTCATTTCAGTGAATTGTAAGCATGTTGCTGGTGTTTATTTAAGTTTCCTTCAGCTCCTTCTTGCCATTTTCCCTGAAGTCAAAATATGGCATAAATTAAACCTTCTAAGGAATTTTTCAGTTCTGAAGTATGCTGTCATCTGCTCCCTGGTGGGAATTAGACTTGATTAGTAGACCTGGAGGGCATGCTGCAAGGCACTTCAATTTTTACAGCCTGTTACACAGAGTGGGGATTGGATCAAGGTGAGATTAGCATACAGGAAAACAAGTTAATGTTGCAGAATGGTTTTGTTGATCCCTCTACTTTGTATTGCTGATGATGAAGATTTGGAAAACATTTCTGTGTAAATCAATCACAGACACTCATCCTGCTGAATCATCTCTGTAGACCCAAATGGGATATCCTGTGGAAGATCCAAAATGTTCCTGGAATCTATAAACCATATACCAGGTTTTATGTGAAAGTATAGAACTGTAGACAGATGATAAAAAGTGGAAAAAAAAAATAAAGTCCATCTAATGACTACATTGTTTTGTTTCTTTTTTTTCAGTTTCTTTTTTTTCTTTTTTTAGTTTCAGGTCTTTAGTATGACCTTTCAGGATAGCATTTGCTATTGAACTGTTGTTCATCACTATTAGCGTGTTGTTTTTTTTTCTTATTTTAAGTAAGCTATCAATGCTCAGCAAGCCTTTATACTCAAAGGAACTGATCTGTGGTGCTCAGATCAGACGTTACTATGCTATTACATTCAAAATAGGATAAAAAAGTAGAAAAGTCACCTGTATCTTGTGCTCCCCACTGACCATTTGCATCCACTCCACTTCCCTAAAACTAAATGAAATTACAAGAGTTGCCAAGGAGAATAACTATTTTTTCTCACCAGTGTGAAAAGAGGTAAGCGTACAATGATCAAATACTAACTTATATGCATGTGTGCTCAGTTTGGGCTCAGAAATGCAAGGCAAGAGTCCCCACTTGCAGGGAGGTTTTTGAGCATCCTGCCCCCTTTCACTAGTTTTAAAAAGGATTGTTTCATTTACACAGGACCACTATACCCCAGGCTTAAGAATTTATCAATTATATATTTATACATTGACAAAAAAAAAAAGGCTGGATGAAATTATCCCTCCAACACTAACACACCTTTATAAATCTAGATATCTAAGTATTAGTTTCTCCAGGAAATTTCCATTTAACGTTGCATTATGAATAGAATTACATCCAGCAAACTAATCAGTCTTTTCCAAAGAAAAAGATGTAATTAAGAATAACAGTAAAAAGATTTGACTTATTCCCAACTTGAGCTAAGTATTCCCAATGCATTTTAAGCTTATTTTCATTCCAACACTAAGGCTTGCCACGAATCTGCAACTCATTCTCTTCCAGCAAGATCACCTTTTATTTCAAAGGATTATTTACAGAATTAGGTGAGTTATGTGGCTCACATCCAAAACTATCATCTTGAACACAATTCCCCAGCTGCTGCCCAACTGGAAAGGCACCTACACTTCTCAATTTAAAAAAAAAAAAAAAAGTCTCTACGTCTCTAAAACTCCATTCCTTCAAGCATCCAGCATCATCTAATATTGGCCAGTATTATGCAGCCTAGCATTTATTTTCATGTTGCTCTTAAATATTTATACCTTGAAATGCAACAAAGCACAAACAGTAAGTTTCTGACTTAACCAGATTTACTAAGTCCCTATTCACTAACCAAAACACATACAATATTTAAAACTGATTTGATATAGACCAATGACAATTTTTGCTAACCATGTGTTTTACAAAACATTTTCCTCACTTTTCATTTAATTTGTGCCTGCTCAAGAGATTTAATCAGCTGAACTAATTTAATGAGGCAAAATGAAAAATCTAGGATTCATTTTTAAGCATCAGTTTAAAGAGGAAAAAATGTTTTTCAACAGCTTTAGATGGAAGACTGTGCAACCACTGCAGATGAGGGGGAAAAAACGTGCTATCCTGGAGAAAAGAAAATTTAATCACAGCGAGCACTGATTTATGAAAAAATGATTACATTCTTAAGGCTGTGCTTCTACCCTGAAAGTGAATACAAAAATAATACTGTGATATGCATTGGCTACTGAGTCTAATAAAG
The DNA here is from genome assembly GCF_009819795.1 of Aythya fuligula. Classification (NCBI taxonomy): domain Eukaryota; kingdom Metazoa; phylum Chordata; class Aves; order Anseriformes; family Anatidae; genus Aythya; species Aythya fuligula. The sequence continues at coordinate 40,751,880 of NC_045562.1, forward strand.
ACAGCCTGAAGTTTAAGAACAATGCAACCTGACAGTGCCACAAGGTGTCCCTAGATTCTCAAAGCTGAACTGCCTTCTGCCCTCATCATCGCCAACAAATAGAAGACAGTCCACTGCCATGGCTATATTTTGCTCCCTTGGTCTTCTGGGTTTTTGTGTTGTCTATTAATATTGAACATCTTATTAAGTCACCTAGTAAGCAATTAGCCAGAGACAATATAAAGAGAAATGGAGAAACAAACTCTTTAATATACATGTCAAAGCATTAGGTAGCCATATTACTGCTCTTGGGACATTGCCAAGGCCTCAACAAATTTAATTATCATTCCTAAGTCTAGATTCACATGTTTCTCTAGAACTGCGATCACTCAAAGGTCACTTGTGAAATCATTATGGAGCATATATCTCATTACAGTCTGTGAAACAAGTTACGCTTTCCCAGTAAACCTAGGTAAAAATATATACGCACACACCCCAAAGAACAGCATGGTAATAAAATCTGACAATCTGACAATAAGAGAAAATGTATCATTAAAAAAAAAAAAAAAACTAATAATGTCTCCTAGCACTTTTTAATCACAGCTACTGAACTGTTGCATCCTGAAGAACGTGGCTTGTTTTAATTATTTATTGGGAGTTGATGGTTTATTTGGAAGAAAATGCAATTATATCCTGACACTTTAATCACTATCAGTTTGTTTTGTTCCCCTGCTACTGCTAAGAGGAAAGTTACCTTCCTATGGAAATTCTGACATTTCTGTAATTGGTTTTGCAACTCTTCCAAGAGGCTGTAAAATATTTGTAATATTAAATTTGCCCAAAAATTTAAGTTACAATATTATTAAGATTGATGGTTAATAACACCAATAAACTGAACCTCAAATGGATTAAATTTCTTTTCTCCTTTCCTGTTAGATATGTGCTATATAGCCTTTGGGAAGCAAAATCCCCACTGATGGCAAAGATGGAAATCAAGCTTTGCCCCTTTATAGACCCATCCAAATAGCTCAACATTGACAAAGAAAAAAAAAATAGAAAAATAAAGGACTAGCAAATCAAAGGCTCTTTGAATGGATGAGAATTCAACTCCACTGAAGTTGAAGGGAATTTTGCTAAATTTAGCCTTCAGGTTAGAGGCTTGCTCTTAATAGTTGATCAAAACCAGGAAAAGTAAGTGACATTCTCAGAAATCTGTGGAAAGCATTAGCTAGTTACAGTATTCAGAATATTTCAGAATATCCAGTAAAATATTTCTGTGTGTGTTAACAGGTCAATTCAATATTTACTTCCAAGATCAACTTGCTTCATTCAGAAGTTTTAACATTATTTATACACAACCACATGATGAACCTGCTAGCCATCCTTCAAGGAGTGCTACATGTGCAAGCATAGAAGTAGAAGAAGAGAGGAAAACAAAATGCCATAAGCAGCTGGACCAGATCACAACACCGTTTAGGCTGACTTCAGCTCCCACACAAGGGCATTTTCATCTTCCTCTTACATTACTTAGGAATCTTAATTCTAAGATGTTTTTCAAATGAGAAGCAGTACTGGTTACAAGGTCACTCCTAAGTGACCTAAAAAGTGTCTTTCCCATTACTGAGCCAGAGCTAACAGACCACAATTTTCAGCAGGGTTGATGCTCTGGCTTAGTGCTGGACAAGTGGTTACACAGCTCCCTGGGCAACACAGTGCAAGCTCAGGGCTCCCTGAGGAATACCCTGGAGAGGGTTTCTTTTACCCTCTCTGAAGAGGGTAGAAAGCTTGCAAGAGCAAATGAACTAAACATCAAGTGCCATGCAATTTGACACCACACCTGAGAATGGGGACAAATGCATCTATTCAATCCAGATTCTCGCCACCACAGCATAGTTCAAGTGTTAAGACACCTAAATGCATATCTCTACCAGAGCCAGACTATGTGGCCTTAAATGCTTACCTATGCCAATCAGCAGGGTAAAAAGTGATCTGGGGTTGCGGGAAATTGAATGGTCCAGACACTCAAATTCTCATTTCCTAGAAGCAGACGGTGTTTGAACAGTCAACAGTTACATCAAATAAAGCAAAATCAGAAGTGATTTTAAGTTCTCTATGTTTAAATCAGACAGAGCAGTGGGAAACACACATGGGTGAAACTGTCAACAAGAGAAGCACGTGCCAACCCAAACAGCATGAACAACTCAAATATAGCTGACTTAAAATATATTTAGCTAATACTGAAGTAGCAATAGGTAATTCAAAGAAAAAGATGTACTTGACCAAATTATCCCCCACAGCTCATAACCACAGCTCTTGGTGCCCTTGGTTCATCAGTGTTGTGGAAGACATTTATTGACTATTTTCCCTTCTATTGCCAAGCTCACCAGGGTTAATGCAGTTAGTTACTCAGCACCTCTGATGCAGCCAGGACAATGTTTGACTGAAAAATGCACACATTTTAACAAAGCAAGTATCAAACAGCTTAAGGAAATAGTGACAAGAACTGCTTTCACAGTGTCACAGTCAGTAAACACACAATGACAACTCTGCTCTTCATATCCTACAAGGGCAAAAGCTAACCAGGTGCTGAGTGTCTGCAGAATCTAAATAAATTTAGTCATAGAATTAGGTAACACTTCACCAAAAAAAAAAAAAAAAAAAAAAAAAAAGGCAGTGACTTGCTGAAGTAGGTTCTCACAGAAGTGATAAATACTGACATACAGGCTTTTATTGGAGAAAAAGAGTTCTTTTCCAGAATGCCAGGTGAAATCCTTAAACTATTTTTGTTTTCCCTAGGTCATCTGAGACCTGAACCCCATGAACCCTGGCATTCAATTCTTATGCTCCCTGAGTCTGCTCCCTGAGTCTTGTTAAACTAAAAATCCACACACTCGACTGAAAGCCAAAATGTGTGCACACACCCCCACCAACCCTCACACACACAAAAGAAAGCACTCCTTTTATACAAACCTGACACCTTTTTTGATGCGTACTATATGCCTAATGTAGAAAGTAAATTCCCTTTAGTTGAGAGCGCACACACATGAGCTTTTCCATAGGGAGATCTAATCACTGGCATACACTTCTGTGTCCATCAACCTATATTTGCATAGAGCCTGTTCAGGTAAATTAGAAAAAAAAAAAAATCAGATTCCACTCCTTAATTTTCCAGTGTTCATACAGGTAAAATTCATCAGGTTTTCTTAACACATGCACTAAAAACTTTGAAAACATGCTGAACTGATCAACTTTGCTATTAAAAACACCTTTGTAATTGATGATGTTTGCCTATGGATTGATGGCTTTCCACCGGAGCTTAGAAAATACTTTATTCTGAAGAAAGGAAGCCATCTTTAGCACAATCACAGTGAGGTGGAGGGAAGGAAATTAACTTCCTTGTGATTTTTTGATCCTGCTTATTTAGTCACATAAATCTTGTGCCAGACTTATCTAAATCCATTATAAGACTTGCTCTATCTTTTAGTTTCATTTTTTCATTCTAGCTTTCATTTTTGAAGATTACTTTATAATCTACTTTATTATTGCTCTTATTAGACAAGACAATTATACTGCCAGGTGCAGGTAATTTCTTATAACCTGCTCTTAGTATTTCCAAGGCCATCAGTTCCTGAAGCAATCCAATGAGCTCAAAAGACAGACATACAATATAGAAAAGGCAAAACAACCTGACTTTGCAAAAAATAGATGTTTTGTAAGATATTGTTATTGTACTATGGCTAGTGCAAGCCACTACATCTAATTCCAGCAAGAATTAATACACATCCATTTACCTGATTCAAATGAAAGGTTTTCAAATTTATTTCCTCTGTTTGCTAATACAGTGAAACATTAAAAATATTTAAGCTTATCCCCAGTTGAATAGTATGAAATATCTAGGTCATTCACCTGCATGCTATTCTTAATTACATAGCTCTTGGTACTCCCACTGAAAGAATACATTCCAGTTTACACCTATCAGTAAACTGCTGAAATAGCATGCACTAATGAACTCCAATTAAAAGGTTTTCCAATTAGTTTACAGCTTTCATTTAAGTCTCTGTAGCCGAGATCAGAATAACAAGGATAGACACAGGAATGCACACTAAAAGAGGAAAAGTCAAATCTATTTCCTGCAATATGGCTCTCTTTACAGATGTGAACATGTGTTTTTGTTCTTAATACTCTCACTATAAAATGCAGTATGCCATTAAGAAAAGAATTTGATCAATTAATTGAGTATATTCAGTACCTATTTTCTAATTAACATAGATTAACATAATTACAACATGAAACGATCTAATGGTTAACTGAATTAAAAGTGTAAGGGTAGAAACTGAATGAACAATCTGTAGAAACTGAGTTGACAAGAAGGTGCTTATCTGTACAACTCAGAATTTTGAGATAGGGACTATACCACTGATGAGCTTCTATGAACAACTCATCTATTTCAAAAACGCCAAAACCTTCAGAGAAGAAAGGTGTCCCACTCAGCCCATCAATTTTTTTGGTTTTGTTTTGCTGTCTGATTTTTAAACACAACACTCATGAATGTGGCGTTATGTTACCACACCAGAAGTAAAAGAATCATCAAGATACTGACCTCTACCAGAAACCGAACAGTCATAATCTCAGATTGTCATTAATCCCCTGAACTTTAAAGTTTGGTCCTGAACTCTTTGATCCAAAGCTATTCTCCTAACATTTTTGGCACAGTTCAAAGTCAAAGGAGGATAAGACCTATTTTCTAGGTGCATTTCAAAAATTAGCCCAAGCTGGTTGAAGTCTGAAGAGATCATCGCTTTTTTTTTTCTTTTCCCTTTTTAATCAGTATGATAATTTTAGTATCTCATGTTTAAATAGACCATTTCACTGCAGTTGTCAGCCACTTCTCATATGGAGCTACTTCCTTTCACCTTCCATGAATTCAGCAGATCCAGACCATCAAAAGAGCATGCTTTCACTTTAAGTTTGCCTTCATATTAATGCATCTGTATTTTGCTGTAAGAAACATCTGGGACAACTACAGACAGCCTTTCATAAATATGGTAGCCCATATGGCAGAACAAATGCCAAGAGAAAAAATAAATTCTCTTGTTATGCCCATTTAGTTTTGCTTGTAGTTAAAAGCAAAAATAACAAAAGGTGTTTCTGTACCCAACACCCTGATTTACTGGCACTGTGTATCTCTAAGCCAGAAAACAAAAACATACTCCTCTTCCTGGCCTAACCTCCTAATACCAATAAAGGACTACAAAAATATTATTCTATCAAAAGATGGTATTCAAAACCAAGTCTAGTATTTACCATTAGAAGACATCATGCTCTTCTTGTGGCATTTCCCAGGCAGCAAGTTCAAAAAGCAAGCTGGGCCTTTTGAGTCTTAACTATCCTAAATGCCACCCCAATCTGGTGAATCCTAGCACATCGTTGCTGTTGATATTTTATGCAGGTCTGTTTGAATGTGTGCCTCAAACCTAAAATCTCAGCTACATGACAAACCATAAAAGACAGCTATCATAAGGCATCTCTTCTACAAAGACAACAATATGCAGGTTTGGAAGGTAACTCCTATATCTTGCAATGTACACACATTATCTAGAATTCAGAAAACAGTTAGTAGGGGCTGGTGCCCATGTCTCACTTGCTTCTAAGCACTCACGATGATCCGTTTCCTAGGCTGGAGCATTCTCAATTTATAATGATCAGTTCTTGTCTGAGTATACATTGCATTGTGTTAAAGCTTTACCTAGACTACACAAGTATCACAGATGCTTTAACTGAGATTAGAAAGCAAATTTAGATAGTATTTAAACCCTGTTCCATCACTACAGTAAAGGTAACACTTAGCTCAGTAAAATACAGGCTTGCTGTAAAAGAATACGATACAACCAACTAGCCACTTTTTTATTTTTACTGTAATGACTGAAGTATTACATTTAAACTGAATGTGCATAAAACAGAAAAATAATCAGGTTTTGTTCACAATTTTAAGTTGCAGGTACATGGTATATCATATCACACTAACACCCTAAAGACACACTAGAGAAAAATATTTTATTCCAAGTGGCAATCCTGAGCATGCAGCTCAGGCACTAGATTTCTTCATTTTATGAATTTCTGTGTGAAAGTTATAGCTGTAACAGATCTAGCTGTTTTCTCTGGGGAGGGAGGCATGGTAAGAATGTATCAAACAGCCCTGAACAGGCAGCTACATAACAAACCACTGTACAAACTCCGATGCTCAGAAGCATCCTTGTAGCAGAGTTTTGCCCTTGTTCCCTTTATGAAAGGGAATTAATAGAAGCCAGAGATATACTTTAGTTGAACATTTTTTTATGAACTAATTTCCTTATGGGCTCAGAGCACTAGGAGAGGGGTGGAGGGGGGAACTGCATCAAAAATGCAACTTTCTCCTGCCCAGTAAAATATAATAGCAAGCACATAGGATATTTCTAGATAGTTCTTTATAGGTCACAAACAAAGAGGAAGGGTGAAGGCAGGTTTCCCTAATAGCATCATGCCAATCAAATTCCTGTTTCAACTTAAAGCAGCAAGAATTTAGTGTCTCTTCACTGACTGCCAAGACCCGAGTAGACATCAAAATTTCACCCCAGCTTGCTGTAATTATTTTCCTACATAACACAGATATTGGTGAAATACTATAACACTGCTCAGCTACTGCACTTCTCACAGTGAACTTCTAGTACTTTTTAGAATAGTATTTGAGCCATTTGGCATAGCTGTGTTCCTCTCTAAAGAGAACTGTGTACTTGATAATTTTAATGGTAGCAGACATTTTAATGTTTATGGTATTTTGTGCAGAACATTTCACAGTTAATAGAATGCAACAGCAGACCTTTCTCCTTAAAAGGCTTTGTAAACTTTCTATGTGTCTCAAAAAATCATGTTGTATGTTGCATTATATTTTTGCATAATACATTATGCCAACAGTTGTTTAATATCCCTAAAAATATCCCTAAGTATCCTCAAGCAGAAGTTAAAAAATGCAGTCTGCGGAAGAACTGGTTGGTCCTAGAACTATACAGCTCACAATGCAGCTGATTTTTCTGCAGATTCCCAAGACAACATTTTGAGCAAGATGAATGTGTCAACTTTGACCAGATTACTTAAATTGCTGACCCTTCTGCCTGTACAAACTTCTGTGGACTTGTTAAAGGCTTCTACTACAGACTTAACAGGATGGGGTATTAATTGTAATTTTGGTTTGTCACCTCCATTCATACAGACTTATCTGTCAGTCCCACCCTCCAGCTGAATGCAAGCAAGATCACCATTCCAGATTGCCTGTAGGGCAAAAGAAATCAAAGCAACAGGTCATGAATAAATCTTGGTACTTCCAACAAACTTTGAAGAAGAAGAGTTCAAATGCTGACTCAGTACCAGGCCTACTTTGGTTTGGGAATACAGCAGCTGACTGAGAGGACCCTTCTCTCAGCACAAACTACTGATCTGTTCCCAACTGGATTGCGCTATTCCCCTTTTCAAATTCCTACCTCCATGTTACACCACTCTCAGGCTTACACAGGCACAGCTGACTGAACTCACCCTTCTTATTAACCCCATTAGGGATTAATAGGGATTATCCCAGTTTAGGGATATGGTTTAGTGGGGACTCCTAGCATTAGGTCAGAGGTTGGACTCGATGATCTTGAGGTCTCTTCCAACCTAGAAATTCTGTGATTCTGTGATTAGAAACCAACAAATGGCAGACCCAAATTCAGCCAGTCAAAATAGAAAGATAACTTAAAGCAAATTCAGAACCACAAACAATATCAAGGTGCTGCACCTTAACTGCAGGCTGTGCTGCACTGCCATCCATGAGAAGTGCAGAGTCCAGAGCACCAGTCAACAGGGGGGCAGCTGAAAATCAACTCAATTTCCTCACAATTTAAGTAGAGGTCATCCTAAAGCAACCAGCCTGAAAGTCATGGTAGGCAGCTAATCAAAACCAGAAATTGCTTCCCTGGTGTCAGCCCAGATGGAAGAAGGAACCTGCATGTCATTGCCCCAAATAGCTAGCAGGAGTTTTATTTCTGTGCAACGGCAACTTAAAGTAATACATAAACAGAACAGCATGGGTCCAAAATTTTTGCTCTGTAGGATCTCTCAAAGGACTTGGACTAGACTAGAAGAAAATTCCATCCATAAAATTGTGTTTACTGCATGAAATAAAGGTAGCACGAGATACCTCATGCATCCAGCAGATACTGGAAAGGGTATTGTGAACTCTGCTGAAGAAATAAAATAAAATAAAATAAATAAATAAAACAATTGTAGGGAAGCAGGTATGTTATCTACTACCATTTATAACATGAATCATTAACACATTAAAGACACACGAAGCTCTGAAAATGTCTGAATCCTAAAATACATTTTTGAGGGTACTGTTATACCGTTCAGTGTACTATAACGATCAAAAAAAGGATATGCATTGTTATTCTATGTAAAAAGAGTAGAGGATAAGGTGAAAGATCATAAAGTCATCAGATAAATCAGCATTACACTCAAGTAGTATATCGTGTTCACCTGAAGATTCATTTCAAAAAGAACAGATGATAGCTGATGAATTCAGAGACAGATGATAGATGTGATGAGAAGTGCTCTATGCCCAGATGATAGGGAAATGAAAAGATTTTGAAAGAAATATAATAAACTGCACAGAAAATATAATTTATGAATTTCTATTCATCTTTTCTTGCAAAGCAAGACTGCTCAGAAGTGGGGAAAAAAAAAAAGGAATTTTCAAAGCAACACCCATTAATCATTCTCTCTTCTCTACATCGGGCAATTAGTCTGAAATTCATTGGTACAAGGTTATGACCTAAATGACAACAGCAGAATAACTAAGTGGTCAAAGTAAATTTTTATAATCAGTCAGGAGTAATGACAAATAGAAACCACCTACTGAATAGCAAGGTCATCCTTGTCCTGTCCATGAGTTTATGGAAGAAAGTTTCTTCTGTCTTCAGAAAACAGCCAATTTGACAGCACAAACACGCTGTCTCAGATGAGCATGACATTTCTACTGGAACTTGGGTGGTTAAGGTATTAGCCAGAGCTCCTGCCTATGTTCTCCCGCTGGCCTACTCTGCTCTTCAGTAATGAGCAGAACAAAAACAAAAGCCTTAAAGCCAGCCTTAGAGGAGCGTTTTCATGCCCACATTAAAATGCTATAATCTTTAAGTTGGACCTAATAGTGACCTTCACCATTTGATTGTTAAATACCCCAGATACCTAAAGGTATATCTCCAGGCATCCAAAGACTTCCAAGGTCTAACCAGACTATCTGAAAGACCAATAAAAACCCAAGGACAAGGCAGAGGAAGTTCAGTATCTATCCTTTGGATACACATCATACACACCAAAAAGAGAGCACCCCTCACATCGTAGCAAGGCCACACCATGTCCTCAGAACCTGCAGGAGCCAGGAATCCTCAGCATCAAGGCATACACCATCATCTGCTGCTCCCTAAAGGATGCGGAGCCAAATTTGACACCATAGCCAACAGGGAAGGGGCCTCACCAGTCCCATCCCATCTCCCTCAAGTAGGACAGGCTCTGAGATGGCACCTAGCTTCAACCAAAAGCCCCAGCCACAAGACAAGGTGGCTCCAAGATCTAACCAGAAAGTCCACAGAACAGGACAAGTCTTGAATCCAGCCAGGGCGACTAAGGTCAGACGGCCCAGTGATCACCAAGCAGGTTTCACAGTGAAGAGCCACATAACGGTGGAATGTACCTGTGCTTCCTAAGTCAGCAGAAAGGTTGGGGTCTGGATCAACAGGACCCCAGATGCATTTCGTCTGCTTTTCTACTTGCTAGGTAGGACTAGGAGGAGTGACTTAGAGCCACTATTGTCTGAGAAACCCAAACAAGGATGTATGACATTCATTCTGTATTTCCAAATATGCAGCTCTATGATCAACGTGATCAGTTCTCTATTTCCATTCCTCTCCCAGATATTTATATTACCTCAATCTCTCATCTACAGACTTCAACAAATTCATTTTTCTTCCACTTCATTGTGAAGTATGAAACAGCAAAAGGCTAGACTTCAAGAAATTTCACTAAAAACACAATCTAAGATGATTTCTGATTTATAAGTACATTTTGAGCCCTTTTCAGCCACTTAGTATTCACATGCTGACTGCACATTTCCTTGCTTTCTTAGCTGAAAAGCCAGATGTTAGCAAGTCAAACGCTCTAAATACTTCCATTGCATCAATAACACTACAGTTGCAAACCAAACATGTTATCTCATCAGAAGAGATAAAGTTAGCTGAAGAAAAATCTATCATCTATAAAAGTATGCCAATTGGCATTAATTATCTTATAACTTCTTATAATTGTGTTAATTGAGTCTTGTATCAGGCTTTCCATTATCTTGCCTGGATTAATGTTGGTCTGACAAGCCTATAATTATCCTGGTCATTGAATTTACCCATTTTAAATGCAGCAGAGCATTACCTTATTTGCAATCCTCTGGAACCTACCTAATATTCTGAGGCTTTCTGAAAATCAAAATTCTATTAGTTTCTTCCTACTGCATATTTAATTGCCTGGTAAGTATTCACAATTCAACTTGCAAGTCTTTTTGCACATTTTATAGATAGACAGATATATTACCCAACATACCCCTTAATGATTTCTTTTAGCAAGACACTGACCTCTGTTTTACTAGTTGGCTGGTTTAATTTCCTATTATTCATATTATTCTTGCATAAATGTCTAACTTCTGAGTTATTGGCTACTTCTTTTCAATAAATATCACAAGCTTCTGTCATCATCTGTTTTGACCATAAATTAGCAGAACACCAGCATATGCATGATTTCAAGCACACGATGCAAGAAATTAGGCTCATGAATTTTCAAGAATTTTACATACATTTAAAAGTGGGGAAAAAGTAGTAAATTTGTCCCTCAGTTATAAATTTGCTTCCTTGAAAATAAGCACATGTAATGTAGCTTTGATATACTATGGAACCAAAACTTAAGGTACTTGACTGAAGTTTCCTCTGATATCTGTAAAAAGCTAAAATGGTGGCACCTTTTCCTTCAAATTCTGGAAAAAAAAAAAAAAAATTGCATTCCTTTTCAACCAGGGACAAAGGCCTTTATTATGTAACATCAGGAACCATTTTAAATTTGTTCAAATTTTGATGAAAAATTGTGCATGCATATCCTAGTTGCTTTGAATACAAGCATTAGCAAATAGTCACATTCCATTCAAACAGGATTTAAAAAAAAAAAAAAAGGTTATAAAAATATTCAGTCATTATCCAAGCAGTTTTCAAACTACCTTCAATTGTAAAAAAAAAATATGATTTTGGTCTAGTTTAATTAGGACCGGTTCCTATCTGAGGCTATCAAGGTAGAAACTTAAATACATCAAATATTTAGGAGAGGTCTTCGCATTTGCAGTTACAAAAATTATTGTAAGAAAAAAAATAAGTAGTAAAAAGCTTTTAGAATTTTTCAAATTAAATAGTTAATTTTACTGTCAAAAGTATCAACTTCATGGACTTGAGACCAAAGTCCTGTACAAATTTGAACAGTTTCCCACCTACCTAATGTGGACAATTCCACACACCACAGCAAACACCTTAGAGAGCTGTTTTATGTCATTTGGTCTCAAGCAAATTATTTAATGACTGAGTTCACTTCAAGAGAAAGTTCACATTCATTATATTTCTGCTATATCCTCTTTATCATTTGGCTTAGAGACAGAATATTGTCAAACAATAAGTCTTCTCACTATCCCAGAAGCCCAGGCTCTCCATTGAATAACACTGTTTACAAAATATTTCTGGCACTCTGGAAGAATTAGAGGCTCTCATTTAAGTTTTATGACAGAGAAGCCAGAAGCAGCATTAGAAGTTTTAGCTCTGGAAGGGACATCCAAATGCCATCACAAATTCTAATCATATGCTGCATGGACATCTAGTCTTGTAAGCATAAGTGTCTTTTGGCAAGGAGAAAATCCTTGAGTAAACAGCACAACCTTGCTTTCACATCCAGCATTTCCAGTCAGAGCGTTTCATTTCAAGCCCCCTCACTTTCTTGCTTGCCTTTAAGTCCTGTGAAAAATACTGGTATATTTTTGTCTCCTCACCGCACGAGAGAACAGAGGAAAAAAAAAATCACTGATTTTGTTCACAAAGACAGGTCAATTGGAGACTACACCGAAGTTTTCAACAAGCTAGGAAAACTATTTTAATATCAAGTACATGCCAGCTGGAATTGAGAGTTGCCCCTAGGTCTCAGTTTGGGAAAGCACTTCAGCAAGTGCTCAACCAGCCTCATCTCAAGTTTGATTTCAGCATCTTTGTAACACCAGTTTCAAAGCAACAGAAGCACACACAGCCCCACATCACCCAATATCCAGCAAAACATGTTTTATTCAATCCCATGGGCTATCTGATATTTTCCATGTGATTAGACACACGCACACACCCAAGCAGCCAACAGGTGCCTGCATGCTCAGAGCCTCCCAGTGCAGCAGCAGCTTACAGCCGGTGCCTTCCCCTTACATGGCAGGATCAGAGGACCAGGAGCTACCCCTGAGAGCAGCACTGCTCTTGTCAGCACCCAGCTCTACGGCGCTACTATTGCTGATCTCCTTCGGGATTTTCTTCCCTTGCAAGGTGTTTTTCCACTGCTGTTGAGCTAGTCACCAACATACAAATATTTATTTTCTGTTTTCACTACTAAGCTACATTTAACTGAAAGGAGATCAGTCTTAACCCTCTACTTCTTCATCCTCAGTTCATCTGGACAACATGGAAAGGTGTTCAGTTCCACAATATCAATTGACAAAACTGATATTAGCCATTATTACCCTCCTGTATCATTAATTCTTTCTTCCTGGATCTTAATAATTCCGTGACAAAACTTTGTCAGCTTTCTACTAAGCAGTATTAGAACATCCATAGTATTTTTCTCAAGTACTGCAAGAATTAATGTATTTTGCTCACTTTTGCAGGAGCTTCAAAGAAATAACTATTACAGGTATCTATCTCCCTACAACACAAAATGAACTAAATATAATGTTGTTAACGCTTTTCTTTTTAATCCCACGCCTCAGTCTGTTGTGTTTTTCCAAAATCCTCAAAACCTTAACCTCCTGTAATTACATAAATTCAAGCTGGTATACCTTTGTTTGCCTTTTTAAAAATATATTTACATTATTAAGGTTGCTGAAGATATCTTCAAACTCTCTGTTCTGATGTCAAACCTTTATACAAGCAGCCTTTAAAACGATCTTATAAATCACCTAAAAAAAACTTGAGAGCGAATTTCATAGCTGGGGAAGATATAAAAAGACAGACATGGCTTGCCTGGTTGTAAGGGCTTCAGCACATCAACCAGCCCCAAAAGTTTCGGTCCTTGGATAGATGAAATCAGAGCAGATATGCACACAGTGACTCTGAGAGGAACAGACAGCTGAGCACCTTGTAAATCCTGAGCTTAAATATTTGTTTTTACATACTGGAAATCGGATGTTCTCCAGTAACACATGCTGCAGTCTGGAAGTTATTATGAAGACATGTGACATTGATACCTTTAACACTGCACTGTGAAAGTTTCACCTTCCCCACTCACCACCACTCTCACACTCATGTTCACACTCTTGTGGTCTTCTCAAAATAAACAAAGACAAAAAATATTCTCTCTTCGGAAATAATAGAATAAAAAAACAGATGCAGGGAAACATTATGTTGATTAATATGTATTATGACTCCATTTTACAATATATAATATTATGGAGAGCTCTTCCTATACAAAAACTGCCTTTTTCTTGTGGTTGACCTCGCGTTCATTGCAGCTAATTTTGTTACACATCCCAGCGATTAAAGCTATAGTCACAAGGTGCTCCTTTGATTTCATTAATGCCAAAGTGCCTCAGGGTTTTGTTCAGTACCAGTACTGTGAGACTTGCCAGGAGCTTAATAGTCAAAAACATTTAGCAGAGTAGCCCAGGGACTTGATACCAGGAACACTCCATGTGATGAACTCTTCTTGGTCCTCATTTAGCACTAGTAGCAATTATAAAGCTATAAAATTACCATGGCTTTTTTTTTCTTAATATTCATAACATTTAAAATAACAGAAAGAAGAGAGCATAACGTCATGAAGGAAAACAAAGTTATGGCTGGGTTTTCTTGTATCACCATTTAAGTTGTGCAGGCAAGTTCCTTCACACTCATTTCCAATGGGGGGAGGGGGAAGAGAGGTGAACAAAAAACAAACTAGCTTCAAAAAAAAATACACTTCTGCTAAATAAAGTTTTGAAGGCAGAAGAGGAAGGTTAAGTGCCTTAACGTCCACTTAGCTCGGGTTTAGCTCTCAGTACAGCAAGCATTCCACCTTTAAAAGAATCACCCGGGGAGAAAAGTAAAACAGCATGACTATATGTGCACATTTGGTTGCTTGAATAATGGTGGGGAGCCTCATTAATAAAAAATGCACACAAAGATAAGTAATTAAGAAGAAAAATACTGACATTGCTCCTAGGTTAAGTGAAATTGCCATAAAATATTCCTAAACAGATTTTAAAGCTTTCACTGGGGTGAAAGCAAGCTTTTCATTTGTTGTTGTTGTTGTTTAAACCAAAATGTGATCCACATAAAAACAAAATTGAAGGTATCCATTCAACCATACTTGAAAAAATTCAGAGAATCACATAGTTGCCCATCCAGTGCTATAAAGCCATTATTTTTAATCAATTGCTGTATTTACTAAGCTCGTTTTGAATCCTCACATAAAGCTATTGTGTAGAAAGCCTTGATTTTTGCAGTAAGCATGGAGACAGGATGCAGACAGAATACAAAGCATGGATCCATTTGATAATCTGACTTCCCTAGCGGGACAGCAGTGCTTCCATTACCACACATATGAAAAAAATTCTTCCCTATGCACATATTGTCTTGACAAAAACTAAAGCGATTGTTTTTTGTTTTTTACATGCACAAAGATAAGCAGCGACTTAAAAGCTGTTGCAAGTGATCAGTGGCACATTGAGTGATCTGCATGTGCAGATATGAAGGACATGACTACACCTGAAAGCTTGCTCCCCTGCTGTTCTATGAGTGTAGTTCCACAGTCAAAGCACACTGCCAATTGAGAAAAGCTGGGGAATGAGTCCCAGATCTGTACTGTCATCTTTGCCAATTTACAGCAACCTGCCGCCTTTATTTCTGTGACAACTGGAGCCATTCAATCCCATGTCATCTTGAGACAATTTATTCCAAGTCTACTATTCTGTTTCATTTGCCAACTCTAAATTGAAATTAGTCCAAGAAATTTGTCTGGAATTTAATTCATGGATGTAAAAATCAAGTGAAAGAAAACTCAACCCTATTAAATATAATTATATAGGAGAAATGGAATCAAGTTTATGAGCTATGACATAAGAAGTTTGCAGCAGTTAAGTGTTTGCTGCAGAATTGTTCCTTCTGAAATGTTAGGAAGTTGTTCATGTAGAAATAAGACAGCTTCCAGGTTCAGAAGACAGAAGATAAGAAAAAAAAAAACACTCAAAGATAAACTAAGTGGAAGTCCAGAAGTCAGACATTTCAGAAGCGTAAAATTAGTTTGTTTTTTAAGAACTATGCATGGATAATAATAGTCTTACTACAGAGACAGGGATGTGACTGGCCTTGACTATTAGCTTAAGCAATAAATTTCAGTCACAGCTGTTTCTTGCAGAATACAGAAGATACAGTCAGCCTGTGTACGCATGTGTGCAAGAGTGAAGTGACAGCCTTCAGCATCATTATATGTTAAATTACTGGCAAGTTTAACAGTACAAGAGGATGATATATTGAATTTAAGTCTGTTGATGACATTTAGTTACCCTTAATTGATTAGTTTCTTGGTACTAAAATAATCGCAGGGAGAAAGAGGGGTGGATGGAAAAATGAAATTCATGAATTATATATCTTCTCCACCTTCTCTATTATTTCTTTATTTTTCTCCTCCTTTTATGAAGAGAAAGAAAATGACTTCTAACACTGAATTAGAATAAAATAGGCATTAAAACGCGCTGTCTAGCTCATTACATCCTCATACTGCAAGCTTTTTTCATATTACAATAGGTTTTTAGTCAACACTTCTACCAAGAGGATCAAATCACAGTCTCCCATAGCCACCCCTTAGTTCTAGTGAACAACTGTCAACAGAGATACATTATTTTCAACATCTTGGTCTTTGAAAGTACTCAAAAGATTTGTAGGAATATATTTGATCTATAGGCTTTGGGCAGAAACTGCTTTGGGCATGTGCTGTTCAAATTGGGCAACGATTACTTACCGGATACATTAATGCCCTACTTGAGCAAAGGGTGCATTGGTACTAGCATTGTGAATTTTCCACTGAAACAGCTATTTACTGGCTGTTTCCTAAAAAAAAAAAAAAAATGACAAGACAGGGAGATAAATTTTCTGTTATTATAGTCTACGATAGGAGATCAGACCAAGAAAGGAAATCATAGCACTGTTATGCACTTACTCCCCCTGCCTTGAAAGTGGAGTAAAATCAACCACCTCCCTCCCTGCCATCCAAGTAGAAAAGTGGTTCCAGAATTATGCTGGTTTCAAGGTTTGCTTTCTTCTGTGTGAATTGCACCTAGGGAACTGCTACAGATCAAGCGATCTACCAGCATCTCAAAAGGAACAAAGGCAGCCATGCCAGGTCTCTCCAGACCTACTTCAGTGCCCAGCTTGCCAGGCCAGCTTTTCCATCAAATCAATAAAACCAGTCACGTAATCCGTAGAGGGAAAACATTTACTGAGAGGGCTGACCTGAGAGAGACATGCAGTCCCTTTATTGAAGTCTGTAAGGATCAGAGCCCCTGGCAAAAACCACTTAGAGGAGAAACCTGGTAGGACTCTGACAGATTGGCTCAGGTATGGCTCTGACAGGTTTTCTGCACCCCTGCAGACTGTGTTTGCTGCAGTGTCTCAACTCAAAGACAGACCTTTTCTTGAAGGGACATGGTGGAAAAACTTTGCCTTCCCCTTAGCATCCTTCACTTCACAAAAGTTCCTCAAATTCATCTCTCTGAAAGCATGTTTAAATTAGTCTAAACAGACTTGAAACTGGAAACCAGCTAGACTTCTCCTGTTCCGTTCTATTGAAGAATTAACCACTTCTGAAATTTACCGCTTTCTAGGTCACTTAAGCACAGAATTAATAAGACAGACCTAATATTGACCTGCATGGTTCATAAATGGTCTGTCATTTATGCCCACTGTGAATCAATAACTTTTATCCTTTTGCTTTCCATCCTTAGAGCAGTTGAGCTGTTCCAACATTTTCTGCTCATATCAAGTGTCAAAATGACTAGTGATTTAGTTCAACTGCTTCTTCAAACTTTGTAGGCTCCCTGTTCTCCTTTGTGACACTTCTGTAATTTTCTTACCCCTACAGGCAAAAACATATCAAGAATTTCTCCACAATACAGATAAACATCTCCTCTTCCCCCTCCCTCAGTATTCCAGTTGGTACTGTTCCCTCTTTATATATAACGTGCAATTTTGTTTTTATGCATAAAATATATATGTATAAATATGGATGGATTTTTTAAAAGGATTTGAATTATATCTGTAATAACAGTAAACATACACTATTATGCAAGTATTGTATGGATGGACTACAAAACTGTAGAAATTTTAGCTGCAGTTCAGTATCTGGTGCCCTGAAATTTCACCAGTTGTGTAACAAACTGACACCATCCCCAATGAAGTATTCACTGTTCCTCCAGGCCCTGACTATTTAAGGGATATATGCAATTTAAAATACGTAGGTTTTCCTGGCCATTAAACAAAACATGTAACTAAGCATCAAAAAAGAAAAATTATTGCTTGCCTATATCAGCTGCTTTTGTCCCCAAAATGATAAATTACAATCCTCAAGTCCCATGCTGAGTCAGAGAATGCGTTCTAACCCACTGCAGCACTGGCTTTTTCTGTCCTTATACGCTGAGTTTCTTCAGCACTACTCGCTCATGCACATGTTTATGATTAAAATATTGGGGAAACTGCAGATTAAAAACATCCTAGTACGTTATGATTTAATAAATTTAATGTGGTTGTATTACATTGGATTGGAGTGACTCCCAGAAAACACGCTTTTAATTTATGAGCAGACACAGGCTCAAACACCACGGATGGACGTAGCAACTACACAAGTTACATTTCTGTGTACTTCCAAAGCAGTTAGAATCACAGACAAGCTTGAGCTGGAAGGGACCTTAAAGATCATTTAGTTCCAACTAGTTGAAAGAAGCTGTAGAAGCCTCCGCCATACAAATGCCCCCAGAGGGGCCCTAGAAACAAAGCTGTGAGAAAGCCAAAAGAGACTGCAGTGAGGGGAGTCATACATTTTTAAATAACAGATGAAGGCTTTGAGTTCAATTAAATCTAATACGTGTTTACACTCTTTGGATAAAGAGTATTAAAAAAGCACGAGTCTTTGTCACCAAATTCTCCTCCTAACAGAGACAACTTGAAATCAACATCAATAGCACTAATCTTTCAGACTGATTAACGTTATAGTACATAAGACAGCTGAAGAACACATTTGCTCTCAAATCCATCCCTCATCCATTTTTTCACACTAACTGTGAAACAAAACGAATACTTTTTAAGACCAAGTTTAACTGACTTACTATGTTATCTTGATTACATCACTCATTAGAATTAGACAACCAACTCTCATAAGCAGTCAGAGCTGTATGCAAACTGAAGGAAAAAAAAAAAATCAGATCCTTCACCAAGAGGGGAAAAAAGAGAACGAATCAATACAAACAAAATACCTATTGAAAGGTACATATGTGTGTTTCTCATTGACATGAAAACCAATCTAAATGAGAAAAAAATAAGGTATAAAAATGATTTACAATATTTTCATAAAAGCTATCAACTGGTATTTGTTTGTTTTTTTTTCTTATTAAAACCCTCAATTTGGTAAAGCCTGGACAATTATTTTGAAGCAAACAGTACAAATATCATATAGCAGTCTTGACTTTAAGAAACTGTACTTTTTTTCCTTCATCAAGGTAAGAACACACCTACAAGCTCCCTGTAGGCCTTCAAGGATTTTGCCTGCTTAAAACTTTAGCAAGAATATTCAAAAGGAAGATATCACCATATTAAAGAAATAAGAACAGTTTGGCAGCATTTTGGTAGCAGAGGTATCATAACTGGGGCAGTTCTTAAAAAATGCAATACAGACAAATCTGTCCTGAAGCAAAGCCTCCTTTTCTCCTACTGAGACCACGCTAATGGGGCAAATCAAATCCCACACCCATGAAGGACCAGTGGTTGCATACAGCAAGAATCTTTGCCTTGCAGATCTGCTTGCAGCTACTCTCAATTATTTTGATGGCTGATGGGTGCTGGCATCCAGTGCCCTAGTTTTAGCCTCAGGCAGGGGTAGCTCTTCCACATTCACCAGTGTTTATGTAATCTAGTGTTTACATTTCAATGAAAAATATGGGATTTGAAATAGGTAATGTGTTTATGTACTCAAATTTTGTCTAAGTATTTTGAGAAGTCTGTGCAAGCTCAAACCTGGACAGAGGTAGAACTTTCAGAAAGATTAAGAGTTGTTTCTGATAAAAATATATATATATATATACATATATATATATAATACATATAATATATATAATATATATTATTTGTATAATATATATATTATTTGTATGTAAGGATTATTCAAAATAATGACGTTTTTCAAAAAAAATTATAGGACAAATGCAAAACAGCTTGAGGAGAAGGTTTGAAGCTTAACAGCATTTTAAGTAAATCCAGACAGTTTCCTGATCTAATAAGCTTTTTGAACAAAAACACTGCAACTTTTAAATCCTACATCTACTTACTATATAATGGTAAAGTACAAGTGACTGGTTTGCTAATGACACAAAGTGATAAAGCATAGTGGGTCCTGAAAGGTAAGATCCCTGGCTCACTATTATTTTCAAATCATTTAATTTTTATTTGATTCAAGTTAAGATTCTTTGGATCCTACTCACAGCATGAAGTTCCCTCACATGAGAAGAGAAACTTCCAGATTTTAGGATTTACTGCTAAAAAAATTAGTGTTTTTTTTTTATTATTATTATTTATTTTTAGTTTTTTTGCTTGTTTGTTTGTTTGAGATATATGGGCAAAGTTTACAGGTAGAAAATGAACACATACTATATATTACCAGAATATATACTATATATGAAAACATGCCAGAAAAGCAGTCAAAGAACAAGTCTCTTTGAATCATTTCTTACTGGCAGAAAAATCAAACTATCAATTGAAGTTGTATGAATTCATACAAATCAAAATACGTCACAAGGAATTGACCTTAGGTAACGAATTTCAATTAACGCAGAGCTAGATTAGTGCTTAATGGTGACAGTTAATTATTCATTTTTCGACGTCGTTAACACTCGTAACATTCAAAAAAATAGTCAGAAGACAGATTTTCAATCATGTTTGTTTATCTTAATGGATGATGCCCATTCTTCCTTCAGATTGTGTTATGAGACCCTTCAAGCAAAAAGGCAGAAGAGATTTTCTTTGCATTGTAGGAGCAACCATGCTTTCAGAGAAGAGGACAAACTACATGACACCTTGATTTGCTTTCTAGAACTATTCAACATGCTGGCTATTCTAACATAACCAGTCTGCAAGGAGCAAAAGTTTTCTTGTACACACGAAGTGACACTAGCATCGCATTTTGCGAACAGAATGAGTGGGAGGGCTCATGCTACTACAAATAATTCAGCAATAACCAGTATTTCTACAGTCCCAAGGACAAAGAAAAGGGAGAAAGAGACCAAGCTTTTCAAAATGATTTACATTAAACTTAGGCAATCAACCCTCCAGGCAGCTTTGCAAAATGAAGCCTAAAAATTCTTTTTATCTTAATCTTTCTTTAAAATTCTACCCAGAGGAAGAAATTCAAGGGTACCTTTTCTGTGGAATAATGCCATCATTTATCATCCAGGCTGATATGCAAACTGACAAAGGATATGGAAAATCTCTTTAGAAGATATGGGATAAAATCCTGGACTCCTTGAAGTTTCCAACAAAATCTGCATGACCATTCATTGGACAATGAATTATTTCCCTAGACTACGATTACAACATTTCCTTTTGCAAGGAAATCCTAAAATATAAACTTGTAATTCATGCAGCTATTTTTACATATATTCTTATCATAGAATCATAGAATATCCTGAGTTGGAAGGGACCCTTAAGGATCATCAAGTCCAACTCTTGACACCGCACAGGTCTACCCAAAAGTTCAGACCATGTGCCTAAGTGCACAGTCCAATCTCTTCTTAAATTCAGACAGGCTCGGTGCAGTGACCACTTCCCTGGGGAGCCTGTTCCAGTGTGCAACCACCCTCTCTGTGAAGAACCCCCTCCTGACGTCCAGCCTAAATTTCCCCTGCCTCAGCTTAACCCCGTTCCCGCGGGTCCTGTCACTAGTGTTAATGGAGAAAAGGTCTCCTGCCTCTTGACAATCCCTTACGAGGAAGTTGTAGACTGCGATGAGGTCTCCCCTCAGCCTCCTCTTCTCCAGGCTGAACAGGCCCAGTGACCTCAGCCGTTCCTCGTACGTCTTCCCCTCCAGGCCTTTCACCATCTTCGTAGCCCTCCTCTGGACACTTTCCAACAGTTTCATGTCCTTTTTATACTGTGGTGCCCAGAACTGCACACAGTACTCGAGGTGAGGCCGCACCAGCGCAGAGTAGAGCGGGACAATCACCTCCCTTGACCTACTAGCGATGCCGTTCTTGATGCACCCCAGGATACGATTGGCCCTCCTGGCTGCCAGGGCACACTGCTGGCTCATATTCAACTTGCTGTCTATCACGACCCCCAGATCCCTCTCTTCTAGGCTGCTCTCCAGCGTCTCATCGCCCAGTCTGTACGTGCAGCCAGGGTTTCCCCGTCCCAGGTGCAGGACCCGGCACTTGCTCTTATTGAACTTCATGCGGTTGGTGATCGCCCAGCTCTCCAACCTGTCCAGATCCCTCTGCAAGGCCTTTACGCCCTCATTTGAGTCCACAACTCCTCCAAGTTTGGTGTCATCAGCAAACTTGCTCAAAATACCCTCTATTCCTACATCCAGATCGTTTATAAAAATATTGAAAAGTACCGGCCCTAAAATGGAGCCTTGAGGGACCCCACTGGTGACCGCCCGCCAGCCTGACGCAGCTCCATTTACCATAACCCTTTGGGCCCTGCCCGTTAGCCAATTGCTCACCCATCGTATGATGTTTTTATTTAGCTGTATGGTGGACATTTTGTCCAGTAGGATCCTATGGGAAACCGTGTCAAAAGCCTTGCTGAAGTCCAAAAAAATCACATCAGCTGGTTTCCCTTGGTCCACCATACGGGTGATCTTATCATAAAAGGAAATCAGGTTAGTTAGGCAGGACCTACCCTTCACAAACCCATGCTGGCTGGGACCAATGACTGCTTTGTCCCCCAGGTGCGCCTCAATGAGTCCGAGAACCAACTTCTCCATGATTTTACCAGGCACTGACGTGAGACTGACAGGCCTGTAATTGCTAGGGTCTTCTTTCTGACCCTTCTTGAAAATTGGCACAACATTTGCCAGCTTCCAGTCTACCGGGACCTCTCCAAATTCCCAGGATCGTTGAAAAATAATTGATAGAGGTTCCGCGATGACATCCGCCAGCTCTTTCAGCACCCGGGGATGAATCCCATCCGGACCCATGGACTTGTAGGGATCCAGGTGGAGTAGCAAATCCCGCACACGTTCAGGGTCAGTTGGGAGTTTGTCATCCCCACCGTCCCGGTCCTCCAGCTCAGGGCACCCTGGGTCCCGAAGCCCATCATCGGCATTGAAGACAGAGGCAAAGAAGGCGTTAAGCGTCTCTCTTCTTTCTAAGATTCATTCTCTAGAGCACATATTTCCCCCACCCACAGGAAAATATTCAAGATTGATGTTTTTCAGCACACATATATCTTTGAATGTTAGCTTAAAGATTAAAATACTTGGCAACTGTAGTGTTTGATTGTGTTAAAATAAATCGCCCTTATAATTTTTAGAGTAGTATATACCATTGATTTAACTCATGCATTGCTCCAACCCACTTGCTTATATCTACCACACATATATTTTATACGTTACTGAGATTATCATTTTAAAGTAGCAGAATACAATTTGAATCTTGCTGGACATTAGAACTAACACTTTATCTTCCATCTTGACTACCTGCATCCCTGAGGAACCTCCTGAATTATTATATGTGTAGGTAGAATTATCAAGTTCTACTACAATCTATAAGATTTGTGCATGAAGTTGAATAGAAGGAGAAGATTAGCACTGTAAAAGGGTGTGGCCGGGCATTACACTGGGTGGAAGAACAAAGGAAGCGGGCAGATGACCCACAAGAATAGAACAGGAGATGCAATGATAAACTAGAAGAGAAAAAGATCAACTGAGAAGATCTTCAATCAAATTCCAAAAACAAATGAGGAGTGCACTCCCAATGCAGGCAAGTCGCAAGACAGATATGCGCTGGGAACAACTTGGGAGAAGGACGATGAATTTTACAAATATTCTCAAAAAAGAGATGGAAGATAACTGGCTTGTCAAAAGAGGATTAAAAAGAGAAACTGAGAGCTTAATTACCACCTCATAGGAATAGGCTGTTCATACAAGATAAGTAGAGGTGAGATGGATGATAGGAAAGATTTAAGTCTAGAATGTTAGATGCACAGTCAAGCCTCAGAGACCATTAGTTATAAAGTGGATGTACCAAGTTGGCCAGAGAGGATTATGAAGTACATCATGATGAAGTTCGCAGAGCTGTGTACTGCTTGCTCTGTAAAGAATGATCTACAAGCAGTACTACCATCTGCCAGACAACATTGGAGGACATAAGAGGAAAATTTCGTAATGTTTCAACTCTTGTTATTCTTTCTGAATCATGAAGTATAAGAATGATTAGAGTACAACATAATATTTCACTGGAACTACATGAAAGAATTCTGTTAGGAATTGAGAAAATCTGTGTCTCAAACATGTACATAATACCGTTTTTTGTTTTTTCCTCGTGCTTTAAGACCCCATGTCACTGATCTTATTACAAAGTTATGAGCAACAGCAGTTGGCCAAGACTGGGAATACAGATCTGCCCCCAAAAACCCTGAGAAGCATCTCTGGAGCACTTATTCAGGTGACAGTATTCTAAATTAACCCATGCATCGGCTCACATAGCTGTACTGCCGGTGTGGCAAATTCCAGAGTCTGGCATGAAGGAAAAAAGAAAGAAAAAAAAAAAAGTCAGCTATGAAACCACTTAACAGTCCATTAATTTATTTTACAAAACAACACTCATTGCTAGAATTGAAGTTATTTTGCATACTTGCTCCAGGCTTAAAAAGCAAACATACACAAGCCAGAAAAAGCTTTTTTTTTTTTTTTTTTTTTTTTTTTAGTGGATAAAGGAAAAATATCATGCTCCTTTAAAAAAAGAAAGTAGATTTTTAAAAGTTTTGATGATGCTGTGCTTGGATAAGATTTGAAAAATGGAATAAAGATTGCCTGCCACAAACAGCATCCCTGGGAAAATCCGGCCAAGTTAACAGACTTCAGAGGAACTACTGTGTACGTGTTAGAACACAATCTGAGTTAATCTCACTATTTGAAAGATATTTCCCAAAGAATGTGGCCATTCTAGGCATGGTCTAGCAGCTGCAGGATCTGAGCAGAATTTCCCTACATTCTGCATCTCTGGGCTGCTATGGACCACAAGGTCTATGAGATGGCTCTCCTACTGAGCAAAGTCAGCAGAAGAGACAAATCAGTCAAATTTAAGAGACAGATGAGATAAGACCTGAACATTAAACATATGAATAGAATGAAACAAGAATAAAATGCAGCAAATGAAAGTTAAAAGAGAAAATAAATAAAGCCTAATTAAAGGGCCTATTTAGCAAACAGACTAAAGCTTAAAGCAGTCGGTGGGCAGTAGCCATGGGAAACATGAATCAGACAGTCCAGAATAACAAGCCAATAGACAGAAAGGGAGATGGGATAGGACGCTAGCATCTTCAGTGATAAAACCAACATATTCCAAATTGAAGAGCAAGAACACTTCATGAAACATATGATATTACTAAAGAAATATTACAATGAATATAGTTAAAAGAAAAAAACCTGATCATCTGACTGATCTGTCTGGTGGGGGAAGAAAACCCTTCAACTTAAACAGTAAATAATGCTACATACATCTACATACATTCAGATGTTCCTATGTAACATTTTTAGCTAGAATCAATAGCTCTATTTTAACTACTTTTATTTTACTTGGAGCAAATAAATATGCCAAACAGATCAACACATATGACCATTTACAACACACTTTCAGCCCAACTCAACATTTAGACAGCCATCAAAACAGCTCAAGTTTGCAGTCAAATCATTGTAGGGAATACTGGAAGCTGCTAGCTGGAAATAACACCAGAAATTCTTTCCACCTTTCACTTTTCTCTTTAGCAGTACAGCATTCGCGAAGCTGCCATTTGCTCCATTAGGATTCGTTATTATGTACACAGAGCCTCCCACACAACGATATTGCTATTTGCCACCTCAAAGTAAGCTAATAGCATTTTCAAAATGCAATTAGAACCTTTCAGGAGAAGGCTCACGCTGTGTTTGGATAATATGAAGTTAACTCTCTACTACATTTCACAGACAGGCACACCAAAGCTAATAAATTCTTCTCATGTCTTCAGATTATTAACACACCTACTGGCAATGTCAAGATGTTAGTTTAAAGAATTTCAAATATGAAACAGTTCAATAATCTGGTTTACGACAGCTGACTGACAAAGCTAATTAACTGCCTGGAGAAGATTCTTTATAAATGAAGCAACTGCTGTCTGAACACATTTCCAAGAAGAACAAAATGTTCGTTTTGTCTTTCTCCTTTCGCCCGCACGTTCTCTGCCTTCTAGCCTTCTACATTCCATCTAATCTTTGATAAGAGGTTTCTTGATGGTATTTATAAATTGCTCTTCCTGTGGTTTTGCTGGTTTCTTGTTTCCCTGTGCCCTTTGCAGCTTCCTGCTGGACACTTCTACCCAGCTCCTCCAGGCCTTTTTGTTAAAAGTGTTGTTCTCAGGCATGCTGCACAGAGCACCTTCACATCTCTCTCTCTGTCCTGTGGGTGGCTCCATTATTTGAGCACCTAGAAGGTATCCTCAGCTGTGAGGCTGCCATTTAACATCCACCTGCTTCCGCTATTCTCATTTACTGGTCTTCCACTACACACCACTTGCAGAAAGCAGTCAGTCCTCTTTGTATCAAATCCTAGTTGCACAGAAGGCAAACAGCACTTTGATTTTTTTTTTTTTTCCCTACTTGACTGACAGAGTATTTTAATTGGGGGGGGATTTTTATGCAATACTTTAAATGCTGACACAACTCCACTTACTAGGCATATTGCAAGCAGGCATTATGCAAGCTCTGTATGCTTGTTTGCCAACACATCTCAATCTTGGTCTGAGAGACATCATTATGTCCATTAGATGGTCTCTCTTCAGTGACAGCTGCCTGACAGATCAGATAACATACCAGTTTCATGAATTAAACACAGTAGAGCCTTACCTGTTGTATAATATTCATTACAAATGAATTACTCCTTATTCATTTCCTATCCCAGCTTTCCACACATTTGTCACACGGTTTGGGTAAGTATTTTTTGGGCTGCACACTGTCTGTAAAGCATCCATTTGGAGCAACTGCCGTTCAGTTTATCACAAACTTAAACGTAAGTCACTTACAGAAGCGAT
This sequence comes from Aythya fuligula, assembly GCF_009819795.1. Classification (NCBI taxonomy): domain Eukaryota; kingdom Metazoa; phylum Chordata; class Aves; order Anseriformes; family Anatidae; genus Aythya; species Aythya fuligula. The sequence continues at coordinate 40,778,720 of NC_045562.1, forward strand.
GGATACTGAACCACATCCTAACACACACCAACATTTGTAAACTATCTCACATCAGGAACTCATCATAAATGAGGAGCTTGGCCAGAAACTTCTAGAACTTCCTCCAACTGCACAGAAATTAATATATAAACTTGGAGGGAGACAGAGGCAGGTATGTGTCCCCCCTGCCCCTCCCATTCTAAACATGTATAGTATGGCATTCAGAAATCTAAAATACGCAGATGTTGCCAGACTAATCTTCCCTATCCCATTCCCAGCTTCCAACTGTACACATTTATTTTCACCCACAACAGATTGCATTGTGTTAAAATGCCCTGACTCCAACTTCATGCTTGGTAGAACCCAAAGAAGGGCATTTAAGTATTGACTTGCCTACATCCTACCAGTTGTGGTTTTGGAAATTTAGCACTAAGAAGGCTACTGGAGCAGATGTACTCAAATCCAAATAAAAACCAAAATGAAAAGCACAGATGAGTGAGACAAGAGAATACCTGCAAACTCCAAAAACAAAAACCTGCAACAGGAAGAGTTGTTTTTATAAAGATGAACAACAACCTCAGAATATTGTTCCCATTAAAATCCAACTCTGAGCCTAAGTATGGCAGAATTAGATCATTAGAAGCAGAACAATAGGAGCAGGACTAGAAATGCTTATTTTTAGGCTGATGCTAAATGGTGCTTGTGACGCAGACCATCAGCAGCAGATGATTTTATCCAGATTTTTTTTCCTCTTTTGTACATCATGAGTTCATGTAAAAACAATAGATATTCTTCACACAGAGCAATTTACTGCTTAGATCTTTTTCTAACACTATCACAGTAGACTGACTTAAATGCTGCAAAACAGATCCACTATTACTGTTCTCTGTCCCCTCTATGCCTTTCCCAGAAGTCAGAGATATTCACATGAAGATCTGCTTCACCTCAAAAATTAAATTCTCTGGGTGCGGCAACTCTAGCAGCTAATATTTTGTGGAGTTTCAAACAAAAATTAGACTGAAGTTACCATCTTGGTTTCTGTTTTCACATAAACCCAATTTGAAGGCAATACTTCAACAGACCAGCAGGACAGCAGGTTTTGTGGAAATAAAAATCACATGTATATATATGTATATGTATGCATGTGTTATTAAAGCATAATTGATAAATAATCCTTATTGACTTTATCATGATTGAGTCAGAATTCAGCCATGTATGAGTCATTTTTCCCTATCTCCCTTTAAAACTCTGATTGTGCTTTGCTTTTAAGGTCTACACTAGCTAATTAGGGAATTTCAATAATCTATTTTTAATACGTACCATCTTCTGTTCTTTTTAGTGCAGCCTTAAGATAGACTTTTATCTTTATTGCTGTGCACAGATCATCTGAAAATATAAGTCCTCTACTACATGACAACTCATAATGAGCCTTAATGAAGCTTGGGAGCAGCTGTTAAAAACTCCAGTTGAATAGGTTTGCCCAAGCAGCAGTAGCTTAGGATTCTTTTTCTCTTACAGCACTGTTGAGTCATCTGCTCACCATACGTATAATGAGAAAAATCAAAAATGAAACACTAAAGCAGCTTAATCCTTTTTCCTTAGACATTTTATTTTAATCAGAGTTTTAATAAGTACATTATGAACCATCATCTCTTAAGCCTTTCACCTTTTTAATTATATTCCTGCTCTGAACATCGACAAAAGCAAATGTTATTATGCAAATTTTGCTCCAAATTCGTGTCTTTAGCAAGAGCATAAAAAACAGAGTTCAAATTCCATTTTTAATTATACTATAGATACATGAGCGGCAAATTATTAGAAATTACAATAAGCTCTCATGATTTTACATGTTACCTAAGTCAAAAGATGATATATTTTGGGTAGGGTAATGGACTTGGGGGAGGCAAGAGGAGAAAGGAAGAATTCTTACTGGCTTCTCGTTCTTTAGGCACTAAGCAATACAACATACTACACACACACAAAAAATTCTGTGGTGCTTTTCTGATTACCAGGTGTGTTGGGTAAAACCACCACACCAGGATGTACAGATTCCCTTCAACCCTTCAATCATCCTCTTTTTTTTTCGAAGCATAATACATGAGTCATTCAATCAAAACACACAGGAGCAGTACCATTTCACATATCAACAGCAAAACACTACTTCAGAAAGTTTCACAATTTTTCCTGCTCCAGTATCCTAATTATCTGTTCTTGTTCGAGTAACATCTATAGGCCTGATTCCCACTCTACCAGGCATGGAACAGGTGCAGAAAAGAGATAATATAGTTCAGAAGCATGTAGCTTAAATGTCTAGAGCCAATGGATGAATAAGAACTCTGATGACAGGAGATAGGACAAGAAGAACATAGACAGATGATTGCATAGGTCCTGATAAGCAGAATCCACAGAACACCTGATAAACTTCCTCCTCCCCACCCCAAGCCTCTTCATCTAATCTTTCAATCAATTTATCCCGATAAAAGTTTTGAAAAGCCAGTGCAGCTCGTCATTGCTGACATCCTGAACAGTTTCCAACAAGCTGATGCAGCCAAAACTAGCCATAACCACTGGGTTTCATATCTTCATTGAATTTAATGTTTCTGAGCTGTGAATGCTTCCTTACGAAATTTTTCAATTGTTCTGCAAGAACCTGTCAGCATATGGAAGACGCTCACTCGATCTGTATTTGCAGGACAACAAAGAGTCTGCCTATGCCCTTGGCCCAGTGAAGTTTCTCTTCTAACCACAATGGCACCATCATTCAACTTTTTCTTTACCAGTTCTGAACTGTGGTATGGTATGACTGTCTTGCCTAAAGACGTGAACTGTTCACTTGTGTAAAGAGTATTATTCTGTATTTTTCCAAAGTTACGGTCTCATGGTTCATTACCCTACTGACAATGCCATTTTATTTTCATGATTAATGATTGCTTTGGAACTCCAAACAACTCCACTGATATCTAACATATGTATCTAGAAAAAAAAAAATACACATGCACAAGTTAGACCTGGAGTTGGCTGCTTATACACTGGCTTCCATTCCAAATTCTCACCTTACTAGCACCACTGCTATTGTAAGCTCACTGCAGTTATAACTAATACACTTGATCTAATACTCTTGTATAGACTAAGACCATAATTCTTCTCTGTAAACACCTTATCTCAAACAGCTACACTGAAAAGAACACAAAACATCCTAGTAAGATTCTGATGCTAGGCAGTGTAGGATCTGCAACTTCCTGTAAGCCATAGACCTATGCACCACTGTCTTCTGCACGGAGCAGAAATCTCAAGCTACTGGAACTCCTTTATTTTCTGAACAGCAGAGTAAAAAATGAATAACGGATAGATGAAATTGGAAGTTTTAAGCAGACAGAGTCTTTGAAAGTCATAATAGGGCACATTATCTGCCTTTAGTTAGTGACCTCACTTTCAAGAGAAACAGAATAAAGGCACGATGGTGGCCAATCAAGGCTCCTAACGTAAAATTAGGAAGTGTTATAAAAAGCAATGAAAAATACACATGAAAAATAGCAAAATGACAATGAGATTTTAGAATAGTATTTAAAGGGCATCACAGTTCCAAAGTCATTCACAAATATACCTTTCCTTGCCCAAGAAATGCCTCAGAAGTATTCTGCACAATTTGGAGGTTAGAAAATCTGTACACACTACCAGGACAAGAACATCATGCAGCCAAAACAAATGAATTTAAAGTCCAGAAGCTGTTTCAGGAGAAAGAACAAAAAAAAAATTTAACCTAGCAACACGCAGAACTAAACACTTCATTTTGCAAGTCTCAAAGCAAAGTAGCTTTGTCAGGTCTATCAGGCCATTTGTCTAAAATGATACTTAGCATCTTTAAGCATTATTCCCAAAGAAGGTATTTAGTCACTCCAAGCCTCCAAACCTCACTTCTGCATCAGAGGAGAAAAAAGTACAGCAGAAACCTGGTTCACAGAGTCTACTTTGCACAACTGCTTTATTTTCCCTTGACTCCTGCAGGAAAGAATTTGAATATCCCGATATACGCATCAGTTACTCAGGGTTGGGAGAAGAGGGAGAATGAGATATGAAAGAAGGCCTTTTCCCCAGAGATTAGATATAGGTTTGGTTGGAGTGCAGGGAAGTTGGAGAGTAAGGAATTGCCATCTTCCCATAGTTCAGGAGCAACTTCATAAACAAAAGCACTGAATTTGTATTCTGACAAATTCCCGGACAAACCAACTTTTTAGCAATAAGTCAGGTTCCTGGATCAATACAAAATCAAAGTAAACTACATCTTTAAAAACATGCTCAATAGCCCTTTTCCCTTTGTCTATAAACTTCATTACTTCAGACAGCAATAGCAACAGGATCTCAGCACAATGCACGTAGGATGATGCAGACAGCTTCCCAGGGTCAGTCTTCATGTGTACATATTACCACAACATAAGGTAGATGCACGAACAAAATTGCATTTTGGTTGTTCCCCATTCCCAGAATTGGGCCTGTATGTAGTGTCTGGTCAAGGTATTGTTTATGCTAAGAAACTGAAGTAACAGCCAGTCCTTCAACTTCTCAAGGGAGGTTCAGATTTAAACTCTCAAGGGATTTAAATTCTCAACCGCTGTAAACAGAAAATGCTATGAAATATGAAGTCAAACAGGAAGGAAGGAAGTCTCTAGTTCTAGTAATTGAGTCTTCCTAATGAAGTTACTGTATAAAACTCTCAGGGGTGCACCTTCTGTTTTTATTCTTCTAAATGTAAATAGCCAAATTCAGCCTTTAGAGTAAAGAAAACATGATTTCTTTCAGCAAAGAAAAGTGGAAGTTGACTTTTAAAACAAAAAAAGAAGTGGTAGAAAATCATTTGCTAAAAAAAGATTTTTACTCTTGCAAACAGTTTTACTAAAGCAGATATTTATCCTGGTATTTTAAGGGGATCAAAGGTCATATGCCATCCTTATTATCAAGTTCAGAAAGTAAGATATGGCTGAAATATGAATATACAGCAGTCATCTCAGAAGCAGAATACTCCATGTGACATGGAAAATAGCTGCTGAACAGAATTGACACATGCAGCAGCACTTTCCTCAGACACACTAGTACACTGAAGTGAGAGGTGGCTTTGGTAAACGGAGCTAGTATCAAGGAAGACAGGCAGGCATTTAGGGGCTTTGGAGGCACAAAGCAAACTAGGGTCTATAGAAGACTAGTTCAAAACTTTTTGAATCATAACAAAATGTAATTTTCACATTCAAAGTAGGTTAAATCCATAGCCTTCTACAGACTACTCGGATCGCTGAGTGTGTTAACAGCATATAGAAGAATCAAAAATGAGCCAGATACATTCCACACCCTTCTCAATCAGATGTCTATCATCTATACATGTGCTTGTCATAGATACTCATCTGCCTTCACCTCTGGGCAATTAGCTATTTCAGTCATCGGGTATGGCTTCAACTGATTAGCTTAATCTAATCCAGCCGAACAGAAATAAGCAGAGAACATCTTGGAATTCTCAGAGCACCTGAAATGGTTTAATGGTCTGTCTCATTCCCACAAATGGGCCACCAGGGTTGACAGACCTTCTTTGAAACTTACCTGCATAATTGCACATTGTTAGATGACTTTGGGCACATATACACAGAGAGAGAAGTTCAGCTACATTGGTAACGTTCAGGTTCGGATCCCCTGATCATTTCTGTCAAGTATGTTAATGACTTTGGGTCCATTGGGTGGTGTGAACCATTCCTCTAAGAAATGCCAACAAAACACACCACGTTTAAATGTTGTTCTAAGGATTATTGACTCCAGGAACAGCTCTTGTAAGTCAAAATGGATGGGAATGCATTAGGCTTGACCCTCTGCATTCTACACAGGTCTCCAACTCAATCCAGCTGGCACTGTGCTCTCACATTCCCCCTGAACATTCCTCTCACACAACGCTACTCCAGTAGTCGCAACATATTGATTCATATAATTGGAACTTTAAAAGACAAAAAAAAATGTTTTCTTCCCTGTCTTGGTAACCATATATGACTCAGACCTGGGCAAAAGCTGTGGATGGGCCCAGTCCACCACAAAAGTGTTTAGCCCTGAAGAGCATGGACATAAATCACTTTGCTCCATTTAAATTCAGGATCAGAGATGGCCCCTGTGGCAGCAACTTTGCAAGTGCACACAGAAAGCCACAAACATCCATGTCCCCGGTCCACATACATTGAACACTACCTATGGCAGAACAGAGACACACCTGTGGCTCAAAGAGAGAGTGTCATAATTCAAAGATTTGCACTTCTATTCTAAACTTCTATGGCAGAATTTTAAGACACCTTGTATACCTTAGGTAACATTCTGCCCTAGGAAGCGCACTGCACATTGATTTTGACATTGATTTGACATTGATTTCCCAGAGAACAGGGCTTCACTCAGTCTTTCAGCCAGTTTTTTGCTGATGATGATGATTAACCAGGCAGTGATTCCAGAGAATTAAGAAACTCATTACAGAGTAAAATAATTCTACTTGTTTTTCTAGCCCTTGATAGGGAAGAACATGAAGAACTCACTACTAAGTCAAACCTTAAAAATGGTCATTACAAAAAAATAGTAGAATTGTAAGTTATGGGCAAAATTTACTGCTCAAGTTGTAATACAAAAGTAATCAGATAATTGTTCAGTACATCACCTGATTCAACAAGCTATAAACAGCTTTGCAGCTTGTGTCATGTGTGGGTTACCCTTAAGTAACCCACTAAAAATGAAATGGTCAGTGCCAAATGAAAATACGCTAACCATGTCAGTGATCTGATCTGGCAGGGGAAAGCCTCCTCCAGCCCTTAAGCTATGACAATCTTGCTTGAAAAACAGCACACCTTGAGGTATTGCACCAAGGAGTAATACAATTTTCTTTTACATTATATATTTCAGTTCATGCTGAGGACAGTTGAAGCTAATATTAAGGCAAAAACTTGGCCTCCTCACATTCCTGTTTCTTTGGTCTAAATTGTACCTAATGAAATCTAACTGGTCTAAAGCTTTAGCACAGATATTCCATTAGTTTGAGAAAAACATAGTTATTGCCCTTCAAGAAATCACATAAAAGCAAAAATTGCTTGAATCTTAATGAAGGTATAAAAGGCCACAAAAAGAAATAAAAGACTGTTTAATAAAAATCTAAAATGTACTGGTAAAGGCATGAATTCAAGCCTTGATAAGCTCTGTAATTACATATTAGGTAAAGACCAAAGCATCAAAACTAAGCAATACCAGTTTGTACACCAGCAGTATGCTTTAATGAATCCCTAGAGCTACTGTTTCAAATATCAGCAGTATACACAAATACTTTTTATTATTATTATTTGATTTTTAGTGTACGCACTCAACTGGTGCTGTGTTTCTAGATAGTGGAAAAATGTGCAAGATGATGCTGAACAAGGCACTTCAGCCTTCCATTAATGTTGTAAGTGACACAATAGTTGCAAGTAACGAAAGGAAATCAGTAAATGGCTAGCAGCTTCTTTTCTTACTCACATTTCCTTTACATTTACACATGCTTAAGATTCACATATTTCTGCTTCTCACCTGTTCCTCCACGTGTTCTCCTAAAATTGAAAGTGAGTTTTCAATATTTCCAAAGCTACCACCTTTATTTCATACATTTGCCCTACTACTGTACACTCCCTACCAAATGTCCTTCCAAGTGAGAACATTCAAAAATAAATGTTAACAGAACTTCTGATCGTGATTGTATTATTTTAACCAACACTGATTCTTTTTTCTTTTACTTTTTCCCCTAAACCTATATTTAGCTTAACTATTCTAAACCTTTCCCTTCTCCCATATTCCCACATACTACAAGATATTTCTTTATATTCTTTAACTGGATGCCCTAATATCATCTAATGCCTCTTTCTTTGTTTTTCCATAATCCTAACAGTTTGTTGTATTGACAGTTTTACCTGGCTGCTTGACATGCCACAGCAAGAGATCAGTGCACGTGATAACATTTTCTACAATATCTACTTACAAACAACTTCATAAGGCCTGTTTTGTTAATAAGTCTAACAAGACTTTATAAACACAGCTAGTATTCCTGACATCCAAACTCTAATCCTTACGGTAATTCAGTATTACATTACACTACTAGCTCTTACGAAGACAAGAGATCAAATTCTAGAGGACATAACCCCTGTACTAATCACAGAGGTAAGCAGAGTACCACTGAAGACATTTAATAGCAAAAAAAAAATATCTAATCTAGTGGTACTGCCCTTATTCTGAGCTGATGTGATTGTGTGCACACGCAGTCTATTGCAAAAGGAGCAGCCAGCACACCAAGGACAGCTTTCAGACTGTGGCACAAATGTCTCTGTAGCAACGGCAACTACAAGGAAGCACTGCTAACAAGTTACCCACAGCTGATACCATGGTTAACTTTGCAGAGAAAGCACAAAAGATTGAAGACATTACTTTCACTTCTCTACTGCCACTGCTTTCAACAGAATTAGAGAAGTCTAGGGCACGGCTCCAATATAAAACCCACTCACAAGCAGTGTTCTGAAAGAATGAGATCCCAAAGCATCATCAGAAAAGTCAAGCACAATACTAAGTTCTCACATGTACTAGAGCAACTGAAGGAAAGGTGTCTGAAACAGACAAGTGCACAAATGTCTGGAAACTTGGCTGCTATCACTCACCTATTACCCTGAGACTGCCAGAAAAACATATACATCCTGCTAATCGCTCAGAGAAATTCAGAGTATTTTGCCAAGTCTGAATTTTTCAGTTGACAGTCAAGTTGGTACCAGGAAGAACGTAAATATATTTTCAAGACCTCTTAAAAATTCTTCCTAATGGGAGATAAATAGTACCACAAGCTTTCATGGCCTATGAATTTAATATTTAAATGCATTCATCACCTGTGCATAGCACAAGGATCTTACCCACATGTTGTACAAAGACGCATATACCAATAAAAAGCTTTTTGGAGTTCTTTTAATGTATGCTACCTATTTAATGGGTTATTTTTAGCATGCCTAGAGACACTGTACAGATAGTTATGCACCCTATGTGCTTTCCCAACGGGGGGAAAAAGAAAGAAAAAGTGTTCTAGCAAAGACTTATTACTTATTCTCTACTTGTATAACATTTATTCTGTATCCTGTGGCCAATGAAATCCTAGCACAAGATAGTCCAATGAGTTAGGGTAGTTATAAAGTATTCTATTGATAGGGAAAATTCCCTAACTTTCCACTATTAATTTAGAAGAGAAGCACAAAATATACTCCAGTGTAAATTATCTTAAACATCCCGGATTATTTTTTTTTGGCCAAATACTTCTTTTGTGTCCTCATTAGGTTGTTTTTTCCCCTCCTATTCTCCACAGATCAACAGGAAATATTCAATTTCACCATCTGAGACCTTGATATGGGAAAAACCCTACCACTGATGAATTTCATGTTGAAAATATAGCACACATTCCTCCTTTAAGTTAATGTCTCTCAGTTTTCAATACAGGAAAAAAAAAATAAAAATCTTGTCTTCCATGATATGATGAGCTATCTCAACAACCATTTAGAGAAGAACTGCCATAAACTTTTTTTTACAAGTACAATAATAAGAAGCCTCCACTACTAAATTATCAATTCATCCAGAGACAGACAGATGAAAGAGGTAGCATTTTCACTCATATAACTTCACAAGTTTATTAGTTCTAATATCTTTTATTATCATTCTACTTTATGGAAGGCTTTTTTTTTTTTTTTCAGTCAGTTTTCCTTACAAGGAGTACAAGAATTTTATACATTCACAATGCCTCATAATAATAATAATAATAATAATAATAAAAGGCCTTCCTGCAGCTTGGAAAATGAATGGAAGGACAGGTTAGATACCTGTCTTGCAGACTGACCACTTCATATTGGTGTACCTTCATAGTTCTTTGATGTTTAGCATCTACGCAAGCTGACCTGAATTCTTTGTAAGGTATCGATTCCAGAGGACCTAGTGCTCACCTTTGTACCTGTGAAGCATCCCTGTATTGCCACAAGCAAATAAACTTACCAATATTATGTCTAAAGAATGCAAATAAATACCAATAACTAGTACTTCAGAATAAAAATATATTTGCAACTTACTTCTTTCAGAGTGAAATATAGTTATGTCCCCAAGGGAACCGTAATTTTCCAATCTGCCCATATCCCAGTACTAGCCTATATTCATTCACCTTTTGGAATTATTGACAAGTGCTTTGTAGGAATCCAACCCCTCACCCCCAACTGCCATCTTTAACATCTTCAGTTACTTCTGATAGCTTTTTGTATAGGTACTGATACAAATTTGGAATGAAATAAGATCAACAGAAGACATATGCATATCTTATCTAAGGATCAAGACTTTAGGAAAGAAAAGTTAGAATTTACTGAAGGGAAAATCCTGTTGCTGTCTTCAATTATCTATTGGAAGCACACAGAGAAGATGGAGGTGGACTTCTCTCACTAGCATGCAGCAAAAGGACAAGAAGCAATGGAAAAAGCCACATGAATTACTGATAGCCTAGTTTTAATGCAAGAATTTAACACAAGAATCCTGTGCATCTTGACTAATCAACCTTGTTTTTCGGACCATCTTGTGACCTTTCAGCAAGTATTAAAAAAGTAACCTTTTTTAATGTCTTCACTGTTAACACCTCCTTTGTGAATGTCCGATTTAAAGATTAACCAAAAAAAGAAAGAAAGAAAGAAAGAAAGAAAGAAAGAAAGAAAGAAAGAAAGAAAGAAAGAAAGAAAGAAAGAAAGAAAGAAAGAAAGAAAGAAAGAAAATATGACTGAAAGTTTGAAAGTTTTGTTGTTTTACCTGCACACACTGAAATGACAAAAATATTCATAGAATGAACTGTTGCTTTTTGGTGTTAAATAAAGCTTGCTTTTCCCATATCAGCATCAGTTGGCCTTGTGTTTTTTTTTAAACACACATACTATATTTTGTGAAGTTTGAAGCATTGCACAGAAGAGTAAAACTCAGTTTGCCTCTAAATTTGCTGTGCTTCATAGCTTTTAAAGGGAGGATTTCACACCCAAATTTGCTCACTATTCTGTGGTTGCCACCCAGCACAATTTAACCTGAATATATCTGTTGAAAAATAAAAGGCATCTGTTGTTTTGTCATTGTTATAGCAAAGGGCTGGCAAGTAAAATAGAGACTGCAGCATTCAAAGACATTCTTCTAGACCTTTTTGTTGTTGTTGATATTGTTTGGTTTACATTATGGATTTTTCTTTTGTTTTGTTCTAAATATATATATATACACATATACTGCTAGCTTATTTCTGGGCTGTCTTACTTCCTATATCACTTACTAAAGACTATCATTATTAGAATTACCACTGTCATTCAAAGCATGGAAACATATACCCTTACAAAATAGTGTCATTCTAAATACTGTGTAGAATGACTTCCCCTTAAAGACCAAAGTGCGTAGACATGAATATGTTCGTTTTTCTCCCTTTTAACTCAGAGGCATTGACAAGAAGATATAATCAGAGCTAGCCCCTTGCAAGTCCCCTTTTTATTAGTATACAAAAGGCAATGACCAGAAAACACCCTATTTTGTAAAAGATGGTAGACTAGAACAGGCTTCATATTATCAAGTCACATAAATACACTTAAATAACGGAAAGTTACTTATTATGAAACATATACTTTTACTACTTCTAAGTTCAGTGCACTGTATCTAGACTTCCCTATCTTCCTATAAATGCTTAATTAGGGTGCATACTTGCAATGGCTTCAGACCATTGCAGTGTCATTAAACATCATTACATCTTTGTTTCTTTGTTTTTCAGTTCTGTTCATATAGGACAAGGACAATTAGCTGTAGACAGAGTAAGTTTTAATAGAGGCAGCAACATAGGAAACAGCACAGCAGAGTACTTGCAGAGTGACAGATATTTTCCTCACCTATCAACACAGCAGTATGCTAAACTTTTTAATTATCATTACCCCGTTCTGGGTGAAATTTTAACCAAAGTTTAAAAAAAAAATAAAAATAAAAACCTTATCTTCAACTATTTCTGTTTGTAGCATGGCTTGAAAGTAATGAAGAAAGTCATGACAATGCTTTAAGTAATGTTTTTTCAAGGGACACATTATTTAAAATTACTAAGACAGTTTTATCATTTAATACAAAACCATTGGTAACTACCTAGTCATACTGGAAATTCACAAAGATAATACAATATCTGTATAAAAACTAATCCTTCACAGATTTCTCATTTTATATGGTTATAATACGTACTTTTTAACTTAAGTGTACTTAAATGACACTGGTAACAGTCACGTAGTAGCTAAAGCCTTTTATCCCTCTGCTCTTGATCACCTTTCAACTTAATAAGCAGTCATAAAAATATAGGCCATGGGCTATTGCCCTCCAAACATATCCCTCCATATCCTCCCATGAAGAACACAGTGTATTTTTTGGCACTGTATCAAAGGCCAAGATGCTTCCTCAAACAAAGAGAGATTGATAACATGCAAACTGAACACCGCTGGGATGCATACAATTTCCTCAGATAACACAGTTGGACTTTAAACCTCCACCACAATTACTGAATTTTCCCTAATTCCTTAAGGGGGGAAAAAAGTCTGGATAACTCAACCCAGTGCTACGTCATTCATTAACCATGCTACTGTGGCTACATGCCCCAAAACCCTAACAATGCCCTCACAGAAAATAATACTATTTTTCCTTAAAATAACAAGCCACCTTAGATCTGTGTGCACTTCCATTGAATCAGTTAGAGCTAAGCCAATGCCGAATAAGACCCACCATACACCACTGACTTAAAACAGACTGTTTTATGTGCTATAGCTGCTGATTTCATGACGATGCTTTGCCAAGTAACCAACTTGGAAAAAAATCAAAATTGTCTTTAGTCACAGTTTCAGTTAAATTACATTATTCTACAGAACATGCTCACAACAAACTATCAGACACTATCCCAGTGAATTCAAGGTACAGCTACTCAAACACAGCCATTGCCAGATAAGTAAGCTAATTTGAACTTCTCATGCATACACACAGCCTAAAAACAAAACTTTTCCTTGAATAGAGACATGTTGCCACATGCAGACACAAAAGACAAAATGATATAGCTTTCCTAGAACAGGTCTTTCCTTTCAACTGTAAACATCTATAATTTGAATTTAACAGAATGTATTTTTGTAACAGTTTCATAAATTTGTACCGTGATGGAAGACAGTCCAAAATTTCCAAGTCCTTCTCTCTGCAAGCTGTTAAGTCTTAAGGCACTATTGAAGGTAACAGTATGGGAATAAGGAGATGAGCAGAAATCAAAATTGTTATCAGGACTTATATCCAAAAATATATAAAAGGGGATGAAAAAGAGCAGATACTTTTGACCTGTATCAGTAAAGGATACTAAAACACATTTGCTTAAGTATATCAATATCTCAATCCTGTTATATCAACAGGATTGCACGAATACTTACAGCTAACATCTGCTGACCTGTTTTGCAATTCTAGATGTTGATAAGAACACTCATAATGTTTTAAAATTAATTTTTGTTTCTAGCATATAAATGACAAGTCAGATGGATAGGTTGAACATAAAAAATTCAAATATTTTCACTTCAATTTTTCACCTGTTAACCAACTCTGAAACAAGATTAAAATTTAATTTCTCTAGGTTGCACACACACAATAACAAAATCTACTCAAAAAAAATCTTTTTCAAGGAACAGAGAATCCTGTGTTTTAACAGCAACACAGAATAGCCACTTTATTTAGGGAAAATTGTCTTGCAGCTAACTTTATTTTGTTAGCTCTCATTTCTCAGGCTATAGTTGCCAGACATCCTTCTGTTCCTCAAATGCTTGAAGCTCAATGGGGGTAAAAGTGCCAAAAGTGCGGGAGATAGACTTCTGGAGTAACTCCCTGCAGGGCCTCAAGGGGAGGTGCCGAGGTGAGACTCCCCAAATGGGGGCGGACCCCCTGCCCTGTCCCCGTCGGGCAGAGGGAGGGGATCTGGGAGCTCAGGAGGAATGGAAACAGGTCCCTGCTCGACATCGCAGGCGATGCTCTCCCCTTCCGGCCCCACCTTCCCAGGTGCCCTTACACAACAGGTTTGAGGCCCTAGAGATTGAGAGGCCGGTGTGTGAGGAAGAGGTAGCAAATGTTCCCAGGAGGATGCCTGGAGCGAGGAGGCCGACTCCGCGCCTCAGGACTGCCTCCACCAAAAAAGACAGGAGGGTTATTGTTGTTGGTGACTCGATTCTTAGGGGAACAGAGGGCCCTATTTGTCGGCCGGACCCTACCCGTAGGGAAGTCTGCTGTCTCCCTGGGGCCAGGGTCAGGGACGTTGCCAGGAAGCTTCCTAACCTGGTACGCCCCTCTGACTATTACCCCCTTTTGATAGTCCAGGCGGGCAGTGATAACATCGAAGAGAGAAGCCTCAAGGCTATCAAAAGAGACTTTAGGGGGCTGGGTCGGTTAGTGGATGGAGCGGGAGTGCAGGTGGTGTTTTCGTCCATCCCTATGGTGGCAGGGAGGAGTTCAGAGAGGACACGGAAAGCCCACCTGTTAAACACGTGGCTCCGGGGCTGGTGCCAACGCAGAAATCTTGGGTTTTTTGACCATGGGGCACTTTACTCAGCACCTGGCCTGATGGCCGCAGACGGGTCCCTATCTTTTAGGGGAGAAAGGATCCTGGGCCAGGAACTGGCAGGGCTCATTGAGAGGGCTTTAAACTAGGTAGGAAGGGGGATGGGGCTGAGGCTAGGATTGTTGGGGCTGTGCCAGGGGGAACAATGGCAAGGCCGGAGGATAAGGCAATGGCCCAGCTGAAGTGCATCTACACCAATGCACGCAGCATGGGTAACAAACAGGAGGAGCTGGAAGCCATCGTGCGGCAGGCAGGCTACGACTTGGTTGCCATCACGGAGACGTGGTGGGACCAGTCTCATGACTGGAGTGCTGCAATGCCTGGCTATAAGCTCTATAGAAGGGACAGGCAGCATAGAAGGGGTGGTGGTGTGGCTCTCTATATTAGAGAGTCTTTCGAGGTTGTAGAACTCGAGGTTGGGAATGACAAGGTCGAGTCCCTTTGGGTTAGGATCGGCAGGGACAACAAGGCTAGTGTCCTGGTCGGGGTCTGCTATAGACCGCCGAACCAGGATGAGGAGACGGATGAGGAATTCTACAGGCAGCTGACAGAGGTTGCAAAATCATCAGCTCTTGTACTCGTGGGGGACTTCAACTTCCCTGACATATCCTGGAAGCACAACACAGCCCTGAGAAAGCAGTCTAGGAGGTTTCTGGAGAGCGTGGAAGATAGCTTCCTGACGCAGCTGGTTAGTGAGCCTACCAGGGGAGGTGCCCCGCTAGACCTTCTCTTCACAAACAGAGAAGGACTGGTGGAGGACGTGATCGTCGGGAGCTGTCTAGGGCAGAGTGACCACGCAATGGTGGAGTTCACTATTCTTGGCGAGGCCAGGAAGGGGACCAGTAAAACCGCTGTATTGGACTTTCGGAGGGCTGACTTTGAGCTGCTCAGGACACTGGTTGGTGGAGTCCCTTGGGAGGCGGTTCTGAAGGGCAGAGGGGTCCAGGAAGGCTGGGCGCTCTTCAAGAGGGAAGTCTTAATGGCGCAGGAACGGTCTGTTCCCACGTGCCCAAAGACGAGCTGGCGGGGAAGAAGACCGGCCTGGCTCAACAGAGAATTGTGGCTTGATCTTAGGAGGAAAAAGAGGGTTTATAAGCTTTGGAAAAGTGGGCAGGCCACTAAGGAGGACTTTAAAGAAGTAGCGAGGCTGTGCAGGGGACAAAATAAGGAAGGCCAAAGCTCATCTGGAGCTCAATCTGGCTACTGCCGTTAAAGATAACAAAAAACGTTTCTATAAATACATCAACACAAAAAGGAGGACTAAGGAGAATCTCCATCCTTTACTGGATGCAGGGGGAAACTTAGTTACAAGAGATGAGGAAAAGGCGGAGGTGCTCAATGCCTTCTTTGCCTCAGTCTTTAGCGGCAATACCGGTTGTTCTCTGGATACTCAGTACCCTGAGCTGGTGGAAGGGGATGGGGAGCAGGATGTGGCCCTCATTATCCATGAAGAACTGGTTGGTGACCTACTACGGCACTTAGATGTGCACAAGTCAATGGGGCCGGATGGGATCCACCCAAGGGTACTGAGAGAACTGGCAGAGGAGCTGGCCAAGCCGCTGTCCATCATTTATCAACAGTCCTGGCTATCGGGGGAGGTCCCAATCGACTGGCGGCTAGCAAACGTGACGCCCATCTACAAGAAGGGCCGGAGGGCTGACCCAGGAAAACTACAGGCCTGTCAGTTTGACCTCAGTGCCAGGAAAGCTCATGGAGCAGATCCTCCTGAGAGTCATCATGCAGCACTTGAAGGGGAAGCAGGCGATCAGGCCCAGTCAGCATGGCTTTATGAAAGGCAGGTCATGCCTGACGAACCTGATCTCCTTCTATGGACAGAGTGACGCGCTGGGTGGATGAGGGAAAGGCTGTGGATGTGGTCTACCTTGACTTCAGCAAGGCTTTTGACACCGTCTCCCACAGCATTCTCCTCAAGAAACTGGCTGCTCTTGGCTTGGACTGGCGCACGCTTCGTTGGGTTAGAAACTGGCTGGATAGCCGGGGCCCAAAGAGTCGTGGTGAATGGAGCCAAGTCCAGTTGGAGGCCAGTCACTAGTGGCGTCCCCCAGGGCTCGGTGCTGGGGCCGGTCCTCTTTAATATCTTCATCGATGATCTGGACGAGGGCATCGAGTGCACCCTCAGTAAGTTCGCAGATGACACCAAGTTAGGTGCGTGTGTCGATCTGCTTGAGGGTAGGAAAGCTCTGCAGGAGGATCTGGATAGGCTGCACCGATGGGCTGAGGTCAACTGCATGAAGTTTAACAAGGCCAAGTGCCGGGTCCTGCACCTGGGGCGCAATAACCCCAAGCAGAGCTACAGGCTGGGAGAGGAATGGTTGGAAAGCTGCCAGGCAGAGAAGGACCTGGGAGTGATGGTGGACAGTCGGCTGAATATGAGCCAGCAGTGTGCTCAGGTGGCCAAGAAGGCCAACGGCATCCTGGCTTGTATTAGGAACAGCGTGACCAGCAGGGCTAGGGAGGTGATCGTCCCCCTGTACTCAGCTCTGGTGAGGCCGCACCTCGAGTACTGTGTTCAGTTTTTGGGCCCCTCGCTACAAGAAGGACATCGAGGTGCTTGAGCGGGTGCAGAGAAGGGCGACGAAGCTGGTGAGGGGCCTGGAGAACAAGTCCTACGAGGAGCGGCTGAGGGAGCTGGGCTTGTTCAGCCTGGAGAAGAGGAGGCTCAGGGGCGACCTTATCGCTCTTTTTAGGTACCTCAAGGGAGGCTGTAGCGAGGTGGGGGTTGGCCTGTTCTCCCACGTGCCTGGTGACAGGACGAGGGGGAATGGGCTTAAGTTGAGCCAGGGGAGTTTTAGGCTAGATGTTAGGAAGAACTTCTTCACTGAAAGGGTTGTGAGGCATTGGAACAGGCTGCCCAGGGAAGTGGTGGAGTCACCATCCCTGGAAGTCTTCAAAAGACGTTTAGATGTAGAGCTTAGGGATATGGTTTAGTGGAGGGCTGTTAGCGTTAGGTTGGAGGTTGGACTCGATGACCTTGAGGTCTCTTCCAACCTAGAAAATTCTGTGATTCTGTGATTCTGTAATAATGGGTACTGAATAATGCCTGAAATTCTAGGAGCAGTAATGGGACTAAGGCAAGACATTCCCTGCTGTACTGCTGTGAAAGTATGCTTCAGTAAGTTGCTGCATGTTGTTATTAGAGCTTTCTTAATAAATGTCATCAGTA
Organism: Aythya fuligula; assembly: GCF_009819795.1. Taxonomy (NCBI): domain Eukaryota; kingdom Metazoa; phylum Chordata; class Aves; order Anseriformes; family Anatidae; genus Aythya; species Aythya fuligula. The sequence continues at coordinate 40,796,548 of NC_045562.1, forward strand.
GACATACAAAAGTGCTAAGTTATTTAATTTAACATTCCATTTCAGGTAATTCATTTTATTTGTTGTTATTGCCTTTTATCTATAACAGTGACAGACAAAGCAGTCATTTATGTGATTTAGACACTTAGACATCTCATTTTTGCACTACCTGCTCCAAGAAGAGGCAAAGAATTACATGCAATGTTGACAATTTACATTCAGCAGAGCCACTGTGTGACATCTCAATCTGTTGTGATATATCATACAGTTAACACTGCAGGACACTTTAAAATTATCCTACTTTCCTTCATAACATCATGTGGGGAGGCACACATGCTGGTTTTTTAAGTTCTTGCACCTCCTCGCCCTACAGCCCTCTGCTGAGTAAAAATATCTGTCAGTCTACAGATTTCACCATCATCTGCTTTCAACATATTGATTTCCCCAGAGACCTAAGTCGATTGATTTTTTTTTAAGCTACCTCTTCAATGGAGATGCTAAACTAGCAGCAAAACTAGATACTTTCAAGCTACTATCCTATGTAAAACTCTCTACACTGTACTGTTTCATTTATGCTAACTCAATAGGCTCCTCTTTTCCAAAACAATCTTAATACATTACACTAGATCATCTTCTGGATATGTTATAGTAAGTCATCAGAAACCAAAGAATAACATTAGAGAAACAGACCTGCTAAACAGACTTGTAGTAGACTACCTGTTTTTTCCCAACACTAGTAACTACCTGTGAATATTCTTCACGTATTTAGTTCAAAAATTTTCTTTCTTTTTGATTTAACACCACACAGTCATCTAGGCAGTATCAATAAGATAACTTGAATACATGGCATTCACTCAGGAATTGAGAGATATTTCTCATTCCACCCTGCTCAGCATGCATCATCTTATCACATCCAGAACTCAATTAAGAATTCAATGTACAGCTCTAGAAGTGAAAAAATAGTCGTGTAAAGAAGGTAACTTTATAAAAATGCTGTAGATCAATATAGTAGACAATTTCTCTCAAGGAAATGTTGTGAAGTTTTATGAGCAGATACAAATGAACAGTCAGTGGAACCATAAGGAGCTGTAAGAGACCTATCTATTTTCAGCTTCCTTCCACTGCATTTTAATAAATGTTTTGAGTTCAGGAAATATAAATAGAAGTGGAATTGCAATTTTAAAAATATGTACATATATATTCCAAGTAAAGTTTGACAGCAAAAATCTTGACAGAATGCTATATTGCTAGACCAGAACATTTTCTCATACACACGAATTAGTTTGTGACCCTATCACCAAAAACATGAAAGTTCATACTCTATTTTTGACAGTACCTTTTACAGCAAGACATGTTAGCCAATCCATCTCTGGATTCTGATTTCACTCATATGAGTTTCAAAGTGCTATTAAGCAATATTAAACATCCCTAAATGAAAGAGCTGATAAAAGATGACAACACAGGCACATGTAAAAAACACATTCTCAGCATTGAAATGTTGGTCAATTTCCAACTTTTCTGTAGGATTACTGTAGAGCACTGAGGGTCTTAATGCTATTTAAGGAGTCAAGTACTCAAGAGCAATCACAGACCACCAAAAATGTAATTTTAGGCAGCTACTGTGCATGCTGTAGCCAGCTACTTTAACGCAACATAATAAACCAATGGCAAGCATACTTCTTGACAGATCTCTGCAAGAGCTGTATGAATGGGAGTCCATTCTTTGACAACTGGAGAAAAGCATGAGAATAAAGAAAAAATTAAAAGGTAGGTAATGCACTTCGTGGTACAGAAATATTACCACTCTTCAAAACAGATATTCAAGATCTAGTCTCTGCATTGCTGAGAGAAAACAAGTCATTAGTGTAAATTATTAGCTGTTTTACAGGTGTAAGTTATTAAGAGATCAATATGTACAGTACATTTTACTATTGACAAAGCTGTTTATCTTTTCAGTCACAAAATACTATGAGGTAGTATTGAATCAAGTGTGTCATTTACAATCCAGCAGACATCTATGCAATAGAAGTCCAGTACAATATATTAAGTGCCAACAACTCACTGACTACTACCAACACTTACTCAATGACTGGATACATGACCTGGAATTCACAGTCTTAAAGACTCTTTACTAACGATTACCATCTTTGATCTCCAGAAAATTATTATGATATATCTAGAGATGAGATTCATAAGAATTCTTACCCTCTTGGCAGAGATGCAGGTCTACTATTATGTTGTATCTTTTTGAAAAATAAAATAACACAGAACAAACCAAAAGTAATGTTAAGATCTCAGCAAAATACATTGATCCAAGTGAGAACCATCCGTATTCAGAAGAGCATGAAAGATTTCCCTGAGGATAAAATTCCACGAACACATTTTCAGCCTGCCATATGTATTCATTTCAGCATATTATACCATGAATTATTCTTTTATAATCCCTACTAGATCATTTGTTTTTCACTTAAGTCTCAAGCCTTCTGAAAGTGGCAAGTCTTTTCCCCATGTTTTTAAGTACTATTGAAACTATTTATTTTTAAGTACAGCATTAGTGGTTTAAGCTGTGCTATAGCTACAATGCAAAGCAAGAAGATTGATTCACTGAGTAGACTTGTTAAATTTGGGTTCATTTTTCATGTCCCATCTTAGCTGAAATACCTCATCTTCACTCAAGATATAGTTAGCTGATATCATTATATTTTGAATCTTGTCTTCCATATCATCACATACTAACAGAGAGCAGATATCTTGAAGTAATTAAAAACATCTGAGTTCAGAGGAGCAGCTCATTCCTCAGTATTTGCAAAACAAGGAAAGCATTAGGATGAATCAATGTTGTGTCATAAAATACTGTCCTTGCCTAAGTCTCCATTTACATGACTTATCTACACAACAGCCACAATGAAAGTCATGACTAACTTAAGATTCCACGTCAAGTCTTCGTAGGTAATGGGAGGCTTTCCTAAAACCCATAAAAGTCAGAGAAACCGCACACCTGAGAGACAGCAAAATACCAGAAAACTGAAGTCCTAAGAAATTGGTTTTGGAGTTTAAGTGAACTTTACCTAAGTAAGTCTAGTTTACATACACTACCAAAGACATTAGACACTTCTTCAGCAGGCAACTTGATTTCTACAGTACTGATTTTATTGTGGGAAACCTTATAGCCATCACCAAAATTTCCTTAGAGAAAGGAGAAGAGCTAGGCAGATTGGTTTGTGAAGGAACATTAGCTGTTACTGTTCTACTGAAGTAACAGTATTTATTATTAGCAAATTTGTAGACAGTTGTCTGCTGCAATTGCAATGATTGAAAGTCTCCAAACAAGTGAAAAGAAAGATTCAATGCTTTCTCTGACTGAATTGACTTCTACATACTTAAATGCCAAAATCTCTGGTTATTTTAAAGTCATCACCATACTAAACAATTCAGCGAGGAGACAACACTTTCCAGTGGTGAACTTTCCTAGAGAAATAGTCTTTGAAAAAACAAAAACACCTTACAGCAGTCTAGGGATGTCTCTACTATCAGTATTCAGCTGTCCTGTGATGAATGCTTCAAGACAGACTAGAAGAGCAAATTGTTCACTGTACTCTTCTTCACCAAGACTAGGAAATCACTTCATCTCTAAACAGACAATAATAAGAGGAACCAACACAAACATTTGTTGTATTACAGGCAGTTGACCAACTCCATACCCAGAGGAAACATACCTACACAATCTGTCAGTCCAGGCCTCAAGAAGTTTACTGTTTTTCACCCTGAAAAATGCTAAAACAGCTTAGTTGTGCATAATACCCCTATACCTCTGCAAGAGTAAACAGCCTCCTTTCACCAGAGAATGCAGCAAAACTTCCAGGCACAGGAGAGGTAGGAAAACACCTTTCTTTCTCAAATATGATCACTAACAGCACTTGGTAGCCCTTCTTTGGTTAGAAGCATTCATTAGTTTCACCTGATGGCCCTTTCTGTCCCACCAGAGCTATTTACCACTGGGTGAAACAGGTTATTTGCTTGAAACTAGATTGTAGTCTGTTCCTTTCTTTCTAGGCTTAGCGTACAGAATATGATCTATCAAAGGCAGATGCTTAAATTTCAAGTCTGAGTTTAGTAAATGTCCAAAGAATAGAAAAGAAGAAAAGTATTGTTTACTATGTAATGCAAGTTCTCACGAAGCTCTGTCCCCTCTGTACCAGCCAAGCATATGACTGTGCTGGGTCTGGCTGGGATGGAGTTAACTTTCCCTGCAGCAGCCCACACAGTGCTGTGCTCTGCACTTGTAGCTAGAACAGCACTGGTATCACACCAGTGTTTTGTTTTTTGCTGCACAACACTGGCACCGCATCAGGACTCCCTCCAAGCCCCCAAGAGCCAGCGGGCTGGGGGTAGGACATCACCAGGGCAGCTGACCTAAACTGACCATGCCATGTGGTGTCACACTCATCAATAAGAAGTGGAAAAGGGGAAGGAGAGAGGGAGGCTCTTGTGGTGGAAGCATCTGTCCTCTCAAACAACCGCTATGCATCTTGAGGCCCTGCTTCCCAGGACGCGGCCAAAACATCACTCATTGATGGGAAGTAGAGAGTAAATGTTTTTGTTTTTGTTTTTCCTCTATCTGTGCTTCCACACAGCCTTTGCTTTTTTATTTTCCTCTTTTTTATTATTATTTATTTTCCTCTTTTTTTTTCTCTCCCTTTTCCCTTTAATTAAATCATCCTTATCTCAAACCTTGAGCTCTTTGTGTCATATTTTCTCCCCCCTCCTCAAAGAGAAGGGGGAGTGAGAGAGCAACTGAGGTGGAGCTTGGCCACCCACCCAAGTAAAACCACCACAATGACTGTTAGAAGGTATGTTGCTATACATATCCTGGTCCAGGATATGTATAGCAACATTTCTTTCATTAATAGCCTTGTTCATTCCATGCAAAGCATACAGGCTCAGTGCCTCAGTCTGTTTGTAGCATTATTCATTAGACTTGTCTTAAAAATGCATATTATCGCCTCCGAGACCTTCTCCCTCTTTTTATTTATGTTCCTTCCTTCTGTTCAGGATTTACAATACCCAAGCATATATCCCTTTTTTTCCTGCTGTCACCATCATAAAACTTCTTGTAAATTTCTGTAAGCATAAAAAGTAATGTGTTTTGGTTTTTTTTTGTAAGTGTAAAAATTTTGTAAGATTTAAACTGGAAGCATATGTATATGGTGCATTGAGCATTCACTACAATTATGGCCATTGACTACATAGGAATGTACCAAGTGTGCTTTTAACAATAATCAACATAGCAAAATATGTAGAAGAACTTTTGATCAAAGTCCTAACGTTAATATTTTAATGTTAATGTAATGTGATTTTACCTGTGCAACCCTAATATTGCATTAAACATCTATGGCAGTTGGCTTAGTCTTTTCAGCCTTCTTAGAGCAAGCAACACTTCACATTTCAAATTTGAAGACAACACAGTGAGCTGAATGATCCTTTCCAATACATATATCTGGGGATTACCACTTCTGAGTAACTTCCTTAAGGGTTTTCTAGAGCCCAGTCAACACATACAGGGGAACCTAAGACAGCTGAACCATTGCTCTTCTGGGAAATACCATCCTGTAAGTGTGCAGGCAGCTCCCCTGTTTGATCTATAAGTACATGATGCCCAGAGCACTGCTACACCAAACAAATATTTTAATTGCACCCAACAGTGGAAACACTAGTACAGAACCTTCTGCTAGAACAAGGAGGCATTCTGCAATCCTGGTTGTTGTTATCCTTAGGAATATCTCCAAATAAAGCCATTAAAACAATTCAGTCCGCAAACAGTAAATTGATAGGGTTCAAAGAAAGATGTATTCTTTCTCGTATTTTGCTCACACTCTTCACCAGTAATTTCCAAGGTTTTTAAAAAGGTCCCTAGAACCCTATTAAACAGATCTCACTAGATTTAATCCATTCTGCATTACACAGGACATCTTTTGCAGAGACAAAGCCTGAAAATTGAGGTACTTACACCTAGCTTTACAAAGAGCTCCCTGCAGAGTAACTCCTGCAGTCACCCCAGAGCCTGAATAGAAGATAACTCTAATTAGGGGCCTAACAACACAGTCAGATATCTAACCTCAGATATCCCCTTGAAAAATACCATCTCTCTAAGAGCTCAATTCGGAAACCTGATCAGAGAAATTTGCTTTAAATCTGCCCTTAAAAAACATACCTAGCCTCTTTTACAGTGGGAAAGAGGTCACTAAGAAAGGTTGTCATTGATCATTCTCTTCCATGACACACTATCAACATCACAAATGCTATATGTTTCCTCACAAATTTCACACTCGTTATAGAACTTTTGGATTTTTATTCTTCAGTATAACTAGGGAAGAGATTACTCTGTCTGAGATCAGTGTAATTGCAGAGAACTTGGCAGGTTTGGTATCCTTTTCTTTCTTGTTAAATCACAGTTGTTAGCCTTAAGCTGGACAATCATGATTTGGCAACATGGTATCAGCAAAACCCACCTTTACACAGGTCTGGTAGAGCTTCTGTAGCTGGGCACTTATCAGATAGCTGTTCGTGCACCCTAACAACTAGCTTGATTTCTGTAAGCTATAGTGCCAGCTCTTTCCTTGGCTTGTCCACTACTCTTCTAGTGCACAAGCCATTTCTGCCTGCCATCTGTTTGTGTAAACGAGATTTTGCAGCACAGCTCCCCAGCCCTGCATGTTCAGACCTAATCTTCCAGACTCATCAACAAGGACGTCCTCCTCTGGTGCTGTGCTCTGGGTTATCAATTAATCATTTCAAAGACACATGACAGCTGAATCAAACAATAAATGAACTATGTGAAGGTTTAAAAAAAAAAAAAAAAAAAACACTACACTTTAAATAGTGCAAAAGAAGATACAACTAACCCAAGCAACAAAACACTTGCACACATCTCTTATTATGTTTAATACATGCTGTTAGCTATTTAATGTGAAACAAATAAAACTAGCCATATCCAGATGGCATTTAGCTGCCTGACTTCCAGTAAAATAAACAGGATTTAGGTATATGTGTGGTTTTGAGAAGCCAAACTATTTTAGGGCATCAAACATTTTATTTTTTTTCAAATTGGCTGTAAGTAACTTTAAAACAGAACATAGGCATAGCATTAATATTGGATTCTATATGGAGTAAAAGCCTGTAAAAGTTAAGTCAAACCTACAAAGATATTTTAGACATCTGGTTTCTACTGAGTCAAAGAAAGATAGGATCCTATATGATTTAGTGGATGATGATATAAGTACCTTTTAAGTACATGTTTTTTCAGAAGTACTTGTTTAGAAATTTGCCATTTTAGAAGCTTAGAGTTTATCACAGTAGAATAAATTGTATCTGAGAGCCTTGATGTAACAGGAAATGCCTCAATTTATTCTATAGTAGTGCAAATCCACCTTTGGGTATTACAAAAAGAAGAAAGCAAGACTGATTCATCTCATTAAATATCTTTGACTATGTGTTTTGTGTGGGGTTTCTGTAGCTCAAAATACTATTATATTGACAGCCTGAGTAAGATGTGTAAAATATACATACCTGTTAGACTGATATCCAGTAAAACTGTTTTAAAAGCTTAAAAATTCACTTTCACCATTTTACAAAAGTCAAAAGTCACAGTATTATCAGCAGTCTGGAAATTGTTTCACTAATGCTTAAGATTACTGGAAATGAGAATTTGAAAGGTATAAGAACTGCTCATCATTTTGAAGAATATGTGAAGATGAAAAATTTTGCCACATGGGGTAGCATTTTCATCAAAAAGTTGTATTTAATGGACTCAAGTTTGAAATGTTGAAATCATGAGATATCCTACTTTCACATTATTTCATGGCATCAAACATAATCACTTTCCTTGACTTGATGAATCTTATAGAATTACTGTCAAGCTATATTTGGCTGAGAGATCTGTTTATATGAAGCTGATTTGTAGTTTTGCTGCTAAGTAAAAAGATAAACCCATCTGCTGTCTTTCATCTCACCTTTTTATGAAAGCCTGCGAGATGATGCCTGTAGTAATTTTTTTTTTTCTAAATCTTTCTATAGCTGTTCCATTTTCAAATATCAAATGAGGGCTTTTCAGCACAGCACACTGAAGCTTCTCTCCACTGAGGTTATAAAGCATCATTAATTCTTAGCTCTAAAATCTACACATGCAAGATGGTCACATATTCTAATGCTCATCAGCCTCCTACTTCAAACCAAGGTTGTGATGCGAGAAATGTCAAGAGCAGGTTCTTACCATACTGAGTTACTTACTTTAACTTCATTCCAAAAAGCCTATTACTTAGAGCCAAAGAAGAAAGGCAGGAGGTTTCACTTCCTTAACACTCAACATTTTGAGTCCGTTTAATATTTGGAGGCTTGGATTTCTTAGTTGCCATATTTTTTTTTAAATTCCAGACTGACAAAGCTTTCAAATTAAGGTTGAACACACTCCAGTGCAAGTGGCACCCATTTGTTTTAGTATACCATGAAACGACCCCTGAGAAAATGAAAACGGACTCTAGTGAGACACCTAAAGCCATCTTTATCTGCAGCAGCTCAAACTTCTTACAAACAGCCAGAATTAAGGACCAGAATAAAAATAAACCTGAAACAGTCATCTGATTAGAGGACAAGATCTTTGCCTAGCACAGTAGCAGGCATACTGAGGCTGATTAGAAGCAAACAGAGCAGCCACCCAACTCTGCTAACTCTACCTGGTTGCCCCATCTAGCAAGAGACCTGGTAGCATTTATGGATCACAAAACAAGATCATTGCTCCTGGGTGCTCCCTATTTCCATGCTAATCCCCTAGTGCCACCTTGTACAGACAATGCTAAGTAGAAATTCCACCTTTGTTGTTCAAGGAGAATATACTAGCACTGATATAGCAGCACAATTTTTGTGAAACTTGGTTTTACATCACAGGATAAAGTTTATGCTAACATCTGGCAGTAGACTGCAGCTTAGAGGGCAGGAATTTAAGGTTTGGGGCTTCTTTTTTTTTCAAAGAAATACAGTAGGTTTGGGCATGTAGCCTTGAATTCACAGGAATCCCATCTCACTAAATACTGAAGCACTACAGAAAAAAAAAAAAAAAAAAATTATAGTCAAAAGTCAAAAATGCATACTTTGCATGATAAAGTGAAAGATTGCACCAGTGAAGCATAAGTCATCACCTGTTGACATTTAATTTAACAGAACATTAAGAACAAGAATGCTTATAACGCTAGAAGCTGATATCAAAAAAGCAGAGAATTTAAACATTTAGGAAGGCGACAATATAGTGAAAGAGAAAAATAATTACAGTGACTTCCATTCAAAGAAGTGACACTATGCACAACTGCAGTGGCACTACATGTATGTATTAGAAGGGATATATCAACAAGCCTACTGCACTGATTCACACCTTTGTGACCCTAGCTACCTGTTCTGGGGAGGGACAAGCAGCCCCTTCACCCTCCAGTGCACTCTTCCCCCAAAAAGGCCCTTGGACAGGCAACGTTTCAGGCTGGTTTTGGACAGAATGGCTGACTTACCCCCTTGACTGGAGGTAGCTGTTTAAGCCATGATACTATTGCAATAAAAAGACTAGTGCTCTCTGACAACAGCAATACAGATCTATGGTGACTTTTGAAACTTGGAAGTCCCACTAACCTTACAAGGCACTTAAAAAATGAACTGACTTTCTTAGTGAATGTAATTCAGTCTAGTTAAAGTGTACACATAATGCTATGCCATGTACTTATTTAGTGTTTTTTGTTATGGCTGTGGACATTAGCTTGGAAGGGAGGTATAGAAATTGCACCAGGAAGAACCACATGCTTTGTGACAACAAAGACCATCTTATAAAACGCGTAAGTAACTAGAACATAAACAATGAATGAAACATAACTCTTCAGCATCCCACCTCAGGGAGATCTGTTAATATTACAGAGGAGATTCAAAATTCACGTTTTGTTCTTTCACTCTTCTGAACAGACAGAGGTTGATGCATGTTGAATAGCCTCGGCATATTTATTTTGTTGTTTATCACTCATACAATATTCAGTTTGAGTATAGTTTCACCTAAAGAGAGGGAACACAGGTTGGTTCTCATATATCTTCCTACTGTAAAATTCAAGCAGCAGCAATTTTTAAACAGAGGGGAGGGACTACAGGGGAAGCCTCTTCTTATGATCCTAAAATACTACAGAAACGTGTTGTAAAGAGAACTAGGGAATAGTACATCCACAAACCATTCCTAAGAAGTTCCTATGTTCACAGCTTCTAGCTTCAGTTAACAAGCATACAGTACTCAGGAGTGAAACAGGAGATTTGACATACGTGCCAAATACTTAAAAATGCAGCAACGCAAATGTTGAGATGAGGGGATGTTAATCTATCATTTCGGTGTACTTCTTGGTAAGCAGACTTCCAGACAAAATTAAAAAAAAAAAAAAAGGTATTTAAAATCTAGGTGTTGATCTTTGTAATTCTCAAGGATTTGTATCTCTATTTTCAGCCTTCTCTCCCATTGCTGTTTCATCTGAGATTCTTGTAATTTGTAAGACCAGTGGGTCTGTCAGTGGGAAAGTTAAGATCACTAGTCTGGAAACTTAGTTTAGGATTTTCCTCAAGCAGAAAAAAGATTATCAAAAATCTTTCATGTTTCAGAAGAAGAAAACTGAAATCATTTCCTCCTACCCCTCGAGTTTTCCCAGAACAGTTACAGAACACAACTTCTAAACAAAAGAAAAAAATCTATGTAGTTCTTCAGAATGATAACATGAATACATTATAACTAGATGGATGACGGAAGCACTTATGATAAAAAAGGTAACCAGTACTGGCTCTTCTCCTGACCTCTACTAAATTCAGTAGTGTCTGAGCTGAATAGATGGTCTCCAAGATACATGCTTCCATTTTTCTCCATTCTACTTTTCCAAAAGTAGCTAAAATTATCAATTCTTGACAAGCATCATTGAAGATACAGATTATGGTACTCAGAAAGATCCCTGAGAATGCAACACCATAACTTACATGCTTACCGAACAAAAGCATCTATGCAAAGTCTATGATCTTGATATTTCGACGTGATGGTGAACACATCAAGGACTGAAAATATACATGTATATTCTGTGAATCTAGAACTGCTCCACAACATGTATATTTGCCCATGGGCTGCATGAGGATTATTAACCACTTGTTGGTCTCCAAGATAACAAAAGATATATTTGCTATTACAATGCCTCTTCTACCACAAAACAGGGCCTCTGATGCTCTCTGTGCAGTATACATGCAGGCTTTATTTACTTACAAGCTCAATAAATTGGTCTTTGCATGTGATGGCCCCATTTGGTCCTTCCCTTGTGTCTATGCCATGGTTCATATGGAAAGTAAATTGAGAACCACATTTATTGTGTTCATTCCTTGATTTGCCAAGTGACGGGTTATTGGCCATGATAGTGATGTCACGGATTTTCTTTGTGTTTCAGTCAGTCATCTCGAGTGGCATTTAGAAAGGGCATTTTCTGCCTAAAATCAATAGCTCCTCTAGCTGCTGTAATATTTCTTCTTACTTAGAGACATTACTCAGAATGTAAAAGCAATTGATTGTAGGCAGAAAATATACTTGCCAATTACAGATGGAGAGAGGAAGAATACAAAGTGCCCTCTAGCTTAAGTAGTTCCAGCTGGTGACACACCAGTACTAATCAGCACATGTATTGGAGTGGCACCAGAGCCTTCTCAAGCAAATGCCTGATTTTCCTTCTTATAAGTTGAAATCCAATGCATAGCTTATTCCAATGAAAATGTGAATCCAGATTTTTAATGCTGGATTTCTCGGAAATCTACTTTCATAATAACTGAATCAGAATATTCTGTCATTGAATTAAAATGGTAAAAATGCAAGTTGAGATTGCCTATTTTTATGCAAACTGGAATAAATTTAAAATATTGTCCTTTCTTCTTTGGAATGAAGTTAAAGTAGGTAATAAGCCATGTACTTGATTTTGACAGGTTGTGATTACCTAAGAGTAGCATTACTAATTACAGCACAATATCAGCATATCTTTGGTTTGGCACAGTGCCAGAAAATTTTCGAGTTCTGCAGTCTATCCTGATAGCCATAGCTTTGAAAGCCGAACAGCCACATATATACTTGCCTTATTTCATATTTTATGTTAAACACAATAGCATCAAGAACATTGCTCCAAACAACCCTTTTTAAAGCCTTTTTGTCTTCTTAACTCTAAACCTGCAATCACTTGAGCACTCACGTTCTCCACTGTAGTTGGCTGCAAGGAAATCTCCTAGATTTCTGTATTAACTCTGGTCATAAACTGCTCCGTTCATGTTCCCCAGCCACGTATAGGGTATGCATTAAATGATAATGATAATAGTAAATCAGGAAGAAAAAAGGTTTAAAAATGAGTTTCAACAAGCTTAACACAAGCAGCAGCCAAACAACCAAATCCCCAAAGATGCTGGCTTGAACAAGTTTTCACAATTATATCACTTGCTTATATGAATATTAAAGAATTCTTGTATGAGCTGCTCATATTTTCACACGTACCTCAGTGAGAATAAAGTACAAGTTTGAGTGACATTGGATTGGAGCACCTAGCTCAGTCTTTCAGAATGAATAGGAATGAGCTCTGGTTAGCACAAAATCAGTTTTGCTTGCTGTTTTCCATGCAGCTTTCAGAGATTATAGGATTTTCTCTGGGCAGATGAGGCCATTAGACCCTGCTATAGATGGAATTCTGGATTCATGATTCAGAAACAATACTTTCAACATATTTCTTCAGGATATAAAATTCAGATGTCAGTGCAAAAGCTACATAAACTGTGAATTTTTTGCTTCTTACATATGCCAAATACAGCCTTTCATCAGAAAGAAGGTCTTACTTTCATAGGTGTCCCAACAGCATCTGTATATTACTTGTGTAGAATAATAAATATCATCATTTCAGAACTGATATTATTCTATACTTACACAATTTAGTTACTTAAGGATCTAAAATAAACCACTTGATACATTTTAGTGCTCCTTGCTATATGTTAGAATCTAGAAACCAATTTCAAGTCTCTCTATATGCACTTTTTCCCTATGAATTTATATATATTACCAGTCTTAGTACGTCCCAGACATTTACACGCACTGGGTCCAAAAAAGTGCTTTAGAATGTTTTTAGTAACAGCAAAAATAATTAGAAAAAAATATACATTTAACTCAGAAATTATACTAATGCAGATAAAAGATGGAACATTTTTAAGCAAAATAAAATAAAATAAAGTAAAACCAGAAAATTAAAACTAGAAAAGCTAGCTTCTCTTCACAACTAATTCCCTTTACCTTGCCCTGACATTATACAGACCCATTAGAGCAGGCAAAGCTTTCAGTTAGTACACTTAGTAGTTTATTTACATTTAAAATAATGCTTTGGAAACTGCTCCATTTCAAGCAAGCATTACATAAAATCTAAATAAATAACTGCATAAGATCTAAAATACATTGGGCAATACTAACTATTTGGCATGCTGCTGCAGCAAAGAAAACATTGACAAATATGTCAGCAATGAGTATGTTAACGAAGGACCTAAAGTTTCATACTTCCCAAATGTTTTCTTCTGTTAGAAATTTTTTCACCCTCACCACGGGTTGCTAAAGATGATGAAGAAACAAACAAAAAGGAGAGTTGTATTCAAACCACAAAACCTATTTTGCTAATATGGCAACCTACCAAAACTTGGTTTCTACAAAACTCTTTTTACATCAGCTTGGTTTGTTGCCTAGCAATGAACTTAAAAACTTTGCCAAACTGAAGGATTTAGTAACCTGTCACCTTAGGCATCCCTTTTGTTTCAGTCATCCCACTTATCTGCTCTACAGTGTATAACCACTGTCCAGCTAGGAAAGTGCTACTTTCAGCATCATTGCACTTGATCCAGTTTGAATCTCTCGTCCTACTGCAGTTAAAGTCACTGTCCTTTCTGCTCAGACCAACATAAAATAGTTATTGTAGGTTTTTCTTCTGATGTGCTTTTGTTCTTCTCACTCCCAGCCAGACCTGGAAGCGTAAGCAGAACAATCAGTTGTTCCATAATTTCTGAGTAACTTATGGAGCAGGAATTATCAGTAAACCTTGAAGAATTATCCCATCCAAAATTTCACCTTCATTTTCCAGAATCAAATGCTTTGAGAATTTGGGGTATTAACCTAAAGCCAGATGATTTTGCACCAGCTCATCAGATTCAAAAGGTAAGGATTATGCTCAGGAACTGCACTTGTGTCGCTAGTTATGATTTCTTCTGACATACCGCTTACTCAAAAGAATTTTCCATGCTGTCATTGCCCTAAAGATTCTTTTCACGGTTTCAGTAACAGTGGCATCTGCAGAGGGGAGCTCCAGCCACTTGAAACTCATTAAAACATACTTGAGATTGACAATGAGTTGAAAACATCTGTCAGACTTGGCCAAGATTTCAATCAAGTGTGATGTTGCCTTGTTACTTTGGTACATTGACTTAATAAATGACTTGGCTGCTGTCAATGCAAGGAAAGTTGGGTTCTAATTACTAGCCTGATTTTTTTCCTGTATCTGAAATGTACTTTCACTTAAAGGTTCATAGTCTACGTGACGTGCATTAAAATTAATTTGCTGAATCTAGAAACTAAGGTGAAATAATACAGAATAGCTCTTTAACTTGCTGTATTGGGCATCAGGTAGCATCTAACATGAAATACTTATAAAGATTCTCTAATACAAAGTAACTCATGCTACTCCAAACAGACTGAGAATGATAAGCAAGTGACTACCTGATACTTTCAGCTTCATTTTTTTTTTTATTAACCTCAACAAGTCTCAAACAACCCTGAGCAAACAGCTTCTAAGATGCTAGTGTCATTTTTGAAAAATAACATCCAGGAAAACCTCTGAGTTAAGTTATTTTTCAAAGAAGTGTATACATAAATGAAGGTATGCCAAAGTCAGAAATGAAAGGGATGTACTACTGTTTCAAATGGAATAGTAAAGAAGTAACACACAATTAATTCTTACCTCCAGAAAGACAATGTTGTCTTTCAGATGTAAGTGAAGTGAATCCTGCCTGGGGACAGATGGGCTTCATCCTTTCTCCTTTCATCCTAAAGATTTTGTCTCTTTCTTTTCAGTACCTGTTTCATCCAAAGGCATTACACGACTTCCTGAGCTTGCCTTTTTTGGAAAGTGCCCATAAACATGAAACTTTAGAAAAAGAGTGGTTTTACACAAGGTACAACAAAGTACTAATATTAATGTAAAGCCCCATCATTCTGATGCAAGTGTGAATTATTCTGGTAGCTATTTTACTAAACGGATTATTTCATTAATTTTATTTACAATAAACAGATTTACTTGGTTTGGCCAGTTTTCTTTTTCTGTTGTTATTTTTTCATTGTTGTTCAAATGTTAAATAAAATAGTAAATGTACAAAGTACTCAGGCTTACTAACCATTCTTTAACTAAATCCACTGTAAAGATTTGCCTGAAGCCACCAGCATAGATGAAGGCCCATGAGAAGTGCTTTTAAATATCCTACCCAGGCTGCACACAGATATATAGGAACTCAAATTCAAGTTTGCATGTGTGGCTAGGAACACCAAAGAGTTCACAAACAGTTCTTGTTATTTAGAAGCCAATTTGTCATTCCCTCTTGCAAGCGCTGACACATTCAGATTGTGTGTGCACCAAAACTGTAGCTCCAAAGAACGCTTTCTTTATTTTTTTATTTTTTTGGTGTTTTTGTTTTTGTCTTTGAAAATAATACTTCAGTTTTCTGAAATGATTAATATTACCTTAAAGAAAAAAAAAAGACATTATTATCTTTTAGTTTAAGTATATATTATTCCCAATTTGAATAAACATCATTTAGATAAATAAAACAAAAATCTTGAATTTACCTCATATGAACCTACATATAGCCAAAGAAAATCTGTTTTCCTTTGCTTCTTGTGCATGATATTTAAAAAAGAAGACAAAGGAAAATCTATTGGTTATAACCTGTGGCCAAATCAAGATAATATTTTATCCTAACTGTCCTTTGAAATCACACAGAAAAAAAAAAATAATAATAATAATAAATGATGGAAGGCATTGTGCTGTATTTTGTTTTCTTTCACAGTAGGCAGCCCTACCCCATGCATGGTTCCCCTGTGAGCGCCTGGGAGACAGTCTGCTTGCAGCTGTATTCTTTAAAAAATAAAAGTCTTTGTGCAGCCAGCAAGTACCTGTTCCAACAACTTTTCACTTCAGAGGAGCATCTCTACTTACACTAATATATTGTGACATGAAATTATATAATACACTGACCTATTCTTTGCAGGCAACATTTTAATTACCCTTTTGAAATACACAATATTATTGCAACAACTTTTTTCTTTCAGCTTAATGACCACAATAGTGTTCACAATACATTACCCTGACAAAGCAAGGTGCTCTGCTCTAGAAATTTGCAGTTCTTTTTCTTTGTGATCTAAAGCCAGGCAAAATAAAAAAAAAATTAAAAAAAACTGCCAAGTGTCTTGGGCAGGGGGGTGTCAGAGGTCAAGTTCAGACTATAATAACAAGGTATGTTTTACCTAAGGGCTACTTACACTTCAGAGAATCTCACTCTGAGCAAACTAAGAAATCAGAGGATAACACACAGAGCATGGTGCAACCCAGTTCAGGTAAAGATGACAAAAATCTAATCTTAGAAAACCCTAACAAGGTTCTTTGAGGCTTTTTAGTCTCCAAGATTTAATAATAATATCCATTGACAGCTTAGTCGTTGAAGTCCTTGGTGGTATACCAGGCACTTTAACAGTCATCCAGAGAATAAGTCTGCTCCTGCCTTAATATTGGCACAATTCATGAATGTAAATTTATATAAGAGAAGGCATGAATGAAGTTCAGTCATCCCCAAGTACAATCAGACAGAAATACATGTGTTAAGCAAAAAGCCAGCTGTTGTTATTATTTGTTATGAATCTGCTATATATACATTCATTTCTATCTGTTTTCAAAAGAGGGACAGACAAGATGATTAAACAGGCAACGTACATCTCCAAAATATAGTCAGGAAACACATCTTCATTACCAAAAGTTCTCTAGAAGCCCCTAGAAACCTATATTGTCTCATGGTCTTTGACAACATATTATTCATGTTCGCTTCTCAAAAACAGCCACTTGAAAATATGGGTAAGGTTGTAATTTCCAGCTGATCTCCTGCCTTTCTCAAATATATGGAAGAGAACTGGGTGGGTGAAATAGAACAGAAAGTCATCCTGGGCAAGGAGAAAGTATTAATGGCATGCTTCCCTTACGATGCACATTCACTAAACCTTGTGTTGAACTAACTTCTACAATTTGCCTATTTGTATAAAGTAGTTTTGCAGTGAATTTTCATTCTTTACTCTGCCTTCTCAAGAATGTTGCATAAATGCTTTCAAATGTATTTGCTCTGTTCTTTATATTCACTACAGCAGCTCTGCTGTAAATCTCTATCCTCACAAAACTAATGTGCTATAAATTAATAGTTACCATACTCTAGTTGTGCTTCTAGCATCATTTTGAATAAAGTTAGCATCACTATGTAATTTTGCATTATTTTTATTAAATATCTATGGCAAGAAAATCAGTCTAATGTTCATTTAGTAGCAACAAAATATGTACCAGAGCATAGTCAATACAATACAGTACCTCTCCACAGGCAGCTACAGACAAATGCAAGTAAGTTTTGTCTCTGTGCCAAGGCAATGTCAGGAAAGTCAGCTTGGTCTTGGTTTAGCTATATCAGAAGGACTACGCCTCTGAGCTAACTGGAGCTGTTTTTGGAATTCCCAGTATCCTCCTTATCTTCTTTTATCATGCCTTGACTTTTATTGACAAAATGTTCAGCTCCTAGAAACTACACTATTTATATCACCTATCAATTACTGCCCTGGAAAAAAAAAAAAAAAAAAAAAAAAAAAAAAAAAAAAAAAAAAAAAAAAAAAGATTCTAAAAGGCTCTAGAAGAAATCCAATCCTGTACTTTATATATATGTATATATTAATTTAGCATGATGTATTATTTTGAAAAAGATACAGGAACCTTGAAAAAAAGTGCAGAAAAACATCCATTATTTTGCAATACTGTACTGTTAAATTAATGCACATTTCTGTATCAGCTCAAAAAATTACATAAGATTCCCAAATTACATCCATGCAGGATGAAGCTTTCCTAAATGCATACAGAACTCCTTGTCTATTGAATATCAAGTTTTAAATAATAAAGTCTATAGAACATTGCTCTAGAAAGAATTTGACTCATTAAAAAAAAAAAAATCATGAACACCGTCACTTCAAAATTATCCTTTTCCTTGTTTTTCTCTCAGAAATAAAAGATTTTTTGTTTGGAAATCAAAGCATTTCTGCATTTGTGCTTCAATACATCTTACCACTGCCACTGTGTAACTAGCACCTGTAGTCTCATGCAAAACTAAATTTAGCAAACCACAGCATTCTTAGGAATAAAAGGAACATCACAGTATGAGCCAGTGAATCACTTTCAAGGCCAACACGAGCCCATTTTCATGTCTTTGTATTCCATTCAAGTTCATCAATGTCAAGTCAACCCTCCCTACAGACAACACATCTTCAATTAGAGATGTAAAAAACAGTTTGCATGCAATTTAAATCCTGCAAACCATCAATCTTCTAATGAAAACCACAAATAATTATTTCCATTCTCATGCACCAGTAGCCTTGATTCCCCATCATTTCTCAGTTACATGAATTGATCGTTAATTTCCAAGACAGAGAAAAAGGCTTGGCATTTTTGACAGGGGTTAGTGATTTGCCATCTAGTCACTGCACAGTCAAACTTACATTGTTAAGTTTAAACTACATGCCCAAATAATACTTTTCTCTACTAAATTCTTAATGTACCTCATGGATTCCCACTCCAATCTCATCAAGAAAAGTCAGTCTTGTCTCACCTTCCCTACTAGAACAATGTAGACCTGGCTCCTGAGCATGTGAAGGTTACAGCCTTTCTTATGCTGACCCAAATGAAATACAGTATCACACAGCAATTACTGGAGATATATATTTAAAACAATTACAATACCAGAAAAGGAACTGAATTTTGATTTAAATACACAAGGCAGCGTTCACGTGAGACCAGGTTAAATCAACACATCTTCACTGCCTTCCGTGAAAGATGCCAAAATCTCAGATCCAAAATCAGCACAACATTTGAAGAGGGCTTTAGTCCCACTGAAGTCAGTTGCTCTACACGCAAAGTTCAGCACCAGGATAAGGTGTTGTTAATACCACCGGTCTGCTCAATCACTATTTTGCTGTCATCTAGACTATGAACCTTGTTTTTTAGGTTACTGAAATAGTGCTCAGAGTTGCATGCAAAACTGAAAATGAATGGGGAAATATCACAATTCAAAAGAAGCTGACAACTGTCGATGTGCTGTTAAACAGAAAACGTCCTGTTTAGCAAAAGTGGTAGAATACCGATCTGTTCTGACGAGCACTCATTCAAAATCAGGGCTCTATTCATTAAAATATCTCTTGGGACACTTAGGGGGGTGTTTTTCCCAATGTAAAGTCAGAATTTTGGACTTCCAAAACAGTCCAAAAAGATAGCATTTTGAAATTTACCATATATTTGTTCTAGACTCTCAAAACATTTAATTTCTTTTCCTTACTGCCAATAGTATTGAATTTTGATTAATTTTACTTTTCCACATTTTTGATGGCCTAGGCTGTTTTTAATTACCATACTTTCCCTCTCCTCCCTTTTTTCTTGCAGTATTTTGTCAGTTTTTGAGTCTCCAGAAACTGTGGAAAAACTGCTAAAAGATGTTGAAGGTATTCTGTGGCTTGTGGTGTGTGTCATGATTAACTGAAAGCAAAAATAAAGCAGACAGGGAGCCATCTTTTATAGCAGTGCTATACCACCTTCAGCACCTCACAAACAGTCCTGTGAGCTCCTGCTTAGGCATTATTAAGCATTTGCTCTTAGATGCTGAGTCGATTTCTAATTCAAAATATCTAAATAAAATGTAACTTAAATTTGAGTGTTTACTCTTAGATTTTTATTTTTTTTTTTAATTCAAAATGGCACATTTCTGTGAAACATTTTGCTTTAGACAAAAGTGCAATTTTCAGAGGAAAAACTGCCATGGAGCTTTTTGGAGCAAGTCTGCTCTGGAGTTAAAATAAAGAAATGTTTTGTCATTTAAAACAGATCTTGCTTTTAAACAGAAATATCAACTTGCTTCAGACAAGCTGATTTCTTCAAGGGTTTCTTTTTTGTATTCTTACAAAAAGCACAGGCCCATTTTGCAGAACTTCTTTCCCATGGGCCATTTCCAGGTTACAGAGCATATCAGGGACTACAGAAAAGGAAGACATACATCCAGCTCAGCTGGACACACACAGCTGGATCTAATGCAAGTCATTGCATAGCTTTATGACTCAAATTTACAGCCATGTTCCTTACATTCCTCATAATCAAGTTCCTTATTCAGAAGAAAGTTCTTTAAAGAAAATGAATTGAAAATTTGACCCCAAGAGACATCCAGTGATCATTGAGGGACTGTATCTTGTTTCAGGAACAATTTGGAGGCAGGAGCTAGTATGGGGTCTAAATATGTTAACGATCTAATGATTTTTCTCTGAAAGATGAGCATCCCTAACACCATTGCTCAAGTGCCTTCATGTGTATGGTTTAATATCACAGCTATGTATCATTTTGAACTCCTCTGTTTTTGAGGCAGAATGAATTACACACTTCCCTGTCATGTACTGTATGTGAGGGTTTGGGGGGGAGAATGGGAAGTGGCTGCAGGGGTGATCTGTGTGAGAAGAGACCAGGGGCTGACCTGTGCTGGACACAGCCAGCTCCAAAGGGCCCACTCCCTGGAAGTCTTTAAAAGACATTTAGATGTAGAGCTTAGGGATATGGTTTAGTGGGGACTGTTAGTGTTAGGTCTGAGGTTGGACTCGATGATCTTGAGGTCTCTTCCAACCTAGAAATTCTGTGATTCACTGCAGGACACAGCTGAGCCCATCAACCTGTCTGGCTCCACCCCTGGGAAAATGTCTTTAGGAAATGGTAAAAAGGGCTGGGAAGTAACAAGGAGAAGAGTGAGAAACTGCAGTGGAAACTGTGGGGTGGGTCAGTGAGGAAGGAAGGGGAGGATGATGGAGCTGGAGCAGAGGAGAAGTGTTGGGGGGAAATGAGCTGCAGGGAGAAAACACCATGTCCTGATCATCCCAAAGCCCTGAGCTGCTCAACACTGCGTAGAGGGGTTGGGTATGAAGAAGTGAAGCCAAGTTTTGGAGGGGAAAAGTAAAGTCATTGTTTTAATGTTTGTCTTTCTTTCTTGCTACCCTAGTCCATTTTAATTGACAACGAATTAATTTTCCTCAAGCTGACTATGTTTTGCCCACAGCAGTACTTGACAAGCAAACTCCCTGACTTTACCTCAGCCCACAACCTTGTCAACCTCTTTTCTCTTCCTGTCCCACTGAGGAGGGGGAGAGAGGGAGGGAGCGGCTGGGTGGGAGTTTGGCCCTTAGAAAATGTTAACCCACCACAGTGCACAAGACCAGATTTTTTATAGAGGACTCAGGACTTGCAACTACATTGAATTCCACCAAAATCCCACCAGTGGCTCTGATTCTGTAACTATTTGTATGCAGGAAAGACATAGGTCCACGAAGAGCCCTGTTGATTTCAATGCACCTGCCTGTAAGTGTATTTTTCATATGCAGAAGACCTAGTTGGAACCAGTGAAGCTTCACCAGAACACAAGGCTCCACCTCCCTCAAGACAATGGCAGGACTGGGATCATGAATTGCTCAAATGAACTTGAAGCCAATATAACTATAAAAGGCATATAAACCAAAACAAGAAAATCTCTTAACAATTAGCCCACAACTACTTAGCTCTATGGTCATCAAAATACTAAAGAAAAAAATGTTGCCAATATAGTCAGGGCTCTCTTAATTTCATGCACTGTGACTTCAACAATTTCTTCATTTCTCATTTTATTTCTCTAAAAGTGGCTTCATTTAAAGCAGGGAAACCACATTTCATGCTCTTCAGTTTCATTAAAGATATACAAAAGCCCATACCAAAAGAAGACTCCTCTAATTAAACCATTGTAGCAGAAGGAAATATTGAAATGATGAATCTGAAAGGATTCTGACATACTCTATATTCTCTTGCACATCATTCCTGTAGTATACAAATAAGTAAGAAATGAGCCTAAAAAATAAAAAAAAAGGTTTAGAATCACATGATGAAACATGTAGCACTTAACCCAGAGTAACACAAATGGGCTCTCTCACAGATTTTCTAAACTGTAGAGAAAGAAGATCATTGATCACTTCTTCAGCCCTGAAAGAATGTAACACACGCTCAGAAAGTCTACTTGTATCTTCTTGACAGGGAAGATAAAATTATAACCCTTGCTTAAAATTCATTTCATAGGAAATGTAATATACATACCACATGAATTACATAAGAGAAATTCAGGATCATTCAGTATGTGCTGCTTAATTAGCACTTGAATTGAAGCATTGCTGAAAATAAGAAAAAAGTTCTCTCTCAGAAAGTAAAAAATACGGCTGTTTGTTATTATTATTATATTTTTCCAGAAGCAAAATGAATGACAAATGATGACTACTGTTCTGAGTCTGACACAAGGAAACAGAACAAGGTGCGGTTTTATTTTACTTTTGAAGCACATGAAAGTAGGACTATGTTAAAAAGTTGGTTCACAGCAAACCCAATTTTCTGATTAATTAATTCTCCAAATTCCAAAACTATTTTAGGGATTTCTTGGTTACAAGCTATACATATATTATATATATATTATATATATATATATATATATATATATCAAGAGTTTGTTTCCAAATAGGTAAGAAACCATTTCTGGGGCTGGTTTGAACCAAAAAAGAAGCTTGTATTTATTGAAATGCTATTTTATTGTGGATAAGGATCTTTAGTGCCCCTTTAGCATTCAAATCCTGTACAGATAACCACAAACTGCTGGCTGTTGCATCAGATGAGGCTGACAAACTATTTCAGCTAAATTCCCTATTGGTGAAGATCTCTATCACAATCTCTTCCTTTCTCCTCCATTTCAGATTGGTCTGCAAAAGAGCTTGAAAAGAAAAAATGTTTAGAAGTCTCTCCTTTCTTTCTTGTAGATCTGTCCAAGGAAAGGAAATTGCCATAAGCTTTCTAATACATACTGTTTTCCACAAACACTCCTGCCACCGTCAATCTCCAGTGTTCTCTCCTTGCTCACTCAAAGATGTACTGCCTCAGACTCCTATAGCCACAGTTCCCTGAAGAACCATCCATAGGGTCCTCCTACGTGAAAATGAAATAAAGGCTAGGAAAGAACATGAATATTTTGAGTCCAGACAAACCCTGTGCAGTCCATAAGGTATCATGTTTCAATGTGGTTTCAGATACCCTATGACTTCCTTCTAGCTCCAAAATGACAGAGAAATGGCATCAAGACATTATCCACATGCTGTTTGTTTTTTTTTTTCATTTCAGAAACAACTTCACAGACCTACTGAATTATCTTCTTAGCCACACAAAGGATGAGTGAAAGAGATACTAATTCTGTGCATTTTTGATTCCTATTGTCTTTGTCACATCAGCCCAATGTCTAACAAAAGACCCAGATAATCATTTCCTTAAGTCATACACTCTTTTTAATAGGCAAGAGGCACAAGAGAACAGATTCCAAGAAATTAAAGAAATGAAAATCAAGTTTATTTCATAGCATGAATGAAAATAAAAAACATCTTCTATTGAGAAAAGCAGATGAATCCAACAAAAACCTCTCTATCAAATCAAGAGCCATGAAATTTTAATTCTGCTGTTTTAAACTCACTTTTGTTACTCTCCTTACAATCCACTGGAAATGCTGAAATACTAGAAATATCCAGCAAACATATGTTCATAACTCTGGCCCTACTATCAACAGTGATCAAAGCAGTGAAGAGTGCAAATGCATTACTGACTGACTATTGGGAGACTTTAATCTTTTCTCATAAATCACTTCTCTCCAGCTACCTGATTATTTGGATTTCAGAATAAAATGCATGTTTTCTGAAAGCTTCTAACTGATCTGAGTGGTTCACAAGTAGGACCATCAGGAGTTTTAAATGGCAGCGGCCACATGCCGTCCTGTTTTATATGTATCCATTCAGGAAGATTAGATTGCTTGAAATGAACCATGACATCAGCTCATGAGGAAAGATTTCATTTTTAAAGACTCTAGCTATCACACTGAAGAACTATAACTAATCTATATTTTTTCTTTGTAAGGTTTAGATGAAGAGGTATTGAAAATATGTTTTAAAAATATTTGCTAAACCCATACACTGAAAACTAATAGTTGAAAAGCTTGCAGTATAACTATTTCTCACCTGCTTACTCCGTGTAGAACAGCAGAGCACATGGTATGTATGCTGGTGGGAGAGTGGGTTCCCTAAAACATAACACACTGGGAAACTGGTCTAACATACCTTGCCAATTCTGCCTGAAGCTGTTTCCATCAACAACAAAGAAAAGGAGGTATCATTGATTTCAATGGATGCTGCCTCAGATGCAAAAGACA
Source organism: Aythya fuligula (assembly GCF_009819795.1). NCBI lineage: Eukaryota > Metazoa > Chordata > Aves > Anseriformes > Anatidae > Aythya > Aythya fuligula. The sequence continues at coordinate 40,821,199 of NC_045562.1, forward strand.
GTGTACACAAACAAAGCTTTAGGGACTGTTTTTGATCACTCTGTTTTTCGTATTGTTGCTCATTTTTGCATTTCTTTATTTTGCTGAAATACAGAACAGCTGTTCTCACATGCTTCCCAATTCAGTATTGTAAAGACAAAAGTTGCATCTAAATTTCCTTTTTTTTTTTTTTTTTTTTTTTTTTTTTTTAATTTTAATAGCATACTAGAGATCTTATCTCATTCAAAGGAGAACAAAATAAGAAGTCCAAAAAAAGACAGGGAAGGAAGTCACTCTTAATATGCTGGTTTTGTAAAACTGTTTCTCCCTGCATGTGTATCTACAGACATATTCTGCTGGAATTTATTGTGCTCAAGTATGTGGCCAACAGTGCAGATACTATGGTGAAATGGCTCACATCCTAAGGAGTGTTCCCTAAATTTCTTGGGGGGGGGCATTTCAGTGACAAACCTGAAATAACCTCAGTAGAGTTGGTGTTTCTCCCAGACAAAAATTTTAAAAAAAGAAAAAAAAAAAAAGAAAAGAGAAACACATGCATATTTTTCAACAATTATGAACAGAGGCTAACCCTCGCACTGAGTTACAACACAGATGCAGATCAGCTATAGGCACAGTACAACCAATACGAACATGTTCAGTGGACAAACTCAGGTTTTCTGGACTTTCACCACTCGAAACAAGTATTCTGAAACCTTGCCTTCAGCCTCAAATCCCTGGAAAACAAGTGGATATGGCCATGAATAAATACAAATATTAGTGTAAAAGCTAAGCTGGGCATGAATCCCCATATTACATAGCTCAGCACGTACTATAAAACGTGGCCAAAATGTTGGGCAAATGTTTTTGCTGCCACAGACACACTACCAAAGTAGCTCTATCAACATGCTACAGGTCCCTGGAAAGATACATGCCTTCAGCATGAATCAGTCTGGGGAAAAAAGTGCACTGACACAGCTACCATGTTTTAAGAAAATGGCTCACTTTGAATCACACTGTTCAATGCAAATAGAGCTGCAGCCTCTGAGCTCTCTCTTTAGCTCTAGTGTCACAACACTACAGTCAGTGCCATAACAAAAGTTTACGTATATCCTTAAAGCAGGATATGCTCTGTAGCTGAGGAACAGGAGCTCCACATTTGATCCTCACTCCCTTTGTAAACTCGAGGAAACAAATTAAGCACTGTGCCTGGGTGCATATCGCTCAAGAGCCTGACTGCTGTGCTTTTCAAACCAAAAGGACAAAGATTGCTGGTTGTGCAATAGGTGGGGGCAGACAATTAGTGCACTGCACACACAGAAGTGGCTAGAAAGCTTTGTCTCTCTGACACAGCAGCAAACAAGGGAACATGACTTCTAGGTCCAACACTTTTTTTTTCTTTCCTTTCCCTGCCATCACAGACAGTGAAATAAGGCAGGGATGACAGCTATCTGATAAGTTACTACTTACCTCAAAGTCAAGTGCCACACACAACCAGTTGGCAGTATAGTACCGCCACACATTAAGGGCCCATTCAAAATTCCAAATAATAATTTACCTCACAAGAGTTTGCTCATTATGTGCTTTCCCTGGCCCTTGTGCTCTTGTAAAACCCTCTTTGAGTAGGTAGGCATGAAATAATCTCCTGCTGCCTGTAGCACTGGCCTTTTTTTCTTTTCATGTGACTGCAAACAGAAACTTCTTATTCAAAAAGGAAAAGGTTATTAAACTCAGCAGAGTTATTTAAAAAAAAAAAGAAAGAAAGAAAAAAAAAGAAATGAACTGTGACTTCAATCTTAAGCACGAGTCTTGCCTGGAAAGCTGTTTGACATACAAAAGACGAGCAGAAAGCACAGATTCAAGTCAAGTCTGGCCATTTTTATGTATAGTCACCGTTAAACTTACAAGACAGTAATCTGCTACCCCATTTTGTTATGAATGGTGCTTTAGTTTTGGCTTAATATTACTTTTATTAAAGCTGCCTTCGAGCTGTAAGCTCTCTTGACATGAATCTGCCTTTTGCAAACAAGGCACACATTGCAAAAGGATTTAGATATCCCTCGTACTTTACACCGGTGCGTTGCCTTGCTGATATCAGTGACTCACATGAGTAGCATGCAGGCCAGTAAGCCTAAGCCACATCTGATTAAATCTTTCTATCCATAGCAGGTCACCTACAAAACAACATCACAGTCATGACATAAAAAGTCAGCAGTAGGTAAGTCAGTGAATTGACACCACATTTCTCCAAAGGCCAAGCATTAGCTTACCTGCTTGTTTTATCTCAGATGACGAATGACAGTAAGAATGGCACTTGTTCTTCATCTCTCATCCACTTGTTTATTTAGTGGCTGGACAGCCCAGCTACAATATTTCTTTTACATAAAGCTTATTAAGAGCATTCCTAACCGGAAATTTTAATGCTCTTCTCTCTGCTAACATCTGCCTGGTACATAAATTGCCACAACAGTCTCCCAGCTACTGTGATGACTGTACAATGCCTTGAAACAACACAGTCTCGGGTTGAAACAACATAGTTTTGTGATGGTCAGAATAATTATTAGCATCAGTCAACACTTGATTGAAAATAAAACAGATAAGCTGTATTAAAGCATCTTATTGGTAACCATCAAGAAATGAAATGAGCTAATTACTATTTCCTTTCTTTTCCCAGTGATCTGCAATCCCTGGATGAATGCTGTATAAACCAGAAAGGTTTTGTGGACATCCTTTAGTAATTGACCTCTAGCTCTCCCCATTTCATTTGCCCTAAGTGTTAATTGACTTTGAAAAAGCAGTATATTATCCTTTAAAAAAAAAAAAAAAAAAAGTCTGATTTGTGCCCGCCAACATCTTACAGCATCAAAGCCTTGTTAAATCATAGCGCAGTACAGCTGGAAATGAATCTCCAGAAGAAATGGAAAGAGGGTGGGGGAAGGAAGCAGCAGCCTTGTCATTGAAAGAGCTTCACTGCCATCTAGAGAGAATCCGCACCAGTCAATTTTGCAAAGGGAGAATCAGGTTGTTAGTCAAAACATTTCCATTCTGATGCTGTTTGGGGGGAAGGCAGAGGCTCTGTTCAGGTTCACCGCACCTGTACATTTTATAAACAAACTTTGTAGCAATTTGCACTAAAAATAACATATCCTGAAATATAATCTACCATAAATTCTACAGAAACCCTGGGAGACAGCTTTAAAGGTTCGCTTATAGGCTTTTCTACATTGAGGTATATCTGTACAGTTATGTTTCAAAGAAGCTCCTTTGAAGAGGTAGGTGCTGTATCTTTGCAGAAGGGAGCTTCAGTCACAAACAATTTACATTTTGACAGACATGCTATGCTCCCAGCAGCTGCCGTTATGATATTGCTTGTCAGTTAGAAACAAGGAATGTGCTATTTCAGGCTATGTTTTTTTTTTTTTCTTTCAAATATATAAAATTGTCTTTTTTGACTGTTTGATATGCAGCAGCCTCACAGAGACCCAGTCAGACAGGGAACAGGAGGCACCCATGAAATGCATTACTAGTAGCAGTCTACTTGAATCCCACCAATGTCATCAAGTCTGCCTCTGCCCAAAGAGCAACTGAACTCCATTTAGTGGACGTGATGGGTCAGCTGCTATGAAAACTGGACCAATGTTCCTCACCAGCTGCACCTAATCCAGTTACATTCTCAAGACAGCCATCACATGCATACATGGCTAACTGCATTTAGAACAAAAGAAATTAAGTTGTAGTTTAGGGTACAGTCAGCAAGCAGTGAAATTGTGTTACTACTGCACCTCAAATGAGAGAGTTCATTTTTGCTGTCTCACAAAAACACTCCCTGTGAAATGCAGACCTCTTGTTCTCCATCACTGTTATTTACTTGCTAATTAAAGTGCATTATGAGACTTTCAACAGCAGTCCACAGGTTCCTGTGTCTACTGACTTGCTGAAAATGTCAACCCCCAAACCTGTCTGAGGCCTAAGGATTGCTATTATGAACCTAGTAACAACCATTAAAATGCTGCCTGGGTGTTTTTCATATTGCACTGCAATTTGCATTTGATTCCTTAGTGAAACCCTCTTCAGCTTAAGTTATCTTGAGGTCTAAAAAGGTTAACTGGCCAGTAAGATGCTCCATGACAGTGCAAGGTACTTCCCCACTGTAGCAGCAGTGGTGAACTAACACTGCAGAGAAGATGACGACAGTGATTATACTGTAACTCAGACAATGTGAAACATGGTGCATTATACAATTATGAAGGGCAGTGTCTGAATTATTCATACCCTTCATTCCTTACTAGGAGTGGGACCTCAAAACAGAATTATCAAGAAAATTAAACCTAGAAAAAACATTCTTAATTTTCATTGAAATACACTGAAAGCAGAAGCATTTGATTCCAGGCTGCCCTGCACTCCTTGACATTTTTCCGGACTGGATGCTAAATGAGACCATTCTGCACACTCATTTTATATGGGCATGGGTGGCTACTCAAGGTGAAAGCAATGCAGACTGAAGCCTACAGAGCCTATTACGCAAACCATAAGGTTCACTAAGCCAAGAACTGGTCTCGCTGAGGTGACTGGCTGTCTTCTCACTCCTATAAGTGGTAACACTGACAATTCCTGGATGGAAGAACATAGTAATTTTGAGTGATGGGTTTATGAGGATACAGCAATGACCACTTTGATGGAGTATTAGGAAACACTGAATACAGAAGAATGAAGTGGATGACTTACTAGATAGATCTTCCAGACCAAATGCCTTGTAAAATGCAGGAGGCATTGCTTCCATCCATTACAACCAACAGACTTGTCAGGAGGGAAAACCCCAATGTACCTTTAAAACCCAATTTGTCCTTTTTGCTGACAAACACAATTAAGCTGTGCAATTCGGGGAGAGAACAGTAGGCATAACAATAGTTATTGTGAAAGGACAAAGATTTAAACACAGCTACGCTGTGCTCTTTGCTGTTACTGTGCTTCTTACCTTGCCCAGAAACCTTGAAGACAGTCCTGAAATAATGACAAAGAAGGAAAGCTCACCTTGTAAATTAAGCGTTAAAACTGAATTGGATAAATGTCAAAAACCAGACAGTTGTAGACACAGTATTGCTACTGGTGAAGCAAAAGTGTGTAAATATATATATATTTTTTTTTTTAAGGCAGATAAATACAGCCCATAATGCTTGCAACACGTAGACCAGCCCTTCATCCACTATATTTTACATCAGAAGTTGTTTTAGGCACTATTGCCAACAGACATTCCTGTTAATGTCAGGCACAAGTACATGAACTTAAAATAGAAAGGAAAGATAACATTCATATTGTGGAAATGAAAGGATAACATCTCTTTTGTGTCTGGAATTTATTGTGGAGTCAAAGGGCACTAGAGAAATTCTGTTTGATTTGTACATGCCACTGGATATAATAGGATGGGCTTCATGAAGATATGAATCTCTCAGCTTTTTTTGAAGGTTCGCTTACAATGTATTATATTTCAAGGGATATAAATAAAGCTCCTTTAAAGCCACTTACTTGCAGTATGGCTGTAATCAATTTACCTCAGGTCTTGATGCTTCCATCCCCCTTCCAGACTTTGTCTTGCTTATTGAGGCTCTGTATTTCTTAGGGTAGACTGTCCCTCACTTTTTTTTTTTTTGGTGAAATGTCTGGTACAATGAGATGCTGTGCCCACTTTCAAGGTAACAGTCATGTCAAGGTCCAGTCCTTGTTCAAAATGAAATCCCCTAGAACATATTCACTCATGCTAGCTGGTGGGGTATTTTTGTGCATTTCACAAGTCCAAGAAAGAAACACATACATGGATTTCCCTCCTTCTCTCACAGTCTCTTTCCTTATAGGTTCATTGACTAATGAATCTCATTCCAGATGTAGGTTTATGCATAAGCTTCTCATTAAATACCATCTAAATCAGCAGTCTAATGTTGTCTGGTTTGTTCCAGTGATCAAGGTAAGGAGTTCCAACAGCCTGTTACTTATTGGCAGTTAATCCTCCTACAACAAGTGTCAGGGACCTGCCCTCTTGCTTGGAAAATCTTGAGGCTGACCATGATGGAAGATCAGCACAGAATCACACATGCACGTAACCATCATGTCTGATATCAAAGTCACCAAATCACATTCAGCGATAGCAAATATCATTGTGGCAGGGCATTAATGTCATTTACCACTTAAGCAGCCTGATCCAGGTGCTAATCAAGCATAAATCACTGTAACACCACTGAGACCAGTCAAGCTTCACCAATTTTCACCAGCTAAAAAGCTGTCCTGTAATATTATGATCTACAGAAGAGACTAGCAACGCAGAAAAAGAACGAGCAAAGAGGTAACAAATGAGTGCTTCAGAGCTTTTCTGCTCTAAGTAACCTCCAGGGATAATCTTGTCCCTGAATTTGTTCACTTTTTAAAGAGCTTGCACAACTTTTTGGTCAGCCTGTTTCAGACCTGACAGGAAGTGATGTTCCACTTCTCATAAAGAGTGCTGTAAGATGCTTTGCAAACTGTCTCATGTTCACTTTAGAGGTGAGTTACAGGAGGCGAGCTGCTTGACTGGATAAAAAAAAAAAAATAGGTAGCATACCAGAGCCAGACGGTACTTATGACTAGAAGCAGTACTGAATGGAAGGAGTTGACTTGTGGAATTCTGTAATGTTGGTATTGATTTTGTTTACTTTACAAACCTGAAAGAAGGAAAATGCAGTAAAGTGATGAAATGTGCTGATGATACAAAATGGGTGAATCAACAAATACACAATAGGAAAGCAATAAAATTCACAGCGACTTGGCTAGACTAGAATCACGAGCAGATAAGTGGCTTATGCAATTCAATTTGGAAAAAGGTAAGATAATAAATCTGTGGACAAAATAACAAGAAAAGGGAGCTCTATCTTTAATGGGCAGAGAAGCAACTGCTCAAAAGGTTTGCATTTTAACATTTCAATGCAGGAAATGGTATGCTGTAAACTCAGGTTTCTCTAAAAAATCTTTCTCTCTGCAGACCTCCTCCTCCCCATGACCCCAGTAGTTGCTGCTGTATGGTAAAAAAAAAAAAAAAAAAAAAAAAAACACCAACCCGGAGACAGAATTAAAAAGGATATCTGAGATTCTTCAAATTTGGCCAATTGACTCCTTTTTCAATAATAATATTAATAATAAAGAAACAATACTTAAGCACATAGAAATTAAAGGAGATGATTCTAATACTGGATTAGATTAGGTATTACATACGTGACGTTTATAGTATGCATTATCACTGGTTAATGAAATGAAATAAGACTGGGAAAGTAAGATGTGAAGAAGAAGACAAGGAGAAATACAAATGAGGTAAGACAAAATACTTATTTCGGAAGTCTGAGAAACAGGGTGTACATTTGGAAAGCAGTCAGGAAGATTAACCACATCACTTTTACTGGCTTTACAGAGACAAATTCCACGATACTACTGTGAAACCCCTAAACATACTATTAGTGGGAAAGGGGACAAAAAGAAAAATAAAAAAACAAGAACAATAAAAACAAAACCCTGACATCTGAGACAGGGATGCAAAATCCCAGAGCTGTCAGGATTACCTGATACTCTTTTGCCCTTTCTTGTGGCAGTATTTCCACTTTGCATGTCATACCTGAATATTTGCTGGAGCAGAGAGAAGAAATCAAGTATTTTGTCTGTACCATAATGCACCTTAGGAGAAAAAGAGTCACTTTCATAGCTCATATTGCAGCAAGCACTTCACAAGACTGTACGCTAACAGAAATGTACGTCTGGTGCCTCATTCAACCCCCTTTCCATTCAATTCAGAAATGTCAAAAAGGAAAAACAACAAACTGAATTCCCCAAGAGCAAAAGCCCACACTTCCATGGTCAACATACCAGTTCTCTACTTCACACAAGGAGCTATAGCAGAAAGTATTCGCAAAATAAAACAAGTACCTGAACACTTTTCCTCCCTCATACATGCCCTGTCACTGGAAGAGGCAGCATACTACATCAGACCATGCAAGCTCAATAAATGAGCAATGAAACCCTCTTTAAACAAATAACAAATAGCAAATAACACATAACAAATAAGAGTCCGGTAATTTTCCAAATAGGGAAACATTTGGAGAAGAGCTAATGAATGCTTAGGTCTTGATGTTCATATTTCTAGGTCAAATGCACACGTTTTGCATACAAAGAAAGGCTCTGTTTAATCACCTACAACACTAAGTTGATCTGGACCGAAGAGACAGTCTGAGGTCTTTCCGTTTAATATCTATAAATTGTCAGTAATGCATGTTTTTTCCCAAGCCATTACAGTCAAATTGATCCTACAGTCCACAATCCTCTTGTATGATCTTCAGTATCACCTGGCTGGACCTGAACATGATTGATTTGAGACTTGACCAGCCACGCTACTAGAAAAGCAAACTCCTTCTCATTGGTAGATACTATGCTTGCAACTCAATCTGTTAAATCTGAATTGCTGCTACTAAAAGAATGGCAATAATAAAAGCAAACAGTTTGGACAACAGAGCAAGAAAAGATACAAGAGCAAAGCTACATTTTCTGGCAGACACAAGTCACAGGTTCAGTTTCAGTGGTGGTCCACTTGTCCTCACAGGAGTCACCCAACTGTCTGTTGGTGTCTAGGAAGAAAAGCATTGTTTATTAGGCACCCTTCAGCTTACAGGTATTTGTTTTGGCATGCAAAAACGTAAATCCCAGTAATACACATCCAACAGAACAGAAGAAAAAACACTGGCCAATCTAATTCCATGGTTTTCACTGCCGGTTATAGGTTGCCACCTTTTTCTAACCACATGCTCCTTTTACGTGTTCCTAAAGGATATCCCAGAGCTCTCACCTGATCTACCATGACAGTGTCAGAAATAGTAACCTGTATTACACTCTTATATTAAAGAGGCCAATAGTCATGAACATAGCAAAGCATACCCTTCAAGAAACATGCAGAAGCTTCAGACATTTGTGAAATCTCTCTATGAATTACTCAGATGATTACATCTCGTATTTGTTTTAAACAACCACAAAAGGTGGGTGTCACACACACAGAGAAAATCACTAATTTTCTAATATTTTGTGGATAATGACACTACTACTAGAGGCTGAATACTAATTGTCTGAAATCAAAGTAAAATAAAAAGCAACCCTCAAATTGGTCATTTCCTCAAATCTGATGAAGGATCCTTGGAAGGAGACAACTTTCAAACTGTGTAAGGTATATTCCTGTAGGAGGCAACATAGCAGCAGGGCTTCAAGGAGGGAACTTGATCTTTTTTTAATAGACTGACAGCTACAAGAGAGACCTCCAGCACATTTGCAAATGTGCCTATAGCTAATGAGTGCATGTGCAGCTCAGAAGGGTTACAGATCTCCACATAAAACTCTGACCTAAAGCTAACACTCAATTTAGAATCAAATTATAGGGGTGAAAAAAATGTGTAAATAATTCATAAGAATTTTAATTGACATTTCTTTTCTGTGGCAACAAGCACATTAGCATTATGGGTGATTACCTGCTTTTTAATCACTCTTTGTGTTATAGCTGTGCATTATATAAACTACCCAGTCCCAATACACTAGAACAATTTAATGACCAATTCTGCGGTAGTACACACACAAGTCACACAGTCACACAAGCCATCCTATTTTCTTTGGTGGAATCATACCAAGTGAAGGCAACTTACCCATGAGAATGTCTTACACCATGCCTTAATTCCAAGCCAAATTATGCCAACGTTTTGTACTCTCTGAAGCCCGACTGGTTTCCACACCACTAATTACAGGGTTAGGTATCATTTAATTCAGGGGCAGCTGATCCTTATCCTTTTCAGATGAGATTGGTGTCACAGCATGAGTGACGAAACAGTACAGTATAGTACATTTATACATATTCTCACCCACTTCCAGACTTTTTATAACAGCACTTTACCAGTATTATTAAGCCTACTATCTAAGCATCATCCTGTGGAGATATTATAACCTATCAATCTTTTTTTCTTAGCCTATATTCTTTTTTTTTTTTTTCACATTAAGCAAACGCAGTGGTGCTAACTTAATGCTATCTAAGGGCTCAATGTTAAAGCAGTCTAGGGAGAGGAAAAGTCATACAAGAGGTAAAACCTTGGCCTTGAGATCAGATCTTCAGTAAGTCTATTTGCTACTAACTGGTATTGGCCATCTCATTTCAGGAGTAGCACATCTGTGTAAATTAATTTACACTCAGTGTATCATTAATGCACATTACCAACTTTGCCTCCAGTGTAAAGTCATGGGATTGAATGGGAAGTGATATCAGAAAAAGGTTTGAGATTATATATATTTTTTTATTATTTATTTATTTTTTCCCAGATGCAATCATGTGTTGATAGATTTCAAGTTTCTTCTGAAAACCTTTGCCAAAGCTCTAGCACATTCCCTTCCACTGTTCTGCACAAGTCTGCCCTGGGAAAAGCTGGGGAAGATGACTGCCCAGGAGATTCTGGATAATTATTCTGCTCAGCCATAGCTTTCAGCATCCCCAGAGTTCCCAAATGCTCTCTCTTGTCAGGAAAAGTCATATCCCTAACACGACAAGGTCTATGCTGTCGTATTGGAAGATGTTTTTACAGTAAGTATTATGTATGCACCAACAGAAGTAGCAGGAGAAGCATTTATGGGAACACATAAATAATAAACAAGAGCAAAAATAAAATGAACTACGCAAGCTTAGAGATAAGAATTGTCTTTCTCTTTGAGAACTCTAAACATGCTGGCTGCAATGAGGCAGAAAGGAGATTTTTCAGTAAAATAACACCAACTGTCATTAATATAGTTCCCTGTATCCACAACAATTAAAGCACCCAGGCCACTTCTACATGTTGATTTACAAGCAATGCCCCAATTCTGCAATCATGTATAACTCCACAGGTAACTAAATCCCTGAGTAGCTCTAACTGCTAGAAAACAACTCACATGCTTAAAGTTGTGCATGTGCTTAAGCATTTGCAAGAGTGGGACCTAAATTACAAATTACATTCCTCATGCCTCTGTGATTGAGCATGGCAGCTGTTTTACCTTCATACATCAACGCGACACAGCCACTGAGGTGAGAGAGAGTCTGACCTCATGATACTACCGGGAGAATTGCAGGTAAGCTGATTAAAGCTACTCAGACAGAAGGAGACTTAAAATATAAATTATATAGTCCTGTCAATGCCATGGGGACACACTACATGGCAACTTCCACAGATCTACACTCAGCTCCACACAACCATGGTTTGGAGGTACAGCTTGAACTCTGGTATCACACAGAGAAGAAGGCAGACGAGGCAGCTTCATGCCAGAGCCTCGGTAAAGAGAAGATAGCAAAGCCATCAGAATAATCAAGCTGAAAGCAGTTCTCTTAGTAACAATATTAATTGCATTAAAACTATAATTTTGAAATCTGGCCACTAGTAGGCTAGAAGGAAAGTGCCGGACTGCCATCTGCTGGCACTACAGCATAATTAAAGTACTGCACTAAAAGGTTTTGAAAGTTCCTTCAGGACTTGGCTCTTGGTGTATTTGCTGGTGGTACTCTGCCAAAATACCTGCACTGATATGCACTGCCAAAACACATGGAGCCTACAGCAATTGTATTAAATGCATCAAGAAATACAGAGATTAGGATGATTTCTGACATGTATTGCAAGATGTAATATGGAGCAACAGAAGTGAAGTCTACATAGAAAAGCAAAAGAAAAAGATGTAGAAACAAAATAAAGGCTTCTTCATACCAGCAAAACTGAAAGCAGGTTCTGCCCCAGCTAGTATGTAAATTTATGTAAATTCAATACCAAACGAAACTGTAGCAAAACAGAGAAGAATTTATCAGCTTGAAGGCTATTTTTGTCTGAGGAAAATACGCACCTCTTAATGTACAGTCACACTACGTGTTTCCATGCCATACATCTCCATATAAGAAATTGTGTGGAGCCTTCAACTCATTGCATTTTTTCAAACTAAAGTTAACATCTAGTATATACTAGTAGCGTCATGTCACTCTAAATTCATAAGCTATTTTGATTCAAAAAGTTTTCATAATAAAAAAAAAAATCAATATTGCATACACTTTTTCTTAATAATCCCCAGGGTCATCCCTAAGCTATAAAACCATTTATGGCTAAAATTAAGCTGCCCAATTGTTCCATTACTTCCTAGTTCTCATTATGCACTAAAACATCCATTCAGCATTTTTTTTTTTCCTCTACTAATGTAACAGAAACTCATCTGCTCAAAAAGATTTATTGCTAGCTTTTTTTCTTGTGTTCACAAGAGATTGTTGTGCATTTTGCAGTAGGTCTTTATTATCTAGTAATGATGGCTTGCAAATTAAATTAGTTTTTAATGGCACAGTTAAATTCTAATTTATGTTTTGGAGCTTTGTTTAATTCATTTAGTTGTAATGTAATCGCCTTCTCACTATTATCTTACGTTACATAGGAAGAACAAAAGAATAGTGACTTTTCTCCTCGTATTCGGTTGTTCTGCTTTCATTAAATCTTGTTACTAATTGCATTTTCCTGAGAAACTTTCTGAACTACTGTAGGCTTATATGGGTGGGCAAACCGTGTGGTTGCTTGGCATTTGCAGCCCTGAAGGAGTCAAATAGGACAGTTATTGCAACTCACTGGGGTTTAACTGTACACGTGGCTTCTTCAGATACTTTAGAGGCATGAGTCATTACTGCCCTACAGGTTTCTGGCAACAGCTATGCATGAAAATAGGGCAGTAAAGAAAAGGTAGCAGCTTTTTACCTTCACTTTTTCAGCTGTGAAGATCTGTCCCCAAACCAGTCTGTTGCTAGCACCTTCATAAGAACTATTCTGGAGGACTGAAATGAGACTTCAGGAATGATTGCACCTGCAAGTCTGCCTTAGAGTGATTTTCCTCCTGTATTCCCATCAGGTCATGTTCTGCCCTCTAAATCTTTGCTTTTGTGGTAGAGATTTCTTACAGGCTTCACACCTGCGCAGCAGGAGGTTAAAAGGAAAGTATTTGTTCAGTACCTCTTATAAAATACAGTAAGTCTGTGTGTAAAGACTTTGGAGGGCACTGTGCACTATAGATGATTTCATCCATGAGTTAATGTAGCCCTGCAATGTCACTTAAGAAAGATGTTTTATTGGGTGGAGAAACTAAAGCACCAAGGCTAAAAAAAACTTACAAAAGTTTATGTATTAAATACCTGGTACGAAGCAGATAGTACACTTTCAACACATGAGTTTTGAGTCAGTAAAGCTGGTTTTGTCTACAAAAATTCGTAAACTAGTTAACCTTGCAGTCAATCACATGTATTTTTCAAGACCTTCATCTCTGCCTTTCCATAACCCATGATTTCAATGTTTAAAAAAAAACAAACAAACAACAACAATGAAAAAAACATAAATTGGTTTTAGCTTAGTAATTTAAAACAACACAGGAAAATATACGTATAAAAAAATTCTCTGTAATCTCTGTCTGCCATAGCACTATAAGCAAGCTGTTCAGGCCTAAAGAACAAGTATGTTCCAGATGCTAGAAGAGGAGACCATGAGCAAGGGCTTCCAAGGTCTGTTTCCAGCCCAAGTGACAACTCTGAATAACCCAAAGTTAGACAGGTCCCTTCTTCAGTGCCCAACTTCCTACTCTGTAACCTGATAACAACAGTTTTTAGCTGGGTCCCCAGTCTATTCAAAAAGATGGTTCACTTTTTACAAGCAAATGATTAAATCCATTCAAGTAAAATGAAAAGAGCTAGAGATGCTTAAACTATATCTACTATAAAATTGGAACAGGATGCATATAAATGGCACTGCCCAAGTACATAAAGAGAAGTAAAGAATTTTCTGAATTGGCATATTTTGGTATGGTTTCATTTCAGCTTCATTGTTTTCTAACATACCATTTCTAGAAGTGACCCTTGAGAGTCTTATCAAACTGAATTCATCCTCTGCAGTCTCCTACCCTCATAAATCCATAAAAGCTGTTTCTGAATATTTGTGGCATAAGGAATAACTCTGAAATGAATTACAGGCCTATATATGTCAAGGGACACCTGCATTATACATTTACAATGTTTTCTGATGTCGCAAATCTTCAGCTGATGTGGTTTATGATCCTTAGGTGTATATTCAGTTTTGTATGCTTTTGCATGTTAAAATGTCATTAATGTGCTACTGTAAAAAAAAAATAAAAAATTACTATTTTTCATACCAACAGAAAACTTAAGGTTGTTATTGTATTCCTGAATACATATGATAACACACAAAGGTGTTCACATGGGAAGACTTTGTTTTTGTTTTTGTTTTTTTTTTTAACTATTTATCATTGTTCATCTCTAAAACTATATATAGATCCCCAACTGGCTGATTGTCTTAATGATGTTATCCATATAATAATTATCAACAATTATTTGTTGACATTATTTTAGAAGTTAAAATTATTTCAGAAAGAACCTGAAGTACTGCTGTGAACATATTTTGATTAATGCTTTTGTAAGTATAAAATACCTTTTCCTCAAATTTTTGCTTAAGATCTAGCAGACAACATACATTTGCTTGTTCTTGACAGCTTTACCTTACTTCTAATAGGTAAAGGCATCTTCTAGTTCCACATCATTCTTAAATTTTTCAAAATAAACAAAACTGTCCAAGATTATTCTTCTGAAGAGATTTTTTTTTTTTGCACAAAAATTGTAAACACAAATATATTCAGACCAAAATATTTCTCATCTATTTGCTGCCGAATACAACAGCCAAAGATTGCCTGCTACAAGACAGTCATCTAATTAGTATGACAGACCATTACAGATTTCAATTACTGTATCATGATCAGTGTCTAGAATAAAAGTGGAAATTTTGTAGAAGAAATCCATAGGAAATAAACTGGACTGACAACTGACTAGAATTCAATTTTCCTGAAGTGATATTGAAATACAGAGAAGTAGCAGTACATTGATTAAGTTTCAAACTGCTGCATTACTAATGCTGTCTCATGAACCTGTATGCTCTGTTATTGCCATGGCAACACGATCATCAGAGCAATCTGGAGAGTATGCAACACTACAGACTGTTCATTTACATTTGTGATAGACATTGAAAAGACTTGGGATTTAATGAGGCCAGATTTCTTCTAGTGCATGGTGGAAAAATGAAGCCTGGAACCCTAACTGAAGTTCATAGATAAACGCTACATAAAAGGAAAGGGGGAAATGTTCTCAGTATTTTAAACAAGTACATTAATGCTGGAGTTTATAATAGGAATTTCCACCCTCCACAATTCTCATGACTCATTATGTTACTGGAAACAGTATACTGTTAATGTCTTGTGCTGCATCCAAACAGAAACACTATTATTTTCATCTTAGCCACATCTGCTCTGCAGCTGAAGTGGTCTTCAAATTCTTACCTTTAATCTTCACCTCCAAAATCTGAGCATTTTGCTCAATAAATCACACTTAGACTTCATACTACATTTCACATAGTCCCAAATTTTTGATTGTTTACATCTGAGGTATCACGATGCACAGGTAATGAAAGCCTAAACATCAGGATTTATGTCTTCAGGCTTGTAATTCTAAGCAAAGTATAAGACAGCTCTGTATCAATCCCCTGGATACTACCTGAAGCCACTCTCTAAGCACGCACAAAGCTGAAGCCAACGCCATCCTTTGGTGAGAGCTGGTGATCCAGTTTGCACCATGGTTCCCCATGTAACTGCTCCAGCGCTAGTCACAGGGCTGTAAATTAAATTAAAGCAGGAATAAACATCTAGGAAAAGATACATTGAAATTATAGTCTACGTCAAGAAGACTATATGCTACTAGACATACAGTATTATAATATGAAAAAAAAAAAAAAAAGTGTATATATATAAAATTTATTTAAACTTCACGGGAGAAAGAAAGAAACAAACAAACAAAAAAAGATGTTTTCCAAACATAAACCTCCCAACATAAGGAGATGGTTTGGGCTGCCATTTCCGTCTAAATAACATCGCTTCACAAGACAGTACAATGTGAAAACCTTAATTTTCCCAGCTCTTCCTGTAAACCAGCTCTTCTGAAAAAAAAAGACATTTATAGTTATGTACTACAAAAACTGGCTTTATGAAGAAAATTGGAGAAGCAGAACAAATAACATTTCAAAACTTCAGAAAAATATGCTTTAGTAACATATAATGCATATTAACCTCCATTCTATAGTCATGTGTTGTCTTTACAAATTGAAAATGACACCAAGGCACCTCTCCCAGGCAGTAGCACAATTCATCCATCCCACACACATTAATCAAAGGCAGGTATTCTGCCTCTCTGTTAGGGCTGAGGGGAACCCCACATGCAGGAGGAGGAAGAGAAGCACCACAAGAGAAAGTGTTTCCCTCTGAGCTTATTTTTTTGTTTTTGTTTTTAATGGCAGTTATTCGCAACCCCTGAAATGCCACTGTAAATCCTGGAGAGAGAGATTAAAAGGCAGAGAGCAAAGTGAAGCAGTCAGAGGCACGAGAAAAAGATATCAACTCCATTTCAGCTCCACATACATGGCGTGTATGTAAATAGTGATGGGCTTATATGGCATGTGTATATACAGAATAGCATGGACGATTTAGCAGTTTGTATGTTAACTGGAAGTTGAAGCCAGCACAATCAGACACTTCGATTGTTATACAATCCCCCAAATTGAACCTAAGTAAACGCTCAAAAATAATAAAAGCAATAATACAGGATTAAGCAGTATTAAACAGCAAACACTTAAGTGTAATTCAGAACCATTACAAGGTACTTCTTGTCTATAGTCATCTGTTCTTTGAACAATGAGGAAAAGTAAAATGCTGTCATTTTCCAAATGTATAATTACAGCAGTTCACAAAGCTAATTGCAAGCAAGTATCACCAGCTCCAGTTCCCTGCAAAGCAGAAACTTCGTGAACAAGAATGTAATTATTATAATTTGTCGTGTTCCCACGTGCTAGGCTGCACCACCGACCCAGCACGTGTGCTCCAGAACTGCTGCAGGAGCAGACCTCGAGCCTGGCAACTACAGCAAGGGGGAATTTTTCTAGCAAAAGCTGATAGTTCATGTGACAGAAGAATATATACTAGAGGAAAGCCACCTGTAAACATCCAATCAGAAGCAGGGGGAAAAAAAATGAAATTATACTGAAATCAGCAGAAACCGTACCTGCAATTTCTTTTCAAAATAATGAAGGGCACATTTCTTGGCTTCTATTAAAATGCTGTGAACAGCTTTTGTGTTATTTCGACCAAAAAAATCAGGGGAATCTGAGAACAGCAAATACTGTCACAAAATCAAATGCACAGATGGCCTCCTCATGTAGTTATCAGGTCAGTCTGAAATATGAATCAGAACCCTAAACTCTGAATTTTGCCTCCATGCTTTCCACACTTCTTTCTCCTTTTCTCTATCTCTTCCCCCATTTTTTTCCACAAATGCTAAAATACAGGAAAAATTTGCTTCCTTAATGAGGATTTTGTAAACTACAAATAATAAACTCATGTTATTATACAGATTTAAATAATATTGAAGATACCTTCTAAGCCTCCACATGTAATATAAGAAGTAAAAAGTCACTACCTTTTCATTCCTTTACATTTACTGCTACAGCAACCAAAAGATTTCCCACTTACAGAAAAGAGCCTACAACATATGCCAGCAGACACTCAAGGCTTTTTTCAGAAACTGAATTACCGCTAGTGAAAATAAAAAACAAGGAAGCACTTCGCAAATGTATGCCACTAGACTTCAGAAACATGTTAACAACTTTTAAGTGTCAAGGGCCTGCTGTAACTTAGCACCAAAAAAGCATTGAACGTAATTGCCTTTGACTCATAGATGTTTAATGTTGAAGGATAAGCCCTAATTCTGCTCCAAGAAGTATATACTTGCCATTCACTGCTGATATTAGGAATTATGATATAGACATATGAATCGAAATCATCCTGAAAAAAACGTCCATATAAGTTTAAGGCACTGAACTAAAATTGTGAAACTGAAGAAATAATCTGTAGAGCTCAGATCATAACAACAACCACAAAATAAATAAATAAATAAATAAAACTAGATGATTTGTATCTCAGTAAGATAAAGTACTTATAGGGACACAACAATGCCACATATCATCCCATAAAAGAAACCCTAGGAGGGAGTCAGGGAGAATTCTCTCGAAATAACATCCTAGTTTATTACTTGCAGTACAGCGTGACCCCATTCGCATGCAACGTGGTGTAAAATGGATTTTGGAAGCAGTGGGAGCTACATTTATCTCTATGAGATGCCCAGCTTTCCTATGAGACTGGATATCACGAAAGACTTGCATTGTACAAACTTGAAAAGGGCAAAGCCCAGCTCCTTTATTTCAGTGTTCCTCCAGCCTCTGCAGTTCTTTCAAGTCTTATAAAAGAGTCTTGGAAAAGACAGTATTTCCCCAATGCACACAGATGATCATTCTTCAGCCCAAGTGTGGTTAGTAAGATTAAACAGAAGCCCGGGTCTTGAAAACAGAGCTTTGAAAAACCCATAAATATAGGTGCAGCCAGATGCTGCATCTATAAAGAGCATATACTTAAGCTCCCTTCCAGCTGCACCCCATGACAAACCCTACCTGTGCACCATCCTTTTTCCACTCCCCATTCACCATCCCCACAATGGGAAATGGACAAGGTCTGGCCTGAAGACCAGGGACACAGGCCAGGAGGACACCATTGTGACCAGCTGCCTTGCCAGTACCTCTGTTCCCTTCCCTCCCTCCCCCCCAAAAAAAACACACACACAACCAGGGCAGTGTAATTTCTTCTTGTCACCCCCGCCTGTGGTCACTCCTCATAATGAAAGCATAATGAAAGAAATTAACTGCACACTTTCTGAACTCAAAATACACATGACTGAATACAAAATCATAGCACTTTCTAAACAAAGGACAAGAGAAAATACAGTTTTTATGTTGAGCTATCAGTTACTAGACCACTGATAAGTTATTGGGCAAAGGAAGTAAGGACTCTGTGGTGCAGGTGCCGTTTTTTCAATGCCCTGGTACAAATCCTTGGGGATAACATGAAGCCTGGATTAGCCTGAAGAGCCCAAAGCAACAGGTTTCTCTAGCGTTTGTATTTCCAGACAACATCGAAAAGGGCAGGCAGTCTTCTTCTTTGTTCTAAATACAGCAAGCAGTAATTGCACAGTTAAGCCATTTATGCGGTACCCTGTAATTTTATATATAGTTTTTTGTTTGGTTTGTTTTTTGACAGCCGTGCCACACATTTATTATGCTACAAGCATAAGGGATAAAATGCAAGGTGAAGCCATGTTTTTGTTTATAGGGGAAAGCTGCAGATAAGCAAGCTCTGATGAGAAACACTGTTGTTATAAGACTGCTATTGTTATAAGGCTGTTCTTGTGCCTGCAAAGTGACAGAAATCTGTATGTTTGCCAATTCCTACAAACATATAGGGGTTGCTCTTAGTTCTCAATGTGCAGCTATCTCATTAATTTCAACGGGAGCTTCACGTGTGCAGGAGTTTGCACAGTTATGTCCTTACAGCTCTGTCCTGAAATGTCAATTATTTTGTTGATAAATACATTCAAATAGTGTAGAGAGGAAAAATGTTAGCAAACAACTTGTGTATACAGCTTTGGAATGGATTGCAGCAAAAACTGAGTAAATAACCTTTCAAGGCAAAATTATGAGTATACTACACACATCTTTTATTTCAAAAATAAGATTGCTGAAAACTAATCCAATGCTTAAATTGAGCAAAGTATTTTTCTAACATAGGCCCTCTAAAGAAATTCACTCCCTTTTCCAAAACTTCAAGTGTGCAGTAAGATCCATTTTAGCAGAAAGCCAACAAATTACAGCAATTTGAGGGTAAAATATGGAGAAGAAGAAGAACAAAATTAGTCACTCCTTTCCACTCTCCTTCCATCTTTCCAATAGAGTAGTTAGCACATAGTTTGAAGTAGTGAAGGGGACTCAAAAACATCTATTCTGAGTGCTCGCCTCAGGGCACAAAAGACTTCCAGCTGAACAATCTACCTTGCAATCCCGGGCAACAGCAATAGTTGCAACTTCTACCCCTTCAGCCAGCCAGGCTCCAGTGGAAGAAGTACCACACAAATAGCTGTGCAGTCACACTCATCGCCCTTCAGTGATGTTTCTGCTGTTTGCACATGTCCCAGAATCCACACAGATCTCTGTTTACTTGCATATTTCAAGGTGTAACAGCTGGTTCATTTTGCCCCGTACCTTGAACCTACCATTTTTTTTTTTTTTTAGATTATCCACAGAATATCCACAAACAATAATTCAACATTTCCCAAACGTTACCCCTGAAAATTCCACATCATCAGACACCAATTTAAATTGAAAGAGATGTTCTGCAATACTTAGTTTGCACTGTACCAAATTATTTTTTTCCCCATTAAACTCTAATCCTCCCCTACTGAGTGGGGTTTTCAAATGCTGAAGCAGCCCGGTCCTTACATACTGATTTGTTTCACATTGCATTATCCTTTCATAGCATGATCCAAATTTTAGTAAAGTCATTAGCAAGATTCTTGTTGATTTCAGCAGTCATCTATAGAGGAAAACCAAATCCAATTAGTAGCACTTAGAACCTGAAACACACATGGTGCATTGGCTGAGGGCAATTATTTGCCGGATGGAACATCTGAACTGGAAGTGTTCAAAATTAGGTTGGATGGGCTTTGGGGTAACTTGAGCTAGTGAAAGAGGTCCCTGCCCACAGCAGGGGGGTTGCGCTAGATTATCTTTAATGGTCCCTTGAAACCCAGACCATTCTATGAGACTATCACTCATATGAGATGCTACACAGGTAGCCAGGCGACTATGATAAATATTGATGCGTAACGGTTTACCTTTTCCCCTTGTGTTCTGTCTCATAAGTTTTGAGTTGTTGTTTTTGTTTTTTTTTTTTTTGGTTGGTTGGTTGGTTGGTTTTTGAAGAACATATTACTGTGGTCTTCACTTACAAGAACTACAATACAAATAAAAAAATACTAAATGCCCATTTTCAAATTCACATGGATATATGAAGTATACAGCAGGTGCCAAATACCATGTATTTGATATCTTATAGACTGTATGCTTGCACCAAATTCATTACATGATTTCAGTTTATTCTATGTATCTCCTGATTCTGCTTCAGCATAAATCTACTGGAAAAGGTTTTCAAAGATGCTTTTTATCTTCCAAGTTTTTCCAGTTGATTCTGATTTAATTTATTCTGCCTGTTGTCGAGACATAGCCTTAAAGGATAGACCCTGAAAAATAACAGGCACAAGCAAATGGTCCTCTATATCTTCCATCAGATCTCACAGGAGTTTCATAACCAGCATAATCTTAAAAAGAAACATATTTAACTTTTGTCTGCTAGTACACAATAATCAGTGATTTAAAGGAAGACTTCTTTCCCTGGCCAAGATCCTAGGCACACTCAGCTCAGATGCTGCCTTATTTCAAACAAGGAGGCAGCAGCACATATACACGTCCTCCACAACAACAACAACAAAAATTAGTATCACCATTTGCTGCATGGATATCTTGACAAAAGATGATGCTGCCAATAGTCCAGAATAAATGCACAGTATTAAATGTCCTGCTTAAGACTGATGCTAGTAGCTTACAAGCAGAAGCTTTATGTTGACAAGTAGGAAGTTATATAAAAATGGAGCCTCATCTCAGCAATTAAAGTTTAAAAAAAATTGATCTGGAGATGTGATACCTTTGCTCAGCATCTTATCCCCCTTTCAGCAACTTTCTCTTCTACAGCTTCACATTCCTCTATAATCAAACCTTTAAGGTAGGGCCATTACCTTTTCTCCTCCTTTGTACAAAAATAATAGTAATATCCTGATTACATTAGTCTGTCACTATTTCCCTAGTACAGAATGAACCCTTTAGCAACATGTTATTTTGGAGGGTTGAAGGAATAGAGTGAAATTTAACCATATTTGATATTGGATTGTACGCCCCCCACCCCCCAAAAAAAAAAAAAAAAAAAGTGGATTTAATTTGTACCGAGTCTATGCTCTCACAGTTGAAGCTTTCCTTTCATAATTCAGATTCTTGTGGTTTCAGGTTTACAAATAAAACATTTCTTCCACACAAATGGCACAGCAGTCAGTGCTCCCTCACTGACTAATCTCTCTCTTTTCCTTATGTAAGACAAGAATTATTCTGAACCAAGCTGTCCCTCATGCTTCACACCAACCACTGCTCTCCAGTTTTGGAAAGTTGTTGAAAGCTGAAAGTTTTCCTTGTATAAATTTGAGTAATAAAAACTGGTAGTGTAATGCTTTATCCAACTCTCTAAGAACTATATCAGTCTAATCCTTAAGTATAAAATAGTAAAATAATCTTTATCTTGAACAATGAAGAATAAGTAGTGCTTTCTAGAAGCTTCACATCTGTTTCCAGCACAGTAGTCATCCTAAGCAACAATTCCACATGCATTGTTATCTCTTGGTCACACAGAAGATATCAGTCTTCTTTTGCGTTGCTTCAATATTCTACAGGAATCCACCAGTTGTATAAATCTCAGCAAGATTTATACAAGTTATCTTGAATATGCCTTTGAGAAAAGTTACGAAGCTTTGTACATTGTTACTTCCAGAAAAAAAAGCTTCTTTAAATGCATGAATCATTGATTGATGGCTCATTTTCCTGAGATCAAAGAACCTATGACAAGAGGTGCACAGAATACTAACGGCTTATCTATCTGTACTACAGAAAGCTATTGTTTATTCCAGCTGTGCACTGATGAAACTCTACTGAAATAAAAGGAATTCCACCACTGGAATATAATGCAGTTACCAGTTAAGCAGAAATCTTACAAGTCTGATGGTTTGAGCTTCCCTCCATTTCCACTCTTGCTCCCTTCCCCCTGAAGTGATTCATTCAATTTGTGAAAATCTGGGAATAAAATAGTTCCTAACAGGTCACAGCACTACATTATCAGTACATGTACTTTCAGTTCTGTCATTTTTCAGTTCTAAAGCCTACAAGGATGAAATCATCCAAGATACTGTGGAAAGATTAAAATAAAACAAAACAAAATAGGCATAGCCCTCCATTTAAACTTAAGAACTTTTCCCCAAGAGTAAATCTCAGCAACTCTTTCCTCACTCAGGCCCCATTTTGCTTGTATGGGTGAAAGACACACTGCACTGTATCCACCAGACAAGATGAAAAAAATCTCCCAATACATATACATTCAAAAATATGATAATACTGGGGAGGGTAGCACCTCCAGTGTTTACTCATGCTGATAAACCTTTTGGGTAAAGCATATTAAACCTGCTTATTACACAATAGCTTCAATAATGTAATCGCCAGTAATGGCTTCAATAATGCTCAGTAAGGAATGCTTTTAATGCGAATACCATGCTCTAATCTGACAACTAGCAGAGTGAGTAAGTTATTGGCTCTGAACTACATGGCAGTGTTTGTTGTAGAATGACAGTTTTCAGACTGGTGGGCTTATGTTTGGCCACATATATTATGCACTTCACAGTAAGCCTACCACTGCTATGTCAATAATAATAAAAAAAAAAAACAGGTACAGAAATGCTTATTCAAAGATTCTGGTGAGCAACTCATTGTCATCTCCATCACAGATGCAAACCATATGCTGTAAAGTTAAAGCATCTTACTGCTTCGTCTGCTGAATGTTACATTTGCTAATGAATGATACAGAAACAGGTGCTGCTGTAAAGTCATGGGAAAGCACTGAGCTAGCCATATGACTGTGGCAGTAATGCAAAGATGTCCGCAAGACAGGAAGACTTCAAATTAAAACGTGTAATTCATTTCCTTCTCAGAATATTCTCTGGTGACATTTGTACAGACCTCCATGTGTTAGCAATCTATTTGTGATGTTTTGCAATTGGTTCGAAAGCAGTTGCTGCTCTACAGAGTGACAGCAGCAATAGTGATTAAATGAAGCTAGAATACAAGGTCCTGCTGAGCTTCCCCAGTCAGGGAGCAGCCAAAGCACTGCACTTCGGAACTTCAGGGAGATTTTTGGTCTTTTTCTTGTTTTTCTTGCCAACTTGATTTGTTCTGTTTGACTTACTTCCCCTTTCCTTAAGACTGTCACTATCTATGACAAGCTAATTATGATATATTCATTTCTGAATACTTTTAGAGAAATGTCTCAATGTCAAATAATGCTGTAATAGAGATGAGGAGAAAACAGCAGGTGCTTGACATCTAATTTAGTTAGAGCTGCCAGCCTGAAATAACAGATGAACATACAACACGTACTATGCATAGATTTATTAAATCTCTCTGTACCTGTGTAGAAGAAAACTTAAACTAACCCAGCCAATGGATTTCACTGTTGTTCTGTATCTTTTATCTACTACACATTTATGGAAGAGGAGGAACACACCTTGGAGCATCTCATCCTCTCTGCAATTATCAGTCTGAAGAGATTCATTGAAAGAGGAACCAGAACTTGATACCAGGATATCCCCATTGCGTGCAACAGCTGCTGAAGCTGTTCCACGTCTCACAGAAAGTGTATCATGCTTCACATCTGCATTTAAATGAACATCAGAGAAAAAGCCTATAAACAAAACGAAACACAACACAAAAAAACTCCATTTAAAGTAACTTTCTATCCTGGGTCTCAGCCTCCTTTTGGAGCTGATGGGTCTTCAGGGAGGTCCAACAATCTCACCGGATCTTAGCGGAAAGAACTTCTGCAGCAACTTGGCCAGATGTTAAACATGAAGCTTTTTTTTTTTTTTCCCCTTAGAGGATTCTTTCTTTCTTCAGGCAGTTTTCCACACATAACCTTTTTTCACTGGAGTTTGATGTGTTATGCCTGGGAGATGAAGTTTAAAAGGGCTTGGATTTATTTTAGTAGCTTCTTTTTTGTTAGATATTCATTTTCTTGCACTAATATATATCTATATGTTACGTGCATTCCAGTGATGCCTGTGATTTCCTGCTTTCCCATGATACACAGCAAGATTCACTGAGCAACCTAAGCTAAAAGCCTATTGCTCTAACCTACATGTACCAAAGAGACACAGGCAGAGGAATTAAAGCATCCTCTAGCTGTGACTCTCTGTCCATCCACCATAGGAGCTTAGGAACTCTAGTCAAACATCTATAAAATTATGTGGATAGGTAGAGTGGCACAGCCGAAAAATGAAAAAAAAAAAATAATAAAAAAAAAAAACAATATGGTTAGGTATTAACTCTGCCTCTCTGTAATTACTCTTTTGGTATTTTTAGGTTGTTTTATACTCTAGCAGGTGGCATTAGGCACTATTGAGTTCAACCTGAATTCAAACTAAGTTCAAAATGTGTACAGGAAGCAACTGGTCTAAGGGTAGCATTGTTCCTATATAGCCACTGTCAACACCTGCCTAAGTATATGCCTGATTTTCTATGACTGCAGAAAGAATGTGATTTTGACAAAAAAAAAAAAAAAAAAAAAAAAAAAAGGCAGCTTTTCAACACCTGTGAAGGGTGCAATCCACAGCAGCTACTGCCATCTATACATGTACAGACTAATGCTAGAAAGACAAGGACAGAGGATTATGTAGCTCCACAGACCTCCTGAGAAAGCTGTAAGGGAACTGTCCAGGTGGCCAGCAGCTTTGCATTAAGTAGGCCTTCAAAGCCAGTGGGAATTCTGTAGAAAACAGTGAATGTCACCACTCTTAAATCAGAATTAGCCCATGGCAGAAATCAGTGTTCTGTCACATTGAGGACTTCCTTCATCCCATGACTGTTCTCAGGACAAAAAGAAAACCATGCTGTCCTACTTACAAGCCATACTACAAGGCCTGAAAATGTGACTGAGGAGACCTGTTTAGGTGGAAATTCACTTAAATCCTCCTGTGAAATGGTACTTTCTGTCATTCGGGCTTTCTACGGTTTGTCAAGGACAATCCAATGACACAGGCAAGAATGAAGTACGACACTTCTCTCTCCTGGATCAAGGCTTTAACTTTCTCACGTACTGGCTTGCAAGATTCAATAATAGCAATAATAAACTTCACCATTAAAAATAGCATGGCCTGTTAATGATATATCATAGGATCTTGTCAATAAAAGCAAGTTTTCTTTAAGTGCTCTGCCATCTCTTAAGTATGCAAGTACACAAGGTGTGGGAAAAATAATGCGTTTATTATTGAACTGAGAATAGAAGAAAATAATTCTCATGGTATTTAAAAGACCCCTGAAAAACTGGCCTTTCTTGAAAAGCGCTTCTGAGACTGATGGGCTCATGGAACTTGCTTTTGCTTTCTTGAAAGTTGCTGATTAGATACCAACCAAAGAAGTCCTACCTGTAACAGTACTCCCTGCAAGACCTCAAAAATTACACCTTCATTCACTACTGCAAATTGCTAACTCGGAAACCCTAATTCTCCAGTATCGTACTCACTTGTCTCCAGCACAATAAAGCACAGTTACCTTAGCATTTGTGAAACTGGATCCATAGAAGTATCCCTCAAGCATATGTCCTGCACTGCCCTTCAGCAGACTTGTAACAAGTTGGTACTTCCACAACTGAGTAATTTAAGCCTGGAAAGAGTTGGCTACGCCTCTCGATCTTTAAGTGTGTTGCTAGATTTATTTTTTTACTGTCACACAGCAATCAAGCATAACACATCTATTAAGTATTTCCAACAGCATAAGAACTGAAATCCACGTTTTTATAGCTGGCACTCTGCATTCTTTGTAACACTAGCAGTATCTGTAGCAAACTGCACTTATTAACCAGAAGACTGGGTCTATTATGGTCTCTTTAATGAATTAATGCTGCATGGAGAGCTCAAGTCAAAATGCAAAGCTGTGCTAATGTAAAATGTGCAAAGCCCTTTTTGCAATAAGCAGGGTACTTTAACAGACAGCTGTGACACCAGCATGCTATGATCCAGGTTGGCTGGCTGCCGGTGTCCACACTGTTGGTTTGAAACCTTAAAGCTCCGGTGGCTAATTTCTCTGCTAAAAAGGGTGCCCTGTGGGGCTAATCAGTCTGGACAGAAGATTAGACAAACATCACAACATTTCTGCTCAAATCCAAGCTACCTGTGCCAGCTGTATAAATGTGCTCTGAGTCACACCATTTGTAAGACCTTACCTTCCAGTTTAGACAGTCTCTTCACACGAACATTCATGTCTAAACTGGTAGAGGTAGGAGTGCTATTAAGTTCTCCAGTCTAGATAGATACCCTGGCTCCCATCACTGGAGACAAGGAGAAAAGCATTTCACTGAACATTTCAGGATCCCTAGGACACTGAAGAATGCACCTGTCCCCATACTAAAAAGGCAAGAGTGGGTTTTTGCTTTATGCAAGACCAACTGAGCAGAATTTTCCCCTTTCTTCCAGACCCTGTTAAAGCAGGTATCAACTGTGTACATTTTCAAATGGAGGGCAGCTTTACACTTGGCTTCCTCTTCATGCATTAACTCAAATTTAGCTAAATACATAGTCAAGCTAGCTGTTATCTTAAATAAGACTATTTTCTGACTGTCCTCCTTGCTTACCTATTAAACAATGAAGTATCATTTGGAACTTCTGATTGTTCTTGCAGTTTCTGGAACATTACCTCTCTGGGTGAACTTTGAACTGCTCTGACCTTCCTCACAAAGCATTGGTGTAGTTCATTTTGCTGCTGATACCACATGCTGTTCTGTAATCCAACTGAGGAGCAGGCAGAGGCCTGCTTCATTCAAAGTCTAGTAGGTCAGAGCTGCTTAACACAGCACAACACAGAAACCTGGTACCTACCACCTCTTGCACGAGAACCTTTGAAAGGCATAAAAGCTATTTCAGACCAAGGGTAGAACAAGTTCTCACAATTACCCTGTCAGCAATCTGGTAATTTCTATTTTCTGGTAAGCTCTAGAGCCTTCATAAACAGACCAGTGGCAGCGTCTTTAGAATATTGCTCTTTGAGTAATGAGATAAAATAAGATGCAACATTTTTATGAAATTATGAAATCTTTTGCTGACAGGCTCTCATATTATCAGATTGTAAATTCCTCCAGTCCATGATGTTCTAGAGAATTTTGTTCCAGGTATCTCATGGAGACACTGCAAAATCCTGAAAGCCAACTCTCTCAACAAAAGCTTGAGAACAGCAGTCCTTATGCCAACCAGAAAGCTACATGCAAAAAAAGTCACAGGTTGGAATTCACACACCACCAGCTCTCAGAAGTGCCCTAGAACATGCACAAAAGTAATTTTCCAGTTGCTTACAATTCACCCCCAGCAATTGGCATGAACGAACAGGTATGGCCAATTGACTGATCCACTCAGGGCGTGTCATTCTTTCAGACTAGACTTAACTTTGGATCCAGCCCAGGAAGAGAATAATTCAACACGATGAGGAAACACATATAAAATGACAATAATCAAATAGGAGCTCGACAGCTTGCTCTGCCACTTTAATAAATGTATTGCACTGACAAAAGCACATTTTATTATAAAGTACAGCAGCTTCAGTAGCTTTTAGTAAGTGCTCTCTACACCCTTCCTTGATCTTACACCTTCTCGCTTTTCTCATACAACCTAACTTGCAATTTGCTTGTTTCTACTGAAACTATTCAGTGGGATCATGGCTTCAACAGTTTCTTCCAGAATAATCCCCAAGTCTTTTTCTTGATCACTGTACTGGATGATTGTTCCACTTAGCAGGTATTCCCTAGATTAGTTCCTTACTTCAACTTTAATTATCTTACATTCTCTACATTGAACTCTATTTGCCATCTGCTGGCCTAGTCTCAGGTGAAACAATTCCTTCTAATTTTGATTGCATTACACTGCATTATTTGTTCTGCCTCTAATCCTGGTATATACAATTTTGGAGTTTTTTTTTTCAATTTTTTTTTTTTTTTTCAATCAGCTTGATAGGCGTCAAGAGAAATGGCTCAGCCAGTTCAGAAAAGAAAGAAATGCTTTAGGAAAGAATCTTTGTTTCCATATGAATTTAACTGTTGTTCAGTAATTAAAAATAAAATATAAAAAAGCTTCCTACACCACAGGAAATACAAAATACATATTGCCACAAATAACCTGTGTGCTGTATCCTTCTCTCTCAACGAAAGACCTAGAAAGTCAGGGCTCAGAGTAAGTTGTTCACCATTGTGGAGTCTTCTCTGAGCTTGTGAATCCTATTTATCCTTAAAATTGCTCATAAACTGACCTGTGAATTAGCTGATGATTTTAATTCCCTATTGCAAGTTCTGTTTTCTTTTACTGGCAACTAATAGCTGTATTTTTAACTTAGAGGAACCAATCCAAAGCTTATTGTGTCTAGTTAGTTTTTCCCATTGGCTCAGGCCTGTCTCATGTCTTCCACCCAAAGAACTCCAGTTAGCTTAAATGCAGGCAGGCAGTTTCCTAATATTTACCTTTAACAGAAGGAAAAATGAATCCCAGAGGTTTCAACTTATGTTTTTAAGATCAGCAATGGGTTTTGATCATAGTTTTTCAGTATTTGCTAAAGAAATTTAACAGTAGCAAAAGGTGAGAATCTGCATCATGAACCGTTATTTTAACCAGAGTGCCCTCAGCTTTAAGTATTTCTCACCTTACCCTTGGAAGCAGACTACCTGTAGATTCTGTCTGAAGACTGTGAGGTTAACTCACATTCAGATTAAAAATTAAATTTCTACATTAGGATTTAGGTAACAAGTGACTTTTTCACTACAATCAGATGCAGAGAATCAAAATACAACAAACTTTTTTTTTTTTTTTTTTTTCACCTGCTGAGCAGTAGGTTTTGATTTTCTCTGCAACCATAATGATATCCTTTAAGAAGGGCAAAGAATCATATTTTCCAAAGATCAGAGATTCTTATTTCAATATCCCCAGGAAGAAAAAAACAGTAGCTTGAGTTCAGGCTGCATTAAGGAAGGATTTTTTTTTTTTTCCACCCCATTATCTCTAAATGTATTTGTATGCTTCAAGTATATGCACACACAGCTTTGACCAGAGCAACCTGCTTTGCTGGACCTGCCTTGGAGTCCGTTCCAGCCTGGGTTTTGTCATTCTACATCCATTGAAACTGACGTGCTTGCACACATGCCACTAGTCCTCCTAAAGACAAATGGAACAAGTCCTGGATGGGATTGGAACAAGAAGCATTTTTATATCTGAATTCTAGAAGATGCTTTTGTATCCTATGAAAGCCTCTCATTACCAGCACTTCACAAAGCTATCAAATTTTTTAAATACTGGGAATTTTAAGTATAATATAATGTACATATTTTACATATATTTTACAACATAGTGTTAACTTAGAGCAATTTGCTCTCAAAACCAAGGGTTTGAAGGCACACTCACACGCACCTCACTTTTCAGGCAGACTCTTCCATCCGAATGTTTTAAGTTGTGAATGCAGCTACATATGTGCTCTAATAGATTGATCTATTTCTTTAAAATAACAACCTGTTATAACAATCATATTTCAGTAACTCAAATCTTAGGTTACCCATAGAGGCTGAACCTATCTTATTCAATTTACTTCTACAATGAAGAAGTTGTTCCTGTCCAATTTCTGAAGGGCTTTTTTAGCTCTTAAATTTCCATATAGCTCAGTGACAGTGTTGGTTACATACAGAACTGTCAATGAGCTAGTATTATTGTTTATATGTGGCATCATCTTTGTATATATTTACAGCAAACTCATTGTCTGTTTTATTTGTTTCCACAAAAGGAGAACCTTTGCTTGAACACAATCAGAGGTATCAGTTATATGCAAACGTGGTTTAAGTTGGCTC
The DNA here is from genome assembly GCF_009819795.1 of Aythya fuligula. Lineage (NCBI taxonomy): Eukaryota > Metazoa > Chordata > Aves > Anseriformes > Anatidae > Aythya > Aythya fuligula. The sequence continues at coordinate 40,851,970 of NC_045562.1, forward strand.
TGTAGAGCCACAGAAGCGTTTACGCTCTAACAGTCCTCTTAGCAGGGGCTTAAATTATGAACAGGAACCTCTGCCCTAGTGGCACAAAGGAGCTGGCACAGAAGTATGTCAGTCTCCTACCGCCCTCCCTTATCCCTTAGCCACCTTGCAGAGTTCTCTGCCCACAGAGGAGAGCAAGTGAGGGCAGTCAGTGCTATTTCTAAAGCAGCTTTAATTTTCCATCAGCTTCCTGCCAAGAAATCTGCAGGGTCAACAGGGAATGTTGTTAGGGAGTCACTATTCTTGTTGCTTGGGTTTTAAGCTTTATTGCAGCTTGAGCTTGTGTTAAACATTTATAATACCTTAAGAAATACACTGTAAGCACTGATAAGGGACATCTGTACTGTACAGAATATTCCTCTCACTCCACTAATAATGGACCCAACAATAACTTTAACAGACGTGTCCTTGCACTTGATAAGAGGTGCAGTTATCTAAGTTGCAATGCTTTGTTTTTGGTCTCAAAGAATTCCGTATCTTTCTAGTTGCAGTTTTCTATTTGTTTCCATTCTTGTGAAATGTTATTTCACCATTCCTTCCTTCTAAGTCTGGTCCTAGCCCTCCATACCCTGAGTCTATATAAATTAGGAGATTATTCCCCTTTCTGTGCATTGTACATGCATTTAATATATATTTAAAAACAGTAGAAATAAGAGGCCCTGCTGTAATCATGTGAAGCCAGTATCTTCAATATTTTTTTCAGCCTCACTTAACATCTGTTTAGTCATTAAGGCTAGTTTTGTTATGATATCTTGGGAACTCATCAGGGCTTCCGTGATCTCTACCAGCATCCAGAGCCAGACACTCAATCTCTCCAGAAAAATAACTTCATACCTATCTACATTTGTATTTTACTCTCAGCTGTAGGCACGTACACAGTTTCAACTACAAGACCAATAATGGCTTTTTGCAAATCCCTTCAGGGTATAGACTCTCTACTAGACTGGTATGCAATCTTTACTGGATTTATTGCAGAATCAAACCACGCCTCAAAGCTACTGTACAGAATCTCCCAGCATCTCTATCAAGCTCTGTTAAATACTATGGATTTCCATTGATTTTCAGGTTACCTTTAGAGAAGAAGCTATCATTCAGCATGAATTCTACAGAGCTGAGGTTCAGATTCAGCTTGTTTAATTTAACTGAGATAACAAAGTTAGGTGATATAACCATATAATAATAACCATACACTCCCTCTATAATGATTAGAGATGGACACTTTCAGAAAGCAATTCAAATCTTCAATGGCATGAATGAATTTTGGAGTGTGCTTACCTCCTCTCAGTGACTGCTGAGGCAGCCTGAGACAAGAAGATTCTTAGTTTAGGCATGTCAGCCTCATGCTTAAAGTTAAGTGGCTGGAAATTCAAAGCTGTTTCCAACTATAAATGACTGTTACACAAGATAAAAATAATATGGTGCACATGTTCCTCTTCTTGAATAGAACGAGTGGACCAAACATAAGGACCCTACCCAGCTGGTCAATATCTCTTCTGTATAATTGAGCTATAGACATACAGCAGCCAACAAGCGTCCATCCTAACCTCATTTACAGCTCACATATCCCTTAGAGCGCTCTTCTTAACAGTTCCCATCTTATACATTTATTCTGAACTCCATTTTAACACCTACACCTGGACTTAATTGCCCAACAGTAAAATGTCTCCTTATTCCCACCTTAATGCATGTAGGACTTGGATGTAAAAATAATAATGACTTGCCCAAGTTTTCCTTCAGAAACATGCTGAACAAGATCAAATATAGTTAATTGTAATAAAATCATTACAGGTTATAATGTCACTTGATGTTTACAGTAAAGTGAATGTACTAAGAAGAAAAAAGCAGTGATGTGCCTACTCCCTTCCAAGGAAACAGAATAATTACTATAAGTCAGCCAAGCTTCATTAGCACAACAGCATTTGCAAGTCAGAGAAGCCCTAGCAGACAGCAGGCTTGCCTATTGGATCCATTTTTAAATCCATTTCTATTAGCCTTCAACTACTATTTTCAATGGTACAATGTTTAAACTGCTTACCATAACACAAAATCACTTTTCTCAATGCATAATTGAAGCATTCAATAAATGAGGTATTCTGGTAAGTAATGGAAAACAGGGCACTATATATGACAGTAAATATTTGACTGGTTCTTCAAAAGAAAATTGCAGCATTTCAATATTTACTTTCACTCAGAAGTGTTGATGATTTCCCTGCTGAGCAATAAAAGAGGAAAATTAAAAGTGCCTTCTTAATCGCTTGATCTTCCTTTTAAAAAATAATATTTGCTAAAATATTCTTTGTATTCCTATTGTTTGTGAATTAGAAAAAGTAAACTTGCAAATACATTTGGAAGTGCTACTGTTTTAAAATAGCATCTCAAACTTTGATTTTCCTTTCTGTTCTCTGCCCTAGAGCAAATAGCAATTTCTCAGTATGACAAGATGGATCTGGCATCCTCGAGCTATATCAGCATGAACTACCATCAGTACTTGCTGAGCATCCATCTCACATTATATACAGTTCCTAACATATTTATGCTACAATGGCAATTATAAAAGTAACATTGGCTGCCTACAGATGGTTATTTGATCCATAACAAAAATGAGTCATCTCATTGTTTATTGTCACTGGTGTAAAATCTGTCCTGAATAGGAGACAGATAACAGATACCTTAACTAACTCCAGAGTCTCTTGTGAGTAAACCATCAGTTAAAAGTGGTAATAAGGATGCCCCAAAATGTCACTTCAATTTTGATCATTCAGAACATTCAGAATAAATCTGAATCTGCCTGCCCACATCTTTCTTCAGAATTAAATGTGTATTTGCCAAAACAAGACAATTTAGAAGATAGGAAGTCACCTCATTTGCAGGATCCCATCTAACAGACGCACAATTGGTACCTTTTTTTTTTTTTTTTCTAGTGAAGAGATTCATAAATAAGTAAATTATGTAGTGCCCTTTCCCAAGAATTGACAGCATTATTTACTATGATATATATTTAAAAATTAAAAAAAAAGAAGATTCCATCTGACTCTTTTGAAAAACTTACTCTATAAATAAAGAGCCAAATTCTTAGGTATGCCTGAAAGCAGTGCTTCAGCATTAACCTTACTTATGCACACCAAACCCCTCATTTACCTGGATGAAAAGTAAACAGACAAGTTTGTTTTATCTTTGACTTATTGAAGTTATACTGATAGGCTAAGCAAGCCCTCTAGGCTCTCCTTAGTCAGTAGAGAGAAACAAGCATCTCCAGAAGGCCATTCATGCCATCCCCAAACAAAAGTTATGATTTAGCTCAATTGCTACCTGTTTACCACCGAATTAAAGAGGTGCTTGCTTCTTTTTAGATAATACTGTCTAAACTGAGTAAGTTTAACTGATAACACTAAGTTCTCTCAGAGAATACCACGGCCAAGGTAACACACGACTTAGCAAGAGTAGACCAGAGCCTACATTCACAAAGTAGAGGGCTATGGACACCAAGGGATTCCTGAGCTGTAACTGTATGACATAAGCAGCACTTTCAGAGAGCAAAGAATATTGTAATGAAAACTACGCTATAGATAAAAGCTATATAAATGTAACAGACTGAATATTTTCTCTGTTATCAGAGACTCTTTAAAGAGACTCAGATAAAGAAAAACATTTTTCAAAGAACGCTGCAGACAAACGTTAGCCCATCACTTACCTGGGGAGGCTGGATTTTATGGATAACTATGAGATGAGAAAAACGTTGTCAAACTTAATTTTATATTTTCCACTTTTGTCAGCTTGCTTGAGTAACTTCCATCCCCTTTTGAACACCTCTCAATGTATTAAAAATAATGAATAAAGGAGGCTCAAACAGCAAAAGTCAAATATGACAATATAATTAAATTACTCAGCATCCAGAAATCTCTTGCTTTTCAGATCTGTGAGTTAAATATATGCCAATTCAATTTCCTTAAACACTTGACAGGATCTATTTTCTGAGATTTCTTGCTAACAGTCTTTCAGTCACATTAAGTGCTCACAAAGTGCACAGAAGTTGCATTTTACTGCACAGCCCTAATTGAGCTGTCTGGGCTAAAGTAGCTGAATGTTACAGAAATGTTTATTATATAAGCCCACTTACTCTCAAACTGGAAAAGAACATTTCTGTAGATTTGAGTGTAATTTATCGGGGGGTAAGGGGGAGGTCTTCTATCACCCTCTCATTTCAGTGAATTATGTTTATGGAGTTCTTTTACAACTGAGAATCTAGTTTCACTCCAAACTGCAAAGGAAGAAAGCCTCAAATACCTTTCAGTTGGCTCTGATTTCATTTGATGTCTCTTTCTGACCAAGTCATGTAACTTAGCTCCTTGTAGCATCCAGTAGCAACCTCTAATTTGTAATTCGTAAGTGATCACATCTCAGCAGCACTCTAAGGATCAGATGATATATTTTTGCTTTCAATAAATACCTTACTGTGCCTGTTTGCCTTTTTCCTATAACCTCATTTAGTTTTTATTTCTCCATTTCTTTGAGCACCTATCTACCCAATCTGAGGTAAAAGACATGTTTAAAAACATACAAAACAAAGAAAACATGTAAAAATTTCTAATACCTGTACGTGAAATGTTACTCTGGCTGAAATAAGACATGATATCCAAAACCCCTATCTATCTATGCCATACTCCATCCTTATAGCAATGAAGGAGGTAAAAAAATGGAGATTAAGGAGACTACAACCCAGGTCTTTTACAGGATAGGAATATGTTGTAGTACCAATTTATTGGATGAAAGTTTTGACAAAGTTTTTTGTTTGTTTGTTTGTTTTTTTTTTTGTTTTTTTTTTTTAAAGTTGCAAAGCAAGACAACATCAACATAAAATTGGTATCGGCATTTATCTGATAGGGACCACTTACTTTCACACATTTTCCTTGACCTAACTCACTTTTGTAGAATCTCCCTCACTTTTGTAGCCATGCCAGAGAAAACAACTTTTTTCTGCATTTCTCATCTCCATGCACTACTACCACTCTCAGCTCCAGGCTTGCCACTACCCCTGCTACACATCCAGGAACAAGGTAGCTCATCTAACTATCTTGAGCAATTCCCTGCAACTCTACAGTATGACTCCAAGAGCATCCAGTTGTGAGTACAGAAGGAAGTCACCTAATCTGACCCCATACCTCAGGCCAGCAAAGATCAACAGAATCTATTCATTTTATCTTTGGGTCACACATTATCTGCAAATGTGCTAGTCTCTCACTGACTTGGCGCATTACTTGGAGAAGAAACTGCAGTATAAGTGAGAACATTAACTACAAGGCCCAAAATGATTTTTACTTCTGAATATCTCTGTAGTTTCCAAAAAAAAAAAAAAATCACAAAAAAAAATGCACTTCAGCTTAGTGGACCCTACTTCGCTTTAAACCCAGTCTTTGCTTTAGTCTGGCCCCATTTAGGCAAGCTTATTATCAAAAATCCAGCCTAACATGCTTTAATCTGAGAAGAAAAAGGAGGAAATAACAGTAACAAAAAACAAAGGTAAAGAACCACATCCATTTGTTTGTAACCAAAAAAAATTTGTAACTCAGAATAGAGTTAACTAACACCACCTCTCCTTGTAGTCTCCCTTCCTCAAATGCAATCACTATAATTACAGGCAGGTATATTACATCACAACATGGGAAGGAGTTTGCACACAGAGCCATGAAAATAAAGAATTTTGCTCTCCAGGCAAATCTTCTTTTCCCCCGTGAATTATTTCTGCTTTTCCAACTCATTCATGTTATTTTATTTACTTTTCTCAAGTGTCCTCTCATTAGAATGCAGTGTCTACATTAGACCTGCCCCTTGACTGACAGATTTTTTTCCCTTATGTCCATGCTTGGCAAGCACTTAATAGTAATTAAAGATTTCTCTAGTCTATCCAACAGATACACAGATAATCAACACGCAGTGACTTTGATTGATAGCCACTGTCATGTCATCTGGAAGATGAAACCTCTGAGTGAATTTCATTGAAGAAAAGCTCTAGGTAACATTCCAAGCTATGACAAAACATTTTTACCACTTGCCAGTGTTGCTCAAAGATGGTACAGACTACCAATGACTGGCACAATGGAAGAGATTTGCTGCAGCCATCTGAATTTCCTTGTGATCTCACTTGTCCTAGAGTATCTCACCTTCCCAGTATTATTTTACACTGCTTAGTGGTGTGGGATATCAACTGAAAGACCATAGCAATAAAACTATCAGCAAAGCAACCTTCACTGTGAAGAAATTAAGACAAAAATGAATCCCCCTGTTTTTAAAATAGTGACAAGAGATGACAAAAGCAACAGCAACAGAAAAAGGGCAAGAACAGCTGGAGAGTCTCCTTGGGTCATCTTTGGAAAACGTTGTTTCTGTATACGTACACTTGATTTAGGGCTGGTTACGTGAGGCCTATAGTATCACAAAAGCTAATAAATCATTGTTTTGGATGAAAGCCTCAGCACCTGTCCTTTATCAAACAAGGCAAAGTCTTGGAAATTCCCAGGAAAAATGACTGGTGACCATATAGCATGCCTGGGAAAATTTCATAAATCCCATTTCATTATACCAATTAGTTTCATTTCACGTTTAGTGTTATTAAAGCTCACAAACATTTTATAGTAACATTTATTCTTTTGCCTTGATTACTGATTTTAGGATCCAATTACTTTAATTTTTGCTTCTTGAACTAACAGATGTATTATTTCTGATTTTTGAAGTGGTGCCAGCATGCCTTTGACAACAGTCTGGTACACCTACCAACTTAAAAGAAGCAATGGCTAGAGTGATCTTATGAAAAACCCTTGTATTTGAGGAGAGATTGATTGTTTATTTATATGAGAGGGAAGTGATAGGAAGACCATTAAAAGTATTTGACTAGAAGCCTTTATATTTTCTTTTCCTGGATTAAAATTGCACCAAACATTTTTTTCAACTATAAATAAGTTTCATTGCCATGAATAGAAATATTAGGTTGTGTCAGCATCAAGTAGAGAAATTTCACTAAAATGACTAGATCTCTGTTTATATCAGCAGGGAACAGCATCACAGGATCTTACTCCTATGCAGATGAATGCAAAACTTAAAGTCAATTCATGGGTTGCATCTAAAATTCAGCCTGGAAGTGTTTGAGATAATTCTGAGATTTATTCTTTGCAGCAAATGAAGTAATTTTATGCACGTTTAGAAAATTTAAAAACAGAAAACATGAAAAAAGTCTGCTCCAAAAATAAAGAGAGGTGATTTAACTCAATGGGTTTATCTGACGTTGAAATCTACCATAATTCCATCTTCAAACAAATAAAAAAGACAAATTCATGCAGCTGATACATCAATAGCCAGTAGTAATAAACACTGCACTAAAATTCCTGGTGTGCTGAAAACTCATTTCTGATTTCCATTTATTAATGCATTACATAGCACAACTTCACATATGAGACAAATTTGGTCATTTTCTCCTTCCTTCTTTTGAAGGCTAGACAAGAAATACATTATAAATTTCTGCCATAAATCTTGCAGTGAACGGGATCTGTAAGAACTCTTAAAAAAAAAAAAAAAGGCAAGTTCAAAGGAATGTGAATATCCATGGGGGAAGGCAGAAGTCACATTCAATTCATTTCACAGTCCTCAGTCACTACTGCAGAAATTGTCTCTCTTAAAGGCAGTCTTTACCTTTACATAAATACTGGCAGAGGTCTTTACCCCAAAGGTTTAAGGAATCTCTCCATAATCCTGAATTCATGCCATAGAACCCACCAAAGATAAGAAAGATAAGAAAAAAGTCTTTTAACTCGATCAAAAACTCTGCAGGAAGGCATGGCTGAAATCTGCTGCTTTAAAAAAAAAAAAAAAAAAAAAAAAAAACCTGCATAGGACCGCCTAAGTACTGAAGTTATCATACCAAAATACATCTCTGCTCTAGACAAGGTAAGTAAGGAGTGATGGAAAAATGAGCAGTAGAGAATCAAGCTGTGGTCCGTCAAGAAATGATTCACTGCTGAAGCTGCTACTTGACAGCATGATACAGGCCGGTTTTATTAACAATTGATACTGAAGGCACATAAGTTCTTCACATGGAATTCACCTACGCAGTCACAATCCAGTCTGTGAAACAGGCTAGAAAGCTATGAGACTCCACAGGGGAATTACTCAGGCTAAGAAACACACCAGAACAGTGCCCTGTCATCAACTACTGCTCTGGCCAAAAGCTGCCATTTCACCCTTCACCTAGAGGCTGTAGGCTGTGAGTGGTAACAAATTACAGCCCAGGAAGAAATCTTCCTTTTTAAAGTATAAGCCCTTCTTTTCCCTTCTAGACACTATAGATTTGACCAGGTTCTTACCACTCACTGAAATTGTTGAGATTGACAATCAGAGATTTAATGTAAATATGAAAATTGAACTGTCTGCCTTATTAAAAACAACAAAAAAAAAAAAAACAAAAAAAAAAAAAAAAACAAAAAAAAACAAAAAAAAAAAAACATACAAATGGATTTAATCAGGAGTACACCAGTAGAAAGTCATTATCCAAGGAATATCATGATACCATTATAGCTGTAAGACCATAATGAGAGCAACTTATAAAACTGATATAAATATTGTGCTATTATCCAGTCTTGTGACGTCTATTACTAAAAATATTTTCAACAAGTTCATTTTCCTTTAAGACAGCTCCATTTGTCACAAGATTGACATTCAGAAGAGTAAGGCTTCAAAGTTTCTGAAAACTGCATGTAAGTTGCAAAGAATTTGCAGTCCTCATTTCAGCCTGTATTAGCAGTCTGCCGTTGTACTTGCTTAATTGGCAGGTCATTCTGTTTGCTTCTCAACTTTCTGCCTCTTTCTAGCCTAACAAAATCATCATTCACAAGTGAAATAGTTACCCATACAAAATAGACTGTTAGAAAGACCATAACTGATACAGTTCAACATTATCTGAGCTCATTATATTACCTCTAACGGTCCTGCTAACCTCTAACAATCATCCTTGCCCAAAAGTGTTTGATGCATCACTCCCCATGAGGAAACCAGATGCAGAAGAAACAGAGGAGGGAGCCTAAGGAATGAAAAAATAAAAATCGTGCCCTTGTTTGCTATTCCTATTTAGGAGTACGAGCAGTTCAAGGCAGAAAGGAGGCCCGATGCAGAGCAAACAAATGGACAGACATCCAGCAGTTCTGAATTCACAGATCAGACAGACAGCTATGCTCCTGTAACTTAATGAGTTCTTCATCAACTGAGCTGCAGCCACAGTGCACATGCATGATTTTGGCCAGCTGCATATAAAAAGAAAACAAAGACATTTTCAGTACAATACAAATGTGAACTTAAGTGTGCAGAGAGCTAGTTACTGCAGCTGAGATGATGCATGCAAAGTTATTAAGTTAAATGTCTGAGTATTTAATAAGGAGAAAGACAACAACTAGGTCCACAAAGGATGAACAGCATACGAGTAGAAAAATCTGAGACTGCATGGTTAGCAGTGGATATATTTTTCTGCAGAACACAAAACGGTTTTATAAAATGATTCAAATAAATACAGTTTTGATAGTTCTTTTCACAAGCTACTGGCCTATTCAGACATCATTTGTAGTCATGGCTGAAAGACTTGGATTAACCTGTCCATCTAAAGGTGCTGTACTTGCATCTCCTTCTCAATTTTAGGATAAATTTCTTTAACATTTTTGGCTTGCATTTTCAAAGATTTGGCACACTGTCAGGCACGTTGTAATATCAGTATTCAGACTAAGTATTTCGTACTGTCTAGTCCCACAGCAGCCAACAGGACCACTTAAAAAGATTCAACTCAATCTAACAGACCAATTCACAAATTCAGTGATTCAAGATGAAGTTGAAAATGTTATTTAAAAGTGCCTTTTTTTTTTTTAAACAGTAATAGTAGTTACCTCTTGAGACAAAATCCAGTTGATCTGATAGAGATTTTCAATGATGGGAAAAACTAAGAACCAAGTGTGAATGTCTTCCTAAAATACACATTCTAACTCAACTAAAAATTTGTAATAAAAGAATTCAGGATCAAAATCCTATTATCTATGACACAATATTTGGTAAAACATAATCTAGGATTAACTTGAATCTTATTTTAAAGTGTTTTAAGTAAAAGCAATGTCAACCTCTGAGTGTACAAGTCTAGGTTAAACTTCACATAAGCTAAACTAACAGGTTAAAAATAGTTTAAAACTTTCAAAACTCCCTGAACTGAAAGATTTCATTGAAATTCAAATTTTAGGATAAATCCATGTGGTGTTTCTTACACAGATTAACACTTTGTTATGAAGGAGATTGAATAATAAAGATGTTCCTTTACAGACTTAAAAAGTAGCAGAATGCTACAGTTCATGCCATTCTTTGGAACAAATCCATAGTCAACAAATGCAAAAAAGCTATGCTAACCTTTTAGCAGTTCATCTCTACAATAAATATTGCTATCTTCTAAAGAAAGCTGAAATAGTTTAATGGCTTAAAATATACAAGTCCCTTATTGCTCATGCACTGTAGCCATAATAATTACATGTTACACTACGGTAGTTATGCTATCAAAATGCTATATTTAGAAACAGTCTTGATAGCGTTTGTGATTCCTTTATTTGACAAAAAGTCGTGGATTAGTAACTTGTCATAGATTAATAACTATCATCAGTACTTAGATAAAATTGCAATGCATGCAAAAACTCAGAAGGAGTAGCAGACAGAATAGAACAGTTCAGTTGGAGGGGACCTACAAAGATTGTCCAACTCCCTGATCACTTCAGGGATAACCAGAAGTTAAAGCACATTACTGAGAGCATTGCCCAAATGTCTCTTGAGTGCTGACAGGTGTGGGGCATCAACCACCACCCTTTCACCCAGATGGCTAAGCTGTGTTTAATACACCCCAAAAATGCTGTTTGGGGGTGTTATTAAACCTCCCAGTTTAGTACTATCAGCAAACATGCTGAGGATGCACTCCACTTCTGTGTCCAGACCACTGATAAGAACGTGGATCAGAACCAGCCCTAGAACTGAGCTGTGGGGGACACCGCTAGTGCCGGTCTGCAAGCCAGATGTAGCCCCATCCACTACAACCCTTTGAGCTCCACTGTTGAACCAGTTCATCGCCCAGTGTAGCATGAAACCTGTTTATCTCACAGCTGGGCAATTTGTCTAGAAGGATGTCACGAGGGACAGAAAATCCAGCAAAATTATATCCACTGCTTTCCCTTCACCTACCAAGCTGGTGACCTTATCACAGGAGATCAGATTACTAAGGCAGGACTTTCCCTTGGTGAACCCATGTTGACTAGGCCTGATAACAGCTTTGTTCTTTAAATGCCCTTCGTTGGCACCCAGGACAGTCTTTTATGTAACTTTTCCAGGAACTGAGGTTAGACTAACAGGTCAGTAGTTTCCTGGGTCTTCTCTCACACCCTTTTTGTAGATGCTACTCTGTTCATACCTCCCTCAGAAGGGGCCATCTAGAACCACACCTTCACTGTCCCTGTCCCTGCCACACAGAATAAGAACCTAAGGCAGCAAAGATGGTTAAACTGTGCTGTGAGTTCTTTAACTCAGAAAGAGGCATTGCCTGTCAGTAGCTTCTAAAGGTGTTCAGACTTTCCTTACACATACCTACTAACATTAGAAAGATGTAAAGCCTTCTGCCTTCTACCTCTTCAAAAAAGGAGTACCTGTCACTCCTTTGGGTGTGGGTTGAAGAGGGTTGAAGAAAAAGACGCTGTATCCCTACATTGCCACGGACAGTGCTTTCAGGCTTCCTTAAAGGTTTTCACTGAAACTTACGTTGAGCTCCAGCAGATGTCACATCTGTAGGGAACAAAGCCCATCTGTTATTCAGACCTGTGCTGGCTGCAGTAGTGCTACTTCCATGCAGCTCAATGCCACGGCTGCCCATCGCCTTCACTGCTAAAGTCAGAGGAGGGAAGCAAGACCTTAAAGCCAGATGCATCCCTTTCCCAGTAACCACTTCATACAAAGCCTTATACTGCATATTGCTTTAGAGAGGCTAAACCTCAAGTTTCTCTTGAACATGAAATCTTTGATTCCCTGAAGCCCTTCATGCAAGCTCGGATTTAGGCACACAGGTAAAACAGGAATGGAGAAATTGTTCCATTACTGCCTACACTGTGTCTGCAAATAAATGGCTCTGTGCTCCAGGCCTTCTTTTTTAACCAACAAAGCCAGCTACGCATTTGCAAAAGGTTACGCTACGTTCTTTACAAAAACATCCCCATTTAGATCGATTTGAAATGAACTTTGCTGCATTAGACTGCTAACCTGTAGAACATTCTGGCTGCGGCTTTTTATTGATTCTACCCAACAGTATTTTGACAAACAAGTTTAACATTGAAACCAACAGTTGCAATTTGGCAGCCCGGAGTTTTCTCTCTTTCATTTTAATAATGTTTCTGCCAACACTCACTGTTCTTGTTTTTCCAAGGTATAGCAACTATAACTCATGTCTGCTGGGGCATTATTGTATGTATACTTTAGAGTAAAGAGGGCACTTAGCATGCCTAATATGATGTCCTTTGCAATCTGTTATTAAAGTATGAATCACCTTGCCAGTTAATCATACCATTATGAATGCTGAAGACATGAAAACCAAGAGGGATTGAAACATGCAAGTTCCCAGATGAAGAAAAGCTATTTGAAAATACAGGGAGACCAGTGAAGACTGGTTTTGAACTATGTTAGATCAATGCACAAAACAAAACAAAATGTAATCAAAAGGGCTTTTTCTAAATAGCTTTTTTTTTTTTTTTTTTTTGATACAATACTGAGAGAGAAAAGGAAAGGAAAGAATGCTCCCATCTTTTGCTAAAAATTGAGATGTAAAATGAGGAATTCAGTGCTTTTGGATGAAACCCAATATAATTAAAAAACAATAGATAAACACATCAGCCTTCTATTTACCTACACTGCCATTTTAAGCTAGGAAAGACTGATGCATTTAGTCAGTCATCAGTACTGCATAGCATCATTAATCTCTTGCTTGTTTATGTATTAGCGTTCATTTTATTTTCCTGGCGTGTACTTTGGTGCCACCTCCAGGATACTGCGGTTATAACTGGAAGTTTAAAAACCTGTAATCAACTGACAGTTACTTTGCTCTGAGGTACAATATTTCAAATTGTAAGTATGGCTTTAGTTTCATTAATAAATTCACCAGAAATCTGTTTGCAGACAACAGTTGCAAGTATGGCTTGCCAAGATGACTTACAGATGCAAAAGCTGCAGGCTACTTGTTAGAAAAGTAAAGTGGTACTTTAAAATAATAGCCTGTTTTAGCATAATGCCAAATTACAGAGGAAACCCTTTAAAAAGATATTTATGGCATACATTCATTCCAGATGATTGTTTTGTGATTTTCATTCCATATAATTTCAGGAAAACAAATAGGATACAGTTCTTAAAAGGAAGTATTCTACAGGTTGTTTTTTTTGGTTGTTTTTCTTTTTTAAACTATGTAGGGAATTCAAGGAACACTTCTGGACCTTTAGAAGTAGGCAATAAGTGCAGATGAAATAAAGGTTCAAAATACTCTGGAACAACAGTAGCAATCTTTGTCCTCCTTTATTAATGAGAATCAAGTTCAAACGGATGGAGTAACAGGTATCATTAAGGAAATCATTCTTCCAAAATAGTCATAATGAGATGTTAAATCTCACAGTGCAGAGCTTGTACACATTAGACTAGAGAAACATTTGCCCTAAAATTAAGACTAAAATCAAAGTAGATCAACTTGTTAAGATGTTATACAGGTAGTAGTATCTACTTAATGCAAGTCAAGTACACCTGTATTTTTTTTTTTCCTTAGGTAAATCTTCTCATTCTTCTCATCTTTTCTGTTACTCTCCTCCTTTGGATATTTCCAAATATTAGATCAATCTATTTATTTATTCTGTATTGTACTCTGTTCTTTTACTCTCTTGACTGCACATCATGCATCTTCACTTGGTCACAACAAACTACACCTACTTTAGCAATACACTGATAAGTTATTTACCTCTCCATCAAACTATTTCTAAAGCATATTACTTGCCTTTTCTACTTCAGTTTCAACTGAAAAGTCAGCTTCAACTGTCTTTCATTTGTCTAATCACCTTTTGGGCCATTCATACCTAACACTGCAGCCTTCATTATCTAAATGAATTTGACCAATGCCAAGACAACTTCCTAACCAGCTATGACATAGCACTTATCAAATCCAGATATAACTTATTATAATCCTTCTGAAAGGATTCAGTACTTGTTAAGAAGAAATACTGAAAGTATCTTCTGGTTGTAGACATACTATGCACTTTTTTGGATCCCTGAACATTAGATCTTGAAGTCAATTTGCAACGGCAAAAGAAAGCTCACCAAAGATGTAACTGGAATTAGCTTTTATTAAAAATAGGAATCAATGAGAACTATTTCTTACCCTGGTAGAGTTTCATATTTATTGCGAGTCTTCCCTTCTCACAGTATAGGATGCAGCATAGTTCTTTTGCCTAGAATCTATGCACCAGATTCTTCAGTTCTTAATCAACTGTAACAGGCACACAAACACATCACACCTCATTGTAGAAATGGTCTGTACCACCGGATTAGATGGTGATACACTCTTTTCCGGTAAAGAAGATCAGTGTATGTACTGTACATCACAGAAGCCACAAAACAAGTTAAGTGAAATTTAAACAAGGTCTTTAATTTGTTGGACTTCTGCAGAGTTTATCCTATCAGCAAATGTTTCTGTACAAATCATGTTCTCCCTGGCTTTTTCAAAAGCTATTTTAGATTGAAAGCTATAAATGCAGACATACAAACATCTTTCCATATTAAAGCTCAAGTGTTTTGCCAAAAATCATTCAAGTTTTTTATGTATATAGGATAAGCTATTTGACTCCATTTTTATTAATATTCCTTCAGTAATTTATTTAAAGCCAATCGCGCATTTATAATATTAAGATGTATGTCAATCCAATCTCTTACGCTGAACAGAATGATGCATCTTAACTAAGGTTGCCAAAGATGAAGTGTGTGCACACTTGGTTATTCTAAAACTACTTGGCTATAATCTTGCCAGAAGTGGAAAGCATAGTAATACAACTTTCATTGATTTCCTGCACTATGATTATTACAAATATATAAGAGCTATAAAAATGCATAGAATATTTGTTGACTGTGTGTATAGGAATACTGAACTATACCTGACTTTTGGAATTCAAAAGGCTTGATTACTTTTCCTCTTTTTTAGAGGAAATTCACTTGCTTTCCAATCTGATCAGAATTTGAAGTAGTTATTAATTTGTACACAGGACTTTTTTTTTTTTTTAGTATCTGAAGAGAGTAGTTGAAAAAGATAGGTAAGAACTGTTAATCAGCTTTAGCGCAATGCTTGCATGTAACTTGATGAAATTTGACCCCAAATTCAGAAAACAGTACAGTATATGTCAGTATTCCAGAATACCTCAGTACTCCTAAATAAAAATTATACCAAAATAAAAGCACCACACTCACTAAGGACTCATCTACCAAGCAAATTCTTCCACAGTCACCTGAATTAAACAGTCAGCTACTCTGGGACCTTGGACAAATTTCTTGAAAACCCCTTCAGAAAGGCGTGTTGTAACAGACCCTTCTCTTTTTTTTTTTTTTTCTTATTTTTTCCCCTCTAGTATTAGCTGCCAAAATCACATTAAATAAAATTTTAATATGACTTTATTCAAAAGAGAAATCTATGATAATTCACAGCACCTAATAAACATGGCATATTTGTAGATATTTGGACAAAAGTGTAAGTGTCTGCTAAAAAAAAAAATCTTACTGCTCAGGTAGTAAGAAAGATTAAAAAAACATTTTTCCTTGTTCTTTTGTTCACTCTCTACATGCTTATGTAAATCTTGGGATTTATAAAAGAAAAATGTTCATAATCAAGGGAAAGCTAAAATTAAAATGTAAAGAGTAAAGACAATAGTAGAGGTTAAAATGAGAATTCCTGTGATCATTTTCTGTTATTCATATCAACATCTTATACAGAATAGATAAATAAAATGCTCATATAGTTTGTACGTCTTAAAATAAATATTAAATCATTTTTCTAGAACCCATTATCAACGCCATTACAGTTATAATACAGTAGATAAAATTTTTCATAACAGAATGGTGGATCATAGTTTTCTCACTACTGCTAACTTGCCACACTTCTATGTAAACATAATCACAATTAGATGTTCATCACATACAGACTTCTGCTGTCAATAATCAGTATGGTTCTTCACCAGAAACCGTCAATATGACCTACACACGGTATTTTCTAACTGACAGGCCATGCATCAACCACATGCTGTTTATTTGTTAGCTTCATTGATTTAAATGCTTTCTTATGCTTTCACTTGCATATCCAGGAGGGGAATGATATTAGCAGAGGCCCCACAACACAGATGCAATGAACTACTCAAAGCGAACACACCATGAGATGAGTGTTCCATGTCTCGAAAGGCAACAGAAAATTAAATACTAAGTATATCAAGCTGGTTTTGCCAACTTGATTAAAGGGTAACAAGGACCTTTCAAGCTTTCAGGCATGTATGTCACTAACATAACTTATATACTCCATTTACTATGTAGTATCATCAATACACCTTTTTTCCAACTGAACCTTGTCTTATTTTTTAAAAAATACAAAAGCGCAAAAGGTTTTTTTTTATAGTTTGCGCTGCTGTTGTGTCTGCTAATACAGAAAGAAGAAAGAGTTCAAGCCTCCAGTGCGAAGAATGAATCACAATTTCTGACACCTTTAAACCTGCCAGAATTAAGACTCTTCCTTGTCACATGAGGTTGAATGGAAACAGTAACAGTTCATGCTAAAAGGAGGATTTAATGGTCCCTTAACCATGATTTATAAATAATCTCCACGAGATTGCAGTAACCACAAATAAATAAAGGTGTAATTTATAATTCCGCCCCACAACAGCAAAGGGGTCACATTCCCCTGGAACAAGGAAGAAAATTCATGACATCAAAGAACACCAAAAAAAATCCTAATCAAGGCACATCACAAAGCAAAGAAAATTGTGGCCACTGTGGGCATAGTGCAACTCCCATTACATGCTAAATCACATTGAGATAAGAGTCCCAAGACAGTTCCATTTAAACTAATTTAGCATAAAATACCACTCAATATAATGGTGGTAATGTCTAGTCTCAACTGTCTCCTACAATTTACTTTTAATCTATAATGTTCTCTGCCTTCTGTGCAATTTCATGGCCAAAAAATAATACTTATAAAGGCTACTTTAAAATAGTGTTTCTGGTTACAGACCATTAGTTGTAAAGACACTGAAGCACCCTACTGCTTCTTTTCCAATGTAAATATTTGTGATTTTTAACAGGTTACTATTCAAAGCAAATATACATATATATTTATCATGAGTATTTATTCAGAACATTTTGACTAATATTTACAGTCAACACCTTGTTTGCAAGAAAAGGATTTTCTTCCCTTAGTACAATAATCATTGTCTTTCAAATGTTACGCAGATAGCAACAGTAGTTGCTCTACTGCTACTAAATACTGTGTCACATTTTCAGAAGTTATAAAAAGCTCCAGGAAAAAATGTAAAATAATCATAAAAGCACATCGTAAAAGCACATTGCAAGTCCAATTGGCTTGTTCATAACTTTTCTGGAGAAGCTGACAGAAATAGTAAGGTTTTCCCTGCAGTACTTGGTTAGTTCTTCCCACCTCCCACCCATTCCCTATGTCCACCCTCCCCAGCACAAAGCCAGCACAGTAAGTGCTGTCCTTTCCCCATTTCTCTCAACTCACCTCCATAAAAGAAACATTCGTGCAACAGAGCATGAAAGGGGCAGCAGAGACAAAACCCACCACGCAGAAGAGTGCCCTGATGATCATGTACGTAACCCACTTACTCTCAAGCACTATGGCCCACAGCAACCATGGAAGCCAGTGCTGAATTATTCCAGCAGATCATCCTGTTTGAATAAGCAATTCTGTACAACCTTTGCTTTAGCTTATAGAAAATGATGCAGTATTCCGTTATCTGCACTGACACGTGATGTATTGGGATATTTTCTATTCCTCCAAACTGGTTTAGATACTAATCTTTTCTACAACTGTAACAAATTTCTAATTCTATGTGAAGTTCTGTCTGAACAGTAGTACTGGAGATCTTTAATTGCAAATGATCCATTACAGTAGTCCATTTTTTCCCATAATACATGCTTCCTTAAGAATGTACTTAGAGCTACTTTAGTACCATGTGTGAAGGCTCATCTCAAAACCCTGAAATTGGCTTTTTTCATAACAGATGTTTTTACTTGTCCTCTCCCCTCCAAAGATTACACACAATGAAACGAGACAGGAATACTTCTGTGTATCAGCTCAGCAAATCTTACGCCAAGCCATTTCAGATGGCTCTAGGCCACCAGCTAGGTGAACACAAATAAACAGCTTTAGATACCATATATACAAATACTTTCAAACTAGTTAAGTTTCAAGATCACCCTGACCAATTTTCCAGTCTTTCCTGAAAGGATCAGCAAGGTTGCATTTTTCTTAAGTTCTCGGCAATTCTCTCACTACATTCCAGAAAGTCCAGTGAATAGAAATAATTAGTCAAGGGGCAAAGGGGCTTTAAATTCCAGTATAGTTAATGCACTGAGCAAGCTGCACTGCCCTCAATCACTCTGTTCTGATACTGCAAAGGCATTTTTGTACCTTAGCTACAATCAATAATCTGATAGTTAGGTAACAAAAATCAGTATGAATTACAAAACAAAAACCAAGAACTGAACTACCTTCATTGGAAGTTTCAAATATTAACAGGAGAAGAAATGCAAAATAAGGTAAACTGTTTGCCCTCCGAAGTTATTTACAGTATATACAGATCTATACATCTTTGTTTCATATTAGCATTTATGTAGGCATAAATGGAACAAATATGGCCTAAGCCCAGCCTCTCAGTAAATACTTAGCTGAAGTGGAAATCTGAGAATTCTCTACAGTTACAACAGTTGGTTGTGAGAAAATACTCAAGCTTCTGGCAGAAACCTGGAGTCACTTCTGTAGTACTTAAGAACCTCGTCCTTTCTTTAATACTACTTGCTTGACTACTAGCACAGTTGTCTCTCCAGAAAGGACATATTTAAGTAGCAATGGTCATTGCCAGCTGTTTAAAAGGGCAATCCTAAATATAAATGTTAGATGAATGCAGCGTATCTTTCACTACATTTCATTTACATTTGTTAGTTTGTGTTCAGATTTGCCTGCAGCTGTTTAATTACACTACTATTCTCCTTATCCTATAAGATCATTCATAATAATCTCAAATTTCATTCCATTTTCTTAATACTCAGCTTGTCTTCTTTCCTCTACTCTTAGTTTAGGATATTCTGAATCCCCAAAAAAAAAAAAAAAAAATCTAGTGTAGATAAGTCACGCGGAGTCCAGAATAGAAGGGAAAAAAGTAGGAATGTCCCTAAAAGCCCCTTTATTACCATTATTATTCCTTACACCTCTGCTTTCTACATCTTTTCTTATACTTTCTTTCTTACTTCAGAGAAAAGCAATAACCTTTGTCCATACCCTTTTACAATCTATGTAGCAGCCATTAAAGTCAGGTCACTCTTAGAAAAGGGAACACACAATATATGATATCATGCTTTCAAAACCACTGATCCTTCCTCAGCTCTACCGCAGGCTTTCTGCACCCTGCTTCTTGCATATATACCATCCAAAAAGCATCATTAAAGCTGGAAATAAGAGTGAAAAAATGATTTTTTATTAAAATAAAGTGTTAGTACCAAAAAGTCAAAGAAATGTCAAGCACAATTCCCTTTTTAAAGCATTATTTTCCTAAAAAGGGCAATATCCAGGCAGCTTTTAAAGGCCAATTTTGTTATTTTAGAATATTCCAATTCTTGAAGGATTCTACTGAAGGTAACTGAAGTTTCATTTTATTCAAAGAAGCTTTCAAACATTTTTGAAAATCACATCAACTTCTAAAAAGTAAATTTTTCAAATCTGCTGTCCAGCAAAAATATCAAAATATCTTCTAATCATGGGAAACAAGCTCTGCATGAGCTTTAAAAAAAAAAAAATCTAACTAGGCTATGCTAAATGATTCCATATGAACTCTCTTTTCCGACACTGCAGGAATTGGCTAGCATCGCAAGCCTTGACTTTTAACTGACAGCTCCTGGAGATCTGTTTCTTGAAGAACCAAAATAAAACCTGCGGAAATTTTCAATAATGCTTGTAAAACAGCTTTTGTCTTGGCCTGGGTAACTCACATGACTGCATCATATGTGATTTTTGTGAAGGAAGACCATTCTGCATAAGCAGCTTACTAAGTTCTAAATCATTCACCCTTCACTAGTTAAACTGAAGTCACCTCTTGCAGGCTCTGGGAATACTAACATCCACAAGCATATAATCTGCAGAAAGACACCATGGCACGAGTTTCTCCCTTCTGTTATATTGAATCTGTTCTGCCTTCGAGAAAAAACAGTGAAGTGCCTGAGTTCTTGTGAATTTTTCATTAAACAAGGTTGTAGCCATTGTAGCTTGAGAACTGTTTTTCTTAAATCTAATTGTAGTAAGCTTGTTTACACAGTCCTCAGAAAATTTGAGGCATAAGACAAGCTAAATAATTTCCTTTCAAAAAGGATATAAAATATTAAAAGGAATAATCAGAAAGAGAAAATGCCTCAAAAAAGAAGGGTTGTTCCTATTTACTAAAGTCTTTTTTAAAGCAAAGGGTTTGTTCGTAGTGATTAGCTTTCCAAGAAGGAGGAAGATTGAAAGTTATTTGGTGGTACAGTGCTATTTGTGTAGGAACAAACTGCAGACTAGAAAATAGTTATAGTCACATTTATACTTAAAAGTAATGTGGTACATCAATTTTTGGTAATTGTTCTCACAGGTTTCACTTAACTACCTCATATATTTGTTCAAACAGTGGGAAGCTCATGAAATCAACTTGCTGGTGTTCTGATCTAATACAAGGCCAAAATATGAAATAGACAGCTTGATGACACCCAAGGCCCCTCTAAGGAAAAGGAAGTTATTTTGTTGCTTAGGTCCATGGCAGCATGTTAAACAGTGTTTATGAACTTGGATACCCTGCTTAATATTGCAGTTTTGTAGTTAATGAGCCACTGATATACATACTTCAGAGATGCATAAAATTAGGACTGAAGGAAGGCTGCTGACCTAAAAAACTTTTCATTAGAACTTTTCCAGGTATTATCTTTACCTAAGTCATAGTGAATTGAAGACCTAGGGAAGACCTGCAGGTTTCAAGGAATAGTCCCACTTCATTCCCAAGTGACCCCACTGACTTCAGCAGGATTATTGATGCTACTAAAGCATGCACTCCATGCCTGGCAACTGACCAAGCAGGCAGTGGCAGAGAATCGCTGTTTTATCCTCTGTAGCCAGGGTTACAGCACGTTCCTGAAGAACACAAGAGAACGGGCAATAAAGTTGCTCTTTGTACAAAAGAGGAGCAATAAAACACTAACCCTGGGTTGCCAGATATTTTCAAGGGTATCGTGTTGGCAATTTTCATGAGCGCTGAATTCAGTGAAATGGAATGGGTTTTACTAGATTGATTAGTAATTATTAAATCAGCAGTACTTCAGAATCTTGCCTTCAAGGCCCCACCTAAGCCACAACATAGGGTTGAACTAGAATCCAGTATACTGCAAACTTGCAAACAAACTCAATTTACTGATAATAAAAACAAGTCCAAAGATGTATTTTCTTATTAAATGTACTTGCAGAACTTCCTGAGAATGGACAACCTCAGCGCTATTTCACAGTGCTTTCAATTGGTCACACTAAATAGAAAATAAATCCTAAATGAGATCCCATAATAGAAGTCCACATTGACATGATATTCTTGTAAGCATGTTTAATTAGTAACTGGTCACTCATTACACCAGACAAGCCAGACTCCCCCCACATACACCTGTTTTCTAAAGTAAAAGGACATTATGTAGAGGAGCATTAAGATGAAAATTAAGTTGAAAACTTTCCAACACATGCCTTTGAACTATTTCAGCAGTGCTTTTTGATGGCACAAACCCACCAAACAACTCTAGAGCTGGTCTAGGGAGTTTAAGACCTAACAGAAGTTATTTTTTCAATTGACAATGACCAGCCATAAACTCCTTAATTTTCAGTCACTCTAATACATTTAATTCCATTATAAAGCAACCAACCATTGGTTTATCATGTCCCAGTAAATATGATAAATCACTAAGAATAACGGTGTATTTTTTCTTTTTTTTCCCAGAAATAAGTGAGAAATGTGCATCTTTACTAGGGATATGTACTTTGATATGATGCATCGTGATTTTAAATTTTCACATGCAGAGCTGTATGTACTTTGATATGATACTTCAAAGTACATACAGCTCTGCATGTGAAAACTGAAAAGAGGAAAAATGAGTCCAAAGTGATGATTTTGGAAGCCTGTAACGTCTGGCTTTATCTTAGTATCTTGTATGCAACTCATTTAATCAACTCATTTAATAAACTCAACAGCTTAAATGATTAAAGAAGGGACGCATAGTAAGAGAAGACATATTAAAAGTAAAAGCCCTGCTCAAATGTAGCCATGTTAAAAAAAAATAGAAAAATTGTAATGAGCCCTATGCTTAGGAGAGAGCATTGTGCAGTTAATGTAAGTAATGAACCTTTCATGTGAAATGATGTAGTGTCACAACTCATTTGCATCCCACTTAAAGTGTAATTAAGTTTCCCTGACAGCATGGCTTATGGCTGAAAGAACAGACCTGGCTGCTAAATTAATCCAGAATCCCTCTAGTTAATAACACTCTGCAAAGAAAACTTAACACATTTTCATTTAAAGTTCCTAAACTTACATTTAAAGTGACACTATATAGAATTTAGAGAATAGAGAATGTTTTTTAGATTTCAAGCCACATTCAGTCATACACCTGACCTGAAGATGGGTATACTGAATCCAAAACAATGTTCCATATAAACCATAGTACACGAGATAACACAACTTGTCTAAACATTGTCATTGTTTGTTACTCTTGGAAAACTGACCATGCATTACAGTAACTCCATCATCATTCTCAACTGCAGAAAGAAATATGAGGCCACTAAGTGAAAAGGTGCTCCACCCTAGAGACAAAAAAAAAAAGTTAGCAATAATTTCATTGGCTGTAATGATACCAATGACTAACTGGTGGATAGAATAAGAGTATTCAACAGTTCTTGGTAATAATCAATACTTTGTTTTGGTTTGTTTTTTCTTGGTTTGTATTTGTGTGTGTATGTGGTTTTGTTTGTTTTGTGTTTTTTTTGTTTTGTTTTTTGTTTTTTGCTTCTAACTGCAAGAAGCCCTATTATTAACAATTATATTCAGCAAGCTATAAAACCCCTACACAAAACAGGAGTTACAATCAGTTTATTATTTAAGGAGTTTTAGCTTAAACGTTGCATGTATATGTACATGTACAGCAAAGAAGGCTATAATACATAAATTCTAAAAAAAAAAAAAACACATCATCTAAGACAAGATAACCCATTACCATGAACAATTAGCTGGCCATAGTCTGTCTAGAATAAACAGTTCATAAGCATTATCTTATTTACCATTATATTCCTGTATGCGTATTACATGTAGGGAAGAACCTATGCAGCCTCTCCGTTATTCTGAAGAAAGTAAGTTTGAAGGAATTCCATTTTCGCCATTGGAAAATGGATAAATTTTAGCAGCTCCACAAGATCGTTCCTAAGAGTCACTCAGAAATAAATTATATGAAAATCTGCAAAGTTAGAACCTGGATCCAAAAGGAACAGGTCCACAGTGGCTATAATTAAACCTTAGGTGTTACAAAAGGCTTATTTCCTTTCAACAAGAAAATCAGTGAGCAGCTTTTGTGATGACCAAGTATGACAAAAAAAATTATCACGTTTTGGAAGATTGATCAAAAATCATTACTTAGGTTGGTTAAAATAATTTCAAGTATTTTCTGTTAAGATGATGTTTTAGGGAAGTACATTCTGTCTGGGATGAGTAGTTTAATGCACCAGTTCTCCTTCCACAGTCACAACTTAAAACAATGCAAAAATCTAAAAATTTCTTAAAGTATAGCTCTTTAAGTGAAACAACTTGCCCATTTGCTTGAATGCAACTTTCAACAGAAGACAACATGCTTTAAAGCAGTCTGGGCCAGGTGGTGGGGCTTTTGTTGTTGCTGTTTTGTTTTTTTAAGTAGTTTTGATTATTACTTGACAATAGGATCCATTTATATCTGTGATAGTAAGGCAACTGTTTCACAGATCTCTCACATTTCATTTTTAACTTACCATATTAGAATGCACCCAATGGTAACTAATAATAAGGAACAGGAAAACAGTACGCAAGTAAACATCATGAGTTTCACTAGTACCTTATGTTTAAAAACTAAGGTATCCTAGTTGTGATGAAACCAGAACTCATAACTTCTCACTTAAGACTATGCGTAGTGCATCCACTTGTGAGTAACATGTTACTCAAGGGCACATTATAAATGTACACATATATGTATACATGTACGTAGATGTATATGAAGTTAAATAAATAACAAATAGTTCTCTCCTGGCCACGTGAGCAGCACAACTCAATTTTGCTTTAAATGCTACAAGGTTTTAAGTTGGTTTTGCAAGAAATTATCAAGGGTTAATTGGCACTGCCTGAACTAGTATTGTTTAATAATAAGAATATGAAAGCTATTATACATGTATACCCACCAATCAGGCAGCCAGATACCAAATTTCTAATTTTTGTAAGCAATAAAAAAATACATGCAGTTTTGACAAGGTCACAGCAATTCACAATTACTTTGCTGCAATACTGAATAGACCAACAGAGATAAACACAGTTCACCTAGACGCCTATTTTCAGGCAACCAGAAAATTTTGAGGTACTAAAGAAAAACCAAGCTTGAAATGAAGGAAAAAAAAAAAATGTTAGAAGCAGGTGTTGTCGTTTTTTGTTTGTTTTGTTGTTGTTTTTCCCTCTACCATCATTCTGCTTTAATTCTGAATTCAGGGCTACTGGGCACTATAAGTTGTTCCAACAGTTTTGAAATGAAATCAAATGTGTTCTCAAATGGAAGGACTAGCAGAATATATTCATGTATTTTCTGCAATGTTTTTACATATCACCGTTACATGTCCTTTAGAACATGTATTTCTTGTAACTGTATGTAAATAATAAACTCTTATAGAATGTTCTCTATTCTCATCACCTGAAGACAGTCTAGAAGACAATCCGTTCTGGATCTAACCCAAAACCTGTTAAATTCAAGAGAAAGTCTTATTTCCAGGCTTTGGTGGCCTTAGAGTCCAATCTTGCTGTATTATCAAAAAGAAACTGTTCTTACTTACAAATCAGGCTTCCTGGCCCAGTTCAATCTGTTCAAGTACTGGATAAAATGCTCATATATTCCTCCAAACCTATATTCACAGATAACATGGAATTCATTATTCTCAGGTGGCATATATTTTCAATAATAAATGATATGCCATTCCAAGTGCTCCAGCTTATACCCACTTTGTATAGGAGATCAATCCCTCTGCAGGGCATTTACAAGTCATCAAAATTTTATCTTCACTCATAAGATGAAATCGTCAAAGTATTTTTAAATAAAGCATTTTCAAACAACCTCAAATATTTTCATTATTCAAACAATGATCTGCAAGTTTCTTTACTATTTCACAACTATATATTATTTAGACATTATTCAACAAATTCACCAATAAAAGTTTCAACATTAATATAAGGAATATGTAAAAATACCTATGAAAAAGAATTACTGAATGCTAACATTGCAGGTATTGTAGCATACACATAGAAATATGGAGAATAATTTTGGTTACTCTCTTATATTTAATAATATTATTTCTTCAGACTGCCATATAGTATACTTAGAAAAAGTAGAGTTTTTCTTAACAAGATCAAACTCCACTAAACCAAGTTGTAATTCCTGCTGGATAGAACAGATAGCCCAATGTCTTTCAAAGTAGTGCCATTCCTACATGCCTCATTCTTCCATTTGAGACTGCACGTGGTGACTGACCTTTTCTCACACTCAATTGTGGTAACCTCAATACATCCTTAACTGAAAAAAGTATCAAAGTCAGCTGTCTTAACTTTAAGCTTTAAGTTAAGTTTAACTTAACTTAACTTTTAACTTTTTGTCTTTAGCTGTCTTAACACAAGTGAGCAATGGACAACAAGTATAGTGCACTTGACCTTATCAAGCACAGTTAGTAATGATGTATTCCTAAACTGCAGCAATGGTAAAAAAATCACCTCTAGTTGCAAGAAAAACAATACATCTAAATCAGCCAAATTGGCATTTTAAGAAAGAAATTTGTATTGGTCCTGACCAGATGACAGAATATAGTACAGCGTAAATTCCAGTCCCTAATGATAATTTAGTCCATCATAGAGGGAACCATTGCTCATCTGACAAGTCAGACAAGAATGACTAAGCAATGACAAAGACGACAAATTGGTAACCAATTCATCTGTCCAACCAAAGATAAGACCTTTTGCTATATTGCAAAAGAAAGCACCAGATTAGTAATTCACCTTGGAAGAGCCACCATGCCAAATCCCTACTTCAAGTGGAAAAGCAGTATACTAAAATATCTGTCAGTACAGAAAAACAAAACAAAACAAACTAACAAAACACCAGGAAAGAAGCCATTGTTGCTTGAATACAAGCAACATTTTAATCACAGGGAAAAATTTTGTGAATTTATTTAATTCAACAGAAGTCAGATTACACCCTCACAAGTGTAATGAAAATCTATAAACCAACTAAAGTTTCTGGAGTTTTGATGACACTCTAACCATTCTCAACTTCTCTCAAATTACTATTCTTTATTATGTACACAAACATTTTAAAAGTTAACTGCCAAAGTTTTTGCACAAGACAGAAATTGTATTACTCTGAATAGAGACATTAACTTAAATGTGCAGTTAGAGGGTGATCTATTAAAATATATATATTTGTATAATATACATGTTAAGTAAAGCTGAACTTTTTTATAGTAGGGAAAAACACCTTTGTGTATAAAGCTTTACTGTAAACTTGAATATAAGAAGAATTGCACAGAATATTTTTCTGATTAACTGATACCCGAGACAATTTATAAGTGATATTGAGGTATCCTGTCATTACTAAAATTGCATTATTTCAATTATTTATTTTGTGATACTAAAACGAACTAAATAAAATGTACAGGTTTTAACAGTTAGAAGAAAAATTGGGAAGAAGATGGTAAAAAGAGCAAATGATTGCCAGCTTGCAAACCTCTCAGTAAATGAAAAACTGTGATAAGCATCTAAAAGGAAAGATCTTCAAGAAATAGATGAGAACAATCATGGTAAAATCCATTTTTACATCACTAAAAAAAATAAAAACTTGCATTTCACCTTCAAATTAATACATTTTACATGAAGACCTAAGTGGAATAGTTAGCAAGGTGTGAATTTATTATTAAAAATCAGGAATGTTTTACATTTACCTGGATTTTTATGCATACTGTTTTCTAACAACTTGGTTTCTACAAAAGAGCGCCATGTACAAATGAGCACATCTTGATTTGAGAAGAGTCTTCTTTCATCTAGTGTTCTCTGTATAAAGTAATTCAGAAACATGTCTACATCGTAGCTTTAGGAAATCATCAAGGCTTATTAGACACTTAAGTTCACTAGCCAAATCTGTTTTAAAAGTGATCTATAAAGGATAATATTTTAGACCTAGTTTTCTTTTTCACATTAAATACAAATCTAGAATAAGTACATGCATTGGCTGAATGGTTAACATACAAATATGGAACCATGTATTTTTATTTTTCTGAAATCAGCACTAGAGCATCTTCTCAACCCATATGTTTACCTGTTTATTCCCAACTCATTTTTGTGATATTTTGGCATCTGAAATGGAACCTGTAACAATCAACTTTCTACTTACTGTGGCTAACAAGCCAGAATAGCAAACGACTATGAAACACTCCTACACTATGGCTAGTAAAGAAACGGAAAGGGCAAAGGCTCTGTTACCTCCTGTGAAATTACAGCACAGCACAATTAATCCCAATTTGCATGCAAGATTTACAGAGAAATACTGTACTTACAGAAATAACTATAAAGAGATGGTGACATTGTACCCAATTAGCTGTATCCAATTTATTATCCAATTATTGTCCCATATTAATGGGGAATTTCATCTGTTTAAAACATCTTGGGCAACTTACAATCTGTTGTGTTAAAGAGAGATCTTCTTTCATCGTGCTCAATTGCATCTAAGCATTAACATGCACTGAACACTACTAGAATACTCTCCAAGATTTTTTATTTATTGTTTTCTTCATGTAAATAACTGTGGTATTTGCCACATATGTAGTGGAAACTTACAGATGGGATCACTGTCTGCAGAAAACATTCTCCAGTAGGATGCATTTAACTCATCGGAAGTTCAAGAATGCATTTTAGTTTTATTGTATAAATTAAAGGGAAATACAGTCCCTAATTAATTCGGCTAGGAATACATGAAAACCAATCTGAATCGTCTTTCCAAAAATCTTTCCATTCTTCAATTGTTTTCCCTGAAAATTCTCTGATCTTTATGATAAGAACACAAATGAGAAGTCCCTCAGATCTTAAGAAAATGCAATAAAAATAATGCCAAGAAAGGCAACAAGAAAGAGACGAAGAGAAAATATGTTAGAAGAGAAAATAAAAACAGTTGAACTCTAAATACTGGGGTGCGAAGCTGGGGCTATAAAGAAATAGTGGACTGCAAGAAATACTGGACATCCAAATGTAGGTTTCATATAGCATTTTATGTTTGCAGAATACTACTCACTGCAAAGCAGTGTCCTCCAGAGAAGATTCCTCAATATTCAAACAAAATCATCTGAAAACAATTTCAATGTCAAAACAAGCTCAGATTCACCGTTTAAGTACTGAATTTAACTGTACATCTAACCTCTACTTCAAGCAGCAACTGACTGTTCTAATTTTCCATCAATAACAAAGACAACTTATAAGTATGCAGTCACATACTTTAAAGACAATGCTCTTTTATCTTCATGCTAGCAGATTATAATAGCTACCAGTTCAAATGAAAATGGTATCCAAATTTAAGTTATGCAGAGACACACAAAGCATACATCAAAACCTCATCAGCTAACTTTTTTGCTCTGTCTGAAGATAATTACTAGGCAGGCAAACAATTTTAAGGACCAGATGTTTGGATTCCTTTTATTAATTTCTCATCATACTGTACATAACTGGAAAGAATTCTAAACACAAAATTTAAGTCAGCTAAAGTTTCAGCAATCAACAACTTCATAATCATTGCTATATCTGTTACGGAAACAAAGCTGTAACTTTACTTACTCAAAAGGGATGAAAGTGATAGTTTACATAAATTCCTATCAATTATGGAATGCATTTCAACTCTGGAGGTTTTGTGATGACCATATCTTTTTTGGTAGCTACACAAGATTTTGTCTGGTTTTCCATGAAAATGAAGCATATGTGGTTGCACACTACTTGCCTATCCGCCCTGTTCTAATTACTTTTAAATCCATGGAGCAACCACATCTAAATTAGCGGAGAAACACATTAAAAAGTTTTTTTGTTTGTTTGTTTGTTTTTACAATTTTTACGGAGACAGACAGTAAATAGAAGGACATTCAGGTTACTGTCCATCTGAAGGAAACGTGTACAATTTTCATTCATTTGCACTTTGTTTAGTAAGCAGCTGCTGGCCAATCAGGTGATGCATGTACCCAGCACATCAGCTAAATTACTTGTCAACTCCAATAGTGCATGCACAGCTCCAGGTATAAACCGTTTTCTGCTTAGTGTAAGCATTACAGGACAGAAAGGCATGAGAAGCACAGAAAACAGGAGAAACAAGGCTCTGCTAAACCAAGTAGTATTTTCTAATTACATAATGAGGTATTCATGGCTCAAAATAAATATTCTTGTACATAATTTACCTGGTTTGGGGAGTTTGGGGTAGGTTTTTCTTGGAGGAGGGGAGAGGAGCTGAATTTTTAAGTAACACAGCTCTGATATTGTCATGGCTCTGGTTCTCTCAGAAAGCAACCACACACAACACTTGGAATAGATTGGACATCTTGCTAATGACAAGCTTGCAGATGCTGCTCAGCAAACCTCAGAATTAGACACAAGTTGTATGATTCACCCTACAGATACTTATATACTTTAAATTCAATCAATATGAAAATCATTACAGTAAGGCAATTCCAGCAAAGTTTCCTGAAAACAGTAATGTTGATCTGACAAAGCTGGAAAAGACATTTGAAATTGCAAAACTGGTGATCTGCCACATATATATTTTTTCGCACAGTTATCAACTGTGGTATGACTTTTCTGTTTTAAGTTTTCAAACCTACTTGCACTTAAGACTGCTAAATTGCAAATGGGCATTCCTGTCCTGCATGATGCCACCAACTATAATATAACTTCTGGTCTAAAATATCTAATCAAAAATTAATCTTCAAGAGGGGGTAATGGGTGCCATCAATTGATTTAAAAATATAGCTCCTCCAGTGTGCAATGTTTCCTAATACTCAGCTTTTCAGACACACACCTCTCTTCAGATTCTGCCAGCTATTAACCATTAGATTTAATAATAATCCTCATTACTGCTGCTAATGCAGTTTAAACAAATGTAAAAAGCTTCAGATTATCTTTCACTTCAAAAACCTAAGATGTCAAATGCAAACTTGTAGACCTTGCTGAAAGCTGACAATATGCATGCAAAAAAAGCAGTTAATCTCTTTTCCAATAAATAAATAAACATATTCCTGTTGTCTCCATTTGTGAGAAACAGATGACATACTCAGTTCAGAGTGTGACAGCAATAACAAGCTCTTTAACTGTCACTCTTCTAAGAAGACCTAAGATTCTTAAGTGATTTCTAATGCAGATAGAAGGGCTCAGGGAACACAGAACACAAATCTATCGCAAACTAGGCTTCACAAAACAGCATGTAATTATTGTGTTCTAATTAGATGCTGAAAGACATACAACTGTCCACAATTAATTCTTATTCCTGAAATGTTTTAGAGAACATTACAACTAAGAAATAAGTTCGAAAAGACCACAACTTGCCAAAAAATGCAAAAGTAATGCTAGGTATCCTAGCATTATCCATTATATGATCTGCATTATATGTACTGAAAACTGAAAAATTTATATTGTATAATCCTCGGAATTAATTTTAAACAGTCAATACCTTATGAACATAATTCATTACAATACTAGTAACTAATTAGTTACTAGTAATTAGCTAGTCTAGTAACAAAACTAGACAACTAGTAGTTTTAATAAACTAGTGTACTAGGTCTGGCTGGAATGTTAACTTTCCCGGCAGCAGCCCATACAGTGCCGTACTCTGTACTTGTAGCTGGAACAGCAGTGTTACCACACCAGTGTTGTGTCTACTGCTGAGCAGCAGTGGCACAGCATTGGGCCTTTCTCTAACCCTCCTAGGGGGTGGGCAAAAAAGTGAGGAGAGAAACATCACTAGGGCAGCTGACCTAAACCAATCAAAGGGATATTCCATACCATGTGGTGTCACAGTCAGCAATAAAAGGTGGAAACAGGAAGAAGAGGGGAGGGGTGGGCTCTCGTTGAGAAGACGTCGGTCCTTCTCTCGAACACCGGCTGCGTGCGTTGAGGCCTTGCTTCAAGGACGTGGTCAATCATCGCTCATTTGTGGGAAATAGAGAGTAATTTCTTTCCTCTGCACTTCCATATAGCTTTCATTTATTTTGTTTGCTTGTTTTCCTCCCTTTTTCCCCTTTTCCCTTTTACTTCCCCTTAGTTAAATTGTTTAGTTCATGGTAGTCTTTATTTAATTATTATAATTATTTCCCTTTAATTAAATTATCCTTATCTCAACCCATGAGTTGTTCTTTGCTTTACTTCTCCCCCTCCTCATCTAAAGGAGGGGGAGTGAGAGAGCAGTTGTGGGGTTTAGCTGCCCAGCACGGTAAAACCACCACAACTAGCCATTAACTTGTACATATAAGGGAAATAAAAGAAGAGTATATTACATAGTTTAAAGAATCATAACATTTTTCAGTTAGCACTAGCTTCTCTTTAATAACACATTATTCCATGAGCAAGGAAAAAATACAGGATAGGTTTCATGAAGTTTAAAACTAAAAATGATTCTCAGCAGAAAAACAGACATTGTTGAAAACTATACAAGTCTAAGAACCTTGGAGGGGGAAGGTATAAAAAAAAAAAAAAAAGAGGAATTCAGTATTTTACATTACACTGAACATAAAATTGGGAGAATATAGCCAATGCTTGTGACAATCTGTGCAGTAGTCCCATTTTCACAGATAAATTACACATCTGAGGCTGGATGTCTTGGCACTGTGATACTAATGCATGCAGAACATGATTACTTTTTCCTATATCGTTTACTAAACCTGCTAATTAATCTAGAGAGCCTCACCCAAGCATCAAACCCACAGATTAACTGAGATGGAAAGCAGTCAATTTACTTCTTCAACTAAGCAGGTGCAGAAATAAGGGAAAATAAATTTCCACTTCTCATTAGCTCAGATATTCTGTTCAATCCTGAGTGCTAAATCTCAGTAATTTTGACAACTGAGAGACGCAACATGTGGAAACAGACTCATCTAAAGGAACTTCCAGTACAAAAACCCCTTCCTTCAAAGAAGAAGTGCTTTACATTTGCGAATACCTTTAACCATAGTAGTTATCCCTCTGCCTCGACCTGATGTCCGTGCCCCTGTCCCTTTTCTTATGTGTCCCTTGCCTTATTTTGCTCATTTGCACATAAAGGTATCTTTTTGGTTTAAGATTTTGGTGGTGGTAGCTTTTGTTTGATTGGTTGGTTGTTTTTCCCCCCTCTCAGAGCTGAACTGGAGTTGGATGGGAAAGGGCTTGTTTACTTCTTTCTAGCTGGAGTTACTCTCTATGCTGACTCACTTTGTGGCTGGAAAAAATCCACTGAGAGCACAGAAGGAGTACCAAGCCAGAAGCAATGACAAGACAAAGCTGCCCCCTTTCAGCAGCAGCTTGCACTCAACCTTAAACACCATCATTCATCCCAAAGATTTCACAAATGCCCATTTCATCAATAGTGACTGAACTATATGGCAGTCAGCATTTCCTACCCAAAGAACACCACTACTGCATGGTTTGACAGATTTTGAAATATGAGGTCACTTAAAAGACTTGGATCTCCTCCTCTCTACTCAGATTATATCAACAATTTGAAAATTCAAATAAGATAGATCTATTTAACCATATACAAGGAAAGCATGATAATGCTAGTTTGAACAGTGATTTCTGATAAACAGCTTAGTACCACTTTACCTATTGTTCTCAAGTCAAAAGTGTCCGCAGAAGTGACTGAAGGGATCCATCAGTGAACAATAAAGGCACAAAAACCCACTGTAGCACAAGCTACTGAAGTGTTCTGAAGTGATCAAGAACTCTGCAGCTTTCACTGATACATTTTGTCATCTTTAGTTTTGTGTGTATGACCATAGCTCTTTGAACTGCATACACCTCATGAGCTACATTTATTTAGTTTTCATTTCACATTATGGACAGCGTGCAGGGAATTAATCTGTTACCAGCAAGATCTCTGCATTTATTGAGGCATCTGGGAAGAATATTCAGAACAACAAAAGGATGTGATGAAAGGATGGAATCACAGTTCAGTAACTTGAATGATATCCTGGTAAAATGGAATTGTATTTCTTCCTCCGACACAGATTTTATGTGATATTTACCAAGTCATTTAAACCTAATGTTTCACAACTGACCACTAAATGCATCTGCAGACATCTAATCTGAAGCACCTGATGTCCAACAAGCAGAAAAGCAGAATCTCTAATTTGCAACAGAAACCATCCTCAGTAACAGCTGAGTTATCAGTAAATAAAGAGTCAGATATGAAATACCAGAATACACTCAACTCTAGGCAGGCACTATTAAAAAATACCATTAACGCTAATATTGAACCATCTTTTGATGATTTATAGAAAAATAAGGCCAAATTATTTTCTCTTTTTTACAATATAAATTAAGTAAAGCCTTCAAAGACATCAGATAAACGATACACATCTTGTAAAAAAATAATTTTAAAAAGTTTGTATCACAGAATAGTTCTTCTGCAATAAATTAAGTGACATAGGCAATAAAGCTGTATTTCCAAGTATTCAAAGTAATTACTTTCCGTCTTGTAACTGCACATGACAGAGACCATGTAAAAACTGTATATAATAATTAAAAGTGCCATAACATGTACAAGGGGAATGAATAAAAATCCTTTCATGGCATGTCTCAGATGTGAACCCACCCCATCCAACCTGTACCACGCTCCTTGCTCTTTTCATCAGGTTAAAATCTTTAGTATAGGTTAAATGAGATAGGAATGAGAGGCTATTATCATCTTCACAGTTCACCGCACCACAAAAGACAAATTTAACACCTTGCTTTCACTGTGATCTGCTAACAGCAGTACAAAGGGTAACTATTCCTGGGTCTAAAAAAAATTTCCTGTAGAAGTTACTGATTTTCCCCCCACACCCAGCCTTATCTCCATTTCTTTTTCCCTCCTTTCAAAATTTGACTCTTTTGACACTCTAGACTTCACCAGGCCTCTGCCTTCCCTTAGTTCTTCAATCACATGTCCCAAGCCAGACCCTTTTGTTCCCTCATCCAGTTGCATTTATTTTTTATACCGTTTTCCCTGAACTACTCTTGCTTCATGGCTGTTTCCCACATTGTTTCCCCATCCCCTCTTCATTTCATGGCTCACTCCCATCCCACAGTAGCTAAGACTGACCTTCCCAATTTCCTAAATTCTGGCAGTGTTCTTCTACTCCTCATTATCTTGGTTCAGCATGAGATTTTTGAGAACATCAGCACGAAGAGTTTCTTTGTCCCTTGGTTGTAATACACATTTCTAGTATAATTTATAAGTAATGAGAAACAACTGCGGGGAATTAAAAAACAATTCCTTCAGTCGGGGTTTCCAGAGGTAATAATAGCTACTGCGTTTCAGACCAATGATCCATCTAGAAAAAGACTTTTATCCCTAAGCAAATGCCTAAGAACGGGTAAGAATAGGAAGTAATATATATACATGCTTATTCTACTACATTCTTTACCTTCAATTATTTTCAGCTGAGAGAATTTCTTGAACTTTCTTGTACTTCTGTGAACTTTTTCCTATGCTAACAAATTCTTTTCGACACAGAGGAACCCAAAGTGCCACATAATACATAATGCCACATTTCCTGAACTTAAATACTTTA
This sequence comes from Aythya fuligula, assembly GCF_009819795.1. Lineage (NCBI taxonomy): Eukaryota > Metazoa > Chordata > Aves > Anseriformes > Anatidae > Aythya > Aythya fuligula. The sequence goes on from NC_045562.1 coordinate 40,887,437, forward strand.
CCTTGCGTTCTCCCTTCCCTGGCCCCATTTTGCTGCTTTCAAGCTATGGGCCTGGAAGGCTGACTGCTGCACAGGAAGAGAGGAAGGAACCTCACCTCTTCCATGGAGTGGTATTCAGAACTCAATCCCTATCACATGATCTGTCACTGGGAGGCAGAAAGACCACCCAGCATGGAGCAAGTTAAAGCTTGGTGATTCTAATTGCCAATGGTGTATTCCCGCTCCCAGGACAATATTTACTGAATTCATCTGTCTGCCTGAAATAAAAACTTTTGAGAACACACAGAATAGTTTCTGAAAAGCCGTTTCACAGAGATTACTAAAGAGTACTCCTAACAACACTATTACCTCTCACCAAGCCTTAAGGTTTCATGCTAAAAGTCACAAGGATTTAAGCATTAGAAGATCACTTTTTTTTTCCCCTGGCATCATGAAATACCTCTCTCTCAAACAGCTCAGTATTTTGGTGAAATTCAGAGTTTTGAAATAGATATCTGGCATAAAAGACTAGAAACAACTCTATTATCACTATGAAAATAATATGCAACTTAAAACAAGAATAATTATTTAAAGTGCCAGGCACAATTAAATATAAATGCCATAGCTTGTATAAACTATAAAGCACTGAGAAAATTAAAGTACCAGTTTCCAAAACACTTAAATTGCTGATGAAAGCAATCTCAGCAGCAAGAAGGAAGTGAACCAATTACACTGCCCAGAATTAAAGGGATGAATAGTTTTATGACAGCCACCACTGACACTAAGATATAAACCTCACTGCCTGCTATGACTTGAGTTTGAGAAGGAACTCATTAAATGAAAGACAAGATTAAACTGGATAAAAATGTGTTCTACAGAGGGCAACTCTGTATTTTAAAAAGGTTACATGAGAAAATTCCTTTTTCCTTAAGATTATGTTGTGTATTTCAAGAAAGGCATTAAATTAGTCTAGCTAGGGTGATTCTAAAGCAGAAGTGAAGGCACAGTAAAGAATTCATTTCAATGCTATTTTAATACAATTTATTTAGTTTTGGTTTACCAAAGAATGTAAGAATGCATTTATATTTGCAAATATACCTCATAACTGGCAAAGGGTATTTACATACTCTGTGGCATTCTTAAACATTTCTGAAAATAAACCATGAACATATTTTGGTATATTCAGACCTAGTGCAGACACAAACAGAATCCTGAATCATCACTTAAAACCCTCCCACAGACACTGTATCTAAGGCTTTTGCTTGCTTTAGACCAGAGGAAAGAAAATAAAAAAGCAGTGCCAAGCAGTATGCTAATACAGTACTAGCTTCTAGAACTGAATTCTCCTGATAATACTGTTACTCTGATTTCAATGGGTAGAAAAGTAAGTGGAAAAAAGGTGCAATTGTGATTTACTTTATGCAAACAGTTGCGTTGATCTCACTGGGACTATTTTATGAGCACGTACGTGTACAGCTGTTTATACAACCACTGTAAATAAGAGTTCTACAATCATGCTTAAAGCACTTCCCTGTACTTTTGCAGAAGCATTGTTCAGAGATGTGGTAGTAAGCTAAAGCATTCACCAAAAGCAAAAGGAAGGAATCATCAATAGAAGAGATGCAGGTTAACTATCCAATTTTGATAGTACCATTATAAATGCTCTGTAATTACATGCAATAAAGTCCACTTTAGAGATGGCTTGGATAGTGTGAAAGAACAGTACTAAATTTTATTTGCAGCAAATTAGGCCCTGGACTGTTCATATTTTGACAGTATTTTGCACGGTCAGAATTTAAAATACATCAAATGTTCTGTGCTACAGCTTTCAGAGGCACAGAAAAACTCAGCCTGGCTAAAAAGGAGCAGTGAGCAACATAATACTTATCATACTCATCAGTATTGTACTATCATAGTGCTGAGCAATACAAGCATCCACTGAATTGCATTGCTAGTGAATTAACTAGACGAGCAAACACAGCAGATACGCCAGCCACTACAAACAAAACATATGTAAACCTGCACAAAATTAGAGTTTACTACATCTGACCTGGCATATTAAAGGGAATTATAAAAAGTATATAAAAACAACAAAATTTTATTCCCAAGGCTTTTTCATCAAAAACAATGAAATACTGTGTAGTGTCACTGCATGCATTGGTAGATTTTATCACCTACAATAGCCCACACCCTAAGTGGCTCCCTCTTTGCATTTAAGAGAGGGATCACTTCTGCCAGTAGGACTCACTACCACTCAAATTGTCTTAAAAAAATAAATAAATAAAAACATGCAAAACCCTATTCTTGCATTTTTGTGTTGAAGTACAATTTTCTGTCCCTCTTGGGATGGGCACGCCATCTCTTACCAATCAGGATAAGTCAGCTTTTTTTTTTTTTTTTTTTTTTAATATAATCAGAATTAAATATAGTAATTTGGGAAAGTTTGCAAAAGGCTATCCATTCAGAAAAAAACATAAAAGTGCATTCAAATTATCTGCGTATCACTATACTATCATCTGTATTACAGATGAACATGTCTGTCATGTAATTCATCTTCCAGTAATTTTATCTCAGTATTTATAAAACCACTACTACAGGGAAACAAAATGCTGTTTGTACGTACAAAGCACAGCATAATGTTTCTTTTGATAAAGATGTCTTAAAAATTCAAAACAAGCCATCACCAGCTTGACTGAAACATATTTTTTCTAAAATCAAAAATACAGTAAGACGACAAAGAGTGGATCTGGTTAAGGATAACTAGCCTCAAAGCACCAAGACACAGCTTTGATAACCTTCTTCTCCCACCTAGTGGCAAGAAGCAAAAAAGCCAAGGTCTTTGGGAGTTCAATCGTAAGATGTTTCCAGATACCAACTCTATAAAAATTCACAGACATGACAAGGAGAGCTAAGTCACATAGATTTGTGGCTTTCATGTTTAAGTTCTTAAGTATTAGGCATACCATACAAGGAGTTTAGAAATACACTTAAAAGATAAAATTATTGAAACAAGTCAAAGTTCTCTTTACGGGTATATTTATCATTCACCAAGCTCAGTATTTTTGTTTGCCAGGTCCTTCAGTCTGATCGTTTCCTAAGTAAGAGGTTGTAACTATCTAACTCTTTATTTTAACTTACAATGCCCAGAAATGTTTTATCAGAAAGTCTCATTATCAACAAAGCAAACTTTAAAATTGCACTGCAACATCCAAGTAATGTGTGCTTTGTCTTGAACTACTATTAAACAGGAGATATTTCTATTTTTTCTTACAAACAGCAAGACAAACAAAACACAGTTCCTTGTGCTTATTTTATATAAACATTCCTTTTCCTAAGCTTCTTACCTCAAACTAACACCAGCATATAACCTGCGAAATCTAGGCTCACCTCTGTAACCCCTTAAGTTCTACACACATTACCTATTTCCTAATTAAAGTCTAAAGGCAAGAGCCTGCACATACTACAGCTAAAGTTAACCATGCACCAACTTCTTCAAGGTTTGGGTGCTACAAATACAGGATAAGGGCTATGAGATGTTCTCTTTTTGCTCAATTTGGAGAAGCTGTAGTGAAGAATTGCCTCCAGCTGTTCATATCCACACACCTTGCAAAACACCTGTATCACTTGAGATTCTGCTCCTCTGCCTGGTTCAGCTAAAATTTGCTATTGGATTTAAAACTTTTGGTAGTGAAGTAGATGGAGATAACACTGCCAGAAAGGCAAGAAGGTAGCAATACCCCAACAGCCTAGTTTCCTTAGAAATTCTGGCTAAATACATCAAAATACGTATTTTAACTTAAAATTGTCATGACATCATTTTCACATGTGAAACTGTCATATTTGAGAAGTTTATCTAAAGTCTTTGCAGAGCTAAAACAACAAAATCAAACACCATGCAGCCAAGTAGGCATTCCCCATTTCTAAAGTAATAAAATTCCTGAATCTTAGACTCAGTATGCCACAGGATGTAACGAGCACAAAGCCAAACATTACCCACAGGAAATACATCAGACAGGTTGATTTCTTTTAAGAAACTGATGACTCAAAAGTGCTCACACAGCTGAAGTGTTTAAATCAATTTCAAAGTGAAATGGATTTGTGGATGGAGTACTTGCATAATCTATGCTTTCCATCATGCAGCTCTCCCTTTTAGCAAATTCATAGAATACATACAGTAGACCCAGTGTGACAATTTAGAATTTATCTGTACATATCAGATTCCTGATAGGAGTATGACATACATGAAACACCACAATGCTGAATGACTCTCACCACATACACATGTATATAGACACACTGAGATGGACTGAGTTGAATCACCACTTCTATACCAGGACTAACGATCAGGTACTTAAATGAAACTTGTGCAGAACACCATTTTGTCTTTCATTCATGTTTGCATGTCAGAAAAAAAAAAAAAAAAAAAAAAAGAGGAAGTTCAGGAAAGACAAGCTAGCAGTACCAGGCTCCACAGCATAAAACAAGGACTGTTTAAAAAACAGAGGAAGAAAGCCATGAACGAGCTGCCCATCTCAATGCACCCTAATATCCATCCCTGCAAAGACCTAGGAGATGCAAGATAGACTGGCAAGTATTGTACTGTCCATTGATAAGCTGTTAATTGCTACGTGCAGACTTTACATAAGACACTGCTTACATCTAACATATGCCTGATGTTGACATACTCTCCTCCAGTAAATATAGGATATATCTAACTTTAAACCTTTATTAGCAAGTCAGTGCACAAGTCTGATCTCTGCACCCCACAAACCCATTTGGAAGCCCGATGAAAGGCAGCAATTACAGTTCAAACAGACTCTTAAAGCTTTGAAACCTACAGGTGAACCTCCTGACAGCACTGGTGAGTAACATGTGCCTTAAATAAAGCCTGTGTGGTGATACCCATTTTCAGAAGCTTCTAGCATTATATTGTCTACTGCAGGGTTATTTTACTTCTAATTATTTACAGAAAGCAATCTATTCCCAAAATTTATAATCCGATAGTTGCATCTAAAATCAAAATTGAAGCTGTCAGAAGTGGGATTGAATGAAATGAAACCATTGAATAGTTTGATTTATTGTCTTACATACAGAATGCCATTCACCACAAGAAAACAGCCTTTGAGATAAAAAGCAGGAAACTGGTTTTAAACCTCTGTACACAATTTTGACAAATTATTTGAAGTCTAAAAGCATAGTGATTTTTGTTTGTTTGCTTTTGACTGAAGTTTCAAAAAGTGGTCTTCAGATGCTGACATCTCAAACATGTTTTTAATCAACATTTATTGGAGTACTCAAAATTTCAGACTATGATGTCATTCTTTAAAAAACTGAATATCAGTTGAAGGTAGAAAAGCCAAACAATTGAACGTACAATACTTCTAATTTACAACAGATGGCACTTTATAGCAAGGAATCTATAGTGTCTAATTAAAAGGACTGAAAGAACTGGATAGCTGAGTACGTTGGAGCACACTGAAATGCCAAAATCTGCATATGACAAAACTTAATCCTCAAATTTTAAAGTACAGTTCTACAAAAATGAAAGTACAAACAAGGAATCAAAAGCCAAACAAAAGAGCTCTAAAGAAACATTCCAATTCACAGAAATTAATCACAGATTTTCTTCATAAATGCAGGATATTCCCATCTTCTTTTCTTCAAGTAGAATTTCTAGATAGATTTGGATTTAAAAAGAGCACAGAAAACATGACCAGACTATGGCTACTACTGAATTCATGCTCAGAAAAGAACAGAGAACCCATTCCACTAATATACCTCACTGTGATAAGTGTCTGGTCTGTGTAGACATGAAATAGTGCAGGCTTGTGCAAAATATTACAGGCATTTTGACATCTAAATACAGATACAGGATTTTCAAAGGATGGGTTAAATAAGAAAGCTTGGAAACATTGCTGCCTATGAGTTACAACACAAGTTACACTTTATTATCTCAATGTTATCTGAAGAGAAGGTACTTACTAATGAGATTCACAAAAGGCAAACAGAGAATGACAACATGTAAAGAAGCCCATGAGGAGTTAATAATTATTTTCAGTTAATTAATCATTGGTTTTAGAAAAGAACGTCCAACTCTTTCACTGAGAGGACAAAAGGCAATGGACCCAAGTTGCTAAATGGAAAACACCTACACGTTTTCATTACATAGCTCATTGAGTATTGATAAAGGCTACCCAGATCCTGTTTGCAGAATTTTGATCTATGGAGTTAAGTAAAACTCAGCCCTGAGCAAACTGGCTTCAAGGACAGCTCTGCTTTGAGCAGGATGTTAGACTACATGAACCCAAGTCCCTTCCTGGAACTTGGAGGATTCTCAACTGTCCAGAAGAAAAAGCCGAACAAATGGTGGAGACCAAACACCACATCTCATGCATTAACTTCTGAAAGATCATCCTTCAATGATGCCATCATATGACACAGTCATATTCTCTCAGACTCCCAGAACAATCCTCACCCAGAGAACGTGACCAGCTTTCACCCTATGACGATGACACTTGAAAAGGATACAGGAAGCCTTCTTTCCAATAAAGGGATGAGAACTATGTCTTGGTGTAAATCTTCATTCTGAACTAAACCAAAGAGAATTTTGATTTTAAAGTCACCTACTTTTCAGGTGTGTGATCAGTTAGTGGAAAAGCTTCCCATTTTCTAAGGAACAGCTATGATGCCAGATAAGAAAGGAACATTTGTAAATCTTGTGAGAGTTCGCGAATTAGAACTTAAAATCTAACAGTATTCAGTACTGTTAAAATATTCTACCAGCATGGAGAAGTTTAAGCACTCCAAATTCATTCTCATCACTTAGCCTCTTCCAGGGCTAAGTGGCAAGCAAACAGTACTTGTTAGTCTGATATTTTTCATATGTCTGAGCTGAATCCTTAAGGTGACATGAAAAGGCCAGGCTTCTGTAGGCACACAATTATACCGAGGTTTTACTAAACACTGCCTTCCCCAGAAACTTTGCTTGGAGTGCATAAAACCTTTTGTAAATCTATCCACTGTACCTAACTAGCACTAGAAATTCCAAATGGAATTTGAGCCAGAGAAGTCTGCTAATAAAGCAGCAGATAGAGTTCCCCCTTTAGCAATATGTAAAGGAAAACTGCAAGTATAGGAAAGGGGCTGGCTAGTATTACACCTCCACAGCATCTTGCAGCGTGAGTACCAGGCTAAGAATCACCGTGACAGGTATGTTCTCTTCTGCTCCCAAAGGAAGCATTCTTTCTCCTGATCGCAACACAAAATTCAGGCATACAAGCTTTACATTTAGCAGCCAAGAAAAACAAGACAGTGAAAATCCTGTGGTTACTGCATTTCTGCTGTAAATGGATTCCAAGCCAGATAACTTGTCATGTCAGTCTTAGAGCACTCATGGAAACACAGTTGTAATTTTTGCACAATTTTCCCTTCATTGAAGGGGCAGATTCATCTCTGTTGTGCAGATGAAAAGCTCCATATGCAGATGAACTGAAACACAAGCAGTTGCGCATTTCACATACTTAGAATTAACTAACTGGTCCAGATACTTTACAGTCAATTTCAAGATTGATCAATGCTTTTAGTGTCAAGAAAAGCTTTACTAATCTTACATGTATATTTACAAACTCTGTTCAAAATGAACTTGTTTTCATACACCTTCATCCAACCGTAGTGCTATTGAAAACACAGGTCTCGATCCATTTTGCTAATTGGCGTGAGACTTCCAAATATCTGACTCAGGCTGCTTCCAGTCTTCTCCCATTAGTCTCTTCAGATTCAATTCTTTGAAAAATTCCAAACGATGACTGTAGAGAAAGGAAGAAAAAAAAGTTTTATATTATGCATCTTAAAAGTATCCTCAACAAGTTGAACTGATCTTTTTTTCAATGCTTCCTTGCACAGGAATGTAACCACTACTGTTTCTTGTACTGGAAACAGGACAAAATCCTCAGCTATGAACAAAATTCAGTTTGTGCTGTGGTACTTAAGTGCTCACCTTTAAATTATTTCAACTTATATTGCCTGGAACTCCAGTCAGATCAAGAACAAAATTATATCCTGTTTTATGACTTATCTGCACTCCAGACAAATATTGTTTACTACTCTTGACCAATTCAAGAGTCATATCACAAGGATATCCTCTCCTTACAATAAAAAGGAAGACAGAACAATGTAATAAAGCTAGTCTTACAGGAAAAAAAAATTTACTGTCTCATTTGCTTTTAAACATTATGAATTGCTTTTTGCTAAGAAGCTCTCCTTTAGGCTGCCACACAAAAACAATTCAGATGACAAATAAGCTAATTTCTAATTAATACTTATATTAAAAAATTGCCAAACAGTAAACAGTACATCTGACACTATTAATCATTTAAGTAGGTAAATGAAATTCTCTAAACAGGTAGCATCAATTTGACGTGTAAAGACAAACTAAGAGTGATGAAAACAACCTCTTTACATTAAAGCATCTGCTACCGATGTCTGAAAAAGTCTGGATTTTTCTTTTTTGAAAAGGTACTCTAGAAATAATCCCTTCCTGAAAAGTATCACAAGCGTTCTCCAGTATTGACTAACAAGTTTGCATAAGAACTATAGCAGTCCTCTAGACCTAGCTCCCTTACACAGACTGTCCACAAGTAGCAGCCTGTATAAAGTCATTTCAGCCTCACAGTTAGGAAATGAGCAGGCCCACAGCACAATTTAAATATCAAGATATTCTATTTTTTCTGTTGATACTGGGTATCCTTTTACTATACTTCTCAATTTCGTCTGCCTTTTCAAATTTTCCATAATATGGAGCCATCTGTAGACATGAGGCTGTTTAGAACAGTAGGGGAGAAGCAAAAGAGATTCACTTGAGATGTATCTGGTACAATTAACACTAACTGTCATTTCAGGAGGTGCTGTAGGCAAAGAAAAACCTGAAAAACCCATCTATGATTTAGCCAAGGAAGGTGATAACAGATGTGAATGGTGTCGAATGCATCATTTGCTATGCGCCCAGGGGATAACATAGAAATCAAGCACTAATTACAGCTATCTGGCAGTTCTTTGCACTAAGTACAGTGCCAATGGATGTGGGGCTAAGCAGTATAATTCAAATAGCACTGGCACTCAGTCTGAAAACTAAATTAGGTTTGTTGTACGAGTATTGGAAGAAGAATGCAACTATGTTACAAGAGAACTAATTTTATTCTTACAAATCTGGTTTCTGTCCTTCTTGAAGTTCACATCGAGGCACAGGATGAAGTGCTTCATATTTTCTCTGGTCTCCTGAGCCATGAATTGCAAATGCGTTAAACTTGTTAGTGCACGGTGGAAAATAATTCCAAGGAAGATGAGCTTTACCCTCCCATTTGGTTTCCATTCTGGTCACCTCAAATTCCAAGGGAAGTTCTTCCTATTAAAGGCAGAAAAAAGAGCTAGTTAACTTCTAATCAGCCAACATGCACCTAAAAGTTACTTTCTGTACATTATGAATGCACTTGACCACTTACTTTCCATACTCTTCTTTTGCCAGAAAGCAGCAACAATAAGTGTTGTCCATGACTGTCAAAAATCAGAGTCACAATTTTCTTAAAATGATGCCAAGTTATTAGTGCATATTTCTGCCACAAATTTGTACATCCTCCATATTGAAGTAGTTTCTGCACCCAGAGTTTTCCTCATGCATACATTCCACAAGCATTACAGCCAGAAATGCAGATTAGTATTCACAACTTTTTCCAGCATGCTGTACTTACGGACAAAGTTCAACTTCTAAATACTGTTCAGTTCTGTCATTCAAGAAAAATGCCTCTACAACTTTAAAAAAAAAGACACAGGCTGTCAATGCTTTATATTAGTTACTGATTTTATAGCATCCCAAGACTTTCACATCCCATTAAAACATTCGTTTTCATAATGGCTTTTGGCCTATGCCATTCTAGAAAAAAAAATCTTGTGCATCAGAAAAATGGCAGTTCTACTAAGTAGCATCAGCTCTCAGCACAGTAAGCATAGCACCAGCACAGACATTTCACCCAATATGCTTGCTGCAAACACTGTTAAGACAGAGATCGTGGCCAATCACACTCACAGCAGACACTCACCCTAAGGCACTTAAGGGTCAGAATCTTGTATTTGCTGGTAGCCTGAGGATTCAGAGCACCATACACAGCAGAACACCAAAAAGAGGAACTCAAAGAAAAGCACACAAACCATAATTAAAAAGCCTGCTCAGAAATATTAAGAAAGTAGTAGCTTTCAAAACACTCTGCTCAGTAAATAGCTGATCCTGTGGACAAGGAATTACTTGGTTTCAGATACACCTGAACACTAGGTGTGACTACTGAATCACTTTTTAGGACCATTAGTTAGAACTATAATGGTCTTTCTCACAGTAAAGATATGTTATCATAAAGCTTTAGTTAAAGTTAGAACTAGATATGATTTATTATGCTGTTTTACATTAGCCTACTTGGTATAATAGATATCGAAATGATGCTATTAATTTTCCAGTAGAGCTTAAATCAGATTATTTCAATAATCCGAAAGCAGAGAACTGTTAGAAGCATTAAGTTGCTATATTATTCAAAGCAACAGGTAAAAATGAAAGTATTGACAGGAAAGAAGAGAGAAAACAGCATTCCTGTAGGAATATTTCCCATTCTATTTGGGTGCAATTTTCAATAATATTATGAGCTCTACTTTCTTTGTTTCATACCTTCCTGTTCCTGAAATTGACTTTGGAAAAGTAAGCAATTAATAGACGAATGTTTTACCTATTGTTCTCTACTACTTAAAGAGAAAGTAGAACCTATATTTAGCATTTCAAATCTATTTACATACTGCAAATGTATATTTATATATGTATATAATGTATTTTTATATTTATGTACACGTAAGGTATATTTATATATACATCTCATAAAATTATTTTAATACTAAAATATGTCAAGCCTTAATTGTTCCACAAGTTATATCAGTAACCCAAAAGCCAAGTTTGAACATCCATACTACTGACATCAGGAAAAGTAAACCTCACTATTCTTGATACCCATCCTGTTTGCTGTAGTCCGTTTCCTTTATGTCCACCAAGTGACATAAACGTAACATTTTCTTCTTTTCCTAGTCATCTATATTGTTGCACTACTATAAAAACAGCCTTACTGTCAACAGTGTTTGTCATGAAAATAATTCACCACCTAGATAGAGAGCATCCCTCTTAATACATTTGGGGGTAGTTTATGGCTAGATACAGCATGACATTTACAGTTACTTAAGGAACTTCCTTAAGGGAGGATGAAGGTTACAAGGAAGTTCTTCACCAGCATTCTTTCCCAGAGCCCTCAAGATAAAACAGGAAGGAATTTTACTTTACATTTCCTATCTGGAACTTTAAAAACAGTACCGTGATCAAAGAAACTGAACTGAATTAGTAGATGCCACACATTCAACACTTCAAATTAGATCAGTTTTTAAAAACAGCCATCAGAGAAGCTTAAACAACAGCCAGGCATATTAAATACAGATGAACATCAGCATGTACACAAATCAGATAATTGCAGCAAAACAGTTACACTTACCCTCATAGTCCCACAAGTTTCTGAAGGGCTTCCCTGGTTCTCCAAGTGGTGCTGGAGGATCATTAAAGAAGGGAGCATTGACTACCATTAGCAGCCCTCTGTCATATGACTTCAGCCCAATTGTTACTGGCTTGTGGCTCACAGGTAAATCATCCCACGTGTGTTCAATTGTGAATTCCATTTTAATATTCTGCATTAGACAAATGAGAAAGGAAGTTTCCATTAAAGAGCCCAGATACCATTTCAGCACCAACTGTACTGGCCCCTTGGCTAAAAAAAATAAAAATAAAAACTTGCAAGTTAAGCATAAATGAAGCAGGACCAAGAGAAGAGAACTGATTGTTTTCCGTCCTATTTACGAATGAATAAAGATGGTCACTTGAACAAGTCAGTTTTAAAACTATTATTTTACTGAATTCTTCTATACAGCAATTTATGTATGACAAGTCAAAGTCTGTATAGTGTTAGCTAGATTCCTCAACTCAAGGCCCAAACAACTTTAGGGTAGCAAGACAAATCCACGCCTCCTCAAACGTCTCTGTTTGCCTCTTGTACTACAAAAGCAGCTTCCATATGTCAGCTGTGTAACCCAGACTCTCTACAGCTAGAGCTTTTGCCAGCAGCCCTGCCGTTACACAGATCAGCACAGATACAGACTGCTTAGAGAAACTCACCCCCATCCCGACGACTACGTGTACGCACACCCTCCTTAGGGCCACTCAGTTCTAGGACAAGCACGTGGCATCCCCTTGGAGGGCAGACTCCAAAACAGACTGGGGAGGAACTGCTCTTACACTCACCTATAGCCATACTTCTGCAATGCCAGATTATTCTGAAAGGGAGAACCATTTGTGCAGGCAGAAGTTAGAATATTCTGCATGAGCCCTTACCAACATAAGAACAAGTTACAGGCAAAAAAATAATGAAGCTGCATCAGTCATTTTGTCAATAACAAGACAGCTGCATCTGTTACAATCCCCAAATCATGTTTCCAGACAACAGAAGAGCTGAAATAGTTTAGCTTTATAAAGCAGTAACATGAATGCTTTTCATAGGCTTTTATACTTCCATGGTTACAAATGACTTTTAGAAGTTTTGCCAAGCTTAAGACATTTCACTGCCTACCTAAACACCTTCCAAAACCATCAAATATTTATCTAGAGAACAGATAAACAAAGCAGGCATAACTACATGCTGTTAGATGATTTTGTAATTTAAAAAAAAAACAGATTGACAAAAAAAATCTTCAGTGAATCTGAAATGCAAGACAAAAAATCTGCTGCAGTTTTGCTTGGCGGTCATTGAAAACCAGCCAAAGCAAAGGATTTCAAGAAAAACTGCAAGCACATTTTATCAAACAAGATCTGCAGAGCAGCAGAGAACGCTACACTCCAACGTTTCTTCCTTAGAAACAATTGCATGAGTCTCAAGAACAACCTTAATCTACAAGCAAAAGAATAAATGGAGCAGTTTCCAAGAAGTTTATGGCCCCTTATTCTTCTCCTCCACAGTATCAAGAGCTTCCTCACATTTCCACAAGAGTTCCACAACAGAACCCACTGAACTACTTTGAGCACTACTTTAACTATGGTGTCTGAAAGGAAAATTAGACACAACAGATGTAGCACCATACTATTTGTACATGTAGGACAGACAGATGACTTTACTATAAAAAATAAAAATAACTCCTGCAGTGACAGTTTATTGGGTAGAAACGTACAAATTGTAAGAATGATCCACGTTACCATACACAGACTTAGTGAAGTTGGTTACTAGTACGCTTCTCAATTATAACAAAGATAGCAATACAGCACAATGGTATGGAGCAATGGGGGTGTTTAAAGTAAAGAGGACCTTCAATCTACCTTTAATGCTATACATGCCCAGGAGGCTCAGCCAAACACCAGCACACCATACAGAAGAAGCTCTTAGCCACCTGCAAGTGCTCCCACTGCACGCCCCCAAGCTGCACGCAGCTCGCTGCACCCGGTTCAGGCACTCGCACCTGAGCTCCCCCAGCGCTCCGGGTTCCCTAACTGCCCTGCTGGGCCAAGGAAGCCGTGAAGGAGAGGGCAACTTCCACCAGCCGCCACCCCGTAGCTGGGCACGAGCCTCCCGCAGGAGCCCACCGAGGGGCTGCCCCGCACCCTCAGGCACCTACTGCGACCCTAACGGCCGAGGCTCCCCGGCCAACCGCCCTCCCCTCACGCCAACCGCCGCCGCGCGCGCACCCAACGGCCGCCAACGGCCGCCCCTCAGCGCCTCGCCGGCGCGTGCGCAGCCGTTAGCGCAGCGCCCCGCCCGCTGCAACCGCCGCTTCCTTCGCTACGGGCTCCGGCTGCCGGGGGAACGGCGTCGGTGAGGGGCTCGGGAGCGGGGACTCCGCCGTCTCCGAGGCTGCGGTGACGGCCCTGACCGCCGGCATGGCCGCGGAGCTCGGCGGCGGCGGGGAGCCAGGTGAGGCGGTCGGCCCCGGGGCTGCCCCCGGCCGCTGGAGGGAGGCGGCCCCTGGGAGCCTGGGGCGGTTCTTGTGTGGGGAGGGAAGGAGGGAAGGCTTCAGTCCGTGGGTGTAACAGCAGGAGGGTGTTTTCTGTGGCGTCTGCGGCGAGAAACAACGGTATGAAAACTTTTATGGCTAGCAGAGGACTAACCATTATAAGGATGTAATGAGGGTAATAGCCAGGCACGGGAATTTTTAGGATCGTGCCTCTTTATGTACGAAAATGTTACTCTGCTTAAGCGACACCTGGAAGGCAAAAAAACTGCCTTCTGATGACATGTGTGTTACAGACTGAAAGCTATACCTGTAAGTATGTGTTCTGTATGGTTTGGGTAATTTTAATGGGAGCGTAAAGCGAGTGGATCAGAGCATACTTAGACTGCTGAACACCAAAATAGTGACTGGCAAAAGATGCTTCTGCAGAGTTTATATTTCTAAAAATAGGGAGTTGATGTGTTGTCCCAAGAATGTTGCTCACCCCGCCATTGTAGTCTGTGTGGTGGGGAAATCGGGTAGCGTGAATGGACAGGATCACAGTGCAAGAAGTGCTGTGACCATGCAGCACACAGCTCAAGTTTTCAGTGGATACTGAACTTGTTAGGACAGTTTTGGATGGGCAGAGGTGGAGGGACAACTCGTGATTCAAAGGACCTCAACAGCAGAAAAGCTTTTGTCTGTACCACCAGTAACCTTGCCTCAGAAGCCTCTATATCTCTTGAGTTTTGCTCAAACATTTGTTATACTGTGACGTGAACAAATGGTTTAGGTTCAAAAGTCGTGAATTTCCTTTTTTATGTATTTGATGTGTTTGGGTGTAGTTTCTTATTTTATAATTGTGTGAGTCCAAATGGAGCTTAGACAATATACACCATGAAGTGACAAGAGTTGCCTTTTCTCTCAAGGATACCTCTCAGAAAAAATGCATCCTGCAAAGATGCTGAAAAAATTTTAAGTTATTTTGCATAGCAGTTGAGATACAAGCTATTTGAGGCCTGTTCTAAGTCGGATGTGTTTATTGATGTTCTACTTTTTTCATAGATGATGTCCAACTTCTAAAGTGTTGAATGTGTGTAATACACGGGGATTCTATAAGCACTATTAAATTCAGCTTTATAGCATAAATACTTGTTGCATTGTAGCTGTAACGGAAGTTCTCATAATGAAATGCTGTTCCCTGATACTAATCAGTTATAAATTCAGTTTTGGCTGAATTCATTTTGAAGTATCAGCAGCCAATCTTACATGTGATAGTTATCCATTCCATTCCATATTTTTGTGATAAGCTGCTAGGTACGTCTTTTATCTGAATGAACTTTATGATTACTATTGAAGGTGAATACTTCTGCAATTGGTGTCTAAGGTCTATCCTCCTTTTGCACCTATGTTCGTGTTCTGAGATTGCTTTGGCTGGTGAGGCCAGCTACTCTTCCAGGTCCTGTTTGTTGACATCCCCTTTATAGTCTGTTCTCTTTTTTTTTTTTTTCTGTAGATTCCTGTAGCATATTAGAACCACAAAAAAACATTGCAATGCATATCAAGAATAACAGGCAAGAAATTTTAAGTCAAAACAGTTGTATTGTCTTCCTGAGACCCTTTTTTTTTTTTTTTTTTTCCCCTCTGTCCATTTCAGTTACAAAGGTTTAAATCAGATTCTCATGGTTTGGCCAGATGGAAGAACACTATAAATGAATGGGAAGAGCTGCTGTTTTCCCTTTCCAACCTTTTGCTGATTCTTCCATTTGCAGCCTAAGTAGTCTTTGAAATCCCAGTAGTCAAAGTTAGATTAGTAGAGAAGAGCGATGCCTTAGTTGATGTTTATTTCTAAAAATGCAGATGCTTGCAGTCTGCATGTCTTTCTTGCTTGGCTTTCTTTTGGATATATGTGAGTGCTCAGATTCATGTATCAATGAAGTTCTTGTGACCTAAATTTGTTGAATATTTTTGTCTGTTATTTATGTGAATGCTTTTTTGAACGTTTATGGGTCCAGTTCCCAGCAACAGGTTAATTTTATATCATCCAGCTAATTGAATTGGCTCTGGTGTGATTCCTTGCATTTAGTCCTCATGAATCGTTAAGATGTTGTGTATGTTTATGGCTTTTCTAGGCAAAAAAAATAAAATAATTTCTAGGAGGTCATGATATGAAAGACGTCAAATTAATTATTTCTTGTTAGTCTTTGTATTTTTTTGAACTCCTACTTTCCTGAAAATAAATGCACTAAGTAGAATTTTATAAAGCATATTGTGTGCCTTCAAAGCACTACACCATAAAACATTTCTGACTACCAGTCAGGTTTATCTAGATAAACGTTCATGTTGTATGATCTTCTAACTTCTATTGTATTTTTCAGATCAGAGGCTAAATGTGGCATTTGAACAGTATGAAATGGATGAAATTTTGAGCAGCAATGCTGAGCAGGTATGTGAACTGAGGTATTGTGGTGGTTTTACCACAGGTATAGAAGTAGTTTAAAAAAAAAAAAATCTCAGTTTTAAGATATACGTCTTTGCATACCTAGAACATAGTCCACTTCGGTGTCACTTTGCCTTGAGCCCATTGCACATCTGCAGAGTTGCTTCTAGTTTTCAAAGCAGCAGCAGAATAAAACTGTCATAACAGCTATGAATTTTGCTATTTTTAGTGCATTTTAAAGTTTATCATATGCAGGAGAACACATCCCTGCAAAGACACTTCATTTCTGCAGAGTAGACTTTTTCACTTCTATAGGCTTTTTTGTCTCATGTGAAGATAGCATTTTGTGGTGAGTACCATAAGCCTGTCTGAAAATTTGTGCAGAACTTAGGGCATCAGCACTTTTCTGATGCTGGGATGCATGGAAATGAACTTGGCACTTGCACAGACTTGTAAGGGTTCTTTTAAGAAAGAGCTGATTCCCCATCAGATGTTGTTATGCTTTACATCAGAGCATCTCCAGGAAAAAAAAATCAATTGTATTTTTTTTAAATTGGGCCAGAGTTCAAGGATTTTTTAATGTAAACCTAAAAGCGATTGTATGGGATAATGTATATGCTTTCAGTACAGACAGAATAAACAGCTTTGTGTTGCATATTAAAAAATAAATAAATAATAGCTGCATGCGGTCATGTACAAGTACTAACATAAGATATTCAATTACAGAAAAATGTCTTTGGAGGTGATGGTATATCCGGATCCAGGATAATGGACCAAAGGTAACTGACTCCAAACAAGCGAGAATACTACTTCAAAAAAAAAAAAAATTGCTTTTAAAAGCGTTAATATCCAGTTGGGCCTAGTTTTATGTACGCTTACTTGCTCACAGCTCTGAGGACTTGTAAGGGGAAGTCTGCAAAAGTGTTCCTGTAACAGTTGTGTTTAAATAAATCTTCTGTTTATTCAGAGATTTAAATATGACTTTTCTTGCACAGTTTATAAAATAAAGAACAGGAGATGAGGAATAATCTAATGTAAATTTTAAGACAATAAAGTGCAGGTGAGGTTGCATGAAGTTAGGTAACAGGTGTTAACAGGTGTCTGTTAAACAAGTCAGGTGGGTATTTTTTAAAATGTTTGCTTGAGAAGGTGACTAACAGTGCACAAATAAGCTTTTCTATATGGGCACTAGTAAATTGTTTAATGGTCATTATCCTCTTCATGCTGTTACAAACTACCCTTTATGGTTGAGTTTTAAGGCTTTATCACTAATAAAGTTTTTTTCAGAGAATTACTGTAGTCTACAAAAATACTGGGAAGGAAGGAAGTATGCAAGTAAAACTGCATTTTTTTACATTATCTTATACGTCCTTTACTGCTGTATGTGAAAGCGGTAAGAAAGTCTAGTTTCTAATCTTTGGAGTTTTTTATCTGTGCATGAAATACTAATGCATTACAGCTCATTTACAATATTGTGTATTCTAATTCTCTCATACAGTAAGTCTGTGGTTAATTATCATACTTTAAAAGTAATTAAACTTGTTCTCTTGATGCTGGTGAATGTTGGTCTTGGAAGTAAACTGTTTTGTTCTGTTCTCTAGGTTAAGAATTCTGTAAAACTAGTTGATTATCAAAACGATGTTTCTGCATTTACAAAATGGTTTCTGAGCATGTTTTTCCAATTTGCAGCTTATCACCTCTAATTGTAGAGTATGATAAACACCTGGAAGAGATGAGGGAGCAGCTGCGGATTTATGAGGTATGTATATTGCCAACATTTTGCACTCTTTTAGTGCTTTACTGTATTAATATGTAGGCTACTATTTTTTGTCAGTTGAGGAAAGCATGCCTGCATCATGCTTCACAAAGTCCCAAGATCACAGCCTGTATCAAATGAATTAATAGAACTTTCTATGAAAAAGCTGGGAGGTTGTCCAAATTATGCCATTACTGTGTTTGTGGAAGTGGTGGTGCGAAACACAACATGCGTGTTTTTGTCTCTGGACATTCTGATATGATTGCATGGAATTTTCCTCGGTGACACTGAGACGAGGCAGATATTTCCATCTTTCCCTACAGGTCTGATCTTGGCCGTACAGTCCAGCTCGGTCTTGCAACTAGATGCACTCATACTTCTATGTTCTTAGTTGTTCAAACTCAAATAATTGAAATGTTTGATATCATGGAGAGTGGGGGAGAGGGAACTGTCTCTCTTCCTTTCAAACCGCAAGCAAATGAAACCAGTACTTCCTATGATTCCTGAAAAGTAAAGTGGTGTGCTTAATAATTAAATTTGCGGAGCAGAGATCAATTCTTACTTGTGATCTACATGCAAAAGCTACACTACAGTTTTGTTTCAGTGCACTTAATCTTATGTCCATAGTAGAGCATCCACAAATAGTCTTCAAACTTGGTTGATTGCAGAAGGCAATATAAGCCCTATGCTTCTGTGCACTCCTTCTGTTACAAAGCCGTTGATTCAGCTATTAACAAACTGACATTATTCCTTACATAGTTCCTAAACTTTTTTATTAACTCATCCTGTACACAGTAAGTATTTAATCAACTGTATCCCTAAAAGAACAGTATTTAATTAAAAATATATCTGTAAGAGCTATAGGAATTCCCAAAGCTAAGTTTAATGGTCATAACAACTTAGAACTCAGGTGTTAACTTTTAAACAGGATTTAGCAGCTGTTAAATTTATGTGGCATCTTGTGACTTTTGTTACAGAAGGAAATCTTACTTTCAATTACTTCATTATGTTGAATTATGTAGTCTGTGTTTTACAGTATCATTCAGAAAAAACATAAGAGCGAGTTGCTGAAGTTTGACGCTTAAGAGCTTACTTGTGCATGTTTTTGTATTAGGCACAGATGGGTGAGATGAGACGAAAATGTGAGCAAGTCACCAAGGAAAATGAAAGGTAAATAAGTGTACTGACTTGTTATTGCTGTTGTTCTTGATTTCTTAATCTTTTTTTTTCCTAAGACTTTGAAATCTTGTGAAGCCACTTAACAATTCAAGATTTCATGCTCGTGTACTTAATGTTAGTTGTTAAGTGCTTAATATATATCACAGAATCACAGAATTTTCTAGGTTGGAAGAGACCTCAAGGTCATCGAGTCCAACCTCCAACCTAACGCTAACAGCCCTCCACTAAACCATATCCCTAAGCTCTACATCTAAGCGTCTTTTGAAGACTTCCAGGGATGGTGACTCCACCACTTCCCTGGGCAGCCTGTTCCAATGCCTCACAACCCTTTCAGTGAAGAAGTTCTTCCTAACATCTAACCTAAAACTCCCCTGGCTCAACTTAAGACCATTCCCCCTCGTCCTGTCACCAGGCACGTGGGAGAACAGGCCAACCCCCACCTCGCTACAGCCTCCCTTGAGGTACCTAAAAAGAGCGATAAGGTCACCCCTGAGCCTCCTCTTCTCCAGGCTGAACAAGCCCAGCTCCATCCAGCCGCTCCTCGTAGGACTTGTTCTCCAGGCCCCTCACCAGCTTTGTCGCCCTTCTCTGCACCCGCTCAAGCACCTCGATGTCCTTCTTGTAGCGAGGGGCCCAAAACTGAACACAGTACTCAAGGTGCGGCCTCACCAGAGCTGAGTACAGGGGGACGATCACCTCCCTAGCCCTGCTGGTCACGCTGTTCCTGATACAAGCCAGGATGCCGTTGGCCTTCTTGGCCCACCTGAGCACCACTGCTGGCTCATATTCAGCCGACTATCCACCATCACTCCCAGGTCCTTCTCTGCCTGGCCACCCACCAGATTAGGAGGTTCAGCCATATCTGTGTAAAAGAACTAGATATAAAGCTATTTTAAAACTGTTCATTGTTTTTATAGAACAATATCTTAACAGATTTAATGTCAGATGTAGCATTATGTACAGATTAAAGGTACATAACTGTCGTGGTTTAACCGGCGCCAGCAGCTAAACACCACAGCCGTTTGCTTACCTCCCCCTCCCTCTCTGGGAGGGGGAGAGAAATGGAAAATGAAGCCCATGAGTGAGATAAAGACAGTTTAATAGACAGGAAAATAATAATAATAATAGTACTACTAATAATAATGTGTACAAAACAAGTGATGCACAATGCAATTGCTCACCACCCCGCTGACCGATGCCCAGCCTAACCCCGAGCAGTCCAGCCCCCTCCCCCGGCTAGCCACCCTATATATTTTTTAGCATGACATCAGATGGTATGGAATACCCCTTGGCTAGTTTGGGTCACCTGTCCTGGTCTGTCCCCTCCAGCTCTTGCGCACCCCCAGCCTGCCTGTTGGCAGGACAGAGCAAAAGGCTGAGATGTCCTTGGCTTGGTATAAGCACTGCTCTGCAACAATTTAAAACATCGGGTGTGTATCAGCACTCTTCTCATTCCCAAGCCAAAACACAGCATTCCACCAGCTACTAGGAAGAAAATCAACTCTGTATCTAACAGAAACCAGACAAGAACTTAGTGATTTAAAAAAAAAAAAATGTTAAAGAATATTTTGCTTAACTTGTTACTTTGAATTTCAGGCTTCATGCAGAGTTGAAAGAGGTTCTTGAGACACACTGGAGGCTCTTCCTTTCATGCCTCTGGGAAACTGATCTTCCTGCAGATGAAGGAATAGTGAGAAACCTTCAAGAACAACTACAACTGGCAAATCAAGTGCGTGAGACAAAACGTTTGTACTGCTTTATTTCTCTTGTGCCTTAGCAGATTAGAAGATGGTTTATTCTTGGTTCACAATTTGTTTATAACACTTCTTGAAACTATTTTGAGGCCTCTTGATTTTACATAGCTTAAAAAGGTATTTATAGTATGGACAGCAAAACCTGAAGGAAGTTTCTTTCTAGCTTCATACACCTAGGAAGTTTTTATGTTAATTTGCCTCTAATGTTACCTAGTTTACTTGATCTTTATGTTGATTTCCTGACCAGGAGATGAATAAAATATATTTTTCAATTCAAGTTACTGTGGTAGGTTGTCATTTTGATTTAAAGAAAAAAACATTGTAATGTGAAATGAAGAGGCAAGTTTATGTGGAATATAGAAAGTAACAAATCCAAAAAGATAAGCAAAATCTCATGAACTTGTTGTAGTGATATGTCAGTCCTGTTGCATTGGACTAAATTGAAGCTAAATTGACAGCTGAATTTTTGCATTTGACTATTGATATACCATAGTCCTAGAGTAAATACTTGTAAAAGTTTGTGTTTGACAGTTTCAGAACTTTAGTAGAACTGCTTTTCTGGAGAGAGCTACAAAATTGTGCAAAACTTCCAATTCTCATCTATGTATAATTTGAACTCACAAACATCTTTTTCTACCTCTGAATTTGTTGTTTTGTCTTTGTGGTTGTAATGTGTACAAAGTACAAAAAGACATTTCAAAAGAAAAGTTACGTCTTTTCTTTTTGGGGAATGGTAGATAAAAGTAAATGTACTGTAATAAGACGGTATTTATGTAGACATTTGTTCCGCAATTTCTTAGGAAAAAGAACATGCAATAGAGCTCTGGCAGACTGTATCACAGGAGCTTGATCGCCTTCGGCAGCAGTACCAGGAACACATGACTGAAACACAAATCCACGTGGCTGAAAGACAAAAGCAGAAAGTAATTTTCATTTATATTTTTGTTAATTTTGGAATGTCATTGTAAACTGTGAAGATTTGGGGTCTGTGTGTAGTCAAAATGAGGTTGGGTGGTTATATCATACTGTTTTCTGTAACAGTCATGTCAAATGTTGAATGGTCAGATGTGGTCGCTGATGCATCAAATAATTGCTAACACGTTGTGGATACATGTCTGCTACTGTGAAATGTTTATAGTACCATCATAGCCTGTGTGGCCCATTAGAAGCACTACACATGTACGCTTTCATTTAACTGAGTGAAATTCAGATACATTTTTCAGTAGTAAATCTAATTTGCTAGATTACCAGGTCAACAGCTAGAAGTAATCAAATCACTAATTTACAAAGTATATTGAATTTCCTGTAACGTGCATAAATTTTCAAAAATGTTTTTACTTGACTGATTGTCACATCCTTATGATGGTAAACACAAGAAGCTCAATCCTTTTTTTTAGGATCAGCTGACTAGCTTCCACCAGCTGACTCAGCAGCTGCAGGCTGCCAATGAGAAAATAGAGTTGGTAAGTAAAACCTGAGCAGTGACTTACTGAATTTATTCTTTCTATGGGAGCCTTGAAGCGCAAACTGAAAGCAAAATATCAATGTCCCTCATAGATATGTGCTTGGATAGACCTTGTGCCATTCAGATTTGCACACTTGTCTAGGAACAAGTCAAAAATCAAGAAGTAATGGCTTTTAAATCAAGAAGTAATATTTTTTTTTTCCTGAATTCTGAATTTCCTTAAAATTCTTTATTTAAATACTTAAATTCTTTGTTGTGCAATCATTTGGAAGCTGTGGGCTGAAAAAAATGTAGTGCTTCAGTCAAGCCCCTACTGATATTGAGTACTATACTGCAGATTGCCATAGAACTGTATCTTGCAAGCAGTTCTGTTTACTCGCCATTTCAGTAGTTTTAATAAAAGCAAAATAACGCACTCAGGAATTTTTACCTTATACAGTCAGTGACTAACAAAATCAACTTTCTTTAAGGTTGATAGCCGTATTATAGTTATTGAGGGGTTGCTGTCAAACAGTCTCAAGGAAATACAATGAGCCAAAACAGTTCAGGTGAGGATTTAGAATTTGCAGACTGATCCGCCATTATAAGTGAAGCAGTAGGAGGTAACAAAAAATAGAATGACTGAATGCTTAAAATCATAATATTGGAAAAATGATGCAGAGAAGAGTGAAATACAGGTGTTCTTTGAAGAAGACAATGTTAAGGTAAAGGTTATCCGTTTGCTTGTGTTCTCCACACAGTTTGACAAGGTCTGTTATGAATGTCAAGAAATGAAGAAGCATGCCCTTTCTAAGCTACCAAACTGAAAAATGAGGAGTGGAGAGCAGAAGTAACTAGTTGTGTTTTTTATCATGGTTAAACATCTGTGTTGCATAGATGTGTTCAGGTTTGAGTTTTTCAGCGTATTTATAAATGTTCTGGAAATGGGATCCAGTAATGAAACAACAGTGCTCACTACTAATGTTAAAGAATTTAAGGTAACGAAAACTGAAATAGGATACAGAAATTTGCAGTTAGACATGATATCAAATACATGAATACATTTTGTCAGACATTTCATTAATAATTATATAAGCAGAATAACCCATGAGAGCAAAATGGAGCTTTCACATAGGGTACTTAGTATTAGTCCTGAAATAATTGTTAACACTGAGAATACATATTTTACAAGTATGAGGGTTCTGAAAACAATTCTCAGCAACAGTCAAGAAAGCAAGAAGAATGTTAGCATTGGGGTTGGGTACTGTGCTGAAGTCCACAGTACAGTAGCGTCTTGAATGCTACCTATATTCAAGTTGTGGTCATCTCTTATCTCAGAAGGGGAATGTAAGATCTAGGAAAGGCTAGTTGGATAACAAACACTAAATTATTCTCAGATGAGAGGACACCTGAAAGAAAGAGGATGAGATTTCTAGCACTCTGGGTGGCATAGAAAGTTGAGGGATAAACAGTTGCTTTCTGCCTCAGGACAAGAGGGCATTCAATACAAAGTAGTGTGGTTTTTTTTGTTTGTTTGTTTTGTTTTGTTTTTGTTTTTAATCAGGCAGCCTATTTAAAACAAAGGAATTCTTTCCAGCAATATGTGGTCTACTGTGGTACTCATTTATCTAGGGTATTCTAGGTACCTAAAGCAACTAGATGGGAAATGTAGATGGTAGATCTAAGTTATTACAGTCTTCATCTCTGGAAGTTCTTATACTACCAACAGGGGAAAGAAATGGAGGATGGGGTAACATCGCTCTTCATTTGCCTTTCTATAGTACGCTACCTAAAGCCCGGCACCTTGAAGACCAGCCAGTGTTACATAGACTTTATCAGCTATTCTTACAGCATTCTATTCTGTAGAAATGTCCTGTAACTCCAAATATATGAGACTTTCAACAAAATGGGAACATGCTATAAATCTCTCCTTGTTTTGCAGAGCAATCAACAGTTTCTACAAACTGTAACGGAACAGAATGTGGAACTAGAGCAGCTACAAAAGCAACTGAGGTATAAAACAGGCAATTAAAAATATTTTTTCCTATAGCCTTTTTTAGCTTACTGCTTTATTATGGGCCTCTTTTTGTCCTGTAACACCATTTGTACAACATCCCGTTATATAGGTGGCTACTCATCACAATCCTGAAATTTGAATATTCAAAGTAGCTTTAGATTTTAACAACTGAAATTTCACCAAGAGCTCTAAATCATAGGCTATGTGGACGTTAGAGGTAAGAGAAGCTTTATTTGTCTTAATGGTTATTTTTAAGTTTCTTCTGCACAGCACATTTAGGACCAGGACCTGTTCACACATGCAGTTACCTTGGTCAGTGAAGATATTTTTGAAGGGGATCTTACCACCTCTTTTTTTATTAGCTATAATTTTTCAGTGGGAAAAACTATTTTCAGAAAATGATGTAATTTAAGGAAGGAAAATGTGGCAGAAATCAAAAATTAAGGTGGTATTCAAGGTATTTGCTGAAATAAAGTGTTTATCAACTCTGTTATCACTTGTCATGCTATCTTAAAAGAGAAAATACATACCTCCATTCTTGGACATTACTCGCACAGGCTAATATTACTCTTTTGGTACCCATTCATCTGGAGATCAGTCTTGCATTGACATGGTTGCATTGACTCATGTAATAAGTGTGTGAAAGCAATTAGCTGAACTTACTTTAGACATTCAATAAACACTTGCAACATTGGCTTTTTATGTATTTCTAACACTTCCAAAGGTTTGATTCAAAAAAAAAAATTGGGGTGCAGTGAAGCATTCAGTTGGGGTGTTTGTCAAATTCAAAGGTGTCATGATTTCCTTTGCTCTTACCCTTACTTCCTTTTTAAAAAAGGAAACTGCTCTTTTTTTGAAACTCCCTGGGACTGACTTAAAACTAATGGATCACCTTGATCTGAACTTTTACCTATGTTTGCACTAAATATGTGTATTTTTGTAGTTGCTGTTACTTACAAACAGCAGTGAAGTTTATATATAATGGGGGAAATTGTATATATTTATGTATATTCCTTACTTTCACAAGGGTAGGCTCCTATTTCCTGGGCTTGAGTAGACTAGTCACCTTCATTCATCTGGGACACATTCCTGATTAAAAGTCTTTGCTGGTGAAGGCAGTTCAACGCATGGCTTAAGTCAAAATAGTTCATTACATGTTATTAATCAGTGAACTGATAAAGTAAAGTGTGTGCACAGATACTCCCTTTGTAAGAAACACATGTCCACTTACCTGACTGCATCTCTCTCCTGTTGGAGGTGTGATTGCTGCTGCATTGTGTGTACTTATGCAGCGTCTTCAAGTCCACTAATTGTATGCTTCTGAGAAAGCACCCCAAGAATTCCCATACGAACACAGCAGATACATTGGTCCCCATTTATTTCTTGCTGTGTTGTCGGTCTGCCAGTTGGGTGCAGGCTGTTCCTGGTGTCTGGTGGTGTGGCTGCTCTCCACCAGTGGAGTGACTCCAGGCAGTGTCAAACACAGCTCAGCTGCTGGTCTATTGCTGTCTTGTCACTCCCGCTGCAATCACAAATCTTTATGCATCTTTGGAAGCTTTCTCCAGGTTCTGAGAGTTTCTTGGTAACTCCCTGATTACTGATTAAAGTGGCTGGGGACCATCACGCACAAACTTTGTCATATTTATTCTCCCCATAGTGTTACCAATTTGGTGCAAACGGGACTTCAGAGTAATTTTGAGTTTCTTGTCATGGGCACTGATTAGACTGTCATTCCATGCAGATCAGCTCAGAGTTCCAAAAAACAGTACTTCATATTCACAAAGCTAATGACAGCAGCTCTATATAGCTGTAAAAGAAGTACTGCAGTGATTCTCAAAGAAGTCTAGAACACTTTTCACCAGCTGTTGCTTCTCTACCAGGAAGTCACATGCATGTAGTTTGCTTGGGTTACAAAGCATATATTGCTGACAATTTGTTGCTTCCTTCAGACATTTTTAATAGATTTGCAGTGATTTACAGTAATAGAGTAACAAATCTGGAGAGATTTAAAAACAAAAACTTACATGTGGAACAATTTCTATTTGTTTCATATGATCTAGACTGGGTGCAGTTTTGGACCTTTTGATGTTGCTAAGCCTAAAAGCATGTCTTGGTAAATTTTAAATATATTAGGATTGATCTAACAAAGTATACAATCTGTTTTATGTAACCATAAAACACTTTAAACATGCTCGTGACGGATTATCATCCTATTTCTAATATGTGCACCTAAGGGAAGACTGCTAGATTAAGTTTTGGAAGGTAACCAGGGGAAAAGAAAACAAAATGAAGAGTTCTGCTGGAGTTTATTTTCCAGAGGATAAAAGCTTTTATTCTTTAGATCAGAATAAAAAATTGACCCGAATTAAAAAAAAAATAAAAAAAAAAATAAAATAAAATAAAAAAAGAAATCTGGTGAAAACTTCTTGAGAAGTATTTAAGAACAGAGTTATTTCTACTCATTAATATTTAAATAATAACAAATCTACATTTATGCAACTATTAAAGGGCCATAATCAGCCATACATTATAAGCAACATAATATTTGATGTATTTGTGGAGAGAATTGAGGATTAAACAGATTGACTTCTTTAAATGCTAGAATTTTTATTACAATATTTTACGTATTTAACGTGTAATATTTTAATATAATATTTTAAAGTTCCATTGTATATAATCAGTTGTTTAGCTCACCATATTATTGTTCTTGTGAATTAACTCCTAATGGCTGTCTCTGGAGAGGGGATACTCTGGTGATACTGGATACTCATTTGTCAGATGGTCTGCTCCAGTGCAGTGAAATTCTGAATTTAGCTGCGAGTATCAAAAATGTTTTGAGATATATGCTGTTGAAATGTTTTTAAAAGTCTGAAGATAATGCATATAAACATATAAACTTTGAATTGCTCAAAGCTGCATTTCAGTATATTAACAGAAAGGTAAAAGCTTGCCAAGGTTGTATCAAAGATAAATTGCACAATGAAAAATCAAAGTTGCATCTTTAGAATCAATTTGTCACTTCTTAAATGCACATCCCAGAATTTGATCTGAAGCAGAGTTTGGTTATTAAAATGCATTTTAAGTATTTAAGCTGTTTTGAATTTTATGATCTCTTTTTTTATATATATTTATTTTCTCCCTATGTTGGGTTTAGAGTTCTTTGGTTTTTTTTTGCAACACTTTTTAAATATTTTGGGGGGAAGCAACTAAATGCTCTCATAAATTTAATAGCGCCTTTTCTAGAAGGCACCCCCTTTTCATATGGGGTAAGGTTTGGACCTGCAGTGAGGGCCAGAAGTCTAGGAATAATGTTTTTTTCTTTGTTTTTTGATTTCTTAAGAAATGAGCTTTTCTGATGTATTAAACTGAAACTGTTGTAGAGTTGGTAGGATTATGTGTATGTTGGTTTACATTTTCACTTAGGCATAGTATGCTTCTTCCTTTTATGCCATTAAACAAAAATGTTACTTCCTTAAGGAATTTTTGCTTGAAGTTTATTCTAAAAAAATATTCATTATTTCCTGGCTTCTTTCATGACTGTTAGTGCTCTAGTTTGCACTAGTCTATATGTTTGCTTTTTTTTTTTTTTTTTAAGCTTTATCATATTTTCAGTCACTGGTCTTTAAATTTACCCTAATACTGAGCCAGAATAATTGGGTTACACACCCATGTGAGGGACTCTGTACGTCTTTCTTTTCCCAAGTCAGAGGAGTAGAAGCATTGCTCATTTCAATGAGCTTTTCTACTGTGTTTAAAGTCTGATTCACTAACTAGCCCATTTTTTTTCTCCTTTTCTGTTTTAGCTGTTGTCAGACCTCTTCAAATTATAATGCATATCAATTATGTTATTTAGAAATGGTTAACATTTTTTTAAAATTCTTTGTACAAATTGATTTAAAAAGTGAAATCTAATTCTGAAAATTATTTCAGTGTTAAGTATTTGAGGCCAATTATACTTAAGTTACTGAGTCGCTCCAAGTTTTTGATTGCCTAGTCCTCCCAAATATTTATTCAACGTACCTTCCTGATGAATTTGGTCTTTCTCTCTCATTGTGCCACATGCTTAGGGGAAACCTCTTCTGCCATGTTAAAGTATTATGGAATCTGACTGCCCTTCACAACTATTTCAACAAAGATGTAACAGAGTTCTTTTTTTGCCCCTGTAATAATTGAAGTGTAATTCATAGACTCTTTTCTTTATACAGGCAAGCCAAAATAGATGGACGGACAGCAAGTGCTAAGATTGATGAAATGACCAGATTGACAGAGAAGCTTCAAGGCCAATTGGAGAGAAAGGTATTCTAGAGAAAAGAACAATTTTAAATTACAACTGAAAATGTTAGTCAGTTACCAAGTTGCTGGTGTTAAATTAATGGCAAGTTGTTCCCTGACTTGTTTTTTATTAATATACCTTTGTTTTGTTAAATGAAGTTCAGATGATACCTGGAAAATATATTTATTCTTTCTAGGAAGAAGATGTGTTATCTGCCCAGCAAAGAGAAGCAGCATCTGACAAACGCTTGCAGCAAATGCAGTCTAGTATAAAACAATTAGAAACAAGGTAAAGACATCTCACTGGATGTTACTAACAGGGTATTCACAAGTGAGATAAAATGTAGTTTTTATCAGTCTCTGGCTTTTGTATTTCTAAGTCTGTTTTCTCAAAATACAGGTGTTTTATGTTTGGCTGCTCTCTACCTTATTTGTTCTATTCTATAACCTTGCAGAACAGCTTCTGTCTTCAATATGTTTAAAATGTTAAAACACAGCACTGATTTTATTGACAGTCATGGAGAAAAAACAAGACACGTATTTTTCACTCTAGTGCATAAATTCTAGTTACTCAACTCTCATTAGTGTTAGGTGGAGTTTTGAAGAAAAAAATGCACATTAGAATTTGATTTATTTTTTTTAATGTAAAGAAGCTGTTTTTGAGGTGAATACAGATCTTCTGACCATGGTCTGGCTTCAGGTCTTAGTTCATCACTCCTCATACAAAAAAAAAAGAAAAAAAAAATTAATAACATTGCTAAAGCATTCCAATAAATGCAAATTACAAAAATTGCTTGAGTGATCAGGAATAGAATTTTAATTCCAGTACTGTCTACTGGAAGATATAAGATCCAATCAGTTTCTTCTGTGCATTCCCCCTTACCTTCACTCTCCAAGGATATCAAGTGTAGCTATATTACATGGAGCTGAGGACAGTAATTTTGATTAAAATACTGTAAGCAATTTTAGAATGACAAATGACTTGATAGGTAAGAAGAATTCACAAATTTCTTATTGGAATAATTGTGTGACTGTTCATTTTCCGTTCTTGCTCACAGCTCTGTTCATAGCCCTGTGAACTCTTCAGTAACTCTGGAAAACAAATAATTAGTGGGGAACCATGTGTCTATATGGCCAAGTACAGCCTTGAATAGTTCTACAGATTTGTTTGGCTACCTCTACTTACTGAGTTTTACTTGTCTAAGTGTTTCAGAGGCTCTTCAATTCATTTTAGAATGTGTTAAGGAATTAGCTAGTATTATTAGTTTCTATGGGCTTTTGGTTCTCCAAAAATTGCATTTTAATAGAGTGGCTCTCTTTCTTTGTGTGTGTTACTGTAAACACGTTAGAAAGTAAACCACCATGATTGCCTGAAAAGGCAGCCCAAGTGTTTCCAAAGCGCTCGCTATGTGTATTTGGAACTATGCACTCTATTGAATAAGCTGCACTTCGGAACTTTCAGACATTTTTTGAGGATACCTCTGAGACTCTCTTGCCCTTTCTCATGCCTGCCAATACTGACAATCATAATTAAACAATAAGAATTTCTGAGCTGTTGCAAAATTACCAGTGTTTTCATTGTTCTAATGGTATAGCTGCAACTTCATTGCCCACATCCAATTATTCCATTTCCTCCGCAGAGGAGAACTTTATTCCTTCTTGGGCTGTTCTATTCTGTTTTAATATAGAACATTTTCAATGATGTATCCCAGGATAGCAACATACTTCTAAGGATTTTCTGAGAGTACGTATCTGAGTTAACTCCTTCAATTCTGCTTCTTTCTAAGATGTGACAAATGTCCCCAAAACAAGCAGAAAAACAGGAATGCAGTATTGACTATTTTTATTTTATTTTACTTTCTACAAGCTTAGTTTGAAAGAATT
Source organism: Aythya fuligula (assembly GCF_009819795.1). Lineage (NCBI taxonomy): Eukaryota > Metazoa > Chordata > Aves > Anseriformes > Anatidae > Aythya > Aythya fuligula. The sequence continues at coordinate 40,918,202 of NC_045562.1, forward strand.
GAAGTGTCTTAATTAAGCATTGTATTGTTAAATGAGTAAAATTATAACTGTCTTTTAGATTACATGTTACTGTCCAAGATGCCGAACAGCTGAGAACAGAAAGAACAGCCCTGGAAAAACAAATTAGAGAGCTTCAGACAAAGTACACTAATTTAGAAAGGGAGAAGTATGATGCAGTTGCAAAAGTCCAAGATTGCATACAGCTCTTAGAAGAAGCTAACCTACAAAAAAGTCAGGTAAGGTAATGGGTGAAAGTATTTCTTACATACTAGAAAATTGAATCACTAGCAGTTGTGAAGAACCAATCTTATTGAATACCTAGATAGGGCTGTCAGAGTAGTTACAAGATTATATTACTTGTTAATGGTTAGGAAAGAAAAGCTGAAACTATAGGGATTTTTTTTTTATATGGTAGACATAAGTCAGCAAGAGTGAGCTTTATGTTTAGATCTTAAATATTCAGAAGAAATCTGAAAAAGTTTCTGAGTAATGAGTCAGCGAAGCCGGCAGCCAGTAAAAAAAACTGCAAAGGCGTTTGAGTGTGTATGCTGGAATGGCAGATGAAATTCAGATATTCTGTACAGCATGCTGAACTTACTGTTTTGCAGTCAGAAAAGGGTCTTCTGAACACATTTATGTGATCCTTAGTGTAACTCAATACAATTAATAGAATGTTCAGAATGAGATTTTTAAAAATGCTTTTAAACATAGTGCACCTTAACATGCAGTTTTGATCAGTATATTTCAAGTAAGATGGGAGAAATAGGAAAGTGCAGGATTCAACAATGACAGCAAGACATGTCAGAGAGGCTGTAACAAAAAAAAATTGATTCAACTGTTACAGGATAACGTTTATGCCAAAAGTATAGATATGAAAACAGTCACATTGAAAATAGAAGAATCCACCAAAACTTCTAGAGGTAGACTCTAATCCAGCAGGTTTAGAAGCATCTATTGATCAAAAAAAAAAAAAAAAAAAAAAGTCATCCTCTTTTCCCAGTTTTTAAATTTTCCAAAGTATCAGCTGTTTGCCCTTTAGGATAATAGGGTAGAGGGACTGATAAACTGTTGTTTAATATGGGTGCTTCTTTGTTTTCATGCTAAACTTCAGCTCAAATCAGGCTTTTAGCAATCTAATGAATAGTGTTTGCTGGCGAGACAGAACTTTAATGCATATAATAGACTTTACACAATGAAGTCCAGATTAGTTAATGACCATAGGAACATATGGAGACTTTATTCTGTTTGGGCTAACATGTTGAACAGTCAAGCAGTTAAGGAGATAAACATTCCCTTTTAGTCTGAAGTTGCTTTTCAAACTTGAGGAGCCTCCTGAGAATCTAACTTAACTTTATATTTTTACCTTTTGTAATACAAGAGTTAATGTTGTCTTTTTTGCTCATGCTGATTTCGTTTCTGTAACAAACAAGGAAGATCCTGTCTGAAAGGAGGAGTAACTGTTTAAAGAGATCCTGCTACCTTCTTGCCTGCTTCCAGAAGAGTTAAATCTTGCCAAGACTTATGGGTCCTGGTTGTTACTGTGGTGCCCAGTAACTTGTGTGTTTCTTTTTGCCGCACAAAAGAGGGTTCTTTTCTTGTTACAGTCTTTCTTCCCATATATTTATAGTAACTTAGGATACACTTTGGGTGGCATCTTCCTGACATACTAATTCCTTTTCATATTCATTCAAAACTTAGTGCATCATACTTGCTACAGGCCCTGATCTTCTACAGTTCCCTTCACCTCTTAGGCTCATATTCAAAAAGGAAGGGAAAAAATGAAGTTTTATGTCCTCCTTTGCTGGCTACCTTTGGACTTATTAGTTCCTTTTTCCTAGTAAGACATTTGTATCCTTAACAGCATTTCCCTGGAGCCTGAGTACGAAGAAAAGGTAGAAATTAATTCATTTTTTCAGAGTTTAAAAATGAGAAATCACTCTTTCATTTGAAAATTACTGGTAAGAAGTGTAAATCACATTTATAGTCTGCTACATATTGGTACATCAAAGCAGTGTTTTTCCCACCATTTTTGACAGAAAAAAATGGCCCAGTAGAATTTATTGTGATGCAATTATGAATCTGAGAGATTTAATGAACTTCTACAGATAAGTAAGTGGCTCACTACAAGTTTAGTGTAATGTTCTTTCTAGGAAGAAAAAACTTGAATTTGCAGGCACTTGTTAATTTATTGCACTGGCTAAAGCTGGGAAGTTTATGAATTAACAGAATAAAAAATGCAGCCTAATATGTACATTTAGTTAACTGTGTGTCTTATACTGTTGCCATGGAGGTTTCTCCCTGATCTGTAAGAGATTATGGGAGGCAGTAAAGGGTTGTCACGGTGCTCCTTTTTTTATGTTAACATTGTAAAGTACACAAAGCTAAGATTACAAAATGAGATCAGAAGAATTCTAAGAGTACTTTGAGAAACAAATCACAAATTGAATGGGAGCAGTAAAAGATAATATGACATATGATGCACCATGTTACTGATTGTAGTGAGTAACCTTCTACAGGCTGAATTTGTATCAACATTGTATTAGCAATGCTTTTCATGTCTTTCTCCCTTTACATTGACATGTTCTTAATGTGCCACCTAGGATATTTTTCATCTATCCCATCAAGAGATCTGTATTACCTTCCATAATCTTTCCAGACCAATATCTTGTGTTCTACCTTAACATTACTATCTTCATCTTCCTCTGGAAAGGCTCCTTAATAGACTTTTTTTCTGTGATTCTCACCATCCTTTTGTGCTGAAGAGCTGTTCAGTTGATAGTTATCCACTGTGAAATGGATTGCATATGCATTCATTAATTGCTTGTGAATTTTCATTCATTTAGTTTTCTAGAAGATGAGTAATTTAGTGTATCAACAAAAAATGCTCAGATGTGTGTAGGAATATGTGTGTGTGTATTCAGGTTCTTAACTGAGAATTCAGGTATGCAGATTCTTAACAGATCTTTCTATGTGACATTTCTGTTTGTGTTCTTGATGGATCTTGTCAACGGCTCCAAATGCAAGCCAAAAAGTTCTTTTGAACAGTGGTTATGTGTGGTTTCTTCTCTCACTGCTAGATATTATGTCATGACTGAAATATTTTCAGTAGTATTTCAAGTTTCGTTTTGTTTTTTCTAGGCACTGTTTGGGGAGAAACAAAAGGAAGAGGAAATTGAAAAGTTGAAAAATGAAATGTCTCAGCTTGCAGAAGACACTGCTACAAGAATTAGGAAGGCAGTAAGTTCTGATATTTAGAAAGAATCAACTGTGAACTTATAGAGTTAAATCTGACATAATTATGTTTTATGAATATGCATATTATGCGTGATCAAATCAGCTGTTTTCTACAAGTATTTTGGTAATGTAGGTAGCAGGGGCAGCATACTGACAGGACTGTACTCTTCAGCTTTATCATCTAGATAAGTACTCTTCCAACCCAAATGATACTGGTTTATCTCTCATGAACCAAAAGTGTTCCTGTCAATGCACATGCTGGTATAGAGAAGGTGAGGATGTAAAGATTGGCATCTATTTCAGAAATTCTATTAGCATGTTAACAGACACTAACATCTGTTAGTTGTATTGGTATCAATGTATTTAGTTTATGAATATATGGCCTCATCTAGGAAGTTCACAGAATCACAGAATTTCTAGGTTGGAAGAGACTTCAAGATCATCGAGTCCAACCTCTGACCTAACGCTAACAGTCCCCACTAAACCATATCCCTAAGCTCTACATCTAAACATCTTTTAAAGACTTCCAGGGATGGTGACTCCACCACTTCCCTGGGCAGCCTGTTCCAATGTCTAACAACCCTTTCAGTAAAGAAGTTCTTCCTAACATCCAAACTAAAACTCCCCTGGCGCAACTTTAGCCCATTCCCCCTCGTCTTGTCACCGGGCACGTGGGAGAATAGACCAACCCCCACCTCGCTACAGCCTCCTTTAAGGTATCTGTAAAGAGCAAGTTACTGATGCTTATCAGTACAGTCAGATGATAGAAACTGTTGAGAGTTATACTGTCACTTTTTTGGCATCTCGGTACTTCAGAATATTCCTCTAGGCGAATAAGACTTCTACCAAGTACAGTTAATAGTAGAAGACTCAATATCACAGTTCGCTTCAAAACCAGCATTCGGTAGAGAAATGACTCTGAAGATTTTACAGTCTGTGTCCTTATGATTTTTATTCTTTTTATGAGTGGCTGAAAAATTGAAGCTCTTTTGATAACAGACTGTTCACAAAATTAGTTTTCTTTATGTTGTTTCCCATCTGTGATTAAAATGCGTTTACCTGGAAGTTCTCAACAATTACCCACATGTCAAATAGACATGCTTTATTTTAAGGCAAACTCCAGAGGAAACAGAAGCTTGTTATATAAATATGTTAACAGTGTCTTTTATTTCAAGTAGGCAACAGTGTAAATCAATTACCTGGTTTGTAAGTTTTCAGTGGTGCCATTGATTGTGCTTCCTTTCACTGTCTTCACTATGACACAATGCATATGTTTATTGTTTAGGGATGAAAGGATTCTTTTTATTTCCACTCCTTTAATTTCTAGAGGTTTCAGAAACATACTATGTAAATTTTTGAAGCCTTTAAAATGAGGATGAAAGTGGTTTGTGCATTCCACTTGTTAAGTACCCAAAAGAACCACGAAAATTACATGGATTACTTAAAACTGCAGTATTTAACGTCATGCATGGTTTCAAGAAGGTGTGAGAGCTAAAGAGCAGGTAGGATAACCACTCAATCTAGTTATGACAACGCTTTACTCATAAGAATTTTGAAATTTAGAAATGTCTTTGTTCTTATTTTGACATAATCCCAGGAAAAGTGAATCTATCAAAAGCATTAAAAGTAAAATTTGAGAATATGCGTTGTCATGTTTCTCCAGGAGTTAACAAATATTTTTGAAAATACATGTTAAACAAGTTGCAGATATCTTGCACCTAGAGGACAGCAGCTTTCTGGCAGTCTTAACGATTTGTTTTGTAAGGCCTTGTTGTGATGTCTTTCTGCTTTTTTTCTAAACACCCTCAGTTAAAGTAATATGGATTGATAATAAGCATTCTTCTAACATTGATATAGAAAGATTTATCAGTTGTTTCAGTCTCATTATTTTTATATGTAAGCATCACGTATACACAATATATATTTCAGGCAGCTGCCTCAATTTTTGTCAGGGGAGGTTTGGATTGTACATCAGGAAGAATTTCTTCACGGAAAGGGTGGTTAGGCCTTGAATAGGTTACTGAGGGAGGTGGTAGAGTCACCATCCCCTGATGTATTGAAGAGACATGGGCATGGCACTTAGAGATGTTGTTTAGTAGTGGACTAAAGGATGGACAGTTGGAACTGATGATCTCAAAGGTCTTTTACAACCTAAATAATTCTGTGATTCTCTATGTAAAAACAGGATGGAAAAATAGTTCACAGGATTTTTTTATTTCTTTTTTTTGGTTTTGATCACAGGTAGACTCTGCAAAGAAACAATATAACGTACAGATTTCTCGACTAACAGAAGAACTTTCAGCTCTCCAAATGGTATGGTCTTGACTTACAAAAGTATTTCTGATAGCAAAACATTTGAGACTTTTTTGTTGCTTATCAAGTTAAACACTAAATTCAAGTAGAAGTAAATCAATTAAAATCCAACATCTCATGATATTATTAGCTGTTTAGTGAAGAGAGATAATTCTTTCTTTTATACAAAGGTATCAGAGCTTTGATATTCTTATTTCTAGAATGGTGTTTATCTTTAGTATTACTTAGAAGTTACTAGTGATTGGTTCTCCATTTCCCCTCCCCTCCCCACAAAAAAAAAAAAAAGGATCATGACTGTTTTTATCTTTTTTTTGTGTTGTTTATGTTGCATACATTGGTCGATAATGGTAGGTTTGGGATACTTTTATTTTAGATTTTACTAGAAATACTTTGTTTGTAGTGTTGTCTGGAAGGGTTTGTGTATTTTTATTTTTTTTTTTTTTATGGCCAGCAGTAATATTCTAAATTGCACAAGAAACTGTTGTTTCATCCCCAACAATCAAATAATTTGTGTGCATATATGGTGTACTAATAGACACAAATACCATGTGATTCCTGTTTTGGAGAGGATCTTGGTGTAGATTTTGTAGTACTGGTGCACCACTTGCACCTAACAAAATACTTGTCTTTATCAATAACAACTTTCCTACAGCGCACACTGCTCATTTCTTCTACTGTACCTGTCTAGATTTGTCATATGGCCAATGCAGAGAAATACAGGCAAATAAACGGATAGAGAGAATAGAATTGATACTATTTTTAGTTCTCTCCAGATACGTAGGTAGTGAGCTGGAGTCTGTGCTGAGTCTCTCAGGAAATTCATCTGTGAAGGAATGGCTCAGGGAACAGGAATAAGGTGGACTTTGCTGAACCAGAATGAGCTATCATAGGTGCTATTATATGTCTAATAGGACCTATTATAGTCATGGATCTGTACAGGTTTTCACAGTTTGTCTGATCAGAGGCAGTTTAGTCCTGCTGTGTAACCATTTCCTCGCTACCAGTATAGAGTACCTTCACAGCTCTTTTGTACAGTTTAGTTTGTGTAAAGGACAAGAAGCAAAAAAGGTAGATGATAGCACAGTGCACGGAATAGTTATGATTTATGAGTAATTATCTAGGACTATGGTTTATTATAGTAGTACTTTACCCCTTGCATGTGCATAGTCATTAATACAACATTCAGTGCCTTTAATGTTGCTTAACAAAAGTGACTGTGTGTAGTGTCTCAACAGTCAGTGCAGCGATTCGAATGTAGGTATAAAGGATACTTTGCTTTGAAAATTCATCTTTAATGTGCAGATTTACTTTATGTGTATACAGTCATATTTTACTTTTACTGAGAATCTTGCCTGGCTTTGCATGAAATAATAGGGTTCTGCAAATCTACCCATTTCTTTGTGTAAGTTTATTCCTTGATTATTCTTGTTCTTATCATAGGTCACAAGCCTCTTTACAGTGAGATTCTGTGCTCTGGAAAATACTTCCCATGTGGTGGCATTTCTTAAGTATCCCTGTTTCTTTCAGGGATAAATAAAGCAAGGAAAGCTGATTATTGCATATCTGTAGTTGCATATGTAGCAATAAAGTATACAAAAGTTGATAAAGTATACTAAGAGAAAGTGCATCACAATCATCATATTCATGAATCAACTTGGAACTTGTAACAACTGCTGTGGGGGACTAAAAGAGTTTGGTTTTTATGCAGCTTTTTAAGGATTAAATTTATTTCTAAAAAGTTTCATTTGGCATGTTGTAGTCTATGTAGTGAATGACCAATCCTATAGAGAAAATAATGAACAGGTAAATACAATTGAATGCATACATACCTACAGCAAAAAATTACATTTGCAATGGTGGGTATTTGTCTTTGGCACTTCTTGAATTTTTATTGTGAGTTATTTCTGATTAGATGTACTTAAAGTGACTTATTTTAAAACAGGAATGTGGTGAAAAACAGAGTCAAATTGAACGAGCCATTAGAGAAAAGCGAACAGTGGAAGAAGAACTTGAAAAAGTAAGGCAATTTTATGCATTTTTACATCATGTTTAAGATCTCTCTTCAGTAGGAAAAGATGTGTTAATTTTTTATGTTTCATGTTTTTCAAATATATTGGAATGAAGGACAGTTCTGTGACCCTTAAGTTTCTTACTTGTTGAGTAGTTTTTCTTAACTGTAAATACTCATGTCAGCATTCTAAGCTATTAATCTAGAAATCATTTTAAAGCTGTAATTCTAAACTGAAAAAGAGTATTCTTTGAAAAATGTAAAAAGTAAAGGGAGAGGTACTTGAAAGAATCTTGGTACATAGTGCAGTTAAACTTAAGCTCAGTATACAAATGGATGAAAAAACTTTGAAAACCTTTTTGTTTTTTTTTTCTAAGTAGCAGCAACACTAAAATTCGATGAAATTCAGTTTTGTTTTAAATCTGAAAAATAGGGCATAATGAGGAGTAGCATTGTTGTCATTACTACGCTGTCAATCACCCGTGCAAGGTAAAGTTGATCTTACATGGAATTTTATTCTTCAGATTTACAGGGAAGACAGAGTACATGAATCTGACAATAGAAGACTAGAGCAACTGCATCAGAAGTACCTACTTGCAGAAACTACAAAAGGTGACCTTCAGCTGAGTCTACAGACAACACAAAATAAACTGAAACAGCTGGAAATGAAGTAAGTCATGGATGTTACAGAGACAGGAATGGAAAATAATGGAAATTATTTCTGACTAGCTGTTGATAGTGTGTTAGGTCTTTGTCACATTTTCCATCAGTAGCAGGAATAGTATCAAGTTGCCATAATTCTGAAGCAAGGGTAATTATGAATCACTATAAAAGTATTAAGGGGAATAACAGACTATAGGATGAAAAGTTTTCTTTGCAAGACTAGAATTGCAAGCAGCTTTTTTTCTTTTTACAAAATGATAAAAATTGGAGTACATTATTTGAAATCCTGACATATTTCTTAATACTGTTTGTAGGAAAAGTTATGCTCTGAAATATTTGGGCAGAATTTATTACTTTATAAATTCATCTGCAATGTGGTATCTTCTAGTGCATGTGTAACACTCCATGTTTATGTAGCATACTGCATTTCAGGTCTGTGTTCAGAGAGCTAACGGATATTATCGTAATTCCAGTAATGTAATGGTAAACGACATGGTATAGTACACGTTTTTAGATCAGGTTGTTCTCAGAATAAAAAGTGTAGGATTCTCTGTAAGTTATTTATGATCTTCAATGATCATAAATTCTCTCTCTTCTCCAGAGCAATCATTTGGGAATCTAGAAATGTGTTTAAAATGAGAATCTACTGTTCCACGTTGCCATTTTACTGAGATTGCTAGAATGTTAGATTGCTGTTATGAATTCCCTAGACTTGATAAAATACTACGCTGACTTGCACATAGTCCTAGGTGTAAAGGCCATTAAACATTCTGAGCTGATACAAGCTTTCAGGAAGAAACAGGGAGATGTATATACTGGCTCAGACCAAAATCTGTCCCAAATTTATGTATGTTCATGAGCACTGTCCAAATTAAATCATCTAAGGGAAACACTGATCACTAGTATAAGGTGACAGTGATACTTCACTGGAATGTTCTGACAGCATTCTGATAGTGATGGGCTGCTTAAAAATGTCCAAAGGTGACATCATATATTTATATGTTTAATTATCACTCTTACTGTTACATGGATTACTTGAATCTTTCATCTACAATATAGTGTGATAGTGAGTTCTATACCTGAAACATAACTGCATGAAGAACTTCCTTTTTCTGCCTTCACTTTGCTTCCTGATAGCCTCCTTTAACAGCAATAGAGGCAGTGTCCTACTAGACCAATTGCTCTATTAAGATTTTGTTGCTGTCTACAAACTTAGTGTCCCCTATCTTCGCACCATTGCAACTGCAGCAAAGTAGCATTATGAAACTGTAAAATGGATTCTCTTCTTGCGTTCAAACAAGACTTCTCTTTCAGCTCTGAGGAAGAGAAATCTCGTTGCCAGGAAATTATCTGTAATTTGCAAAGCATTCTGGATTCAGAAAGAGAGAAGAGTGGTTTTGTCAGTGAACAAAGGTTAAAACTTCAGCAAGAGAACGAACAATTGCAAAAAGAAATGGAAGGCTTGAGAAAACTAGCCGTAGAGGCTCAAAAAAAAGCTAAAATAAAGGTATGGTTTATGTGCTGTTTTTATTTTAATATAGGACTGATATTTACTTAATAAGGCAGCGTGTAAGGGAGTGAAAGTTTCAATGATGCTTCCTCTTTTCTGCTTACAAGTAATTTTGTTGTAGTGCTGTATCGTATGTCCTCATGATCTTGTGAGTAATTCAGCCTTGGCTAATTAGGTTGTATTTTAATGTGTTATTTTCAGCTTGGTAAGAGGATCCCAAATATTCTATGCTTTCATAAGGTAAATATTCCAAATAGTAACATATTTACCTTCAAGTGATTTTACCCATTCCAATTCCAGATCTTTATCTACTGTCTTCAATGTTAGGAATGTATTGACTCTCAGTACAGTGTTCCTCTGCTTGCATATCTACCATCTTATCAAAGCAGTGTGTAGCTAACAAATTTATTAATGGTATGGTTGTCAAACATTAGTTCTGTTTTTTTCTGGACAGAGAGTATTTTTCTGTGTGAATATTTGCAAGCAAGATACTTAGCTGAAAGACATGTTCTTTTTGAATATGTTTCATTTAATGTACCTGAACAGACTGCATGTGGGATAATGTATTAATAACTAATCTCAGCAGGTTCATTGTACCTTTAGCTTCTGAAGGGAATAACAGCTTTGATTTGACATGCTTTCTAAATATATAGAGCTGATGCGTTCCCCGCTGCTCTTAACTCTGAGTATAAGGATACTGAAGGGATCTAAGAATCTACAGCAATGAAGCAGACTTGAGTAAACAGTTGTAGTTAATTATGAATGAGGGCCATCTCAAATCCTGGTACCGCTTTGTACCTCAAGATTAAAAAAAAGTAATCAAATTAAAAAAAGAAATCTTATTCCAACTCTAGAACCTTTTAGTAAAGCGTGACAGGTAGCAGTTATAAAACAAATACTAGATCTTCATATGTCCCTAATCAGACCAAATTCCATTATAGTCAGTCACAGATAAGATTTGTTATTTGCCTCCCTTTTCCTCTAATGTGCAAAAGATTCTGGTTGCAGTTCAGAAAGTTCTAACACATTTTGGCTAGATGAGAAGAAAAAATATGTTCTGTGGAGAAAACACAAGGGAGAGTGATAAAGTTTATTTACAAAAATAAGCATACACAGCTCATTATCCTTTATTGTCAGTTGTACTATTTGCTTAAATTGGCTTTGGGAACATGCATCTATTTGAGTATATAATTACAAGTTTAATTATTGTATGTTACATGCTTTCAGCAAATGCTTATAAATTTAGCTCAAGAGTTTTTTAAAAAAAGAAGGAAGTGAGAGACTTGGTTGTATCCTATTGATATTTTTTCCAGATAAGCACAATGGAGCATGAGCATGCTGTGAAAAAACACGGATATGAAGCTCGACTGAAGGAATTGGAAGACACCAGTCAAAAGTCTACTGCTGAACTTAGACGTTTGTTGGTAGCTCAGCAAAAAGCAACAAATCGATGGAAAGAAGAAACAAAAAGTCTTAGTGAAACTGCAGAAGCCAGGATCAGTAAGCTAAAGTAAGTGCAAATTTGTTGTTCCAGCAACTGTTACAGTTCTGGTAACCATTTGCTATGACAGTATGATGGTGGAAAGCAATGAAGGGCAAACCATCTAGAATAGATGATGTGCTTGTAGCAAATAAAAGAAAAAATTGTTGTCTTTAGAACATTTTAACTTAACCCTTTGTGAAGTTAGCAGCTAATCACTGAAGTTGAAATTTCACATCTCGTTGATGTGTATGAATTTTGTAATGACAAAAAGTAAATGGAATATGTTCTTTTTAATTTTCTCTTTCAGAATATAGCATTCTCAGTGTAGAAAAATAGCTTTGTATTATGAAAACTCCTATATTTATCACTATTCAGAGCAGTCTTCATCAAATCAGTTGTGGAATGAGTCTCTAGACTTGTAAAATAAGTTGAAAAAAGCATATTGGGAGACATATCTGATGTTCTCATCCAAGCACTTGGTTGTCATTAATGAGGATACAAATGAGTTTTTTGATTACCTTAAGCAAAAATATGATATAAACTTTACTTTTCTCTTAATTCATACAGGTTGACAGGTAACTGGCTCATGCTTTTATTCCCAGCACAAAATATAAGAACATTTTCAATCTTGAGAGGCCATGACAAGGGCATCTCACACAGCAGACACATACTACATATCATTTCTAGAGGCTGGGCAATACAAACATGTATGGTGCCTGTGAGCCTATATACGAACAGGCAGCAGTTGGCTTAGAAAAATAAGAAGGTGAGTTATTGGAAATGAGTGAGTAGTGAAGGAAGCATCCCAGTGAAAAATAAGCTATTCTCAAGTCATGTTTGAAATAAATTCTACAAGCTTTTCTTTGTTTTAAACGCATACTGCTGTAGGTAGTGTTTGCTTCTACTTGTATACACAATATCCATTAAGATACATTACCAGTCAGTTTATGAAATAAGCAAATGTGACATCTGCTTTCATTTTGGTTTTCCTTTTCACTGTAAGGACACATTGCAAAGTGTTAAAATTTAAATTAATTTATCCATGCACAGTGGTTTTCTAGTGTATTCCTTTTTTGATACTGCCTTCCTCCATCTAAGCTTCCTTGTGCATTTTTGGCTGGCAGGTAGCAGACAAACTGTGGCAAATTACGAGCTAACACACAATCATTCACCCTCGCTGGCCAGGTAGGTGGTGTTTGTGGGGTATAGGAGGCGTATGGGAGGCCACATTTTCAACAGTCTTTCTCAAGAGGCAAAGATGTATGTTTGCTTTATTTGATGCCTAAGCTCAGGAGACTCTGTCAGTCAGATCAAGTTTCCTATAAAGTAGAGATTAATTAGCCTCATATTTTTATAGATCTTCTAAGTTTGTCTTCAAGATCTCCCTCTTTTCAAAATTGGTTGAAAACTGGAGGAAATTGAGACTGGTGCATCATTACTTCTAAACCAGGAAGCCTGATTTCATAAGTCTTGTTTCTTTAAATGGTTTGAGAAGATTATAATGTTATATGTACCTTTTAGAGAGGACATTCAGTGGTCTTTAGAAGAAAAATCTGGGGCATGCAGCTTTGTTAATTTGAGAACTTTGAAATTACCTTTTTAACTTCAGCCATGTCAAGTTCCGGATGCACTCAAGTATATTTCTTTGTTCAGATTGATTTTAGAAGTTGCTTACTATTATGTTAACAAGGAAGCAAAGATTTTGCCATATTAAAATTGGAAACCTATGAATTCTAGCTTTTATTTCCTTTGGTGTAATCTGTAAATTTTTCATGTTCCATTCTAATGGTTTGCAACTTGTCAGCTTCAACCATAATGTTTCCAATATCCTTGTTGCAATTTTAAGTCAGATTTTTTAAGCATAGTTTGACATTTCTTAGTTGTCAGAATGCTTGTGGTGAAAGTAGAATTAGAACCAGGTTTCCCAACATGAGCAAGGAAATGTAACTTTCTGTTGTAGACTACATCTGCAGATTTACCATACCACTACTCTAACTTGTTTTTCGAACTTCTGGGAGAAGAATGTGAATTTGGTCTCCAGTGAATTTTGCAAATAGCAGTGTCATATGTAGTATGTACAGTTCATCCCTTAGAAACTATTTTCTTATGTTTTTAAAGTGACCCACTGTCTATTATGACAAGTTGTTCCTATCCTCTGTTCAAATAGAGGAATACTTATTGATGACCTTTCTGATTTAATTGAAGCTTCACTGGTCAACCTAGAAGCCCTTTTATTTTTAAAGTACTCCTTTTATAGTGGTTATAACAATTTTTGTAGTCATCTATGATGACTAGTTCAGTTTAAACTTTTTCAGATAGACCAAAAGCATGCTAAGTCCAATTAGAGCTAACACTTTGGCCTATTTTTCTAGATAAAAAAAGTCCTACGTAGTCCCTCTTGTCATTTTCACCTCTCCTAAGTAAGCAGGTTTTTTTTATGTTTTCAGTCCAGATATAGGCTGGATTTATTTCGCCTTTAAATATTCTGCATTTTGTGAAGATTACTAAACAGTGTTTGTTGTTTTTTTTAAAGCAAAAAGTGTCTTTCAGAAGAAATCATCACAGTGTTCATTGTGTCTGCAAGACACCAGGAGCTCTGCATATTAACTGACAGTCTTAGTGATACAGCTTCACTTTATGGCTGCATCTTTGTAATGCTTTTTTGACATCTATTTTAAATGCAGTAACTAGAGAAGAAAAATATTTTGTAGTGTTTCATGGTAAGGTAAATTTAAGCTGTTAAATTTGTAGTTTATTTGCTGTACATGAAACTAGAAAACTGCCATAGCTGAGCATCTATTTTCCTAACTGAGATTCAGAATATAATTCAGCAATTTCCAATTAAAAGGGAAAAATTGTGAACTTCCAAAGCAATTAAAATTGTCTGTGAAACAGCTGCTTTCCTTCATGAAGCTTTAATGCAAAGTGTTAAAATGTTGCAATAGTGGCCCAAAAGCTTTAGACCTTATTTATCTGCAGCAAAATGCTGACATAGAAAATATAACAGACAAGAGAGGAAGTCTGTTTTGTGAATCTGTATGAAAAATAGATATTAAATTTTCAAAATGCCCCTGTTTATGCCTGTGTGGTATCATCTGGGAAACCCCTGCATTAATTTATCATTCTGTATCAGCAAATGCTGCCTGATCTGCAGAATAGAAAAAAAAGTTCATCTCATTATAAACTAAGTCTACCCTAAGCCCATCTGGTTCTCTGTCACTTTAGTAGGCATTTTGATGCAAAGTCTAAAAGCAAAGTCAGTTACATTTTAAGACGATTTTGTTGGTGATGCTTTTACATTTTTGTATAATCAAGAATCAGAGTTTTTTATTGGAAAAGATTTGCTCTGCCTAAGAAGGAGGCTGGCAACAGTGACAAGTTAATTCTCTGATAAAAGGTTGTAATTTAAAATTAAATAAGGAATTTCATCTAAATCTGTGCAGTGATGTTCTGATATTATGTTGACAAGTAGCTATGAGAGTACCTATAAATAAATATTATCTAGGAAATTTAAAACCAGTTTATTTTTTATATATGTTATGTGCATTACCAGATACTTAATTATACAGCATAGAATGCAGTTGGTATGAAAACTAGCTCCTGAGCTGCACAGTAGAAGTTACTCAATGCAAAATCAAAGCTCATATTCTAAATTAATAATTATTTATTTTAATCTTACCGCAGTAACTCTTGAATAAGCATTTTGTGTGCAAGTGCAGAATGGCAAATCACATCTTACCTTGTAGTGAACTAAAATAAAATTGCTGAGTTACTTAAAGAGCAAAACAGTTTTGCAGCCAATGCACTGATAGATTTATCATCAAGACCACTAACTAGTAGTGATACTTGCTAAACACAGCCTATTGAATTACAGGTTCTGTTTTGAATGTCCTCTTGAAGCTAATGCAGGGAGTCATACCAGGAAGTTTTATATCAGACTCCAAGTGAAAGGATGATGTTCACCCAGCTTTCCTATATACATGTCTTACTAAGTTTGTGTTTTTGAGAGGGTTAGTTAAGCTGTGAACTTTTAAGAAAAACTTAATATTTTCTTTAGAAATTTCATCTGTCTTGATTGGGCAGCAAGGGTATGAGCTTAGATAAAGATACTAACATAGACTTTTTGGGTTTCAGCATAGAACTCCCTAAGCATGTCATGTTTATTTAATATATTTTGAGAGCAGTATGAGTCAAACCTTGGCAATTAATGAAGTTAATGTTTTATGTATCGGATTCATGTAAATGTATGGGCAAATACAGAGATTGTGTTGGTGACATAAAATTTCAGTTTTTAACAAGAATTACTACTCTTACAGCATAGTAATGTGCTTTACAAGTGCATGTTTTTCATGAAGTTATAAACTTCCTTAGAAAGTCAAGCCCGTGTCTACTGGGGAGGCACATTACATAAAAGTGCTTAACAGTGCATTCACCAGAAGTTTGCTGTTAGTGCAGCTCTCGAGCCCTAACAGGCATTGAGTCAGCGTCCCATTTAGTGTAGGTGTTTCCCATTCCTCTGCGTTAAATTCATGATCTGTTGCTTGTTTTGGTCTCTCCTCATTACTTTCATTTTCCATGTGAAAGTGTCTGAAACATTTTGGCTTCTTTACTAACTTCCTGGCAACAGCTGCTTGCTTTTCCATATTCTATGCTGCTTGTTTGTTGTCTTTCAGTGTGTTGTGTTTTATTTGCGAAGTATAATATATATACATAAAGGAAACATTAAATAAATGTTTTTAAGAAACAAAGCAACATCAGAGAACATTAGTTGACTTTTAATTTTTTTTAATTGAAAAGTAAATTTTCAAGCTCCAATAGTAGAGCAAAGTGATTTTTTAAATAGCACGAGAATCTAGTAACTCAGTGAAAAAAATGTAGATAAAAATGTTAGTAAGTCAATACTTTTAAGCTTCGCTGAAAATTACTCAGTGCTTTCTTGGGCACTTGGGTCTCGGTGTAAGTTAAACACATAATCGTTGCCTGTGAAACTGAATTTGGAATAAAAACAGTGCTGAAACACTAGGCAATGAATTGAATACTTGTAGACTACATTCCACCATTTTATTCAGAAAAGTACAATATATTCTTCATATATGAGACAAAATTGTCTTCCTTCTAAGCATCTTAAGATGCTGTACATTTTTAGAAGGATTTACTGGTAATAGACCTTACCTTCATCTCATTATAAGGGCAAAGAACCAGGATTACTTTGATATACATGTGCCAAAAGGCAATCTTGAAGGTAACTAGGAAGGTCAGTGCTTCTTGCAGCATAGGTCATACTTCCAAATAAAAACGCTACTCTTGGCAGCATGACTTGTGACTAGTCTTTACCCTTTTTATTCCTGCAAAGCATCTAGTCTTTCAGACTATGAAATGAAGCTGTTCTGTGTCTTGATTGCATCAATTTTAGATGTACTATGAGTTTTAATGACATTTACTAAAGTGAACTTAAACTACAGTGAGATTATGAAAAGGACGGCAGCTATGTACAATTATAGAATAGTCATTCCAGTAATTACTGTTAAAAGTTTTAAAAAAGAAAGTGGTACAGTGTTCATACTTAAAGATAAGTTGTCCAAAGGCTTTTGCTGATGAATTTTTGTTTGTTTTTTTCTATATATATGTATGTTTAAAAAAAAAAAATTGTCTATGTCTTTATATATTTATGTATATATAAATACATATAAAAATCTCTCACCTTCAGAGTACTGGGGCTGCGTTTTAGATTTGTGACCAGAACCATGTTGATAATGCAGTGATGCTTCAGCTATTGACAAACAATGCTTATGCAGTGCGAAAGCCTCTGTTTCTCATGCTGCCACCCCAGTGAGTATGCTGGAGGTGGGCAAGAAGTAGAGAGGGGAGGTAGTTGGGAAAGCTGGCCAAACTGGCCAAGGCGATAAACCATTCATAATAATCTAATTCTCAGAAATTAAACTGGATGAAGGATTTTCCAAAGTAGGTGGGTGTTCCTCTTTTGGTGGTGAGTGATTGCTTTTGCTTTTTTTCCTTTCAGTTGCTAAACTCTTTTACCTGAATCCATGACATTTTTCAGTTCCCTTCTAACCCTGTCCCTCATTCTGCTGGAGTCCATGTATGTAGGATTTTGTAAGAAACAGAGACAGCTTTTTTTGTTTTTCATCACAGGATGTAGAGCTTACAGTTTTACATCTGTAGAACACAACTCCAAGATCACTGTCAGTTTGGCCATATCTTGGGGGGAAAGGTACTGGCTAGAACTGTTCTTATTACCCTACAGCATTGTGAATAAGGCTATATGGTTCTTCATATTTAATCTGAGAAGAATAAATGGCAGCAAAGTTAGAAAATGAAGCCACCAATACCAAGATAATGTTATGAAATTTATGAATGGAAGGAAACAAACCTCAGTAAGAAGAGAACGCAGGCTAGATCGAGAAGGTGTAAGAGAGAAAGTTCTGACAACAGAATTTAAGCAAAAACAGGGTAATCAAATCTGTAAGCAGTTACTAAAAGAAAATGCAAATGAAAGTCAGTACACAAATTTTAAAGGGGGGTGGGAGGGAAAATTATTCATTCATTGTTTAAAGTCCAGTGCTGGGCCTTGAGTGGGCTGTATTTACGCTAATGAGGTTAAACAAGGAAAGAAAGAGGTCATAAGACAAGCTGTAATAGATGGTTAATCCCTTGTAATTCACCTATTGGTATTTTTCATTCTTTTTAAGTTCTAACCCTGAGAATGAGGAAAAAAGAATTGGGGTAAACTGAAATTTGGCAGATAAGCAGTGGCTACATGTACTCACTAAGCAGAATCCTCACCAGTGGTCAATACAAGGAGCACGTACTTGTTGAACATAATTCTGTTCTGGACCAGAGGTCAGAACAAGATTCACAGAGAAAATTGAAATGTCATATTCAGTCAAACGACTGTATTATCAATAGAATGACCTTCAGTGCAGTGTAACATGAAAACTGCAGATGGTAAGAATATGGATCTTGTAACTTGAAAACTTTACAGGAAATTTACACTTCTGTCAACTTTGCAGTGAATTGCAGTGAATCTTTGGTCTCAGACTCGTGATTGTTTAGTTAAGGTACAAATAAGTCTGATTAGGGGTGGTAACATATATATAATTCTGTTCTCTTCTTAGAAAACTCTTAGAAACTTAGAAAAGAAAACTCTTCTTAGAAGAGAATAAACTGAATCTAAGAGAACAATCAGCACATAAGATAGTTTATAAACATTGGCTTAAATAATAGGGTAAGTACTTCAAAAATGGTTGCCTTGTAAAAAATCATTTAAGTTAATTCAAAAATCTTAACTCTCCTCAAAGGAAAGTGTTAAATTTAAATACTAATACGTAGTATGAAAAAATAGCACATTTGTAACGTTAGCTATCTGCCACTATTGTCTAGTAGTAAGGTATATCATTTTGGGAAAAAAAAAAAAAAAACACATTTGTTGTAAAATTAACTAGAATTATAATCATCACTACTTAAAATGGAATTCTTGCCATATTGTTTCTAAATTTAAATAATGTGCTTAGCTTAAGTCATAACTTTCTTCTTACCTTATTGCAGCTATTTTGTGTGTCTTTGTTCCAATTTCTGTTTCTGAAACATTTCTGTATTATAGTTAAGAGTTTCTGACTCATCTGTAGCTGTGTGTCTTTATCGGAGTTCTCAGATTTATCTTTTCTATATTTGAAAAGAATCTACCTCTGAGGAACCTTTTTTCTTTTTTTTGGTCTGTGTATGAAGTGTTGGCCAGAGCCACTTTCTCCTTCTCCCCATATCCTGTACAGTACACAGAGTGAATTGCACAGCATCTTGAGATGAAGAAGTTTCCTCCATTTCCAAAACATTATTCTTGGCTGCACTTCTGTAATGTTTGGCAGCCATAACTGCTTATTTTAAGATGTTCATTAAAGAAAAAAATTAACAGGATGAGAGACAGCTGCAGGTACTGGCAGTATACAAAATTCATAATTAGTAAGACTAACTGAAGCATATTATAGTATAACTCAACCAAAAAAACATCTGGCACGTGCTATATTTGTCATATGAGAGCTCCGCAGAATGTACTTGCTACAGCTGGTGAATTTATCACCCGTCTGCCAAAATACTAAAAGCTCACCTTTTGTTTCCTACTCACTTAACAAAGACAATATGCCATAGAGACTGATTTAATTATTCAGCAGTTGGAGTTAACACTGAATTTTAATATTAAAATCTCATAATATGTATTAGGGGGAGGGTTAACAATCAGAACAAATCAACTGTCTGTCCTGACAGCTGTCATATTTCCTTATATTTACAAGGTTAAACTGTTTGCTTCCAAAACATGTTCAGTGTGATGTAATTACAAAATAATTTCTTGATATACAGCTGTACCTGAGCATACAAACTCCATTTATGGTCTGTGCTGCTAAGAATGCTAATTCCACACCACAGAACAAAGAGAGGAGACTGATTGTTTTCACTAGTAAGAATTCTTAGTATTGAAAATTAATTTTTAGGTACTCTCCTTAAGCTGACGAAGCATAGAGATGGTTTGTCACAATTTGATAGTTCTGTATTGTCAAAGCCTTTTTTATTAGTATAGTTAAATTTGACCATAAGCAGTTCACACATTGTAAGCTGTAGCGTTTGAATAGTTTATTTTGAAAAGGTATGTATGAAAAAATGTGAATTGTGTGAAATTTTTGTATTGCTAACAAAATGGCTTATAAAAAATGAACTTTAAGACAGTTTTCAAAAAACAGCTGTTCGTTAGGACTTGTATACTGAAAATGGCTCGTTTTGGTGCATAATATTAATTGAATTATTAATATTAATTGCATTATTAATTAATAATTATTATTTTATCTTCACTACTATACAAAGTTAGGATCAGTAAAACTCGTGGTGTAATAGTAAAAAGACCACTTTGAAGAAGGGAACGTATTCCTTATGAAATGTTGCATTGTTGTCTGTCACACAAAGCACAGAAGGATTTGAGTTTTGTACTTCAAAGTATTTTCAAAAATGTCCATATTGAAGTCTGATTATAAAACACTCATTAGAATTTTAATCTAAGAATTAAATGCACTGGGCAAATTCATAGTGTATTTGATAATATGCCTGTAAAATAAGATAAACAGCAGGAAAGCCCTGTAAATTGTTGAATGCTTGTGACAAAGTTCTTTTAATTCTAACTAACACATTTAATTCCTCTGCCATTACAGTTGTGAATACACATTCTGTTTGTAGTGCTTTTGAAATTAATGTGTTAAGAGTAACGCTGTAATTAAAAATATGCCACAAGCCCATACAATGCAAGAAACAGCCTTTGAGATCATGTTCTGATAACTGATGCACTACTTTGTGTTAATCAGCATCTTTCTTCTGATTAATAGAAGTGAGCTGAGTCAACAAAAACTTCGTACCCAGGAGCTCATTTCTCAGCTGGAAATGGCAAATGAAAAGGTAATTGAGGTAAGATATTGGCCGATAATGACCACTCCTTTCAGTTACAACAGAATGCAGATACACTAGGATCTTAACAGAAACCCATTTAGATGAGTTATGTTTCTATTTTTGTTTGTTTGTTTGTTTGTTTGTTTTAAAAAAAAGGATTTTTGACAGGAGTAGACATAGCTTGAAAACACCATTGTTTCTGCTGACTGTTGTGTTCAAATGACAGGAAGACAAATTAACTTTACTCTCAAATTATTAGGAAAGGTAGAGAGATTATCTCTCATGGTTACTAATCTGGTAATTTTATACAGTTCAGGAAATGTTTGTGAAGAAACTTAGGCCTACGTCTGCATATCTCTAAAAAGGAGGATGCATTGTGTTATGGATAATGTAGCATATGCAGAGAGATCAGTTTTTCAGCATACTATATGTATAGTAGAATGTACACTTTATGTGTACATATGCATACAGATAAAAGCATTATTCATTAAAAATTAAGGCCATGGCTGTTTTGGAATGTGCATTGTTCAATAATTAACGGTCACTTTAGAAAACAGCTACCCTGTCAGTCTGCTTCATAAATCTGGGATAATATCCAGTTCTGGCTAGGATGAATCCTTGTGTGTTGTTTTTTGTAGTGCTGTATTATTTGGAGGAGAAAAATGGAGTTAAGGTGGGAATAGATTTTTGAAACTAATGTTAAAGAATGGTAAAGAAAGGCTTTATACATACCGTTTGATGAAGGGAACAGAAGGCAGCTGTAGCAAGATTAATACCATATGCATATTATTTTTTCCCTTTGAATATAGCTAAAATATTTATATTGTAAGATAGTGTAAATTAAATTATCTGGATTGAAATGCCAGCTTTGTGTCTTACTTCAAATGGTGAAATGAATAAAACTTCCTCTTAAGATTGCTGTGATTGGAAAAGTGATAGAATGTCATATTTGAGCTGGAAACTGTCTGTAATGTGTCAAAAGTGTGTCTTGAGTGTTATTATATGTGGTAAACAGCTCCACTTAAATTCCTCTTGCTTTAAGCTTTTCACTGCAATAGGTATGGATCCAGTAAAGAGAACTTCACATTTGTAACAAGGTACTTCGTTTCCACAGGATGAAAAATTAATGATAGAGTATCGAGAATACATCAATAGACTTCAAAAGCGACTAAGCCAGGCAGAACAGAGGGCAGCGACTGCATCACAAAAGGTACAAAACTATAACAGTTCTCTAACTACAAAAATCTCATTGAATATTGCAAAAATACTCACTTCATGTTATTCCCAAGGCAGAGGTGATCTTCTGTATTCAGTATTACTAAAGTAATTTGAACAGCAATCTTGTATTTTGAATGTGTCATCACAAAACTGATGCATGTTTGATTAAATGCTGCTTTCTGAGAGGATGCTTAACTGATGATGTAGATTTGTTTATGGAA
This sequence comes from Aythya fuligula, assembly GCF_009819795.1. Lineage (NCBI taxonomy): Eukaryota > Metazoa > Chordata > Aves > Anseriformes > Anatidae > Aythya > Aythya fuligula. The sequence goes on from NC_045562.1 coordinate 40,940,293, forward strand.
ACAAATTTTACACTTGTGGTTCAGTGTGTGAATGAAGGTAGATTGTTTCCATATTCTGCTATATAGAAATGGCAGCAAGTTTAAAAAAAAAAAAAAAAAAAAACTCCTTAAATAATTTCTGCTCTTGTTTACATAAGCAGGCTTGTTTTTGTAGCTTGGTGTAACCTGCTGCAGCAGCTGGAAGTGATGGCTTCATGAAACACAGAAGTACCTATCTCCTGGCGAGTCTCTGTCTGAGAACAGAGCACTGCTTTGAAACAAAGCATGTCTTAGTTGCTGGGTAGAGAACAGCATTTATAAAAATGTTAAGCAGCACAGCTGTTTTGTGGGTATTTTTGTTTGGTGTGTTTTTTTGGCCAGCTTCCTGCTCCTAATTCATTGCATGGCTGCATGAATAGCGTGGGGAAATTTTGTGCAGTGAGTGCAGGACAGAACTGATGGTGTGGACCTGTTCATCAGACTGCAACCTTGCGAACCTGGCATATTGTGTGAACTCCAGAGGTTGTTAATTTCTTGTCTGCTCATCTGCATTTTCATTAGTCCAGTAGCAATAACCCCAAGGACTGTTGGAAAAGTACACACCCCTGCAGTTGTCATAAGTTACATATAATAGATATAATTAAGTCCTGTGATGTCAAAAGTACTGAAAGTTACGCAGACAGCATAAGAAATAACTTGGTTTTCTCCAGGCCATGGCAAGGGGGGAAGGCAGGGATGGTGCATGTAGCTCACTACCATAGTAAATATGCCTAGTATGTGTTTCAGTGGTCTGAAAGCTTCAGACATGTTGTGTCTATTAGAGCTATTCGTATTCCTAAGACCTCTTTGTGCACCATTGTAATTACTTAATGAGCTGAATTTTTGCAGCCTTCTTTTCCAGTTCCCTTACAACTCCATTCCAACTTTGACCAGTATTCTTCAGTATTTTTGGACATAAGGGATACTGGGGGGAAAGGTGGAAAGTTACTGCTTATCTTCTGAGAAAATTTAGGCTATAGTTGTTTCAACCTTTTGCTACCTATAATTATATTCTCTGATGGACATCCCTTCAGCATTCTCTCCCCCTGCTATTTGAGCTGCATGTCTTGAAGCAAATCCTATGGAGGTCTCTCTATCGCATTCACTTGTTTGCCAAGCATATCTGTTGCTCAAGTTTTGCCTATTAAAACATGATCCTTTTGCCTCCTACTTGTATTTAGTGACTTAGGAAACACTATTTGCTTTTTAATGTGGGTGACCCTGCATGAGTTGCAGAGAGGAAATGTTTGGTTAATCTAAATTGTCCAGTTAAGATAAATAGGGTTTTTTGTGTGTGTGTGTGTGTTTTTTGTGTTTGTTTTTTTTTTTTTTTTTGGTGTTGTTTTTTTTGTTTGTTTGTTTGTTTTCCAACAACAGTGAAAAAAACGAGCATCGCTGTCATAACATAAGTTATGTTTCCTGGCTGGAAATGCTCCCTGCCACAACAAGGTCTATATCCAGTTGTAAATAATTTGCTCTGGAAGACCAATTTTTATTTTTTTTTTAAACTTCTCTTTGTTACATGGATCTATTTATTTAGCTCTAATAGTTCTGATATGCTCTCTGCCTTAAAAAAAAAAAAAAAAAAAAAAAAAAAAAAAAAAAAAAAAAAAACATGGTCATACACCTTTCAAGGGAATACGTTCCTGGACTTAGTTACCCATATAGGAAGAGGTCCTGCTGCTCCAGAAAACATTGGTAACTAACAGTTCTGCACCAGTGTCCCAGAAAGATAACAAAGATTTGACAAGATGTTTATCAGCTGTATTGTTGTTCAGATCTTGCTGATAGTCTTTAGAACTGCCTTGCCCCTCCTCAGGCTTGTCAGAGGTTACTGCTGGCAGGACTTCATGTAGTGACTGAAGTGTCAGTGAAGCTCCAACAACTGCTTGTTGCAGAAGCAAGTTAGCTAGAGAAAATCTGCTCATGTTTGTGAAGCATCATGGAATTGACTTGGCTGTGTGATTCACTGACCAGTTTGGTAAAACAGTTTATGCTGACTGATGTTAAATCAGTAACTCTTTCAAAGTAGTGATAATTACTTTCCTTACAAATTGTGTGCTTTGAGAGATGGATCTGGTATGGATGGCATCATCGTTTCTCCTTTCACTGCTATAGGTTGAGGTAACTGATACGTAGTTGTTTCAGTTTTCCCATGAGAGATTTTGAAAGGATTTGAAAAAATGCTAGACATCCATGTGGCATATATGTGTGTCTTCAGTAGGGCCTGCAGCAATTACAGCCACAGTTCCTGTATGCTAATAACCGTTCTCTTCACATGTTTTAAGCCTTTCAGTAAAATTAGAAATGTAAACCGGATGATCAGGTGCATGTCAGTAAAGTACTACAGCATGAAAATATTTAGTAGTGGCACAATTGGTATATAATACCAATCAAAGGCATATCATGATGGATGTCCAGCAGGTCTGGGACCTGAATGTGATACCATCAGAAGAAGGAAATCTATGAGAAATAGCAGCACTGATTTTTCCACTCAAAGGGAACAGACTCATAGTATATTTGTGTATGCAAGCAAAATACTGCTAATGAAATTAAATGTAGTGTTATATTTATTCTGCTGAGATTTTGTCAGTACACTGAATTTCTACAGGGGAAGAAGGCTACCTTGGAAGGTAACTAACCCCTACGTATTGTAGGGTGTTACTATAAAGGTAAGGGACTTACCATAAAGGACTAGGACTGGCGTGGTGGTTGGTTTGATTTAGGACTGTACTTAAAGGGGTGGTTCCATGTTGGTTCCCCTCTCCCTGAAGAAACAAAGCTTGTGCCATATATAGAGCGCCACAAACCTATTTTCAGAGACACAGTACAAACCAGAAATGTTTGTTGATGTAGGTTAAAGTCTAATACTCCAGTTTCCCACCTTTTTTCTTTCTTTTGATGTTTTCAACATTATTTCAAGTCACTGTTGCACTGTCATGGTGTGCATTCGCACAAAATGCTGACTTGGCCTTTCTGAAGAACAGGCAGGGGGAGGCAAGGCAGGAGGGGCTTCTTAAAGGTATTAAGGAGATGAAAGTAAGGCACAAGTAGGATTGTCAGATGGGTTTTTGGCTCACTGCTGGATTGTAGGCTGGAGCTTTTTGCCTTCTAAGCCAAAGGCGACTGTTTCTCAGTGGTGCGTTATTGTGCACTATAGTTTGTGTGGTACTTTTATAGGAGAGATGATTATGAAGAAATAATATATTAAATTATCAGTGGTTATTCAATGACTATGAATCTTAGCTTATTATTAAATAATAGTAATGCAGTGAAAAAGCATTAAAAATGCAAGATAATGTTTGCATAGACTGAAAATGCACGTATTCTATATAAATACCTTTAAGCATACTACCTAATCTTTCATCATCTGTAATTCTTTGAGATCTGAAATAAGATGCAAGCAGTAATCATCTACAAAATGCATAATAAATTCTTCTGTTTACCCCAAATACCAACTTAACTAAGCTTGTTCCCTCTCCATGAAATTTTCCATATTGAATGTGTACTGTTACTTAGATCTTAAAAAAATTTATAGGAAGCTATCTGTTTGTTCTTAATTACAGCTTAGCATCATAACTTCACAGAAGAAAAAAGCTGCTTCGCTAAAGGAACTGGAAAACATTTAAAAAGATGTATTGTGTCATTCACACCATGTTGGAGTTAAGAAGATTGCTGGAGAAATCTTATATTGGAGCATTAAAAGCAAATGCATAGCAAGGCTTGTAAAAGTTTGTATAAACATTTTCTGTTTTACTCAGGTAAGAAGGAAGGGTGGATGAAGATTCTGCCTCTGCATGAGTAGTAAACATAGGGAGAAGACTGCAAAATGATGTAATTAAAGTTCTTTAATGTAGCAGATGGAACAATCTGATACAGTGCTGTGGCATATTGGTCAGTTTTGGTCTTAAAAAAAAAAAAATACCAGCTATATCCAGCTACAGAACTGTTTACAGGCAATAGACGTTATTACACGGAAGTTCTTAAGCAGCTTTGTTGACATACTGTTAATACCAGTTTTTTGGTAGTGCAGTAACTTGGGAACATTTTGAAAATCTTTTACAAGGTGTAGTAAGACACCAATTACATCATGAATGTCAAACAGTTGCTGTTTTTATGGTAGGTGTTGTAACTGGGAAATGCCTCCGTTGCCTTCCATTTTTACGAATTCACTTCAGTTTGTTGTGATGTCCCTGGGAAACAGTTAATAAATAAAGTTATTTATTTATGATTATTCTTACAGATAGTTTTTAAGGACCGTAATTTTTCTTCAGTTGTGCTTTTTTTTTTTTTTTTTTTCCCTCTCCCCTAGTTACAACTTTTCAATCGTTCCTTGCTTTTGTGTTGACATGCTGTCTTGGGTGGTATATGTCTGGGAACCTTAGTTCTCTGGTACTTGAATTTGTACAAGGGTGGTCATCCAGCTTTTACACACTCTTACATAGTGTGTTTGAATTCTACAGATGCCAGTATGTGGCAATCCTCTTGTGTTCAAGTTTTTCTTTGATAGATGAGAAATTTCATAAATATTATCCTCAAATTCTAGCTGAACTATTTTCTTTCAGCGTGTATTATAAACGTGATACATGTAACTAATTTTGAAGTGCTGTCATTTTGAACTAAATTTAATTTCTTGTCATCCCTTTTAAATGTGAAGAGTGTAGTTCTGTTTTATGGCTTCTAATTCAGTTGATCAATAATGCTTACCCTGCTTATCTAGTGCTTGCTGAAACGCATTGTTTTGGGATAACGAAGACCATGTGTCTGTCATAGTGGATCTTCATTGCATTTGTGTTTTAGAGGACAGATGGGGTTGATTGCCATGTGGAAGTATGTTTGTGGCATCTCCAGAAAAGCATGCTAGTCTGTTAAAGTAGCGCCTGTAAGATGGAAGCACCTCAAGGAAAATTCTGATTACCTCAGAGGAAGTTATTACTTCTAGAGTTGCACACACTTCTTTGCTCATGCTTTTGCAGTCTGATATAGGCCTGCATCCACCATAATCTGTAGTTTTGCTAAGACTTCAAAGATTTTTAAAGCAAATGGATTATATTGTCATGAAACTCCAGACAGTTGTTGCAGCGGGATTTTCATCAACCACATATATGATATAGAGGGAGGTAAGTACCAGGCACCTTAACTTTCATTTGTGTAATGTGCGTCTGAAATGCTGACAGACAACCTGGAAGATTTTGTGTGAGCTATGAATCCCAGTCACTCCTTAAAGGATGCTCTGTGAGGTGAAACCTGGCTGAAATTGGCAGATAATTCTGTGGTTTTAAGCAACAGTATTTTTGTTCCTTTGTTTCTGGAGGCACAAGACTTCATTAGCTTTTAATGGTGGCTAGTATTCACTTTAGCTTTTGATGAAGCTCTTGTGTAATGGTTATTTGCTGGAGTATGAATTACAACAACACAAGCATGTGAGAGTAAAGTGAAGGGGCATCAGAGCAGTCATGGCAGATGAAACTGGAAAGAATCAGATTCTCTCTTTGATCTGTCTGCCTAGTTCTCTGAGCAACTAAAAATTGGCCAGGTAGGAAGGGGCGTGTGGTCTAAGTTTAGCTCATCATCCACCCCCTCCACTTCATTCAGTTTGGCTTCCTCAGGGGTCTTCTGGCACACCGCCCACAACGGCTGCTCAGAGCTGAAACAGTTGAGATTTTTCAGCTTAGGTAAGTTTTGTCTTTCCTAGTGATACCAGGTTATTTAATGGAGTCAAAGAGTGGTCTTTGCAAACGTGTCTTGGCTGTTTTACATTTATGTATTTCTTTTTATACATCTTTGAAGAGTCTGGGCTTCCCCTGCCTTCCTTTCCCACCCTAACGCTAGTTCATGAGTGTTTTAAAGATGCTGTAGTGTGATGCTGTGCTTCCCATTACATAAGAAGTGCTACAGCAACTAACATCTTGCATTGCTGAGTACAGGCACTTGGTGGGGTGTCTGTCCATTCAGCCTGCTTATCTTGCAGAGTTAACAGGTAAGAAACCTGACTTACCCTTCCAGTGGAACATGAAGGAAGATTTTGGACTTCGGAAGGACATTGTATATCAAAGAATTGAAATTCTTGGAGGTAAGTAACATGTCTTTGAAGATATCAAGAAAAAGTAAGTATGCAATTTGCTGTTGATTGGGTGGGCACAGCTGTCAGTAATGAAGCCGTATACTATTCCTAAACAAAGTATTTTCTCTTGCAACCTTAGCATGCATTTTGATACCTGTAATGATCCAAATTAAATGCCTCTTGTAACCGTGAAAGTTGTTGAAATCATTGCAGTTAAGTGTTTATGTGAAAACCCAAACAAAGTCATTATTGTAAACCACTGTTGCAAACATATTGCAAAAATTTACAGCATTTATTCACATACAGACAAAAAGGCACAATTCTACTGAATATTTTAACAAAAAATACAGCTGTTTTCAACTAGGTCTTTATAAATACTTCAAAAAAGGGGTAAAATAAATACAGGATTGGGCCATGTAATATAAAATAGTCATCTCTACATATACTTTTTATTTCTATCTGTTTCTCTTCATGCACCTTTTTTAATTAATTTCAGCTGAATGGACACCAAAGCTAGGCACATAGTGAAAAATCTTCTGTACAAGGTTTTACAAATGTAATGACAAATTTTTCGATTTTCTGAAATTAAGATTTGTACACAACACGTATAACCCTTCATTTAGATTTGTGTGAGTTCATAACCTAACAAATGGCATTCCAGGCAACTTTACAAAAAGTTCAACTAGCCTACAGTTTGACATAATACACCAATCATAATCAAAGATTTCTTGGTCAGTCTGCACAAGGAAAGGTAATGCTCAGAAACAGAAATTAAGCAAATGGTCTATCCCAATAGAACAGAGGGCGTGGGTTTGTATTGTCACTGCTGCTTACGACACCTCTTTGTTGAGCGCTAAGCATGGGAGACAAAACTATCCTACAGATCTGGTCACACTGCAGTCATCTTACAGCTTTTTGTAATTGGGGTGGGGGAAAAGAGCTTTTTTGGTTTTGGTTCAGCATAACTTGAAACGTTAGAAAGCTTATTAACCTAAACATCAGGGAGCAGAACAGGTAAGGCATTAATTCTGCACAATGTTAGCATTCATAATAGTGCAAATTAACAAGATACCTCTTTCAAATTGGTGTGAGGTTAAATGTTTACTTAGAATCAAAATTTAGATTATTCCATCTATGGCTTGACAAACAATTCCTTACATGGTCGTGAGCTTCTTACAGAAAATAGCAATGCCTGCCTTGAAAATGTTGCTGTATGTCGAGTAGAACTACCTGCACTTACCTGTTGTCTGTCTGTTGCTGATCAGGTAAGTGCTTTCATTTGATCACATCCCAAGAGCAACTACATCATTTCACGTTCACCTGTGCCCTGTTTAATTTTAACCTGTGTGAGTCGTGAGGTCAATCCAACTTCATGGATCCAGCAATGGTATTTTAGAAGTATACCATGTTAAACAAAATACCCTTTTCTCACCGTCACCCCAAACACTATCAAAAGGTCAAGACTTAAAACTTTTAAAACACAAATGACAGAGATACGTTCTGTCAAAATGTGTAAGTAAGCGGTAACTTGCATAGCAAGATGGGGTGTTAATAAGCCTTTTTTTGATTGAATCCTCTGGAAGACTCATTTATGGCAGAGTTCTACTGATTTTAGAATTTTCCCTGCTCAAGATGGAAGGGTCTAACATTAAAATGTAAGTGAACGTGGTAAGGGCAGGCTAGGAGTGAAAAATAATGGGATTTTGTTCTTTACGCCTGTATTTCTGTAGCACGTTGCCTGCTTAAACTTCCTTTTAACCAGTACATACCTGACTTAAATCTATGCAGAATTCCAAATTGACAGGCTTCTAACAATCCAGTTACATGTGCACTCAGTACAAAAAGTACAATAATGAACTATTAATATTATTGCTCATAGCTTACTAGTTATTGCCATTTGCAATTATTTAAAAAAAAGTATGCATATGAGTTCCCTCTTCCATCAAATCTAGTCCAGAATAGAATACTTTTTTTCTTCATTTGACTGTAAAGAGCTAATCACAATTTATTGCCTTTCCATTTTATTTAAAAATATATATTTATGTCCATTTTAAAGTAACCCTTTAGTGTCATAAGCTTGGCTTTCCCAGTACATACCATTATTAGTGCATACGTGGTGGGCTTTGGGAAATCCTAATGACTAGTGCCTTAGAATAATTTTTCTAAAATTGTCAATGTATTCCAGGAGGCAGGTGACTGACTAATGCTGCGGGTTATGCCAGAGGGCCCAGGAACCCACAAGCCTGCCCCCTTTCTCAGAACTAAGCTACACACTCAGCCTGAGTACCTTGAAGCGGTTGCAGTGTATGTGCAGCTGCAGCCCTGACCTGCCCCTTCCTTTTTCTCCAGTGTAACACCCCAGTTACGTCTGGTTATCTCGCAGACCCAGTTGCACCTAGACTGGAGCTTGCGGAGGGTTTTTGGCTGCTACCTGTTCTCAAACTGAGTGCAACAAAAACATTCTGCAAATGGAGGACAAAGACCTACCACAATCCAAGGCAGTGACCATTTTTAAGGGGGTGTAGCAGTGCAATATGGTTAAATAAATAACCATCTTTGATTCAATACACACACTAGGTAAATTAAGAGCTTGTGCTTTCTGGAAAGCAGGGGAAGGTAAGAGAATTGTAACAGTGCTGTTTTGCTAAAGGGATGAATGCAGCCTACTTCCCCCTACCCACCCTAGCCCCCTAAATGTTTCTGTGAGTTACTTTAGTGTTCATCATCCTGGTTTAGTAGTGATGTCATTTCTCTGCTTGCCCGGAAAGGTTGCAAATAAAGGAGATAGAAACTTGTCACAGAATGAGCTGGGGAGCAAACAAATCCAGCTTTAAGAGTATGTAAACATGTTTATACAGCTTGGGAATAATGGGTTATCAATCTGTCAGTCCGTAGTCACGTCTAAGAACTCTCCCCTCTCACACCAATAAATAAAGTGAAGTTGGCTTGTAGGCAGTGACTCTACTGACCATGGTGCCACGCTGCCCCGTCAGGATGCCAAGATGCTTCTCCTAATAATGTCCGTTCTCCTGCTGATAGAGCTGTTTGGACTGAGCCTCTGCTGTCTGCATTTTTTTTCAGCCACTTCAGTTTCTGAGTCGCTCATTTCTGCATCGGGGACGTACCCATCATTCTCGCTGTCAGGCTTTAGCTTGCTTTTTGCCCTGTCCTTCGGTGAACTCTGCCCACGCCCAGGTAGGGGGTAGCTGGAGTTCTGGCGGCATGTCTCCTCTGGGCTCTCGCCTGCTGCTGCCTCTCCCCCTTCTTTGGAATTCGGAATCCGCCCCAGTTTTTCACTGGGCTGGGTGGGCGTCGTAGGCACTTTAACTACTGTCTGATTAGAGTTTACTTTGACAAGACCCCCATTGCATTTAGGCACTATATCTCTCCGTGTGCCAGGTGCTGACCTACCACTGGAGTGGTTCACAGCCCTTTTGTTTTCTGATTGCCTCTGAGAGAGTTCTGTGGGTCTCAGTGGTTTGTGGTTGTGTTTGGAAGTTTTTTCCTTTAGTTCTGCCTTGATTACCTCGCATTGTGGACGATTGTCTCTTCTTTTTCTGTGGTCTGGCATAACTATGCCGTTTTTCTGCTGTGCTGATACAATCCGTGTTTCTGCAAAGGTCTTGTCAAAATTTAAAAAGCTACCTGGAGCCGCACCACCTTCCCTCTGGTTGGGCTGCCTCAGCATGGACTTGCTGTTGCTCCCAGAGCTATTTCTTACTCTGTCTCTCTTGTGTGGTTTTTTCAAAGAGTGCGTTAGAGATGTGCCCATTTGTTTCCTGAAGAATGCAGAATGCCATTTTAAATCCTCTATCTTAGGGGCGTCGGGACCCAAAGATGGACTATTGAACAACACCACGTTTTCCATTGACGCGAATGAGGAAGGCACACCTAAATGTAAACACACTGGGTTAGTCAAGCAGTCCATGTCTGGGCAAACGTAACTTTTGATTTGTACTTATTTAACTCCATTCTTCAATATAAGTGGGTGTTTGGCTGCCTACCCAGCATCTTTACACCATGACTGTGTGGCTATTTCCCGGTTTCCTAGTTAATACGGTAATTTTGAAGTTGCTCCTCTAGGAGAAAAGACTACTGTCAGTGAGATTAAGCAGAAGGAAGTACGTTGTTGCAAAGAAACATGTACTAAATACTAATGCCGTGGCACTGATAAAGCACAAACCTACTAGACAGCATATGGCACTTGAATGTAAGTCACGGTCTCTCTGTCGTAGAAGGAGCCATTAAGGACTTGCAGCAGACAGGACCTGAAGCAGCAAGCTGCTCCATGCCCATCGGTAAGAGCGCAAACGTACGGGTTTCTATAGCAGCGTGCCCACCATTAGCGCTAGGCAAATTCTCATTTTTTAATTCCAGTCTGCCAATGCCTGGTGGACTATACGAGATTTTAATGAGAATAAATGAGGTCCTGCTTGTCCTTCAAAATTAGTCATTAGTCTCTAGCCAAATCTTTCAATGCTTGTGCCTGTGGTGGTGTGTGTAAAAGATAAATGCTGAAGCATACCTGAAACTCTTTCTTGTTCCAACTGCTTTGCGTAGATGTTAAATATCTGTTCTTGAACTTTGCAAACAGATCTCTTGATTTTCTCCCTTCGGGTCACCATGTAAGTGAGATTACGCACCTAGAAGGCATCAAGTTGATGAGTTTTAAAGGAATTGTGTTTCTATAATGCTGTAACTCAGTGGTTCAAATAAATTCAGCTTAAGTACGATACACCATTTTAACAAGGTATGTTGAAGAAGGATAAATTTAAATATATATATATATATATATTACAAGACAATCTTAAATACCATTTAATTGACAGCTTAGGCTGTCGGATTTTGGAGGCTCACAGTGCAGAAGTAAATTCTATGAACAGTTATATCGTATGTATATATGTACATGTGTATATATACACACACATACAAATCTAGAGAAATGCTGAAAATGCTTAAATATGCTCAGTACTATATAGCCCAGCACCACTTGTTCCCTGTTGTTTGAGACCCAACAAGAAATACTTAATGTAGTATGAAAAATGTGGAGGCCTATTCACTGGTACCATTCTTATATTGACCCTGCCATTGTATGGTAATTGTTAAAAGTGAGGGCAGGCCAGTCCATCCATGCCATAGCACCAGGGAGGTGGCAGGGACTGAAAACAGCAAATGTTTATGTTGACAGGGGCTAGTTTTTCAGAAGAGAACTACATCTCTGGTCTTAAAATTGTGACTTTCTAATCTAGCAGTAGTGTAAGAATTTACTTTCACAGCTGTCACTCTCAGAGCTTAACGTAGTGATGGGGATCACTGAGGAGTTTATGGGATTGTTTTCAAGGCTCCTCTCTCAATTTAGCGTAGCCCACACACGGTAAAGGAGTGCTGTTGATCAGAGCCTTATGGGCTGATCTCAAATTCGCTGAGGAGGAGACTCACTTTAATGTGTGTTGAGGGTCTCCTGTATTAGGCTCCCAGTCCTGGCCCAGAGAGCACTTCAGATATTCAGTAGCTGTCATTACTTTGTGGATTTGAACTGGAAGGCATTCGTCTAGCCTGTTGCCCTTCCTGGTACAGTTCACAGCCTTTTGTTCTCTTCCTTGTCTGATCCGAGCCGCAGAACAAAGACACATCTTTGTCCACAAAATTACCTGTTTATTAGGTGAACTGGATGACACCATTTAGAAATGTTTCTAGATGGGTGACACTGTCACTAATGTAATTCATAATGAAGTCTAACAGACAACCTGAAGAAGAGCAAAAAAAATAGGCCCCTTTTTTTTTTTTTTAGCATCTGAGTTCTCTTTGATGTATGTATCAGTGAGGATAATAGAGTAGTAAAATATTAAAAGTGGTGCTAGAACGATGTATCCTGTTTTGACACCATACTTTAGAACAGAAAGGATACATACAGAATCGTTTAAGATCCAGAGAACACTGTGATAAACTCCACTTGTTTAACTGATCAAGGGAAGAATAAAAAGATCTTGAACATGCTGAACAGAAAACAAAATACAGAAGGTAGCAGCAGTCTAACACAGGGAGAGAAGGATCACAGGCCGGAAGTTGAAACCAGAGGAAAAAAATATTTAAAAACCTCCAAGAGCAACTCATTAGAAGAACAATTAGCCACTTGGATCCTTTACAAAGGATGCAGCAGATAGATCTATTAGCACCTGCTGCCCAGACTGAAAGACAAGATACAATTCTGGAAGAGGTTCTTGTTCACCACCAACCCTGTTAAGGCAGGACTTTGTGAGTCAGGTTCTATTGGTGGCCTGCATGAGCTGGACACTGGATATACATGAAAAACTAAACAAACTGTAGTACGCTTCCTGGCTCTTACATTCCTTAGTGTCTCTAGTATTTTTGTTGTTGTTGTTTGTTTGTTTGTTTGTTTGTTTAAAAAAAAAAGAGGAATTCAGGTGATTTCAGGATCAGATGTGGTTAGAACACCCTACTGATCCTATTCAACTGTTTTAGCTATCAACCAAAATCAAACAAATCTGAACCTAATTAACTGGAACAGCTACCAAACCTACTACATACAGATAGTCCAATGAAATACCGTCCTACCATGCTGTGCCAACAGGAAACACACTTGCCTCCAAATCAAGGTAAGTTCAGACCCTTCCCTTCTTGTGCACAAGGCAAAAGGAGCAGAGAAAGCCCTAAGGGCATCTGGGGGTTGCAGTACATTCCACAGCCATCGGTGTTAGTAAAAAAAAAAAAAAAAAAGCCTCAGTGCACAATCCAGTTATAAGGGGACAGCATACTGCAAACCAAGAGCCAAGGGCCCTGTGAACTAACCCTCTGGCTGAAAAAGGTAATTGACATAACCAAGTATTGGCTCTGAAATTTAAACAGAAATAGCATTAACCATCTTGTACCAAGCTGACAATACCACCTCGAGTTGCACGGGGTGCCTGCATGCAGTGGCAATAACCGAGCATGTTGTTTAGAAACAGCTAACGAAGCCCAGCACACCTTGCACAAGCACAGGCAGTGCAGTGGCTTACCCGCTCCAGATCCTGCCGGAGGTGTGTGAAGAGCTGCAGCCTTCTGAACAGAACGTCCTGCTCTCGTTTGGCCAGATTGTCCTCTTCATCCTTCTTTGGGGTAATCAAAGGCTTATTGAAGTTGGCTTTTCTTTTCAGCTTCCAGTACTCGTAAAGGAATCCCACCGGCTCCTCGGGCAGCCGCAGCACGTTAGCCACTTCCGAAGACTCAACAAAAGTATAGAACTCGTCCTCCAGCTGCTGGAGCTTTTGCTTGCGGAGGCTGACTCTGTGGGCCTCCTCCTGGTTTTGATCCATGCTGTGGAAAGGGTCAATGTGGGCAGGAAGAGAGCTGTCCTGAATCCCGTTCCCATTCTCTTGGCCGGGGCTCTCGCTGAAGGTCTCATCATCTGCTTTCTTGGTGGAGCTGTGCTTGGGACAGTACGACTTGAATTTCACCTCATCATTCTCTGCCAGTATCGTCTTCATCTCCAAGCCACGGTCAAACGCACAGGTGACATGAAAGGCTGTTCTGCAGTTCTTCACTGAACACTGCACAAATTAGAGGAAAATTCATCAAATACAAATACTAAGAAGCCACAGTGCCTAAAACTATTTAAGCGGCCAGGACTGCTTTGGAAGAGCAACCCCATTACCAGGCTCTGCTTCTAAGCTGCATGTACTTTCTTGCTCTCTTTTAATTAGGTTTACAATTTAGTGCTTTCAGGCCCAGGCAAACGGACCAAGTGGCCCAGTGGGACAGGAGTGGTTAGCCCCTCCCTAGCCCAACCACACTATTCAATAACCAGCAAACCCGCAAGCAGAGCCACTCACTTAAAGCAGCGTTACACAAAGCAAAGTGTTCCTCCTTTGACTGTGCCAGCATGAGACGGGGGAAAAAAAAACACCTCAGTGGCTGCAGGCCAGTCTGATACTTTAATTGAAAGTCTTTCCCAGCACCTGGACGCATGCATGCTACCCAAAAGGCCTCAACTGACTAGGTATTTCTTTTCCTGTTATGGAAAGCTTATGATGTCAAATATTATATCACTGTCAATCCCTACTTTGCTTGCTCACAGCCTTCACTTCACCTGGGGGATGGGAAGAATTGAAAGTTCAGGGTTTTTTTCCACTTTTCTTCGTTCCCAGTCAACCAGCTGTTCACTGGAGTGATGGGCACCAGGTCAGATGACTTAGCACTACATTTCAGTTACACTTTCTCTTGCAAAATGCTGCTCTAGCTATTGCCAGCTGTAAACTGAAAGGTTTAGATACACACATACACACACTTAACTCACACCTCTGTCTGCCTCCAGTGAAAAGAATCTGAAGTTTAAATGAATGTTACTGATATTAACTAGGAGGAAACGAAACTATGCTTACCACAACTCATCTAACCTTAAAGAGAAGTGCACCGCACTAAGATGTTTATGCAGTACTTTGTGAAGAAGCCAAGTATCTTTCCCTGGATTTTCCTGCTGAGGTTGACTCAGCAGCCAGCAGGCATATGGAAGGTACACTAAACTGCAGAAGTTTCAAATGAATATTCTTTAATTAAAAATCAACATATAAAAGGAATTAAAAAAAATAAAAAGCATCTTTTGTCCTTTCCTCTCTCTAACCAACAGGGCAAAAGCTGTACCAAACCATACAGAAGAATACTCCAGCTATGAGAGTAGCTTTCAGTGTGGCTCATGTTTTATTGGGAGGAGGGGGGCAAGTGTGCATCATCAGAATGAAAGCTGCTGAACTTGGGAGACTCTGCAGTCTTGTTTTTCCAAGCGTATTCCAGCTGGTCTCTGCCCAGCCTGATACATACTTCCAGCTGCTGGCTTTTCTAATTACTGTGAACATTTCATAACATCTCTGGAGGATCAAGAATTGCTCTCTCTTAGTTCATCCTGTTAATGCTATTCCTTCATAGTGCAGTGACTTTGTAAAATGATGTTCTCTGCCATGTAAGATTTCACAATACAAACCTAAATACTTCTCATTGCTAGCTTTAATGATACTAAGATTTACACAATTCCTGCAAGGAGGTACTACATTTACAAGTTTACATACTGTGGACAGATTTCTCCACTTCAAAACGTACTTTTTTAAATACATTCCTTGAATAGAAATGGACTGATTTCACTGTAACTACTGCTGCATTGCTGTTTTACAACTTTTTCTGGCTACTTCATCAAATGGCTCAAAATAGAGGAAAAAAGGAAATGAATAAAATCTGATCTCTAAGAGGAATAGGATTTTAGCCATCTTTGTGCCTTACCATCACAGTTACTGTAACATTAGGCTCACCACAAAATAGTAAGAGTTCTACTTCAGGCTGCTTACTTGTTAAATAGGCAGCAGTACTGTCCTGTCTGGCTCAGGGAACTTTATGATGATCATTTCCTTAAGTATTTGAAACATTTTGAAGGTGAGCAAGCATTATTGCAAATTCTAACCTACATTTTATTACGTTTTTCTACATGGTTGTAACACTTTGCTGTAAGTGGCTCACCTCTCCCTTTCTCTCATCCACTTCTTCCCAAGTAAGTTAAACTTTTGTCTGATCTCTCAGGAAAGGAAAGCGGATAGATCCTCTTCAAAAAAATGTAGGCTTTAAGAACATGTTTTCTCAATCTCTAGATTCTACAATTGTTTTCAAAATTATCACTTCACATTTCAAAGCTTTTTTTTTTTTTTTTTTTTTTTTTTTTTTTTTTTAACTGTAAAGGATCTGCAAATGCTTTACAGTTAATAATCCAATGTAATTATGCACATGAAACCACACTGCCCAATCTGAAATGCTCTGGTACAGATCAGTTCAGTGTATTTAACAGTGACAACAATTCACAGGCTACAGTGAGACAGGCTGTGGCCATGTCCAATTGAAACTACAGAGAGAATTTCAGAACTATGCAGTGAGCCAAACTGGCACTGGCCCAAGAATGTGAGTTGTTGGTACAAAACAACTGCCTTTATAGCATTGGCTTTATAGCTTATATATTGCCTATGGACATCATTCTTTTTGGAAATGCAAAGACCAGACTTTCATTTTTCTTCGATTCTGCCCCATATAACTGTTGCAGGCAATCATCACCACTGAGCTCAGGTGAGTATCAGAAGTCAGAAGGATAATGTGGCTCTGCTTCTGTAGCAACATGAGCTGGGAAACTGACACCCAGGAGATTGGTTGGTTTGTTTTTCCACAGAAACAACAAGAGCTCCAGATCTACCCACAACCAATGGAGGAAATGGGGCTCAATCCCTCAACTTGTGGCTTGCCTGAATCTTGGGGCAGACCAGTCCAGCAATGTTTCTTTCTCGGTGCTCAAAAAGCCTGTTATTAACTGATCAGATATTCTCCTCAGTAAATTAAAAAAGCTGAAGCAACATTAAGATGAATAAAATAGATCCAGAAAAAAGGCAAAGGCCTGTAGTTTCACTGCCTTCTTTGTAATAAAAACAGAGCTTGAAATCACTCTAATCCCAACTATACTGACAGCCAAAACAGTCCAATGTTTAGTACCTAAAATCAGAAATTCAAAACCAACTAGCTTCATCATCGAAGTGAAGGTGTTTGCTTCCACTGACTTTAGTAAAATCTTGGCATGCTCAGCACCTTTAAAATTTCAGTTGTTAGAAGCAATTATACAACTCCTACTGAAGTATCTACCTCATCTTAGAAGTCACTGAATAGGGGCTAACATAGGTTTCAGCACAGAAGCTTTCAGCATCCAAGTTTTGATTGTGCATGTGGTACATACATCACAGAAATATATTTTCTCCTTCTACTCAACAGCATTTAAGTTTTATTTCAGGTGTACTAATAAACGTATCTATGTATCTACAGATTATAACGTTTTATGGGATGACCTATTTTTATTGAAATTTTACTAGAAGGAATGAGCACACTAACTTTCAAAAGCACTTTGTA
Source organism: Aythya fuligula (assembly GCF_009819795.1). Taxonomy (NCBI): domain Eukaryota; kingdom Metazoa; phylum Chordata; class Aves; order Anseriformes; family Anatidae; genus Aythya; species Aythya fuligula. The sequence continues at coordinate 40,957,298 of NC_045562.1, forward strand.
TGCAATTAAGTCCATAGTAGCAAACATTAAATCCAAGAAACTTTACTGAGAATACATGTGCCTATCTACAAAATCCCAACAAAACAAAACAGAGAGATACTCATACTATTAACTTACCTGTATAGAAGCCCCAACTTTTTCATTACAAAGGCTGCACACCAATGCCCATCTACTGCTGGGAATGTGAGACACTTTTGTAATGGGCTCCATTTTCTCTGGACTTCCAATGCTCACCTAAGAGAAAAAATATTAAAAACCAGAGCAATTATTACACCTTTAAATGAAACGGGAAATAATCTTATCAAAGAAATCCAATTCCCTGCATGCATATGCAAAATTTGCGTATTCCAAGTTCCTCAGTTTGTAAGGAACTAAAAGAATCACAATTTGTTTTTAAAAAGCAGTTCCTCATTGAATGATCAAACTAGTTTCTAGGTGACCCCCCATCAGTTTAAAGTTATTGCAAAAAATAACCATTTTGATTATAAAGGCCATAGGAATTCTCATTGTCACATCCAAACTTCCCCCTTCTTCACCTTTAATGTTTGGTGTACAAAATGAAACAGTACTTTGTGTGCTCATTAAATGAGCTTTGCCATCAGTCATCCCTTCCGAGGCCTAATTTTGATTGACAAAGCTTAATGTAATTACTTTCTTTACAGATGATGCATTATCCTGCCAGACCTTACATTGAACATCTTTTATACTGACTTCCTAGGAAGCACCACATATACACATGCAAGTCGCTGTAGCAACACACGCTAGGCTGAGCAGTGTTCTTATCAGATTCCCTCTCTCCCAGAACCACAGCAGCACTCAACAGAGGGACACTCCTGGCAGATCCGTGCCTACCTCTGGAATCCACAGAGCACAGCTGACGTGAACCCACTTGGTGCCGCTCCGGGTCGGCTTCATGGCGCCACCCTTCTTGGGACACAGCAAGCACTTGGGCTGAACACCGAGCGCGCAGGTCCTGCAGAGCCAACTGCCCTCCGGCACCTTCAGGATCCCATAACATGCCTGTACTCCCGTTCACAGGAAAGAGAAAGCGGACAGAGGAGATGACATGCATTTCTGTTACTTCTTAGCTGTGATCACAGGTAGCCTTTCAGAACTCTCAAAACATCGTTAATGGAATTTATAACACTATAGAAACATTAGCTTGCGGAGCAAGCTAAATTGTAAGGTAAATTACCTTACAGCTTTCATAGATGTTATTTCACTTGTACAAATACATTTAAGTAACGCGTGCAAGACAATGCTGCTCTTGCTTATCAGACAACACAGCTTTCTGAACAGTGAATGACAAAGCAAACTTAAGTTGGGAAGGAACAACAAGCTCACAGGAAGGCATCTTCCATAGCAGGAAGCAGCCAAGAAAACAGATACACCAAAACTGGATCTGTAATTCCACGCTAAAAAGGCTTTTTAATTGCTACACAATAGCGCTTCATTAGCTCAGCTCGGGTCAGTAGGTGCATAGAAAGAGTAAGAAGAAAGCAAGAGAAGTGACCAGGTGAGAATGTACAACAAGGTACACGTTTTGGGGAGGCTACTCCTTACCTTCTAACTTCCTTGTTGTTTGTGTGTATTGTAACAACACCATTTCTTAATCCTCTTAGTATGACATTTCTACAGTCACATGTAATAACTGTCTTTCTCAATTTTATCATTTCTGAATTCATCCCACTGCTCAATAGAGAACTTTGCACCAACTTAATAGATCAGTGTCTGTCAATGGAAAAATCCAACCTATCATCTTTAGCAGTTTAGAAAAGTTTCTGTTGCTACCCCTGCACTCCCCTGCTGTGCCCTGGCCGCCATACCTGATGCACACAAATATTGCATTTGTCACAAAACACCATTTCGTTGCCATCTTCTCCATCTGGAGACTGACAGACATCACAGACAACATCTTCATCATATTCAATCCCAAGTCCTTCTTCTGTCTCGATAGCATGGTTCATGTTGTCATAGCACCGTTGTTCGAACTCCTCTATGACCCTTTCCATTGTGTACTCGTCCAGCTCAGACATCCCTGGGAAACAGGATTTGTTATTTATTGAAAGGGAACAACCACCACCACTACACACAACTCCAGATATTTATTTATTTATTTTTTTTTTAACAACACCAGAGTATATACAGCCCAACTCCCCCCACCACAAACACACATATTTCACCCCTAGACAATCGTGCCTGTTCCAGCACGAACTAGGGAAACTGCAAAAAATGACAAGAAGTTGTATAACTATATTAAATTAATAGAAGCACAGTATTCAAACCTATCTTTCAAAATCCTCAAAGAAACTCATAAACTGATTTTGGCTTCCTGGTCTTGTTCTCATTTTTCCTTCTTGGATGACAACATCTATGGCTTTTGCTTTTGCTGCAATTTTGCAACCCAGATATTCTATTTCTAGTAAAAGATTTGACAGAGTTTTGAACAGAAAGTGAAGGAAAAACAAAATCAATGACAAAATCTGGTATGATATTTGTACCAAATTAGCAGTTTCTAACAACAGCTTTTTTCTTTTTTTTTTTTTTTCCTCCTATTATTTCTTAAGTTCCATCCCAGCAGGGTGCAACCCCAAATGAGGTCCCCATCAGATCTTGCTACACCAATAGATTTGTTTGAAAAAGTGAAAACCAGAGGTGTAATAAATGCAGCATCAAATCGGGGAACCGGTCTCTGCAGTGTCCATCAGAAAACTATTAGTGACTACAGCTCCATTATGTTATGCAATATAATTAACAAATCTGAATTATGAAGTGATAATTATAATCCCAAGAAAGTATCTGCCAGAAAAGCAGAAGGAAAAATAAAGTGCACAGTGCTTCCCCCATCTTCCATCTCTCACTTGCCATGAGCATGAGTTGGATGCAATGCTTCCACGTTGGTACTACACCAACCCTTACCACAACATTACGACACAAACCCTTGTGAAACCAAGAAAGCCATGCTACTACACCAGTCATTTTCCCCTTGTAAAGTCAGTTTAACGCAAGAATTTCCATATTCTTAGATTACTACACTGAAGCATAGGCTTAGGATGACACCCTACTTTTGCCTAACTCCTAATACCTAATATTCACTGTGACATACAGAAGATGGCAACCTCATGATATGCATTTGAACAAGAAAACTCTTCCTTTGGCTCTCTCTGTGAGTAACTGAGCCACAAATTCCACAAAATGCTGAAGAAAAAACCTCCCTAAATCCCAGATCAGAGGAGAAACACTCTACAAAAGTGTTTCCACCTTCAGGGAACAGGACCTTACCACAGAGATCGATGCATTCCTTACTACCCAAACAGAGCAGCTGAGGTAGCAGGAGGAAACACCCAAAACCATGCTGATGAACAGAGCAAACGTTGCCCTGCAGCCCCAAAATGCTATGCTGGCAAAGCACACTATGGCAAGAGTTACAACAGCTTGCAAGTAAATTCTAACCTCGTGACTGCTATCGCTTTATAAAAATCCTTTAGAGAGATGTCACCCACTGTCTGTTGATAAGGATTTAAAAAATGGGAGTGAAGGAGCTGTGGCTTCATTTCAAATGTTGCGTTCTGGCTTTTAAAGAAAGATTATACATTTTCAACACCTGAAGCACTGCAGCAGATATCAAAGAAAACATTGGGAATTCATAGCTGCAGGGACACCGTAAGGCAAGCCCTCCAACTGCAGATCAGGAAGCATTTCACTTTTTAATGGAGAAAAATACACAGAACTACATGAATAGTCTGATGAGCTCTTAAGGGCCTTGATGGCAAAATTGGAATTTTGTGAGAACTCCCTTATAAAGCAGAAAGTAGCAGAGAACACGACCACGTTGCCATATTCTGACCTGGTCTAAGCAAACACAACTGAGCAGTTACAAAAGCATACACATTAGGGCTTAATCACATCAGATCTGGCCTCCCACAGAAACCCCAAGGTGATTAGTCTCTTCAGATCTCTATCACCTCTTCCCACTGCTGACCCCTTGCAAAAATTCTTCTTAAGCTTACCAGCTTTAAAAAAAAAAAAAAATACAAACAACAAAATGCTCATTGCTCACCCATTTCTTTGAATTCTTCGTTGGCAAGTTGCAGCCATGCTACATCCACATCATTGAGATCATAGCGACACACGCTGTCTGCTAAGGTCCGAATGTCGACATAGCCCAGCTCTGGAGGCTCGGAGCCTGACGAAGCAATGTACTTCCTGGGGCGTGTAAACGTGACAGCTTTTGTCTCAGACACAATCCTAAAACAGACAAATGCACACTAGGTATGCTGGGCTGCTGAAAAACTTGTTTCTAGAGAACTCAAAATGCCTCATGCTAAGTGGCTAACAGGCACAAGCAATCTTCAAAGCATATCTTGCACAACTGAGATGGGAACAAAAACCAGTACATTGCATTTTCATACAGGATTTGCAATATTATGATAAATTAATTGGAATTATCTAGAAACCCTTTTCATTTCCAGAATTATAAATAAAATGAAAAAAATGGAGGACAGAACTCTGGCTACTCTTACCTGAATGTCATACTCGTTTAAAACTAGAGTTAGACAGTCTGTCTTTAGGTAGTGATGGCTGCCATATACACAGGTGTTAAACTGTTTTATGACTTTTTTTAAATCCATCTGCTTAACTACCATAGCAAGGTCAAGAAAATTCAAGAATTAAAGTTTTGTTTCTTACAGTGCATTGCTTTTGAATGTTTGGGAGGGTTTTTTGCTACAGCATCACCATCTTTGTGAAATTCAGAAGCCCTTTCCCACAGAGAATCAGAAATTTGCAATTGCTTGGCCTTCACTTACCCAAACAGATCCAACCTCTGGCATCCTAGGTCTGCATTTCCTCTTTCACAATGCCTAATCCCGTACTGCGCCAAACCTTTGCGCAAATATTAATCAGTAGCCACTGAAACTACCTCTCCCCCCTCTCAGGGTCTGAAGGCTCCAGGCGGCCAACCAGAACAACACAAAAGCGCATCTGAGCTGCAGGCCAGGATTTTGTTCAAGCACAGGTATTGGTTCAGGAGACAGTGAACTACCTACAGCACATAACCTGGTCTAGGTCAGATTCTTGCATTACTGCAACTTTGCGGCACCAGGAACCGTGGGCAGAAATGCCCAGTAGGCGAAGGACAGCAGTCATTCTCCCAGTGAGCTGAAGATTCACCTCCAAAGAGCCAGACAGCTGTGTCAGTTCAGCTGCTGTGCAGGACTCTCAGCAGAGGATGCTGCACCTTCTCTTAGGTAGCTGCACAGGCTAAAATTCAGTGCGAGTGCAACGCAGTTCCTGGTGTAACACTGATACCTCCAGGAGCAACAGGGCCACGCTGCCAAATGACTCCTTCCTGCAGCGCCAGTCCCAGCACTAGCACTGGTGATTTTTTTGTGCTCCAATCCCACGCGGGCAGAGATGGCACCACCCCACGCAGACAGGGCTTTCTCTTGGGAACAGCCAAAGCTCCATGAGAAGGAGGACATCCTCTGCCCTGTTTTGCTCCCAACTGTGCCCCCCCCCCCCCCCTAAAAAAAAAAAAAAAAAAAGAAAAAAAAAAAAAAGAAAGATCTCCTGACCTGTCATTACTGCATCTGCACAACCAGATCTCTGTAAACCAGTCTCCTGCACAGCCCTAAACCTTCCCCTCACCTAGGTTATTTCAGACAAAATCTGAACCTGAGACATAATGGACAAGGGCCAAATGCTGAATTTTCAGCTTCTGTGGTGCAGAAGGGAACTGTGTAAGAATGAGAAGGTGAACGATTTTGGCAGGCTAACTGCACTGCCTGAATTGATCCTGGTCATACTGCACAGTATTAAAATATTACAGACTACTACATCTCACAGACGTTTTATTTTAAACAGGGGGCACTGCTTGCTGAATCTTCTGTACCATCAATTCCTTCCCAAGTACTTCTCTGTGTGGAAATTACAACCTCTGGGCTGCATGCTGCACACACTGTCTATACACCACTGTAGTGGCACAGAAGAAATAAACACAGGTAGTTTGGCTTTACAAACAACACCTTACTCTCGTTATTTTTGAGACAGAAGTAAATAAAAAATATATAAAAAAGAGCTGCAATGCTCCGAAAAGGAGGTTCAACTAGGCAAATCACCTGTCTGAGGCTACACTCACACTGAAGCACCACATGGACTCACTCCTTTCCCCACCCTGCTGGGCTGTGTTTTCCTTTTATGCTACACCAGCTGCTACTGCTGCTGACCCAACTCAGGGTAACCTCATCCTCCCCTCCCAACGTTAAGCATGGAACTGTTTGAGCACTCCAGCATAACTCTGGCATCTTGCGAGGGGACAAACAGGGTAAGAATCAGGCATCAGGAGGCCACTGAGCAGCAGGTACTCAGCAGTAAAAACCTCACAAGACAGCTCAGCGCCTAAAAAAAAATAGCAGTGCCTCCTGTGCTGACATCCACACCTTTGGGTGCCCTCCTTCCCCATCCCCTTTAATTTCTTGATTTTGGAGCACATTCACAAGCGTGACTCTCTCCTAAAGAGCACGTGGAGCTGACAGGGCCACCCAGCTACCTCCCCAGACTTAAGGCAGACACAGGTCGGGGAATACCTGGGAGGGTCTCCCCCTGCTCCCAGGTCTCCTGGCCCTCCTGCAGACTTCAAAGAACACAGCAAGGAGGAGACAACGTGAATGCACCTGTGCAGAGGGGGGGGGGGGGCATTTATACAGGCTGTGGGTGAGGGCAGCGTGGAGCAGGGTACAAGCTCCATGGTCAAACAGCACGCTCCTGTGCCCTGCAGTGCCCAGCAGACAGGGAAACACCGAGCTGCCTCCCTGAGGAGAGCACCAGCTCTGATCCCTCTGAAGGCGAAGGAGTAAAGGGTTTACCTGCCATGCAGGTCAGTTCTGCACTGTACAGGCCTGGTGGGGCTGTGCAGCTGTCTACAGGTTTCTGCACAGAACACAGGAAGCACAAACAAACCCTCCTGCAAACCCCCTGCAACATTAAAGCTGCCAGACACAGAGCTAACGGAAGCACTGTCACATAAGCCAGAGTTTTTTGCTGTGTATCAGCGCTTGGGCTGTTGTGGCCCCTTCAGCACTGCTGTGTCACGTGGCAATGCCGTACGCACCAGCCTGCACTCACTCAAAGAGATCTAGCATGTTTAAGTGGCAATCATCCTTCTCACTTTCTCCAACTCCTGTCCCAACTAAGCATGAAACAGATAGATGGGCTGCAGTGCGCTCCTGCCCTTACAGCTGGATTGTTTAATTTGAAACAGAAAACAACATCTAAGTGTAACAAACAAGGGAAGGAAAATAATGGTTTCTTGGATAAGAGCTGGAAAATCTCACATTAATGTGTTCAGTTACACACACATCAGGATGGTTCTTAAAACAGCTAAAACGTTGTACAAACAGTTTTCTGAGTTAGTAAATCAAATGAAAAAAAATCATAAAACCAAAATAAATGCTGTATTTTCTCTAGCTCTTAAATCTGGCTTGTCGAATTGTTCTCTGAAAAGAACCTATGGCTTGGAACTGCGCACAAAGACGAGGTCTCTCCCAGCAATACTGAGTGAGGTCAAGTCTGGGCTTAAAAATGCAATGGAAGGGATTTTTAAAGCTCTGTCATTAAACTCCATCCTAACATAACGCCAGAAATGACTCTCTGATACTCACTCGTATGTCAACACACAGGCAGAACAGGCCTGACTCTTGACCCCTCTGACCATTCAAAAAGCTGAGGCATGTTGCTCTCTCTGAGAACCAGGACCTTTCTAGCTAGACACTGCAGAATAAAGCTCAAGAAGCCAAGGCAACGTAGACAAAAGCTGCTAGCATAAATGTATATTTGTTTACATTCCTCCAAACTATACCTGGCTACTGGTTCTGGGATGGTCCCTGGGCTAACTGGCACCTGCACTCCCTTTTCCCACTCCTGCCTCCAGGGGTCTGCCAGCACATAGTATTCATCAGGGTTCAGCTGGAAGGAGTCATGTAACTTCATGGCAGTGATCAGGTCCGTTCTGAACACCTGCAAAGAGAGCGACCAAGAGAGAAAAATAGAGACACTGACATTTGATATTTACACTCTATGATTCACAGCTCCAGGGTAACCATGGAGCACAGAGCATAACAAGGTCACTGTATCAACAGTGAACTAACCCAGCCCACTGCAGGACAGAAGTTTAGCTTCATCGCAGAGAAAGGGGTGGCAGAAGGTGCAAACGCTGATACGATGACTTCCAGCTAGCTCCTCTATGAGCCCTGATGCTCCCCCCACGCCGGAGAGACGGTGCTAAATGATGCTACCCCATTTTACCTTCCTCTTGGCTGTAATAAAAGCTGCAGGAGCTTTGAGTCTTCTTAGAACAACAGCATGAGGAAGACTCAATTTTGCTCCAACATTATTATCTTTTAATTATTGGAGCTCTGACTAATCCAAAGGCATTCTACAAATTCCCTGTGGTAGAAATCAAGGCGTGACTCCACCACGACCAGACGCAAGAGGAAATTCTACCAAGATGACTCTTTGTGCAAGTATTTTAAAAAAATAACCCAGAAGACAAATAAAATAAGCCCCAAACTTGAATTCTGGTGGCAGCTTGATGTTCGGCACATGTGCTTGTTATTCTATCAGCTACCAACACTGCTGCACCATACCTTAATTTTACTCTGCCTTCGCAAAAGCATCCACCTCTAAAACCAGCATGATCTTGGCAACTTCTGGGTTAGCAGTCACCGACAAGCAGCGATGCTGTCTTCCACAAGCCACCGAACGAAATAAAAGGGATCCACTCTCATAGCGGGCATGCTGTGCTACTGTTGTGGCAGCTTCGGCCTGGTTTGCCGCTGCCTGTCAGCACTTCAGAAAGCAAAGGGTGGTATCACAGGCAGCAGAAGTGCACGCCTGCACTTGTCTGCACATCTTCCAGCTCTCCCCACCCTGCTCTCCCTGCAAGGCAGGGCTGCTGTGAACTGCAGCAACTGCACCTTACCTCTGCAACTCTGCACATTTTAACTATTTGATGCCCCTTTCAAAGGAAGGGATTAAAAAGCAACCAAGTGACTAAAAATGAGCACCACTAGCACAAGAAGAAGGCAGGCAAAACTTGCAAGAAAAGCTTCCCTGCAGACTGCTCAGTTCAGGTTAAGCAAATTCGCCATCTATCCAGCCCCTTACTGCACTTACAAAAGAAAAGGCAGGCTACCAGGAAAGTGCTCCTAGGCTCTTATGCAGCTGCTAACGGGGCAAAGTGCCACAACCTCCTGTCCCCCAGCCAGTCCCAAGCCACTGGCCACATTGGCTCTTTTCCGTTAGTTCCAGCCAACAGCTGCGTATGGCTGGGGAAGAAGCTCAGCCACACGTGCTAATTAGGGAGGCCTCCCAAGGGCAGCAATTTCTATCATACGCTATTCACGCACCCAAAATTTCAATAGATCGTGTAAGATTTTTAGGATAACAACGTACCTGATAGTTAATAATACTTCTGAGACTGTTTAAGTGTGATTTGCCTTACAGCACAATGTATCTTGACACCTTTCCTCCTTCCTAACACTCATACTCCCCACTTCTGTCTCAGAATGTTTCTGTTTCCACTCTGGTTTTGTCATATAAAATAGGATAAAATTATGACATTTTTCTCAGTACTTGTCTTGACATGATCAAAAAAATGCTATCCTTAAAAAATAAAGAACAATATTACCATATGAAGGAAGAGGTGAGGGCAGGTAATGAAATATAATGAAGTGTTTTAAGCGAACCAATTACAAGTCCTATGAGGCTGCAGTCAAGAAATGAAAAATAATCTACAAAGTAAATTGTCTCACAAAACTAACAAGCACAGCTGGCCAGAGGATCCTGCACTTCTAAGTGATTTGAATTAAAGCAATCAAACGTCAAATGAAAACAAGACTAAGAATATAAAATGGGATGCAAAACTTGCTCAATCTGAGAGGCAAAGTAACTCGGGCACTCAGATAAACTTGTCTCTCATAGGAGATCTCTCATAGGAGAGCTAACGTGGTACTTGACAGCCAAGAAACTCCTTCCCAGGGCAGTGGCCCCGTAACACCATTCTTTCTGCTCTAATTTCTGATGCAATCAGACTGCCTGGAGCAAAGCAGAGCTTACAGAAGTGCTGGCTCTCAGAAGCGCAGAGCACTTCAAAGCTAAGGGGTGAAATCCTGGCCAGACTAAAGTCAATGGGAATTTTGCCACCAACTTCAGTGAGACCAGGATTTCACCCAGGGAGTTTAGCAAGTGACACTTTTCCACCAGCACGCTTAGCGTAGCGTCAGAGGAGTGTGCTGCGGCAAGCAGCAGAGGCAATGCAAATAGAGGGAGGGAGAGGGCTAAATGCCTGTGAAACTGAGCTAACATATATGAAAAAGTATATGAAGAAAGTATACAAAAACCCATCCAGGCTGAAAAAGCAAGAACAGCACAAAACTGGAAAGACATTGACAACAAATGCAAGGAAGGGGAGAGGAGAAAACTGAAGTACATTAAAAAAAAAACAACAGCAAGATCTGTAGTTTCTTTCTTGATAGTCTTTCACGAAGTAGTTCTCAAAACTGCATCTAAGTTTATTTATAGGGGATGTAAAAAAGATAGCTAAGGAAAGCAAGCCTACTTTCAACAAGAATAAATTCACTAGAGCTCTGCACACTCACCTAAAAAAAAATAAAAAGCTTTTAACAGCCAACAACCAAAAAAAGAAAAAGATTGAAAGCCAACAGTACTAGGTGTAGTTCTAACACACTGAGCAATGAATGGGAGTCTTCCTGTGAAAACTCTTCTCTGTGACTTCAATACACTGTCATCAGGGAGATTAACAAAGCACAGTTTTTCTCAGCATCCACCACTCACTAATGCATCAGAAGTACATTTATCAGGCAAGTAAGCTGACTCAAGAAATTCTACCTCCTGAATCTAATGCTTTCTTTGCAGCCTTTTCAGAGTTGGCAGTATAATACCTGCCTGAAGGTATGGAGATTCAGCATGAATACTTCCAAAGAATTGGATCTCATTTATGTGTTATACTAATAGTTGATCCATCCTAGAAAGTTCAAAGCCATTTACATCTCCCTTGGTATGATTTCCTCAAAGCACTATGGAAGACAGAACTGTCAGAAAGCCGATTCCTCATTTGACAGGCACATTAACAAAGATCACAGACCAAGACCCAATATCTAGTATGAAATAAATGCACCTAAGATAAATTTTCACTGTTCGCAAGACAAGCTACAAATAAATTCTGATTCCCAAAATATTACAAGAAAGACTGCACAGCTATGTTGGATGGATGTCAGACTATGCCAAAATTCACTGACAGAAACTGGTGCTGGCAGTGGCTGTGTCAACAGCTGAACTCTGTGATCTCCTGGCCAAAAATAAAAAGGCAGAGGAGGGGACACTAGGTGCCAGCTAAAACAGAGCGAAAAGGAAAGAAAATGCACTTCAGGAGAAATGGATCCATTACCAGAACACGTACATGTTTGGCATTTGATAGATGCAACAGAATGCAAATCAAATTCCAGAAATACCTCAGAAGGTTTTCGATCTTCATGCCTAGAACACGAAGTCCTCCGACGTCGAGATCTGGAATGCTGGGACCAGGTGGACAGACCTAGAATACAGAAACGATCAGTTGTGGACACTGCTGCCAGATCCCTACAAAAGCCTTGCCTCCCTCAGCACACCCAAGTAGGCCTACTGACTTAAGTAAGATTGCATGAGTAGGGTAAGCCAGAGAAGGCCTTGTCTGACAAACCTGGAAAAGACTTTCAAAATGAACTAGAAAATAGAGGCTGCTCAGTCTTCAGCTACTGTGATCATTTTTCTGTTTCGTTTCTAATTCTCTGCTGAGGTACAGACTGGCTGTGCTGCACCAACTGCCTTCCACTGAGCATTTGAACAAAACTATCTCCTAACATCCTTCCCCCTGAGCACCAATAATCCACTTTCTGCAGATTAATAGCTGACCAGGTTGTCTGTTGATAGCCTAAAATGTAAAATTTGAACCTCATGTACTGACGTCCTAAATACCTGCACTGGTTACACAGTTCTAACTAGAGCAAGCTTTTTCAAAATCGAGCAACCTGCCATACCAAATCAGTACAGCCACCAAAATAAGCTGCCATCTCTCTTCCTAAGGAAACCTCAGTGTGGTTGTATGATTTTTGTCTGCACAATTACTCATTACGTTCCGAACAAATTATACCTTTTTGCCTTGAAACTTTGTGACAGAGCCTCTGTCAGCTTTCACAAATATTTTAACAGGAGAAAAGGAAAAAGAGAAAGGAGGAAACTACACTCCACAGATGAGGCAGCGCTTTGACACCAAGCACACGATGCCTGTGCAAATCAACTCATTCTAATTCAATAGGATTTACAGGTATGGCAGGTATTTTCCACTGTCAGCCACACAGCAGTAACAAAAACAAACAAACAAACAAAACTGCCAATAAATCCTTCTCTGGTGGAGAGATGAAAGATGTACCGATATCTATTATGATGGGGAAGCTAGGGAGCTACACAGCAACCTCTGAAGGCTGAACACAGACTTTGCAACTCTGGGCATTAATTGCAGAGAAATAAAACAGAACCAATACAAAAGCCTGCCTACACCACTCATCTCTTCACTGCCTGTGCACACAGATGCTAGGAGTAAGCAGTGTAGTCTATAAGAGAAACATCTCACATCACCTAGCTGAAACCTCTTGGGGATCAGCAAGAGCTCTTCAAAAATACACTGCGCAGGATGGTCTATGTTCTCCATTAAAAACACAAAAGTAAGATTCAAAGTAAAGGAGCTATCCAAGACTTTCATTTGGAAGACACCACTAAGTCATCTTCGGAATTCATTACATTGCTTTAGTCTTCTCAGTTGGTAAAACATTAAGGAATCTGCCCCATTGCAAACCACTCCGGAACAGAGCAACAAACAACAGACATTACACAGAACATGCACAACAAACCTGGAGCAAGGTACACAGCAAACTGCTAAATAATTTATCTTCTGAGGTTAGAATATATTTTAAAAACAAAACAAAAAAGAAGAATAAGAATATTTCAAGTAAATTTCAGTATTTTAACATGAAAATTGATTTGAAAGTTGTTTTTTTTTATGAGTCATGGGTGTTTCGCCTAAGCTCCTCTGTTTGACAATTCTAATTTTCAATTTCCATAAAGAGAGAGATAGAGAAAGAGAGAGAGGAGTAGCCGACTACCATTTATTAACCTGTGTGGAAAAACAAATTCCTAAGAATTTCTAAGATCCTTTAATTACCATTCCATTACGATGTTCTGGAGAAAACTACAGAAAACCATGAGCAGTAGCGTAAATCCATAAATCCCTGCTTCTGAGGATCCTATCAGCCTGTACATAAATTCAGCAAGACCAGGAGGACTAAGTGAAATCAATCAAAATGTGTCAGAGAGATACAGCAAAAATTCACAACTGAAAACAACAGATTCTTCCTGTAATACAACAATTTAATTATTAACCTTTTCACATTCACACATGTGATTCCTTCCACCACCAGACTCAGCAGAGGACATACACCACATACTAATTAGCACAGATTACACCACACGGGTTAGCATTCTGGTTTTGTGGGTTCTGATGCTTTTCTCCATCTGCAGGACTAAAATCTGATTTTAGCAATAACTATCTGTCACCGAGGTATTCTGCTAGTTAGACCCCTGCACCAGCGAGTCATACACTTCAAAACTGATAATTCCGCTGTGGATCTGACTTACTGTTGAGCTTGGGAAAGAAAGCCCAATGCATATGAGCTACAGATTAAGAGTGACAGGCAGCATTGGCAAAGCGTTGTCTTGTTCTCAATTTGTGGGAGCACAGCTGGTGACTCTGGAAGCTTTGGTACAGCTGTTCCCAAGCAATGTACGCATCTGGCAAAATTAGAGCAAGAGCAGTAGGAGGTGCTTCTGGGTCTTTACCTGTGTGCTTTAATTCAGCTCTGGTGACAACATACGATAAACTGAAGGCAAGTAAACAAGCCTTTTCCGCCTTTGTTTTGTTTTGTTCCCCACCATGCAGGTACTGAGGTGGATTTCCAGCCATCTTTCATGGCATACAGAAGCTGCAAAGGTGAGAAGTAAAATAATCCTTACTGTACCTTCCATCTCCACTTCCTTCCTGTGCTGTCTGCAGATGCCACACATCAGAACAGAGCCTTAAATGTGTATTTCTTTAGGCCACCGAATTAATTAACCACCTAATGCAACATGAAGGGGCAAATTTTAACCACTTCTGAATTTCCCGGTTTTTCATTTTAAATTACCTTTTTTTATTATTTTTTATTTTTTTTTATTTTTTTTTAAAGGGCTACGTGAAAGCATACTATGTAAAATTTCCATATGTAAGGGACAACTCAAATGCAGCCAGCCTTCCTCAGGATATATTATAATGAGTATTTTTTCCATGTTAACTAGCTTCCTACACCAACTAAGGGAAGAAGTGTTTTTTACATAGGTCTGTAGTAACTGTTTTCTTAACATAAAACTAGTGAACGCACAGAACACATGGTATTTTAGTACATTACTGAAGAGACTGTTGTATTTTTCTAAGCAGTGTAAACTGACTGTACATAATACTATGAGGAAAAGGTGGAAAAAACTTCTCATGGGACTGAGATTTTGCTACTGGCTGAAATACGCAGTATAGCTAACAGGTGACCTTCGGCACGGGCTTCACTTCAATAGGGAAAACATTTACTCACTGAACAAACAGAACCCAGCTACATGGCACGCATTCACATATTCAAACCACCACCACTTAAACACAAAAGTGCAAGAAATTAATGGAGCCAGACAAATTATTGTAAAAATACCCAGCCCATAACAGTATTAAATTTAACTACTTATGAAAACTAAAAAGAGGAGCTTCAACTCTTCTTACATTAAACTTAATGGCAAAATATCACTGCTTTCCACTGTGCCAAGACCATGTCACTGAGCTGCCCAAAGCTGCTGTCATTAATAAGCAACGGACCAACTGAGTACATCAATAAAAGAGCAGGAGGAAAATGAAGGATGTGATTTGTCTTTTAAGCATTCTGTCCATATTTTGATACTTAATCCAGAAGAGGGACCTCACTGAAAGGAAAAGTTAACAGGCAATTGCAGCTACTTCAGTGATTAATGATCTGATTTTTGTGTCTAAGTACATGAAATACGAACCACTCCTGGATTATGTGGAAAGAAGAATCTGCTATGGTCAAAACACAGGGTTCAAAATAGTTCTTCTGTACTGTAAAAGCACATGAACCTAACAGAGTATTTTAGAAAGATTCCAGACGCTTTTCAACAAGATTACTCCTTCCAGTAAGCAGCCAATTCAACAGTTTCCTGCATACTAGCTATAGTCTAAAACTAAATTAGGATCACCAAGACTATAAAAAATGCTAAGGCTCAAGACAGAGTTAAACCTAGTTTTAATAAAATAACCGAAGTCTGAATCCCTGGGATTCTGAAGATGTAAAACCTTGTAAGGTAACATTAAACCTCATGGGAAAAATGAGTCCTACAGCAGGCGGAAGATAAATGAGTTGTTGGAGAGCCCACACCACCAAAAGCTGTGTGAGTAACACTGAATATGAAAAACGTTAAACTCCAAAGCACAGAGCTAAATAAACACATCTAGAATGTGCGATGCTATCAGCATTGGAAACCAAACACAACAGGTACCTTAGTAAGTGCCTATCCTTTTACACAGTTCCGAAAGGTAAGGATGAACATAGTAGCCTAGCTAGTGTCATTGCTCCACACCAAGACCATCCTGTTTCTTTCAATTAAGATCGTTCTGGATGGCCTACGTGCTCATATCCCTTTTTAAAGGTTTTCATCACTGAGAGCAAAGAGATGAGAATCATACTCCTAAGTGCTGCTCAGTTTTGCCTTCACTTTTATTCACTCGAAGACAAAAAAAAATTGCAAATATAAAAACACAAATGACTAATGAGATACAATTCACAGCAAGAGAGGCAAAGCTCCAACATAGTCCCACTGCTGCAAAGAACACTTTTAAGCCACAACCAGGAAAACTTTCTATTCACCAAGGGTATTACATATACACCTTACACTATAAAACCTGTGTTTTTATAATACCACTACAGGGTTTATAAAACACACACACCCTATGATCATAAAAGAAAACAATCAAGGGGTATGAATTCTATTTCAGTACTTCTGAAGAGCGCACACTTCCCAGAAGGGAAACAAAACAAACAAAAAATCAATTCCAACTGTATCAATATGTTAAATGATCTGTCAAAAACATGTTTTGATTCCGAAAAGGCCCATCAAAAAAGAAAACTCCTTGGGACCAATAAAACAATTCTAGCCCTCAGGGAATTCTACCCCACAGCTAATACACTTCTCAGCACGAGCAGAAAAGGCTCAGCTATTATGTATCATGCACAAGGCTGTTGTAAAGCCACCTGCAAGGCACCCGGCTGCGTCCCCGGAGAATTACCTGCTGCTACAGCCTCTGCACACTTCAAAGCCTCGGATCAGTGGGCGTCTGAAAGCTTCTCCCACTGTAAACACACTCCTGCTACACCATTACACCAGGCAGCACAACAGACCAAAACATCTCTGACGTGGATATATGTCTGGCTGTCTCTTCTGCTTAACGCTGGCATTTCCAGATGCCTATACTCTTCTCTTCCTCAGCTCAGAGACAAAGTAGGTGCTGCTGCCAACGCTGTCAGACAGATCTGCAGCCCGAAGAGAAAATAGAGATGCTCGGAGTCTCCCCGTTTAAAGCCTGGCTCACAGCTCTTTAAAGTAAGGATTCACATCATTTAGACATAACTCCACGTGTCCAGACCCACGTTCTAGCACAAAGAAAACAGAAACAGACTGATGGCAGTTTTCCTGTATATTACATATAGAAAGTGCTGTCTCTGCAGAAGTCTTGGGGCCTCATCGTCAAGAAAGAAGAACGTATGGGAACACAGCCCACAACATTTCATGCAGCCTATGTCTTCTTCTCATGTTTCTCTTACTGGAGGATTTGCCCATCTATCTTCCTTATCTCTATACAGTAGCGTACTATTATGCAATAATCTAATTTGGATCAAAACAGAAAAAGCACCTGCCTTTTATCTCATCAATCCTGACGCTACTCAAAAATTAGCGTTATTTGACAACCACCCAACTGCAGCTGCCGACCTATGCATGGATCCATACGATCTCTGCCGTGCTTTACAGCAGCACTGCTCACTTGACACATACAACGAACAGCCTTTGCAGCATCCTGCCCCAGCAGTTCAATACATGTTCCTCCCATCATTGCTCTTCTCAGTAGTTTCTTCTCATTTGAGTTTTATAATCTCCAAGAACACAGACGGGACCACACAGAGACACACCTCACACTTCCATCAGTCAGGAATTACTTTTTTAAAAACACAAGGCAAAGTGCCACTCTAACTCCCTAACGCAAAACTCCGGTTTGATGATTCCTGTTACAGTGTTGTTTTACCCTAACTACGTATGGAGTTTTATCTCAGGTTTTACTACGGATTATCATGGTCTATTTCAGCATCTCCTAAGGTCGTGTTCATAGGCTGATGCCATTATGTTGTTACGCCTGACGATTCAGGTGGAGTTGGGTACACTCAGAATTAGCAGTCCTGTACAGAAACACTCTTCTCCAAAAGTGATGATTATGTGATGCCCCTTCCCCATCTGCAATGGCCTATAAGCACAGCTAAGTCTTCCAAATTGCTCTGAAGGAGTGCCCAGAAGTGTAACTTCACCAAAAATCACCCTGCCACAGCGAGCCTAGCCTTTAACTAAGACACAGGTTGTGACCATTTGTCACCACTCCAAATGTCACAGCCCTTTCTCAAAAGCACAGCAGCGACCACTGAACTTGCTGCTCTGTCCAAATCCGAGCACTACCACTACGTTACAGCCGTTCCTTAAACACCCTCCTCATCCACAACCCATTCAACTGAAAAACAAGGGATGTTGTGTTCACTTTCTTTTCGTGAAGTGCTGCACAGCATTTCATGCTCTGCTAAGTAATTGCCACCTTTCAAGCCAGCAGTGACCACAATTCTGTGGTAAAAATTACGTACACAGCTAAGGTTATGTACTCAGCAACTCCTGCACGGCACTTGGGGATCCATCTCAAACACAACAGGAGTCCAGTGGGATGAAAAGCCCTTTCTAAGATCTCTGTCATTCAGTCAAAGCAATGGATATTGGCAAGATGTTTACACTTAAAGTAACATTTGTTTAGCAAAGATAGACTAGGGGGCCATCTAAATTACAAAACTTCTGCTATCTGTAAGTATTAAATCTTTCATTTCTTAGAAGTGATGTGAAACGTTGTCAAGCCTAGAAATATTTTTCATCTGAAAGCCTCTTCAGTTTTTCTTTCAGACACTCTGCATTTAGAAGTATGATGAATTGATAAACCCTCCAAGAATAAAAACAAAAGGCAGCGCGGGAGCAAGCAAAGCAAAAAATCATGCTGAATTCCTTGCTCATGGAAAAGAGGAACCAAACTCCCACTGACATCAAGGTGGGCCAGGATTTCACCCAAGCTCCCTATAATTCAACTGCCTGAATTTCAAATCTCATCTCAAACGTGATCCATCCAAGTGTCCCAGCAGTCTGTGCAGAAGGGATGCCCTGAAATTATAAATGGAAACTACAACGCTGGACAACTTGATCACACCAGGAAACAAAGCAAAATGGATTATTCAGCACAAACCACATTTGAGGATTTACAGACAAATGAGGCTAAAATGTCAGGTCAAACACTGAGAAGGGAAAACAAAACAGTTTCAGTATCTAACACTTAATTAGAATAAGACCTGGAACCATAAAGAGGAGGAGCTTTTGAAATGGAGAAGCAAGCTAAAATACAAAGCAACAGAAATTACTTTAAAAATATCAAAGCCCTGACCAGCCACGCAGATAATAAGGACATAATTGAGTTTGAGGTAAACATTACTAATTTACTTAATACAGGTTTTGAAGAAGATGTGTACATCATCAGGCTTTTATGATGGGCCTGGCTAATATTAACGTCTATTATAGTTGCTGTAATACATTATCTGGAAAGGGATGGAAACTAGCAAGCTGTCTGTAGTCAAAAAAGAAAAAAAAGGACTATTTTGAGCTGCCAATAATCTTAAAACCTTCACCAAGCCCCTCCCAATCCCATTCCTCTGTATTTAGACAAAAGTTCAAAATCCAGAACTATGCCTGCAGCCATTTTTTGTTCAATTATATTTCATGGATAAAATGTTCAAAAGTGACCTATAATTTCAGAAAACGAAATCTCGGAGAACACACTGAGATATCCAGGGCCTGACTGCAGAACTGAGGTGCACAACTTTAACTGACACCTTTTGCTCACTGCTCCAGTTGTGCTATTTTGGTCTCAGGTCTAAATGTAGATGTAGAAGTCTGCTTTTAAGGGGACACAGCTCAATGATTTGCAGTAGTTAGGTTGAAGGACATAAGCTAAACACGTTGGAGGACTTGGAGACTGCATTTTGCATTGGAAAGAATCAAGTCAGAGGACAAAAAAGAAGTGATGAGAAAAGCAAGGGTGCTGTCTTTAAGCTGCAAGACTTTTAGAATGCTGTAAATAACATAAACCTATCCACACTGAAATACCTTACATAAGAAAATGCTCCAAGACCGTAACCATGTTGGTTAAGCTTCCCTCTGGTTTGATTTATTTCACTCCTAAATACTAACAATTCACCCTTCTTTCATATGACAAAAATAGAGCATTTTTTCTTCCTCTGAAAAACTACAGATATGCTTAAATCTTCAGTATAATATATTTTTAGTGCCTGCGGGTTGAAGTTTGTTTTCTTGTAGGTACAAGGAACCTGATTCAGTACAGTGACGTAGTGGAAAAAGAGCTCTGTATGTTTACTTTCTTTTGTAGATAAATTCCATTATTAGTAGTATAGTTACTATTGCCTTATAAATATTCAGGTTCCTGAGTTCAACAAAATAAAATGTGTATTTCTGCATGTCAAAGCATCTTCCAGGTGGCACTAGTCTACCCCAAACAAGCATCATCATTCAGGCTGCTACAACAACACATAACCTGTGATGCTCGTGATGAATCCAAGATGCCTGATCACACAGTCTACTAGGGCACTGTGTGAAAACTCAACTTCAGAACTGAAGAAATCCAACTGCTGGAGGTCCCAATCCTTACCTTGCAAGATGAGGGAGAGCAGTGCTGAACTTTAAGCCAAAAGACAATCGAGTTCAGTGTGACAGGAACGAAAGAAGCAAACTGGAGGGTCAAGAGGTGCTACTGACTGAAGGGAAGCACATGTCTGGCAACAGGACTCCAACTAAGTGTTGATTAAAGTTGCAACTTCTCAATTTGAAGGCGGCTGTTTGAAGTGCTCTGAATAGCCTATTTAACTGTTTTATTTCTCTGCAATCTCTGAGAAAGAAAAACAGCTAGCAGGAAAGTTACGGCTTCAAAAAAGGAGCCCAAAATTTCAGAGAAATTTTTGCCTTTGATTTTTTTTTTTAGGCAACAAAATTTGCTTACCTTCCATTGCACTAGCATCAGTACAGTGAATTAGAGATACTACTGACAGAGTAGCAATGGATCTCTACACAGAAATTAACTTAGTCAGATTAACCAGTAATTCCACTGAAGACAAGAAAAAATAAAATGAAAGTAAAATCTGTAAGACAAGAGCCTAAAACATGAGAAGTGGAAGGAAAGGGCCTGCATGTGAGAAATTGTTCTCATGGAAGTGTGAAAGCCAAAAAGCCTTGGAGAAGCTGACTCTACAGTAAGTATTATCTTCTGATAACATTTCTTCTGATTGCTAACTTTTACCTTTATCAATATGTAAGTAGTAACAGAATGAATATATATGCAGGAACCTGTATCTGAATTTGCCCACCAATTTCACAGTAAAAGGGCAAACAACAGAATCAGGACAAGAAAAAAAGAAAAAAGTGTAATGAAAGGGAAGTGGTATATGTTTCAAACAATACTTGAAAACACTTTTAAAATGTCACTGACTTTTGCCATGCAATTTATTCAACAGAAAGTTATTCATATTCATGAGGCTTTAAATTAGAGATATCATAAAAGGCCAAGTACTTTTTTTTCTTATCTCATTTTCTTAGATCTTGAACTACGGAACAGATGAAAATAAAGGTTTTTAGAAAACATAACTCTCTATGTGTCAACAGCTCTATTCCAGACAGTCACATATCAAATGATATTACAAACAAGTATTATAATCAGTAACAGATCAGTCAACTATATTTATTTCAGAATTTCAACTCCAAGATTATCTGCTTCATATTGTATTTGGAAAAGCCTGAAACACAGGGCACACGAAGGGATCAAAGAGAAAGAAAAAAAAAAAGGAGAGTGAAAATAACTATTATTAGCAAAATAAGACACTATTACAAAAACCTGTTAGAGAGGGAATGAGAAAATGGTAGCGCAAAATTCTAATGAATAACATCGTATTTGCTGCTACTTGTCTATTTCACAAGTAGAAACACAGCTTTGTTTTGGAGTACACTTCCCCTTTGAGGAAATACACCAATTTAAATTCTTATCACCCCAAGTAAATAGTCTAACCAAGAAAAAACACGGTAGGTTTTTGTTCTTCTGTGTGTTGTTTTCTCTTTTTTCCCCCAAATTTCCCAACTGCAGGCAGTTCTCCAAATCCAGGCCAAGTCCTACACATCTTTGATAGTTTTTATTCAATCCTTCTTTGGATGAACTCCTAATCAGCTTGCTAGTTTTCACCTCTGCCAATCCTTTTACCACTCCTTCATTTCAGCTACGGTTTGCCTAAGGTTAGCTTAGGGTGCAGATCTGGCTGTAAGAGCCACCTGAGCAGACTCCCACGCAGCACAGATGCTCCTCAGAAATGCATACAGGTGAAGCAGT
This sequence comes from Aythya fuligula, assembly GCF_009819795.1. NCBI lineage: Eukaryota > Metazoa > Chordata > Aves > Anseriformes > Anatidae > Aythya > Aythya fuligula. The sequence goes on from NC_045562.1 coordinate 40,979,232, forward strand.
CACCTGTGCAGGGCCACGTTCCTTTAGGTACTTTTGAAGGATTTGCTAGAAGATCTCCCCAGTCATCTCCTGTAACATTTCAGACCGAAGTCTCACAAGAGACTTCAGAATTTGAAGATGTGCCACTACATTGGTCAAATTAAAGCTGAAAATATCTCTGACACCTGACTAGGCTGCTCTGTTGTCAATTACAATTAACTTGCTTGTTTGGGTAGATAAAACACCGTGGTACATTCCCCAATCTGCCATTTTATCTCTTCTTCCCCCTCCCCCCCCTTTTTTTTTTTTAAAAATAAAGTTTATTAATCCCTGGAACCCAAACACAAGAGAGAGATCACACAAAGCTCAGTGTTAGTTACATCAGTACAGTAACAGTTAAAAATGTGTATGCGAATCAGTGATGCACTCAATTCAAGTTGTTCAAAGTTATTTCTCAATTCAAGTAAAATAATCTTCAAATAAAAATAAATAAATAAATAACTAAATAAATAAATAATGGTTTTTACAGATCTGCAATAATTTCTGCTGAAGTCTGAAGCAATGTACCGTTCCATTACATAGAAGGGTCTGAGAACACCAGCGCAAAATTTAAAATCCTCACACAAACTTGTATGAAATACTGAGCTGAGGACAATGTTAGCAGATGTCTCCATCCAAGTTCTGTCCTTCTAATGATGAATTATGCTGCTTGCAACTGAAGATGTAAAGAGAGAAAAAGAAGACCAACTTCTCCTGTTTTATCTTATTAATTAACACTGTGAAGTCAATACAGTGGAGAGGGGATCCTGCACCTACCATCCACCTGTGCTCACAACAACAGAACTCAAAACTGGTTCTTCAAATACACATTTCCACCAGTCCAACCAATTCGCAAAGTGCCTCTATCACATAAAACACTGCATTAAAATGTGTTTTCAAACTCATAACCTACTGCACTCTACAACAAAGGAGCACTTACTGCCATTGTCGTCAGACTCCTCACTGCTGCTAGGAAGCCGACGTCGTTTCATGATCTCCACGGGAAACAGCAGGCAGCCTGCAAAGCAATGAGACAGCACTTAACCCAAGATAATAATACACAGTCATCAAGTTGTGTTTCTGATGGCACTCGAGGATTTACAGCACACAAAGGAAAACAAACAACTTTAAACAGCATCTGAAATACGAACAGTGAGTACCTCAAGGCTGCTTAATTAGGCAGTTATCATACAAACAGGTGAACAAAACTGGAGGGTGTCATGAAAATCCCACCGACACTTTCACCTTAAAACAAAAGCATATTTTGTTCTCAGAAGTCTTACAATCACTAAATATCTGCAGTAAATGAGCTTAACTATTCTACCCATTCTGACATTAGATTTGCAATACAATAACATTTTTACTGCTTCTGTAAATATTTACTTTGGCTAATATGCTTTTGGAACAATTTTATTCCTGTGTAAAGTGCCAGATTTACAAAATCAAAGATTAAAGTCTTCCATTTGCATTAAAAAAAAAAAAAAAGAAACATCAGCAGTAGCAAGCCAAGCTTTCCCAGATTAACTAGACATGCATCATCTATGCCCTAGAAGGCAGCACCTTTAATGTAAAACAGTTACTTCTTCCTGCAGGCACATTTCCACTGGCCTGCCTAAACACTTAACTGCTTTTCAGGAATCAGACCAACACTTGATTACACAGAAGCTCCTCCAAGCTGCCAGTGCTGATGAATTCTAGCAATATTGAGTTCAACTGCACACGAACCAGTGATGTAAAGGCAAAAAGTCCCTTATCTTTTTATTGGCTATTCACAGGGTGTTGCTATTTCTGCATGTATTCTTTGTGAAATGAAACTAAATGCAGGAAAAAATAAGGTAGCTGTAAATAGCTAGTCAGCATTTATACATAAAAACGTACTGAAAAAAAAGTGTGAGTTGAAGAGCAGAAAAACCATTACAAGACAAGCGCAAAAAGGCACATCCACTCCAAGTTAAACTGACAAGGACTCTGGATAGCACATCAAACGTCCCCAGTCTTTGCCGACCACTTATCAATCATGCTATCAATAAGGCCTGGGTGTTCTGCTAGCAGCAAAGTCCTACTACGTGCCTTCAGCGTGCAGATTTGAAATCAAGTGCCAAAATACCTTTGCTTCTAGGTGGGTGCAGAAAATCTAACCTCCTCTTTTTCGTGTGAGCTGGGATTTCCCAGAAACCTTTCAGCAAAAATCTTTTCATTGACCCCTTCAGTAAGCTGTTAACTGCTTCTACTATGTTCAATGAGAGCATGACTCACGGTAGTAAACTTGACAAGAACGCTTTCAACTTTAAGAGTAATTCCCAAAGTGATAAGAAAAGCCTAATCAAAGTCTGACTCTATTTCCAAAAATGAAAATCTTCTCTTCAAAAAGCAATCCATGTAAAAATAAGCATCCTGGAGATGATAAAATGAACTTTCTGTCTCAAAGGAGAGCATAAGCAACTGAACCTGAGACTGTTTTTCACTTCCAGAGAACTCTAGTGTGTTTTAAGAGCCCGAGTATTGCAAGATTCCCTCCTTTCTGACATTATCCACACAAACTGGAGGAGGGAGAACGTCTCTCACACACACTGTCTTTCCAGAGTAGGATTTACTACGGCTGCCACTGACACATGTACCAGTTTTGGGCCGCAAACTTTGCTCGCTAAAGGTACACTGAACGGTTCATTTCACAAAGACCTGCTGTTGTCATTTCATGGAAGATCAGATATAATTTCTGATGCTGGAGAATAAGGAATCAGAAAAGGCCACCTCTCACAATGCAGAAAGAATTCTCTCTACGAGAACAGATTTGACGTGGACCGGGACTTTCTGTGCATGACAGACAGAAATGTTGCCAATTAAACACACACACACCACCAGCCCAGACCATCAAAATCACCTGAATACAGTTCTGGTATACATGTAAGTGTGCTAGTTCCAGAGACTTTTCCAGTTTCATGTGGTCACTTATAAAAGACAAAACGAAACAAAAAGAAAAAAAAAAAAAAAAAAACCTTCATATCCAAAACAGGCTAAGACAGAACTGAAAAACAGACCGGTAGCTGTTATAAGGCCAAAACCCAGGGGTAAGTACCTGTTCCTTAAGATACTTTTTCCAGTAGTTCACATTACTTTTCCCATAACCAAAATAAATATTAGTATTTGCTTTGTTCAGTACTGAAGAGCACACCCACTCAGTGTGAAAATACCTCCTAAAAACAAACTAAAGACAATACGGAAGAAAATAAAGAAAAATGAAGTTATTTCAGAAACACAGCTTGTATATTCCTGGTCAAAATCCTCACTTCTTGGTTCATTCCCACATGGTCTGAAAAGTATTACACACCCTAAAGCAAGATTACATCGCTTATATACACTGAGACACACTCATAAGCTTGAGATGAACAAGGAAATTTGAAATTCTGCCCTTCTGCATCTTTTCAGACAAGTGTATTTTGAGTCCACCTTCTCCTAACCATACTTCTGCAAATCCATAAAATAAAGGAAAGGCCAGAAGCCTCTCTTTTGCACCACGTATCTTAATAAATAAATAAATAAAATAATAAAACACTTCTTTTTTATTGTTGTTTAAAGGAGAGAATGGTATTGACCCCTGCCATTTGAAGCTCAGCTAGTCAGCCTCCCACAGCTCCAGGAAGCAAGGGAAGCCAGAAGCGCAGCTACTTCCCCGAAGTACAGAACATCAGCTACAGCAGTTAACTTACCTGCCTGCTCTAGTCAGGTTGCTGAAGTTGGCCACACCAAAAAGCCTGTCCCCTCAAAAATAACACTAACGGAACTACACGATCCAGTGGAGCTTATGTGATATTCTTTTACAGATGCACACGAACCAGGAGTTGTGATGCAGAGATCTCGTGTTCCCTTTGAACCTGAGTTTACAGGGAGATAAATCGCCAAGTGGCACTTGGCTGCTTGGAGCAAGCATCAAACCTCATACACCTAACCCCTTAAAAGTTTTGTTACTACAAGTGATAAGCAGCCTTTTTGACTTCTAAACTAATTTTAAAGCATTCCTTTTAAACAACACACACCAGATGTTCACACCTGAAGTTCAGACTGTATGTTAAAAAGGTAACACTGGAATAGCCCATACAAATTAAAGCCACACAGCCCGAAATGCTGCCGCTCGTAAGGGTACCACAGTGCCTCTGCCCCAAAGGCCACTGGTTTCTGTTAGTTAGCAGTGACCTCCGAGTCACACGAGGACTGCATTAAAAATAAACATGGATTACTGACGGTGGCGGCTAGGTGCAGACCTTCCCTGTTCAACCACACACACACGGCTTCTGCCAGCGTGTTGAGAAGTTACTGGGAATTCAAGCAACTTTTTTCTAACCTTGAAAAGAAGAACTATAGTAACTTTTTCTTCACGGGACATCTGTAACTAAAACCAAGATCTTTTTATACTGAAAAAGGCAGAATGGGAAATCTGACAAACTTTTCAGTAAACTGCCAATTTCATTCCCTTTCCTTTCCTAATCTGGGACTTGTGTGCTACTTCTCTTTGAAATTCTCACCCTTGACAGTCATGAACCTGCTGGTGTTTTTCACCTGCCTATATTCTGACATACACTTAATATACTCTGGTGTAAATATAGTGCACCTGATTCACCTCTGATCTCAATAAAACATAATCTGAAGCAAAAGGTCAGCCACCTCCAACAGGTCAGAAGTAAAGGTGACTCCTCGCGGCTGACTGTAGCACACTGGGTTTAACAGCACAAACTGGCTATGATTGTTATGCGTGCAAGTGGAGAGAATTCACATTGTGAGCAGGATCACATAAAAAGGGTGAACCATTTAAGCCAAGCCTTAGACTCATTCCAATAAAAACTATGCAACGCAGCCTGTGACACTTGCAGGACAGGAAGGGGCCACCCAGGCTATTGAGCTCAATTCCCCAAAATTGAACACAACTGCATAACTGCTGTTTAGCCCAGGAGTTTCCACCAAACATTCGCTCCATCCACACATGCCGCAGAACCGCTTCCCAAGCCCCTTCTCAAAACGAACACTTCTCTGAGGTGAGCATGCACCTCTGAGCGCTGCATCTTCCATCACTAACACGTCCGTCGCTGCTTCTCCCAAACCCCCACACCAGCACCAACAGGGCACGTGCCCACGCAGAGTCCACCTGCAGAGTAAGCTGCAATGCAGCTCAGCAGCCCTGCCCTAGCACAGGCTGCTGCACCACCCAAACCACACAGTCCCCAAGTTTTCAGTCACACACGTGAATTCCCAGTAACCTGGCAATTCCAGTGGGACGAGCAGAGTTGTTTCATTTAAATAAGCAGACGCTGACTGCCATTCCAAATAACAGAGAAGCCCTCAGATGGAGCCCTCAGGTAAGTATTTTTGCTCTGATTCTACCTCTTCCTCTAACAGAGGCACGAGGGAGAGCTCCCAGCACAGCTTGTGACAGCGCTCGCACAGGGCAAAATTTGGATCTGCCTAAGAGGCCAGTTCTAATACAGCTGAGAGCCTTACTAACTTCTGTGTAATGTTTCAGTTTCATCTCCTGGAAAGATCATTCTTTCTTCCCTTTAAAACCATCCTTCCAGAGACCAGGCAATTGAGCAGAGCAACACCCAGCACGCTAGCAGTTATTTCTACTGAGAACTCCGCTGTACTATTTATCCATTTACTGGGGGGGGAAGTGGACTCTGGCAAATGCCAGCCTTCAAACACAGCTTTACAGAAACAGCTGCGATTCTGCTGTCTGTGTTACTACATCTCCGAGGGGGAACAGAGCATCTAAGAGCGCTTCACACCATCACACCACAGCAATAAATGATGCAGATGAGGCAGAGGCTGTGACTTTTTAGACACTGAGCACCCCTAGATGAGCCGGCACAGCAGGGCTGCACTGGTGAGGCTGGCACAGCTTGCAATGGGCTCTGCTGCACCGCCCCGGCAGCTGAAGGCACGATGCTCCCCAGAGACATGGCACCAGTGGCTTTATCCATCCTTGTTCATCACACCAGCTCAGAGAGCCGAGCTCTGGGCTTTACCCATTGACTGGGTGAACACTTTGAGCATACAAAGCTAACTCTGGACTTAGAGGTGAAATTGCTACTCAGCTCATGTTTAAGACAAGATTACAATGCCTGAAATGCTTCCTCTGGCTACTGTATTTCAGAGAGAGCAATAAACCATTTTCAAGATGCCTGTAAAATGCTGCACAAATGAAATGAGTAGATGATAATCCAAAATCAATATCAGCCCACAAAGTAACATTTGGATTTACATACCCCTGTGGTGGTGAGCCACAAACATCTAACTCTACACAAATAACCAGGCGGACAGGCACTTCTGCCCACCTCCCAGCCATGGCTGGGAGTGCAGCGGGTTAGAGTCAGTGGCATGACCCAGTGCAGCAATGCGTTACCAGCACGCACTCCTCATTTCCTACCTCAGCCAGAGATTGATTTAGAAGAACCAACAAGCAACAGAAGCTACGCTGGACGACAATACCAAAATCTTTCCATTTTTCCACCATCACTGAAGTATGGGGATTGCACACATACAAACAAAAGCTGAATCCTTTTCCCTAGCTTCCTGGGAAAAATCCAGACATTATCCCATATAAAATTGCAGATGCACATCCACACATATATACACCCATGTACTGCATATATATACATACACACACACACACACATTTGCATGCAAGACACCACAGAACTTTTTATGCTGCTACTGAGCAAGCATGGACAACACAGACTTCTGTCCCTCAGTTTGACCTCCAGTAGATATATGGTCAAAGAGAAAGATGCGAAGCGTGTCAAAGTCTTTGTCATGCCAGTAATGAAACAGAATCAGACTTTTTAAAATAACTATGTTTGAAAAAGTCTCCTTCTGCAGGTCAAAGATGTTATTCAGCACAATTCTTACCAGAGTATCTTTAAGGGCTGTATAAACATCCGGGTAGAAGGAGTTTGTAATTCAAACTCTGACAGACAATTAACTGTAGCCATGTTAATGGGTGTCACTATAATAAACTACACTGAACAGCTGCAGAGACAGAATGGGAAGAAAGCAGAATTATGACAGATGTACACCCTGAAGACAAACTGAAAAACTGGCTTTTCCTGCAAGTAACCCACTAACTGCAATGACACTAATTACCTCCAGTACACAAGAGATCACTTCAGAATGGTTATTGTACACAGGGAAGCATAACATGGCCTTAATCATATGGACAGTAGATGAAGACACTAGGTTTCTGCTACAGTTCTCTCCTAAATAGCTGGTTTATGGTAACACCTCAGTCTTCATCGACTGACACATGAGACAGGGAGAGAAAAAAACTTTTTCATCTATGCCTACAAGAAAAAAACAGAGCTACACCAAAAATAAGATACACTATTGAACTCCACCTACAACTTCTTAATTCCTTTTCAGCACCAATAAAAGCTTTGATAGCAACAGTTTGTAGTCACAAAGAAGAGTTCGTGTTCCCAACTTACATGAAATACTCCTGCACTATGTAGCACAGGTCATGGCACAAAAAGCCACAGACCTTACATTTAGAGACGAAGCCTCAAGCCTTGCAAAGCAAGAGAAGTACATTTTAAGGCCAGAAGTGTTCTCCACAAGGTCTATTTCTACTAATTTCAGCACACCTATTCAAAACATATCAAGGAAAGGCAGAAGCACAAGGTGGATGTGTTGGCGCAAGATGTTTCAAAGATGCACGTGCTCATTTAGGCACCTGTGCAAAGCCAGCTCATAACCTGACCTCAAGACGTGGCCAGGGGCAGCTTATTCCCAAACTTTGCTGGTGAATGTGACTACTGGAAGCCTTGAGAAGCAGGCTCTGTGGATGAATGCAACCCACCCCCCACCCACCAGTTTGTCTTTTCCACCTAGAAAAAGCTGGCAGCTTGGACAACTCCAGCTGAAAACAGCAGCGCCAAGAAGCAGGGCTAACCACAGGGAGAAAGCATTAGAGGAAACACTGCAAGTTTTTTTATTCTGTGAATTGGGAATGAAACCAGAGAAGCTAGAAGGGAAATCTGCAGCTGTGAGGGGAAAGGGGGGTTTATTATTATTATTTTATTTTAAACATATGTATTACACAGAGCTCAAACACAGGAGTGAATGGTATCTGCAGCCAGAGGGAAAATCCTACCACTAAAACGTACAACCCTCGCTGTTTCAACAATATCCCGCTGAGTGTGAGAAACCTCTCGAAATAGAAGCATAACAAGCGTATTTTGGCGTAACTCGGAGGAAGGCTTCAGCTTTGCAAGCGTGGGCAGCCTCTGATTCCCCCGGCAGACAGCGCCCGCTTCCAAAGGCGATTATTCCCCATCGCGGTACAACCTTCCTGTGAGGAGCAGCAAACGGGACTGCCGCGGTACAATTAAGATGTCCCCGGAACGCGTTGCTGAGCGGCAGCCCGGCCACCGGGCGCTTGAGGGCTGCCGGGGCTGAGGACGGCGCCGGCCGCCAGGTCAACCCGCTCAGCCCGCGGGCACGCCCCGGGGCGCAGCTGCCCGGGGGCCGCCTCAGCACGGGCCGCGCGCCGGCCGTTAACGGCCGCGCCCCGCGCTCCTCGCGCCACCGCCGGCTCCAGCGGGGAGAGGCGGCGGCGGCCCCGGGCTCCGCCTCCCGCCGGGGCAGCGGCCCCGCCCCCGCCGCCCGCTCCCATTCGCGACGGCCCGGCCCGGCCCCCCCCCCCCCCCCCCCCCCCTCCTCCTGCCGCCGCCGGCTCCCTCCGCCGCTCCTCCCCGCCGCCGGCCGCCACCAATCGGCTGGGCGCCGGCTGCAAATCAAACTTGGTGCCCCCGGCCCCGCGCCCTCTCCCCCGCAGCCCCGGCGCTGCCGAGCGCGGCCGAGGCGCCTTCCCCTCCTCCCCGCGGCGGGGGGGGGCCGGGACGGCGGCACGGCGGCGGCTCGGGCTCCCTCTCCGTGCCCGTCTCTCCTCCCACTCCCAGACAGTTCTGGAAACTGTGTATCACCTCTTGTCACAGGGAGGCAGCCAGCAGGCGGTGCAAACAAACAAACACGCTGCGCCTCCGCCCTCCCCGAAATAACGACAGCCCCGCGACGGAGCGGCAGCGAACTGGCGGGCGCCGAGGGGCAGGGAAATAAAAAATAAGTAATAAATAAATTAATTAATAATAATTAAAAAAAAAAAAGAGAGAGAGAGAGCCCCGCGAGCATCCCCTGCGCGGGCAAGGCGCGGCTTTGTCTCCTCGGGGCGAGGGGAGCAAGCGCCGGAGCTGCCCCGCCAAGTTGGTGCGCTGCTGCCCGCCGCTGCCCGCTGCTGCCCGCCGGGACCCGTCCGGGGTGTCCGAGCCGCCCCCGGCACCCCGCGCACGTGGGTGCGTGCCCGGCGCCTGCACCTGCTGCCCGCTGCCCCGGCGGGGCTGGGACCCGCACGCGTGCGGCCACCTGCCACCTGCGCCCCGCCGGGCGGCTCGCGCTGCGTTCCAGCCCCGCGGGGTTTCTGCGCTCCCGAGGCGCTTTCCCTCGCTTCGCCCGAGCGCAGCCCGGCAGCGCGGCCGGGGGGCAGCCCCGGCGCCGAGCCGCAGCCGCCTCGGGCCCCCGCGCTCGCTGCTGCGGGACGCGCGGGCGCCGCGCTGCCAGGCGCTGCCGGCGGCTCCCCCGCCCCTCGCCGGGCGCCGCTGCCATCCGCCCGCCGAGCGGCTCGGGCGCTCCCCGCCGCCCGCGGGGGGCCGCGCACGCCGGCGCCCCGAGGCTTCCCCCGGCGCCCCCGCAGCGCCGCCCGCCCCGCGGCCGGCGGCCCGGCAGCCCCCCTCCGGCCGCCCCCTCCCGGCTCGCAGCGCCCCGGCCCGGCACAAGTTGGTGGTGGGATAGCGGAGCCGCCGCTCGGCCGCCTCCCTCCCCTCGCCCCGCGCCGCGCCGCGCCGAGCCGCGCGGCTCTTGGCGCCATGTTAATGACGTACTCGCTTATTTCCACTAGGCAGCGACCTTCGGCACCGAGCTGCTCTCCCGCCGCCTGCGGAGCGGCGAGGAAAAAGCCATCAAAGATGGCTGAGCCGGCGGCTCCCCCGGCTGGCGCGGGGCGGCGGGCACGGTTACCTGCTGGCGGCGGCGGCGGCGGGGCGGCGGCGCTGAGGGCGGCTGGCGCGGCGCGGCCGGGCTCCCCCTGCGCGGAGGGCTCGGGGCCGCCTCATGAGTTCGGCGCGGCGCCGGCAGCGGGCGCGGAGAGCGGCTCCCGCGCCGCCCGGGCACACGCACACACACACACACACACACACGCACACACACACAGAGCCGGGCACACCGCGCACACACACACACACACACACAGAGGCTCCCTCTGACTGACGTTTGTACTGGGTACGGAGGGAGGACTCCGCGCATCAAACTCGTTTCTGGGTCACTGCTGCCACAGGGGGGAGCTGCTTTAATCCCCTGCCAAAACGGGAAGGCGAGGGAGGGAAGGGGGAAGCCAGCGCCGCGCACCGCCGCCGGGGGGAGGCGGCCCCGGCCCCGGCCCCGGGGGAGCCGCCGTTAACTCTTGGCGGGCCTCGCCTCAGCGCCCCTGCCCCGGGAGAGCCGGCTCGGCTCGGCTCGGCTGGGCCCGGCTCCCGCACAGCCGGCCCGCGGCGCCCCTGAGCCCCGCGCTCCCTGCTGCGGGCACGGAGGCGCCGAGAGTTGCAGGAGGCGGCCGCAGGCAGGGCGAGGAGAGAAGCGCCCCGCCAGCCCCGACTCGGCTGCTTGGGACCGCCGCGGAGAGCCAGCAGCGCCCTGCATGCTGCTAGCGGGCAGCCGGGGGACCTGAAATCGAAATCGGCAGCTCCCCGCCCGCCGCGCACCTGTGCCCCCCTCAGCGCCCGCTGAGCGAGGGAAGCTCCCGCTGCGCCGAGCGCCACCCGGCACGGAGCCGACAACGCGATCGCAGCCGCGGCGTTGGGGCGAGGTGGGGAAAGCGAGCCCCAGAGCAGGCAAAGACAAATGAACGCAGCCTCCGCTGCGAGGCTCCGCTGCCGAGGCATCGCACCTCAGCTCAGCAGAGGAATCCGCTCGTTACTCATCCGTGCAGAGCGAGCCCGTTATCCCGCCGTCTCCCCCACCCACCTACCCCTAATGAAAGGGTGCCTATTTCTGCACATCGTAAAAGTTGGAGATCACAAAAAAAGCATTTCCCTGCCTCGAGATACTTTTTCCACCATGAAAATAAGATAATTATACTGCTTTTCATAGAACAGCCTGGAGCATCTTCAGATTTTTAAGCGGGAACTAGGACTTCAATTCTCCTTGTTTTCATCTACACTAACACTTAAAAAATTAAAAACTATATATATACACACGTATATATATTTTTTTTCTCTGTTCTCTCATGCTGAACTTGGCGCCCAGCCCTGTGAAGACACCTAAGGGACTACCTGTGCCCATCAGCAGTCTAACCACAAGTACCTCCACTGGTATCACTCCTATTTGCAAGGCTCAGGGCCTTAGCCTTTCCCATGCATGGTGCCGTGATCACCCATGCGACAATCGCAGATCTCACCAGCTGGTGCTCTGCCCACCAGTCCTCAGGATGACACTCCTGTCACCTGTCAGCTTTCTCCCCTGAGATTCCAAAAACCTACCTCACGTGCTACTTCTCAATGCTGCCAAGGGAGTCAAAGACCAGAGACTGTTGATCTCTAGTATTTAAGCAGCACGTGCCCGCTGCTGTGCTATGCTACGGTATCTAATCCCTTAGGGGGTTTGTAGGGTTTATGAGTGGTTTTTCACTCAGTGGTTGGCAGGCCCCTTGGGAGCTCAGCTATTGCTACTTGGTATTTACTATACAGACTTATGCACCCCTACTGGATGAATATGAGTTTTGCTTGGTTTTAAGAGGTTCACCCACTGCAAAGCAGCAAGGAATCACTGGAAATGCTGTTTGCCCCACCTTTCTGAATTCTTTCCAAGAAAGTTCAGAGCTGGCTTTTGAGAAAACCTTAAACATGAATGCACTCTAGTTTCTTCAGAGGAATGATAAAAACCTTACTGTCTCAAGCTCCTTGGATTTGAGGCAGTATTTCTATTTTCCTCTGATGGGTTTTCCTTTGCATATACAGCCAAGTTTAAGTTAAGTCTTGTATTTTATGAAACATTTCTCTTGGAAGCCATGCAAGGCCATACATGTAGGAGCAGGACATGAATGTCTGCAGAATGGTGGGCTGTGTTTTAGAATGTAGCCACTAAAAATCTTTTCTGCAGCTCAGCAAGTGTGAGCCTTCCTCACCATAAACCCAGCGAGTCCAGCCTTTATGAGGAAGGTAACACAACTGGAAGACACATGCTTTTTTTGCCTCTCCATATGGTATCACCGAGATTGTTCTGGATTAACACACTCCTAAATCCAAAAAGAAATACTGAAAAAATACAGAGTTTGTAACTAGAATAATATTTTGGAAATTAGTACAAACCATGTTACAATTAAGCAGTGGCACCCTGTGCCATGTTAAAACTACACATATAAAGTTTTGTACCAATATAGCTATGGTCAAACAGAAAAGCATATAACAGAGCATACCAGGGTAAGCCACCAGCACTGTTAAAAAAAAAAAAAAAAAAAAAAAAAAAAAAAAACACTCAAAAAAGGCAACTACATAGCCTGCATTGAGACATTCACTGCAGAAACAGCTTTCATGGCTTTAGGCACTTGATTCCTGCCTGAGGATGTCAGGCACCAGAAGGGACTGCACAAGTGATCTTCACCTGCTTCTCAACAAAATCCGTGTCTAGTGCAACTTGCCAGGGCAGGCAGGCTGCCTACTATAAACAGAGAAGGATGATAAAAGCAAGCCACTCGGGGCAAAGAAAGAATTCCTAATTCTGCATCAAGCCTCTGACCACAAGCTGACTGCAAAGATCAGGAACTAAAAAAGGAGAGAGAACCTCAGAATAGTTTTCTGCTACCTCTTCTGGCTACATTTGAAGATGGGTAACATCCTGCTGGACGTAGACTCTGTAGAAGTTTTATCATGGACATTAACAGGGCCAGAATTTCAGCCTTCATCTCTAACCTGTTCTAATGAAATCTCATACATTTCTTAGACCCCACGCCTTGCTCGGTCATCTTTGTATCAGTATTAATACTCATTCCAGAAGCATTCAGAGCATATATATCAGGCTTGGAGTTAGGCATCATCCTAACACACAGAACTACTAGTCCCTTCTCCATGTTGTTTCACCAGGTATAGTTGCTCCTTGTTAAAATTTAAACTATATAAACGATAAAAAAAAATTAAGTTCTCCCTCTTGACTTATTTCTGGGCAGCTGCACAAAGCCAAGGAAGGAACACGTGGCTGGCTTTTTAGCACTTTCTTACAGGATTTAGTGGAAATCTGTTGCTGCAGCAGTATCTGCTACAATGTTTTCACTTTTTTTTTTTTTTTAATTTGATTAGTATCAGTTACTCCTTTAATGTTTGCAATCTTTTTCCATTAATCCTTGCAGAGTCTCATCCTACACAAAGGCAGAGCTAATGAACTCGAGTTTCTCCCCACTATAAAACTTAGTCCTACTATCAGTTGGAACTCAAACCTTCTTCTTTTGCTCCTTTTAGCCCCCCCCTTTTTTTTTTAAAAAAAAAAAAAAAAAAAAAGAACTTCCATTTTCCCCTTCTTGCCTTTCAAGATTAGAAACCTGAGGGGAAGAACACAGTATGGATCCAAACCAACAGTGTCAATATTTTAACTTGCATTTAATCCTAAAGACAGCTTTCACAACTCCTGGGAGAGATGCATACATTGCAGAGAGGCAAGACATGCACATTTGGGCCATATCCTGTTCAGGTCTGTTTTGTCTTCACTTGGCCTACACGCATGAGTAATAGGAAAAAAAAATCAATTTTGACTCATGCACATGTAAATCTTTATCACTTACAAATTGCTTATGTACAATATTCTTAACCACTGCAGAAATAAAACTTGCTCACATGGCTCATGTATGTACTACAGAGAAACATAATTGCCCCAGTTTTGTCTAATTCAAACACATCATTTATGGCAACATGGCATCTGACCACCACACAAAATCATCCACAAAAATTAATATTTGCTCTTGCTTTTTTTTTTCCTTCTTCATAATGACAAGAGCTGACTTTAGGTGTGTTTGGATTAGAAAGATCAGAAAGACTAGACTTGGGTAGCATGTTATTTCCTTTTACTCTGAAGGTGAGGTTTACATCTACCGTCACTGCAGAGTCAGAGGCCACACTCCAAAGATGTGCTTTTTCCAGCACTCACAAGCCTCATTCTTGTGGTTTACAGTTTCTTGTTTTATTGAAATGTAGCTGTTTGGAGAGGTGACTAGCTGTACATGTATGTGTAAGACCCGGTAAGTACAAGCTGTGCTGTTAAGGGATAAGGAGGGGAACAGATGAAAAATGAGTTCTCAGAACTCAACTTTCTATTGAAAGTGTTATCAAGCAGGGTACTTGTAACTGAGAGACTAGAGTAGTCTTTTTAACGACAAAACTTGAGAAGTAGAGATAATGTTTATTTTATGTGTGGGTAAGCAGGGGCATACGAAGGTTAAATCACTTACATAAGTCACATGTTAAGTCAGCATTAAAACCAAGAATAGAAACCAAAAGTCATGCCTCCCAGTCCAAAGCTTCTAATGATTAAACTACATCCTTTCCTTTGGCCTGCTATATAGCACCTATCAGAGTACAAAGTATACCTCCATGACACTTTGATGTGGTATCTTAAAATACTTTTGCAAATCAGACATGGTCATCGCATGGATATGCAACAGTTCACATTGTGCGTTCATCTCAAAGTGGAGTGGGAGCAGGCACCCTCAGAACATACTGAATTCCAAAATCGAGAAGTACAGCTACTGAAATCAAGTGCTTCCAAATTACTCTAATTGAAAAGTGGAAGCTGACGGAAAACCAGTAGAACAAGAACCTCAAGGGAACAACTTTAAGCAGGCAGTTAACTTGGGAGTCTGAGAGTTAAGCAGGATCAAGTTGATGCATCACCTTTAAAGTAAACAACACAATTTTGTACATGATGAGAGAAGTAATTAGCAGCCCAGGTAATGCCCTCAGTACAGGAAGAATGGATTGTGAAAACCTCAGGCAAATGACAGTTCAGTAGCTACAGATCAAATCTGAGTTAAAGTATACACACGTGCCTACCTGGCAGCTCATCAAGCAACATTACACTGTCTAATCTAAACGAACTTCAGCTTCAATATTAAATTGTGTTTGTGCAGGCAGAAATCAACTAGTGAAAGAAAGGCACTGTGACAAGACGCGTAGAAGAGTTCAAAGGAATCTGATTACAGATTTTCTGATTGCAGTGTTTCTTGATAACTGGTTGCTAGCAGCGGAGTTGTGGTACCAATTCATTGGGGAAGTACTACAAAATCCCCCCCCGCTACCCTCCCAGTAACAACCTAGCAGCAAAATGACTTACAGAAAAAATGACAACTTCAACTCTGGATCCTAAGAGTTGGAAAAAGATTAAACAGGGAAAAAATAAAAATAAAAACAACTGTTGAAATTGCTCCAAGCAGCTTATGATAACATTTCTGGAAGGAGCCTCCCACGTGGTCCTTTTGAGTTCCACTTAGTATTTATGGAATTGCTTCAGCATTACTTCTACCTGTGCTCTCTCCTCAGACAGCCTCCTCCAAATGCTGTGATTCACTGTTCAAGGAGCTTAGAGCTCATTCCAGACCGTGAGAACTGAGGTCTTCTGCAAGGCCTGAGAGATTATACAGCCTCCACAGCAGAAAACTGACCTAAACCAATTGGACATAATGCAGAGGATGTATTCTGTCTATCCTTAATAGGGGCATCTACCTCTGCTCACTTTACCAGCTTATCAGCTTCCCTGCTTGAAACCAATCCCCCATAGGGTGTCATTCACAATTTTGACTGAAGTCAAATTTTCTCCCTGAATAGTTAGAGATCCACTGATTTCAGTGCTTTCAGTTGCAGTAGTCTTGAAACCTACTTCAGGTATTAGTAACTTTATGTGTACATGTATAGTACACAGATAGGAGGTAACAAGGGTGTAAAGCAGACACTGCTTCTAAATAAAGAAAATGCTAGTCAAACAAACAGGCAACTGTTGTTTACTTTAGCTATTTTCCTTCACCAGCAGTATGTTTTAGAAGTCACTCAGTGTTTAACACAGAAAAAATGATTGAGAGAACTAAAGTAATTCTTTCTTTCTTTTTTTTGTGGCAATGTTTGTCGCTGAATTTTTCCACAAGTTTCACTGCTTAAGCAAGCAAAAAAAAAAAAAAGTTTAGTAAGTCTTAATCAGCATAAACGTAATAAAATCTGCCACATATACTTCCATTTCACTATTGAAATACTCGGAGGTTCAACACTACCAAACAGGAGTAGGAATAGGAGGATCAAGGTATCCAGGACAAAAGAACCCTTGCACAACAGGGGAGGTTGAGTCCAGCTCTAGCCTTCCTCCTTCCCTCCCTCCTCCACCTCTCTCTTGCTCAAAAAAAAAAAAAAAAAAAAAAAAGTGGGAGGAGGTATTGGGCTAAACATGGCGTTTCATCTTGAATATCAGTGGGCCACACTGATAAAACTTGCAGCAAACGGCCCTTCCTGACACGCTTTATCTGGTTTGCATACCCAAACACAGTCCGCACTGTTATGCCTCCACTTTGCTAAGAGCTTATCAGAAATACATACTCCGTGTAAAAAATAAAAATAAATAATTATAAATGAAAACACACAAACATAAGAAAACCCACATTACCTTATCAGATGCGGAAAATTATTATCCATTGTATCTATTTTGCAAATAAAGATACTGAAACATAATGGTAAAGAGATACAAATGAAAATGGTCTCTGGCAAAGCACAGAGACTCAGTGTCATGACTCAGCCCTAACATATTACAATAGTGTAATCCTTCAGTGCTATTTGAAGCACACACACTACAAAAGGTCAACTCTTGTTAACAGTGCGTTTACACACTGGATGTGTCTAAAACAAAATTTCTGCTTCTGACTCCAGAAGAGCAACAAGAGTGGTAGGAGGTGGCAGTGTGCGTACACAGAGATGTTCAGAGGAAGAACCTCAACCAGCTGCACAGTAAATTTTCAGTGCACGTAATGCAGACATTCAGGATATAAACAGCCCGAGTCATTTAATACCATTCACAACAGTAATTCTGAAGTTACATTTTTTTTTAAATGGACAAAGGAGTTTATTGCTTATTTAGAAGTTAAGCTTCTTAGCTACTGTTTAAAGCTGCAGCTACCACAAATATATTTAACGAAGCACACAGTGAGGAATGAAGAAAACTTGGGAATCAAATCATTACTCCAGCTCTGTGAACTTTGCTTCACTAAGCAAAAAAAAAAAAAAAAAAAAAAAAACTGCAAACAAAATAGTCTCTGACCTTCCAGAACAACATTAAAAAAAAAAAAAAAAGCCTGATCTGCTTATGTGGGCAGATTTTGGCACAGGGTAAACATCTATGTTTGCTCCTCAAATTGCATAAGTCACAAAAGAATCTTTCTCTCTCTTCTCTCTTCCTTTTGTCCAGGACATGCTTTTAAAGCATTGCACATTTATTTTTCTTTGACAATCTGAGGCAGGTTACTTTCTCCACGTGGAAGTGCAAGCTCTGGTGCAAAGTAACCCCACCAACTGCTTGTCACCTGGTATCTCTGAGGGAGGAACGGCCACATCCTGCAGCGAGCGCACGTACCCTTACGTAACCACCAAAACCGCAGCTCTAGCCCACTTGGCTTCTCAAATATTCAGCCAACCATAGCAGCATCTCTGCCCTCGGCCAAAGCTAAAGGTGAGCCCTCAGTATCTCAGATCTCTTCTGGAAACGGGCCCACCTACTTAAGGGAGCCAGGCAAAGCCTTCAGCCACAGCACGCAAAGGGAAAAGCGTTTACAGAAGATAAATTCAGGAAAACCGGAAAGAATGCCAGCCCCAGAGCGGACAGTCACATGCCAGAGTACAGCCTGTACTGGCACTCCGGTGTAGTGCTTTGGATCAATAACAGCTGTAATAAAGCACATATTGACTGATAGGCTGCACAGATGCACTGAGAGAGCAAAGGACTTTTTTTTTTTTTTTTTTTTTTTTTTTTTGCTCTCCCACACACTGACGCTGAAGCCTCGAGCAACGATCTGGCTCTACCTTTATGTGTTTATCTTTAGTTCATACTTTTCAAAAAGCTGCTTCTGTGGGTTCTTCGGGGTCTTTCCCCTCCCCCCCATTTTAAGGAATTTAAGCACTTTTCATGACTGTCTTAAAAAATGCTACAAGTACTGTGCTCTCAGTAGTGCCTGACACATGCCTCAGATACCATCCTTAGCTTGTTTGCAAGAGTTGGATTTCAGTGGGAAAAAAACAGTGACAGCAAAAACATCCCAAACCTCGTAAAACATAATGAAAGACCAAGATCACCAGCTGGGCAAGCCCTGGCATTTCTTGTGAGCAGAACAGGTAGGTATTGAAAATGTCTACATCTGCCACACACTGTCCCTGGGGAGGGAGCCCCATTAACCAGGTAAGCAGGGTAACCTTCAGAAAGCAATCAATGTCAGCTGTTTTAAATCCTTTAAAGGTGTCAAAGATATTCATACACAAAACTCTATTTTTCCATTTAAAAAATAAAAACGAAATAGACCAGTAAGATCAGGCCACAACATACACACACACACTTATTTTATAGAGGTATTGTAAAGTCAGGAACTCTACGAGCCCAGCAAAGGGAAGACAACACTAACATTTGTTTTATTTTTTCAAACACCCTCTGTGTACCTACAACCATTAAAGCAAAAGCATGAGCTGAAATTCTCTCTTCCCTGGGAATGAGTGCTTGTGCCACTAACTACCAGAAGCTAGGATTTCTCCCTCCCTATATGCCTACGTCTTACAATCATAGAGAATTCTGTACAGCCATTGCTACTTAAGCTTTATGATACTTTCTGATAAACTGAAGTATCAAACACCACACATTGTACTCAGTTTGATCATCTCAACCTGAGCGTCCAACAAGGAACTAGTTGACAGAGAGCTTAAAAGCTGCATGGTATCTCTAGCATATGCACCAAATTAAATCATACTTAGCAGGTGTTTACTACACTAACCCTGTTTACATTTCATAGCACAAAACAGGCACATTCAACTCTGAAAACTTAAGCCAGGACTGAGAGCACTGAGCACAGGAAAAGCCAAAAGTGTGCTGAGTTAGTGAGACGAGGTTCAAAGGATTCTGATGTCCAAGGCTACAAATGTAGCACAGATAATTCCTGCTCCTCTGCCCAGTTCTGGAATAGCCAGAGCTTACTTAGCACGATTGCAACATTCCTTGACGATCTGCAGCTCTCAGTTTTTTGGCATCATCTGAACTGCTTCAGTCTGCATAACGAGGTCACGGCTTCGGCCTCAGCCCAGCGAAGCCAGATGGGATGGTCTAGGGCTACCTACTGGTTAGGTGCTTCCACTTTCTGCAAGGCCGATTTCGCAACGCTGCACTGTGGAGCCAAACGGCCTGCTTGTTCTCATCCAGCTTCATGACTCCTACGTGCTTTTTGTGCAGTGTCTCAGCTTTAATAAAAGGAATGGAGAGCACACAACTTGGCCTGCGTTTGGGGCTAAGTCATTATATACCATATCTTCATGCTTACTAATTTTGTTCCAACTATACTACTTATTTTGTTTTGGTTTTAAACTGCAGGAAAAAAATATCTTAATGGTTGCCTTTTTTTTTTTAAAAAAAAAAAAAAAAAGGTAACTACAGTATTATTTTAGGTCTGAGACTTGCAGAGGACTTTTGCTAGATCTGCTACAGACAGAGGACACTATCTAAATATCTTACATTTTCATATTTTTAACCTTACTTAATAACACCACTAAGGTCATCTTACACTTCCCTAAAAATTACAATTCCCTAAAAAGTTCAGTTTTTTGTAGGCCTTAACACTTAGCTTGCAAAAAAAAAAAAAAAAAAAAAAAATTCTAAGAGATGAAGTTCATTGGTGCATTATACTGCTCAACAGTGATGACAAGTCCCATGAATTTCCTCAGGAAAAAATTTTTGCAAGAAACAAGTGAAGTTGCAATTTTTTTTTCCTGTGTACTAAGGTTACGTCACTGTTATCTCTCGTGTACAGACGACACTAATAACCATGTTGCCTGGACCTCAGCTAAATTATCAGTTTCCTTTAAGTAGCTGGAGGGGAGAAAGACAGCAAGAATTCTGCACAGGAAACTAGGAAGGCTTGGTCTCGGGTCTGTTTTTAAGATCCCTTCAGTTTAACCTCTACACTTTATTCTACAGGTTTTCATAACAAAAATTGCTCATTTGTGTATGCAGACTCAGCATCTGCATGTGCAGCCACACAAACTGGTGGCAATATGTGGGCCTAGCACCTGCCCACACAAAAGCAGTCTGAGGGCAAGTTCTAGCTGTTCAGCCCAAGCAGTGTAAGTGGTCTCCATCCTTTAAGAGACCGCTCTTCCCTTTGGTGAAAACGTGTATTTTAACCCTGAAGTCACAGGTACTCCAGCTGAACCCTCCATGCCTGTGCAGAGGCACCCTCTAAAGACTATCTACCCATCCCACAGGACCCTGTCCACCAGGCAGCATTTAAATGCTCTGGTCCTATTTGTGACCTGAAGCTATGAACCAAGTACAGGCAGTGCCAAGGGCATTCTAAGATTTCTACACTAAAATCTGATGACTTCATTTGAACAGGTAAAACATGATGAGCTCCACGAACTGCTGAGGCATTTAGAGATCACCAGTCCCACAGAGAAAGCACTAGTAAATTGTTTAGCACTGATTTATACAGAAACGTAAAACCTGGTATGCCTTACTACCAAACCCACAAATAGGTTTCTGTCACTTTATGCTTGTTTAATTAATTTCATATATTAAACTGAAGTGAGTCCTGTGGGGCAACCAATAGCTATGTCACCAGCAGTTTGCTTCCTTTCCATTCGGAGAAGCCCTCTCAGTTTTCTTTTACTGACAAAAGATCATAGAAGGATGAAAGCTGTGATCTCACTAGCACAGAGGAAATCAAGACAGACTTCTGTTACATTGGGATTAGTGAGAATTCAAGAGAAGAATTTCACAAGCAAGTTCCTGAGTGAAAAGGAACCCAAATTTTGGGAGATCTTCAAACAGAACACCCCAACTCAGCTTTTCTTTGTGATAGGACCAGAAGAAGCCCACAGCCGGGCATAAAGCATGGGAATATTTGTAAATTCATTTTGAACTTCATATGTGGCACCTTCTAGAAAAAGATGATTTATAAAAACTGACACTTAAATGTGTTTTAACATATCAGATCAACACTAATGACTACTCTTTACTGATTTGCTATGTTTATGTAGAATTTATGTAGAATGTCATTTGAGGCAATTGTAAGCTTGTATTAAATAACTTTTTGGACAAAGCTATTCTATTAATATATTTCCTTCTTGTATAAAGTAATACAAAAAATCTGAGTGTTGATGTTTCAAGAGGTTAAAAAATAGAAATGTTATTTTTAATTAAAACAAAGAATAAAAACATATGTCCAGTATTTTCAATACTATACAGGCTGCTATGAAGTTATCTCCATCCCAGTCAGAGTCAGTATATCCACAAACACTGTTTTATACACATTTTGGTCCAGAGACATCAACTAGACTATTGCCATATATAAAATTAGACATAAGCCTTTGTCAGACTGGGCGTTTATACACCTGAGGTAGTTAACAATTTACTGTGGGTTTTCTTGTTCACTTGTCTTGTTTAAAAGATTCTTTTTTAATTTTTTATTATTTTTTAAAAGAAAGTAATGTAACAACGATTCCTAATGTTATGGAAATTATTGTTCTTTAGTTTCTAATTCTAGACAGGTGTTCAGTCCTTACAGAGTGTTATCCCTACTGTGTCTGCATATACCTTCTTGGTCTTATAGGCAACAGAACGTATAGATGAAATATCTCCACTATAAAATGTATACCCATTTTTGTTTACTAAAAAACCCCACAGATACATCCTAATTATGCAAAATCATCTTGTAATAAACTTCTGATATTTTTGGAGCTCTATTTGAATTTTTAAAATAATTCTTGGCATTAATTTTTCTGTTTCATAAGAGTACAAAGAATTTGAGCCTCATATCTTCCTCTTATACCAAAAAAAAAAAAAAAAAAAAAAAAGAAAAAGAAGAAAGGAAACATATATAAATGGCAATTCTATAGCTATTTTGTGGTAAATGATAAACCACAAAGTGTCCCTTAGTGGATGTGCAGAATGTATAATCCAGAGTTTGGCATGTCCTCATTTCCTGACACTTTTCCTTTTTCATCTATGTAAGAACTGCTGACTGCTACATTTCATGTAGACACACAACCTTATTCTTCACTGCTTTAGGTGCCAGACTTGGGAATGAATAATTATTCTGTTCTAGTATTACAGTAGCAGTTCTGAAAGGAAAAATGTATGAAATATACAAGTTGAAGGTTAATGCCTCTCCCTGTCTTCTTTACCCCAATTTCATAACATAATTATTAGAATCTTCTTGGTATACTCTATGAAATGTTAAATTTGTCCCATGATAGAAGGTCAAAAGTATTTCTTCCATTTTCATTGATGCCAGCATTCATAGTCAAAATTAAAGGTCAAACAAATCAAACAACTTGCATCCCATGCAACTAAAAAGAAAATGGAACGTAAGTTAATGGCCAGAACATCTGAACTCCTTCACTCCATGTCTCCCTGACCCTTGTAGTGTTTTTACCTATATGTTCAAATCTGTGCACTGATTACACTAAACAGCCTTTTCTTGAATTAAAAGAAAGTCACCTGATCAACAGCAAAAACAGTTGATGAACTAAATAGCCCCATTGTTACAGAATGAACATTAAAAGTCTCCAAATATCTAAAGAAGAAAAAAATGACTTAAAGAGCAGGAATCAACTACACAAGTTTTGCAGCTAAAGGCATTAGCTTGAACCCAGAATCTGATGAACTACCCCTTCCTGTAATAGCTAACTAAAGTACCACAGCATTTTACTAATATATTTGTAATCTGCATGGTTGAAATAAATAGCACTTTTCAAAGCATCTCTGCACCAGAAATCACAGGCTAGATCTGGCTGCCAAAACACTAATGATATGTTGCCTCAAAGGTTGCTCTGCCTCAGACAATATAAAGTTTCCACATCAAAATTGTCCACCACTAATTGAGGGGAATCTGTCTTTGCATTCATTTTGATGCTTATTTCCTCTTTTGTTGTTCCTCCTGGAAATACCTTCATGTTGTTTCCATTCCTGGCAGCTGATCCTCCCAGCAGCTGCAACAACAGCAAGAGACGGGAGTCCCTCAGTCTCTCACTGGCCATGCAGAAGCATCACACTGCTGGTGCCCTGGTTACTAAATGGGGCATGGTTAGCTGAGCAAGAGCACCCTCCTTCCGATGGGATTTCTGTGCCAGGGAGCCTTGCTGGTTTTCAGAGAGGGTGAGTATCCTGTGACTGAATGAGATTTGGACTTCTCCAGCCAGCTCTGTGTTATAAACACATCACAGTCTGAAACAGCTGTCTAGACATTCATCAAGCTGTTGGGTTTCGGCCCTCCATATTTGGTCTTCACGTCTTTAGGCTTGCTTGGTTTGGACAGGCTAAGTATTATCCTTCCTTTGGCATCCTTGATACATTTCCTGAGCACTAGCGCACTCTCAGTCACTCTTTCACGTGACTCTGTAATCCAATTGCTCTTCTGAATCAACCAGTACCTCAGAACACCGATTTTCAGCTTATTTCTTCAGGGGCACATGGCTACAGAGGCAAACCAAACCTTAATGGTATGCAACTTAGTATCTGTAAACATCCACTGTAAGGAAGCACAAGCAGTTTGTAGCTTTAGGTTTAAAAATGTCTTATACTAAATACAATTCTCTGAATAGTCTATAGAGTGTCCAAGACTAAAGGTTAAAGTCCTCTAAGAAGTACTCTGTTCTCCCTATTCTACTCAAAGCTTCTTCTCTGAAGCAGAAGGCCTACAAACACCAGCTTTTCCTTACTGCTCAGTACCAGTATAGGTATTTTCAATTCCAAGTCCCTCCAAACACATCTAGCAAAACATCTCTATGACCAGATTTCTTTTTGTGGTATTTCACAGATCAGCTTGAAGTTCCTTCTTCTATGAGGTAAGCTTACACCTGCTAACTTGGCAGAATGGATTTTCTTTTCTGGTCACCACTTCTACCCCATCTGTTAAAGAGAACACCTATTCAAATGTCAGTGACTTATACTAGACCAGACTCCTAATAAACAAAATCCAATGTACAGACTGTTGTCTCTTTTTTTCTTCCAGTCCCAAGATTCATTTCTGTAGGGAAGGCCAATCACTACTCTCAAGTAACAAGGCTACACAGGAAATAAATAAATAAATAAATAAAATCACAAAACAGAAACAACTGTGAAACAAGACCTGTAGAACACTTCACAGAAGTAATGCAGAGCTGGCCTCATTCCTTTCATCATAAAGATGAGATTTCTCTGAGTACATTTTCTCAGTTATTGTGTACTTTGCAATAATTAAAGAGAATTCTGAAAGTAAACGTAGTTTACTACTTTATCAGCAAATAGACATTTACAAGTCTTAAACCTCAGTAAATACTGAGGTTTATACTTCAGAACTACTTCCGTAGTACAGACAATCCACAGAATCAAAGAGAAAGTAGTAAGAATATTTTTATTGTTGTTGTTCAAATTGATTAGCTTTACTACAAAACATTCAGAGAAAAATTACAATCATAATTCTTTAAAAGCATCCATGCCATGGTTTGGGCTGAGACATGAGTAACACTATCTGTATTCTTGTAGTTTAGGAGAAAAGCCACCATATAAAAGCAAACAGCCCGAGATTTTAACCACAAAAGCTTTCCTCTGGAGTTCTATGACACCGGGGAGTGCAATTCAGTCTGCAAGTACAATTCCATTGAAGTCACTGTCAGAAGGAATAGCTCCCCTGTTCCTCAGAGATGTGTTCTCTCAGTATAGCCAGAACCCCTCACATTTATTTTAGTGATGAAATTAATATCTACTACTCTTTTAACTCTGGAAAGACTATTTCACTCCAGTCCCCATCAACAGAATTCCCTAGTAAACTTCTGTCACGTACATCTAATAACATCAGAATCTGGGAGGTAATGCTAAGCATCTGCTTTAAGGACTAACACACCAAACCGCTATGCTGAAGACCTGTATTTTTCAGTATGCTTTATTAATTAAATAAGCTCTAAACTGAGCTTGTAGGCTATCATTTATTAAAATGCTGTTCTGTTGAAACAGCACCAAAACGCTAATATTTAAGCCTATTTTTAGTACTCACACCTCACTTTAAATGCTATTTTTGAGGTTTGTTGAGAATACAGCACAATCTCAACTATGCTTTCATTAGCAAGTGGTGCAGCAGAATCAGAACAAGTCTATTGCACAAAATAGATGTTGCTGAGAGCCAAAAACCAACACTACAGGTTTTTCTGGAGAGAAGGGGAAATACTTTAAATTAGCTGCTGGATTAATGACCTGGACTGAATGACCAGTCTGCAGGACTGACCATTAGCAGTTAGAGCACTTGAAACATGCTCCTGTAGCATGCCTTTTGGGTTCGTTTAATCTAAAAGGAACTCATTTTTCATTCTCAGAGACAATTCAACAACACAAACGAAAATGAAGCAAGCAAGGAGGATGGAAAGATTCATGTCACCAAGGTATCTCTCAGAATTAACACATTAGCATATATGATCAGCAGAAATGGTTGAGACAGAAACCCTTTAATACAAAAGGAAAGGACAGAGAAACAGCAGGTTTCCCATAAGGGTTCTGTCTTTAAATGCTTTCTATGCTTTAGTAATCTGGTACCTTTTCAGGCACATTACAAAGTCAGCAAACTTTGGAGTACCCATCTACAAAGTGCAAACAGGTTGCAGCCCAAACGTGTGTTCAGAATTGAAGTGTATTAAGGAAACTTAAGAAGCACTGTGGTAAGAAAAATAATAGAAGAAAAAGTTGCAGTCAGTGCTCAGACATTTTCTCTTCAAAAGAAAAACATTTGTCCATAGCAATATGGACACAGATGTTTTCAGGTATAGAAATGAAATACAGATGCAGGAGACTAAGTGAGCTTTGCACCAGTATATGGGTCTAGATTGTCTCAAGAATGAGAATCAGATTCTGCTCTTTGTTTCACGTGTGCACCACCACTAAAGCACCAAGGAGTTCTCTAAGCTGCAAGTTCATTCATTGTTATGGCTAGGGAACATAACCTGATGAGTCTGACCATTCAGCATTCATGTCGATGGAAATCAAAGGGTGTAACAAACCAGTTTAATTAAACAGGATTTCTGACATACTGAACCACTGTCATCTCTTCTCTGTAAATTGAACCTAGAGCATCGTAGCTAGAGCCCAGGAGCTCAGATTTCTGTGGTCTGAGGCCAAGTTCTGTAAAGCACAGAGGTATGACCCTGGTTCAACTTTACAGAAAAATTATCAAGCTGTGGGAGCTTAGTGAACTAAAACAATGCAAGATAAGAAGTAATAAGAAGAAGTAAAAAGTAAAAACAAAAACTAAGCTTTATTTATGTATTTATTTGAGTTGGCAGCAATAACTTAAGGACTCGACAAAAACTGCCATGAAAAGGTGTAAGATGCTAAAGAAAAAAAAAAAATTGTCAGCAAGATCAAGGAACAATTTGTTCCAGGAGGCAGTAGTGGCCAATGCCTCACGACCTGACCAGCAAGAAGAATCTCCTCAGATGCTTGCATTAGGAATGGTACACACATTACTGGTTGGCCAAGCAAGATGCAGTTATTACCTATAATGTAATAGACAATAAATGATTTCTGGATATTCATCAGCTGTGTATACTTCCTTGCAGGTCTCTATGAACAGTAAATATATTAATACCTACCAGTATCAATACTGATACCACTAGGCATTGCTACCTATAGACATCAATATCTATCAGTATTGCTACCCATTGATGCCTACTGGTTTCTAAACTTTTTCATTCTTATACTGTTTTTAAACCTATTGAAAAACATCAGTACTGTATGTATTGATGCTGCTCAACTTTGGTAACGATTTCAATACTGATATGCATCAATAGGCATTGAAAGAGAATGATACCTAATGCAAGCAATGGATACCTATCAATGTCAACACCTGTCAATACCAATCACAGTAGCAGTAGGCATCAGTAGCTTTCAGTATCCATAGGCATCTATACCTATCAATTTTAATACTGATGTTAGGCATCAGTACTTACTGATATCAATACCTGTCAGTATAGGTACGCATTGTTACCTATACATTTCTTTACTGATTTTAAAATCAACAGGCATTGATACTGATCAAATTTTATATTTATCTAGCTATGCATTACAACAGCTTTGAAATTCACATCAAAACTGACATCACTACCAATTGATATTGCTGCCTTTCAATAGCAATAGGTTTTAATACCTGTCTTTTTTTATAGCTATGGATAGGAAAGGTACCGATAGGTATTTCAAGACTGATTTCAATGAACATTGATACCTATCAATATATATCCATACCTTTTGACAGACATAGGTACTTATGGATAAGCATCAACAGACATTAATACCAATTGATAGGCATCAGTACTTATGAATTTTGGTATAATTTCAATAAGCTTTTTTTTTTTTTTTTTTTAAATCTTAAATCATAAGTAGCTACCAATGTCAATATCTCTGTATATTGAGAGCCATCAATTCATATAGACACTTACATTGTGGCCCAAGAGCCGTATGAAGCTCCAGCATGTGGGTTCTAGGTGTTATTATTTGGTATGGAGCTTGTTCACCTCTACGATACCTTCTGGAGCAAAGGTGTGGAGGAAAACGCTTATTATTACAAAAGATGTTTTACTAGTATTTCACATTCACCATCAGATGAGTAAAATCCTGTACTGCAAAGGTCAGTGAGCACGTGCAAAATCAAAGGCACAGCTGCAGGGGTCATTTGTCAACAACTGGTCCTTGATATTTATACAGAGGACAAAAATATAATAATTTCCTTATTTCAAAGAATTCTGAGTACTTTGGTATTCCTCCAATTCAAACTGATTTTCTTAGGAGTAAATTCTCTTTAAAACAGGCCAGTTTCCCTCACACACCACTCTAGATAGCCGAGTTTCAGCCTGCAGAGGCGTACTTCCCCCTTGCAGGCTTTGTAGAGCCATTAGTTCTATTTAGAGTTCTCTTTACAGTGTTTGGGCCTCTGATATGCCCACGGTTTTCCTTCTGAAGGCTGACAACACAGACACCCATATCGGCTTCTTTCCTTTCAGCTGCAAACATCGTTTCTCAGTCCCACACATAAGCCTCCGAAACCAGCAGGGTGAGACAGACACATTCCCACACTGCTGCCTAAGAAGCTACGGTGCCACGTAGAAAGACAGTTGGATTTACTCTCATTATTTCTCATTCTCAACATTTTGTCAACTATAGCTTTTGGTTTTAAATTTGCTTATACGTGACTACAGGAAAACCGATAGCTACAAAAAGTATTGCTTGCTCATGTTATCCTAACGGGGATTCGTGTTGCAACCAGGGTATCAGCATGTGTGGTCTCACTGGCACCTCCTGAAGAGGCAACTTTTCAAAGTTCACCTCTTGCCTGCTACAGAAGGCTAGAATCCCCAGACTAATGCTTCTTGCTGCTTGTAAATGTCACCATGGTATCTCATTACCACAACTACTTTAAAAAAGTCTGACATTTAAAAGATACCAACTTGGTGATCACCTCCCAACTACACACACCACTGATTAAGCACCGACTAGCAAGGAAAACCCACTTTTTAGCATTTTTGACAACCGTCCCTCAGCACTTTGGTTTTTCCAAGGCCATTCCCCATGCAAATAGCGACCGTGCCCGACTCCAGTTGCCTTACAAACATTAACAAGATCTCAGCCTTTGGGAGCATAGCTGCCGGCCAGTACTGAATCCGGGAAGTTGAGATGGATATAACAGGCCATATAATAGGCTGTAGCAACGCCTGCCACACCAAACTAGGGAATGAAAACTAAGACTGTTCTCCACCCTTATGTAATGTATACCAGTGTAAATGATATCCCAACACCTGTGCCGTTGCTTCATTACAAAAACAGTCCTGAAGCGTCACAAAGGAATTTAGTAAAAGTAGTTCTCACAAGTTATAGCAGACTCCTTTATGAATATTTAACTACAGAAGCGGGATGATGCACTTTGCAACAAAATGAGTAAAAGACTAAAGGGATCAAAGGAGTGAGAAGACCCTTAGCTTTTAGGTATGTCACATCATGAAGTAACTTGGCCCAAAGCGAGCGGTTCTGTGTATCTGAGGGTGGTGCTAGAACTCCTCACATCTCCATCACATTTGGTTTGGGAGGGTTACTTTGGATCAGAGCCTGGCCTGGGGACAAAGGATCTTCACAAAACACATTGTTCAGTGTTCTGAAGGGAAGTCATCCTCCAGGGCTTCATGCCCTAAACTACAGGTCTCTCTATGAAGCACTGCACTGACTTCTCATTTCTCACAAATTTTCAACACCCACTTTAACATCACTCATGAAAGATCCCATGTGCAAAGAGTCTATTCATACCATTTCCAAGCACCATTGTAGCTTGGAAATGCCCAAAACCACTACCCCACCCTGAGCTGGGACAACATGCCCTTCAAGAAAGCATGGGGAAGAAAGGCCAGGGGAAGAGACTTAATCCTGCAGCTGCAGGGGAATGCTAGAAGGACAGAAAGTGAAACAAAACCTGTCTTCTTATGCTTTTTTCTCTAAGGAAACAAGAGACAGAGCGTGCCTTCTGGGGAATCCTCACTGCCATGATTGCCACTTCCTTCATCAGCCAGAGGTGCCCAGCCTGACACGCAATCAGGCTGGTTGAGGTCATTGTCCTTCAGACACTGAACACCCAGCAGTGACGTTTTTGTACACGTAGTGATGCAGCCAAAGTCCGCTGCCATATTAGCCCCATCCTGCCACAGAACTCCAGGTACTCACATCCCCGAATGGAGCTACTGTGATTGAAGCCTCGTGGTCCCTGCCTATTACTAATCACTGGCTAACCAGATTGCAGAGGTCAGAATAGTCATCTGACTCTGTGAGGCCATATTGTGTTATAAAATCAGGACATCAATGAAAATATCGAAGATATTTGATCTCCACGGGCTCCCATATTTGAGGACTGACAGTCAATGAGAAGCACATCACCGTGTAGGGCATCAGTGTTTGGGATTTGTAACTAAAGCAGTGCTGATAACACACTAGTGTTTTGGCTGTGGCTGAACAGTGCTTGCACAGCAGCATCAAGGCCTCCTCTCCTCATTCTGCATGCCCCCTGCACCAGAAAGTAGGCTGAGGACAGGCAAGAGGCTGGGAGGGGACATGGCCACAACAGCTGCCCCAAACCATCCAAAGGGATATTCCATGCCATGTAGCGTCATGCTTGGCAATAATGCTGTGGTGCTTGGTCTTCCAAAGTAGCCATTACTCAGAGACTAAGTGGACATTATTCTGATGGTAGCAGTGAGTGAGTGCTCTTGCATCACTTGCTTCTCCCCCCACCCCTCTTTCCTTTGCTTATGACACTGCCTCTAACTCAACCCACGATTTTTTTTTTATTTTTTATTTATTTATTTATTATTTTTTTTTTACTTTTTGCTTTTGGTCTTCCTAATCTCTTCCTCATCCCTCTAAGGGAAATGAGCAGGCAGCTGTGTGGATGCTCAACTGGCTGGGGTCAACCACAACAGTCACAAAGCCATATCCTTTTACCATCAAGCTACTAAGAGAAAGGGTAGGTGATGGGAAGCTTGATAAGAGCTGTCAAAGCAGCAGCCTTAGCATGGCAGAAGGAAAATCAATATCAGTTAGGGAAGCAGAGAGCAGAGCCAGCTTTGGGGGCTCTCAGCAAGACTTTCTTTTCCCGTTTTATTGAGACATGAACATCTGTCCCACCCAACCCCCCTTCTCAAATCTTGGGGGGGGGGGGGGGGGGGGGTGGGGGGAGGGCAGGGGGAATTACCCATTTGTCCTTTACCTAGTATTTTTGCTGAAATTCTGTGTTCAGAGAATACAAATGCTCTTCTCATCTTATGGTGGCCCATCACTGTCTTGTTTTTTCTCTCCCCAGTGCCGAGTGCATAATTTTAAGTAAAGGCCAAGAAATAAAAAGGGAAGAAAACCTGAAGCTAAACAGGAAACACGGCAATGATATTCAAGCATCAACATTTTGCTTCCTGGGAAGCCAGCATAGTCTTTGCTAACAAGACAAAGAGGCAAAGGGGCTGGGGGCAATGTGACCCAAACTTACAAAGACAGACCAGTTACAGGCACAGAAGGGTAATGTGGCCAGCACCTAGAAATTTCCAGCAACTAGAAATTAAGCTTTTGTGGTGGTTTTATAGGGCCTGCCCAGGTCAACAGAGGGGCTCTGAGGACTGGGCCTGGACACCACTCAGTGCAGGCCCCTTCTCAGCCCTGGACTGCGCTTCTGCTTCCTCCAGATCCTCCTGCATCCAGCCTGCCCCAGAAAACAGCCTCTGCTGGGTCTGGAGAGACAGAGAAGACCTCCAGCAGAAACTGCTAATATAGACACAGCCTTCATCTTCCCTTTAGTGCTCTAGACCATCAACAGGTATTTGCTCCCTTCTTTATTTATAAAAGGCTCACTGCTTTATTGTATTTATACGGGGAGAACATGGGATTTGAGATCTACAAACTTGCTTGCCTGCCATTCTAAATGAACTGCACCTACTGCCAAGCTAAGAAACGATCCCTCTTTCCCCATCACAACAGGTCTCCAAATACCAATTTTAATCTCATAGGCTAAGCATTACATAGGTACTGAATCTGATATCTAAATTACGGTTTCTGTTGGTCGGTGTCTAAAGGCTAAAAATAACGAGTAGACTCCCTTTGTAGTGGGCAAATATGGTACCCACTCCACTCCAACTGAATCCCAAACCAGTTCGCTGAGTTCCAGTGCTTTCAGAGTAAGGAAAACCTGTAAAAATTGAATTCATTGGGAGAGTTGGGTAGAGCATGTTAGGTTCCTGGTGGTGGTGGTAGTGGTGTTTTTTTGGTTGTTTGTTTGTTTTCATAACCTTTTCATTCAGAGTCAGGGTTGAAGGATACATATTAGGCAGTATGAGTAAACTTGTAAACTCATTGCCTATGCTACACGTATTTTAGATACAACTTGAGATTATTCCACTTTTTTTTCCAAGTCTTCAGCTTCATTACCAAAAAAAGAAAAAAAAAAAAAAAAACAATCACTGTAAAACCCACATCCTCAATTCTGCAGTTAAACTAAGGGCCACGTGCAGTGTCTGACCTATATAGTCACACGGCACATGCACTTCCGTAAGTGTGCTAAAGCTTTTCAAGGGCACAGGTTCTATAAAAAGAGCAAAGAGGGGGCATCCCAAAAGGATTTCCCTGCCAAGTATAAATCTTTCCATAACCACATTATTGGCCACAGCTCTTGTGCATGGCTCAGCTGAGAAAGCCTTTAATTACAAAGCAGTACAGATCCGCTCATGGATTTAGGAGCCTCCGGAAAATGAAAACAGAGAGCTGCATTTCTGCAGCTAATAAGAACACAAAAATTCTTTTCCCAAATAAAGCTGAAAACCTCAGATAGATTTCAGTGTCCTTGAGATACTGTAGCTGCACCCAAGGTCATTTCCAACTGATGTTGGTCTCAAAGGGAGTTCCTTTAACTACTGTTCGCTAGCTTGAAGTCACTCCTACTTTTTATCTCAATAAATCATTGTATTCACACAGTCAACCAGCAGTAGCTGTGGCCTGGAAAGCCCGGTCTCATCACCATATTGGTATCTACTATAATTTAGATAACCAGCACAGATCACTCCAAAATACACTAAGTTAGTCTTGCCGAAATATTTTGTCTAGGATATAGGCATGTGTTCCCTTGAATATGGTAAGTTCATTTTTGATAGACTCTACCATAGCTACAATTACATTCACACCAGTAATTTCAAAGTTTTTTCTGAAAGCCAATGAAAAACTGACCACAGTTTTAATAACCTTTTCCGAGCTTATTTCAAACACAACTTCTTCACTATCTAAGCCAGTCCCAGGAATCCTGAGGGAAGACTGAAGAATCAATGAAATTAACCTCTTGGCCCTCCTGGACTCTCCATCTGCTTATCCGTCCTTAACTTAGGATCAATACATATATTTGCAAATACATTGCTTCCAGCACTGCTTGAAAATTCACTATTATTATTGTACTTGCCTGTTCACCTGCACCACGTTCCTGTTTGTCTTTCCTGTTTAGTAACTTCTTTAAAGGGAAGATTTAGATTCGCAGTCACTAGATGTGAAGACTCCATATGGCAGAACGCAATTTATATTTTGTCTTAAGATATGGCACCTCTGTTCAGCTCCCTCCGTAAAAATGCTTAGGTTACCACATTAAGATATATACATACATATATACATACATATACATATATATATATATATATATATATGCACTAAGGCAAGCCTGTATTATTTACAAACACTCAAAGTGTGTTTTTTCTTCCAGTGATGAGTTTGGAACAAGAGCATGACTCAAAGATAAAGTCTAGCTTACTTTGCAGCCTCTTAAACTTTTGGTGTGAATTGCCACATGCTTTGCAATTCTTTCTTTTTCATTAACAATAGTCTTCGTCAATTAATCTCAAATTTGGGGGGGGGGGGGAGAGGATGGGGGGGGAGAGAAAAAACCTACACAGCAGTTCCAGCTTTTGAAACACTCTATTTAATATTAGAGTTACTTCAAGTACTGTGAGCCATCTGGAGCATTATGGCTCTGTCTTGACTGCCAGAAATGGGTTTCTTTTGTTTATTCACTAGTAGAGACAGCTTCTAGTCTACAGAGGGTCTTTAGTCTTATCACAAAACAAACTAGATAGTCAGCCATGAGTAGACAAGTACAACGAACCCTGTCCTTAAATACCTCATCGAAACAGCTTGCTTCCCTTGGGATTTCACAGTAGGTAGTTCATCTACCACAGGTATACAAAGCCTCAAATCACATTATTGCTGGTGTTGCAATTGGTTTTTCCCTTTCTTTTATTTTTCTGTAAAGATAAAGCCCAGTACTAGGGAACAATTTCTAATGAATTTTCTGGAGAAAAAAAAATAGACTCTATATAGAAAGAAAATGACATCTGCACGCGTATGTATTTCGACATTAAATGTGTGATGCAACCAAGGACTTTTGTCTTTGTTTTCAAGAAGCAAGCATGTAGAACGATATGCTAATACAATACATGATGCAAATACCTTTGTGTATCTGGTATGGGTGTAATACCTTTGTTACTCAAATTTAAATCAAAAGTAAGAACAACAGCTTGTTAAATTATCACTTCTTTCATTATTAGAAAACAAGCACAGAAGAAAACTCTCTCAAAAAATAACAACTACTCACCAAAGAAACAAAAAGCACATTTGAGACAGAGCCTTCTTGGTACCCTTAGCCAGACACAAATGAAGCTGCCTTGTTTTACAAAGTGAGCTGACATCTGTTGGACTGAGACAAGCCGGTCCTGCCCCGATGTGTCCTCATGCTCACAGTGTAACCTGCAGCTAGCAGCATCCTCAAGGGCAGATCTGATAACTGCCTGAGCCCAGGGCAAATCTGTCTCTGCAGTAGAAAAGAAATCATGCCATTTTAAAGCAGATGTATGCTCTTATCATTTGCTTGTAAAGCAATAAAATAACTTGCTCTTGCTTAATTGATCTCCGCTGTTCAGAATAAAAACATTCGCTTTAGATGTGGCCTTTACTGTCGAGCTACTTTAGCACCTCTGTCTCCCTCTTCTTTTCAAGGCTGTAAGAACATTGCTTTTGTGTTATTTTCACACTATGAGGAAGCTTCTGCTGGGAAAGGTAGGAGAAAACAAGTAAACTAAGCCAAAAATCAAAACACCTCTTTTTTCCTTTACTCCTGTCCAGTAACAATCATCTAATCAATCTCTGTAAATTTATTTCCTTTTCTATTTATTCCTCACAACTTTTAATGTAGAAATTACTACATCTAAAGAACTGTGACATTCTCCTGAATTTTAAACTTGCATCCACAGGATAGAAGAGAAGCAGTCCAATGGATTTCTGCCCCAAACCAGAAAGAGGTTAACAGTTACAACCTTACTGGATTTTTTCTCCATCACTAGAGTAGCTGAGGTCACAACCTGCCCTTCTTGTTACGGCTTCTCCTGTCCTGACAACTACCTCGTGTTCAACTCAAAAGCTGTCTACAAAGCAAGATGGCATCAGCATCCCATAATTATACCTTCGATCATTTTTTGACATCATCAGACCATGGCGTTTTAGGAGCTTATTTTTGCCAATTAAATTATGAGAGTCTTAGGGAAATTTGCTTTAAAGTATTTGAGAAAAGCATGCATCTATGAAAGCCAAAGCAACCAACAAACAACGAGCTTTTTGCACCAGACCACCAGCAGCTGAGCACCAGGGCGGGAGTGCTGCTCAGAGAAGGCAGATGTGTGCTCTCTGCTGTGGCTCCCCACTTTGGGAACTTGCTCTCCCCACCCCCTACAAACTAGTTCTAGTTTATTGACTTTCAGGACACACTAAAAGGCCCATTTGTTTCCCCTAGCTGTGAGAGGACTGGGAGGACCCTGGTGAGAGATCATAAAATTGGCTCCATTTTCAGTTACAACAGTAGTGATTTGTATGTTAATAATAGGGAAACCAAGGGAGAGGAGTCTCCAGAGAAGTCTGTACACAGAACTATTCCCAAAGTGTGTCAGAAACAAAGCCAGACACTTAATTTCTAAACATTTAGTTGTAAAGAAAGAAATCGGTGTTTGCGCCTAAATAAAGGCTATTTTCAGAGGGGCAGAGTTCATTTTAAAACCAAAACACTAGCCCAGCTGTCACTTGTACAGAACACATATGATACACACACTATTTTGGATTTGACCAGGTAAGAAGATAAAACAATACCAATAATTGAATTAATTTAGTATGTGTGCTCAATTTAAGAGTACCAAAGGTCTGCATTTGCCTACACAAAGTCTTCCGGTGCTCCATCCTTTTTAAAAGTGGCAGCATGATTTCATTTCATTATTTCAGTCAACACAGAGATCTTTTATCCACTAGGTGCTGAACATGGATTAAATTAACTAAGTGGGAGGGAGGAAGATGAAGCAAAGCATTCTGTTTAAAAGCATTTCTCTGTACCTGTCTGAACATGAGAAATTTTGAATGACTTACCCAGTCAACAACTCCTGCTAATGTTCTAGCCATAAATGGGCAGAACCCTGCAAATTTAGGTGAGAAAACAAAAGCAGAACAGAAAGAATTCCTGACTGTACCATCACTGAAGGAGCACATAAAAACCAGGCAGTGACAGACTACAGCAACTTCCACAGCTCACAGTGGAAGTGGGGGAGCTAGTAGAAGCATCATGGCAGGCAATCTATCACATAACTTGGAATCACAGGCAAATTCACGTATGAATCACTGCACCTCCATGCATAAAAAAAAAAAAAAGCATAAAATAAGATTTAAAAAGCAACTGTATTGATGGAAGAACCCAAGGAAAGTGAAAGCACAAGAAAGGGAGATGTATGATCAACAGCAAAATAAATGTTGCTTTTGAAAACAAAGACTTCCAGAAAATAAATTGTATAAGTTAATTTTGTTTTTTTTTTTTTTTTTTTTTTTTCCCCAGAGTCCTTGGGGTTCATTATTTTAAATATGCTTATTAGCTGGAATGTAGTTGAGAAAATCACGCACATATTATACTCTAGAGAAAGAACAGAATGAGAGGTAATTGCTGCAAACTTTTATCATGGACGAAGGTACAATAAAGACCTTCCCTCAAGGAAGCACATCAGTGAGAGTCTAGGATAAAAGGTGTGGTAGTAAGATAGAGACAGACACTTGTTCTGTCTACAGAAAAAATGGCTAGAACAATTTGCAGCATTTGTTGCATAGCCTTATTCTTGCAGTAGAAAGCCCTTTTTCAGTTAAATCGGAATATAAAAATATCTCATTTAACAATGCCATTTCTCTAGTGGCCTTCTGTTTAGATATGAACGCAGATTATTTCTCCTGCTGGAATTACCCAGAGCTATAATGACAGTATCAAAATTTATCTTCAGGAGATGATGGCTGAACTTATCAAGAAACCACCAGCAAAGAGTTCCTTGCTGAGGGTAGATAAGTTCCACTTCTCCAAACTGCATATTTTATAATCTGCTTATACAGCAGCTCATCCATACAGCTGTCCCTTCATTTTAAATCCACCTGCTGTTTTAGCTGCTTCTAGTGTTGATAGCTGATGTGCAATAAAGTGCTGAACTGGGTCTTTCGGATAAAGATGGGTGAAAAATACACAAGCTACTCACACTATTCTGAAATTAAAGGTAAAGGAAGCCGTTTGCCTTTCTACTTAATTAAATGCTCTTACTTCATACCCTTTCAGAAACCCTGGGACAGCAGCAAAGAGAGGCAAATGATTGTAGTAGGAGCATGATGCAATGCACTGCATATAATGCAACGTAAACTGTATTATATGTATAATGTTGCTAGGCTCATCTCAGTCTGGCAAACATCTCCATGTTAACAGGCACCACTGGTTTCCAGCTGGGCACAAAGGTCAGGCTGAGAACATCCCATTGTAGGATCCATTGTTTTCCTTTGAACTGTGCCTTGTCTGTCAAATTAGTCACTAAAAGAAATGAAACAGTTACTTGGTTAAATGACTGTTTCCCCTGGCTATTAGACAAAATGCATTACATCTCCAGGCATGTGATCAAATGATTGAGAGTTTGACCTAAATTTACTTACTATGCTAAACAACCAAAGGAACAAAAGGAATTACGCCTCGCTGCCTACTGCCAGCTACAAAGAACATCTATCTGTCTGTAACTACAGCTGAAGTGTAGTTCTGTAGTTTTCTGTGCCTGCTTCTTGGAGCAACTGCAGCTCAGGTGACAAAAGATTTCAGGGAGCGGTCATTTTTTGTTTGTTTCCTCCTAAAAGCTTTATCTCACTTGTTTTTGCACTTTTGGGACCCTAAAATTACGTGCTTTAGAGGTGCCTTGACTTCTACAGAGCTAAACTTATGTGGAATTTCCACTTCATTCAGATGCACTTTGAATCCTTGCAAAAGTATCAACCAAAAAATAGTCTTAAAAGCCATCTCAAAACAGCAGAAGTACAAACACATCACAGTCTCACACATTTGATAAAGCAGACTAAAACTACATATAGTTTTTAGAAACAATCTTCCTTGAAGGGGAGGGGGCATTCTGAGTATTTCATAGATTTCCTCACGTCCTGAGCATCTGCTAGAAGCTATTAACATGCAGCCACTTGAAAACAGGTTGAGTTCTTTTATTGTGAGGTCATTTAAAAGAAAGGTGGCAAAATAATACACTCATAGCTAACAAGGCTAGATATTTCCACTCAAAATTCAAATGTTTGGGGCACTCAACTCCCTTTCATTCTTTTCTAAATAGATTTTCACATTCTGGTAACGACAGTTTTTCAGTCCATAACACCCCTGAATGTGGTGCTCATGACCATTTTGGGAAGCAGCAGGGAATAAGAAATATGGCTAAGGGGGTGATCTATACCAACAAAACAGTACTTATGTGGGAAGCAGAAAATGTACGCATGTCTCTCTATTCAGTCTCCTTCAGCTCAAAGTAACCTGCAGTTTTACAGGGAAAAACAAAGAGGACAATGCAACTACAGTGAGTAACAAACTGGGATGCGACTGTTCAGAATAGTCCAAGGACTAACGTGATTAGGAACTGCCTCTTCCAAGAGCAGCACCTGGTTCCAGTCTACATGATCAAAGGGTCTGGCCCATTTTAACAGAAGCATTGGTAGTGTGCTATGGGCAAAGCCAAAGAGAGACATCACCACAAGGCTAAAGGCTTTACCAGGTGACGCTACAAACAGAATAGAAAAAAAGAGAAAGAAAATGGACGTACTGCTTAGGAACACAACACCCATGCTAACACACTCAGATAACTGCGTAAACAGACATAACGCTTGTGAGCACATAAATCGTCGTGCTTGCAAAAGTTATTTTTGTATACAAAGTTTTTTTCCCAGGTGTGGTTTTGCTGCTTAAACTTTGGTCTCTTGCAGCTTTTAAGTTTACTTGTTGCATCCACTGTTGAAGATGTTTTACCTTGACAGAAATATATAAATATTTATACACATTCCTCCCCGT
The DNA here is from genome assembly GCF_009819795.1 of Aythya fuligula. Taxonomy (NCBI): domain Eukaryota; kingdom Metazoa; phylum Chordata; class Aves; order Anseriformes; family Anatidae; genus Aythya; species Aythya fuligula. Next base: position 41,018,512 of record NC_045562.1, read on the forward strand.
ACCTACTCAACATCAACCCTCTCCCAGCTCCAGCTTCCTTTCAACTACTCTCACCACGCTCAATGAATTACAAATATATATAATCTTGATTATTCCTATCATCATTTTCTTTCACAGAAAAAACTGCTATCCAGAGCTTGGCACCAGCTCTTTAAGATTTAAGGGATTATTTATTTATTTACAGTTTTTCTTTGCCTTTCTGTGACATACCCCTTTACAAATATACACGTATTTTTCCCCCAAGATGTAAAAAGAAAGGATTGAGGAAAAAACAGGTTTATTCCAAATACCAGGCACAGCCCAGCTTTATTTCACAAAAAGATCAAGCAACAGGGGATTGAACAAAAGGAAGGGTAAGGGGAAGAGGCACACATCCTGACACACTGACAGTATGTTGACAAACTTCTCTCAGCATCAAAAGGCTTCCTTCTTTTTGCAATTCATTTAAAGCTCTTGCTCAAGGCTTTTGAACAAATGGGCCATTGGCAGTCCCTCAGGGATTAATTTTCAAAAGAATTATAGGCCCCCAAAAGCACTGCTTACAGATAAACATTTACTTCAGTGATTCAAACCAGTCGTGCCCTGCTCCCCCCAGCAGACACACTTTCAGATTCTGGAGAAGATGAGCTTTGGAGTCAAGGCTTTAAAGGTATTTTGAATATACCTCTGGTGGCTCAAAGATGTCTTAATCAAATCTTTTCCCTTCTAGAGAACAACATGATGTAGTGAACATTTATCTGATGTTTCAGATTATTAAACCTGGATAATAACTCCTTGCTGCTGGCACAGTTAAGTTCCTTCCACCTGCCCCAAGCCCCACATTTTCCCCTCCACCCCATCGTGCAAATCCATGCTCTTCATAGATAGCAAATAAAGAACTGCAATCAGAGACAAGGGAGCTGACAGTGACAAACTTCAGGCTATACAAAAGATCTCCTTACAAGCTATGCCAAGCAGTATTACAAGCACAGCCAGCAATCTGAATGAGCAGCCCTCTAGTTCTCACTGCCTGTGCTATACTCCTACCTTCAGCAAAAAATCCTTCAGGGCAGCAAGAACAGCAGTAAACCTGTCATCAACAGCCACAGTACTGTCACATCAGCTACTCTCCCGTGTCAGCTACAATCTTTAACTCAGCTGTTTGCCTCTTTGGGGACAACTTTCCTTGGCTGTCAGGAAATAGAACATGTACATTGGTCCTTCATAAGCATATACAAGTGCTCCAGGGCACAAATAAACAAAACAGGCTCGTTCTTTGAACAATCATGTTGATTTTTAAAAAGAAGCCAAAAGATGCTTCTGTGATTAGTCCTATATACGAACTAGCATGGTAGAACTTACATGTAGATCTGTCACATGGAATATGCCACTGTCACTCATTTCCTTTCCGTATACCAGAGCTGGAAAACAGATTGCTTTTACCACGTGCTTGATACAGAACTGTGCTTCCAAACCACATAGCCAAAGTCCTGGAATCACAGTCAAACAACTGGCTAACGCCCTACAAACCTACAGATCATTACCATAGGCACTGGTGTCTAGAAGCACAAAAAAAGATCTCTTCCTTCATGTCTCATCATCTTTTGCGGTCCTGACAACTACCACAACAAGGGGAATGTATCTGTTAAACAATCCTAGATGCCATCCATTCGGTAACAGCTCATTTTAAAGCATCTGACAAGACAAACTTCATAAAAGTGACTTTTTGGTACAGCCAAAACGTTTATACCCCAGTCAGCCAAGCCAATCTGTTGTGGTGGCAAACTAATGGCATTCTGCCACTGAAATTACCGGAGCTTACTCCACTCCAGAGCAGAGCTCTGGCCACTTGAAATACAGCTGCTAAAACACATCACAGGGAATGGAGCAGAGAAGTAACAGCAGTATCAGAAATGTACTTGGGAGCATGGTTCACAGGCAGAAGAAACCAGGAGTGTAAACCTCTTCCAGTTACAGTGCTCTGTAGTACTGAAGTCCACAGGAAATTATTTCTGAGCATATGTTGGAAGGCTTGATTACCTAAGTACACTCAGAAATCCAACTTAATCTAACGGAGTACTTAAACCATTAAATCCTTTTACCGGCTCTCTCGTTCAGAAATACGATGGATTTAACGTGGTTTATCTTGAATTGATTTTCAAGATCCACTACTTAGAAGGGTAGACTTCTCATCAACAATACACCCCCTTCCTTAAATCTTTTACGTAGTAAATCTGAGAGGAGGCAAGGTATGACCGAGACTACAACGGCACTGTGTACCCAAATATAAAGCACTTAAAAATAGCTACAAACAAGTGCTGCTGTTTGCTTCCCAAAACAACAGAGGCACGCATATGCTCCCCACCATGCACGCTGTCTTTCCATAGCATAGCAAATCAAAATCAAAGGCTCAGTTTCTCATGCCTCATGGGTATCAAAGCTAATGACAAGTCCAGAGACCCAACAGCAACAACCTAAGATGGTGCTTCAATGCCCATGTGTGCCAGGCAGGACACTGCGCTCCTGCCTGCAGGGAAGTGATGGCTGTAAGGGAACACTGTATGAACGTATCCAAGTGATTACTGCACACCCTGTAGTGAGCTGCTTGATTCAAAAGGGTTGTGTCAGACCAGTCATGGTAGCTGGCTGATTTATTTCACCTGTCTCAACAGAAGAGGCTTATGTAATAAAAGAGACCAGAAGTAAACCTGAAAAGACAGTTAGTTAAACAGGGCCCTGTAAGAAAAATACTAACTTGAGACTGTGTGAGTCAGAATAGGAGGCTGAAGAAGATGCAATGAGATGGAGGTAAACTAAGCTGTATAAAAGGTGAGCTTCCACAATTCAGAAAAGATAACTTTGCATATCCAGTGCTGAAAAATGAAAAAGCACTTATTTTGACTGTAGAGTAAGTATCATCATAAGCTCTACACCAAAGTAGTTTTTCAGGTAAAAAACAAACAAACAAAAAACCCCCACACACACTTACTAAAGATTGCCTCTTCCACAATATATAGCAGTTTACTCATGAATGAACTCAAGCAGGTGTTCTGGGAGAAAATAAAAATGGTAAGAGGAAATCCCCTGCTGTCTTTTTTTTTGTCTCACTCAAACATGTTTCTGTAACAACTTCAAATTATACAATCTGAATAATACACTATGCTGTTTTATATGAATTTCAAGACTGAGAGCAAACAGTTGATAAAACAGGCAACTTTAGGTAAGTGTTTTTCAAGTTTTCTTGCCTCCTCCCACGATCATACTTGAGGTGATGAGTTACACTTAGATGAAAGTCTCCATTTTGATGCCCCCTACAGAGAAATTCTCTATCCCCACCCACCCCACCAAAACAAACAAACAAAGAAATAAATAAAATCAAGATCCTTCTCTGAATAAGCAAGCATGGCATGATTACCGCAGGAACAACTAGATGCAGAAGGATGCAGAAATGACCAGGGAGGAGTGGAAATGGGGACGGACCTTTCTGTAGCAGCTTGGTGGTGAAGATCACTAAGCTGCCCTGCACAGCTGCATAAGTCAGAAACAGGCACCTCCACAGGACCATCCCCCAGTCCACCTACAGCCATGAGAAATGTTGCCAGAAAACTGACTTTTTTCACTCCACTGGGTGGCAGGGGGCAAGGGGAGTTGGGAAGAATCAAAATTAATACATTGGTTTCAATTCTAAGAATTTAGTTCTTAGAGAAAATAAAAATGAAACCAAGAATCTTCTGGTCTTCTTCAGATTCTGTTCAAGTTTCTCTCTGCACACCACAACATCTCAATATACCAAGCATGAACTTATGAAACAGTTCTGTTGGGCCAAAATAGGGCATTTTTGTTATAAGTAACTGAAATGAGAAATTCTTTTAGCTCAACATACAGAAAAGTTGTAGGAAATAATTGATGCATGCCTGAAAAACATCTATACAAGAATCTGTAAGAAAGTCTTTCTGCTCTGTTAGAAGTATGAACAGAGCTCTGAACTTACAGAAATTCTTTCTTTAAAGATATTCACCATGTCAAAGCTCCACATCTGGAGCTCTTGATCAACTAAATGAAAATCAGCATCTAAATGCTAAGAGTACAGTAAGAATACTATAGGTCAAATACTTGGTTACCTACTGCCAGAAACAGTCATCTGCTTTCATGTTGTATTACAAGTGGCTGAAAGCTGACAAAACTGAGGATTCTGCTCCAGTGGATTAGAAATGGGAATAGAATCCAAGACAAAATTATCTAAGGATTCCAGTAGTTCTGTTGGGTGTTTTTTTGTTTTGTTTTGTTTTAATTGTGAACTACAAACCTTTAATCCTTAGGAATAAGCCATTTCTTTGTTGGGAAAAATTCAGATGATAGCTAGTATCTCACTGCATGCCAAGTCTTGGCCTCTTATGGTACAAACTGGATCAAGGAAAAATGCCTTGTTTTATTTGTCTGTCAACAACTCATCACTGCTTTTATTTTCAGTCTCTTGATTTTCATTTGGCATAGATGTTTTGATTTGTACAAAGATACAGCTTTTATTGATCCAAGATGTTCACATCTGTAGCATGATTTAATAGGATTATGCCACAATGGACGATATTTAGGAAATATGGCAATCTAAAAAATTCCTTCTAGTACCAAGTAAATATATGAATCTGAAACATTTAGTTTTGTGATGTAAAAATATGTTTAAAGTATTAAATCATGGACAGACCGTGATAAAAAGCAATGAGAGGCATGAACTGTGTTTCAAAATATAATTCTTCAATAAAAATAAAGCTAATTAGTTAACTGCACTCATCCTTGATATACAATTTCACAGACACACATACTTGGCTAATGTACCTATCAAGAAATTCAAAGACCATTTTGTAAAAGGAAGCAAACTGATAGATCTGGAAAACAAGGTATTTAGCCACAGAACAGATGTACAGAAGAAACAGAATTAGTACAGGCTCTCATATGCTTCAATGGGGGCATGAAAAAAGCCCTTTTGTATACAGAGTCACAGGCCCAACTCACAGACAAGTTTATTGGTTTTGTATCCTGTCAGGAAAAGTGAGCAACTGTCCAATTACCTGTTTCTATGTTGCGGAAACATTATCTCACATAATTACTTTAATATGCACCAAACAGCACATGACTTTGGTATACATAAAGTACTGATCCAGTGCACACTCTTTGAAGTTCTCAGATTTGAAAGAGCAAAGAGAACAGGACCATCATCTTTCTCAACTCCAAAGTAACCTTTCAGTTGAGAGAAGTCACTACAAATAATCACTGCAATCCTCACCTACCAAAACTCTTGAAGACACTCGGCACTTCAGAAAAGCTGGAGAATTTGGGGTTCAGAGATGAAAGGAAAGCAGAGTTGACAGCCAAGTGGTGACACTGGCTGGAGAAAGAGCCAATGCTGTATGTCACATACTACCACAAAGCTATAATGGACATATTCTGTGAACAATGTATATAATAAAACTGGAGCCTGTTAACTGGTAATTGGTAACATTTGTAGCTCTGCATCATCAAGAGACATGCTTGAAGAAGGTGAAGGCCTATCTAGCATTAATCAGCCAAACACCCAAGAAACCGTTTTATCATCAGGAAAGCAGATCTTTCTTGAATTATTGATTCAGAACATCTTTTATATCTGAAGAGTCACATGCATTTATTACCTTCACAGAAGTAAAATACACAACTTCATCACATACAAACTCCTCCTCTCTTCCCTAAACAAAACAAAAATCTGGAGTAGAAAAATTTTCCTAACAAAAAACCTTAACCGAGCCAACTTCTCTGATTTTCAATTCTCAGCTCCAGTAGTCCAAGGGAAAGGAAGTTGAGGCTTTGACCCCAAAAGCCAGATTCTTAATTAGCCCAAACCTCAAAGTTCCAAATTCACCCTACATGAATCACTGCTTCCTACTGCTGAAGGAAATTTACTGTATGTCATCAGCACAGCATCCCTTCCTACAAATGAAGGGAGAACAAAGGGAAAATGGATTTTGACTACGGTTCTGCACTATCATTTTTTGTTCGTAGTTAGTCTTCAGAAGTAGAAACATTAGCTTTGACTGACATAATCAACACCTAGTCAGGTTTTTCTGCTGCAAGATGAATTAGGCTGCTTTGATATACTCTTCCCACACAAAGCTGCATATTTCCTTTTTGCTTGATAGAGAAATTGGAATTGGCTAACATTAGGCACTTAAATGACAATTAACTTCAGCAATGTTAAGAATGCCTCCATTCAGTTATTCGCATTATTGAGATTGAAGGGTTTTTTGTGACATAATTGTTGCTGTTCCAGATAAGTTATAACTTAAAAGAAAAAAAAAAAAAAAGTGTTTTCTATTCTCTCTTCCTTATTCTTAAAGCTGAATTGAAGCAAAATTTCAGTGAAAGATTAATGCAACTCTGGAGGAGATACATTCCTAACAAACAGGAAAATTTTAGTGTTAATTACCAGCATGAATTGAAATAATGTTCCTCCTTCAGAGGTTTCTATTCTGAGCTTTCAGTCTAAAAGGAGGAAACTTGCCTTTCGTTTTACCTTATATATTATACTAATTAATTTTCATTAAACAAAGTGGGAGATGGTATTTCCACAGCCTTCCCTCTGCTTGTTTTAGGTCTCCTTGCACAGATTTGAATTCAGAGACAGGTGCCTTGGAAAACATTAGGAAGGGAAGGTATGAAGTAGACACTTGTTGTTTGGGGATCTGGGACTGATCCAGTAGCACACTCTAATTATGATTCCTTTAATATCTACTAAAAAAGTGGAAAGTGCTTCAGAGATGTAAGAAAAATGCTCTCCAAAGCAACACACCACTAGAAATGCATACACCACCTTTACAAAAAGAAGAGCTGTTTTAGGTTTCATAGTTTCTTACTCTGCAATAGAAGAACAGTCTTCTAACTGTTTCTTCTGAAGCTTTATCTTTGGCAACTTTTTTTTTTCTTTTAAATCACAAGTGAGGGAATGCTACATTATAAATAAATAGAAAAACATGGATGCCTTAATCTTTCTGTGATGAGAATACCATATTTATTGCATACCTCCCTTCCTTTCTCTACCCTTCAGAGACTGCTGCATGTAACTGTATTCCATGGCTAAAACTTTTCCTTCACCTTAGGAGCTCATTTTCTAGTCTAGTTTTACTTCCTTCCTCTTCCAGGTGCTTAGTTTCCTGTCTATCTTTTTTAATAGACATACAAAATATATTTTATATGCTATATATAGTAATATATAAGATATATATTAGATATTTTACATAATGTATTTATATATTCCTGTATTCTCTCCCTCTCAGAAAAATATGTACTGGTTGGAACATTAAATAGTGGCTGCACAGGCCTGAGCCTCACAGCTGAACGTTATGAAAAGAATGCAAGTGAGCAATTATCACACTACAACCACATCCTGACGAATCTTACTGCTTCAGTGTGTGCAGAATAATGTATTTCCAAGGTAATCTACAAAGACAACAAGAAAAATAACCTGTTCCAAAACAGAAAAAAAAAAAAAAAAAAAAAAAAAACAAGCTCAAAACAGTCAAAAGTCTTAATCATTTTGAACTTCATAAAGGAATGAAGAAAAGCAGAATTCGTATGTAAGACCACAGTAAAACCAAATTATCCTGATATTGATCTTCACTGTTTTAAAACTTCTTATGCTAAATTTTACCGAAGAAATAATCCTCACATGCTCGCTTTGTCACCCCAATAATTTCAGTCAAGTAGTTAATTTCTTCAACAATTGTGATTTTCACCAAACATTACGCTATTAGGTAGTTATGCTGAGGGAAGCTATCAACACCTCAACAGAGAGAAAGACTGCAGCTTGTGTTCTATCTCATAAACGCAAAAAAAAAAAAAAAAAAAAGCTCTAGAACTTTACTAGACACTAGAAAACAGACGCACAACAGAGGTGTTGCAATTGTCCTATCCAAAATGAAAGCTTCAGTTGATTTCACACCTTCACAGACACCAAAACGTCTAGCTACTCAGTACAAATCTTTAAGAAACCATGGTTTAATTGTTCTATTATTTGTGGAATGACTTGACTGAGAACTGCTTTCACTGTTTTTACAAAGGAAGCTCAATTAACTTATAGACCTGATTAGCTGATCTAATCAACTGATTTAACTTATCTAAATTCCTTTTCCTCACCTTTCCCTTCTGTAGCATTTATCTGTGCTTTGAACACATAGGCAGCAGTCATCTGCAGGACAAGTAGGACAGGAACAATTCCTCCTACAAAACATTCCTCAAAACCATCCACCCATCATAACATAAAAGTTTATGGGAAAAATAATTACTATTTAAGCATGGAGACAATTATGATAGTGCATAAGGTGACAATGATAGCTCCCTTCAGGTTATCTTCCACCAGATGTCTCAGTTAACAGATTTGAGTAGTGAAACATGCAAATCTCTCATAAGTGCATTCAGTGGTCACAGGCATTTCACAACCAGTGTCAGTAGACCTAAACAAAAATGAAGTATTTTCAGAATTGAAAGAAAAATTTACAATAGCCAAAGTATCTGCTTGTCAACCACACTATTCTATTTTTAGCAACCACAGAATAAGTTGTCTAAGAAATTATTTATTGGCTTGTTTGGTAACAGTTGAACTGAGCTGGATCACACCCTTACTCCAAAAAGACAAACAGCTGAATCAAAGTGTCATTCTGTGTGCCTTATGCAGGCACTGGGAATTTTGTCAGTGTGTTGAGTGTAAAACCAGAGTTATTCTTCAGGTAAAATAATGCTTCCAATACTGAGGCTTGTGCAGAGTTTCCAAACCTTCAGTTGTGCAAAGAACAACAGTGAATTCATAATTAGGTGAATGGGTTATTTCTCACCTCTTCCTTCTACCCTGATTCACATAAGAGCAAGAGGAAGCCATTTGTTGAGCTTCATTTGGTATAGCACAGCTTTGACTATTCAAGCAATATTCAGCTCAAACTTGCATGACAGAGTCTCTTATCTGCTTTTGTTGAACAACAACAACAAAAAAAAATGAACACAGCATTAGCAAATACTGATTTGTCACCTCTTCTACCAAAAACCTAAAGAGATTTTCTTGGGATTTACTTCTTCATTATGACTACAATAATACTGTAGAAGCCCACTCTCGAAGGTTTTTCATTAGATTCATTTATGTGTATTTTTGAGAGTTATCTTAAAGCTAGGATATGAATTAAAGCTGCTCTACCAGATTTAACAAGAAGGAAACATTAATCTACTGTATACCGTAGGCGTACAATACCTGTAGGCAATCAACAAAGTTCAGAAGTATAATTTATCAAAATTTGTGAGAAGAACACAAACACTGATTACATTTTAAGGTCAGCTGGTCACTTTTTAACTTGCATGCACCTAGTTTTGCAACCTTCTCTGTGCTAGCAGAGGTACCAAACAATTTCAAAGTTTCTGTGGAGAAACTGAGCTACACAGTTACCTCAATAAGCAACCTGAACGCCATGTCTTACGGATTTCTCATTTAAAAAAAAATAATAAAAAAGGAACATAAAATGTTATTAAAAAAATATGTCCTCCAATCACAGATGTGCAGCTGCAGCTTCAAGTTCCACTTGGGGGTAAGGGAATTAACAATGTATAGTTATAAGTCATTTTCTCTTGAAATAACAATTCTAATTGCCATGCTTACAAAAATAAATTAATTGACAATTTCCAGTATAAATTTTGATACTTCCAAAGGGAAAGACTGAAAAGGCAGACAAGACTCTACGCAGACCGAGAACACGTGGGCATTCAATAGCTCCCATAGTTTCAAGTAATGGAAGACTACATTTAACATGTACATCAAATTTTTCTTTTTCTTTCTGCTTCCTGCTATTGCATTTCCATTGTGCCATACTAAGCAGTTGTAGGTAACAATCTCCTCAGGACTAACCTGACTCTAATGAGGAAGAAACTCGGTGCACATTAATTGGATTGCAAGAAACGCCTACTATCCAGAAGTGATTCTAAAGTGTTTGGAAAACATATGGAAGGAAGAAGTTCAAGTTCAACAGCCACAAGCCCCGATTCCTGTCTCAATTCCCATTAAAATGAAGACAGCACCCACAGCAGGTTACACCTTACTGCCACCATAAGTGCATATACTTACATGCATTTCACACGGGTTCTCTCTTAATGCTCATCCCCTTTTGTCCCACCCCCTTTGCTCCCAAACAAAACAAGGCAGGTTTTTTTTTTTTTCCTCCTTTCACGCATGTACTGGGGCTTATACCCAATTCCTCAGATCTATCTGTGGCCACCATCAAAACACGTAGATATGACCTATCACACACAAACATCCTAGTTACAGAGTTGTGTTCTTGTTTCTTGGAATCCTTTATGTTTTTCCTCTTTTATTTTGACATTTAATGGCAGCCAAACAAACAACATATGTTCATCTCCAGTATCTACCTGAAATTCCCATGGCTGCTAATGGCATGGGCATTATGGTAACAGATTTGAATATTTTACACTGTGAGCATTTCATGAACCCTGGGTTGCCAAGGATTCATTCTGAAGCTTCTTCCTTTTTTAAGAAGAAGAAATACAAAATAAACAATGTACAGGAGCTACTTGTTTTGAATTCTTCAGCTATCTCACAGAGAAAAGTTTGCACCAGAGTGGAGCCAAAACACCAGCCTGGATTATCATGATACTGTGCACTGCTCTCACAAAGGTTAAACCGCACTATCACGAGACAGAACGTCTCATTCCAAAACACAACTAAAACATCTACTTTGCTCTGCTGATACCAAGCCTTCCCATGGTAGATGATGAACTACAGTGCCTTCTGAAGCTATGCTTGTCCTTATCTTGGTCTTCAGTCAAGGCATTCCTTACAGTTCCAGAAGGGGAAACAAACCTGCAAATATTTATACAGCAATTTATACAGCATGGACACAGTTCAAGTGCCACTATTCTGACTGCTTGGTGTTTCAAATGTTGTTCTTCTCATCTTTCATGTTCTTTCACCCATTCCTCTGACTTGCACATTTTTAATTTTAGGTTCCAGTAATTTAAGATTACTGTACCTAATAAGAAATAGGTCAGAATGTTTTCCTCCTCTCCTCCCAGTAAGAAAAATCAAGAAACACCTATCTTACTCACACTTCCACTTCTGTGCACTGTATGCTAATGTGAGCTGAACTATGGGCCAAAATTGCAATCTGCTACAACACTGTATATTTTAGTTATACAGAAATAAGATCATTAACAAGTTCAATTACCACACAGATGCCTACTAGTTGGGATTTTAGTCTAAATTGTTAAGGAAAGGGATACCTTGTGGTATTGCAGCAGAACTACACACGAAACTCCAGGTAACTTCTGCATCTCCAGGCAATTTTAGTCAAACTAAACATGTCCATTACCTGACACCAGGGAGGCCAAAGGAAGAGGCACATTATGAACAACACCATCACAAGAGGAGCTTCAGAGTTCACACCTTACCAGATGGCAGAGGATTTAACCACTAAATGCATATTGCCACTGTTAAGCCCTCTTGCTGCTCACAGAACTCCTTCTGTGTGCCACAGCTACAGGGAGAAGGGAAACTAAAGGGTCAAGATCCCTCTGAGCAAATTTTCTTCTCTCCTGGTTACATTCACTCCTGGCCACTGAGGGTAAGGAAAGGAAGAGCAAGAGAAAGCAGGGAAGAGAGGATATTAAAATCAGATGTTGAACATTAGAGTAGGTGAAACTTTTCTGAGTAGAGTCCTATACTGAAGAATCTCCTTTGAAAGGTGGTTGACAGCACAGTCTTGGTCTCTCTCCCCCTCCCTCCAGTAGCCTGAAGAGAAAGGTAGCCCCTGAAATGGAGTGATTGAGGTTAGATTGTGTGAACATTGTGGTTTACATTTACTGAAATATCAGCTTTCTGAGCTGAATCTCAGAATATAAACATGTACTTCAGTGTACAGTAAACTGGCTGCATCAACAGAAATCAGGTCCAGAGGTGAAAACATACTCAGTGGCCCTATTTTTGAGCTAAGATCTTAGAGATCCAAATTCAAAGAAAAGTATTTTTTCAAAGAAAAACAAGAAGCTGAACTTTCTAAGGAACCCAGAATACCTCAATAACTGTCTGCTCTTTTTCTGAGCAACAAAATATCAGCTGCAAGGAAGACTCCAAAACAAAAATGCTACAGCTTTTCCTGCAACTACTCTGCAGTTTGATTTCACGACAATGCAGCCTGCCGCTGTTAAAACTAAACATGAAATAAGTGGAATATGTATCCAGTGTGTTGAAGCAATATCTGAAGTTTGATATCAGCTTGTTTGAATTTCTGCTGGCATTTTAACATTTGGATACATATTCAAAATTTACTTAGACATCAAATCAAAGGTGTGTTCCACAGAGCAGATTTTCATGCACATCCCTCTTTTTAGCAAGATATTTTGTCTGAATAGACTTAAATTTCTGTAATTACTTCCTTACCGCAGGAATAAACTGTCATATCCTCTTCGGAGTTGTGCTTTTCCCAGCCTCAAGGAGACTAGGATAAGCGGCTGATTTTCCTGCGGAAGTCATTCCACATATCTGAGTATCCTTGTCGCTTTTCACTGCACCTGTTGCAATGTGCAATGAGGAAGTGCAAACTGGAAGTGCACTGATATGGGGTGTCAAATAGCATGGCACAGAGAGTTTTAAATGGGTATGATCCTATTATTTCTGATTCTTGGTCAAGACTAGAAACTTGGCAAACTCAGCCTGGAACTGGCTAATTCTAAATGAACGAGCCTGAAGACAGGAAGCAATTCAGCATATTAGAGCAGCTTTTTGCAAGTGCTAATTAACACAGTTAAAAATTTTAAGAAGCAGTGTAAGCTAAGTAAAACAAGCATGTTTCATGCACATTTTTCTGGCCATCTTTTCTCCTCATTTCCACTCTCCCAGAAAGCTGTCATAAAAGGCTCCCTCCCTGGAGTCATGCCCTGTTTTAGCTCCGCTCATTTTCCCTCCCCCAGCCTGCAACACACAGAGACAAATTCTACAATTCCTCTTCTCTAGCTCTTATGTGCCTGGCTTCTGCCCAACAATTTTATATCAAGGAAAATCCCCACTTAACTCTTTTCTTAGTCTCCACCCTTCCAGACTTCTTCCTCTTGAAATGCTTTCCCTTCTGTCCTAGGATTTGCTTTGAATATCAAAAATTAAGAATATCATGAGAGAAAGAAAACAGAAGTCAGCAGAGGAAAACAATAACAAAATAAACAAACAAAGATGTATATAGTGAAAGATCCAAGAAGAACATAAGAACATAAATCACTTCTAAGTCATGAGGACAAATAGAAGTTGTGCTAATGAGGTCAATACTATCACTTCCCAAGTTCAGAATTCAGGACCAGAAGACTGCACCCTTTTCTGTTGGGAGTAAAGAACTTCTTAACTAAGTATTAGAAGCCCTAAAAAAGTGCTTCTCAGATTGCACTCCTAACATATAATTTGTTTTATACTAAAGGAAAAATCATTTTTCAACAAATTTTCCAGTCAATATTTAATGGCACAAAGTGAGAAGACAACACCGCAAAACAAACAAATTTTCATTAGACACATTCTGACGTAAGGGCAGTCTGCCAGAACAGTACCTGTGAAATGGTGGCCAAAATACTGTTTTGTAACTTTGCCATCTTAGAATCAGCCTTGGAAAAAGGTTTCTGAAATTTATTTCATTAGTAAGGAAACTAATTGTCTCTCTTTTCCTCCTCCACAGTTTTTTAGTTCATCCTGCCCTGCTCAACGTGAAGACACATGCAGGCACAGCTGAAATTGAAAAGCTATGAGTTTCTGAGCTCTGCTACAGCAACTAACTGCACAAAGCCAAAAGGGAACATGGTTCATATAGTGGAATTCTCTAAATTCAATCTGTAAAAAACATGTAATGGGATACACATGCTTGGGTAATACACGGGGGTGGGGAAAGAACGTGATCAATTTTACAAAACAAAAGCGGATCTTGATAAGTCAGAAACACTTGGGTGCTTTCACACAGAGGAATTTTACCTATAAAGTGCCATAATGTTTTTGAAATTTCATGGAGCCATTATCCATGTGATTTTGAGCTGAATGAGTCAGATTAAAAACTCCTTAATTATTCTTAAATACTAATGTTTTGGCTGCACTAAAAAAATACATCAAACTCCCCCCAGTGCCTGGTACCTAGCTCCAATTTTCTCTATGCTAATCATGATTGTAAGGAAGGATTCTTGTAGAGCTGTGTGAGAGCAGCAGATACTGCTGCCTCCAGACCACTCTGCAGCACACAGCTCAGTAACCACGGACACACACACACCGTCTTCAATGGGGACTTGTGACTTTACAAAGTCCTCTTGTTTAGCAGAATATGGTTCAGGCCTAAATAAGAGCACTGGCTCTGCTGACCTGAGGTGGGTTTAAATCAGTGTTCAAGGCCCTGAAGTTCGGTTATCAGTTCTCTCACTCACTATTGACCGTACATTGTTTAAACAGGTTTCTCCCTTCACACGTGCAGCTAACAAGAAGGGGGTATATTCCATATTGCACTTGCTGCAAACTAAACACACTGGGCACTGGATAATAATGACCAGAAATCTTGCAGGATTTCATTTACAATCTTGCATGTTGTAAGCCCCTCAGGACAGGAAGCTCTCATGTTTTATATATCTGCAAAACAACATGCATACCTATGACACTGTATAAATAACGGAGGATCAGATTAAAAACATCTGTAGACACTCTGGCTGATCTATTGTCTTGCTGCCTGCTGCCTCCTCATAATTTTTGATGTCAGACAAGCCATTTCATGCAGCAGGATTGCTAGCAGTGCTGATGCAGCTACATATAAATCTGTAGCAACATGTTAATGAGAAACCTGATTAAAAGAGAATTAAAAAATAATAGTAAGCTGTCCTTAAGGCATGACCTCCTGACAGCTTGCTGTTTGATTTTCATTTACATTTGGCCAAGAAGGAGATAGGAAACATGGCTGACTCAAACAAAACAGTTTTGGAAATGTGGTAGGAAGCAGCAAGGACAACATTTCTTTGATTCAAAACTAAGTCTGTTGTGATACAACTCTTCTCCAGCTGCCCAGAACTGTCAACATCTATTCATCTATTGTAAATTGCCTCTGTGAGAGCAAAAATAATGTATGTCCGCAACATGGTGATAGTCACAGAAGATATAAAGAGATTCACACACTGTGAAAGTATTGAGTATAGAAATAATGCTAAAAGGGAGACAGACTGTTATTGATACCAAGCAGGGAAGGGAACAACTACATTTCCAAGAGAGAGGCAAAGAGGAATCCTAAATTTAGAACAAAATTCAGAACTGAAGCCAAGATACTGTCACCACCAGAGCTGCGTGAACATCTCACAGAAAATCCTTCAGTGTTAAACTCAGCTCCTATAGGTTTAGAAGAGGGAAACAAAATCATTTCCTTTAATCTGAATCTTCTCTGTGTCCTGCAAATCACTATCTAGAAATTAAAATTGGAAACATTTTTTCCTCTCCCAGCTACATACTTTTCTAAACTGATTTTAAGCCTCTTACATTGACTCCATAGTCCAACTTTTGGCAGCTGGTCACACTGTAGGTCTGCTGAATTGAATGAGCCTTGTATGTTTTTGCAGTACCTCAGGCAGCTTTCACAAAAGACAAGCGTTAATTAAAAGTCACTCCCTCTAATAAGAAACTTCACTTTTGCCGTGAGGAATTAAGAACAGTTTGAAAGACAGAGGAAAATGCCGGAAGTGTGAAACTGTATAAAAAATGTTTTCTTCAAAATGAGAAAATCCAAAGATAACCCAGTCAGATCATTTTACATGCAAGCGCTTCTCTCTACCTTTCCATATTATAATCTCAGACCTATCCAATCCAATCTGGTCTGTCTCTGGTCCAATCTCTCCCCCCAGCAAGTAAAAGATATAGTAGCGATGCCTTCCACAGCTGTATTCAAAGCCGTAGTGTTTTCTATTCAGCTTTTACAACTCCTTTCAAACAAAGGCTTTTAAACCTAATGAGAAAAAATGTTATGGAGCAGAACACTTCTCCCTTTACTCTTCTGGAAAGAGGGGTGTGGGTACACACGTACATATGTATGAAAATACACATACAGAACCCACAGAGCTTCCAAGTGTAGATGATGTGAAGTGCTTATGTACATTACTGTGATTCTTTTTTTCTCCATGTCACAAGCCTAGATACCAGAGACTTTCATTCTGCAAAGACAGGACACTCCGTTTGATCAGGACATTCACTTCCCAAACATCTCCCCCTCAAAATTTGCACTGTCTAAAAACAAAATCAAAATGGAATCAAATTGTACTCCTGCCTGCTTTCCAACCAGAGGGTGCCAGTCCAGCTTGCTGGCAAAAGCTTAGCAGGTGTAAGACATCTGTTGCAGCTGGCAGTGTTTTATATGCTGCTGCATGACTGCAGTCATACTTAAACACATCTTCCTCAACCTCCTCCCTTTGCCTTGGTAGGGACTGACAAGAAAAGTAAGCTAGAATCTCAGATAGTATATCTCTAACTATAAGAGATTTTTATTAAAGCATGTGAACTGCAACAATGAAGCATCTTAATGATTGAAGATAGAATCAGGTTACTACTTGCACCAGCAAAAAGGATCAAGTCTCTGTCATGCAGTTCCTGCTGCTGCAGCAGTAATCAGTAACCAAAGGAAGAGGCAATGAAGGCAATTGAGTAGTTTTAAAAATATCAAAATCCAAGAGAATCCTAAATTCTGATCCCACAGCACAACACAACCTTTACAGCTACAAACGCTGCCGTGGCTTTTACTAAAATCAGACCGTTTTCAACTGTAGTTAGCATTGGGAGTACCATATATTTAGAAGAATTGCAAACCGTTAACTCTAGGCCTACCAATCTCCGTGGGTTCATCCTAGATGTGCTGCTGGTTTGCTCGCATACCGTTGTGTTTCTTTTTCAAACACTGGAGAGAAAGAAAGCTCACAATTTAGAATAATGTTTTTAAGAATTCCAGAAACCATTTACAAGAACAGTTGAGCAGTGCTGTAACATGGTCTTATTTGTAAGACACACACAAGTTCCTCTTTTGAAGTCAGGAGTTTAAACAAACAGATTCTGAATTGTCCCTTTTTTAAGGGCTTAGAGATTTATTTCAATGAGAAGCACAAGCATGTTTGTTCATTCTGGCTAACAAGATCAGAACCTTCTCTTCTATCTTTCTTTGGAGTTCAAGGACTCCTCCTTCAGTGCATGACATTAAAAGCCTTCACAACTGATTCTGAATGCATGAAGAAGAGCAGCTACGAAGTTTTTGGCCCAAACCAGGAACAGTTCCTACTGAACCTGGATGGTGGTAAGGGGAAACAAAATGGAACACAACCACCACACATACACAAACCTCAACATAAGTTATCTCTGTAAAAATAAAATAAAAATGTTACACAAAGTTGTATCATTTATTTTTTTTCCAGGAGACTACTTCGGAGAGAATACTGAAAGCATATTGGAGATAGGTGAAACTTACAAAATAATAGAACATTTATTTTCACCTTTTGTTACCCCAATTACGAGTGATTTTTGTTTTGACTGAAGTTTTAATCTAAGTGAAGGTTGAAGAAGAACATTAATCAACCATCATCCCTATCCCCTCCTTTAAAAGAATTTAGAAGTTTTCCATTTCCCTTCCTATTCTGAAGTGAAGAAAATCTGAAAATCCTCTCTTAAATCAAGCTTTTCAACTAGGGCTTCTTACCAGTTGCCTACAGCTCTTTTCTAAAAAGAGAGCAGGAGGAAAAAAAAAATCAGGGTTTTGTATAGTTTTGAAAGAGTATCTTCCCTGTCCTTCGCCTATTACTCATTAAGAAAGAGCTTCTCAACCAGATTTTTAAGTGATTTAGAACAGTTAACCACATGCATTCATTCATTCATTCGCTCGGCCAATCGCTAATGGAGCTACAATCACTTAAAAGAGCTGAAAATCTGACTCCCCATGCCTTTTACCTTTGAAGTTCTTGATAAAGGGGTCCTTTTTATGGAGTTGAGGCATGGAATTATTGCTGTATCACTACCATTTTGTCTTCATGCTCTGCTTCTGCAAACCAGCTCTACCCTGTACTATGGCTGTATTTGCTGTCATCTTGTCATTCTTCATGTGACTTGACATGCATCATCTGCTTGCATTATTAATCCAGGAATGCAGGGCAAAAAGTTTAGCTGGTGAAAGATTTCTGCCTTTTTCTGGGCCTGTAAAAGGCCACTGTATAAGCAGAGAAAGCAAACCAAAAAGTATCCCAAGGATGAGTTTCATTTCCCTCAGTCAAAATACATAATCATTCCCATTCAACATGAGTACAGTTTAAACATACAAAATGCCACAAAAATGCATAGAAAACTGTAACACATACTCACTATTAGCAGTAAACGATGAAAAACATCTGTGTATGAGGATACATGACATGAAACACAAGGAGTCATGTAAACAATGCTCTCTGATTTACCCTAATACTATGAATTGCAGGGTGAAGACTTTTAGTCAGATGGCCTCTAGCGACAGCCCTGTTGCCAAGGAAGCAAACACACAAACTTTTCTTTGATAAAGACATGATACAGTTCTAAAGAACCACCTTTTTGCCTATATGGCACAGAATGTTTCTATTCATCATTGCCTTATGCATGCAAAATTACAAAAGCTTTGATAATTCCAGTCTCACTTGCACTAGTACCCACTTTGGGTGGGTAAATTTACCTAAACAGAGAGAATGATGGGCACCAAAACTTGAATGAGACTTATATAAGGAGTTGCCAATGAACCATGCCTCCAAAAGGAGCACGATAAGCTCACAAATCTGTCTTTACTTTCACATGATATATAAAACATGAAGATAGCAACAATAAATCTTCTGACAGAAAAAAAGTAAACATAGCAGTTGATTCAACCCATTTGCATCTTTACTTTCAGAAAAAAAAAAAAGAGGGATTTCTCAGATACAGAACAGCAACATTTGAGGGAGACGTAACAGTACTAAAAAATAAAGATGGAACGAATAAAAGCAAAAGCTCTATGCCACCCAGTTCCTTTGCACTTCACAGTTAACGAGACTGTAACTGCTCAACTGCAATTTCACCAAAGCAGAGACTGTCAAAGCTGTACACAGTGATAATTCTTGAGATCTTTAATGACAAATTGCCGTGCAAAACATGGAACAACATGCACTGAAGTATCACAAACTAACAAAGAAAAGCAAACACGAGTAGCCAGCCTACTAGAACGAAAAACAATTAGCCAGATGAAAAGACCTTCACGGATATTGCAAGCACATGAGAAGGAGAGGAGAGTACAACTATGCAGGTTTACAGCTTCCTACTGGAAGGACACCACTGTGCTATGCAGGATCATATGACTGTACATGCTGCACCACATTTTTGAAAGCTAAGTCTAGTCTAAATTTTGTACCTTCTAGATCCAAAAACAGAGTTGATCCATCACCATGAAAAGTAAAGATTTCCCAACTTCTGCTCTTTTCCACCAACATCTGCATCATGGGCTCTTCCAATTTCCAAGTATACTTTTTTCTTGCATACTACAACAAAAATCCGGAGGCATTTTGAAGAATTTTATTCTGTAAATGCTCATACAAATAAAACTTCTAAACATCCGTTGAAGCCCCCTAAAACTGTTCTTAAAAATAATAATAATAAAAAAAAGCTATGTTCTGTAACAGTGTCCCAAATCCCTGTGTCAAACTACTATCCACCAGTGTCAATCAGTTTTAAAAGGCCAGCAGTAAGCTCCAAAGTTTGCTAGCACAAAAGCTTTTTCCGTAATAATTAAGGATTGCATGTTTTTGGAAATTTTTCATAATCAAATAGCAAAACACAATCTTGGACATACTTGTGCGAGTAAGAGCTGAACATATAAAAATAACCACACACAAAAGAAAGGATGGGAAGTAGGAAACGATATTTCATGGGAGAATGACCAAGCACAGAGCAGCTAGGACAGGCTGGTTTCAAGCTTTGCTTTAGTACTAAGGGTGGGGTCAAGAGAAACATAAACCAACAAGGAGGGACTCCGGACCACAGCTAAAAGCAGGTATCAAACCAAACAGGCACAGAGCTTTAGAATCACTTCAGCATGCAATGGAGATGAGAACAAGGGAACAGACCATCTTCTGGTATTTGAACAGTACTGGAAGCCAAATTACCCCTCAGAACTACCATTCCTTTGGCTGTAGAAACAAATGTTCCTCCCATCATCTACAGTACACAGTCACAAGTTACCAAGAAAACAGTACAGTCTCTTCTACCTTACGTGGCAAACCAGAGCTCTGTTCTACACCATCGCTTGATTTTTATTTTTTTTTCCATAAATGCCTCAACATCAGCTAGATTCATTGAGATACACAGATAAGTCAATGCAACAATAAAACCTTTGTTTCAACAATGGGGTGCAGATTCAGGAATAAACCAAGCATAACATTTAAAGTAACAGAGCTGATTTACCAACCACTGACAAACCTACTCAGGAAAATTTCATGTAGGACAAGAGCTACTATTTCTCTATTTTTGAAGTACTATAGCAAAAATACACATATAATTTTGGATTCAATTGCAATTTCCCTCAGCAGACGGCTAGCATTTGCCTAGAATAGTAGCATCCTCCACTCTTTTTGTGAGGAAGCACCACTTCTGGGTGTTGATCATTCTGGATATAGTTACTGGGAAAGGTGACAATGAGTACTTTGGAAGATCTACAAACGTCATGTTTTTTTCACACTACATCAAGAGCTAAAACGGTGGACTGAAACTCTCTTCACTAGATCAGGGAGATCATAAAATCCTACTGTGACAGCACTTCCAGTCACTCACTTCCTTCTAAAACAAATTAAGTTTGTTTTAGAACAAACTATTAAGTTTTGGTGTGGGCACAACTCTTTACCCGAAAAGTCTCACCTGCGAGGAAGGACTCAGAAGCCACTGCTAGAAATTCATGCTTGAGTCACTGACCCATCCTGAGCAAAACCAAGTGGATTCTCAAAACAAAATATTTATGGGAAGACTTTTAAAACTCCAAATTGTAAAACTCTCTCTGCTTACGCGCTGTGCTGAAAAAAGACTTGGCACATGTTTCTCATTAACTGTACTAAAGCAGCTCAATTTCCCTAGAAATCCCCAGTTTCTCCTCTGAAACAGGGTAATCTAGAAGGCCCCTAATTTTAGCTCTTCAGTCAGAAAGGGTAGTACATGCATAAGTAGTGCTAAGTGAATGCTGCTGAAATGTCTATGATTATGTGGAACGCTAAAGCAAATTAGCTTTCCTGGCATTTACAACATCATTAAAATCTTCAGAATAATGTCTAAAAGCAAGGAAGTCTCATAGATATTTGTATAATTCATCTCACACATGCAGCATTCGCATAGCCATCTTAAACATCTGTCAGAGAAGTCAAGTGACACAGGGTTTTCTGAGAGCCCAGTCATATAACTCATTTCAAACTGGCCATATTAATACCACCACCACTAAAAAGAAGAAGTAAACAAAAGAAAACCAAACAAAAAACACAACAACAAACCCCGCCAATATGCTGTCTACCAGCTAACTGTAAGCCAACATTTGCACATTTGCAGGATAACCCCAGAATCTAGACACCAACAGTTTTTTAAATTTGTTACTACTTCTGAACAGGAAGTAGAACGGGCCAAATATATTACATAGTTTATCTAACACTCTTTATAACAAATGTCATATTTAGAAAAGTCGTGCTGTATGCTTTCCTGATTTTCTCATTTTCAGGCAGATTAAATTACTTTCGAATTGTTTGCTTGTTTGTTGAGAACAGCTTTCAAGATGAGGTAATTAAAGGAAACCTATCAATTTAGTATATATTTTCAAGTTAATAATGTTGACATACTGTTCAAATAAACCTCCAATTTACTACAATCTGTTTTTAGACAAGCCCTCCATTTTAACCTCCAAATGGAAGGAAAACTAAGTGACTTCCCTCATCTCACTTAATAGAGAACATATGTTCAAAGATAATACTGAAAGCTTGTTCTGAGAAGCCCCATTCCTCCTCCGACAGAGATGCAGTGAGCTTGCACAGTAACACTGATACGTAATGAAAGTACACGCTGCCATAAATCTCATGCACTGTAGAGGTCACTTCAGAAAAAAGAAAAAAAAAAAAAGATGCTGATTGAAGAAGCACCAGCTAAACTAACCTCATATACACATGCACAAACAACAGCACCTTGATAACAGATAGGGGAAAAAAAAGTGGAACAAACAAACAGGTAAATCTCCAGTCAGCTGTAAGGTCAGAATGAGAGCCCTCTCAATCCTAAATCTTCAGGGAGGGAAGGGGGAAGTAGCCATGGGACAGAGAAAGGATGGGAAGAAGGGGTCTCTACTATCACAAGTGTCGCACAGCTTGAGAAGCAGCTCTGAAATAGAATGAAATTTTAAATCTTTGCATTACAAACTCTCTGGAATAATTCCAGATGGAAATGCTACAGTAAAATCAACAGTAAATATTTATAAAATAAATGAAAATTATGTACATTATTTTTATTTGATAGCTGGTACAAAGGATGCCATAGTCAATTGCTTCTCCAGGTTTCATCATTCTAATATACAAAAGAAGGTTACACCTGCAAAGACCACCGTACTTCCCGCTGGAAAAGTCAGTAATAACACTCCCATTCCTTGGATCCCAGTCCATTCATTGTCTGTTCCACCATACCTATGAACAAGATGACATTTTAAACCATACCAAGAACCAAAGCAATGCCGCTTCACGCTACTGGTATTTCACAAAAATACCAGTATATAAAATACCAAATGACCATCAGACCACTAAGATGGGGGCTCAGTACAATCACTAGCATCCAGTTATCCACCACCAGACATTATTAACATGTAGCTGCAGATTTATCTGATCTTAGTCAGGCCACATCAAACCTTTCATGTTCCACCATATCAAACAATGACAAGAATCACTGAACAATTCTTTAACATGATTCCTCAGTCTTCTTTGACATGCTCTGTGTCATAGGTGCTTGCCTAAAAACCAGTAGGTGCCAGTTGCCCTAATATCAAAAAGCAACAAATCTGCATGGTCATGCGAGGAACCTGAGAGCTACATCCTCTGAGGGTTCTGCACAAATCAATCATTCATCTCACAAGCATGCAGAGTTATGTTCCACAGCATATGCTTTTGTCCTTCCTTGTATCTACACCTGACGGCCAGCACAGTTATCCCAAATCCTGAAAACCTGCAACGAGTAAGAGTAAGCAAGTATATCATGAAGGAGTCATAGGCTGCACTGCATAACAGTCACCTAGCCATCCTGAGCAAATAAATAAATAAAAATACAAACAAACAAGCCTGCACACAAACATTTTGCAAAGTGCTGGGCATAGCTACATAGCTGCATAAGCTTTTCATAGTGAACAGGGAAGCTATCCTTAAATCACAGAATTCCTGTGTGTATATCTGCATAAATCGTAAGGAAGAACCCACACGAAGCATTAGTACTCTAGTGGACACTAGCGTTTTCTCTGCTTTGCCAGCTCTCTGTGGACATTCAGTCTGTGACACAGTCGTGGTGGAGTAGCAGTTGACTTTTAATATTTGTTCATTTTCAAACAGACCAAAATCCTTTTCCTTACTTATACACATAAAAAAAAAAATAATAATAATAATAATAAATAATAATAAAAAAGATCCCAAATTGCAGGGGTTTTCCTTGTTATTTGTTTTTGGTTGGTTGGCTTGTGTAGGTATTTTCTGTAAAAAATATCCCAGGCAGCACTGCATATGGTGTTGACAGAAGCCCCACCTTAAAATGCTGGCAGCACTGCCCCTGGCTTTACAAGGGACTGTGGTGCACATTTCAAACGTAAGGGTGACAAATTCAACCTTTTGTACCTAAGCATACGTCTAGATACCAAAACATGGACATAAACGTCCACATACATGGTTTGATTTCCAGAAGACCCAAAGTCTTTTCTAGCCGAGGGGCTCCCTAATGTGCACCCACAGCTAGACTGTAAATGGTTTGATTGTTAGAAGTGCATGTGCAAACCACTTCCATTTAATGCAGTGGGAGCTGCTGTGGAACTCCAGCTTATAAACCTAAATAGTTACCAAGGGTTTTACTCGAAATCATGGGACATTCTCTGGAAGAGGTGTGGTTTTTATTGTTGTTTGTTTTTGCACAGCCTACCAGTGTCTGAAAATAACAGAAAAAGTGTATGAGTTAAGTCAACCATGAGAAGTGGTTTTGTTGTTTTTTCTTAGGTTTGGCAAGAAAAATAAATACTATTCTAGAACAAAAGACAGCACTTGAGCTTTCCTTCCAAGAAATAATTATATTTGCAAAACAGTATCAGGAGAAAGATCTTTTTACTCAATAGGTAAGTAAATTGGACAGTCGTACAGTCTCAAAACCTCTCTTTGCTCAAGATCTGAACTCCTACTGCCTGCTGCTGTTCCCATGCACATCCTAAATATTTATAACACAGAATGACAAAGGTTAGGGAATCCTAAGCATGGACATCACAAACATAACTGAAGTGTCTTCTTTTTTAACTTGCGTTTTAAACAGAAGAACCCAAAGCTTCTACAGCATATTATACACAAACCCTTGCTCCAGGATAGATTTCGTGCCAGATGCAGATCACAAGAAAGGAGATGCAAAACCAACCCCTTCTGCAGTAATAACCAAAGCTGCAGTCTGTATGAATTGTGCCTACTCAGACCAATTCCTCAGCCACATAAATCTTGATGCTTAAGAGACAGCATAAGACAGACAAGCAATCCTGAACTCCCTCTGAGAAAGCTGCTATGAAAACAGAGGTTCAGAAATGAAGCATTCCACATCCTTTATTCCACATTCCTAGCCAAACGTTTTATGCATCTCCCTGAAAGGTTACAACCTAAAATTTAGAAATTAGACCACAGAAATGAAAGCCTGCTGACTAACAGTTTACAAAAGCAGCTTATCTGTGTATTCCAAACGGCACTTGCAGTTTCTAAAGAGTCTTGCAATCATGGTTTGCTTTTTTCATGTTCAGGCATATTGCAAAATAATTTAACATCTAGGGTGTTTTAGTCTGTCTCAGTGCTTGGAAATCCTCACAGATTGACGTACAATCAGTTGTCTAGGCTCAGAAAGAAAGCTTCCAATACTCGGGTATGGAGGAGATTAACCACAGAAATTTCTCCCATCACGATGACTTCCTAAAGAGGGAATCTGTAACCCCAGCTGATTTGTGAGAGACATTTCTTCAAAAACACAAAATTATGTACCATTAAACAAGAGCCCAAAGAGTTCCACAAACATGAAATCTTGATAAATACATGAGGTAGAAAAATAATATTT
Source organism: Aythya fuligula (assembly GCF_009819795.1). Taxonomy (NCBI): domain Eukaryota; kingdom Metazoa; phylum Chordata; class Aves; order Anseriformes; family Anatidae; genus Aythya; species Aythya fuligula. The sequence goes on from NC_045562.1 coordinate 41,043,869, forward strand.
TAAAATATTTTGTAAATAGTATAAAGAAATTGAAGATCACTTTAAAATAGAGTTACTGTAAAGCACCTTAGGAAGTTACAGCTCAAACAACAAGTACTGAGGTTTTTTCCTCATCCATTTGAGAGAGATTTTTGCTTTAACAGAACTATTTCCAGGCTGTCCCTATAAAATGGATCCGCCTGGCATCGGGAGATTTTACACAGCTCAAGGCAAACAAGGTTAGGAGTAAGAGAGAAATTCTGCCAGCTTCAGCTGCCACTGTATGCAAGTTGAGAAGCTATTTACTCTGTTGTTTTGAACACTTGAAGGTTTGTAGGGATAAAATCCTGGCAGTCAGCAATTTAGCTGCAGATATTTTACATATATGAGTCCTTATTTATATTCTACCCCCAGCACAAAGTAAGCAACAGAAAACATGAAGTGAGCTGTAGGCAAACAGTACTCTGTCCGCAGAGGTCACGTACAGACAAGCCCATCTCCATTATCAGGAGGACTAAACAAGTGTTCTTTGAATCCTTCACACTCAGAGAGATCCCAGGTCCTCTTACTGCCAGAGTCAAGTGTTCCCAGGATCCAAGAGCTTGCTCATCGGGAGCTGGTCATATACTAACTCCAGGAAGTTGCAGAGCACTGTTCTAAATCTTGTTTATGCCAAATGGCGTGGTGTAACTTCAGAGACGTAAGGAGTACTTTCAGTTCTCTTGAGAGTGCTGTTGTTTCACCAAGGATTCTTTCCATTGTTCTCTGGATACCTGAATGTATCCTAATTACAATCTGAAGTTCAAATAAATTAATTGAGAGATAAAAGATGTTTATCTCTATTTATAATGTATTTGTGTGTACAGACATTTTAATTAGTTATGTCAGACTATTTATTTTGTACACATAAATATGTCAACATTTTAAGCAGCATAATTAAGGTGAGAATTATTTTGTTCTTATTTGACACATTTTCATTCATTAAGGGAAATTAAAAAAAAAAAAAAAAAAAAGACACCAATACAGTCTTTGAGGATCTGGGGCCCAGTGCTTACAGATGCCTGTTAGAGAATACCGTATTTTATAACTAGTAGTCAAAATGTTAATTTAGGTACTCCAGAAAAGACACAGAGTAAACGTACAGCTGATAATCAGATCTAAATTTTCAAAAAGTGCCAGTATAATGCAAAGTACACTTTTCAAATGCTGTTTACATCCTACTATTTGCCACCTACACACTGTCTTTTAGCTGACCATCAGGAAATATTTGAACACGAAAGCTTGCAGTACTCTTCTGAAAGCTAACTAATAGTGATTATTAGGAATTATCCATATTATTCATTCCAACATTTGGCAAAAAAAAAAAAAAAAAAAAAAATTCATTTAAAAAACTAACAAAAATGAGGAATAAGTTATAAGCTTTAGCTTAGGTGGCCCTATCATTCTTTTCTGCACAATACTGAAACGGACCTGACTCTCCCCATCCCTTCTGCACTTGCTGTTAAAGCAAAGCTACTGGATCAGCTCGGCTGCAGGCTCCTCTGACTTGGATACCCAACAAGACCTCACATCCTTTTGGAATGAGGCCCGCTTGCCTTTCTCATTTTACCAGCCCTAATATAACCACAAGGTTATTCTCCACTCTCAAACTAAGATTTGGCCCTTCAACACTTTGTGTCACGCTAAGTAAGCCATTCCTCTTTAACAAGATTACCCTTTGATTACCTCTTTGGAAGGCAATAGATCAATCGATATTAATAAAATCATTTAGACAGAGGCTTTAGTATCCAAATGTATGTATTCCAAATTGAATTTCACTTTTACCTTTAAGTTCTTTAATATTTTTAGTAAGCAGTCTATAGAAGTGAGTAGCTTGTTAAGTGCCAATTGCTTCATTACAAAATATTAATCACCTTTATGGTTTCTTTATACCAGTGCCTCAGTAAAACTGATTTAAAATGTGGACAGCAGGATTAGAAAGGACTGATTTTCTATAGCACTCATAACTGGCTTCTCACAGGTCCATGAAAGTACTAATCTGACAGAAAAGATCAGGGCATTCATACCACTGCTGCCACCTACAGATTATTGAATAACTACTGAGAGTTGAACTGACACTACCGCATTTCCCCAGTGAGAGCACTGATAGGCAGGCAGGGGAGATGGACTGTATTTTCATGAAGCTCACAGAAATCAAGTATCTTGAAGACTGATCTCCCTCATCAGCTTCAGGTGAAATTTATTAATGGGTTTAAAAGTTGTTAAGGGAGACACAGACACCAAGAGATTACACACAGTGTCATTTCCTAAAGAAACAAGGCTTGCTCTGTTTACTTTATTATCACATATGTGCCCTGCAATAGGTTTCATCAGATGGATTATTATAACATCACACTGCAACATTTTTCCAATAGTACTTACTTGGAAAGGCAAAACAGAGCCTTGTGAAGTGAATCTGACCTAGCAAATCACAAAATCTCACAGGGCTCTATTAACAAACACGGACAACTTTTGAATTCCTTACTCTAAGGAATCAAATTCCCCTCAGCAGGATTATTCAAGACACTGCATGCTGCCTGTCCTACAGGTATTTGCTGTTTCACCCTTAGCTGACAGAAGCATTACAGATTTCCACTGGTTTGTTATCCCACTTGTTATCCTAGGTCAAATACTATTGCAGGCAGGTAAAATTGGCTTTTTCAGATGCCTCAACTTCAAGCATCACTTAAACAAATAAATAAATCTAAAAAGTGTAGAAAACCACAAGTTGTGCAAAAATGTTGCTAGGACAGAAGTGGCACATACCTAATTAACTGGAGTAAAGTGCACCAGTCACCAGTGGTGACACTGGATTTAACAGATCTTTCTCAGGCATGGAATGTAGCTCTTCTTAAAGAGAATAAAATAGCCTTCCCAACAGTTTCTGGTCTCTATCTTCTCTTTATAATTTGAACCCAGCAGGAATTACTTTCTACCCTAAACCCAGATTACTCTGGGATGTTTTACCAGGAACCATTATGTTCCTGTATCAGTAGTAGTATCCTACTTCTGACAAATCATCCACATACACTTAGCACAGTTTTAAGTGAATAAACACAAGAATCAAGTACTGAGTCCAAACAACATCCTCCTTCATTTCATTTAGGACTCCTAGTGGTACCAGTCCTTTACACCTCCCTTCTTGTTTTCGTCTTTCTGAGCAGTCGTTGCACTTCTCTGAGCCACAGAAAGCTGCCTTCTCCACAAGCTGCCAGGCAGCTGTTGGTTCTGCAGAAAGCTGTAAAGCTTGTGGACAGCAGTGTCCAGTGACCCTAGGCAGCACTCTGAGCCAGACATGCCCATACCTTGCAGCATGAGGCAGATGAGTCTTGGACAGCCTTTTCACTGAGCTTCCTTCCACTGTTTTGAAGCGTGCAAGCGGTGCCATCTTAACACAGCTCTGAAGGCTGCTTGAGAAGTCTGACATTTACTAAATTCCTGGTGCAGATTCCAATTAGTTTATTTCACTTTCTTAACTGACAGCACCTGGCCTTCTGGTGAACCTTCTTCAGAAGGTTAGGTAAGCTTCACCTGGCCCTTTCCTGAAGAAGCTACTTCGTGCCTTTGCTGTGAAAGGAAGCTTCAGCAGTCAAGGATTCAAATTTTGTCCCATTACCAATTGTACTGTAGCCATTTATCAGTGATACATCTAATGAGGTCAGTGTAACTCAGCATAATGTACTCCTAAATATATTTAATATTGATTTCCTCCACTTCACTGGCAGACTAATGCTGGAGAGACCTCAAAAACACTAATTCATTTTCCAGGTACTTTCCTCTTCCTGAGGTTGATTCCAACAGAAAGACTAAGAAAATTTAATCTATTATCTCAAAAATGTATTCTGCATCCACATGTTCTACTGTTTGCCTCCTGGTATCCTCTGTCGCTTTCTTCACACTATAAAACCTGGCTCCAGGCTCCTTACAGCTATTTGCTTTGACATTAAGCTCTCTGTTCAGCACTTGCCTCGCCTTTCAGGTGTTGCCAGTGAAGAGTCTACTTTTCCTCAGTGGCAGGCCAAATCTGTCCTCATCCAGTTGACTGTGAGGACACTTAAAGCTCAGAACTGCTTTCCTCAAATACTCACAGAAGTGTTTTTCCCAGGAAACCTTATCATTAATTCCGTAGTTTCTGGCTAAAACATGTCAGCTAGCATCTGTTCACAAGCCTGCACAAAACACACTCCCTATTTTTTACAGATGGTATTTTGTTCCTTTTATCAGCCTTTGTATGAGATTACACATTTTCATCAAGTTTCAACAAAATGTTCATGTAGGCTGAAATACATGGGTCAGTTTTTCTCAGACACAATAGCAACATAACTGGGAAGAATCTTTCCTACAAAACATCCCGATCCCTATGTATATTACAACCTAATTTAAGGTTTGGTTTCCTACAAGGCTATTAAATGGTACACACACACACACACACACACACACACAAAAATCACTTGCACATATTATTTTTTTCATCCCAGAAAGGAACTCCAGAATAGAAAGGGATCATTCGGAAACAGCAATACTAGCCCGCAGTTTTCTCTAAGTATAATCATAAGCATGACTTAATTTTGAGTACCAAAGATAAAATTTCCAGTCAGGAAATACAGACAACCAAATCAACAGTAATGCCAATTTTGATGTTCTTTATGCATGTTATATTTTCTGTATCATTTGATGTGTTAAGATAAAATATGAATTAGAAATACAGTCAGTGCTACCAAAGCAGCTTTCTGAACCCTTCCTCTTTTACTTTTTCAAGCGTACATCACTGACTACATGTTAAATTATGTATCTTTAATATAAACTAGGAGTTTTCTCTCCTTGTCTACTAATTCCAGTGTATTTAATTAGTCACATTGATAGAGGCTTGGCTGCACAGGAAATGTGGATTGGTCTTAATGAGAAAGCAATAAGCTTCCAAAGCTCTCTAATAAATTGTTCTGAAAGCACGCTCTGCTTTTCCCCAAATGTCTATCCTTAAACCTCTTCCCAGCCTCTTTTAACTGCACTCTCCTTCCATCTTATAGCTTACTCTTAAATATTTCCAAAATGATCTCCTAGTAAAAAAGCACAGTCTAATATTTCACAGGTGCACTCATGCTCTCTAGGGTAAATGTATCACCCTGTCATCACCATGGTCAACACATTCCTCACAATCACATTATCAGCTGCTTGTGTTGTTTCTGTCCTTATGGGGTGGTTGGGAACGCACTGAACTGCCGTGTGAAAGATTTCCAGGTGCAAGGTTATAGCTTTGCATCTGTTTTTCTTCTCGTGAGAGTTTTTTCTCCAATCTTTATAGGATTTCCATGTGCCCTTATTATGTTATCACTAGCATATGAAATATACACAGCCTTTTTAAAGTGGACTTAATACTATACAGAATGAAAGCAACATTGGATTACACGATTAAGGTGATTTTACCAGGATTTCATTAATACAAAAAGTATAAATAAATAAGTCCAGTCCTATATGTCACTATGATTATGCTACCCACCATTCTCACCCATCCTTCGCTGCCTTTTAACTTGCAGTTACTTATCTCCAAAACATCCTTTACTTAAAAGCTGAGACCTATCTTTATTTTAAATAGGTGTAAAACATAATCATCACTTAGACAAGTCTGTACAGAAATTGTCAAATGACTTCTAACAAGAACAGCAGTTCTAAGTTTCATTAAAAAAAAAAAAAATAGAGAGGGAGAGAGAAAAGAAGAACTCCAGAACTTTCGTGGCAGTTGGGTCCACATATGGACCTTTCTTCAAGACAGGAAACAAAAGATCTATTCATAATTGAATTTTAGGGAAGACGTATCTGCACTCAGATGTGCATTGCCTCACACATGTCAGACTATTTTAACTCAGGAAAACTCAAAGCACACTGGAAATCCTGTAATGCTCTCATGGAAAATATGACTTTGTAAGCAGTGATTCGTATTTTCCATAGCTACATACCTGGGTACATTAGGGTTTTTGCTTTGGCTACCGAACTCATAAGGATTTTCACATCAATTTTGCTGATTATATATTAACTTTATCGTCTCAAGAGACATCATGGCCAAAAGACTTCCTCTGGTCCACCCACTAGGAATACCTGTGTATGCAGATGTACAGCTCTTCTGTATCTGACTCCAAGACTGCATGTTCCCTGCTAGTCTAGGAGAGTTTAACCTATGCCAAAGCACAATCCCAGCAGTAGACTAATACTTTTCTAGATTACAATGAATGAGGGAGTACACTGCAAGTACAGGTGCAGAACTGGGCTATTAAATCTCATTACACAGTAGGGACAGTCATCACAGAAGATTAAGACTGAAAACTTGAAGTGTAGTAAAAGAGAAAAAATGATAATAAACTAACAGCAATATATTCACATACCTTTTACTTCCAAATCCTATGCATTTCACCTGATGTAAAGCAAAGGGATTTTTATTACACCTGAATCTACTTTTAAAGGGTTCCTTCCTATCCATTTCAGCACTAACTGCAAATTTCCATAATTAAATAGATAAATGGATCTTCAATGACATATAATTAGGCTTTGTCACTGGTTTTTGTATTTTTTTTTTAAACCAGCACATCACGGTCTGTCCATTTACTTCTCCCACCTATAACACATAGTTTGTTTAATGATATTCTTTCTTCATTGCATAAGTAGGCGAGCATAAAGCATTGGCCTTCTCTAATATCTCCAAGGACTTTCATTTTACAGAATTGATTCACATACTTTAGCTTAAAGGTGAAAATTCTGCAATTATCTTGTAAGCAGCCCAGATTTTGAGGCACATCAGAACAACCAAATCAGAAAAGTCAATGCATACTTTAAACTCACTCCAGTGGATATAGGAGACATGCTTATGATTTATTTGTAGGTAGCAATCCTTGCATCTCTTGTCACTCAGCTAAACAGCACAAACATTTTTAGTAGCTGTTACATTACAAAACAAGACTCAATTAGAATTAGATCATGCCAAAACTGGAGTCCAGAAGATTTACACTCTGCCAGATTGCATATGATACTCCTGTTACAGCTAACACACAAGCCAAGTTCCAGAGAATACAATCATAGAAAATGTTCTGAAATCCTATAATATTAACCCAGATCTGGACTGTGCTATTGCTCCCTGACAAACAGCTTACTGTTACAATACCAATTGTGCAGCTTTTAAATTAGATCATATTTTTACTACAGTTTAGGGAAAACCTCCTAGGAAGCCTTAGCCACTGAAAAGGAGAGAAAGGCTTTATCCACAGAGATTTATTTTCTTTCAGGACAGGTACAGCTTGATCAGTACTCAGTATCACTGAAAAAGACACTTAACTTATAAAAAATAGATAAAATAGCCAAAAAATAAAGATTATTTAAGTGCAATTATGAATTTTAACTACAAAAGCATTTTGGAGACTCCTCGATATTAGAATAATTTGAAACAAAAAAGTAAAAAGGACTACGTTCTGAATGGAAATGCTTCTAATATCAAAATCAAACTTGTACAAATGTATTAATTTAGTTACAAATTAAGAAAAAATCTAAAATGAAAGTACTATAAACTTAAGAAGAATACACTATGTATATAAGAATATTACAATAAAGCAGTTGAACATTTACATGGAAAATTAATATTAACTTCAACAACGGGCTTCTGAATAGCTTTCCAAAGGACACATAAGTAATATTAAAACACACTTTCTGTTTTTTGTGGCTAGAATCCATCACAGAATATTTTCTAGCAATATAATCACAAACAAAACCTCTTAGAGAACAATTTTGTTCATTTTGCCCTTGTTTCCTCATCAGAACAAGGACACTGAGCTCTGACAGTGAGAAGCACAGTAACAGGCAAGTGATATTTAGTTCTCCTCAACTGACCAGTGAATATCTTCACCATGTACCACATTGCATTCTTAACAAGCACAACTTCACTCTCACACACAAAATAACTTACCATGTGCTGAAGAAAAAAAAAAACAAGACCTCACATTACACTGTTTTGTATGAAACTAAGCTACGTTGACTTTTAGCTGTTCAGGAGAGGCTCTTGTTTCTGTTATCCATTTGCTTGAAACTCTGCTGAGTAGATCAGCAATCGCGAGAAAATAACCAAAAGACCAAGCCTATCCTCCCAAAAATACTAAATAAAGCTAGGTAATATACTAACTACGTAGAAAGAAAGGCAGTGCAGGTAAGCAAGTAGTCTCTGAAGCCAGTCAGTAATACAAGGACACAGCAGCAGTTGGGTCATTAAGGTTTCAGATCTGTCTCACCTGTGTTGAGCTGGGAGCAGTCTCTGGGAAAGGCTGTAGGTTTACCAGCAAGCTCCTAAGGGAAAAGTCTGGGACAAGCTAGAGGTAGCTTCTAGATAAGGTACCACAAAATGAGGTTGTTATCTTTGTCTGAGCCAGTTTTTGTTTAGTGAACAAGCTCCTTGGACGAATTTGATTTGGAAGGGGCCAAGTTAGTTCTCTGAGATATGGGACAGGGCCTGAATGGGTGGATATGCTGGGTTCGAGCTGGGTTACAAGCCAGCTCTAGGAACGTACACTTTGGGGAACCTGCTCTCTGTGGGCCTAAGGCTCAGTGGGAGTTTTGCTGGGTTATAGGAAAGCACGTGGTAAGGGGAGTTTCAAAGTGACACAGAAATCCTGTATAGGATCTGGAGGTCTGTTGTGCTGGTGTTAGAAGCAGAGTAGGAAGATCTTTCAGCTAGGGAGCAGTGAATGCTTGTGGTAGGTTGCAGAGAGTACCTTGGAGGGAAAGCACTAGGTGTCTGGGGAGGTATTACTTAAGACAAAGAAAAACATCCTTTGTAAACTGCTCCAGTCCTCAAGGGGGGCATAGTCTGGAGGCACTTGAGCTCATTCCAAACTGAAATTCAGGGGTTTGGGAATACAACTTGATTCTGTGTTTCTGCACCTGTCCTTGCACTACTATTTTTTTTTTTTTTTTTTAATGGAAGATCTTCTGTTACTTGCATCTCCTAGCTCTCTGTTGTCCCAGATAACAGAAAACAGGTGGTATCCTTGATAATTAATAGCTGTGTACCAAAAATACAGTCCCCAGTCACAGTGAAACTGACTATTCTGTATTATACGGGGAATTACGTTCTTGAGTTAGATACTTCAAGTTAGGTGGTAAAAACACCTTTGTTTTTGAAGCTCCTTTTCCCTTTACTTCCCTGCTCCAGCTACTGTTTCCTGTATAGCAGCACCACGAAACAACCATCAGGAAACTTTCCACTGCTGTAGATACGTTTAGATACGTTAAAAATCCATAAGGCTGTAATAGTGTGTTATTGCCAGCATATCATCAGCAGTTATATGTATGTTTGTAGTTCAATTTATGAAAAATGTTTGTTTCATAAACTAATGCTATAAAATCATCTCAAGGTATTACTGTTATTGCTTTCATTTCTGAGAAATACTTTGCTGTGCAGACAAACCAGCAATAGAAACCAAAGGCAGTAAGTTCAACATGAAGTTGAAACAGAATAATACGTGTTTACTAATATGCCAATTTAATTCTGGTTGGGCTTGCAGCTCACTTTTGACAGTAAGTTTGAAAAAAAACAAACTTGGATTTAGAGATTAATTCAGAAAAAGGAATATTTAATTATATTTTAATATAGTTTGACTTTTTTTTAAAAAAAGATTGATATCTATAAAGCTTAACTGCTACAGATGAAGCTAACTATTTGATGTGCTATACACATTAAACTTTCTTTGCAACAGACAGCACTGTATCCATTTGCCAGGACAAATCATACACATCACGTACTCCAGGGCCAGAAGTGGCTTTGATACTAAAACATTGTCAAATTAGTAGAAGTGGTCATTCTGGCTTGCTAGGGAGGTACTTCAGTAGAAAACAGGAACACTTGCTGATGATACCAAGGTAACTACACTGTGACTAAAAATAAATAATCTTCAGGACTGTCAGTTTGTCAACCATGAGCATTTTTTTTTTCAAGGAAGTTCTTATAATTATGTCAGGGAAAAAAATGTCATTTCTATGGATCAGGTCACATACGACTTTTGCTAAGGTTCTTACCTGTGAAGTGAAAATCAGAAAACATTTATAACTCTCTAAACAGCCATGTATGTCAGTAGAATTCTTTTATATTATGTTTTTCATTGTCTGTAAATACTATTTTTATCAATAACTTAAATTCATCCAAAATTGGCATAAATTTATAATCTCATGGGCATGTAGGCCCTTGCAGTAAACTTCTGTGGATAACAGATAGTTTATGTATGCTTCTAAATCTACAGAGTTTTAGTCTAGGTAGAAAAGCTGCCTAAATCATACCAGGATTTCTCTGAGAATGAAAAAGCAAAGATGTACGCTTGTCCACATTTCACTGAAGAGGTTGAGGGGAACTATAGTGGAGAAAAAAACAGCACCACTTCAGACTTCTGAGAATACAACATCCTCTGTAATGCACACAATAGCAACAAACAATCTCTGAAGCTATGGCCCAGTAGCTAAAGGTAAAGCTAAGACCTCAGAAAAATCACAGTTTCTTCATGACACAGTGCAAAGGGCAAAATAACTGTATTTTCTGGCTATTTTTTTCAGTACAAAGGGAAGTGTTTCAATGCTTTAATGAAAATTAAAAAGAAAAATATTTCCTGGGGAAATAAACACTCCTCTTTCATTCTTTTAACTACATTTTATGGTTGTAAAAACCTAAAATCTTACCCCTGTAAGAGTTTATCTCATCTTGATTTCTGTTAAAAATTGAATTATAACAATATATTTGCATTTCTAAACTAATTTCCATTACATTGTGTGTGATATTCATAAATAACATTTCACACGGTTTTATCTAGGAAATTCATATACTCATATAGTGCACATACTGCTTGGCAAACTGAGGATTGTTTACTATCGGGTGTTTGTATGACAATCTCAAGTGATGAACAACAATGAAAAACTGTGAAAGCTTAGATTTTACTAGCAGTCCAAGGAAAACTTGAGTAAAAATTTGATACATGAACAATGGTGACAGGATGGATGGATGGATGGATGATGGACAGAAAGATATTTGATGCTAGTCAGGAAATAATATTTTGGTTTTCTGTTCAGGACTGGCAGTGGTTCAGGACTGTACCAAACAAAAGGAATAGAAAAAATGGTCTGGGTTCTAAGATGGTTTGGGGATTTATTTTAAGTATGCAACAGAGTACTAGCTATGATAATCTTGGAAGAAACTAAGAGTTGCAAGGAATGATTTGAATTAGAATAGACTACTAATTGGTTTATAAAAGGTGAGAGACCGTCACAAATAGGATACAGCTGGCCTTTAATGGCACTCTGATGCCAGTCAACATTTGAAATGATGAGAGGTCAACATAAGCAGGTTTCCAACATTGTCTCTAAGGAAATTTAAGAAGTTTGTATTTATTAATTCATTTACAAGTGACATAGATAGTTAGCAGACCAGTGTCTCAACAACACCTCCTGTGTATGCCACAAAGACACTTCGCAACATTTTAAACACTAGAAATGTCTTGCATATCCTGATCAAGTCACAGTGACGCACAGTATCTGTCAGTCACTAGGTCACAAACTGTCTGACATTAACTCCTGGGAACTTGGCAGTCCTCTGTACTGACTCACTTTTTTTTTTTTTTTTTTTTTTTTTTTTAATTGGAGATGATATATTTCTTACATAGCTATTTATTTTGAGATAATTACATAGATGATGTCTCTGTAATTACAAGGCATTTCTTTTATTTTCCCCAGAAATGTTCATAGTTTTGCTAGTGGCGCCAGGAAAATACTCACTAGACTGTAGTCAAACAAATTCAATGTCCCTAGTAAACTCACCTATCACTGCACATGTGAGTAGTCCTGATGAAATTAATGGATTTACCTTTGCAGTAAAAGATAGGCACACGCTATTTACCAAATAGTACAGTGTCTGAATCACCCAATGGATAGATCTTTACTTTTGGATGCCCCACACTAGACAGCATGTTACACATGCTGATCTTATTTATCTCTGTGAAAATATGAGAGGAAAACTACTGTTTTATGAGCAAATGACACAGCAATGCAGAGATCCAAGTACCTGACCAGAAAATGTTAACGCTGGACTCAGCCACAAACACAGTAATGCTCCCAGGTTGACGTGGGAAAACTGTGAGGAAACATACACAAAAAAACATCCATGATTCTCTAACACAGTGTTCTGTCAGAGATGGAAAATTTTCCACACACTAAAGGAGTTGAAAATCCATTGTTTTTTCATGGCTGCTCTAAGATTTATGTAGATCATGGAAGAGCCACTGGAGATCAATATCATTGGGGATTGGGGCCCTCAGCAGCTGGGCTCACTCAACTTGGTCGGTGAGATGTGCGTTTTGTAGGCATGCTGGGAAAACTGATACAGTTCTAAGCTGTTTTATCAAGTTGTTGTTCACGCCTATTTCCAGCCATTGTAAAGGTCTCAGCTTCCTCCTTTCAGGCTTTCTGCTTCACTTCTCAAATACGTATCACGCCTCTGAGAAATGCATGCTGTACTATGCAAAGGCTGTTTAAACATTCATTATAGACATAAAGCACCTTGGACCCACAGGGATTCCTGATGGGCACAAGGAGGATATGGTATTGTGGAACTAGCTACAAAGGCTGTTTTTTTATAAAGGGAGCAAGACTTTAAAAGCATTATAGACACCTAGAGAAATATTGCAATGATCCCACATAATTCTAACCTGGGGGTGCACATGAAATCTACCTTTTCTCGATGTAGATAGGCTTGTGACAGTCATAATCTCTGCAGTCTGGGAGTGCAGAGACTTGGTCACAAACTGCAAGTCATCAGAAAAGGAAGCATGATCTTAATTCAGATAGTTTCTCCTTTCAAAGCAGGGCTGAAGAATGAGACGGAGGAGAAATCTACCATGTCCTTACTATATGATAGAGTATGCCTCAGACAAGTGCAGACACTTCCACAGATGTACTGGATACAATCCCTTTGGTAGTGAGATTTCCTTTTCAAGGGAGTACAGTTCTTCACTGTCTCCTGTGAAATATTATTGCAAGAAGTGTCCAGGATAGATCAGGAAAAAAAAAATCACAAAACAGAAATCACAATGTGAAAGCACAGAGCTTTGTTTAGTTGTCATGTATTTGTTATCAGACATCACCAAGCAATGTGTGTTAAAAGTAGCTATAATGAAGAATTATTTGAAACTGTATCCCTAGAAATTTATATCTGACATTTTTATAGAAAGAAGACAGATCATCTGTAAGTTTGCAATTACTCATCCTAATAGTAAAATCATGACAGACCCGTACAAATGAAAAGCCTTAATGTTTGGGATAAATCCCGGTTTATTCTCATGACTTACAGTTCATACAGGGAAACACAACAGATGTGTGAGATTACATCTGAGAGTATCTGTTGTATTTGTCAAAGTTAGGATGAATTCTAATGGTGAAATTTCTATGGGAATACATAATGCCAATGCCCTAATTCCACAAAGCCTGACACACATGCTCAAAATCAAACACAAGTTTTGCACAGTGGAACAAAATTATCCTCATGCTTATGTTTAGGTGTGTACTTTAGAGCTTCACTGAATATAGGCCTAGACATTTTGATTTGTTGAAAATGCTTTTTGTTTCAGCAGATCACTTGTAAGAATTTTATCTTCATTTTATTAACATGTAATTTAATTTTTTTCTACATATTTGTATCTGTATTTATATTTTTCCCCCTTAAGTATGACAGGAATATGAAATATTCTCCTGTCAACCTATATATTAAATTAATTTCCTCTGACTACCATAAATTATTAATTGAAATAGAAGGCATTTCAGGAGCAAAACATGTTAAAATTCTAAACAGAAGATATCAGGAAATGATCATCTTTAAATTAAAAATAATGAAATATTGATCTCTTGAGAAGAACTTCAAGAATGTCATTAAATCAAAGGACACGTATTAATGAAAGCAAAACTACCTAACATAAATTGCTGACCAGTCACATATAACAATGACCTACATAAACAATTTGGTAATTATTGCAGGGAACATCATTAAAATGTAAATCTGTAAAAGCAGTGCATCTGAAGCCTTTCACTGAATCTGTTTATTTACTGCCTCTTAATGATTCTTGAATAACATGCTTAGCTTGCACAAAAAAATGATGTATGTGTATCTACAAATATAATTTACTTACTACCTTTGCACTTCCTATATTAGCTACATAGAAAATGGAAAATCACCACAGAAAATATACAGAGATAGGTTCCTTTCATTGTACTTGCTATTAACACCTGTAGGCTAGACTCTCCACTGATACAGACTGGTATAGTTCCACTAGTTTCAACAGAAATACGTTGATTTTTGCCAGCTGAGAAGCTAGCCTTGTTCTTTTTGTTTTGTGTCTATAACATACGGATGCAATTTAAAAATACAGATATGAGACTTCTTTGAGAAATTAACATTGCATTATAACATCTTTGTGTGTTTAAACTAAACTGTAAAATCTGGCATGAAATTTTGTTCAGTCAGAGTAAATACACTTGTCTTGAAGATTGTAACACATAACCCATATAGCTACACAAATTCCACTTCCACCTTAGCCCTTCATAAATCTCCTTCAGATTCTGAAGTGTTTCCTGCAATCTTTGTTGCCACTGCTTTATTTCTCTCCAGCTGAAGTAACAGTTAGCATCTGTATTGGATCGTGCATTTTCCTCACAAGATATGAATTCTTGGATAAAGTAGGAAAAGCTCAAAACTATTCTCAATAGTGAGGGAGGAACTAATAACTCAGGGAACATGACATTTTTATTAAGCACCATGGTCTAAGTTTCTTCAGGAACCAGCTTTAATAATTTGGTTGTACATTGCTCTGAAGGGATTAATATTATTTACTTATAAGCATGGCTTGGAGCAGGACTGCTAACACATCCTGTACACTTTCATCAGCCCTGTGTCTGATTTGGCTACACATAATTCAGGAGAATCATCACAGAGTGATTTCCCAACTATCTATGTGCCCCCAAGCACACGCAAAGGAAAACTCTACCAAGCATAAAAAATGGCCTTTAATATCACAGTACACCTTTTGAAATGCTTCCCTAAACTAATTCAGAAAAGCTGATGAGGATTTCTGTCTGTTTGTTCAGAAAAATATAGCAAATTCTACGTTTTCATGTATAAGAAGATCAAACTGGCACTATCTTCTGTATTAATCACTGATGTCTGTATAGCCTTCACTTTTTATTCTACATGCTTTGTGAGATATTTGATGATATTCTTGACTGCTCATTGGTGATAGAGAATGGCAGACTTTTAGGAAAACAGCGTAATTGTCAGACATCTAAATAGTGCATTAAGATAAAAGTAATATATTTGAATTTAAGTGTTCTAAATAGGTCATTGATAAGACTAATCTTATTTAAGTTACAATAATTTCAAAATCCCTTACAGAAATGACTCATTTTAAAGGTACAATATCAGCTTCAAACTCTTACAGGATTTTATAATTTACTGTTACTGAAGTTACACCTACAGATACGACAAAGTCAAAGCAATTGTTCTTCCTATTTTTCAATGTGTTTACTTTTTTGTGTGTGTGATTTTCAGAAGGATGCATGCCTAATGGAGTTCCCCAGGTTTGAGTACATACAGTTTTAGCCTCTTTAGGACTTAGGATAAGCGAATGACTGGGAATTTAAGCAGGAACCTTGTGTTTAAATCACATAATGAAGACTAAAAATATTTCTCATCTAGTTGGGTGTGTTTGGCACTTTATGTAACTTCTGCAGTGCAAAATCTGAACATGCGTATGCTGTAATAGCACAAAGAAAATTGTTTTACCCATGCAAGACTTCAGTACCCCCTCCTACAATAAAACAACAGATGTTGAGTGAAGATTTGCATTTGAACAAGAAGGTAACTACATGAAAGAAATAAAGGGAGTATAGAAAAGACTAAAGAGCTTAGTGATATGGTTTAGTGGAGGACCTCTTAGTGTTAGGTCAGAGGTTGGACTAGGTGATCTTGGAGGTCTCTTCCAACCTAGATGATTCTGTGAAACTTCTGTGAAACCTTGTAATAAGGGTATGTAAAAGAGTACATGCAGAATATAACAGGGCGATACCAAACTGTTCCCCCACATAAAAGTGGGGAGGAAAAAGTTCTCTCTGAGTGAATAACTATCCCAGGCATTAGGAGAAGGAAGTAGTTGATCTTAGCCAAGAATGAGGAAATCAGCTGTAGCCGATTAGCAAACAATTGCCTCATTTATATGAACTAAGTGTACTGCAGAGACTCACTCTGGTGATTAACTTGTTTGGGTCTGCTGCTCATCATAAAAAGGTTTTCCTTGACATCTGATAGGATAGATAAATATGGTTTAGAGATGATAATTTTTTGGAATTTTCTGTATTAGATAACCACTGATGAAAGAAAATGTCAGATCCAAAATAATGGCTGGTGACAACGTCTGTTTCTCTTTATCTACACTGCAGACACACCCCAAGGAGTCTCCCTCAGGCCTCAGGCTTGCGGCCTGATACTGCAGTGGCTACTTTACACATAAAGGATGTGACTGCTGCCCGAGCAAATGGGCAACAGAGTTCAGAATACTTCACAAAGTTACAAATAAATAAATCAATATACAGTTAATAGTGCTCATAATACCAAAACATTGTGTTAATGCCCAACATGTGGAAAGCAGGAAAAAATATATGGAAATAGCATTATGGGTCTCCAGATTTAGTACACTGTTGATGTAGCTAGTTCTATTTTATCAATGAAGTATTTTGGGATGGACATAGAAGGTGAAAATACTTGTTCTGGTTTGAGCCAGTATGAGACCTTAACACTACCAGAAGGGTGAGATCCTGCTTTCTCCCTCCATTTCATTCTCCACCACAAGTCCTCCACCACTAACATTTTGCAGTGAGGCCCACTTCAGATCACCACGTGTGTGCGCAAACACACAAACACAATGAACTGATTCAACTCACAAATCTGTCAGAAGATGGTTCATTTATTTTTTTCTGAGTCAGCAGGGAGAAACTTCCTTCTTTCAGTAATGATGTACTGCTAGATTACTAATTTGGACTGAGCCATATCATTTCATTTCATCCCAAAGGTGTACTTGCATGAGATACTAGCTTCACTGAAATGATCTGGGATAAGAATAAGCCTCCAAAAATAAAAGTGATTTTTAAAGCCAGATCATTTCAGCAAACCAGTTTGCAATGTATCCTTAAAAAATATTACATTGGCAGAACTGAGGCAGCAGAAAATTTGAACACATGATTGGAACCAAGCCATCATGGGAGGGAGAGAGAATTTCTTAAGCTGGCTTTCTTGGAAAAGCCAGTGTTTGGCAAAACTAAACCTTTTTCATCCATCCTCTATATTTTCACATACGACATAATTCAGTTGCTTCACTGGTGGCATGCTTCAGTCTCCATTAACTATCCATTTTTGCACAGTAAACTTTACTAGCAATCCTTTTTCCAACACCTCCTAAACTTTGAGTGAGTTTTCACAGAATGGCTGAGCTGATGTAACACCATTCTGCTACTCAAAGTGTCTGTCTTGCTTCCTTCATCCAACTCCTGGGCAAGCAGTTCCACCCTTCTTCCTTGTACTAGTTACAGCACTTGCCTCCCCATAGGATCAGACAAACATGATAAGCAGCATCAGGGAAGTACCAGGAACTTGTGGCCAGGAGAAGAGGAAAACTGATCCGACCCTTTTCAGCAGTGGCAAGCCACTAAACCAGTTCAACCTCAAAACAAGAAAAACAAAACCGCACCCTGAGTGAGGATAATAACCAACAGCTTGGTTTGTGCTGGCTGTGCTATTTGCCCAACAAATGAATTTATCAGTTGATTAAAGAAAGTCTTATCATCTTCCATATTTTCTGGGGATAAAGGGAATAACCAAAGAACTGCAGTTCCCAGCAAGAGAAGCCCACTTTCTTGGTAATGAAAGCAATACTGCACCATGACAGGAAGTTGTACTGAGGAATATAATCTGTATCTTTCACAGTATTTATAGTAAAGACAGGTTATACGGCTAAGAATGTGCTTTTTGGACTACGATCAATACAGAGGACTTTAGCAGACAGGAGATTTCTTTCCCTGCCTCTCAGTCCCCTCAGTGAACTGCTGAACTACCAGCTCGAACACACAACCTTCTACTTGCACCGAATGTGTGGTGGCTCAGTTCTCTTCTGGTCGCTTACTAGGACAAAGCAGCAACACTGCTGGCCATAGGGAAGGGAGGGAGAACATTTCCACGAAAGCAAGACAACCATAAGGATATCAGAATTCCAACCCTGTGAGGAGGCCAAATGCAGAAGGAACAGAGAAAAGGTAATACAGCACGGTCAGAGGCACAGTTATGCTCAGAGCAGCACTGTGCAGAAAGTCACAGAGCACAGCAATCCTATCATTGCAGTAATGGTCACTAAGAAGTGTATGGTGTACATCGGGAGCTGCACTATTACCATACAACACCTTATGCCATAACCACCCACTATTAATAGCAAGGATCTTTCAGCTGATTTTTTCAGGCATGAAAAGGGATCCATTATTGGCTGGATTTTGTCTGAAGGATGTGGGAGGATATAAACTGGAGATAAAACAGCTACTGCCATCTTAACACCTGCAGATACTCCTCTAAGTAATAAATGATGTTACATGAGCTGTATCCTGGATTTTTCTTATGTAGAAGGATTAAGTAAGTCTCAGTCTTGTTAAATTTTACTATGGATCCAGGCTGATGCCAATTAAGCCACAAGCATAACTGTCTGACTTTGTGATATACCAGCGTGCCGTGTGAGACCATAGCAAGAGAGAGTCAGCAGCCCAGAATGCAGGAGTGCCTGTGAGTAGAACAGGAATTGGTCAAAGAACTATTTTTCAGGCCTATTAAAATATTTTATTTCATGCATTGTGTACTTATAGAAAAGCCAAATGAAGCCACAAAGGGATTCATATTCTTGTAAGGGCATAGTTTCCTTGGGTATATTTGAAGGAAAGTGGATGTCAAGCACTTCAGATATGTACTGTACAGCTCTGAGGGCACCGGGAACTCAACAGTGCGTGGAGTACTGCCACCTTTTGGTCACTTTCAGCAAAATAAATTTCGTTGTTTTTTAAAACCTCACTAGTGTAACGTTGTTTCTTTTCCCATAAGGTCCTTCTGTCTTGGAAATGGCTTCTTCCTTCTTTTAACTGAGAGCTATGGAGAGAGATTTTGGAAGGACCTTTAGTCCCCTTTGTTGTACTTCTTTATTAGGTCATTTTCTTGGCTTGCAAGTAGTCTTCTTTGACAGTGATGAGAAGGCTTTATATTTGATTAATGTGAAGTAAAAACATATTATTACAGTTTTATTCAGACTCTCAACAATGCTGCTACATGCGGCAGCAATCTTTAGATACCACTAACCAAAGTTATTAAATATGTTCTTCCTTAAAACAAGTGTCACAAATAATAACCAAGAACCCTGTTACAAAACACAGGATTGGAAGCCAATATCCTAGGAAACTGACAACTTTGAGTATGATGCAAAAAGCCCCCAATGTCCACTCACTCCAACAGATACTTAATGGAGGTATTGTTTTCTGTTCTGAAAAAGAATGAAACCTTGCACTCCTCTGAAGTCAACAGGAATTCTGAATAGAAAGAGATGGGTTAAAACTTTTCATGTTGTACTTGTTACTTTCCTGCATGAATTACTGAATTTCACTTAACTTCCTATTCAATACACATAGATATATGTATGTGTATTGATACATACAGATGCTTTATACAGAAGACGTTTTCTAGGGAGAAGAGACAAATTCCAACTTGAAAAGTTCTGAGCATCCTGCTCCTTAAACTGAAAAAAGAAACAGGAACTGAAGTAGAATAGGTAACACTTTGCATTGTCAGGCAACAGGAGAGTAAAACAGCATCTTTGCTTTTACTAGTGAAAATTATTCAGTACTCAAAGTGACCACTCACTTCTTTTCATCAGGAGTTATAACACTTCTGAGGGAAAAAAAAATGGGATTTTAAGACGTTCAGGATGCAGACTTGGCTTCTTTCAGTATTCCCTCTTTCTCCTTCATTTATTTATGATATTACATCCCTATAGGGAAAAAGAGACTGTTTGTTTGAGGATCCCCAGGGGTACAGGATATTTTTTTAGTTTACCAGCAAATACTATTGCAAAATTGTTCTCTTTTCTCAGAGGGTAAGAGGCCAGAGATTACTATGACTGTTGCATTAGACCCTTATGGTTGCATTCCCAAAGCTATGCTTGTGTTGGAAACACAAATCCTGTTATTGTTCCAGGATTAGTGCACATAACTTTCCCAATGCTGCTTTGAAAATGGAGCCAAGAAATATTATTTGTGTGTACTTTCTGGAATTAATGTAGGCTGTGATTATTGGCCAACCTTACAACAGCACTGTTGCACACACATATATTGATGTACTGTCTACAGACATTCATTCAAACCTGTCTGGATTTCTTTAGTAGTTGGACACTTATTAAAAAAGAGGAATGGCAAGACATCAGTTTCAGTTTACCTCTTCCCTTGCCACAGACTAATACAATCCATCTTGGTTTTGTTAACACTTTTTTCCAATTGTCTCTTAGGAATAAAAAATAAAAAAAAATAATAAAAAAAAAGGAAAAAAGGAAAAAAGGAAAAGACAAAACAACAAACCCCACCATCCATCACAGTTAAAATTAATAACCTTTGCTTTGCTTAGTTTTGCCAGAAACTTCAAACCTGTGCTGCCGTGGTGGAATCTGCTGGATTTCCTGGTGCTGGCACTGCCAATTCCCCGGTTCATGCAGCCTGATTAAACTTTTTCTCCCATTCTGAATTAAAACATGTTTAAAATCTTTACAATCCTATTACATCATAAAATTGCCTCAGGCAGGAGCTAGTTTTCTCCTTACTGTACAGCATCTATCACAATCAGAGTACTAATTTCTAACTATAAAAGCTTAAAATTGTCCTCTGCTTGCAAATCAACTTTTAATCTAGAATGTGCCTTCTAACCACTGTTTTAACCACTAAGTTCTTTAACAATAATCTTGACAAGGAAATACAGGAAAAGAAAAGAATGTGTCTCACAATGGAGAAAACATCTAGTTTCTGTGCCTTGATTACACTCAAGGTATGACACTGCCTGTCCAGCACTACCAAGTGGAAAGTAGCTCCAGACATGCCCAGAGACATACCACCAGGCACCTGACACAGCTAAGAAAGCTAGAAAGCCTAAAATCTGGGTAGCACATAAGCAGATGTTTTCAGGATTTCAATTTTGGACTTATGTGCTCAATGCTGCATTTGGCCTATATAACTATATGACTTCTATAACTATCCTGATTTGATTTCTATTCCTGGAATTTGTGATTCTCTCTTTTTCTCCTTATGCAATAAAATAGGAAGCTATCTGCTGCCAGCTTCTTGTGTGTCACCTGGGAGAGAGGGCCTCTGCAGGAGAGTAATGCAGTCACCTGTGCTGAGTTCCTGCTCTGAATTGCCCTCTGGATGGTAGAAACCTTTTTCTCTCAACAGTCATGGAGGATCCTCAAAAGGCTAATGTCCTGCCTCATATTAGGCAGCGTGAAAAGAACACAAATTTACAAAATAATGCCTGCCTTGCATGGGTAATCCAGCAACATCCTGTTTTGTTTTGGTTTTGTTTGTTTGTTTTTATAGAAACAAGTAAATTAGTACTTTTCTCTGATACTGTCATGCTTATATGCTATACAGGGCTGATGTGCAGTTGATATAAAACACCATTTATCCCACAAGCCTTATTTCAACCTCAAGACTAATTCTGTCACTGACCTTAGCTTTCATCTTCCTCTTTTGTCAAAATTTTCTAGGATTTAAACATAATCCAACTAGAAAGAACAGAGATTATTTCTTCAGTAAGTAATGATAATTTCTCTTGTGGTGCTGTGGTATGAGTACAGACATCATCCAAAAGTCTTACAGCTATTTGTGTAAAGTTCTTTTTTTGGTGCGATTAAACATCAAATAGTTTTAAAGAACCCATTTACAAAATTTGCATTTCAAATGCTTATTTCACTGCTGAAAATCTTGTATTATTCTCAAGCAGTTGATCTATAAATCCTCCCAATCCTTAAACTGTACTGGCCAAAGTACCCTTGTGGACAATAACTACATAATTTAAAATGAATCCTAGTAGCTGACAAGAGGTGGAGGGAATATTTTCTAGTATGAAAGGAGACAGAAATATAGTTAGCTAAAGGAAACAGCATTGTAGGGTAGTTGACATTAGAGAGAGAAAATGCTTTCATAATGATCACTGTGAAGGAAGCCATTCAGAGCTTCAATACAAGCAGCATTTCTTAGTCTTGGCTACAGTCCAACACAACACACACACACACACATAAATATGTATAAAAATATGCAGTCCATCCTGGTATATAATTTAAAACATAAATTACAAATCCTTGCATATAGTAATCCAATAGTTGTGAGCCACGTACTATAAAAGTCCACTGCTATCTGTTGTAGGGAATGATATTGTTCTACTGTATCGTGTAAATATATTTGGTCTGGTGATGTATAGAAAATCAGTGGTGTAAACCTGGGATCTTACATCTCATTTGATAAAAACTGGACATTTCTAAGGGTTTTAATCCTCCGAGGAGAAACTAATAATTCAGTTCTCACTCTTGTAAAATAAACACATGCCTAAGCTCTTGCTTACAGTATAAAAGAAATCAGTGGGAATATTCACGTGACTAGGTTTTAGGCATATCCATAAAGTTAGAAGAACAATGGCCCTAATATGTACATGGATAAAATGGTTTTATAACAAAGTAGTGGAGAAGGGTCTGTAATAACTAGACCTGCTCTCCACAGAACCTGGAATGAAATCAAGGACCTTAAATTGAACAGATACTTCAAAATAATACTGAAGTATAAATAAAAATAGCCTTCAGGACTGTTTCAGTGTGGTATTTAAATTTTTAAGGTTTCACTTTATGTTTGCAGTTTACTTTCACCTTCAAAATAAAAATAAAAAAAAAAAAGAGAGAGAACTAAAAAAGCAAACACTATATATTGTTGAAGTAAGTAAAAGCCCTGGAGATTAAATAGATGTTTTGAAATTACTGTTTCTCTCTTAGCTCTAGTGTGTAATAGAATTAGTTTGCTACAACTTCTGGCTGCACACCTATACAAATGCCACGATCCAGTCATGGATGTGTTGGATGAAACGTCAGGGTGTTTTGCAGCTAAATCATGCATCTGTATAGCCTGGCCTAACAAAGAACTTGTTCAAGTGTGCAACAGCAATTACATAATGTTTCTAGAAGGGAATGGACTCAGACGTATTTTAGACCTGTTTTGCTCTCTGCATGGTGGAACCGCACTCTCCAGGCAGTTGCTGTGGTGTGTACTACATAAAGGCAGCCTGTGCAGGGTAAGTGAAGGCCTACCTGCACATTATCGATCACATCTTTGAGAGCCACTTATTTTTTTACCACAGCAAGTTGTAAAAGGACTGAGTAGAGAAGGACAATATATTTCTATAGAGCAAAGACAGAAAAAAGTTAAGTCTTCAGTCTATCTTAAGTAAAGTCTTGAAGGATATTTTTTTCCTCGTTTAAACCAGTTCCCTTGTCCCTTTTCAAACTTTTAATCCTTTTCTTACTTAATAAATAAACAAACAAACAAACCAGACTACTTAAATCCAGACTTAAATAATACAAAGGAAAAAGCAAAGCCACAGGACTGAGCTCAGGAAAATGAGTGCTACTTCTATCATGCTAACCTAAGGAGACATGAGGAGAACGACATGTTCTTCCAGGGCATGGCTAAGGCAGGAATAAAAAGATTCGGTTTTTTGTTTGTTTGTTTGGTTGGTTGGTTTCAAATAGTTAATATATAGTTCATTTTTTGGTTGCTTGTTTTTGTTTTGTTTTGTTTTGTTTTAAACTCAGTCTGGAAACAAGAGGAAAATGCTTTCAGTTACATTTTGGTCTTGTCTGCATGGGGATTAGAGGTACACTGACTACAAGTAAGCATTGACCAGGGAATATCCTTCATAATGATTCTAAAAATGAATACTAATGGTTGTATTTCCTTTTTTCATCCTGTGATCATTGTTGGGCAGAAAGCTTTATCACTGAGATCTTTACCACTCATCATCAATGCAGATTTGGGATAGACTTAGACAAAGTTGAAACCAAGACAAACAAAATACTTTGTTTAGTACCAGTAGGCCCAAATTTCCCAGTATTGTTAGTAATGATGCAAAAAGCACCAATTTTTAATTACGAAAGCAGAGGGAGCCCATAATTTTATTATGGACTTTGAAAAAAGGTACAGGAGCAGTTTCTGACACCCAGAACTCATATCAATTAATACCTTGCTACACAAATAGTCCCACTGGTTGAAAAGCTGAAGGAGAATCAGGCCCACATCTTGATGGTAAAAATACAAATCTATATATTTCTTTTAGAAAGATTGCCAGATAAAATAATGTAGTTAGACTCAAACTAGCATTCATCATTGAAATCATACTGTTCAGGACATCGACTTTCAGACCAACACAAATGTTAGTTTTAAACAGTTGTCACACACCCCATTAGGGGTCTATAAACAATGCAGTGGGACTTTCGTGAGATATTTCCTAGTCTGGGGAGCCGTAGATGTTCAAATACTGCTTTACTCACTGCTAAAATGCAACCCTCTTATGAAGAAGTATAGCATTTGTTTGAAAGAGCACGACAGAATGTGAAGAATACACCCCACAGTTAGAAATGAAAAGAGTATTTTGAGACTAATTCAGTTAGAGTTAGGTCAGGATGGGAGGAATCACACATCACCTAATACATGAAATTCCCCACTGAGGTGAGAGTAAGCACACATTTACACTTTTTGCTCCTTGCTGCACCACCCCTAAGACTGCACAGACCAGCAAAAGCGAAACACAACGCAAAAAAGCTACACTGATTAAGAATGAAGATCACTTTTCTAGATCGTAAAATTTCAACAATACATGACTATTGTTCAGTTGTTCAGCTAATGGAACAAGTGATTTTCTAAGCTGGGAGTAATGCCATCTCTCTTCGGATATTTCAGTAATCGGAAAGAAAGAACTGATCCAATTTTTGCATCAGAAGTCTTAAATATGGTGGGAGCACCCATTTCATGTCTCTTCTACATTGTCCAGAGCAGTTCTGTTGGAGTTCAGAAAGCATCCACAGTTTTTAAGACAGGGGGTGCCTCCCATCAATTGTTCAGATGCATTTCAGCTCAGAGCACAGCAATAAGGTCAAAAGGAGTTTAGAATTTATTAGAGAGAAAAGATTGCTGCTGTGGGACCACTTTGGCATCGAGCCCCGGAGAGCAGAAAGCAGCCCCCCACAACTGCTGGTCTACACAATCTCCATTGTTCTCTCAGGTTTCACAGCTGCAAAGGTTGCTTCCTCTTCCAGAAAGCAAGAGCTCTCCTCCCTCCAAAGCTAAACAGCAGCTCCATGACAGGCAGGATATTTTTTCAGTTTCTGTTGGTGGGGGGGTGCTGACTTTGCATGCTCTTCATGGCTGATATCACCCTGCCCAATTAACTTGGTATTCAGTAGCCTGCGTGGCCCAGTGGGTCTCAGGTGGCTGGGGCTTGGTAAGGCATTTCCTCTCTGTGTGCTCGTCTCAATAAAAATGATTTGAGGATTATGCCTCATCATATATATATATATATTTTGTTTAAAACAAATGAAAAAGAAAAAAAAAATTTTTTTGCCTTACATGTAAGAGTTTCAAGATAGGCCAAGAATTAAATGTTTTAAAGCCTATTTAATTGAATCATAGAATCATAGAATCATAGAATATCCTGAGTTGGAAGGGACCCTTAAGGATCATCAAGTCCAACTGTTGACACCGCACAGGTCTACCCAAAAGTTCAGACCATGTGCCTAAGTTCACAGTCCAATCTCTTCTTAAATTCAGACAGGCTCGGTGCAGTGACCACTTCCCTGGGGAGCCTGTTCCAGTGTGCAACCACCCTCTCTGTGAAGAACCCCCTCCTGACGTCCAGCCTAAATTTCCCCTGCCTCAGCTTAACCCCGTTCCCGCGGGTCCTGTCACTGGTGTTAATGGAGAAAAGGTCTCCTGCCTCTTGACAACCCCTTACGAGGAAGTTGTAGACTGTGATGAGGTCTCCCCTCAGCCTCCTCTTCTCCAGGCTGAACAGGCCCAGTGACCTCAGCCGTTCCTCGTACGTCTTCCCCTGAAGGCCTTTCACCATCTTCGTAGCCCTCCTCTGGACACTTTCCAACAGTTTCATGTCCTTTTTATACTGTGGTGCCCAGAACTGCACACAGTACTCGAGGTGAGGCCGCACCAGCGCAGAGTAGAGCGGGACAATCACCTCCCTTGACCTACTAGCGATGCCGTTCTTGATGCACCCCAGGATACGATTGGCCCTCCTGGCTGCCAGGGCACACTGCTGGCTCATATTCAACTTGCTGTCTATCACGACCCCCAGATCCCTCTCTTCTAGGCTGCTCTCCAGCATCTCATCGCCCAGTCTGTACATGCAGCCAGGGTTTCCCCGTCCCAGGTGCAGGACCCGGCACTTGCTCTTATTGAACTTCATGCGGTTGGTGATCGCCCAGCTCTCCAACCTGTCCAGATCCCTCTGCAAGGCCTTTACGCCCTCATTTGAGTCCACAACTCCTCCAAGTTTGGTGTCATCAGCAAACTTGCTCAAAATACCCTCTATTCCTACATCCAGATCGTTTATAAAAATATTGAAAAGTACTGGCCCTAAAATGGAGCCTTGAGGGACCCCACTGGTGACCGCCCGCCAGCCTGACGCAGCTCCATTTACCATAACCCTTTGGGCCCTGCCCGTTAGCCAATTGCTCACCCATCGTATGATGTTTTTATTTAGCTGTATGGTGGACATTTTGTCCAGTAGGATCCTATGGGAAACCGTGTCAAAAGCCTTGCTGAAGTCCAAAAAAATCACATCAGCTGGTTTCCCTTGGTCCACCATACGGGTGATCTTATCATAAAAGGAAATCAGGTTAGTTAGGCAGGACCTACCCTTCACAAACCCATGCTGGCTGGGACTAATGACTGCTTTGTCCCCCAGGTGCGCCTCAATAAGTCCGAGAACCAACTTCTCCATGATTTTACCAGGCACTGACGTGAGACTGACAGGCCTGTAATTGCTAGGGTCTTCTTTCTGACCCTTCTTGAAAATTGGCACAACATTTGCCAGCTTCCAGTCTACCGGGACCTCTCCAAATTCCCAGGATCGTTGAAAAATAATTGATAGAGGTTCCGCGATGACATCCGCCAGCTCTTTCAGCACCCGGGGATGAATCCCATCCGGACCCATGGACTTGTAGGGATCCAGGTGGAGTAGCAAATCCCGCACACGTTCAGGGGCAGCTGGGAGTTTGTCATCCCCACCGTCCCGGTCCTCCAGCTCAGGGCACCCTGGGTCCCGAAGCCCATCATCGGCATTGAAGACAGAGGCAAAGAAGGCGTTAAGCGTCTCTGCTTTGCCTACGTCATCGTCTGTGAGGAGACCTTCCCTATCAAGGAGCGGCCCTATGTATTCTTTAGTTCTCCTTTTTCCATTTACATATCTAAAAAAAACCTTTTTATTTTCTCTCACAGACACAGCCAGCTTCAACTCTAGCTGTGCTTTGGCCACTCGAACTTTCTCCCTACAAACACGAACAGCATCCCTGTATTCTTTCCATGACGCCTGGCCCTCCTTCCAGTAGCGAAACACTCTCTGTTTCCACCTAATCTCCATTAGAACATTCCTGGTTAGCCACGCCGGCCTCCTGCCCCGCCTGCCTGACTTGCGATATTTTGGAATTGCCTTATCTTGTGCTTCTAGGAGGCATCGCTTAAAGAGTGACCAGCACTGGTGGACATCGAGGCCTTCAAGAGCAGTTTCCCAGGGGACCTTACTGACTAGTTCCCTGAGCAGCCTGAAGTCCGCTTTCCCCATATCTAGGGATGAGGTTTTGGTGGCACTTTTCCTTCTGTCACCATAAATTTTGAACTCAACCACCTCATGGTCGCTACGACCGAGGCGGCCACCAATCACCACATCTCCCACCAGACCCTCTCTGTTTTCTAGCAACAGGTCTAGGAGGGCACCTTTCCTAGTTGGCTCCGTTAGCACCTGTACCAAGAAGTTATCATCTAGGTGCTTCATGAACCTCCTGGACTTGCTCGTGTCAGCCGTGTGGCACTCCCAGTTAACGTCCGGCAAGTTGAAGTCCCCCATAAGGACAAGGGGAGTTAATCTCGAGGCCTCTCTTAGTTCTGTAAAGAATAATTTATCGGCGCTATCATCCTGGCCAGGCGGTCTGTAATAGACTCCCACAATGACATCCCCTTTATTCGTTCGTCCCTTGATCCTTACCCAGAGGCTCTCAACTTTGCCATCGCCGACCTGAAGTTCCACACAGTCCAGCCCCTGCTTCACATACATCGCTACCCCACCACCTCGCCTATTTAATTGAGTAACCATGTTTGACACACTTACCTAACTGTGCTATTTACTCCAACCAGTTCTTATCTAAGAGGATCCTTCAGGCAACAGTTTGCTTTCACAGAAGGTGTCTTAGGCTAAACGTGCTTCCCAAACTTTTTAGCAGCTTGATCCCTTTCTACACTGGTATTCCCCCAAACCACCTAGCAGGAATCTCCTGCAATTCCCAACTGCTACAGGTCTGAAAGTCTGTGTGACACAAGGAAACTACAGTCTGAACTCTGGAGTTTTAACGGGATGTAACCATGCTATAAAATGGGAGCTCCAGACCTGGTTGCCTAACGCCCTGCTGTGCCATAGTGCCATCTTGTGGGCACCAGCGGTTGCTAGCAGAAAGCAGGAGGCAAGGAGGGTGGAAATGAAGATGGAGTGAGAATAGGTCGTTTCAGAAAAGAAACTAAACGCCGCTTCATCTGCTATCTTCCTGACATAGCAAAGCACTCAAAGAGTGCTGACTTACAGACATCTGATTACTTAATTATCACTGCAATGAGTATCCTCGGGTGTCTTCATGTTCTTTGCAGGCAACATATATATGAAATCTGGACACGGCCACTCCAGAAATCTCAAACATAGAACATACAAATTTGGCTACAAATAAGGAGCTTAACCACGTGTAACTCTAAGTAACAAAGGGATTTAAAAAATAAAATAAAATAAAATAAAATAAAATAAAATAAAATAAAATAAAATAAAATAAAATAAAATAAAATAAAATAAAATAAAATAAAATAAAATAAAATAAAATAAAATAGATCTAAGAGGTTAATATAGAGTCCTTCCTTATCATTATTATTGCATATTAATATTTATGCATCACTTTTTATCTTTAATGCACTTAAACATAATTAATTTACTCACAAAGCATCTCTATGAGCTAAGTATCAGAAAAAAATATTTGTTCTACTTCACAGATTTGGTGGTCTGAGAAAGACAATATGTCGTTTTTTTCTGATGAAGTGATTTCACAGAATGGTTTCATATTATTTCCAAATGATCCTATTTCATTCCAAAGGTAAGCAAAACAATTTTGATTTATAATAATTTAAAATCACAGAATTGCAGTGGAAAGCTAATCTGTCATGCTTCTGAATTCCCACTTTGGCTATGCATTATTTTGTCAGTACAGCAAGTTTTTAGTTACCACACTTCCCCAAATAAATGCATCACTGATCAGCACCTATGAAGTCTGAATCGAACCTTTTGTAATCAGCTAATAGCAAAATATTATCCAAAGTAATAACTACTCTGTTTTCCTAAATAGATCACAATCTCCTTCTCTGCTTTGGTTAAAATATTTTCTGACATGACTGGAAACTCTTTTGCTAAAGGAAATGTAACAGCCTATATTAGATTAGGATTTGGCAGCAAACTCTGAAATAGTATAGCCTGTCATATCATATGGCAGTGGGGCTTAAGACTTTTCACATTGCTTTAGTTACACATCCTAGTAGAGCTCTGCACAAATTCTCACATCCGAAGGAAAAGAAGGGTCATTTTTGCTTTCTGTCTGAAGCTGACTGAGCACAAAGAACTCTGGCATTTTATTTTGCTGGAAAAAACTCAGTTGTTTTTAGAGTAGAAAAAGTATCTTGGCCAACTTCCATCAGGGATTTATGTGTTGCAATAAAATTCACCTTATTGGGAATGGGTGCCCACATTCCCCTTAAAATGCAGGAAATTTAGGCATTCAACCCAGCTTTAATGGACTGCCACATAGGCTACAATAAAAGATGTCAAAAAAAGGGAGGGGATCTAATTTTTGCCACCCATAAACAATTAGGGGTCTATCCTCATTTGGGATTCTCAGCTATCAGCTCTCTTCTAGTGCTGGTGTCTATGTCCCAATAGCTCCTCCTGGTGAAAACAAGACAATTCACAATGTTTCCCAATTAGCAATGCTTAGAAGCCTAATGGTTACTTTTGGAGGGAAGGGTCAGTATTGGAATTCTTCTGAATAAATTGTGGCCTTGATTTTCCTCAAGCCAAATACTTTATTTTATGAAGACCTATGTTTTTAAATATCATCCTAACATATAGATGATGAAATTCTTTACACAGATACATTTCTGAGAAATGCATGTAATTCCACAAATATAAATCTCTCTCTCTATATATATATATATATATTTTATTTTTTTTAAAGCAATCTGGTAGGGGAAAAAAGAAGCCCAAGTGGAGTAAACCAGAAGAATTATACCAGAGATGAGCCAAAGTGTTTGAGGGATTCTGTTAACTATTTCTTGTATATGTAGGTTGGGCTCAGTGATGGGACCATAGCATATATCCAATGCCAGATGTAACTGTCAATTTTAAGCACTGGATGAAAATCCAGCCACATGTCAATCAAGTTTTTGTATTACACTGGAAAGAAACATTGTATTTTTTTCTCTCTTTTTTCTTTTTTTTTTTTTTTTCCTTTTTCAAACAGTACCATTTCTGGAATAGGACTGATTTATTCTCTGTAGTGTGAGTTATTCTAGATTTCCAAGGGGAATGGACAGGTATTTTGGCTTTTAAGGTCGGTCTAAGAACACACC
Source organism: Aythya fuligula (assembly GCF_009819795.1). Classification (NCBI taxonomy): domain Eukaryota; kingdom Metazoa; phylum Chordata; class Aves; order Anseriformes; family Anatidae; genus Aythya; species Aythya fuligula. The sequence continues at coordinate 41,074,985 of NC_045562.1, forward strand.
TGCATTTAGAGAAAGAAATTTTACAGAGCTATGAGATATTGTCCAGGGTACAAGTGGAAATATTGATGGTTATATCCCATCTGAGGCTGAAATTAATATATTTTAAGCTTTTTCACTCTTGCACACATGGAATATGTTTAATATAACTCTCAATGCCTGTAGACTTCTTTGAAGCACAACTGAAAAAAAAATTACTGTCAGAAGAAGGAACTGTGCATTCACACAGGAGTCATTATTTTTAGTCTTATTTCACATTTTAGACTGAAACCTGGTGAGCATTTTCATTGCCACCACAGAGAAACAGACATGAAGAAAGCACCTCTAACTGTAATCACATAACCTCTACCTTACTTTTAACATAGCTCTAGCTGTTATTATGACAACATTATCAAAAGAACGGCTGGAAGATCAGTTTTGAATGGAACCAGAATAATGAACTTCTTTTAATTCTCTACTCTCTATATACTATAGCAACTTAGATGAGATTTGGTCAGCTACCCAAGTTCAGAAAAAATGTGGATATCTGGTACGCTATCAACCAAAACTCTCTAGCATGTTTTCTCAGACTAAATTCAGTACAAAAGTCCAAAATTCAGTACAAAGTATCAGTATCCAACCGAACGGCTCAGTCCTGCTCCCATGACAGGGCTTTTGCCAAGCAGATGCTCCTGAGGTCTGAGAGGTCGGCTACAGTCCTTCACGTTCTAACACAACAGAGCCATGGTGCCACTCATGCACCTCCACTTGGCCTCCGAAGTTCCAGCCAAGCCACATTTACAACCCTGCAGTTCACAGCTTCCTTCCATCTAATCTATACGTGGGTGACCTACCCAATGTATGCGTGACAGCCAGTAGAGACTCATTATATGTCAACTGTGAGCTATATGCTGTTAGGACCCACACTGTACTTGGGTCTGACAATGTGATATAGAATCATGTTTATCATATAGCAAAAACTACAGGAGCAGCTCACTTAATGCTATCTAGAAAAATAAAACTATACAAACGTGAGGCTGACAAGATAAAAGTAACTGAAGAGTTAACTCAGAGATAAGATTTACAGCTGTATTTTGGACAAACAGTGCTGTTTTTCTTTATTAATACATTTCTTTGTTAACAGATTTCTGCTGACCTCAGAGGCTTTTTGGGCCACGTACTCAGCCTTGAGACAAAACCAGGTGAAGGCATCATTTAATCAGAGATGCTGCACTGCTGTTACCACCTCATATGGTCTCACACAGTGTTACAGCAGTAGTTACAGTAGCCTTGTTCCTCCTTCATTGTCCTTTCTACTACTTTTTCATGATTCCTAGTAGTTCCTGTCATTTTTAAAAGTCATTGCCAGCAAGCACAAGATTAATGAGACTAAGAAGGTCAGTGCATTCATCCTAGCAGCTTTTAGGTAGCACACAGAACATAACTCAAGACACAGCACTGTGTGACTATAGTGAAACCCATATATGGCTTTTTTTTTTTTTTTTTTTTTTTTTTTGGCTAAGAGGAGTGATTTCATTAGCCAGGGAGGTTTCTGCCATGCACATTTATATGAGTATATTCCACGAGCATTATTCCTCAATGGTAAAAATCTTCCTTCACTTACGTACAACTAGAATCATTTCCTAATCTTATGCTTAAAATAGTACAGTTTTACTAGTGTTGAATAAAAGCTTGTTCCTAAATGCACTTGACAGAACAGTTTCTGTTAACACCTCTTCAAACGTGAGTTAGTGCTTACAGCAGGAATAAATCAAATGTCACTGGATCATTCTGTATTTTAATAAGTTTTTCCTAGCTTATTCATTATACATGTATTAAAGCTATGCTTAGTTTAAAAAAAAAAAAAAAAAAAAAAAAAAAAAAAAAAAAAAACCTACTTCCTTTTAGTTTCTATCAGCCCTCCTGCTCCAAAGGTAGCTTAGATGCTTTGGATTCTCTAGTTGTATCTGGGTGTCTTTTTTTTTTTTTTTCTTGTATAAGTTGTGGAGAATGCATAGAAGGTTTTGTGCTGTGAAGAATGAAGCAGCATTCACTGTGAGAGTTGGCATGACCTGAGCCTATCCCATTCTTGATGTGTGCCCTGAAGCAAGTCACTGCTCTTCTGCCACACTTCAACTGTAGTACCTGCCTCAGAGGAGGGATGGAAATTTAACCAGTAATGTAAACATTTTAAAAGTTTGTGATGTTTAAGTATACAGTTTTAAAATGAGAAGAGTGATGCAACTGGCAGCTTCTCCTATACGGATTTATTTTTTTTTACTACAGTAAAATAAAGAAACTGACAGAAATTCCCAGAACATGAAGGTTGTTGTTAAACATTGTTTCTTTAACCTTTTGCTAACCATTTGTCAATTAGCAGTTTCTGGAGGCAGGTTTATGAGACAGCAAACATTTCTTAGGAAGTCCTCCAGCTCTGCCAAGAGATTAATTTGATAGGAGACCAAGAGCCACCAGATACATGACTGCAAGCCAATAAGAACAAGCATACCACTCAGTACTGCTTCCCAACTTGAACAATTAAGAGCAGTTTATGCTCATCGATGATATACTGTCTCCTCAGTCTTTGCTTCCTTCATAAACAGATGGACTGTAAATATTCATGAAACAAATTTTTCAAAAGCAACTTGTAACCTCACAACCAAACACTAACTGTATAAACCTTTGTGAAAATATAATTGAAACAGATCCCTGGATGTATGTGTGAGAAATTCAGAACATGACACCATAAACCCTGCTTAGACATTTTTAGAATAATTTTAGAATTTGAAAGACAGTATTAAATGACATAATGGTATTAAATAACCTGGTTTTGCAATGACATTTGACAGTCCTTGCTAAATCACACTCTATTGTGCACAGGAGGGGATTTAAAAGATTATGAATGCTTGGTTTAGAAAAAGATGAAAGCAAAACTAGCCTAAGAAATATAGATGGCATATTTTACATTTATTTTTCTTCATATGGCAAGAACAAATAGACACTCATAATTACAACAGATTAACATATGCCTGTAATGTTTGTGTTTATCTGTAAACTCAATGATGTTTTAGAATTTGGACCATTATTTTGTCTGAAAAGCTTCTAATTATGCTTATTCTTTCCTTTTGGATTTTTCTATTTTGAAGTAGATAGGCATAGAATGGCAAAATATTTCCATTGAGCAAGGACACAATTAATGAAAAATACATCAGAAAATGGCAATGCCAGTCATTCAGTTGGATTCACTCTAGAAAAAATAGGCTGCCTGCAATCCCAGGAAACTGTTTCCCTTTTTTTGCTTTTATTGTGAAAAGGCAGTGTGAAGTAGGCATTGAATCTCATGACTTCTGGAACTGCTAGAGACCTTCTGACAGAGAAACTAGAACATTACAGATTTTTCTCTACTTAGGTCTCTGTAACAGCCCATCAGCTGAGTACAGGATTAAAGGTGTACTGCAAAACCTGTTAAACTCTAAGCAGAATCCATGGGCCCTGTAAATATAGAGAACACTTGTGGGAAGTGTTTGGAATGCAGGTGTTCATTAATATTGCTTTGTTTAGCTAGAAATGTATCTGGTTTCAAAATTATTTTTAAAATGTGTAAATTCCAGTTTAGACTGCAACCTCCCCATTGTGGGGGTTTATTGTTCAGTTGCAGCACGGGTCGTTATAAAATACATAGGGTCCTACTTTGATAGAAGAATACTAGAGTATTAATTAATATACATCAGACAGTAAGCTTGGAAGTTGGCAGGGTCAAAAAATACATGTAGACTCTAGTACACCTGGTGAAAAGGCCTACCACATTTTGAGTTACTTTCCTGTCTCCAGTAACGGGCCCAGCACAAATCAAACCAATATCTGGTTTATTCCTTTTCTTCTAGCTTACAAAGAATAATAAACCACTTGTGGAAAATAGTTTCCTATATATTTAATAGAACAAAGAAATATAATAAACTGGACACCTCTGGAAGGATTTGTAGCTATTATAATGCATTAAGAAGTGGAGGGTTTTTTGTTCTACTGCTAAATGATGCAGTATAATCAATACGTGAATAATAAAATCCTAATGTTGGCAAATACAAATAAAAGAAAATAATCAAGTGGTCCTCCAGTTGTGCTCAGAAGGAAAGATAGCACAAAGGCAATGTTATAATCCACAGCGTTCTGGGGGCTAACCAAGCATGTAATATTTAAATAAATACTCAGCTCAAAGGAAATCTATATTACACTCCACCTCAAAATATGTTGACAGCCCAGCTTAACACGGAAAGGAGAGAAAGGAGCTGGTTCAGTGGCTCTATATCACTCACTTCTTCACCCACATAGAGGAAAGAGAATCCGTAAGATTTCAGCCAAGTCTGTGAAAGAGAAACCTTGAAAAAAGCTGCTAGACTGGGGTCCAGGAATGAGCTGTACATTTTCTGCTCTGTTTTCTTCTAGTTTGTAATGTTCCTGAAGCATAATTTCATTGTGTTCCTTTGCAGCCATCTTATTTTAAGCTGAAATCCCATGGAGCCCAAGCAGGGGGCTATGTTTTCAGGTCTGGAGAGTACTGTTGCACCAAGTACGGTGCCACAACTGAAACTAAATATAAAGTTATTGATGTCCTATTTAAAAATAAACAAACCAAACTGAAAGCAGAATCTCTGCAGCAGAACAGGAGATTTCGGTTGTATTATACCCACAAATCTTGGTATTCTCATTTTTACAGTAATCATTGCAGCAAGAAAGAAATATGATATGATAACTTTATATGTTATTACTAAAAACAGAGAGCTTCTTAGAGAGAAACTGCAAGTGTTTACAACCACGGTGACCTCAGTAGTGGCAATTCCAGACTGAAAATAAAGATCCGAAATCCATAAAAACTACACCAAAGAACATAAAGAAAACAGTTGTACCACAGAATGCAATAGTTAATATATTGTTATTTTCATGTGTGCAAAGCACCTAACACGACAGTATCTTAGACATGCTTCTGAAACTTTCTAGGCTAAAATTTATTTTTGTAGATTGCAAAATAAAGCACTTAAAATTTAAGAAAAGCTAGATTCAGCTTGGTGTTATAAATGTCATTCTCCCTTTTTGCCTTTCCAACCTATGCACTAACTGAAACAGGGCACCCCTAGGCAAATAATAGGCTATCATGTAATTGTACACTGTATCATAATGTATTCACTCTAGAAGGCAAAATTAAAGATACATTTACTTTCATGGGAAGGAAAAAGCAAGTAATGATGGTGAAGATTTTAGAAGCCTGTATTTGTCAAGAACAGAGAATTAAAAGGCTTTTAGCACATGTACTTTTTTTAACTGGTAAAAGTATCGCATTGTAATTCTCCACAGTTACAACTCTGGGCCTGCTGGTAATAATGGAAATGATGTTAGAAGTAGGGTTCAAGGCACTGAGGCTCAAATTGCTGTCATCACTGAGGGGAAATGCTACATCTAATTGTAGCCTCTCAAACAATCAGCTAGCCTGATTTAGCTTGATGACCCATCAAGATTCAAATACTGTACTTAAGTAGGATTCTCTGGAAATAGTCTGTACATAAATTCTTAATGTGACTTCTGGAACACACACTGTTCAAATGTTGTCCTCTTTATGCTCATTTTTTTAAATTAATTTTTGTAGTATTTTATGCCATTTAACAAATTTGATAATCAGAAGATGTAATTTCCTCCAGATTTGCTTTAGAAGAAACACAAGCATGCTGAGATCTAAGAGGACAACTCTCAAAAGAGCTTGTATTCACAATGATCTCGGTTTTCTCAATTTCAGACTGAAAATAATCTAAAGCATTTCACACAGCAGGTTTCTGTTTCTCATTCTAGAAGGTAATTAATTTGAATATTAATAAAATATCATTAACTTTTATCTTCTTCCTGCTGTTGCACTAAGAAATAATTTCTCAGCATTATACAAAGGGTGTTTTACAGATACGGACCTACATATCACAAAGCCTGGGAGTATTCCCATTATACATTTTGGTTCATGCTTATTTCCAACAATTATTTTAACCAAGCTACTCAATAAATATAATTTAAAGGAATTGGAATTTACTTTCTAAAATATGCAATTCCCATATGCAGCCACTGGATGGACTTAAGGAGCCAGTGAATATTTTTGATTGTAGACAAGATGAACAATCAGGTGAGCAACTGGGAAGAACACTGCCTTCCAGGCAGCTGCAGAAACGTTCTGTAGAAAAGACCTGAGCCCAAAAAGCATGGTACAAGAAGGAATTTTAGCCTCTCCTCTTCAATCGATACTTATTTTTCAACACAATTAGTTTAAGAAAAAACAGGTTGTGGAAATGAAACAGAGTGTTAAGAAAATTGGTTTGTAGGAGAACATGTAGGTCAGATCCAAACATGATTACTTGGTATTAAAGTTCTAGGGTAAAAGCACAAAAAATTGTATTAAAAATAAACTTTTCTTAAATACCTCAGTTTGGAAACTGAAGCAGATCAGAATTACTAGAAGTTCTATTCATTTTTTTAGAAGTATGCTACTTTAAAATGCTCATATTCTTCAAGAATGAATATGGAAGCTATTTGCTCTAGCTATCTTCCCTGTTTCTGGTACAGGTATCGTGAAAAGTTGAATGACTATGCACTAATGTCTGCATAGTAAGTGTAAAACAAGCCCTGCATTAAATAAGTGTATGATCATCCATCAATATAAAAAATGTATTCCTTTTTTTACTATAGTTGGCTGTCACAACTACTTCCGAGTATTTCAAATGCATTACATTTAATTATATTACAATCTATTTAATGCGCTTTTTTAGACCAGTTGCCATTTCAGTGTATACAGTGGCACTAACATATACGCAGTTCCATACTCTGTTATGGTGCTGCATAACTAAGAGAAGTAGGAGGTATCAGCTGTGGCAGGAAGCTCACTAAATCCACCTGACTCCTGGAACTTCAGGTAAACAGAGCTGTTGTGGGGTAACAAAGCTAAACTGGAGAATGAAAGCATAATGAAAGAGGAGCTGTTGCATACGTCTCCCTGTACCTGCTGTACTAAGTTGGGGGGCAGTGACAGTGACTAATATGGCTGGTTCCTGTAGATATAACCAGTTACAGGATCTAAATGTGGGTTACATGGTTTTATCACTTTATTACACAGCCGTCACCCTATTCTGTCCCAAATTACTTAGAATAGCACCAACCATAACTATAGTTGAGATTACTCTGCATGCCTGAATGTCATTTGTCTTTGTATTCTGAAGGTCATATGCAGACTCTGTAGTGAGCGGACGTCAAATAACTATTTAATTGTGTAGGATAGGAATTACACCTCTTAAAATTATACTAACCATTGTGCCCATCACTGGACACTAGCTGGAAACGCATGCAATATTTCTCTGGCATGCCACAGCTCCTGGATGCCATATGTTGATGGGGGAATACCATCTGGTATGAAAGCCTCACAGTTGGCACTGGAGACTGCAGGCTCTACTCTCTCCCTCTCTACCTCCCTGACAATTACAAGGCAGTGATCTTGCAGGAATGAAGTCAGGCTGCAAAAATATTGAATGACTGAGTCAGATACTAGGAATGGGACTGGCAACTGTAGAGACTGCCTGATATATTTCATCCCCTAAAAGCAAAATTGTGACAAATCACATTCTCTTTTACCTCTCACTATGTAATGGGATCTCCTCCCTGATCTCTCTACTACATACAGCGTCATGTCACACGTGTGTGCTGCCTCCTAAAGACCTCCTGGGAAACTCCATACCTCAGCCAAGAATACTTCCCCCTGCAAAGCCCCTGAGCATGACTTGCTATTCTTGGCTTGTTCTGACCTCCTTTAATATTTTGACCTTGTTCTGGAACTAGGTGTTGGTCTGCTTTTAATCATGCCAGAGCAACCAAATAGCAATCTTCTCATACCAGTGCTGATTTAGGAAGCCTCTGCAAAGCTGTTGCATTGGGAATCTTCAGCCATACAGAGATTACATCACAACCTTCCTTCCAGGGTAGGTGGCACCATAAGCTGCCAGCTCCAAGCTGGGACAGTAAACTGGGTGGGGCAGCATCCTAATATTATAGAGGGCAATGTAGACAGAGCCTATGGAATTACTCGTACCACTAATCTAACCACCTGCATAAGCAAATCAAGTGAATCATCTACCTTACTGGTCTACCAAGTCTCAGACACGTGATACTGCAAATACAATGGGGGGTTGGCTCACATGAATTAGATTTTTAAAGTGCTTCTAAATTATATGTTACAATTCAAGCTACTTAAAAACACATGCTCGGGTTGGGAGTGGTCTTCCTTCAGACAGAATATCTAGGTAATTTACTATTCTAGATGAACCACTGAACAAGAAACTGTTCTCATGAGTAGCATATTAGCTTAAAGTTCTCAAACCAATGAATTGCAGGATAATCTCATTATTCTATCACTGTGTCAAACTTTTCAATCCACTCTAGTTAGGAAATATGAAATAAATAGCTATACCTATAATGTTGTTTTTAATGAAAAATTTGTCAGGCGATTAGTTGCTATATCTACAAATGACAGAGCTGATTCAGAACTCTTAATCTTTTCAACTCCCAGATCAATCAGTAAATTGCTTTATTTGCATTGGATGCACGGCTCAAATCATTCAAATTAGTAACCAATCTGTTCCTGTTACTGTACACCTGAAAGTGTAATAGCAAATCTGTCCTATAACAGCCAAATGACAAATAACAGAAAAAATGTTGCCAAGACTGCCTGGTTTGTCTGTGTTGAGGCCTGTGGATTCCCACCTGTTCTATGCAAGGGCACCGCGTATACTATGTCACAGTACAGGCTAAGCACAGCTTGGAACACTGCAAGTGTGGATGACATATGACATTCGCTATGAATAACCCTCACTTAATTAACATCATGTACTTTCTCTGACACAAAAATTTTAGCAGCAGATTCTTATAATTCAGAAAATTGGCTTTGACTTGTTTTGGGGCATTCGTGTGTGCCATTCTGAAGAAGTAACAAGATTACAGTACTCACATTGCTCAACCCCGACATTTAAAATGTCTAAACCTCATGCCAAATAATTTTCTGCTTATCCAGAGTGCTTGCATATACTCATGCCAATAGGTATTTCTTATCTCCTGACATTTCAGCCTTCGTTTCAGGTTAACTTTTTAAAGGCATAAAGACTATCAGTACATGTTTTCATGTGCTCTGTAACCTATTTCTGCTCAATTTGGGGTTTAATTTCTGACACCACACACATAGCCTTTGCTCACTGAAAGCAAATATCCATGCAAGGTTGAAGGAAGAAGGAATTTGAAAGTAAAAATAATAATTTGCAATTCCAAAACATCAGTTGAAAAAATTGATCAACTTAACCTAGAGAAGACCTGCTTTTATTTATATATAAACAAATTCCAAAGCCAGAATTTGGTAACAACAGGATTCTCTCCCCATTAACACCTGTGTATGCAGAGCTGACCAATTAAGTTCACAGGCAAGCTCAACGAAGCAAGTCCTGACCCAGAGGTAACCCTACCACTATTTTGCTCGCCTTCAGTGCTCTAAGACTCCTTGTACTATGTCACAGCTCTCTGTGCCTGACTTTGATCCTCACTGCTTTATAATGAGGTATGCCTTTTTATAAGTTGGTTCTTTAACATATGAAAATGAGATGTGAGATGTGAAAACATGTTACAGAGAGTAGTCTTCGCTCAGAAATGTGAGTCTCTCACTGCTTGCTGATGTGCAGATTGCATGCCACAAATCCACCCTCACTAGACATCCAACCCAACCCAAGTGAGGGAACAGATTCCTTCAAAAGGAGTGGGGGGAACAATGCAGGGTGTTAATTTCATGTACCAATATGAGCTGGTATGTACCAATACTCCTCTTAATTTCACGTACCAGTATGCATTTTTCTTATCCAAGATTCAGAGCCTCCAGATGAGCTCTGAGCTAATAGTGAATTATTCTGAAAATCAAGGGAATAGTCTCTATATATCTGTGCTTGAGTCATTTGTGTAAAGAGCGTACTCATGAACAAAGATCAATGGAAACGGATGCCACAGTTATGTAGAGAAGATGTACATTCAGGTGAGTGTCAGTGGAGAAGGAATATAGCAGTCCGGCATAAATTGAAAAACTCATAGCACATATAGAACAGAGAAGCATATTGTGACCTTTTTCATAATGTGCTGTTCTTGCATTAAGGAGTTCAGGGATTTCTAAATATAGCAGTATTGTGTAGTAGTAGCATTATATAAACTGGAGTCGCAATGTCATTTTACCTAAAAATAGAAAAATGCTTCTCCCTAGAAATACCTAAAGATTATAACTGTGATTTCACAATCAGCCTAAGGACATCTCAGTTTGCACAGTCATGGAAAGCAGCTGTCCTGTCCTCTCCTCCATGTCCAGCTGTAAGTTGCTGCTCTTTCCTTCACAGGACTTTATGCCATTAAACAACACCATGCCATCACCATGCCATGCTCAGTTCCCTTAACAAAGCTACCCTACATCCAAGCAGCTCAGAGAATACAACAGCAAACTCAGTGATGAGTGGTACAGAGGCCTTAGGTAGTATTAAGGTTAGATATTAATGAGGTGTGAGTGACTCTGGAATCCAGAGATCTGTTTTCATGCTCAAGCTCCTGATAGGGTGGATGCCTGCATGCCTCACATTAAATCCAAAGCAACTAGGGAACTGATTGGGAAGCTGCCTGAAGACACTGTCCTAGCAAGTACTTCCCTAGAGTGTGTCAAGAGGGAAATACCAGTGCATGGTTGCAGGTGCTCTGTTCTGTCTACATGGGTATCACCATGCAGAACTTCCAGAAGAGAGTCAGGAAACACCATTTTTCTCTGTTAATGTGATCCAGGAGGGGAGAACACTATGGTAATAACATTCCCATTCAGAAAATGGTTCTAGCCCTTAGTCAGAGGTAGGAAATCTATGCTAGTTTATTCTTTGGCCAAGTGCAGCTAAACACAAATCTCTCTGAGATGTGCTCTGGACATCAGGCTACCATTTTTGTTGTTGGATGAGGGCTGGAGTAAAGGCAATTGTCAGACATTTGTGAAAGTTGAATTTGAGCAATTTGAAGAGAAAATGGAATGTTAGGTACATTGGGCAAGATTGAAAACATGACAGTAATCCTTTAATGTAAAAAGAAACATCTAAATGACAAGATGACAAATCATGTGTATGGGAAATACAGCTCTGCATCTGAAAGTAGGGGAAAAAAGATCTATCTTTCTTACATGTGAAATGCTAAATACTGTCAATTAAAAACAAAACAAGACAAAACAAAACAAAACAAAAGCCCAAACCACAGATCTGTCTTACAAAACTTTCAGTGTTCTTTTTTCATGCATCCAGATGGAAGCATGAAAAAGCATTTGTCACAATTTAATTTACTTTTTCAAGCCTGCAATTCCTACTGTAAGGTAGTACCTATCTACGCAACTGCTTCCATCTATGCAAGGTTACGCGAATAATGATGAGCAATGACAGGTATTTCTAAAATGTAGCTTATACAGCTGTAATTTCACTGTCTCAGCCAGAATGCCTCCAGGTCAAGTAGTGGAGATGCATGCCACAGCACCATCTGTCAGACTTTTTGAAAAAGTACAGACATTTCACCATTCCTATTTTTGGATTCTTCTTTCCCAGACTGAACAAATGAGTGATGAGACTATGGAGCAATTTTCTATATCATGCACAGAACTTTGATCCTCAGCCTTCAAACAAGTTAAAGCAATCTGAAGACTATTACAGATTGGACTGTCCTGCTAGACCAGTATGACTGCTGCTCTTCACCTAAGAATCTTTTCATGAGCTGCCAGTCAGGTCACCCAAATTCATTTCAAAGAGGAAGAGAATCAGCTACCATGTCCTCACATTTCCATGGGAGCTCTTACATCAGCACTGAGCATTTCACTTACATGAATTCCCAAGTGCAACTCAATAGAAAGGATGCAGAAGAAAAGAGGAAGTGTTAGCCACAATCTCTACCGATCACCTGATTTGTATTGAAAAGGCAATCATAAGCTGCCTGTTCTACTTAAAAACTGCATTCAGTAACAGAGCTTCTCCTTTTGTAATGGAGAATGAAGATCAGTTGCACTATGTTATTTCCAATTCACAACATAGGGTAAGAAAATATTCAGACAAGGAGACTAGGCTATATCAGCTGCTCTTAGAAGCAGTCCATAAGAAAGGAACTGCAGCTGTCATGATGTAACACCTGTATTTCTGGCTGTAAAATGTCTGGAATTTGATCAGATTTGAACTTTGCAGTGTTTGCACACGTGTCAGTTCACAGGTCTCTGTTCTCTGGACACACCAAGACACCATTGCCCATTCCCCTTTCCAGTTAGAAAAGGAATTGGCTTTATTTCTAAAACAAAACAAAACAAAACAAAACAAAACACAGCTTTCCTACTTAACATCTTGGAAAAATAAACATTAATGGACAGCCTGAGACTCTATGCTTGGTCACTGATTATGGTACCAAATCTGATGCAGTTTTGCTGTATTTCATGAGATAATTTGTATATTTCAGAGTACTTTCAGCATTATCTTAAATTAAGGCTTACAGACAATACATTAGAATAGGAGGAGAAAGAAAGAGAACAGCATAAAAATTAACAGCTATGGTGAAAGTACAAGGCAGGAGACTAGAAGCTGTCTGCCATATCTGAGAGACATTTTAGGGATCCAAGTCCAAACAGGACACAGAGACTGCTGAGGGTGGCCGTGTGGATTGCTGGTGGCTGGGAAGTGTACAGCATCCTCAGAACAGCTGAGGGGGTATTAGTGACACTACAGCATCTTAGAACTGGGGAGTGTTTTCTAAAATAATCTGTTTTAGCTAGGTAGGAAGTAAAGGAAGCTATTTTCTTCTGAACATGCTGCTCTTACCAAGACCTCATTCTGGTTGTTCTCTTCTAACTGTGATATACTTCAGAACAGAGAAAGAAATAGATATAATCAGCCATACATGGGACTCCTGCAGTTAAGAAATCTGCTATTTCCTACAGCACAGCTAGGGGCATAGAGAATTTAGCTGAGATGTGAGATTTTATGACTGTATTAGCAAATATCTAAGTGCCACCAAAGACGCACACTACATAAAGGGGTTGGAATGGAACGACTCACAAATGATTGTAGGAGCAGCAGAAGGGAGGAGCACAGGTACAAATTATGATAAACACAGTTATACTGACGCATGGAGAACTGCAGTCTTGTCAGACCAGCAGAAAATTATTCTCCCTCCCCATCTCATTTTCTACAGAGGGAGAAAGAGAACTTACATTACTGATGATGATAAGTCTCCAGCTGGGCTTCTTTAAATTACAAATGTCTCTGATAGCAGAAACAGAACTCCTGATTTTTCATAGGCATGAATTATTTTTAAAATGTGCTTGCAATGAACAACCATCTTCTAAAAAGTATAAAAAAGGCTTTTATGAAATGAAAAGCAGAGTATGGTGGCCCTCACAGCAGAAGTATTTCATTTAAAAATTCAAGTTGTGCTTTGTTTTCCAAGTTCAATTATCAATAACTTCTAGGATCCTACTTGAAGCAACAGAACTTCTTTTAAAAAATACTAGATCAGTTTTTCTTATTTAATAATTCTTTTCCTTAAGCGTTTTCTTTTTTTCTTTTCTTCTTGTGTGTGCAGCCTTTAATTAGTCTGTTCAGACATAAGCAGTATTAGCTAGACTCTGTCACAATTACCCACATTTGGTAGCTAATTACTCCTTCAATAGTCTTAAGGCTACCAGCAATTTTAGTACAATTGGCAGCCTGGGGCCCCTAGGAGCTGTTCCAGCAACCAAGAATAGCTCGAACAGAGAGGCTGGCCAGCGGTGACCCTTTCTCCTCAGCCACAACCTAACATATCTACTATGCCAAAGGCAAGAGCAACACAGAAATACTCCCGAGTGGCTAAATGTGCTCTCTTTATGGCCTTTTAAAACTAATGGAGTAGCATAAAGAGACTACAGGGAAATGGAAAATAGGACCTTTTAAATGCTACAGCATTGGCAGGACTCCTAATGATTCTTCAGTTTTGCAATGTTCCATTAAAACGACAGTACAAAACACTTACATGGGATCAAATTCTGACACTATACTTTTATTCTAGTGTAATTTTGTTTGCTGATGCCTCATATTGTAGTAATTTACACCGCTCCAATATGGGTGTCCAGTGGGCAATGCTCTGACTTGATTTGCTAACATTTCATGTGTGTTTTACACAGGTACGAGTAACTTCACAAGGGGCACAGCAGTGAACAATCAAGACCTGTGACTTCAGTAAAATGATTCTGGCTGTATCCTTGTGTGACATCAGTGGCAGAATAAAATTAACATAAAAATTAAAATGACAACTTCAGCTTCAGATACAATGTTCATTCAGAGTCTGTTCCACAATTCCAATGAGCAGGACTGGATTTGCAGAGAACAGGAAATTCCTCTTTTAAAAATTTCTGAAGGTTATGAAGGATCCCTTTTCAAGTATTTTGGAAGCTACATCCTCACTGGAGAATTAGCCCATTACCTCTGCTTTTGCTAATCCCTTCAATTTAGACTGGTGTTCTCAGAATAAATAAATAAATAGCACGACCATTTGATCTGGTTCAAGAAAAGAGGTGCGGCACTTGATGTAAGTCTGGGGGAAGAGCAGAACTGGCCTATCCACTGGCTGCCCACTGTCAGTCTGAATTAGGCACCTGGTAAAACTCAAGTTAGTAGGCATGCACTGTGTGGGGTTGGCAACTGTTCTTTTCGTTTAACCTTTTGCTTATCAGTGGTGATGAGCAAAGTGATACGAATATACCTACAGATCTGTCAGCATTGCTGAGGTTGAGTACAAGACAGACACTGGACTCTAAGCAACAGCAACCATTTGGCTCAGCTGTCAGCAGCAATGCCACCAAAGCCATACACAAAGATACATTGCCTTTGGCAGCAATATTGACTTGAGATACTTCCAACAACTTTTCCCTCCTTCCTGCCTGTCTTGTTCCCGTGACAACCATATGATTTTTATCAACACAACTGTTTGTAAGGCCACACTTTGAATCAGGCCTAGGGCACTAAACAGGTATTAAAGAAAAGTTCTAAAAAAAAATTGTTGTTGGGCAGTTGAAACTGAATCAGTTTCCTGATTCAGTTCACAAACATCCGCGTAAACAGCTGTGTTGGCACAGCTGAACGGGTGTCAGGAACAAGCAGCTGGCAGTTGAGGTGGGTCCTGGGAACGCCTTAAAACAGGCTGCTGCTGGGAGAAGTGCGCATGGAACAATACTTTTACTGTATCTGCCTTGGCACAGTGTACTCACGTGTGTTGCCCAGTTCCAGAGCCATGGCCCGTGACTCCACATACTGCAAGTAGCTGAAGCACCAGCAATCCTTCCCCAGTCTTTGTGAGGGAATTTGCCTGCCCTTCTGGGAGCAGAGCAGGAACTGGATTAACATCTGAGTGTTCTTAGCACCCGACTGCAAATCCCCAGCTTAAGGGAAAACTAAAACTTGGCAAATTTGGGTTCCACTGACGTATACATGCAAACCTCAGTCTTTCTGACTACCAGTAGCAAAAGAGATTCCCCATCTCAATTCGGTGGCGGCTAAATGAAGACCATATCCAAAACACTGCACAAAATTCACCCAGGTTGTTAAGAGCTACAACAAACTCACTAGTGAATAACTCTGGTGTCCTGACTTGTAATTTCCTGCCATTTGTGCTCCCCTTACCTCAGACTCTGAGACTGGAAGAAGAGACAAAATTACTTCCTACAGTGGTTATGCTCATAGATCAAATACTAGGATAGACATACTGCAGGAGAGATCTTGTGGAAAAAACAAACAAACAAACAAACAAAAAACATAACAAGGCAGCCTAATAGTAGAGCTAGTTGTCCAAGGGCCTACTGACTCTCCATCCTTGGAGGTATTCAGAACTTGGCAGGACAAGGCCATGACCAACCTCATCTCAGCTTAACCTGTTCTGAACTGAGGTTGGACCTGAGGTGGCCTCCAGGAACCATTCAAACTAAATTATTCTAATTCTGTGGCCAAGGAGCACCATGTGCATGACTCTGACAAGGTTCTGAGGGCAAAATGTGGTTTAAACTGAGTAAAGGTAATGCTCAGGATTAATCCCAAATAGCAGTCATAGCAAACCATCAGCCTATCTTTTTGTTACTTACCCCATTTCCCAAACTATCATGTCATAAAGTCACCAAAAACTTTCCTTTTTGTTATACATAACCCCTCATAAGTTTGCCATCTAAGCATTAGATAATACGATAATACAGGTGGTTCTGTGGTGTTCAGTGCCTAGAAGCAAAACCTGAAAGGTGAAGAGTTACTGTTAAATTTTCAGGTTTTATAGTAGCAAAGAAGAAGGTATTGATTTGGGGGTTTGAGTCTCTTTTCAGACTGTGGAATCCTATGTCTTTTCCCACCTTGTTTCATATGCTTACAAAGTGTTCCTCAGACACTGCTGGTGGTTGGGGCAGGGCAGTTATGGGGGCTTGTTTTCCACACTGGAACTGTTCTCACTCTTTTTTTAATATTGTTTGTAACAGTACAGAGCTAATGTGAAGCCTGAGATAGGGAAGACAAAGCCATAATGAAGTGTAATTCAAGAATCATTTCAAGAATCAAGGCTAAAGCCTTGGGATATGGATAAGGTCTTGATTTATGTTGCCAACATAATAATAATAAAATTAAATACATATTTACAAAAGCATTATTATATTAATTTTCTGGAAGGCTGTATAGACCCATTTGAGAAATCAGAAGGTGCCTTTGCCTTGCCGTATTAGAACCTTTCCAAGTATTTTTTGTTTTGGGGGCATTTTTTTCCTTATCATCTATGGGCAAATCCTAAGTTAGGTGTGCCATTTATCATTGCTTTGCAATGAGATTTAAGTACACTGGGAGTTAACAGCATAACAATCATAACAATTACATATAATTATAAATCATGTTGTGTAAAACATTTCTGTGTGTTTTGCCTTACTGGTGCAATATAACTTATTTTAGAAGAGATTTATATCTAAAAAAAATCTTTAGTAAGGTTTTTGACAGATAAAAAATACATCAGTAAAGTTTTATAAACATTACTGTATAATTAATTATTTTGTTTGTGATCAAGATGCTCTTACTCAGACACATTTTGATGATAGGGCATGCTCTCTGGAGGCTGGTATGATAGGCATGGAAGCACAGAGAAACTGATTAGGTCACTGGAGTGGCACTATGCTAAGGGCAATGGTTCTTAACAGACTCTTCTGAGGTGCAGCTTACAGCCAGAACACGTCACTGACATAAAACTGGCTGGCAGTAGGGACACTGGGAGGAAGGAAGGTACGCAGGAAGAAGGAAAAATACAAGGCTATGCCCACGTCTGAGGGATCAGGTTTCTGCGTACCAAAGATCTCTTGGAGACATGATTATACAGGCATTTCTCAGTGATGCCATGCTTACTATCCTCTTACACATTGTCTGCTGCCCAAAATGGAAGAGAAAATTGTCGATGCCTATTTAAAATATCCAATTTAGTTTGAATCCTGATGAAAGCCCAACAAATTAACAAGCCCTATCATTCAAGGAGATCAGAAGCTCCTTGTAGCATCTGGACTGAGCGTACTCAGTATTTTTCAGTAGTTTCTTTGCTTCAGGATTTGTGGTTTCTCCGAAATCTTTAAGCATCCAAAACAGCCTACCCAGGAAAAGATCTCTACAGAGGAGAGCAGGAATGGGTCTGCTGCTGAGTAGCTGGGCCCATTCAGTCCCAAGTACACTGTAATCATACAGTATGGCTGTTGCTTCTCTCGCAGGTTAAAATCAAATACACAAATCATGTTATGGATTAAGTACCATATATGCAGCAAATAGCTATGTACATCAGAACTTCATGTATTTCATCAACTTTCTCTTTCTATTGATGAGCTTTAACAAAGCATCACTTTATGCAAAATTCAACCCCACAGCATGTTTTAAGTTACCTTCTCTTCTCCTATACATTTCATACTTGCATATAATGCAATGTGATTGCAGTTAAAATAGCACCAGTAGTACAGATTACATCTGAATGGTCATGAGCCCAAGCCTGTGTCTGGAGTACATGATGTGAGTGCTTTGTAAGAATTGAATAGTGGTATGCTGCCAAGAGTCTATGCTATTCCTCCACAGGAAACTGTACTGAAAATACCAATCTCTCAGTACAATCTGGTCCCATTCTGAGAACAAATATAAGCTTTTAAGAGGTGGTAGTGATAACAGAAATAGTAGTAGAAGAATGCTGTAAGATGTTTCAGCTCTGTCAAGAATGGTTTTGCAAAGTTCACTGAAACATATCAGGAGAAATGGAATGGCCCCTTAATTTCTAAAGAACTTCTGGATTCTCCCAAAGTGGGATCTTAGCAGAACTACAGTTCTACAAACTCTTAACTAAGATCTGCATTATAGGAATTATTGTTAAATTGGGGGGGGGGGGGGGGGGAGAGATGTTTACATAAGGCAGGTATGCTGTTTATTGATGATTCCAATCTCAGGGGTCTTGTACCTGTGAAAGTATTATTGGCATAACTCTGTCAGTTAGAACATTTTTTATTAACACTGTTATACCAGCACAATTGTTATAGATGTAGTTATACCAGAACAACACCACCTTACAACCCATAGTACATGCTGTGCATTACAGAAGTGTATCTGTATTCATATAACTGCATCAGCCTTACAATATCTTTTTCTACTTCAATTTACTCTCTGAAATGGAGGTACAGGCATGATCTTACCTTGAGTTCGCCAGGAACAATCCCTTCAGTTTATCCCACACCACCATTCATTCTTGCCAGGTCTGCTATAAATTCCCAGCTCCATTTTTTTCCATAAACTATATAGTTTGGAGAAGAAAAAAAAAATCAGAGGCAGTGCCAGTTTTCATAATCCCTGTTATTCTTCAGCTAAATCTGATCCATGGGCTGGTCCATTACACACCCCCCAAAACTGCAGTGCTAACCCTGTAAAGACTGAAGTGCAGGTGCAAAAATGAGTAGCCAAAGTTGTTTAAACTATGTTAGTACTGTAATTGAATGCTGAATTGCAGTCAGTTACAGTCTATGGCCAAAGATAGACAATACTGCAGTGACAGAAGTAAATTCATAAATTCTAATGGTACTAAATGACAATTAACAGAATTCCAACAGAACCTTGAACAACCTCAGAAAAATTTATATCAACGTCAGTAACACCTGTATACACCCACTAATGAGTTTGGCCCTTAGACTTCAGAACTCTCAAAAATATCTGGTTCACAGTATAATATTCTTGTTTACTATCTTCATTTCCAGAAAATACCATCCAGACAATTAATCTTCAACATGAAATGCCAGAGATACATAATATGACATAATATGATATATAAATATGCAGCTGCATATTTAAAAGAAGAAATATAGAGGGATGCACAAAATCAAATCTTTTCTCTTTCACAATATGGGCCTGAACCTAACCCTGTAATTTCAAGAATTATGTTACTAATTATCATTACGACTCAATTTTTCCCATCTCATTATTTACATTTATATATGAGTACACTTGGAATTTCTATATAAATCATACTCTAAACCATTTCTGTATCTAAGGTGTAAAATATAGTTCGAATTTGTGACTCTTCCCTTCTTTCCCTCTGAGGAAAAAAATGTTGGTCTATTTACAGCTAATCAGATATTGGCATGCTCAGACTTGAAAAAGATCTGTCTACGGACTTTGTAGGGTTTACGGCATATTAGGGTGGTAGGCAATCATCCTGCGAGATAGTAAATACCTTGACAAAATAATTTTGTCCCAGGAGAGTTCACATCAGATGAGATATTGTCTGTTTACACTACTCTACCTTTAAGCTGGATCAGGAACAATATATCCTACCCAGCTGACAGAAAGCTGACATAAAATCTGCATAAACACTGTAACATATGCTCTGGCTGATTCGATAAAAATGTAGTCATGTGCACATGCCAACACAGATCAAATTTTTACTGCCAGGAAATCCGGCATGCACAGATTTGGTATTATTTAATGCAGAAATGCAGCCTTATACTGCTTCATTTTCTCTGTGTATGAATTAGTTTTTAATTACTTTATTATGAGCATGAATACAGATTTGTTTGAAATCCCCCTATCAAATACTGGTGTGGAGTGAGCCTACTGTAATGGAATGGTTCTTCAAATAGGGACAAACATGATCTCCACACAGCATGAATGCTTTTTTTGTAACACTGGCATACGTGATTTTGGACCTTTGTGGTCTAAACAGAGATGATTTTACTTAAGGCAAAAAATGCTGTAACACCCTTCAGCAAAAAAGATGTGGCAGTATAACTGGACAACTCAGATACACTCATGTGCAATGTGGACATTTTTGTGTTATTTTTCACCTCTTCACAGTCACTAACAGCACTGGAACAGAAAAAAAAAAAAAAAAAAAAAAAAAAAAGGAAAAAAAAAAAGCTAATCTGAATTTCTATTGGAGATAGTCCTGGGCGAGTTTTATGTTGTGCCTGAACTTTCATACACACCTCACACTGTCTGCATAACTCAATCCCTTTTCAACCCAAATTACTAGAGTACATGGTTGCTGTTAACACTGGAGGAAAAGTTTAGTCTCTAAAAAATACTTCTGCAAAACTGCAGAAGATGTTAACAGGAAGTTTCCAAATCGCTACTTACATTAAAGACAAATTTTCTCTTTCTTACTCGCTAGAGTCTGGTTCCATTTAATGCTCCCCCCAATCCCCACCCCGGGCTTCCAACTCTAACAAAATGACTTTTAAATCATAATACTATATTGATTCTTTGGAAGATGTATTTCCAGTTTAGTTTCAGCCTAGTCCAGGTCATTATTCAAAATTAAAAGAAGGTAAGGAGGCAAAGAGCGAAAATATGGATGCAGGCACACTAAGCCTGCTTTTCCAGTGTCTTGTGTTTTATTCAGTCATACACGTCTCTGCTAGAAGAGTGTAAAACGCAGGTCAAAGGCTGCTACTTTGATTTGTTAGTATTATATACTCACTTTCAAAAGGTTTCAATAATGAAAGACTTGCAAGGTATTCTATCTTACATGTTACTATAGTGTCTAAACATTTTGCAGGAATGTATTGAGGCTAGTTGTGTATTTAGCAGGAGAGCGAGCTTTAAAGACCTCAGATCCTTCCCACTTGACCTCCCTCTCCCTGGTAGCGCTGCCTAGCTTGGCAGACATGTCCAGTAACAACCAGCAGCTTTTAGTGTGTGCTCATCTGTGAGAAAGGGACACAGCACTATATTTCACTAAAATGTTCTAGCCTAACTGCCAGTTCCTTATGACTAAGTGGACAACCAACATCTAAATAAATAAACAACTTCATTAATATTAGCAACAGAAAAAGAAATGTTTAAAAGCAATGGCATCAAACCTTCTGTCAGCTAACAAAAGACATTTTTCAAACATCTTGTGCATCTTTGCATGCCTAGTGCAAATGAAACCTGAAGTGATATCTGTGAAAATGAAGTCTATAAATGCTCTGTCATGATTTTAATGTGTTCGTGCTATACTAAAAATGCTATTGCTCTGTGACCTCCTCATTAGTCTTTACAGAATCTGTATCTGCATATGAACTTTTGATTCTGGAAACTATTCATTACCCTCCTCATGTCAGGTTCTTATTCCTCGTTCCCATAGTACCTGCAATAAGTCTGAGGATTTGGTGTTCCTCTTGCATCTCCACAGCAATGTCAGCGGGAATGAAACACACTTGTTTGCTGGCTGTAGCAACAGCCTTGCTCAGTCTCTGAAACGGCTCTTCCATACTCAGAGTACCTGCAGAATGAAAGAAGGGGAATTCATTAATTATACATTCATTCACGATGCAAATAACAATCGCCTAGCTTGTTTGTGATAAAGGCCCCAATTTACAAATTTTAACACAATAGCTACACTGTCTCTCTGAGCAATGAGATGGTATCTTATTCCAGTAGAGAAATTTCTTCAGCCAATGGAGAGGAGATTTTGTAGGTCCTGGTGATAATACTGCATATCAGCAAATGAAAGTGTTCATAACAGAAATGACCCTGAAAGTTCACATTATTAACTAAACAGATCAATCAAAATTCTGACTGCATAATAAATTTTAAATATTATTTATTAGGAGAAGGGCAACTGCTACTGGTGAGCTGCTAATACAATTGCTGTTACCTGATAACCGTAATCTGTCTTTATTCTGCACCCTTCTCCCCTTTCCTCAATCAAAAAGAGAAAAAGAGGGCAGAAACTGAAAAACATGGACTTTGCCACAGAGGACTTCAGCAATTTACTCCTCACTATGAATGCTTGCCCATGTGTGCACGGTTTCCATCAAAAAAACAGACAAACAAACAAGACCTACTAGGACAGACTGACTTTTGGTGACTTTTAACCTTGAAACATTTTGTCCAATTAAGAGGTCCTATTACAGGTAGTCTAAGTTATGACTAGACTTTACTTCAGTTTCCCATTGAGTGCAAATGATGCAGCTCTACAGATTATGACAACACACAACAGAAAAGGCATCAAATGTCATGAAATAACTGAAAGTCCTGTGTCCATATAACCATGCTTTGAGTCATTAAGTCACTACTCTGACACATTTACACTCAATTATATATTCCTCCTCAATAATGATGTGGACTTTCAGATGGAAGAGGGCAACAACCTCCTGCATAAGCTGCTTAAATGGTTTTTACCCTTGACAGAAGCTGATCTCTCCAGGAAAACCAAGACTGTAACTAACAGATATGGAAAACAAAAAATGCATGCTGGCTTGAAACTCTGGTTCCTCCACTTTTATCCTGAAGAAACACCCATAAATTCATTGCTAAAATCTCCTAGGGCAACTAGTGGACTACTTTCTGAAATGATTGCTCAGGCTCACTGGAAAACTGAGGCACTTTAATTGCCCCAAGAGCCCCTCTGTATAGCAGGCATCCTATTAGAAAAAAGTGGAAATGGGAGACACAGTATTCATAGCTCTGATCCCGGCCAGGTGCCCTGAGGAAGTATGGCACACAGGCACTGACAGACTTCTGATTGATAAGATCTGCCTTTAAATGTAGCTATTTGCTTTTACTTTAGCCTTGTAACATGGTTTTGTAAATGCTGCACTGAGCCAGCTGCCTTGAAACTGAATCTGAACTGTGCATGTTTACTCCACTGTGGTCAAAACTGGGGCATGTAGTCTACTTCCTACCACAACCTATCAAATACAGCTGTGCTTCTCTGGTCAGCTACTGGACATCTGCAGTAATTCGTTGGCTGGACAAAACCAGCGTTCATTAGCTGCCTGCCTGAACCATAGCCTGGGATAGTCCATAAATAAATTAGAGATTAAAGACTCAGTAGAATAGAAGTGTCCCAAAGACTTAACAGATCAGAGATGGAAACACAGGTAAGCAGGACAAAGAGATAAAAGAGAATGGAGACCAGAAGGAATGCCCACAGTGGCTTACTGATGTTTGTGATCTTGAACTCACAGCTAGCAGCACTGTGCATCAACACTAACGCTTACAGAGCGCACAGCAGCTGAGATAGGCACCTGCACAAAACCTAGCAGATGACTGTGGTGAACCAAGGAAATTATCACAAGAATCTTTAATGTGATACTATACCGTGCTACAGAACAAAATGTAAACATAAACACAGGAGTATCTTTTGCAAAGATACTCCCAAGACAGAGTTAGAATGCAAAAATTAACTGAAAGTGTGCTAAATCACTCAGTGTTAAAACTAGATGAAAAGTATCCGTGTTAGTGGTGCTTTCCATGAGGGAAAACAACTACAAACAAAACCAAAACA
The DNA here is from genome assembly GCF_009819795.1 of Aythya fuligula. Classification (NCBI taxonomy): domain Eukaryota; kingdom Metazoa; phylum Chordata; class Aves; order Anseriformes; family Anatidae; genus Aythya; species Aythya fuligula. The sequence goes on from NC_045562.1 coordinate 41,098,838, forward strand.
AACATGAACAAAACAACAAAAAAAAGCTCTTTAAACCCAAATCACAGTTACCAGTATTACTAAGTTTGTGAAGCCAGTGGCAGTGCTCTCATTGACTTCACAGGATTTAAACTCCGTGATTGTACAGATAAACATAACCTGGTTACCTAAGTGCTTGGTTTGCCAGTGTTCTAGTAAAATACACAAGGCACAATTCTGCCCAGTGTGCTAAAGGTCACACCTGCATGGGTGAGAACTGAGCTGGGAGAAAGGAATGCCTCAATTATTTGCAATTGCACTACGCAGTTCAACTGATTTTCTGACTTTACATATATACTGTTTCATTATCTATTTCATCATCTAAGCAGGAGGCACTGCAGCTGTGAGAGGAGCTACAAGGTACCAGAAAACCGTCGACTTCCCAACCCTCCAGACAGGTCTTGTCCCCAGTCTCCTTGCTATGCTCTTCTGTCTGTGTAACCGGCCTTTTTTTGTCCTGTGCTCCTCTATGGAGACCTCCTGAAGAGGAGGTCTTCTGCAGGTCTTACGCAGTGTCCCCATTTTCTGTAGATATATTCCACAATACTGTGAGGTTATACAATAGGCCTGAGCATTTAGTATCTCTCCTGTACCATCAATAGACAAATATGAAAACGTAGTTACTTAGTGTAGGAGTATGCCCCATTTATATTGAAAATCTATCTTCTTGCTCCCATATGGCGATGCGCAAAGACCTACCCGTGTACCTGCACTGCTGTTTCACTTCAGCCTAATGATTCAGTTCTGAAGTTAACATTAAAAAACACAACTGCATACATACAGTTGGAAATAGCCCAAATTAGTTGTCCTGTTAAAAACCTGCATTTGCAAAGTCACTGGCATATGTTTTTTGAAAATGTCTCTCTCATATCTGTAACTTACTTGACCAGATTTTGAACAATATGTGCCAGAGCCACTGCAAGACCAAGAGCTGCAAGTCAGAGTTACTTTAGAGACTCGTCTTTGAAGGAAGGCAGCTCTCAGCTCCCCAGCTGAGCTGAGCTCTGGGTTCAGCAAATCCACCTCAGGCCCTGTGGTGAGGCACAGCCAGTGCTATGCCAGTGTTCACAACCTTCTGCCAGCCCTGGTCTGAGAGACTTTTCTGTGAGGTACGTAATTAGACAGAATAAGTTCATAACAAATGAACGAAATCAAATTGTTTTGTTCGATTAACATAATCTGTTTCTGCAATATCATGACCAAGCACTTCAGGCATCACACCATTTACAAAGACTAAGACATAACAGTAGCCTTTTGTAGACAAAATGTATATGTTGATACGAATTTCACTATAAGACTGTCGGTATTGTACTTTCAAATTTTTGAAAGCAATCTCTGAATAACTCATGCAGGTTCAGTATCACTTCATTAAGAGCCCCTGTTACACAATATTTAGAAATTATAGATAGGTTTACATGTAGCACAATAAATATGAAATAAAGGAATGTAAGCAGATGGACCACAACAGTAAGCATTTCCATACTGCATCAGCTTAAAACAAAATCATTAGTGTATCCCATACATTAACCTAGGTTTAAAAATATCCAAAATCAATAGAGCTTATTGATCGCTGTATTATTCCAAATTTACTGAGACATCTGCATATTCCTTCATGCACAGTTCACCTCCTAACCTGTCTTGCATGTAGCTTGCTTAGGGTGGTGAGACATACTTCCTCAGCTTCAAAATCAGTAAAACAAACTTTAGCAATGATACCAGCTTGTATCAGAGTTCAGTTTCTGTTTGTTAAATTCTGGTCTCATTGTGCTTTTGACTGAGTTCTCTCTTCTTTCCAGAGAATGTAATAACCAGTGTTTGAAAAGAAAAGCTGATGAACACAGCTCTGAGTTGAGGCATTCACCTCCTAGTGGAAAAGGCAGAAGTCCTGCCTGCTTCCCTCTGAAGAAATGTTGTGGAATTATTTCATATGTGCAGCAAAAAAGTAGGTAGCAGATGATTTATTTACCAGATTCTTCAAGAGAAGTAGTGAAACTGAGGACAAAGATACAACAGTAAACCATAGTATATTTAACGCATTGTAACACAGAAGGCCCTATTTTGAAGAAGTAAATGTATACTAATGAAGGAAAAAAAAATCAAGGTCTAGCACCAGCATGCAGGTACCTTTAAAAGACACTACTATTCTACTCTTGTTGCTGAAACAAGTCATGTCAGATATGGTAGAGAACCTGCTATGGAAATAATGGCTATTACATTCTATTATTATAAAATTACTGTTATTATTATAGAATCTTCTACTATTATAGAAGAACTAGAGATAAGAACTCCAAGAACTAGAGGAAAAACGAGTAATAATAGATGACGTAGCACATGAGTATAGCGTAAAGTATTCCTTTTCTAGGTATTCCTCAAAATTTGTTAGAATAAATAAATAAATAATCACTCAGGAACAACAAAAGCTACTGAGCAGTAACATATGCAATTAGAAACTTGGTAATATTCTTTCACGTACATCTTTCCAGGGCTCACTAAGCTCTTTCTGAGGTTTACAGAATGTAATTTTTACACTTCACAGCGAGAGGCTTTTTGTCCTGGCAAACCAAACACAGGCAAAAAATAAAGGAAGACAGGAAGATGTTTACCTGTCACATTTGTGTTAGCAGATCCTGAGTGCCTCTGTCTTGTTATGGTGCTGTTCTGGCACTGAAGGTGCTTGCAGGTGAGCTAGGACCTCAAATTCCTCAGCACTTTGTATCTGGACTTGTGTGAGGTCTATCACTGACAGCAGGGCAACCGGCTAGTGCGTCTGCACTTCAGCACCTACACGTTTTCAGTATTTTCTTTCTGTTGGGTTTGGAAATGTTGACTCAGCATATTTAGTATTTGTATTGCGTTACTTCTAATGTATTTGGTTATTTCCCAGTGTTTAAATCGCTTCAAGCAAACTTCTTTTAAACTCGGCCTTTCACTTCCTTAGAGAGGGTTCCTGGAACACCTCTTGGTTTCCAGCTCTCATGTGGGGATTAACAACAGTCGCCATTTTGCTGCACCCGCTCCAAGGCTCACAGGAGTTGACATATTCTAGTCAAGCCCTGGTAGCAACACAATCTCTAAGTGGGTAGCCCAAAAAAATGAGGATGAAATGCCTCTGGTCTCCATGCTGACTTCTGACGGATTTTTTTCCAGAACAGTAGAGCATCACCGTGGTGCAGTGGAAAACCACATGCTTTCAAAGAGATGCATGCCAGTCAGTATGACTGTGGAGATGGTAGTTCAGTAGGAAGGTGGTTAAAGGTACTTCACATTTGTTACCACTTGCTTTTGTTCGGTAAACCCATCTTTAAAATGCAGATGAAATTAGAACATAGTAAAATGTTGTGGAAGTTCTAATTTAAAGTCTTGAAGGAAGGAAACTGTAGTTAAAAGTACCACCTGATCTTTTGCTGACCTGCGCCATGGCTGTGCCCAGACAATCCCAACATTTTTACAATTCTTTGATTAAAAAGAAAAAAGCAAAACTGTTATTAATCTCAATCAAGCTGTGACTTGTTGAGATAAAATGACTTTCTTATTAGAGTTTAATTATACATATATTAACTATAGCCTACTTAGGTTAGGAGGAAGAATAGTAGTACTTTAATTGCAGGTTTTTAACTGGTGAGAACTTCATCCTGTTTCCTTGCAGAGGCAGTTATTACTAAACCGGCTCAGAGGGCAGAAGATTAAACACCTACTCACAGAAGGTGTTGGAGATGGAGAGCTGCATGTAAATGCTAAGTATGATTAGGGTTATTTTCTGCTGGGTTGAGTCTCTTGCACTGTTTACCCATTTGTGAAAAGGTTCGAGTTCTCCAACGTTTGTGACCGAGTTATTAAAGAGCGATTTATTGATGAAACCGTGATTTGGTCTCAAGGTTGCTATTACGAAGGGATGCTTCCACACCACACTGCTGCATGGAGTACCAAAGTTTAGCAGGTCCAAAGTACTCCCTGCCTCACACTCCAGCCCCGAAGCCCGATTACACATTTATGTAACAAATTAACGCCACGAGAGCGGCTGTTTGGCTCGGGAACACGCTGACAAGACGAGGAGCAAGCGTGCCACACTCTGCGCCATGCACCCCCTCACACTGGCTCCTCACGCGCCGCGCCCGTTGGCCGCCCGTTATGACGGTTGGGCGGCGCGAGCCCCCCCCCACCCCGCCACCTGGCCGTGCGCGCGCGCATGGCGGGAGGGGGGACAAACGGCTCCGGGGCCGCCCCCGCGCAGGCGCGGTAGCGGCGCTCGGCCCAACGAGAGGGGCGGGGCGAGGCGGCGGCGGGGGCGGGGCGCGGCGGGGGGGGCGTGGCGCGGCGGGCGCTGTCCTGGCGGTGATGGCGGCCGGCGGCGAGGGGCGGTCCGGCACCGAGGGCAGCAGCGGCGGCGGCGGGGAGGGGGGCGCGGGGCGCGGCGGCGGCAGCGGCGCGATGCTGCTGAACGTGGGGCTGCTGGCGCTGGCGCTGCTGGCGGCCTACCGGCTGTACGCCCGCTGGGCCAGGCGGAGCGGGCCGGGGGCCGGCGGGCAGCCCAGCCAGGCCGCCGCGCTGCCGCGGATGAAGCGGCGGGACTTCTCCCTGCAGCAGCTGCGCCACTTCGACGGCGCCCGCGACCCCCGCATCCTCCTGGCCGTTAACGGCAAGGTCTTCGACGTGACCAAAGGCAGCAAGTTCTACGGGCCCGGTGAGCGCGGGGCCGGGCCGGGGCCGCGGGGCGGGGGGCGAGGGGGCGCCTCGGGGCGGGCAGGGGCGCGGGGCGGCTGTGGGGAGCCTCGCAGCCGGCCCTGCCCGCGCCCGAGGCCGCCGCGCTGTGCCCGCGGTGCTGCTGGCGAGGCGGCCGCCGCGCTGTGCCCTGCTGGAGCCGCGGGGCCTCGGAAAACGCGGTGTGAGCGGGGCGTGCGGGAGGTGTGACACGGCGCTTTGTGCGGCGGGGGCAGGAGGGAGAGGATACCGTGCCTTTTTTCCCCAGGAAATAGTTCATTAAGTCATTTTCTTGCCTTTTTTTTTTTTTTTTTTTTTTTTAAACCTTAGGTTGCTAAAAGAAAGCCGCATACAAACCATAACAAATCTTTGGTCCTTACCAGGGAAGCGAGGAGCAGTGACAGCACGTTGAGGCTAGTGCACTGCTGCTCCCCTCTGAGTTTGTGGTACCGGCTCTGCTGCCAGTCGCGCGGGCTGAAGGTGCCATAACTGGGTCAAAATGTTGTTCCGACTGGTACTGAAAAAGTTAACGCTGGAGGCTGAACCACCTGGCCGTGCCTTGTTTATGTCTGTTGACCAGGAAAGCAGAGAGAATACAGCCTGGTATGCTGCAGCTTTCGTACCCTTCATCGGACTAGTTCTTTCGTCTCCCTTGCTTCAGGGATTTTTAAATTGAGACCTGTGTGCTGGTGTAAAATGCAGGTAATACATATGTTAATGAAACGTATGTTACGTATGCATACGAAGGTTAAAACAACAGCCAGTTGACAGATTTCTTCATAACGTACCCAATGAAAGGATATTGAGCCATAGTCTAAGCATTCACTGCCAGACCCAGTGCACTCTTGTATATCAAACATAAGTTTTGGCCTTTTCACTGCGGATGCTGTCACTGGTTCACATCCTCAACCTCTGGAGGCCTGTTACTGTGAGAAAGCTAAAGCTTTTTCTTCTGGGATGTCAGTCTGCTTTTTTGATAAGTGGCGGCAGCTGGTTTCCCTACAGCAGTGCATCCAGCTTTTCATGGAGAGGAGCAAATATGTTTGTTTGGGTTTTAACCCTGTAGTGAAGGGTGGCCTTTTGGTAACAGAAGTGATGTCAACTTTCTCAGCTAGGTGGGACCCTGCATGTGAGGATGGTGATGCTCAACCTTTGCATCAGCTCTGTTTTCTACCAAACATGTTGATTTTTGAATTGTGCGGACGTGGTTTACCTGTGTGGATGCATGTCAGGAGGTATTTTCTTGCAGATATCTTCTGGTTGAAAATGAGATCAAAAAAAAAAAAAAAACCCAGCAAGTGGGTGGTTGCTGGCCTTCAAAGATCTGAGAAGAGTTGAGTGGAGAAGTCTTCTTCAGCTTCTAGCACTACACCTTTCCAGAAGGACTTCTGTCAGAGTAGCCAGACATCCATGGAAGTTCTCTTGGTAATTTTATGCCTCATAAAATGCTGGAGTATAGCAAGAGAAGTGCAAAGCATACTGACCATGCAAGGGCTAAATGTTCTTTAACAGAAGAAATGGTTGAGGACACTGCTGACACCGCAGGCTGGGACTGTGCTGCTCATGCTTTGTTGAGGTACTGATGCGAAACAGCCTCAGCTTTGAGGGCAGCAAGTAGCATTGGCTGAGGGCTTGCTATCGAACTGCAGGTATTGCTTGACTGCTGGGTGACTGCTGAGTAACGCGGCTGTCTCAGAAGCCTTCTGATGTCTAGAAGTTAAGGTCTGTTCTTTCTTCTTCACTACAGTTTGGATGCAAAGCTGTTTCTTATTTTTTGCCTCTAGTGTAAGGCTAATAGTGCATAGAATTGTCCTACAGTCCAGATCTCTGTCCTACAGTTGAAATTCTATTAAAGGTCCCACCAAGCTTTGATTTTAATAGAAGCTCTGCTATTTTAAGTTTTCATCCATTGAGTCCTGTCATGCTTTGGTCTATTTCACTGAGGAGCCCTCTAAATACCTATGGTTAAGATTTAACACAAAAATGGACAGACTGTTCAAGTCATCTTTTCAAATAGGATTGAAAATTTCAGTTTCTTGAGCATTTAATCAAAACATGTTTCAAACTTTTTTTTTTCTTTTGTTGTCTCTTTTAAGACTTTCACAGTTTATCCCAGCGGTAATTAGTCTTTGGTATGTCTAATGCATTTCAGGTGAGAGCAGGAAGGTTGTGGCATGTGTTCAGCTGTCTGGTCTGTACCTCCAAGAATCAATCAGTTTACACTGAACTCCTTAAAAACCTCACTTACACACCTCTTTTCCAAAATGCTGCTTCCCAGGATAGTCCTCTGTCCTGCAAGCATACCCTTTGCTTCAACGCTTTACTTTTAGTTGTATTCAGTATCACTTTGGTTTGTGCCCAGATGAGTAAGTGTTCTAGAATGCTTGGTTATTAATCTTAATTAATTACCTTTCCCTTTGTCATCTGCAAGCTCTGAAAGCAATAAAGCAAACTGTTAATGGCTCACTGTTAAAAATATCATGGAACCAGAATGTCAGAGGAACTGTTGGGGAGTGATTTCCCCATCCGTGATCACGTCTCATGTCTCAGAGTTAGTGGTCGACACCTTTCCTGCGTGCTGTGTTGGCTTTACATCCGTGTCATGCGACACAGCTTTTACTGTTTCAGCTATGATAACATTAGATTTCACAATTGTTTACATTAAGATTCCTGTTAGCTTACTGGTCAATAGAAGGGGATAGTAAGAGATAAAGCACTCTTAACAAATCTTAATATTAATGGAGTTTAAATTGGTGTGCTAGTATAATGCTATAAACAGGTTTAGTTAGATAAACTTACCAAATGCTCTGAGCAGTTATGAAAAATACAGGCTTTAGAACATGACAGCAGGATTATATCTGACCCAGTGTACGCAACTGTTCCACATCACTTCTTGGGTCTTAGTTTTTCACAATTAAAAAAAAAAATCCTGATTTTCCATCCCCACATTGTCACCGTGAATTCATTTCTCACCCACTTCTGTCTTTCAAAGTGTCACATAGGTGTCTGCTTCCCGTTTGTTTTCCAAGAAGAATATATTAGGTAGTAGTAGTGTTTCCTTCCACAAATATCTCCATCATAGCTCGTTTTTTGTTAGGGGAAAATTAGCTTTGTTTCATATTGGAAAGGCAATTAAGCACTACAATTTCTGATACTAAAGACTTTGAGAAGATCTGTAGTAAACATTGCCATTTCCTCCATCGTTTGTATAAAAATAACCCGAGGCTGCCAGACTTCCTTTGGAATTAAGTGCTATAAGCTTAATTGTGGCTTTATTTAAAAGTTACCCTCCTGGTTGGTGCTGATGCTTTTGAATACTTCCTTTCCAAGAGCGTGGTACGGCAACATGAAATGCTGCAGGAGGGACACGTGTGCTGTGTCTGGAGAGCTCTGTTAAGGGTGGCTTTATCTTAAGAACACAACAGGCCAAGGGCTTACAGATAAGTATAGAGGATAAGATTGGGGGGGGAAGTGCTTCCTGTAAGGTGTGGGTCTTCTGTGGTTTATTTTGATGCTTGCCAGCTCCTCCGTGTCTGTAAGGGAGGTGCGCCTTGCCCCAAGACTCAACTTTTCAAAAATACAGTTTCTGAAAAATTACTACCAGGAGAAGTAAAACTAAAAAAGTTCAGAGCTGTTCCTGAGAGCAGGAGACGAGGCAGTGGTTTTGTGCAGGAAGATGCATCTCTCTGCCCTCCCCTGCTCCTGCTTGGTGTCTGTGGGCTCCCTCCCTCACCCCCTTAATAGGCTGAATATTAATAATGATATCAATATTTTAAGGAATCATAAAACTGGAACAGTTGTGTGTTTGATGGAAGTTCGGTAATGCTGTCTGTTTGGATAAATCCCTAGTTCCTATTAAATCATTCAGGCTCTAGCCACCTGAGGTCTGGGGGCCGGGCAGGAATGCTGGAGGCATGATTTATTGGGGTGTGATCGTCCCACCATTGTCAGTGACTTGTAGGCGTGCAATCCCGTACGAAGCAGGGCATCTCTCCTGCATGCAGTCGGAAACGTGGCCAGCATCGCTCGCCTTACTGAGGAACGAAGCAGCAGGCAGAGCACTTCCCGCTAAGGCGATGCGGGGTGATCTGCGTCCTCCTCCAGCGTGGAGCTGCCTGCCAGGAGCCGCTGACAGCTGAACTCCTCGCAGTGCTTTCTGTCTGCCTCTTCAGTTCAGATTGGGTCGGTGGTTCTTAGCTTACCTCACGGAGGTAAAGGGGAAGGAGGCAGGAGAGAGAGAAGCAAGACTAGAGGCCCTCTAGCCCTGTGCCCAACAAGTCAGATTTAGGCCCTAAATCCGTTTTCTAAACAGTTCCTGTTTTAGCAAGTAGACTTCGTGGATCATCCTCCTAAGAACACTTACTTTCCATGCAAGTTGTAACTTGAGGCTGATCCAAATCTTTCCTTTCATGTGAATCTGGAGCAGTAAAGTTGAAAATGTCACCCTGAATTCCAATGATGTATCTTACAAGAAAGCTGCTGCTTTTAAGCTGCATCTCAAAATGGCTTTGTCTAATTTGTAGCTTTTTCATTCCCTCATAAGAGAAGCAACACTCAACTAACATCTCAGGATTCGGATGGAAAATTTTAAACGTGTAATGGAAATTTTGCATTGATTTTGACTGGAAAAGGTAGACCAGGTGGTAAAATAGTGCAGCTGTTAATAAATTCCTGGTCTTTCTCCCTTTGTTCCCTTCACTTACATTAAAAGAGAGATTTGTCCTTATTCTTTTCTGCAGCTTAAAAGCTGCCTGTGAATTTCCAAGCTGCAGACGAAGCCGGGCTGTGCTGCCAGTGTCTGTGTGGCGCACGTGGGTGCAAAGACCAGCTGCAGGGGTCTGCATGGCTGGGGACAGCTTGGAGGCTGCTCCCAGAAATTGAAGCTGCTTTACAACTGAACCTTGGTAGCCTGCGTGGCTCCTTCGGAGAGCTTGCATCAGTCTGGTGAGAACGAGCGCTGCTGCGTAGATTACGGTATCGCCTCGTTAGATACCGAGCCCACGTGCAGCTGTTGGCGGTGCAGGTCCCTGCACAGAGCTGGAGCAACCAGAGCCCGGTGAGCAGTGCTTGCCTCCACGGCTGGTCTTGGAGCAGTAGTCCAGGATCTTCTGTGAGACTGGTATGCAGCTGACGGGGTCAGACAACCCTGCTGGTACACCGAGAATATCTACTGAAAATTGGAGCTCCAGCATAGGTTTGGGGGGAATTTGTGGTCAAATCATCTGAAAATTCAAGCACGTGCTGTTCCAAGATCCAGCTTGGTGTGTTTTGGACCAAGTGACTGGAAACAGTGCTTGCAAATAAAAACTACAGGTTGGATAGCTTCATCTCTCTCTCAGATTTTTTTTAAATACGGTTTTCTAATGTTAAATTTATTTGTCTGTGTCTGCTGCTCTTTGACATAGGTAAGCAAAGAGAAATTAAATCATCATTTAGAAACTGAAACCAGGCTAGGAGGTGCTGAAATCCTGCTCCTGAGTGCAGGAATTGGAGAGGTATTTTCCTTGGCTGAAGAGAATTTGATTCTGCCAAGTCTGAAGCCTACTCAGTTCATTTGTGAGTAAAGATGAATGTCAGGCTGGAACAAATTCATCAAGAAGTCCAGATTTTTAATGGGATCCTGAAAGGAAGTGAGAATCTGCACTTGCTGGGGGTGGAAGCAGGCGGTGGGGAGCAACATTTTGCACCTGCCCTGGCTTAAAAAAGGGTATGCTTTATGCAAGGTAGGGTTGTAAGGTAAACGAGGACTTTACACAGGGAAACAGGCAGTGTGCAAATGTGGTGTGACAGATGTGGAGATAATGTAGGCAAATGCATAGTCTTGATAACGGTTTGATTTCAGAGCTGAGCTTATGCTAAAATAAAGGCTATGTGGCAGTGTTTCCATGTGTGAAAGCAGGGTCGGGAAGAAAAGCGTTCTTCAAGGAACAGGCTTTTCCTTGGTGTGAGGCTCAGAGCCGTGTGTAGCCAAGGAATGTGTAGGAGATGTTTTAATGATTTTTGATCCTTGCCTGACTTCCTTTTGTAGCTGTGAGATGCCAGCTAGGTGTGGGAGGAGAATTGGTTAAAGAATTGGACTAGGAAGTAGCTAATCTGGGGGTATAGGGAAAGAAAATGGTTGAAATTTTGTGACAGTCTTGAAAAATTGTTTTAGTGTACATACCTATGCTACTAGCATCTCTTCTTACAATCTCTTCAGTACGTGTATCAGTGATGCAATCAATAATTTAGAATAGGAGCCAGTCTAAATAGACAGGAAGACAAAAGGAAACAAAAGAAGGTCTGACTATAGGTAGGAGTTGCAGAGAGAATTGCGTCTGGTCATGAAAGAACTCAGTGGGAGGACTGTAAGGATCACATTAATGTCTGACACGGAGTAATGCTCACGAGGCAGTTTTTTTTTCTTCCCCTGAGTTCTCCATGCTTGCACCTTCCTGAGTGATTATCCCTAAATATCTGGTGTGCAAAACACCTTTCTAAGACCATTGCACAATTTAAGACCATTCATGTAAAAGTGAATAACAGACAAAGGCTTACAGCAAAAAACAGGCCTGTATATGCTCTGTTAATACAAAATGCTCTGTTTAATCTCCGTGTAGAAGTATCTGAAAGGAAGCTGTAAATTTTGAAGTAGATTGCTCATATCGAGATGTCTGAACTTCTGCTTTAGCAGCTCTTTAAAGTAAAGCTGGGCTTGTACTCCTTTATTTTTTAAATAATTAGAATTCAGTAGTTGCTTTTTTAGTAAGGGATAAAAGAATGCGACACATCTTTAAGTTAGGTTTGCAGAGCTGGAATTTGAGATGCTGTTGAGGTCTGAAGGCTTGTTTTTATCAGTCAGCATTCTGCTGAACACTTGGACCTGGCTTGGTTGTTTCTCTGTGGCTCCTGAATACTTCTGTAGTAAACATGCCAGAACATTTAACATCTGTTCTTGAAAAGGAAAAAAAAAAAAAAAGTTTTGGTATAATAACACTACCTTACATTTGCAGAAATTTTGGATCCATCAATCTTAAAGGAAACTGAGATGCTCTAAAGGCATTCGTGCTTTCAGCTAAGTGTGTTACTGAGATGTCAGGGTGTTCAGGGTTTGCTGATCAATATAAAGTAATTCTCTCTTTAACAGAAACACTTGGAATCAAGCTGGTGGATCAGGAGGTGGCCTCTCAGCAGTGGCTGTAAAGCTCCATAAACCACTAAATGCAGAGCTGAAGAGAAGGGGCAGTGTCCTGCTCTATGGCTGGTTAGCCAGAATTTTGAGAATGGGTTACTCGAATAGCCAGCAGAGTTTATGGAAGCTTTGGTTTAAACAGTTCAGGGAAAGGAAAAATCTGGGACAAAATACTGTTGGCAGGGAGGTTACATAGCAAGTTGTAATTGCTCAAGGATTTACGGATTGTGTGTGATCTTTGCAAAAGCAGTTTATAACTTTGTGGTCCTGTGTTCTTCGTTCAGAACATCAACAGCTGGGTGAGCTGAATGGCGGCTGTTTTGGAGTAAAGCAGGACTTGAAGAGCTCTGTTACGTTGCAGGTGGTGGCCATTACTACCTCTTACCTGGTTTACGAGAAGTGACTAGCATGCTAAAGGAATAAATCAAATGTCTTGGTATAGGTTTGATTTCAATTTCTGAATCCGGTTTTTCAAGACTTTTTCTAAAATAGCACAGATACAGTCCCTGATCACAGAGGTGGTTACTGCGGATGCCATTCTTGGAGCTAAGTATCCTAAAGGACAAGCACAGGGGTGCTGTTAGTCCTTACAGCAGTAGGGGTGAGGGACAGTGCATTTCCACTCGCTTGTGTTTGTGCTTACCATTAGCGCTGCCTTTTCTTCAGGCTGATGGCCACTGTTGTCTCCAAGAGGTGGGCCAGAGAAGGGTCCTGGCCTATTTGTTTTCAAATAGCGACTGCTCTTTGTAATGCCTTGGGCATTTCTCTGCTGCTTATCCACTGTTAGCCAAAATTTTAAAGTCTTGGATTTTTGTTCTTCTTCTTCTGTATGTTTAATTGAGATGAATCAAGGTACTCAGTTTTAGGTTCAGAAAAACTAAATGGTATGGTTGGAGCTCTTTAATTTGAGTTTGGGGAAGACTGTTACCAACCTCATCCTGAAGCTATTGGTTTACAAATCATCCCGCTCCCTTAGCATTATTTCTTTGATGATCTTAGCTTTGAAAATCTCAGTATTTTATTAGTGTCTTTGTGCTTTGTGTCAGTCAAAAAACACAAGGGAAGTACTTGCTTAACATTCGTAACATGAAGATCTGTGCAGTCTTCAGGAACGATACCGGACAGGTATATGGGTGATCTGCTGCCCAAAATAAACGAGGAGAACCACTTGCAGTGTGATTTCCACAGGCGTTAGAAATGTGTCAGAAGATGAGCAGTCTGTCAAGTTATGGTGGTTCTATAAGTGAAGTGAGATGATAGAAATCCATTTACAGTACTAGTCGAACTAAGATGTCTATATAATTTGGTTCTGTTCATGCGTGACTTTTAAATATTCTGTTTTGCTTAATAGAAGTAGCTTTCTTTTGAATTCCAGTCTCCAGTCTCTTTGGAATTTGCATCACCTGACTTGTGCCGAGTGTCAGGGATTTTTCCAGATACCCCTCCAAAGCTCTTTTCCCAATTCTGCTTCTCTCAGCAGACTTTATCTCCGAGTGACACTTAAGTTTGAATTGCAGTGTTGTTGAACGTTGAACAGCCATGGTGTTGAAACTGCTGCTGTTCCTGTCACTGCAAAACTGTGGGACTTTTGATGCACCGCTTCAGCAGACTGTAATGAATTGAGATCAGACACCATAAACAAAAACTTGAAGGTATTGGTTTTGTCTTTTTGTTTCCAGAGGGTCCATACGGAATATTTGCTGGCAGAGATGCCTCCAGGGGACTAGCAACTTTCTGTCTAGATAAAGATGCACTCAGAGATGAATATGATGACCTATCGGACTTAAATGCTGTACAGATGGAAAGTGTAAGAGAGTGGGAAATGCAATTTAAAGGTAACTTCTCAAATGAGAATGTCTTTAGCTTAAGGAAATGCTTTTAATAAAAATGACTGATTTGGGCTCGGGGCATCTTTTAAAGGGATGTTGGTAGCAACATTGATAATGTAGTGTACCTTTCTTAGGAAATGACCAGGAATCTCAGGAATTAGGGAGGATTCTACTGTATCCTGCTATAGCTTTTTCAGCCTGCTAGTTTTGTACAAAGAAAGGTGTTCTCAGCTATGCAGAATAGAGTTTCACTCTTGAATCTCAGTGTAGCTTAGCCAATGAATTCCTGCTCTCACATTGTTGAATTTGGCTTCCATTGAATTATGATTAGGACTAAGAGCTGTTTTGGCATGAAGGTTTGAACAAGTTTGTCTTGAAATAATTTCTGAGGAATATGAAAGGATATCTCTGGAGGGAGGGGAAACAATTTTTCACATTAATTGAAATCAAAACAAGCTGAGGGAATTTGTGCTGGATTTAGTAGCAGCGTTTTCAGCCACTGTGCGATAAACCTGGGCTGATGAGCTGTGGGAGAACTAAAACAAAGTACTGTGAGCAGAAAAAGTGGTGAACAGCAGTGGTATCAAGATTGTTTTAAGAGCTGAGCTTGCTGATAAATTGCCATCAGTTTCAGAGATTCAGGCTCAGAACCTTAGCATGTATGGGAAGAAGTGCGTTTGCAGCAGTGCAGGCTAACTAGCTGTATTTGATTGTAATGGAATCATAAATCTCTTTCAGAAAAATACGACTACGTAGGTAGACTCCTAAAACCAGGGGAAGAACCATCAGAATACACAGATGAGGAAGATACCAAGGATCACACTAAACAGGAATGAACTTTGTAAACAACCAAAGTCAGGGGCCTTCGGAACTGCAACCTCTTATTCCCCATCACAGAATGTCCTGCATCTTTGGGTACAGTTCATCTGCTGCGAAAAACATTCAACAGGTTTTGTACAAGGAAAATAATATACTCACAAATGAAGATTTGAATACTAGACATTATTTGTGCTGCCAACCGTTTTGTTGCAGTTTATTTGTAATGTCTGGTGAGGCTTCGTTAGTGAAGAGGGGCCAGGGATTTAAAGGCAAAAACGCTATTCCTTTTTATCAGTAAGCTGAAGCCTTTTCAAATAGCATATATTACAAGCTCTCTAAAGACGCGAGTCTTCAAGCTCAGTGAAAGATTTGAAACTTGTTTCATGTGTGTCTTCTCCTTCAGCATTAAAGAAAGATGTACTCATGTACATCAGTATCAGTAGGTTAGACTACTGAAACTGGTGTGAAAATGTGAATTTCCAATTTTGTTTTGTATGTGGGCGTTAGTAGCCCTGGCAGAATACTTCAGTTCTCTACGAGAAGTCCATGTAGATCTGGATGGGGGTAAAATTCATCCTTTTCTCAAAAGGATTGGGTAAAACTGTTTCCTCTGCAACAACTATTGTCTGAAGCCTGCCCTCCCCACCTTCCTTTTTCCCATTGTCTAAATCAAATCGAATATTAATTGTGCCTTATTTCGCTTACATAGACTTGAATTGTTTTAAGGGAAAGCCCCAAATCGTGGTTTCATAGTCACTACAAGCAGCATTGAGACTGAAGTTAGAAAGTTCTGTTGACTGGAAAACCTTGATGTCATTCTGTGTATAGAATGTAAAAGAGGAATACTCAGTGTTACTGCCATATGTTAATACTACATATACTTAAATTAGCATTGTGATGGCCAAATGCATACTCCCATGCTTCTTTTTAAGTAATTAAAAAAAAAAAAGTCACCCTTCCTCCTCTTCCAGAAGCTGCCTAACTTTTGGGAGCATAGCCTTCACACCCCTATAGAGTGAAGGGGCGTGCGCGCGTGTGTATGTGTGCGTGTCTGTCTGAATGCAAGACTTGGGAGGGATTGTTTCTGCAGATATTGTAAATACGAGTACCATTTTAATAAAGCATGTACAATACCAAATGTGCTGTCAGACTTTATGTAGAAGCTGCTAAGCAGAGCTGGAATATGATAGAATACAAACTAAGGGGAAGAAGTCTGGGATGTGAAATATTTATTGCTGTTAATATTGTTCCTAGCTCTTGGGGTATTATTTTTCAAGTCCCATCTTTTTGGAGAACTTGGAAGACTTACTAAGGTAAGTGCTAGTTAAAAGAATAAACCTATGCCAATGCTGTTATGTTAGAAAAAAAGTGAACTGATTGTAAATAAGGAGAAGCATTCTAGGAAAAAGTATAACATGCAGTAAGAGGACTGTGTCTCATGTCACCTACAGGACCAGGACGTTGGAGATCAATACGTGTGTATCACTCAACATCTTGCGGAAACTTAACTGTCTCCTTTGCTAAATCCGTACCTGTGACACCATTAAGTTTGTGCCTCACAGCTTTATGGCTTACATCTGTACTTCTGCTTGCAGTTTTCACCTGTGATAAGCCTACAGTAACAAATTTCCATCCATCTATTCTGTTGAATTGTAAACTAAGAAATTCCCGGAACTACTGCATTTTTATTGTTGTTTGAATGAATGAGTTTTATATTGATGTAAATGAAACAAAAATACACCATTGAATCACTTGTAAATCACGTGTCCTAGAAGGCAGATTCATTTCTTTCTTGCATGTCCACGCTTGAAATAGAAGTTTTATCAAAGAAGAAGAAATAACAAAACTGAAGCCATTTCAACAGTTAGTAGGTTATGCTAGCAGGTTCTTGTACAGGCTGAACAATCCAGTCAGGCATGTTGGCTATTCAGTTACTGGATATAATTCATGAAAGTGCTGGTTTCTGTTTAGGGCACATCCTTGTTTAACTTAGCATTGATGTCCATACTTCTGTTTGCACATTATTACTCTATTAAGTATCTACTAAGTGTCTAATGCTGCTGAAATGCTGGGCATGTTAGTAAAACTAACCACAAAAATGTGTTTTAGACAGAAGAGTGGAGAGATACCAACAAATGAAAAGCTTTCTCGCACAGGACGGTAGCTAGGAGTACTTCAGTGCACACTTCGCTACTCTTTTTTTTTTCCTTTTACCAAATCTTTCTATAAAAGATTTTATACTTCATTTAGAGTATGCCTTTCATTTTTAGCTTTTGCTCCTCATGATGGCATCAAGATGTGTGTAGCTGTGTAACAGGAAAAGAAGGCTTATGGCAGTATCAAATAGGACAGCCAGCTATAAAAATACACTTGTGATTGTGTTACAGCTTCTACTGTACAAAGTCATGGCTGCAAGTTCCTAACGCCTGACGTGAGTTACTCTGCTATTTACTCGTTACAGCTATTACTGTTGCTACATCTGGCATAGCTGTAGCTTTAGCTGTTTATCTTGCTTGTGTCTGTTTTATGTAGAAACTTCCTACCACAGAGAGAACAGTAGTGACACATACAGTATGACTTCCAAACCGAATGCAGCTTTTTCCCTTCCCTTGCTATAGGAACTGCAATAAAGCTTAACAGGATCAAAGTTACATGATTTTTTGGGCGGATCTCTTTAAAAAGAGCATTGCTCCAGTCTTTTATGGTTTAAGATCGGTTAAATGGAAGAGTGATCAAGGATGGGTAGAAGGATGATTTTTGCTTTCACCTTATTTAATGGTAATTGTGAAGACTACAAAACAAACTACTTCTGTCATTCTATGATAGCAGTATGTTACACAGACTAAATCCAGTATTTTGATGTCTAGTAGATCTAAATTTGTCTCATTCAGCCTGCATAAAAACTCTTTAGTGATTTAAAGCTGACAACCGAAGATGCTTTAAAGTATCCTGTATCTTTCATTTTTTGCAGAAAGCTGACATGGACCAGGTAGTTCAGAACAACATTGAATCTGTGGAAGCTTTGGTGCAATTAGTATTATAATTTTTTGGAGACACTCATCCGTGTAACATTTGTGTCAGTCACTTAGTCAAAATTCACTATAAACTAATGAAAAGGTCAGTATCAAACTGTCAATGTGTTAAATTTTTGTTTAAGCAACATAAGGGGCTTGAAGGGAGGATTTCTTATCTTCAGTAGAAACAAAATACATTTCCAGTTTAAGATACTGGTTGTTTTCTTAGACTAGACTTAAGCTAGTTTAAGAGCAGTCATTTGTTTTGACACTTCTGCCTCATCAGTACGTTGCTTCCCAAAGAATTTTTCTTAGAGCAGGAAATTTTAAAATCTTTGTGGTTTTAAAAAGAAAAAGTGCCATGTTTTTACCTAATCTGAACATACCAAATTTTTACTAGGCACTTCAGAACTATCCTCCCACATCCTTGTAATTTTTCATAAGTTCTTATTGAGGTAGAGTTACTTTTCCTTGGTTAAGATCTGTATTTTCTACCCTTCAGAGTCTAGCACAGCATTTAATATCAGTTTGGTACTTTCTGCTTCAGTTTGGTACTTCAGAAAGTTTGGTACTTTCTTGTTTCAGTTTAAATAGTTATTCTAAGCTATTATAATATTTAAAATTATTTTTCTATTTTTTTATTTCTGTGAGATCAAGTTGATTTCAGTATCCTTCATTGATACCTATTGATTGAAAAGGTCAGGAAATAATTAAACCTTAGTCTTTTTTCTTTTTTTTTTTTTGAGTCTTTGATATTTGTTTTCTCCATGTATTGGTGGGTGTTCTCTTTTGTTTTTTTTTTTTTCCCCCTCCAGGAAGCACATGCATTGTTGCATATAATAATACAAAATATTGACCAAGACCTAGTACTTTGAATATAATAGCCTTTCTAACCATTTCTGCTTGGTGGCTTTTTTTTTCTTTAGGGCGGAGCTGTTTAGTTTTTTTATGAATTATTTCTGAAATTCATTTATGAATTTCTTCTTGTTGCAGTTTTGGTTCTTTCCAATTTTAATGTTACAGATAAAAGTAGAGGTTGTGGGGGGAAAAAAAAAAAAACTACTATAACTGTCATCTGACTCATTTTTTTCAGCCATGAATGAAGTGATGCAATTGCAGTTGTAGATTTGGCAATTCAGGCCTTTTCCTACTTACAAGTAGTAATAACGTACTTCTGGCCTTAAAGGATTCAATATGGAAACCAAATAAATAATTAAGTATGACTGTTACTGGTAAATCCTCCCACAGACTTCCAATTTATGGTTAAAGGTGAATGTTTATTAGCAGGTGTTTACAGACAGGGTTTTAGACTTGCTTTTACTTGACCATGTGTGCCAAGGCTAGTTCTAATACCAGTTAAGGGTTTATGTGAAAATTAAAGGAAGAAACAAAACTCACCCAACCCAGAAGTCTTCCCTTAGATGGGGGGATTCTTGTGCTTCTGTGCATTTCACTGTTCCAGAAGGCAGCAACTTTAGAGCTCTATGGAACACAGTCTAGCAATGCGACCTTCTTGCAAAATTAACAAAAAAATGTAATTACCCCCATTCTGGTTACAAACTGTACTTGTTATGTGATGATAATATTTTATTGACCTGTCACGTTTTCCGGTAACTGGGAAAAGCCTACAACTGTACGGTGTAAGCCTTTTTGGAGGTGTAAAGTTCTGTATTTGTCACTCGACCACAAGCATTCATTTGCTGTTGGAGTATAAAAGCTCCTTTCTAGTGACTGACTTGGATGCCCATTTTAGGGGAGTATAAAGACTGCAATTTGGTTTTATGTAGCTGAAGGCATTAACTCTTTTTTGTTATTAAAAAGAAACCACAACTAATCAGCTTTGATGGTATTAACCCAAAGCCTTGCCTTAAAACTGCTAACCTTGATGCTTAGATTTCTTTAAAATATTATGCTGCTTTTTAGCTGTACTTTGAAGTTTTGTTATTAGTTGGGTCATGTAATACCACCTCAGCTTGCTGTGTAAATTCCATGACAGGGTTAGGTTCAGGGACTTTTTTTTAACTTCAATGTTTAGTGGAGTTTGTAAAAGTATTACACAGTCCTGTATTTCTCTCTCCAAAACTCTGGGATGGAGAGAGCAGATTTACGATTATAGATATGGGTTAGTGTAGCTGGAGGATGGCTCAGTAAAAGAACATCAGCTACTGCTGACTCTCAGTCTGAAAGGGGCCCAGTGTGGTCTGCCCCCTCAGCACAGCAGGGATGCCTGAAGCAAAGCAGCCATGAATACAACCTGGTTTCTGTTCTGTTATCTCATGCAGAAACCAAAATCCCTGTTAACCCTGTTAAACTCCAGGAGGAGCATCAGTTGTGCAGACAGGCTACTGCTACTCCTTGTAGAAATATGTTAGCTGTTCTCCATGAGGAACAACAGCTGTCTCCAGTCTTGTCTTCCCTAAAAAGCCTTCAGAATCCAGTTTCAAGACTAAAGAAAAACCTTAGTGAATGAGTTTAAGCAAGGTATAGTTTTGAAGTATTGATGGAGTCATTTTTAGCAAAAGCAAAGAAGATAAACAGACAATTCTGTAATAAGCACACAAGCATGTTTAGACATGTGAAAGGTCTAAAACTTAAGTATTTAGCAGACAAAATGTTAACTACGCTCAGTCTTAAGACAGCCAAATTGAAAGTTAGCTTAAATGGATTTACCAGGCATCAGAAAGCATGTTGGACACTTGTACGCATGTCCAAAGATAAATCTATGGCTCTGTAACGTGAATGCCAGTTACAGAAAGGGTGTTGAGCCTTACAGAATAAGCTGCTTAACCAGTGGTATCTTTGGGCTTTATTTTAAATTTTTATGTGTTCTCAGCTCAGTTATGCTGCTGCTGTTTACGTGCTGCCTTGCTCTGCAAGGGCAGCAAGGAGGGAGCCAAAGGGAGCATTCCTGACCGTAGACAGATGGGGCTGCTTAGACTGTGTCCCTTCAGGGGGACACCAAACTACTCTGCCTACAGAAATCACCAAGACAGGGACTAGTCACTGCCTTTTGCCTTCAGCCATATTTATCATTCACCTCCCATTTTTTATTTTAAAATACAAAGTCATATGAACAATCATTATGGAACTTGGAAAAAAAAGCTGGCTTACATTTTAAGAACCTGCTTCAGCTTGGAGAAGTCCCCTAATACCTTCATGCAGCAGAGGCAACAGGAATTCACATGCAAGCCTACAGCCTTAGACTCTTTCAAGGTGATTTTTTTTCCCACACTTTTGGAACAAAAATAAATAAATTGATAATACACCATTATTAGAGTTTTTTGGGTTGTTTTTATAAAATTTGTCAAGATATCACAAAATTACACACTAAAAGCTTAATCTGCATATTGTCCAATGAAAAAAGTGAAAGGAAATATAAGTATTTCTTTTATATACAACTTCAATCCAAATTTACATTTTCATCATTTTCATGGATAGCAAGAGGCAGGGATTGAACATGGGATTGAGATGTGTCACTTCAGCATATTGAAAGGATGTTACTTAAGTGGCCTGTTATAAATGAACATGAACAACTAAACAAAAGGCTCAATTTTGTATTGAAACTGTTAACTGTTGGTCAAGCCACTGCTACCGTACGCATTTACAGTGCAGGCATTCATCATTCATTTCAGTGAGATTCACAAGACAATGACTGAAAAAAAAATAACAGGCTTTTTATAACAACTTCTGAGATGTGATACAAGTATGAAACTGCATATAATAAGAATGAACATTCTGTTCGGACACATTCAGGGGTTAAGGCAGTTGTGCTAGACAGTTTTCAACTGAAGGCTTTTTCACAGCTAACAAGTAACAAAAAGCTGAAGTTCTTTTCACCTACCCTTGGAAGAAATAAATTACTCACTCAGATAATTTTGATTTTTTTTTTTTTTAAATCAAAATAAAAAAAATTAGTAAGAAATTACAGGATATAACCACCCCTATCCTTTAGCTACAGAAATGAAGTTGTATTTCAATAACTTAAATTCAGTGAAATTGTACTTAGACCTGTTTGAAATTATTTAATCTTAGCTAGCGCAATTTAAGCAGAACTTCATTCAAATATTGCAAAATAAAGCAAAAAAAAAAAGTTCACAAGGAACACTTCGTTTCCCTCCAAACTAATTTTTATTCCTTGAAATACAGAGAAAAAGAGTCTTTAAGAAGTTACGCCTCTTCTGTTATGGTACTTTATAATCATATGAGAATTCAGATGAAAATACCTCTCCAATTGAGAATAATTTGAGGTTTGCTACTTTAACAACCTGCACAAATTGCAGATACTGTACGTTAATTTAAAACACTGTGAAATCAACAGATCAATTTTTCCCTGTATTTTACTGTTGCCTATTAATAACCAGTATTGAAGGAAGTATCTGCAAAACTATCCCAGTTATGTCCACTCAAACTCCATACTTAATACTAACTATGGAGACCCTGAAAAAAATAGATACTATGTCTTTAAATAGAATCCAGCAATGCAGTTTCATATATAGCTGCACATTCTTGAGTGCTTTTACACAAAAACATACTTTTTATAGTTACAGATTTGAGAGCAAACCAATCACATAGATCCTTCTTTACATTTAAAATTATACATGTCATCTTTTTTGCTTTGGTAAAATACAAATAATGGGAAAATCGGGACAAAGAATGCACAGTAAATAAGATGGATATATCATACCTTTTTTTAAGAAATACAAGCTGAAATGTAAGGCATCCCCAAAGTATTTTTTTGCATATGCAAGGAATGCAGTTTTTTGTAAACAAAAGCTTGAGGAAAGCAATACTGAAGCCAAAGAATCTTCCCTAGGACCTTCCTGATGATCCCAAAACCAAGAACGACTCTCCTAGGGTAAGCGTTTTGGAACTTAATCCTCTGAAAAAGAAAATGCAAACTTTTGTCTTCCCATACTCTTTTAATCACATATTAGATTGGTTCACCTTGGAGATCTCCAAATTGAAATAGTGATGTAAAAGTTGATTCTCAAGGGCGCAAGTCTTAGTCTATTTTTCTGGTACATCGCTTTCTATCAATTTTGTGGCAGCATTATTATGACCTACTATGTGCGCTTGTGCAGTATTCCCACCGGTAACGTCTTCCAGTGCCTGGGACTGACTGGCAGCTGTGGGATGAGCCGCAAGAAGTGTTTTAGAAGAATTAGACAGTTGTCTCCGATGACCTGAATCCTCACCTGTTGCAGCAAACGGTCTCCTCTTGCCGGGCTCTTCACTAATAGGAGGCTAAAAATAAACATGGTAGTGTGTTAGAAGTTTTCCTATAAAGCTGGGTATTTGTCATTTCATATAGTCCAAGGACCAAAAAAGAGCATTCTGTAGCTGGGCCCTTAGTTAGGCTTCGTAATCCTAGTAGTTATTCTTAGCTCACTGATGATAGTCTGGCCCTTTAACTAGAAGTGTAAACATGTCAAATTTAGCACTTTAAAACCGTCTTGGAACATGATTTTATAGTCACTGCCAAGGATTTGCCACAACTCCTAGAAATGAGGACTGCAGAGGATGATGGTAATGCAGTAG
Source organism: Aythya fuligula (assembly GCF_009819795.1). Classification (NCBI taxonomy): domain Eukaryota; kingdom Metazoa; phylum Chordata; class Aves; order Anseriformes; family Anatidae; genus Aythya; species Aythya fuligula. The sequence goes on from NC_045562.1 coordinate 41,121,925, forward strand.
TATGTCATAACCCAGTTCAGACAAGCATGGCAACTCTGTAACCTGGAATCACACAGTTGAAGATTTCAGCATTCTACAAGAAGGATGCATTGAATTTGGCATACTAAGTCACAGCAAGGACAATGCCTGTTAAATGCCTGTTACAGTTTGTTAAAAAAAAAAAAAACCTGCTTGTTGGGCTTTAATTGATTTTCTGAATTCCTAAACAGCATAGAAGTAACGTCTCATCAGATGACACTGTATGGAGTAGAAAAACCGTTGAAGTCCACTTTGGGTAGCATTTCGTATCTATTTACTGTATCTCATTACACAACACAAATGATTCAACACTTAACATCCTAGCCACGGTATCTCAGCACCATAGTTTGGTTTGAAAAAGCACATCTAGGAACAAAACGCATTTATCATTTGAGTTTAATTTTTTAAATCATGCTTTGTAGTGATTGATGGGATTTTAAAGCTACCTTATTGTGTAATAAAGTACTGATAAACCACATTTTTGTTTAAAATGGGTGTTGAAACTTACATCCACTCTGAAGTCCTCCAGTCTTCTAAATTTACTAAGGTATTCTTGCAGTTTGGGGTCAATGGCTGGTGTTTTGTGCTGAGAGTATTTTAGGTAAGCCCAAAATTTTTCCAGTCCATAAAGCTGACCTAATAATGGAAAAAGATAATTTTACCAATTTACGAAGGTTATAGTTAACTATAGTTAACTATACACGTGCGAGAATTGGGAGATAAGAGGAACAAAACCAAAAGCTGCTCTTGTACTTAGAACCGACCTTATGTAACAAGTCAGTGCCAAGGAATAGGGATCTCCCAGCTAAAGTTACCCTTGTGTGAGCAGTGACTGGGCTGTGATAATTACCAGCTTCATAGTCCCTCTTTGTTTCTTCTTGGAAGTCCTTGAATATTTCTTGCCTGAATTTCTTTTCCAAGCCATAGCTGTAAAATCGAAACAAGCATTCCAATCCGTACCTAAAAGAGAACAAATAGGTTTGAAAAATCTTATCCATACACTCGTATGCATGCAGTTCCTCAAAAGGACCCAAGTTTTCAGTCTCTCCTTGCATGTAAGTAAATGGCTTAGTCTCATTTTTCCGTTCTCACAAAAACCACTTCCTGTTCCAAACAATTTTTATTAACCAATTGTTCAGAAACACCTTTACAAATAAAACTGACTTCAGAACATCAGGTTTGTCACATAGTTTCAATTCACAAACTACACACGCTATACACACATAAGAAATGCAAGACAAGTGCTTCTGTATTTTCAGGATGTGAGACCCACAGCTCCAGCACTTCATGAAGAAACACCTCCGACTGTTTTGGATCTAGCTTCATTCCATACCTCTTAGGTTTACTACTGGAGAGAATAAACATCTGACATCACTCTCCTCTCCTCTGCTACCACTCTCTTTTACAACTCAATCACATGCTCCTTAATCATCTCTGAGCTGAGGTGCACATGCAACTTCATTTTACGTTACACAGAAGCTGTTCACTATCCTCATTAGCTTTGCTGCCACACTGGGAACTTAATCTATTTTTAGAAAGGGGACAAGGGGAAAAACACACACACACACACACAAACACAAAGTCATACTGCCAGAAATTACTCTTACTACATGTATTACTGTTTTCCTTCCACTTCAGAGTTACATCCTTTGCAGACTAATCTGAATTTTTTAGCAGGCATGTGTGAAGAAGTCTGATGTGCACAGCCAAGTGAGGATTAAAAAAAAATAATTAAAAATCAAACTACTCAGGTAAGTGAACTGAGACCGAAGAATGTTTGACTCTGACTTCCAGTGCCACACTGGCCATCGTGTTACTGTGAATGGTAAATTGCATCATACAAATGTACACCCTTATTTGATGGCTGAGTTCATTCAGTCAAAGGATAACTGCAATACCACATGACTGTAGGAAATGATGCAGAGGTTAGAGCTCTTAAAGTCACAGTTTGATCTAGGTAATCAATACAATTTTAAGGAACACTTCATTAGGGTAATTCTCATGCATCAATTCCAACTGCCTGTTTAAAAAAAAAAAAAAAAACTCACTTTGTGAGGTGTAAATAATTCACATAACAACACCTGTTAGATCTTGAAATATATATGTACCTCCTTTTCTAGAAAGTGAAAATTGGGCTGGACTGAAGAATGTGTGTATGATTTCTACAGTACTGGATACCATATAAGTATTTGTCAACAACCTAAGTTTTAAGGGTTTAATGTTTTGTTTGTTTTGTGCTACTTTGTGTCAGCCTGCAAATTTGCTAAATGTTAATAAGTAGGTGGTATGAAATTGAATAAGATATTTTTTCTTCTCACTTTTAATGCTAGCCCAATATGCCAATAGCATTTCTTTGAAACATAATTCTGCAATATCAGACAGACAAAAAGAAAACCAGCATTTTTTTCTGTAAGAATCTGGATCAACTTCCCTTTATGATACCATGTCCTCTACTTTTAGCAAAAATAATCACAAAGAAAAGAACAAAACTGGGCCCTCCTTCTGTTCTGCGTTCATCTGTTCCCCCCCTTAAGGGCCTTTTGAAGTTCCTTGTGGTAAATAGATAATTGGATAATCTCAAAGCATAAAGAAAACTCTGAACAGATATAAAAATTATTATTAAAGCCACCTTTGCATCCTAGGGCCTTGTCACTCTGAAGTCTCAGACAACATATCCATACTTTATGATTTCCATAGACAGTACTTCCTCACTTGGCATTCAAAACGTTGGGCTGGCTACCTTGTCTCTTTGGCTAAGAGAAATAGAGGCTGGGGGCAGGAAGAGGGGGAAGTATGTGGAAAGAGGGGAGTAATAGCAAAGAGTTAACAGTGCAGCAGTATTTTTTCTGGTATTTTTGGAAGACAAGCAGTTCAAACAACTTTGATGAGATTAAGATTGTCTTCAGCCATGGAAGGAAAATATTTTTTTCCTTCCTTCATGGGAGCTTTACCAGGAACAGAGATGCCTTGTCACAGACAACAGGTTGCATGGTTCTGTAGAATATGGGACCAATTACAGGACAGGAAATGCTGTAAGTTTAGCTATTTATCAGCAAAGCACAAATACATACAAATGGGTTTTTGGTGTTAAAACAACCTGCACAGACTGCTATTTTAAAGATTTACAAATAGTCAAAGCTAACAATAAAAATGTTCACTTCAGATACACATAAACATTGTAGTCTTTAAAATGACTGGTAAGACCTCAACCAGTTTTTAAGTTGCAAGGAAAAGCTAGTACCTGTAGTGTTCTTTTGCATCATCTAGAGCGAGTTGTCTGAATTCTTCATACATTTTCTTGTTAAAGTGATCTCTCAGAAAAAAGGACCAGAAACGAAAAAGTGTGTTCATTTCTTGGGACTGGCCAATTCCCAACCGTTTCCTCTCTGAAGGGAGGAAAAAAACACAATTTTTTAAGGTTCTAGCAGAATGTTTTCAAGCGCTTTTTCATTAGTAACACAAACAAAAGATCTTCAAGGAATGTTAATTCTAAACGTTCCAAAAGTATTTCAATTAACATTAACTTGAGGCTTAATCGACTTATTAAGTCAACTAAATATCTTCTCTCAAGTACTCTATTTGTTTTAACCACAAACAATAACACAGAAAATATTTTTGCAAGATGCCAAGGAGTTTGAGGGGATTTTTTTTTGGGGGGGTCAAGGAATTTTAAGTTAAATGGAAATAAAAGATCATAAAACATAAGCAATTTTCTTTTCCCTTCCCAGGAAAAGTTAAGGATAAAGAACAACACAGAGAAAACTGCTATCAGGTGATACCTGGTAACTTCTACCTAAAATTGTAGGAAGTCCATTTAGTGGCTTACCCATTAGGCATCTCCGATGGTATTTGTGGTACACCTGTTGTGTAAAGCCATTTTCCTTTAACAGTTCGTGAGAAGGATGCTGAAATTTTGGTAGAGAATTTGGGGTACACCCGTAACCTCCTGCGAGTGGAGCTCCTTCTGAGGGTGAAGCACTGGAACTGCTGTAGAAGAAACGTTTATATTCCATAAACAGTGCATTTCCCCAGAATCAGTTTTTAACTGTTCTGATCAGTGCAAGCTGTGTCAGAGTACTATGATCACCTAAAAACAATTACAATGTATGCCTGTGCTCCTGGTCATCTGTTTTAGGGTGCACCTCAAAAATCACTTTGTCTTAATATCTTAAAACATGGGCAGTTCTGGATGATGATAGTTAAGCATTACTATAATGCATGATTTGAAATGACCACTGAAAGGCAAACAGAATTACTGAAGTGAGCGTCAGTGCTTCAAGTAATCTTAATGCTATGCTAAAGATGGATCAAAAAAGAACACTATAAGAATAGTTTAGTTAGCTTACTTCCAAATGGATTTATATTCTAGGTTTGTCTTTAGTCCCATTTGCCCTTCTTCCATTGCTCATTCTTACTCCCACTGTATTTATAAATTCTCTTTTATTATAATCTATTCCTCCACTAGCAGTGAGAGCCAATGACATTGGAAAAAAAAAAATCTCTAAAGAAACAGACAAAAACAAACAACTTACCTCACAGAGGAAGTTCTTGGCCTATGGTCTCTGGAATCCATCACCCAACCAACATGGCATTCTAAGGGAGGATTTGTACTGTGTCGTGTTTTTCTTTTTCTTGGAGTCTAAGAAAGTAAATGAAGTATTTATTTCCCTAATTTGATTTCACTTGTTTTCATCTTCTCAAAACAGCATTCTACCAATTTTGTATCTAACACAATATAAAGTCACAACACTCCAGCTTCATAACCTCAAAACTAATCTTAACGTAACAATTTTAACATCTTTAGATGTTACACTTTTTCATCATGGACTTCTAAGAAACATTACAGAGAAAAATCAGAAATAATTTTGTAGAAATAAAAAAAGAATGAATGTGGTAAAATTTTTGAAGAAAACTGCAAGTAAAAATATTTCATTTTTTTCCTTTCCGTTCTTGTTATAAATTATACCCTAGACACAAGTTGTACAGGCTTTTTATGGATTTAAAAAAATTCAGTTTTTCCATCTACCTTTACATCAATGGACTGTGCTTCTTTAACAACAGGGTAGAACCTGGGTGTTTTGTTGGGATCCTGTAGCCTCGGGGTGCGAGGGGTTCGTGGAGTGAAGCCAGGGTGAACATGGGGAGATTCTGGAACTACTGTTGGTAGTGATCGAGCCATCACCACTGTTCGAGGTGCTTCAATACCGACCGAATTACAAGCCAGCTCCTCTACTACATCAGCAAACAGGAAAGAAACACTTAGTTTTCAAAAGAAACAGGCTTTGAAATCTCAAGCTCCTGTACTATATAATATCTTAAAGGTACTTCACTTCAAGTGCATCATCCCCAAAAGGATAATTGAATTAACAAAAAGCACTTGGTACAGACACAGTACAGACTTACTGCTCAAAATATTATGAGATAAATATTTCAAATATCTTAAACTATGAAATAAATATTTAAAACACATCTTCCTTAGAAAATTTAGATCCACTTCTTTGTTTTCTCCCTGTTCTTCTGCATGTATAATGGCAAAGTAAACAAGTGTGTGGAAAATAACATTCACAAAACTGTAAACACATCCCTGCTTTTTGGTGAGGTGGTTTTCTTCAACCACTTTAAAGATATTAGCACGTTCCCCAGTATACATTAATAACATCAAAATGCCTTAAAAGATAAGATTTATAAGATTTAAACATTTTGACTTCTCAGTAAGGTTATAAAGTAGAAAATTCTTCTCACTTCCTTCTATCCACATTACCCCTAAAAATTCTGAAATAGAAAATTTTTCACATCGATAGCTCTTGCTTTACATATCATAAATGGCAAGTTACACAAAAGGTGCCTGGTGTTCTATATGGTAACACCAAACCAGAACACTACCTATTGATGATCATATATATCCTGCAAAGTACTACCAGGATCAGCTTCTTCTAATGTAATGGGAACTTACAATACTGATGAACACCTGACAATTTGAGAACTTGGTAAAGAAAAATCCCTTTGAGACTGCTGACTGAACCACTAGCAGAAGCTAAAATACAGGCTTTATTACGGACATTGTAAACAAGAAATATCTATCATTTACCTTTCTCTAACCCTGAAGACCCTGGAGGAATTTCCTCAGTTGGATCAGTGATTGGTTCTGGTGCAAGATTATCAAACTCTTCCTTACTAATGAGATTTAGCTTCTTAAAGTCCTCAATCTCTTGCTGAATTAGAGAAAACAAAGTGTAAAGAGAACACAATGGTTATCATCCTGAGGAATGGGTGAATTTCTTAAGAGAAAATAAGCCAGAATTCACACACAACAAATCACACACAGCCAGTATACTTGGTATAATGAAAACGGGAGTCCCTGGATACAACTTAAAAAAAAGCTGACATAAAAAAGACAATATACAACATTCTAATGACCCTACTTGCTAAAAAAAAAAGTTATGCCAACAAATCAGAAAATGGAAGCCAAAGCCATTCACATATAATTTTTTACAGAAGAAACAGATATGACTGAGATCCTGCCCCTTTTGCCAAGACCAAAACAGTCTGTCTTCTGCAGCAATTGTGACAAGGAAAGCAGTTTGGGGGAGCAGATGACCTGCTTCTATGCATAGGCTACTTCTAAAGAAAAGCCAGTACTTGTAAATAATGAAATAATGTTCAATATATATATATATATTTTATTTTTTTTTTTTTGAATGGTAACAAACTGAGGACTGAATTTTACAAGATGAGTGGCAGCATCTCAAATCACTAGTGGTCCTACTCAGCTGAAAGTGGGGTGGGAGATGTGTGCATGTACACAGTATAGGAGAAAAAGTGTTGTTTAAATTGTTAAGAACACCACCACTGCAACAAAGTAATTTCTTTTGCTGTGTGCCATTTCTCACTGTCCTGTTCCAGTTTGCTGATTTTCCTGGGCCATTTTCTTTGTTGTAATAATTGCATATTCTGAATTCCACCTTTACTTCATACTTTCATTCTCAACGTTCATTTTTAACTTTGTCAGATCCCTTTTGTACCTTTGTTTTTATGCACAGATAAAGGTCCTTCCCCTCACCATTCAATCATTGGGTAACTTAATATTTTCTGTGTGCTGATTATCTGCTAGTAATACAGCAGCACTGCCTACAGAGACACCACTTACTGGGCTTACATTCACAAAAGAAGTGGTTTCTTCCTAAATCAAGAGCAGCAAGTGACAGGATTGCAGTGTTCCCAGTTGATCTCTGCCTACAAAGTGCTAGAGTTCAACTTGTCTGTATTTTGATAGCTGTTTAATGTACTTAAAAACAAAACCACCAATCTCCTTCCAAAGATTTGAAAGCCTCAAAGATCAGGGGCCCAAAGGTCAAAGATGAAGAAAATTACCTTCATTGTAGTGTCATTTTCACTCTGCTCCATCCACAAGTCTTGTTCGTAATAGTATAAGCCATCATTAATAACTTTAGCAAGTTCTGATGTAATTTTTGCATGACATACACGGTTGCCAGTACGATCTTCACCACAATGTTTTCTCATATATGGTGGCGTCTGTGTTACAATCAAAATCTTGTTTACGTCCTGATCATCAATTTCATAATCTGAATCGCTGTCTGACCAATCAGTAGGTTTATTCTTACAACCTTGAAGCTGTTCCATCTCTTCATCAAACAAAAAATCAAGTTCTTCTTGTTCTTGTTCCTCTGAAGGTGGGGGTGGCTCTTGTTGATCTGACATTTGATCAGGTACAGGAACACATTCCTGAATAAGAGAAGGTGAAGCTTTTTATATTTGAACTAGATAATGATTATCAAAATGGGAGCCAAATAAAACATAATAAAACATTTTCAATAAATATGAGAACAATTCTCAATGCACAATACATTTTTCAATAATGAACAAATACAGCTGTCCATCAGAAAAAACACAGTATTTCCTTTTCATTGTAGCGAGCTTCAGATGAGCTTCTAGAGTGAGAAGTATGCACACTAGCAGTATTACGTTATCAAACATCATCTATATTAAGATGTGAAAAATCCTGCTTTATAGTATAACCTTAAAGTGGGCAGGTCTTGCTTTTTTTTTTTTTTTTTTTTTTTTTTTTTACCTTTACTTTGACTGTGGATGTACGATGCCTCTTCTTCACTTCTATCCAAGGTTCAGAGTCCAAATCAGGCAAACTTGTAGACAATCCTTTAGACATCATCTGAAAATTATTTGTTTCAGTGTTTTCCTTTGGACTCAGTGAGCTTCCTATTCTTGGAGAACTTGGTGCAGACTCTAGCATTGGAAAACAGTAGTTCAAATTCCTGTTGTTTTTGTTTGTTTACTTAAATTATTGCATTGCTCTTTCCTTTAACTGCAGCTACTACTGTTCTACCTCTGGGGTTGAAGTTAGCACTGATCAGCATAACTTTTTGTTTTCAGAGGTAACTTTTCATAGTTCACTCACCATTCCAGCAGAAAACCAATTTAGCAAGTTCTTTACATGAAAATGTATCTAACAGTGAAATAAATCATCTGTTATTCAGAAAACAAGAATTCAGTTATCAGGGATGTGTCTTCTCTACACCATCCACCAGCTCTATGGATGGGTGCTTAGCTCAGTCTTCACTCTTCCCATTCACTTCGAGCCACCATTTTTGTAAAAGATTTACTTGCCAAGTGCTGTCCACAGACAAAGCCATATTCATAACGTGAATGAGATCCCCATCCAAAACCAGGGCGCACCAAATAGAGTTAACTTTCAGCTGCTCTCAGAATGACGTGGATTTCACAACTAACTTATGATTACTTCTACTACTATTGGTAATACTAAAGGACTATAGGTCATCATAATTTATTCTGGACAACAGTCACAGCCATAGCACATAGAAAACATTTTTATTTACCTCATTATCAGCTGTGCCAGCCCCATGACTTGGCAACTGTATGGTTGCCAGGGATATCAGCTGCAGAAGCCATTACCAAATGCACAATTTCTATTATGAAACCAGTATTAAGAGGAAAACTTCCTAAGCTAGATTGACAGCCCTAAACTTAAGTTTCTGTAAGATAAATCCTTTACCAGTATGAGAGCCAAAAACTTGTCCTGGTATGAATTCTGGACAATTGATGAGCTGAGAAAAGTCCGTCCGTGGCAGACTGCATGGAGGAGGACCTGGAATTGGCCACTTCTCTGGATCAACCCTTTTTCTTATCCTCTGATCCACCGTTTCAACTTCTGTGCTGTCCTTCAGGGCCTGTAGGACAAACATATTACAACTTTAAAAAAAAAAAAAAAAGTACATATCCAGCACCTTCTTAGGTCCGGGGAAAACAATTAACTCTTTACATAGTAATTAATAAAAGAAATTCAAGCTTTTGTGCTTGTTTGCCAACATCACTCTATTTTTTTTTAGTACAGGTGTTGGTAACCTTTTCAGTCCAAGAATATCTACGCAAATTGTGTTTTCATTTCAAGTACCACTTCCTGCCGCTTCCCAATATGCAACCTCTTTCTCGTGTGAGGGCACTAAACCCACCTTTTTCTAGCTCTCCTATTCACACTGCTACTTCCCCAAACTAAACCCCAACTCCATGTATTTTCTTCTTCATTCTAAACAGAGCTAAAAGACCGTACAGAATCGGCATGGTCGAGGTTGGAAGGGACCTCTTGAGATTGTCTAGCCCTCCTGCTGAAGCAGAGTCAACCATTTTCAGCAAGTTTTTGAGCCAGGAATGGAGACCCCACAACCTCTCTGGGCAACCTACACCAGTGTTCAACCAACCCACAATATGTTAAAAAATAAAAATAAAAACATAAATAAATAAAAGCAACAAGTATTTTCAAGTATTTTTCCAGTATTTTTGCAAGCATTTTTCCTTTCTGATGTTAACATGGAGAAAGATACAGGAAGTAAGACCCTTGTACTTCAAAGTAGTTGAAGTATAAAAAGATAATTTTCATTTCTCAGTCTAGGTCTCCACAAACGCTTGCAAATGTGTTGCCTATTTTAGATCTTACAAAAGAACGCTTCCAGTATTTCTTGGACTGGCTTATTTAAATGTGACTTAAGGTAACTACATAACAGCAAGGCACTCCTCCGATGAGCAACATGCCAGAAAGGCTCCTACCACACCTGAATGAGTCTGCAACAGGGCAGAAAAGCATCTCCCTGCAGCAGCATGCCAACAGCTGGCTCAGGGACCAGGCAATGCAGTTAATGACAGGGTCAGCAGGGAGTTGGCATTTATCTTATCAGAGTCAAGGGAAATAACACAATAGGAGCCAAACAGCAAGTGAATTGTGGAGAACAGTTTCCACTTTTTTTGCTGGCCAGCAGGGTTTACAATTTGGACAGCCTTGCTATTGAAAAAGTACCTCTGGACCTGAGGAAAATATTATTGCCACTGAAGGCATATAGCATAGTTCAGGAACACACTGTTAAAGTTACTTCAGCTTTGCAAAGTGTGTTATGATGTAATTTAGACTCATTCTAGCCAAAGAACAGACATCTGTAACAGCTGCCCCTCAACATCTCCTCCCCCCTTTTGTAGCTGAACTCCCAGAATGTTTATGAGCAGCAAAATTAAGCACTTCATGCAGCATTCTGCTCTCAATCTGAATGGGAACATGCAGAAATCCATACCAAAAAAAAATCCAAAACTTTTCCTTTTATAGCCTGTTTACAGGATCCTTGTCATTACAAGCAGAGAGGATTTCTTTTTAACTTCGTAGTGCTGAATTTAAATGGCAGTATAAAATTAAGCTAAGCAAATTCCTACGCACATACTTATCAATTATTTTACCTCCAAAATAAGCATAGCATTTGTAGTCAGAGCTTGCACCCGGTGGAAGCTAGCAATCAATGAAACAGGCAGAAATCCTTGTTGGTCCATCTTTCTCCTCAGAAAGAAGTCTCTTTCCAAGTTTTCTGTGCTGAAATAATACTCACTAGAGGAAAAAAAGAAAAGATGCAAATATGAACCTATTGTAAACTTAAAAAAAAAATCCTAAAATAGTAACCTAGATATTCCTTATTAAAGTCTTCCACTAAAAATAGAGCATATTTTGTCACCAGCAAAATTGTTCTTTCAACAGGTATATTACTATAAGCAAAACTTACAGGAATAGCATGCATGCTCAACATCTTAAGAACAACTTTTGATCCAGTACTGCACACAGGGATATAAATCAAAGCCTCATTGCAACATTTGCATATATGAACTGCATAAGGAAAGACTACGCTCCATTTCTTTCACCCGTTCCCCTTTATTACTTACATGACCAGAAGGCAACAACATTCTCTTAGCCTCCATATATATGAAGGACAACTACTGCTTACAGTCAGGGCATAAGTTATTCCCATACAGCAGTGTCAGTGCACCTTCATCCTCAACTGTATCTTTTCTTTTCTCAGTTTCCAGTACATTAGAAGGTTTAATTTTCCTATCTGAGTGTTGAGGCACATATATACACTCTGAACCATTACTTCAAGCATGCTTGTGGGAAGACGAGAGAACAAAAATAGTAATTTTGTATTGTTCACGAAACTGCACCAAACAGCACAACAGTTCATGAAGAAAGGTAAAGTCTAAAAGAATAAAAGATACTTAGTGGGTAAGGAGAACAGGAACAATGACCGTTAATGAATCTGACAATACCATAGAACAAGAGAGACAAGGGACAGAGAAATAGCAGAAACACATCATCTTAAAAAACAAAGTTGCTGTATGAAATGCTACAGTTGTCAAGATGTTTTATGCTTAGTGATGAGAAAAAGTAAAGAATTCAAATCATGATCTGACACAGAAAGCAAGGGAATGAGAAAACAACCTATGAAAAAATAATGGAAAAAAAAAATAATGACAACTAAGATCTAGGCCTTTCACAGGGTTTACAAATCATATCATAATTTAGCATACTACATCCAAGGAATAGTACTACTCATCAGGTTCAGGAAAAAGTAGGTAGTGAAATATTTAATGGAGAGATGAAGAACAATTAAAGTTCCGTGACTTAAAAACAGAGGTAGTGAAAAATAAAACATGAGAGCATTAAAACACTGAGGGGGAAAAAAAAAAAAAAAAAAAAGAAAAACCACATGCAAATATAAAGTTAATTCTAATTCCAGCAAAGAATAAAACGCTAAGTGTCTCCACTGAAGTTGGGCTCAAGGCCAACCAAAAGGAGAGGACTGTGATGCCATCATTGACCCAAGGAGAAGCTTGATACCATTTCTTTTTAAAACTTTTGGTAGCTACAGAAACTTGAAGCAAAAGCTGTCTATAAGAAACACTCAGCTCCAAGACCGAATGAATGCAAAACCCTTGAAGTTGGGCAATAAGATGTATGACAGATGAAAACTGCCATTAATTCATAGCAAACAGAGAAGAGAATAACGCTTTCAGAGAATTAAGCTCTTACTCAGAACTAAATGAGTTGATCAGTGAAGCAACTGTGCACAAAAGTTTCTTTCAAGAATATTCTATTTACTGTTCTGAACCGCTATGTTTCTTTTCCCCTCCCAATCTAGAAGATAAACAAGTACAAAAGCCATATCAACGTTGTACTAATGTTACCTTTACAGGCATACAGTAAAGGTAAAATCTTGTATTGATTCACCTAGTTAAAAATTCCACAAGCAGAAATGGACAATGACTGAACTCGACTCAAACTGCCTCACTTGATGGCCATCATTCTAGAAAAAGGAATTTGAAAGAACATTAATCATAAACAAAGACAACGCACAAGTTTGCTTCAAGCAGAGGGAAAAATCTGAACACACACATACACCCTCCAGCTTTGCTTTTCCTTCTAATTTTCCTCAGAATCCTTTTATTCTTGAATTGATGCATATTTGGATGCGCATCCAAACTTTTATTTATTTGCTTTTAAAAGAAGAGGACTTGAACAGAGATCTACTGTATATTGCAGACTGAGGAGTTGTTAGGCACTGAAATTTTTCAGGCTATTTCAGTCTATAATTAAAAGTTTTAATTATATTGTATATGTAGTATAAATATTCCTCTTGCACATCAAGCTGGTTCTTGGGACAAGCATAAACTTCCTGATAGGAGCATACTTCTTACAGTAATTAAAAATCAACTCAGCTGGACACAGTTTCTAACATTTTTCCCTATTAAGCAGGTAAACACTTCTAAAATTCAGCAATAAGCTACTGAAAACATTCTCACTTCTTTGATATATCCTCACTTATCTTGGACTCCATAAGGAACTCCAACACCTAACAATTCCGGGTAGCATTACTTTGTTATACTTCCTTCTTTGGCATAGTCACTTCAATATTTTAGAACTCAGTTACGAAAGACAGACCAAACCACTTCCATCGAGAGGCTAATAATATGCAACTGATGAATACAGTCAGCTTCCCATTGCTTTTGTAATACGAGAAATGGACAACACTTTTTTTTTTTTTTTTTTAAGGAGCATGAAAACAGTGAAGCTACACTCTAAACCTGCACAAGAATCTCTCTCTCTGTCATGAGAAGTTAACTCCATAACCAAAGTGTAGGTTTTAACCAGACAAGCAACCGATGGCTTTAGTTAGCCAGCCATGCCAAGTCTTTCATGGACACCTGCCAACCTCTTTTTGCTAAAATAAAACACAAATATAACCAGAAGTCAGATGTGACCAATGCTGTAACTGACATTTTTCTCAGCAGAGGGGGACATCATCATGTCCTACCTTAGAAGGTCTGGATTCTACACTGCATGCCCAGAAATCTGGCCAACAGTGGAGTGTCTGTGCTCCTCCCTCACTTGTCTGAGGACAGTGGAGGCCGATTATCCTGACATGGGGGTACATGTCCACTGTCAGGTCTCATAAGGGCCTGGCAGCAAGAGTAACAAAAAAGACTGCAATAGAAGCTTTGAAGTTGATAGCCACATGCCACATACTTTCTGCCCTTAAAGAGGCCTTTTTCTTCCTTTTTGCGTCAACTGTAACAAAAGAAGCAAGAATAAAATAAGCAAGTTGCTTTATGGGATACAAGGGCAATAAAAAACCACCACAAAGGCATCACAGAGAAATGCCGTTGCCAAGTACAGAAGATGAAATATCAGCCAGTGGTGGAAACTGTCTCTTTAAAATGAACTAGTGGTTTCCAGGCCCTTTTTGACATGTCTCCTGGTGATAATCAGTCTTCCAGATGGTTTCTCATTCCTAATGGTGTACACGAGAAAGTAAACATTTCAGATTATTGAAAAATCAAGTATCGTTGCAAAACTGCTCTTTCAGTTGAATGTTTCAAGTGAAACACTCTGAGAACATAAAACTAACAAGACTTCTCAAAATGAAATTGAGAGCAAATAAGGGGAAATTCTAGCTACATCGCCCAAGAAGAGCTTTATAGGCAAACAGACCAACAGTACTCAAAAACACGAGCTCAGAGACATTGTAACTCAGTTACATGACAACATAAAAATAGTGCTATTTACCATAAATCAAGAAGGTATATGAATTAGAGCACGCTACAGCACAAGATGCAAAACAGCTTCCTTAAAATTCCTCCCCGTCACTCAAGCTTTTCCACCCCGCTTGTAAATAAGTTCTAACAGACACTGCTAACCATCAGATCAAAAAGAAATTGGAAAAGTCTTCATCTGCACCATTTTATGGATGATAACTCACTTCAAAGTGTTTAATCCTCATCTAAAATTGATCTCTAAAAATGTTTGTACTTTAAACAATCTACGTACATTTGACGTTTTATATATTCTTTGAGAAGTGTTTCATCCACAGAATACATCTGCACTCCTGTTCCATCATCGTAGTAATACATCATACTAGCACTAAGCTCAGGTTGAAATGCTTGGTCAGTTCTTTCACCATACAGTTCTTGATAACCAGTTGAGTAATATTCAACGTTCACTTCAAAATAAAGGAGAAAGGAGAAAAGATGAAAATTATTAAGGTCGGTACACAGACATCTTAAGACACAAACATGACACACAGCGCTACTTTGTGATTTGCTTCCAACACCTGATTTAAAACAAACAAAAAACCTACTCAAGCTACTTAACTAGATTAAGCTACAAAATATATGTTTCACAACCACTCTAACTTCACATGAAAGCATTAATATTATAAGCGTAGTTTTAAAATGTCTGCTAAGCATTTATTTCTTTGCATACTTCTAGGGTTTCCTCTGCCTCGTCCTCTTCCTCTGCCTCGTCCTCTTCCTCTGCCTCTGGAGAATCCTCGAACGCTGCCACCCTCACTTCTCACGCTGCACACTTCATCGTGATCATCTCTCCTTTCTCTATCACGACGCCAATCTTTGAAAGAAAAAAGCATAATACAACCATAATTAAATATCACGGTATAATCAAGTAGTCTGTGATTTATTCCTAGGTGTTAACACAAAACATTGCACTGAGAAGTGTCCCTCACTACCTTTTGGATTCTCAGAAAGGCTGAAGGAAATGACACTGCAGAATACACAACTGGCGTCAACACAGAGCTCCCAGCTTGTGCCCAGGCAACCCGCCAAGACTCAGCCATGCTGGCTGGAAGCAGAAGGTCAGATCTGAAGCTTCAAGGGTTAAAGAGGAAGGTTTGCAGAGCAGTGCCTAAGGGTGAGTGGGCAGGAGCTGCTAGCAATAAAGAGCAAATGAGCTTGTCTGGCAGTCAACCTCAAATGCTTCTGAAGCAACTGGACGCTCTCATGCCAGCTCAGGGATCACAATACCTATGATGGGCATGGGATAGGAACGTGTGATCATGCAATTCTCCTTCCAGGCACGATAATGCACCCTGCTGCTGTGGACAACTCCCAGCACTTACGGCAAGCTACAAAGAGCTGCTAGCTCTTGATAATCCTGCTCTGGGGAGGATTTCCAAGGGGGAACCTCCCTTTTGTTCCCAGAAGCAGCCATCTGCCACTCCCCTGACTCAGCCTTTTTAACAGCAATCTTTATTCTCTACGCTTGCCCCCAGACAGAGCTTCTACCTTAAAGAATTTTTGGTTTTATGTTTTTATTAACACATGCAAATCTAAGATGGTTCTGTAATAATCAGTGTAAGTGTTTCATTAATAAATGTGTGGGTTTTGGCGGGGCAGTGGAAATAGAGAAGAAAGGAAGGAAAGCAAGCAGGTCCACGCAGACACCAGGCCTTGACTCCACTCACCACAGGATGGCTATAGTTCTCCTCACCTGACCTGGCTCATATGAGGAAGTGAAGCCCTCACACACACCCTCACATCCTTTCTTTATTTCTTTCTTTCTTTCTAACAGTCTTTGGGACTTCTATCTTTATCCAGTCAACCTTGCTGTAAGTATATTTAAATTGTAATTGTCTAATCTTCCAGATTCAGGGGGAACCCACTGTCAGAAGAACAGCTGGGGACACAGACCCTATCTGATGAAATTGAGAGGTGCTAACTTGAACAATAAAATTGTATCTTTAGTCTTTTGTTATTAGGAATCCTATTTTACTAGTAACTATTTCTAAGGAAGCTTGCAACAACATACGTATGCTTGTACATTCAAGTTCCTCTATTTTATCTTCTGTCAAGTATGACTCTGAATTTAGGAATATCATAATCTGCATGTGCCTCTCATTGGGAATTTGGACCCCAGCCTCTGAGCTCACTACCCTCAACCTTGGAGATTCCAAATGTGGCACTGTTTGAAGTATTTCCCCAGATCAATTTCATTTTTGCATTGAGTGTCCCTGTGTCTCCTAGACGCGTGCAAAAGTCCTGCAAAACACTTTCAAGAGCTAACGCTGTATTTAAGCCTAAGCACTTTTTTTCCTTTGCTTTAATGCATATAGACAATGTTCCCAAAGAACGGGGGACATTTTATGTTCTCTCACACTGAAACTGATCTTAAATGACTAGAAACTTGAGACAGAATTTATGCTACAAGTTTCTGGTCATTTGACCATGCAGTTCCTGAGAAATAATTGCTGGAGAAAAGCAATACACTAATAAAAATCCTCCCCCTGCCCCCTTGCATTCTTCAGACATCCGGATCACACCCTTGTATCAACGTTCCTAAAATGACTCCATAAACGAATCTCATCTCAATAGCATCCAGCATTTATCGTGATAATGAGCAAAACATTAAATTATTAACGTACATTGTGATTCTAAACTTAATTGCAAATATACAAACCAAAGAATTAAGAGTGTGACTAAGATATCTGCCTTCTGATAAGCAATGTTCAGAACACCTGAAGATCAGAGGCAGTACCAGCTGTGATGCTTCATCCCCTCTGTTATGCTCATACAGCTTTTTGCAAGACCATGCTGAGAAATAGGTTGTGGAAGTGGTCCAACTTAAAGGAGAAAATGGCATCAGAAGAATTGCCAAAGCAGAATTCAAAGGGTAATTCAATAAGTACCTGCTCTGGCAGCAACAAGCTGTTGGAACAGGAATAGAGCAGGACAGAACAGCCACATTATGAAAATATTATCAGACTTTCTGCATTGTGAAACTGTGGCCCAAGACTTAGTAGTTAGCCACAAGGATAAAAATATATGACACTGCACCAGCATATACTGTAAAAATGCTGTTTCCAAGTTCTTGTACGTAGCAGAGTCAGTGACTGAGACATTGCAATTCTGATGAATATGCAAAGAGGTTTAAGAAATTAACAGTAAGTTTTAAACAAAACTTTCTAACTTAAAATTCAAACATCAAACTACACTGCAATTTATTTGTTTTTAAACATTATTGGCAAATATTAAGAGTAGGGGTTTTGTGGTTTTTGTTGATTTGTTTTAGTACTAGCAAAGTCAAGTTTCAACATAAGCTGCAAATCTAACACCTACTCTCGTGATATTATCCATCAGAGAGGGAAAAAAAAGAGCAGCATAGCACTTCCAATGTGTCTCACTCCCTCATTTGCTACAAACCAAAGAGATTGAAAACTACTTACTTCTTGTCTCATTCCGTCTGTTGTTATGAGGTATTAACTTGTTTGTTTCCAGCTGAGATCTTGAGCTACTTCGAGAGCCTGGTCTTTCTTGACTATCTGACCGTACATCATCCAAGTGAAGTGGCAGCCATTTCTGCTTGTTACCTTGAAAAGTTAATATTTTAGTCTTAGTTATAGTACTGATTAAAGTATCAGGTCCTGTTCCAGATCCTATATAATTCTTCTTGTAAAACTATTAATAACAGTTAATTTCAATGTTTAAGAAATAGGAAAAGCATTGTATTTTTAGGATATAATGACTAAAAATAATAAATGCAGTAAACAACTTCTCAAGCTGAAAGGTAAACTTACTTTAAGCAAAGAAAATGAAAGTGAGTTTATATTTTATTAACAAACTTTTAGATGTAAGCTCCATTACCAAGAATTTACAGCTACAAGTACGACTAAGCATCAAATACACATACAATAAATTCATGACTGTATAATTTCACAATTTGCATATGAAACATAAGGTAAAAATTAGCGTATCAAGTTAAGCACTGAAATAAAGATTTCAATCACCAACCTAAGCACTGAAATAAAGATTTCAATCACCAACTGTAAAAATTTTCCTGAGAATTTAGCTGTGGCTCAGTATTTTTACATCAAGATATTCCGATTAAATTCATGAATAGGCATCAAAAATGATTAGCAAAACCATATTTTTTTGAAGGCTGGCTTAAAGTATCCTCTAACCATTTACTTAGTGATAATATTTGCTGTTCTACACTTGATTGGTATCATGGCTTCATATCTTTGTAGCCAGGAAACATAAGCAAACACATAACATGCATAATCCACACTGGGGAAAAACACGGTTTGTACTTGTGGAATGCTTTGCTTTAAATTTTCACATAGACTGAAATAATTAAAAGCACTATAGCATTTTTTTTTAAATACATACTTTGCAAGATTAACAAATCTAATCAACAAAGGTATTTAGGATCTGAAAATATTCCAGCAGGGAGTCAAGAAATAAAGCATCTGATGGCAGAAATATACAACTACCTCAGTTCTGTCCTTGGCCCCACTCAAGTTTACTGACCAAGACAAACTGAGGTTTGTTTCTTATTTTTTATGCAGTAGATTGGATCAAGGGGAAATGACTAACCTGGTTTAATTCTCCAGCAATCTTTTCTAATAGCAAAATATGAAAATTAAAGTAAGATGCATAGTATGCATATGCATACATACATGTACATATATGTATGAAGTTATACGAACACAGTTCTGTCTACTCAGTAGATAAAGATGTGAGACACCATAATGGAATGAGAACATGATATTCTGGAGATTCTCTGTCAGAGCTACTCACATCTCTAAGAGATGAAATGAACCCAGAATTACTACTTAACTAAACAGAACACTCCAAAACCTGAAAAAGAAGGCTTGTTTTAAGCTTCCTAACATATATATATAACACAATATAACCTGTTATCACCTGGAAATTGAAAAACAAAGTTTCAAGTCATTAAACTAGAATTAATGTAACTGTATCAAAGATGAATTATTGCTTTACATGTAGCACCTAGACCAACCTTTTTTCCTTTGATTATTAGTTTGACTTTCATCTTCGCTGATGTTATCTCCTGGAACTTCTGGTTTTGCCTCCAGGTTGTCCTTGGTTCCATTATTGCCTTTTTGATCAGATTTCTCCTCCTTGTCTTTTCTATTTGTTGGCTTCTTGTTGTGACTTACAGTCTTACACTGCAAAAGATACTGGTAATTATTTCTGACAGTACAGCTATCAATAGCAAAACATGCAAGTTTCCTTTTACGTATTGAAATTCCTTTACTATTAGCTGTTCCCAATATCTTCAGGAGGGTGAGTTTTAACAACGGTGTTTTGCAGAGTCTCATTTTACATAGCTGTATTTTCTACTAGTCTGGAAAGACTATAAACAAGAATTTAGATGGATAGAAGTACTGTTTTGGTTTTTAAACTGAAGATGTAGAATTGTGGAACGCACAACAATCACGTTTCCCTGCCTCAAAACTGACATTCATCCCATGGGAAAGAAACACTACTTTACTAGTACCTACTGTTCAGACTGATTATCTTTAAAAAGCTGTTCTTACAGAATATTGAATGTATTGCCTATGTGACCTTCTGACTTACCAATCCCAAAAGCATGCCAAGTGTCCATGTAAACTATAAGGAGCCACGGTTCTTAGAATCATGGAATCGTTCAGGTTGGAAAAGACCTCTGAGATCATCTAGTCCAACCCCTGACTTAGTACTAAAGTCCACCACTAATCCATGCTGAATTCTACATCTACATGTTTCTTGAAGACCTCCAGGGATGGTGACTCAACCACTTTATAGTTGACACTGGGCAACCTATTCCAATGTCACACAAACCTTCCAGTAAAAAAATAAAAAATAAAAATCTCCTAATATCCAACCTAAGCTTCTTAACTCTGCTGATTATGTTTCATTAAATCAGAACATAAACCAAAGACCAGAGGATGCAGAAGTGTATGACTAGTTCTTTTTCTCCACATCAGAATACGCCATTTACTGGGACCTGTTTGCCTCTGAATAGTGCCAGCGTACTGCAGATCATCACTTCTTGGAAATCCCATAAAATAGCAGGTTTCAAAGAAGGCAAAATAAACAGCCTTTCAGCAAATAGTGTAAAACTTCATTTTTGCAGAAAACAGCAAAATTAAACTTCACAAACATTTTTGCCAAACAAAAAGAATTCTCTTATGTTGTGGAGACTGCTTTGAACTTGCTGGAATACATATAGTAGATACTGCGGTACTATCCCATATCCCACAATTAATTTGACTACAAAACCTTCCCTTAGACAAATCAACTGAGATTAAGTACAAAATAAACGTTATTTGGTTTAACAGACCCTACATGAATTTCTGTGATTAAATTCTCACACATCCAAGTCAGCAAAAGGTTAATTAACATCTATGCAATACAATCTAGACCATCTGGTAAAGCAAAAAATCATTAAAAATACTCTTAAAGCAGACTATTTCAGAAAATATCATATAAGTATATTCTTTTGCAACGTGATTAATGTATTGATCTCATCCACTTTGGTTAGTACTGTGCAGATGTTATTTATCATATCAAAATTAAACACAACCAAGTAGACATTAAAGCACTGTGGTATTACAGACAGCATGAAGACATGGGTACATGTTTTTCTAAGTCACCAAATTAAATATCTCCCACCCTCAAAAAAACAAACAAACAAACAAACAAAAAAAAAAAATGCTAAAATAAGCATATTCTAGACTTGGTCATAAATCAACATTAGCATTTAAAAATATTATTACAAGGATATAAAATGTAATTCTTTCAATGCTACTCAATCCGTCAGAGCTAGGCTTGGTAGATCCTCTCCTTCTGTGAGGACCGGAATATTACCAGTAGAGAATATAATGTATCCTTTATGATATTGATCACCCACTGTCCTCCTGTGAGCAGTGGCAGTTAAAACATCTCAACAATTGACAGGAATATTGGTGATGGAAGAGCTTACAAATACTAAAGAAAAATCAATTTGAGGCTCTTACACAAATCCTAAACCTCCATGGGGTATATACACACACTACAATATTTTAACTGGCATTTCAGCAACCAAATGACTGTTAATTTATTTGAATCTAATCTATTCAGATTTTGAAGATTCTTCTAACAGTTTCAAAGATCTTCTCTGAGATCCTGTAGAACAAGATACCAGAAGCAGCAAATTCTACCTAGAAGAAAATGTACTGCTGTGACAAATCTACAGATATCTAGAATTTTGACCTGCCACATGAAATGCCTTGTTAGACACCTGTGGATGTTTTGTTGCTGATACGACAACAAGGTGTAACTTACTCAACCGGGGGAGAGAGAAGATGTTAGATACTAAGCCCACAGGACAAATGAACAAATCTTCTGGTTTCCCTCACCAAGAAAACAGTCTAGCATCACAAGGATGATGCTAGAACTAAAGCAAAGACCAAAAATGGTACCACATAGCTTAGAATAATCTATACTTCATTGTTTCAAATAATGTATTTAATGTATTTTAATGTATTCTAATGTAATTTAATGTATTATTGTTTCAAATAATACAGCATAAAAGAGATCTAAGATATGTTATATACTTACCACTTGAGATAAAAGTAAAAATTTGATAGAATTGATGCTAAGGACAGTCAACAGGAAAATATATCCTTACTCCATCCCCACTCCTCTGATAACTCCCAGGGCAACTTTGCACAAAGCATGCCAGGCACAAGGGAACACACCATCTACACAGTCCCAAAGAATGCATACTGGCCTTCTTTCTTGTCTGTTCACAAACTTCCAAATGAGAGGAAAATGGATATAGAAGCTTGAAAATGGTGGAGTAAATACGGCACCATTTTTATTTACATGTCTACACACACCAGTTAAGCTAAGAAGAATGTGTGTGTGCATGAGCTTGTGAAGGATTCAGAAATTCTCATACCAACACAGAGAGTCAAGCACAGACCAGAATTATTGACAACACTTCTGCTGAAACCTGAGAACACCCAAAGTACATTCTGAGGGAAATAATATTAATCACAGCAGCCAACATGATTTTTAATAAAACAATAACGGGGATAACAAAGAAAACTTACTTCATTATTTGCTATTTCACTTGGTGTTGGCCAGTTTGTGATATCACCGAAGTCACCAGTCTGCAAAGACAATACACAGGTTATACTACTTCTTCAATTTATTCCTATTTAACACATGGAAGATGTCTGTCATAACTCAGATGGCAAGACTACACCTTTGAACAAAATTGCCAGAAACAGCAATTCTTAAAAAATTGAGAAATACAGCAGAAAACAAGCAGCTTTTTAAAACAGAGTATGTTCAACTGTAGAAACAACCAATCATTGCAGTTACATTCAGATCACAGTACAACACATCTTACCTATCTTGTACTAACAACTGTCTAACAAATGCCTTCATTAAGAATGTATTAAGTGGGCATGGCCAAATACAGATGCCCAGCAAGCAAAGCTTTCTTCATTCTATTATTAAAACAAACTAACAGAGATTAAGACTTAAGTACACAGAAAACAATGTTCAGATTAAATGTTGTCTTATACACACCTCCCTACACAATTTAAAGGCATCTACCACTTTACAAGCTTTTTAGCTTTTGGAAGACCTTTGAACACTGTGTTTTCACAGTCTAAGAAAGCGTAACTGTATTTTTTCTTATTTTTTCAGTAGAAGGGTTCAATGTCTCCCGTTACAATGAATTTGTAACAGACCATAAAGCATAATACACAGATAGGATTTCTGATACCAACCTATCATCTCTTGTGCTCAAGTGGTGTTGTTTCACTGAAGGCACTTCCATTTCATATAATCCCATCACTTTTTTTTCTAAAACAAGAGTGCCTTTCTGTATCCCCTTGAATATGTACCACTTCAGCTTTCCTTCTAATTTTAAATTTCCTGTCCTTTTCTGACTTTACTCTGTCTTCAAAATTAACCAAGGCAGAACATAACACTTATGGTTGTAACTTCAAAACACCTTGCCTTTTTTTTTTTTTTTTTTTTTAAGTAATAACAGCCATTTATCACAGTGAATATTTACAACCAGAAATACTTCTCTGAAATTATTTCATTTTCCTACCATATTATCAGCAGAACTAAATGCCAGTTAAGATAAACAGGTTAGATTAACTGCAACTTCTAAAACAACCAGTCCAATAACTCAAAGCTAAACGTTCTTCTGCCAAATACACACCTTGCTGTATTTCCTTGTCCTGGGTTTTGCTGCCTTTATAACTTTCGTGGAATTTTCTAGTTCTGAAAAGGAAGAAAAATATTTTCAGGTGAAGAATTAGGTTGCACTTAAAAGCATACAGCATACCTTAACAGCTTGCAAATACCTGGTATGCTAAACGAACTTTTATTTTTTTTCTTGGTGGTTTTGGTATTGAAGCCAATGATCATTCATGAACATAATTATTGCAAGAATATTTCCATAAAATAGTACATGACATTGAAAAACTCACACTCAGAAGTGTAACTAATCCTGAAAAACACGTGTATAGAATATAGTGTAGCACAGTATTTAAGCATTTCTTGAACTATAATGCCAAGATTGTCTCAAAACACTGTTATTTTAACCTAAGTATTAGCAAAGAAAGTGATGCCCAAAACATAAAAAAATACCCTATTAGAGGGTAAATTTAGAACATGATTCATTTATGAAATCTACCATTATGTGAGCATGAAAAAATCTAGAAGCAATTACGTATTGACGAATTCTTAGCAATTTCCATTTATTAGCAAACAGGCAAATGCTAAAGAATTTAGCCATATTGCTCATAATCAAGTCAAAGGAATGGAAAACATTAAAAGGAAAAATGGTAAAAAAAAAAAAAAAAAAAAAAAAAAAAAAAAGACTATAAAAATACATTAAAGATAATACATTTTAATGCTTAGATTCCACAAGCTACGAGAACTGTTTACAACAAAATACAAGCAATTGCAAGAAAGTTTATACTTGCACATTTTCAGAACCTTCCTGAGCCAAGACCTAAACTTCATAATAGTGATTCTCCTCCTGAACAGAGCTGCCTTTAATTCAACCTGTAGTATCCATAAGGATTTAACTTAATGCTTGCTAAGAACTCTCTCACACACATATCAACACTACTGGGCCTAATTAGCTAGGACCAGTGAGTTACATTTGCAAAAAAAAAGTCTAAATGCACTATATCCTTTAATGCACGTGCAATTTTCCATTCTGTATGCAAATCCAGTTTTCTTATTTTTCTACCCATTTAATTATGTTCCAACTTTTGCTGGGAATTCAGGGAAAAAATGGTAACTTTTCTCAAGTAACTTTTCTTGGGAGATTAATTCAGACAGATGAAACCACCGTTCAGTTTCTCCCACGACAGTAAGAACAGAACTAGGCACATTTTCCAATAGAGAAGTGGTTACATCCTTTCCTTGAAAAGTCTTATTCAGTCTTTTACCAAAAGCCAAGCTTGTAACACTGAGCATGACTGAAATCGCTAGGGGATTATTATTTCATAGGAAGATAACATCACCTCCTTAACCCTTATCTCTCTCGCATCCAGCGACTTCACTCATCTTCCTTATCGCAGCTTCACACTGGGAACCCCACCCTCATGCCCCACAGTGACTCTGAAAACTCGCTCAGTCCTCTTCCTGGAATATGCCGTGAGTCCTATAAACACAAGTTCACGTCTGCTCCATGCGGCACTCTCAACTCTGTTACTACAGCTAGGTACAACTCACCTGAATCCAGCGTATCGCAGCACCCTGATCAATGGGAGAGTTTTGCCCCATTTGTCACTGGCAGTTTCCCCACACCAAATGGACCCCTAAAGATTTGCTTTTTAAAACAGAGACAAAACAATTCCCCCAAATGCTTCTTGCTTGTTTTCCAATCTCAACTGACTTTAGATGGAGAGCTTCCAGTTTTCTGGACACACAGTGACTGTATCATCCTAACTCTAACTTATCACTCACTAGTAAACTAAGTGCCACTATAAAATAAGGCAAAACAGCTGTAGTCATGGAGCATCATGGAAATTTCTCTCTCTACTGTTCGATTACCTTCCTGAAGCTCTTTTTCCATCTCACAGCAGTTTTACTTAAATTGCTACTGAAGGACTGCTCTGCCAGAACTTCTACTCCGTGTGTCACGAGGGTGTAGCAAGGAATTAAAAAAGACAACTCAACATCAATGCGCTATCTTAGTCAGGAGATATTATTCCAGACAGCAGCAGAGGCTATCTGAACCAAGCAGAATGAGACCCAACTTGTTTTTCAATAATCTCTCTTATCTAAGTCAAGGATGTAGTAACCTAAGACTTACAAGATGCATTTGCACGCTCAGTGAAAAGAAAATTACTATGAAGCAACAACACCGTCAGGCTGACAGTGCCCTTTCCGAGCGCTGATCCCGCCACACGCCAGACTTCCCTAACAAGCAGCTCCTCAAAGTTTCTGGCCTTCCGTAAGAGTCATGTTCAAATCCAAGATTAACTGACCTTTCCTGACTGGCTTTCTGGCGCTTGTCACGTGGGAGTTGGATTTTAGTGCGAAGTACGAAAGGGGAGATAAGGGGTCAGAGGGAAGAAGGGTGAGAGTAAAAGAATAAAACACCACATCATTTAAAGGTTTCCTCCCTGATCTAGTTTGTTATGACAGAGACTACAGCCACTGTGCAGGCAAACCTTACTCTAGAGTGCACTTAAATAAAAGCTCCATGCCTAACATTAGCCCGGCCTTCGGTTTCAGCATCACATAGCAGTGCTGAATAGCAGAAACAGGATCTTCAGCTTATTGCCACAGCACAGTCCAACAAGCCCCTGTAAATAAACTATTTCACTTGCTGTTAGCTGCAGCCTAACTGTATTTAAATGGTTTATTCGGTCATAGGAGACAAGGTAACTAGCTCAGGAAGAGCAAGCTGTGCTGATGAAAGGATTCAGCTGTCTTCAACTACTTCACTTGTTGGGTTTTAGCTGAACTTTGAAGGGGTGAGGGAAAAGAAAAGAAAACAAAACAAAAAATCAAGGATGAGCAAGTTTAATTGCTTGTGATCACCCTTCAATCACTGAACTCCAGTGAAGATGCCATAATCACCTTTCAAAGCCATTTTCTCATAGTGGTTCTTCCAAGTCTCTTAACACACCACACCCTAACACAAGATATTTTCTGCAAAAAGACATGGATATGCAAACATGCCAACCGCAGTATTTCAGTTATTATGCAGCTATTAAAAATGAAAGATGAATCTAGGAACCACCAAAAAGGCAGCAATCCTCAAGCAGCAGAAACGGGAAGGTGGGACTGAATGCTGTGCAGAGATGGAGAAGCAAAGTTTGCACATAAAGATGCATCACAAAAGTCCTGCCAAGCACATGACAAATTACTTTTTCAGTAATACTGCTTCAGAGTACTCCATTCAATACTTCATTTCAAAACGGATGTTTTCAAGTTCTGGAAATAACCAGAATAGTCAGAATAGTCAGAATATTTTTTTTTTTCTGATGGGAGAACAGGGAAGATACTGCCAACTTTTTCTGAAAGTGATGCCTCCTATAATAAAAGGTACAACACACCCCACTTTTGATACAAACGTGTTTTATGATTTCTAGACAACTTTCAAGTGTTACTTTTACTTAGCACGTGCATTCTCCTCAGCAAAGGAACACCCTATCATAAACACCAGAAAACCTTCAGGAGGCGGGTGAGGTGGTGCAATCAAGAAGCAGAATAGCTCTTCAAAATTTGAGTGGAACTTGTTTGTTGAAGTTGTAGAACATTTTCCACCCAGTTGTATTCTGGTTTATAGACAAGGTAGCTACGCTTCAATCTGTTACTTTAACAAACAAATATAACAGTCTTGCAAATATGACAACACAATCCCTTGGACTACAGGACAGTTTAAATCTAGAGCATGGACTTATGAGAAATAAAAAAAAAAAAAGCAACCTATGCTAACATCCTTTCCTACAATAGTTGACTTCTTTGCACAATTTGAACAACTAACCAAGGTAGTGAACTATTTCAGCAGCAGGCTTCCACATGTTTATAATAAGAAACTTTTCCAATGGAACAAGCACTGAACAATCAATAGGAAAAAAAAAGTCCCCAACACATGACTGATTAATCATTACACTCTTTATTTTTCTTGTGCTTTGCTTCTAATCCTATTTTGTTCTTAGCTTCTTCATAGAAAGCTGCAACCTGTGGCTCAATTTCTACAAAAGGTTTTGTGGTCAAAAAGGAGCACGTGCTAGAGCACAGCAAGCCAGGGTCACGTCTGGGACTCTAGGCAGCAAGATGTGTTTCTCTCTCCTAACAGATTTCCAGTTCAGAAACCAGAAAATCTTCCATACAAACTTCCATATTCTGTTTTCTGTACACTGCTATAGGTCTATAAAAACAGCCCATTTGGAAAGAGAACGCCTTTAATCCCTTCAGGCTTGGGACAGCAGTCAAAGTTGTGCCTTTTTACAATTTTTAAAATAATAAAAAAGTTACTAAACAAACACACAGGGAATTCCTGACAACTACCGATGTGCCTGCATTAGATACACCAAAAATTTGATAACCAGATCATTTACCAATTTACCAATCATTTACCAATTTACTAATCAAAATTTTAAACTCGTTATTCCTAATAATACAGTACACCTCCACTAAACTGTGCTTTTACAACCCATTTATTAATAGAGTGAAGCAAATCCAGTTACTCAACAGCACCACACTGAACTTCTGGAACCAAAATCCCAGCCAGACGAAGGGTGCTCTCTGATGTCCCGAAATCAGCGCAGTGAGGAAGGCCAAACTGAGCACAATGTAAGAGACTGGAACATGCGGCTACTTTGGCTGCATCAGAGCACACTGGGAACCACAGCTACTTTCACTGCTTAAAACCACAGGTATGTATTTTGCTTCATGAAATACTTTCATAAGTTTCACGACCCATTTTTGAATAATTGTCTAATGCCTCATTAGAGGCTAACATCAGCTACACAAATCACATGAAGGCTAAAGAACTTGTCCTTTGGGGTCCTGCTTGCAAAGGGCGCCCTTGAAAGGGTGGCATTTCATCAAAGAGGTGGGAGAACTTTTGAGTGAAATTATTTCACCAACTCCATGCCGGACACGCATGAAGGAAAGGTAACTGACTTCTGCCAAAGGCCAGCTCTGAG
Organism: Aythya fuligula; assembly: GCF_009819795.1. NCBI lineage: Eukaryota > Metazoa > Chordata > Aves > Anseriformes > Anatidae > Aythya > Aythya fuligula. The sequence goes on from NC_045562.1 coordinate 41,150,571, forward strand.
GGCTGGCTGAGGTAAAACAAGACTCAAAGGGAAGACGAGGAAAACAGGAATAATTGTGGGTTGTTACAGGGCTTTGGTAGGGATATATTTCCCTGGCTCCATTTAAAACACAACTTATCTTGTTACCTTGTAAAAAAATGATTATCTACAAGATTACATAGGACTCCTTCCTCGCAACCATTCCTCTCTTCATTGTCAAGTTTCAACTTGAAGAAGTGAAGACTCAGAGAAATATACGAAGCTCAGCATACAGGGGAAGGTGGGGAAGGAAGGCAGGCTGCAAGGGCTGCCTTTAATCATCTGACAGCCATTGCTGAAGCTAGCTGCCTGTGTTCAAGGTCTCCAGGATAAGACAGAAGCCTATTAATTTCACTAGCAATTGCATGCTGCTACCAGACTTTCTCCATGAATTAAATGGAGACTGGTGGAAGCAGCCGTGTAATTCTGAAATTACTCTGTTTAGGAGTTTAATAAAGGGCTTATCCCAAAACACAGAACCGTGTCAACAAACTCACCATAAAAAAAAAAAAAATCAAGTATGTTTACACGAGGTGTTTGGTTTGCTGTGACGTTATCAAAACCTACTTACATAGCCGAGACGAAAAAATAAAAGGTGGCAGTAACAATGCTTGGACAGAATTCTTTCGGTGAGGAAGGACTTTAAGCTTTTACCAATACTTTTTGCTTTCAGGTGACTTTAGCAGCTGGTGTCACAAGGAAGAGGCAGCTCTGCCCTGGTACAGGTGGCTGTCGCAGCGTATCGGCAGTCTGAAGGGGACTGACTGGAAGCGACCTTCCCAGGAGCGCAGCTATCACCAAGCACACTGCGCTTGCATGTGTCAGTAAAGTTTCAACAAATTAAGCCAAGATCAACAAGTCCAACAGGATTCGGTCGCTACTTTGATGTGAGATTCTTTCCCATTTTATTACCCCCTTTATGGACAGTTTTACATTCCATCCCAGTAGTATTTCTGCTCATCTACTTATTATTTCACATGACTAATTTCCATACTACTACGCTCATAAGGGCCTAACGCGACTGATTTTGCTTTGCCAACGTGCAATTAGTTGCTTGAAAATACGTCTCCTGCTGGAGGTGGAGGCACGTGGTCATTCCTGCCCTCCAACAGCCAGGACAGATCGGCTGCTTATTCTCCCCTGAGGAACGAACATTTGGCTGAACCAAAATGTACAGCTCCATGTGTCTTTTTCACCAATGCCATTACCAGCACCTTTACAACCAACAGCCACTCCTAAATTTGCTAAATTATACACTTGCCACTGAAAAATGTATTCCAGTGCAACTGCTCAATTAGGTGTTAATTTCATAAACAGCAAGCACAACTTTTGTACACTTGAAAACTAATTAAATCTCTCTGAAAATAAGCATATAGTGTACACAGCATATAAACTCACTGCTGCTCCCTTCTTCTTTCTTCAATAATTATTTTTGTGTTTTGTCTTAAATTGGGTAGTAAACTCTGCAGAAAAAGCAGCGTCTTCAGCTGAGGCCTGAGCAGGACCACAAGGTGTTAATATAACAAAAAAAGCTTCTGGTGTATTATTATTGTTACTGCCCCAGCAACCCAAAGGAGTGACAAGCTCTCTTTCATGTATGGACAAGACTGCAAGCTGCTGCCCGGCAAGCTGGATTGTAGAAGCTACGCGTAAGTCGGTATTTATGAGCGCGTCAGTACACACAAACAAAACAGTCAAGATGATAAAGGTGACTGTACGTGTTGCCAAAAGGTTTGATCTTCGGCTAAATAAAGAACCTGTGGTCTGGAGAACCCTTTTGTCTGCTTGCATGATCTGCATACTTGAAACCATAAAAGGCCATACTTGTCTTTGTGAAGGAAGCACACGGTTAATTTAAGGATAAAAGCGACTGTCGGAACACAGGAAGGTTTGTCAGGTGCCTTCAGGAGCAAGTGCAGAGACCGAGATTCTCGGGAAACACATGCTGAAGTATGGGTTTTGAGGTTGCCGGCTTGCTTCTAGCCAAGAACAATACTCCAAGAAGCTGCTAACTTCGAGGAACGCTGCAGTGGCCTAAGCACAGAGCCCGGCAATTTCAAGTCAGGTCTGCGATCTGCCTGCTTAGTCGGTACGGAGCCTCTCAAGCAGCTTTACCTCACATGTGGCGGTGATTAAAGGCCACCAGAAAATTACACCCTGGCTACCCTCGCTCCGCATAAGCGCTTTGAATCCTCAGCGCCAGCAAAGTCCCTCCATGTGCTGCCGCGCCGAGCCTCCGCAACCCGCACCGCGTGAAAAGCGAAACCCAGCGGCGGACCCAACAGAGGGGCAGCACGGTAGAGAAAAAACACCCAGAGAAAGCACAGAACCAAAGCGCGCAAGGCGAGGGAGCCCGCAGGACCCCGCAGAGCTCCCAGGAGCCAGCCCGGCCGCACGGGGCCGCCGCTCGGCAGCTGCCCGTTGCCCGCCCCGCGGCCTGCGGCAACCGCTCGCTCCCTCCCTCCCGGCCCGGCCTGGCCCTGCCGGGCGAGCAGCAGCCGGGGCAGGCGAGCAGGGCCCCGGGGCCGCCCCGCCGCTCGCAGGGCGCCGCACCTGGGTCCCGCAGCCCGGCGGTCTCGGCCGTGTCCGTGTCCCCGCCGTCCCGCGCCGCCCTGCGCCTCGTCCACGCGTTCTCCTTGGGCGCCGGGGCTTCCACCGCCGCCGCCCGCCGCCTCTCGGCCGCCTCCGGCTCGGGCTCGGGCTGCCGCCAGTCGCCGCTCTGCTCCGCGGCCTCCCCGCGCTCGCTCTCCGCGGGGCCGGGCCGGCTCCGTGCTCCCCAGCCGCGGCGCTGGGCGGGCGCGGCGGAGACGTGCGCGGCGGCCATGCCCTGCCCGGCCCGGCTGCGGGGGGCGGCCCGCGGGGGAAGGCTGCGGGGCAGCCGCGGGGAAGCCGAGGCGGGGGAGCCGGCCCCTGCCCGCCCCTGGCCGCCGCCCGGCTCCGCCTCCGTGCTGCGATCCCCGCCCCGCGCCCTCGGCCCCGCTCCGCTCCGCTCCGCTCCGCGCACGGGGCGACCGCCCCCCGCCGCCGGCACCCGCGGGGCAGCAGCGGGCGGGCGGGCGGAGCGCTGCCGGCCCCGCCGCGGGGGGGACGCGGGAGGAAGGGGCGGGGCGCCGTGACCTCACAGCGCCCGTTGGCCCCCCCCAGCTCGGAACAACGCGGCCCGGCCCGGCCCGGCCCCGCCAGGCGCTGAGGGGGCAGAGCGCGGCCGGGGCACCGCCGCCACAAACCTCCCTCACAGCGCCACGGTCACCTCAGCACATGGCTAAAGACGCTTGTGTAAAACGTGGCGGGGAGGTTGTGAAGCAGTGGCCCTAAAAATACCCGGGGTTTGGTGTCGGCGAGCTTGATTTTCTCAAAACATGCTATTCTCTGCTTTAACGACACTGGACAGAGTTTAGACAATCCACAATAACTAAGGCTATTAAGCTAAAATACTGGTAATAAGGGAGATCCATAAACAGAAAAAAAAATGACAACTGCTTCTAAGCACTTCTTGTACAACAGGTGATGACAAATTACTCTTTCTTCCTTTTTTAATTTACACCAAGAAAAAAGGTAGCATGACTAAGATTAAAGCAAGTTTCCGGGCTCTTAGAAGCATTCTTCTCCACCACTAAGAACTGCATTGATTCAGGTGCAATAAATGCACGAGTTGAGGACACACCATCAGCATGTCACAACAACAACGTACTTGAAGCAAGGCAAGAATGCTTAATGAAGTTTTGCTCAGGAAAAAAGAAGGGCACTGCTTACACCCCCCTACACCTACGCTCCTGAAAACAGGTGTTCTCAGTCATGTTATCTGCTCAAAACACTGTCCCCATCTGTTATTCGGTGTTCTGAACTCAGAGGGTATGCAGAGGCAATGAAGAGTTGTTAGAGTGGTGTGAACGTGCAGAGGCCCTACCTAGTCAGTGGCGAGAAGGGCATTACCCATCCTGTTTTCTTTTCCTCACACCAGGGCTAGAAGAGAAGGCAGCAGGACTGTAGGCCAGCCAGGACTTTAGGAACACCCCGACACTGCAGTACAGGGATCTGAAAAGACCAGGGAAAAAGCAGGAAAGTGATTAAGAATCAACTATATGAGTAAAGGCGGCCAGTAACATGGCAGCTTGACAGGAGTTTGCAAGTACTTTTTTTGCTAACTCTGTGGTAAAAGAGGACTTGCTGTATACTTAATTGTATGTAAGTATACAAAAGTCTGTGAAGAACCTTGCAAGTTGCCTAAGACTCACCCCTACCTCTTGGTCTAGTTGTTACCATCCCTCTTGTTACTTTTTAGCACTCTAAGTCAGACTTCCTTGCCAAAACCTGGGGCAGTTTTTCCTTGAAGAGCACACTATTTCAAACATTTATTCTTTGTAAGAGAGGCTCCTTTACCCTGCACAAAACCAAGAATACCAATTTCATGCTTTAAAGGCTATGCTTTCTGTCACATAGAAGCATCCGAGCACTTCAGCAAACACTGCAAATTACAGAGTTGCATAACATTATAGCATAATATAACAGCATTTTACTCATGTAACACTTGTGCATGAGGAATTACATGCCCACGGACTGTACAAACCTTCTTTCAATACTGTATAACTTATCATTACAGCCAAGCTGACACAGAACCTGACACTTTAAGATAAAGAAACTTCCCTGCCCAACCAACTGTAATTACGATCAACATTAAAAAAAAAAAAGTGACACACGACAGAAACAATTAAAAATATACATGAAAAATATTTACTGCCTCAAAGTGTTAGCAGCTACTAAGTAAAAATATCAGTTCAAAGATCATCACTTTATAATAAAACTATCTAAAGAGTATCTATATGCATTTATATGACATGCCAGTAAGGAAAGCAGCAAGACCATTACTTCATGCAATTGTGCCTTTTTGCAATGTGAAGATGTAGTTGACTTAAGATTAACACGACACAAATGATCTATCCTCACTAAAAGAAAAGCTGAGTGGTCACAATTCAGGGGGGTATTTTTGGACATGGGAAAAACATTACAAAAAGCTCCACCTGACAATCGTTAGACACAGTCCACTCAAGACCATGATCAGCAGAGGTGCCAGGAAAGAAATGTGCAGACACTTAAAAAAAAAAAAAAAAAAAAATAACTGTGTCACTCGTTGATAACACACCAGACCTAACTTTCACTCTGCCCAGAACCTTTCAGAGGCAAAGCCCACTGCATTTTTCCTACTCATGTGTTGTCAATCTTAGTATGCAGAAGGGTTACCAGAGCCTTTGCTTTTCAGACAGAAATAACTGCAATAAAATTGATTGCATCTTGGTTGCTGGGTACAACCGGCAGGCTTCTGTTACATTGGCTGCTCCAGTTCCAGAGAGCGAGCCACAACAATTTTCTGAGGCTTTTTTTTTCTTTGTATATAAACAACACCAAGACTCAAAGATGCACATGCCAGTAACATTTACAGCTATCTGTTCAAAGCAGCCTTTCAATTCATGTGAGATATTCCCATCTGTATGGCAGACTGCTACAGATGATGAAATAAACTCCTTTTCTCCCTACAGCAACACTCCAAAAGCCTAACATAGCCTTCCTCCCACACAGATAGAATAGCCATCAACAATTCCTGCTGGACTATTCTACAATATGCTCTGAGCTTGTTGTAAGACAACACACCCTACTCTGAAATACAGCAGCAAGCAGGAAAACGTTAGACTGATTTTTTTACCCTCTGAAGTAGAGGTATAAGTAAGTATAAGTAAGCCTGGGAAATTCTAGCTCAGTGAAGCCACTGGAAAGTCTAATATTAGAATCACAACGGTATCTTAATTAGCTGATACAAGCTTAATGTAGAATAACATGAAAGCAGTATCATTGTTTATTATGTGAAGCCTTTATCTTGTACTGTAGATTAACTACTCTTCTTGTGCTACAGTGCTAGTAGGAATATAAAGGATTAGAGGATGACAATGAGAAGCATTTTGAACTCATGTTGACAAGGGAAAAAAAACACCACACAGTTGCTTTGTAGGATTTTTATTGAAAAATCATTACAACCGAAAAATGAGCAAGGTCAGTGTTACAGTAAGTTTAAGACACACAGAATGGCTACCTGCTGTGTGGATTTAGTGCAGGAACCTTATTCCAATGTTTTTCTCATGCACTTACTGAATTAAAATCACATTCTCGTTTAACATCAAAAATGGATTACTAATAATACTCTTAGGACTTATTCATAAAATCTGGTTTAAAAAGCCCATTTTCCAAAAGTTAAAACATTTACACTGCAAGACTCTTCTCTTTACAGATCAGCTAATAGCTTCCTGTGTCTGATAACTGGCAGATGTAAACCACATATGCAATTATTCCTTTTTTATTGTTATTATCAGAAATTTCTTAAACGCTTTTACTGGACTCTTATATTTGGCAACGCTACTTTAGTTACGTAGCAAAGTGTGATTTCTCACTTGTTAGAGACCAGTCCTTCACTACTTTCAAAAGACTTTCTCAGGAACAGGAGTTACATCAATATAAATCTGCTTCATTGAATGGCATGCCCTTAAGGAAAGTTAAGCCTCAGTAGTAGTATCATCAGAACACTAACCTCAGAATGTCAAGTTTTCATGAGTTGTGTAATTCCTTGTATTGTGCTCTTTGAAAATATTTACATTGGCATGTATACTTCACAGTGTAGAGAAGTTGATTCTTTAGGCTTACTCCTGGCCTTATAAAATCTCTTTTCTCTCTTCCATTTATTCAAGCCCTTTCCCTTGCCACCAGTTATCTCCCTTTCTTTCATAGCTGCAACAGAAACAGGACATAAAGCACACAGATACATTCAAACGCAACCATCCAGAGACAAAAACAATTTGGCGAACAGCAGACAGTGTAAAACACCCTTAGCTGACAACTGAGCTAAGGCTGACGACTGAGCTTGCATCAAGTTAAAACCCGTAAAACTTTGAGTTTAGTATTCAAGCATTTAATTTTAGAATTTTGAGCTTGCAAATAATTGATTTCAAACCTTCCAACAGTCAATATTTTCAATTATTTAAACACTCTAGTCACTTCATACTTGCTCCCAATATACATAAAACCAACAGTTCCTAAAGAAATGATGAAAAAAGCACTTGAAACAAGCAACATAACCTCCATTATATAATTTTTTTTTGCATTTTCAGGAAATTTGGATGCTAATTGACTTTGATTATTACAAATTGCTGCATTTCAGTTTTACCTGAACTTACTGATTTTCAAGTGAACCATGATTCATTCCCAGTTATTTGTCATGTCTGCTAGACTGAAATTCAAGACAATATATTTAAACAAACTCAGTTTTGATTGCTTCACACTATTAAAAACCATTATGGTACCCATGAATATCAACAAAGTGCTTAATTTGAAAGGTACAAAAGTCACATATCTCCAGAACTATCTGGATTTTACCATTTATTTCTGTGTATCTCCTGTCATTACTGTACTTAAATTAGTAACTGAAGTGTTTTGGCCTTCAACTTCTCTGCAAACTTGCTTCAAAAGAACAATACAGGACATAACCACAATATAAGATGCAGACAGCTACCAGATACAGCTGATGCATGATGACCTTTGATTTTACCGTAGTTTCTTGGCATTTTTCATCCCAAAAGAGGAAACAACATATTTTGGATTTTCTTAAACAAGTTTAAGATTTTCTTAAACCTAACTTTTCTTTTTTTTTTTTTTTTTTTTTTTACATCCATTAAAAATACACTGCTGAAAAGTAAGGAGCCAATGTAACTGTTTTGATAACCCTTAGTCTCGCATACATTTAAAAAATTATACAATATTATGCTGTATTTTGCATATCAGTACTGAGTGCATTTTAAAAAGGACCCCTGCTGAAATGTTTCAAGCAGGTGTTTATAGCACCATATAATCTGCTGTTGATTTAACTGTTTAGAATCAGACTATTTCTGCCACTGTTTCTGAAGAAAAATTATTACATTTTTATTCCCTTTAGCGATTTAAAAAAAAATACTAGAAAAACGTTATCATCCAACTGAACGTATGTAAAAAATGAATTACTGGATGCTCCATTTACAATTATTTCAGTTCTGTGAAACCAACCAATGAATAGCTACATGACTCTTCCAGAATGGCATGCTTTAATTCAGTGGCAGAAAAATCTAATGGATGCATTGAATGAAAATGTCTTTCTCTCACCCTGTATTCCATTTTTACAAGCTCTTTTTGCAAGATTTGATTCTGCCCCTTCCACTACAACTCATTTCCAATTCATAAAAGAGAAAATAGTGACAAACACAAGAGGCAGTGTTGGCAAAGCCATAGTAAAATGCAATAGGAATACCAAGGTGCCAAGGAAGCAAGAGGAGAACAAAACAGCTGGAACAAACTATAAATACACTAAATGCAAGACAACATTTTAGCCCTGCATCCAATTTTACATTTTATCAATACTTAAATTGGTCTATTTTTAACAAATACAGAATTAAAGTAATACATAATGCAATTAAATATGAAGTACACGAACCATTCATGCACTAACAAATTCTGCCATTGCTTTTTCACAGGTAAAGCTGGAACATGTCTGAATGGCACTTCGTTGACATGAAAGTAATACTGGTACTTTACGTGTGTTTTTTTTTGTTTTGTTTTGTTTTTATAATTGTTACCTACAACATTCAAAGTAAGTGACCATCTACTCAACATTGTAAGAGGCTTGTTTTCCAAATATGAGCTCCAGTAAGGGGAAATACAAACGAGATCCTTTTGAATACATTCTGAAGATTGTTAAACAGCATACTTCTGAAGAAAGCGGTCAAACGCATCATAAATTGCTTGCCTAGAACAAGAAGAAATAACAATTATAGATCACCTTTATAATTTGGGAAAGGGTAGATGCAAATGGCCTGTTTCCTTTTATTTTTAAAATATATGTATCATTACAATTTGAAAACACCATTAAGTAAAAAAGTGGTATTAAGTATTCTTTTCTCCTTCACTTATTTCTGGGATTTCTCATTTCAATCCAGTAATATATGTCTATTTCAAGAAGGAATGGGACTACTTTCCACCTTTCATATGAATGCAAGTGTTAATGAACTAGGAATTTTCTAGTCAAACGTGTCAGGAAGTATGTCAGACTTTTCAAACAATTGTCATAATGTAAACCAAGGCTGAAGTTTTAAATAGGCGTAAGCTAATGGTTAACATACATTGACCTGCTATGTCCATTTCTGTTGTTGCTCAGACTTCCTAAATGGGATTTACACTCTTGCTAATTCCTTATGTTTTAAAATCAATACCACAAGTATTTAACTCTTCAGAAGTAAGGAACTGCAGCTATATAACTGCATTAGACAACGGACTTCAGCAAGTTGCCACCTAGTATTATTAAAGCAAGCGTTCACACAAGTAATACTCATGTGCAATTAAGCTTATGCTCTATTTCTTGTCTTCAATTGTTTGTTCTCAAAAAATCGCATTTGCAAAAAGACAACAGCTGTGCAATACAACTTAAGTGGTTACTCCTTAAAAAACATACTTCCGGGCGTCCAGTGAACAAACTAACTCAAGGAAAGCAAGAGTGATAACAATCATTCTCTTGACATAAGCATAAGCTCAGAAGGATCTGAGGTATGCTATACCTCATCTTTACTCATAAAATAGAATGGAAACATTCTCTGAGATGCAATAATTTGTTCTCCAAATCAGTGTTTAGCAGTGTTTGCTATTTGTTGTTTTAAAGTAATTATAGACTTGCTTTTTAGAAGCAAAATGATATATCTTCAAATTACGATTTTAAGCTCTCAACTATTTTTAAAATCTCCTGTCTACCTTACCTAAAGAGTCCTTGTTTGAAGAGGTAGGCACTGACATGACCTCCATCCAGATACCTGATTTCACATCCAGGCCAGATTTCCTGAAGACTACGCACCCCAGTTCGGGGAATATATGCATCCTCCTTCGCTTGTACAACTATGATTAAACTTGGGTCGACTGGAACTATAGAAAAAAAAATCAAAATGAAATTAATCTGAGATAATAAGAAGATTGAAATAATTCAGCTGAAATTTCTGTTGGAAAGATGCTCTCAATTGCTTAAAAAGATATTTTAAACTGTAGTCAAATGATATTTTCTAATGTCTCCAGCAGTATTTATCCAATTTTTGATGCTACAGTACTTGCTAATTAGAGGCAGAGTTTCACCAATCTGATTACTAAAAGGAATAATACCAAAACGTTGACTAGAAAAATAACACCAAAATGAGGTAGAACACAGAACAGGTGTTTCTTCACAAAGAATATATGTGGTACAGTAGATAGTGACAAACTAAGCCGTTTGCAGATGGAAGGTCACAAAAAATGTAGACCTTTTCCTTCTGTATATACTCATGTGTAAAGTATACAAAACGCTAAGATAGATTCTAGCTTTCCATTCAATTTTCCATGAAATCTGAATGGTAGGTGGATTTCCCGGAGCTCTCTCCAGATAACACTTCAAGCATATCGTGGCAAGGGATGCAGTGTATCCCAGAGCATCAAGTGACCCAAGAGACAACTGGTACAAAGGACTACATCACTTTGACAAGCGCACTGAGATCAAGTATCTTCTTAAACTTCAAGAAAGGCCAATGCTTTAGCTGAGTGATACCTGGATAAGTGTCTAGGTATAAATATGTCTGTAATTAGAATGAAGTTCACATTCTTTTTTTCTGTCTACAGAAATAATATTTGAAGCTTTAGGGAAAGCACTTCACTAGTATGTGTCACAAAATATTGCTGGGTAGCAGTGATCTGGGACATTTTCCATGTCAAGAAATCTGTAGAAAGCTTTGGATATTTGTTTTATTTTTTTATCATTTACCAGTGGAGTACTGAATGCCAGAATTCAAAAATGAGGTGGCATAGGGTCTCAATATCAAGTTAGGTCTGTCAGAAACCTGTATGAAGTCAAAGTATGTTCTGGGACACGTTAAAGAGTCCTTAGTGGATATGTGCAGAGTTGAACCATTTTATGAATGGACATTTTTCAAAAGCAATTCCAAACCCTCACCTCAGCAAAAGTACTTCAATCAGCTCTAGGAAGAAATCATAGAATCATAGAATATCCTGAGTTGGAAGGGACCCTTAAGGATCATCAAGTCCAAATCACTTGTTCTAACTGTCTGCTTGCAAGCAATGCAAAGGGGTGCCAAGATGTTCTAGATGCCAACAAACCCAGCTTCATCAGATTTAAGGCTTGCTGGGCTACAGCTCCCTCTATATGCTGTGCTTGTCTTGGGAAGCATTACACTCACCAGACTGTACCATCCCAGGACATCAGTGTATCTGTCTTTACTGGTTACATTTGTCTTAAAGTATCGTTCGATCTTCATTCTAAACTATGTAGCCTACTTTCTATGTGAAGTCAGTAATAGATTTCTAACCAATTAGATTTACTTGAATCTGCTTGAAAAACCTTATTAGCAGGACAAAACAGATTAATTAGAGCTAGATATTCATTATATCAAAGACATTTTGTTCTTTTAAATAATATGAATGTGCACTAACTCGTATCTAAAAATAGCCATGGCAAGGCACAGAAAAAATGAGCAAAGATATAGAAAGGCAAATTTTGAATTAATTCTAACATCGGTTGACCACTAAGAAATAAACAAAACCAATTAGGAAGTGGAGTGGTAAATAGATGCTGCTGAACAATACTCAGGGCATTTTCATATTTCACCTAAGGTCCCAGCAGGTTTACACAACGGAATGATGAAAAGAATACCTTTCCTTCCATAGTATTCTATTTCAATTTTCCAAACTCCGCATTAAAATAAACAAATACATACCTGAAAAGTTAGCTACATGGGTACATTCATCCATTACTCCTTTCATGAACCTTAAGGATTCTCTCTGTAAAGTCTCACTCCTTCTTCTATTATTTATCCTCTGTCCATGTTGGCTGTTTAAGTTTTTATTGCTGTTGCTACTGGTTGAAAACGTTTGATTCATGCATTGCATTTTAGGAGCATCTTGTATTAAGAGTCTTTCTGATGAGGCACTTAGAGTACTTTTATTTGTGGTAAAGCTGTGGACAGCTTCTTTAGATACAGACTTGTTTGAAGAATCAAGGTTGAATATTCTGGAAGTCACATCTATGTCTTCCAGTCTGTCCACACTGTCAGGGAAGTTTTTAACAAAGTCTTGTCCCATCTTGAAAGAATCTGTCTAAACAAAGACAACAAGTCTTTTATTAAGGGTCCTTTATATCAGCTGGTTAATCTTACACTTCAGATCAACTCCACATCCAATAAAAAGAAGACAAAGACTGCTCGCAGTACTTGTTATTTTCAGTTTGCACATGTCACTCAGTATATTAAATCCCAATCACCATAACATTTTGATATTTTAATTCTATACTTCTGTCAGCTTAAGAATTGCAGTAAGTACTTATCCACGATAGTGTATGATGCAAATGTTTGTCTATTTTTAGTTCTGTATTAAACTCTGAATTCGTGACTGCAATTTAGTCAGCTTAAATTTCTGGGATAATAAATCAAAAACTATGCATTTCTCAGACTCGTTCCTCTCAAAACAGCAGTAGTGCCTTTTTGAAAAAGTGTTCAAAAATTTCTTCAAACATTCTTTAAAACATTTCACTGGTCAGAAGAAAAATAATTCGACCAGGTCTAATGTTTGGTTTAGGACTGAAAAAAAATCTACTCCCTCCAAGAAATAGGATGACAAAAGCTGAACATCTTGAAATGTTTCTTCTTTTCATCCTGTCTGCTCCATCAGTACTCCCAGAACATGTATAATGTAAAAATGGCAAGTGCCTAAATAGCTGTTGCCTCCCTAGCCCCCCTTCTCCTGTGTTAATATACTTGAAAAAGAACTGACACCCAACAAAGAATCTTAGAAAAAGGTTATTTATAAGAATTTGTTAGAGAACTGTTGAAACAAAAATATTCTCAAAAAGTTCTCTCTCACTGTCCCAGTTCTCTTCTACATTAGAAATTCCTTTTGAGAAGTTTTTTTCAACCCTAGTCAAAAATGTCAAGAAAGCAAAACATCACAGCTGGAAACAGAAATAATGAGACCTAGCACTTTAAACAAAGTAGAAAAGTAACTTAATGTTGCTACATTTAAAAAAATATATTATACAATATTGAATATTTGAAAGCAATTGCTTGGAAGTTTTAGATATTTACACTTCCAGCTACAAGTTTTCTAGACTACAAAGCCATTAACTGGGAAGAATTAACTATGATTCCCATGTTTTGACTGAATCCATTTTATGTTGCAGAATACATGAACTGTGATCACAAACAAAAATTTGCAGCAAGGGCTATACTTAACACATATTCTTCAACCAAAATGTTAATTTCTCTTTTTTGCAGAAGGATTTCTTTCAAAGACTAAACCTATCAAAAGCATACGGAAACAACAGGCAGACATGTTTTTACCTAACAATTGGCTACCTTTACTTTAAATAGATAATAAATAAAAGTTATTTGTTATATTTAAAAATGTAAACATTAGTAGATAGCAAAAATAAACTGTACTTACTCCACAGTATTCAAGCATTTGAATGATTTCTTCTTCATATACAGTTTGCGTAAAATACTGTTTCTCCAGCTCTCTCCAGTTCACTGCCTTGCTCAACACACCCTGAAATGAGAAACACAAGTATCTGTTACACAAGTAAAAGCCAGAAACCATTCTAAAATAATGCAGAGAAGATTGATTTGTTCCTGTCTGTAATTCGTTTTTTCCAGTTGTACCCTTAGAATTACTGGAATTGATTAAGCCACATATTATAACATATAACATTGAAACCCACTTCCCTTTAATTTTTTTTATTTTTTTTTAATGCACATCTGGACTGGACTAAGCCAATGATGAGTGTCAAAGTGGGTCTATTCATTCACCTAACCCAGCAGTAGTTAAAACAGGTACTGCTAATGGTAGTTGCAGCACTATCACCCCACTATTTAAGCCAGGCTTTGACAAGAAAAACTCAATTTTCATGGTTTCCTTTCTAACCTTCCCACCTTCAAACACCTTCAGAGCAGGACTCCAAACACTGTGTCCCAAACCAGCCCCTGCCTCCAATTTCATACGTGACCGACTGAAGCAGCTCAAAGCTACCTTCCCTATCACATACTCTGCATCCTGAACAGGAAGGGCAGATTTTGCCACTAAATAAGGGCCAAAGGGTAATGAAATGCCTACCTGAAAAGGTGAACATATCCAACCCAAACCTTACATTTCTGATTACATTCTAGTATATTAGTAAAAATATAGGATAATTACCGTAGTAAAGACTGCAGAAGCTGTTGACCAGGAAAGACATGGAATCAATGGCAGTGGTTTAGGCCAGTTCGTCACGGCCAGTGAAGCCATCTATAATCAAATGCAGTTATTAAGTATTTTAATATTGAATTCACAATAAAGGAATTCTAAGAATTCTCGCCTTTATTTGTTTATACAGTATTAAATACGCAGTGCCAAAGCTGTTAAAGACTGTAGTAATTGGATATACTTTCACCTCTTTAAAATTCAGAAGAAAGATAGCGTCTGCTCTTCAATGATTTCCCTAACAATAAATATTGTTCTGGATAGAATTAATTTCACAGCTGAACAGAATATTTGTTCTGACCCTTTAGTTATTTCAAACCATGAAAAACTTCCATATAGCTCTTTCACCAGGCTCTTGCAAGCTTATTTCAAGGCAAAATGAACATAATCTATGAGAACTATTTACACTTCTACACTTCTGAATCTGTACAGTGGAAACAAAATGTGGAAGAGAAGTAATTCAGGATATTAAGTGGACTGTTTTTCTGTCCTTTAACATCTAAATTACTGTTTTTACATCAGTTCTCAAGACATATTCTGGTAAATATTCTATTTATACCAGAAATATTCGAGCAAAGAAGCTCAACATACAGCAATGGCAAGCAAATACTTCCTTATACAGCATGCCAGATTGTATTTTATTGCCTAAACAGAACAGTGTAAAATCCCTAGTACAAAATACCCTATGTCTGTCCTAGACACTCTTAATAGACTTACATAAGTGAAATATAATTCTGATTATTTTTTATTAATAAAAAGTGACAAAAGCACCACATATCTATATTCTAATAGTCAGAAAGGCAGACTTCTTTGTTCTTAGTTCCAGTTCTCTCCATCCTTAGAACTGAATTAACGCTACCTCCTTCCTGTTCTAAATCACATTCTAAATATTTGCGACATCAAAAACTATTTATTTCCATGGTTTTATATTTAAATCAGGACTAGCCAAAAATGTATCTTTCTGGACTAAAAAAAAATATTCCAAAGGAATTTCCAAATGCACTTTCTCTGATCTTGCCTCTTTCTATACCCACGCTGTACATATTGGTATGGGATATAGCACCCTGTTATTCCCACAGAGTTCACGCAGCATTAAAAGTGGCCTGCAGTTAGTGGTGCACAGACCAGTTTAAGAGATATTATTCAACTTATTTATAAGACAGAGAAGACATGTTTAACACAAAAGTTGTCTCATCAGGGCAATACCTATGTGAATGTAAGGTGCTTTATACACTTATGCTATTTATAATCATAAAATTGTGCTTTTGAGGGAAAACATTTTTCTTTCAGGAGACACAGCCATTACCAGTGTTATCTACTTAGCTCCTAACAAGAAACAAACAAACTAAAAAGGATCAGCAAAACAGGTATGTTGTTTGAATAGCTTTTTTATACATTTATAACAGATCAACAATTATCTGTAGAGACACAAGCACTAATATTTTGACTGCATATTAGGATTTCAAGCATCTTTCTAACAATACACTGCTGTTTTAGTTTTAATATGCACAATCACACACAAAATGTTATCCACCGCACTCCACATATCTTCTGTAATCAATACCAATGACCAGGAAAAAGGATGAGTTGAGAACAACAGAACTGACAGAGGTGAGAGAAAGTCACCTCAATTATGATATGCCTACAGAGAGAATGCATTTCACTCAGTGCATTCAAACACAGAACTTTAGGCAAGAATGGAGGAAAGGAAGGAGAACTAGCAATTGATCAGTACAGATCTTCTTTCATAAAACATTTCTTCCCATTGGGGAAATAAATATAATTATGTGAGAAGCTTATATTGATATTAAGTCTATGAGGAGATGGCTGACAAAAGGCTTTATGAGTTGTCAGCACTTATTAAGGATTATAGTAATTCATTATTACAGAACATGAGAATTGCCAACAATTTTTCCTTGTGACTCCAAATGTTTAAAGTATTTCAGAGAGGAACACTATAAAAAAAAATTATTTGTGTATGCTAAATGATCAGATGAGAAATTAAAAAAAAAAAATACTAAACAGGAAATATAAAAGCTTACATGTCCTCCCATGGATATTCCAGTCATCCCTAGCGGTCCATAGCCTTCTCTCTCTAGCCAGTGCAAAAGAGCTGCAGATTCTAGAACAAGAGCTCCTCCCATCACAAACAGGTCCGAGACATTTTTTAAACATGACCGTCTTTTCTCCCCAGAAAAGGAAAATACAGGATTTATTCTAAGATTAGATTTTTACAGTTCTCAATCATTCTATGCATACTTGTATACAAAGCCTGATCATACTCCCAGAGAATTTTGGAGCTTTACTCCTCTTGATTCAACAGGAGAAGTAAGTCTAGATTCTCTGGCACTTTTTCCTAATGCAGATCTAAATGAGGACTAGGAAGACCCCTTCTAAGATTCTAATGTAATATTAATATTACTGACCACCTAGTCTTCTAGAAACAGCTATTACCAACATTAGTTGTAGTGATCTGCACTGTAAAGTTATAATGGCTCTTTTTAAAACAGAATTGGTGATACAATCCTAGACATACGCTATCTTACTTGCAGAAAACAATCCTTTTTCTTTTCTCTTATTTACCTGTTTCATATCACTGAAAAATTGCACACAACATTTGAAGAGCAATCAGTATGCCAGCTTTGGAAGAACTCATCAGTGTCACTTAAGACTGAAACTGTAAAGTGGGAAGTGTCACGGTACTGAGATATTCATGTAGTGTACTCTAAAGCATTGAAACAGAGGAAACAAAAAAGGAGAAAGCTGTTCAGCTGAACCATCAGAGGGACTCTCAAAAAGTGAAAAATAATTGTACTTTACAGAGCAATTAACACACCTTAATTTGGGAAGGGGGACTGTGTATTTTCAGTATGATACAGGTTATAAAAGGCTATTGGCCTCTTTGGCCAGCATACAATCACATTTAAGATACTTTGAAGCAAAAGGACAATGCTTGCTGTGCTAGTCAAGGGAGAAAAAAAATGAGATGCTGCAGACCGCCATTATAAGCTAACGTAATTCTTTCTACAGCTTTACTATGAGAGATTCCTCAGCCATATATATACATATATATAGCTATATAATAGCTGCTATGTTTATTAAGCACTGTTACTACTGTATTAACTAAAAAACTGCTCCTGGTATGTAACCTTGTATCGAAGATTGACAATTACTGCTTGGGATATTAGACTGAGCACTTGCCTTTCAGAGAATCCTTGTCTACATCATTCATATACTAAGCTGTCAAGCTAGACAACAGAAAAAGGAGTTAGAAATATCCTCACCAAATTATTTATTTTTCCGTATCAGTTACTCAGTAACAGAGAAAAAAAAATCCAACCTATTCCAGTATACAGCCTCTCCTTTCACTTTCCTATAATCTTATAGTTCTGAACACGATAATCAAAGCATATCCATAAATGGTCTTCCTATTTAAAAAGCATTTTTACAACAATCAGCTGGCAATTTTTTATCACTTTTTTTTTTAATGGTTATATCAAAATAAATACAATTTTACATCTGCTTTGAAAATAAGCTTAGAAACTATTTTTGCTTATAAAATTTTCTCAATACTGAATACTGCATTGTTTCCACAGACTAACAAATAAGCAACATCAAATTTACATCTGACTGTGGTCCTTTTGAAGTATCCTGGAAAAGGAAAAACTTCACTACTAAAATAGGGAAATACACCATATGGACAAAGATAATTCATAGTTGACTGAAACAATTGCAGCGTTTATACACACACAGTTGCCAATCAAGAAAATAAACCGGTTCTTGCTTGCACTCACTCATCTCATTCTTATACTGCAATTCCATCTTGTGCAGACTTTCCCGATCACTGTGATCTCTTAACAAAAACAGTAACGAAGTAGCCCAGCAAAGGGTTAACAATTTCACATTAACAGCATGTTTGAAATTTCACTTTCTTAATAAGCTATCAGAGTTCACACTACTTTCAGGGATGGGGAAGTGCTATTTTGAAAAGACTGTATCCATGAATGCGCCAGTAATACTTACAATTGATCCTTAGGTTTTCTACAGCCATGTAGAAGACTCAAGTTAAAGAAAATAAAAATTGTCTATGTAAAAAACGGCAAGTAAAATAAAAATTAAAAAACAAAATCACACACATAAGTAGCACATTGATTAATTCAAATTTGGAACTTACATTCCAAATGTTTAACTGGAACTAAATCACGTTAAATGCTTGCTGATGTAATTTATAACATTAGATTTTAATTTTGTCAGGTATATAAGTATGAGAAAAGCATAACCTGATATTCTACTTAATAAAATGAGGTAACATTGTTACAGAAGTTACTGATGAGTTGATGACTCAATTTTGTTGTTTGTTTGTTCGTTTTTAAATCAAGTCCTAAATAGCAAGAGTAGGTTTTTCAAAAGCACCTGAGGTTTGCATTTGAAAAGGGAAGACAGGAGACAAAATATTCTTTTCCATCATTAATACATCCAGAAGTCACACAGTGTGATTCAGAATAAGTGCACAGTTTTCACTCGGCCTCAACTAAAGGGATCACATCAATACCTTGATGAAAATAGATTCATGTCAGAACTTTTACTCTGATGACTATGGTAAGAAGCTGCAGGAGAGATTTTCAAAAGAAAAATCAGAAGAGTATTAGTTGGTGTAGTAGCATCAGAATGTGTTCCACGTTGTATCTCATTCAATGGTCATACTTTGCTCTTTGCTTCTATCCACTGGAACTCTACTTGAAACTGATCTACAAATTAGATACTGTACCAGTATGATAAGTTTTCTACTCCCTGGAGAAACTGAGAACAGGACAAGTATCTGGCTTTCCACAAAAGGATATAATAAGGATTTTCAAGTAATAGAGAAGCCATACAGGCTTCTTTTATCATTGGACGTGCCATCAGTGTGCGTCTCCTCCAGAAGTGCTGAAGATAAGATGTAGGATAACATGTTAAGATAAAATCTGAATACTTAATTTGTCAATAATAATCAATTTTACATTTTATATACTTACATGATCTCCAGTGCCTGCTAAATGAATGCATACAGGTCTGTACTTGCTATTCCATCTTCTGGGTATTATGAACTGAAACCTATGAGAAACAAATACTTGTTACAGAAAAGAAAGTATTTATATTTACAAGTTGCTTCACAGAAATTAATCTACAAGAAAAAAAAATACACAAAACAAACAAATAGAATTAAGTATTTCAGTCATACACTCAGGCAAACTGTCATAGATATAGCAGTATCACTTTTCATAAACACATCCAACAAAGAAAGGAATTCAAAAGTAAGACAGAATAAATGCCAAACAAGAAAAGGAGCCAAGCTGACAGATCATGTTCCTAAAAGAGACCACTACCTCATCATCACAATTCAAATTTTGCAGAGTGGAAAAATGGAATTTCAGATGAAGAGCTGCCTGAACAAGTATGACTAGCTCTCCTAGGCAGCATTGCTACTTTTCTCCTAAGGGCACAACAGATGAAATTGAAGAATAAGATGAGCAATACATTTAAATAATAATAAAAAAAAAAAGCAACCAAACATGAAACTACTTTATACACCCAACATTTAATGTCTACTCAAAAATTATTTACAGTCTAACTACTTGGGGAAAAAAAAATCACTTCAAAGCCACCAATACTGTCCCCACAAGATGGAGCACTGTTACCTATAGCAGCATGACATTCATGAAGGCAAAAAAAAAAATTCACACAGTGCACAATGATCTTAAGGGAAATTTATAGAGCATTTAAAAGCTGTAACAGTAGTGCCCATCGTAACAGGTAGCATAATGTAATGTCAAACTGTAAGAAAGCACCCACAAACAAGCAATTAGTGCACTGTATTTTCAACTATAGTATTACTTAGCCCCGTACTATTAAGAGACAGTTTCTCTAACCAAAGGGAGGTGGAAGAGAACTGATATTCTGGCTATTGAACTTTTTGTGAACTACATTCTTTAGTGTAGTTCATGTTTAAGTTTATATAAAAATACCTGTCAATATTGATAAGATCAATGATGCCAGTATTAGCTTCCATTGCCAAACTTGTGTGTTCAAAAATAGCAAACTAAGACTGGAAAAACAAAAAATCCATCATGAAAATTTAGCTCAGAACTAAAAGCAAACAAAATTATGTCCTTGTGGCTTACCAGAAAAAAAAAAAAGGTACCAGCTTCTCTTGTTGCAATTAAACAAACTATTTCAGTACACAGGTAGTATTTTTGTACTGAATATAAATGGAAGGTTTGAATGATTCTTCTAAATACAATATAAAATGTTTCTTCTATATAAGCAGCTTCTCCTACATATAAAACAAACGTCTGTTGTAACCTTTATTTCCAGCATCTCATTCATTTGGAAGACAAATATATTACATAGTTTTGTGCATGACTTCTATGCTCAAAAATCAACCAACCAAAAAAATAAAATAAAATTCAGTTTCAGCCAAAGCGTTACCTGAAATGACTGTGACTAACAGCCAGGTAATCCTAACTTTTATTACCATAGCTTAAGCTTTTTCATAAAGTGTTATGCCATCCTCTTTCAGATAGTATTACATTTGAGGTTTTCCACATTATCACTACTAATTATAGAAGCTCTCTTCCAGTCATAGTTAAATACGCACATCATTACCCTAACAGTTCAATCTCTTGAAATGCTCACTTTTTTCCTGGCCTCAGAGCATAATCAATCAACCTTTATCAAATCTTGTTGCACAACACACATATATCATCGCCACTTTGGAATAAAGTCCCCTAGCAAACTACGTTATCTACACACAAATTAAATTATCACAGGAGTAAGATTTATT
This sequence comes from Aythya fuligula, assembly GCF_009819795.1. Lineage (NCBI taxonomy): Eukaryota > Metazoa > Chordata > Aves > Anseriformes > Anatidae > Aythya > Aythya fuligula. Next base: position 41,171,734 of record NC_045562.1, read on the forward strand.
TTTCACTCTGAGGTCAAAATCTATTTCAACACGTTAGCTAACAAAAACAACCCACAGAGTTTGATTTATTTTGCAGATAATTGGTGTAACAATAAATTGACTTCACAGCAAACTACATATGTATCATTTTTATTTCTCTCCAGTGCTAGCTGCAGAAAGGAAACACCAATTGGCTTCTCCTACCTTGCTACAAGAGATTCAACTGGCAGGATACCTGGGACATAATGAGCCAAAGGGGAAATAAAGTGTCCCTCAAGGATTTTACAGTCTGATTGCTCCTCGACCTACAGAGAGAATGGGATAGCAGTATATTTCATGTCAGTGTATAACTTGCTCTGAAAGCCAAACATCAGTATTAGCTCTCCAATGAGAATTATTTCTTATAGGATAAAAATGTAGTTTAAAAACAACAACAACAAAAAAGCTGGAATCTATTTCAAATATACTGATACAAGTCTATCAGCACAGTCAAATGTGTTTCACTTCTTTTTTCCCTAATGACCTATTAAAAAAAAACAGGTAATAAGCTTAAAGTGTCCCATTTTAGTAACATGTATTCCAATAACATATACTAAGTTTTGATCATTTTGTGAGCTTGAACAACTGAAGTTACTGGTTCACCAACTGAATATTGTCAGGGGTGCATTCATCGCCCTGTGACTATGCAGTCCCTAAGCCCTGCAGGTGCCAATCCCAGCAGTAAAGCATCCTGTGACAAAGTGAGACATCAGAAAAACGCAGATTCATATGACATCAAAATTCAATGCTTATAAAAGCAGCCTGGAAAACACTAAGTTTATTTCACCTTTTTATACCATCAGGCAAATAAAAGTAGGTAAACCGCACCCCTTACTTTTACATACCTTGTCAATAAAAACTGGGTAATCTTTTGAAACCAGCGTCTGGCATTTTTCCCTGTTTCCAATAATCTTTCTGAATTCAAATATTCTGTTGAACAGAAACAAGGAAAAAAGATTCAAATTTTAATCTAAATATATAAACATACATAAAAAAACATCAGAAGCTGAAGTAAGCCAAAAAGAAAATAAAAGTTATGAAGCCAACTTTGCACTTGCAAATTAGTCGGGTACCATGGCTGCAAGAACATTTATAAGGTAAGAAAATATAAGGCTCAAGGATCTTGCTAGAGCTTACACAGCTTCCAAATAGTATTTTACATCCAATACTTTGAAACTAATGTCATTTTTCAGGGGCTAAATTAAGACATAAGAACCTCCTACACAGACAAACCAGATAGATATGGACTGAATGGATAAAAGATAGGCTAGACTGCCAACATCAAAGTAGCTGCCAATGGTGCAAAGTCCAACTGCCACAAGTCACCAGCCATGTTTGGGGAAGTTCCAGAGTGACTCAAACTGGAGGGTGAGGTTGATAGCTGGAAAGTAGGGATACCATTCAAAGCCACCTGGATAAGCTGGAAGAACAAGTCAACAAACACTGTGAAGCTCACTGATATAATTGCAAAATCTTACACCTAGCCCCACACAATACAAGCTGGGAACTGCCTGGCTAGGTAGCACTCTGCAGGAAAGGGCATGGGGCTTCTGGCAGACAGCAAACTGAGTGGGAGTTTGCAGCACACCCTCTGCACTCAGCAAGGCAGCTGACAGCAGGTGAGGGGAAGAAACTGTCCTCCCCTACTCAGCCCTCATGAAACCACATCTGGAATACAGAGTCCAGTTTGGGGACCTCTGTCCTTAAAGAGATGCTGGCATAATGCAGAGACCAGCAGACAGACACTGTATAAATGGAACACACGACTTACAACAAGACTGACGGAACCAGGTATGCACTGCTTGGGGAACAGAAAGCTAAAGGGCAAATCCAGCCACTTCCTTCTGCTATTTCATTGGGCTGCAGTGTTGCAGAAGATGAATCAAGACTTGGAGGTATACAGAGAGAGGACAAGAGGCAATGGTTGTGAGTTGCAACATAAGAAAGTCCTAGTGAAACATGATTTTTTTCACAGCAGTAGCGGTTAAGCACTGGAAAACAGTGCCCCAGGAAACTGAAATGTCTGTCCCTTGAGGGACTTTCAAAGTTAACAGGATGAGGTGCAGAGCGACTTGAAACAACTATAAAGTTAGTTTTGTTCTGAATAGGTTTTGGAACTAGATGTCCTCAAGCAGCACCATACAACCTTAAATGCTCTATGCTAAGAGTAACTTCTTTGTCCTTATGGTTCTAAATACACACAAACACATTACCTGACCAACTGAAACAGCAGATTTGGATGGACAGTACAGAAGAGGGGTATAACAGGAGTGACCTGTTCAACCTTCCAAACACCAAAAAAAAGCAACTATACAAAGCAAAGAAAAGGCAGTTTACCATCATCACCACAAAAATAGCCCTACTGTACAGCCTTTGTTTTTCTTATGCAGAACAGTACACTGAGTATTTCTGAGAGAGCAAGGGTAAAGGTATAAGACATGAGTATGGAGGGTGAGCTGAATGTGAAGATGTTTTGCTTGACACCAGTTCTTAAAAAAAAAAAATTACATGTACTTATTTCCTCTGTAGTTATGAGGATACTGAGGGTTAAATCTTAACAGATGTGTTAAGGCATTCCAACTCTTGTTGATGAGTTAAGGATAAAGGATTAGGATATCAAGTCACCACATCAAGGGTGTGCTCAGCAAACCTTCAGATTACATCTAGGCAAGGCAGTCAGTGGTGTCAGTCAAACTCAGTTAACGCTTGAAGTATAAGAAACAATTTATTCTATCAATTAAAACAAATGCTAACGCTGTTTCCAGTCTGATCTGTATACTAGGGAATGGTACTCCCTCCTCCCACTAGCTGATGTGAGCGGTCAGAAGGAGCTACTGTTCTTCCTTCTTCATCCTGGTGAAGCCAAGCTGCCTGGGGGACAGCTCATCTCTCCGTCCAGGGGCAACACACAGAAAAATCCTTCCTCTTTTCAGACCAACAGGCCAGCAAGCCTGTCTCATGCATTCTCCACAGCTTTTGATTTCATGTATCCCCACCATGAAAAAGGAAGAGCTGCAGCTGTTTTGATTATCACTAGCAGCAATGTTTCTTCAATGCTCTTTGACAGTAGTGTGATTACCCTTAGAAATCACCACAGAAATTCACATCAGACATTCCCCAGTATAATAAGAGGGGATGATAGCAGAATGAAACTTAATCAAGTCCTTCAAAGTGGTCAAGCACATACAACAATCAATAGCAAAATACTGCAGTTATAAAGTAAAAGACACATTTTTGCTTACTCCAGAAGAAAATTAATGTTTTAAAAATCCAACATTTTCTATCTGCAAGAAACTGCTACTTCAGAACAACCAAGGAAAGAAATTTTGAAACAAGAAAAACAGCCCACATAATTCCACTACTATCCATAGTGAACAAAATCCTTTTTTTTTTGTTTGAAGTTTTCTTTATTAATTCTCAAATACAGAAAATTAGCTTATTAAATGGAAATTTATCATTTCCTATTTAAATAATACACGATGTGGAATTTATTCAGTCACTGAACTTGTGAACTCTTAAGATACACACATTTAATTTCCAGGTGTTAACAGTAATTTGAAAAATTTGCAAATGTTTAAAAATTAAGTGGTAACCCTACTTCTTTCTTTTTGTTTTAAAGACAGCTTAGAAGAATGAGTTTACCACTCAATGAGAGAGAGAAATTTCTAAGTATATCTTATACTTTTAAAACTGATCATTACTAAGCAATAACAGAAAACTAACTGAAGATCCTCTTTATGTTACACAGAACAATTCCTCTGTAACAATCTAGCAATTTTTTTCTTAGACAATACTTTCCAGACACACTACTTTTATATGCTGTTGTTTACTGCATTGTTTTATATAGACAAATCAAAAATGTAGTTGGATATATACACGTTCTCCCAAAAATACCTTTTTTAAGTAGAAAATCACAAACCCCTTTAAGACTTTCAGATCAAGTTCCTCAATCTGTACGGAAATACATGACTTCCTAAAGAAAACCGCAAACTTGAACTCAAAAATGAACAGGACAATACCTACAACTGGTAGTATTTCAGGGCTGTTTTTTTTTTCACTTTTAATATAAAGTACTACTCATGCTTTTTTAAAAAAAAAAAAATAAAAAATAAAAAAATCACCTTTTCAGATCCTCTGGTTTTCCCCATCCTCTGATGAAGAGTTTAGTGAGGAGAAGTTTTCTGTATAGGACATCTAATTTACTTACACCCATGAGCAGAAGCTCACATCTAGAAAAAAGAACAGGTAAAAACAAGGCAGTTAAAGTGGTTAACATAACAAGTTCATTGCTTGTGACTCTAAGCGCGTTCTTATTCTGGTATCTGTAACAATGAAAAGCCATACCATTTTATTCCAAGTTAACCTAGACATTCAGGTCAATTCAAAACAGAGTATAGCATAAAGGCAGTTAATACCAATTCTACCTTTTTTAAATTTAAAAAGAAAAAAGTGAAATGAAGGAGAAGCAATTTGTATGTCTAATATAGCCAGAAAGTTAACACATAATTTAGGTCAAGATTGCTAAAGAGGCACATGAGGTCACAGAACTACATCTTCAACCAGTCCTGAGTGTATTTTACTCTGACCAGTAGGAGCAGCACTGTCTCTGTACTGTCCATACAGCTATGCAGACAGCAAACATATAGCTATATAGACAAAAAATACTTTTTTACCAATACATAGAAAACTTATTTTTATGAACTTGCCTTCATCGGCATCTTAAGCATATATTCTAACTCTTACTCTATCCCTTCCTTTCCAGTTTCCCCCAATTCACTTCTTACGGTTTTGGAAAAAAAAAAAAAATCCCATTCCCTTTTGAGAAAACAAATCACACCATCAAAATCCTTACACCAGCATCATCACTCTCAGCAAATACACTAGCCCAAATATAAGCTAAAGCCAACAAGATCTTAGGCCAACACAGTCTTATTTTCAAAGCAATACTTACTGAAATGAACAGGGAGCCACTACTGTGCTTTTCTAATGAGGAAGTAAAAAAAAAAAAAAATCAAATCTGATTTCCTAATCAACAGGATACAGGTTATTCAATGAAAGTAAGGTCCACGATCTGTCCTATGCCTAAGAGAACAGAAGATATAATAAGCAAAGACTTGGTTAGGAAGTTACCTTCAATTATTTTCTATTTTTTCTAGATGTCTCTATACCAAAAGGCCTCAATAACTTCATAACACTCCAAAACAGTGTAACTCATGTTTTTTCATGTTAATTCCAAGTTAATTTCTTCTACCATATTTTAATATGGTCATTCTTAAAATGATCTGATCAAAATATAACAAGTTAAAACTGTTGTTAGAATAGTACACTCTTTGGACTTCTAAAAAAAAAAAAAACCAACAAACAAACAAACAATATTTAAGTATATCATTAAGAAGTATTAAAACTCAAGATACCATAAAAGGTTTAATGTTTAACATAAGTTACTATCAAAATAGAAACTACAGACAAATTAAGGTACTTGAGTGCTAGAAGAAGCATTCTAGAAAACCACATTCAGTCATTACAGGACAGAAATAGATACCCAAAACCATCAGAAAGCCTAAGAGGGGGATATTTTTTTTTTTTTAACACTGTAAAAAGTGGTAGAGCTTACTCCACCAGTCAGTCTCAAATAGCTGACACTGGAATCTTATTATGCTGATCCATATCTGCTTGGGCTAGTAGAATAAATTACTTTGGTATTGAAATATGCATGCAATGAAATATCCAAACAATATGATGTTATGCAACGTAAGCTATGCACCAACATAAACACAACCAAACAAGTGTTGATAGCTATAATATCTATCAATCCAGAGTGACACAAGCTTTTGGCATCAGAATGTAGGAGCGGAAAGATAGGGAAGAAACTTTTGCCACGGACAGACTACCAAAACCAAGTTTTTTTTATAAAGAGGTATGTGTGTATATATGTATTTTCTCCTTACCTGGAAAAAAACAAACCAAAACAAAACAAAACAAAAAAACCCTGAAAATTTGCTACCTGCAATTCAAGCTACCTTTTAAGTGTAACCAAGTAATAAAGACCTTGTCTGATCTTCGTATGAATGCTCCTTTTCACTTCATAAATATTTTCTACTATCAGAAGTCTAAATGGAGCCACCAGTACCCCATAACATGGTGTACTCTACCTGAAAAACTTTCTACACAACGTCTTCAGTTCAAACTTCTCTGGGAAAGGCTACATTAACTGCCTGCTCTCCCCAAAACGCTGAAGACCACTGTATTGCTTCTCCCTGAATCTATTGAAGCACAGCAAAACTACAATCACAAGTACTGTGGAAAACAGAACGCAATACAGTGTACTTTCAACATGGCCAGCAATAAACTGCGGTGATTCATTTGGTACTTCACCGTGAGGATCTGCACCCTGTAACCAACTTGAGGCAGGAATGGTTACACCCATTCCAGTGAAGGCCACCTCAACAGAGACCCAAGCACAAGGCAAAGGTAAACAGAATAAAACAACATTTTTATTAGTCAGTCTGGCAGCCGCATGCCATTAGCAACTATTTAATCCTAAACTTCCCACAGTTACTGCCGGATGTAGGGACAGCACTCAAGTCTTCAAACTACCGCCATATCAAAACCGAGAAATTGCAGTTCCACTTGCAGCCCAATGGTCAGAACAAAGAGCAGGTACAATGGCAGTCATTACCCCGACCTGAGCAGAAAATAAGCCAACAACCTCACCTCACAGTACAGGTGAAGGAACAGGCAAAAACTGTCCCCACGAGGGGATAGCAGAAATTGCTCTCCCATCCTTCCTGGCTGCCTGTTCTCCCACTACCTTAATACAGTCTTCCCTTGCTGACTCTGGAGACATCCATTGACCTCCCATTGCCATTGGGGCGTCTGGCAGAAGGCATTCGCCAGGCCCATCAAGGCCCCTGTGCTGCTCGGAGCAGGGGGACAGCTTGGTACCTTCCTGGTGCTAGAAGAGAGCAGCAGGTGGAGAGAGGAGCAGCAACACAGAGAGGGCTTTTTACAGGCTGGAAAAGAAATAATGAACGCTTTGCAGCCTAACAAAGCAGCCTTGCAGATCTTTATTTATTTATTTACTTCCCCCCCCCCCTTTTTTTTTTTTTTTTTTTTTTGAATTTTCTCCAAAATAAAAGGCAAATAAGAGAGGAAAGAGGATGAGCGCTTTGCCATGAGTTTGGAGGCTGGCATGATGAGCTCTATCCGCGACTCCAAAGGAATGCCAAGTTGAGTTCCTAAACAAATACATTACATATAACAGCAACATTGACTGAAATGAAAGGGCTGTCTCATTCTTTATTCTACTTCATTGATTAAATGAAGACACTTAAGTAATTCAGGATATTTCAATAAGAATGCCTCGAGATTAAACCACTACTGGAAAGACTACAGAAAACACTAGAAGAAGGATGCCAACGGTGTAAAGTATGTTGCAGGGAACTTCTCAGAAATATTACTGAAACAAAAAAGGACAACCACCCCCCTATTTGCTTGACTTACTAACAAAAGTGTAGGGCGTGTTTCAGTCACTACATGGAAAGAGAATTACAGATACTGTCAGAAACGGCAAATGTAGTTGTTGGAGGCTGCAGATTTATTACTGCGGAGCTTGAACTTGAGGAAAGAATCATCAGAGCTGGTTTCCAAATGCAAGTGGGCTTCCCCCACTTGGTGTTGCACATCAGGATCCTTCTGTAAGCCAGGCCAGCTGGAAATAATGACCTAAGGAAGATGCTTCATAGTTGCATAGGCCAAGAAACAACACCTGTGTTGAGTATCCAATGCGTACATTGTTTATACAATAAGCTTTACGTAATGTTGTGAATAGAAATAGTATGAGGTACACAGGCACATTAATAAATGATCTGCTAAAAGCCCCTTTCATTTTAAGGAAGTATCTTCCAGATAAGGCAGCAAGAAAGCCTAGTGATAAACCACAGACTAAAGTCCGTCCTCCTGGACGAATGTTTTTCCTTGCTCTCACAACCCTCATACCGCATACATGCTATAGGCTGTTGGTGTGCGCTTACTTCATAGGAACAGGCACAATAATTCATCCCAAACCCAGCACATAAAAGGTCAGCTACCGCTTTTTACACAGCCGCCTCACTCACACCGAGCTTCCTCAGCCCGCTGCTTCCACCAGTGAACACCAAGCAGCTGCCATCGGGAAGTTACTTGATGGAAGCAAGGTGTGCCTATTTTAAAAGCCTTTTTCCTGTCACACGTTACTTTATATATATCTGCCAACTGAGGTCATGCTTTATTTTTTCTCCAGTTAAAAAAAAAAAAAAAAGTTGTTTTTTTTTTTAAAAAAAACAAAAAACGCATCCATTACACCGAGGAGCCGCCAACAGGCCAGGTAAGAACCTCCCCCGGCGGAGGAGCCCAAGAATAAGCAGCGGGGCCCCCTCCCCTGGCGGCGCAGCCCCCGGGCGGGCTCCTGCAGCCGGCCCCTCGGGCCCCCCTGAGGGAGCGCAGCGGCGCGAGCCGCCCCTCAGCCGTTAACGCCTCAAGGCGCGCGACCCCCCAACCGCCACCGGCGCCCAACGGCCGCTCCCCGCGAAGGTGACTCACCCGCCGGGGCACCGCGGTGGGAGGGGAAGGCAAAGGGGGGAGGGGGCGGGGCCAGCCCCGCGCGCGCGGGCGGGCGGGCGCGCGCAGGCGCACGCTGAGCTGCGCCCGGCCGGGCACGTGACCGGCGCGGCTCGCGCCCGGCGCCGTTGGCGGCCGTTGGGGGCCTCGCGCCCGGCCGGCAGCGCCCACCCGCGGCCAGGCGGCGGTGGCTGAGGGGGGAGGCGGGTCCCGGCGGCACCGGGCGGGCATGGCGGCGGCGGCGGCAGAGGGGCAGGAGCCCCTGCTGAGAGCCGGAGAGGAGGAGGAGGAGGAGGAGGACGAGGGTCAGGAGAGCAGGTACGGGCTCTTTCCTGCCGTCCTAGCTCGGCTGCGTTGTTGTTGTTTTCTTCTGGCTTGAAGTCACGGTTCTGTGAGAGGACATCTGGGTGTTGCGGTTTAATGCGCAGTTGGTAAAGGCTTCACGCGGGGTCTGTAGTGCTCCTGTGTGCCAGTGCACAGGTTGGAGCGCTCAAGTTCTCTCTAGGTAAAGTTCTCTTCGGGTAGCGCTTTCAAGCACAGCGGTGCCTGACAGCAGTTCTGTTTGGCTTTACGTTCTGTCAGTGTAGTGTTTGTCAGAGAAAAATGTGTTTGCTTCTAAAATCATGTTTTTTTCAGTGTAGGAGTCCGTTCCTGTATGAGACTGAAAAGCAGTTTATGCAGTTGTACTGCGATGTCTGTGAAACATGATTGCAGTGTCCTGAGAGAACTTGATAATGATTCTTTCTCTCTTGCCCTCAAAAAACAGGGATGTTGTGGAAACACAGGAGCATTATAAAAGCAGGTGGAGGTCCATCTGGATCATGTATCTTACTATGTTTCTCAGTAGTGTAGGTGAGTAAACGTGGAAGAATTTTGTTGTTTGTTTAATTAATATGGTCTGATTTGAAAATTATAGGGTTGTCTGGTTTTCAACTAGCTCCTTTAATGCTACTGTTCTTTATACTCATAAAAATGTGTATGTTGTGATTTATTTTTTTAAAGAGAAGATAATTTTAGTAAATCAAACAAAGTTACGTTTGATAAAATAAGTAATACTGTGTTTTGAGAATGAATGACGTTACCTAACTCTGTTTTATTGGCTTTGTAATCGTTGGGGGTAGAAAGTAGTGGCAGAGTAAGGTTATGACTCAGAACCAACAAAAAAAAGGTCATGCTTTATCACCCAAAGAAAAACTTCTAGGGAATTAAAATAGAAGTAATGCTTAGCTCTGAAGTGCTAAGATCTCTGTGGGAATGCATGTTATCTATTTCAAAATACATGTCAGGATGTGTTTTCGCTTAAGGAATTTTGTACTTCCACTGCAGAGCAAATTACTGTTTTAGTCCTAAATAGCTGCCCCTTGAAGTAAGAGTTCTGTTGATTTTTGCCTTCTAGTGATTTTATGTGCACCTAGAAATGATCATATGAATCATAGGATATTTCAGTGATTTTTTGTTGTTGTTGTTTCATTTTATGTATTAAAAATTATTTAGTACAATTATATTTGTGTGTGAAGAAATTCTTTTTACTCTGGGGACCTTGTAGTCTTTCAATTGGGAGGAAAAATTCTTTGCAGTTTGCTTGGTGCATCAGTATTCCTTTCATAAGAGTTTTTTGTTTAGCATGTATGCATCTATACAATGTCCTATTAAAAAATAGTGGCTCCTATCAGGAAGAATGATTACTCTTCACGCGAGCACATAATATGTATTTTTTTGAGGTGGCAGACTCATACATTGTCTATCATATACCTAGTAGCAGAAGAATGTGTCTGTAGTAGCTGCTTCAGTAAATGGTATTACTCATACACATGGCAAACAAAGTAACTTTGATTATGTTTTTACTGTATTGCAGGTTTCTCAATTGTAATTATGTCTGTGTGGCCGTATCTACAAAAGGTTTGTAAATGTTACCATTTTTTTAATTAATTAGAAGACAAAACTCTTGCTCAGAAATTATGTGGTATAAAACTTGGTATTTTATTGAGGAACAGGTATAATATGGGGAACTATGTGGTTATACTGAGACTTTTATTTTGCCGTCTGCTAAGACAGCTTTTACTGTTGTATAAAATCTGTCAGTTAGTTACTGAATTCATAAAAGTACAACATAACTCAGAAACGTTTGGTATTCCAATATTATTTCACTGTTCATTGATCAATAATCAATAAAATCAAAAATCAATAAAATCTCTGTGCATGCATGTGTAGTGTGAAAACACAATGCATAAGGCTTGTTTGCCTTTTGAAAAAAAGGAAGCTGAAGCTAGAAGTTTCTCTGTACGTGCTGGATTGTTGTACGCAGGCCTTCTTGATAGTCGTAAATAGGGAACCTGGCTAGTGGTTTTATTAAAATGTGTACCTGGGTAGTGGTTTTATTTTTTCTTTGTTGCTTTCTTGTCAGAAGTGACATAAAAAAAATCCCTAAAACTGTATTTTAATCTATCCTAGGATTTTACTGCCGAAATTGTACAGTTCGTAGACAATTAGCCAGGGTCTGTTGCCCCAGACAAAATACTACATGAAAGCTTCTGAGACCCAGAAGAACATATTTACATAGTGCTGCACAATGCCACAAAGATATGCTAACTTGTTCAGCTTATGTTTGACACTGCCATATACTCTCAGAAATACAGTGCAGAGTCTTAGGTATTTCAGGCACTGATTCTAAATTGGTTTTGCTGATACTATAAAAATCTGTAATATTTTACCCATACAGTTGCTTCATTTGTTTTTGCAGATTGATCCAACAGCAGATGGAAGTTTCTTGGGATGGATTATAGCTTCGTACAGCATTGGCCAAATGATTGCCTCTCCCCTGTTCGGCGTATGGTCCAATTACAGGCCAAGGAGAGAACCTCTTGTTGTTTCAACGGCAATTTCAGTAGCTGCTAATTGTCTTTATGCCTATGTCCATGTACCTCCTTCACACAACAAATACTATATGCTGACTGCACGTGCTCTTGTGGGTTTTGGAGCAGGTAACCACGGCAGAATTGACGTTTCCGAAAATTACTAAGTTTTGCATCTCATATAAGATAGTTAACATGGTGTTTTTGTACCTCATTTATCATTATGTGAATAAGCAAAGGAAAGAGTTTGTCAATACTAGTTTATTATAAAGCTGTGTAATTTTTCAGTGTATATGAATATGGGAGGGAGTGCTGGGTTTTATTTTCTTGCAAAATAAGAAAAAATAAATGTAACTGTAGAATTTAACAATATAACTTAGTATTTACAGGAACACTTTTGTTTTTTCTTTTTAAGGAAATGTGGCTGTAGTTCGGTCATATATTGCGGGTGCTACTTCCCTTACAGAAAGAACAAGTGCCATGGCCAATACCAGTGCCTGCCAAGCAATAGGCTTCATATTAGGACCAGGTAGAGCATTTCTTACTACTTCACCTCTCTAAAGTGGGCTTTCCTCTAATATTCTTTAAAATTGGGCATCAGAAGTAGGAATTCTCAGTGACCATATGTTAAATGGTCCCTGTAGCTTGCCACTGCAGGAGCAATACTCTTGTTCCAGAACCAACGCTTTCCATTTGGAAGGAAGAATAAAAAAATGTAAACCAACTGTCTGCGCATGGTCAAGAAAATCAATTGTACACTCAGAATTGAATTTCAGTTCTTTATGGGTCATGTTATTACGTGTACAGTATATTTATATGTAACCAAGAAGTATTTTGGTTAGTTGAGATCCCACTGGCATCTGAGAGTTTATTTAGAACAGATTTCTCAAGATATCAGAAGGTAGGTAAAATACTTCAGTTGTCAATTAGAACTTTGATTATCTAGTCTTACATGTTTTTTCTGTGTTGTATTTTCTTAGTGATTCTCACGATTTTCTTAATATGTCTGTTCTTAAGTTTTTCAGACATGTTTTACACTTATTGGAGAAGAAGGAGTAACATGGAAATTAATTGATCTTCAGCTGAACATGTATACAGCACCAGTTTTATTTGGAGCTCTTTTAGGAATTATTAATATTATTCTCATCTTTGCCGTGTTCAGGTAATCAAGATAGAAATAGAGCAATTCTACCTTGATTTAAGTGTTGGCAGGTAATGAATATTGCATTGCTTAGAAGGAGTACTAAGCCTGAAATCTGGAGTGCTAAAACTATAAATCTTTATTTCTTATCACTTCAGAGTTTTTGCCTTCTGTAATACAGATCTTTCTCATTATGTTGGTAAGTGAATCATAGTGAAGCTATGGCTAGAGTATAAACTAATGGAAAAGAAAGCTATTAGATTATTAACCTTGATTTTTGTATTTTTAGTGATGATAGTTTCTGCACGTTTTTTCTTTAAAGAGAACTAAGGTTAGGTTGCTTACAGGGTTCTCACTGTCATTGTCTTCCTTTTAGAAATCTTGAGGGAATTTTTGTGCTTTGCTCCACTGGTGGCAGGGAGGGGATGGGACAGAGGCACAGAGATACGTAGTATTCTCCCAACGTAGTATTTCCTTTTTTAAAGATGGTGGTGGTCACATCAGCCAAATGTAGACTACACAGGTGATACTTAAAGATGCTGGGAATAATTAGAATATAAAATTATGCCATTTAGAAGTATACTTAGTAATAGAGCAAATAAATATGTGTATTAATGATAACAGTTGTAAATTTCTAGAGAGCATCGAGTGGATGACATGGGACGGCAATGCAGTAGTATCAATTTTGAAGGAGAAGGTATCTATGTTTTATTTCAAGCTTACCAAATGACACTTTCTAAATACTTTCTTAAAGCTAAGTATCAGTGCTAACTTAAAGGTTGAACCAAATGATCATAGAGGACTTTTCCAACCTAAATAATTCTATGATTTTATTTATGAAAATGCTACACCCAGGTTAGAGGAACAAAGCCTCCATTGTCATGTGGGTATTTACACTGGTGTGTACTTTTGACCTAGCAAGAAGAATTGCAAGTGGTTTGGTTTCTGTTGTAAAGATCTTGAGAACAGGTTGCTTATTTTACCACTACTAAGGACTTGTCAGTCCTAATATTACAGTGGACCAGCAGACGGTATAACCAATTCGGAAATAATTTTCTCTCATAGTCAGAAAAATGGGAGTTTCAACAATTCCAATTTGGATTTGAAAAACATTGTCAAAACACATCTGCCTAACTGCCCACCAAACTGCATGTTAAATACTTAATAGAGTAAGGAAGTGATTAATGTCTGTAATAGGTGATAGTGTAAAAAAAGATTAGTTTACAAAGTTATTTTTTTGTTTTGTTGCAGAAAGTGGTGTTCCGGATCAGGATGCAGAAGGAAATGTTGACCATATTGCTGTGGTAGCAATGAATTTTCTTTTCTTTGTCATCTTGTTTGTGTTTGCTGTCTTTGAAACGTAAGTTTGTCTATTTTTGCTTAAAATACTTTGACATATAATGTGATTGGACAGTGTGTTCATGTAAAGGCTCTTCTGTTAAACTCATTTACTTCATTATACTCTTCATAAATAGAAGTGTTTATAAGTCCAAAACCATAAGCAATTAAATTGCTGTATACTGAAACACCGTAATGAGTTAAAGCACAGTAATAACCAAAAATACGTGGCACAGTGTGGTATGTGGAACGTTAATGTAAAAGCTTTTGAATGGACACAAACGCACATCCTCAACTTCTTAACTGTTAAAAACCAGTTGCCTAACTTGGACTACCTAATACCTTCAGAGAAAATTGTGTCTTCATCTGAATACTTGGTTCTATACTTCCTATTTTAAGGTTGTGTAGTTTCTTAGTATGATTCTCATATGCTCCAAAAGCTCCAGCAAAGCTCTTATGTCAATGATAATTAAAACAATTGTTTTGATACAGTTAATGCATTTATGTTCTTAAATATGCTATTTTACATAACTTTTATGTATAGAGGTGAGTTATTAACTCATTTTCTTTAAGAAAATAAGTGAGGAAAAAACCTTAGACCAAAGAATACTTAATTTTTGGAATTTATTAAATACTTAGAGGATATGGGATTTATTTTACAAATTTTTGAGTTCTAACTAACATTTATTTTAACAGTACATCTGTCTTAATTGCTTTAATTTTTTAGAAAATTGAGTTCCTAGTGACTGATAGGTTAATATAAATATACATTATTTTTACATTCACAGGGCCCAATTTTTTCTCCCTGTCTTTCTGTCAAAGCGTAACTCTTGCTTTGCTTCAATTCCATCATCATTTTGTGAACTATCTGGAATATATTAATGATGCTTCAGAATATGGCTGTTGTAATGCAGTTCTGAATCTGGTCTAGTGGATTTATTTTTAATAAATGATGTATGACAATATTTTTTTTTACTTTAATTTTGTCGATTTAGCATAGCTACTCCACTGACGATGGATATGTATTCCTGGACAAGGGAAAAAGCTGTTTTTTATAATGGAATAATCCTTAGTGTGATTGGCGTTGAATCAGTTACTGTTTTCATGGTGGTTAAAATGCTATCTAAAAGGTAAGCTTTTGGAGTTTATTGAAATTTTGGTACTTATATTAGCTAAGTCTGAAAAGTTTCCTAGCAAGTCCAAATCTGCATTACCTAAATCTCTTACTTGTTAACAAATTTGGGTATACTATGACAGTGAAGTATCCTGATTTTGACAGAGGCATGATGCTGTTGTTACATTTTGTTCTGGTAACATGAGTCCCTTCCTTCTCTGTGTCTCATTCTGGGGTCACAAGAAAAACTTTTGTTTGGTGTCACTGTGATTTTGCTGTCCTTGTTGCAGGTATTTTGGTTAGGCATCTTTTCAATAAACTAATGGGCTGTGTCATTAACACCTCTACAAATTATACTTTTACTAAATGATATACGTATTGGATTTTTTTTTTTTTTTTGATAGGACTGGTGAGCGTGCCATACTCCATGCAGGCTTACTGATCGTCTTAATTGGATTCTTTATCTTACTGCCTTGGGGGAAAAAACTACCAAATATCCAATGGCAAGGTAAAATTCAAGCTGTGCTAGGCTAGTCATAATGCTTTATTGAACGCTTTTAATTTTATTGTTTTCTTAGTGGCACGTATTACTTCTTTTTACAGAAATAAAGAACAGTTCTATTCCTCGAACAGTTTCCAGTGAAATGGTGATACCTTTCTGGAGTTTGCAAGCAATGCAGCTTCCATCCAACCACTCAGAGCCTGTAGGCTGCCCTGTCACACAGTCCTGGTGCCTGAATACTCCCATGATCTACCTGGCCCAGTATATCAGCTCTGACATACTAATAGGATTGGGCTATCCAGTTTGTAATGTCATGTCCTACACTTTATACTCAAAACTTCTAGGCCCAAAACCTCAGGTAAGCATGATGCCTAAACAGTTTTTGTTTGTTTCAGAAAGACAAGTGATTGACAAACACGTTTCTAGGATAATTGGTGGGAGTAATGTTTGTTTAGGGTGATTGGTGGGAATTCTTGGCTAGTCAAATTCCTGTGTAACATAAACTTTTGCTCTTTTAAAGGGTGTCTACATGGGATGGTTAACTGCCTCTGGAAGTGGAGCACGCATACTTGGACCTGTTTTTGTGAGCCAAATATACACTCACCTGGGGCCACGTTGGGCATTTAGCTTAATCTGTGGAGTAGTCATAATTTCTCTCTTAGTCTTGGAGATAGTATACAAGAGGCTTATTGCCTTTTCTGTTAGGTATGGAAGGATGCAAGAAGAGAATTGTTAAATAAATAAGGAACGACGGAGTAAAACCAACCCAGAAATTATAGCTTATTACTAGTTTTTAATGAGGAGTGCCTAACCACTGACCTTGTTGGCTGTGAGATAAGAACCTGTACTTACACAGTGACAGAGCACGTAGTTTGGCCATATCCTAATCCATGGTTATACTCGCTGCAACAGAGCTTTTGTATTCTGCTTTTCCAGCAGCAGAGGAAGGATATGAAGAAGTTGAACCAGTACAATGGCACGTTTGAAGTGTTTACATGCACCTGTGTACTGAGTGCAGCTGTGAAGGTGACAGGTTAAGTGCATCCTTTTCAGAAAGAAGTGAAACATTGTCTTGATTCTGTGAATCAGGATTAATAATTCATTTGTAACTACACGATGAGTAGAGCAGCATGCACTTTTTATGGAGACATCACTACGTAAGTGAACCTTCTGATGCTTTATTTACTAGCATGAAAGCACTGGTTCATACAAAATGTCTTTCTTTGGAACCTTGTATCAGTGTGAGGATTTCAAGTGAAGTGTGATAGAACTATAGAGGAAGGTAGGTGCCTACTTCATAGAAGTAGTTTATGTGGGATTTGGGTACTTCAGTTGGTTAAGAGTAATTGAAAATCACAGCCTCCATAACTGTTACTTGAATTACAGTAAATTGTGCAATTTTTTCCTACTGTCTACTGTTTTGTTAAATGCCTTTTTATAGCAAGAAGGCTAATGTGCACAAAGTAAATTATGCACAGCTTTTCTTAACCGTACTATAAAAGGAAATACTAAGCATGGTAGTTTATGCTTCTGTTGTCATCTGAGAACAGTGCATTCATTTCCTATATGAGCAACCACTGCTCATGCTAATTAAGTAAAAAGGAGGAAGCTAATGTCTCCTTGCATGTTAACTACTAGCTATAGAGTTTTCCTGATAATATTGTGTAAGAAATAATTTACATTTGGATCATTCAATATTTTTATTTTAAAAAATTCTTCATAATGTTGCCTAACTCTATCTGTATGAGCTGATCTGTTTCAATACTACTGGAAGATCTAAAAACCTCCAGTAACAATAAAAGCTGCTATTTAACATATCTAGTATTTGATGCTTATTGAATTAAATGTAATTTATTATTCCTATGTAACCAACTGTTAAAACACTAAGACTACTGAATTAAAAGATTATTTTTTCAGTACTGACTGAAGGCAAGTTGTTTTTTTTTCCCCCCTACTTTATTGCTCTACAATTCCAGGCTGGTAGAAGACTTTGGTTCTTTAACTCTCTTTCAAGAAAGTGAGCATTTTTTAATAATCTAGTTCATAACAAATAGTACCACAACCACTGTATTATAGTGGTGGAAACAAGCTCTAAGAGGAAGCACTTACAGCAAGCAGAAATTACTGTGGACATGTGAAACCAAAGTCTAGCAGGAGTTTTCAAAAGAGCTAGCATGGATTAGCATTTCATGTTCTCCAACTCCATTTGTACTAATGGTTAAGGCATAATAAATGTTTTATAAAGGGTTAATGATAAAACTGGACTTGGTGAATACTTGTGGAACGTAGTATCTCTAAACAGTGGTATATTCATACAGTGCTCAACCAAGAAAGCAAGGACACGATTGTGTTTTCCCCAGTCTGTTGTTTAATTTGGTGTATGGCTGTTATAAATTATCAGCCTCAAAGTCTTACAAAAGATTTGTATTGTTAAGAGGGCCTGAGGGGTTTTGATATCTGGTTAACACTAATCTAACTGCATGTAACAGTCACACTTCACAAAGTAGCTGATCCCTTTCTTAACCCTTTGTGTCACCTCACATTCTAGTATTGATGACTTAATCAACTTAGTTGGCACATGAAAACTATATATTATGCCTAGACTGCAGATAATTGATATTACAAGTTGTTAATATGCAGTGCCAGTCCCTATCTCATCAAGAATAACTTGGTACTTAAAGTCAAGGGTTTTACACTTAAAATATTTAATATGTAATCTGAAAAGGATGTGTTTACATGCATGTGTACACATGTTTATCAAACACTTCTAAGAGTTAAACTCTCACCATACTGTCATTCTACAAAAGTATGTTGATACAAGCAGAAATGTCAGCACAGGTGAAGTTAAATACTTTCAGTTTCTCTTAATGCTCCTCAGTTTGTTATATATCTCTAATAGCATGGTCCTTAATGCATAAGGTAAAAGTATCTGAAGTTAAAATTCCTATAAAGTAACAAATTGAGTGGTAACTACAGCATGTGCAATTTGCTTTCCTATCAACATATTTCAGTGATCTCTACTGCAGAGGTAAAACATTAAATCACTGTGCAAATTTTTAAAAGTTCTACCTGTTAGAAGATACTTTGTGCAACAGTTTTATACTTTCTTGCCCCAAGCTTCACACATCCCTAAAATCCCAACCGATGATGCTCTTAAATTATTACATCAGTTTCTGGTAGAGTTGAACTTACTACTTACAGGAAAAGGCTCTCAGTGACACTGAATACCAAACAAATAGATCTAGACAATTACCACTGCATTTATTTTTTTTTTTTTTGGTATAAAATGCTTGTGCAGGGAAATTAAAAGCTGCTGCTACAAAAATAAAAATGGAGTTATAAAACATGTACATATTTACATATATTACTTGTAAGACATAAAAATACAAGTTATTTACAAATACAAACACTTCAACAGCACAGATGCATTTTCCTTAATCTTTAGCATTTGAGTAAGCAGTGGGGAAAGAAAAAATACAATAGATTCAGATTATTTCCAAGATGTTGAGGTCATTTAGAACTGAGTTGAGAACTCAAGGTCTTGCTTGAGCAAATTTATCCATCATTTTGCGGAAAAATACTTTGTAAGATACTTTACAAGCAATTTGCTACATAAACACAGCAACCCTTCCTTTCCTATTTTTTAACCAATTTTTGGAAGAGTTTCTGGATAAGCTGAATAAAATCAGTCACTTTAATATCAGTGAGTGATTTTATTAAGCTTTGTGCCCCAACATGTGCTTTGCTTTTATCAGTGAGGACCACCTGGATTGGTAAACATCACAAGAATAGAAGACAGACAGTGCAGCTTCTCTTTGATGTATTCTGGCAACTTATCGTTTTCTCCATACCTACAAAGGTAAATAAGAATACAAAGTTTAGATGCTTGCAATAAATTATTTTACTTAAGGACAGTATAAGTATTTAAAAACTTTATAAATTATTTTAAAGTTATTATTTATAGGTATGTTAAACATGGAAAACAGTTGTTTGATCATATATTTATTAAAACAATTTGGGAAATGTGCATTCTTACTTTTAATAATAATTTAAAAAGAACAGCAACTATGAAGTTTACCTTAGGTTAAAGAGTCTTAAACTGACAGCAGACTGAGTTATTTTTATGGCAGTAACAAGACTCACCTAGTTGTTTGGCCATCCGGAGACGTGTAAGTGATAGAAGAAACACCTGCTTGGGCTACCAGTTGGGATCCATCATTAAACTGAACCCATACTGCTCCACTGGTCAGCTAACGAGACAAGTTGCAGTGTCATTTGTGGACATGATTGCACACCTAGAATTATCCTATTAAAGCTGAAACTTGTTCCGAGTTGAAGTCACTTCGGTATCTAGGCCACTCTTTCAGTGATTATATGTATACTACTTCTTAGTAAATAGTAGTCTTACAGTTTCAAGAACCAGCATTCCTCAAGTTTCAGATGTTCAGATCTAATGTCCTTTTCATTGAGTTAAAGAATTATCTTTAATTAACCACTCAGAGAATTACTGAACATAAAACAGAAGGACCATTTTGTTCGAGTTCACACTTATATACATTTTAAAGTTTAAATATAAATTAAACTGTTCCTTTGTTAGGATAGCATGATTTCTGTATCTGGATTGCAGAGAACATTTTTTAAATCTAAATCTGGTACCACTGAAAAGGAGAGAGGAAACAGTTGTGTATCAGAAAACAGCTTTTCCTGCTGCATTGGCAGATTCAGTCACCTTGCACAGGACCCATACATTTCCATTAAAAACCACTTCACCATAGCACCTTTACTGCTACGTACTGAACAGCTAAAATTGTAACAGATTCATTTTTTTTCTTGAGGGAAATTAACATGACAGAAGGCACTCAAATAGGCAGTAGTCATCATAGGAAATTTATGACACATAAAACAGAAGTACTGAACTATTACTTGGGTTTCTTATACTTAAGTAGTTCACCATAGCATTTACCTAACATACTTATTTGGAATTTTGGTATTCATTCCTTACCTGCGAAGCCCAACCAACATTTTTCACAAAGACAGATTTTAAAAGTTGGGCTGAATTTGGGCTGCATTCTGTCTGATGAATGGAAGAGCACGTAGCTTCAGCAGCATTAGTCATGAATGTGGACTTTTCATATGACACCACCTAAAACCCAGAAACACACGGTATTAGCAGCCTTAGTATTAAAGCCAACAGATAATGTACTAACTATAGTGGTTAATTGTTATCTTTTTTTCCTTAATCTTTTCCTATACACAGAAAGATTTAGTCTATAAGCTTCATTTAACACCATTATATTGTAAAAAGCCTGCAGGATTTCATGACTTCCTCCATACTGTATTACAACAGTTTTTCCACTGATTCCCTGTATTCACAGAGGAAAGGCTTTCCCTAAGCAGACTTCCTATTTAAAAATCTATTTTTCTGTGTTTGATTAGCAGAAAACCCTATGCAGTTTCAGCATTCAATTTTCCTGAAGATAAGTTAGAAATCTGGTGAAGCTTAATATTAACTCAGCATAAAAATCAATACTAGTGCTGAAGCCTGAAGGAATTTTTGTTACTAGCTTCATTTCAGCCAAGTGAAAACTGGCAGATTCTGTATAAAGCATGTGCACTAAACAATCAAAGAACAGGGGTGCACATCAATTCAAGGAAGCGAAGCTCATACAAACTCAGTGTGCTAAGACTAATAGAATTCATTCAGCTAGGAATGCTTTATTGGGACTGTGATGCAGCAATTGAAGCTTGGCAGGTCTTCCAAACAAATTGATCAAACTGCACAAAAAGCCTTATTGGCTATATGTATATTCATATGTTTACATTTGGCCTTTTTTAAATTAACACTTGATTTCAGATCAATAGCCTCAAGTGCTCATATCTTTTGTGACTACCATTTGATATACAGACCTGAGGACACAGAGCCCTCCAAATTCAAGACAGTTCTGCGTAACACAAGTACGCAATTGTCAAGCTATGTTCCCAGGAGACGGTGTTGACAAAGTTTTGGAGGACATGGACTTTTCAGATGATCTTAATTCCAGATATCTCAGGTTAGTTAAAGTCAAAACAAACATTTCTAGCCAGCATGCTCAAACAGTTAATAAAGGCATACATCTATACAAATATAATTATATGAAAATAAAATAGCAATGTTTCATTTCCTGCTGGACAGCAGTCTCCATTTGTTCTTGTATACTTACAGGAGTACAGTTTGGAGTCTGAACTGGAGTAGAACTGGCAGCTATATTCCTATCCAGTGCCATAACTTCTTTTGAACAGTTTGCATTGTCCAACAATGAAGGCACTAGAGCCTTTGGCGATTCAGTATTGCCAGGTTTTCTGGAAAAACAATGAAACAAATGTGAAGAGGTCTTACCAAAAGGGTCTAAAGTAACAAGTGAGGAGACCTTGCTTTGTACAGTCTGTGGTTAACTGAATGAAAAGCACTTGAGAACACTAGTCATCTGCAGACTTGTTTTTACACATGGTATTTGTTAGCCTGGTTTAGTCTAAACCCACAAGTATATTTTATCTTAGTATCAAAAGAAGGGTATGCAGGTCCAAAACAGTATTTTTTATACATGCTATGAAGTTGATGATTATCTTGCTAACGACTACGAGCCTCTGCTAAACAACCCTGGCTTCTGCTAACATTAGCCGCAACAGGCTGCTTAGGAGGAATATGCAAGTGTGTAAATATGTACTAGCAAAAACACTACCTTCCAACAATTATTGGAAAAAACGGAACGCTTTCACTCCTTTTTTCTTCTTCCAAAATAGCAGATTCCAGTGCAAGGCATATACGATGTCCCTGGAATTAGAAAGAGCTTGTTAAAGTTTTTAACTGAGAAGGGTTTGACTGCCTACACATAGAAATACTTTTTCCAATGGTACTGAATATTGGTAATAGCTGTATTGTATGTACCATGAACGCAAAGGCAACTAGAAAAAAAAAGCTATATTACTGTTACCCCCAGTAGCTTCAGCATATCTGGGCTTACTTGTAATAACCACAGCTCCTCCTCTTTTAGCAGGAATAGACAGGGGAACAACAGACTCCTGAATTCCATTCCAGCAAACAGAACAAAAGAAAGGCAGAATTGGAAATTTTTACCATTTCCCAAGTTCAAGACTCTTGTGACTGCTAACTGGGTGACATGAAACATGAGAAGGCATAGCAAGTAGACGAGTTAAGCACCTGGCAGTTGTCACCTCTTTAAAAAAAAAAAAAAATCACTTAAAACAGCTTTGCCCTGTTTAAACCTTCTACTAAGCAGGCAAACCTGCTTTACACTCTAGTAAAGAATTTCCTATAACAGCCTTTGAGGCAGTGTTGGTGTTACCACTACACTGATATTTGCTCTTTCATAAAAAGAAACAGCCTAAAACACACCACTACCAAAAGCGCTTCAACCATTCTTCTTATCACCATAATGGAAAAACATGAAAAGCAACATTTGAGGCAGATTTCTGAAAGAACGAATCTTCAGAAGGTTGCTTAGCATTTGAAAGGGCTATATAAAACCATTTACCTCATTTGCATGATCCATATATACTTGTATTTCCTTCTTCAAACCTGTTTCACTTTCTCCTTTCAAAGTGAAGGATTTCCCTGATTTTTCAATCACACGAGTTATACCAGCTGTCTTGTGTATCTTTGCTCCTGTAAAAAGGATTTTCTAGTCTGATTTGTATAAAATGCTAGTATCTATGAAATAGAAATCCCCACCGTTACATTGTACTCTACTAAAATGTGACTCACTGACAGAAGAATTACTACAACAATAGAACTGCTCCTGGTTAAGCTCTGTGCATCTAGCAGAAACAAATGCCACTTAAATTGGGACTGTGATGTTAGTGGAACATTTTCTTTCACCAAATATCACTACTTATGTAGGTTGAATGATGCATTCACTACCTATTAACAAATGCCTTTTTAAGCGTTAATCTGAGACAAAATTGCCATCTCTAATAGCACTGCCAAGAATCAGTTCAATATGATCTATTAGTATTTAATATGGTTTTAAAGATACACATTCTTTCAAGAGCGTTCTACACAATCACAGAACTGTTACTGAATTGTTCTTAAAATCATAAATTCTGTGCATATGTCTACTTATGAGGCAAATCAAACTATTTCACAGTGGTCTATAGTGAGAAAACAATAGTCAGTGCTGTCTGGATTAACAAGGGAGAGAAAGTTGGAGAAGACAGTCGCTTTCTCAAGTTAACAATGGAACGCTTGATGTATGGACACACCTTTCATTAAGTAGGTTAACTATCAAAAGTAGATCCAAAGAAATGAAACAAATTCATGAAAGGTAACAAGGTGTAGGTTAGCAATACTTCTGTCATGTACTCCCTTTGAAAGGAAGATAGGCAGAAAGAAACTAATGAATAAATTCATCTGTGAGTGCTAGAATGGGGCAAAGTGCTAAGTGGTAAAGTCTTGTTTCTAGTATTTTCTTCAACCTGAAGCTTTGTTTGGCAATGTTTTTAGTACAGCTTTAATAACATAACCACTTGCAAAAGTGAATACATACCATCATAAAAACAAACTTCAACATCTGCAGTGGGTGAATTTTCCATTAACATGCACTTGGCATATCTTGTGTAGAAGGTAACTTTGGGGGTTTTTGTTCTTACTAACTGCACAAACTTGGCTGCATACTGGTATTTTTTCCAGTACTTTTCTAAAAAAAATATTTTAAAACATTTATCAGTCAGATTAAACACTGTATATCAGCTTGAAAACAATTTAAAAATACGTATTTTACAGATGAAGGCTATAAATAACATTTAAATAATTCACAGAAATATGCTTAAAGAAACTGAATTCAATTTCCACTATTTTTTTTTTTTTTTTTTTTAAGAAAAGTTTACATCTTCAGTAGCTGTATCTTCTATTACCATAGTTCATAATCTCAACAACATAGAGGAAAGCACTGCATGCATCATTTACAAAGATAACATGGTCCAGCTGGTTTCCTGACTTCAAAACTTGTCTTTGACCTCCATAAAACTTTTCATAAAACTTGTCTTTGACCTCCAGTTAGTAGAGCAGTCTGCTCATCTTTCAAGAATTTGTAGTTAGCTTGTTTGTTCTTCTTTTCTCTAGATTAAACACTGTCAATGCTTTCAAATATGTATTTTCCCCTTCTCACCCCATGCAATAAGTACTACGAAATGCAAATTGAAGTTGCTTTTTAAAATTTGATTAAAACAGCTTCCAATGTGAATGACCAGAATATGAAAGCGTCCATTTAAACTACACTTTAAAGAAGGCAAGTGACTCCTTATAATTTCAATATAAAATGACTTAAAACCTGTGACTTCAGTCTCATCAAGTTTCAGAAGTTTGCGGAAAGTATTCATTTAAACTGTAGTTTTCAGCTTATTCTGAAAAGCGTTTTATCCTCCTGATTATTTGAGTAGCAGGTAAAAGCTAGTAAGTCTCAAAACAAGATCCACTTAAGCATCAGATTACTTGTAATAGTTTTAAAATAAATGTCACATTACCTGGCAAGTTGTCAAAATTATACATACAGATGTCTTCAGGAAGAGCAGGAGGTCTGTCATCAAGAAGGAAGCCTCTTCCTTCATTTGGATGATAAACTGCAATCTACAAAAAGGGAAAAATTGTGTTTACATTTGCAACTCATATGGAAATACGTCAGTTTAATTACCATAATAACACCATGAACTGTTCTATTCCACTAAGTGATTATTTAACAGCTGCAGTTCTCAGCAATACTCCACTGTTCTCTAAGTCAAGTCCAATCTTGCTGGGAAATAATTGCTTGCTACCTACATCTGTATGGCTGTACCACAGCAAGGGTAGGGGTGCAGGGGAGGAGGCTATTTGCAATTCTAAACAAATAATTTGTAACAGTAAATCATAGCAAATAATTGCTAAAATGAAAGTTAATAAAGATTTAAATAACAGAAAACTGAAAGAAATTAATATTACAATAAAGAATCCGAGAAGTCTCACCACATTTCCATCACAAGATATTCTGAGAACTTCTTTCACAAATTCTTGTGAATGGTGTTCTTTTAGAAACTCCATACACACTTCCCCAGTATCTAGAATGCTCACCTAAAATAAATTAAGAAATACAAGTTAGACCAAAAAGCCTTACTCTCTGGCAATCTAAGCTAACATTTTTTCTACAAGTGGTTTATGAACACAGCTTTCTAAAAATATAAGGACTAGAATATTTCTAGAATATAGTGCAAACTGATAAGTACCTCTTACAATAACTTTTACTGCTAGGGCTATTAGAACTGTGCTTCTTCATGACTCAAGGTTATAAACCTGGTCAGCAAGGGTGTGGCTTGTTAGCTGACAAATCAAACTAACACCAGTTGGTCCTATTATGTTCTTTAGAAAAAGAAATGGAGAAGGGAGAACAGGTGAGCAGGACTGTAAAAAACTGAACAAAAAGCAGAAGGAACCAGAAACAGACCAACTAGAAAAATCACGTGAGCCGTAAGGATTAACAGAATTTCTTTTGCTTTCTTCTTCACCCACAAGTTAGGGATGAAACAGCACTATAGAAAAACATCCAAGTATTGGAGAGCAAAACTATTTTAATTTCTAATCCAGTTATCTACCCGGTTCTTAAAAAATGTTCAGTGTATCAGACATAGTTAAAATCTTAATATTTAAAGTCTAAATTTGTATCTTATACAGATAAGCAGTGCAGATGTTTAGAACTATAGGAAGTATATATGCACTTAATATTTCTTATGTCTACCTATAGTTTCTTTGCTTGTAAGCTAGAAGCAATGCGACATCAACATTTGCAACAAGTAGCCACCAGGTTGCAGTATTCCATATCCAGAAGAACTAGCATCTTATTGATATAATTTTGAATTTAATCACTAGTAATATAGATTCATATAATCTTAAGTAATTACAGATCTTTAGAAGAACAAATGCTTCTGGTTTTCTAACTGATTTTTAAAGAGATTCACACTATTTAAAAATTAAATCCTTTTAGTTCTAAGAACTGACACGTACCACTGCATTTTTTGTTTTTTGCCTGATCGGTTTTAGCCTGTGAGCGTTGAGAGGCAATACTATACTTCGCAGTGTAGGCTTCTGATATGCTGGTGGTTCCTTGCCCCATGCTTGGTTTTGTTCTGTAGTTGACCAAACGCCACACGAAGATGACTGAACTTTCTCAGACTGGCAGAGAACTTCAGAGATGTATTTCTTTGGGTTTCTCTGGTTTAAAGAATGTGGTGGGA
Organism: Aythya fuligula; assembly: GCF_009819795.1. Lineage (NCBI taxonomy): Eukaryota > Metazoa > Chordata > Aves > Anseriformes > Anatidae > Aythya > Aythya fuligula. Next base: position 41,198,553 of record NC_045562.1, read on the forward strand.
TGTCAAGGGATGCATCATGATTCCTGATATCTTTCAAGGTGTTCCATGCATTTCTTGATGCATCTTGCTGCACATCCACATGATACTGGAAACCTCCATGTGCATTACTGCTGCCAGTTAGGTCTGCAGATGGTCTCAGCTGACCTGAAAGCATTGTAAGAAGTACATTGGAAATTTGAAGAGCCTTACTAAGGAGGAAAAAGTCACTTTTTAAAAAAAGATTTTAAAAGTAACATGTTAGAAGGCTTATTTAAGCAGAGAATGATTTCTGTAATCAGTCCAAATTGTTAGGCTATGACTTACATGTAGGTACCAATCAATATCAGCCCTTATAAAATTGCAGTGTTTATTTTTAAACTGTTACTATATCTCAGTTATGACAGCCTTTGGTCTTAACATGCACCAAATCACCTCACAAAAGCATCGCTAAACAAAACACTAATTCAAATATATACTTCCCCAATAACTGATCTGTTGAAAGCCAGTTTCATTGCCATTCAGATAATCACCAAGTTTCACTGAGGTTTCAGCTTAGCTAACCAGAGTGTTTTAACATCAACCAGGTTTCATTGCTCCAAATGTTAACTTCCCACTCCAAAACCTGTGTTTTATCCCCAGTCACTTGTTTAAAAAAAAAAAAAAAACAAAAAAAAACAACTATTTTTATATTTAAACTTCTTATAACCACTTCTCTAGTTTTGATATTTAAGCCCTTGGACAAGGGCCCAAATATCAAAAGGGGCCTCACCCAAACAAGTAATGCACTCCTCCTGTCATGTTGCAGAACAGCTGAGGAGGGACCAAAAATTAAGTAGGATTACTCCATCATGACCATGTGTCATGATTCCAATTCCCTATACAGACAAAGGAAAGGAGTCCAGTAATATCAGAACAAAAGAGAACAGAATGGATTTATGATTGCTCTATGATTGAATTACATTACTAAAAAATGTTGTAATATGATGCGTAACGAAGAACACCTCCTTCCCTTCTGTGTCTTTTGTCCTTTCCTCCACCCCTCCTTCTGCAGCCTAATTATCCTTCTCTCATTCACTGAGGTCACATTTTCTCTGAAGGCATATTTGCACAACTGAATTAACAGAGTTTGAGTCACCTGCCAATCTTCTGTCGCATATATATAAGTGATTCAGGTCAAAACTGAATAATTTGGGCAGGTTCTAAAATTGCATTTCCCTCTTTGTGGCCTTATTTACTTTTTGCTGAAATACTGAAAAAAAAAGATGACCTTATTTTAGGAAGCTAAGCATTCAAATACAACATAGAATTTCTTCACTGTTCTGAAGGCAGTTATATGTAGCTCATTGTACCAACTCAACAGCTTGGGGAGAACTAACTACAAAGCCTCCTGAATTTCCTACCTCAGGAAATTAAAATATTACAGCTTAGTCCAAAAGAGAAAACAAAATATTATCAATGGCATGGCTCTTGCTTTAGAGTGATTTCACAGATGAGTGATGCTGGAAATCATTTTGCCTCTTTCAATAGCTCTGTCAATTTTTGGCAGTGACAAGTCAGTTTAGGGTCTCCCATGCTTTTCCTTCACAAAGGAAGTCTTGTGTCTGCAGTGGCTTCTGTTAAAATCCAACCACTGATATTTAGGATGCCAGCATTTTACTCCAATATCACAGTTACTTGGCCAATTGCTTCTATCATGAGTTTAATGAAACTAAATTTGGAAAAACAACAGAAACAGTTACAGGACACAACTACAACTGGAGTGCAAAAATACACAATCGCTTAGTAACGCACCGTTTGTTTGCATGCTTCCAAGCCACTGCTGCATTGTTTCAGCCTGGGACTTCTGCTCTAACAAACCAAGGTGGGGCTTCATTGGGCACAGATAATCTGAGCTGCAAAATAAAAGTTACGCATGTAATCAAAATTACATCAAAGACACTTGCACAACAAAAGTTATGATGTTGCAGCTGCAGAAACCACAACCTTTAAAATGTTTAATTCAGGCAGCATTTTGCAGCTGCAGACAGCATAGAACTTGCTTCTCCTTTCACAGGGAACATTCATAAAAACCCATTTCCAAGTGTAATAGAAAGTTTGTACTAATTTTTAGTATGAATCAAGTCTGAAACACTTTACAAAAAGAAAAACAAATGAGACCACACACAAAGTTGCCACTTCTTCACATTGAGGGGAAAGCAGGAACTAGGATATGCAATAGTTCTTACATTAAACACAGGGAAATGTTCATCATTCTGCTAGCGGGAAAACATTATCATAACAGAGGATTTTAGTTGCACAGCAGTGCACAGGAAGCAAAGCTCAGGCCTCCAACACGCACAAACATCCTAGCATCCCTTGCAGATTTTACACCTGGGCTAGTTTGCATGAGCTAGGAAAGCCTGTCAGATATGAAGAAAGAAGTCAGGATTTTCATCCAGAACTTCTAAGGACATAACTACGTTTCAAGTAACTTTGAAGGTGTTTTTTGTTTGTTTTTACCCCAAGTGCAGAAAGCATTGCTCATTTTATAACCTTTAACTTGTACTTAAAACTTTTTTTTTTATCTTGTCTAGGTATAAGGCATAGTAACTGAAAAACCCCAGAGCAGCAAGTATATGCATTAGCAGTCATACTCTGAATGACTTCTACTCTAATCTGTATTTCTAAAACGAGCAATTAGAAAGGGTGCCCTACCACAATTGCTGTGGGGAATGAAGTGTTCACCTTGCTGCACATGGGAATAAGTAAATAATAGAGTATTACCAGGATAAATGAAAGCTACAATCCAGCTGGTAGGCATGTAGCATCTATGAACTTTAAGATGGACTAGTGGGAAGGTGAACCTCTACATTAGCAACAGCATCAATTATCACCCTCTTTATATTTGTATTCAAGCTATAAGCAGAGACACTTTTGGCATTTACTGCAGTCTAGTACCTGGGGAAAAAAAAACATTCACTTTACACAGGACAGCTCTACATTTCATCTTAATAAAAAATGATTCTTACTGTGGTTGATCTTTCACAGGTGGAGACATTTGCCCTTCAAAAGGACCAGAACTACCAGAAGTCTTTTCTTTAAATATTCCTCCCACATCAGTATAGCTGCTTGAAGGTGAAAAGCATTCTGTGTTTTCCCTTGTTCCTGCTCTAGGCTTGGAAAGCAGTTCCATTGAGTGACATCTCTCAACAATATTTGATATTCCTTGAGTCTGGCTATGGGATGCACCAGACCTATCTGAAGAGTGGGCTCTTCGGAGGTAGCGCGAATGTGGTCTCTCTTCAGAAGGTTGCATGGTTCTTCCCCTGCCAGTTACGCCAATTTCTTTTCCCTGAATTCCCCACTGATGAAAAGAACCGCTTCCATCTACAGATGAAATGTTACTGGAATTCTTGTTTTTGGGAAAAAAAGTAATTTTATTTGGCAGCGGCTGCCCCACTAACAGCTTCTTCTTTTCCTTCAAGCAACCACTGGTACTGATGCTGGAAGAGCCCGTAAAGGTTGTAGAGATGGTAGCGTTTCCGCTGTCCATGGAATCTTCTGAAGTTCCTGAATCTTTGCTCCGCGTAGACCTGCACCTGGACATAAAAGGGTGATCCAACACAGAGGAAAGACTCAAACGATCTGCTGGATTTTTGCGAAGTAATTTGTGTATGAGGTCTTGCGCCTCTCTTGATAAAAAGGCTGGCATTTCATAATCTGCTAACACTACTTTATTCAGTGTGTTCTTGACCGTGTCCGTGTCAAAAGGTGGCTTTCCAATAAGAAGAGTGTAAAACATGCAGCCCAAAGACCATACATCAGATTCAAGTCCATGCGGACTCCTTGTGGCTATCTCTGGAGCAATGTAGTTAGGAGTTCCACACATGGTATAATGCTTTTCGTGAGGCATTTTCAGCTGAGTTGCTAGTCCAAAATCAGCAATCTTGACGTTCATATTATTGGTGAGTAAGAGATTAGAAAGGGTGAGGTCCCGATGCAGTATTCCATGAGAATGAAGATACAGCATACCCGTGATAATTTGATGCAAGAAGTGGCGGGCTGTCAAGAATACAAGAAAACACACATGCTTCAGTAGTATAATTGAAATCAAAGTCTTGAAAATAACCTTTTCAAGTCTGCTATTGGTCTTGCCTTTTTTTTTTTTTTTTTTTTTTTTTAAAGTGAGGATGTTATAAGGGTTGTAAGCATCACACTAATGAGATTGGAACAACTTTCTGCTCTTTTGCTTGGAGCAATTCAGTATGACTATGTTCTAGGACAGTCCATAAAAGGATGTTCTGTAATGCATTAATCCATGTGATGCTTTGATAACAGAAACATGTAAGATGTAAGGAAGGACTGGAAATATTTTCATTTCGCCTAAGCTTCTTAAAATTAGGTTTCTGAGAAGCTAAAAATTCAAGTTGCACTCCCACTTGCAGAAACAAATACAAGAAATCAAGCATCATTACTACATGCAGATAAAATACTGCACACAACTTGGATGGTTTATTCCCAAACCTTCAAGGCTACCAATATTTCAGTTTCTCAGTCTTCTATGTTCATGATGTTGGGATAATCTTTCTGCTCTATTACATTAGAAATAAAACCTCACCCAGGCTGAAACAGCATCATTTATAATGATGTTGCAATTACAGTAATTGTAAGAATCATACTTTCTAGAGCAAAGAATTTACAATCCTTCCTCTTAGCAGGGGGCAGACACTGCAGGACAACAAACATTACTAGAAAGCTCTTCTCAAACGAAGAGGCTTCTTTAAACCTGAGCCAGTGGTTTTCAGCTTTCAGACCTGTGTTACCATCAGATGAACTATTTTTGCTGGAGTGGACTTGAATTCAACAGATGCCTCTGTAACAGCACCTCTTTAGTCCTGTCCTGTGATCTAGGAATTTCACAGAATAAGATTACTTGTTTCCTTGTTTCTCCATCAGTTTCTAAACTGGAAGAACCAGACAAAAAGATCAGCATGGTAATTCTGGGAACTGGCATAGGTATTAACCACTGAACCCAGATCAGATGAGGACAGAACAATAAGTCTGTCTGCACCCTAAAACACTGCACATAGCACCATGCTTCCATGTCCCTTAAGTTTTGGAACTGCACTGTCCCACTTAGCCTTTCAGTGATCCATGTCCTAATGGAAATCTTCTCACTGACAGCTATAAGAAAATAGAACACGAGTAAGCTCATAAATGCAATTCTTTTTTTTTTTTTTTCAGGACAGGACTCTGAGACACTACTCAGAAGAATAATAAAGCCAATTTAAAGTTTTTAAATTACACTGACAGTGAGCTCTCAGTGTAAGATATGATTTTTTATTTTAGTTCACTGACTTCCATAAGAAACAGATAAAAACAGCAGGATTTCTCCTCAGCTGCAGTCCTTCAAGAATTCTATAATTGTCAAACTGGATACTTGCTTCTCATACAGGACTTCTTGTTAACTCAGCCTTCAAACAACTTTTAAACAATTAACTGCATTTTCTTCGTTTACACACGTCTTGAAACAAATGTTTCCAACAATAATGTGTAAGATGAACTGGAATCTGGAAGGCTTTCCAACTGGTGACATGAGGCAGTAATACTGAGGTGAAGAGGCACAATGCAAAGCAAACATAGCTGTTTACATGCAGTTGCCTGTTTTCCTTTACTGAATTTCCCAGTTTTAAACTCTATTTCAAAGTAATTTGGTGTATGAAGTACTACCTTTTGGTAGATATTGATGGCTTTTTTTTTTTTTTTTAAAGACAAAAACAGGTAGTACAAGCTAGCGTAAAATGGCATAAACCAAACAAAAGCGTACAGACATTCGAGTGAATATGCGTATAGTCCTAATTCATCCCTGGATTACTTTTCATAAAATTTCAAGCTATGCTGATTGTTTCATAAAGATGGCAATTGTAAATATTCTTTCAGTACAATTAAATTTATTGAATAAGCCAACGTGACGTATAAAGAAAAAAAATCTCACCTTCTTCTTCTGAAAAGGGTTTCTTTCTGTTCTTTATGTATCTGCTCATTTCACCATTGTGACACATCTCAAGTATCAAGTACACATAGTTGCTATCTTCAAAATAGTTATAAAGCTAGAAAAGAAAATGAAAATATTAAAATACATTTTGTAGACTACACAGCAAGTCACATATACCATTATTGCTACAAAAAACATGATTCTTACCTCGAGTATAGATGGATGCTTTAGCTGACAATGTATTTTCACCTCATTTTGAACCCTCTGTACCATTCCAACTTTGTGCATGGCTTTTTTATCTATCTGGAAGTAGAACACAATGCTTTTCAAGTACTGCAAGACTGACCACACAAATCAGTTTTAGGTGAACTTGAAATTCTAAATATTCAATGCATAACACATTTGCCTGAAAATGCTGAAATACAAGCAAGGTTTCACATAGTATTGCCTACTAGGTGCTTTTCATGAGCAGGTGCCTTAGAGAAACTGGAACATACGAGTGTCCAGAAGTAGACAAGTGTGAATATTTTAAATACTAAAACTAATAGCAAAGCTTTCTGAAATAGTTATGCAGAGAAATCTATTGCGTATTTTGCCAGGCAGATAAGCTAAGTATAGTTTATATTAAAAAGGTGGCCAAATAGAAGCATTATAAACTGTAATTAGATGTAGCAAAACACCTGTGAAACATGAGTTTCTTTCATAACAGTTTGTGCTGGCAGTCAGGGAAATTTTTCAAGACTCTTACAAGTTAAAGGGCTGCAGGCTCTTACGTGTGTCCAGGACCTCTCCAGCCAGATGAAATCTAAATTAAGGTTTTGTGGCTGTAGGTTTCAGTATAAGAATTACAGGGCTGAATGTCCAGCCAGAAGTGAGTCTTTCAGCTCAAGCTCTTTTAATAGGAATGTATTAACTATCAATAGAGTCTTTCTGCTGGTGCTGTCTCTTCCAGGAGGAAACTCTCCTCTAACCGTCAGTTACCTAGAAACGAGTGACCAGGCACAAATGCCCAACGCCGTAACAGAGCCTGCTGCAGCCTGCCCTCGAGAACTCTGAGCGGGTTGAGATCCCCGTGCCGGCTGCCTTACCATTTTGATAGCCACTTCCAGGCCCGTTTTCAGGGACACCGCTCTGTAGACCCCGGCGAACGAGCCCTTTCCCAGGAGGTTCCCCACCTTGAAGTCCTGCAAGGCAAGCGGCACGGCACGGCACGGCTGTCACTCCCCCCCCGCTCCCCTTCACACCCCTCTCCCACCCCGCAGCCCCCCGGGGCAGCCCCCCGGCCCCGCTGCCCCCGCCCTGCCGCGGCGCTACCTGGAGGGCGCCCCCGGCCCCGCTCGGCACCATCCTGCCCGCGGGGCGGCCGCCTCCCGCCGCCCCTCCCGCCGCCCGCCCCCGGCTCCCGCTGCTATGGCAGCGCCACGCAGCGCCTCACACGCACCCCCCACCCCCCCCCGCGGCTACCCCGGGGCCCCGTTTGGCCACCGCCGCCCCTCGCAGCCGGGGCTCGCCCCCAGCAAATGGCGGCCGCCCACCTCGATGCTCTCGCCGATGCAGGTCGCCATGGCGCCGTCCGGCCGCTCTCTCGCCGCCCGGCTGCCGCTAGGAGCTGTCCCCGGGGCGCCGGCCGCGGCTCCCCATCGCCCTCACGCCGCCCGCCGCCGCCCGCCTCGGCCCAGCCCCGCTGCCTCGCGGGCCCGGCGGCCGCTCCCCCCCCCCGCCGCCTCCATTTTGAAAAATCGCGCCCCGGCCCTCCCGCCCCGCCCCGCCCCGCCCGGCGCCGTGACGTCACGCGGGCCGCCAGCAGCGCCGCGGCTCAGGGGGGAGCGGAGCCGCGCATGCGCGGAGGCTCGCGCAGCCTGCGGCGGCCGTTAGGCGGCGATGGGCGCGCGCGTGCGCGCTGTGGGGGCGGCCGTTGGAGTTACCTCAGGAGCGCCCTGAGGGAGCGGGCGGGGAGGCGCTGCCTGAGCGGCTTTGAGCGGCCCTGCGGGGAGCCCTCGGCTCCTGCTCGCCCCTCACACCGAGCTGCCCTGCTCGTTTTTTTTTGTTTGTTTTGTTTTTTTGTTTTGTTTTTTTTGCAGAGCCACCGAATATCCTGAGTTGGAAGGGACCCACAAGGATCAGAGTCCAACTCCTGGCTCCACACAGGACCGCCCTAAAATCGGCCCCCATGGCTGAGAGCGGTGTCCTAGCGCTGCTCCAACGCCATCAGTTGGAGCAGCCTGGGCAGCCTGTCCCCGTGCTCGAAATAGCTGGAAAACCTCGGGCCGCTGAGGTTCTGCAGGCTGCCAGGCGTGCCGGTAGCACTGCAGGCAGCGAGCTGTCGGAGCGCATGCTGAGCAGTTAAAAGGTCTGCGCTGAGTTTTGTTTTGTGTTTGTAAAACCCCATGTATGATCCCCCGATCTAGGGGCTGTAGTGCCAAAATAACCTACTGGGATGGTGGCATAGCTTCGACATAAACACACTGTAAGATGGTAACTAGTTTGTAACCAAGGCAGCATGCAGCACTGAGCTGACAGTGGTGATTCCCTCTGACTAAAATCTGCCCCTTGGGTGGTTTCTATCCTGCATCATATAGAATATAGACATTATTGAAAGCAAACTTAAATATGGACATTAATAAAGGCAAAGAGGAGGTACTTTTATATTGAAACACCACTGTCCATCAGCAGGTTGTATTTCTCTTATAGAATGTGTATATGGCATTTTGACCTGCGTATACGAAGGCTTACAATATAGATTGGCCTTTCTCAACAGAGACAGCAGTTTCTGACTGATGGGAAGCGTGCACATACTTTGAAAGATAGTAAAAGTAGATCAGAACAGGAGGGGGAGCTGTCAACGCACCAGGCAGAGAAGAAGGGACTGCACAGAAGTAAACTTCCCAGCGAGGGAGAGGAGGGCTTCTTGCTTTGCTCTTAGCAGGAGTCAATGAAAAGTGCTTTTCTCACGGTCTGGGAGTGGAAGTAGGGTGCTTGGATGCGCAATCATCTTGTGTAGTGAAACGTTTAGCAGTAAGAACTCTCTGAGACAATCTTTTCTACCAAGGGACCAGGTCAGCATTCTCACATTTGAACTGATCGTAATTCTTTAATAAGTGACTGCTTCCCTTAAAACAGCAGGTTTTGTCACTTTGTTATGATGTCCTTTAAGAGACATACCTCTTTCCTTTAATTGTCTGTAGCTTCTTTCTTCCAAAGACCTTACTGTTTTTCTAGCCTTTGATTTATGAGATACATAACTGGAATAGCAATATGTTTGTTTCTTTTTGTCACACTTGTCACACTTAGTGTGACAAAATATTGCTCTCTGATCATTACACATCTTTGTTTACATAATCAAATTTTAAATTCTTGCTGGGTTACAGCTTGGTTATAAAATTGTCGGGGTCACAGGGTTTTGAAAGTAGAGCCAGAGAGATTTTAAATTACCTTTAATGCTGTAGAATCTAAGCTACGGATGGGTAGTCAACATTTTTGGAAACATTCATTCAGAAAGGGAATGGCACAGAAGGGAGAGCAGTCTTGTTTCATTATTTAGTTTCAGTTGTTTTACTTGCTGTCAGATTTCTCTTCATATTTTGGTTTCTTTTACTTAGGATGAAAGTGCTTAAGGTAGATCTGGGACTGCTCACTGATTCCATAACTATTCTGCCAGCATCTTTGTTCTCAGTTTATTTCTAATCTCTCAGTGCTGCCTGCAGCTTCAAGCCAGACTTTTACAACCAAATTCCTCTTGTTTTAACCTTATTCAAAAGTATTGTAAATCCTGCTTCTGTTAGTCTGTTCCTCTGATAGGAATTATGCCAACCTTACCGTGGTGTTTTGTTTGTTTGTTTGTTTGTTTTTCTTCTAATTCTTACTAGAATATATCACAGCTTTTGTTTGAGTTGTCTTCTACCAAAACAAGAAGAGGTGAGGGAAGAAAGTGATGAGTGTTGAGTACAGGCAGAACTGAGAGGCAAAGACAGAGCAGCTGGGTTAATCCATTTGTGGGTTTAATTCCTAGCTACATTGGCTTATTTTCCAAAAATACTATTTCCAACTGCATTTCTGCCAAAATAACTTCAGAAAGGTGAGTTTGATTGGAGCTTAAAAAAAAAAAAAAAAGGGTCAAGAAAATAGGATGTGAATCTCATTCCATCACCTGTGCTTAGCAAGCTCTTCTTTCTTGACATAAATCTTTCTTTAACCTGAGGCAAGAATGCATTATTGGGCAGAGCCCCGAGTGTCACAGCTGTTGGCAGACCTCCAAACCTACATCTTAATGACAAACTCATCCTTTCTAAGGCTGCTGGTTCATGTTAGCTTGGCTTGAGTTTATTCAGGGCTGCCATTGTCTCCCATCTTCTCTCCTCTGCTGGCTATGATGTTTTTTTAGCTGGCTGTCAAGCTGTTCCAAGAAGCTGAAGCAGCAAAAAAATGGTTCTCGTTCAGCAGGGTTAGGTTTTTCTGAATTTGTTCAGTGTGTTTGTGCAAGCAGTAGTGCCAGCGCCTTGGAGGGGGCAGGAGTGCAAAATGGGAGCAAGAGGGAAGGTGGGACAGCAGCAGCTGTCTGGGATGTGCAGATGTTGCTGTGGAATTGCACCCTCTGTGAGAAGGGGGTGAGATGAGGATAAACTGGGAGAAGAGCCCCTGTGCTCTTTCCTTTTGTTTGTGCTGGAGAGTTGGCTGGTAAGTGCTGTTTTCACATGGGAATTGAAAACTACTGACTGCCCTTGCTCTGTTGTGCTTTATGTAGGATATAAGGTAAAATCCTCTAGCTATGCAGAGAGAAAGATTCTCATATTGCCTGTGTCCTTTGGCTCCTGCATTTAGCTTTTGTTTATTATGTCAAAGTGGCAATCAGATCTGGTCAACAGCACTTCAATGTCTAACATAAAACAGAACAAGCTTCTTACAATAAATTTGTGTTTGCGGACTAGTTGCTTTTACCTGTTGCAGGTATGACTGATGAATTTTCTTTCTTTAAGATGAACTTAAAATGTGAGGAAGCATCTTCAGGCCCTATTACCTGAGCAGTTGGTTTACATCCTCATTATTTCTATTCCTTTTTCTATTCCTAGCTACTCTATTAAAATTAAATTCATCTTTGGGAAAGCGTGCCTTCAGACAATATTCAGACTTAAGCAGTGTTGTGATCTGGTGCAGGTGCCTTGCACGGAATAAGTTTTCCCCAGTTTTGGAGAAGCTCTTTGCTCCTCTGTTTCTTATTTTCCAAATGGTACTTCAGTTGCTGACACTCAGATGCAGCACTGCTTAAGCGGGCTGAAGCAGACGTGACAATTTGTTTCCAGCCTCTGTTTCTTCATCAGTTCAGTGGCAGGACTGTGCATGTGGCTGCCCAGTGAAGCAGAGCTAGGAATGGGTTTTGGCTGGAAAAAAGCTTTTTTTTGTTGTTGTGGATTAGCCTGCCCTCTGAATGACTCCACCCCTTGAATGACTTCACTGGGTGCACAGTGAGCACTCCCAGAGATTTACTCTGGCTAGGGCAGGCCAGCATCCGAGCTGCAAGCAAATGCACTGGTTTGGCACTTCACCTTCGCCAGTGTTTGTAAGCTTGTTGGCTGTAAACCTTAACAGTTCCCCCACTGCCTGCCAGCTTTCCTTGATGGAATAAAATACGGAGGTGGCTTATAATCAAGCTGCACTTTCCAGTTCAGAAAAGGAGGCCGCTCTGGAAGTTGCAGGGAGTCATCCACTTCTTAATGGATGTAAAATGGGTCCCTGATAATTACAGATAAGTGCCTGTGTCAATTGTTGAGAATCCTTAAATGTAAAAAAGGAAGCCGTGTGACTGATTAAATAGGTCTGGTTTGTGGAGCTGTGCAACATTAGCAGTCATCAGTGGTTTGAGTAATTAGGCTGGAAGATCAGCAAAAATAAGACTTTCAGTTTAATTTCATTGCTAGATTTTTAATCTGAACAGTGATGAGAAAAGTTGTGAGAGAGAATTCATGTGTCAAAAATATGACTGATACACACTGATGTCAGGGCAAACTACACAGCTAATGAGCAGCATTCGAGATATGCTGCATGACGATACAGAAGACAAAATTTGTAGGTAGAGGTAGTAACTTGTAATGTTAGCCACTGTGGCTGGAAAAGTGTACGTGCTGTACGGCACAGGCTCTGGTTTCTGTGAAGTTCTGCTGCACAGTGTGTAGCTGGGGTTGCCTGGTAGTTAGGAGGTTGTAAGTAGGAAGTCTTCTGAAGGTTATCGTGTTTCTTGCATAAGATCGGGAGGACAAAGTCATTGTTTGGTTTGGCTTCTTTCTCTTTCATGTCATGTAGTCCCCATTAAAAGGGGAGCCAGAGAGTCTTTGGACTTCCAGCGAGTGGGTAACTGCTCCGCCAGTAATTGTCGAGCCGGCACCAAGCCAGTGAAATGATACTTTGCTCTGCCTGACTAAAAAAGAACTTGAATTGCTATTCTGCTGGTGAGTTGAATTTTGGACCACAGGGGTCAGCATCTGCTGTAAGCTGAGCTTGCAGGAAATGCTAGTGATGTAACAAATGCCTCGCTAACTCTTTTTATCAGGGAACAAATGCATATCTAATCTTGTTCTCCATCCTCAAGTGTTGAAAAGAATGCTAACATAAGGTCTCTTTAAAATAGCGTTAGCACAGTAATAGAACTCCCTTTAAATGGGGCATGCAGGCCTTCTTTCAACATTGCTGCATGAACAGAAAGGAAAGAGTTTGAGGGCTCTCTGTCAGGGGAGAGCTCTGTTCAGCAACAAGAGTGAGAAGAGGAACTGAGCAAGAAGGATGATCAAAAGCACAACCAGAGTACTCAGAACACAGAAAGTTGCAGAAAGAAGGGAAGTATTTCTCCTTTCTAGGCATTCAGCTTCATGCAGGTGTCCCTGTAACCTTCCAAAGCCACTGGAGCTCTCCCAGCCTTCCCCAGGAGGGTAGGTAAGGGAGCACCAAGAGATTTTGGGTGGAAGGCAAACAAGAACTGTCATGAGCGCTCCCGCAGCTGCAGCCCTGATGATGGTTTAGCCCGTGTTTGGAGCACTGCGTGGGGCTTGGGGCACTGTCCCCTGTGTACGGCACCAGGCAGGGAAAATGGGTATTTTCAACCTGAGGTCTTTTGGCTACGTGGGCTAATTTTACGAGCACGGATAATTGCCTTTGCTATTGAAATTCATCTGGGTGAATCACAAATGATGCAAATCAACTTCGTCCTTGAGCAAAATGGCAGAGGTGCAGTGTCAGTAGGTTACACAAGTCTCCATGTGGCTGGCGAGTGTTCTGCAGGCTGACGGGAGAACAGTATTCTCAGTAGTCCTTGTCTTGCTCTTATGTGAAGTCTCTAGATGGGTTTCTTTGTGCCATCTCCTTGCCATGAAACAAAGACAGGACAAAGAAGACAAAAAGGGCTCAGTGGCTCAGGCCTGCTTTGTTTTCCACTGATGTGTAATCAGGTCTATGCAAAAGGCTTCATATGTCATGCAAACTGCATGATCCAAGGTCACTTTTTATGTTGGGCTGGCCGCTGGTTCCAGTACTCGTCCATAACCAATAGTGTGTGCGTTGTGCAGTTGTATTTCTGCCTGCTGGTGGAGGCTGTAAGCAGCTAGCAATTAGACCTTTCCTGTGGGGAAAGTCAGAAGTGAGGATGGTCAAATTGAGCCTGTTTTCTTATTTATTTCTGACATGAAGAATACACAAGACTTTTCTGGATCAGAACAAGAGCAAACGTTTTATTTTAGAAGACCTTTTTCACTGCAGTTTTCTTGATTAAAAAAAAAAAACAGCCTTTGGTTTTTGGTTGTAGCTCTTAATTTTAACAAGCCATTTAAATAGGAAAGAGTTACTTCTAAGCCTGGAAGCAGTCAGTAGATTTGTAAAGCAGTGTTAAAAGATATATGGATACAGTCATGGGGTTCATACAGGTCACAGTGTGTGTTTGCAAAATAAACATGTTTATACAGCAACACTGGGAGCACTCTTGGAGTGCTTGACCACAGGGCATAGAGTTGACAAGTGACAATCTGTCATCCTTAGCTGTCCTGCAGCTTTGCTTGCGCCTTGGCAGCAGGCTCCATGACACTGGTAGTTTCACAAATCTGAGACATGTCCATATTTATTTCTTTGCTGCTTTTGACAGATGCAGGGAAGGGTTGTCAGATGCATCTGCTAGTGTGGTACCTAATAATAGTCGGCTCTCTGTTCAGCAGCATTCCTTGTATACCCTGGGTAAATGATGAACTGTAAGCATGTAATGATCCATCCACTGCGGCTTGTATTTTCCAGCCAGGACTAAAACAAACAAAAACACACACAAACAACCACTTGTTTTATACTTTTGCCTTTCAAGTGTTATTTCCAAGTTGAATTTGGCTCATTGTTTTCTACAGAACATAGCTCCAGCAAATCATATCCCACTGTACCTTAAACGCAATGGGTTAATTTTTGTGACAGGAACCAAAAGTGAAGGGTAGTTGGAGAAATTAAAAAAAAAAAAAAAAATAGTGATGTTTCAAAGGCTTCTTTCTTGCTCCAAGAGGTGAAGTTTGAATGAGGGAGCCAATGGCTTCACATGTATTCTTTCTCCTTGCCGTCACCACCCTTGCAATGCTGCTGCCAAGACTTGATTTCTTTAGCCAAGCAAATTAATTTTAAGGCTGCTTTGCATGTGTCTTTGTAATTTGAGCACCATGGAAATTGTTAAACGAAAACAACTCCTCCTATTCATTGTTTTTTATTAATTATGTTTATGCATTGGGCTGCAATGAGACTCCAGTATCATACAATTTACTGTTGCAGGCCATTCTGGCATATTTCAGAAACTGTCCGTGCTTTGTCTTAAAAATACAAGATCTTGCAGTTGTTGGAAAGGCTCCTTCAGAACTTACCGTTCTGAAAGGTTTAAATATCCTTCTCTATCTATGTATATATATACGTAGTCATCTTAAGCATACTTGTTCTTGCCCAGGCATACTGTGGCTTCTTTATCTCTTCTCTGTGCCTGCTGGATGTGTGTATGCTAGAAAATTGAAAGGGTCCCAGACCTCTCTCAGGTCCTCGTCTGAATGGTGTGTCACAGCCTGCATCCTCTGCGTAAATGCGCTCTGCCTCTCACTGCCCTGTCAGGGAGGTGGTGGCCTGGGTACCAATTACCTGGCTTGGGCCCAGATTGGAGAAGTATCCATCCCTCAGCCTTTGGTGCGAGCTCACCTGCATGCTTCTCCTGCACGACCTGAACGCCTAATGGCATCTTTCACGTGGTCATGGGTGCTCTAAAAGATGTGGTGTGAGAGACCGGTGCCCAGAGAGACTCAGCTGTGTGCAGGCTGCATCTCCAAAGGTTTGTCTTCTGAGCACTCTCGGGCTCTGTTTACGAATGGCAGAGGCTTTGATTCATCTGCAGTTTCCTTTCCTCTGCTGATTTTTTTTGTGCTGACACTACACTGCAAAATTTCTCCTTCTGGTCACAGAAGAACACTAATTGTTTCTAAATCCAATTCTGTCTCCTGGGGACTTTTTCCCTACCCCAGTGGCACATCTGAATCCCAGTTTGGAGTTCCCCTCAGACTTATTGTGTGACCTTGTTTTATCCATGGCACTTCTGATTGATGTGGTCATCATCATGCTTTGTAGACTTGAAAACAAAATTAATTGGGTTAGGGTTTCTGGATTAATGATTACATGATAGCTGTCCTTTGGGATTCAAAGATTATACCAGCCTTTTGCTGGACATATGGTACTGTAAAATATGTTCGAGCCAATTTGTTTAAGAGAGAAACCTCTCCCTGCTGCTCTGCTGCAGCTGCCACGAGAAGTACTCAAACTACATCATTTTCTACACAGCAGAGAAGGAAGAGTACCGGTGGTGTGTTTGACTGAGAGGCCCACAGCTCTGCAGTTCCATCTCCAGGGATCCCATTTCCATGTCAAACACGTCAAGTGACAATGACTCTGCCTTGCCTTTAGCTAAGTTGTCTCAGTAGTTAATTACCCCCACTTTAAATGTGTGCATTTGTGCTGGAGTGAGCATACCTAATTTTGGCTTCAAGCCATTTTGTTCTGTGTTTCACTTCTGCTAAAACAAAACTCACTACCATTGTGTTTTAACAAAAATGCCAGGTGGTGCTAGGTCCTCTGCCTTTCAGAAGTGTAAGGATGTGGTGTTGTGTTTGGTTTGCATTTTGGAACTTCTGCCCAAGCACGCCTGGTGCGTCTGGTGCCGTTTGTGTGACCCTGTGCGGCTGCAGTTGGTTGTGCCAGTACCCTTTGTCTCTTTCATGTCTTCTATTTTGGTCTGCGCTGACATCGTATTAATCCATCCGTATCTCAGGTCATCCCATTAACTCTTTAAAAATAGCATTGCAATATTATTTTTTAGTAGTTTTTTTGAGGCTTCCTCAAGTTTCAGCAGCTTAGATAACTGCTTCAATAATCTCTATTTGAAAAAAAAAAATAACAAAACCAAAACAAAACAGAGAGGTGGAGTCATTTAGAGAGTAACCTCTGATTTTTTTCCCTCTCCGTTTTATTGCCTCAGAGAAGTGCCAGTCTTTGTTCTTTGTTTTTCTCTGCTTTAAGTCTGGAGCCAAAAGAGATGCTTAGTTTTAGTAACAATGGACAGATATTTCCACACTGAAACAAATACACTGCCTGCCATTTGTAATTCTTTTCAGTCTGGGTTGTGACTAGGGTTAGCCTAAAACCTGTCCATGTTTAAATAAATCTGTACAGGTCAGTTGTGTTTCATGCTCTTTCTTGTCCAACTAAGAAAGACACATCAGTAAAATGATTAGAAACTGCAGAAGATCTGTTTGTTCATAGAAACTTTGCACTCTACATTGGTGAGTTGTTCTCTTTTGAAGCTGTTCCTTTCTGGTACTCTTGTGTTTAGTTAGTGGTGCTATAGACGAAGATTACTCTAAAAAGCTTTATTCTTCTGGTGTAATATAGAGATGGTCAAGCTGACCCTTTGTATTTCGGCGATGTTTACTGTCTATTAACAGTATTTTCCTAGCTATTATTCTCTCACCCAAGAAGGCTCAAATCGTTTGGAGGATGACTCAGGGGCACCTTCCCTCACACCTTGAAGATTGGGGCAGGTGTCTGTGCTTTTGAAGAAAGCTTGTTTAGACCACATGGCAAAGTTTGATGAGTTCTTCGTTAACTTCAGATTTAATTTTTTAAAGTTTGCATAACTTCTCTCATTTATGACTGCTTTAGTATGCAAGAATGCTAGAAATAACATGTTCTCAGGTGAAGGGAAAAAGGAAAGGAAACAAACCACATAATGCATCATTCGCTCTCTTAAGACAATTTAAGGTGTGGCACAGGAAAATGTTGAAAGGATCCCTGTCACATCCTGCTTTGAAGTGTTAACTTTATATTCTGAATGTCAGAGTGAATTATGCCTCAGCTTCACAGGCATATGCACAAGAGATTGCGGTGAGCTGCCAGCAAGTGAGCTCATGGGCAGCATGCTTGTGCAGGAGCACGTTGCTCTGCGAGCTGCTGAAGCCAAGAAGGGCAAGCGAGGCGATGCAGGCACCGGGGCCTGTCCTACAAGTCTGCCTGCGAGCATTAGCAGCGTGATAAAGGCAATGCAGTTCTGCGAGACTTCTTCACTAGGAACCAAGTCACAAGTGTCAAGAAGAGGGACTTATTCTTAAAATCTGAAGCTTGTAGTTGTATGGACACAGAACCATAGTGGGGTATTTAGCAGTATAATAGCACTGGAAGGCATATTTTGTTTTCGTATTTAGCATGACTGCCCTATGAAACAAGAGTCCAGTTGCTACCTCAGTGACACCACACAGGCAGTTGTTCTCCCATATCCTCCCCTCTAGATGATAATGCTGGAAGGAAAGGACTGGTTTACCAGAAAATTAGAAGTGAAACAAATCTGATTTAGGATTGTAATGCTTTTTGTTGTGCATTTTTATTCATTTATTTTATTTGGGGAAAAATATGTGATCATGGAGATTTGGATGCTCCTCTCTGTTTCACTGAAGAGAGTTATGAGTTACCCCAAAACATATCAAATTTTATCAAATGCAAATTTTCTTCTGTTTCACTGCCCACCCACACAAATGCTTTCAGAGTTAACCTTTCAATAAGAGAACTGAGCTTTGCTTTCAGAGATGAGAAACCCTTCTCTTGCTGAGAATCGTCTGTCTGATGAAAACTTGAGCGGTGAAAAGCAAAATTTCTGTCAGTAACATTTCATTAATGCGTGGTTGTTTGAGTCTTGCATTTCAACAGTGTGATCATTAATTATGGAACATACTTGCTGGACGTTGGCTGTGCACAGTGGTCTGCAGTCTTCACATTGTGCTTCTTGTGTTAAACACGTTAATGTAAGAGCTGCAATAGCAACATCTCACGGATCAGCATAAGAAAGTATTGGTTTTTTGTCGTGATTTATCTTAGAAGGCACCAGGCCAAAACTTGTGAGAACAAAACCTCTGTATCTCCATTATGCTGGAGCAAATCTCATTGAAATTTTTGTTTTCTATGTGTGATTCAGAGCGTATGACCTTATGGTTATTATCCATGCCTTCAGTGTCCATAAATTTGTTTTGTTTTCTAAATTATAAACTGTCCAGAAAATCTGAAGTGTTTTCCTATGACTCAGAAGATAATCTGGAAAACAAAAGCAACCAAAACACCACACAAAGAAAACAAAAACCCAACCTTTTAATTTTTGGCTTATACAAGGGTATGGTCATCACCTCATTCCACCTCAGATTTCTCTGTGCTTAATTCAGCGTGCCAAAATGCCCGGGGAGGAACACTGCAGCGTCATTTTGTTACAAATGCATTTTATTCTTGGAAAGGCTTCGGTCTCCCAATTTCTTTGTCTTGGGTTCTTGAGCATCCCAATGACCAAAAGTGACACTAGCCTGCAGCCGAGATGCAGGTGGAACTTCAGCTCTTTGTCTTCAGCTCTGTAAACCTTTTCCTCTTGCATTTCTTTCTCTTTTCTCTTGACAGCTGAGTGCCTTGGTATGCTGGAGATGCAGGTCCATGGATACACCTATTGGCTGAAGCATATACTGAGTGTATCTGAGGATTCATTGTTTTTATCCTTGCATGATGCAGCATCGTTTCCCCCCTCCAGATACACTGCCTAACATATTAGTTTATTCAGATGTTTGCTAGAGGTTTCTTTGGTCTTCCTTGTTGAATACTCAATTGCCAGCAGTGGGTGTAGCTGCCTGTGTTGACAGCTAGTTCCATTTGCAAACACAGACTGCTCCCTTAGGCACAATTCCTTTGTTAATGATGTTTCCAAGCTATACAGAGTTACGCAACAGTCATGAGAGTAACTACTGTCTTATGTCATACTTTAATCCTTTTTCTAATTACCATCTGTCCTTATATATGTTTTCAGAACTTGGATCATTGCGCTTACCTGTGGACTGAGCTTCCTGAAAGCAGATTTTGCATGTTTCATAGGATGCAAAAAGACTGCTGAATAGGAAGCAACTGGATTTTCAACTGCACTTCAATGCCTCCATGAAGAAGACAGGAACACAGTAAGCAATGCTTTTGATGATAAAGAGAGCATTCCTATCTGAGCAGTTTTTCAAGTTAGCAAAAATGCAACCTATTGAGTATAGATCACCTTAAAGACTTCTTCCTGGACATTAAAAAAAAAAAAAAAAAAAAAAAAAAGGAGTTAATCTCCCTTTTTAGAATGTTGTTTGTTTCATTCTTTTATCAAAAGAGAATGAGTAGATTTACCCTGATGTTTACAGTCTTTAGCAGTAAAGCTACCTAAATTATAGAAGGAAATATAGGTACCAGTCATATACACCATGATATTATTAGCTGTATTTGTTTGTGCTATGAACAACACTTAGATCTTCTGCTGAACCATCAAATGTTACCTACCATTGCACCAAGCACAGAAGTCTTCTGAGTGAGTAGATGATCTGAAATGCTGTCACTGTATTCCTGGGACCTGAAACAGCCTGCAACATTTGTGTAACTGCAGAGGCTTGCCCAGCTGTAACATGCTCCGCTTCCTCTAAGAGATCTTAGCAAAAAAGAGGGTAAGATACCATCAGTTTTATCAGTAGAACAAATCATTGACTAATGCATGCAGTTTTTGTCCACCAACTTGACTGAGAATGTATCAGTTCCTGCTTAAACCATGCAACTGTTCTGAAGTAAGCATAGAACATTGCTTTGTAAGAGCAGAAACTGCAATGGGCTACGTTCAGATCTAAACATAAGCAACTGTAATTCTGCTGAAATTCGAGAAGTGGTATTGCTTCGTGAGAGGTTTCAATTGATTCCTAGGTTGAGGTTTAAAATTCTTAAAAATCATGAAGTTACATTTCTTCTGTGACATTTCCAGCTCAACGGTATACAGCCTTACTCACAGGAAGAAGAATTTATGTCTGTATTTACTTATTTATTTTCCAGTAAAATTCACATACTGTCAGATTCCTTATTTTTCTGTGTGTTTCAGACTCAGGAATACTTTGACCAAACAGCTTCACATTTGCTCCACTACCTGTACAACAACACGTGTCTAGTTTTCAGCAGAGCCTAAGGTTAGGCCAGAATTAGTAAGTCTCTGTTGAGCTTTGTGCTGATGTGACTAAACCAGTGCTTGAACAAGGCAGTTTAAAACTGTCCTGGTTATCCCTACAGTGTGACTGAAGTTGGAATATACGTGGAGCTGTATGTAGGTTTTCCTTTGAAAGTCCTTTCTCAGACAAAAGCCTCTGCTGAGCTTTAATTATTGAGCTCGTAGCTCTCCTCCCTCATACTCTGTCCTACCACTAAGAGACCAGACTGGTTTTCCTTGAGAACTTTCAATGGCATGTTCATGCCCATGATTCTTTATTGCTTAAGGGCTGAGAAGCAATAGCATTGTTACAGTACAGTCTCTGTTTTTCCTTCCAGTAGCCCAAGATATTTTTTATTAAAAAAAAAAAAAAAAAAAAACTTTTTCCACTTCAAATTCCTCTCATGCAGCTGCTCAGGAGAATGACGTTTCTCTCTAAAGCAAGTTTAGAGGGAACATGTGAATGCAGATGTCAGACTGCAGGAACCGAGACTGGGAGTTGAACAGGTATCTCAAGAGCTGTGTAATTTTCAATGCTTTGCTCACAGAGGAGAGGGCTGTGATTCTCATTTGTCTATCTGATGGCAGCTTCTCTAGGGAGAGTATCTCTTTCAGACAGAAAAGAGAACTCCAAGCTTCTTCGTCTCATAATTGACCCTGCCGCTTTTTTCCAGAAAAAAATAGAGCAGGCTTTTTTCTTTTATCTTCTACCCTACTCCTATGCTAGTTAAAAATCCATTTATTTCAAATAAGTATTTTTTTATTATTATTATTATTTAAATCCATATCTTTAAGAAACAGGTCAAACTTGTCAGCCATGTGATTTAGTTTACTCATCTGTAAAACTGACAACATATTTTTTTCCTTAGCTGAGGAGTGTGGGTGGAGGGCAGTTATTTGTAATGTAAGTGAAAGAAAAAATACTTTTTGCAAAGAATGGTTGTTTCTGAAATGTTTGCTGTTAGATACACTGTGGTTTGAGTAAAAACCTTGGTATGTCACTTTGGCTTTGTTTTGGTGACTAACACATTTTTATGGGCATTCCAACCTTGAACCCTCCCATCGAGTTACTGGCCCTGCAGCAACATCCCTAAGCCTGGGTTACAGGAATACCATGCTGCATATATAAATTAAATATCAATAATACTTGATAAAATATCAAAGCCAGGTGAATATTCACTTTTTGCTAGCAGTGCTGGGCTACAATGCTAGCACTTGGTATTGCAGTGACATTACTCAGTGCAATTCCACCACTTACACCTCCTTTATCTTTTTTCCTCCTTTATCTTTTGCATGTCTTAGCGATGTTACCGTATCTGTGACTTTGTGTCATCTGCAGTCAAATCCTGCCTCTGTAGATACCAAGCCTGAGATTAGTCACTGACTTAACATCAGAGCCAGGATGGCATCATGCCTGTGTTGTTAGGGAAACAATTAGATCATTGGGATGTTTCGCTAATAGAGCTGAAGCCCTGGCTCTATGTTCCACCATTTTTGTCACTATATGGAACGTAGTCGTGGTTTTGTCATAGTTGGCACATAGTGTTCTTTAGTAGGAGTCAAATCACTGTGAAAGTGGCTTTTTTATTCTGTCCTCTGGAAGTTCAGTCCTCAGTCTGAGGGTCCTCAGTCCCCCTCTCAACGTGTTAGTTTTCTGTACTTGGAGGTCAGATCTTGGTTTGACTTCCCCACTCCCAATTATATTTATTTGTTCACAGCCTTCTTTATAACTGTACTCCTCAGTGGCTATCAGTATGTGGTAGGTGCATTGGCTACAGAATGATCTCCATGTCACTGCTGAAGAACAAAAGCAACTTAATGTGACTTACAGTATAGCTGCCTTTCCCCTTTCTTCCCTGTTCCATCAAACTTCTCAGTGGCAATGATGTGCCTTATGCATATCTGAATACCTTTGAAAATGAATTAACATTTCTATTCTTTAACAGCACGACAGTAAAGAATAGCGAAATACAAGAAGTTCTAGATGTATGAGTGCTTTCCTTACAGAAATTTGTCTACACAGACCTGACAAAAATGAGACTTCTTCACAGTCAGACTGGAGCTCTGTAGCAGAGCTGGGGGCTGTGTAGCTAGTTCTCAGTGCCAGCAGTAACAGCTAATGCTCCATTCCTTACAGTAGTTATGAAATCCATTTAGCAAGAAAATATCTTTAATAGCTTTTACTTATTTCTTTTTGTTTTTGGTGTTCTCTGTGAACCATCAGAGTAGGTATTTACATTTTCAAATGTATTTACATTTTAACTATAATAGATTGTCTTCTGAGATTATGAAGTCTGTCATTTTCAAGAAAAACAAAGTATTTGTTAGGACAAGTACACCTGTTTTATTTTTGTCTTGTAAGATTTAGGTGGACTAGATGGCCTCCAAAATATCTTTCCACAGATACTTTTCCGTATCTCCATCTTTTAATATTTTCTGCTATTCTCTTGATTGTAGAGCAGTTGTGATCACCAATAGAGAAAAGTATTGCAAGTTGAATTAATAAAGTAAGGAGGGGGATAGTTTAAAGTTTGCTCAACAAAATGTCAGTTACATTGTAGTTAGTATGCCTGACTGAAATCCTATTTATTTTTTTCCCGTTTATACTTTGCCATCTGCCCCCTTGACTTTTAAGATTGGTTTATTGACATTATCCACAAAAACAAAATGCCACCTGAGCATAAGGATTGTTTAGATGAGCATAAGCAGTTGTTTACCAAGGATTTATAGATCAGCGTATTAAGACAAATGTTTTTTAGTGCCCTTTTTCTGGCAAACTGGTCATTGTGCTGTTTTTTCTGACATGATACTGATGTAAAGGAAGACAAATAGTTATCTAATGGTTTGTTATATAGCCAAGATGCTGTAGCAAGAAATTACCCCCAAATCAGCTTCTCTTGTATGAACTCAGGTAGTTTATCTTGAAAAAGCATTATTGTGATAAATCACAACATTAGACTATGGCTATCTGTATTTCTTTTCAAGCAAAGCCAAATGCAAATACTATTTTCCTGTGTATGAAATCATAGGAAAATTATTAAAAAACTACCATAGTCTTGGGCAACTTAGTAAATTTAGATATCAAATTATATTTATGTTATACTTTCTGCAATTGGGAATAAAATAAAATTTTCCCATGATAAACCAAATCAAATAAATCCCCCTTGAACATCTGATGTCTTAATGTGGATTTTTATATTCTTAAACTGAAAACTGATTTCTGAAAAATACTGGAGTATAAACCAGCCTATTCAGCTGTCTGAGGTACTCAGATGACAAAGTAGGTTAAGAGTTTTCTTCCATGCTGACTTGTTAAGCACATAGAATTGATTTTTAGATGATAGTTTTTCATAAACCCTTCCTTATATGTATATATGTGCAAGTATCCAGCTATCCAGAAATTTCTTTTTTGTTTGTTTTTACAGGAAGGACCATTCTTCACCCCTAAGTCCCAAACCTTGCTGGTAAAATGAGCATCATTGAAGTATTTTATTAGAGCTTATTCCTTGAGGTCCAAGAAGTACATAAAACCTGGAAGAAACAGATTGATACACATGTAGATTTTAACTAAAATGTATCGAGGATGATGGATATCAAAATGCTGAATCCTGTTGTTTTGATGTTTCCATAGGTTATGCTGACATCCTACAGTCATTACACGCTGTTGGAGCACAGAAGGATTCCCATTGCTGAGACATGCAGCAAGAACTCCTGGAGTAAGCAGGTGCCAGACTGCTCGCCTTTTTGCTGTGCTTCAGTATCTTTTCGCTCAGAGAACCAACAACACCTGAAACCATTGGCTTTCCCAAGCAGTTCAAGACCCAGAAAGGTTACGCTTTGAACTTGTTCAGATGTTGCAGTAAATTATTTAGTGAAAGGGGAATTACCTGAAATTCGGTAAGCTGCGCTCATCCAAATGCACAAATGTGATTTCAGATGTGAAAATGACAATGTTGTGCAATTCACCAGAACAGCAGCACGTTTGGGCTCCAGCGGGTGAAGAGCTGCAGTTGTAGAGTTGTGTGGTGAAGCCCAGAAGTGAGGCTGCAGCAATTGGGATGTGTGAGAGAAGCCCTACCTAAGCAAGCAGGACAGGGTGAGGCGAAAACCCGTTAGCTCTTACCTGGGGTCTTCTGGACAACTATGCATTAGGTACATCCAAGAAATAAGGCAAAGCTTCTTTTAAGAACACTGAGGTAAAAATTAGGCCTCGGGTGGTCATTTATGGTTCAAGTAGCGGTTTATATATTTATTATAATTATACACAACCTCGACAATCTATATTGCCATTCAAAAATAAATCGAAGTATTGTCAATTTGCACATGATCTGTCACTAATCAAGGTCCCATTTACATACATAGTAAACATTTTGCATACTTAAACACTGCTTTTAATTTTAATCCCCCTTTCCTCCCCCCCAGTCCGGTGGAGATATGTTTAGAATATGTAAACAAACTTTTCCAACTATGTAACATTCAGCAACTACCACCTTTTTTCTTTTAGTTAATTCAATTAAACCATCTCAGCACTTTATAAGGGTAGCTGATAGGTATAGCTCTTAATTGCATTTTGTTTAAAATGGTTCTTCATATATCAGTGCAATGATTCTTGCTTTTCACGGCTTATAGTGTTTCCCTCTGACAAGAAAAATAGCAAATGGAGCTTGGTAACTGCCAGGCAAGTCACATGAGTCAATTCCCACTGTACCATTCTGCAGCACCAATAGTTATGGTCAACAGTGTTCACTTGTTATTTATATTTGTAGTAGATGGTTGAAGTCTTCAAATTTTAACTGTGGAGAACTACAAATTCATCTAAGAGTCAGCTACCACACAGTTTCTCTAGCATATTTAAGAATTTGTACTCCTAATGTTATCTTGGGAGCTGAAATTAAAACATACAAGGCCTTAACTGCCTATTGTTAAGCCATGTGTTTTTACTATCTTTGTCTTCTGGTGCTTCAAATGCTAGAAAATACAGAATAATGAAAAAAGCATCAAGAAAAAACAAAATATTCTGCCATTCAGTTAAAGAAAACTCATAGCTTGTTATGAGTAATGTAAGCAGCATTAGTATTTATAGGCAATACATTGATCCACACTTTAAGGTTTGTCATCTGGAATTCAGTTTAGGATGGCTCACAGAGAAGTCAGAATAGTGAAATATTACTGCATGACAAAAATCGAAGCACTGTTTTGAGAGATGAGGGTTATGCTGAGACTAAGCAACACCAGGCTGGGAGAAGAGTACCTCCTGCCAAACTGTTTTGTGAAGCCTGGGCTGAAACACGCATTAGGTGCTTCACCCAAAAAGCTTCGAGGCTCCAATCAGTTACTGAAGACTTGGCAAGCACATCCTGAAGGCAGTAGTCATACAGGAGGGTGATGCTACCAGATGCAAAGAAGGGAGAGGATTCTTCATTCAAATTCAGACATACATCGCCAACTCAGTGACCAAGCAACAAAGGCAGGTATACACTGTTAAAACTCCCTTGTCAGATGAACATAAGAGTGCACAAGCTTAAGGGATGGTTTAAAATCTGTGCTGTACATCGATGTGACTTCCCAAGAGAAGCCTGACTTTTAAAATAGCGTGATAGAAGGGAAAGAATGTGTACTTTTTACAGGAAAGCAAAAGATCTTGCTGGTAAAGCAGAAGGAAAGGGTTGTGATGTTTTGTAACTGAACTTTTACATAAACTTGTAGGCTGCTCCTCTGCCCCCCCCCTCCCCCCCAACAAACAAGAAACACTCTACTGCCTTTATAAAGATAGTGTTGCTTCCTATTTTATCGTTATGGGATGGAGGGAACATCTTCAACCATAAGAAACCATCTTGTCCTCAACAGAACAGGAAGCATTGAATAGGATGTTAGCAATGAATACCCGTTTTTTTAAACTATCCAAGATGCAAGGTAGCACACTACTGTTGGTCCCCCCTTCCCCCCCCCCCCACCAAAGCTTGTTGTGATGTAAAGGTTAATTCATTCTGGTGCTGTCAGGGTGGCCACAAGGTAACTCAGGAGTCTGACGTGCAAAACCTGTTCGAGTTGTGCATAGTTTGAGTAGATGAGCACCTATGTCTATGACCTGGTAAAGTTTTCTTCTTCATAACAGAAAACAGATTACATGTTAACAAGTCATACCTTCACACGTTAATATTGAACTTGCTCTGGAAAGACCAAGTTTGCCCTTACAAACGGAATTCTTAACATGTACTTTTTTTTACCAGCAACCAGTTGCTGTCTGTAGTCTACATGTAGCAATACTCTCCACATCTAGAGACAGAGCACAGCAAAACGCTACTCTAGTAAGAAAACAGTCTTACTAAGATTACTTTTGCCATATCGGCTTAAGCTTGACATATTAAACAGCTGTAGAATTTATCTGGCCTTTATGCATAAAAATTGCTTCCACTGCTTGCAGTATAACATTGAGAATTTAATGACCAAGAGCAGGAGAACCATTTTTTGTTCTTACATCTGACCTTTCAGCTACTGGAGAGCACATTGGAGATTTCCAGTGATTGAGCTCTTCCTCTGCTAGGTATCAGGAAGCCTACTTACTCAACAAATTAATGTTTAGATGGGTTTTAGGAAGCCAATACTTAAGAACTCTAGTTATTACATTACTATGGTAAAGCCACGAAGATGCTCATAATGTTCAAGCCTATGGGCTGAAAGCTTGCTCAGTCATGTACTGACTTACACAAAGGACAATTAACACCGAAGCACAGGCACCACTTGGGTGCCAAAAATGTGCGACTGCAGCAGCGCAAGTCAAGACTGAGATTGCAGAGTAGCTGCAGCTTGCCTCAAGGTCACTCAGCTTTTGTTCAAGAGCTTTCACAAAGTAAATGCAAGGTGTCACACCACCCACAACTCACTGAGTAGGGGACGTGCCTGCACCTCAGTCATAGAAGTACAATCCCAGCATTGAGCTAGTTCAGCAGTTATAGCTGTATCTGTAAGTGATGCTTCCTTTTTCTGTGAATATGGTGCAGAGTACAGTTCCCTTCTGTCAACCACAGCTTAGGCCTAGGACTCTTCTTGTAGCATCAGGGCACAGATGAAGATAAAACAGCTGCCAAAGCTGGAAGCAAGAACACAATCCTTGGCTTGTTTACGAGAGCAACAAGCTTATACAGGAGAGCTGCTGCTGGAACACCTAACACCTGAACAGATAACCACCAATCTACAATGGAATTCATGTCAGTAAAATGTTACGCTGCAATTTATCTCACTCTCAGGCTGACGTAGCTAATAAACCACTTTTCATGGAGTAGCCCATTCCTCATTCCTGTTCTGGTAATAGAGCTGTTTAAAGTCAGAAGTAAAGCGGCTTGTTTTTAACAAGTGCAGCAGTAACTCCGTAACTAGCAGAAGCCTATAAATGTATGAACAGACATTGGATCTTCGTGACATGCAAGACAAAGAAAATAGTGACTTAGCTATGTAACATGACACTTTCATTAGAAAGTAAATGAGCAAAGGTAACAGGTAAGCAATTCCAATTTCATCAAGTATCATCAATTTCATCTTTGGGGTGAATATCCAGTTTGTATGCTCTTTAATTTAGATCCTTGGTCAAAAGAGTGTATGTCAAGTACCACGGGTTAAGTAAGCGCTCAGTATTTGTTTCAAGTTTGCCACAAAAAGGATTTAAGCAGCTTCAAAATTAGGTATGCCAATATCCAGCTCACACAGCGCCATTTCTGCTGTTTCTCCTCTCCAGCATAACATGTGATCAAGATGCAGACTTCATTCAAAAATGGAAGTGGAAATAACAACATGTGCAGCAAGACATTTTCAAGGGAAAGCTATGCAACAGTCCCTGTATATTCTACCACTTCATACTATTATCATTAGCATCACCCTATCATAAGCACAGTCCATTATGTACAGCAATGTGCAACGAGACCATTCATTTCATTTCAGCAAATGGCAGCGCCATTATAAAGTATTTTGTAACTAAGCTTGTTAGTGGTATGGGAGTCTAAAAGTGTTTAAGCTTATATTAGTTTATATGAAAGAGACCGTACAATTTTCATGGTACATCAACAAGATGGACTAGTATGCCAACTAACCTCTATTTTAATATTTAAATTATAACAATACAATAACTAGAAAAGGTCAGTGCTTCAAGTGACAAGTTTTGCCACTTCAATTCCAATATTTTTCCAAAATAAAGATGCAATTAGATCTACACTTGAGCATCAGTAGTGCAATACAGTATCCTTTCCTGAATAAAGGAGCTGAGGTTTATCCACAATAAAAGCTTTAAATAAGGTAGATTGTTGCCATTTATATATCAATTCTGTATGTTTGATATAAAATATATTGGGAAAGCTTAAACTGACTTATACAATCTACATTTGGCTAAAGCTCCACATAAGCAGCATCAGTGGAAATGAACATCAGAGGTGTACTTAATATGAAACACTTTCAAAACTACTCAGCAACAAATGACAGAAGGTTGGCTAAGAATAACTCAACATCTGAGGTGTGTACCAGACAAAAAGAATGGACCCTGTGGTTACTTGCACTATTTTAATTAAGTAAAAGAAAAGCAAGGTTTAGTCCACTTCCATTTCTCCAGATGGTTTGGTCTGCTGAGAATTGTCCTTCGCTGGATCAGGTCTTGTTTCAGTACCGCTCTGTCCATTCACTGGTCCATTGTGTTCACCATTAGCTTTGGACTGCCCATCGCTGGGTGGTTCTACCTTGGGTTTGGGCTTGTATATGATAGGATTACAGAAGCTATCCAGTTCCTGGTTGTAACAGAAGTGAGAGAAGTTACTTGGTGGCACGGTAATTTCATTACCATAGAATGTCTCAATTTATTTCAGGTTCATAATGATGTAGACTTCAAACTTCAAGGACTAGACTTCTCAATTCTATCAAATCTAGAAGCTTTACAGAAAACAAAAGAACCTTCCAATAGCTGAAGGGCTTACAGCAATCTATTTTCTAGCAAACCTGATGCTTTAACTCTGAATGTTTTAAGGGCTATTCAGAGGTACTGGCTGCAAGTCAAGAGCTAGGACTGCTAACACTGATAAAACTGCCGTTCCCTCTATATGACTCTTACCAGAGCTTTGAAGATCTCTGTAGGTATTGTATCCTAGCTCAATACAGAGGCTAAAATCTTTTAAAGAAACCTTTATTAAAATACAACATTTATGACAATTTTTACCTTGGATTTTGACAGTATTTCTGCCACTTTGACAACTGGATCCTGAGTTAGACTTAGTTTGTTCTGGGCATTCATTTTGCTGTTCAACCAATTCATAGCCTCACTGATGTATTTTTCAACTTTTTCCATCTCAGCAGGGTCTAGGTGATCATATTTTTCATCCTAAGGAGAGAGATGTTTATATCATCAATTAGCACATGCTTTTCAACCACTTAAGAATTTCAGGGACACACAATAGGGTAACATTGCTACAACCCACTAGAAAGAAGGGCTTCTAACTAGAGTTTGGTATGAAGAGTGACTGTAGTACTGAACACAGGAAATTATTTTTAGACATATTTGGAAATTTGATCTTAAGTGCACACTGCTGAAGCGCAAGTTTGTAAGGAAATTTCGAGAGAACAACAATTCACCCAAGTAACTAACCCCAAAACACTATCTTGTTAATTATAAAAACACAGATAACAACCCTAAGTTGAGATAACCATTTCAAATGGTACAAGCCACCACAAATAACATGGCTGTGTTTAATTCACATTCATGAAGAATTTTTTTTTTTTTTTTTTTTGCTAACGATCAAGAATGATTTTTGAAGTTCTCAGGAATGTAAGCACAACAGCCATTTCAGAGCAGCTTAAAAGTTCATCTAAATAGGATTTCTTTTTCAGCGCTAAAAATAATCTTACAACCAAACACACATTCATAATAGTTCATTCCCTAAATAATTTGCTTCTACCTTATTTTTGTATGCTTCTACTGCTTTCATAAGGAGCTGAATCTTTTTTCCGAGTTCATTTAAAACTTTTGGTCTCTCTTCATGTTCCATGTATCTTTCCTGAATAGGCTGTCCAAATTTCTGTAAAGACAAGCACAAACATCTTGACAAAATAGAAGTTTAGCATATTCTGGTCAAAGAATAAAACATGGCACCAGAAAGAAGACTGCTTTTTCGTCCTTTTCACACCCATTACAAAGCTTAATCTATGCATTTTCCTTCAGTGCAACAAAAAAAGCCCACAACTTTGAACGAGTAGTGCTTCTGCCCTTATATGGCTTAGTATTTCGCAGTTATTTTCAGAAAAAAGAACTTGTGGGACAACACACTTGCAGGAGAAACAATACACATTTTGCACACAGATTGGCACACACGGTTTGAATTTTAAAATAGTCAAAAAATATTTAGTTTTATCATGTTTTTTTTCTTCTTTTGAATACTGGTATCCAGGCAAGGTAGTTGCCCACACCGCTGTTTACATCCCCTTCCCACAAAGAAAACCTAACTGAAAACAGTTGGAACTCAAAGAGTTAGAGATGTATCCTTAAAGATTTTTACAAACTAAGTAGTCATCAAAATTCATGTTTGCCCTTGAGACTACTGGAAGACTTCAGTTTCTTTTTTTGGTCATTACTACTCAAATGGTACAGTTGAAGCAGCTATTAACGCATTCTTCAGCCTTTATCATTAGAGGTTAGTCCAAAAATTGCGTTTTATGATATAGTTATGCAAGACTATTTAAAACAAGAAAACCAGAGCATCTGTTTTCAAGTGTAGTTTTGAATACCTGGGAGAACAGTCAATTACTCTAAAGCCTCTTCCAATCTGTAGCAAAAACTACATAAAGTTATCGCAGCAATTCTATTATTTCTCACTCAAGACCGAATGCTTCACTGCGACTATTCAAATTAGAAGCACAACTGCCATTATAACAACCTGTATTCCTAGTTCTACATAGTGCATCCACTGCACAACTGGACACTAGCCACATACACAACCTGGATGTCAGTCCTCTGAAGTGAGTGATTTACAAGACTCACATATGGGTACGGACATGCACACCCCTCAGCACAACAGCTTGGCTTACATTAGCCATGTGTATGTATACACCCAGCCCCCAACGCCTTTTTTCTAGAAAAGCACTTAGAGCCTTACTCGTAATTCCTGAAGCTTATCCATGTACACTTGTTTTGGCTGGTCCTCTCCATCTTCATAAAGCCAGTTTTCTGTGTCTTCCAACATCAAGGTCAGCTTGTTTGTATCCTATGAAGCAAGTTACAGACACTGTAGGTTGGCAGGGAACAATACAAATGAGACTGCTGAACAAAAACACACCTGTTTCCTTCACCTTTCCTTTGCCTTCAACTGGTGAAAAAAGACTTCAAGAACAGGATTTTATAGAAAGACACAAAAAGCAATACAGTCCTACTAATGTGATTTGCAGGTGAAGTTTGGAAGCTGCACAGCTTCTGTTTTAGTTTCATATACAAGCATAAACATCGCTAAATAAGATTCCTGTGTATTCTTTTTACATCTTAAGTCCTGCTGTTCAGGTTCTCTGATAGCACAAGAGAGGAACAGAGTACTTGGACACACGTGCACATCTGTAACTCTGAAGTTCAAATAGTTCAAATAAAACTATCAGCTGTAAACAAAGATAAAGACCTTATCTTTATTTACTTGGAAATTAATACCTTCTTTATGCCCTTAATATATTTAAGAGATTGTTTTGAAATTGGTATAAGAAAGACAGCCTTAGATCCTTGAGTTTATACTGGAAGGCCATCTGTACTCATAATTAACAAGAGCAGGCCTTAAAACATGTGCAGCTAGGGGAGAGTTGTTTTGACAACTCACTGCCTGTGTACCAGCCACTTACTTAAATGGCCGTTACAGATAAACTGTTACAGAAGTTATCTTTCAGTACTGCTTTTGCAAAAGCCCAGTGTACAAACTTTACCATCTTTTAGTTGGACTTTAACAGCACATCAGCTTCGACATACTTGTAAGTGGGGCAAACACCGTATTTGTAGGCTAATGAAATGCAGATCAATACAGCACAGCTATAAATGCTGTGTTCTGCTCATTTTCATTTATTCCTACCCATTTATGCTCATTGTGATCTGTCCTGCTTTCCTACACCCCTAACCACAGAATGTTTTGCCTACATCTGGAACGCTTCCCTGCCACCAAGAAACTTCTCTGACATGCAAATACACTGAATTCTGTACTGTCTGCAATGTCAGGCTGAAGCATAGTCTGAACTTCACTTTTGTGAAGTTAATTCATTCCACGTTCTGAGACAAGTCCTACAGATTCCTGCAGCCTCTACATATACCACTGAATTTTAAAGCTTTTTTTTCCCCCCATCTGACAGTGGAAACGTAGGCAAATCTTACTTCTTCAGTGATAAACTTCTCAAAGACTCCACACAGCTTGTCTCTGAAGTCATATACGTATTCCTCAACAGCATTCTTAGCATCATTTCTTTCCTTCTCTAGTTTGTCTTGCATCATCATCTTCCCCTAGGGCAGATAAGAACTTAGGTAAAACTCAAAGCATTTCACGTGTCAAGCTTGAGCATTACTCTTTTCGAAGCGTACTACAGAACTTTCAAGAAGCCTATTAATTCACAATTACAGATTAAACTTTCACCTTTGCGTAACTTCTCTTCACACCCAGTTAGAACTGGAAAGGGGGACAAGAGCGTGTTCCCATTTAGGAGCGCTTCAGCAAGTGCTTCAAAACAAATGGATCAGGTAAAAATTACAATCTGACCAGCACAGACAACACTAGTAAAGTACTGAAGTACTGGCTTCAGTTTAGAAGTCACTAGGATTTACTCTGCCCTACAAAAGGTACTGTTCTTTGCCATGACCAGCTTTCGGATAGGAACTTCAATTGGTACGATCATCACAATAGCAGACACGGCACACCTATGAAGTTAGACAGGATCCTCTGAAAGCCATGTTTTCTATATGCAATACTTTCCAGTTTCCTGCTGTACATCACTTGAAGGACAAAAAAGATGGCCTAGCAAGGACATGGCTTCCATAGACCACCAAAAAAAAAAAAAAAAAAAAAGTCTGCAAGTGCAAATCCTGACCTTTATCAGGTCAGTCAGTAACAACTCACATGCCTGTCACATACTGCACAGCCTTTACTGGAAATCCTACGAAATTCCTGTCTAAGAAAGGCACTGATTGTTCAGTAATGACAGGCTAAAAGGTTTACCTCAGACCTGGATAGTTCAGCTTACTAGTAAAACCAGTCAACTCCACCAATAACAAACAAACAAACAAACAACAACAAAAACAGCAAAATGAAAACCCCCATAACTGAAGACAAAGTCCCAAGAAATTCTAAATTAGGAAACATTTATGGTTGCAAACACTTTCCGAATAGTTATCTAGTGACATTAGAGTCATCACCTGTTTATGCTCCTTACCTCATTTTCTATATAGCAATTGATAAGATCTTGTCCTAGTTGTCTGTAGAGGCTTGCCTGTATAGGTAGGTCAATACTCTTCACTTTTGCTTTAGCCTTTGGCTGGGTTGGATTATCTTGCTTGTCTCCAGAAGCAACCTGTAAGATTTACATTTTAAGAAACTTTAAGGAACAGAAATATTACTACATTTATGCTCAAAAAGAGACAAACCAAACTAATGAAGAGCACTACAAATTAATTGCACGTAAACAAAGTACACAATTATACATCTGCTATTTGAAATCACCATTACCTTAGTTTTGAACCAAACTTGTAGTATTTAATTCCTTTACACATAACATGAAGAGCTTTTCAGAAAACTTGCTGAAAAGCTAAAGGAATTGTATAATGCCTAAATTGCCCTGAACTCCATCTTCACTATAAAACTACCTTAAGTAAAAGAAACCTACTTCAAAGCCTTGACTGCATATTATGTTGAAAATGTAAGCACTATGGTAGGATTTCTAACTCAACCATTTCAGTTTAGCTGTGCTCTTCCAAATACAGTCCCTACATATTGCAACTAAGACTGATAGAATAAATTTGAAAATACTAGGCAAAAATGTCTAAGGGAAACAATGTTACATTTCCTTATCAATACTGAATACAAACTTTTGTTTCGTTTCCTGCATTTTCAGTTTCCTCATCTGCTTGGCTCTGTTGTTCAGCTTGACTCTTCTGAATACCTTCATCTTGATCAACCTGCATTTTATCCTAGGGGAAAAAAAAAAAAAAAACAAAAAAAAAAAATTACATAAATCATACAGCAAACCTTTGCATTAAGACTGAGGCCAACTTACATCACAGATGAAGTGGAAAATTCAGTCTTGAAAAGTTTGATTCACTGTATTTAAACAGACATTTTGATAATGCTACTTGTATTTGTATCTTTCTCAAATTAAATGGAGATTCCACTTGACCCACCCCCCTTTTAAATAGTTATGATGCTACCATCCATAATATTATACTAAGCCCAGTGAATACTCCATTTTAATTTCAAAATAAATACATATGAAATGTATGCAAATAATGGTTTAGAAACACAACACCAACACAGACAGTAACTACAGATTCTCTATGGAACAGCCAGAACTTGGAACAAATACCATTTCTCCCCTCAATTTTAAGCTTTATAATCAAAGCAGAAGTAATTCCATCATTGCAATTGTTACCTGCATCTGTCTCACAGGACAATGAAAAAATCATTTCTGTAGTAGCCTTTTAAAGCACATAACTGATTGCCTTCCCCTGCCACCCCATTTTTCACTCAAATTTATCTGTAGTTCACTTATGCCTTATTTTAAATTTAAGTGTCTTGAAGACATCACTGAAAGACTCAAGTTATGCTATTCCCTGTTGTCATTACAAAATCCTTCAACAGCATATTAATGAAATTTCAAGTTTTCAAAATGACTCCAGTATTTTGGCATTCAGACCATCAATAAATATAGAGCAGCAGCTGAGGTGTGAAAGGTCAAAGACTACCTCTATTACAAGGAATTAAGATGCGTGGATTCACAGACCACATACGCATGTAAAAATAGTTTGCCATTATTTCTGGGAAATACAAGAAATTAATTATTTAAAAGCTTTCAAACTAGTACAGGTGCAACATGTTGCAGGCTAGCTGTAGCTGATTTAGCAAAGCTGTAATGGTGAAGTTGAAGGTAAGTAGGCTACTTTATCCACCTTTTTTCATTTCTGAATAAAAAAATACGTATTTACTGTTCTTACTGTTCACACAGGAAAGGCAACAACCAGAAGGAACTGTCTTGCCTACACAAAAAGCTAGAGGTGTGGGGGGGAAGTACACATATACACCACAAACCTCCTCATCAGAGTCGGGGGCATCATCCTCAATAATGAAAGGAAATTGCTGACAAGCACAGAAGATGTATTAGGATGAATGAGGCACTAACAAACAGAAAGCCTGAGGATGGAAGTCATTATTCTTGCACTGAACACAGTGCATACAGCTTAGTAACCTCCACATACAGCATGCTGGTAACACGAAGTGCCAGCTACATCACTATCAAGTGCTTCACTTGTACACAAAGCCCAGATGCAAAGCACCTGTCCCCAAGGAGCAGCTGCAGGCCACCACTGGGGCACCTCTCCCAGCTGCAAAAACACTCCTCCCAGGTACCCAGGCCTCACACCTGGAGCATCAGTACCAAAGCTGCACCTTGTGACTTGCAGCCATGTACTTTTGTTTACTATACAAGACACCAGAAATGAAATTAATCCTCCTTGCACTTGGATGGGAAAACTGACAGCAGAACACTGTGAGCAGGCACCTCTGCAGTACTTCAACATACTGACTATAGTGAGGTAAGGAAGTCTGAAATCCTAACCTCTCAGTACTGGTAGCAATGCTGTTACACATTTGTATCCATTAATCCCCTCCCTCCCCCAGGCTTACAAGCCATTTTATAAGAACTACCAGTAGTGTAGTGCTGTAAGTGAAAGGTTTATGAAAAAATACCATGTTTTTCTACTCTATGAAAATGTAGTACTTAAACAGCAACACTTTTTGTGATCTGGCAAATTAATTGTAACATTTTGACACCAACATAATACAAAGACTAGTAGAGAGATGGTAAAATACAATGAGAACTATTTTCTTTGCAATCTAGTTGTTTTACACTCTTGTTATCATAGTACCAGTACTTTAATAATAAACAATCATGAAGAAACGTGTTATGTAACTGAAGAAATCATTCAAGGGTGGAGAAGTAGCAATTTTCAAAAGCTATACACTATGATTTCATCGCCAATTATCGGCTCTCTTGTCGGAATTACAAGGAGTGTAGATATTTACAAGTTTACATACCTGCTCATCATCTCTGCCTTGGTTCTTACTTGATGATTCAGTGTCCATAGGTGTGTCACTGTGATCTCCCACTATGTTCTGCTTCTCTATTATAGAAGCACTAGCCACGCTGAAAAGGCCATGAATATTGACACGCACTTTAACCTTCACTTTGGAATTGTCACCATCGTGTTGGGGACCAACATTTTGAATAGTGAAACGCCCTTTAAAACAAAAGATTTTAATTATTGTTAAAAAAAAAAAACACAACAAAAACATACAAATAGACAAAGTAAGAAAGATACACAACTTAAAAGTTTTTGTTTTAAATAGCAACTCTATCAGATCAACTCTATTCAGAAACTTCTTACTTAGTTGTTTTACAATGTAACGTCTACCTCACAAATTAAAATCTGGTTCCTCACTTATTGCTAATTTGTACAGCCACAAGATACTTTTGCTTTTTATCTAAATTTTGGAAAGCATTCAACATAACATTATTAGATGTTACACTTCTTTGTTGCCTTCTCGAAACCATCACACTAAAGAAACTTCAGTGATTTGCCTCAAACGGTTTCTTTCATTCAACTATCTCTGCACTGAAAAATAAAATGGTAACAGAGGAAGGTGCCCTTTGAATTTGATAATGCAGATACACTGCACATTTTGGAGACCAAATGGTGTGTTTATCAAGGCCTCCAGAAACAGTCAGGTTGATGTTCTCAAAACTGTTGCAAACATGAAGTAATGCAGGATGCGTATGTATAAATGAGAATGCTCCTTCCTGAAGATGACAGACATCTTGAAAAGACACTCCTAAAAGGCATTACGAAGTTTATACCTGACAGAAATTAGTCAATAAAATCAATTACCTTAAAGACCCTGAACAGTCAGCTACGAATCGTGAATAAAGCAAGATTAGCTACAAGTAAACTAATTCATACGATGCAATTAGAGTTTACTACAGATGTTTACATTCAGGGGACACCTATGTTGTATTTTCTCATATTAGCAGAAAGAGACATGACAAATACCTATCTAGACAGATAAAGCATCAACAGCTCCTTTGATCCAATTTCTCTGAAAAAATCTAGGCTGGTGGGCACATTGGATCATGTTCCATTTTAAACAAGCTTCAAGAACCAGAAAATAGAGCATTGATCTCTTTGCGCCTACATTTTTAAAACATTTAGAAATGATGAAGAAAATAAGTTTCCTAGTAACTACCGTAAGATGACATCGATATTGTTTGATCACTGCACCTAAGCCAAGAAGACTGTTTTGAGCCTTTCTAAAGGGGCGAGGCTTTTCTATAATCCAGGAAATATGGAGGTAAAGTCTCTTACATAAAGGAGAACTATCCTTTCTCATTGTCAACAAAAGCTGTTTTTTTTTTTTTTTTTTAATTCATGTGTTCTTACCTATTCTTGAATCAGGATAAGGCACTTCATGTGGATGGGTATAGTAAGCTTCCAGGTCAAAAGGCTCTTTCTTGTGAAAAGTAATTACTTTTGAGAATGGAGCAGCATGGTTCTTACTGAAGACTTCACATTCCCTAAAATGATACATTAAGTAAATTTAAACCACTGAGCATAATACAATGGATAATCAAGTTATCTTACTACCAGCAGCCATACTGAACAAGCCACCAAATAATTTACTTAGAATGTCAGTGTCTGACAAGAGGTGCACATTAATGGGCTGTATGTCTCGAAATGGACTATGTACTTTATGTCACTTTAGCAAAACTAAATAAGTTCACACAAGTTTTTCATTTTTAAGCTGTATTTCCAATTAATGATCAAGAAATAAAACAAGAGAAGAATAGAAGAACTGCTCCAATAGCTAATTCAGAACTCTGAAGGCCTGGTCTTCCACACAGCTCAACATTTTTCTTAATACACACATAAAACCCCATGTTTATTTAGCAGGCATCGTACAACTTACCCTGTTCCTTCTTCGTAAGATGATTTCCATCTTAACGTTATGGAATAAGGAACAACATCAGTGATGGAAAATTCACGCACTTTAAAAGCTGGGGAAAGAATTGCACACTAGAAAACAAAGACCAGAATTTTATTACATCCATGTATCACAATAAAGTACAATAATTAGAAAAGAAAGGTTACAATGAAGAAAGGCGTAGAAAGGTTACAATGCATACAAGTACATGGAGGTCCTGACTGCCACCGTATTTTTTAACGGAAACTTCCTACTTGTAGTAGAAAGTTAATTCAACTGAAAGACTTAACTAAATTAAGGTAATAGTAACTGATGCCACTTCTTGAGTGATGGTCATTAAAGATAGAAGCAAAGCTTCTAAATGACTTACATGAAGTAGAACTGCGAATTCAGGTCATCAAATTTAGCAGGTCTCTAACAAGACCATTCCTTTTAATGGGACACAGTGGCAAGCTACCAAACCTAATACAATCATTTCTGACATTGTCACTGTCACCTATTGTTAACGTAGCAAGTACGACTTCGTGTCTTGTTTCATCTACAATGCCTCTTGGTTTTGATTAGTTACACTGCAGTAGACCACAACACATTAAATGAGCAATACTGAATTTTAATATCCATACCTGCAAGGCACAGCCTCTCGCAACAGCTTCGTCAGCATTTAGTGTGGTGCTTATTTCTTTACAGAAAAAGTTAGAGATCTGTTCCTTCACTGCTGGAATTCTAGTAGCCCCACCTACTATTTCTATACTGTAGATATCTTCACGGTCAAGTTCTAGAAAAGAGTGCATGGCCTTCAGTTATCATCAATATATCAAAAAGCTGTCTTTGGACAACCAAAGTAAGATCGAGTTCTCTTTCTATGCACTGTCACAAGCACTGAATATACTCAACAGCCAACAAGACCTTTAAGACCAGATTCATAGTGCTCTGTCTTACTCAAAATCCTCATCCTTCCTACAGACTACACAATTTTCTGGTTGCACAATCCTGAAAAATGCAGAAGCGAAGCATCAAATAGGGCTTACTTGATGACAGCTGCTCTTCAAAAGTGCCTTGTCTGTATGTATCCTCTTTCTGGTGGGCATAAACCCAAGCGTGTGATAAGGTTTTCTTTGGCACCCCTGTAGTACTGGGTGCCAATACCTCACTCCTCCCAAGTAGGAACAAAATAAACCCCAAATACATAAACCCCAAACATCTTATGTTTGGTTTAATGTTGGTTGCCAATATGTAAAAACAAACCCTTGACTAAAAATGTATCAATATTAAACTGTGCTTGCAGGATAACTTTAATTCTGGATTCAAGATATGTGGAGGAAGTGATCCCAAAATCTCAAACAGCTGTCAGTCCTTGTATGGTTTTGCTCAGCAGTTACTCAAGTTCTTATTTCCAGCATTAGTTAGAGCCAACTCAAAAATAAGCAGATGTTTTCCCTTTTAGTTGAAGATGCTAAAAACTGCATAAACCCTTTTCCTATGAAAGTCTATTCCTCTCCTTTACAGCACACTATACAAAAGAATTGTTATTTGCACATGCTGCAGGTAACTTATTTTAGGAATATACTGCCAAGTTCTCAGGTCAGTGAAGATGTATGTATCATATGGAACAGGCTGGCCAGACAGTTGCAAAGTGTTCCAGTAAAGAATGACAATTGTGTTCGCCCTCCCCTTCCCCGCCCCCACTTTTTTAAAAAACAATAATCTTTCCAGGGCCCAACCTTTTCCATTTCACAGGGTGAATGAGGGTCAGTAAGTCGGGGTTGCAGAGTGGTTTGTGCACTGAATGAGGCAGGAATGGGATCATGCATACATGACAAGCATATGAATGGAACTTACATTTAACTTTTCAGTACTTAGCTTTGCAATTCTAATGAATACAAAAAATACATTAAAGAGATAATCATTAAAGAGATCTAGGATAACTGCATTACTAGTTACATTCTAGAACCAAAGGTATCCAGCTCCTACTTACTTGCTTGTTCCATGGCAGCTCTTAGAGGAGGTTCCACTCTGGACAGAAGGGCAGCGCACAACTGCTCGAACTGAGCTCTGCAGGAACAGGACATACGTTTCATGTTACAAGAAGACAGCTGAGATACCGCACTTGACTACACTTCAGTAAAAAACAAAAAACAAAAACAAAACAAAAGAAAAAAAAACAGACAAACCATGGTACCTGTTCATCTTGCTGGAGACATCAAGGTCATTCATGAAGCATTCAATATTGAGTGGAAGGTCAGAGGCGTTTGCACTCATAAG
Source organism: Aythya fuligula (assembly GCF_009819795.1). NCBI lineage: Eukaryota > Metazoa > Chordata > Aves > Anseriformes > Anatidae > Aythya > Aythya fuligula. The sequence goes on from NC_045562.1 coordinate 41,239,555, forward strand.
CTTCTTTAGTTTTTCACATTCCTGATACAATCGTAGCAGCGCTCGAGGATTCTCTTTTACACTCAGCTTGTATTTTGTCCTAAACTCTTCAGAGAAGTAGTCTACCAATGCCTCATCAAAATTCCTTCCACCTAAGAAAGGGTCAAAGGTAGTAGCTAAGACCTGTGTAAGAGTGAAAGAATGAATTACAAATTATTAAAAAAATATTTGTTTAGATATAGAGAGAGCTCTCATATTGTCGCTGGTTTTACAAGTCAGCACCTTTAAAAACAGGTTTGATGTGACAGAATCCCTTGTAGATTTCTCACCATCTTCTGTCAGGTAAGTGAAACAACTTAAAAAAAAAAAAACAGCATGACTCTTCTCAATTAGCTTCTGCCCTTGCCAAATAAAGTACTACTATTATTTTAAGAAAAAACATCACATTTATCATGCTTTTTTCTACCATGCTGCACCCCCTACTCAGTTTACTGGCTCACTAAAGAAAAAGCAGACTAGGATAGCTATTTTCTCATGCTATTACTAGTTCTATGACATTTACCCAAAACAACCAAAAACCAAAAACCAAACGTTATCTTCCACATGACTTCAGATGAAGACCACATTTTGACAGCAAAGACATTTATAAAGCATTCAACCACCAATAGCTCAAACTTCAAAGATTAAACTCTCAGAACTGCAGAGTGAACACAGTTTTATTTCATGTTCAATGGGATTTAGATTTTAAACCTTCACATTCATGGCAGGAAAAATAATGATCATAGAACAATTTAAGGCAATTCAACAATTCCCTATAGGTAAACAAGTTGCTCAACTACAACAGCTGTGAGATTACCAGAATACACAAATATTTCATTCAGATAGAAAAATGACAAAACCCATGCATTTTGCATTTGCTTGTCAAGCACTGTTGAAAACACCCTTTGGGTTACTTCATTTCTGCATTCTTACAAAAACTGCTTTGCCAGAACCGCCAAAAGAAAAATCAGAAAACTGTGGTGTTCTGAATTTCAAAACTATTTTTTTTTTTTTTTTTTAAGTTTAGAAATCTTCCCATCAAACAGTATTTTGAGTACTGTTCTATTAAATACTTTAGGAATATAAGACTTTCCTGTATGACTTAGAAGATTACCTTCAGCTTTCCCTTGTTAAAAGCACAGATGGAGACTTGGTATGCAGAATGCCCCATATCTACAAAGACCACATTTCTTGGTTTCTCATCCAAGGCTGGCAGATCTTGCTTGTATATTCCATAGGCTAGTGCAACTGAAAGAGAACAGCCCACAGAAATTAAGGCAAAGCTGTGTACCAATGTAAAGCATCCATTAAAGGCACTACCAAAAGGAGGATGCTGCTTATTTCCAGTTTTTCTGACTACCTCCATTACGCTACTCAGATAGAACATAAGGGTGCAAGGGGACATGAGTTTTACTCCATATGAGTTGCCACATTATTTTTATTTGATTTCCAATTTTACTATTATATCATATGCATTCATAATTGTCATTCAAGTGTTCTGTATCATCTCTCTTTCCAAAAGCAACTACATGCTGTGTGCCTCCAAAGCACATTAAGTTCGTAATACATGCTCCATCATAAATTTTAAATTTTTAGATCTAGGATATTATCAGAACAGTTATTTTTATTTTCTGTTTTAGAGGTGTACATATACAGTGAACAAAAATAGACCGTTCATATAAAGTCATCATGAACAAAACTAGGATGTTGAAAACAGTCTTTTTCACTGTCAACAGAAGAAATCAATGTCAAGTGAAAGTTTAACATTAAAGCATCACAAAGTTCTGCTTGTACTCAAATTAACATGTTCAAGAAAAAAACGTTTTCAAAACTGGTTTACAAGAAACTAAGATTTCAATACCAGCCTTCATTCAAGGAGCTGGTTTAAACTTCCTAAAAGAAAATTTAAACAACAACAACAAAAAAATGAAATTACTGGTTTAAACCGCTCCAAATTCAGTTCCCAGGAAGCGTAGCATATTTCTATAGCCTACCACAGAACACATCAAAAACTAGAAAAGGGCAGTAAGTAACTCACTTTATGCAAAAAACAGTTGTGCCAACACTACAACTGACAGATTTTCCACAAGCTTAAACTGTCATTCTCCCACAGACTTATGTTTGACTCTATTTGAATAGTTTGAAAAGTCATAACTGAAGTTTCTATATAAGATCAGCAGGTCTGTTTGAAAGAAAGTTCCATAGAAACGCAGTTTGTGTAGAGGCAGCTTTTAAACCATACATGAGTAGTAGTTAAAAATGGAAGTTATTTGAACTACACAGTTTGAGATTTCCCTTAACAGCTTTTTATTTCAAGTAAATATTAGATTACAATAAAAAAAAGTTTTTCCCTAAGTATTTCCACAAGATTTATTTTTACTCCAGCATAGCCAATAAGCTGGAAAGAAAAATCTGTTATATCCTTGTTTTATTTAACTTTGGAGAGGAGAACTTTATTAACAGCTAACTGTAAGTAAAGAGACATGAATGAGGTCATTTGGAAGTGTGTTGTAGAGCAAAGTCACAGGAAATGTCACTCTTAAAAGACCCCACAACAGATCTATGTTAAGTAATGTATTTACTGTAATCTTTCAGACAGAAAATATGCGGGTTACATCTGATAATAGTACACTATAGTACTATCTTAACACAACAACTGAGAATTTAGGTCAGGTGCGTATCCCAGCTAGGCTATTAAGGGATTCCAATAGTAGCTCTGCCTTTCTGGATCTCTCTGCTGTAGCTCCACAGTACAGCAGAGGTAGGCAGAGACACCCTCCTCCCTTCATTTCAGAAGCAGAGGAGCTATTTTCAAGTAGCACTGTATTCAGGTTACGAAATCCAAACTTTCCTCCTGCCTCATAAAATCTGAGCACCACCCCACTGCCAGTTACTGTGTTTCCAGTTCCCAAGCTGGATTGGGCAGTACAAGTCCGGATAGCTTTTTCCCAAGCTCCTAATTGTGTAACTGTAATGTGTCATCGCCCTTGCAGATTCAATAGCTTGAGCTGTTAAAAAAGCATTTATCCACATTGCTGCTTTATTTCTGTTCACTTAGGCCTTTACCTGCTGTAGTTTCATTCATCAGCTTCAGACAATTTAGTCCTGCAATCTGAGCAGCTGCCATTACAGACCTTCTCTCAGCATCAGTGAAAAAACTGGGTACCTGTTTCCAAGAAATAATTACACAGGATATTATGACATATGAACCTCTTTAAATTAAAAGTCAGACTTACCCATTAAGGAAGCCTATAAATTTCAAAACCACAAGAAACTGTTACAAACTAACCTCAGATGAATAAGGCAGTCCAAGTAAAACATTTAAGTAATTCATTTTACTGCGTATTTTAATTAAAATTTCAAAACATAACAAAAATTAAGTGGAATCCATACTTGTTTTAAACAGTGCACTTATGCACCAAAAAAAGAGTTCAGATTCTTCTGATGAACCTTTGATCTTAAAATTACCAGTTCAAAACATTTTAAGAAAGTTTCTGTAAACATTTACACAGCATGAAGTCAAACAAATTTGCTAAATTAAATAGGAATAAATAAAAAGTCCCCCCCCCAAAAAGCTATTGCAGAAGCTCAACAGCACTAAGTTTAGCTTCAGCACCACTGACCAGCACCACTCTGCACTACAACTGGAGCTATGTCCAGCTGTGAAATTTTTTGGTTATCATCTAAATGACAGCTCCAGCTTACAGTCCCCTACCATCTTCAGTTCCACCAAAAAGAGCCAAAGCACAGTCAAAGCCCATGTAGAAAATAGCTGCACTCAGTTAAGATACAAGGCTGTATTTCTAGTTTCTATTTTGTTGGCTACCACTTCAGGGTTATTACCAAGAATTGTTATTTGTATGGAAGGTATTCTCTGTACATGTCTTTGTATGCCATAAGGAAGCAAGAAGAAAGATCAAAGCAGATTTCTAACAGCTAAAGGCCAGATACAAAGACCTTTTCAAACAAATGCAGGCAATTCACGCTTCTTTCTAGTATGTTATCCTCAGAGACATGAATTTCAGGCAACTCTCAACTACACTACAAAGAATTCAACTTTTGGACTGGAAAAGAAGTGCTTACACATAAAATACTTCTCATTTATAGCAGGCAAATTACGTAGCACTGAACCAGCCTGGATCACCTAAGTAGTATGCTCTCTCAAACAAATTTTAACAAAAATTTCCATTTTCACACACATCACTACAAAAGCATTACCAGCCGGAAAAAAAAATGTAATAAAAGCCCAACTTTTTGGCAATGTGATTTCTACCCACTACTTGCATCTCTTTCCCATTGTACCATGGCATAAATGATACTAGCTTATGTGCAGTTATCTATAAACAGAACCGTGGTATTACAACTTACTGAGATGACACAGTCTGCCACTGGTTTCTTCAGAGCGCTTTCTGAAGTCTCTTTAAGCTTGGCCAGTAACATTCCTGTAATTTGTTCAACTGCAAACAGCCTCTCTTCATCAAGGTATCTCACCTGAAATAGAGAATTGCAATTCTGTAATAAATCTTATCATGTTAAGCTTTACCAGCAGCAATGGGTATCATTTTGCACTAACAAGCATTTTCTCCTGGACCAGAAGGCAAGTGAAGATTTTCGTACAAGATTTCAAAATAAAATGAAATTAGAAAAATGTGCTCCCCCCCACCTTTTCTTTAAAAAAAAAAAAAAAAACCAGCAAAAATCCTTTCACACATCAATCACCTCTTCTCTGAGATACGCAGTTTGGACATGTTTATAGTTTTGAGCAATGAGTCAAGTTTAACACCACACTGAACACAAGTAACTCTCCATACGAATTGATGTTATGGATTCATGCTACTTACTCCAAATTGTAAATGGTTCAAATTAGCTGACCATCGTTTTGTGGAAAACCTTGACGACCGAATTATCTCAAGGGGCTATTTCTAAACACTGCAGTACTTTTATTGTGTGGTTTTGGAACTGAAAAGAAGTGTAAAACATATGTAGAATCACATTCTTCCTAATGCAAGCTAAAAAATTGGAATTCTGGAGAAAACCCAAGAACATATTTCCTGCAAGGGTCACTCAGACATGTGTGGCAACTCCTTGCCACAAACAAGGCAAGCCTAATTGCCCTATTCTTCTTGGGAAGTACATCTGAATCAGGAAGCTTCACTGGAGGTCTATGTCCTGAACTCCTGCTATTTAATAATCCCAAACACTCCTGTGCATGGAAACCCAGAAAGAGGAGCAGCAACTCTATTTACATTTGCCATTACTATGATAATAAGTACCTGTACAGGGCAAACTAAACGCACTTCATGTGGTCTAAAGTCCCTCCACAAAGCAACCCGAAGTGCAAGCTAAGTGAGGATGACAGGGAGATTTACTTTGGAAGCACACTCCTGATCTAGATTAAACTGCTAATGGTAGACGTATTCAGAGACTGAAGCCATAAAGTCTGAATTTTAAAAGTACAGTTTCCAACCATTTAGTTTGGAAGCAAATTAAAAATAGCTTGTTCAGATTAAATCTTCAGAGTTACCCTGTTTTCCTAACACTTGGTCTCTGCATTTCCAGACAAATTGAGATGTCACTAACAATCACACACTGTAATTGAAGCTATTTGAAGGTAAATCTAGTAAACTACAAACCACTAAGGGAGACTACAGAAAGCTAGTAAAATTGACGAGAAATCTCAACAGACATCTCAGACAGACAAAGTACTATGCTTAGTGAATGTTACTGCAGGGAAAGGAATGTTCATCTTTTGAGCAGAGCAGATTTATTACACAGTTTTATTCAAGGTAATTAAACCTAAGCTTAACCTTTCTGAGGTTAGTTATTAACATTTTATAGCACACCCGTACAACAGAAGACAACACATTTTTACACTACATTTAACAGAAGACACAAGTATGTAATATAGAACAAGTACTCTAGAACTTCCTGAACAGAAAGAAATTAATGAATTATAGGGAAGAATGAGAAACATAGCTAAACTATGCCAAGGAAGGCTTTGCATGAAATAAAAGGTATTATTACTGTACGGGTTATCACCTGACATTTCTTTACAAAAACAAGAATATATTTAGAGTTTTTTTTAGGGAAAACACAATTCAAGTATGAAGTGGCAAAGGTTTCAAGCACTCATCTCTAGCACTTGAGATACACTGTATGAAGCTCTCACCTTCACTCCTACAGAGCCGTTCGGCATCTTCTGAAGTTCGTAAGGAAGTTTGGCCCTTTCAGCTTGTATGTAAGGATCTTCAAAGGCTCTTCCATGCAGTTTTTTGAAGCCATGCAATGTGTTTTTTACATTTGTGACAATCTGTGAAAGACATTTTATCTTTAGTTACCTATGACGTGTAGACTACAGAAGACCACATTCTTGTTTTGTTCAGCTTACTGCACATCCCGAAGATCTATTTTAAGCCCCACACATTTACTGGAAAAGAAAGGGTGCAGGGAAATAAACACCCTGTTTTTAATCTATGGTCTCCATTATAAAGTTCAGGTTTGCTTCCCTCTTTAATAACCATTAGCTTGCTACCATCAATTTTCATTGCACCTTTTAATTTAAAGGAGCTTCCCAATATAGTATGCAGTACAGGATGTATTAAATACTGCAGCAGTGGCGGTCTACAGCAACAAGTTAAGCTATTACCTACATTAACTTCAAATGAAGCTTTGACAAATTAATGCATTCCACTTCCTTTAAAATTAAGCTCTAAGTCAGATTCCATCTGGACATAAAATCTTACCACACCTATTCCCTCGTCAGTGTTTCACCTGAATTATTTAAGGACAGATTTTTAAGTAAACAAAGGACCTGAACAAATGCTAACACAATATATTTAATTAAGCTATCAAAAGGAGTTACTCCAGGGTAATCTATTCCAGCACAAACTGGTCTAGTTTACTAGGCTAAATAACGAGGATTATAGTCAGAAACGTTACTGACAGGACACCTTCTCACCAGCAAGTTCAGGGGCTGAGTTCAGACGAACGGTGTAAAGTTTCATGGAACAAGAATGGCAATGGAACAAGAGGCAATGCAGCCTCTGCCGCATTCAGGTCCAGCTGCCTACTGGACCACTACTACAGGGAAAGATGTCCCCTCAGAATGTCAACATGATGCATGAATGCAAAGGAGAGGGGAAGACTTAATCTATTTTGACTTTCAGGACTACTACAAGTTTTTAAGCATTTTTCTTGCAAAGCAGTTCTCCTAGGTTGCAAGTGAAGTCAAACACAATTGGGGGAGTTGTACTTCTTTTCAAAGTTCCAAATTAGAACACTAAATTACACAGGCACATGAATTTAACTTTATAACCAAGAATTAGTATTTATACCAAGCTTTTGTTCTTCAATTTGTTTCAACTTTTCAAAACCATACGTATGGTATCCCTACCCCCTCAACACCTCAGAAGAAGATTTGAGAATGAATTCTGCTCTTGCTGTCACAAGTAGTCAAGAGAAAGATATTTACTGGGAAAGAAACTAGGGATTACCCTGTTTCTCATCATTTTATATTCTAAATGAGGAGATGATGGAGAAATAGCGCTTCAAATTTAATAGCAAATGTACTATTGATGCAGCATTATTGTGAAACGTACACTTGTAGTAGACAAGTTACTTTAAAAGACCAAGTTTATTCATTACTTCTCTTTCCACAGTTCAACATGAAACAAGTCAGGTCAGTAATAATCCCACTGCCCCTGTCTGTTTACCTGGCTCTTTGCTGCATTCCCAATGGCCCGGGTCTTGGATCCTAAAGATATACAAGCTCTAAGTAAAAGAAGAAAACAAAAGAAATTCAGCTTTAAAGGGAAGTGTTATAAAATACTTCTACATTACTTTAATAAAACAAAAAAAACAAGTCAAGAAGTACAGCAGCAGAACACACTTGCATTTCATAGCATTACTGCATGAAGCACCAGAAATTGCAGTGCAATTCTGGTTTTGTTCTCTGCAAATTGATTTAGAAACTGCAGGCAACTGCAGTTGTATTCTCTGCATTTAAAGAATCCTTTAAAGCTAACGTGTTCCACAGATCCTGCCACGAAAGTACGGAATTAGTAGTTTTGGGTGACAGGTCATAACCAGACAAGGTCTGGGCCATCTAGTTAAAACCCCTGAGCTCTACTGCTCAAGTTTTCTCAACATGCTGATCCCGCAGTCAGAAAGCACCACACCTTGGCACCGAGACAGCAGCTGTGAGTAACCCCCAAGCCCAAGGTAAACACACCAGCTGCCAGGCACCAAGGGCTGGGGCACTCCAAGCGGCTGTGGCACCCACAGTTGCTGCTTCCCGTGTACCCCTGTGCCTCGGCTCCAGCTAAGGCCACCTGAGGACACCAGCTGCCACCTGGCTGCCTCCCTGCTGGCTTCCCGGAGCTCTGCAACAGCACCAAGCACCGGCCTGCTTCTGAAAGAGCACCAGCACCGGTGAGAAATACAGGTAGCAAGGCACCAGCACTGCTCATGGCCTCAGCCAACTGTCCCAAGCAGCTACTGAAGTGTAACCTTAGCCGTTAACAGCTCCACCAATATGCGGTTACTACGTGTTACTTTTAATTTATTCTGTAATCAGTACATCAGCTCGTCAGTGCACTTCCAAGTACTGTCAGTGGTGCTCCTTTCCTCAAGTAACCATCATCTGCTTTGTTTCTACAGATATCAAATAAAACTTGTTTTCAAGTTCTCGTTTCCAAAAGAGAACCAATCTGTCTAAACTAATTCAGCAGTAAATAACAAATACAACCCAGATTCATATGGTTTACTCTTCACTGTTTAATGAATGCATAAGATCACTATAATGGCTTACTTTCTGCCTCCACTCCTCCTTCATTACATGAGGGCGCTGCATCCAATTTGGCAGCATTACCTAGCAACCTCTTGGGCTGCAACACCACCCTAAACACTCACAACCTTCACTGGATTTAACTGCTGCACACTGACAGCATGCTGCCCTACATTTTCAAACACAAACTCAGTTTTCAAGAAAAGCTTTTACTATTTTTCATGTTGTTTAAACAGTTTATAAGACGTCTATTTTACGGATTGTGATTACAAATTGTTACTGTTATTATATTACACTTTTCTGTGCAGGGATTTGCCTCTGTTGACAGGCAGCATTACATGCTAATACCCCTAGGCAGGGCATGAAACATCAAGTCTGAAGCCACTCAACCCGATGAGTCTTGCCATGGTTCACTTCCAGCCAGTTCCCGCACAAGGAGATGGGTGGTTTCTCCCTTAGCTGGGAGGCTGAGATGTCAAAAACCAGAAGGCGCCTGTCCTCTTCAGCTCCAAATGCTGAAGCCATATCCAAGACAGCCCTCTAGGAAGCACAGCCACCACCAGGAGGAAACAAATGAGGTCCCACAACTGCACTGCCTGCCTCTCACCCGCCTCGGCTTAATGGGAAGGGAGGATCTGAGCAGGACAGAGACCTTTCTAAAACAGCAGCTCTCCTCACCAGGACATTTCAACCCTCTCCACTCACTGTTTTGAAGAAGATGCTACATCATTGTTTTAATTACTGTTTGTGATTACACTAATTACATGTGGTCTGAAAAAATAGCTATTAAAAAATTATGAGCTATCAGCAATCACTTTTTTTTTCCTCTCCACGAAACCCTGGTGGTGAGGCATACTACTTGAAAGCGCCATTTGCCATGGAGCTAACACCCCAGGCTCACTGGAAATGCATGCAGCATCTGACCTGCTGGAGTTCTCAGCTCAGAGAAATGAGGTGTCAGTTAACATCAAAAGAGACAACAAGGCCGAAAGCATGAAGAAACACTGCAAGTCCTGCTGAAATGGATGGCTTAATGGAAGAATGTTTCCTTTCAAAGCTTAAGGACAAGCACTGCCAAAAGAAGATGCACATTTTACAAGCGCTAACAATCCCATGCCTTCAATTATACGAGGTAGGTTGGAGGCAACAAATCACCCAAGTGTTTTTACAACTGGGACACTGGGTTTAGGACTCCAAGAGTGCTGTATGGAACCGCGATAATGTGGCGCTGTCTTCCTGAGCTCTACCCCGCATGCTTAGACTCAAGCTGTACAGTCCACAACAGTATTGCACAAGTATCTGAATCAGCTCCAAAAGGTAGGCACTGGCTGCGCTAATTAGCCTTGCCCAGAAAGAGTAATTAGCCCTGCACAGCACAGCCAGGACTGTCCTATCTTTAGGACGTAACCCAGTATCTTTACATGGCTTAATAACATACTGTGAACAGAAGCGTACCAGCTTGTCCAGAGCCAGTTCAGGTGTTTTTTCATCACACTACATTGACACAACAAACATCAAAACTTTGTAAATCTGAAATTAAATCCTAAGTATTTGGGATGTATCCAACCAATGTTAATTATTAGCTAACGTCAAATGTTTAAGCGATGTAAGCACCCCTATAGAAACGTATAAATAGAGAGCTCGTTGAGCATAGCAACGCAGTAAGTAAGTGGAAAAGTTTTGATGGTTTAGGCATTATATCAGCCCAAAACTGCTTAAAATAAGGTTTAGTTACTATGGTAAGCTTCTGTAACAGTAATAAACCTGTAACGTTTCTGTTTCCTTTTTCTTTTTAAGCTTGCTTCGAGACATTACCATTAGAAAAGGAATTCCTTTCTATGTTATATAACCCTTTTATAGTGCACTTTGGAGAAAGAGAAAAAAAAAAAAAGCCAGGAGAAACGTCATTAAGTGAGGTCAATACTGCCTTTACGTATTCTGCACTCAAGGCACTACCTTACAGACTGCTTGAACTCCCTTTCACAATCACTCAACACACATCTTGAAAGTACAGCTACTTGTAAGTTTAAGTGAAAAATATTAAATACAAGAAAGCCTACCTAACATCTACCTGCAAAGAATGCACTCCACGAATAGCTAAGAACTGGCAGCACTCATTGTCCTGAGGGGGGAGGAAGTCGGCCCTAAACTGGGGTTTCTTAGGGCCAAAGTTCCAGGGGCTTCCTTGAGCAGAATTAAAAGGCCCCAGAGGTTCTGTTTTCATCAAGTTACACAAGGGTAACTCCTCCTAGGGACTTCCCAATATGAAAGGCAAGATACTTCATCTAGGTCGTAAAAAATATTTTCAGAGCTTACTCTGAACAGACAGTATGCGTATGGTAACATTCAACTTCCTTCTGCGTTTAAAAAATAAAAAAAGCTTAAGAAGCCAACCAAAGCCTACATTTCTTCGAGATCACAAGGACAGCGATGCTGAAGTTATGACGGCCTCGCATGGCCTTACACAGCCCCAAACTTTCCGCTGTTGGCTACGAATTCCTTTTACAAAGAGAAGCACTGCCCAAACCTGGAGCTTTTAGGGTTTCTCCCGACCCCCTCCAGGCACGCACAGACGGCGCTCCCCGCGGCCCGGCCGTATCCCCTGGAAACGGGGCCGGCCCGTCCCCCCCCGCCGCCTCTCCATCTCCTCACGGCGAGCACGCAGGTGCCGCAGGGCCGGCGGCAGCGCAGGGGGGGCTCTGCCGCACGAAACCCCAGCGATGCGGAGCCGGCATAAGATCAACCATCAACCCGCCGTGCCTCCGGAGCCGGCCCGGCCGCCTCAAGGGCGCGCGGAGGAGCCGGCGGCCGGCCCGGCCTCAGGCGCCGCCTCAGGGGCCCCGCTCGCTGAGGGAGCCGGCTCCCGCCGCGCCGGGCGCTACTCACGGCGTGCAGCGGTCGCTGTACTCGTTGGCGATGGTCTCGATGCCGCCGCTGCGCGCCACGCCGATGTAGCAGTTGAGGAAGCCCAGGTCGATGCCCACCACGGCCATGGCTGTGCTCCCCGCCCGGCCTCCTCCTCCTCCTGCTGCTGCCTCCCGCCCGCTCCGCTCCGCTTCCCCCCCCCCACTGCGGAGCGCCGGCCGCCAACCGGCGGGGCCGCCCCCCCGCGCAGGCGCGGTGCCGCCCGCCCGCCGCCGCTTCGGCTCTTTCCGGCCGGGCTCGGGCTGCGCGGGCCGCGGGCGGCGCGTTCCAGAAAGATCTGGAAAGGAACGGGGAGGGGAGGGGAAGGGAGGGGGGAGGAGGCGCGGCACCGCCCCCCCCGCCCGCGCGTCAGCACTGCGGCGGGGCGCGCCCACACGGGCCTTAAAGGGGCCGGCGGCCGCTATGGGGGGGGGGGAGACAGCTCACCTGAGGGGTGAGGTGGCCGGCGGGGCTCAGAGCGTGAGGCTTGAGGAGAAGGGAGCTGCTGTACTTCTTGGTGCTGGCTTAAAATAATAATAATAAAGGATCTGTCGTGCCTTAACTGACCCTGAAACACATCAGCAGCCTAGGGCCAGGCTCTCATTTCACTGCGGTTCGTGGTGCAGCAATGTTAGCTACACTCGCGCTGGGCTGACAGGGCAGGTGAGCGGCTGTCACCACAGCACGCTCAAGTACCTGCCACCAGCTGAAAGTCCAGACCTGTAACATTAATACCAGCACCATGCTGACACTGAGAATTTTAAAGAAGGTAGTTTCTTGGTAGTTTCTTGGAAATGAAAACTGTGCTCCTTAGTTCCCTAAATCAAACCAAAATATCTGATTATATAAGCAGACATGGAAAAACGTCCAAATGATTTCTTAAATGTTACACAAGCAGTACTGTTAAACTAAACCTTCAGTGAGAATGCTATCATGAACACTGTGTGCACAAGGCAGGTGTTCATCCACTGCTCTCATCAGATCCCAATGAACAGTATGAAGCATCACGAGGAAGAATTTCCTTAATTTTGTCACAAAGAACTAGCACTAGGGCTCCTCCTGTTGCACAAAGGATACTGGAGAATGCTCCATGAAAAAAGCATTAAGCCCCTCTTGCTGGTAAATTTCCATAAAGCAGTCAAGGGTTTTTTATTGCCTCCCCACTCTGCACACAAATCATTATTGCTCTGTACTGAGAAAAAACTTAGATGCTTAGCAAAATCTGTTTTTCTTCAGTAAAGAACACTAAGGAACATTTTCCTCCTGTTTCACCTACAGCAGAGATCTTTTAACTATTTACCTGATGTAATGCTCTCTTATCTGGTTGCAATAGCTAAATTTAGAAAGGCTGTGATCCTTCCTCTGATGCTTCTTTTAAGCTTTACTGGGCAAGTAGAAGGCTTAAGAATTAAATTCTAATCCTAAAGGTGCTCTGAAATGTTTAAATGTTATTAAAACTTCTACAGCTTTTTTGTTTCCTTCCAATCATCAGCTGTTGTTTAAAATGAGTTTAAAATGATGTTAAGGTTTTGACTAGTACAATAATGTAAAAGCGTAAGAAAGCTAAAACAGAGCACACAGTACAGTTTTTGATCTAGCCCACCTTGATTTTTGAACATTAACTTGCTCAACAAAAGAAAACAAAGCAAAAAGGAAGATTTGTTAGAGACCTTGGCACATGGACTAAAACCTGCCACAAGTGCTTACAGGTGAAGGAAAGAAGGGATGAGGAGCAGTGAATGTTCAAGAGCATGGGCATTACTGTTTCTGTGCAAGTTGGTGCTCAACTTCTGAACCCTCCCTTTGCCTTTTTCAAGTGCAGTACAACTGGAGATTGTGGCAATTCTTAAATTTTTAAAAATTCAACAGTGTAGTAAAGACAGCCCACAGGAATATCAGACAGTTGTGCTCTGCACAGCAAAGCACTTGGGAAATGCAATCGCCCGCTGTGGAACCTAGCATAATGACTGCAACACATCTTTTAGATAGCTCAGAGTAACACGACTGTTCTGACAGATTGCTTTCTTGTGGATGTGCTTGGTGAATTGTCAAACCATTCCTGGTTTAGAACTGCGGTCTGTCTTGGGGACTGTATTAGGAACTGACACCAGTTTTGTCTTCACTCCCAAAAACATAATACACATTTTTTTTTGAGAGATTAATCTAAAGCTGACATCTTTATGTGAAATTCTACTGGAAACAAAACACTGTATATATAGATATGTATAATGTTATATATGTATATATATTTACTTAATGTAAATTATTTGACCTAAATTAGTTACATTTTAAGCCAAATCCACCTCCTATACCTAGGTAAGCCTCTAGTCTCTTCTAGACTCTCATCAAAGTATGAGATCACTATAGATTTCCTTAATATAAGAAATGCAGGAAATACAGCAATGAAAAAAAAACAAAAACAAAAACAAAAAAAACCAAAACCATAGTAATAAAACTACAAAGCATTAGAATATCTTATTCTAACTCTGCATGAATATATGCAAATTAAAGGATATGTGGTAACGGTTAGTGTTATCTAGCTGACAGAAATCAACTTTTACTGAATGCAATAACTGTACCGTGCTCATTATTTCAGAAAGTTACCCCAGCTAGCAAATACATTTTTAACTGAAGAAACAGAAAGTTCTGTATTTAATCCAGGGCTTCCTCTTGGATCAGAATGAGTGTCACAATATGAAATTGATTCTGTATGAATGTTAATTTCACCACCATAAAAATCATACTGAACAGCAGCTTTATTTGTACCTGAGGTTTCAAAACTATGTAAACAAAACAGGGACACCACCTGAAGTACATACATACATACATATCCACAACATATCCAAATAATCTTGTGTTGTTTCTTGTGTGCTAGTAAAACCATTATCTTATTTAATATATTTTACATTTTTAATAATCTTGATGTTCTTCTCTATCCCAGCAGTAGGTTAACTACCAGAAATACATGCAATTTTTTGGTAAGGCCAGCCTTGGGAAACATAGTACTTCTGAATATGAACAGCACTAACTATAGGCTGACTGCTCACTAAGCAGAAAAAGCAGAATCTGAAGACAGTGAAATCATACTTAGTTTGTAAGGAAGAAGTGCTTTCTAATGGTGTTTGTCCACTACAAGCTTCATGGATTTATGTTATTTGGGACAGATTTAGGACAGATTACCAGAGGTATGCAGGCATTACATAAGAAGCTACGTATCTCCTGGAGTATTTTGAAAACAACTATGCCAACATTTGTTCTGATTTTCTTTTCATTTTCTGGAGTACAGTGAGAGTACATGTTCCTTTTTGTCATCAGACGGCAAAACTTTCTCAGTGATGCAGGGAACAAGGTCCCAATCATTTTATTTTTTTAATTTCACATTCAAAGATGCTCTTGATGGTGAGAACGTACTTCATTAAATGTACTTCAAATGCTGCTTAACTACCTAGTAAAATTACCTAATAACTACCAACAAGATAGCTAAAAACATACTTTCCCATCCAGACAAATGATGAGAAATAATTCCCAGCATACACTGAGCTTTGCAGAACATTGATTCTATTTCACACATGAAGAATGGCTGTATTCCACAAAGCTTAGTCTTCCAACTGTATTAGCTGGACTAATAAAGCATATTATTCTGCCCACAGACCCATCTTAATCCAAATACCAAGCATCTGAGTAGGAGAAAAAAAAAACAGATCTCACTTTTCTACTAAAATCTCTCATCAAGCTGTTAACTGAACATATTTTTAGCCAGATGCCTGCAATGCCATTATTTCAAATCTTTCTTCTTTTCTTTCTGGAGCTGTTTCTCCTTCTTTTTCTGAATAGTCTCACATGCTGTAAGGCTATACAGCACTCCAGTTAGCATGCCAAGCTGCAAAGATCTAGTAATTTCCAGAAAAGAACTATAAGCTAGATCATACCTGCATCATCATGCGTCTCCTGACAGTGTCAAACGGATATGACAGCATTCCTGAGAACACAGTCACAACTTGAGCAATGAAAAAGGAAAGAATGAGTGGTGTTTGTTTTGGATTTGGCAATAATCCCTGCAAAATAAAACAAAAACGTAAGCCTGCACTAGGTCTGTAAAATGCACGCCCAATCTAGCAGATAGCAAATAATTCCATCGTTTTTGTTGTTAATCCTACTGTAAAATGACTTGGCTCTTCAGTAATATACTCTGTTAAGTATGCATAACTGCAAAGACAAACGCTATAACTAACCCTTTAATTAGTTCATAATTAATTAATATTTAAAATGATACAGATTTAAAACGTGCATTTTGATTCATAAGAGCTACCTTAATGGTATCGTAATATCCAAAATATGAGGTTCAGTATACAGTGATCCCCTGTACTGAAACGCCAAAACCCTGGTACCAGCCAGGAAGTCCATCTGTCTTTGCAGTTTTAACAATGCAGTCACCAAGTCCCTGGAATTGTCGCTCAGCAGCACCTGATATAAAATAAATTTATTCACATTGTTATGTACTATGACTGAAACATTTAACGTATCAAAATAGTATGAAGAACAATTATTTCCTCCACTTATGAACAAAACATTAAGAAAATATAGAAAAACGTGGATGGATGAAGACAGTTTATTAGTTCTGATGGAGACTACTCATTCCAGTAAATATAAACCTAAAGGAAAAGTCAAACAGATACTGGTACCCAGCTGCTGAAACACTTTCAAGCCAAATAACTATCACTTAATTTTTGTCCTAATTCATCAAAATACTGAAGTAAGAATTCTCTTACCCTCTCCTGAGATTTCTCCCCCTAATGCCATGCTTCCACTTTCTCCCCACACATTCTTACTCAAATATGCGGTAAGTACTACTCATTTCAGCTTTTCCCCATAGCAGAACACTAGCCATAAGCTCTGACATAGTTAAAAAAAAAAAAAATCCACTTTTTATATCTGTACATTCTTCTAATTTACAGGATTCTCAACAGGTGAAAACTCAACAAGTAATAAACCAATCTTACTTCAAATTCTCAAAGCATGCACATTATTATACTGAAGGTATCCTGAAGATACGAATTCAGCCAACACGAACTGTTGCTCACTTGAGTAGCAAGCAGAAGGGGCAAGCTGCAATTTCAAGATGATTGACTGTGCCTGTATTACCTTCAATGCAAACAGTGTCTGGCATGTAGATACAGCTGGCGTTCTTCAAAAGAGGTTCCTTTGCACTTTACTTTCCACAAGCTATTTTTTTTTTAAAGATAATCCAGAAAGCAAAAAAAGCACGCATGCAACCATACTGTCTTCTCAATTTCCTATCCTGCACAAAGCATGTAAGAAAGCATCCCAAGACCCTGAGCTTTAAAAATGCATATGCTACTTTGTTAAATATGCTTCTAAATAAATTAATCTTGAATGCTATTCAAGGAATGTTTCTAAAATTTGAGTCAAGCACATACACATGTAGGCCATCTGGAAACATTTCCAGGAGGCGGAAAGGAGATTTGAAGAACTATAAACACTGTTATTTACATCATGCATGTTTTACTTTTTCCACTGTTAAGAAAAGAAAGAAAACAGCAACCTTAAACTCTTTACATATGAAGAAAGTGCAGTTGAAAAAAGACAGCTTAAGAATTTGCATGCAATACAGAGAGATTAAACATTAACGACTGACAACATTGGTAAGAAACACCAGGAAAGCCTGTGGCAAGTACATTTTCTGGCATTGCAGAAAAAAACGTCAACAAGAGAAACCACAGATCATTGGACTTCTGTTTAAATTATGAAAACCTAACCAAAGAAATTCTAAAACAGATAACCTAAAAGAGACACAAATAAAGCAGATTTTCAGCTATTTCCACATGAAAAAACTAGAGATGAAGAACTTATTTTCCATTCTGATATGAATGAATTTTATGCAATTTTTCAAATTCCAGTATGAACACTTTGCATTCCAAGATCTGTATTTCTTGTAATTAATTCCCTGGGTGCTGACCTCTAGTGTCTTCACAAAAATCCATCCAAGTTAAAGAACGTTCTTCAAGTACATAACATTGCAAAATTAGTCAGCATAACCTAAAATTGTTCCACTCCTTTTCCTGCTCCTTTTGTGCAAAACTTGCACTGTAATACCAAAAGCTTCTTCTGGCAGTTGCATAGTAACAATTATCAAGAAAATAATGCAAAGAGAAGTAAGAAGATAGATAAAGACAGACTTCTGCTTGAGGGACGCAACCCAAGAATTTTATGCATGAAAATAAAAACAGCTGTAATTTCATGAGTGAGATTACCCATGAACATAAATATTTTTGAGATTAGAGTCCATTGTGCAATCATAACTGTGAAAATGTGACTGGGATTTTTGACAAAGCCCTGAAACACAGGTGCCTGCGTCCAAGATTTTGAATATACAACGTAAGACTTGCAACGATTAATTTTGAAATAATTGTATGTCCTGAACAAAACTTTGAAAATTTTGACTGCAGTTATAAGCACTTATACACACCTTATGAGGTTATTAATCAATGAAGATGAAAACATAGATTTCATTACCTCAGCAATAACCTATATAGTAAGACACGTGCGCTTTAAAAACACTATCTATCTACTAAAAAATCTATCACTAAAAAATCTATCAACATGTTATCAAGAATTACCAACCATGAGTGAAAGAACTACTCGGTTCTTGGCCAGATCTAGTAATAGATTACTTACCTGTTTTTCTTTATCCACTTTGGATATGAAAATCAGTTTATACTTGTCCTTAAAAGCAAAGTTTAGAGCCTGTATTGGAAAATATGATATAACGTTTGCCAAATTGCCATGCCAGAAATTGAGAAATCCTACAGGAAAAGAAATGGATTATTAAAATACATTTCCACAGTTCACGTTACACCAAAGCTATCATGCAACTTTCCTTCCACTGTTTCTACTTTGGTCTGAGCTGTAACAAAGGCCAAAAATATTCCTTTTCAGGACATTTACTTTATGGGTATTTGGATTTATTCTGACACTTACCAATGGATGTATGTGTTAGCACAAGAAAATCTATAACTACAAGACAAACGGCAATAATGCTGAGAAATGGGAAACATTTTCAACGTCCTCACTTCAAAAATTTATAAGGCTAAGGATACCTGTGTAAACTGCAGTCTGGAAACAGGCTAACATTTCACCTGTGTAGAAACTGTTTCCTTGAAGTAGCCTGCCTATGCATTTTAGCTTCCACAGGGGGTGCTCAGACACCATATTAAAGCAATGGCTAAATGGTTTATATGCATATGAGAAACTTCACAGGGCCTTTGTAATTACATCTTTTTTCTAAAGGAAGAAAAGGATTCCTTTGGACACTAAGAAAAATGCACTAAGACGTTAAATGCAGCTGAGGAGCTAATGCAGAAACAGATGTTATGGGAATCGTGAGAAGAAGCATATGCAGAGATGTACACAGACATCGCACCTGCACTGCGGCTGGCTCTGATCAGTGCTGTTAGATTTGGGTAGGCAGTGATGACAGACATCTCTGTAATGCGCAGCCATGCTCTTCATTCAAATATCTTGTTACCATTGGCGAAGGTAAAGACTCCTTAATGATAAAGAAAAGTCAAAACTAGGTGTTCATTTCTTACTTCAAGTACACTTTCATATGCATCAACATGGGGATGTCAAATATATAAGCAGTGCTCTGCAAAACTATCAGAAGGAAAACATTAAAGATGTTTTCATACTGTCCACAACCACTGAGCACAATTTTGCTACTATGCCACATGAATGCACAACCACTCAGTGGCTGCAGGTTTCACTCCTTTTCTGAAAAAACAGAAATCCAGGGGGTACTCCCATGGCAAACTCACCCTCTCCCCAGGTAACGCCACTCTGAACACCAGCAGCCCATGATGCAGCCCATGATGGCTTCTCCGTTGCTGTCGACACAGAGGTGTTTCTAAAAGCTTTTGTTTCCTGGGCTCCATACCTTGCTCATATGCACAAAGCAGTTGATCATGCCCTTCCTTGTACTACTGGTCTGCCTGCACCTGCTTGGACGAAGCCTGCACCTGCAGCAACAGCTTCACTCACTTGATGGGCACCATGGCTGTCTTGGAGATGGCAGCTGCCACACTGCTGGCCAGCAGGGCCTTTGTGAAGGACATGGGGTCGAGCAGACCCCTAGCCCTGTGGGGCTGCCATGGTGCCCACCTCCACCCCATACCCTTGGTGGCCAGAAACACCTGGTCCCTGCGTGAACGTGGCCCCTGGGCAGATGGCAATGCCTAGTGGTGGCTGCGCGGCTTCACCCCGCCATTAACGGCCTCAAGGGGCAGGGGGGTGGCACTGCCCTCCCTTGGTGGCTGGTCATTTCTGCCACCTTTCTGGATAACTGAAATCCAGGCCCTCAGTGGACACTGTGGCAGGTTTTTTCCCTGTTGGCTGCCAGGGGGAAAGTTAACCAAGAGGCCTGTTACAGAATCACAGAATCATCTAGGTTGGAAGAGACCTCCAAGATCACC
This sequence comes from Aythya fuligula, assembly GCF_009819795.1. Taxonomy (NCBI): domain Eukaryota; kingdom Metazoa; phylum Chordata; class Aves; order Anseriformes; family Anatidae; genus Aythya; species Aythya fuligula. Next base: position 41,259,751 of record NC_045562.1, read on the forward strand.
GAGTTCAGCCTCTGACCTAACACTAACCAGTCCTCCACTAAACCATATCACGAAGCTCTACATCTAAATATCTTTTAAAGACCTCCAGGGATGGTGTCTCAACTACTTCCCTGGACAGCCTATTTTAATGCCTAACAACCCTTTCAGTAAAGAAGTTCTTCCTAATATCCAACCTAAACACATCATTCAGGCCAATTTGGTGATCAGCTGGCAGAATATGTAAGGGACACAGACTATACCTGGGAATCGAAAGCTACGAGAGTGAACATGGCACTGCTATAATGTACCTACAGCTACCTTTATATTAAACACAATTGAACAAAGAGCAACAAATCTTATTCCTAAATAGCCTCCATCCCTGAACGGCAGTCAGCAAGCTTCACAGAAACTTGGGGAACTTTCCAGAACATTCTGTAAGCTGTGGAAACTGGCCTCTCTCCCACAAGAAGAAACCAGGAAAAAGAACAACTAACAAATGGTTTAAGCCAGAATATTTGCTGATTCCATTGAACTGTGTGTTAATGAACATCATATATACTAAGTCAAAACACAATTTAGTATGTTATTTATACCCATTCTGTTACAGTTCGTAAGCGTCAATTCCTGCTAGAACTGCTGATAGCAAGAAAGTATTTTCTTTCATTGCTTTACCACCCCTGTATCTACAAACTTTATTACTAGCAAAGGCATGAAGCACCATATTTATTCAGTCATTTTTAATCATTAATGTTTTTAAAATGATTTTATTGCTTGCATTCCCTTGAAATTAGTCATTTTAACCCCGATACTCCACTGATTTTTTGTACACATTGCCTTGCCAATAATTCTTGTAAGTCATAATTTAAACACAAAATAAATGCATTTCTTCTGAACTTTAACACTGCCAGTTCAACTCCTTTAGTAGCTTCTCCATATCTGTTCCTTTAAACATTAATTCCATACACCACGAATCACAGCTATAATCTTCCTGCAAGTTACTATGCTACAAGATTTGTATCAAAGCTCATAAAAATCTGTGTTCTGTAGGAAATTAAGTCCTATCCTTTGGGGCTCTTTTTAAACATCTCTTAAAAATCTACAAAATCAAGTCTATGCTCAGCTGGGGAACAAATTAACCGTTAAGAGTCTCCTTAAGTGTAGTATCAACAAGATTAAGGCAGATTTTGCAACACATTTTATTGCTGAACGACACTGAGTATAAAAGTTGTACCATATCCTGATAGATGCCATTAATTCTTTTTAAGATGGGGTTTCTTGTGAAGGAGCAAGCCAATCTAAATAGCTGGTTGCTGCTGAAGGAGTCTCTTTCCTTCCGTTCCCTCTTTCTCCACACATACCTACATATTCACACTGTTTTTTTTCTGCATTGACTTAGCACAATTAAGTCAACAGAGTTTAGCCCACAACTGTGGCAGCAAAGTAACCTAGAAAAAAAATCTTTTAATAAGTTAGCAAAATTAACTAGATCTAAGTCTTTGTTTACATTGTTTATAATGATGGCCTTCTTTTCTGTATTCCTTTTACCATCTACAGAGAAAAAAAATATTCAAAGCCTTCCTATTTTAGACTTTTTAAAGGTGTTATTCAAGTATTGTCCATACTCCATACTGTTCCTTTTTTTTTTTTTTCTTTTTCTTTTTCTTCTTTCCCAAGCAGTATATCTCATATCATTTAATTTACAGATGGGGAACACAAATGCAAAAGCACTATATGCAACTCAGCTCTGTACATCTCAAACTGATACACTATTTCTCATCAAGGGGCCATAAATTCTGGAGAGGGCTGATTTATAAAACCTTCCGTCACATGCTTAAACTTCAGGCCTAAGACTTCTACTGCTTGGAATTAAAGCAACTGTTGAATGATTCAAGCCAAGCTGTGAATCACTTGTAGGGAGTGAACAGTCAAAGGCGTCTGATTGATTATTTTAGAATTAGTCTAAACAGTGCAATTTACTTGTTAAAACAAGATCAAAGGATTTGATCATGAGAGCCTATGGAACTGAATTTACTTTTCTAAATACTTAATTTTATTTTTTTGATCCCACTGTTTGAAATGCAATTTTAGTCATGCATTTTATGAAAAACACTTAGGAAAACCAAGTAGAAGCAGCAGAAAGGAAAAAAAAATGCACTGTTGACATGGAATGTGATGAGACACTATGCAGATGGCCAAATCTAAGTGTGCTGGCTAGGGGTAAAAATGGCCCAAAATCATACATTTTAAACTAAACCTTTAGTACAGAAAGCTGTAGGAGCAGCTAGTCTATAACAAACCTTTCAACAATTTGTAGGAAAGCTGAATTCTGCAGAAGACTTCTCCTGATTTTGCAAGTACTTTACCTTCTCTTGCCTTGTACTGATGTAAGCTAAATTATTTTTTTAATATCCAGTGGTAAATTGTAGAAGACTTAGCTAAACAAACACTGTTCAAATAAACAAAAGAGAAAATATGTTAAGTTAAAAAAATAGAGTAGCATTGTACTGGTCTTTGAAAAATAAACATTTTTATTAAGAAATTATGATTATAATACAAAAGTAGCTATCCATGCATAAACAAAAATATCACCCTCAGCACCTCTTTTTTTATGCCCTCAAAATTGTTTTTTAACAAATATGTTATTTACAATAAAAATCATGAAATCAAGTAAAACATCACTCACGCTATAGGCCTTGGGTGTGCAGCAGACTATACTGACAAAAATTGTAAGACATCAGTTTTGTGTGGCTAAATGCCATTAATCTGCTAAAATATTTCTCTGTGTTGATTAACACAATGTTACTGAATACACTTCAGTATTTTTTATGCCTTTAGAGGTACAAAATTTTCATTAATGGTAAATATATTTTTCCCCATCGGTGAGTGCCTAATATTCACAGAGCACTTTGAGGATATCAACTCATCATTTTATATTGAATACTGTACACTGAACAGCAGTGAACGTACAAATTATGTGAGGTTTTCATATAATAAAGTTACAATTGGGATAAATAATTTGGCAATATATAAAAACTTTGGTTCTCTGAAAACTTTTAAAGTATTCAATTGATGAGGTCATTGGAACCATCTCTGAAGTTTCACCTGTGTCATACCACAATGACAATTTACCTTCTTAAAAGCATTTCAAAGATATGCTATATGTGGATACCACAGTTGAGTTAATTTCTCATTATACTTAAGAACTTTAAAGAGACGACAAGGATGGCTGAATATTCACGAAGCTCATCTATGTAGCTAAACCAAAGGACAGTTTAAAGGCTAGTTCAACAGCGACTTCTGTGACCGAGTCATGAAAACAGACATAAAACTCCTGAGGTTTTGGATGCAGGAAGAGTCTCCTGAAAAACAACAAAACACATAAAAATAAGAAATCACAGGTGCAATCTTTTTCTTTTTGACCGTTCAATACATTCTGGTTGTAATCTTAAGGTTTCAGTATGACATTAAGAATAATTGCTGCGTAAAACTGCTAGCAAATTGCTGTGGCTCTCCTGCATTATCTTACTGATTTCATGTATTAGATTCTTAAAGCAACAATTTCTGTTCAGTTTTCTCAAGACTACCTGAAAACCAGTATTCAGGTTTTTAGTACGTATTTCAATGGTGCTGTTGTGTTTGCAATAATCCAGCTTTCGGGACTACAAGCTGCAATCAGGTTACTTCGGCACAAGCTCCTGTATTTACATATTTACTCATTTTTAAATTTAATACGGACTGGCCTGTACATTCCTACATGTCACTCCAACACAGTCTTCAAGGGAAAGAACTAAACAGGAAAGCTCTTCATATACTTGCGCACAACTCTGTGTAGCATTAAAATGTATCATATAGTTCTGTAAATATTAATGCATTGTCCCAGATGTAACACATGATCTGATAATGCAGAGACTGAAAGATTATTGTTATTACTTAAAAGATATCAACAGCAGTCTTGATATTTGACAGGTTCTTAATTTTTCCATAGCGCTTATAAGCAAACGGATAAGGATAGCGCTTATTAGCAAATGAACTACAGTTCTGTACAATCCCCTGTGAGATTCAGTTGTTTTTGTTTTGCTTTTAAAACATCTGACTTAAAGGCAAACAGGTTCAAAAAAAGATAAAAAAAAAAAAAAAAAAAAAAAAAGTAGAGGATTTCTGCATTATTATTCCTGGCCAAAATCATTACCTGTGGATGACATTTCTTCTCATTACAGTAGAAATAAGTTCTTATGCCATATTCAAAATATATTTTGCCGATTTTAAAGACTTTCATATTTGTGCAATAGTTGAACTAACCAACAGTCATAATTCAATGAATTGTAATCATTTATCTTCCTTTCACACCCTAGCCATACTGAGTTATCATTTCATATGGTGAAAGTATAGCTTCCACTTCACCAACCATTTGCATTTTTCTTTCTATTTTCTAGTAGGAATACCGAAGATAGAAGATAAATCCAGAAAAGAAGGCAAAATCCTGCTGACTGACTAATCTTGACATGACTGTCTGCTTAATGCAGATACAAAGTAGACATCACAAAAAATACGGTCAATAGAGGACAGAACAACACATAAGAAGTGGTGGCTACTGGCTTACTGGCCTAGGCTTAGAACAATTATAAGAGTTGCTATGTTCTTAATTGTCAAGTGATGATACATGCTATTTTCTCATTACACTTAATTATTTTTTAAAAATCTTACTATTACTTTTTGATACCTAGGGCAACATGCTGTTCTGTCAGGCAAATAAGGCTTAGCTATGTAGCAATAACCACGTATGTCATTATGAAAATCAATTAAGTGACATCATAGCAAATGGATTGTGATTTGTGGTAATGGCAGAACTTTGAAAGCAAGTTCAGAGTATGATTACAGTACTTTAGCATGTTTGCAGAGCACAGAGCAACATGGTGCAGTGCTGTGCCTTGTGCCAGCTCTGTGGTGTTAACACACTATCATGCTGCTCCCAAGTTAACAACATTTATGTTTAACACCAGGTGGAACATCATAGTAATGCAGCTTCCTAGATCCCAAATCAAAGCTACCTCATCAGAGTCCACTTGAGTATTTCTGTGATTTGTTACAGGGAAATTTTTTCCTAAAGAGTACAGTGGCACATTCAACATGGAAAATTTGGGGAGAAATACATGTAAATACATTTGTCTTTAAACTTACCCCACAACCCAGTAACTCATTGTTGGTGGTGGTTTCTTCTGATCAGTCCAGTTATCAGGAGTGCACTCAAACAAAACTCCATGTTCTCTTATCAGATCTAGGTCGTCATCTGCTGTACTAAATTCTGAAATCTTACTGCCTTTCTTCTTCTTCTGTAAAAAAAAAAAGGTGAAGTGTTAGTAAAGAATTATTTTTTTTTACGTAAATTACTAGCAAATATAATTATAACATGCTTTCTTCAGGAAGCTGCTGAATGATATTGCTTTCAAAAAGCCAGATTTAGAAGAGAACTATTTTGCTTATATGATTCTTTTCTCCACAATTTTGTTACTTTGGCATAAAAAGGCTTTTTTTTTTTTTTTCCATATTATGCAATCAGGAGGTTGTATATTCCTGTGTATATTCCACAATCCTTTTTTTTTTTTTTCTATCTGAAAAACATTCTCTTTAATAAGATATTTGAGCTCTTACAGCTTCATTAAAAACAGTGTGCTAAACAGTTAAACAGTGTGTTAAATAGTTAGCCAACCAGTGTGTTAAACAGTTAAACCTCTCACCCTCTCATCTTCCTTTCTTTGTTTGCCTTCTTAATTAAGAATTGCGATATTAAAAGCCTATTCAATAAACTTGGTCAGGCAGGTGTTTCTTTTTTTTTTTTTTTAAGCAAACAGTTGAAGTACTTTGCTCAGAGCATTTTGTTGCTTATACTTAGTATAAACGCATTGTACATTTTTTTTATGTGTTTTGTTGATTTTATTTTTTTGAGGGCTATGCTTTATGTAGAGCTTTTGAACAAAACCTATAGAAGTTCCAGGTGTGGAACTGAACCCCTGGTATCCATTCAGTAAGGATGAAATTGCATGCGCAAAGCCTACTTTGCTCTGTCTTCGTGCTCAACAGTTCTGTAAGTCCAATAAAGCTACTTTTCTTTCTACCAGAAATGGAAAGGGAACAGACACTGAGATAAGCTGAGGAGAAATTTTGAAAGGGTTTGTCACTTGTCCAACTCTTCTCCCCCTGAAGTCAAAGGATGTTTATTACTCTTTTGCATACATCTACATAGTGGAAAAACAAACTTTGTATCTTATTTTCTTTTTGAAGCATGAGAAGTGAGATGAGATTATGGAAATGCGTGGAAATCCCTTTGAAACAAATCTGCTTTAAGAGAACTGTTAAGATGAGGCATCTCTGGTTCCATTGCGACCATGCCAATCAACTTCTGTTCCAATCAGTTGCTTCTGAGAGGAAAGAAAAGGTTTTCCTGGAGGGGAAAACAACAACAACAAAACATACATAGGGAAATAGGGAACTTGTCTGCCATATGCAGAAGCGTAAACCAACATATCTCAACATGCCTATAACACTGAAAATGTGGGGAGTGTCTAGAAGAGAAAAGATGTTCACAGTACCGTAACTATGCTGTCTCTCTCAAAATGTTGAAGAAAAATGAACTTTAGTACTTGGAAAACAAAATGGCTAATATTTGCTTGAGCAAATGTCTTTTAAATTTCCCTAAGCATGCTTTGGATTAAATTCATACAGTATATTCTAAATTACTACACACAGTAGAAGAAATTTCACAATAGATGACAATACTGCATCTTTAGTATGTAATATTATAAAACATTAAACCTGTTTTTGCTAATGCTGCTACTGAAGAGATTTAAGGAATATGTTAGAATGCTGTCTAATGATTTTTCCTCAACAAAAAAATGGGGTTGCTATCATGCAATTTCCAAGTGGACATTTGTTTAAATTTTAGCATGTCTTACATGCATACTGAAAATATTAAAGAAAAATAACGCATTAAGATGGGATACTGGATAGAAGTGTGGACATGATTTACTTCTGTACTTTTATGTGCATAAAGAATTATTTCCTTGTGATTTTAAATGTAAGAATATGTGACAATGATTAAGAAAATTAGGCCAGAGCTGCCTGTTAGATCCAGGCATATATATTATAGGGTTTAAAGCTACAGAACTTATTTTTGCTCAATTTCAACTTTTCTTTTTTTCAACATTTTTGTGCATATTTAGAAATGGTAAATTTTCAGTTCTCAAAAGGTTGGTAAAAATTATTACTAATTACAATAATTTTGCATAATTGCTGCAATTTTCTAAATCCTAAACCATAACAATATTTACCTGATGTGATGTCAAAGAATAAACAGTATGATAGTGTATTTTTTTTTTTTGTCATGCCCTATGAACACAGAAAACTTCTATTCATTCTTTTACATTTTCCTCATGCTCTAATGCAACTGGACAATTTCAGCCTTAATTGTTGAAACCAACAAAACTACCCCCAATTTGTAGAGTCAAAATACTATTAATTCTTTTGTTACCACGCTGGCTTACAGGAGATTCTTAGATTTTTCTCTAAGAGAAACTTTGTTTTCCAGCATGTGTTTAATTATTTTTGACTTTCAGGGCAGAATGAACACAGCTGCCCCAAAGAACCCAGAAAAGCCTATGCCAAGATACCTATTGCCAAAACACAAGTTTTCACTTTTAAGCATGAGTTCTTCAGTTTTTATGAATTATACCTAGCAGTTGAATGATTTGTTTATTTATTTTTCATATTTCATTTGTATTTTTGGTTTGAATTATAAACCGTCCATTTAACATTTGTAACAGTTGTAAACAAAAGCAATTTGATCATAAGACACATTTGTGTATTCTCTCTGCTTCCTTTAGGATTTCCAGATCTCCTGATAGAAGCGCCCAAAACACAAGACCCATTGCCAATGTTCCATTCGGCCAAACCTCAGTGTCACTGGAAGTTGACAGAACAATCCAAATTAATCCGTTTTTCTAACACTTAAAAATAAATAAATAAAAATTCCCAGATTATTTATGAGACACGGTCTAACCAGAATTGACTTCTTCAGTAACTTAAAGAAAACACAAAGAGAAATTATACTGATATTTCCAAATGGCATTCATTCAATTTGTACTGTTATTCCCCATTTCTCATTTAACACACTTGGATCGTCACTTTAGGACCTAAAAAGTTGCAACTGGTATACATCATTCCACTTATATTTCATTATTTCTCTTTTTCAAATGGATTAAATAGATGGCAAAATTATCATGGATGAAATGTTACCCTAATTTGGCTCATGTCAGTAAAAATCAACTGCACAATTAACAAACCAGACTTCTAGAAAAACAAAAAGCGCATTGAACGCAAAATGTCTGTTCTGAGTGTCTCTAATTGATTCTTATACCTATTACTTAGATTTCTGCATTACTATTACTGTTTTACTTTAAATGGATCATCTGAAGAAAAATGAAAGTTGTAACCAAAATCAAGGCAGGGCAGCTGCTCGCATCATATCTTTTTTTTTTTCCTAGTACCCGCGTAAAGGTCTGGCAGCTGCCACTGGGCTTCAGCCTAACTGTAGAGCAAAGCCTGAATTGCTATCTTTGTACAGAGAAAAAACCGCTCACCTATTCTGCCATCCCACATGATCTAAAATCCAAGAGATGATTTAGCAGCATAATTAAGAGGAATTGATCATTGTAGCCAGTCATCTTCTAGACAGATGCCACTGTGGGCAAACTATTAGAGATGTTAGTGTCTGGCAAGTGGCTAAGCAATCTCAGGTAGCACAGAGACCAAAAACCCAGAATGAACACCCTCTCAGCTGCAGAGAGGCCGTCTTCAGGGCAGTGCTCAGACACTATGACAGGGCACTGAGGGGAGGCTGCACTATCACTGTTCATATCAAACATTTTCTGTGAAAAACAGAGGGCCTACATCTCCTTTTCCTGCCAGTGTGAAGTTTCCTTATAGAAGTAATATGACTAAAAAATGACCCTTTTCACTCTTACAGCTCTTAAACCCAGTATTTGAAACTTTTTGCTAAGTTAGAGTCCTAACATCAAACAGAAAAAGAAAATACCATACTGGATACATGGAGTACTTACTTTGAGGGCATGGCTGGAGGAACTGACCATAATTACATGCACACATGGTTGGATGCTCTGAGAGAGAACCCTCTCGTAACAGTGAAAGTGCATTATAAGCTACTACACAAAGAGCTGCCTGTCAGTGATCTTTTTTAAATAGTGAAGTGAAAACGATCTTGAAATACTGAGTTGAGAAGGTAAATAGAGAGGAAAACTGAAGTAAGACAAAGCTTTCATACTTGGTTTTTCATGGACTGCTGAAAAACTGAGCGAATTGAAAGACAGCAACGATGAAAATTCTCGATTAACTGTGGGTGGATGGAGCCACCGAGCTGTGCTACTTCCTTGTGAGTTGGAGTAATAAAGATTCCTTGCATTGTTTCCAAAGATAAATAGTGGAAGAGGGTATTCTCAGGACCAGATGTCAACCTTCAAAAATAGGAGAATTCATTTAATATTCAAATACATTTGTATGAAATTTCAGTTAAACAATGCAAACTTTTTTTTTCCTTAAAACAGACCTGTCTTTTCCAGTAACTACAATGGAATACAACAAAGGACACATTTGAAAGGTGCTTATTTTTATACCAAGGAAATCTGCTAATTTGGACTGTTTATACTCAAATACGTATTTTTCAAGCAAGTCTGGTGCTAGTTAGATATTCTGCTTGTGATCTCAAAGCTTCTCATCAAAAAAGAAAAGGGAAGGGAGAAATAAAAGCTTTGAAGGAAAGGAACGCTTTCTTTAGCACCCAAAAAAACCACCAGATCAGACTGCATTGTCACAAGGAACAGGTAGAAACAAGGAAGGTCATGGCTTCTATGTCCTTTGTGCTTAGTGGCACCAGGGACACAAAAGGTGTATGCATGCCAAAAACTCATTTATTTGAGCTTCTAAGGTTATATAATTATGTGACACGGATACATTCTACTGAAGTATTCTTGAGAAAGTCTTCTCTTCTAATTTATACTCCATTAAGAGCTTGCATAGCAAAATTTTGGTTAGAATAAAAGTAAGCAAGAACTTCTGTGATCTGTGCATCTTCAAAAATCCATGCATGTATGACCTTAAAAATCAAATATTTAATAAAAAAAATCTTACTTGATAGCATTAAAGAGTTCTATATCCTTTTCTGACAGGTTCTTTTTAGGGTTTCCTAAATTAAATGGATTTGGTAGGGTATGTTTTTTTCTAGTGACCTGAAAAACAAATAGATAGATGAACTAACAGACAAAATAAAGGTAAGGAAAGAACAAAATCAAACCAGGAAATCACCTATTTAAAAGAAAAAAAAAATAGTACTTTTAAAAAGGCTCAGTTGCATCAACTAACATAAATGTATTTTAGTCTATTTTAGGCTGAAATTGATTAGAAACAGTTGTACAACTGTACAGCAAGTTGTCATAATCACTTTTGTTTACACCATTATTATTTTGGGGATATTCTCCAATTACTTCTGCTGATTCCAACACAGCTGTGCCCAATTTAGTCATCCGAAAACCAAATATTTAGAAGTGATAATAATCACAATAAAAAATGTGATGGCTGTGAGGCTGACCCAAAGCTTCCCAAGACAGCAGTATTTTCTACTGAATTCAGTAACTCTTGAATTTTTATTTACTTGTAGTTTTTTTTTTTTTTCCCTGTTTGTTTGTTTTTAGTTCGTGATTTTTTAGAAGAATTGCTACCTCCCCCAAGCCCAGAAGAACCTTGAACAATTTGCTTTGTCCCTGTTCTCAGACCTGATCAGCTACAGCTTGTGGATTACTGCTTTCATCTTCTGCGGGACCTTCATTGCCATGGTCAGGTCCTCCACTGCTTCTCGTAGGACTTGGCTTACGTGTCGTTAAGGATGAGTCACCAAACAGGGTCCTTTTGCTTGCTGGAGTAGTTACTGTTTTGGAAGCATTTTGTATCTTGCTTAGGATGGGTGAGGTGGTCAAGCTCTCCAGTTTGTCACGTGTTGCAGGAAGGAACCAGTCTGCACAAGATAAAGGTGGAATGGAAGGAGAATCTAGCCTTTCCTCTATGCTGGCATCTATTCCTTCCAGCTGAAGTATAGTGGCTTTGACCTGATCTACATATATACAGTCTGGTCCTGGATTCCCAATGGCTTTTGATGCACAGCCTCCTGCCTCTAGCAGAACACACAGCATGAAGTGTCTCTGTAAACATGGAGGTAGCAACATTAGCCTCTGATTTCAAATATAGCATTATATCTTATCAGATACTTGGACAAAAACCAGCACAATATTCAGCAGTCCTTCCTCCTCCCCAGAGGAGTTTTTTATTTTTCTAATCAAATCATGTCCAAGGAGATCTTTCTCCTTACATGTTATCTAAGTTAACATGCAAACAAAAAAGAGTATGATTTACTCACTCATTAGATACTTGCCTTTAAAAAAAGGCAAAAAGAACGCACAACACATTAAAAAAATCTTAAGTGAGTTATCTGAAAATACAAAATCATGAAAGTAAAAACATTTTCAACTGAAGTGAGAAAGTAGAAAAGGTAACGAGAATTATTAGAACTTGCAAGCTTTACAGACATAGAAATTATTGTACTACCTGAGAAATTCTATCCCATGAACTGCTACAATATGAGTATTTTCTAAAATTACTAAATTAACAGGTGTAAATTTATGATCTTACTGAACAACAGACAATACCCAACACCAACACAGAGCACAGGAGAAGGGGCATACTGCAGGTGTTAACTTACCAAGCCAACTATCAATAAGAAGTATCTTGCTTCAGGTTCTCTGTATCCTGTAAAACTTGACACTTCGCATGGCTGGATGTGATGCTGTGGAAATACCTCCCGCCATATCACTAACTGACCAATCTTCTGTTCTGCTGCCAAGGGTAACAGACAATAGTGCCGGCTATATAAACCTATATCAATAAGATCTTCCTTTGGCAAGTGATTACCGATCAAGTAACCCTTAATTAAACACAGAAAAGGAAGCGTATTCAGTAAGAAATGTGCTGACAAAACTATGCAAAAAAAATTATGCTGACAGTTTACTCTCATAATGCTACTGGCATAAAGATCAATTGGATGACAATAAATTTCTTAAAGCTACAACTGTTATCTTTCTCTTTCTTTATATTGTCAAATACATTATCTATATTTAGTAAAATAGATTTATAATTAAGGTCGAAGAGAAAAAAGCTGTTGATCCAAATTTTCAAGTCTTTGATTTGAAGACCCATTAAAAATAGAGGAGCTGTTGTCTCTATTAAATAATAGCAATGCCCCCACAAAGAGATACTGTTAGAATATCACACTGAATCAATTCAAGTGTGATTTTAATCTCATAATACCGTCTTTCTTCAATCCACGGGTCATATGACAGAATTTACGTAGGACAACTTCAAACAAGTATTTTGTCCTTATTGATCATATAGCACATTTCACTTCATGAAATCTTTTTTTGTTGTTATGGTGTTTGAGTTTTGTGTCACTAAAATTACACTTAAAGTAATCACACATTTCTCCTATTTGTAAGGTTCTGAAAAGAGTTACTCCGTGACTGGGTTAGATTTCTAGAAGTTGTATTTTCTTAATCTATAGACCTTAATCAGTAATACTACCTTGTAGAAGAGACAAGAGCCCATAATCACGTATAATCTTCTCATGTCGTAGTAATCTTCAGACTGTGAACAAAGGCATGGATTTTTAGTTCCGAATTTTTGAGTGATACAAGTAAAACATTTAATTCCAATCAGCTGTAATCAGACTTATTCAGTATTTTGACTTCTTATATCATGAGGGCATCAGAAAGGCATTAATAACGGTATTTTGAGCAGTTAAGAGAAATACAAAGTTTTTAGCCTCCATTATAGATTTTCATGTCACTACAGTTTTCTCTAACAGTTTTCAGCTCAAGGTAAGATGCTCAGTTTTCCTATCCAGTGTTTATCTATTCATAAACTATTTTTGTAGGATATGCTAATTCTCACAATTCTTAACAGCAAAGTAACTGAAGCATAACTACTGACACCAGAGGCCCTCCTAGAGCAAAACTTCCAGGTCAAAGCATTTTCTTATCCAGTATTTGCAATTTTACCCCAAATACACCTATTTGTTATTTTTTTTTTTAGTTTAGATGCCCATTGGTCTCAGTGAAGACTAACTTTATATGGAGTCTAGAATATTTTAAATTATTGGGTGCAATCAGTTTCTTTGAAATAAAATACAACCTAAACATCCTTTTCTGTAAATATTCATCCATATTTTGTTTTTTGTTCTTTCAAAACATTGACTGTACATTTACCTAATTTATATTTTAAGCTTTAAGCAACTTTAGCTATTTTTAGTAATGAAGAATATCTATGTCCCAAATTGTTATACTAAATATACTAAATCAAGCACCTGTTCTTCACACCTAATATTTTAAAATTATATTCTTTATTAGGTATATTATAATTATAATAATTTAAAAATACACATAATTATTCTGAAATGTGATTTTAAGAAAGCTCTTTCAGAAGTAAAATTGAAAATTCAGTATGTTTACATCTCACTATCCTGTAGAGGAATTAAAGAACATATACTCGAGTAAATTACTATCTTCTTCTTTATGAGCGTTAAAAGTATGCATAACTTGTAATTGTTTTATTCAAACTGATAACTCAAGTTCTCTGAGCTCCACAGAAGCTTTGCGTTTTATTCGCAATTGCTTGGGAAGGAGACAGTTTCTATACAAAGAAAAATGAACAACAAACAACAGTTATGTTGAAATTAGAGTGTTCTTGTAAATAACCCATGGACTTAAATTATAGTAAATGATGTTTCTCAGTGACTAATCCTAGAGGATTACAATATGGTAACATTAACCATAGAGTAAAATTCAGGATAAAAATGGGTAAAATTGATCCGTCTTAAAACAAGAGTAATGCAGTATACTTTTACTTTGACTCCCACTTGATTGCAAAACATGGATGAGTTTGTAGTTAGTGCTTTTTTAAGCTACTGAATATGAGCAAGGTAAAGGGATACTGTGCAATGCAAATAACTAAGACAAATGTTTACCAGTTCTGCAAAATCAGCTGCTTCAAGGTCGCTCAGTGCTGTGTCAATTTCCATCTGAAATATTTAAACATTTTAATAGACTCTTCTAACACATTAATTTACAATATCAGCATATTCACTAATAGATAGTTCACTTTATCTTGCTAATCTGAGAAGATTAGGATTCACATGTACAAAGTGAATGGAGAAAAATTGCAGTATCAGGTATCAGGAACACCTCAATTTATTAGATTAAAGAAATATTCTTCAATTGCTATGCATTTCCCTCTTTGAGACTAAAATTTCTCTGCTTGCTTGCCTTCTGACCCGCTGTTCTGTATATAAAGGAGATGTCCCTTATTCCAGCGTGGTTTAAAATATGAGGCCTAGTGACTACTCCTCGAAGGCTAGAGACAACACAGAAATCTGGCAAGCTACTATATCCAACTGAGTTATTAGACAAATCTTTTTCACAATACATTTGGTTTTTGTTTCTATGGAATTCTGCAGTACTTTCTCATACATTAGCTCTGTTCTGCTTATACTGCTCTATGCTTTTGCATTTCTCTTACTTCAGGAGGTTAGTTAACTCAAATTTTACTAAAAATACTTTGCTTTAAAGAATATTGTACTAGCCACTGAAGTTCACGACATAAATGTGCTACTAATGAAAAGAACCTAAACCCACCATGACAAACTCCTTGGGCTATATAAACAAGCTGACTCTAATTGAAATACAGCCAGTTTTGCAAACAGAAATGTCAGCTACGCTGTTGGCAGTCAACAAACTAACCAACCTCTCAGCTTTTTCCCCAGTTAAGATATAAATGGCTTTCTGCCCAACAAGCAACTGACATTTGTATTCTCCAAAGAATACACAAATAAAAAGATCTTCACTAAAACTTATGTTGCAGAAATTTCCTCTTTTTTCTAGGAAAAAAAAAATAATTCTTACAGATGTGGATGATCTAAGGTAATTTTGGAACCCCCTGTTCGTATCATACATATAAAATAAAATACATTGTTTCCTAAATTCCTGGAATTTTACAAGAAAGGAAGCAACCTGAAAGCTAAGGTAGAGAACAAACTGTTACAGTCTCCCTGCAGAAACGTAAGAGAGAAGAAAAAAAGCATGGAGGAAAAAAGACATGGAGAAAAAAAAAATTGTCACCAAATAGCACAAGAAAATAAACATGTCATTTCCTGTGTAAGAACATGTGACAACGGAGATACACTGAGTTACATTTCTAATGTATATTAGACTGCAGATTGGCCATATTCTACAATTACGTATTGCATAAACATTTTATTCCCCTTGGTTATGGAGCATGGATTTTGCAAGTGAGTGGATATGTATGTTACAGGACTATGTGCACCCCCCTAGATTTTTCACTTGGATAGTAGATATAACTCCGGAGTTATGATATACAAGTAACTTTCTTGAGACACTCAGGGAATACACACTTCTGTAGCTGCAACATATATAACATGTAGTATAAATGCAGCAGTTGGACTAAATTCTCCCCAACATATCCAGCACGTTTAGCAAAAATGTATCTAAACAGATACCATGGGGCAAGGGAGAGAGAACTAAATCATTATGGGTCTGCTAACCAAGTCAAAGAAGACAATTTGTATTATGGAGAAAGGAGAGAGAAGTCTGCACTAGCAAACAGGAATCTGTTTAGTAATGAATGGCACTCAGTGATGCATAGCTTGCAATGTCCATGGCAACTTTTATTAATGAACAGTAGCAAGCCTGAAACAAGTCTGCAAACCCTGTCAATATTCAAGTTGAAAGACTTACCACTTATTCCCTCCCCAGAAAGCAGACTTACAAAAATCATACACAAGGTCTTCTCATTAAACATGCAATTCAGAAAGCGAGGTAAGTCTTAGTTAATAATTTGCTCTTTATAGATTCTTTATTTGAGCACACCACTGCAGAAGTAAGGTCATTTGAGCATCCAAACTCAGTCCTCTTGCAGAGCCATTCTGAGAAGAACTTGTAATTTTCCATTGCACGGTGTCTTTACTTTCATGGACAACAGTGAAGATTGTTGCAAAGTCTCTTTCCTGTTACTCATTAAATAAGTTTAGGTAACAGCTTCTGGTCAGCTCAGATCACAATCGTTGTCTAATAATTAGTATTAACCTTAACTGTGTTAGCCACAAACATACAAATATTTTGGGTCTTTCCATGGAAGAAAACTCCCAGCTTAAAATTTTCCAACTGTTTCATCTGCATTAAATCATGGCAAATAGTTACTAAAGAAAACAAACTCTAGAAGGACGGCACTAACATACCCTTAACATCTTTCCAGCTTCATTTTTTTTCTGCTGTGAAATTTAGTAAAAACACATGCTGACATAAATATGATATGCAAACAACTCTTCACATGATATGGAAAATAACTTCCTAACTGAAGGGTTGAAAATACTTAAAAATCATGAAGGTAAACAAAACATGATTCCCTAGATTCACTAATATTCACTGGAGGATGGAAAATGAAAATGCAGTAAATCTTTCTTTCACTCATTCTAAACCCTGAAGTGAAACCTGAAAATCTAAGGGGTCCACCCTGCCTTACTACAATACCTGATACTTCCGGAATATAGGATAATATATAAATTAGTAGGAAATTGTCATTACAGTATGTGCATTGTATGGAAAGTAACCTTCTCAACAGGAACTTGACTAGATATTAGAGTTTTATATGTTAATAAGACTGTTTTAAATAGAAAAGAGTAAAATTTCAAAATGTGTCTGTCTCATTGAAGACCAACAGATTTTAGCTACTTGGTCACATGTTTAGTCCTTGAATGAGGCTGCATTTCATTAAATACCTACAGTATAGACATGCCTGTTTGAGATGGTCCCTTCACTTCAGGCTGTCTTCATAGTTAGAGTCCTCAGGCATGATTCATCTAATACTAAAGCAAAAAGCTGGAGTAGAACAAGTGAATTGCTGAATTTTCCCCATTCATTAGTAGGAAGAGATCAGGATTAGCACCTCAACTGTAGTTCTATCACAGACTGAAGAAAAGGTGAGATGATTGCTACCCCAAGTCACACTACTGAAAAGAAAGTAGGTGCAAGGAATATCCGAATGTTTAAACTAGTTCTAAGAACTAAGAATGTTTAAACTGGTTCTAAGGACCCCACCAAACAGTTAAGAAATGTCACATCAGGCACAATAGAAGAAATAGAAAAACAGAAGAAAAATAGAAAAGAAAAGAAATAAAATAGAAGAAAAGGAAATCACCAAACTACACTCACAATAGCATTCTGTTTCCTCTGGAATTGACTCCATACTTCTAAATTTAAATAGAAGATCCTGGAGGAAAAATGGTGGCTTTGGATGGGTAAAGCACATTTAAATTACACGATGACACCAAATGATATATGCAAGACCTGAGTCAATTTTCTGGCCTTTCATGTATAAGTTTTTCTGAAGAGATGTGAAAACAAGATTACCTTGATTTCCTGAGGCAATGTCAGCCAGCGCAAGCCTGGGAGATTGTCTAAGAATAAGGCACTGAAGGTATCATTGTATTGAGCACTGGAGCTGGCATTTGAGTTGAATCTTGCAGGCTGAAGTGCTCGCTGGAAGAAGAGGTTGAAAAAATGATCCAGACGAGAAACATTTTCCACCTGGCAAAAAGCACTGAACAAACATGAACTCCAAGTTAGAATATCATCAAGAAATGTATAGCTTGTTTATATAACCCTCTATTCTATATAAGTCTTTTTACAGCACAATAATACATTTGAATTTTTTAACATTCACTTTAAACAAACACCAGGCCAATATGCAGACAGTACATACATACAAAGATGACGCTGCCTGCCTAGCTGAAAGCAGTACAGTATTATAGTGGATATCTGAGAGCAACATAAGATGAGGCAATGATCAGATTCATCCTTTCAGAAATTCAGATTCTTCTTTGTCTTTATTTTAATAATTTAATTACTTTGGTGTGCTAGACATCACTGTATGACTTTCCTTCAGAAAGTATAAAAAAATTCTACATTTCTAAATAGTCTGCTATACTTAACATAAAAACGACCTACTTTACCCTTCATATTCAAAGCTAAATGTTTTCTGAGATGCATTTAAATAGCTGCAAGTATAGCAAGGGTAAGTTGCTCATAGTGAAGTGACGTTAAAAATGCTGTAAGAAAAAGATACGGCTTGATATTACATGTGATTATTCTTTCCATATTTCTACATTTCTCTGTGTTGAACAGCACAAAATATAAATGCTAGGATTTTCTCCATGGCATACACACTTACACCCTGAATTGAATGCAAGCATATGAATAGCCTACCTTGGCAATTTTATTTAGGTTACAGTCAGACTGAAAATTTTCTGGGTGATTTCCAAATGCAGAGAACTCTGCCAAATAAAGTTGAGAAGTCTGAAGTGTTTATTTTATTACAAATATAACACTGTGATTCATATGTGCGTTTTACAGACAGTGCTTTAACACATTTGCAGAGTGCTGTTGACATCTAGAGTGACATTGGTTATGTGAATGATTTAACCTAATCAAGGACCAAATTTTCTGAAATAACAGAGACTTTTTAAAAAGAGTCTTACTAGTGTTAAGACTGAAACAAAAAGTCAAGAACAGAATCCTGGTTTTGTGCAAAGGTGAAGGAACATGCAAAGAAAATCCATATAAACATTAAAAAAAAAAAGCTTTTTCAGTGAGCATCAGTTAAAAACTAGTGACTGAAAAGAAAATACTTTTGAAATAACTCACCTGTCTAAAGAGCTGTACATAAATTTTAAGGTCCTGACAACATTTTCCAACATGATCCGTAACTGGGAAAGTGGCACACTAAAAAAAATTTCAAACATACATCTATGTTTATAACATCTTTAACTACCGTCAACACACATAGGCATCTTCTGAAGAGAGATGCATTCATAACTAGTGATAGATTGCAAGCAAAATATACTTTATCGTACTGTATAAGAATTTTCCTTTGAGTGATTTGCCCATGACCACACAGACATAGTAGTAAAGCTGGAAAAAAAAATCTGCACTTCTTGCCTCCTAGAACACATAAATACCTAATACTACTCTTGTTATTCAGTAGTCTCTAATTAGGACATGACTTTAACAAACACTGAAAATTACTGTTTTACAGTTTATATGTATTTCTGAGATGTAATGAGAACTCATTCCCTTCATAAGGAGTAAAAAGGAAATTGTAACAAGGTCTATATAAAAGATGTGTACAAAGTTGATCCAAGAAGTGGGATAGCTGCTATAAAATCTATGTATACTAAAAAATCTATGTATACTAAGAAAAGTATACTAAGAAGAGTACATTGTAAACCCTCCCTTTCTTGCTTTTTGATAGGAGAACAGTACAATTTGAGGACTGTACTTGAGAAAAATAAGGAAAAAAAAGAAATATTTAAAACTCACTTTTCTTCAGGAAGGCCAATTACAAGCAACTTGTCACATTCTTTCCAGTAAACAACTTGAACCAGTTTTTCACATAAGAAAAGGGAGGAACTAGAAAAATTAAGCCGGGAGTATTTCCATTAACAGTATGCAGTTATAAAAGGTCACCATTAAAGCTGGAATGATTTATATGTATTTTAGATACAAAGTCTTATGCTCATGTAAAGTAACAGGCATGCAACTGGGCTAGATAATTACATTAATTATTAGAAAACTCAAAGACACTCTTATTTCACTTCCAAGTAAGAGGTCAAACCAGTACTAATACACACACACTGATCATAATTTACTCTTCTGACAGAAAAAGCTTCATAGAAGAGCTGGGCATTTTCTATTATATTTCTTGAAAAGACGAAACAGTCGAAACAGACGAAACATAGAGACCAGCAGAGGTGCTTTCATATTTTGAGAATTCATCTAAACATGGGGAATGGAGAACTTAACAGGAAATGTGACTTGAAGTCATCATGGATTTCTGTACTGTCTTTCTGATAATACTGCACGTACAGATCATCCATAAATGGATTGACTTGTTTTTTTTCAGATGTCAAAAATGCTTCTATAGGAGAGAATTCCTATTAATAATGCACAAGCATTTAAAAGTGGTAAACACACCTCAGTGCCAATTCATGTGACATTGCAGTAGAATACTGGTACATGTAAATGATCAGCAGCTTAGTAGCTGCTGTTAAGAATCAATCTGCATTGTAGCGATCGCTAAATTAGTAACATGCTTTTATTAAATAGAATTTTTTTAAGCACAGTTAAAGCACTGTGCTAAAACTTCTCAGCCAAAATAGCAAGATAGCAGCACATGACCCACGTACATTGTTCTGTACACATACATATAAAATATTAGAAGTAGTAATACATAAAATTTCAAAATACTTTTACCTGATAATCTGGGTACCAGTAACACTTTCCAGTATGTCAGAGAGCGTGAGAAATATTCCCCTCACATTTTTGAGTTTTTGGGATGCTTCCGATATGGGGTACTGATAAAGAATTTCTTGCTGTGAACAAAACTAACTGTTAGTTAAGCAAAGCAAACACAAATAAAACAAACAAACAAAAAGTTTTGTTTTGTTTTGTTTTTTACTGGTATCATTTATATATATATATATTTTTTACATTTTTGAACATTTGTTTTGATATCAAAACAAGCAATGCATGCTTGGGCTTACTGGGAAAGTTCTAAAACATGAATGTTTACAACAATTTAATTTCTGCTTTATAGAAAGGTAGGACTTATTTTGAATCACTATCATATGGAGAAACATAAAATGACAAATAGCATTGCCACTGAATTTTATGGTTTTAAATACATTGTTAACAAATCAGATTCCAAGAGATTGCTAACATTTGTATAGTTCCTTAAGTATTTAAATTGTGATTTAAGAGCCCATCAAGAGGACAACTCTTGAAAACCAACACATAAGAATATAGGAATCCTCATCTCTCGCTGTAGCCCTACCTAATCACCCTACATCTACAGCAAAAAAATAAAACTGAGGTATACATTCAAATAATGTATAAAACCATTAACAGTTCTATCACGAAAACACAAACTATCATCATATGCTTAAAAAGGTCAATCTTAAACTGAAGTTCAATAAACACAAATATTTGTAACAGTTATTTATATTTTTCTAACTAGTTCTTTAATATAATGCTATTGTATTAAAATAATTTTAAGTATGCTGCAAATTTTTATATTATTTAAGGAACTGTAACAATAAAGCAGTAATAAGTGAACTACTTTTGCTTTCTGCCAAATCATGATGGTCAGAAATAATCTGTATAATACTAAGCCTGTCCAATGCAAAGGGGAGGCTAAATTATCTTTCTACACAAGCAAAAGAAACACCAATATGATTAATCTTGCTATTTTATTGCTCAGTGCCAATATCCATTAGAAAATTTTCCTTCATCAAGATTAAAAGTATATAAAGTTTCATTGTAGAAGGACCTGGCAAACTCTTCATTCTTATCCAATTTAATTAGCTCTATTTTCAAATACTCATTAGTAGCACAGATTTTTTTTTTCTTAAGTCAATCCCTCAGCAGGAGAAAAAAAATGCCATTTTCTAATTACAGCATTACAAAGGGCTAGAAAGAAAACATTCTGTCTTTTCCACTCCTTCCTATGAACTGGGGCCTTTACGCAAAATTCATTTGAGAATTCTCTGAACACTTTCCCAGGGAAAGAAAAGACAACTGCAACAAAAGGTCTTAGATGCATCATATATATACACAGTAATGAGTTGTTAGCAAGGTTCAGCACATACTTCCATACAAGATCAGCTGTCTTCAGAGTAAGATGAAGAATACCATTATATCCGAAAGCTTAGAAGCACTTTTCGTTTGTTTGTTTTTTAAATGTGAACCCTCCCCCAACCCAAACACCCAAAACCTGGACAGAGTATCTAAATTGAAGGCTTAGCCTTTAACTTATCAGCTGCCCTTTTATTTATTTCTGTTTTCTTTATTTCTCAAACTCAGCCTAAATTGTTTTTTTTTTTTTTTTTTTCACTCAGCGCAGTCTTGACAACAAACAAAATGGATAAAAGGAATTGTGTCGTAACGATGCTGACTAGATAAAAAAATTCCTACTGTCCTCACAGTACACTGACAAAAGATGCTTCAAATTGCACCTTATATGAGAGTAAAAATAAATTACAGATTAAAAGAACGCTATAAATTCTTCAAGATTCATTTAGAAATAATAAAAATGGAGTGAAATGCTACAGGAAGCCCAAGTGTCTGTAAGAACGAAGATATCTCAACAGCCTACTCAGTAACACCTACTTTGCACACGTACTAACCACGTGCTACCAGTAAAACTGTCATGTAGAAGGAATACAAAGGCCATTTCTTCTAAAACATGGTATCACCAAAACCAGTTCAAATGCATAAAGATGTTGTAACGTCTGCTGGTGCAAATAACGCATGTTGGTACAAATAATGTATGTTATAATCATAACACCTACCTGGAATTAAAGCATAAAAGACAAGATCAAACTTTCTCACTACACACATGCTAACGTCCTAAATACTTTCCTTTGTGACTGTCAGATTGAGTTTACAAGTCTCAGAGATCATTAATTTGATCTTTGGGTGCCAAAGGCTCACAAGTGGAAGAATTAGTAACTAGCCCTAGTTGCCACTGTTTGCAAGGATGTGATCTGCATACGGTGCTTCCTTTGGATATGGGTAAAGAAACTTAGTAAAGGGCCATTATATTTTTCGATTGTGCAAGATGGCGTGGGTGTATAGTAATTCAGTGCTAATTTGAAATACTGTAAACTAAGTCTGGAAAAGTAAATCTACAGGATAAATGTCGCTTACTGTATACCGAATGAAACTAA
Organism: Aythya fuligula; assembly: GCF_009819795.1. Lineage (NCBI taxonomy): Eukaryota > Metazoa > Chordata > Aves > Anseriformes > Anatidae > Aythya > Aythya fuligula. The sequence goes on from NC_045562.1 coordinate 41,282,696, forward strand.
AGACAAATGCCTCGGAAAAGCCAGTGGTCTTTTGTTAATATATGTTTTAAAGAGCTCGATTACACCAGCAGAGCATATCTGCACATTAGAGACTATCTGGGGCTACATAACTGCCAAGACTTATCAGGAAACAATTCTTCCACAGTGTGAAGGGAGAAAAAGTGCAATATGATCCCTCTTTTACCTCAGCTCAACATTCTGACTTAATCCTGTTTCTAGGGAGAAAGTAGAGAAAGAATGGGGCAAGAAAGCACTGTTCCATTTACTCTGAAGTGCAGGTGTTACCATTAGGCATTTGCATATCTATTTACCTTGCAACAGGGGAGACAGAGACCTTGATTTCTTTATTTTTTTATATTTTAATATTTCATAAAATTTATCTAAAGACCAATGTTTTCTTGGTCACTTAAGTCTACAACAATTGCCCACAGCTGTTCCACACATGTAACATTTATTTAATTCACAGCTAAATGAGCTTTTTTGTTAATTTTTATTACAGGGAAATACCAAAGCAGAAAAATACCGTGGCTTTGTATGTTTTAATGAAAGCAGTCTCAGTTGTGTGTGTGTGTGTGTGTGTATAAATCACAGAAAGAAGGTTCTATAAAATTTGCAAGAGTTTGATATAATTTCTACTGAAGGTACCTTCTATGAAAACCTATAGTCTCTTACACAAGATTGGAAAGAACTGCAAACCAAAGCTTACAGTGTCAGTATGTAGCTGCAATACATAATGAAGCACACGTTACCTTAAAAATATTAGGGTTAAAAAGCACATGATTTATATTACAAAGTCGTGTACTCCAGAGTTATGAAGTACTGGATTTATGGCTGCCTATTAAGCCTTATTTATACATACTCATCTGTCCATCATCTTCTGCTCTACACAAGACTGGCATCTTTCAGAAAAAAATAATACAGACAATGTCATGCTAAATATATACAAAATGTCTCAAAGTTGCACAAGCAGCCATAAATCTGTCATTTCCTAGCTTTCACACAACTGACTCTGCAAACTATACAACATTTTTAATGGTATCATAATATCATGCAATTTTCTAGGGTTCTCCTCCCTAACCCTGTCTTTAGAAAATAAACTCCATTATGTGTAACACTTTCTCTATAGTAGATCAAAGCAATACTGACTTCTATCAGTTGAAAAATAGTATTAAAAAGCTAAAGACATCCCAGAGAAGGGATGGAGTGCTGCCTGGATCTGACTAATTAGGGGAGGGAAAAAGAACTGTTTGTCTTCTGCTCCCCACTCTGTCACTGTCCCACCAGTCCCCAGAGACTGGAAAAAACTGTTTCATTTGTTACCTCCACAGCACAGATAATATAAGTCACTGGGGCCTATATTAAATCTGAGGAGACTCTACGGACGGGGACAAGAGTCTTTTTCCAACGTCTGTTTCTGAAGAGTCCACTTTGGCCATTTGTCATTTTCAGGCCAAGCTCAGCCCTCCCCACGGTTCTGTGCCTGCCCTGCATTCTGACCGGAGCCTTTGTAGCTATGGCTACGCCAGGAACAACATCCACACAAACTTACAAAGGGTTATACATACACTGGCACAAGTTTTCTGAGGAGCATGAAAGGAAAGAGCAGTGAAAGGGAACTTTATGGGACAAAGAAAGAGTACTTGGGTAGCTCAAAAAATGTTGCCCATGCAAGAATCAACAGTTGGCTGCAAGCAGCAGACATGCAAGCAAGAGTCTTCTAAGAAAAGGCACATTAGCATTTCAAAACAGGAGGCACTAGACAGATTATGTATGAAGGCTGCCAACTGCTCCTGCTGGGGAAAAGCTTTTTTTGATTAGGAGGATTTCATACTTCAAGTTTGAGAGGTGCATTGAAAACGTCACAGTGAGCTTTTGGGAGACAACAATGAACTTCTGAATTTGCCTCTGCTTTCTCTGTTAACACCTGGTCTGTTCTTTCTATCAAGACATTCAGTACTGCCGAAGTGATTTCAAGCATAATTAGAATTTGCCAGCAATGATGCTGCCCCCCCCTGGAATTTCAGGCCTTGTTTCTGTCAAAAAAAGATATTTGGCAGGCTATTCAAAATGATTACCAGGATTTATTTATTTTTTAATACCAACAGACATAACATTTGCTGTTGTCAGTTTTTATCTTTCACCTTCATTTTTCTTAGTTTGCAACATACCTCATCCTTAGATGTTTCAGAGTCCAGTTTCAGTGAGAGGAACATAACAATATGAGGCACATCTCGTGTCGCCTGTTGAAGGTCCGCGCTGTCTTCCCCCCACAAAAGCCGAACCAGGTTGTTCATACTTGACTGTGCCCGCTTGCTCCTTTGCTGAGATGTTCCTTCAGGCTCAAATATTGACGTTTCAAATGTGAGTTTTACCTATGAAGATAATTAATCAGTGTGAAAATGATGCTGTACTTACAATTACATTCTAAGATCAGATGACAGAGACGTAGTTTTAGCCATTTAAGAGATGGCTTTTCTAAAGGCAAACTTCTCTGGCACAGTGGTAAGTTTTTGTAAGCATACATTCAAGACAAAAGCATTCAAAAATTGCTGCTGTCTGAGGAAAAACAATTATACACGCAGTGTTACATAACCATTTATTATTAACAACAAAGCTAGCTATTACATGCTCTCTGAAAGATGCGAGTAAGCATGTGGTTTGGGGTGTTTTCATACTCAAATTTTACGGATTTGAGAATGGAAAAATATACTTACTGCTCTGGGTTTGTTTGAACACAAAACCTATTATCACCATCTTTAAACATACACAATATTTGACTTCTTTCAAAACATCAGCCCTTCCATAAATATATATCCTCAAGGCTCCTTCATGACCATTTCTTTGCTGTTTTGAGCACACTGACAGATACAACTGCACAGGAAAATCCATTTACATTGGACAGCAAAAACCAAGTAGGCCCACTCTCAGTTCCTCATTTCCTATGTTTTTATCCAAGATGATTTGTCTGCTTTCAAGTATCCTTAAAAAGCTTGTGGACTGGGAAGTTCTAAGCATCATGTGTCACACCAAATCCTGATTGTCTTTGAAGCCAGTGAGTTTAGCCTAGTGATTAGTGCAAAGGTTTCTTTGTTCCCCAGTTGCAATCAATCTGAAAAGCCTAAGTAAAGGCAATTTATACATTTAAATATAGATACTTTTATATTTTCATAATTGTGTGTATGTACACACTTTGAAAGGAGTGCCAGCAAGGAATTGCAATGCTTTAAAAACACCCACTGCCTGTCACTGGATCTGAGAGCAGTGCCATCATCAGCTCTTCAAGCTACAACATTTGTGTCACTGGCTGCCTCCTTCCCGTTCCAGTCTACTCCCTCCCGACACTACTCATTAATCTTTCCTCGCCTATTTTGGCTGCTATCAGCCTCCTCCTCTTTTCTATTCCTGTTCTTTGGAATGGCACCGCACTCCATCATGCTCTCCTGCCACGTGCTACCACTTTCTTTTCTGACTGCAACTCATCCCTCACTCTCTCCTCATCATTTCAGTTTCAATTCATTACACTGCATATTAACAGGACTCAAGGAGCAGCAACATCCAGCTAAGAGGCAGTGGCTTTTTAAGACCCAGTAACTTGATCACTCACAGTTGTAGAGATGCAGGTTTCCTTCTGCAGCATTCTGTGACCCAATTCTCTCTTCGTCACTCCATCTGCATGTATTTCAGAGGATTTTGTTCATACCCTGTTTAACTTTTTGCAGATTTCCTCAAGGCTCAAGAGCTATTTCTCTTAACTTCTACTACATCTTGTCTGTGGAAACTTATAACACTTAGGCTACAGTTCCTACACTAATGATGCACAGATGTAATTTTTGCTGTAGTCTATCTTTTGGTCTCACAAACTAAAAAAATCTCAGTCGGTCTTGTCTTAGAGACATAACCATATGGCCCCCCAAGCAAGAGCTCAAATTAAATTGGGCCAAACAGAACCTCAACTCTCCCTCCTCCTGCAGGGCTCCATGCTGGCTCCCCCATCACTGTGTGCAATGCCGCACTACTCGGATGTGAAGACACTAGATTTGCAAGAACTGTATCTGTAACGTGGCTTCCAGTTCCTTTCCGAGTCTACTTAACTCTATATAGCAGCCAGAAGCACGACCTGTTCTGTTCCTCTTCACTCTTATCCAAGTTCTAATCTACTTTTTGTCTTTAAAAAGCTCACTGTGAAAAAGATCATCTAGGCTGGAAAATGTTGAAACAGAGAATGACCAAGAGACTACATTTTTACATAGCCTATCCCTCTAGTGCTTTTTTTTTTTTTTTTTTTTTTTTTTTGTAGAGAAGAAACAAATCTTCATCCTCAACAATGCACAGGATCTGATTAAATGTGTGACAACTGAAGAACTCTTCTGTGAATACTGAAATCTTTCACAGCTTTAATTCCAGTTCTCTTAAAGAAAACCAGGTCAATGCACAGCAGAAAATAGAAAAGAAAATGAAATCATTTCAAAATGGAGAATTGGAAAGGCACAGAAAATATTAATATTCCATTCTATAAAGTATGGATATATTCTCAATACTTAGTTCTCAAAAAAAATTTAATCTAACTGCATGAAGGAACTGATGAAGGTGACAATAACAAAAAAACTACAAGGTACATAGATGGGGATTTGTCAGCTTAGGAAAGGTAGGACAGAAATGGAACATGACAGCGCTCTCCAAAATCTTAGAATGATAGGACATGGACATGGACAGCTAACTACTACTCGTAACACAGGAGCCTGCAGGTACCAAAAGCACTTTTCAGGTAGCAGTTTGAAAACCAACAGAAATTAACAGAACATGTAACTCAGTTATGTAAATCACTGCTCTATGATGCTGTGGAAGTCAAGGCAATTCTACGCACTACACTAAAATAAGCTACAAACCAGTAGGTGATCCAACAAGGCCCTGTGCAGTCTAGTGGACTGCTGGAATCTGGAAAAATATGATGCAATGGTCACCCTACACTTGATTTTCTTCTTAAATCTCTTTGCTTAAACATTTGTTGGTGTAAGAAACAGAAAATATTGCTGTTGCCCCTTTGGTCTAACCTAGCAAGGCATGTTTTGTGTTTATCTGCAAGAAAGCTGTATACTCGAGAATATGGATTTTATTATAGGGAGAACTGGTGGCATTGCCTGCCTTTCAAGGTTGCCTGCCATTTCCTGTTTAAGTCTCTGTTTTCCATGTGCTTATGATTTGCCAAACCATTACTCAAAATTTCAAACTGAGATTTCTGATTCTGACTATTTGCCTCAGGCTGAATATTTTTAGAAAGTTTCAGGTAATATGGTTCTGCAACTTCCAAGTATCAGGTTAAAGATAAGTATACTCCTTAATGCACATCTTCTTCCTATTTGGTCTCCTCTCTCTTGTGCAAGGAAAACATCTCAAAGGTTCTGCTGCTTCCAAGCCTGTCCTTGAAGAACTGGTGGCTGGGCAGACAAGCAGTAATATCTCTGCTACCAGTCACAGGCAGCACAGGACATCACTGTAATTCTTACACAATAAAAACAGCAGTAATGATGTTCAAGAAGCACCTTTTTTGATCCTTAAATTACAAAAACAACTCTGTTGTTGTGAGGAATATTTAGTTTCTCTGAAATATACCAGCTTCTTTAGGAACTTGGACTACAAAGCTCACCAAAACTGTCAGGTACATTAGGTTTTGGGATATTTAAAATGTTACCTGATTGAAAGAGATCACTATGACTTTTTTTTTTTTTTTAATTTTTATTTTTAACTATCCCAGTGACTAATTTAAATTGTCACCTATGTGTATTTTAGTAATTTCACCAGAAACAGCTCTGCCATGCAAGGAGGTAGAGGGGGGCAGGACTGATGTAGCAGTTGACTGCTGTTCCTCAAGAAATATGCTGAACTAGCCCAGAAGCAAGTTTGCCTAAACTCAGGTAAGGAAAACAAAATCCGGGAAAAGTGACACAATAAGGAGAGAAGTTATACCACCTGCTGCAACTGAGAGAAGCCTTGTATGTAATTTTCTAAATTACTTCCAGTAATTTTAAACATTAAACCCACAGAACAGTGACGCAGCTCATTATTTAGTTAACTTATAACTATGTTAAAGATTCTTTAAAGTGCATCTTTTTTTTAGATGCAATGTATAATGAATGAGAAATCATTTTTTGCAGTGTATAATGAATGACAATACATTAGCAATTTTGCTTGTGTAACAGCTGTCTTCATTACTAAATCTCAGAAATAACAACCCTCTGCTTCTTCAGCAGTATGAACGCAGTGTTCTACACCGCAAAAAAAACAACCATGTATTTAAATTCTCCATTGGTCTATTTCAGCAATCACTCTTCTGGCTTGACTGAAATTGCACAGTAAAAAAAGGAATAATTGCACTTTAATAGAAGGTTTTGGAAAGCCAACATGACAAACAGTTATACGTTTCAAGTAATCACTGTCTACTTGACAAATTTACTGACAACGTAAATGTTAATGTTGCATTAAAAATAACTACTAAACAAAGGGTTGCATTGCATTTTAGCAACAAGTAACATATATCCTCTAATCTAGCAAGGATACAATTAAGTTAACTATATCATCTCTGTTTTTCTTTAATCATTCTGTGTTTAACAATACTTACACTAGCTCCATATTTGGTCAAAGACAGGCAAGACAAGGTTTGTCTGCCATGGAGCTCTGCCAATACCTCACCACAACTCCGGTAGCTTAGGCAAGCTTCTTGCTGTCGAGTATCTTGGAAAGCTTCCTAAACTGACATACTAGTACTCAATCTCACTGCAATTGCAGATGCAGTTCTATACGCACTTACAGCAGATTGTCAACAGAGGCATGTATAACAAAACCTAAAATTCCCACTTGTTTTTATCTCGGGGCAGAAGAACACTTTTATTATCATCATCATCTCATATATTATATCTGAAGAAAAATTACCAAGGGGTTACAGACCTACTGTAAGAAACACTAATTTTAACTTGTTCTCTCAGCGAGTTACAACTTTCACCTTGTCTTCCTGTTCACCAGTGAAATGGATTTAAGCTGAGTAACTCAAAACCACTTAATTTTATGCTCCTAACATCCCAGGTAATTAACACTCTTCTGTTTTAATTCTTGAATAGCTATGTAATTATATAGCTCCAAATTATAGCTCCAAAATAATTGTTCATCTAGAAGACAAGATAAATGCAGTAGGTCTTGTGGGAAAGGGCATTCTTCATCTTTTTTGTTTGTTTGTTTAATATCAATTTCAATCACTTCAATTTTTAAAGATCTTAAACACAATTAATCTCAAGGCTTTTAAATATTCATTTTTTTTCTATTTAAATGTGAAAACTATCATTTTCTCCATTTAAATGCTTTTAGATGTCTTTAATAGCACTGTCAATTTTAATTTTACTCTTGTGATTCTCTTATATTGATAGAGTTTTAAGTATTTGCATGGCAATCATTAATATTTTAAGAAAAAAGCAATAGACAAAAAATGCCATTCAGACATTTTTTGACACTTTGTCTATCCAAGGTAGATGAAAATAGCACTGTATACATTATCTATCCATTCAATACCACTACCCGTCTCCAGCTGACATTTATTTATTTGAAAGCTAGACATCAATATCTTGCTTCATACACACTACTGCCAGATTGCACATTTCACTGATGTCAGTGAAAAATTAGACCTTCCCCATCTAAGAGCAAGACCACCTAAGTTCTTGTTCCTAAGGAAAAAAAAACTATAAATAGTATTCATTTTTACAAAGGACATATTCAATAAATGTTCAACTACTGTACCTGCATCGGACCTGGAATGCAAGACAAAACCCTTTCTATGTTTTCAGAATTCACATCAACATCATTTACAGCAACTAGAGCATCTCCTGGAGATAAAACAGACAAAAGCAAAAATTAGAGGGTATTACACCACAGTACAAAGCCAGAGTTTTGTTTTAAAAATGAATATGGCATCCAATTATAACTAACCTACTGCAAGTAAGTGGATTGCATGTACTTGCAACATTTCCTGTACTTAGAAACAAGTTTATTACCTGAATGTTCCTAAGTCCTAGCTGCCACACTTGATTGCTTTACAAAAACAACTGGCACAGCCTTTTCCCTCTGCCCAGGCTTCTGTCACTCCTGTTGACTCAATCTTCCTCTGTGCTGTTGACAAGTTCCAGCCCATTGCTTACAGAAGAGGTTTCAAGGGTGAGCTGAGAGAGGATCTCACCATCCCATAGCCCTTCTCTTCAAAGCAGTCCTGGCATTTCCTGTGCGCCTAAGTAACTCATCTCAGTTCCCTGAACTGGCAGAATGCTCTTCACTCCCCTGGTAGGTACTTTTTGTAACCCAGATGCTCTAACAAGCACTAGAGTTAGCAGAAGAGAACAAGGACTGTAGAGGCAAGATATGATAGATTTTGGCCACCCTTATTTTGTGATGGTGGTGAGCAGTTTGTTTGGCTGGTCATCTTGTGAAACATCACTCATCTTCATGACTTTTTAATCACAGCTACCTCATTTCATGCCTACACCTCCTTCGTCTCTCAAGCCACATGACAATTTAGTGCTCTCTTCCTTCCAATGCCTTCCCCTCTTCTGTGGTATCTTAGTCAGCCCTCTTCATGCTTTTAGCTGCCAGTTCTTCCAGCCTAATGACATCTCATGTTTTCTGAAATCTGACTCTTTTCCCATTACTGAAAATGCATCTGAAAACAGGATCCCAGAGAAATTCTTCAAGTGCAAGTAGAAAGGGTTTGAAAAATTAAAGGCACAGTAATAAAAGCCAAGAGAAGCTTTACTGAAGTAAAGCTTACAAACTTAAAAACCACCCTCACACTGGAAGTACAAAAATCAAATAGATTCTTTACCTCAAGTAAAGGAAAATATTTTAGAGAAATATGACAGTAATCGTTAGTTGATAACCTCTGCCTCATCCCCCTCGAAAAAACAGATTGTTTAACCATGGAGTGTGTACGGAAGAAAACAGAGATTGATGAGGAAAAAAATTACAAAATAATAAGCTAAGAAAGAATCTCAAAGGATAAAAGTAGTTAGACCTGACAAAAGGAATAGAAAGTAAGAAGTAAAAAATAGAAGATTTTTTTGGACATTCATCTACTTTCAAAGCAAATGGAAGCTCCAGTAAGAAAAGGATACAAATTAAAGGTATTTCATGTTATGTATTTCCCATATCATGTATTTCCTCAGTTCACAGTATTCTTATTACTTGTACCTACATTTATAACATTTATGCTCCGTCCATTTAGTATAGGAATTCCAGAACATATTTAGCAGGCTAGAAGCTGCTATCATGACACCTATCCTGTTCTCAAGTGCCAGGACATGTGAAAAACTGTCAGAGTTAGCATTAGTAATAGCATTCAGCTATACCTGCAATAGGCAAATCCTATTTGGAAGGACTTTTTTTTTTTTTTTCCCCCCCTATTTCAAGTAATAGTAACTCTCCCCCTAACCTCTGTGTTTCTAGATGTACAACACAGTAAAGTTTTCACCTAGTGAATCTTCAACACAAGGACAACTGCAAGATAGGAAAATTTGAAGTTAAACATCATTGAAGAGCAACAAGGGGAGCCCAAGCCTGAACCCCAGGACTTGAAAGTTAGCAGTCAAGAGTGGAGCATTCAGGCTGCACTAATGCAACAAGAAATTATAAACAGAACTAAGTTCTTTGTTGAAGAGCAGCGTAGTACCATATATATTTAAGATCATGGCTCGCAAATACAAGAGGAAACATATGTACTAATCTAGAAATCTGGAGAACTGTTTAAAAAAAGTTGTTTGTATTCTGCTTGTTTCATTATGGAAATTATGAATTGTACTGCAAAGACAACAGTCTAAGCATCTAATCCCCTGCTCCAAAACGGCATTCAAACCAGCTGCATACACTTAGTGAAGACACATGTACCTTAGCACTTAGGGAATATTTTTGTACCACATCTCACAGGGTGGAATATACAAATACACTTTGAAAGAAGAAGATCCATCAATATTTACATGTTACATACTCAAAATGGTGTTTATTCATTTGACACCTAATGTATGTATGTAAAACTTTCATTGGAACGGTAAATATTTATTCCATTCAATTTGTAAAAATGTGATCATGTACGATAAATGGAATAGCCTTCCAGAAGACACAGCCAAGGCAATCCCATGAGGCTGTCTTCATTTTGCCAGAAAATGCAGTATCAGTATTACAGAACTGCAACTTGACATACGACTAAGAAAAGCTACATTTATCAGTATGCCCTTCCAGAATCGGAGTGGGGATGTTTGCCTTTTCCTTTCACCAAACACAACAGAATTGAAAGACACCACTGGCACAATAGGAAGTATGTAAATACATGAACGCAGAGTATCTTTGAGTGGCACATGACCACAAGATCTACCCAGTGCGATAATTAACACCAGTGAAAGTTTATATATGCAAGAGTTCCTTTGTTAGTCTTGCTTCTACATTTTCACTGAGAAATGTTTAGTCCCCTTTAGCAGCATGAAAAACTTAGAAGTGTGAGTGACTTACACTCTTAGTTAAAACTATTAAAAAGACTGCACAAATATACCAAGTTTAACTTCACTCACATTTAAGCAATTCAGGTTAAACAAAATAAAAGGCTAAATGATATTCACAATTGTTTCAGTTGATCAAAAAAGAATCATGACTTTTTTTAAGAGGTTGATAGCTTGCAGAGTTAAGTCAAATTTTCCCAGACTAAAACAACTGAATTTTGAGATGCAGAAAGATATTTCACTAGAGATAAAAAGGTTGTACAGATGGTACTGCAAATACATTGTCCCATCATTTCTGTGCTCTATTAACATGATAAAAAAAATAAAAATTACCTTTGTAACTACAGAAATCAAAGTGAACTTTATCCTTTTTTGCTGCAGTAGACATGTATACTTACATAGACAAGAAGCAGACATTTCCTTGAAATGGTCTTTTCAAACTTGTTATACAAAAATGTAAAACTTTCCTTTTTTGTTTTAGCTTTTTCATTAACCATTGTATACAAAAATTATACTGTATAATAAAATGTTCTGTGGAATAGCACTTGACCTGCTCTTATCAGCTTGTATTTCTACCAGCGCATAAGCTTGTAATTGCCTATCATGAAAATCACCGTTATGTATGTTACAGGATGAAGAACATTAGACCAAAGTCTCAGTTCCATCTTTAGGTACACTGTGAGCTACTGCAATAGAAGATGTACATTTTTTTTCTGATAGCATCAGGATATCAAATCTCCAGTCAGTAAAGATAGCTATAGAAAATATATATCCTTCTCTTAAAGGAATAAAGTTTTTGTTGTTGTTGAGTAATGAAGAATGAATAATCAAGTTTTTGCGTTTTATCACTTTTTTTTTTAAAGATTGTTCTCAGTCCATAACAAAACTATTAGATGTCTCTACATGTTCTCCATCCAATGGCAAACAGAATTGAATTTTATTAGAGTGATGGAACATATACATGTAGAAGAGAATCAGGAATTTGCTCCTGTATTCATTATTCACTCTTCATTCTCTGTTGAGAAGAAAATGATTTCTCACATCCACCCATTACTACCTAAGAACAACATGCACTGATCTCAAACACCTGGTTTAAAAATTATATTTTTTTTCCCATCTGTAAAAAGATGAAGTTCGGGAAAGTATGGCATCCCTAAAATGTTTATTTCAGGACTGCTATCACTTTACCCCCATGAGGCACAGATTAAACATCCATTCCATAGAGTTAAACCCTCTTGCAACATTTCTTAAATCAGAACTTCTTCCCATTAACCAGGGGGCATGGGTTGATGAATGAATACCACTTCCACACTGTGATGGGAAGTGAACATTTTTAGCTGAATTAAAAATCAGAAGCATGCTGTTCACATGGGAGAGGACTGAGAACACTTTTTTTTTCCATGAAATCCTGATATTTAGTTTTCTCTGTTCTTGGTAACGGCTTAGTGGAAGTACTTATAAATCTTCAAATACTTCTCTCCAAAAAAGGCAAAGCGTGGAACACATTCTCCTGAAGAAAGCCAGATCAATTACTTGTTTTATATGTTAACAGGCTGCTTTTACCAACGCTGTTATGCTTCAAGAGGAGATTAAAAGAACATAAACGACTTCCCAAACTCCACAGTGAGAGCACAGCAAAGCTTACACAAGCTCTGTGTTTCTGTCTTGTGTGCCCAGCATCTCCGCCTTGGAGAGCCTTTTCAACAAGTACACCATATATGGCAATTTCTCACGGAAAATCTCAAACTCTCACAGTATTGGGGTCCTTTCAGGAACATTTTTCTGCCAGAACTCTTAGCTCCATCCTCTGCAAATGAAAAAAAACAGTATTTACCTTGACTGTCTGAGGATGACTGCAGGTTTCTTTTGTAGATGGATTATTGTTTGAAACTTGTGTGTATCTTCTAAATTTGTGTAGTACAGACCACTTTCCAGTGACAATAGCCTGTTTTAGCGATCTGTGTCCAATTGCTAAATTCAGGTATTATGCAGAGGAGTTGAACTTTGGACCTTCAACAGCAGAGGTACTCTAAAGGAGTAAAAACTGTTTGTACTATTCAAATGAAAGGAGCAAAGTTTACTACTTAAGCATTTCTTTATTCAGTGGAAATAAATAACCCTCCCACCTAACATCAACAGAATTACTAAAACCCCACAGAAAGCCATCCATCAGTAAGTGGGATTGGGATCTGGATCTTTCAACTGAAGCTTGCAACAGTGGCCTGCATCTTTTAGATAGCTGTTCAAAGCCAGATTGTTATAGTCCATCTTCACTATGCTTCAGGAATAATCCCTCTCCCTAGGTGGTGCTCACATGTTTTTGACAGTTGAGCCTACTGGTCAGATGAGAGAATTCATGCAAAGCATTCAGATCCTCAGCGATGAATGTAGTAAGAACAAAAGATAAGAGCAAAGAGGGCGATGATCATACTCTGATAGTGAAAGAACTTCTCTGTATTTTCAGTATCATTCAAATTAGTTTTCCATTTATACCACAGTAAAGATGGCCATCATCAGCATTTACAGAAAGTATCCCCTGCTGTAAATAGGTTTCAACATGATGTTGAGAGAGGGGAGGAAATCAAATTATAATGGCATTTCCTATTACAACCCTTATTTGACTGGATCTAAGTGAGTATTTGGCGGAGCTTTTTATCTTTGAAGATACAGTTAGAGATGAAACTAGAAAGATTTACACAGCAGATGAGGCTTGGCATATTGTTAATAATGAATTAATGAAAGAAAAAATACTCCAAAAATACTAAAGACACTTAAGGAACATGAGATAAAAGTAATTGTATTTTGTAACACAAATGGAAGTGACAGCAAGAATATTAAAAAAACTATGAGGACTTGCTTGATTCATAAATTTAAGATGGATACTGGGCTGTTAAAGTAAATAAATAAACAAACTGAAAAATGACACATAGATAGTGTGTTATTTTTTTTTTACGGGGTTAAAGCGTCTTTTTTTTTTTTGGCTTACAAAACTTTTATTTACTTTCATATGGTCAGCGGCTGCATTCTACTTGGTTAATAAATTACAGCAACAAGACTTACGACTTCCATATGCAAACTTAAAAAAGTTATAGTGCACTGCACAAATAATAAACAGATGTTTCATTTTCTGAGTGTTCGATGCTGTACAGGATACACATTTCAGAATAAATTGAAGAAGCCACCTGAGGAAAATGATTATTTATTGGGGAAAAAAATCCGTTATTTCTATTAAAAACATTAAAGTAATAACCACTTTGTAACTGGTCATTCAAAGTTAAAAAACAAGAGTGCTTAGTCTCTCTCCTGATTCAACCTTTGCAGCCACTAAAATAGCTAACATACTTGCTGCTGATAAATCAACTGAATTCCTAATGAAAATATCAGGTAATCAGTAACTTGATTATTTATGTATCACAAACACAAGTCTTGGAGAGGAAATCTAGAGAGCTCAGATGTAAAGACTGGAGAGTTAGAATGCTCCTCGGCACACCTGGCAGGATTTTGGGAGCAGGGTGCTCCAGGAGTGACCTGTTTGGAAGGAGCTCAGTGTCACTGCTCACAGCCAGTTTTGAAGCAACTCACGATGCACCCAAAACAGCCCAGTGAGGGGAGCCCATGGCACTTCTGCCCAGGTCTATTTAAGAAAGTGAAGCAGTCAGTAGGCAAAGGGTTGTGGCCCACAGAAGATTCCTTCCCTGAAAGACTATGGTCCGTGGAGGAGTCTTGATGCAGCAGAGGAAAACAAAAGTCAGTAGCAAGGAGTGGCAGAAGGAAGCCACCATAGGCACAATCCCAGCCTCCTGCAGAGGAAAATATACTTGGTACCCACTTTAAGAAAAGAAAAAAAGGAAAAAAAAAAAAAAAAAAGACCTGCAACCATCCCTCACAGGTTGCTAAAAGTAAAGCAGGAAGCTGCAAGTTAATGAAGATGAACAAAGTTACACCTAAGCCAGCCAGCAGGCATCATGCTGCACTGATCAGGTATTTCTCATTTGCAACAGCTCCAGAAATTACTAACATTTATGCAAATACTTTCATTTTAGACTGACCACAGCTTTCTTTACTGAATGTTTCCAAAGTTCAGAACAGAATTCCTAGAACTTATAAGCTCTCCTGTATTTTTCTTAAATTTTCTGTCCAACTTCAGATCCTCTGAGGATCTGAGAAGATGTGAAGAGGCCATCTACTGAACTAGAACTGCTTATAAATCATGCTTTGGGTGTATATTGTAACTATCTCATCCTCTGATGTGCAGTGCAGAGACAGTAAACCAGACAGTTTTTTTTTTTCCCACAGAAACAAAATTATTTTTACTGTGTATTCTTTATGCTGACAGCACTGAAACTTAAGCATCTAATTTATGCAAAGCTTCTCTGCTTCTAGGCACCACATAAAAATTTTAGAGTACTCAGTGTTCGCTATAGATGTATAATTTTCACATAAAAATACTTTCAAATTATATACTTTATACCATTGGCACAGAACACAGCTCATTTTCCCAACTGCAAGCTGAATAACTATAGTATGCTTGAAAATATTTCTTTCCAACATGTAAAACCAATGCAATATTGGTCGACAACCCTACACACATTACACTGCTAGAGTCCTTAGATTAATTTAAGTGTTCTTCTATTTAAAACAAAACAAAAAAATACATCAAACAATTGTGCTAATGTGCTCATTAGCTCTGGGAAACATCAAATGCTGCAGATGAAGATGAACCACAGAGAAGGCTTGCCTTATCTCCTGGACCTCATGTTTGCCTATACCACCCTGACTTCATGGCTGCTCTTACGAACAGGTAGTTACAGAAAAATTTGTCTCCCCAAGTTAACTTGCAGGTTATAAATACCCACCATTACCCTAATTGGGTTAAATACCATTATATTAAGCACAGCAGATGACGCTGAAACTCCCTCCCTCCTCCTCTGATTCTGCATCCCCCACTTCTTGACTAATCAGTTCTTTCTGGTAAAATTTGAAAGTTATCCAATTTTCCCTCTGGAGTATTCCTTAGCATCCCTACTGAAAACACGTGCTAGGAGAATCAGCTAGTCAAAGCACGATTTGCCTTTTTATGCACACAACGTTGGAATTTCAAACGCACTCATGCTGACTTTGTGGGATTTGTGCTACTACATTATTAAGATTTTCATGATCTTCTACGCAGTATCACATCTTTGCTCTCTCCTTACGAGGGAGGAGCTTCAGGGGCAATTAACCACCTCCTGCCCTTAAGAGATGCAGGCTAGCTGTCTCACATTTACTGTCTCTGACACTGGGGGCTCATGAGTGCTTTCAGTGTCCTCCCGATGCTAGAGGTGGGAGTCCTTGCTTCTGCTCCTTCACTGCTGGCCACAGAAGTTCATTCCTTTGTGTCATTCAAGCCCTGGTGCTTGTCAGACCTTCTGTGACTCAGTTTAACTTACCACCAAAAACTAGACAGGCGATATTTCTTCCGGGTTAGTTTTCTGCCAGGTTACTTAGTTGCACCAGCTTGTGGAAGTGTCTGAGGAGCCAACCCAGCACACAGGAGAGCTGCTACACTGGGGCTTGCTGCCTTCTCAGGCCAATAGCCTCTCCAAATATTTGGAAGCCATCTGACCACAATTGCTGAAGAAGCTGTTGCTAAACTGACGAATATCCACACAAGGCTGTGCACAAAGGAAGTCTATAACATATGAATATACTTCACTCAATGCTTTTTCCTCATTTTTGTGTCCCAAAATCCATTTAATGGATATTCAGTAAAGCATCTTACCTACGACGGGCAGTAGAAAAGAATCAATACAAGATACAGTTTTTGGCCTACTCAAGTTTTTCCCCAGTCTCACTAATCTACAAAGTAAATTCTGCATTAAGTAAAGGCGGGCAGAAGTATTTGTTTTTCTTAAGTTCAAGCTGCTCACTCCTTGTAGGCTAAACGGACGGCCATCTTCTTGCTGTACTAACACCTTCTGGTTTACGTCACATATTCTTGAAACCACTAATACAGTAAAATTGAATAGGTAATAAAACATCCAACGCAGTGATGTTTATTTAAAATACCACCTCAAGAATTAACAAAATAGTTGTTGTAATTATACTTACATCTTGGGAATATTCAAGTCAGCTGCCTCTCAAAAAACCAAAACTTTATTTTAAAGAAGAGTGCATTTATTTGATTACTTACCAATCAGTATTTGACCCGTTTTCATTGCTGAACTACCTGGCACCAAACCATGCACTACAAGCTTCTCTTCACTGATTCCTCTGATGACTTTATCCTTCTTGCCTTGTTTTTCTGCTCTTCTGCTGCTCCATGAGGACTGATGGACAATCCCTACCAAGGCCTCCAGAAGCCTTGGCTGCTCATCTTCTCCAGCACCGCACAGTTTTCTGGGATTTACATAAACATATATATCTTTGTATTTTTGCTGAACAGTGACACCCGTTTTCTGAGTGGATTGGTGTTTCAGTATGGAAGTAGGACCAGTGGAGTGCACGTTACAGCTTCCACTCCCTTTCTTAGCAGAATGCTTTGGCAAAAGATTCTTCTTTTTTAATATTTTTGTCAATTTCTTCAGTTCATACTTTCTTTCTTTTCGTGATCCCTCCTGAATAACTTCAGCTTCATTTTCACGAAACCTGACATGATTCACTGCTGGTATTTCTGGACAGGTGTTCTGAAGTAAAGCTTCTTCTTCACTTTCACTCATTTCTAAATAAAATAATTCCCCATTTTTCTGGACACCATCCAACCATTCAGGCTCAAGGTCACTGGGAAGGAAAGAAGAATGATCAGTGATAGCTCTGATAAGGATGACTGCTATGCAAGTGACATCTGCTTACTTCCAAGTGGGGAGGGGAATACAGAGAGTGCAAGGCAAAAAAAAAGCTATGCTGCCTCTTGAGTATTGGAAGCTTAGCAGCTTGAAGTTTGCCATGAAGATACGAGCTCTTCCAGGACAGATGATGGATACAGGAAGGAAAGACATTCCTCCCAGATACTAAAATTGATTCTTCAAATGCCTTACAGGAAAATAGTCATAGCAAAAAGTGCTGTCTTTACTGAAAGCGAGCAAACAAAAGTGTTACAAGTTTTAATTAGTAGTTATGTTCATGGGCACGATGGGGCTTTGGCTTTGAGAAAAAGAAACACACCCTATTTGTTCTCTCCCATTATTTTTCCCCTTACATACTTAAAAGACTCGTACTGCAAGGTCATTGAAAGTAAAGAACATTTTAAAATCTTAACATAACAAAAAACAGATGAAATCCAGGTAACACTTTTAAAGACACGTTTAAAATTAGTATACCCAAACTCACATACAAAAACACAGGAGAAAATAGGCAGTGCTGCTACAGAAAGTTCTAGCAGCTGGAGCAGATCACTAAGCCACTAGCATCAAGCTGCTGCAAGGGCAAGGCAAGTGCAGGATGTATTAGCAGGAGCGCCATCGGCAAGGCAGAGAACATTTTTGTCCTAATTTGGCAATGGCGACGTGTCAACCATGTCCAGTTTTGGATCAAACAGTTTAAGAAAGATGTAGTAACTGCAACAAGAGCACAGAAACAAGTAATAAGTAGTTTATAAACATGTTTTAAATGGAAAGAGACTGAAGGAAATCATGCTCTTTTGGTTGAGGAAAAAAAGGATAGCTGAAAAGGCAACAGGCGAAATTGTCAACTCCCCCACTCCAAGATGAACCACAGAGCACTAGTACATGAGGAGCGTGAGGATCACAACAGCAACACAGGGAGAGCAATCGCTGTTTTAATTTACCAAAACATTAAAGCTAAATAGTAGAGAGCTTTTTGATCTCACGGACACACAGAATCAGCATTAGCAGTCTGTGTAAGCACATCTGGGATATTCTGCAAGGAAGATTTTCACCAACAGACAACACCAGCTCAAACTCCCTGCCCCTGGAAAACAGCACGGACTGACTTAATGACAGCCACATCTCATTTTCTACAAATCTGAGACTGCACTGATAACAATCAAACGAGGAAAAAATGGAATGGAGACTCACATAATACTTAACACCATTAATTGTGTGAAGTTAATGTACATTCAAACACTTTGTACTAGAACTAGCTACTTTGACTGAATAGAGGAAGCAAGCTTTGTTTAAAACCATAGTATTACCACATAATTTGAACACATGGCTTAATGATACTGCTTCAAAACTTAGCTAAGCAGAGAACATTACACATGGACACTGCATCACAGCACCTTTAACAGCTCAGAGGGAAGGTCTTGCTGGAAAAAAAGAATACAAAAAAAACCCCATGTTGATAATACTCTCTTCCTGAAACTCCAGAGACTCAAAGATGTGGAAGGATGCTGCAGACAGGAATACTCATCATGCACTGTCTCTTGAAGAAAAGTCGCCTCCTGTGATAATTTGGCTACTCCTGATGGCATTATGGCCATGAGTAAATCAGAGCCTGTATTGCTTGCAAGCTCTTACTTCAAGTCTTGAGTAAAATATTCAAGGAAGTATCAGAATGATAGCAACACCTAACGGCTTTTGTGGACAGACACTTATCTGATCTATCATTGCAAAAGGTGCAATGTAAGAAATAACACGACAGCATATTACTTTTTTTTTTTTTTTGTCTGTTTTTTAAAAAAATATTAGTGCATTCTGGCATGCGTAAGCAAAACTGGGAAACACAAGGTTCATGAAGGGAACATTAGAAACCAACAAAGCAGAAACACCTGTGACATATTACAGCATTTTTACTCCCTCTTCGTATGGGATTGTGGTCTTTGGGGAAGCTATTTCTTCTTTGGGGTAGACATCAAACTTTCAACTTGGATATCAGGTCATACAATGATGTTCCCCACTTGTCATCTATTTTATTTGATGGTCCAAGAAAAAAAAAAAAAAAAAAGAAAGGGATGCGTAGGAGCATCACACTTGGTCCGCTCAAACAGAAGGAGATCGAAGGCTTGTCAAGGAAGAAAACACAGAGTAAAGTTGTTCCACAGGAATAAGCCCACAGGGAATGGAGAACGTATCATAAGGGAACAAACTATTTTCCTTCAAGGCATTGTCACTAAGGCACACTAAAAAGGAACTATGACTTTCCAAATACAGATCCCTACAGGCACCTAAAAAGAGGAAAGTCTGAAACAAGAAATCTGTACATAAGATATGTTTATTTATTTGTTACCTAATGCTACAATTTCACAATTACTTTAAACAAGAGGAAAAAAAAAAATCTCATTTCTCGCACTCTGCCTTGTGCCAGAACAAGCACACAAGACACTGAGCTTCTGTGCAGGTCTGAAGGCTTCCATTAGAGATCTAACAACCTGGAAGACCTGCGTACCTCTAAGAACAGTTTCACACAGGAATTTCTTCTTGGGAATGAACATCTGAACAGCTATGCAAATTGAAGTTGTACATTCATGGCAAGAGATACACCTTCACTAGAAATGAAGGAACCGAGTTCCGATTTTGAAGCAAGATAAGACTTCACCCAAAGAAACTTGTAAGCAGTAACATCTATGAGCCTTGTTTTAAAGCAACTAATGAAGATAACAGATCATGGTTTTAATATTTTACGGCACTGCATGATTAAATTCCACCCATATAATACTCTGTCGAAGATCATCATCTTCAGTTTCCCCAGCATTTGGCTAAGCAAGGACAAAGCAGAGCCGTGGACTGAGGCACCGGTGTGGCACATGCAGAGCTGCCATCCTCTTCACAGCTATGGCTGCCTACAGGGGCTCTGATCCATCAAAAGTAGCAAAAGTGACAGCAAATATTAAATTCTTAAAATAGACAAAATTAATTTAAAAAAAAAAAGACATATTTTTGTTTTGCTTTTTTTGTTGTTTGTTTGTTTTGTTTTTTCCCTCTCTTTTCTGACCTCTCTTTGGTGTTCCTCAGAGTACTTTTGTTTTGTCCATGTTTGTGGTACTATTGAGCACTATCAGTTCAACCATCAGAAGTTCTTCTGGACATTACTAGTTGTTAACAACTTTTCTTTCTTTAATTTAACCAAATCCGGTTGATTATGAAACCACATACAACTCATCTGTAAAGGAAGAAATGCCACTACCTCAAAATAGCTCCCAAACCTACCTTTGTACCTGCAACTTGGCAAAACCATACTCATTTTTCACTACAGATCCCATCCTACCCCACTCTTGTTTCTGAACTTAGAAGGCTGGAGTATTACAGGGGTATCTATGCCAACAGGAGGAACTGTTGGACCTAAAATCAGGGTCTCATGGTTCTGTGGTGCAGTGACAGAAATGATACGTTTTAACGTGTACAGGAGTATTTTATATTGTGCTCTGTGTGGAGAACTGTACCACAGCTTGATCTTCAGAACATGTTAGGAATGACAGAAAGATGGTATTTTAGGTGAAACCATTGGAAAAGAAAAGCACACGAAACCAAAAAAGCACGGCTTCAGGCAGAAATGCGTCACCACTGAGTTGTGGCTTATAAACGGGCATGGAGTTACACGGCTGTACCTCCAACAGCTTTGTTTCTCTGAGCTAGATGGGCGGGATAAGCACAAAACAAAGAATATTTAAACACCCTTCAAAGCTCTCCCACTAAAAGTTTCTTTTTTTCTTCTCACATAACGAAAACAACGTCCCCGACAAAGCGCCGTGAATTAGAACTGGAAATACACGCCTGAACTGAGGGGCCAGGGAGGCTCCTCGTTGTAAGTTTAAAAACTAAGCAAGAAAAACAACACCAACAAGACCCTTTATCGCCAGGCTAAACGCCGCCCCGCCACGCTACAGCAAGCCCCGCTTCCAAAGCCCCGCCGCGGCCGGGTCTCGAACCCGCGACCCTCCGAGCCCCGAGCCGCCGCCGCCGCCCCGCCCTTACTCGGAGCTCGCGGACAGGGAGGAGGCGCACGAGCCGCTCCCGCCACTGCCACTGCCGCCGCCCTCCGCGCGCCCAACGCCTTCACCCTGCAGCGGCTCCGCGCCCGCAGCAGCAGCAGCAACAGCGGCGGCTCCGCTCCCGCCGTGCCCCCCGGACGCCATGACAGCCGCAGCAAGCCCCGTCCCGCACGTGACGAGCACCGCGCCCTCCTATTGGCGGCCCGCGGCCCGGAGCCATGGAGACGCGGGAAGCCGGCGGCGCGTGCGGAGCGTTAACGGCCGTTAACGGCCGCGGCGCCGCCTCCGAGGCCCTGAGGCGGCGGGGAGCCCCCGGCGGCCCCGCAGCGCTCTGAGGCGGCCGTAGCGCAGGGCCCGGCACAGAGAGCTCCTCCCGTGCCTTCTCTGGCTTGCCGGCAGAGCAGCCCAGCCCGTTGGAGCGCCCAGCCTCCCCCCGCCCCGCTTCCTCGAAAGCACCATCTGAGTCTCAGTAGTCTCTTGAAAGTCTTTCGGCGGGTAAGTGTGGAAAGCGTAATGGAGAACAGACTGCTCAGCCCTCAGACGGCGAGGCCCCAGCTACGGTCCCATAAAAGAGGCTATTGATGAAACTCATATAGTCCTGGGGTGAGCCCCGAAGCACTGCTTATAATCAAAACCTGATCTGGGGAAAGAAACCTGAATTAGATCGTAGTTTTCATCAAGGGGCTAGCAGCAGAATGTGCCCATGCGCTATGTTATGCTCTATTACACTCCCTTAAAGAGTCATGAGAAACAAAGATTACTTCTCTGTAGGCTACTTAGGACAGTGGGTAAATGAGGGAGGAAGGGCAAGGACGTGAGGCAGAACCAAACAAGCTAGATGGTTTGGCCCCTTAGTGCAGTCAATGCAGGCCATAAATGCGAAATCATACACAGTAGAAAGAGGAACCCCCCCCAAAAACCCAAACCTTACTCAATTTTCAGAACTTAGATTATTCACATGCATGAGAATAATCAATCATGCAATAAGAATAATGAGAAGCAAGACCCGTGGCAGCCCTGCAGACAGCTTGCTGTGTAGCTATGTCAGTAAACCTGTCAGGATACACATGGTAAATAAGGAAAGGGATGGAGAATAATTGTTGGAATATTTAAAATGTGTTGGATTTAATCTCTGCTCAGTGGGATATTTGCACAGCTTCAGCAGAGAGGTTTTATAGTGCTGGAACATTTTGCAAGAGTCGCAGAATTCTGGTATGAAATTCCTGTGTTTGAAACTGTCTCAGGGAAATGTTCATTAATAAATACAATTTCAAGTGAATTAACAGACAAGAATGTTTTGGACTTGTATCCCCATGATTAAAGCTTCAACCACAGCAGTTGGAGACACATATCTTAAATCTTGTGGCACCTCACAAAGTGCCAGTACAAGAGCTTATTTCAAAGATATATCACTGTTGTGTGGATTTTAACAACATGTATCTATTCAAAAGAAAGACGAATATTCCAGACGGAAATATTCCCTACCAAAGAAAAAAAAAAAAAAGTAAATTTGTTCCAGTACAGTTTCATTCAGTTTAGGACAAGATGTATTAGGACAAGATAATTTTTTTCCTCTATCTGAGCTGGCAAAAAACGCTCTACGCAAAGACTATAATCCATGCATGGTAGATGATTCTTAAAAATTCACATATTTGTTTCCAATTGCCAGAATGCAAGCTATGCATCAACTTTCATACTTTCTATTGCTTCCAGAAAAACAGGTGGAAAAAATATTTTAAAAATACCCAATTTCCCAAACAATTTACTTTGTAAAAACAGAATAGTCTGCATAAGCAGCATTTCCCAGAGCACCTGATAAGTTGGGATTTTCTAAAAGGAATACTGCTGGAGTTAAAATTTTAATAGAGGTAGGTGAAATACACAGTCCCACCCACCCTAATTCCACATATACTTGCAAGCACTTTTAATACAGTGAATGGCAGCACACTGAAGTGTTTCTGGAGAGAAGTGATAGTCTATGCCAGATGGTCCCGTTAGTTATGTTAAATTTCACTGAGTTCAAGAGTTGGTTAATTGTTTCCAGTTGTTTGCTCAATAAGTGAGAAATATAGGCTCTCTGAAAAGGAGGAGGCAGTCTTACACCACTTGCTATTTTATAGGGATAACCATATCATGAAGGAAAGGATAATGGAAGATTTTAGTCTACTGCTAGTTGGGAATCACCTCAGTATTTTTCTGAAATCAATGTGGAATTTTGCTGCTGTGGGAACAATTAAAGATTGAAGGACGTATCACACACAGCAGAATTTTATTTTAGCAGAGACACAGATTTTCCCACACAATCCATAAGAAGAAAGCTTCTCATAATTTCTTGTGCATAAATATTAGGAAAAGATTTGAAATACTTTGTTTTCTGAAGACACTTTACACATAGTCCAAGTAGTTGGGCTGATACTTCTCACTAATGAACCCCTGAGCCTCCTATGCTACGTTGCTGATACTAATAAGCAAATGGTAAAAATTCGCCATGGCCGCCATTGGCTTCAATACTTCTACTCACCCTTACTGGACAGCTGGTTAATTAACATTTAAAAGTGGATAATTAAAAAACATATTTGCCTAAAGGTTTTTCTGATTAGCTGTTCCTGTAAGGAACTAACTCCATGTGTGGAAATTCATTTCAGAACAAGAGTTCCTTGTTTCTTTTTGGCTTAACCTGCATCAGGAGGTATTGTGCTTTAAAAATAAGTCTATCTTCATATCTACACATATGCTTGGCTGTAGACAGTAGTTAAAAGAGGACAGTGCATAGGACTTTCCAATGAGATATACTCCTTTCTAATAAAGGAGAGAAACAATGAGCATGCAACTCAGTTCTGGTACCGTTGCATGGTTACTTCTCAACTCCTCCCCAGCCACTGTCCATGTACCCGAAAATTTAAACTACTAACATTTGTACACATTGGCAACTGATTTTTTCAACCTGGTGAAGAAATGAGCCGGGAATTGTAGTCTCTTTTAGCAGTTAGCTGTAAGAGCACATAGAAAGTCAGGATCTGTGTTTATGATTACTCTAGCTTGTCCTGTTTAGTTTTGTATAGTTAGGCACAATTTTTGCAGATTTACAAGGACCCACAATTCACTGTCAATGTCACATTGATTTCACTGATTTGCATTCAGGTGTGCTGGGCCTGAATCACAGATGTGGCCATGCTGTCTTCAACAGAGGGCTGAAAATAGGGACAGCGTTATGCCTCTGGTACAGAGGAGCAAATTACAGCTCCCTCTGCTATACGGGAACTCCGCCTGATACCTAGGAGTGTCCAGTTTATGCCTGTGAGGTGCCAACACACTGTCCAGGAATTACTGGGTATTACTATCCAGGTCACTGCTTTGTCAGCAACCTCCCCTTCCTCTTCAGGGGTACCTGCCCTGCTAAATGCCCGTGGGGGTGAAGAACAGAACTGACAGTTGTACTACCTGAACAGCGCTGCACACTGGGAGAATTCTCTGGCGACTGCATCTCACAGCTGTCTGGTTTTTGGTTTTGTTTTTTGTACAGTGCAGGCTAAACCAGTTCCTAGTAATACTGTGAGAAAAATCCCACTGGATGTGCTGGGATCACACAGCTGAACCTTTCTTCCAATTGCCAGTTTTATCAATGGCATTTTAAGTGTCCTTCTGCTTTCCCCTCTCCTTTTCCATACTTCAATAACAGCTCTTCTTTATTGATAAATAAATAAGGCCCAAATAACTTACTGTGGCTTAATTCTTTCCTTTCTGCTAGTTTTCAAATCAGTTGATATTTCTGAGAAGACTCTACTAACAACTGGACAGACATACCATGACGTATTACAGATAAGATGGACAATACTAAGAGGACAACATTTTCATCTTTGTTCAAGTTTCTTGAGGTTAACACCTCCTTTACTCAAACATCTGAAGAAGAACTGATGGTGAAACTGGATTGCCCATTCCAGTTCTTATCGTTATTGAGTCCTATTGACTTTTTATTTCGTCGGTGCACAGCATCAGCAAAAATGAGACAGGAATGGTACTCTTTGTTTAAGATTAATGACAAGAGTACAGCTTTCCCCTCCACCAACAAAACCTTTCTTTACTTCAAAGGCAAAGGCACTTTTCAAAGGCTTTTCTTAACAAATAAGGTTTTGTGATTACAATAAGGTTTACACAAGATTACATGAATAAGACTGTGATTACTAAATCTTCTGTTCACAGCTTTTCTGACATTAGTATACAGAGAGGCGATCCACAGCAAAGTGTCATGAATTGAACGGAATACTGGACTGTCATTTAATTGGGATATTTACATTTCAACAGACTACACAGAGAGTGAAGGCTACCTTTGTGACCAAAAGAATTTACATTTTATAGGAAAACAAACTAGTGCTGAATAAATTGACTGTTCTTTATCTTTTTAAAGCCCCTCTATCAGCTTCCCTCTATGTGATTGTCAAAATGGATTGTAAATAGTATTTCAGAAGAAAGTAGAAACAACAGAAGATGGCCACGAAGAATTCAGGAACACCAGTTCAACCTAACTTATCTCATTCTTTCAGAAAATAATCTTAGAAGGCTGAGTTCCCATCAATATGAAATGCAGCTGTAATTTCAAATAAGATTTTTCCTACTGTTTTTGCTTTGCTTGAAATCCACAGGCTTTTTTAGTATCACCTGCTACACATAGCAGGCATGTCAAGCATGGAAGAAAGTTATTTGCAATCAGTCTACATCAAATTGTTTCAAATACAAAAATGTAACTCATTACACTGAAAGTATACATGCAAGCAGTACCAGGGGGCAGCATGTTTTTAATCCGACTTTGAAGCAAAACATTTTTTGTTAAGTCACTAACAAATGCATTCCCAGTATTTCAAATACCAGAGGACCCCCTAGGAAGACACAGGCACATTTATTGCTTATAGATAAAGCAACTTCAGAGAGCAGCACAGGCAGCTACACAGACTGGTCCCAGAGTGCCCTATTTGCTGCGATCAGTTTTCATCCTGAGCGCTCACAGAAATGGTTTTTAAGCAACTATTCAGTTTGGTGCTTTCAGCTGAGGAGAAATTGAGCTCTTAATTAGCTGTTAGCTCCCATAGCAATATCTCTTTGGAGCTGGCACTGAGAAAAAGTGCACTTTTTCTTTACAGTGGGAAATAAATCAATGCAGCAGAGAGAATACTTCAGGAAAGGGGCACAACTGCAGATGAGCTGATGTTGGGCACTGCTGGATGGGACGGTGTTTGCCATGTGCAGCTAAACAGCCCTCAGCCAGCGCAAAGATGGCAGCAAGGGTGGCTTGGAAAGTCCTGTGCTGGCCTCCTGGACACGCTCTCACTGGCAAGGTTTCTCTGTGGTGGGGTACCGCGGAGCATTGCCTGTTAGGGATGGTGAAGGCAGGGGAAAAGGGAGTTTCTTCTCAGGCAGTGCTTCTGCACACTCACTTAAGGATCGCCCATCTGGGACTTGCGTGCGAGGGCAGATCTTTTTCTTCTCTCCTTAAAGGAGGACTCAAAGCGCTCGTGGAGCCGATCCAGCAGAGTTTCTGTCAAGTCGCTCTCCTACCCGTGTGAACACCCCTACTCGGTGCCGCAGCTCGGCGGAGCCTGGCGGGGTGCCGCCACCTCTCCGAGGCGCCTTAGGCGGGCTGCCCTCACCTGCGTGCGGCCGCGGCGGCGCCCCCGGGGGAAGAGCCGAGCACCGGGGCGGCCCGAGCCCCGAGAGGCTGAGGGGAAGGTGCCGCGGCCCGTGCTGCTGCCTGCCTCGGCAACAAAAGGCGAGAGGGGCGCCGGAGCCTGCCGAGCCCGGGACGTGACCTCCCTCCCCGTCCCCGTCCCCGTCCTAGTCCCCGCCGCCGGTACCGACCTGTGCAGCAGGACGCTCTGCACCGAGTCCAGGTCCTCCAGGTTCCTGGTGACGGGCCGCGGGATGCTGTACCGGCCCGCCCCGAACATCGCGGCCGCCCGCGGGCCCTTCATCGCCGCTGCCCGCCCCGCCGTACCGGGGACTGCGGCCGGCCGGGGGCAGGTGGGCGCCCCTCCGCCCGCCCCCGCCGCTCCGCCCGCTCGCCCGCTCCGCCCGCCGGCGCCGCGCCGCGGGGAGCCCCAGGAAGCGCAGCCCAGGAGCGCGTCCGGGCGGTCGCGGCTGGCGGCCTCCCGTCGCCCGGCCCGGCCCGGGGCGCCTACCTGCCGCCCGGGGAGCGCTGCTCTCACAGCTGGCGGAGTCCCGCACGCCACTCCCTCGGGAAGCTCGGCGAGAGAGCTCCCAAGAGGCGGCCCTGGAGCTTGTTTTCTCCCGCGATGGCAGAAAACCGCTTTTCCTCACTCATGTTCCTCTTGGTTCAAATAATGGAGTTGCCCCGTGGACTCACTTTCCTTAGACATCGGTGCTAAAAATGACGACCCCACAGAAATAATCCAGCCTTTGTTTCCCTCTTTCACAAAATAGAAATTACAAGCGCTCCTAGGTGATTCGAGAGTTGCAGGGCTCCTCACTGATTTCCCAGCTGCGAAACTCTGACACTGTGCACTGAATGAACAGAGATCTGGAAGTATAAAAGTGTGACCCAAATCTTTGCCATTTTTATTTCTTACTTATAAATAGCCATCATTTATGCTCCCTTTCACAGAGGGGTCAGCTTTCTGTAATGTTTTGAATTTGACAAAACTTGGTCATCCCCTCCACTTTTCTTCTGTATGTGATTTAACAGAAGCTAACAGATTGCTAACAAGTAAGACCTTGCAATCAGTTATTAACAATGCTGGTTTTAGTTCCTCTCAGTCATTGTGTCTGAGATAATTACAATAACATAAAAATGACGTGGTTTCCTGGAAAGACCGTTAAGAGGAGGACCATTAGCGTGATACAAAATGAATAACAATCTGGAAGCTGCTGAATGTTTTGTCACCCAAGTCGATGGGATTTTGGCCATGACACTGAGCACAAGTTTCAGCTTTCTTGGAGACCGTGCCTTGAGGAGACGGTGGCAACAAGTCACTGGAGAGGGTGAATGCAGGATCACCATAAGTCTGTGTCTAGAATTCTCTAGGTATCTTTCAATCTATTTTTTCCCCCCCCAAAAAAAATCCTTTATTTGATACCAGCTGGAAATTATAAGAGAAGGGCAGTATCCTCAAAATAATGCTACTGTCAAAGATGGGAGAACCAACATCTGCTGAGGTGAGCAACAGCGGCAGTACTTTCTAGGACTGTGACCATAAAACCTCTGCAGGAGGCACTGTGAGAAGAACCTTTTACAATATTACATCCCGATTTCTGAAAGTTGATGCAAATAGCATGGTGGTCCTGTCCCCATTACTCTATGACTCCACTTAGGCACAATCCCGGTTTCTAGGTGACAACATCAGTGGGCAATGTGTGATATGAAACTTAGTGTGTTCCACAGTATGGCAGTATGGATCAGATGGCAAGGTTAAAATTTTTCCTTCTGTTCATAAACAGAGCTACTTTCATGTCTTCACAGAATGTCTGCTATGGTAAAAGTAGCCCTGTGAAGGTGGAAAGGAAGTAGTGGAGCTCATTTTAAGCTGTCCACTCCTGTGTATATCCTGAATTGGGGGTGAAAAAAAAAAGGCAAAAACTAGCGGATGCTGTTGAAAGTAGCATTAATGAGTCCAGAAATATTTTGTAACTTTTCTTGAAGTAATCAGCTTTCAGCAACTCAGAATCTGAGAGCAGCATGATTAGGAGCTAGAGATGATAGCACTGCATGTATTTTCCCTGGGCAAATGAGAGGCAAATTCCCACATCTGCATATTGAGGCAGTAAAGTTTACTCTAGAATTTAACATCGATCTGGGACTTCAACAGATTATCTGGACCACTGGATTCCCGTCAGTCCTGTATAATGAGAACAACCTTACGTAACAGCAGCAGAGCAATAAGCTGCAGAGATTTACTTTATATTTTATTTTATTTTATTTTATTTTATTTTATTTTATTTTATTTTATTTTATTTTATTTTATTTTATTTTATTTTATTTTATTTTATTTATTTTATTTTTTTTAATGCCCTGAGGGAGCAGAGATGTTTAATTTAGTACACAATGGGGTTGTGTTTTCCCAATTTGCTTAGAACAACATGAAACTCACTTCTAGGGCTGGCATTTGCTTGTAGAGAACAATAAAACCAAAGATTACCATCAAAATCACATGGCATTGCCAGAAGGCCTTTCCAAGATATTCGTCAACTTTTCTTTGTCCCTGTGTTCCTTCTTATAGGAGACCATTTTTTGTGAGTTTCTTACAGCTAATCACCTAATGCTGAGCTTAATGATAACACAATCTGCTACTAATATTATATCTTCACATTGACCTAAAATTGATAGTGAATTGATTAGAATTGCTTACAACTCACCAAAAAAAAGCATGTAAGTATAAATCAAGGGTGCCTCAAAATATGCCAAAATGAAAAATGGGGATTTAGGTTTTGTGTAGCATATGAAATGAAAGATTCATCAGCACTTTGCTGCTGATAAACAGTTAATTAAAAATTGCTCATTTAAAAATGAAATGGAATGTTTTTCTAGATATGAATTACAACTTTGTCACATTTAGTGTGGCTAAGCTTAATATTTACAGATGACAACTGGAAAAAGGAAAAGGGAGCAGAAATTCCAAAGTGATACGGTGTATACATTCAGAGCTGCGTAGTTTTTTCCCCTGGATAAATTTATGTCCTATGCACACAAGTTTAAGTTAAAAGAGAGAGTTCTGAGCTAGAAGGATTCATTCTCAAAAGCAATTTATGCAAACTCAGAAGCCTTTGATGGTTAAAAGAATTATTTTAGATGAGTCTTACAGACTGAAGTTTCACTGGTATATGAAGTGCTATTCTGTTGTATTTTGTGCAAGATTTTAGCACGTGTACAGTATGATACAGAAAAAGGAAGGCCATCACTTGAAGTCAGCTCTTGTATTTGACTATGTATTAAGAATATGGCATTACAGTGTATTTCTTGTCCAATGAAATAAATGCAACAGGAGGAAGATTAAAAAGTTCTGCAATGCAAAGAAACAAAAGCAGTAGGGACTGGGAAAGAAACAAATTTAACCACGTTAAAAACAGAGCAATGACAACAGAAAAGAATTTTAACAGGCATCCTGCATACAAAATAATTGTAGTGTGCCTGGGCTTCCCTTCCAGTGGAACTTCTGTAGTACTTTTTTTTTGTGGTACTTTTGCTGCCAGTTGAGCTGCCTTATGAGTGCCCTTTTGCTTTGTTTAAGAGCAATTCTGGTTCTTCTGATGTAAAAGAAATAGCAAAGTACTTTAGCTATAGCAAAGTACTATAGCTACTTTTGCTATATTTGACTTCCTTGAGCTGGCTAGTGAGTTTTAGTGTGCCCACGGATCCAAGAGTAATCTGCTTTCATTGGCTGCAAAAGATGAAGGTCAGCTTATCATTACGTTCTATTTGTCATTTGCTGTTTATATCATTAGCTTTGAGATGCTAGCACTGTGGGTACGGTTGAAATCTTTTGGAAAAGTCTCTATTCATTCCTTCCACTGAATTTGGAGAGGGAAATACTAGACAATTACTAATCAGTCCCCAAAAATGTCCTAGTTATTCTTGCACTCCTCTTGAGGCAGCACGTACTTCTTTAGTCCAATATACTGGATGTAGCCAGCTCTGGGCTATTGTTGGCTGCAGACCCAGGGTGGGATAAGTACAAGGCTTGCATGGAAGTAAGTTAACTGTAACTCCATTTGGTTAAGACAGAAGTTGTGACAAGAGTGTAGGGATTTAATGGAAATTAGGAATGCTAAGCAAAGAGAATTGGTCTCTCTTAGTTTATTTTTGTTCTGGTGATAATTTGTTTTGTCCTGGTGATAAATTCATAGGAAAAGCTTTTTTCTAAAAGCTTTTTAAGCTCAGTTATACCTGTGAGTGAAGTAGATTATACCTACTGCAGTCCAAAAACTAAGGGTTGTGGCAAATTGTTGACTGAGCACAACGTTACTTTCTTGGCTATTCCATCCTTCCTCACCTCTTTCCTTATGAAACTACCCTGTAACAGAGACAGCAGAACACGCACTGTAAATGTATTTTACCAGCTGCAATTCATAGTCCAGCATATTAACTTAATCCCCTGTCTACTTCCATTTATTTTGTTATGCCAAACTGTAAGCTGTGGCAGCTCAGTATCAAGCTCACATATCTATTGCATTAAGCTGTGGTAACTGAAGGGATCCAGGAATGATGAACCAGAGACCACGTTTTCTGCTCATCTGAAAACAGATTTGACAGCCTATGGATTACTTTCCTCTGTTTTTTTTTTTTTTTTTTTTTTTTTTTTTTTTTCCTTGTAGTTTACCTTTTACTTTTAAATAGAAAATTGTTTATATTTGGTTGTAGTAGGCAAGCAGGGGCTCTACATTACCACAAAGGATGAAAACCTATAATGAAACTGGTCGGTTAGCGCTTGGTTGTTCAATGTTGTGTTATACTGCCTTTTCTAGTAAGCAGGTTCATTGAACAAATTTGCTTCCACTGTATTAAATCTACTAATAAATCTACTTGGAAAAGTGGTCTGAAAAATTAATATGACACTGATGGATTGAAAAGACTGATAAAACAAGATTTTTTTTAAGTTCTCATAAGTTCATCTCTAAATGCAATTTGTAACTATCTGGTGTTCTGAGAAATAGATTAGAACCATGAAAAGGGGCAATTTATGCTATACACGAACATCTGGGCAAAATGTAAGAATCTATGATGAACATGATAAATGCAAGAGAAATCCCAGAACTTTGACCCCAGAATTATTTTCTTTCACAGATTTCTCCTTTCCTAAAATTGATTTTGCTCTTTCTCCCTTTTATCCCCACCTTCTGCATTTGTCTGAGTTTCTGGTGGCAAGGACTCCTGGTGTTTGGCTAGTGCACTCTTTCCATCTTCTTTAAGAAGCAAGTAATTCTGCTTGCCTCTCCCATCCAATGCAAGCATCCTGATGGTGTTGCATTATGGTTTTATTTGCAAATACTTTGCTTGAATGTTTGTTCTTGATTTTTTTTTTCTTTCATAAAAATCAGTATCTTCCTTCCAAGTCCAGTTTATAGAATCGTGTGAAAATTTCATTTTACTTTGAAGAACATTATTCCTACACCTAATCCGAGTAGTTTCAAAGTAGACTGTGAAAATGACAACCTTATAGGTGGTAAGTAAGAAGGCAAAAGCTTACCTTAATTATTTTCAGATCTCATAATTAAAAATATCTATTAATTATTTGACTTCTGGTAATTAATATTTGGGTTTGGCCGTGTAGGGTATGCCACAGTCACTGATGGTAGCCCATGACAAAGAACAATGTCCTATATTCTTGTAATGGTAATGTTGAGATTGTGTATTAATCTGATTTAACTCTGAAGGAAAATTACAGAGCACAAGTTCAACACCCTGTTTGTAATTCAAAAATTTGCTAGCAAATGTATGTACTTGTATGCCATTTCACAGACAGTGCTTTTGGATTAAGCTGCATTTTCTTGTTCATGTGAGACTCTCAAAGAGACATATGTAGCATTTTTTTTGGACTAAATAATTTTTATAGCTGGTTTAATCACGAGCTAAGTAGGATTATGACTAAAGCTAAAGACACTTTACATTTTCTCATCAGGTGTGCTGACAATCCTCTGCTTCTTAAATACACGAATGCATAAGACAAAGAGCAGTCACACAATTGGCTTATAAATTGAGAAAATAGATAATTTTCTTGCTATTTAGTTTTAATCATAGATTATTCTTAAAAATGTAAATATTTAATAGTTCATAAGATTTTTTTAAAAAAGCAGAATAGCACCACCTGGTGCTAAGCAAAGTTTTTACGATCAAATCACTTTTTTTGAGATTATTGCTATATAGATAAACTACTGCCTTTCACTATTATGATTTCAGGTCAAAGATTAAGGACATTACATTATTGCTTTCTCTATTATTATTGTTTCCTGGCCCTTTTTTCTCATAGGTACTTTTTCCTAATTTTTTATCTGTTATTTGCCACTGTTTAGGGACTTATAAAGAAGTTCTTGTAGCTTAAATGTTCTAGACATACTTAAAGTTACAGATTAAAACCTGATGTCTAGTCTTTTCTGCATCTAGTGTATGTATGAGGAAGATGAGGAACTACAGCAGAAAGTGAACTTCACCACTTTTTTTCTTTGTTTTCAATTATTTCCGGGCTTCCTTGTGGTTCTGGGAAGTAAAAGCACAATTGAGGTTAAGACATGCATACTGAAAGGACTTGAGATGCCTAAAAACTGTCAAAATCAACAGGAAGTTGCCTGAGGATGTATCCCTAAGAATTCAGTTAGAGATTCATCTTCTAGCCATTACATATTTATTTTTCCAAATGAGAGAATTAGAGATAGCATCTAGGTCATCTATTTCCTGCTTGTTATTTATACAGTCTTCAATTACCTTGCTGATAAGAAGTAAAAAAAAAATAATAAAAAAAAATCAAAACCCTTTGTATGTGACAGCCCAGAAGGAACCCTAAATTCAAGCAACATCTTCTAGCTACATAAAATTACAGCTTAGGTTTCA
Organism: Aythya fuligula; assembly: GCF_009819795.1. NCBI lineage: Eukaryota > Metazoa > Chordata > Aves > Anseriformes > Anatidae > Aythya > Aythya fuligula. The sequence continues at coordinate 41,316,630 of NC_045562.1, forward strand.
GTCTCCGACTGTGCTGTCACTTTTCAGGCTTTCTAGTACTGAAGATTGCACAAATAATGAAAGGAAACCAACATCTCACTATTAAAATAAAAAACAAACCCTCTCCCACAAAAATTAGCTGCATCTTTCCTATCCTACCTTGCCCTTAAACAGTAAATAAAACTGCTTGGGAAAAACACTGAGCATAATTTTGTTCCTGCTGAAATTAATTGGATGACAAACTGCCATAAAACTTGATACACTGGCAGAAAAGGTTAAATGGTTTTTACTGTTATTTGCTATGAAGAACATGAAAGAACAAAGTTTTTTTTCTGCTTAATGTTTTTTTTTGAAGCTTTGTCCTGACATTGGAGGATAGTTCACTGCCTCCCCAGCAGAGAAAGTTCTCTGAGCACAGAAGTTTCTCTTTATTGGGTAGGAGCAACTTCCAGTACTGCGTCTTGGATTTGGTGTCCTCCCAGCCTTCAGCTGAAGGGCTAGGCCAGTGGGCAGTGGGTGCTAACTGCTGTTGGTGGCTACTGCCATAGTTGATACTGGTGCCTCAAGAAAGCCACAGCATAAACCTGTGACACCCCCAAAGCCAAGAAGTGCAGGTCATCTTATTGCATTTGGGGATGTTATTGAGGGAGATTTCTGGTACTGTGCTTGCTATCAGGGGGCTACTTCTGTAAAGAATGGTGTGGTAACAGTACAGCGAACTTTATGGATATGCTGTCTTTTGGACTCGAGACTTTCTCCTCCTATTTTTTTTCCCCCTCCTTTCCATTCTCCGTGAGAATTCCTCCCACTGATGCCAGTGGGGCATTTTCTTTTTCTGGTGACAAAAAGTTGTAAAGAAGTAAAAAAATAATGAAGAAGTAAATTTATATTTATTGATGTAATGTGAAAACTCGCTCTATACAGAGAGCCCAAGGAGTTCTGAGATTCTGCATTTCTGAAGCTTGTTCTTGTTTCTTTGTGCTCCATCTTACAACATTCAATGTCAGTCTCTCACATCCCCATCTCTTCTCACCAGTGGAATTAGAAATCCATCCAGCCATGGAGTATGGGACAGAACGCTCTCTCTTACTTACTGTGGTAATGCAGTTCTAATTGAACTGTCATGCAACTTCAGTCTCTTCCAGTCTCTGGAATCTCACCTCTTTTTTGGTCTTCCATCATATCAAGAAATTCTGATCTGACATGGCCTCTTTCTACCTCCTTGATTCCTTCCATGTAGAAAGTGCATAGGATCATACAGCTGAAGGGAGACAGTGGCACTACAGGGACAGAGCTACCTAATCCTGTACCCAAAACCTCTGGAAGGTTCATTCCTTAGCTGCAGGTAGCGTCACAGCTTCTTTCTCACCACGTGACCATAGATACAAGTGCATATTCCTCATGTTTCTTGTGCAGGCATGTGCTGAATGCAAGGGTTTACCAATAGACAGGATGCTACAGTTTGAAAAAGATGTTGAGAGGCCTGCTGCTCACTGTTTTAATTTCAGACACTGAAGTCATCCCACAGCCTATCTTATTTGAGGACAGCTTTACTTAATCTTTGTGCTTCATAATATGGCTATGTTTACAAAGGGTTTGTTTTCAGTATCTGCACAGGGACTTAAAAATCTAAGTACCCAGCCACACTAACAATTTTTCCCTGACTATAAATTCGAATTTCCAAGTAAAAAACACTAGAGGGCATTAAAAGTTCTGTGCACATACATCTGGTAACTGCAGTGCTCTACTTTAACAGCAGTCTTCACAATGAGATTAGCAAATAAAAGATTACTAAAATGATGGAAAAAGCTGTGAAGGCCATGTGCAGATTGAGAAAAACCTCCTGACATTTAAAGTATGAGTACAGTGATTGTTTTGGTCAGCAAGTACATGCAACACACACAATACAAACCATGATTGAAGTTGCACATGGATTTCTCTCAAAATGGAAGTAAAACAGTATTAGGTATAGCCATTTCTCAAAGTGGAATTGCATAATTTGGGTCTGGGCTGGTAGGATTGTATATTCTAGCCTCTGTCTGGGATGAGAAATGGAATGCTTTTTTCCCCTATGCATTGTAAAAATTCCATCCCAAACTTAACAAAAATACTGTTAATGTCACTAGCATCTAATTTAAGTGATTTCTAAGCTGTGTGTATTCTTCATAAAGAGAGAAGTAAAGACAGAGTGAGTATACACAAAGGGAGGACTTTAGGAGTAGTTTGGAAGTAATTTGTCAGTGATAGGAGAACCTGCAAGATGGTTCATTGATTTCCCTGCAAAAAATACGGTCTCTTCAGAAATTCTGTGTCTGATAATACATACCACTGTTCTTTCTTCTTGGAAAGAACAGTGCAGGAAAGATTCCAGGGATGCAAAGTATTCCTGAGACACAACTGTGCACATGGGATATAACAGAGGAATGCCTTTGAGAAGAAAAAGTTTCTTACCCTCCCCTACACCCTTATTTGTTTTACATGTCTGATTACATGTGTACATAGCAGACATTGAAGGAGTATTCTCTGGAAAAGTGCAAATGCTGCCATAGTGCCAGATGGATGCAAAGTGGTGCAAGGAAAGGCTGCCTCCTCCTGCTTCTCTGATTCCTCCCAGTTTTGCAAACCTGTGGAGAGCTATGCACCATCACATGCCAAGGGTCCCACCTTCTGTCTTTTATTGCTGTTTTATCTGTAAGGTGATCTGTGATATTTTATATTCAAATATTTTTGTGTCCAAAAATGATGAAATCTGGCTGTTTTTTTCCTTAGTCATTTTACATATTTCTACACTACCCAGCCCATGTAGCTATTTTAGCACCATCTGTCACATCTGAACTGTGCTCAGGGGTCTCAGTGATTGCATATCAAGAAAAAGTCATTACTCATATTTATGTCTCTGAGTTTCTTTTGGAAAAATCAGAGGAAATAAGGCATACATTATACAAAACTAGGATACATACACACATTGATGACATTATCAGGGATATCACTGCAGTGATGCAGAGAAATAGAAAACCAACTCCAACAAAAATATCATGTCCCATGACTGTAAACCAGTTTCAACAGACATATTCCCATTAGAGAATTAAGACATGTAGTAGATAGGAATCCTATGAAGTATGTTTTGAAATAAGAAAACAAGCAGACAACAGTGATTTTCCAAAGGGGAATCATTGTCCATTGTTACTTTAAAGCTTTTGTGCAAAATCCAGTGTAGAATGCTAGCATTAGAGTCATAGTATTAGGCTTGCACACATGAAGTAATAGTGATTTAAAATGCACTTTTACAAATAGAAAATAAGTTATTTGAAGATCTGAATTAGGTGTCATGGCCACAATACAGATGTGGTTTTGGAAAAAGTATGTTTTGTAAGAAAAAAAAAGCAAAACCAAGGTATTTTTTCCCCCCATCATTGGATTACTGTTTCAAATTCACTTTCAAAATATCTGACCAAAATAAAGATAAGCAAAAGATAAAATTTAACCACTTCTGAGAATACCAGGGACAAGGTTATACTACATTGTATATTTATCTGGTAGTAACAAGCATAAAGAATAGCTTTTGGCAAGGGAAAACATCAAATGGACTTTCTCTTGCTGTCATAAACCCCAAGGGTTACAAAAAATAACAGAAATCTTATTGCACCCATCACAAGTTGTCAATAAAAATTTTAAGGTTCAGAAAGACCTAAACTCCCATAGTTTTTCCCATTGTAGCACCATCAGATTCATGCTCACCAGCTTAAGCTTCTGTGAATAGTTTTTTTTTTTTATTGTTACGGCACACTGCAGAGAGTTGCCACTACAGTTTCTACCCGAACAATTGCACCATGTGATTTGAAAACATCTCCATTCAGAGTCTCAGATGCTGTGGATTCTGCTCTTTGCTAGCAGCTGTTAGGTTGGGAACTTAGATGCAGGCAGATGAGCTAAAGGTTATCACTGACAAGATGAAAATTACTAAATGAGAGGTGTAGAGGAACTGAAACACAGTATCTGCCACTGCTGCAGTGGAAATACTTTGTGTCTTGTCATTATTTTTATCTTAAAATCTTGTTTTCTTTACAAATCCAAATCCTTTCCTTCCATAATCAGTTGTAGCTAACAACTTGTGCAGCTGATCAGTCCTTAATTGTTGCCCACCTTATGTAGTGGTGAATGATACATTATTTGTTGTTGTTGTTGTTTTTAATTTATGGCTAATTAGAAAATCATTTCAGCACTTTTTTTTTGGCAGTGGAGTTGCCACAATGATCCATGCCTTAATCCACACCTTTCAGGTTCCAAACTATATGGATGTTAATAACAACTACACCACTGCAAACCCAGAGACAGTGCAACTATTGGTCATGATCTGTGTCATAAGTTGAGATGTATCGTTCTCTCTGAGCCACACCGCAGTGGGCTTTCTAGCATGTTACTGGCACAAAGCAAGGTGCTGGGCTCTGAATTCAATGGAGCTGGGGTTGCTTTTGCTGGGTGTTTCTGGAATATGCAAATCAGTTGGAAATGAGTAGGGTGGGATTTTTTTTTTTTTTTTTTTTTTTTTTTTTTTTGCGTGTGGACCTGATCTTGATAAACACCAAAGCACAGTAGAATTGAATGAATTGGATCTGACTTTATCAAGATGGGACAACATTCATATCATATCATTGCTCTTTAGCTGAAGAGAGTAACTGGATCTGTAACACATCAAATATTTCATAGCTGAATAGCTGAAGTGCTACAGGAAAAAGTATTGTGTAAAATAGATTGAAATCATGAAGTACTCTACCTGTTGCTATACCTCACATCTTTGCAGATTAAAGGACAATAATGGTCAAAGTGAGCCACATGGCAGCTCATGGCGTGACCGTGTTTAGACTTGAAGAAGCTTCACCAGGTGGCATGAATGACACAGCCTTGTTAAAAGGGTATCTTCTCTCAAAATAAGCTCTAAAGATAAGAACAAGAATAACATAAAAGCTCCAGACTTTGAATCTGACTCTTAACCAGCACTACTAAGATCACAGTTAAGCCTTGCAATAAAGATATTAACAGTTTTAGCTTTGAGTATTAATGGGGTCAGTTAACAGCACTGCATTTCTGCACTCAGGGATGCTGGCCTCCTGTTTCTTACCATCTAATGTGCCTGAAATCTCACTTAGTGGCAGATATTTACATCCTCCCCACTAATTTTTGTTAGAAGTCAGTTTCTAGCAGTTTAAAGGATAATTCTTCACATAGGTAGAAGATTGCCATTATGTGCTGCTCTTTCTAATGTCTATCCTATATATGCTGTTTCAATCGTAGTTAGTAAAACACAGAAATATTTGTGGCCAGGTTAAAGAATCATCTGCATACCCAGGAGCTAGCCAAAATGAATGAGGGTGAATCATTTTATGGTGATTCTTGCTGCTGTCTAATCTGAGTATAACACCTTTGTCTTCACCAGGAAAAGATGTATAATGAGTTTAATGTTAAAATCATAGTGTACTTAAGGGAAATGTAATTACATTTTTAGATAATTAAGATAAAGCCTCATTTCCTTCTCATCAGAATCATAAGATGGAGCCTTTAATGGTGAAATCTGCAATTATTTGTGTCTTTAATGTGCAGAAAATGCCTGGCTGATTGCCTAGTAATATTCAGTACTATCTTGAAGAAGAAAAGCAGGATTCATCTGGGAAGCCTTTAAGAAGAGAAACTACATCAGTGTATTGCCAACCAGTAAAGCAACGTAAATGCTTCACATTCAGTTCAAGGAGACTGGTGTGACCTATACAGTAGAAAAGACAAATCTTCATCTGTTAGTTTGGAACAGAAAAGAGGTTAACTTTAAACTGTTTGTCATATCTAGTAGCTGCTGCACGAACTGCTTCAACTTATCTTTACCGTTAGCTCTCTTAATCACAAGTGGTTTATATGAAGAAAAATTCAACTGTGTTACAGCAGAGCACATATTTGCAATTTAAAAGAGCATGTCTAAATAATAGCAATGCATTCCAGAAACATCTATAAAGGCAGAACTAATGCAGCTCTGTTTTTATTAATAGCCAGATATGCCAAGATATATAACAGGCCTTCATGATTATAATAAATCAATGACAAGGTATGCAATAAAACTCGTACTGTAGCTTAGGGTTATGTTTTCTTATTGGTAACTGATGAAGTCATACTATGAATTTACTGGAGATTGCTGGAAAGGTAAGGTGTAATCATATTGTTTATATTATGCACTAGTTTCCAGTTTATAGTAAACTATAAAGTACACTTTTTTTTTTTTTCCTGCAGTATTATTTGAAACATTTAGAATGTTCCAGCCTGTATTACATGTGCACATTATTTTTAAAAATACTTCTAAAATAAAAATAAGTAATTTAATATACAACCATTTTAAAAGCTCACTGATTGTACTTGCTTTGGCACCTTTTATTGTATTTACCAGTACCACAGTGGTACTGTGCATACTGTTGGATATTTGTTAAAATATCCTGCTTTCTTCTTTATCTTATTGGGTATGAATGTTCAGAACAGAGAACTTTCTGCACAATTATGTAAAAATAAAATCTACCATTATTGCAAAGGGTGGCAGGGTTACCTTTATTTTCTAATCTAGTCTAATTGATGCACACAGACCTTTAAAATCTGAGACCTGTAGGGTGAGCAGGGGCCTCAGGAACATCTGTTTCAAGGAGCATCTGCTTGGAGATATTGCAGATGTAATTTTACTCCCGTCACTGAAGCAGTCTAGAGTTTACTTAGGCAATCAGATGGATCTTTAGAAATGCAGATGTTTGCCTAATCCAGCAGTTCTCAGACCTCTGTGCTTGCCGACCTGCTTCTCTCTGGGACCTCTGCCTTGCCTGTGTTCCCAGCAGCTGACAATCCACTGGGTTTGATCCTCCTGCAACAGAAAAGCTCTGACCCCAACTGGGGTCATGGCTCCTAATCAGGGAGCTGCAGGTCTAACCAGGTTGTAATGAATTAAACACATTGTCTTGTACTAGGCTGCTCCAGAATTTCCCCATGCTGGCAGTTTTGGATTTTTTTTGTTAATATCCAACTGGATTTTCATTTACTTTTATTTGGCAAATTGAAGTTTCCTTTCCTTCCGTCCTCCCCACCCCTGTTACTGTGGAGAAAAATCAAATGATATTCTCTTTATAAATGCTTTTTGCAGTCTGAAAGATGTCTTATTCTCACCTTTCTCTTTTCTGAAATAGAGAAAATAAGTTCCTTCAAGTTTCTCTGATACGTCATGTTTTCAAAGTGTTTCCTTCCTGTTCTCCTCAAATGCTTTCCCACATGTTTATATCCTTCCTACATGACAGCTTGAAACTGTGCGAGCGCTCGGTTGAATTTCTGTCACAGAGCAAATTTTACACGTTTTTGACATGACAATTATGTTTATATATTCTATTCTGGTCATTTTTTTTTTTTTTTTTTTGTAGCATTGCACTATTGACTTGGACCATTTGGGATTCATTTCACTTCCTGATCTGCTATGTATTAGTTATTTCCCATTTTTTTGTTTTAGTTTCATTTGTGACACTTGGCATTTACCTTTATTTGTTACTATCATTCTGAATCATATCCCAAATTGCCCAAGGTAATTTTTGATTCCAAATCTATGCTTTCAAGTGCTTGCACCCCCTTTTCTTTGCCTACTGACATGCATAACTATAACCTTGTAAAATTAGTTTTATAAAAATGTAACTAGAGAGAGCAATGTATACGTTGGCCTCCTCTTAATTTGTTCTCTTTCTCTATTAAGTAATGGACTAAGATGCTGTCTTTTTTCTTAAGGTGTAAAATGCATTCCTCCAATCAGGTAGTGCATGTAGCTTTTTGGTTGTGCTACAGGCCCCTTAAGATGCAAAAGAAAAAAACATCAGTCTTCTTGAATGCATTTCTGAGCTATGGCTCCATTTTAGCTGCCCAAAAATAAATCTCCATCCTGTATTACAAAAGACGATAAAACTGTTTCTTATGAGATAAAAATACAGATGTAGTAAAATTAAGATACTGATCTAGTTGCATTAATATTAGGATATTGCTTTTTGAGGATAGTAAAAGAATATATCTTTTCCATTAAACTCATTTAGAAAACTCCCCAAGAACTGAAAGGAAGAAAAAAAGTTTTACTTGGTGGTATAATCAGAGGGGAATGATCAATTATCATGCAAAAATGTATATTTCAGGTGTTTAGTACCTGGAGAATTAGTTTCAAGTGTTTAGTACCTGAAGTACCTATAGAATTTGGTTTCTAGGTGTTTTTAGGATCAAGAAGCTTGCTTATGTTTGCTGAATAGTGTATGGAAGACTGCATTTGGGCAAATATAGTCAACTAGTTTGCAGGTATAATGGAAATAAGAAAAAAGGGAGTTTTCCTCCCTAATTTACTATCCATTTAATTGCTGACCACAGATCTCAAAAATGGGCAGTTTCATAACTCCTAAGAAGATAAAGGGAACAATACTTTTATTGCCCTATCTTAATATGATTAAAAATAATAAACTCAGTATTCTTCAGTATGTATTCTAGTTTGAGTCTATTGCTACTAAAACTCTAAAGCATATGTAGAGAATTAATATGTTACGAATTTTTAATCATGTTAAGTATACAGACCATATTTTGGGTATCAGTGGACTATCAGTTCCAATCAGTAAGAGCATTTTATGTGTGTGGTTGTTCTTCCATTATAGATCATTTAATTTGTTTTCAAACTTCTCTTTTCAGGCAACTCTGTCAAAGAATAATATGTATACTTTATCTTAAACTGAAAAGTTGCAAGGGTACTGTCAGGTGTTTATGAAATAATTCCAGAAGTACTCAGACATGTATATAAAAATGTCTATACCATCTCCACTAAAGGAAATTTAAACCATTAAATTTTATATTTTATACCACTAAATAATTATTTTTTTTTTTCCAGTGGGAAAGAGTTATATCTGTGTTCTTTGAACTAATGAGGTACTAGCTGACTGAAGCAGAACAAATTGCACAAATTGTACAGCTGAAGAAGTGATTGCATCTTATGTAGCAAGTAAGTTTAAGGAATGGCATCTCACTGCTTCCAGACACCCTTTACATTCAGCTCACTCAGTGTCATATGACTGTAATAAAATATTTCTTTTAGCTGTTAGAATCAAAATATTTTAATCAAGACATGAAATACTATTAGTCAACAAAATACACTTTAAAAATACAGTAACAATATCAAATAACAGACTCTTATATTATGCCGTTTGTTTTAATTCCTCCCTGTAGTGAGGATTTTATAGCTGTTTTAAGATGCTTCACTTTTCCCCTATTTTTTTTTTTTTTTTTTCCTGAAGGAACTGTAGAAGTTCTGCCTCTCCTGCTCTAGGTATCTTTCTGATCAGAGATAGTCAGTAAAGGCTAATTTTCAAAAATATATTGGCACTTACTACTGAAGCCATTCAAAATTAAAGCACTGCAATAAAACTGATGAAAGGCAGAGATGGTCAGATACAGTTCTATTTTGAAGTGGGGGTGGGCTAAGCCATTTCCTCCTGAGGCTGGGTTATTTACTGACACGGGGAGCAGCCAAAGAGGAGAAAGACACATCTCTGACCATACAGCAATGATTTCTACAACTACCATGTAGATTAATGGAACTGAGAGAGCCATGGTGTGAATTCCCATGGCTGTGCCAGAGAGGGGTTCCCCTTAGCTCTGCATTTCTTGTAGGTCCATACCTGCTGAGACCCTGGAGAATCTTGGGTAGCCTGGGCTTGATGGTGACTGCAGTTGTGTTACTGTGTTGGTTATGATGTTTCATTGTTTTAGTCATTCTCAATAATAGTATGAACAGATTAATATATATATATTTTTTTTCTAAATCCAAGAAAATGTCCCTGAATTATTCAGTCTGTTCCATGTATCACTATTCATTTTTCTCTTTTACTGACACTCCAAGCCTAATCATTGCTTTGTCCAAAGCATCACTTTCAGCCTTAATGTGAATATATCAGGAGGTAGAAAATCCACCATTTCCCTGGACAATCAGTTTAAGCAGTTATTCACAGTTAATAATCTGTGCCCTTTTTCCAGTTTAAATTTGTCTTCATTCAACTCTGTTGACACCATGGCTTTTTGTTAAATAGAGTCTATATTTAGTATCTTTTGACTTTGCTGAAGAAATAAAATTCTCTTTCTCTCTCTCTTTTTTTTTTATTTTAATATCTATATTAACATTTCAGAGCATTTCAATATTAAATGTTTACTTTGTCTTCACTGAGAATTCATTTGAAGAGAATATGAAATTTTCATTGCAGTAGCAACAAAGTAAAATAGGAACATCTTAGCCCATCTTGATTAACTTGAACAGGAAGAAACTCTTTAAAATTTAAAATGTCCTTTCCTGTGGATGAGCCTTTATTGTGAGTGTGGAAGTGGGACATCCCAGTTTTCAAAATAACTGGAAATCCTTTTTACTTTTGAGTATTTAAAGTTTGCATAAGAATGCAAATAAAAGATTGCTCAATTTCCCACTGTGGGTGATATTATGATCACCATCAATAGCAGGTTGCAAAAGTTGATTTAGATGTTTTTTTTACAGGCCAAATTTTACTTTGTGTTGCAAATTTATTTTGTGTTGTACTGGCTGCACTCTGAGTTGTATCTGCATGTCCACAGGCACTGAATTTGACTCTTTAAGGGGCAAATACAGTTCTCAATTTTAACAAGTTTGTATATTCATTTTCATGATGCTGTACTACACATAGTGGGTACATTTAAAAACAATTATACAGCATTGATTACATAAGCATTTATGTCTCCCCAGTGTTCTATCAGAGGTAGTGAGCTGTCAACATGCAATGGAATCTTGTAACTTTTCAACATTATCTGATAAAAAAATTGAACCAGAACACTAGAACATTTTATGGATTTTTATTATTTGGAGATGCCCATAGTTGCTTTGCATTGAAAAAACTATATGCTATATTCCAACTATGTTCTCTAGAGATCTGGAACAGGAATTTCTAAGGCCAGCTTTTAGTTATATATCTCTGCTGGTGCTTTTGTTCTGAATTACCCATTCACTCATTACTTTCTGTAGAGTTTTACATTACATGCAACAGTTACAAATGCTTTAATTTTATATTTTATTATTCAGTAAAGCCCACCAGCTGGCCAGATCCCTCCTGTGTAAACATTCTGATGCTTTTGTTTAGAAGATATATCAGCATGTGCAAGGCAATAGCCAATGAAATCTCCATTATCTCTGTTTGACAAGGAATTCTTTGAAAGGCTGTATATTTTTAGTGAATACAAAAAATCAAAGACAAAAGAACATCTTGGGCCTTTATACATAACAAAAAGGGCATATTTATTGACACATTAATACTAAATGTCAGATTGCTGTGTTGACAGTTGGCAGTCTCAAGAGTTCCATCACCTACAGAGAGCATTAAATATAGAATAAACAGTTCAGTATAAACTGAAGGGTCATTTTTCTATCAGAGTAGTGGGTGGGTCTATTAAGTTAATTTATTAAGAGTGAAACTCAAGTTGCAGAACTTCAGATGAAATTCCAGTCCATAACTCATAACTTTATAGCTTTATATTCTGGTTTATTCCCTCCTCCCCAGACCTTAAACATATTTCTTCCTTTAAAAAAAAAAAGCCACTTTTTTTTTTTTTTTTTTTTTTTCTCTTTTAAGCATTCTTCTAGGATTTCTATGTTTTGCTTCCCTTATTTTTAACAGCTCTTCTCCATCTATTCTCTTCCCTTCCTGTACTGTACAACTGGCACACATTCATTTCCCATTTTTGCCCTGACACTCAGCATTTGCTCTTCCCATTTCTCATTCTGTCTTTCACTAGAGCTCCCCTTTCTTGCACATCAAGATCTATATATATATACTTGTTGGAGATTCAGGCTATATACAGGCCCTATTAAATATTTTGTTCATTATTCTTCCCCATTGTCCAGTGCTACATATTTTACTGAGTTTCTTTTTACTTCAAGTGACCTGAGCTATAATCTCCTCAGTTGTGCATGAGCATTTCATCTCACAACAGAACTCACTGTTGGAAAATGTTTCCTCTGTGCCATTCCTGTTTTTATTCTTTGATTTCAAAAGATGCTAGAGTCAGCATGGGTTGCTAACATCCAGATTTATGAACAATAGAGACAGTATTTCATTAACTTTTATGTCATTTGGAAGAATGTCTCTACCTAAATAGCCAGTGCAGCAGTATGCCTTATTGTAACATTTTCCATTTTTTGCCATCCTCCACCACATACTATTATCACTTGCTATATCTCCTCTTCAACTTCCAATCTGATTCAACTGGGCAAGGACCTGCTGTGTTTGGATAGTGTGTAGCAATTCAGCTCCTATAGTTTCGGGCAGTAGGTCCTATTACATAAAACAAAGAATAATAATCCCATTACCCTGATTTATAGTGCCCTGTTTTAAAGTAACCTATTCCTATCCCTCCTTGATGTTTACAGCATCTAATATGGGTGCATAGACATCTGTTCAAACTAGAAAAACTATTTTTAATACTTTTGTTTTTAGTGTCTCCTAGTGATGCCCCTTGTAAGGCAGTATCCTAAGCTCTCATTTTGTCAGGCTGTTTTTATGATACAATTGTCATGAAAGCAGCTCTGAGAGCATTTATTATGTATGTAAAAGGAAGATCATAACATAATTGTATGATTAGGGAAATGTAATGGCCGTGTATTTATTTTCAAAAAGGTATGTGATCTCTTTTGGCTCCACTAGGGTATCAGATCTAGTTCTTTATGCATACAGAAAGACTGATCATGCCTGAACCTAAATTATATAAATAAGCCTAATTTCCTGATAAACAAAGGAAAAAAGCATTAGCTCAGAAATTTTTGGGCTCTCAAACTGTTTGGATTGGATGGTTTTCTGGACGTTCCTAACCTGACCACAGAGAGCTATTGATTTTGCATATGGATAGTAATGAGGCCTTAAATAATTTTAAAATACAAGTTATTCATAATTAGAAGTAATCATACTTTCTGGTTATTGAATGTCTATAATTAGAATAGGATATGATAGTCTTAAATGTGAACAATAGATTTATAAGGTAAATACTACGCCTGTGCAGGTGTTGCCAAGTATGGAGGATAAGGGGGCAAGGCCCTGTATTGTGAGTAGTTTTAATGTGACGCACAATCTGGCCAGATATAAACAGTGAATTAGAATCTTCAGTAATGTGACTTCTTCCATTAGTACATGTATTCGCTCCATCAATTTCAGCCTGCAAAGTTTTCCAGTGCCTTGTGAAAATTTACTAGGGCAAAAATGGATATAACTTATCAGAACAATAGCAATTAGCAGTCTGTTTTATACTCTATACCAAAGACTCCAGGAAAATCTATCCTGTAGTTGACCCTGTGATGTCAGCAGCCACTCCATGTGTTCAGGGGTACTCAGTGCTAACACTTATTTGATCACAGGCCAGGCCTGCTGATTGCTGAATGTCAAGGAAAACAAGAAAAACTGAGCAGATAGTACAAAATTGTGCAGAGGAGGGTTTGTTGCTGAGAGAGTTCAAAAAGAATATTTTGGATGTGAGTCAAAAAAAAGTTGAGATTGTTTGGAAAAGAGTGCAAGCAAAAGGATATGCCTGTGAAAAGGCTGAGAAGAAAGTTTAAGGAAAATGCAACTTGTCTTAGATATTTGAGAACCTTGAATTAACATGCTGAGGCTAGATATTGTTGCAAAGTATATGAGTGATTTCACAACCAAATCCTATCAGGCTATCATGTTTGTACGCGGTATAGCTAACACATTCTAAGTGCTTGTTTAGATACAGCAAGTCTTGAATAAAGCCTGTGCTGGGTCCTACAAGTTCCTAAAAGAGCTGCATTGGACCAGTCAGACAGGAGCACCTGGATACAAGTAATATTCAAGAGATCCTATGCTCTAATGTCCTGATTACATATATGTAAATAATCAGTTACATTAATTATAAAGTTATTTTTTAAGAAGTTGCAGGGCAACAGGATCACCTGATAAAAGACACGATTTTGAAAAAAAAAAAAGCTTTCATTAGTCCTCTTAGAGCATTTCAGAGTGGTTATGAACCCCTTTTGACACAAACTACTAAATTCCTGTTTTTCATAAAGGTGTGTCTGCACACTTTTTTGCAATACACAGAAGACAAGTAAAATAACCACACTGAACTGGACCTCCCGGGAAGCAAATTTTAAAACTTGTTTGAAGCTCCGTACTATCACCACTAGATTGTGTTGGTACCCAGAAATAAAAGTATTATAACTTGCTGGGCTTTAAATACCATGCTACATCCCTGATGGGTGATGGCAACAATAGACCTTTATGGTTAACTGACTGAAGACAAAGTGCTCACTCAGAATGACTCTAGAAAGTGGTAATTAGGATAAGTGTTTTTCAGTTGTGCGCTTTGGGAAAATATTTTCAGCACGTCTTAGTTTTGTTACGCAATGGTGCATAAAAGTCTATCAAATGTGTCTCAAGGCAACAAAAGAAAGTTCATTTGAAGAGACTGTGTCAATCTTGAGATCAACTTCAGATCAACGCCAAAGTTGGTCAAGTCATAAAAAGATGAACCAATCATTTAAAAAAAGTAATTTAAAAATATTATAAGTATGCCTCTAAAATTGTACTCACTTTTAAATGCCAGCTGCTGTAACTCATTATCCTTTTCAGAGCTGCAAGCCTTGGGGCTTATTCTTTCGCCGGTCAAGTAACAGTGTACTGTGCCCTTGTGAAGAAGATGAAATCAGAGGTTTTCATCCTTTCCTCATTCAAGTATTTCTTCACCAACAAGCCCAGCATGACAGTGCTGTTACTAACAGTTGCCAAGGGGATAGGCCTGAGAATTAGCTTGGCTTGTGCTGGCCATGATCTGTGGAGATCATGTACTGTTCTCCAGAAGAAACCTGCCACTGTAGTTGACCCTGGAAGAGTTGCCTGTTTCAGAGAAGTGAAATTCCCTGAAAATCTCACAGATCAGGTGTACTTGCAAAATAGGCAGTAGGTAAATTGAAGTTGACCAAAGCTTTACTTTTGATGAATTGTAACACAAATAATCTGAGTAATAATCAGTGAAGAGAATGTCATGCACCACAAATTTTAATGTGACTTCCAAACTTCCCTACAATCAGTATTGCAATAAATACCCTATCAAATCTGAGCAGGACAACTTTTAAATGTATTATATTTGTATATGAAAATATATATTAATTCAGGATTTTAACTATTTTTCAAAAAAATAAAGTAAAACTTGAGAATGGTTAGTAGACAAGAGCTCAAATATACAGCAGGAAAGAAATATTATCAACATTATGTATTCCTCTTTTCAAGATACTCACTTTATCCCTAGCTATATTTACTTACAAATGATATGTTCACTAGACCACATTTTTTCTTTTTTTTTATGTCTAACACTCAAAATTCTCTGTCCTTCAAGTACAATGAATGGTACTACATCTCCCTTCAGAGTCCAGAAACATTAGATTGCTTATATCAGAAACTCTGCTTATATCTGGAGTAGGTAGTACTAAAATATGACTTAATACAGCCTCATTGCACCAGTTAAGGATGGTCTGATTTGGTCTTCAGGAAAGAAAGCAAAAATAATAGAAGCATTCTGATTAACAGAAGCTTATATTAATTTCATGAAATTAATTTTCATGAAATGTCCAGAGTGTTGTGAAAACTTTGCAGTGAGATGCATGCTCCATGGCCTTATTGTTAACATTCAGTTGAATTCTATGTGTATTTTAATATTTGTTTGTTCTGAAAACAGCAATCTGCCTCAAGCAGATTAGTAAGAGACAAGCTGGAATATTCAATTCTATAAGGGATTCTGAACAAGTAGCTGAAAGCAACTATTTAAAAATCAGCAATTCTGTTTCAGATTGAGATAAAATGAGAGCCTCCAAGGTATTTATTTTACCAGGTTTTATAACTATTTGAACTGCAAAAACAGGGGATTTTTTTTTTTTTTTTTTTTTTTTTTGAATGGCTTTGTTGCAGAAATACCTTCTAATAATGAAAAAATAATAAAAGTGAGTCTCATTTATACACAGGCCGATTTGCATCATCATTGCTGCACACAGAATAGGAACGTCAGTAACAGTGCCATTTTTGTTTGACAAAAAGTTGCAGAAGTAATTAGAAAAAAGCACACGAGTTTTCATTAGAAGTTACCATCTTGACTTATATATTCGTATCATGTTTGATAATGCATCTTAAAACTCACCATTTTCTGCATGTGTGGAGTGTCTCTGAATGTGACACAGGTCACCTGTTGTTTTTAAGTTCATTTGCAGCTCTTTCAGTGTAACAGCACAGCTGGCTCACCTCAGCCACTGCCTCTCCTTCTGCTGATTTCTAGTGTTCAAAAGTTCTTTTTCCCATTTCCCACCTTCAGCTTTCTCTTACAACAATCATGCTAACCATTTCTCTCTCAAGAGTGGGTCAGAGGCTCTCTTTTTTAACACCAATGCTTTCTGTGGGACTACATGTGTGTGACTGAGGGGAATATGACCTTTTGTCATTAAGATAAAAAGAAAAAGGATCTCAGAGAGCAAATATTTTTGAGGATTTTTCTGTAACACATATATGTATGACTGTCTCTTTTGTGGGTCTGCTGTCATGCAGATTTGGAAATAATTTTCCGTAAAAAGCTTTCATTGGTCTTGTATCTGGTTTTGTTTCACGTAACACAGAGAGTACACTGGAGTTCTCATATAGTTCAGCTTACGTGGCACCAGTATCTACCAGTCCACACTGTTCCTACATACATGTGAAATAAGCAGCAATACCTCCAGCAAGATGCAGGAAGAACTAATGTGAAGCTATAGAGTGATTAATTTAACACTAAAGAAATCACGGTACATTTTAATGGGAAAATAATGAGAATTCATCATTTACCCCAGGGCTGTAATTTCATCATTGTCGAAGCAATATTCAAGGATATTTAAAGCAATAGTAATCAGAACACAGTGTCTTAAATTGAATTGGTAAAGACATTCAGAAGTAAACTGGTTTTGTAGGAGCAAATGACACATCTTCTCAGAATTCTTCAGCATCAGCTGATTATTATAATTGTACACCTTATGACTTAATCTTGCCTGGCAGGCACAAACACGTGAGATCTAATTTCAGAGACAGAAGAGTCAGAAGAGTGCAAACATTTATTTTAATATCTGCAATGCAGTTTTTTTTTTTTTTTTTTTAATGCTGTTCACATCTCTCTTCTGATCCTTCATATAGATTGGTCTTTGTTTGCAGCATGGTTTCTACTGAAAACTTTCAGGTGATACATGAGCAGGTTTTTTTTTTTTTTTTTTTCAGATCATCATATTTAAGATTATGTTTACACTAAGGGAATAAGAAGGAAATTCTGAGTGATGCATATTTGTGATTTTATATAGCTACTGTTCTCCTAGGGAATAGAATGTTTGACTCACATAGTGTACTGAAGATGCAATAGATCTGGGATGCAATATGAAGGATCACCCAACTAATGTGTTCAGATTGCACTTCTCCCCACATTTTCTTTGTTTTTTATTAGCTGGCATCCACAAGTTTCTTACACAAACTTCCAGTTATTACTCATTTGTTGACTGCTGCTCCCTCTTGTTTTTATTCCATCACTGTTTTCATATCTCATGGAGGAAGACTACTGTATATAAGAATTATATTTTTCATATGAAAATTGTATTAAATTTATTCAGAATGATTGATACGCAGTTTGATGATGGAGTGGACTTGAAGCATGTATCTTTGAAAGTTTTGTTGCTTAAAGAAACAAAAAAGTTGTTTTGCTTTCTTACTGGGTATCAGAAGAAGATTATCATTATCAGTGCAAGTTGATTTAGCTAAACTTATAATAAGAATAAAATTATGGTTCTATTACAGAAGTATCAGTAAGAAAATGGAAACAAAATAACTAAATTAAAATATAAAATCCAAAGATTTGGACAGGCAGCAAAATAATAGCATAGGTTTAGTTGGCCAGTGTTTGGAAGTATGTATGTTTTTCCATTCATTAAACTAATTTTCTTTGAATTTCAGCCTTTGAGGAAATGTTTTTATTGCTTTTAGCTTCTGTTAGTGATTCCTTTGGTGAAACTATGAAATAAATTGAGTAACTGCTATCTAGAGGCGATTTTGATGCAAAGTTTTTATTTGGAAGCTGGAAATTAATATTTCAGCTCAGATTCCTGTGATGACTCCATTGATAACTTGGATATATAAAATAAATTACATTTGTGATGCTTAGAATACCAGCAGATTTCCCATTACTAAATGCTCTGAAAACCCCATCACCTGTCACCAGATAGGATGGGGGCCAATTCAGTTCAGAAATGGAGCCTTTGTCTTCATGATTTCAAACATTTAGGGAATAACCCTCCTTAGAAGAGTTACAGACCCATAAGAGAAAGGAATTGCAAAAGAACATTTTTTCCATTTGTTTACTTGGGATGGTATATCATTTACTATACAATATTTTCAAAGCTGATTTAAATTGAACTGATAAAAAGAATACCTATTATTAAAACAGCATTGTGATATATTGGTATATACTGCCTTAAGGGATTAACTGACTTTTATACCTTCCCCATGAATTAGAGTTTTACCTCATGTCATATGGTAAGAGTGTTTTCTGGTTTGATAGTGGGATAGTGGGAGAGCGTCTCAAGCATTGTTTATGTGTGCCCAGGTCAACATCCATTTGTGCTAAGAACAATAAATGTTGTACCTGATTCTGTTTTATTATTATTATTATTATTATTATTTATTTATTTATTTATTTATTTATTTATTTATTTATTTTTAATGGGAATAAGCCTTGTGAAGTTGTAGGGGGCAAAATGGCACAAATGCGGAAAGGCAGTTTTTCTATAAAAAATGGTTAGATTTGGCAGAAGAGGAAAGGCTTGGACTTCAAAAGCACACGTTCCTTAACTCCTGTGACTGCTTAGATTCATCAAGAGTAGTTTCCAATTGACAGCATAAACTGCTACAGCATAAACTGTATTTGGTCCATGGGTGAAATACAGATTGCCCACTAATACAAAACTGTCAGAGTTATTGCCGCACAGTGCCAACAGGACTGAGAGGGTACTGGAAATGGGAAGAGATGGACACTGTTTCCTGCTAGTATCTTGTTTAGTTTGTTTCAAAACTGGTGATCAGAAATTGCACGATGAAGTTTTGTGAAGTCTTTTGTGTTGATTGTGACTAAAACAGATTGGACTTTCCAGGGTAGACAGCAGATTCTTGAAGAATGAATGGGTTGTCTGTGCGTATTAACAGAGGTCGAACTGTACTTTAAGTCCCGTTTTGATGTACTCCTTCAGTAACAGAAGTTGTTGCTTCCACATCTGCCTATGTCAAACCAGGTGGTCCTACACTTAATATTTGGGTGACAGTAGTCCTGCATCCCAGCTGTGATAATAAATAAGGTTCATTAGATCTAGCATGTGTAAACTCTATTATTTTGGAATCTTCAGACCAACATCTGGATAAAATTATTCAAAGCCATCTTTCTCCAAATTAAATATTTTTATCTAGACAATGTATGTGCCATGAATGCAGATAAACTAATATTAGTCAGGTACACTGATTAACAGCAACAGTAGGAAAATGAAGCTATCTCCCTTCATCAGTATGTTTGACGTGTGTGCATGGGTCAAACTCATAATAAGTTACCAAATTATGTGTATTTCTTGTACCACATTCCTGTGCCGATATTCTAATCAGACTGAGATTCCTTTGTGGTACTTAATAAAAGAGATAATAATAAAAAAAGGGACTCAGTCAGATCTCTCAACTGTATCCGTGCTATTTAGGTGCTTTGAGGCATCCCATCTGGATTCCAGCTGGTGCCATAGGAGGGCAGCTCCTCCAGCTCTTCCATTTGTCTTTTGTCAGACCATGCCAGGCAATGTTTTGGATGCTCTAGGGCATCCAAAATGCCTCTGGTTGCTGTTAAGGCATTTGGGTTATTCCAGTTTCTTCTGCAGGCAGCACTCGTTAGCGAGACTCTCTAGAAATGGATTAAAACTGAAGATTTTTTTGATAGTTGAACTTCCTACTGTGATTGGAAAGCATAATCCCAACTACAGTATGCATTGCTTTACAGGCATATCTGGGCAATAACCTAAAGCAGTCCTACATATTTTGATACAGGGTATAAAACTGACTTGGCCCAGTTTAAATAAACTGAAAACATTTTAAGGATCAAATCTGAGAAACACTTTACACTGAAGTTCCATTTATAGTCTTTTTATATCTGTTACATGGTTGCCAGATGGACTCCTGTTCTTTTATAACTTATGGTATAGTACATTGCACTCTTGCACTTTATTATTATATTGAATTCTCAGTAAGTGATGCTGTTGCAAGAACTATAAATAACAAGTAATACAAGCAAATATTGTTCAAATATGGCTGTTTCATGCCATTTTTAGATTGTTCGAAGTCTGAATTCTTTTTGTAACATCACAGTTCTGTTAGGATATGAAAGGGCTTCACCATTATGTCTTAAAATGTAAATAGACTCCTAGTTCCGATGCAGTATTTCTTCCAAGGAGTTTTAAGAAAAAGTAATTCTGATAATTTTGACAGACCATCTTTTAGTATGTCCTCAATATCTCCATTTTCTTTTTTGCTAACTTCAAAATGAGGTGTATAAAACTTTATTTCTGATTGATTTTTAATTGTTGGATCCATCTGGTATGATGGAAATAGCGTGTTACCATTTCACAGATTGGTCTTGATGCTGTAGATTTTTAGTGATCAAATCTTACCTAAATTGGTAATACATCCACCTCCTTGCCCACATGACCAAAATCTGGTAAATTTTTTCTTCACTGTTGGTGTATGGAAATTGACTCACTTTGTGTTGTACTTTGAGTTTATAATGAAGTGAATGAGTTGCAGTTTACTATGGATTTCATTACATTTTTTTTTTTCTCATAATAGAAAAATCCTTTTTTTTTGGTACTGATAGTCTGCTTTTGGTTTTGCTCTTTTGTTGAGCTAGCACTTAAAGCTATCTCATTGACAGAGTCTCGGTCTTCAGAATCTATTGTTGCTGTGGAATGGAATGTCTACCTTTTATGTCTTTATTGTCTTATATTGAAATTAATGGTAATGCCAAACATGATAGCTTGGATATTAAATACCACTATTTAATATCAGTCTATATGATTAGCCATTTGTTCAAGCCTATGTTTTACCATGCAAGCTCTACTGTAATGATGGTAATTATTTTTGTTAGCATATAATAGCAATTCAAGATGTTCTGTAGTGGTTTGTGATAGAAGCTCTCCATGTGCTGGGGAAATCTATGAAATTTGTGCTGAGTGGTAAATGGTATTTGATGCTCCTTTTATTATATTTAGGGTAAAAATCTGGCCAACACATGAAATGCAGCTTGCTCATATGTACTTTAGCTAAAGAAAAAAATGCTTAAAATGATACTGCAGATGACTTTACTTATATCCATACTTTTGCTCACCTCAACGAGTGTTACACTAAGTCACACTCATGTAAGACACATTTTTTGGTATCTCATTTTCAACTGTTGTTACTGTAAAGTTTTTTCTTGGTCCCATATCATTCCCCCACTGCACTCAACTTTCACAAATTTTAAACTTTCTGTAGGCCTTCCCAGTCCTCACTTTGTGATGTGACATGTTTAGTATTTAGTTCTGGGAATGTCATTTCTTTGTTGAAGTGTCTTGTGGTGCTAGTTGATTTAGTCTTTGAAAAGTGTCACTTTTTTTTTTTTTCTCTGTTAAAGTTTTTTCTGTTTATCCTTGACAACTTTTCCAGATAATGTAAACTGGCTAGCTGGGACCTTTTGAGCTGATAAAGTGATTTACTATTGCTTCTTTCGGCACCACTTCAACATCTTTGGCAGTATTATCCACATACTTCCTCTTGCCTTTTTACCTCTATTTTTACTGCCCCCGTCCTTTGTTTTATAAATGTTTTTTTTCTGCTTTTTATCCAGGAAAAAAGCCATCTCAAAAAGTGTTTTTGAAGTGCTGATGCTTGCTTTGGCATGATTCCTTTCTTTAACACAGTTCCACACAGACTGTCTTAGCAGATCTGTAGGTTTATTTGTCTGGTAGCCAGCTACCCTTATATCGTGCATATGATATCGCCATGCAAAAAATACAATGACATATTCATGATGTCTTCTCATGATAGGACTCAGGTCATATAATCTCTGAAATCTGCTTTATAGTTTAATTTGAAATTGCTGCTCTAATGCTTTGTATTTCAACTTTTTAACAGTACTTTTTCTCAATCATTGCCAGGAGGGTCATTTTTATAAAATAGATATTAATTCTCTCTCCACCTAGGTAATGGACACAGTTTTCATATCAGTTTCTCTGAATGTCTGAAGCAGTAGAGCTACTTACTGCTGCACTACACGAGGCTGGTTCCTTCAGATTTCCCATGGGGTTTTCTAACATACTTAGTAAGAATCCTTTGGTGGAATGGCTTTTCACTAGTTATGAAGCTAAAAGCAAGTGCAATTCAACCCGGCTTTCCACACACTGAGAATGGCAAAGTTGTCTGTAAGCACTCTTAACTCCATTGTTCATATCCAACCCTGTATTAAAAGGTTAGATTATAAAATGCACAGGATTTTGCAATTATAATAATTCATTGACTTTCTTGATCAAAGTTATTTCATTGAGAGAAAATAGCCACACTCTTTGTTGTGTTCCCACAAAAAGCCGTGTAAGATATCTTTTATAAATGCTAGCAGTACTTTTGTGCTCATGGTTGTTGGTCTTGTTTGTTTAATTGAAATTAAGAGCCATGCAGTTTCAGAGTTTAATCTACCAGCCAAGGGAGAAAAAAGCCATTTTATTAAGTTTTAGGCAAATTGTTTGTCTAGTACAAAATACAAAAAGGCATGGAAGAAGAATTGGGAATCTGGCACTTACCCTTGCAGTAGCAAACGTTCTGTTGGATCCAGGGCTTGCAGTGAAATGGCCCACAGTTCTCTTTAGTGCCAAAACCTGGCAAGTGGCTATAGCCCACCAGTTTGAGTTAGTGTGTTTTGATTTACAGCTTATTGTAGAAACAGTTTTAGAAATAGAAGAGTGAGAATTCAAAGATGTGGAGAGACTTTAACATGGAACACTTCTTTTCATGTTTTCTGAAAAGGCTGTGTGAATTGGCTAATAGCTACATGCTGACTTGCAAAGAAGATTAAAACCCACTTTTGTATTGAGGTGTACTGAGGTAGATTCTGCTTGTCAGTCATTCTGTAGTATATACTCAGAGTAAAACATCGTTAGACAGAATTGTTTTATGTATGACACTTTCATTGTATAGCACTAAAGATTAGAATGAGCAACTTATATATCCTCATCATAAAAATAACTATCCTACCTGTCCAGGTCTTCTGAAATATAAAAAGTGAACATTTAAAGAGGCTCATTAAGTTGTGATATGTACTGACAAATATGCTTTTATGCCAAGGAGTGACAGCTCATGTCTTTTGCTATTCATATAGCTGTACCTAAGCTCTTCATGTTTTGGAAATATAATATCAATGCAATATTAAAGTTTTGGTGTCTTTGTGGACTCAAGAAGAAGAGATGAGATTTATGGAAGGTAAATATGTCTGTCTTCAGAATAAAATTATAAAAAGGTCATTATACACAGGTCATACCAATTTAAAACTCTCAGAAAAGTAAAAGGACAAATAATCAACTAATTTATTTGTAGTTACCTAACTGGTAATTCAGTGACTTTCTTAAGAAAGAACAAATATAGAGTTTTTAAGATAAATGTTATTAAAGCAACCTAATTTTTTCTCTGGCAGGATTCCTTGAATAGATTAGAAGCAGTAAGTGTCACGTGCACTTTAACAGAGCTTTTGATGCTGTCTCAGATTACATTCTCTTAAGCAAATGAGTACAAGATGATGTAGATTAAATTACTGCCACATGAATACGTAATCTTCTGGGAAGTCATACTCAACATAAGTATCAAAGGTTCCCAAGAAAATGGAAAAATATGCCAAGTGGTGTTCACAGGAGGTTTATCCTTTGTCCATTATTGTTCATAGTTTTATTAATAACATGAATGATAGAATAGAGTATTTCATTACAGTTCCTATGGAGAAATGAATCTCAGATTTAATAATTCTTATTAGAATTAGCTGATAACACTAGCATTATAAAGTATCTTGGACAAAGTTTTGAAGTATTTAAAATACAATTCAGCAACAATACATAAACCCCACTGTATTTAGGTGGGAATTATCAGAGGCCATGCTCTTATGAGATGAAATATTTAGTGGCAATCTCTATCTAAGATACATAATCATGGAGCAGGTCTCAGAGAAAGCCTGACTGAAGTATTTAAGAACAGATTTGAAAAACACAGATTAATGACGGTTTATATATATGATTCTACCTACCTGCCTACCAGTTATGGGGTATATTAGATAACCTCCCAAGTTCCCAATGTACCATGGATTCCATTACCAAATGAAACTTGCATAAGGGGCAGGAGTCAAAGCTGTAAGGGTCTGAATCTGATCTAATGTCCTTTAGCTTTCTTGGGTGGATGTCTGGTTTACACGAGTATAACTGCGCTACCAGTTAAACTCTATGTTTAACTGGTAGTTTACGACCTTCAGAAAATCTCTGCATCTATCTAAATTGCTCTGAACACAAGTAGTAAAATCCCCACTAAAGTTACTGTGTCTTCTGATTAACACTTTTGCAAATCTCACCCTGTATTTATCAGATTAATTTCTATTTAATTGATGGTTCCACATTGCTGAATATATCAACACGCCATAGGTTCCACATCCATGACTGGGTGGTGGTACCAGCAGTAGAAGGAAGACTTGCATTTTTTACTTTATGATACTGCTAGGTACTCTTTTTGTTCTGAATGGTATTGACAAAAAAAAAAAAAAAAAAAAAAAATCTCTCCATCATTTTCTTTGTTTAATGGCACATCCAGGTCATTCTCTTTTGCCTGTTATTTATTTATTTTTTTCTTTCTCTTATCCACTGCTTTTCCTTGTGGTTTCTTCTTCCTCTTATACTTAGTTCTGCTAGTTTTCTTCCTTTAGCTGGGCTGCTTCTACTTCCTTCTCACTTCAAAGCTGCGTGTTTCTTGATGTGTGTTAAAAAGATCGTCTGATGGCAATACACTCAAAATGTTCCTAGACTTACAGTGAACAGAAAATAATTACAAAGTTTAGGTTCTCAGATTGCCATAGAGCCAGCACTCTTGTACAAATGTTCTGTTAACTGCATTAGCTGCTCATACAAACAGCAAAGCAGAGGAGGAGAGGCTGGGACAGGACTACAGTGCATCCAGAATTTAAAGGTGACTCTGGCATCTTTCTTAAATTGGTTGATTTGCCATTAATGTATCTTTCATAACCATATGCAGAGAACGAATTGCTGATTCATGGTGTATTACCAATCAATCACATTTCACTCTTGCAGTCCACTCCTGAAATTGGACATGTGATTCACATTGCCATGTGTTTTGAAATAGCCATACTGGATTCATATGCATCCAAGCGAAAAACTTCAATGCAGCCTTTCTTATTAAGAATTTATAAGACAAACACTTTCTATATTTGGAATCTAACCTCCCCTTTTTCCTTCTTGAAGAGGTCAGACTCAGACTTTAGAGCATGTGTACAGTGAATATTCTAATATTTACAGGAGTACTTAAGGATGCTTGCATTAAAATACAAGCAATATTAATTCAGTACATATTAAGAGTTAGATTATGTCAAAAGTCATATCCTGAGATAGGGAAGGGGAAGAATTGCACTGAGATACATAAGAATCCTCTATTCCCCCTCTAACACTAGTCAAGTGGTAACTTGATGGGCAGCAGCTGCAGATTAATACCACCTTTTCACAGGTTCCTTAGCACTCGGTATCATATTAAGTGGTACGCAACACCTGCCCTCATTCCCTTTCTATCGTGTCCCACTTGTTTCAATGGAGAATATATGGATATATCCTGATACTTCTTTGTACAAATTGTCCATGGAAGTTCTTTCTGACTTATGTCTTGCTGAAACACTCAGTCCAATGGGACTTGGGTTGCTGTCCACAAATAGAAGAGGAAGGTCAGTAAGAAGCTGAAAAATTGTAAGCAAAAATAAATCAAGAATATTTTTAATACAAAGATCAAGTTTTTTTTGCAGTAGTTGATATTTGTTTTCAGGGGAAATGTTATTTTTAAAGTGAAATAGAGTAGAGAGTTTGTTGTTTGAAAAGATGAGAGAATTTTATTATGAAAGAGTGATTGAGTGAGAAATTGGGATGAAAAATGACATATGAAGACATTTTTTTTAAAACATAATCATATATATTCACTTTATACAGAAGTCATCCTACTTAAGCATATGAGAAAATTTAGGGAATAAGACCAGCATATTCTAGTCCCCATTAGGAGGAATGGTCATGCTGCCTGAGCACAATTTGTTCTAATGTTTCATTTACTAGTGAAATATTTACTTAAATGTTTCATTTAAGTGGGAAGAAGCAGAAGTAAGTACACATATACTAAGACCCACAGCCTCTGTGTAGGAGTGGAGTGCAGTAGAGTGGAGTATACAACCATGAGCTCAAGCCTATACCACATGATGTGGAATTGCAGGCTATACCAGTTAGCACTAATGAGAGGCAAAAGCTCCTATTGGCCTCTCCCAATGAACTGGTGTACGAATGAGCCTGAGGAGAGGTTCTATCTCCTTGTCCAACAAAAGTACTACATTTCTTACTCTTACAGTAATATTATTACCTTTTTCTGGGAGAAACTTTGAGGGGGGAAAAAATGATTCTGATTCAAGCTTCAGAAGAACTTAAATGTTAGCTTATGTCTCATGGTAGTTTTAAAGCAAATGTTCTGCTTTACATTTTAAAATAGTAGATTGCTGGTTATGTTGTAGAGTCTAGCTGTGAACTTTGGCTTTGTTTTGGCCTAGAGTCATGGCATCGAGCTTGCTTCAGTATTGAATATGTAAAACATTCAGCTATATAAATCTCTAGTCTCCAAGGAACCATCTTTCTGTATCTGACATTAATTAGGTACACCTGCTCAGTGTTTAACTATTACACAGATCTCTGTATTATTACATTTATCAGAGCTATCTGAATCTAGCAATATACCATAACTAAGACAATAAAAAAGGAACAGCTTGTTCATTAGGAATGCAGGAGTTTCAGTGTTTTGGCTTTCATTCTTTACAACATCTGTTGTACAGCACTAGGTTTGATCGATGTCTAAATATCTGCATACGCATTTATGAAAACAATAATGCAAATTAAGTTTCCTTTCCAGCATTGTCACTGGGAAAGTGTAAGATGCATAATTTCACATGTAGCATGAACACTGCTAAAAAGGGAAGCTGTGTCAACTTTCTGCAGTTTGCTTAGATTACAGGTAATTTATTATCTTTATTTAATCAAGTAGAACATAAAGCTGTTTGGCTGATTTTGTGTCCATGTGAGAAAGAAATTACAGAGGTCAAAGACTAAATTTAAGAACATAGAATGAAAAAAGGAATACAAGACTTACAGAGCCAGCTGGTATCTATAACTTCACCTGCTTTCTGTTAGGGTGAATTTCTATCATGATGCCTGGCTTCGTACTTCGTGGGCAGAGAGATTCTTACATGAAGTAGAGTGATTCTGGTCTAGACCTTGTGAAATTGAAGACTAGTTAAAAGTTCAAAATTTGGGAAGCTGAGTACTGGATTGGGGCTTCTCAATAGTGCAGGCAAAGGTCAGTTTTGTGGTGATGTGGTTCTGACAAGAGAGGTGAAAAGCAGTTGGATGAAACTGAGTTGGATGGGATTGATGAATTTGGAGCAGATAAAGAGGGTGTGAATAGGAAGAGTGCCAAAGAGAAAAGGGGTGAGTGTGCGTATGTGTGTGTCGAGGGTGAATCTGGACTGGTAAAGAAGTCAGAGTGGGCAAAGATGCTGCCACAGAGGGCTGTGGAGGCTGTGTTTGCATGAATAAATAAATAATTGTAAGTGGTTTTGATCAAGCTGGAAGAAGAAAAGCTTTTAGGTGTTGAGGAGCCCAGAATGATGAATGGCAAGTGCCTATTAGTCTTGAGAGATTGTTGTTGTGTTGAATGTACCTCTTATAAGAATGACACCATCAAAGAGTTCATTCAGTCAATTGCTTTACTGAAGAATATTGATGAAGAAGAAACTTTACTGGTTTGTATCCATGACATCTGACTTAAGTGTGGTAACATCCTCATATGTTCTTGAGTTGTTGAAGGATGAGATCACAAGTTAGAAACCAATTTGTCCTTTAATACAGAGCAATGCAAGTGAAGAGTAATTCAGTTTCTTTGGAATTACTGTAGAATTTAGGTAAGCAGGAAGAAATTAGCTCTTAAAAGTTCATACTGATAAAATTTGGGTTACTTTATTACTTAGTGTTTTTTACAAATGATATAATTAACTATTCTTTTTTTTTTTTTTTTCTTCCTGCAAACTTCAGAGCTGCAGTGAGCCCTAAAGTGTTTTTTGTGCCGCTATTAATCTTCAGTTCAGTTGACTACTTAAATGCCAAACATATTATCATCTGACAGTTCCATTATCCTTTTTTCCTTCTCTAAACTAACAGCAGTAGTTAATAGTAGTTAATGAGTTGTTCTTCACTGTTATTTGCACTGATATCACTGGGACAGATTTGTCTAAGAATGTGTAATTTCACTGGAGTTAAACAGGTGTCCATCAAAGACAGATTTATCTTTAAAGAGTAGTATCATTTGTGCATCAACTTAGAGGTTCTTGTACAGTATAGTCTGCATGGATTTTTGACTGTGCAATGGAGACGTCATGCTTTACTGTTTTTTTTTTTTTTTAATTTTTTTTTCTCCCCACAGCTTCATCTTAACAAAAATGACCCATTTGCTTACTTGTTCTTCCAGTTGAATTGGTAGAACCTGAGAAGTGTTATGTACCTGGCTTTAGTTGTTTGTGTGAACAGTTTGCATTTGTTCTGAAGAATCCGAATATAACAAATACATAGACTTCTGTAGCATATACTCAGACTCCTTCAAGATAAACTTCTCAATTTGGATAAAGAGTGTATTGTAATTATAATACTGGGAAAGATTAAAGCATTTTTAGTTTTATTGTTGCTACAGCAAATTTTAATATATTTAGCCTCCCTTTGCACAGTATCTGCCTGCCCTATTATAAGTTGTGATTTTTCTGGTTGTTTTTCATCAGTATATTTATTTGTTAAAAACTTGAACAACAAAACCAAAAAAACCCTAAAGATTATGTTGCTTGAGAGGCACAAAAGACTTTTTATTTAAATTAATACTCTCTTAGTGAGTCCTTAAAGAATTAAGGCATTTCTCTATGGAATTAATAAATAAGTTATGTTTCTGTAGAAAAATAGATAGTGTTAAAAAGGAGAGATAAATATCTGTGTGGGTGTATTTGGTTATCAGTGGGCTCCAATAAAGAAGCACAGAAATGCCAGGCCCCACGAACCATCAGGGAATTGCTATCATGCTATTTTTTACTTTTTTATTTTTTAAGAATAAATTAGGCTGACGCAGGGAAGCAGCATACTCTTTATTTCTGGATCCTTGCCTTTTCACAGTTTTTCAATATTATTTAATGTCGCTTGCAGCTGTTTCTTATGTTCTTGTGCTGCAGTAATGTTTTTCCAAAGATCAATGGTTTCCATTCTCCTTTTGATACGTGCTTGAACTGGTGTGAAACCAGAGGTAGGGAGGTCTTTCTCTCTGACATTCCCTTCTACCAGAGAAGTCTCTTCATCAATGTTTCTAACACTTTTATGCAGTTTGAATGAGTTGAGTTGCACAAAATGAATGGGTAATGAAGAGAACTGACTCAGGTTAGTAGTAATACCAAGTAGCAGTACCTCTTCACATTTTAAATGTTTTTGCCTTTTAAGCTCCCTTTGTGAAAGACAGTCGTCTTCAGGAGGTAATGAAGTAGCTAAGTGTGTAAGCAAATAAGCATAAGGAAGTGTAACTAGAGAACTTGAATTTGCACTCAGTTTACACCCAAGTGCTGATTATTGGCTTATAGCCATGCATAAGGGACTGAGTGTGTCATTTATTTATAAGTACCCTTCTCAGACTGACTCTAATTTTATAGTCTCATTCTTCCTTTCTTGTCTGTATTGACAAAACTCTATGGCATCTGTGGGAGTGGACACAGAGGTACAATATATGGCTTCAGGCTGACTGCCAAGGTGGATCACAATTATGGCTATTTCCAGTTGATGGGTCAGGTTTCCTGCCTCCACAGGTAATAGCCAGAACAAGCTCCCTTCCATGTGGTATATCCAAGATATACAGACACTTAAACTGACAACAGAGCCAGTAATGCTCATTCATTGTACTCCAGAGTAATGTAGTAGCTTCTGCATTTTAAATCTCAGTCTGCAGGCCAAGTATAACTTTTTAATATATAAACTGCTTTGAAACTAAGTAGTTATGTTTACTTCTGTAGAAATTTTACATCACAGTATTTCATATTAGGTTACAGAAAAAAATGGTTTTCTTATGAGAGGAATTTGTGCCATTTGTTTTAAACAGTATTGTTTGTCAACAGTTATTCATGTATATATATTTGCATATAAATATAAAATATCTATACGTGAAATAGAAGCCAATGAAATGTCTGTGATAGAACAGATATCCCAAAGAGCACATGAACCCAATAAAAAAACAGTTTCTAATTAGGCAGTAGAGTACATGGCACAAACCAACACTCTGCTCCAGCAACTATTTGCAGCTTCTGGAACACTTTGGAAGACTGTGTCACAGCCTCCAGTCTTTCCTGGTCTACAGAATGCAAATCAGATAATTAAATATTTGACAAAATTAAGTTACAGCACTCATATAAAAACTGATTGCTTTGGTCAAGTGTCTGTGAGAATAATTTGTCCCAGGCCTGAGACTCTCCACGTCTTGATGGGGGATTATTTTCAGTAACCAGCTGAAATGCAGAGAAAATGTTCAGATATTGAAGGATGCTGATAAACACAGCTGGTAAAATAAAGCTACAAACCTAGTGACAGAAGTAGCATCTACTGGTATGGAATGGTTACTGTCAGCCAAATTGTGAGGGTTATTTGCCAAAATAATGCATAACTGCAAAATATTATTCACGGAGATCATTTTTAATTCAGTTTGTGTCTTAGAACTAGAGGGAGAGCTCCTTTTAACTATGTTTCTCAATAGTCTGGCCAAGCATGTAGTGGTCCTCTATACTGAACAGGTTCTGATGCCATGGGTACACAGTTTGGATCTCATGCCGTGACATTAGCAACTAGTTTACAGATATTACAATTCTACAGGGAATTTCAGTAGGAAATGGGTAGCTATGTTCCTAAGGATCTGCTCAGCTGTAATGTAGCAAGTTCAGTCATTTTGCTTTAAGTAGCTTACTGAAAATATATTGGTATGTTATCCATATTTTTATCATAAATTATAACAGCATGAATTAATATTAATTTGTACTACAGCTCTTTCTGTCGGTTGAACTCAAAGAGAATAAACGTGTATTCCCCAGGTCAGTCTGTGTACCACTAAAGATAGTGTCTTGAATTTCAAACATTACAACCCTGGTGGGGTTAGTTGGATTTCACTTTGATTTCAACTCTCCTCTTTTAAATAGTCATTTTCTGCAGTAATCTATGTGCAGCATGCTCACAACACATTGAAAGTATTATTAATTAAATGTTTGTAGAGGATGAAGCTTAAGAACCAACAAAATATCAGCAGCATGACTTTAATCTCCTTCCAAGCTTTTGTATGGGTGACCTTCAGAAATCCGTTCCTTTTTTTGCTCATATCATGAACCATACATTATTGTATTCCTGAAATATAATAAATATTATACCACTAGAATTGAAACAGAGCTTATGAGCAAAAGCAATTAATTTCAAAGATGTCTTTCAAAAAGTTGTTTATCTTCAGGAATGTATAATAGAGGCAGATAACATGAATATGTTGGAATAATTAACAAAGTAAAATAAATTACATTGTTATGAATAACGTGTCAGTAAAAAGTTTGGCCAGTTGATTTTTTTTTACTTAAATTTATCTTTGCCATCTCAGCTCTGTTTTTTTCCCCAGCATCTGTTAGGTAAGAACATCAACAACAACAGCAGATTCATGAAAACCTATGGGTTATGTGTCACTGACTGCTAAGTGCTTTTGCTGTATTTAGATTTTTCATTTTTTTTTTTTTCCACTCGGAAGACATTAAAAGAAATAATCACTGATGCCATTTTCAACAATGACTGCATTTTCAGGATGAAAAAATGGGCTTAATTAGATATATACGGTTGGTTGTATTGGACTGTAGATGGATTGTGTAAATAGTTTCCTAGTGTTACTGATATTGTACACAAACAAAACAATTAAAATCAAGGTTGTCTCCATACCATTGTGATGCTTTTCTTGGTCAGCAGCATGAAAAGCATTATTTATATTTTCCTTTTTAAAGGTTAAAGTTAAACGATGAAACCAGCATGATATCTTAGCTAGAGGACAGACCAGTTCTAGAGGTACCAGTGAGATTTTTCCAGAGGCTTTTGTTTTGTTTCTGAAATTGAGCACTCATGGTAGAATGTGTTAAAATTACTAGTAATAAAATGGAGCTGTTTGAACAGAAGTTTGATGGCTTTCTCAAGGGAAAGTTGCATGCTCTAGCACACACTTTTACCTTCTGGTGTCAATGCATATTCATACTCTTCCATTTGCATTTTCTGGGATTGAAGCTTGTCCAGAACAGAGTCTGTGCTATTTTTTTCTATATGAGTGTATCACTTATCAAGTCAATTCACTTGATCCTATTCAGAAAACATGAAAAATTCTTTGCAATAGGAAAATGCTGACATCTTGAACAGAGCAATTTAAAACACAAACAAACAAAAAACCACAAAACGGAGTTTTCAAGGTGCGAAAAGAAAGTGTTTCTCTTGTGTGGTCAGAACCTTCAGTTCTCACTCATGAAAATATTTGTTGAAACAAATTGGGATAGTTCATAAGAATAAGGAATACTTCAATAAATAAAGGTCTTCTGACTTTATTCCAGAAATTACAGGAATAGAAGACTGTACTACTGGATCAGAATTTTGGTCATCATTTTTGAAATTTAATGAAGAAGGTAAATTTGATTTGTGAGCTGTGTTCCTGGAACACAACCAGTATGTGCTTTCCCTGTATGTTTCTAAATTCTCAGTCCTGGTCTATTGACATCAACTGAATATCAATAGGACTGTGCTGATTTACTTAAAATGAAGATCTGATCCCTTTATTTTCCCCCTTTTTTGAGTTTCTAGCAAAATTCCTGTACTGGCTAAAATGCTTCTTTGTCCTTGTACCCTCCCTTCTTTTGATTCCTGCCAGAGAGAGGGCTATTTGCTGTGAACCAGAATGTCTATAAATCTGCTAGTTGTGTTGTACCAGGAAGAAACTTCACTATTTTACTCCTGTGAGCACCATAAATGGTGAAGCTAGTATTTTGAAATATGCAATACTGTAAGGAGTAATTATTCAACATTTTTCCCTCAAACGTTTTCTCAAGAGTTGTTGTTTTACATAATGTATAAACAGCAATAAAGCCAAAACCTCAGGAAGTAGGTGGTTTCTGCTTATTTGTATGTGAAATACGATTTAAGTTCAATGTGTTTTAGCTTGAAAGTCGTAATTTCTTATTTCAGTGGAGAGGTGGAGAGCAAGTTAATAATTAAGTAGACTGAAAATAATGGCATGATAAATTTGATATTCTTTGGGAATTTTATTTTCTGTAACTTTTGGGGAAAGGTTATTTTAAGAAGTCAGTGGTAGTTGCATATGCTTATCCAGAAGTAGATTTCTGTTGTAAAATTTAATAACTTAACTTTAGAAATTGTAGTGCTGTAGTTGAGAACTTACACAGGAGAAAGCAAACACTTCCAGTGTGATCCCTATGTTCTCTAAACTTCTTACACATTTCTGTTTTACCTTTTCTGTAATTAAACTTTATGCTCCTTTAACCTTTTTAGAAGTTGCTGTTATAGACTACAGAAAGTGTTGCATTAGAAAATCAATTAGAAAGTCTTCTAGTGCAACTTAGACTAAAAATAGTCTAATAGTATTTCAAAGCAGTTGTGATACTGAAACACTATTTCATTTTTTCACGCTACCCTATTTAATCTAATCTTTATATCTTGCCTTAACAGCAAGACCTCTCTACTCTATAAATTTCTACTCTGTAATTTTTTTTCTTTCGCATCAGATAGGATGTGAAATACATTTTCTGCTATTACTTAGTAAAGATGTAGGTTGGTTTAGATGACCAACAGATAATGAATTCAGAATTTATGGCTCCACCTGTTGGTGAAAATATAAACTTAAAAAACGAACCTAGAAACTTATAGAAGTTTGTGCAGGGTGGCCAAACATAATTAACAATTTGTACTTTTTTTTTTTTTTTAAATTTTATTTTTTATTTTGAGATGGAAAATTTGTTTTAAATTTACAAATTATACATGCTAAAAGAGGATCACAATGCCCTAGTAAATATTCTATATTATGGTAGCATGATAAAATGTATTCCATCATAATCCTCCCATTTTTGATCCAAGTAAAAGAAATTAAAAGTAGAATAAATTCAAACCACATTGAAGTTGTACTTTGAAATTTTTTAAGACTAAGTCTAGAACAGAGACAAAACTAACAAAATCACTACTAATGCTCTTGTCCACTAGGGCCATCATCCTTCTCTTGAGTTCAGTGGTAAAATACTCAAGCTGAGTGAATTGATGTCCACATTTACAAAACAAAACAAAACCAAACAAACAACAAAAAACAAACAAACAAAAAAACCAACCTTTATCCTCCAACAAATTTCTGTTTTACACATAAGGTCACAATACATAAAGCATCCTCAGACCCATACTTGAGCTTGAAATCAAACTTATGTATCATTCAGACAAACTTCTTGGCTCTGTGCATCAACCCATGAGGGGCATGTTAAGGATGGCAGTCTCAGGGAAGCCTGAACAATTCTGCTTGCAGAATGATTGGTGAACTGGGCAAAGTCTGAGAACAAGGCTGGTGCTTGCTCTTTCACCTCAGATACATCAAATTAAATCACATATAACTTGATATATAATGATAATAGCTTATAATAGCTCATAACCTGTTTCTCTTTGCATTGGAAGGGATCTGGGGAGGAACACTCATGCATGCCCACAGAAAACTTGGTGAGGTGCTATTCTGTTAACAAGTAAAGGAATTAAATTGTGCCTAATAACAGAGCTTATACCTATTTGGACTCAAAAACAGAAGGTCAGAAAACTCTTTGAGTCAAGGCTGATGGTTTTTGAAAGTAGAGCTTGCATGAGGCTGTTTTACTTGCATTAGAGGGGTAATTGCCCCTTTCCCATATGTACACATCTGTGTACTCTTGATCTCCTTCCTTGCATTCAAAAGAGCTAGGATCCTCTGAAAGTCTTGTTCTATATTTCTAGAAGTCTGGAAAACTAATGGGGTGAATATCCTGTGCTACACAGCCAAAACAGGGTGTTCAGCTCTATAAATTTAAACTAAAAATCTGTATTGCCCAGAAATACGTATAGTTGAAAAGCTCACTGAACCAATCTAAAATGCTCTGGGACATCCTAAAGATGAAGTAATTTTAAAACTACTTTTGTAAATCATGGTTGAACAGAACACTTTCCCAAGAGGTCAGTAATTGTGAACCTCAAATGAGAAGGAAGTTTGCTATCCTTGGAACATAAAAGCAACATTTTGTATTTTCTACATCTGCTCTTGGCCTACAGTAGGTAGAGACCAATGAAGTTGTTTTGCAAAATAACTTCAGCTTTCTGATTCAATTTAGAACTGCTGCAGCAAAATGGGTCTCTACTGGTACTGTGCTTTCTGACATAGCCAGGCATTAAGGAATTTCCATCTGCCTAACACCCAGACTCATGAGTCCAGCTGCACCCTTCACATTTTGGGCCTCCCAAGTGCAACACAGCATGGGTCTGCCTCCAGGCAGCAGTAAGACCTTTTCATTGCTTTTGCAATTCACTTAGGCTGAACTCACTATTACAAAATTTTCCAGCTGGTTTTACTGACACTTAGGTAGGTCAAATAACTTGATGCAAGGTCATATGGAAAAGTTTACTGATGATTCAGAAATGTGTAGAAATACCTCATGAAATAAGACAGTCCATCAAATGTTTTTATTTTTTATTTTTAGTAAATAATGATTCAATCAAAAAATAAAATACTGGAATGTTGGTTTATAATTTGTCAGTAACTTGGTTTGCTAATCCTTTCACAGTTCTGAAGCACATGCTACTGATCTTGTTCTAAGTTGTGCAAGTATCTTGAGGAAAGTTTAAATCTCTTCAAATGGGCTATGCAATAGAATGAGAGAGGATGCAAAACAGTTTTAGGCACACTGTCCTTGTATTTCATTGCAATACTGAGGAAGACTTCAGTGGTATTGGAATGCAAACAAGCCTAGAAGTAACTTTATGGGAGAGAACTGAGTACATGTGTTCAAGATGTAGTCCCCTTAATATATTTTTACAATCTGAGGAGAGAGAAGCACTTGCAGAATCTGGGATTTAACTGATCAGCTAAGCAAATGAAGTTCTTTTAACAGTGTTGATTGGATTTGGTTTAGATACATGTTTTGGATTTATAAATAGAATATTTTAGGAACAAGTCTGGACTGGGAGTTACTGCTTAATCTGTCCTTTCTCAGTCACTGTAATATTTTTGATCTAGGCTGAACTCTTAAGAAAGCTCAACGGTGAGGTGACTTCCTTCCTTGATCCTCTTTGCGGTATGGACTTCTGCACATGCTTTCATCCAACCCTCTGTCAGGCCACCAGCAATCAAGCTGTTTTTTTGAAGAAGAGAGAGGAGTCCGAGCTATTTTGCTGTGTATCTTAGTCAGCAATTCCCTATATGTCTATGACTAGAATCAGACTTGGTTATTTGAAGGCATCAGTTGGAAAACAGTGGAATCTGTGTACTGCCTCCAATTTCCTTAGCAAAACTTGCCTACATGGAAGCAGTGTGCTAAACTTCTCTAAGCCTTCTCTTTGAGCAACAGAAGTAAGAGTTAGGGAATACAATATCTAATACTACCAACAATCCAAAACGAATATTTGAAATTAGTAAGCACTGAAATCATAGTTTTGCACATTACCATGTACAATTTCCAGATCAGAGCATCTGTTTTAGTAAAGGGGGGAAGCAGTAAAGATGTGTGTATTGGTCAAGTGGCTAGATCCAACTTCAGCAGCTGAAAACAGTTCCTATTAAGCAAGAAACAAGTCTTATTTATTTTACAGAACCACTTTTCAGAGAGGAACCACACTTCATTTGATTTAGCAATACATGTTTTTGCTTCAGTTGATGTTGGCAAATGTGGCTGGATGTATTGGCTGAGTTGTGCTGATCAGTCACCATTAAGATGATGACTTTCAGCTGAGAAGCAGGAAATTTTGGTTAATTGTGATGCTGATAATCAACAACTACCAGAAAGAATGTGAAAACCACCACCAGGCTTTCAGGTTAGAAAGCTCAATGATGCCTTTCTGTCACATATTACAGTCTGGAATATCTACTGAGCGTATACTATTACCTGATTTTGTTTTCCCCTGTAGCTGTGTTACTTGTTGCAGTTGTGTTAATGCCAGGGCATTCAAGCTGACCCTTTGGGTGTGGCCCAGCATTGTTTTCTGTGGCTTAAAACAAAGCAGCAAGAGACATTCCCTTTTGCTAATTTTCCAGTGCGTTTCTGGGAAATCAGACCATGAAGTTTGCCTCAAGAAATTGTTTCGATGTGGCTAAGACCCTTGTTTACGTGTTCTCAATTAAGGAATCCTTAATAAGCTGTTCCATTTGCACACAGATTGCCCAGAGAGGGTATTTTTACCCTCTTTGGGAAACTTTGGCAGTAGATAATATATTAAATCATCAGTTTATTGTTCAAGGATATAAGTCTCCTGGAACTGAAAAGTCTGATATTCAGAAAATGTATATTCTTAACTCCAGTTGTGCTTTGTTTTAAAATGTTCTTATTTAATGAAATTGAGAAATGAATATCGGTATTAGTTTTGTTCCTTTCAGACATGTTAGAAAAAATGAACTGAATATTTATAGGTGCTTTAGTATAAAACACTTGAGATCCTGAGGAAAAAGATCTGAAGTATTTCCTTTGAGTATTTCTGTTGCTCTGTTTCTGGGTGTGGACACTGAATTAGTTGTCTTTGATGTTGGTATTGTCCCTTCACCCTTCAATCAGTTCTGCAAGTTTAGGTTTCCTTCTCATATCAGTGTGCCAGTGGTGACCTACCAGCGGGGTCTCTGTGGGTCAGCATATTGCCTTTATCAGAACTTTTTGCCACTCTGTGTGCAGTGGCATCAGTTACAAAGCAGACATTGGTCCAGTCATGACTGGCAGTCATGACGTGACTGGCAACTCACTAGAGCGAGGCATTAAAATAGCCATCTGCTTTTGATTGCTTGCAGGATGTTCTTCATTTGAACTGGGGAATAATATATCTCATTTTTAGTTTTGAACTGTCCCTTTATTGCTGTAGGGGAAGCTGCCATCATCCCTGAGTGAAAACTGGAGTCAGCCCATGAGGAACCAAGAAACAGATGGGGGATGGACAAATTGAAGGCCTGAATCCCTTCTTTCTCCTAGCAACAGAGGGTGAAAATCCCCTGGAAGTTAACTCAGGCCTGCCTGCTTTAGCTTCACTGCAGAGCTTATTTCTTGTTTAGTCGCACTGCTGCAGGACCTGCTGTAAGAGTTTATCTAAGATGATGTTAATGTGGTAATACTAACTGAAGGTCTCTGCACAGCAGACCCTGATATCTCTCTCTGAAGAGAGATGTATGTTAAACTCTGGGACCAGCGGCTCCTGGAGGGAATTAGTCCCCTCTCTGGCCACAGCAGGAGTAATTTGGGAAGTCTCCCTTTACCTTCCTTACCCACATGGTTATTTATACTCATAAGCAAAGAGGTTTAATTTCCTCTCCTTCCTTCTGTGTTGTGCCAATGTAGTGCTTAGGTCATCAAATCAAGTTATCCACTGAGAAGCTTATTCAAGTTGTGGTTTGCATTTCAGTTTTTTGCAATGTCTTGAATTGGTGGTGAGAAAGCATGGGCTTTGTTTTTCTGGACTTCATTATACAGAGGTGACCTTTGGTTGTCCGGATCCACATGCTTAATTGTCTAGATCTAAATGCACTCTTAAAGACATTTTTAGGTATGATAGCTTAGTAGCTATAAGATTTCTCCCTAGAACAATCGGGAAAGAAAATAGTTGGCTTGTTTGGTATGAACAAGAATATTCTAAAATGAACCCTAATGACCAACTACCACCAGAGGGCACTCTGACTCTTTGATTGATCTTTGCTTTTAAAGTACTGTAAAAATATTGAATCCTTAAGAGGAAAAGTACTAATTTATTTCTTGTGGAAGAAATCACGAATTACCTCTTTCCTCGCTTATCAATAGTATTATCACAATCTTGGTATCCACTATGCACAAAGATAATATTGTTTTTTTGGAAAGTATTTATGGAATGTTAAAATGTGAAAATGTGAAGGTGTACTGTGCATTTTTGTTAACAGTTTTTGGGGTTGACTTGAAAACAAAGAACTTTCCCAGTGTATCTGATGTTTTTCCGGACATCGTAAGCCTGATAAATCTACCAAGTAAAACACTTTTTTTTTTTTTTTTAATATATATATATTTAAAAACATCTGCCAGTAGGGTCTTATGATTATTTCACTCCAAAAGCAGCCCAAGTTGAAAGAGAAGAGTTTTTTTTTTTTTTTTTTTTTTTTTTTTTGTCTGAGCTAGTGATGTGCTGAACACTGATCACAATTGTCTGCTCATCAGAAAATTCATGTACTAATGAACCTTTTATAGTCTTTCTCAATTTATCTCAGCCAGATTTTCATCTGTTTTTAGACTTGGTCTGGACCCTTCTGAAGAGATTCTTCTAATAGTGCTCTGGTCTTTCCTTCTGTGACTTAAACCATACCAGATTCCCCAGTAATAAAACTTTTGACTTTTTCTCCCATTGCTTTGCAATTCCAGAACTGCTCTGTCATTTAACTGAAGGCAGCTGATTGTTGACTAAATGATAAAGAAAGGTCCCCATTTCATGTGCCTTTGACCACTGTAACTTAAGAAGTGACCGTAATAGGATCACCACAATCTTATAGCCAAAAGTTGCATAGTTGAATTGTATGACAGATTTTATTTGGCTATTGCTCCCTTTAAGCAGAGCATTGCCTACACGACAAACAAACAAGATCGCAGTAACAAATCTCCAGTTGTTACATGCAGGCTTAGCTTCTCTCAGTGAGGCTCTGACAGGCAGAAGACTCTCAGGCAGTTTCTGACTCAGCCCTGAATCCCATCTTTTGCAGATTATAGGCTCTCTTCCTGGCCAGTCACCAAGAAATCCTTCCCTACAAGCCTGATTCCTATTACCAGTGTAAGGGGGCAGAGCCTAGAGCACTTCATTAACCCATCCTTGGCCAGAGTATGGTTTGCATATTCCAATGCTTTGGTTTATTTTCTTTCAAAGCTTGTGATTAGGAGTATGCACACCTTCATCTTCACAGATGATTTTTCTTATCAAACATATACAGTCAACTAACAAATTTTCTTTAAGCAGTTTTGAAAGCATAGCGAATCCCTGTTTCTGATAGGGGCAGGAAGTTAGAAGAGCACTTGTTGGATTGAGGAACTAGTTAAAATATTGTCAGTGCCTTAAGTTTACAAAAGCACTGAGTAGGAACTGTGGGGTTTGGGGGAAGGAGTGTTTTCATGGTCTGTGGAGGGCTGGCAATTTGAAGTTACTCCCTCTGCATAAATATGGTAACATTTGTAAGCTACTCCAGATCACTTACTGGAATGTAAAGTCAGCAAAATTTTGCACTTTAGAAAATGATTGTACGGTGGGACCCCTGTAGAGGAAGTATTTTGTGCCTCAGTAAGACAATATGCTCAATGATTTAGTTGCTTTGGTGGTGCTCCTTAAGGCAAGAACTGTGGTGTATTTCCTTACTTTCTTTTCTTTCCTCAAAGAGGAACCTGTGTTCTGAGCTGCTTTCTTTATTGTCACAGCTGATTCATACACAGTGTGGGGAACACTTATTTCACAGGGTGATGTGGAGTTTTTACCTTTCGGGAAAAAGCATGCAGCCTCAAATACAGTTTCCTTCTCAATATTCACTAGCAGCCAGGAGTCATGGTGAAGATTTGGATTCACAACTCTCTTCAAATTAAGCGATCAGAGCCAACCTAGAGCTGGTATCTAAATTGGCATCCAAAGCACTGAGCAAGTCACTAAGATCTGAAACACCTGCTGTGCTAAGCACATAGCTGCCTAATAGGGAAATGAAGGAAAAAAGTGAACCTGAAATTTGGACCATCATATGGTTCAATGTGGGCTTCGGAGGGTTTCTTGACCCACTTGGGAAGTTCAGTCTGGACTGCTATCTTCAGGATTGGCATTTAGGCTTTTTCTGTGTCTGAAGCACCTGGCTGGGATGTAAGAAGAGCTTGTCTCACTCTCATGCCTCAGTTCCTCTCCCTGCCCTGGTCCTGTTTCTGTGTTTTATCCAAGCACTCTTTCGTGCAAAACGCAGAAGACCATCTGGCAACAAATGCAGTCTCTTCTTGAGCTCTGCTAATTGTGCCAGATGCCTTCCATGGATTCTCCAAACCACAGTAGTTTTAGTTCTCAAAATTCTGATGATAAATAAAGATAGCAGAAAGTAATATAATGTGGTAAATTGCTTTTTGGAGTGATTTCATGGACTGCAGAACACTTAAAGATATAAAATGTAATAAAAACATGTGTCAGACAAATGAGAACACAGGAAATCTGAGGTAATTTCCCTTTGGGATACTGAAAATGTTATGGGATATGTGGCTGCAGCTTTTCCCAGGAGGCTACAGTGGCATTCATGGAGCCACTTCTTGATGCTCTCTCAGTTCACAGTGCATTATCATTTTTTTGGTGTTGGACCCATTTCTTTTTATTCCAGCACGAGGTGGAATATACTTGCAAAGTATTCTTAGAAGAGTAATGCCTTGTAAAATG
Source organism: Aythya fuligula (assembly GCF_009819795.1). Taxonomy (NCBI): domain Eukaryota; kingdom Metazoa; phylum Chordata; class Aves; order Anseriformes; family Anatidae; genus Aythya; species Aythya fuligula. The sequence continues at coordinate 41,358,790 of NC_045562.1, forward strand.
TTTGAAAGGTTGGCTGCAAAAGACGTTCCAATCGGTATGTATTTGACTCACATGTGAGGACTCAGACATTCTGCTAACTAGGTCACTTTGGCATCAATCTTCTGAAACTGACAGTTTTTGTGGCTTCTCTGTACAGTCTCACACTCAACTTATATCCTGTATATCTATGCCAAACATCTGTCCCTATTATTTTTCTTTGTGTTATTTTGAAAATCTTGCAGTTCTTGACACTGGCATAGCAGCAGGGAATCTGGTGAGATCAATTGCTACTCTAACCATTGGATGACAATTCTTGACACAGAAATAGCCCTGATCAATGCTAGTTCAGGTTCATAAATATCCCATTTTTCAAAATACTAACAAATATAATCAACTTTCTGGTTATAGCAAAGTTACTGAAATAAATAACTATCTGATTATGACAAATGCTTTCTGCTGCTTTGAGACTGCTGAAGATCGTTTTTCTCTCTTCAGTTACTGATACAGAAGACACAGGATAACATGTAATGAAGGTCACAAAGCAGCTGAGTTAAATCCGTATATTCAGAGGATTATACAAGATCAAAATGTTTAAATTAGACTTTCAAAGGCATCCTTTCCATGTTTCCTGAAGGTTTTTTTTCTTTAATCACAGGAAGAAAGAAATGTAATCTTAGTCATTTATAGTCAGAACTCAATTGTACTGACAATCCTGTGAGATAAAATTGCTCAGGTCCACTTGTACAGGAGTTGAAGCCCTGCATTAGTCTTAGAAGGAGAAGCAGAGTTAAGGAACATCACTGAAATGTGTAGATTTCTCTGTAAGACTTCCAAATTTCAACAAAATTGTTATACCCCGAATAATGATAGATTTGGGCTTTGCCAAAATGCAGCTGGGCAAATCTGTTGCTTCCCATATGGAAAGCAACTGTTGAAGTAAGTTATATAATTATACATTATAACATTGCTTCTGTCCAAAACCTAGGGCTGTTGCAGGAGTAAGCCAAGATTTCTTTTTTTTCTTGTTATAACTACATTTTTTGTTATTCAATTAAAGCCATAAGGGAGTAAACAGTTCCATTATTTTCTCTTCCCACTCTCACCCTTTCCATATCTGATGACTTGCTATTTAATATTCTGGAACATGAGTTGGCAGTTTTGTCCTTGCTGTTGTCTCTTTCATTTGAGGCTAACGAAGCATTTTTTTTTTTTTTTTCTGGTAAAATGATAGTAAGCCCTGATTTCCCAATTCCTCACTTCCAAAACATGGATTCTGCTACTGACAACATAACTTAAAGAAGTCGATATAAATAAAAAAGTAACTTGGAAAGCAGGTTTTCCTTTCATTTTGAATAAAAAGCACCAACAATATTCAAAACTAAGTGCTTGTCATTTGAGCCCTTTACAGATACTTGGCATACACAACAGAAAAGTACAAATTAAACCATTACCTCCAAAACCGGGAGAAAAAAAATGAAGAGTACTTAGAAGAGTAGCCTAATTAACGCGGAACTATGCTAGATGTAGTAATTTGAGGAGAGAGGCAGTTAGCCCTGCAGGGCCTGTTCAATCTTGTGCCAAGAGATCTGCAGTGCTTTTTAGATGGTGATGGCTGAGAGACCAAAGGACATCTGGATTTTATGTCAACAGATGACTTGCACTTTACTATAGTTTTATGTTAACTTTGATAAGGTGTAATTTTGAACTGGTTTAAACTGAAACCAGCAAATAACTCTGGGGGTTTAACCTGGATCATGGATAAATGTGATTAATCCAGTTAATCCTTGTGCTGTCACTAGGGGTGGAGAAGTGCAGAAGAGGACAAGTTTGCCTTTTCCTGTAGCAGGTTCAGTTTATGATTTGCTGCTTGAAATTTTGAAGTTGATTGTTTGTAAGAGATCACTGAATCAAGACATAACGTATGTACTTGGAACATGCTACCAAGAAAACAAACAAACAAAACCAACTTATATACTTAAGCAGACACGTAAACCTGACTGCTGTTTATATGTGAATGCATGTTGTACTGCTGCATATATCACAGAATCATCTAGCTTGGGAGAGACCTCCAAGATCACCGAGTCCAACCTCTGACCCAACACTAACAAGTCCTCCACTAAACCATATCACTAAGCTCTACATCGAAATGTCTTTTAAAGACCTCCAGGGATGGTGTCTCCACCACTTCCCTGGGCAGCCCATTCCAATGCCTCACAACCCTCTCAGTAAAGAAGTTCTCCCTAACATCCAACCTAAACCTCCCCTGGTGCAACTTTAGTCCGTTCCCCCTCATCCTGTCACCAGCCACATGGGAGAATTGACCAATCCCTACCTCACTCCAGCCTCCTTTAAGGTACCTGTGGAGAGCGATAAGGTCGCCCCTGAGCCTCCTTTTCTCCAGGCTGAATAAGCCCAGCTCCCTCAGCCGCTCCTTGTAAGACTTATTCACCAGACCCCTCACCAGCTTTGTTGCCCTTCTCTGGACTCTCTTGAGCACCTCGATGTCCTTCTTGTAGCGAGGGGCCCAAAACTGAACACAGTACTTGAGGTGTGGCCTCACCAGAGCCAAGTACAGGGGGACAATCACTTCCCTACACCTGCTGGCCACACTGCTGCTTGTACAAGGCAGGATGCTGTTGGCCTTCTTGGCCACCTGAGCACACTGCTGGCTCATATTCAGCTGACTATCAACCAATACTCCCAGGTCCTTCTCTGCCAGGCAGCTCTCCAACCACTCATCTCCCAGCCTGTAGCTCTGCTTGGGGTTATTGTGCCCCAGGTGCAGGACCCGGCACTTGGCCTTGTTGAACTTCATACAGTTGGCCTCAGCCCATTGGTCCCGCCTATCCAGATCCTCCTGCAGAGCCTTCCTACCCTCTAGCAGATCGACACACGCACCTAACTTGGTGTCATATATATGTATGATAGGGACCGGGGCTGCCCCACTGCTACCAAGTACACAGCTGTAGAAAGCAACCCTGAATCTCTACGTAATATTGCACATCTGTCCTGATCCTTTGTTCAGCAAAATCCAAATGGGTAAGCCTGAGGAAGAATTAATGAAGGGTTTATGACTGATTTATTTACCTTCAGAAATAGACAAATGAACGTGTTTAGGATTTTTATGAAAACTCCTGTCTTCTTAAATAAGCTTTTGGTTTTAACAATATTATTGAGTTTTTGTGAGGCACAGTTTCCTTCAATTTAAACCACTGTTTTTCATGGGAAATTTAATTAAAAAACATGTATTTCTTACTAAATGGAAAGCCAGTGTTCTCTGGTTCTGGCATTAGTGAAGGAATTACTTTTTAAGAACTCTCATCTTATGAGAGCAAAAGAGAACCAGGACCTAAAACCTTCAAAAATGCTTTAGAGCCACACTATTTTTTTTCCAAGTTGAATCTAAATTTAGCAAACAAGTATCTTCTCTCTTCCTAGTAGTGCAGTTAGTCTTCCAGGACTTTAAAACTATCTAGTTGGATATGTTTATATTTTACATCCCTTTCTAGTAGCTGTTCTCCATGAGAGAGGTGCAGAGACCACCACATACCTTCAGAGGTGCTCATGAGGGGACAGGGATACTCAGCCTTGGGCAGGAGAGGGATGCATCATCAGCTGCATTGTCAAACTTGTGGTCCTGCAGCCTCAACACTTGCTGTTCTGCCTACACCTGCCTGTGATGCATGCCTTTTTAAACTCAGGAGCCCCCTTTTTGAAGTGAAGACACTGAAAAGAAGATAGCTTACGTCCAGGGAAATGTTAAATTAGTCTGCTTCATGTCCTCTTTGGCACGTAGATTTCCACAAAAATGAGCTTCTACAGTGTAACAGTGTAGTTATACTTGTTTTATAATGGTTTGTTAAATTATTTAAGTGACCATGCTTTATTTTACAATTTGTGATACTTCCCAGTTATTCATGTATATTTGGAATGAAGCAGACTTCTCAGCTGGAAATTGAATATCAATAGGAAAATGATGCCCAAGTCTTAAGAATCTTTGAAAACCTAAGTATTTTCCCCTATGTTTTGTTTGTTATGCTACTACTGATGTATGTCTCACATTGCATATAAATCACAGTTTGACCATTTCCTGAGATGTATTATTGCTCATCGTGTGCAACTTTTTTCTGTGTCCATCTGAAATTACCTATGTACACAAAACAGATTGGAGATAGAAAGTTTACCTAATAAAAATATACAAATTTGCTGCTTAGTGCCTTGACAACAGGGCCATTTCATCCGAATACAAAAGTTTTGAACTGTGGTTTCTGTGTTAATACATGTTTTCCAGAGGTGCCAGAATAATGTCCTACAAGTATGCAGTATTTCATTTAAATTTTTATGTTCAGCCTAGCAAGAACATGGGCTTAGGTGTTAGATCTGCAAAAACAGTGGTTGTCTTCTGCTTTAGAGAAAGCTTACCCTAGTGAACACTTCCTGGGATGCTTTCCGCCTTGACTCTAATGCTGAGACATTCTTATCAACATTCTTGTCAATATTCCAGAAGCTTTGAACTTCTCTTACAAAAGAAGACTAAAATATCTTCTGTATATTCGTATTTTCACCTCAAAGAATAAAACCATTTGTTAGTTTTAGAAGTAAAAGTTTTTTTTTTTTTTTTTTTTTTTTTTAAGAAAATTTCATGGTATTTAAAATAAAATATATAAAAATAGTTGATTTCCCAGCTGCTTAACTGTTTTGAGGATCAGTTATAAAAAAAAATTACTTTTCCAGTAGCCAAGATCATAACCAGTTTCTTTTCAAGCCTTTGAATTATTCTCTGAACACCAATCACCTTCAATAAAAATAAAACCTCTTTTTAATTGTTGGAACTACATTTTTTATTTTATTCACTCAAGCAAGTGGTAGGCTCCCATAGCTCCAGCCAGTGTTGGTTCTTATTTTTCTACAAAGCACGTTTTGACACTTTTTGACACTTTTTAAGGGCCACTGTTGAATAAATTAGGATTTTTATTAAATGGCTTAGCAAAATATTCAGGTTTCATAACTTTTAAACCTGCTGTTGAAAAAAGAAAGGTGCTAGCAGAAAAAGAAGCTAGCTTAGCACAGACCACCAACTAGTCAAGCTAGTCCAAACGAGAACACCGTTCTCTCTCTGCCCTCATGGCCTGTTTGGTGCATCTTGTTCCTGAAGGAGCCCCCTGACGTTCTCTCTCATCCCTTGATTCCTGTAAGAGATGCTCATTCACAATGCTCTTATATTGAAACCTAATCAAATGTTCTGGTAGTTCTAATTCCCAGACTTTTGTAACTGTCCTTGTTGTGAAGCATAAGAACTTACCTCGTTGCTGTCCCTAGTTACCTGGGGACACTAAAACTCAACAAACAAACAAAGGCAGCTTTTCCAGATCACCTTTGATTTTTTTTTTTGTCACCTAGCAATTTGTTTTCCTTTGAGGTCAAAGTTATTTTTTGACATTCTACTCCGTGTATCTGTGTACATGATTACAGAAAGCATCTTCAGTCCTTTCTCTGTCCCCTTTGCTGTTGTGTTCTTGCAGCTGTAAAGCTGAAATGGGCTGTTTTGCAACTTATCACTCCCTAAACATTTTTTTAACAATTCATAGATTCCCCAAATCATGACATGGGCTAAGTATTAATAATGATTTTGTATGTTAATATGTTGCTTTCTGATTCCTGCAGTTCAAGGTTGTTCCTCTTACAAAGCTTACCAAGGTCTAGAAAGTTATTTTAAAATCCTGTAAGACTTTGATGTCCATTCCCTCAGTTTGATGTCGATTCCCTTTGATGTCAGTTTCCCTCAGTTCCAGAAGCAATGGCTATGTGCAAAACACTACATGTTGATCATAAGTTTCAAAAGAGAATACTGGCACAGTTGTCAGTATAACTAAAACCTGAATTCTCTGATACTTTCATATCTCATCAAACCTCTGGATTAATTTATGGATGTGGTCTGGGCTCCCTTTCTGCTGAGATGCCCAGTTACCAATCTGTTGCTGATTCCTGTCTCTGTTCTTGACCACCTAGTCTTGTCTCTCTTTTGAGCATAGCTTCAGCCATAACCATCACCTGAAAGATTTGCTCCCAGAAAATACAGATAGAGGGATTTTGAGCTTTGGGTTCTTTAACTATTAATTGTATTGAAGTCTGGTGAAGAAGTAAGGGAGGGAGAGCTTTAGGCACCATGCAAGAGCAAGCTAAATGACTTTTATATTTTTATGTCAGATTGTATTTCTAAGGTGAAAATTCATGAAAAAGTGATTTGGCTGGTAAGAAGTTACAGTTTTTTAGAATTTTGTGTGTTGTGTGTGGAAAATAAAATGCTGAATTTAAAATTTTAAAGGCTCTACAAAGCAGACAAGGAGAGAACATCTGTCCTCTCCTTTTTCCTTCCACTCCTCCATTACTTCATAGTTTCCTTTCTTAGTAAAAGTTACACTGCTCTTACAACTTCGCTGTTATGGGCATTCTTCTGCATCCCTGGATTTTTCTGTGGCAGTTTATCATAATATGAAATCAGCCATCAAACACTGTTTGGAAATGCCAATATAAATGGTCTCCCTGCTCCTTACTGATTAATCCATCAGTACAATACAGAATAATCAATGTTTGTATGATCTGATCATTTACTTTTAGTATGTGTATATATACTTATACTATATTTAGTATATATAAAAAGCTAGAGACAATGCCACGGAAGAGGATGTTTGTGAAACAAAGGAGAAAAAGCTTTGATTTGATTCTTACACAGTCCACATACATGTATATGAAAGAAGAGACTAGACTGGCAAAGAAAACTTTGCCTGAAACAAACAGTGTTCTCAATTCCCAAGAGATGTATCATGTGTTTTGAGGTGGTTAATACAAGTTTAGTCTTTAAAATCACCTGTGGTTATTCAGTTAGTCAAAATGTTCCTTTAAATGTATGTTGAAGATTAACTCTTCTTTTAAAAACTTTTATTCTTTGAAGCAAAAATAATTTATTTTATGATAAAATGGACAGGAATTATCAAACAATCTACCTGAATGTAAGACCAATGTGAAACTGTTCATTGTTGTCGAGAATCAATATAGATGAAGAGGTTACACACAGTTACAGCAGAGACGTGCACGTATTTATTTGGTCTTAAATTAAGACTCTAGCGTTCCTCTTTTTAGATTTTATTCTATAGTACTCAACTGGATAAAATTGCTCTTGATACAGGAAAAAACTTTTTTTTTTTTTTTAACTGAACTTTTGGATAGAGTTTTTAGTTTGAATAATAGCTAAAAGCACAATGATTGTCAATTATATCGGTATTTTGATTTTGTGAATTTGTGATACATAATTCTTTCTAGTTCGTAATTTGTTCTTAAAATGATGTTCTCAAAATGACCTGGTTATAAATAATATTTTGTAGATCAAGGAATTAACTGATTTCACAGATTAGAAGTTTCTCTAAAGATTTTTTTAGAGAAAAAGATTCTGGAATCCATACAAGTCTGTCAGCGTTGAGATCTGGATATACCAACTATCAGAGGACTTCGCCAGTATGGTGTCAACATTGCCTGAGTGTTGAAATTAAGGTCCTATGCAGAGAATAATTTTTGCCTATTGCCTATTGCTAGATGAACATCTGACATGACTCTGGGATAACTGGTTAATGCTGTGTCTATTGTATTGCATATGATTCCTCTTCTTTTTTTGCTCCCCAAATATTTTGGAAACAAAAACAAAAACAAAAACCAAAGAATTATTTGTATATTGACAACTTAGTGACAAAAGATCCTAAATCAGGAAGATGGAATATAAAAGATACATGCCAGACTTGGAGAAATTCTCACTTACAGATATAATAGGAAAAGTGATCTGTTTTACCTGCAACCAATGTAATGGCATTTTTGCAACTTTGTCAGTCAAGTATATGACAGTTAAGGGCATGGCTTGATGAGAACCATTTCTTTAATCGGTTTAATATTTATTGTATACAGAGCTTAATTTATATTTCTGATGCAACCATATCAAAGGCATCTGAAAAATTGCATCTTCATGATCTTGCTAGGTGACATTAAAGTTTCCTCCTGATGGAAAATAGATGCGTTGGTTGGTCTTTTCTGAACATGGTTGCGTATGGCTGAGAGAGAAAAGGTCAGATTAATATTCCAATAGATTTACCAACAAAGTCAACCTTATCTTTCTGTAGGAGTATGACTTGTATTTTAGCCTCTTGAAAATGAGTGAGGACTGGCAGAGAAAAATCCTTTTCAAGAGTGTCTCCATGAATGAATGATGAGATTGTGGTCATACTGACTTACAGCTAAGCAAAGGCATCTGCATGGACTAGCTATTTCAGTGACCGGTTTGTTCATCAGTCCAGAGAGTTTTTAAATGCCAGTAATAGTCCTTGGTTATGGAGGTGAGAGCTATTGAAAACTGGCAGCATGATGCTTTTTTTGATGTGCATAGTATTTAAGAGGTATGAGCACTGCTGGAACTGGAGTACAGGAGTCAGGATTTTATTTCCCCCCTGGCAATCAAGAGGAATTCATCCAACCTGTGCTGTCATAGGAGCATTGACACCCCTATTCTACAGAGCAGGGCCACATTGCACAGGGGGTCAGAGGGCTTCAAACTCACAGAGCATTATTCTCAAAGCATCTGATAAATTCTGTGGTATTGCAGTGCACAATGAGTTAGTATGGTTAGTGAATACATGCTGTAAGAAAGCTGGGCATTCCTCCATCTCAAATCTATTTGGCTTAGAGCCCCTGCATGGAACGTAGCCTCCTTCTTCCCCTTCCTTCAAAATCAACCCAGGGCAACACTTTCTTTCGGAGGTTAAATTGCATGATTTAATTACCTCCCTGAATTCAAGGCAGCTCCAGACACAATCTCTTGGGAATAAAACAAAAGGAAAAGCTATAAAACATGATAGAGAGAAAAAATGAAACACGTTATTTGTCTTAAAAACATTCTTAATATGTAAACAATGCAGAGGCTGTTGTGAATAGTCTGGCAGTTGTCCTCTGAGGACACAGATTCCTCCCAGGCTTCCTGCTGAAGCATGAACACGTTAGAAAGAAGCTCTTTTAGTTCTTAGCATATAATGGTCTATTGCTGCAAATTTCTGAAGTCAGTTGGGTGCTTTGTCAAACATGCAGCTTTTTACTGACAGATCCAGAAATGAGAGAGTTTAGATTTTTTTTTTTTTATTTTTTTTTTTTTTTTTTTTTTTTTTATAGCTGGTGCAAATGTGATCATTTTCCATCCAATCTGCCAAATCCTACAATTTCTCCACATGTGAATTAATACTTAGGAGACCCCAATCATCTCTTGATGCAACAGAGAACATGTGGCCAAAGCATGGGTGCTCTGATGTTCAAAGCAAGTGTTACAGCTGTTGATTGAGCACTCTGTGGTGCTGTGCTGAAGTGGGGGAGCTGACTTTTTAAAGCTATTCTCACTCCACAATGAGGCAGGCTTCTTTTTAGTCTTACTGGGACTACCATACAATTAAGGAGCTCTTGAAATTTGTCACTCTGATAATGTAACATTTTCCTAAGGTGGCTAGTGACACTTTAGCTTTTCCTCTTGCTGTGAATTCCCAGGACTTAACCTATTTGAGAAATGGTTGTGTCTGAAAGTCCTCATTCTTGAACTTTTCTGAGTTTGTATAGTGTATGTGCTGGGGGGAGAGGGGGGTGGAAGCTGGAACATAGCCTGCTCTATCAATTATGGTTTTGTAGCCTGATTCCAGGAACTGGTGATATACTTAACTCTTGCATTTAGGATAGATTCTTGCTCTGCTGCTCTTCATAGGCTTCTGTCTTGCTGATTCCAGTTTGGAAGTAAGCTTATTGCAGTAAATGGCTATCCTAAAGTGAATAAAGAATACTAACTCAATTTTGTAAGTGTAGGGCTCTGAATTTAAGAAAACCACTTCCTGATGCTAACAGGTTATGTAATAAAACTGTCCAACAAAGATCCCGCTTCTATAAAAGTCAAAGCTAAAGCTAATCCTGAACTTTTGTTTTGCAGTTGCTGTGAAAATGATTATAGATATAAAAAAGACGAATCAAAGAGGGAAAAGGGGAAAAATATATATTTTCCATTGTATTCGATCAATATTTTAATTTTTAGTGGCTATCAGTCAAATATTCTGTCCATACTAGCTCATCTTTGCAAACATATGCAAGACAATTTTGAGGACTTTCCAGGACAGTGACCATTGCAGTGGTCTTAGGGACAACTGAACAGTCAGTGGAATCAACCAGAACTCATTACGCCCTCATAAAAGTCTCTTTCGTATCTCTTTTGAGTTGTGTCTTTTTCTTTGCCACCATTTCTCACCATCCCCAGGGGAAACAGGGAAGACAAGCCTACAACCATTCCACTAAGCTTGTGTCATCTGGGCTTCCACCTTGGTGCAGGAATGAAGTATCCACTGGGGACATCCAGCTTGCTTCTACTGAGTAGAAGTGCTGGAACACAGCCCAGAATATAGGCTGGTGTATCTATTTAGACATAAACATTTACACAGAGACTAAAGGCAGAACTCATCCCTCCTGTCAGACTGCTGAAACCTATGGAAACATTGGTATTCTATTGATCTGAGTTGCACTGCGGGGAGGTAGGGGTGAAGAAGAGCTACCAGAACTGAAGTTGGAAATAAAAATCCTCTATGAGCTTTCTTTGTAGATGCTTCCTTTAATTCTTTAAGACTCCTTAAATCACCCCCTTTTTTTGTGGATAGATAATCAGAAATAACTTTACCATTCCATTTACCATTTCCAGGCAAAGCAATAGAAAGAGCTCTCAGCCACATTGTTTGGTGAGTGGGTTATTTTGGTGACAAATATAATTTCCAGGTAAAAAAAAAGTTACTGAGGAATCATCAGTAACTAAATGATCTCACACACTGTGATGTACCAAGGAACATGAATAACAAAGCTCTTATAAAGACTGTCATTTACATACAAAATCACAGAATCATTTAGTTTGGAAGAGATCTCCAAGATCACCGAGTCCAGCCTCTGACCTAACACTAACAAGTCTTCCACTAAACCATATCCCTAAGCTCTACATCTAAACGTCTTTTTAAAGACCTCCAGGGATGGTGACTCAACCCACTTTTCTGGGCAGCCCATTCCAATGCCTAACAACCCTTTCGGTAGAGAAGTTCTCCCTAATATACAACCTAAGCCTCCCTGGTGCAACTATGAATCTGTCACTAATATGCTTTACTTTTATTGAATTCCTAGTGATGGTGAAGGAGAAAAACTGGGAAATTCCAGCCTCCATTTGTTGACTTTATTGCAAAAGAACTGCAGGATATAGTCACTTTGCTTCCTTTAAGTTCAATTTGTTTCTGTGTTTTCTCTAAAGAAGACTAGAGCATCATATGTGCAGTCCAGTAAGTGATTGGGAAACTGGGAACTTTTTTGGCTCCACTTATATTATTCTGCTGCTGTTAAATAGCTGTCGCCTCTATATGTTGATATTATCTGTAGGAATGGATGGATCCCATTAGTCAGGCATTGGGACAGGAGGTGTGAATAACTTTGCAGGAAAGACTAGCTTAGGAGAGAAAAGTCTGTGTTAGATTCTTCACACAATGTCCTTGTCTTGTGTGTTTGGTTGGAAAAATATGACTGATCTGCTTCTCTTCCTAGTGAAAAGCTTGTGAGTTGATTGGGGTTTACCATAATAAAATCTGAAGATTATAGAGGACCTGCTAAAGGCAAAGACAGCAGACAAGGCCTGGGGACTGTTACTGCTTTGAACACTAGACGAAAGCAAATGGCATTGTCATCATTAGGTGGGAAAGCTACACTATACTTTATTTAATGACAGAGGACTACAAATGCTATTTGGATACATTCTGAAATACACAGGGGACTAGACTGTGGACTGGCAAAAATACAAAAAGCAGGATCATATCTTTTGTATCATGGTTTATAGCTTAGAATTTCTGTTCAAAGTGCAAACAATAGTACTTGGCTTCTTCTAAATCTAGAATATTTTGGATGTGGTAAGTTTAAAAAATGCTGGAAATCTGGTAGTCTGTTTTATGCTTAGATAGAGAAATGAAAGGGAAGGAATTCTTAATAAAAATAGTCTTGAATGCACCTTAGAATTAGAAAGTTGAACATATGTTCCCTGATTCCTACCATAGTCTAACTATAGTGTATATAACCTTTCAAAATCAGAGGTAATATGTTGGAACATAAATCCTATTCTTGAGCATTATATATGTAACTCCAATTGACGTCAATAGAATACAGAATCTGAACCACTCTATCAGAGATGTAAAAAGAAAAAGTGAATAATGAAATGAAAATAATGTCTCCTTGAGTTGGCTGTAGATCTCTCCATAAATATGTGTCTCTCAAAATGATTTGTATGAGGTATTATGACGATTTGTGGATTACAAAACCACAAAAGAAGAAGGCCAAAATAGTTAGAGGTGGGGATTTTGAGTACATCTGCCCAACCTGACATGTGGATTTGCTTCTTAGTTGTAGAAAAATCCACAGAAATCTATATAATGTAGAAAATTGCTCCAGAAATTCCTGTTGGGCAACTATCACTTGAATCAGCATATATCATGGGTTCTTTCTGACTCTCAAAGGCTTGTTTTCAAGACAGTCTCCTTGACTCATTTTTAATTTTCAGTTTTGATCTCCCAAACTGGATATCAAGTTATATCTGTAAGCCAAAGGCCGTGTTTGTACTCTAGTGAAACTGGTATCAAACCAGTTGCTTTTTACAGATATGACAAATGTCTGTTGTCAGTCACTGATACTTTTTATACATAAGCCACTGTATATGCAGGTCAAACTTAGACCTGAGGAAAACTGAATTGAAGGTGCTTTTTTTTATATAGGTGTCAAACACTGAAAACCTTTTGCATATTTGGGTAATTAACAGTTTGGTGTAGGCAGTAATTAAAATACTTTGAATCTTTGCTGTTTTGATTTTCATTCTAAATCACTCAGCTGTTTTTCTGCTCCAAAAATTAGAAGCTTAGGAGCATATAGTTACACAATGTCTTAGGAAAATGCTCTAGTCTAAGGGTTTTGTGCACAATTTACCTAAATACACAAAGCCTTTTCAGAATCATTTGCCGGGACATGTATGTGCCAAATGGAGAATAAAACCATATCTTTTCTGTATCTCATCATTTCGCATATACTTTCTTCCTATAATCCACTTTTTTTTTCATTTTTTTTTTCATTTTTTTTTTCCATAACAATAGAATAGTATCATTAAGGATTTATTTTTTTTTTTTTTTTTTTTTTTTTTTTTTTGAGCACAGAATATATTCATTTCACAGTGCTCAAAAAACACCCTAAATTTCCAGACATATCTTTTTCTGAAATATACTACTAATGGCCTAATTAGAAAAGAGGAATGCTATGTATATTTTTTCATAACCCTTCAGAGGTCTTTCATAACCCCTTTCTTTAGAGGAAACAAATACTTGGACAAAGAGAATAAAGTGAAAGTCAGTGCTGTGCAACTCTTTTACCCAATTTTCTTGTCAGTAATCCTTTAAATTAATAGAACAGTAAAGAAATCAGAGCCAGCTTCTCAACTGCTGCAAATTGATTTAGCTGCATTCATGTCAGAAGAGAATTGCTTCTGCACAAAATATCCGATAAGTGCAGAACAAAGCTGAATACTAAGATTCTTTAGAAAACAGTGCTCAACTGTATATTACAAACCTGTTGTGACAGCTTTGTTACAGTTGCCTGGACAAAAAACAAAGCAAAACACTGACAGTGGCAAGCCATGCTTTCAAACTGAATGACATTTTAGCTTCTGGGAAAGAAGGTGATCATCTACCACAGTTGTTCCCTGAACAGTAAGGAGGCTTAGTTTATAGACTCTAAAAAGTTTGAAGTATGAGGAATATTTGCTGCTTTATGTTACCATTGGAGACGATTTCATGCTTCTATGCCTGTAAGATTCTGGATATATGTGTGAGCAGTATGCTTGTAAGTTTCAAAGTTCTTTATAACCCCAAGAATCTAGTGAATAAAGAAAGGAAACAAAATAAATTTCTTGAATGAAGTGGCTAATGGCACTTGTGTGTCATGACATAAAAGGAAATAATTTGAATTAGGTGAGATGTGCATGGCAGCATAATGAAAAGAAAGTCTCATTTTCATCAGCTAATAATCAAAACAATTTGACGCTATTTCCAAAGGAAGCCAAAAATATGGAAACAATTATTTAGAGAAGAATACAGCAAAGCCATGTATTGGCTTATAGCTTGCATCCTGAGGTAAACTGTATTTCTGAGTTCCCAGATGGATATCCAATACAAATATATTGACCCAGAGGGAAAAAAAAAAAAAAAGAGATGTCTGAGTGATGTAAACAATCATATGTGGTGATAAAGCTTTTAATGTGACTTCTTTGAAACAATATTTGGCAGCCATTTTGACCTGAATGTTCTTATTGATACAAGGTTTTGATGTCAATGGCAACACTGTGTGAATGACAGATTAAAATATGATTTTTTTTTTAATTCAATATAGTATCACCTGCCAAATATGAGGTTAAAAAAACTCCCAGATGTGTTATTTTATCTGAGAAACGAAAAGCATCTTCAACAATGCTGTGATCTGGTAACATATAAGATGTCTGAATCATATTTTGTCATACTTGGCAAAGATCTTTTCAGACTGAGACCAAACAAAGAAAGCTTCTGCCCCGGAAAACTTTAGCCAAAATTATGAATGATTAGAACTGAATTTTTATGTAGATGTAAAGTTGTATGAACTTTGTATTATTGCTATTTCTTTGCTAACTAATATTTATCATTTTTGCTTGATCATCATTCACTTGTTTGTGAAAACATTTGCTAAACAAATATTGACTTGGAATTGAGCAGGACAGATGGGTAATGTTTTACTGCTAATTTAATATGACACACTGCAGACAAAATACCATTAGTACAAAGATACATTTCATGTTCCTTTAGGGAACTGAACACAACCCTCAAAGCTAAAGTTCAGTTACTTTTATTATTAGTCCAAATTATATACATGATGGTTGCTGAATACACATTTTTTCTCTTCCTAGGTTATGGGTCACAAAAAGAAATACTTATGTATATTTGAGACATCTACAACAAAAGACAAACATCTAGGTAAAGCAACAGTCTTAGTAATGTAAATCACAGGAATGAAGGAAAGGGTTATAATGAACAGCAAGGAATCTATTCTTTTTGTAGCATATCAGATCTGATTTTCTGATGAAATAATCTGAATTGGTGAATGGGAACCTGAAATCCTTTATCCACAGAACAACAATGACTTAGTGAAAATACTAGTAAGGAAATAGGAATGGGATTGAGTACTACGGGAGATCAGATGAACACACAAGGATTCAATCAAAGTCTAAGGCAAAAATGTAGCAAGAAGGTGCACAATAGATAACAAGCAGGCATTCTATAGACACTTTAATATTTAGAGGAAGACCTAGAACAGAGCTTGTCCACCATTCAAATAAGGAAGGAAAGCTAATAATAGATGCTAGCAAGAATATTCAAATATTAGATGTCTTTTTCCTTCAGCCTTCACTAAGAGGATAAGAAAGCTTGTGTAGTATCAGCAGCAAAGGGAAAAGTACTCAGCGTGAAAGAAAGAAAGAAAGGAGCTGACTGATTCAAATTAGTTATTTTCAGATCATCTGGGAGTGATAGAATTCCTCCCTGAGTACTTAGATAATTGAATGAGAAGTTTCAGCATCACCAGGAGTTGTCTCTGAAAGCTTGTGTAGGATGAATGATGCAGATGACTTGTGAAAGACCATCCCAGTTCCTAGAAAGACCAGAAAGACCAACCCTTTGAGTTGTTGCTGACTTCTCTTTATTTTCAGCTGAAGTGGGTACTCTGTGATCTCTTCAGGCTCTTTTTAATAATGTACTCTGCTTCCCCCCCTTTTGCAAACAAAGTGTTTTTTGGTTTTCAGCCAGCCCTTCCCACTGCTTCTGGAATACCCCAGTTGCACTTGCCCAGTTGAGCTTGATGAGAGTCAGCCACACCTCATTATCTCTGCTGAGAAAAATTCACCAAATTTCAGGCCATTGTTTATCTTGGCAGAGGGTGTTTTTATAGGAGTGGTACTGTGCACAGGGCATGACAGCACCAGTCCTGCGGACATCAAACCCCATGTACAATCAGTCACATTTCGCGAAGTACCAAAGAAAATAATTATAATTTACTTGAAATGATTGGTAGGTAGCGTGTAGATTTGCTTCCAAATAGCTTTGCTAGTAGGCCATTTCCCTGCAAAAGACAGCAGATTTATCTGGGAAAACAATACATAGGGTAAAAAGTAAAATAGTGATTTTTTGCTTTGTTTGCACAAAATAGAAATGCACTCAGTGTGTTCCTCTTGATGTCTCAGGAATGCCCTGTGCATCTATTAATAACTAACAGAGAATAGTATTTTATTATTTATTTATTTATTTTTTTCAGTTCATCCCTACTTCAGTTAGCCTGAAAACTTTGAGTTACAGGGGATTTTCTAATATATGTTAATTATTATCCTCCAGGTTTATGGTTTTCCTTGACTGCACTGCTCACCTGCTTTTGGTAAAATTTGGCTGCGTTTTAACTTTTGTTCCTGTTAAAAGTGATAAAGTGACATTTTTTGATACAATTTGTAATTAAAACATTTTACCAATGCCAAAAAGCTTATGGTTAAGAAATATCTGCAGCTACACTAAATAATATGAAGTGTGTACATAGACTGTAAAACTCATCATTATATATTTGCAAAGCTAATAGCTTGCAAAACTAAAAAAATGAATATATTATTGGTAATAATGATTAGTTAATTAATCATTATTAATTAATGATTAATAATGAAAACAGATGAATATATTATTAGTAATAGATGAATATATAATTAGTAATAAGTCATGATATCCTATATGGAAAAAAATATGCAGCAATTCATACCCTTCATTCTTCTTTTTTCATATTGATTCTTAGTTAAAACTAAAAGTGTAGCTTCTAAGTAGTTAAAACTAAAACTGTAGCAATTGCTGTTAGCTGAATGTCATTAATAAAACTTGAATGTTCTGTGTCAAAAAAATCACTTTAGAATAAATTGAAATTAAATAGATGTATTCCTATATATCACATTTTCATGCCATTTTGACAACAACATTATTGCATTTTACTTATTTGTTGAACAGGTTAGCTTTTTTTTTTTTTTTTTTTTTTTTTTCCTTTCCTTCTGTCAAATCTGATGAAGAATTACTTCCAGGTTTTCAAATTTGTGTGGACTTTACTGAAATGGGACTTTCTGTACTATTGTTTTAGTAGTTTTCAGTTTTTCTGCCCTTACTAGGATTTTAACTAAACGAATGACTCATACTAGTGGTGGTAATGTCACATCATTTGTTTTGCTCAATGTGTTACTTGTTATACAGGTTCAACGTTTTTATTTAAAGTATATATTTTTGTTTACCATTTCTATGTTTATTTTTGAGACCAGAAAAAAAATTGTCAAACTACCTTTGTCTTTTATAAAGCATATTAGACCTAATTTGATAACGTTGAGTCTATTTGCGCAACTCTTGAAGCTGGTGCTGAAATATCTGTTGGCCTGTTCAACTCTGGCCTCATTTATGGTACAGCGGGAATCTCAGTGGGAGCACTCTCAGAAATGGTATAGACTTAAGTTGCCTTCTTGCTGCTTTATGAGTTTCCAAGCACAAAACTAGTTCTTCTGTTTTAATCTCTCTGTATCTTGGCAGGTCTCCGCTGGTGTAAGTTCTCCCAGCACCATGAACTTCAGTTAAGCTCTGAAGGTTGTTGCTACTGGAGAACCTTCTGTGTTCATTAACAGGTAGAGGTTTCCAACCACTGCCCTCTGGTGGTATACTTGTATGGGCCTTAACTTTCCATGATATGCATGCTACACAGGTAACATGGTAATCTGCTCTCAAGTGTTAAAAAAGCTATCTAATCCCTTCAGTGTCCCACAAGGTAGATGATGGTAACACAAGTCTACAAGTGCAGCAAATTAGTCAGAAAGTCTAATTTGCTGAAACTCATGCCGTGAGTCAGTTATTCATTGCTGTCCATGATACCCATTAGCTATTAGTTCAACTCACGTCACAACAGGGGTATGGAAAATGGAAATTTAAACATCCTGGGGAATATTTTTTGTCAGCCTGGAAAGCAGATGACTGACTTTTCTTTTTGCAGGGTAGCATGTTCCGGAGAGAAAGTGGCAATTCATTAAGCTATTTATTGCAACTTTAATTTGCAATCTATTATATCTTGATAGGCACAGTATATCTGCCTTTTAAAGTAGATTCTCAAAATATTCAGCATCTCTCAATGTCTTTATTTTGTAACAGAGGGATAGATAAATCTGCAATTCCCTGTAGCCCTATGGTTTGTGTACTACTTTTAGCTGAGTTGACACTGAAGGGTCAGAATGAAAAGCTTCTGAAATGAGGGTCTAAACATAAACTGGACTCTTAATTGGGCTTCAAAAAGGAACAGGCAACAGGGCAAACTAAGTTGGTTCTTATTACGTTGTCATAAACTGATCATTATCTCCATGCATTCACCATTATCAGGTTTTGTAGGTAATTTGTTTTAAGCAATCGTATGTTACCAATTAGGAATTTCTGCTCTGTTGGTAGCATTGTGTTATGCTGCAACGTCTAATGAGCTTACCATCTTTCTTTTTTTGTGTGTCTCTCACATGGTGTGTCATGCATACACTGCACCTCTAGTTCTCAGGTGGCACTACCTGATTTAGCCTCTGCAAAGCAAGGCATGACCCTAGTATAGATGTGGGCAGAATAAAAGCTTCTGTTTAGATGTCCCATTCCAGTGTATTTTGACTGATATAGTAATAAATTTTGACTATAGTAAATAGCTCTAGTGGAGGAGGTTTAAACACCTCTGATGTTTTCCCTGAAAGAACAAGCATTCCTGTTGGAGTGTTCCAATAAATAAAAGTGGATTTTAGATGCTTGTTTTTTTTGATATTTATTGTACTGAGCATTTGGAATACATGTATCTTATAAGTCTTTAGAGCAGTAAGCCTAATGCAGGCCAGGGTACTTTTGGGTAGATATTATTGGAGTCAGACATTTGTGAGGCTTTGCTTTTGATATTTCAGTAAGATTGTATATTTGTGTGGGGATGGATAGGTGAAGAAAAGTTACTGAAATTAAATAAAGTAAATACTTAACCAGAGGGAGCATATTTAATCACCAGTAAAGTTGGTTCAGAGTTTATTGGCCTACTATGTACCTAAACTGTACTTGACCAACAAAGCAAGGGCTGTTTGATGGCTTCTCCTATTGTGATGGCTAAAGACCTTGTTTAAAATGATTCATTCTTTGTTGTCACTTGATTTAAAGGTTGACTTTGGCTTCAAAATTAGTCCCACATGTTTTGAAATTTGAGTCTGAAAGCTAGTTGAAAGCCCATGTAAATTTGGTACTATGTTGCTCACCTTTGACAGGGAGAGGCCGCAGAGTGCAGTAAACAGTGCTGAAATGTGGCTGTACGTGACACAAGTCACTGTGCTGTAATTCTAAGTTACAAGACTTGATGAAAAACAATGTGGCCTATATTGAGTGTGCCTAATCTAACTTTGTTCCCCAAAATGGGTCTTTAAACTTACAACTTCACTGTTCATAAATAACATTCACATAACATAAGCAGAGGCAAATACATGATACACAGCATATGTTATATTATACATGACTCTTTTACCAATGTTGTTAATGTTGCTCAATAAGTATTTGCATGAGTCTAATAATGGGAAACATTTTTCATTAGTCTAAATGTTTGCTTTTAAAACAATTGACGTTCCTATCCTGAATGTTATACCTTTTCCTTTTCTGGTGTTAGTATATGTTGCCCACTTAAATAGAATTTAGTTTAGGATAAGCTTATGCTACACCATTAGATGTTTTCCTTGTCACTAGAACATGAATGCGTGGATTTAGCTTTTAATTAGCAGCACATCCCTCCCCACCCCCTCAGATTCTCAGTTTAGATTATTCTGTTAAATACTCGCCTGTGTGGTTTTCTTCATATTCTATTAGCTACACATCATATTGAAAATATGGTCCAGTTAACATAGAAAATGTGTGGTTAACAATATAAAAAGACTTCATTATCAAGCCTGTTTGATAGCAAGAGTGCTTATAAACTAATTTCTAAACAGTGACAGTACTTTTGGTATGGTACTCTGTGAAAATGCTGGTTATGACTTGTCCCTGGGTGATCCCTGCATAAGAAACAGCCCTCAGGTACCCTTGGCTTGGGGAGGCTCTGATGCAGCTTTCAGACTTCAGCTGGGAAGCAATGAAAAGGAAGAACATTTGAACAACCCCAAGTGGACCCCACAGCTATGATATCTCTCCCCTTCCCACTGGCATTGCTTCTAAGAGAACTTGGTCTGCTATGACATTCTCTTACTCTGTTCTGGAGGATGAAGCCTGCTGCTCCAAGAAGCCAGAGGAAGACATAAATAAACAGGATAGATAATAAGTCTGGGTTTGTCAGTCTTTACTATGGTAACTATATGTGTGTATTAATGCAACTGTACTAATAATACTTGGTTGTGTTTGGATTAAATCATTAAGACTTCACATATACTAACTAATTTATGAGCTGGATGTATAATGTATGACGTATGTTTTCTTTTGCCCATAACAAGATTCTGTGAGTAATATGAAGGTCTCTGGAGATTACTGGGGGACAGGTGAACATGCCTTATATTGTGATGTTGCACTAGAAAAGTGGCTTAGTAGCTTTTTAGAGAAAAGCTCAAGAACTTTTTTCTTCTTGATTACTTGTATTCCTATGGAATGTATAATGCTTTTGGCTGGTATTCGCTCAGGGAAAAAGTAATCATTCAGAAAACAGTAGAATACAGGGAAGGGTTGAATATGACAGACTTTGATAATTTCCTCCTCAACTGTAGAAAACAGAAGCAAGGAGGAATTTGTCTTGTTCCTGTTTCTAGAAAGAGCAAATCTGGGACAAATATTTTTGTCTTTAAGACATGGATACATTGTCTTTAAGGCAAGCTGGGACAGGGGCTGGAGAAACAATACTACCTAAGACAGGGCTCTTGCTATTTACAGATATTTGTCCAAATTGTCATAGGCAACAAAGTTATGATCCATATGGTACCAAAGAACAGTGCTGTAAAGGCAAACTTGCAGCCCATCCATCATATAATCACATTCCAAGTGCCAGCAAATACTCTTTCTTTCAGTCAGTGAATCTCTAGTGGTTTCTGTTATTTTATAGTTCATTTTTGTCACACAGCTGTAATTTGGGGGCACCTGTCATTTGCAGATCACATTTGAGAAGAAAGTCCAGTCACACAATGAAGTAAAGTAGACAGAATGTTTGCGAAGTGGGAGAAAAAGTCAAAGGAAGAAATCAGTTCCCTCTGTGTAGCTATCTGAGCATGAAAATTGCCATGACCATAAGTGGGATTTAAGTGTTGTCTGAGCCTTGCACTGACATTCTGGAAAGGAGGTGTCTTCTCCTCCTTCCCTCTCCCTCCCCGTCCCCCCTCCCACACTCCCTGAAAGCAAAAGAAGTGATGTATTAGCATTATTTTAAATGGAGGATACCATTTCTTTGAAAAGGAGAAAGGCCACAATGAAGATGTCCTTTGGTGATGTCTTTTACAACTATTATAAAGTATCTTTATTGGTAAAAAATGTAAGAGTTTACCCAGAGAAAACTTCAAAGAGAATTTAAATAAAATATTAACTAGTTGGAAACAGGGTGACTGAGATACTTGCTAAGAAATGTCTCTGTAATTGGTTCTGAAATCAGTGTAGAGCCTGACTGAACTATTTCAACAAGTAAGAAAAGTGGACTGACTCATTGAACTATACTCTGAACAAATCTAACTGCATATGGTATATTAAAGACCAAAAAAGAATATTAAGGTGAACAAAATGATTCATCTAAATATCATTATCTCAAATAGCTTTTCAAGTGTCTGGAGTTTCTTTGAGGTGAAAGCAGAATAAAGCAAATGTCAAAAAATAATGAACAGAGCTTAACTTCAAAGTGACATAGAAAAACAAAGAGTATCATAGACTAAAGCAGCAATATTAGTAACATGCTATGAAGAAATCTATTCTTAGCTTTCATTTGCAAAAAGGACAGAAAAAAGTTCTAGTTGTAACCAGCACTGAAAATAAGATGAGAAATATAAAGTCTGTGGAAATACGCTATAAACCTGCTGGCTTTAACTTTAGTAAAGGGGTGAAGAACTCAAAACAATGAAGTGCAGTGTGCTTTGTAGCTGCTTATTTTCATTAAGTTGTGTAGGTAAAAGTCCTTGATTTTTCCAGACTTAATTTTCAAAGACCTCAGAGCCCCATGTTTAATTTAGCAGACTTACAGTTTTTGAATAATATCTCATAAAATATCTCCATGGGGCTTGGCAGGAGATGCAGAAAAATGTTCAAAACCAGACATTATTCATTAGAAATCAATAGTTATACTCTCTGACTAATCACTTCACTCAGGATAATCTGTTTCCTTAATATGGAGGAAATGAGAATCACAAAGATATTTTTTGCTGATCTACATGTATATTCAGTCTAATGAGTCAATTGGCACCCTGAGGGTCTTCATAAATAGATGCAGATAAATAAATCAGGTGCTGATCCAAAGACTATTGAAAGTAATAGAAAGACTCTTGTTTTGTTTGACTGCATTTGGATCTGTTTCTAAATCTCTTTCATAAGTGACCTTTTATTGTTGCATAATAATTCATATAAAATGTCTATGTGCTTTTATGTAACCAACATTTTGGTGGATGACTGTGTTTTTGATACATGCATCTGTGGAACTATTTTTAATCTCTTGATTGTTTTTTCAGAAGCTGTGAGTAATGGATCAAATGCTGAGCTAGTAAAAAATTGAGGTCTGCTAAGTTTGATCTTTTTATTGAGTGAAATTGATAGCGGTGTGGAAACATTTAACATGTAAGAGAAAATTTTGGTGAGCATTGTCCTAACTAATAATTTAGATTCCAGTTATATTCCACATATGTGGTGGTAGGAGAAGGCATAGGATAAGTATTTTAATTTGCCTTAACTATTTCCCCTGGACTTCTTTTCCACTATAAATTTTGTGCATGTGACTTCATGAATGAAATGACAAGACCTTCATTTTTATATCTGATACACTATGTTTGAGTCCAATTTATTTTAAGCCACCTGGAAATAGCTCTGTGGATGATTGCATAACAACAATATTAAGTGATTCTAAGAAAAATGCAGGACCAACACCATCCCAAGTGCAACTCTTAGGTTAACCAGAATTGCTTGAAGAATGAGTTTCCTTTTTGTTATTGAATAGGTTCCAGGGAAGATTCATATTCTTAAAATACACTTACCCAATATACACAATCATTAAATGTATTAATTTTATTTTTTATTTTTTTTTTATTTTTTTCCCCGTCTGTCCTCAAGGGACTAAATTAGACGCTACTTTAATTCTTCAGGATGTTTAATGTAACTACACCAGATGTTTTTTGATGCTTCTTCTCATTATTTTGTGATGTTGAGGGGGAATATTTAAAGAATAATAGAAACGTGGAAAAGATAGATATTTTTATTAAAAGTTGATTGTTTATTATTATTATTTTTTTAAATACAAAAACCCTATATTGCGAGCTTTCTGGTTATCAACTTGCTGTAATGTGCATCTCTTTGTATGCCCATGAAAGATTAGTACAGGTACCTCAAGCATTGAGTAATGGAACATCACAGGGTTTCACTCATGGATTAATATTTTTGGCTTTGGGAGGCATGATGCAACTACTCCCTTTATTGTCTCTTAATCCCATAAAGAGCTGGCAAATTTTCTTAAAGTGATAATGGAAAGATGTCTGGCATGATTGTGTTTCAAATTAAGTGATGCCTAACAGTGAGGTAATTTCTCAAGGACTGGAATTCCAAACAGTCCCAGTGCATGTGGGAAGAGTTTCTCCTAATGAGGCAACATTTCCAGCACTCGTCTGTATGCAGGAAGTCCATCTAGTACACGTGCCAGAGTCCAAAGGCTGCAAATACAGCTGTATATTATAGTGTCTGGTTTTAAGAACAAGTAAAGATTGTGTTTTAAATATTGTCCGAAGCTGATTATATCATACACATATAAACATACTTCTGTGCTGCTAGCCTTGAAAGTATCTGGAGCAGCTACCAGTGCTAAATTGTTTACTGAATATTCACGTGCCTGCCAAAGTTATACAGCTCACTACACATTTGTTATATGCCAAGGCAGGTACTGGCATGCTACTTCTCCATTTCTGAAACTCCTGTGGTCTTCTGAGGTGGTATAACTATAGATGATCTCAGAATTTCATGTTGCCTATGTGAACATCTCCCTATATATTTTCAAGAAG
This sequence comes from Aythya fuligula, assembly GCF_009819795.1. Lineage (NCBI taxonomy): Eukaryota > Metazoa > Chordata > Aves > Anseriformes > Anatidae > Aythya > Aythya fuligula. Next base: position 41,383,184 of record NC_045562.1, read on the forward strand.
CTTGATGTGGTTTCAAGCTGTAAGTAGGGAACTTTTCTTTCTGAATTATGGGTAAGAAAAATGCTCTAAAAATGTCTTCAGCAAACTGATAAATAGGTGAAACAATATTAAGGACTTATCTTTATATGTGCTCAGGAAATAGGCTATCAAGCTGAATTCCCACTCCCTTTGTCCTTTGAAGATTCATGTTTTAAAGCTAAAGGGTGTAGAAATCACCCTTATATTCAAACAAGTAATGTAAATTATATTTCCTACATCTTACTGTCCCATCAGGTTTTATATGTTCCATCATCTTTAATCAAAACAGCCAATTAAGTTTAAATATAAACGGTTGTGATTCCTGGACAGGTTTTTAAAGCCCCAAACCACTACATAACTGATTGAGAGCCAGCATCCTCTGTGTCTTAGAAAATCCCGAACTCCTTGATGCTTCCTTTGTAGTCAGGAGAAGCAAGCATGGCATCAGCTTTTTTGACTACTAAATGGATAAAAGAGTGTACATGCATAGAAAAAAAATTAGGAGTTCTGGCTACTTTTCAGTAATTGGCAGGTCAAGCAGTGTAAGAGCTGCTGCAGGTAATTTTTTCCTTTAGAAAATGGAGTGTGGTGTAGGACTTTGAGTAGAATTTAGACAAAAGTCCTGTATAGTGCTGGAGGCAGACACACTAATTCTGTAGAGTAGAGGGAGCTTCAATCGATTTTCTGGGCATGAAGCAATCGTTTCTCCTATTTATGCAAAAAATGAGTGAACCCTCCTAAAATAAAAGAAAATCTTGGGTAAGAGTGGTTTACATTAGGCAATTTTTATCACAGCCATGCACTGAAACATTTACTTGGCATATACTAGAGCAGTCTTATGCCTGCTCTAACTTGTGCAAGTTGTTAAATATTCCTTGGAGATAACAGTCATTGGGATTTTCTGGACTGGAGAAAACGTTGGCCTTTTTTACTTTTCCTTTGATTGTATACTACTCCTCCCTGTAACACTGATGAGCCTCTTGTGCCTGGTTATGTTGATTATAAGACCTTTTATGTCAGCTGTACAAAGCTGTCACCATGCAACCCCAAACTAGGGCTATTTCACTGAGATAATCTGTGATAATTGACATAACACCTGTTTGTTCTCACTAGAGTCAACAGTTGCATGAGGTTCCAATTAGTCCACAATTTGGCCCCTAATGTCTGGGAAACCAGTGAGTATTTGCATATAACCTGCTGTACATTTGTTCATGGGCTGTGTACCTGAAGTATGTTGAAAATGTGTTTTTCTTGAAAGCCATAGTGGAAAGTTTCAATGACTCCTTTTTGACCATTGCATGCTGGAGAGACCTGTGAGCAACAGTGGAGAAGGCCAGCACAGAGACCTCTGATGGGGTTTGCTTGGAGAATGGATGATGCATCCGCTCTGGCTCCACAGCTCTTGAGGGATCATGATTAAAAGTTGCTCAGGGAAGCCTGTTACTGTTTTCAAGTTGCCAGTTCTGTGGGTTTCCTGTGGAACTGGACTCGTTTTTAGCAACAGCTGTGGTTAATTTTCAGGAGCCAGGGATAGCCATTTCGGGGGTGTTTTTTAATGCTAATGGGGATTTTTGGCTGTCTGGTTGGTGTAGTGGTTTCCATTGTAAATTTTGATTATGTCTCTGAGAGCTGATTAGTGGTTGTGAGCCAAGGCTGTGCATCACTGGGCCAGTGCTTCACTCCTCTTCACTGCCTGTTGTGGGCACTGGAAGCTCTTCAAGGACTGTGTTTCCAAGCGCAAGGGATAAGCACATATGATTGAGGTACTGAGGGATTTTATGACATCCTCTAGCCATCTAGGAGTACAGCCTCACTGAAATAAAGCCGAACTTCACTTTTTAGTTTGCTTGCAAGCGTTACTAGCAAAACCAAGGTGACTCAAGAAACTCAGGTTCTAAAGGCATAAAATTTATGCCTTTATGGAGTCACATTTATGACTCCAGGTAAGAGTCCTCAGTACTAATACAAGAAGACAGCAATATTAAATAGTTAGGTACTTTTGACAGCCTTGTTCATAATTACTAGAGATTTGGGTATGACTACAAGAACTATTATGCTACAGCAGTGTGTGTATGGCAAATTTTTTTCATTCTAATAAATTTTTCTTCTAGGCTGAGAAGCTGTTTTCTGTTGGTTTTAGTCCATTTAATACATAGAGAACAGTCTGTTACTGAACCTAAGAGTAGAGTCCACTGTGAATCTTCATATTTACTGATGGAAAAGAATGTTATAAACATATTATGGATAAACAATCAGTGCATGGAGGCTTTCTTTATGAGGATTGTGGAAAAAGAAAACAATTACAGGCGAATCAAGGAGGGTCTAGGCATTTATGTAAATGCAGGTGAGGTAGAGTAGACTGGTTCTTTATTGAGCTGACAGATACAGTGGACTCTTTTTACAATTGAGGGGAAAGAATTTGGCAGGATAGGGTAAATGAAGCAGGTCTGTGAATTGCTGTTCTCTTCTTTGAGGTCCCCATTGGAAGGGGAGAAGAGTTTCTAGATGTAGGCTTAGTGATAAGACAAGTAGGTGGAATGATATTCAGCATTTCCTAAACACAGGGGGGAGGTAAAGTAGAAGAGTAACTTGTTCTTCATTGAACTGACAGATCAGTGGACTCTCTAGCTGCAATGACATTAAGCATTTCATAAATGTGACTGTTCAGTAGCAGGAACAACCGTAATCACAGTCCATTGGTACTGGAATAGTCTGTATGGTATAACTCTTACTGATCACAGCAGTGACAGAAAACTACAAACCCAAGAGATGCTGGGGTGTTTTATAAGAAGTGGGACATTGCCTGCTTGTACTAAGATGAAATTGCCTAAGTCCCTTGATTCATGTTAGTGTTATTGCTACATGATTTAATGAAGTAAAAATAAGTCTGTCTAAAACTTGACAGAAATAATGATGATTTGGTGCAACATGACTTTCCAAAGTACAATGGAAATAAAAGTAAATTGAATTAAGAAGGAAAGAAAAAGCAAATGTTTACCGTTTCCCCAGTAGAGATAAAGTGTGCAATTCTGGGGGTTATTTTCACATACTTTTGGCTGTTAAATTCCATTTTCTTTGGCAGCTTTGTCCAGTCCCTCTTGTAATGCCTGCTAGAAGAAGTTCCTATGTAGTATGTAAATTAGAATTCTAGTGAGGCATCTTGAGGCAGTTTGGCTGTCCTGTGACAGTATTTCACTGGTCTCTGATGAATTCCAGAGTGTTACATAAATATCTGGATCACAAATAAAGGTGTGAAGACACTTGGGAGAACTGTGAAAATAAAGCAGTGAGCATTTTGAGACATTTCCATCCATGACGTCTCTGACTTAATACCTAGCAGAAGCAAAGCCTTCCTTTGCTCCCTGTTTCCAGTTTAAGATTGTTTGTACATCCTGAGAAATAATAGGAAATCCTTTAATTTTTCTGATATGAACCAGTCTTTCATTGATTCCCTAGGATGTGATCTGGGAAATAACTATTCAAATGCACTTTCTTTGTATTATAGATTTTTGTGGTGCCTGTAGCCTCATTGTTACAGGGGAAAAAATAAAGGCAATGTTTTATTCACAGCAGAGAAGCTTCTTTCCTTCCCTGAGTTTCTCTGGGTGTGAGATTTTTAATGAGAGCACTGGTTCTGAAGGAAAGCTTTCTAGAAAAGGACTTTGTAACATATTGAATTTCATCTTCAGTTTGAAATGTCAGATGGAGCCTTGCTGGCAAGAAGTTGAGGACCTGCTGTCAGTTCTGTTCCTTATGTTGCGTAGCCAAAACCTAGGCTGGGCTGGTTATGGACCACAGTAGGTGTGTGAGTACGGAGTGGGTTTGTCACTGAGAGATTTGAGACATTTCTGTCATTGTCCAGCTTGCTGCTGGTCTGGAGTTTTATTTGTCCTTTTGTTCCCTTCAAAGCTGTTTTGATTTGCCAAGAAATAATATTCTGTTCCTGATACAGCTGAAGTGATACTAGGAGGATGTGGCATCAACAGTCAGTTGGATGATCTTCATGGAAGGTAAAGTTTATGTGTTTAGAAGGACCATAAAAATAAGAACTGGCAGCTGGTAAAGATGGCTTGGTGTGCTTTTCATGCACAGAATAACTTGTCTCTCCCTCCATCAACCTTGTCACTGCATCTCTTTCAATTGCTATGGGAGTCTTGCATATAATCTTGGAGTGTGATAAATTACGGGACAGATTTTCTTTGCCCTCATCATGTGAAATTAGTACACGTTAGATAAACTAAAATAGCCCCTGGCACAGATGCATCTGAGTTTCAAATTAACTTTCAAATTTCAGCTTTTCCTTCTGCACCCACTTTGTTTCAGTGTGCTTCAGTGACTGTACAGGCCTGCTGACAGCTGTAAAACAGCTTCAGAGGAAAATGACTGATTGGAACACCCTTGTGATGCAAAGCTATATGATTTTCATTGCAACTTGCATGTGAGCCTCTTAAAATATGAAAGTGACAGGAAATTGCCAGTCTTGCCTAAGGACTAAAGACTGAATGCTACCTGTGGAAGGATTAGCTCCCACCAAAAGACCTGGTGTACCTTCATTGTGTAGTTAGGGGTAGCTTTCTGCCTAAATCTTGCCCTGTTTGAGGAGAGATTTGTTCAGGGGTGGGCAGATCCCTTCCGCATACATAGGTATCCTCCCTACAGATGCAGTCATGGTTTAGCAGGCCAATTTCCTGCTTCTCAGTCCCCAAATCCCTGAATGTTACTGACTGAGCTACTGCATTTTTCCTATTGCTTTCCAAATGACTTACTCAGGGGAGAAGAGTATAGGCCCAGTATGCTGATGAGTGGGGACAGGGCAGATGGAAAGAGGTAATTCAGTGGGAGGCTGCCCAGTTCCTTTCACATACCACCAAATCACCAAAGGCTTCTTTCCTTCTGCCAAGCACTTCCCTCTCACCCATGCTTTCTTTCCTACACATGTATTTTGTTTCAGTCTGTTGGCTTTATTAGCAAAGAGTCATTCAGTCTCTGCATCTTGGTCTGAATCCATATTAAATATATAAAAGGTATGTTCAGTTAAAGTTAAGCACTGTGCCTAGTACTGAGCCTAGCAAAAATGAATACAGCGAATGAATCATCCTCTGAAAGATTTGAAGACACAGTATAGGAATCTTTTTACATGATTATTTTAACATATGTGTAAAAGGAAGGAGAACTAACACCAGCCTGATGCAAGTAATTTCTGTTAAATCGATGATGTGTTTACATTTAAATATTTTGCAGAAGTGGCTGAATTTGCTTATAGCTTTAAGATGCGCAAAATAATATAATTAGTATGGAGTTGGGGGGGTCAAGGAGGGTTGATGTTTTCAAAGTGGGATCACTTCCACTTTATAGAATTCTCCAATAAACATTACTCCTGGGTTGCCCATATGGACATCCTGGTTTCCTCATTAGGAAGAAAACAACCCATACCTCAAAATGTAGTATCTTTATATCTCAATCTATATATGTGCATATACACATACATACTGTTTTGATGTGCAAATATCTATTTCCAGTCTTGTTCCAGTTATTTATTTTGCTACACTTCATAATATTAATATTCATTAAAGTGATTTGGTGGTCATAGTTCCTTACAGGTTTCTATCAGGTAAACAAAGCAGGATGTGTTAGATGAATTTATGAGGATGGGAAATGGCTCAGAGCTCAAGATATCCAACGTTGTTGTCACCCCAGGTATGATTTATACAGGAAGGTATCATATGAGAAAGAGGTGAAATTTGTGTGGCTTCAGAAATGGTCTGTCACTTACCTGTTATCATTAGGTCATTTCCGAGGTTCTCCTAATTGTTTGTTTAGGAAGTTATTGTATAGTTTGATTTACTTGCTGTAAACTTTTTGAAGATAAATTCCTGCTGAGACTATAGCATCACTATATTCACTGTGGAAATGAATGCAAAAATTCCATGAATTCAGTGTTGTGGATGCTGCAGAGTCCTTTTTATACTTGCTGTGCAATCTGTTTAAAAACAGTTTTGGCATTTTTAGGTGAATGCAAAAGTACTGGATGCAAATCATTATTATGGCTATAAAATGCCACTTATGCTGCCTGAGCATCCCACTAAGCTCTGGGGAAAACCTCAGAAACTAATTTTCTGTAATATTTCAGGATAACTATTATGATACAGGTCATAGTAGTGTAAGAGGTTTTAAAATTTCAGCCATAGATGATATTTTCAGTTGTTTCTTTCTCTGTGAAGTCATTGGCCCATGAGGAAAACTTATCTGTAGGACAACTACTGTAAGATTCCATCATCTTTTATTTGCTTGCCTAAACAAGGACATATTTCTTGTGGCTGCTATGTTGGTCTTCGCTGCCTTGAGAAAGGTGCCCTGTACTTTTCCATAAATTGTTGGGCAATGCTATTAAGAAGATGTTTTTTTTTTCTGTGGTTTGAGCTCCCCAATTTATCATATATGTTAATGACCATCTTACATAAGAGAGTATGTTTTTTTTTTTTTGTTTTTTTTTTCCCCCTCTTAATATTCCTACATGGTACCTTCTAGTATAGCTGTTAATTTAAAACTAGGAAAGATACTGATACTCTCTGGGGTGTTTATTGAGTAATTATTTTATTTCTTCATTGTAATCCACTGCTAGAATTAAGCAATTAAGCACCCCCCCCCCCCCATTTTTTGGGGGATAGTGTTTGGACAGAACATCTCCAGTAGATCTGGCTATAGTGCTTAAAACAGGACATCTCTAGCTATCTGTTGCATTTCTCTGCTGAATGGTAACCACTTACATATTGCAAGAACATTCTCAGCCAATTTTATGTTGCATATATGGACTACTTTTCCACTTTAACAGAGAAAGATTCATATAGCTGTTAATTTTAACTTCAGGGTGTGAAGAAAATGATTTTATTGTATATTGTGAGGGCCATAAATCCTTTCTGAGTCTGTGGTTAAATTAGCTAGTGTTCACATTTTATTTTGAATGAATTCTCTCTTTTCAACACTTAGATCTAGAAAAAAATACATAGAAAATATGTAGAAAAAATACATAATGAATTCATTAATACAATAATTGTTTGTTTTCTAGCATTTTCTCTGTTTTTGAACCAAGTGATAAGCTGTCACATCTTAAGCTTCTTACCTCTAATGGCTACACTTTTTTCTGTGATCAGAAACTAGAAATGAAAATGCCTTAGCATAGTCATAAGGAAGTAGCAGAATATATAATTCATTTATAACAGGGAAAAGTTGTGAAGAACTTGAAACCCTACACCTCCCAAGTTGTGAAAATTTTCACTTAGTGTGCAGGTTTCACCACTTAGGCCCGTCTTTAGACATCATAAAACTTTGCCATCATTCACTTTTATGACACAATTCTGAATAAGCAGGGATGTTAATGCTAGGTAAGGAAAATGGTTTGCCAGACTCCGTTATCAGTGACAAAACACTCAAAGGAGGCAGTAAAAGTGAAGAGAGAGTAGGTGATGTTGAGGTGTGATGATATTTGGGAATATGAATCTGGCATAACAAAGGGAGAAGGGGATAGAAAAAAAGGTCCTTCTTCTTTTGTAGTGAAAGACAGAGCTGGAGTCTTTTGACATGGTTTCCTCATAAAGAGTTAAATCTGCTCTGCAGTATATATATATATATATATTTTTTTTTTAAAGATAGACTCCATGCTGTACCACAGATGATGTGCTCTCACAGCTTCATCCCACTGCAAGCAATGTCAGGGATCTTCTGAGTAGCAGCTGTACTGAATGAAACCTGAGTAACAGAAAAACAGAGAAGAGTAAAGAAAATAGGAAGAACTTGTTGAAAATAGACTTGATGTAGAATTAAGTACAAAGTATTTATTATATTTATAGCAGGACGTGCTTTATTAGCTCATAAAACTCAGTCACATGGATAATTTGAACAATTAAACTGAGTAGGTTCAGTGTGTTTGTTAGAATTGTAATAGCACAAACCTTATTTCCACAGGTGTTTCAAAAGACCCACAGAGGCTGCAAGACTGAAATATTAACATATTATTCTGATAATACGGTGCTTCTCTGTCTGACTCAGGAGCTTTTAACTTTAATAATTTCCAGGTAATTCAACAGCCACAATGTGTTTTCTGTTCATACTTTCACACTGGTACATTTTCTGTAACGTAAAGTAGTGATATAATGAATAAATTATATCCAGATGAAAGCTTGCATACGTCATCCCAACCTCCTGATAGCAAACAGCAGGATAACTGTTTCCCTACGTTTTCTATCCATTTGAAGGACAGGAACCTAGATGGAGGGCTGTATGAAAGACAGGGACCTAGCTGAAGGGCTGAAGTGACATTTGATATAAGGAGGAATGGAAAAGCTTGGCGGGACAAGCAAATAATTGTTGACATGGGAGCTGGAGATCGACCTTCTATCTATTGGTAGGGACCAATGAGGGGTGAGTTATGGATATTCTCTTAAGAAAATGAGTACCTTAAATGGAGTATTTGCACGAGTCCACCTCACTGTCTAGTAAAAAATCTAACTTGGTGATAAGTTGCAGGGCTGTAGTGTCCATCCTAGTCAAAGATAAGCAAGAAGGTGTGTTTTTTTGTTGTTGTTGTTGTTTGTTTTTGTTTTGTTGCTGGGCCTTTGTTGGCTGCAGGCACAGCTTTCAGCTGCCCCACATGAGTGTTCAGCAGACACAGTGGGAGTTCTTGAAGCCATGCATCCGGCCTGCACACTGCATTTGATTCAGCTACGTCTGTAACGCTTATTGTAACTGATGAATAATTATCCCTACTGCCAACATAATTTCAGCCAGTGTGATGAGGGCTGATGAAGGAGGTGTGAGCTGGGAAATCTTACTTGAGTTGGAAATCTTGCAAAATTGTAATGACTGTGAGGTTGGGGTGTCTCACTACTTTCACACCTGGTGCCAGATATTTGGTTTTGCATTTGCCAGTGAGTTAGCTGCAGCCAAGGATTTCTTAATCTTTTTTTTTTTTTTTTTTTTTTTTCTCTCTTTTTTTTTTTTTTTTTAAGACCACCCATAACTTCTGCTAAGGGAGAAAAAAGTCTTGCTAGTAACAGTTTTGTCAGCATTATATTTTACGTGTATTTCAAATGCCAATCTGCTTAATTCTCTCTTGGTGTGGTGTAATGCTCTAAAGACTGCCTGGGTGCTACTATGTTCTTCTTGAGCAGAAAGTAAATCCACTTTCCAAGTTTGTCTAGAAGGACTGGTGGAAGATTTCAATGGCAGGAAAAAAAACAAAACACAGATCAGGTGTGAGACTCACTACTGTGTTCTTAAATGTCACAGGTGTGTGTACGTTTTTAGAACTTGTTAGATTTGCAGTTGCTCAGAATAGATAGCTTCGTGTGCAGGTGCTTAAAGTTAACTTAAATGCAAAATGTAGGAATTGCAACTCTGTCAAATGACCACCTCATGTTATGTGCCTAGAAAACTATAAAGCAGCAAATGAATTTTAAATCTCTTCAAACCTGTTTAACAGAGGTCTTCTCAAAATCTCCTGTTCCTACTGGTTATAAAGTGGTGTAGCCTTTTAGGTGTTTGTTGGAAAGGCTGAGCAGCAGCAGATACTTTATGACTATTTTTAACTTTTGTAGAAACATGGAGAAGGAAGGGAGTTAGCACTTGAGACTTGCCACATAATCACTTCTCCCATGATACAGAGAATAGTTATGTTTGACCCTGCTTTGAGAAATAGACTGTGAATCTTGAGTATTTTTTTTAAATATGCTGGGCACATCAGTGAATATAGTAGAAAATAGAACAGCACCTTTCATGTTGCATTGTCTGTTGACAGCTTATGCTTTTAGACAGAAACCAAACAAAATTACTCTCTGAAAATACATTTGGGGAAAAAGGTTCTATAAATTGTATGCAAAGCATAAAATACTTTAGGAGTGTGACTTCTCAAGGGTTCTAAACACTGAGTTGACAAACCCCAAATATCTTGTGAGAATAGCTCTTCTGAAAAGCTTGCTTTTATTTACTTCTAATTTTCAACAATGGAAAAAGAACAAAATCACTGTGTTAAAAAAATCTAGTGCTTGAACTACCTTTTCTACAAAAATAAACATGGTGCAAAAATAGAATAATTTAAAAAGATCCCTGTCAACAATGAAATAGAGAATTAAGAATTTTCCTGATTACAGGATGGACCTGGGCATATCACAGTAGCATGGTATAGCATGGTACTTAGCACAGAGTATTGCATTATTGGAAATATCATAGGATATTCCTTCTACACATGTCTCTTCGTGTGGTTGGTTCAGCTTTTGTTTGAGACGAATCCTTAATGCAGTATTTAAACAGACTGGCCATTCTCTAAAATGGCAAATTTTGATCAGTGAAGTTTTATTACATGTGATTAGTTTTATTCTAATAAAATATATTTTTTCTCTTGCATTAATTGCTATCATCTTGTCCTGGTTTCAGTTAGGACAGAGTTAGGACATCTCTTTCAGACAAAGGATGCTCAAACACTAATTACTCACTATCTTGTCTAATAAGCTTTAAGTTTAGAAAGCTATGAAGTTGTAATATTTTTTTCCCCCAGAAGATAAGAGGAAATGGTTGTCTTGCAGTTTTTCAAGCAGAAAATCAATCATGCTCCAAATGTTCCTTAATGAAAAATGTGACTTTTACATGCTTTGTGTGCCCAGCATGTCCATTAACCTTAGATCTCTGGGCTAATTCTGATTATTTTTATGGAATAAAGCCCCAGGATGTCAAAGAAGGGAGGGGATATGGGGATAGTTCTGGTCCACGGTTGATGTAGTGAAGACTCTTGATTGAATTATCAGGAATGCTTGATCTAATCTAGAGCGACACATGCCAAAGATGGGGAAGACTATTGTTGAATGCTGTCATGAAGGTAACAATAAACAAAATCATTGTTTTTGTAAATCCTCTTGAGGCAGTTTTACTCTTATCTTACTGAAGGGAAGCAAAGACACCAAGCAGAGGCAGATGGTGTATCTGCTGTCATCTCTAAATTAACAGTGACATTTTAAAGATAGTTGAAATTCAATAGCAGAGACACTAGAAGTGAGAAGATTTCTTTATTACTTGTGAAAGACATTGCACTAACATAAATGAGGGATGCTGCACCATCAGCTGAGGCAATGGAGTAAGCACATTATGCACAGTGCCGCCAGAAAAGTCTTTTTATCAGCAGAGAATAAATGTGAGAAAAATCCAGTGGAAAAGATGGAGATGTATGATGTATTTTGGAATTGTTAAAGAAAAAAAAAATGTTTTTTAAAGGAACTGATGAAGTATCATTTGTATCTACCTCAGCACTACTATTTAAAAGCTAAATCAGAGTACATTTCTATTTCAGAGAAATGTAATTTGGCATGAAACAATATACTTATGATTGGTCTGGTTCTTCACTGAAAGAATGGAAATGTCAATGAGCCACATGCAGGCTGAAACTGCAGCAGGTCGGCTACTATTTGACCAAGGAAAAGAGACCATTGGGCTGGCCAGCCAGGGAACTGGGATTTCTAGCAGGAAGGCAGCTGGTTTTCTTTGAACCCCTGCTTGGAACTAGAACTTAATTTGAAGGCTGCTGGTACTGGGTATAGCTGGCATTTAGCAAATGAACTGTTCTGTTGGATCCGTTCTTATTTCCTTATTCTGTTAGAAACAGACGGATTTAATTTTCATGTACTTTCTATTTGTTGAGAAAGATTGCTCCTAGTTTACTAAGGAAGTAAAAAGAGAAAACCCCAAACCATGAAAACCTCTGTAACTGCCTGGCCAATTAAATGTAGAGGTGCTATTCAACATATTAAGTAACAAAATCTCTTTCCGATTTATTGACCAATTCTGTCAGGAGGTAGATCATAGAGGTAAAAAAGTATAACAAGCTCTTCTAGTTTGGAAACATGTATGGGTTGTGAAGTGATTTTGGTTGTTCCTTGTGGTTGTCCTGGATTTACACTGGGATGGAGATGGCTGCGTGTGTGTTGATTTATCGTTGAGGCTGTAGGAGAGGATAAATACATCTTTTGATCTTTCAGGAATAAAACTGTAAGGGGAAAAAGATGCAAGGTTTACTTGAAATTCTCCCATTTCTCTTTGTTGGAACACTATAACTGCTGTCTGCCAGATCACACTGCCCTTGTTGCTTTTTGTCAGTTTTTGCTACAGAAGATGTAAAATATTTTGTTAGTGGTGCTGATATGCACATGAAAAGAATTACCCACAGGGTAGTGCAGTAAGTAAATAGAGAAATCACAATATTTTCTTTCCAGAGGTGCTTGATCTGTTAAAGGAGAGGATCTAAACCCCTCACAGTAGGGAAATGTATGTCAGTTTTACGGGCCCTGAACCAACCTTGTCAACCATTAGACCCATGTAAACCTGATTTTGTTGACCTGATGTAACTGAGCCTTATTTTGGCTTGAGAGAGTTATTGTACATCTGAGCTGCTAACACCAGCCTTGAGATGTATAGCAGATTTTTGGTGTTTGTAATACCTGCCTATAATTAAGGCATATGCAAAATTGAGCTTCTCTCCCCCTTCCTCCACCATTACTATGTTGTAGTATACTTTTATCTGGATTAAAGAAAAAGGTTGTTCTTGTTTTCCTGCATTTTCTTTCTCCCCACCTCCGTTTGATCTATCCTCTATTACCTTGCCTTACCTATTACCTTGCCTTCTCTGCCTCTCTTAAATCTTTCTGCATGTTGGTTGGACTGTGACAGCTGTGTGACATGATGGTGCAATTTCTGCCATTTCCATACTTGGTGATTCTTGTTGACTCCCTGGGGTGCTATCAAAGCTCTTGGGGCTGGTCTGAACCCCTCAGATTAGCTAGCAGTGGTTTTTATTCTTTGTCTGGATAAGTCCCCATAAATGGGACATCTGTAGTGAGGCTATGATTCCACATTACAAGATCCTTGTGGGTGCAGCTATTTTCAGAGTCCCTGCCCCTACTGATTTCTGTCCCTTGCTGGATGTATGTGCCCCCTCAGTTTTGCCAATTGGTCTTTAGTTCTCTAAAGATTTAAGATCAGTTTAAGCCGTCTGAAAATGTTCTGCTGCCTGAAGGAATTATTTCACCATCACTATGACACTTGTTATCTTCTTCCTTCATGTTGCCCATACCATTGTGGTGGCATTGTATGGGCAGCACTGTGTGGGCTGCTGCTGGGAAAGTTAACATCCCAGCCAGACCCAGTACAACCATATGTTAGGGCTCATGACTGTGGCTGCAGTGAAAGTCATTGGCAGACTGAAAACTGCTTGTTGTTGCAGATATATTTTTTTTTCAGCATTATTAGTGAAAATGCAAGGGTGACAGTGGGCGTGTGGGAATATGGTAGGAGTAGCATGAGCAGATGACCCACTGAGAAAGCTGTACTGTCTTGCATTATCTTAAGCTGTTTCAAATCCCCACCCATATCCTTATCTTTGAAATAAGGTGGTTTAAAAAGCAGAAAACTTTTTGTGAAGAATAAAACCAAAAGTATATTACCTGGCATCCTAACCAGTCATATACCTCTTTGACTTGCTTCGACTAAGAAAGCAGTAATATCTCTTGAGTGTCTTGGAGTACCTGGAGGTGGAAGTGTCTTAATATGGCTTTTCCACATGAAAGACTTGTAATACAGAACAACTTTAGGTGCTTGTGCCATCTAATTCCCTTCAAACTTCAAAAGCAGTAATGCTTTTCCGTAAGATTTCCCCATTTTTTCCCATTTGTTTGTCTGCATGGATATTTAGGTCAGTTTCAAAAAGCATACAGGTCCAAACTATGGCTCCTGAATCCTCTTTGGGATATGTAAAAACAAGCCTGACTTTCAGAAATGCAGAATGTGCCACAGCTCTTGTTTAAACTCTGATGCAGCAGTGTCTGACAGGGGTGCATAGTGAGCCACCTAGAAAGCAAAAAACACGGACAGAGCTCTGGGCTATTTAAAACTCTGTCTGCTTGGCTAAATGACAGTATTGCTGGACATGCCAAGACCTGCTAATTTATAACTACTCTATTCACCTTTTAGAGCAATAGGAATAACAGAGTTGAATTCCTCTAATAGCTAGTCATTAATTTTTCACTCTGGCTGGATATTAATTCCCCCCACCAGCCACCTCACCCACTGCAAGAGCAATTGGAGTGCCCGGTTATTATCAGTTATCAGAGAAGATGACAATAACAGCCACCATATGCATGCACTAACTGTCCATTTCTCAGAGGTTTATCTGTAATATGTAATAGCAATGAGCAGACATGTTTGCTTTAGTAATGAACTTTCATCTTGGTTCTTATTCTCTCTCTCTCCCTCCCCCCCCCCTGTTTTTTTCCCTCTCCCCTAGACCCCTGCTCTACAGGAGATCTGCAGACTTTCACAGACTGAAGGCTTCTTTCTGGATGGCAGGCTGAGGTGGAAAAGATAAATGGAGTAAATCTGAGGGAATATCCTAAGAAGTGTGAAAGTAAGAAAATTCTTTTTTTTTTTTTTTTTTTTCCATCTCAAATGTTGATAGAGTTTATACTTCATCACGTATAAACTCCATCAAGTTTATATTCTTTCTACCCATGAGACAAGAAATGTTAGCAAAACAAGAGCTCCTGTTGTATTCAGGTTTTATATACAAGGCTCTTGAAGAAAAAATGTCTTTGTTACCAAAAAAACATTCTTCAGAGATGAATAAACCTTTAAAATATCCTTGTGTTCTGGGGCTTTCATTGGAAACATTTAGTGTAAGTTTAAATATAAACAGAGCCCCTGACCATCACTCGTGCCACCATCTCTGTGCAGCTCCTTAAGTGGCACCAGGAGAGCTTGGGGTGTGGTTGTGAATTGTGGCACCGTCGTGGTGGCCATGTCAAGCCCCAAAGCCTGTGGGGTAGGAAGAACAGGATGGAATATTTTACAATTGAGATGGGCATAAAATCTTTAAATAGCTTTGGGTTTTCTTTTTTTTCTTTTTATGAAACTTTTAATGGCTTCACTCATTAAAAGTCTACTTGCGTTAGAAACTTTTTCCATGCCAAATTTTTGTGATGTAACAACCAGAGAATGATGCACTCAAAAGTTGTTTTCCAGAGCAAAAGAGTTTAAAAAAAAAAAAAAAAAAAAAAGTGTCCTGAATAATCAGTTCAAACTGTTTAGTTCTGTAAACAACCCTCTCTCCTTGCCATGCAAAAATAATGTTGTTAAGATTGAAATGTTGCTAACATTGAAATGTTAGAAAATATCACACTTGAGATAGATGGCAGTGCTCTGATTTCTGTGCAGGTATCACAGTGAAGTTTTTGATTATGCTGTCACATATGTTGGCCATCTTGTTTAATTTCAAGTCCCCATTCCAAAATGTGAGGTCAAGATATTTTTGAAGACAAATGCATACCCGCAAGGTTTTATTAAAAATACAAGTTGTATAAGCTTACATATACATATGGATATTTGGATGTATAATGAAGCATTTGAAGAAACTTCAGTATAAAGCATCAACTAGTTAGGAAAGGTCTGTAATAACTGTACACCTAGAAAATATGTACACCTGTACACTTATAAAACATGCACTAAATTATTTTCCTAGCAGGTCAGTGATGCCATGCTCCTTTCTTGCTAAGTTCAACAATGTAGTTGTAAATTGGGTATGCATTTTATGTGAGGTCTATTGATTTCTACTTGCCCCTGCTGTAAAGATTCAGCAGCTATTAGTGAGATTGTTGGCAATATCCTGAATTCACGATGTTAAAAAAAAATAAATCAGTTTTAGGAGAGCATGAAATCATTATTTATTTTAGTAAATCTGATGCAAAGGGAATAAGTGCTGGAAAGACCTGTATAGATGTCAAATTTTCTTTTACTTGCTTGCTTTTTTCCCCAGCACCCTCTTTCCTGGACCTTCTACCTTGTGAAAAATACACAGTATGTGCATACTGTATATACATACACCTTCATGACATCAAAGAGTCTGGGTCTGTTGCCTAGGTAATCTATAAGATTATACCGAGCATAACATAGCAGGAGCATGCCAGACACTTGACCCCTGAAAGGCAGTCATAGGCTGTGCTGTGTTTAAACACAGCTAGCAGTGTAGTTAGCAGCCAGCATGCAGTTGAACAAATGTGCATTGTTGTTACAATTGAAACCACATGCTGAGTAATATAACATAGGTGCAATGTTCTTGAGAATGTGTGGACAGTTGGAAATGTGAATGTTTTTTTTTATATTATTTTTTATTTATGTTATGTCTGTGTGTCTCAGGGCTCCCTTACTTTGTTTTCTTAGTGAAACTCAGACACATCAGACAAGTTGGATTGATGGAGCTGGGCACTGACAGACCAGGTCTGTTCCAGCTGCAATGACTGGGGAAGAATTGGATCTGGACCCTCTTAACCAGTCCTCTAAGAGCAAGATTTCAGTTACCATGACTGGTTGCCAAGGACTATTTTATTTTAACCCACGTCAAATCTGAGTTTACTTATGGGGCTAAACCACAGCCTGCTGAGCCAAGTGTATCTGGATACAAACTCATTTTACTGGCTGTTTGTTAGTTTCTGGAAAATTTAGCCACATACAGTTGTACGGAACAACCTCCACCAACCTAAGCTTCTCAAGCTTTGCTGAATTTGCAATACTGCATGCTCCGTCCTTCCAGCTTATAGAGTCATTGCATCAGTTCCTTGTTTATTAGAAAGTGAAATGAACAGAAGTTGTGTATATGTTGCTTTTTCTCTTTGGGATAAACAGATGAAAAGGGAAATTTAATGGTTTGATTGCCCTTTACTCTATAAAACATAAGGGCTTGTGACTCACTCAAATTACGATGTTTATTTGGGATACTTCTGGTTAGTGATTTTTTTTTTGAAGTTCACACAATTATCTTTTTATTGACTGTTAAACATCAGTAACCGTATCAGGGTGCTGCTGAATTTAGATGCTATGTGATTTTTTTCTTTGGAGGTGACATAATTAAAATAACGGTGATGATCATTGTGATATGGAATAAACTGAATGAGGTTGATCTTAAATTTCTGCTGATGTGCAGTATACATAACAAGCAAGTCAAACAGAAAAGAAAGCAAGACACCAGCAGTCGTCTTGAATATTGTATGTGTCGGAGCTGCCCACAGTGGGCCAAGCAGCATTCATGGTGAATAGTATGAGATGAGCCTGAGATGTATAGTTGTCTTGCTGGGGAACCACACAAACTGTTGAAGCACAATGCATTTTCTCTGTACTTTTGGCTTCACAGATTATTTTCTTTGTTGTAGGGCTGTAAACAGGCGAGCACATTACAGTGATTGGATGCTGGCCATTGCTTTGAAGAAAGGAAGCAAACTGCCCTTCTATCACACAATCTGTACTTTAGAGAAACCTAGCAACACCTAGCTTAACACCACTTTTAGCTCACCTGACCCTCCTTGCCCTTTTGCAGCTGTGCCAGCTCCTTTCCTCTGCAGCTGTTTGGGCCTGCCACCTCTGCACAGGCAGAGGCTGTGCTTTCTCATTTGTCAAACCCAGAGGGAGAGTAAAGGGAGCTTTATTGGGGTAGTGCTCTGAATTCTGACCATATTAAGGGGAATATAATCTGTTGAAAAGTCTTGGCATTGTAAATATGCTGCATGAACCATCAGCATGCTGCTCTGGGCGGGATACAGCCAGCCTTTTAAAAACAATAGTTGTGATTATAAAGCATGGGCAGGAGCATTTTTCTCTTGCACAAATCCCAGTCTAAGCTCAGAAGAGAACTTTGTCATCTTGAAAGCTGAGAATAAGTATTACATTTTTTTTGTTTGTTTGTTTTTCCCTGATGTTAAGAAGCTACTTAGAACAAAGGACATAACACATTCTTCTGTGTTACAAGAACAAATCTGACCACTACAAGAGGACAACTGTAAACATATATATATATATATGACCTTGTTTCTACACAAGTAAATGTGTACTTGCACCAAGTAATTAGCAATAGTGGACTTAGTTCATTGATTTAAATCTCCTGTGTGCAAGTCATACTTGTCTTTTTATTCTTCTGATTTAGGCTTTTACGAATTTATATATGCCATTCATTTGTCATTATGTTTGGTACTACTAAGTGAGAATTTTCCTATATTCCTATAGAAAATGAAAGAAAAGCTGAAGTGCCTTGTTGGAAATGCACAAAATAAACCACTGATACGTGTTTGTAGTTTGCATGTTCCTTCACCCTTGAGCCTGCAACCATGGGTTGGAAGAAAGGCCAAGCTATCATACTTTTTACTTGCCAAGATAAGGAGTGGAAAGAATGAGGGTTTCAGGCTGGTTGCAGTTCTTTTAATGTGTTTTTCCTCTGTGTTTTTGCTTCTGGTTCCAGAAGCAACTGAGAGAGATATGAGCTCTCTTCAAAACGCTTGCTTGCATTTTCCAGACTTTGCTGGCTAGCTTCTGGGCAGAATTCCTGGGGCTATGCAGTTCTCAGCGACCAGCTATTGAGAAGGAAGATGGTTCTGTGGAGGCAGCAGTTATTTGTCAAATACTAACAATGTACTTGGCTTGTTACAAGGCACAGATAGGAAAGCTTTACTTTGGGGAGTTGCAGTTTAGCTCACAGGCCAAAACTAAAAGACAAGTTGCACAGGAAGCTATTGTGGATGTTTCTAATCCATTAACTTAGTGTTTTCCAGAAAAAGTGGAGGTTGCATGAAGAGAGAACAGGTCCTGTGTGGTCCCTATCTGGACAGGGATAGCCACAGAGCAAACGAGAAAAATGGTTAGTGGAGAAGGGAAGAGAACTTATGGCATGGGTAAATTATTGGGTGTTATGACTGAAAGCAAGGGTTATCTTTCTGAAAGTCAAGACAAAAATAACTGGGATGCTGAAGAGAAAACATGCAATGAGTGAGAAGATTTTGATCTGAGTTAGAAGTAAAAGGAAGATGATCAGAATACTAAACTGTTTTGTAATCAAATAAGAATTAAGTTTTACAGAATAAAACCACCTCTTTTTCTCCCATCTTTCCCCTTCTTATATGCTAAATGGCTGTGGTGAAACTGTGCTGTAGGTACAGTACATGGTGACTAAATACTCTGTAATGCACTCTGAGATACAGTGCACCAAGAAGTATAAATAGAATGCCAATTGCATAAAATAAATCTCTAAATTCTTGCTGCACCATGGCGAGGTAGCTCAGTTACAGCTTCGACCACCCATGAATGGTAAGCACACAGCAGGGGAACTTTTGGACTCACAACTCACCTATTATCTTGGTAGTAGGGTATCAATCTCTTTGACTGTGAAAGCATGGTTTTGTTTAAGTGAAGAACATACGAAAAGGCTCTTTCCGTATTTTTTTCCTGAGCAGATGAAAGGTGGATAGAAGTGGCTGTAAATTTTAGGAAGGAAAGAAGTAGAAAAGGGCTAATGCTTACTGAGTAGGAATTGTATTTTTCCAGCCATGCCCCTGAACCACTCAAATCTTATGGTTCTCTTGTACAAAAGTGTCACTTCTTGGTTGAAATAAATTCACTGTCAGAACAATGGACGCTTTTTGGAAGAGAAACAAGACTGTATTATGCCATTCAGCAACTAGCAGAAGAAAGAGAATAGTTACTTCCTGCCAACATTCATACTCTTTAAGATGTATGCACGAAGTGGTAGGTGAGCATTCAGTTCTTACTGCAGTTGACTTTTAGTGGTGATTTATCCAGACCGTGGACTGACTTTATAAGAGATTTGGAGACATAAAAGTGTGGAGCTGGCAGGTTAGCTTAGGGAGAGTGACATCTGACTATGACTGTAGGGGTCACCTGGAAGCAATTTAGTTGCTTGCATACAGCATGGGTTAAGCATACATACACCTTCTGAGCAGAACCAATGTGGCTGTTGCAATAGCATACTGGAAAAATGGGAATATACTTTAAAGACCTTGTCTGGGTCCAAGTAAACCAACTAAGCTAGGAAATGTGCTGGTTTATGATGGTTTTTGCTAGTGCCTTGTGTGACAGTGTGTGACAGTAACTTTCAGAGACTGCAGAGAGCATGGCTGCAACAGAAGCAATTGCTTGGATCCAGGCTATGCTCAAGTGAAGGATCCCTCCGCCTACCTGCAGAACTGGCAAGCATGGCTTCTCTGGCAGAGTTCCCTGTCTCTTCCTGCCCACCCCACATCTCTAGTGAGCTTACTGGCTCTCCTTTAGTACTGGCCATGCAGAAAACAGAATACCTCATTCAGAGTATCCAAGGTGATTAGAATTATTTTTCTTAAGAGGTTTTCCTGTTTTTTCCACTTTCCAGGCTTTGTTCCCCATTACTTGGCTTCTGTTCCGTTACTCTTTGACTTTTTCTTCTCTTCTCTTTCTTCTCCATCCTTCTCTTTTTTTCACCTGCCTCTGCCGGCCCTCTTTACTTTCCTACTATTGGAGAACTGTTCTTATCATCAGTACAGGGCTTTCTATTTTCCCCAGCAGCTTGATACCACGTGCCCCATTCTGTGATGTCCTCTCTAGTCGGAGCAGCTGATTGCCTATGTTGCGCTAATTGTGCTGACTGAATGTGTAACTATTCCTAAGTTTTTCTTACCTTCCTTTCGAGAGACTACCCCTGAACATGTCATCATTTCCACATGTAAGAGAACTGCTTCCTAAGAATTCAGGATACCCTGCTCCAAACTAATTTCAGGAGAATAATAATTGCATCATCTCCTACCTAAGATCTCAGTTCTCTTCTTGGCACTGGTATACCATGTAGCAAATGCTTCTAGAGAACTTATAGTGTTCTGTTCTTTGAAGCTCTTGGGGTTTTTGGCTGTTCATCACTAGAATAATTAATTTTTTTTCTTAATAAAACGTTTTAAACCAGATTGTTATTTAATGTGAGGCCTGGTCTACAGTGTTGAAAATGGACAGGGTTTCTTCCTTCAGCTAGAAGAATAAAACAGACACCCAACAGTTTCTTGGTACTTTGTGGAAGCTGCACAAAGCTGCAGAAGGATCCTTCTTCGCAGCTGTGAATTACAGGCTTTATGAGTTGGAAAGCAGCTCCTATTCTTCTGGCTACATCCTTTCGTCTCAGCCAACTGGTGGTGTTTGTCAGTTCCATTCATCTCCTATGCTCTGCTTCTAGTGATGTCTCTGTGGCTTACTTATCATCTGCTTTTTTTTTTTTTTTTTTTTTTAAATAATATTATTTTGCTGCTTTCGATTTTCACATTTCTATCCTTAAATTTTGTCTACAGTAACACAGGTTGGTTCTATTTCTTCTGATTCAGTTTTAGGCCAACTTCTGGCTCTGTCAAGGACGTGGACACTTTTTACGCTCTGATGCAGCACATCCCATATTTCTCTCCCCTTTTTAGCATGTTGTTTCAATTTTTATCAATGTTACATGTCCCATGAGACCCTTGAAATACAGGCTCATTGTCTTGCCGCATGCCTGAGAGCTTTCCTGGCCATCAGTAGTCACCCAAAGGCACATATTCATTCAAACTCCTTTGCCAGCTCTCAGGCACAGCCTGAAACAGAACCACAGACATGTACTGGAGTGTGTAGGGCTGGGTGGTCACCTCACAAATCTAAAAGACAATTTTTTAGGAGGGTCATACCCAAGTTTAGGGCTCAACCATTTTCCTTGAAAGAACTCCTAACAAAAGCCAAGTTAAGCTAAAAGTAAGTATTTATTTACAAATCCTGAACAGATGGCACATATGCAAGCTTGTAGATACAGATGAACAGAAAGTAAAGAAAAAAACTTCCAACATATTCCCTAAGTAGCACTTAATTTGGATCTGATGGTTTTCTTTACTCTGTATGACTAAACTGACAAGTTGGCAAATGCCTGGCAGTGTTTATAACCAAGGTCTCTGGTTTTCACTAAGTCTTTATGATTTCAGGTTACATTCACTGAATAGAGCCTGAAGCTGATGGATTCCTTTACTGTGTTTGGTCTGTATACACTTTTCGAGTCATTCTGATTGAAAGACTTCCCCGGAGCCTGCTTATTTCTCATTCATTAATTCAAACAAGAGGGGAGTTTGTCTTTCTTCCTACTAAACCATTGTCTGCTGCCCTGTGTTTTGGAGACACTAATTTCTCTTGTGCATCACTTGAATACTTCTTACTTGCCCATACAGTATGACCTTGCTAACATTAATAACACTTTAGGGTGCAACCCCCCTTCACCCTGGAGCTTGGAATATCCAAATTCCCAACTGAAGCTTTTAAACTTGCTTTTCTTACCATATTTTATACAATTCCATAATTGGAACTGATTCACAGAGTTTGTTACTGGCTCTTTGTTGAGATCAAACTTGAAGGTAACCACTGACTTTGAGGTTAATGGATTAGAGGAGTCTCAGCTTCCTATCCCATTTAAATTTAGGCTTTTGAGAGACCCTGACAAATTCCTATCCCTTTTTTCCCTCTTGGCATGTTAATAATGTTTGTCTACTAATGCTCTTTCCTTTCCTGCCCTTCTTTATTTGCTTTCGTCTTCTTCCCTATTTCCTGTCTTATATCTTCTTTTTCCTAATCTATTCCCTCCAGACTCTGATTCACAGTCCCTGTGAGATGTGGCTGCATTGGCTGAAGAGGTGTGGGGGAGGCAGTCTCTTTAGCCACTGCAGCTAACTCCACCAGGGATCATGAATCAGACAGAGCTCTCTGCTGCTGTAGTTCAGTCTCACATAGTAATGTAAACTGGAGCTGATGGCAACTGCATTAATATGACAGCCTGAACTGGCTCAGCTGAGGAGTAGATGCTCCACCTGTTCTGCCACTTCTGTGTGGATGGTAACCTCTGACAGAGTGGAGGAATAGATAGCCATGAATTGTCTTCCCTGTCCTCTGTGTACTGCTGCAGCTTGAGTGTCAGAGTCCCTGGACTTTCCAATCTTTCTTGTCTTCAGGAATTTCTTCTGCAGTCTCTTAAAGATTATAACTCCTTGTAAAATCTCTTAGTCCAAGACTGGTAACTTAAAACATCTAGTTTTATTTCAAACCACCATATCTGAGTGAGGGAAAAAAAATAAATTGGCTGAACTCTATTGTCTTGTACCTCCAGGGATGGAAAAGAAAAACAAGCAAATTCTCTATCTGTACCTAATTAAGGGCCATTGTTACACTCCTCCCTTCCCTTCATGCAAAAGGAACAAGTTGCCAGGGATGTTCTTTCCATGTCAACTGACCCATAACAGCCATGATTTGTGTCTCTCTGGCCAGCTGCTTATACGAAGAACCCCTGTTTGTTCCTCACGTTAAATTCCTAATTAATTTCAAAGGAGGGGCAGAATGAACAGTTGGCTCCCAAGTGCCCAAAGAGAAACAGGATCAAGTTCTGCTCGTCTGTTTTCCCCAGAGAAAGCACACTCTATGGTAACCAAATCAAAGCTTTTATTCTGTACCCCGTGTCCCTCTCCAGCCCAGCTAAATCTTGATCTGACAGCAGTGATGATACATGAAATATGCTGAATTGATTTTATTACCACTTTTTATTACTCTCATCTGGGTTTAAATGAAGGATTTCTTCACTTGAAATATACTTAAGGTATCTGTAAGACATCTTTTTGTGCCAGTGGGCTAAAAATTCACTGGGAGATGGGTACAAGCAAGCAAATCTATTTTAATTACAGACCTTTGAAGCAGGAGTGAAACCACTAGAAATCAGTGTAGAAAACTTAGAAATGTTCAGTTTTGTTTTTACAAAAAGTTCAGAGTGTTTAAAAAGTATTCTGGAAAAAAGTGAGATAAAGGTTTCAAGTCAGTATGGGCAAAATGCCTCATCCATATGTCTAGATGGTGTCAGCAGGTGATTCTCTTGCAGTAGAAGGATGAGGTGATACTTATGATAACGCTGGGTCTCAGCCTAGTAAATACCTAAAATTAGATGTCAGGCTAGATGTCTATGTGTGTGTACATTCAGGAAAGTCATATAGTCTCTCTGGTTGTGTATGATTTAGCAGAAGACTCACTTTTCCAATTAAAGAGGCTGTGACTCCTCTAGCCTATATGCTACGGTCTCTTTCCTGTGGGAAATATGGTAGAGGATGAAAAGTGCTGGGTCCTGAAATGTCCTTCTCAACTGTCCCTTGTGAGGCTTGAGCTCTCTGTGCTCACGGCCAGCCCTCTGAAAAGAGTTTTGGAGAACACAGAACTGCAAAGCAGCTCAGCTTGGCCACCCATCTTACTCTTACTTGACATTCTGGCTTGACCTTGGCCTGGGTGACCCCTGGCCTTCTGACTGAGGCTGGAGATTGGCCGGCCTGGCCTTGCTCCTCCAGCTGCTGAGGCATTGGGGCCAGAGCCTTGTCTTGCCCCCCAGCCTGACATCTGTGTACAGGAGGCTCTGGGCCAGTGGCAGTCACTACAGGCCTTGCTGCGCAGTGCAGCAGGACAAGGCCAGGTGCAGACTCTCCTGCACTGCCCTTCAGCTCCTGCCTGAAACAAAAATATTTAAATATATTTTTATTGTTAGAGATCTGGGAAAAAAGTAAAAAACATTGAAGAAATTGATTTTGTTCCTTAACACATGTTCAAACAGCTTTTTATACATGGCTTGTCCTGGATACCAATTGTACAAATTGTTTGATGTCCTTTAAATGCTTCTCATGAATTAAAGCTTGTATGAATTAAATCAAAAGTAAATGGCATTTTAGTTTACTTTTTGCTTTGTTATTTGTTATGGCAAACCCAGAAACCTGTTTAGGATATGGTTGATGTTCAACATGCTTTAATTTTTTTTGTAGTTGTTTTGGTTTCCAAAATTCTCCCCTTACTCTTAGCTCTTGTTTTTTCTGTTACTTTCACAGAAAAGTGAGATGATTCAGCCTCCTCTTTTATTTAGTCAGGCACATCTGGGGATTTAATTTTCTAAAGAAGAAAGAGAAAGTACCACGAATAAAGTGCAGATGACAGATATTTGCATGGCTAAACTTTCAGTTTACATAACAAAACAAGGAATATAAAGGAATGTAACCTTTTAAGCTTTTCTTTGTTTACAGATACGAAGAGAGAGAACAGTAAATAAATCCGAATTATAGTATGCCTTTTAAAAAGTCACATGATATATAACCACCATATGGAAGTTTGCATGCTCTTTCCCATAGGGATATGGCACTTGGGAGGGATTTATAGGCTGTGAGCTCATAATACAGTAATATTTATGATGGGTTACCAACTTTGACTTCAACTGTTCCTAAAATTCCCTTTAGAGCTGTACCAGTGGCTGGCCAAGGATGGCACCAGTCATGTTGTTGGACAGTTACTCAGTATCTCAATCCTTAAGAAGTCCAGTGTCTTGAGCACAGGACTCTAGTTAGCTCAAGAACAATTCAAATACTACAAGGGATCACGATAATACGACTGTGAAATGCCCTATTTCAGGTTTGCTTTATTTATTACCATTTTTCTTTTCTTGTTGGAAACATGTACTTTAAAGAAATTCTCTGTATTGTAACCCTTAGAAGAAAACAAAGGGAGGTGGGACTAGATGAAGGCCTTGTCTGTTAGGTAGCAAATGACATTTAATCTAATGACAGGTGTTTGGAGTGTATTTTTGAATAGAAAGTATGCTTTTAAAGTCTGCTGCAGGTTTCATTTCAGATTCACTGTATCAGTGCCCACTGGCAGTGAGATAAAGTAGTTAGTGTCAGTACATTTTAGGAACAACTCATTTTGACAAACTGATCATTGCTTATTTGCTAAGGAGTTATTAGGGCTCAGTTGAGGATCCAAGAGCTAATCTATTCCTTTCATGACAGAATGTCCAAATGAGTTAGGTATTTTACTTGTGTGTTAATGGTTAAGTCATGTTTTATGTTACAGGAAGTGATGCTTTTGCTATCAAGCTTTCAAAGTACAATTTTATTTCTTAGCTAACAAAATTATCCCTGATAAAGAAATCTGAATGGCAACAGCTGAAACTTGAAACAACATTATATCAGTTTAAATAATTTGTTCGTACAATGAATATATAGTAAATCAGTTCTATAAAGTAAATGACAATAAACACTGTCAGCTTTCCTTGTGATGTGAGCTTTGTATGAACTAGTGTTGTAAGATTTCTTTCCCTAGCCATTGTATTATGAGATCTATGTTTTTAATCCCTTATATCACTGTTCTTTAGGTTTACTTATTTGATTTTTTTAGGCCTCATCTCCAACATACCTAGTTTTCTGCCTGTGATTAGACTGGTTTCTAGAACACGTTACTTGAAGAATGTAAATATTTACAACATTAAGGTTCAAGTTTGAATTTTGTTAGTTTGAAAAAATTAAAAACAGGTAAGTCTAAACTACAGCTTCTTCTTTTTTAGCCACATCCTAAGTTCATTAGAGCCTAAAGCTATTAATAAAACCTTGGTAGCATGCAAGTTTTTGCTACTAAATGTTTTTATACAATATGTTGATACATCAAAAATTTAATACAGTTCCAGTTATTTATTGAGCGATTATGATATATTCATTGCTTATTTAAGCTTAAGCTAGAACAAGGCCAACTTTAGCAATGATGAAATTGGTGGCTAAATTATGTACTTGGCTCCATCCTCTTTTTGTATGTAAGTCTAGATTTAGCACAAGTCTGTTCAGTCCATACAGGCATAAATGAATATACCTAGATGTGTAGGTCTGGAAGCCAAGTTTGCAGGAGGTGGTAATAGTTAGAGTAATAAAACTGAAAAAAAGCAGACAAGCATGGGAGGTCAGAATCTTTTCATTTGTGCCTGAAAACTTCTCTGCTTCTCAGAGTTTTTCAAATGGTCTTGTAAAACACTCCTCTCTCTACAGAGCAAGATTCCTGGCCCAGCTTTCTAATGAGAACAACTTTCAACCTTAAAATAATCAGACTAAGTTTTTATTGGACTTCTGTTGTCGTGCTGATGGTGAAAATGCTTCATGAACCAAGTTATGAGGTCGTGGACGGGGGAGCAATTACACTGAAGTGAAATTTGCACCTAAATGCATTTGACTTACCTTTTTGATAGGATTTAGGCTCAACTGTTTTGGTTCTCAAGTTATCATTTCCTTTTCTGTGCTATGAATTTCTACTCTTACAATTTTCCTTCCCCCACTTTTTCTACAGGCAAATATAGGCAGAAAAGTAATGAACATTCCTGGGTTTTAATTCGTATAAGTTTGGAGCTCAGTTATGATATGAAGTAATGATAATACTTGTGAGTGCTGAGAAATCTCTTATTAGTAACTATTGGGAGACGGATAAGTGGGAAGACTCCCTTCTGAACTTCTGTTTCAGAAGGAAAAAGAAGATCAAAGATCACTTGGTTCATCAATGGGAAAATAGCAGGGAAGAAAGACTTCAGCTCATGGCAAGAAAACTATAAATGGTCATTTGTGGTAAATGTGTATACAGAAGAAACGGAAGAAATCATGTACATGATATTTTATATAGAGCAAGGTGAATAAATCAGCAACAGTAAACTAGATGACTGCCATTTTGTATACATACCGTCCAAACCCATAACTCTTGATTAAATCCTTTTAGCTCTATGAATAAAACTTTACAACGTGCTCAGTGTCATCGGAACAGAAGCCATGTGTGATGGCAGTGCAATGAATTGATTTGTGGTAGAAAATAAAGCTCCAGCTGTAAAGGAGCATTTTCAGAGAGCCATGCAAGAAGGAGCTAACTAGTTCATGGCATGATGAGGAAAGGATGAGTAAGTGTGTAGCTGAAGCTGTATAGTGTTTGCTGAGCAAAACTTTTTGACCTAACTTAAGGAGCTCTAAAGAGGTCAGCATGCTTCAATGATCTAGAATGCTGACTTAACCATCAAAGATAATTCCTGACTGGATTTCTGCTATTGCTAATATACATCAGTGTGTGCCAAAAAAAGACTGAAAACACTATCATATTTTTTTTTATAATTAGGAAAAACCTGTGAAAACTCACGTAGTGGTGGTACCTGTTCAAAGGCTAAGTTTTATTGATGATTACAGCATATGAGCGTTCATGGAGCCAGATGAATTTTAACTTTCTTTGCCATGTGGTTGTGGATTTCAGTCTCCACTGCCCACTAGGCAGGTTTTGCAGCCCCTGGATATGTGGACTGGAAATGGTGCTGTACAAATGAGCCTGTAAAGCTTGTTTGGAATTTAGGTTAAGCAGTTTACATGATTGAAACGTAGAATCCAGTACCTAAAGAATCTGATGTCAAACACTTCAGCGGTTTTAAAATGCTTTAAAATACATAAATTTCATGTATACTGCTGAGAGATGAGGACATTTTGGGAGTAAGAGAGAGAAATCCTTTGGAAAAAGAAGGAATCTACTCAACTTTCATTTAAAGTAAAATAAAAAAATGATATTTTTCTTGTAACATTCCCCCATCCCAAGCCTGCAACCTTGATTTTTTTCCTCTTTTAACTGAGTCTGATCTTCATTATACACAGTCCATAAACAATTTTAGCATTAGAACTTATTTCCTAGGCCTGTTTTGTAAAGGTATTCATTTGTCCTCTAAAATATTAACCATTTGTGTGCTGTATGATTCTAATAGAAATAGTAAGTGCTGATGGCTGGCAGCCATTTTCCCCTTGCCTATCTACTTTTTTTTTTATATAAGGGAAAGATTTCTATGTAGCCTACAAACAGCTAAATTAGACATCAACTTCTGACTGAGAATACCCTTGGCTACTGGGCATCCTTCAGATCATCCTGAAGAAAAGTTGGATATCTTCCTTTGTTGTAAATTTTTAAAAAACTTTTGAACGATGATGCCCTCCTTATCACAGTATAACTAGGAGCAATGCTGTATTGCGTATAGATCTTGTATATATCTTATACTCATCTACTCTAGTCTGATATCAGAACTTTCAGTGGAACTACTCTGTGGAGCACTCGTCAGTGAGACTAGACCAAAGACTCTGGTGCCAAGTACTGAAACAGCAAAAATCTTTGACTGTTCAGGGCATTGCTGCATTTCTGCTGCTGTGGTGGAGCAGAGGCGTGTTAAACAAGGCCTGGCAAGAATTCTTTTTCCTTGCAGAGTGCATTAGTTCCACCCTACAGCGATGCTAGAAGGAAACACATTCTCAGCCAGATCTTAAATTTAATAAAGATGGAGTTGGGTGTTTTCTAGCTATCAGATTACACCGGGCCATTACAATGGCAAACTCATTCAGATAGGCTCCAAAACAGAATAAAAAGATGATGGTATTAGATGGTTTCTAATACTTCTATTTGTTCTCTAGATGTTTGTGGTGATGGATGCTGTCCATTAAAAAGAACCAATAGCACAAAACTGTTTTATTTTATTTTATTTTATTTTATTTTATTTTATTTTATTTTATTTTATTTTATTTTATTTTATTTTATTTTATTTATTTATTATTATTATTATTATTTAATCAGGAAAGCTAGCTGGTAAAGGCTGAGACTCTAATAACAGAGCAGTTTCTGAGATGGAAGATATTCTGATCTTTAGCAAGTGAAACCCTCATGCTTCAAACTGTCATGCACTATAATGTCTAGATCATTTTATTTTCTCCAGATTTAGTTATGTCTCAGATTGTGGGTGAGACATGAACTTCAAGAGGATTTTGAGGCACTTACCGTTTGGTCTTTTAATCTAGAAGCACCGAAAGCGTTGAAGGGAATGAAGAGAGCCCTGGCCCACATGCCCCTTCTTATCTCCAGCTGGGATGGGGATTTAGACTATTCTTCTATTCTGCTAGGGTGGGAATATAGTAAAACAAAATTTGGAAATCACTTATGTCTGTTCAGAATGATCCTATTTGTTTTTATTATCACTTTGTTTAATTTAACTGTGTTTTTCCAATGCTCTTGAGAAATTTCATTTTTGCAGTATATAGGAATGGTTAGTCTCAAACTTAGTCTAGACAGCCAAGAGTGCATGTTCTTTGTTATCCTTCCTGCCAGTCCATGGTATTTATAATGCACTCATCACAAGATGACATGAATAATGCTTTCTTTCAGATTTTCAATCTGTCTTACACTTAACCTATAGCGCTTTTGTTTTTATATGGTGTTAGTAACCTCTGTTTAGCTAAGGTAGGCAAACATCTCACGTTAATTCATCAAGGTCCACCCCCCCTTCCCCCATCTCCCAACCTCCATTATTTCTAATTGAATTTACATGGTAAAGATTAGTTAGAGTTTAGGTGCTAATCTTGTATTGTCTTAAAGACTTTTTATTTTCCAAAGGAACTTCATAATTGTGCTTGTCATCAGAGACTCTCAGTCAAGTCTATCTGTTTAGTTTTTCTGAAATGAGCCTTGTTTGAGTTTGGCAGTATATTCCATGAAGCTGAGTTGGAAATCCTGGGTTTGTCTGTCTGAAAGGCTGGTTCTGTGAGATGGTAAATCTGGCTTTAAGGCAGCCCCAAACATGTGGTTTTTGATTTTGTTTTGTTAGTTGTTTTTAAAAGACACAGTTGCTTGATACAATGAATCAGTCCAGGAAATTAAAAAAAAATAAAAATAACAATTTTGAAGAGGTAACTTTTATCTTGAAATAATTTTTGCTGGATCAAGTATAACCAATCTTCCCACAGGCAACATAAAGAATGACCTGAATACTGTAATGTGATTTCTGTGTAGATTGATATAAATGTGGTTGTGCTGTCTGGGTATGTCAGGTACACAAAATCACTGTAAATAGACATTGGATTACAGTCTAAGTCATCCACGCTAAAAGCTGAAAAATGTCATACTAAGAAGGAGATGCATTAGAAGGTCAAGGTGTCTTTTGCTTTGTGATATTTTTCTCTCTGATTTTCCAGTTTTTACGCTCAGTGCACACCATACAAGTAAAGCACATGCAAGTAAATCCAAGCCAATTGTGTTATGGCCCATTTATTGCAGAAAGAATGCCCATAGTTGTTATGAAATATCACAAAGTGTGAAATGTCACTAGAGAGAAATGCAGTGTTGCGTAGGATTCTAGACTGCCATTTGTGAGGAAGTCAGAAGAGGATGCTGTAGTGGTTGCCAAAACGATTGCTTGGTATATTCACTGGGCACAACTTAAGGTTGCTTTCAGTAAATCTGCTATAGGATATAATTACTGTCCTTTGTTCAGCACACCTTGCAAGCTCTTACTGCTTTTCCTATAATGCACATTTACTGTTTTACCCCATCTGCTGCATACTTCTGTAAGTTGTCCTTTGAATATGTATTTGGATTTTCTCATTTGGCTTTTAAACTTGGTATTTGGAGTGTTTGCTAGGCTATGATGAAATAATGGCTCTTTTTTCTAAGCTGTGTTGGTGATGTATACTTCTAAAAATAACTTTGACGTTCTGTGCCATGGACCTTTGCTTGGGTATTTCATGGATCTAGCTTTGTGGGACCTGTTTGTGGAAAGGGATTCTTCCTGACATGCAATGAAAGTAACCAGTAACTGAACACGCTTGGCCTTGCACCAGAGCGGTTCTTTTCTCCTCTCAGTTTTAATTAACAGAACATGATACTGCTGGTGTGCAATCGAGTGTATTGTTTTAACTCTCAGCTTTGTTTCCAAAAGACCTCAGGCTATAGACAGCAGTCTTCAGTGAACAGTTAATTACAGCACAGGAGTATGTCAGATAGACATCCTACAATATGCTTCAGAGCATGTCTTTAGCATGTGCATAAACTTACTGCCTGATGTAGATGTGGATGTAGATCACTGGATTTTCTGGTGGATCTTAAGCATCTTTGTGCCTCCAGAAATACTACCTGTGCTTGTGGTAGTATTACCTGGCATCTTATCAGCTGGAGGAAGGTTCTAATTCCAGGAATAGCTGCATCAACAGGTTGCTAATGCCTGTTGACAAGCAACATGAGCTGGCTCTATATTGTGAACTAAGAGGTACTGTACCTCTCTTCCTTTGGACTTTTTGCTCCTTGACTGCATTTTTCAAGGTGTAAAACCTGCACATGTTCAATTTCAATTGAGTAGCTTACATACCTGTGTGCATCTGTTCTCCAAGTCTGAAAATCTAAACCTCTTTCAATTTAACCAAGTTGTGTGAATTTTTAAAGCCATCTTTACAGTCATGATTAGATGCAGAAGTAGAGTGGGCAGTAAAATTTCTTGAAATTAAAACCATAATACAGGTTTTTATGGGGGAACAGACTAGTTGCCAGTCAGTTTATAGGCAAGGCAATTTTGCTTTTAGCTGTTTGTCCCTGAGTAGGACACATGCAATCACTGTAATTACAGACACTAGCATGCGCTATATTTATAGCATTCAGTGACTTCACCAATAAGCGATGTGAGTGATTAGTTGTGGATTTAAGAGCTTTGCATCAATTATGAAAATATGTGAGATATCGAATGTGAAAGCCATATGGTGTTACTGTTTTAGCTTTAAAGTAAGTAAGATCGTACAACTTCCAAGGGTGATAAGGTTCAGATTGCTTTAACTACCATTGGAAATGTAAATTCTTTTTTTTAACCTGTGGAAAATAAGTTTTTACTCCACAATGCACTGTAACTGAAGACAAGCTAGGTAAAGGCAAGAAGTACATTTCCCTCCATAATTCTGAATGTGATGATTAAACAAAGCACAGCTTCTGAGAATGCATGTAGTACCAGTGACTTTGGTACTACTACTACTACTACTACTACTACTAGTACTACTACTTTGGTAAATTGCCAAGTGTAAAGTTATTCATTTCCATTGGGATTTCTAGAATTCTCAGTGTGGCTTTTCACTTATTTTTCTTTCTCTAAATGAGGTATTGCACCATGTTGAAGGTTGTTGTGTTGCAAAACTGAAGTGAAAATTCCATTTTTGTCTGTGTTGTACTCCGATTGTTATTGCAAAGCCTTTTGATCTTGGAGAAATTGCTTTAATTCAACAATGGCTGATTAAAGTCCTAAAGCATTGAATGCTGCCTATAGTAGGAATATTTTAGTGGGGGAGGTCAGGGCTTACTCTGCTGATGGTTGATATTTCTCCATTTACACCACAGTTTTTAAGTATGAAGCAGTGGTGAATGATGTTGTATTTCCAACATATTTGTATGGCTTTCAGTGTTTTTATTTATCATGTGTATTTGCATTTAAATCTGGCAGGGGCCATGAATGAAGGTCAGAATGACAAGAAAAAGACTTTCCAGCTCAGCTTGCCTTCTCTGCCTTTGTTTAGATTCACATACTGTCTTAACACTCATGAAATCTCACTTCTTTCCTGCATCAGGCTTTGTGAGAACTCTTTCTGATTTGCAGAAACTTCCCCTGCTTCCCCTGTGGTTTGTTTGGGAGTTTCTCACTTTCCCAAACAAGAATGTCTGAGAGACAAATTAAAGCTTCCCACTTCCGCATACAGCAGTTCCTTTGAATTAGTCATTGGTGCTAATGACGGTGTCCCTCTTACTTATTGTGAAGCTTCTCAGCAGAGGTAGTACCACTAGTGATTTTCATTACTTTGTAAATGGTGCATGGCCTCATAGCCATAGGCATAATAATGTTCTTCCATGTATTTTCCCTGACTTCACTGTGCCTGTTTAAAGCATTGAGCAAATCAGTGCAAGATTGTGATGTTGGAAGTAATAACTGGAAGGCAATCTTATCCAAATCTCAGGCTGGAATATTACCTTTACAGGCTTACCTCATGAGAGCAGTTTTGCACACAAGAGGGAGCAAGTAATTGTAGCCAGGCATTTGCAAGTTGTGTTTTCAGTCACATTGCTGCATTTTTTTTTTATTTGTTTCACTGGACGAATCCACATCACGAGGATGTTGCTCTCTTTAAGTGTGTTTTCTTCCCCACATGTTGAGTTGCTGTAGCATGGAAGGATAACAACTTTTTTGAATAAACTCACAGCCCAGATTAACCCATCAATCTTGAGTAATGTACTAAGAAAACACTGTTCTACAGAGCTACAGATAAGTGACCACAAAGTGCTGTAATATTACTAAAACTAGGGCGGACAATAGGCTGGAGTGCCTCCCCGGTTGGCTGTGGCATCTTCTTGCTGCAGTCTGACATCATGTGATAGGAGCAGAGAGTATTTGTGTCTCCCTGAAGTGTTACATTGCAAAATGCAGGCTCAGACTCATTATCTCATAATGATCATAATACCCTTGGTTAAAGAATGTTATTGCCTATGTCCAGAAATGTTCAGTTTTTGCCTACTTTTCTTTATCACATGACATCTCTGCTTTGTAGCTTTGTTGAAGCCAAGCCAGATAATGTTAATTATATGTAACTTAATGCCACAATCTTGTCATGTTGGCCTTTTGTTTGCTGTGCAGAAATGGATGTTTTTGTGGTAAGTGTAAAAAGGAATTCCAAGCATAAGTCTTCTATCTTTAACCAGTCATCTCAGAGGTACACATTTTTGAAAAAATCCTGTGTTATGTCATTTCTCAAACAAACATTTATACAGTGGTGCCAGGTATTTTCGATTTCCTTAAAATATTTTTCTTTCCTTTCTTTTCACCAAAATAAATAGAAAAGATATTTTGGATTGAAAAATACACTGTTTATTATGTAGACCGCTGTAGCTCTTTGGACTTGAGCTGTGTTTTTCTACTTTTGTCACTTTCATGCCCCAGAGGGTGTATATTCATGTATCTTCTTTTTATTTTGAAGATTTAATTGTAAACATATGCCTAGACTGGATACTTTCATAGTTATCCTGTACACAGTGGCCAGGCGTGTGTTGCAGAATGAGATCAAAGCACAGGCAGGGAAATGTTAGTGTGTTGAGGTGTTGCTTATACTAGGTTAGTTTGTCTAAGTGCTTAATAAACTAGAAACTGTAAGTGCAACTCACCATTACTTTAGTTGAACTGGATTTTGTAGTTCTCCAGACTTTCTGTGAACGTCAGTAGATACGTTTTATAAGCAAAGCACCTAATTCAGCTATTTAGCTATTCTTTCATAGTGTCTCCCGAGGTCTCTGAGACCAGCTGCAGTGCTACCTTGTTTATGAATCATGCATGATTTTTATTCGGTGATTTTAGAACATTTCTGATATATGTGATATTGCAAGGAAGCTAGAAATACAGATAAATGCAGTGGAATGAGATGAATAAAAATTGCACTGAATTGTAAATGGGCAAAATCATTTGTGATATGGTAGGTTTTTGAAAATGTTAGCACCTTTTGTGAACAAAAAGCTGTTGTATATGTGTAAATTCAAAATGATGTATAAGTATGTATATATGATAAAGGCACTTCTTTACTTCAGAATAGACGTAGGATTTATTCTGTGAGAAAAGTTAAAGCATGGAAGCTTTCCTTTTGTTTTGGTTTGTCTGGAAGTGAAATTGATACTATGGCTTGCAGGGAGCTTTACTGTAATCTATAGCCCTTCCAGTCTGGGGTTGGGTAAACCTGCCCTGTAACCTGCAAATGGTGATATGTATTTAAATGTTGTATATTTCTGCTGCACAGAAAAAGTCTTAACTCCAGATGGCTAAAGGCCAGCTTTCCTCTCCCTATAACTCTCTTGTTATAGCAGATAGCTAATCTATTATCTAATGGAGCTCACCTCAGCATCTGTCAGAATACTGAGCATGATGCTTGGGATTTAGTTTAGGCTTTGTGTGTGTGTGTGGGGGGAGATAAGTGCTTGAACAAGTCCTGCTTACCACCAATTGGAACAACAGCCTGAGGTATGAAACAGACTTCAGCATCTTAGGCAAGAGAGAGTAGAGTCAGATTGTGAACCTGTATACGGTATTGGTGTCTGGAACTGAGCTCAACTTCGAGCTTCAACCCTGGGTTGATGTGGCAGCATTAGCAGAGGTAGTGGCTGGAGTTCTTTGCGAGTCAGTTGGCCTCCCTTGCACCTTGGTGATGGATGTAGCAAGGTTTGTTTGAAATTTTTCCTTCAAGACTATCAAAGTAGTGAAATATTACCAAGCCACAATGATTTCAGATCAGTTGCCTTCCTAACCAGGAGTACAATGAGATAACAGATTCAAGCCCACCTTTAATTGCTGCTGAAACTAGTGATTCTCTATTGCCAATTCCCTTTCCTCCTATGCCTTCAGGGAGAATTTAAATCCTTAATCCCTTCCCAGCCTAAATCCAAACTAAATACAACTTTCAACACGCACTAATCAGATCACAAATTTAGAAGTCTAACAGAATGTATGATCTGGTAAAGACAAATTAACCTGGTCTTTGATACTGTCTCTGAGTAGCTTTCACATGGATAGATACCTGCGAGGTGTGATACCTTGCCTGCCTTACATGCTTGTATTGGTCTAAGTGAGAATGTACCTCCCCAGTACTTGCTCATTGCAGTAAAAAAGTGAAAAACATCATATACTCTTCCCTCAATCTGTGAATGGAGGTATGTTTTATTATTGTACCTTGTACCAGTCGTGTTCCCTGAGAATGAGTTCCCACAGATGGTCATGGGAGTTGAATGAAGTTTTAGGAGGCAAACCTTTGCTTTATTATCCTACTTATAAAAGGTGTTTCAATGTATTCAGTGTAGTGAAGGTCTTTTTGTGGTCAGATTTTTTGCAGGTTACCTGCACAGGTCTCTGCACTCATTCAAGACTCATGACTCCAGTGAGTCATGTCTCTGTTATCCTCATGTGTTTTCTGTTGGCTTCTTTCTTTTTTCTTTCTTCAGGTTTTTCTTTGTTTCTTCAGTGCACTTTCTCTGCATGTTTATTATTCCATCACCGCAATTTTTCCTCTAAATCTTTTGTTTGATCTGTGTATTTTAAAATTATTTCATGTTGATTTATTTGAAAGGTAGAGTTGAAAATTCTTAGCTTTGTGGGACAGATTAAGTATGCAAAAGGTTCACAAATCACTTAAATTAAGCTTATAGGACTATCTGGGGACAGAAAATGGAACATGCTATCTCAATAATGAGCAAATTGGCCAGAGAAATCCATTGACACATTATTTTTTAAGACAAAATAATTATGGAAAGAATGACTTTCTATGCTGATCTCATTCTGCCAAAGTTCAGCCTAAGGTTAAAAAGTGTCTTGTTTGTTTAGCAGTGTGTTTGGTAATATCAATTCCGTCTGATATGCTTGCTTCTATTTTGTTTGATAGGTATGCTTTCCCACTTTACACGGCATTCTTTATAAATGTACCAAGGGAACTGATACACAGAGTAGAGCTGGCATCCTGGTATCTCAGATGCTTGAATTTGTGCTCCACCAGATGTGGGGAGTATGGGCTGATTGCAAGAATGACTTGAAAAAGTCTGATTGTAGCTTATGTCAAGAATTAAATTAGTGTCACCTATGACTAGATACTGACTTTGTTTTGGTCGTATTAGCTGTCTGAAAAAAGTTGGGAATGGTATAGTGTATACATGTTGCTAATGGGGCTATATTGACAAGAGATTCCTGTGGTAAACTTCACCAGTAAGTGAAGAGTTGCCCTCTGTTAATCAGTATGCACTGGAGAGTCTGCAAGCAGCTTAGTATAATGATAGCAAAGAATTTCTATTCTGTTAGAAACCATTAAAAAAATAATCAGGCACAAACCAAGATTTCATCCAAATGAATTTGTTTTTGTACTGTTTTGTATGGATTCATGACTTAAACTGTTTAGCAGATTGACTCGATTAAGAAAAACAACCAGTTTCTAGCTGACACACATAATTTTATGAAGTGGTTGATCATGGTTGCTAATTGTTAAGGTTGGTGGGATGTTCCATACTGGCAGTCCCTGTCACACTTGTATAGATTAGTCTGAAGAGGCAGGGAGGAAAGGGGAGTGAGAACAGGGGAGAAAAGCAGTTCTCAGCGCAGTTAATGAGATTTTAAAAGTATCCTAAACACAAAAATGTCTGCCTCATCAAATTTTTGTAATTTTGTCCCTGTTGAATATTCCAAGTACAAAAGTCAGAAACCTTGTCAAGGAATGGGGAAAAAAATGCAGTGTGACAATTGTGTGCTTTTTTTTCACCATTTTTCTAAGAAAAAGATAGTCATTAAACTTCCATGATTTGTTGGCTCTTCTAGGAAAGCTGGTGGGAGGAAAGAAACCTGGAATTTAATCTTGCTCTCACTGAACTCAATGGGAGTTTACCATTAATTTCTGTTGGAGCAGGATCATGCCTTAAGTCAGCAGATGAAATAAATAAAGCTTAAGTCTTCAGCTAGATGTTAATTCATGATTATTTTCCTTATTGTTAAGTGGATGGGAGATTGGCAGGTCAGTTGTTTTGTCGCAGGCTTTGCTGTGGATCTGCAGCAAAAACAAAGAGCAGTTTAATTCTTCTTTCTGTGATCCAGTTTATGCCTTGTATCATAGAACCGTAGAATGGTTTGGGCTGGAAGAGACGTTAAAGATCATCCAGTTCCAACTCCCATGCCGTGGGCAGGGACACCTCCCATTGGACCAGGATGCTTGAAGTCCCATCCAGCTTGGACTTGAACACTTTCAGGGATGGGACATCCACAGCTTCTCTGGGTGTCCTGTTCCAGTGCCTCACCACCCTCACATTTCTTCCTAATATGTAATCTAAATCTACCCTATTTAGTTTAAAGCCATTGCTCTTTGTTCTATACTTTGTGAAAGAGTCCCTTCCCAGCTATCCTGTAGGCCCCCCTTTAGGTACTGGAAGGCTGCAATGAGATTTCCCCAGAGCCTTTCTTCTTCAGACTGAACAACCCCAACTTCCTCAACCTTGCACTTGGCCTTGCTGAACCTCATGAGGTTTGCACAAGCCCTTCTCTCAAGCCTGTCAGGGTCCTTCTGGATGGCAACCCTTCCCTCCAGTGCATTGACACACTTCTGTAAAACAGAGAAAATCATGTCCTCTCAAGAAGTGCACCTAAAAGCAAGATCTCAATGTCAGCAGTAATCCTCATACTCAGAAAAAAAAATAGCCTTCAGAAGCTGCAAGTAGGATGTTTGGGAATGTTGCAAGATAGGGGGGAAATGCTCCAATTTTGAGAGTTACGTGGTAGTCCATCTGGGTTTAATCACTGAATAAGGACAGTATATACACAGATAATTGAAAGATGTTTGACCTTTGTAAGCCCATGTTAAAAAGTGCCCGTTAGGTAGAACATGGAGACATGTTATTACAAGCAGTAGCAATCTAATATAGTTCCTGGAATGTGAGTAATGACTCAGTCATAGAGATAGTTCAGTTATTCCATAAACTATTGTTCATCCATTTGGTTTATAGAATTTATGAATTCATAGAATCATTTAGATTGGAAAAGACCTCTAAGATCATCAAATTCAACTGTTAACCTAACACTGCCAAGTCCCCCATTAAACCACGTCCCTAAGCACCACACATACAAATCTTTTGAAGACCTCCAGGGATGGTGACTAAAGCACTTCCCTGGGCAGGCTGTTCCAATACTTCACAGCCCCTTCAGTGAAGAAATTTTTCCTAATATTCAATCTAAACCTCTGCTGGTACAACTTAAGGCCATTTCCTCTTGCCTTATCTCTTGGTGCTTGGGAGAAGAGACAACTTCCCACCTTGCTATAGCCTCATTTTAAGATAAATGTAGAGAGTCTCTACATTTAAGATAAATGTGAGAAGTCTCCCCTGAGCCTTCATTTGTCCAAACTAAACAACCCCAGCTCTCTCAGCTGCTTCACATAAGTCTTGTTCTCCAGACCTTTCATCACTTTTTTTGCCCTTCTTTGGACATGCTTGAGCACCTCCATGTCCTTCTTGTAGTGAGGGGCTCAAAGCTGAACAACAGTACTTGAGGTATGGCCCCACCAGAGCCGAGTACAAATCGACAATCACTATCCTTGTCGTGCTGGCCACAATATTTCTGATACAAGCCAGGATGCTGTTGGCCTTGGCCACCTGAGCACACTGCTGGCTCATATTCAGATGGGGAGCTGGGGTAGTAAATCCCTCTCTGAATTTGTTCCAACATTAAATGGACTGAATATTTTCTATCTGTTGTGTGGATCCTTCAACAGAACAAAGTGAGGTCTTCCTTGAGAACATCAGTGCCTTTGTTACACAGTTCTGTGCAAGGCAGATAGACTAGCACATTGTCTGATGCTATGTTTAAAAAGGGGAAGAAAGAAAGAATTTAACTAATGTGAACCCATAAACTCAGGCCATAGCATCAATTGGAAGTGCTTTCGAAAGCCATAAAAGCCATTTTAAGTGTAATACCGAATGTAATCAAGGAATAGAACGTGCAATACTTTGTGAGAACAGTTGGGACAAAACCACAGGTCTCATACAAACGTCAAAGCAATGTTTCTGTTGGAACCACACAACACTTGCTGCACCCTTGGCTTTCCAAGTGGGAAGCTTCAAAGGGGCAGGCTTTGAATAATAAGTGTGCTGATGAGATCTTTCAAAATAATTGAAAGATAACAGCTTGCACATGTTGACTCTGAAGTGGAAATACCTCTAGCTGGGTGATCATAGTCAAAAGGTGAGCTCACAGAAAGGAGGCTTTGTCTCCTGAGATGAGGCTGTGGTAAAAATTACAAATGTTCATTAAGAGTTGCTGTTGATTTTTATAATGACATTTGTAAGTATCTATATATGTCTGGATATGACATTTTCACTGATATCATGCTCTGTAGACATGGGGAGCTTGCTTTTATTTTCACTAATTAGATCCATATTGATTATGGTTATAACCTCATTCAGTGCTAACTGAAGTAAGAGTCCCTTGGTGGGTGTTGTTATAAGAAAGGAAAAGTCAAATGAAGTAGTGACAAAACTGTAAAGAAGTAATTTTTGCTTCTTCACAGTAGTTTCTTGAATTGGAAGATAATTGTACTGTGGTTCCCAAATACCTCATACTCCACATCACATATTGGGTCTCAGTAACTCCTGCAGGAACGTGGATCAAACCCTGTAATATTGGGTGTTTTCTAAGTGTGTAGGGAGTTGCCTAACCATTTACTAAAGCACTTCAAGTTCTCAAGGTCTACAGCATTAAAATATCGTTGGCACAATACTTTTGTTAGGAACAGAACTATTTGTATGACTTGCACTGGGAGCCTTGGTGAATACTACATAAGGCTAGGAACAGGCTAACATGGCAAAACCCCGGACATTTGAGATCCCACAATTTACATCACTGGACCGCATGTCTCTATGCTTCTGCAAATAACTGAGATGAAGGACAAGAAGCAGTCTGGGTTGGTACACCTGTTCTTTGGACAGGGCTAGAAGTAGAAGAATAACACCTGTATGTAAATTGTACAAGCTTCTGGGAGACAGTCTTACAACTGCCCCTTCTTTTCAGGGCTGATTTTCCTTACCCAGACATTGCAGGGGCCTGAAGCCTGTGCACTATGTACAGGCCAGCTGGTAACTAGTGGAAAGGTAAAGTGCAAACCAATCACTTTCTAACACAATTTCCTCAGTCTTTGTTCCTGTGTTGTGAAATGTTTTGTGCTGAAACCTTTTCACATAGGGAATATTAATGACTTTCATTAGAGATTGGCCCAGACGTTTTTTTTTTTTTTGAAGATCAGAAAAGAACTGATCCATCTGGTGGATGGAACTGACCAGCACTTCTGTTTGGCAGATTTGGAGGCTCAGGGAGTAGACGATGGTTCAGAATTATTATTATTATTATTTATTCTACCCCCCTGCCCCCCCCAGTCTGCTTCAGCAACCCTACAATTGTTCTTAGATGAGCAGTGAGCAGCTGAGTGGTCTTGCCACTGGGAGCCAGCCCACACTGTTTGTGAACACCAGAATATTCTGTAACCCTCCTCAGCTGACTCATGATCCTAGCCTTATAAAACTACTCTTTGCCTTGAATTGCTTTTTATTTTTTAAAAAGTAGACAATCCTCCCCACCTGAACCATATAGTTATTTGAAAGAATTTACTGTGAAGGGAGTGCAGGCAAATCCCTGAAGGGAAAGAAAAATTTTAAGTGGTCAGAGTAGCAGTACATGATATATGTAGAGCTGTTCTACAGGGACTCCATGCCGGTCTGCCAAAATGAAGCAGGAAATGGAAAAGGAGAAGAGAAATTCTTGGCTTCTGAGTCATACTCGAGGACTAAGCCACAGTCAAACCATGGATGCCCTTTAAATCTTTCTAGGTAGGACCCTGGAAATTGGATGTGATGGAATAGAGCTCTTGGTCATTGGAGAAGTCCTGATCTAGTCACGTGGGGTTCATTTGCCTGTTTTTATCTAAAAGGCTTGTCCAAAACAGTGATGTTTCTGCTGTCACAAGTTGAACTGGAGGAATTTTGCTTTAGTTGAGGTTATTGAAACCCAGAGGGAAAGCTGCTTCAGAGACCCCTTACAGGATAGTGTTCTGAGAAAACTGCTCTTTTGATGCCTTGATTTGCAACTTATGTTTCTCATTAACACGAGCTGCAGGGTGAGTGGAGATCTGTCACAGACAAGGGTAAGGGTCTGCATTAGCTGGCAAGCGGTGTGAATCTACTGCATGGGTGTGCGGGGCTAAAAAGCAAAGTAGGAGAAGGAAGGAGAGGCTGACATTAGTTATCTATTAGTAATTTCAAAGCCACACAATTTATGGAAAAATCTATACTGTGCTGATTTTCAGGAAACCAGCTATCCTGACAGATTGGCCAATGCATTATGACATTAGAACACCATCTCCTAATATTTTCATAGGGAAATATTTTTCTTCTCAATTGAACATCAGCATTCCCGTGAAGCCAGTCAGGTGGAGAATGAGAAACCATTGCATGCAAAATGACCTTTTTTTTTTTTTTTTTTTTTTTTTTTTTCTCCTGGAAAAATAAGGGAACTGCCAAGGGTGTTTTTTTCCTCTGCATGGGATTTGGAGGGTAGTGCTGTACTAATGAAGAGTTGAATCCTCTGAGATGGAGGCTTCAGATCTTGCCTGTCTGCAGGGGAGTTCCTGGAGATTTGAGCTACCTCTGACTGTGTTTAGTTTGACAACCAAGAGAATGCAGAGTAATGTGAACACTGTGTCGGCGTGTTTCACTCCCAGTGCTGTCCTGGAATAACCTGCTTTACTGACTAGATTGTGTATTTCTTCTGCTTCCTTCCGGGTACCATTTTCCTTCTTGCTAACCTATAATATATCTATCTATCTATCTATCTATATTTTTTTTTTGTATGGAGGAAGGAAATAAGATAGAAGAATTCCCAAGTCTTTGTGGTACCAGTATTGTACAGTGAAATTTGTCATCTGATGTATTGCTCACTGCAGCAGGTCTCGATAAATTGCAAGATCTACACGAAACTTAAAGC
The DNA here is from genome assembly GCF_009819795.1 of Aythya fuligula. Taxonomy (NCBI): domain Eukaryota; kingdom Metazoa; phylum Chordata; class Aves; order Anseriformes; family Anatidae; genus Aythya; species Aythya fuligula. Next base: position 41,426,256 of record NC_045562.1, read on the forward strand.
AACATGCTGTCATATACTGTCAGATTTTATTACAGGATAACACAACCTAATTTAACAAATGAAAAGAGAGTAGCCAAATAATGCACAACAAAAAGTTTCACAGTATGTAAAAACCAACTGTATAGTAGGCTTAAAAGGTGCAATAACTTTTCTGAATTCCTTTAGTGATTGCTTGTTGACTTTGAAGTCTTCTAGAACAATGTGAAATGATTCATTTGTGTTCTGAGATAATTATAACTGTTAAATAAATGCTCTTTGCACTGATAAAGTATTTCCTTAACATGAGTTCAGTGCATTACAAGAATAGAAATAATTTTCGCAGTCTTACAGAATTTGACATATAAAGGACATTAAATATAGTTTAATATTACCACCCTACCAAAAATAAGAAAAGTCCTCTTAAGTTTTTGATTGCCTACCTTGTGCAAAATAGTTCTGGTGATAAATGTATTTACAGACCTCACTGGCCAAACCTAGCAGAAAAGACTGTTTGTAACGTGGCTGCTAACATAAACTTACTTGTGGTTTTCCTAACATCAAATAAAATGTTAGTGGAGAGAAATTATATTAGTAGATCAGGGGGAGAAAACATGGAACCACTAACAGGGATTTTAGTTGGTGTTGACTTATATTTACAAATTTGAACTAGAATCATACTTCTAGTACTCCTGAAGACAAGGCCTTTAAAAAGAAACTTACTGTCTGATGAAAATGATCTTTGGGAATTTAGAGGGCTAGAAAGAGTAATTAGGTCTAATTCCTCATAGTTCATGCATTTTTTTAAATATATTTTTGCATGTACGGTTGAAGAACATATGAATTCTTATCACTAGATAATTCAAAATGATGTCTCTGGTATCTTCTCTGAAGTTAATCCTATATAAAGTTTAAAATGCCTAAGAACTATGCAAAATCTCATTTTCACTGCGCTTTGTGTGTGTGTTTGTGTTTGTTCTGGGTGGGTTACTTGCTACTTGAGCAGCCTCCATTATTAATGCTGTGCACAATGCCTTTTGTAGTTGTTACAGAATAAATCTATGCCTGCACTAATGAAGGATTTTATGTGCATCTGGTGTCTGCTGCATCTCAGAGCAATCATTAATTGTCTAGATTTTTCATGAATTTTAATTATTAGAATAATTATACTAATTAAGTGTCTTTTGATGTATTGCACGATCAGAGAACAGCTCCAAAGGGACATGGATTGTTCATTTAATGTTTGTTACATCAGTATGGCTACAGACTATTGTACAGTTAAAACAGTAACTTACTTTCTTTACTTATTGTCCACTATAACTGCTATGTCATTCATTCTACTAATGGTAGCTCTTCCAATTTGACTCTCTCTCGATGACACACTTAAAAGAACAAAAAAAAATGAAATTGTTATGAACATGACCATTCAGAAATGGAGGCAACAAAACTTCACACATTCTTTTTGTTTCTTTCCGTGGCTAATGTAGTAATACCATCAGTTTTCAGAGGAGCCGTTTCTGACTGGGACAGCAAGTGTGTGAAGTGCCCCACGCATGTTCAAGCATGAAGAGAAAGGTAGTATCTCATTTTAAATCAAGTGATGTAATTTCAGAAAATCTTAGAACAAGAAAGCTTGTCAGTCTGTTTTGTTGCTTTTGCAACTGTAATGGTAAAAGCAAAGAGATTACCTTTTTCTGCCAATTTTGCTCTACTATTCTTCTTCAGAGGTGTGTTGCTATACCACTGCTGTGTCTACGTAATGCAATTACAAATATATCAGCTTAGTTTGGTTCATTACTTGCCGAGTTATTTCTAATATTCTCACTGTTCACTGTGTTTCTTATTCCTTATTCTACAAGAACTATGTGCTTGTAAAAATCTGTTAGTAAAAATGACTTTATCAGGATCTCAAATGAGGTCAGAATCTGACTGAAACTTCCTTGTGCAAGTAGAAGACTCATGGGCCACTCAATCTTTTTTCTACACTGCTGACCTGAATGCATTAAAATAAATAAATAATTAATAAATAAAAATACAATAAACACAAAAGGAAAATACCTTTCCTCTCATAGCTTTGTCTGAGCACAGCTTTGGTACTTCTAGCTTCAGCAAACTAATGGTCGTTGATCCTAAAACATTCATTTTGACTTAGTTAATTTTGAATAGCGTGATAGCATAAGAGTGTGCAGAGATGATGCTTGTGATTTAGTTTAGTTCTTACTACTTCTGCATGAGTAACCACAGACTATATCATATACCTCTACTGTGATAATGTTCTAAAACAGATTGTTATATAAATAGAGGAAGTGTACCTACATTACAGTACCTGGTGTGTACAAGCCTGGAGATATTTGACAGGGCTTCTGCTTTTTCATCTTGAGTTACAAATGTTGGCTCTGATAGTCTGAAACTCCTATCTGCCCCACAACATGTAGATACTTCCATATGTCTCAGTAACAGAACACCTTCCCTTACTTAAACTATTCTGTCAAACAAATATAAAAAAATCATGACAGTGCAAATATAACTTTTCATTTTCATTTCTCTAGCTTTGAACTGGGCACAGCCAGTATTGTGATTTTAAATTAATCCAGGACATCTCAGACATGCCAGAAAGAGAAAAAAAAATAACCTAAAAATATCTGAACTAAAAATATCTATCTGAAATTTGTGTTTTAATTAGAAAGTGGGATTGTTTCTAATATTTAAAACACACAGTTTATTCTACCCAATTACATTTCAGTAGTAGTCCTAATATGTAATCTTTAAAAATCAAACAGGACTGGCAACAAAATTGATTTTTAAATAAATGAGTTGACTGTCTCTTCAGAAGATCAACTATACTGAGCCACTTATTCCCTAATGCTTCTGATTTGAACCTCAGTTGAAGACCATATTTTTCATGTGACCTGTATGAAGTACTTATAACCTCCAACATCCCTGGATCTGGGGAGAGGGGACTGATTGGAGAGAGGCAGGAGAGTACAGTGAGTGTAACAAATGAAAGAAGTAATTTTATAATTATATAACCTTCTCTGTACAATGTGACTTTCTAAAGTTTTAAAGTGATTCTGCTTTCTCATGATGATTTGTCATGGTTTTTTTTCTTCCTGGGTAGGCCATCTGAAAATGATGTTTAAAAGCTCTGTGCCTTACTGAGGGTATTGGCTGAATTTCTTGAACTGAAGCTCTTGTACTCGCTGTCCATTTTCTTGTTGTGTACCATTTCACCATTACAGTTACCTGGTTTGAGTCAGAGCTGTCCCTCACCACAAGAGGCAAGATAGGGTGAAGCTACACAATATATGCAGAGTATGTCTAGAGAAATCTGACAAGCTTTTGGTTAAGAAAGGAACATAAACATGCTTTCATTTACAAATATGAAGTTATTATCCCTTGCCTGACAAGTGCTGTTACTTTTTCTTTTTTTTAAATTCCACTGAGAAAAGACTACTGAATGTCTAAGAATGTGATGAAGTACCACAGCATTCCAAAAGATATGCTGCCAAATGCATCAATTAAGAGAAAAAAAGATGTAGTTAGTGTAGAAATACATGAGTTCTAAATACCGCATACCCAAAGGCTTCCAAATATATAACATTTATTAAAAGAACCACCTTTCTCAGCAAAATTTAGGACAAAATATATATGTTCTGTAGATAAGAAATGGAAAGGAGAAAGCAACAAAACTCTTGCTGAATCTGAAAACAGTGAACTGTGTGAATTAACCAGAAAGGCTATGTGTTCATATTTCAGAGAAAAAAAGTTTTCAGACTAGATTTGAAGACTGTTGTTATTTTTACCTCATTCAATCTATGTGCAGAACAGAGTTAAAGATGTTCTCAAAGTCAGTCTGGGTCTTCAGAACCAGAAATAAACAAATGTTCATTTCCCCCTGCCCTGCATATTCCAGTGCCCTCTATCTGACTGCTGCGTCTAGCTGGGTAGAGTGGGTTTTGCATTTTGAATGTAAGAGCTCTGATTCTCTTTTAGAATTGTGGCAGGTGTAAACATATACGGGAAATATGAAGGCGATGACAACCCTAAGCAAAAGAATCATCATCCTGTGTCTAAATTCTGTATCCTGTGATCTCCTAATGCTTATCTTTGGGTGCTTCTTTGCTTATTGACCACATCTTCTGAAGACTTTTTCCATGGACCATCCTTTATTGCCCAGGATCACCTAAGAAGTGTATCCTTCTCAGATATGCTTTCTGTTCCATTTGATTTACTTGAATTGACCTGTGGCTGGATAGCTTGCACCCTATCCATTGAATTGAAAAAGTAGCCCTTTGTCATTTTCTACTTTATTCTGGAAAAAGTTTAGTCTCATAATGTGCCCAGAGCTCAGTCTTTAACTCTAGTTTACAGATTAAAAAAGTCTGTGTTATCTGTATTTTACCTTGCTCTTAAAAAGGTAGGGGACAAATCCCAACTGCCAACTTAAACCTGGGACTTGAAGGTACCAAGTATCTCGCATACTCAAGCATGACTTTCTAGCTGTCAACTGAGATGAAGACAGCAAGCACTTGATCCTACTTTTTTTTTTTTTTTTTTTCTTTTTTTCTTTTTTTCCTTGATGGTGTTCTTCCAGTTGTTACAACAAGTCAGTTAAAATGACTTGTTTATTTGTTTGTTCTTCCCCCCTTAGGATTATGATGTCTGATTACTTCAAATCAGGGAAAATGTTTATGGTGAAATTTGCATTAAATTGGTACAGTTTTGCAAATGATTTACTTTAACCAAATGGGTGGGAGTTTGCAAAACAGGTTTAATTGAAATTTCCTGTCTAGATCTGCATGTGTAGAACAGTGCAAACACAGTCCACAGTGGTAAATGACACCCTGATTATCTTGCTCCTAGGGAAGGTTGCTTTAACTTATGTCATCTTTATTTTAAATAACCATGTCATTCTGCTTGGCAAAAGTCAGCCTAAGCTGATGAATGCTTCTGTAACCTTTTTGGCAGGACTAAAGATAACCTGATGGGTGACTACATTCTTTGCATCGGCCAAATGTAGTACTGGTAGTCTTTTTTTTTTTGGTCTCAGTTAGCTGCTTTTGTATACTGCACAGTTCCTTTGCAATAGAAGGAGGACTTACATAAACTCCTAAAGCAGACAGTGTAAATACAAGGAAATATAGGAAAAAAAGGTGCTGTATATGAGTGGTGTACAAGTATCTCCAAAGAAATAGAATACTTGCTACCCATTTCAGTGACATAAATGTTTGAGAATTACTTTTTTGCTTTCAGGCATCCATCACCAAATCAAAATAACATTTCAAATGATGTAACACTTCTGCTAAAAATATTGTGAAAGTTCATTTTCTAACATGTCCTGGATATTTTTATGAGGCACCAGTTTTGATCTGGTCTAAGTACTTGTTTACTTGCAACACTTCTGATGGGACCTCCAAAAGGTAAGGAAGAGTGAGGAATATTTCTGAAAGAAATACTTATAAGCCTCTAGCTGGGAGAAAGGAAGCTGCTCTTTGACAATGTAACATATTTGGGAAGATGAGATGCTTGCCTGACAGACCCAAAATAGGGATAACTCCATCAGTTTAGAGAATTGCTTCTGTCTATTGGTTTGGACATGACTTTCTTGCCACTAAGCAGAGTGGCTACCTCCTTGGCTGGCAGTTCCTAAAGTTCTTACTCAAAAGAAAAAAATATTGTGAACATAGTATTTGATTGAAGAGTATTTGATTAACTGAAGGAGTAATGATCAGGTTTAAAACATCTCGCGGAACCTCATTCACAGTACGCATGTGAAGACTGCTTAATGTAAGTTTTCATGCTTTTGTTTCATTAGGTAGCAAGTTCTGTGGTTTTGTGAAATCTCTAAATGGTGGAGAAAGCTTTATTCTAAGGTACATTTCCAAGGTAGCCATACAAATATAATTTGTTATGATAGCAAATTTAGAATGAAGTCATAAAGTGCTTTAACCTTCTACAGTTGCCAATGAAAACAAGAACCATAAAATTGCTTTCTCTGACCTACTGTCTCGCAGGCAATCTTACTCATTTACAAAATTTACTCCAGAATAAAGCAATTATGCTTGGTGGAACAAGCAAAGATGGAGGTGGAGGCCCCCCTTAAGCAACCTGACTAGATCCAGCTTCTCCTTACCTTGTTCTTAGCTCCCCTCCCCTATTGTCCCTTCAGGCCTGACAGACATAGCCCAGCAGTGCTTTCCAGCTGGCTGTTTAGAAATAGTGTTGGAGAGGGGGTGGGGGGAAAGGTAACAGTTAAGATAACCATATAACATTTTGTTTTCTGGAACTGTAAGTATTACTCAATGAGGCCTAAAAATCAGTATGGCAGTGCCAAACTTCCTTCGGATGAGGTATTTTGGCTGTTTGTAGGACCTGTGTCTAACAACAGCATTACCACATTAAAAAGTGCAAGACCTGTGTGCCTGGACTTTTACTTCCGTGACCGCAAAGAATGCTCCAGGTGCCATGTCTTGTGCTTGCCCTTGACAAACACAAGGCACGATAATGTGACTGCTGCATGGGAATGGCTGAAGTAATCAATCACATAAACCTCTGGTTTAGTCTGTCCATGCTTGTAGCTAAGAAACTGAGACTCAAGGGAAGGGAAAAGAGAAGATGACAGGTAAAAACAGGCTTTTACACCTGCTGTTTAATCATGGTGCTTTACTAGACTGGTAGTGGTGGTGCGGGGAGGCTTGTCTTCTAGGCAACGGAGATGGAACAAGGCTCCTGTACAGAGCCTTAAGACATGCTCTCCCAAGTTCCCGTTTTCCCTGAAGCTCTTGAAGCATTTTTCTATGAGGTTTATAGAAGTACAAGCTGCTACTGATTTCCCATCCTGATTCCTATTTAATTCCTTTATCATTCAAGGGTTTTGCTCTTTTCCTTGGTCCATGTTTCATCTTTCTCCTAAACTTCATGTATGCATTTACATTTGTTTCCCTAGAGTACTAGCAAATGAGAATAATAATTCTTCAGTACAGATCTGTGAGGAACAGAGTTCTGTTTATCGTATTCCAAATTATTTCTGTTTATAAGACAATTTTGGCTTTCTTTATAGAGCAGGTTATACACTGTATTCAAGTGTCTATTAACATAAGTATTGCTGAAGTCCTAATTTGCAGTATCCCATGAAAAATGTCTTAAGTATCTGTGGACTGTTAACTATTTAATATCATATTTTTTATCTACTTTCACTACCCTATTCTATAACAGAGGGAACTGTACAGCAGCAATCAAACTATTACTAATACTAGTGATAATATTTAGTACTAGTAAAAGCATCGAAGAGTCCTGAAATATAAGGAATGTTAAACAAAAAAGGTTGCAAAGATATTGAAGAAATCCTGTATGTCATGACAGGCTGAGAAGCTTGTGATTTTGTTTGATCTGCACTGGTATTGGCAAGAACATTTGCAAAGATTACATATTCATTTAAAAAACATTTTGTAATTACTGGAATTTAAGTCGGTGACTTTTCCTAGCTGGATCATGGTTGAAACTTTCAATGGTAGAATCTGATCAATGCCATCAGTGTCAAGATACTTTCCTTATGCCTCTCATATCCCAAATGAGGTCTAAGATTATTAATGTTTACAATTTCTTAGAAATAACTTGATATTTATTTTCCAAAATTTCCATGTGGTACAGTTATTTCTGAGATGTATTAATATTTCCATTCCATTAATCATTTTGATATAAGATGGGCAGGGTTTATGTGGTTTTCCAAATGCCCCCTGTCCCAGTTTCTTCTGGCTTATTTACATAGGGAGTGTAACAAATTCAAACTAAAGCTTTGCTTTTAAACTGCTCCATTGATGAGGACTATTAAAAAAAGATAAATTATATAACTTGAAACAATGTGTGTTAGTTCCACATTGATATTTTGTGTACATGGTTGCTGCTAGGAACCATTTCTTAATGCATGATATCTGAAAAAAAAATGCTGTTGTACAGTCCTAGCTCTAAAAATAAAGAAGTTTTTCAGACAGCACAGTGGTTTTATTGTGGAAAACAACTATTTGTAAAACAAAATTGTCAGTGCATGGTTGAAGGAGAGTAAAGGAAAATTTGAGAAATTGTAGGCTATATTGCAATGTTCTTTGAAGAAAAATTTTCTAAACAATATTAATACATGTTAGAGATTGTAGTCATTCTGTAGAGAAGTTTCTTATGCCAAACTCTCATTGGAGTTCATGTCCAATGTAGGAATTCCTAGTTTTAATGAAGCGATGAAGAAGAATAATTTATTAGATAAAACTGAAGATAAAGTTCAAGTACAAGTAATATATTAGGAGAGAGTACAAAAGGCTCAAATGAAAATCATGCTTTGTGGAGCAGAAATATTTCTTGGTGCAATGAGGAAAAACTTCACCTGTGCTGTAGATATTTCTTTGGACTTCTTATTCTGTAGGCTTTCTTATAAGGCTATAAGTTATTATTTATCATAAAACTCTTCTAAGAAAACTCACTGAAACAACTACAAGGTCTGTTTGCAAAATGAAGTTAATTGAGAAATCAGAATGGATTTCTTTGAGAAATCCATGTTAATTGAGAAATCAGAATGGCAAACCTGGACCTTTTTTTGTATTATGAGACAGTTTTTAATTATATGATAGTAAGTTATTTTTTCCATCAGCCACTGCTTCACTCAATTCTGTTATGAAGTACTGTTTCTATGGTATTCTTTATATAAATTCTGTAATTCTTCAGCTTCTTTTTCCATCTTCCCAAATTTATTTATTTATATGTACCTCCACAATCACATCTATCCACCCATAACTTTTGAGTGTAAAGAAGATCAGCACTAAAACAAAAAAATATATGGCCTTTTGATAGCTTAAATATTAGTTGTCCATTTTCATTTCTCTGACAGCTAGTTTGCTTTGAGAAGGTGTTTTCACTGAATAATTTGATAATGTCTAAACCTCTTTAATATGCAATCATTTTAGACGTAGTTTGCTTTGGTTAGTTCTTTTCAATGTGCATTTACTTGTATGTCTGTACTGAATTACATCTAAGATCACACTGTTCATGGATCTTTATTTTTAGCTCTTTCAGACACTCCCGGGATATTCCATTTCTTTTTTTTTTTTAAATCATATGCAAAGTTTGAAACACTTCATTTTGTTAGCTTATATGTTACGAAAATTGCTTGTCATACAGATTGTCTGGAACATTCAAATATTAACCCCTATGTTGCTATGCAGCTATGCTGCTGTTACATTTTCTCATATATGATTTATTTAGCAATTATACTAAGATTAGTTAATTTGGAGTCTTGTGGGGACTAAAAGGGTTGGTTAAACAATGTGCTGGATCTGTGGAGCCAATAATTCTAAAGAGCTTGGTATGATATAAACCTCATTGATAACTGTTTCCAAAAGCAAAGAATCCTGCATGTTATTCTTGTTTCCAAAGCCTCTTGCTGTGCATTGAGTGTTTGCAATATGTTAAGAAAAAGAGGGAAGAAAATTTATATTCCTTACAGTTTTTGTCAGTTGGTGTCTGAATGTCTGAAGAGAGTGAAGGGAAAACTTGCTGCTTTCTTAACTCCTCAATCAGTTCATGGAATAAAATCCAGCCTAATTTTTTAAGTGTTACTTGGAAGGGCAAGTTACTTCCAACCAAATTTCTTTACTCAGGTTCTTCTTCATATAGTTTCTCTTTCCCAGTTTTAGGAAAAGTGCATGCTCTGTACCTTTCTGTTTGACCCCTTACAGAAAGACTGCTTAGGAATTTCTTTAACAAGATTATCCAAGCACATGTGCTGGTCCCAGAAAATGTTCTTACTCACAAATGCATGATTTCTGCTTCTCTGTCTACAGGAACACAAAAAAGAGGTGCATAAATGATGTTTGCAAGTTTAATTAAGGAAGAATACATTTAAGAAAACTTGGTAGCACACACACACACACACACACACACACACACAAAATCTCAGAGGAAAAACCCCTTTCCTGGCTGAAAAGCATTGGCTTCCCATGCTTTTTAGGTATTTAAGCTGTTACTTAAATCAAGGTTTTTATGATGTATGGAAAATTTGTGGTAGACAGGAAGGATCCAGTGAAGGGAAACACAGAACAGGAGTTAAAACATAATTGAGATAAACCACCAGAATCACTCACTGGTATTTACCTTCCTTGATGGTAAGGCTCAAATAACTCTTAATGACTGCTTTTCCTTTCCTGGTATACTTAAGGAGGCTGAGCTGTGACATCAACACATAAATATTTGTTGTTTGGGGAGTTCCTATTACAAGAGCAAGCTTCTTGTCATAACTTTTAGTGTTTTAATATTCCTCCTTCTCTCCCCCCACCCTCTCCCCTTTCTGTATTGTTCCATTTCATTCTCTAAATGCACAAGTACCATTTATAATTGTCCATGATTGCTAACACAGTTTTATTTTTCATTGGGGTGAGGATGTTATTATCTAGCTCCTACCCTCTTCTTCAGCCCTTTAGCTGAAAAATGCTGGTGAGGCAAGTCACCGGAGACCTAGATGTTATGTTTATACTTTGTTCCAGAAATAGCCTCGTGCTTCTGCTCCAGCTCATGCTTGTTTAGCATCCAAACAGCTGGCATTTAAGCCTGCCTCAGATGCAAGCTTTAGATAAGCTCTGAAGCATGATGGAAAAGAATGCCTGAGCCTTAGGGCGGACCTGATTAAGCACCACGTGGTGTAGTATGATCAGGAACAGCCATGGGTCGTGTATGCCTGATCCCTCCACCCAATGTGTTGTAGTGCATTACATAATTCATGTGGAGCAGTCACATCTGGAGAGGTCACATGCAGCAGAGGAGTGGAGGATGGGTAGGAAAGGTCCTTTTCTTGATACCAAGTTCACAGAGAGCAGCTTAGAGGACATGTCATATTTTAGGCTACTTGCTCAGATATACTTCACATAGGATAAATATGAGGCCAGAGTTCCTCAGTGTCTTCTTGGGGCTAATGAAATAAATGTGTGTGCATGTGTATGTGCATATATAAATGAGTACAAATACATGTACATAGTTAACTGTCTTGACACTACCATAGCAGCTTTGCCTGCCTCATTTACCATGTTGCCATATAACTTTGCGTGCAACATGAATAGGAGGGGATTATAACATTACAGCCCTGGGAAGCCTCCTGAGAGCTTGCCAAGCAGAAGAACAGTTGTTTAATATTACCTCTCTCTAGAAGCAATTATACCCAGGAAAATGCAATTCAGATCAGACCTTCTAGAGCCTGTCAAAGCTAGTTTGCTCTTAACTATTTCAAAACCATTTGATGCATCTAAAGTCTGTAGTTTCAGTTTCATTGTTTTCCCAGGTAGTCATGCTATCGCTGTACCTGTGCTGGGCAAAATGCCGAAGTGGACGGGTAAACGAAATGTATGTGAAATGTGATACAGGTTCTAAGCCTGGTTGATACATGTTGCTGCTCAGTTGCAGTTGAGACTGCTTTGAGAAACAACTTTAAAAATATTAAGAATACAAAAACTAAGGGCACCAAAGTGAGGTTAAGCAACTTCTTAGTCCCTTGAGCAAAGGGCCTTCCAGCTACCACTTCAGAGAAGGTAAAATAACACTAACTAGAATGATTAAAGTTAAGCTGTATCCAGAGAATTTTAACAAATATGAAGCTGAAAGGGGAAAATGGTTGGGCAGACCACTTAGCTTTTTGGGAACTCTCATGATGTGGTACAATATATCCATTTTAGCATCCTTTTGGAGGAACAGAAAAGGCAGGATTTTACAGTGCATCAGTCCTAAGGGAGCAGACAGAAGCTGGTAATTGAAAGTCTTCAAACTCAGCCAATGCTTTCTTGATTTCCAGTAGAAATGCTGCAGCAGAAATGCCAAGAATACATGCCTGGTCTCTGTTACCCATCAGTACGCTTTTTGCATTTGGGACCATCCAGATGTTACATAAGTCAGTTTAGAAGACTGTTGCATCACCTGTGTAGTTCACTGTATACTCTTGTGGCACAGATTTACAAGGAGAAATACAAGTGTGTACCCAGCTGTCAGTCAGTAACATCACTATAACTGCCTTTGAAATTCCCATTTACTTGTCATGACAGGCCTTTCTGCTAGTAATGCTGGCAAACAGGAAATTGAAATCTTGTTCTTAAGTCACCTCTTTGTTTATTTTAAGAATTGCTAAATTACTTCCAGTGTTGTCAGGTAATACTGGCTCCTGTAGCACTGGTCCATCCAGTGCCAGTGCCTTTTGAAAAACAGGCAGAAAATAAATTGGTCGAATTTCTTTCTCCAGATGGAATGTGGGTTAAAACCCACTGCAATAGTGGGAAGCTGACACAGCTGTTTGCTGTATGTGGGTAAAAGAAGGACTTGAGTCTCTTGGCTTCTAATTTGATGTCTGTTGCCAGCATTACATAGGCAAATGTAGGCTCAGATCTGATATGTACCAATTTGAAATCATAGATCCTAATTGTGGAACATGTAATCGAGCAGGCAATGTGCCTTACCTGTGTGAAATCTCAGGGAATTGAAAGCTCCAAAGCATTTTCTAAAGAACAGCCACTTCATTTGGAAAATAAATAAAATTAAAAAAATAAAAAAGTATTTCCACTCTCCATTGTATCTTGTGGATAGATGACACAGTGATATATGAGAGCAACCCTGCTTTTTCTATTATAAATTCCCAGCAGTTGCAGGAAACTGGAACAAACTCTCTGCAGGCAGGCAGTCTGCCCACACTTGAGGCCATGAAAGATTGGGCCCAGAGTGTTGTTTTTGCTACACAGCTTCTGCACTTCTCTCTTTGTCTCAAAATATTTTCTTAACACACAAAAAGCTTGTAAATAAAAATCAGAGCTGGATGACACTGAAAAAATGTGCCTTTAAAAATGATCGAGTGAACTACTTGCTCTAAATTTAAGAAGATGGGAAGACTTTAAGTGGAGTGATTTTATGATTGATGATCTGAGATGTGTGTAGGGGTAAGTTATAAAGACCCAGAAACAAAGAAAGTAGGTAATTATAAAAAGGAAATTAAAGGTGAGATCTGGTAGATGTGTTTAGGCAGATGGATGAAACAGATCTGGGAGACGAAGAGGATGGAAGGAAAGGAAAAATGGATTGTGAAGAAAAGATAAATAAGAAAAAAATGTGGAAATGTTCACAGGCTTCTCTAGAACAAGTAGCTGCAATGTAAAATTGAGTTGCTAACTGCATAGGAACAGGCATTGGGCCAATACAAAGCACAGGGTATGGAACATGGACACTGGAAGTGGAGAATATTGCATGTGGGACTGTGGACAGTGATGTCTGGAGTGAATCACTTCAGAAATCTTGATTATTATTATTATTTGTGGTGCTTCCTTCCATGTTCAGGGTTGTTTTGGGGATAGTTGTCCTGGTTTCAGTTAGAACAGAATTAATTTTCTTCCTAGTAGCTGGTGGAATGCTGTGTTTTGGCTTAGAATGAGAAGAGTGCTGATAACACCCCGATGTTTTAATTGTTGCAGAGCAGTGCTTATACCAAGCCAAGGACACCTCAGACTTTTGCTCTGTCCTGCCAACAGGCAGGCTGGGGGTGCAGTAAGAGCTGGGAGGGGACAGACCCAGGACAGGTGACCCGAACTAGCCAAAGGGGTATTCCATACCATCTGACGTCATGCTAAACAATATATAGGGGTGGCTAGCCGGGGGAGGGGGGCCGGACTGCTCGGGGTTAAGCTGGGCATCGGTCAGCGGGTGGTGAGCAATTGCATTGTGCATCACTTGTTTGTACATATTATTATTAGTAGTACTATTATCATCATTGTATTATTATTATTATTATTATTATTATTATTATTATTATTATTATTATTATTATTATTATTATTATTATTATTTTCCTGTCTTATTAAACTGTCTTTATCTCAACTCACGGGCTTCACTTTCCATTTCTCTCCCCCGTCCCAGAGAGGGAGGGGGGAGGGTGAGCGAACGGCTGCGTGGTGTTTAGCTGCCAGCCGGGTTAAACCACGACAATAGTGCAATCTGATGCCATAGCTTTTTGTGTGTTCCCTAAATCCATGGCAGTTTGATGTGGATGCATGTGACTACGATGCAGATGAAGATGTATACTTAAAGTGTTTTCCTTCCTTATCAGTGTCATGTATGATGTTATCCTCCCTTCTCCTTTTCAATGCTATTGTTAGACATCTCATTAATTCTTTTTGCTACATGTTGTTAAATCATTATTATTTTATTTTATTTTATTTTATTTTATTTTATTTTATTTTATTTTATTTTATTTTATTTTATTTTTATTTTGCTACAGTTACAAGATTTTTTTTTTTCCCCTAGATTTATCACAGTACCTCATTCTGTAGGGTTGGTCTAAAATTCTTGATAGAGACTTGGTGTTTGGATGTATTAAAAAGCATCCCATGTAAATAATTTCATCCTTGCTGGGAAATTCACATTGTTTCTTGTCAATCTTGTTCTTGCTTACTTAGGTTGTCTAACGTATGCCATTCAAATCTTACTTAGCTTTAAAAGTGCCTCATCTGTTTTTTTGTTTTTTTTTTTTTTTTTTTTCTTTGCTTATATCACTTACAGTTGTCACTGAAGATATTTGAGTATAGTCTAGTAATGCTGGTGAAAAGCCTAGCAAAATACAACTTGACTCTAAAATATCTCTTTCTTTTCTGAAATAATACAAAAAAAGATTTAAGGAAGTGGTGAATAATGTAATAAATCATGAGCTATTAACAAGACTGTTTTACTGTCAAAATCCCCATTAGACACACATACCACTAATAGGATTGGTAAATTAGGAACTGTGTAAACTGAGACCCTGCATTCAATTCTATGGAAAAGAAAGATACAAGCTGAAGCCAACTTGACGTTGGCAATGCGTAGCGCATCATGTAGTAATTATACTTTACTTGAAAAAAAGAAAAAAAAAAACTAGTCTGGTTAGCCTGTCATGTATAAGTGAGTGACGGTACTTTAACAGTCCTTACCTTAAAAGGAAAGCATTTGGTAAGATACTTTGCTGTTATTTCAGGCTAATATTTCCAAGAGGGATGGGAGCTGGTGCCAGACTAGATTTTGGTAAATCCTCTTTATTAAATGTGGGATAGATATTTTATCTCTAAAACAAGTTGTCCTTTAAGAGCTCCAGGATCTCATTGTGGGAATGCTCTTTTGCAGAAGACTATTTGGAGCCAAAATGCTTGCCTGCCTTTGATTGCTGGCCTTTGGGTTTGGGAAGCCCAAACTGTTTGGTGGCAAGCCTGGGGACTGTGGGTGACCCAGCAGCACCTCCCTGGGAGTTGAGTGTAGCTTCCTCAGCTTTGTCCTTTGCTCTTCAATGGCTCTGTGCTGTGTAAATTGCCCGCCTGCCACTGTGTGGTCTCTGAAACCTACTGTAACAAAATCGGTGATTTGTGGAAGTTGAACAAAATTGAGTTTGGGTTGAACTTTCAGAACTTGTGAAAGAATTTAAAATATCTCTATCACTTACTAGCAGGAATATATCCCAGAAAATCTGCTGTGAATTTTCAGGGGTAACTGCTGCAGATTTTTGTCCCAGTCTTCTACTTGTCACTTTGAAAATGAAATTTTAACTCCTCAGTTTTGTTTCCATCACAATGTAATGGTAACATTTACTTAGTATAAGGCTGAAGTCTGAGTGAAATTCATTATTAACTGCTATGGCTAGTGGTATGGAATTCTGTAATCTTTTTTTGCTTTGTAGAAGGATGCATTATTATGCTAATAGAGCTAGTCTGTGATTTAATCCAGAATTAATGAATGTTGACCAACACCACAAATATTTTGTTTCACATACCATTGGAGTGTGTGGCTGTGGTGGTCTTGGGAAGACGTCAAGAGGAGGGAAAGAATCTTGCCCTTAGTTTCAAGATCTGTATCCTCTGATGTGCTGACAACTGCTTTGTATTGACATTCCTCTACTTTGATGTAACTGTACAAAGACAAGTAGTTTGAATGTACAAAATGGTTCTCCATTTCCTACAAGTAGGGCCAAGAACTATGATGTTCTCTATTTGATGCACTTCTTGGACTAGGTTCTTGCCCTAAGGCAACTAAGACAATGTGCTAGGAACAAAATTGATTGTTTTGCATGGGGGAAGAGATGGGACATAGCAGGTGCTCTCCATGTTGGGTGGAGAATTGTTGGAAGATACTTCAGTGATGGTAGCAAAAGATGCCATATAAAGAACAGCTAGGTGATTTAAAGTCTGTTATGGTTAACTGAGTCCAATGCATAATTTTTCTTTTCCTGCAGTCAGTCTATGAACAATATTTTTTTGAATATAAAAAGCTCAATAAAAATATTTTAGTGAAGTTCATATGAGATGGAGGAGAAAAGTGAGTGGTCAGCATGTTGGCAGAAAAAAATGGAGCTATGTATTGATAGAAAGCAGAGTCAAGCACTCAGGACAACTCACTATTTTTCCCCTCCTTGATTTATTCAATTTTAAGGTGTAAACTTTAGGGACCATACTTTATCTGATGAGATTTACACCTCCAATAACTTAGTTTCATAGTTGCATAGCAGAGGTCAGGAATCTCCCACCTAAATTACTCTGTGGTCTCACCAGCGAGATCTCCCCTCTGCCCCAGACGTATGGGCTTCCTCTTTCACGTTTGGCTGACTGAGTCCAGAAGGAGGAGATCAGCAGGGAATAGTGAAGAAACACAAGTAGCCAAAAGAATTATGTACTAAGATAGGGCTGAAAGACCAGGAAAATGTTGAACAGGTATAAAAGGTCCTGGAAAATTTAGGAGACTTTTGGGTGAAGTCATGAGGATTGTAATCTCTGAGGAATATAAAAGGTGGGCAGAGGGCCACAAAGGAAAAGGAGCTGCAAGGCGCTCAGCACAGGACTTCCAACTAACAGAGGAGAACAGCCATGGAGCTGGTACTCTGGCCAAAGGATTTGTCTTTCAGTACCTTCTAGGAGAGCAATGGAAAAGAGTGGTCAGGCAAAGCTGGGCATCCCTCCAAAGCCTAGCCCCTTAAAGTGATTCCTGCAGACTGATTAAAAAAAAATAGGCTAAATTAGGGTATAGTGCAAGAATGATGGTGGGTGGGAGGAAGAAGAGGCTCCATGACTTGGTGGCTGCTGGCAGGTCTCACAAGCCTAACCTCAGCTCTTGTTATGGGTTAGTAGCAGAGACTGATGGAGATATCACAGGGGCTGATGTAATGTTACAGTTGATGATTGCCTAAAGGGTCTGTGAGAGGGTGAGTCCCTTTGAAGTGCAGGAGGATTTCTGTAAGACATGTCTGCAGGCAGCAGCCTGTAGCAGAACGTCATCCCCCTGGGTGCTGGGGTAGAGTTAGGTATTGCACCTGAAAGTACAGTTCCTGACGGAACAGCTCTGACTCTGGTAAAATGTAGGTCCCCATCCTACAGTCAATGCTTTGAAAGGCATTGCTTACATTACAGCAAGTTACTCATGGCTGCCATATGAGCTCAGTATGGCAAATCCCCAAAACTCCTGCAGCAAATTAGAAGGGCAGCTCATTCCAAGGGACTGTAATCCCTATTCAGGCATCAGGAAATGGGGTCTTCTTTCAAAAGTTTCAGTCCAGGAAGTTAGTGCATGTACAGTGTTCTGTGCAGGTTTGCTGTAATCCTCCACCCTGGACGGACTCTGACTCAGAGCTGACTGAAGGTGGGATGATGATGACTGGGGGTGGGGAGGAGAGCAGTGGATTTAAGGTCTTACTGTAACTCTGCTTCATCCATCCATCCATCCATATTTTTGCTGTTCAGTGCAGTGTGAAATCCTAATGCTGATCTTTGCTGTGTCGACGCTTAGACTGAAGAAACGTGCTTAGTGTAAGATAGGCACAATGATAGCTTTAACAAATAACATAATCTGGTCTGGTTTATTTTTAGCTTATTCCTATTTGTTATTATTATTATTATGATTATTATTTGCCCCTTTGTGGATTAAGATTACTGAGGGTCTCATGGGTTCTGATCCCATCTACCAAACTGTAGATGGTTTGGACCATGTGTTACTGTGAACTCTTGATTATTTACTGCCCCCAAGGTGGTGCCTGCAGAACTCCTACCAGTTCCATTCTGTGCCTCTTTGGAGGGAACACTCAGGAATTACTCTATTGCAAGTTGGATCTTATATATCACAAAATTTAGGGCCAGTTTGAAGTTACAGCAAGCAACTGTTTTAGGCTTGGTATTCTTGTTGTTCTGTTTATGTTTTTTTTTTTTTTTTTTTTCTTTTTTTCCTCTTTCCCTTCAAGAAGTTAAAGTAGAGTCTGAAGAGTTTTTTATTCATTAAAATGAAATGAATGACTTGATCCTGCTTCCCCTAAGACAAGTAATATTTCCACTGGAGTTAGTAAGAGGTTTTTTTTTTTTTTTTTTTTTTTTTTTTTCCTTCTTCTTAGTAGGATGTGAGGATGAAGTTCTCTGTTTGCAAAAGCGTCATTCATCACTTACTGCAATCTGAGGATCAGAGACTGCTGCTATGTACTGGAGTGAAAGTAAATGGATTAACACTTACTAAGCTTAAAGTCTTAACCCTAAATCCTTTAACCTGATTATGCTAAAATACATGCAGTTCTTCTTAATAAATTCAGTAATCCTTGCTCTGGATACATTGTGCGTTCACTGCTTGGATACATCGTCATGTTAACCATAGTACAATAATAATTCAAATAACAGTAGTGCTTCTGCTTCATTTAGGTAACAAACATCTCTGTAGATGTGGACTTTACAATAGCAATATAGAAGAGCACTTTCTGAAGTCATCAGGGCAAATTGTAATTAACTTAACCAGACACCAAGGTTAACTTCTCTTGTCAAAACTGTCAATTTTGGAGAAAAGCAATCTGAGGAATACACAGAGAATTACTGACTTGGGAGACTTTGCCCCAGGGATAATAATTCTATCGTCAGGTGAGTGTGTGTGCTCCCCTTCAGCATCCTCGTGGAAAAAATAGATTCGCATACTTTAAACTATTAACCTTCTCTTTATTTGTAAAGACCTTGGGTGGCTGAGTTTATAAGAGAAGAGGGAACTGTTAGGAAAACAAACTAAGCTTATTTTTCCAGTGTAACAAAAAATTAGAACTGTTGTCTGCAGTTTTACCAAAGGCTCTCATGTGTCTGTTTATGTGAGGTTCTCCAAACTTGTGTGGTTTCAGTTGAGCAAAAAGGGACCCAAGTTTTTTGAGATTTCTTTCAGCCAAAGAATACGTTAGACATCCACAGGGGCAGGGGAGCAGGCCATGAAAAATAAGCTTCTGTGAGGATTGGAAGCCTAACATAATTTTTCACTGTCAGAACCTTTTGGTTAAATTCTGCTTTGACTTGTGCCTGGTAGAATCCTATTTATTTTATTTTATTTTATTTTTTTCTAGGGTGCTTCCAACATAACCCACATCAGAGTTTGGCCATTTACTTTCATGCTGGCAATAGGTTTAACAATATTCAATTTTGAATGTGTGTTACTGATACTTCAGGAACTGCTACATTTCATCAAGTCTGCTTATAGGATAAGAAAATGAACTCCATTATACTTAGAAAGATGCCAGATGTTGTCATAGTATGTCACACACTTCTGTCAGAGAAATGTTCTTTAACAGCGGTACTAATGTGTGGTATTATGCTGATGTTCTACAAATAACTATATGTCAACCTTCATAGCCTCAGCAAACTTCTTTTATATCTGTGTGTCTGCTAAGATATTAGGTTAAATTTTTAAACAATAAAAAAAGAAATTAATATTTTTAAAAGGAGGTGGAAGTGGGGACTCACCAAGGAAGTACAGGTTGCAATGTTCTCTCAGAATTAGACTGAAATACAGAAAACCAGAACAGGGGAATTCTCTTTATAAAGACTGAAAGAGCAATCTTTTAGTCATTGAAATCTTCAGAGTTTTCTCTTAATACGTGTGGTTATGTGAGCAATTTTTGCAACTGCAGCTGCAATGTAGTCAGCTAGTTGGACAGAAGGGACTGCATAATGAGCGTGTGCTGCGAGCCCCTCTTGGAGCATTTGGTACAGCACTTCTGAGGCAGCTTTGTGTCCAGCTTGTAGAGCAAGTGGCTTCCCTTCACTGTGCCTGTCACCAGTGATGGAGTGGTAGCTGCCAAGCATCTCTCTGCTCTGGAAATGGAGCCCATTGTGTTTTGTGACAGTACCCAGAGCCTGATGATACCCCTAGCTACTAAATGGAGTGTTGGTGTGTCTGATTTGACTGAAGATGAACAACTGAAATACAGTAAGATGAGATTTCTGCTGTTCTCTTATTTCGTATTTCTTTGTGTGTGACTCCTTCCATGTCACTTCTCCACTGCTGTGTGATAACAGGATCAGCTAGCGCTAGTCCCATGGTTTTATTTATTTTACAATAACACCAGTGGGTGGCCTCAGTTTCCAGTCATGTTGAATGAGGTTCTCTGGTCACGCAGAATGAAGTGGCCACTTCATGAAGGGCTATTAATTACATTTTAGGACTTGTGCATTCCTGGACCTACCTGCTGATTTCAGTGATGTACAGAGAAGTGGCTGGCAGCCCCAATGGCAGAAGTGCCTGTCTTTTTTCCCTCCTGAGCTATTGGTTGTCTTAGTGCTGCACTTGAAGACTCTTCTTCATCATATGCCATCATCAGGCTTATATTTAGCTCACCCCAAAGAGTGCTATAGCCACTATTCTAAGCTGTTAGTTCTTTTTTCTGTTGAAGCAACTTTCATTTAATAAAAAGGAATTGTACTTCCTTTGTTTTGTTTACTTACAATGCATTTTTTCTTGTATTTAAAATGTTGCTTGAGGGAGTAGTCCTATGTTATTGTTGATTAACAATCTTACTAGACTTTCAGAAGGCCTGACTAAGATCAGGTAGTTACAGTCACTAGTCACACCTGGAAACCTGGAAACCTGCATTCAGGGATCGGAGAGTAAAGTTATTTTAATATTGACATCACTGGGAATTAACTTTTGCTATACAACCAATGGGCTTCATATGCACTTTACATATGAACATAAGCATGCCTATTCAAAACTTACTGTTGTGTGTGTATATACATACATGGAGATCCGATTAGCAATATCCAGCAGGTAAACACTTTCCCCATACACTCATGGTGAGAGAAAACTGACATCATTGCCATCTCAAATGTATATAAATTTAATCTGGAGTTTTGGAAGTTGTTAAAATGGGTTCTTCTTTAAGGATCAAATTGGCCATAACCTTGCAAATGGGATATAAAACATGTAAAGCTTATATATATTGTAATACTGGAATTTACTATATATTTCAATACTCAGGCACAGAATTATTGGATGATTCATTCTTGCAAAAGATATTCCATTCCTGCATTTTGCCATTGTTGCTATGACAGTTGTGCTGAGGGTTGCTCTTACATACCCTTCTTTTCCCTCGAGGACTGGGTACGCTCACAGAAAAGTGTTGTTTATACAGCTAGTCTGGGTGAAAGCTTTCCTCTCTGGAGTCACAGCTGTGGCAGGTGGCAGCTGGTTGTACGGAGAATTTTTGATGGGGAGCTTGGCATAATTAGGATAAATAGCAAGGGAGTATTTTTGCTGTGGAATCACCCACGCTGAAGAAAGTTTTGATCTGAAGAGCAAGATGTATAAAAATATTTAGATAGAATACCATTCCTGAAATCACTGGAAATTGTGCCTTTAGTTCCTTTGTGTGGCTGATCCTAATTGAAAGGTGGAGAGAAAAGAGGAATTAAGGAGAAGGCAGCAGGAGGAGGACATAGAAAGTGAATTACTAAAGGAAAAAAGAAGCTCAGATGCCTACTTTTCCTGCAACTCTGACAGCTCTTACCTATCACATACCAGCGCTTGCTGTGCTAAATGTTTAGTACTTCATGCACGTTCTTTTTATCTTTGTCAAATACGTTGATTATGCTGATCTTATTCTCTTGCACTACTTTATACATGTTCCTGCCCCTTGTCACTTGTCTTTAACATTTGCTGCAAGGTTGTCCAAGCAATGATTCCTGTTTTCTATTTTTAGCTTCTTGCACAGAACCTGAGGCAAGAGAGTCTTGCTCTGTTAATAGGTCTTCATTGCACCACAGGCAAATGATGCTGGACAACTCTTCCTCTTCATGTTTCTGCCCAAACTTCTGACCATTATTTGCTAGAGTATCACTGAATTAAGAATCAAGCCTTTTGTCCAGCACCACTACTAAGGCATGTTAATGATCTCAGACAAAAATTTAGCTTTTAGTGCAATTTACAAGATTTGCAGTTTATAACTGTATAGCCAAACCCTATTTTAAGGCCTAATTGTAATTTAAGTAGTCCAATCCTAACGATGTGCTTTTGTGGATAGTAATTATGTAAGTAATTTCATAGAGTATTTGCATCAAGGAAAACTCATACAGGAATTCTATTTTTAGAGGTTGTATTGTAAACAAATTTTATAGGGGAAATACTATCCATCTGGGGAATGGGGAAAGGATCTCAGGAGTGAAAATCAAGGTAAAGTTAAACAAGGATTAAAGTATGAGTTGCTTTTGGCTTGTAAACTGTAATTTAAGAAAAACAAAGCAGAAAGCCTTGGACCTTGCCTAAATAACAGACAAATCTCAGCAAGTGACGTTTTGATTAAATTGAACCCAAACTATTTGAGAAATGCTTGCTTTGCACTTATCTCCCTGGAGGTAATCTCTTTATCACTGGATTCCCCTTTGTATTTAGTGTAAATGAAGAGATTCGTGATATGTAGATATGTTCAGGCTAGATGAACTACTTACTTGCATGTGTTAAGTGTTTACTGTGAGGTGCTACGTAGGTGCTCAGATAATGTTTTATTTGTGATGAAGCCAAGCTTCCTGAATAATGCAAAGAAAAACTGTGGTTTCATATTTGTTTTCATTGTTTGTTCATTTTTTAGCTTTCCAGAACACACATTTTAATCCCTTTGGTACAATTTCAGAGAACTGCTAAAAACATTTGAACTCCAGCTTTTCTTGATTTGTTAGGTCCCATTCAAAAAATAATGTGGTGAACACATTGGTGATGCTGATTTCTCATCAGTCCATTCTGTTTCATTCTGACTAAACTCTGGCTGTTCTCTCTCTCTCTCTCTCTTTTTTTTTTTTTTTTTTTTTTGAGGGAGGGAAATGTTTTTGCATGTATGTTTTTGTTTTTGTTTTTTTTTTTTTTTTTACTCTTGTGTTATTCTAGTCTGGTTAGTTTTTAATTGTGGTTTCCTTGTTTCTGCTATGAAATTTGTTAGCAATGTTTCATGAAAAACAGTATTGTGACCAAGACTTTTCATGAAAGGCTTACGCATTACTCCTCTGGGAGTTGTCCACATCCACATGCATGCTGCAGGTGTGAATGTGTCCAAGCACTGAAGACTCTTGTTCCTTAGTAATGCCTGTCCCTATCTGTTTTTACTTCTGCCATTTATTACCTTGGGCAGGACAGCAGTAGCAAGGGGACTGTTGACTCTAGAAAGGATTCCTAAGTCTGGCTTGAGAATGATTTTGCTGTTTCTGCCTTGCTGAGGCACCACTGGAGCAGCAAAATCCAAGATTTCACACTCCTGGCTTGAGACCGTGTTCCCCAAGCAGATGTCAGCAGGGCTGTGTCTCTACCTCCTAGCACATGGCAGGAGATCCTACAACTGAAATGTTATTTTTGCCTGGGTATATTCAGTGCACTTAAAGATCCTGCCATATTCATTTAGGCTTTTCATTATATCTGGCCACCAATGTTTTTTAGACCTCTCTGGCAGACTGGAAGATGCTGAGGGAAAGTAGGAAACATAATCCTACTAGAATAAAGGTGGCTCTCAGTTTTGTCACTGGGAGTTTTAATGGATGTTGACTCAAGTGAGACAACTCGTTTTCTTGTGTGAAAATGGTCACGTTTGTATATGGTAATGGTAGAGGAAAATGGGGAACAGGTCTTGAGCTGGGTGGGGGGTTCCAGGCCCGTGCTTTGGTTAGTCAACTACTATTGAGTGAAAGGCAAAAAAAAGCAAACCAGAAACCTTCACATGGAGAAATCCTGTCATATCAGATTTTATTTTATACTTCTGTCACTGGAAACCTAACATTCCCATTGTGAAAAGCCTTTTTTTTTTTTTTTTTTTTTTTCCTAGTGAAAATGAAATGAAAGTTCAAACTGATCTTCAGAAACTTTGCTAGCTTGGTGCAGTTCCACTCTTGGACTGCCTTTCATTTTGTGATTTGCTTGCAGCTCAGCATGAACTCCTCGTGGAGACAACAGCATTTGGCAAATGTGCTCTTACCATCAAGGTCAGTTTAGACCATTTCTTGTGTTACTGAGATGCTGCTGCTCTTAGAGCTGGACAGCCTTGACAATCAAGAATAGTAAAGTTGGGTTTACTATATAATAGCAGAAGGCAGTAGTGTGAAGTAGCTTATAATAGCTACAGTAGGACTGTACTTTCAAAAAAATTTTCTCCTCCCCTTCCCCAAATCAAACCCATCCCCTTGGAAAGAAGATGCACACTCAATGTAACATAATGTCTGCTCCAGTGTCTTTTTTTCTGTGTTGCTGTATTACCACTTGATTTGATGCACAGGCTAAAATCTAGTAATTTTATAGCGATTTTGCTGTTTCTTTCCAATATAAAGTTAGCAGTGACCCTAGAGAGTTTTGATCCGCTGTGTGTTTCTGAAGCAAATCTGTTATCAGAGTTGGAAAATTTGAAGCAATAATGATTGCTAGTCTTTGGCATGGTCATCTTCAGGGATGGGTGTTCTTTTTGTTTCATGCCTCCTTCATTACTTTGCTTACAAATACTTCCTTTCTTTTCAAGTGTTGCTCTGTACACCTGGAATTCTTCCTTGATCCTCTATGCCATCATATATTCCCAATTTATCTTTCCTTAAAACTTCTCAAATTGTGTGTTTTTCATGCAAATATCAAATTATTTATGGAATTAAATGGTCTATTTTTTTTTTAACTGAATTCCTGAAAGCTAAATTTTCCATTAAAAAGGTTCCCTCCACCTTCTGAACTTCCAATTTGAAAACAAATATTTTGTTTTAGCCCAAGACTTGAATCAGAATGAAATGTTTGTTTTGAACTAATAAAAATGTGCTGGCTTGGCTTGATTTGATATAAATCCAGTGCCTGGGGGAGCTGTAGTTCAGAACTTCTCCTGCCTCTAATTTTAGGGTCAGCAGAGCAGAATACAAGCATGGCGTCCTTACATTTCAGATTGCCCAGCCATGGAAAAAACCCTTTTCACCTGATGTGCTCCTTTCAGAGTGACACAGTGAGAATCTGGCAGCATGTTATCTGTGTTTCTGTTTGCAAATGGCGAATTCTTCCTTTTCCTTTCCAGAATTCACCAATAGCTCATGAGCATTAGAAGATTCTCAGTTTTAGTCAAGAGGCAGTTAAGTCGCCAAGTATTTCCTCCACACTTTTATAGCTCTTGAAAAACCTTCTACTCCTCTGTCATCACTGTGAAGACAAATGGTTTTGTGGCATACTTGAACAATACTGGACCTTCCAGAAAGAGTAGCTCTATTTGCCAGGAAGTCTAGCATGTAGGACACAGCTGTAGGTCCATTTTTCAGGGTCAGCACTTTCAACCACAAAATCAGCAGTCAGTTTCTGCAGTGCAAAGTGTTAAGAAACTTTTAACTTGATGGAAGGGAGTGCTCTCGAACTGTATGCAGTAGAGGTGGTTCACGCTTTTAGCTCAACAAATGATACGGGGAGTCCACCATATGACAAGTGTGTAAGTTGGGGGGAAAAATAAGTAGTAGCTGTTGCAGCCCCTGCTATTAGTGGCTGTTCTGACAGGATACCGTAGGGGGCCAAACCACACAGTGGGCAGAAAGGAAGCAGTGTGTATGAAGAGATTATTCTGTTTGACTCCCCCTGTGTCTTTCTCTGTAATTGACAGGGATTTGTAAGCTTGTTTTACAATTGTAAACTTTTAAAATCTATTTATTTTTTTGTTGACATTTCTTCCTTATTTATTTATTTATTTATTTATTTATTTGTTAGTACATTTCTACAGTGATGTACGACATTCCCAATGTGGGAACGTGTGTGTGTGATAATGAATAACAATATAAAAAATACTACATTCCCAGTGTGGGAAGATGTGTATGTTATGTATATAGTTCTTCTTCGTTTTTAGTTCTTACCTCACTGAAGTTCATGTTCAAGGGCTTATCTTTTTTGTCCAGTCTTAACCGAGCACTGAAGCAATAGTCAGCGGAATCTTTAAGCAGGCATTACAGTGTCAGTAACAACTTATAAGCGGTAGATGGCACAGGAGAGGTAAGAATGAACTGAGAGCAGCCACTTCATACGAGTTTCTGCCTGTATCTTTAAGCAGTTTAAGAATACAAATAACCAAATTTAAAAGGTTTGTATCTAGCTTGTAGAGTGGCTATTCTGCTTGTTAACTCGATCTTTTATCCTAGATTATACTGAAGTCTTTGAATTGTAAGTATAATACCTTTTCACGGTGGGACACTCAGAAAATTAATTTTCTCTTTACATTGTACCCTCTGGTAAATGAAAAATAGACACTGTATATGCATGTAATAAAAGTTATAGGATTCATATGTTTCTGCACTTTCAACATAGATGCTGCTTTTGTAGCTGTTGTGTCAGGAGACAAATCTCATGAGCATAAGCTTTACACTACGTTATGCTTTGTAGCTCCCGAGATAATGATCAAAGGCTTTTCTCAGTTCATGTACTTTATAATGTATGTCCCAGGAAGTCATTAGGTACTTGCTAAATACAAAAATGCTATTTTTATTTCCTTTGATAGAAGAGTGAAAAGTTACTGTGTAAACAGGTTTACCAGGTACTCGGCTAATGATCACAAAAATACCTCCGTCTGTTTCTTACAACAGATTTCTTTATTTTTTCTCTTTCACTTGTGCAGGGCAAAAGCTTCAGATGGAAGGTCCTGGAAAGGAGAGGCCACAAGGGAGCATTGTCAGTCAGTTACTGTGGGGTCAGGGGCAGGGAACTCATCCCACTCCTGCCATTGGTTTGATGTGTGACCTTGGGCAAACCACATATTCTCTGTGGAGCTTGCCTTTCACTGTGTGCCTTTCAAAATTAGTGTAAAATGTTGCTGTTCTGATTTAATAACATTTTGTATTCGTTCACTGTGCTGCACAGGTGGAGGGAAGTGTCAGATTCTGTATGCTTTATTTCATTTACATTTTGTGGAGATGATTCCTTACTATGGTTCATTCAACCTTAGTAGATATAAAATTTTTTTTTTTTTTTTTTTTTTGTGGGTTTGTGGTTTTGTTTTTTTTTTTTTTTTTTTTTTTTTTTTTCTTCTTCATCATTTGCATTTTTTTCTCGTACTAAACCCTATTTTCAAATAAGTTTCCCCATAAGTGAGAAACAGATTCGACTTGCATTATTGCCTGTTCCCATAGACACAACATACACCTTCATATCAATGCATTTCTTTGGCTGATATAATTACAAAAAGTAACTCATAGTTACTATAATGAATAGAAGAGGAGGGAATTTTTCAGCCCAAAGCACAAAGTCTGTTCACTTTGATTATGCAATGGGAATTGTACCAGTAAGCAAATTAACCCTCGATCTTGGGTAGTATGAGACGAGTTCAAATGAGGAAAGGCATAGTTTAAAAATGAAATTTTGCACTGATTAAACTTATTATCTTGTACTGCCATTGTTTGTTGCAGAGTAACACAGAGTGGCAGAGAGTCAGTTCTAAGCCTAGAGAAGTCACCAGGCTATCCTCAGTGGCAGTACCCATAGATCATGTCATCTTGCAGCAGAGGGCAAATCAGATGCTCTGAGCTAGTACTGGTACACTGTTGTTGCTTCCCAAACCATGTGTGTAAGCTCTCTGGCAAGAGGCAAAAAGGACCTAAACTTAAATTCCTCAGATGTTTATAGCAAAAGAGCATTTTGTGAATGCAATGGAACAAAGAAACAAGGCAGAGCATTTCAAAATTATTGTGTATAGAAAGAAACTTAACAACAACAAACCAAACCAAACCCAACCCTCTCGAACCCAAAAACATTAGCAAGGGAAACGTGGAGGAGACAGAAAGACATTTCCACATTTTGCAAATGTTTAAAATTTACTCTGTTTTCTTCTGTCAGTGGGATAGTCATGATAATCTGTAAGCAGTGTCTGTTTATCATTAATTGCTATGGCTCTGCAATTCCTACCTCCCACTAGGACTTCCATGAAAAATAAGATGCTCTTGGCCAAACAAAATTCTGTGGGAGAAGGGGGGGAAAGTAAACAATTAGCAATGGGGTAGGGCACCAGTATTTAAAAAAAATGTAAACAGTAATGGAAAAGAATGGCCTGAAATACTGTAGAAGAGCAAGTCATTTGTTGCAGCAGAAACTAATTAAAGGCTATGCAGTAATCCCAGTGTTGTAGATGGTTTTCAGAATACCATTTCTAAATGGCAATATCTGTGAAATTAAGGTGAAATTCCTCTTAGTAGCAGGTAGAATGAGCAGTTCTATCTGAGAGAGCCATTCTGTCTTGTAGTAGAAGCACTCACCTACACAGATCTGGTTTCCTTGCTTTCATTTTGTGTTGTCTTTATGACTTCTGCTTTTGAATTGCAACCTTTAGCCATGCTGCTGTGTTTGGTTGAAAACTAGTGGAGATCAGACATTGCAGATGATTTGACTATCTCAAAATCATGATAAAAATTGTTATGGTAGACACTGGTTTCTATATAAGTGTATTTGGAGCATCAAGTGACCAATACTTATGATAAAATGTTATTCAGAATGAGTTTTTACAGTTGGATGATATTTTTCCATGTCTTTTTCTGCTTTTTAACACTTTTGGTGTGTGTGCAAAAGCTGGGTGAGAATAACCATCAGACTTTTTAGTCAAGTTTGAGTATTAAGAAAAGTACAGGGAATCAAATTCCTGAAAGAGATTGGCTGATACATGTTTTCAGTTTTCCTTATATGTTAATTCACCAAGACTAAGGGGAGATACATGGCCAAGTTCAGTCATTTAAAACCAAGTCCCATAGAAGCATAGCAGAATTAGACACTGCATTTTTTAAACATTTCCAGTCAAAGTGTTGTGACTGTAGTCTCCCTCTTGGATGCCTATAGTCCATGTTATAAACTTTTTTTTTTTTTTTCTTTTTTTCTGTTTTCTTTCTTTATTGTGTCTAGTAGTATTAATTCTGAGTTAAGAGAGTTGTCCTGAACTAAATCTAGTCTTACAGTGAAGAAAGAGAGTCCTAACAGCCAGTCCTGCTTTCATATGCATGACAATTTTTCCTCAGCTTCCCTGCATGCTACAATGATTGCCATTTACTGCAGTACCCCCACCTCACCGTTAATAGCCTAGGGTCAACATCTGTGTTCTGGAAAATTCAGAATTACTCAAGCTATTATCTAAAAAGGGAAATAGTGCACAAATAAAGGCTGAGTTTCTACCCTATTCTATTTTACCCCTACAGCACTTTTTGTCAGGAAACTTCAAAGCAAGCTGCAAATTTCTGGGTAACTTCAGCTGGTGTGTACATAATAATGGGAAGTAATACAGCAAAGGTCATGCTCATTATCTGTGACAGCAATGGCAACAGACCACAGTTCTCTTGACTCGGCTATTTCATTTTTCCCACATCTTTATTTCTTCAGTGACTTAAGGACACTCCTGAGCATTTATGATGATGGTTCTCAGCATGGAAGTGGCAGTGCTGGGTCAGACTGAGAGTTCATTTGTTTGCTGTGCTCTCATTGGCTGGTATTAGTGTGCACTCTCCCACCTTCCAACAATTTCTAGTTTAAAGACTTACTGAGTTAGAGCTTGTATCAGGTTCATTGTATTTCATAACTACCAATGGACCAACTCTTCATCAATTTCCTGACTTCCCCTTTGAATCAAATTTGAACTGAGCAGGAGTTGGACTTAGTTCTTGTAGGTACCTTCCTACTGGGGATATTCTTTTCTGAATCTAGTTGTATATTTGGCTTTTCCCAAAATTTGAGTTTCCAAATTTGTTGTGTTGTCTGAAAAGTGTCTCCTAGTTGTTTTAAACCAGATATGTGGTAATTGCATGAAGTAACACCTAGTTCTAATTTTATGAGGGAAAAAGTGAATAATCGCTCCCTATGATTTTCCTTACAGCATTTTTATGGTCTCGTTTCATGATCCACCATGAGTTGTCTGTATTCCATTCTGGTGAGTCCTCATTTTTATAACCTCTCCTCTGATGGTGAAGCCATTTCTTGTCTCTGGTTTGTGTTGCTGCAGTTTTCCATACTTTCCATACTTTTTGTACTAGGTGAAGTAACCAAAGTGATTCCACATTTTAATTCTTGACTAGCAATGGATAATTTAGAGCCCATTATTAGGAATTATTAGTTATTTTTTATTTTTTTTCCCATAACATGCATTAATGTGCATTTCTCTGCCATGTCACTCAGGATTGTGATTTTTTTTTTTTCTGTCCCTATTCTTAGCTTTAGGCCTGGAAAATATTTATTTAGTTTGTTAATATGGTAAATGCTTATCTATAATCTACAAACATCATAGTCTCACTGCTTTTGCCCTTTTTGATACCATAATGAAAAATCAAAGTCCCAACTGCTATTGAAAGGAAATGCTGTGGTTTACCACTACCTGTTATGAAATCTGATCATTTACTCCTACTGTTTATTCTTAATGCTTTATCAGGTATTAGTGCATTCGATCTTATTTCATTGCCTCTAGTGCAGGGTTTGTAAAAAAAATAAAAAAATAAATCCTTTCTGTGATGCTGAAGTTGATATCCTGCTACTGAAGATCAACAACCATTACCTTTTGACTGAGCTTATACAATATACACCTCAGAAAAGGAAACTCTTGCACTCTCAATCTCCATATACTTCAGCTTTAAGTGGTGGAATAGTTAGGTATTGTATGTAAAGTCAGTCTGATGATTTTCCTCTTTCATTTAGTACTGAACTTCATGCTGCCTTTCATCAAAAGCAGCAGTGTTAGAACTGTCAAGCGATTTCATAAAGCCATTAATGTTATTACTTAAAATTGTTGTGATATAGAGGGACTGATGTGTTCGTTTGCCAGGAAAGACTCCACAAACCAAACTGAGCAGGTTGTTCTTGGAATCACTTTAAGTGAATAAAAGTAGTACTTATTTTCTGGAAGAATTTTTTGAATAATGACAGGTAAGCTAGAAAATTAAATATTGTATCTGCTCACTTACAACCATGAGAATGAAAAATACCAGGGATGATAATAGAAGTGGAAGACATAAAAATCAAAGATTTTTTAATTTAATTTTATTTTATTATTTTTTTTCACCGAAGAAGCAATTGGCTCTTGCTTGTCCTCCATTTGGCTGTAGATGAGAGGCATTGCTGAAAATGCTTCATTATCCATTAGCTAGTAAAGCATTTCTTTCATCAAATAACACTCACTTTATGGCGGAAAAAATATTTCCCTACTTTGAAGAAGACAGCAACACACTGTCATATGGCTTCAGAAAGCGACAGTGCTGACATAATGGATTTTTTTTATTTCACTGTGTAAATGATTTTCTCTAGCATATAGCAACATTTGAAACATAGTTCCGTTTTTGTATATATAGACAAATGAAGTTCTTGTTTGGATGCCAAATCAGAGGCGGCAATTAGGGGTATTACCCAGAGGTGCTATGAATATGCAGAGTACATTGATTGGGAGTGCTTTTGGAGTCTAGAGAAGCAAAATGATTCTGGCAAGGGTAAACACAGGCATGGGGGAACAAAAAGTTCTGTAATGCGTAACTTGCATTATGGCTGTTTACTACGCTGGTATAGCCAAGGAGCTTGCTTCAATCACATCCTAGTCAACCCTTTTTCTTGGCCATCCTCACTCTTTCCTTTTGTCCTTGTATTCACATATAATCAGAAAGTTTTATTCCAGCTTTGTAATGAGTTCATTAAGTTCCTGTTCTGGAACCTTATCCTTGTCAGCACATAACAGAAGTTGCGCAATTAAAAATATTTGCTAATGGGTGTGAAAATGTAAAAGGATCCAAACATACCAGGCTTAATTTTTAAGAGATGACTGTCTAGGGAAGGAAATAACTATTTCTTTATTGAAAAAACAACCAAGCAACAAAAAGCACTGGTGGTGTTACTATAATGATAAAAAGGCTTTTGCTGGTTGCTCACTGTGAAAGATTGATATTCACTTCCCGTTCCAGTCATGTTTTCTACCTGAAAACATAGAGAAATTGGAGCTGAAGATGGTCCTAAACCATCTAAAGTATGTGTAAAGCATCTTTTCTGGGGGTCACTAGATTACTACAGAGAAGTCAGACTGTTAAGATAACTAGGTACTATGTCAGAGGAAAAATTCCGAGGTTTTATTTCTTGTTTTCCTCAGTGCTGCAGTGTTTTAATGTTGACTGAATCTTTGGTGGCATTTCCAAAATATATATATTATGTATACTTAGAACATATCAAGTCAGTTTGGAAACATTCCTATCCCATGTTTTTGAGTGCAAAAATGTATTCTGAATTGTCTGCCATGAACTTCACATTATATCAGAATTTCAGCTTTCATTTAAAAAGAAAAAAGGAAAGTTATGACCTACAGTATTTTATTTATATATAATAATAATCTTTGACCCTTCCATCCAGGTTATATTTGTTTCCACTGTTGGCTGAAGGGAGATTGTTAAAACAAATTGTGTTCAGAGTGACTGTGTTAAAAGTTGCAGGAAAATTAATTCATGCCCACAAGATTTATGCCAATGTTAAGTGACAGTTCTTTCCATTTTCCCTGTGTGTCTTGTGGTAAATAAACTGGTTGTGTAAACTTCAAATCTTACACTGTTGTATCTTGTTCCCTATGGGCTTGAGCTCAGAGATTAATGGAAGAGGAACCACATCAGCTATGTGCAGCTTCTCTACTTCCTGTTGAGTCAATACATTTTTTTTTGTTTTGTTTTGTTCCTTTTCTTTAAGAAACAGCACGTCTCTACTATCCCTTTCTTATTGATTGTGATGGCAGTCTTTCCTTCTGCATTTAATTCACCTAATGGCAGCATGTGTCCTGATAAGTGGTGAAGAAGGCTACTGACTGTTGGTTTTGATTCATTTCCTGAGAGGATGAAATCTTAGGTACTTGGTTGTTTAAAACCAGCCAGTTATCATGGAAGCTGTATTGGGAACTGGAACATCCATAGTGTGGAAATTTTCATGTTTCCAAACAATTTTTCTCTGCAAATCTGAGTTCAGGACATCTGCCAAGAGGGTTGCCCTCAGGGGAGCTTGCCTGTGGGTGGGCTGGCTAGTCTTCTGTGTCTGGTTTTCATTGAAAGATCTTTGACAGTGCCTGTAGAAATTTGTTTCTACAAATCAGCATTTTCCATTGGAAAAAAAAAAAAGTTTCTTTCTAAAATTTCTGATTATCTTTAATGAAAAACAAACATAGAAGGGAAATTGAGGAATTTTATGACCTCACCTGGCAATATCCTCTAAATGTACAGTAGGAAAATCATTTTTATCTGAGTGGCCCAACTGGCAGGCTGTAAGTCCAGCACTGCCTGCAAGCTGAATTCTTTTGGCCTGCCATGGTAGATGACTGGAGATAGTGCTTTCCTAGCCTTACTTCAGAATATGTTGCAGTAGGGAAAAAAAAAAGAAAAAAAAGAAGAGTAGCAGAAGGAGGTCATTGAATTCCCTTGTGCCCACTTGGATCACTCGCTGCTGTGCAGAGCATGAGTCTTAGCAAGGTTTGTCATGTGAAGTGGGGAAATTGTAGTCCCTACTGCCATTTTTTTCTGCCATCCTGTTGTAACATTTTTACACATGTCATGTAGGTAAAATAATAATAATAATAATAATAATAATAATAATAATAATAATAATAATAATAATAATCAGTGCTGCTGAGGTGGGAATAGCTTTGCCTTTAGGAGGAAATAACCATCCTCAGGGTAGAGGTATGTTCTCGAATGTCTCGTTAGCTCAAAAATGGTGGATGTAGTCCTGTCTTGTCCTGACTACTGATGTACAATGGGGCTGTGAAATGGCTTGTTTCTGCCATCAGCCTGTGTGGAACTGGCATCTGGCTTCACCACCAAAAAGGCAGGGCCATCCTGTAGTTTCCCACTCCTGGTAGGAGTGTTTTAGCCTACCTTTGGTTCCCAATTGAAAAACAACTAATAAAAGAGCAAGAACCTTTTATTTGTAAATTTAGAAGATGGGAAGGAGTGATTATTTTAAAAACCATTAGGTTAAAAGAAACTTAAGGAGCTGTCTTGGACAGCAGGACAAAATGAAAGTGAACTAATAGAAATTGTTCACTTACCGTGAAATCTTGGTCAGAAAAGCATATTTATATTTTTAATTCATCTTTTTGTTATTCAGTTTTGTCTTACGTGTCTCTGTGTTAAAAACAGCACAGGAAAAACAGTAACTGGATGTAATCTCTCCACTTGCTCGTTAAATAAATGTAAACTGCATGTTTCTTTGACTTCCATGGCCCTATAATAAATTACTAGCTTGTGAAGGATCAGATCCGATGTATTCTTCATCAATGAAATCTCCACAAGTGCCCAAAAACATAATATATTTTCATGGTGTTGCACTTGGACCAAATCAAGCTGTGCTGGTAAAGCTCTCTTTGGCTGAGCGCAAGCCTCATAATCCATAGGTTATGGCTTTGCCAAGTCTAATGGGACTTGGGCACAGCATGAAAACACTCTT
The DNA here is from genome assembly GCF_009819795.1 of Aythya fuligula. NCBI lineage: Eukaryota > Metazoa > Chordata > Aves > Anseriformes > Anatidae > Aythya > Aythya fuligula. Next base: position 41,460,927 of record NC_045562.1, read on the forward strand.
CCAGCATATGCGTTGCTGTAAGCAGGGAGCCCAGCTCCCCATGTCTCCGCCCAGTAAACATTTGGAGCAGATTGCAGCACCCTTTATCACTGTGCTAGTGTGAACCATGAGGAGCTCTCAAGAGCTCATTAATTATATTTTTCTGAGCATAGTGTTTTGGCATTTTGAGTACAGCTAATTACATACAGATCTTAATCTTATAGTTTTTCTCTTGTAATTAATTATTTCTTCATTATCTTTAAACTATTTGACTAAGCAGTTTACATCCTGCTCTCCTCGCTCCTTTAGCAGATGTCTTTTAATAAAACAGATGTTTCTGTTTTCAAGAGAGGAGGCTCATCCTCTTCTAAATGGAAGAAAGCTCTGCAGTTTAATTGGTAGTGTTGAAAATGTAAGGGAACAAGCACATAGCTCTTTTGTGCTAAGCTAAAATCTAACATTGTCTAATACCATGACTGGAGTTATATATATATATATATGTATACATCTATACACACACACATGTAAAAATACATATGTGTATATATATATATATATATATATATATATATAATTTACCTTAAGGTTTTTCACCAGCTCTGAGTTCTTAGATATTTTGACCAAGGTTTTCAAAAAGTTATCTAAATGTTTATTAATCTAGTCTTGCTGAAGCTGGTGTCAGGCTCGAGAGTTTGGAAATATTTCTGATTTGAGTAATTTTTTGGAATCTTGAAGTGTAGGATGGATGATGTGCATGGATACTACCCATGCACATGGGCAGTATTTTATTCATGATATTGAAGATGAAAGAGTTAACCTAAGAAGATTTTCTTAAAAAAATACTGCCTGCAAATCATTTCTGATCTCATTATTTAAAACTGCTTTTACTGATAAATTAGCTTCTGTGGCCAAATGATAATTTAGATTAGTCTTTAATAGATATTTGGAGATAATCTTTGTTAATTAGGATTTATTAGCCTTCAGCCAGACTCCAGTGTTTGATTAATCTAAGGTAATTAAACTCCTTAAAATCCGTCTGACTAATCAAGTAGAGCAGACTTTACTAAAGCTGTATTTCTCTGTGGTTTAAATCAATGGGAAGTTACCCTGCCTGTGGATTTCTGGAATGAATCCAGTAAATTGAAATTCAGTTGTGTAGATTTTGCATATTTGGATAACAAAGGCATCAGGTGTCCTATGATAAGATCGGTTTCCATTTGCTCCATTTTGTGAGGCTATGACAATTTTATAGTCAGTCTAATCACTGGCCTGACAAACCATGAAAATATTTTCACTAAAACCTTTCTCCATAATATGGAGTAAAGATCACCCAATTAAGAAAGCAAAGCAATGCTTGAGTTCAGTATGTTTGGCCATGATGAATCAGAAGGATGGGTAATTTCATGTAATCCTTAGTGAAAAAAATAATTTTGTCCTCTGTCAAATGGAGGATGAAATTACTCAGTGACTAAAAGCACTCCCTCCTAGTGCAGGTGCATACATTTTTAAAAGCTTGGACATTATTACCAATGAATCAAGTTCCCGGTGGTACCAGATGACTCTGTATGACTCCAACTTTTACCCCAACTCAATAGGAATAATGTGTTTAAATGCTTCAGTAGCTTTTGAGTTTCCCTGATGAATTTCACAGAAGTTTTGCCTTCTGCAAACTACCCCACAGTTTGCAGTGTCAGTGATACATCTCAATACATGAATCCCTTACTTCATGAACATATATAGAATCTATTTCTTGTAGATTCTATGTAAGGACTGTTCACCCAGCCACTGAGCATATGAGCAGTCTTTCCTGTGTGTAGTGCGGGCCATTTGGGGGTTTTCTGCACTGTTAAGCACATGATATATGCAGGGTCTCTCTTTTCCTTTTCCCTTCTCTTTTGCATACCTTTCAGTATGATTAAAGACTTCTTGGGCATGTTTCTCATACCATGTTCATCTAATCTATGCAAATAGGATCAGAGGCAAAATTAGTCATTGGGGCAATGGAATTGGATACTCCAGTTTTATGCATTGCCTTATAGTGCCTGTTCCAGTATGAAATGTTTTCCAGACTTCTAATTTAAGAAACATTTGCATAGTGATGAAACAGGGAGTTTGTATTTAGAAACTCCCAAATTAGTTGCAGTTTATAGAGTATTAAGGAATTAATAACTTAAAGAAACTGCATGGGACTTGCTACTATCTGTGAGGCAGGTGCTGACATGTTTTTTTCAGCCACCTGGACAGAAGTCCCTCCTTTTCAGGCTCTCTTTAAAATTAGGAGGTTGAGGGGGAATGTGAGCTTGTCAGATAGGGTTGTTGGTACTGCACATGACCTTATGTGCTATGCTGGGGGACCAATGCTGATAGGGCTGTAGCTCTCCTGATGCACTGAGAAGTATCTATCCACCAGCATGTTAGAGGGAATCATTGCTGCCAGCGCAGGGGCAGAGTGCTCCTCAGAAGGAATGTGTGCACACAGATGTTTGGCTCTCACTGAAAGTTTATTTGGTTTAGTATTAAAATGTGGTGTTAATAAACTGAGATGAGAGTTGTAGCTGACATGTTGGCCAACTGGTGGCCTAATGTGATCCTAATTAGCAAGGTCCGTTATCAAATAAATGTGGCTAGGTTTACTCTGATGTATCAGTTCTATCATCTAACTCCAGAGAGACCTTCACTTACACTGTAGATGTGCATAACTTGTCTGAGCCTGTCTCAAATTAAATCGTTTTCTGTATATGTGCTGGTTGGTGCTCTCCTTAAATACAGTGGAAAAGTGGGGTATACTTTTATGAGGGCTATGTGTTTGTTTTTACTGTGACCTTTCTCTAAATCAGTTTGGGAAGATTATTCCTTCTTTTAGCTGGGTCATTTTATTTATTGCTGTTATAATTATGTAAAAATGAAGAGGAATTAAAGAGTTGTAAAGAACATATTGCCACCATTGTAAAGAACATAAAGCCATCATGAAGTTGTGGATCACATCTAAAAGTCATTTAGGAAAACCATGTCAAGTTAAAAGGAGAGTATTTTTAATGTTTTTTTTTCTTCATAAACACCGAGGTCTACTTAAAAAAAAAAAAAATATATATATATATCTATATTCTCATTGCATTGTATTCCAGAATTTTTGACTACATAAAAGAAGCAATGGTCACTCATCCTCTTTGGATATCAAGTCCTAATACTGCTGCTTTTTCCTTGTGTGCTGCTACAGCAGCTTTTCTATTTTAAATCACAAATTAAATTCAGAGTTTTTTTGAAAGCAGTAGTTTCAAATCAATTAAACATTTGTACCCAATTTGTATGGACTAGGTTGTGTTTTTTATTGGTTCTTAAGCCAGATATTTAATTGCCATCTTTTCACAGAGACCAAAGGAACATACAATTATTATTTTTTTTCTTATACAAACTTTTCAGAAATCAGAAGTATGGATCATGAAGAAGCAGGCTCTATTTACTCAACATTGCAGACTGTCCTCTTATACAGTTTGAAAGGATATGGCTAATAGTGTTAGTCAGAGAGCTGAATTTTGCCCTCTCCTTTCATTTTTATTGATTCCTGCAGTTTGATATATGTTCATATATGTTGGACGTATTTTGCAAAGTTCAAAATCTGAAAATACACTTCCCCTGCCACCCCTTTCCTCCCCTCCTCGCTTCAGCTTTCTTGCTTTATTTTTTTCCTCTGGCAAAATGAAAAAGAACATGAGAAATTGAGAGGGGACTCACATCATGTTCAGAAAATGAAACCTGAGTTCTGAAGTTTGGAGTCTCATTCAGGACAAAACATCTACAGGTGAGGTCAGTTTTTCCAGCTGCAGAGTTAAACACTAAATCCATACTCCTTATATTCTGGTTTGCAGGTTAACTCCATTTCTGTGGCTCATCTCTTTTTATGTCCGTATTAATGACTAAAATAAATTGCAGGATATCAGAATACCTTTGTATGTGAGCCTTCTCTTTGGTACTTTGAAAACCACACAGATGAATAATAGGAAGATTTTATCAAATGAATAATAGGAAGTTTTTATCTGAAAACTGGATACTTTACATGGATACATGAATTCAAATGAACAAAGTTCAAGGCCAAGGTTGTTGTTTTGGGACTCCTGTTCTTTCATGGACTATTAAAATTCATTTGGTATCTGTGCTTTGTGTGTAAGGACTTGGATCTGGCTAAACAAAAACTGGTCTTGATAGGAAGCCTATCCAATGAAGCCTCTATTATTTTGCTTGACATTTTGTTCCTCTGATTCATAAATACTTATTGCCTTTCTGTTCTTTTTGCTTATTTTGCAAACCTGACCATATCATTTTTGCTAGTCGATGCTCATGGCTTCAAGAGAGAGACAGGGAGAAGGACTGAAGGACCAAGAAATGAAGAGGGACCTTCCAAATTTAGGTGCAGTGTATCTAAATAGAGCATTACCACCGATCACCCTAAGCCTGTTGTGTAGGGAAACAAAGGAATCAGACTTTCCGCTTTTGCTTTTATATTTTTTCATGAGTAATAATCTGTAAAATTGGTAATTAAAAATCTCAAAGTTACAAATGCCACATAAGTGCATACTAGAAACAGTGAATGACATATGGTGACTTAAAGCTGAAAACATGTTTTAAAACACAGTTCTTGTGGGAAAAGAAATCAAAGAATCAGTTCAGAAGGCTAGAGGTTGACAGTAACTTTTAAGTTTTTATTTTTTAATGTTTTCTATATTTAAAAATACTTAAAAGAAAAATAATCTCAAGATTATGCATAGGAAAATCTTTCCTGAGATGGAAGTGTAGAAAAATTATTCTCATACTGGAATCAAATTCTTGGGCCACATTTTATGTGACTCTTCTTCCAGAAAGCAACTGCATACTTGTTTTTTGATGGAACTGACTACACAACAAAATACGTAATATTTCATTAGAAGAGTTGAAACTGTAGTGCACATCTTGCCCCGCAAAGGTGTCTCCTGTTTCAGTTGCTTTCAAAAATCTTCTTGCTTTCCATCAGAAGATCTAAAGAAACTAGTTTAAACAAACGCTACCTCATTTATTTCATACAGTTACTTAGGCAGCTAATAGTTTCACTTCCGTTGAGGATGACTTTTTCTGAAGTAGGGGAAAACAGATTATTCATAATCATCTTAAAAACCAGTAAGTTTTAATCTTCTGTGCTCCAAGAGACATTTTGGAAGGCCCTGCTGCCTGCCCACATGTTATATATTAAACAGAATTAACATGATTGGGGGCAGTTCTTGTTGTGGTACTAACACTGCTGGTTACTGCTAGCACTAGAGGGTGCATAGGTTATATATTGAAGTTCATGACAGAACTTCAGAATTATTATTAGTATTATTATTATTTGTTCTTGGCTTGAGTCACAGTAATGTAAGATCCACAGATTGCTTAAGGAAATGAGTAGAAAAAATGAGCCCACAATACTTGGCCTGAACTAATTTTTTTTCAGATCTGAATTCATTATGTGCAGGCACATAATATTATGTGGTGTTTAAAGAGAAAAAAAAAAAAAAAAGAAAAGAAAAAGAAAAGAAAAGCACCCTATAAAAAACAATGATAAGCTTTAGAAAAGCATGAAAATACAACTCCCTCCTCTCCCCCTCCTCCCCCCTCCCCCCCCCCAAAAATTATGTCTGAGGCTTCATTATTTTTGTGTAAGGTAAGTCATTAACAGTAAACAGCCTGAGTCAGTTCCATAAATTCTGGTGAAATTCCAGTTAGACCAATATAATTAGAGTAGTTTGCATAAAAGATCAGGCCTTAAAATAGTGTGAAATAAAACTTTCTGAAGGTCAACACATGACTCAAATGTGTAGTCACAGGCTTTGCCCAAAAGGTATACGTGTAATGTATGCATTTCTGTGCGGGGAAGAAATTGCTTTTGGCTGCCATCTATGGCTCAGAGTGCTTTACCTAATTCAAATGAATATTCCTCCATCCATTGTTTATTATGTAAATATTCTGTCAAAAAAATCAATAAACACCAGGACTAAGTTAAGACACATGGGGAAGGGGAGGGGGGGGGTAAGGGAGGAGGAGGAGGGGCAAGAGAGAGTAGCCAAGAAAGGCAAAATCTAGTAAATAGTGTTTTGTCTTAGATTAGTTTGGTTAGTGCAAAATAAGAACTTGGGACAGATGCTCAGGGAAAAGAAATTCATCACAAACTGGATTTTTTTCTAGCCTAAACTGGGATTATACAAATAAGATAAAGTTTAGCGCTAATAACTGCTTTATTTCCCAGTTAACCCTATTTAAAGATTTTTGAGGATTTATTAAGATTTAGGGGGAAAAAAGAAATAAAAGAAAAAAAAAAAAAAACCAACACCCTGCAAAACCAAAGCCTAACTCTCAGACATTTTATTATTGGCATGGCAGATGTAGTAAAGATGTAGCTGCACCATTTAATGCTGAGACTGCTCTTGGAGGATCAGTGGCTTCAGTCTGAGCTGCTTTAGCTACAGTGCTGCCCTGGGTTGGGGTGCAGCTGGAGCTGCTGGGCATCAGACATTCAGCTCTGCTTTCATTAAAACAAAATGAGCAGAGGGTTCAGCCACAAACAAACCTGTTGTGGAATTAATGCACGATCCTATTATAAAATGCTTAACTAGATTTAACCTGATTAAAAAATGCTTAACTAGATCTCTTTATTTTTTCATTTCTCATTTGTTTAGATCAAATCATTCCTATTTGAGAGATGATGAGGAAGCTATCTTGGGTAGTGTAAGATATAACAATTCCTAATGTGTTCCTTAATGTAGTCAATGGCTTTAGTTGTTGGGCATTATGCAGAAGAACATATTTCTTGCTGTGACTGCTATGTAAATGATTGTGTGCTTGCACAAGTCTCTTCCTGCCTTTCCATCAGTTGAATATTATGTGCACAGTATTTCAGATTCTCATGGGAAGTGTAATTTCAGGGTGTGATTCAGCTCTGAATCTCATGAAGATGTTTAAAGGCATCCAAGTCTGAATATTCAAACTTGCTTTTGTCGCTAACCATGAGCAGTTTATTAAAACCCTGGTTGCCGTTAAACGTTTGTATTGCACAAATACAGGATACAACAAAGAAATGAATCAGAGCCAGTGTCAGTGGCCATACTGCATATCTTCAATGTTGTTGTGCTCCATCAAGTTCAGACACCCAGCTCTGTAGCATACAATACACACAGACATGATGTCTGCCCTGCAATTGATAGTTTACCGCATAAATACTGTCACATAAACAGTATATTTAAATGTGTAAGAATTACTACATGTCTAGTGGGATTTAAGGATAGAAATATAAATGCAGTGGAAGACTAAAATTTACCAAATGTATCACTAGAAAATATGAGCTAAGGCAGGCTCAACCATCTGAAAAGAACTACTGTGAACTTTACTGAAAGTTACCCGCATTCTTGTGGCATGCAGGTCTACTTACTGCAGGCTAGGAAGTCTTGGGCATGGGGATGGTGGGATGGACAGGGTGATGCTGGATGAATGAGAAATATATCCAGTCTCTAAGGCAATCGTTTGTTCAGCTGTGTGTGCTGGCATCTCTGTAGGAGTCTCTGTGGATGGTGTCCATTAAACCCTGTTTCTGAGAACAGCAGAGTGCTCCTTAAGCATGCTGTGTGGTGCATTGCCATGCTCTACTACAGCACAACTAATATCTTTGTGTGCAAAATACTTTAAGGTGCAGTGTACAGTGATTTATCTATTACATTTTGCTTGCTTTTTTAAACTGAGAATTCTTTGGAGAACTGTGTGTTTTTTGACTATCTATTGAAAGCAAACAAAGCAGCCCAAAATAAATATGTAAGCTTTTAAATTTTTCTTGTATTAAAATGATAATTTAGCTGAATTTGTTTTGCTGATGTAAAACCCATCACCCAGTTGACATGAACAGAGTTTTTCATTGCTTGCCCCTGTTAAGTCCTCCAGGCAGGAAGCGCATTTACTTGGTGGAAGCTGCAGTGTTGAATGTATCCTGCTAAAATAACGAGCCAATAGAAGGAAAACCAATCCTTCAAATAAAAGTGCTATTTAAATATTGAGGCAGAATTTGGGAATTAAATGTGGATTTATTTTTTTTTCTTGATTTTTTTTTGATGGTGAAACAGTGAGGCTCTGCTGGTGGTGGGCTGCATTGCCAAGGGAAAGGGTGGCAATGCCTCACTGAGCAGCACTGTTTCTAATTATTAGCTGCAGTAAGCTGAACTTGGAAATCCTGAATGTATGGGTTGCCTCATGTGGATCTATATTTAAGAAGCCTAGAACACACTCTTTTTAACAGTTGAAGATATGAGTGGACACTTTTTAATATTTACTGACACTAAGGAGTCCAAAACACTAGGATTCTGGAATGAGTGGATAGATGTTGCATCCTTCTTGAGTTCTGTTATGTATCTAAGATTGCTTGGTATCTAATAGGCAGATTTTGCTGTTTTACTTCTGTAGACAGCAGAAGGTGTAGATATGGAGTGCTTCTTTTAAGTTCTGTAGGTTTGGGAAGTCTCTCACAGCTTTGGTAGCCTTGACTACTTTGCAGCCTAGTAGGCAGAACAGAGAAGATGAGATTGATATGGATTTCAAACAAAGTGACAGATCCCCTTCTGTGTACTTTTGTATGTTTCCCATGACAACAAAACTGTCTTTTCTCACTGTCCAAGAACACTGACGAATAGCAAACAGATTTATTGTGTTTTCACAGTTGCCTTCAGTTGTAAACTTCCTTAGAAACCATGTCATGTCTTTGGATCAAAAATGATTTTAAATAAATAGACTGCTTAGGAGAAAGAAACAGACTTACTAAACTGTCTATGCCTTAGGTCTTGCAAATTCATGTCATCCAGTTTGGATAGTGCTTACTCTCAATGTACATGATGCAATACACCACAGGCTTGTTTTCTTCTCCACCCCTTTGAACATAAAGCAGACATTTCAGAGATCAGAGTCATAAAAATTACAAAAGACAGTTATTAAGTCATTGAGTCAATCTGCCTTCCAAGGCAGGTTCATTTCCAAGTGTAGATTAACTATGTGTTGTTTTTTTTTTTTTTTTTTTTTGGTTTGCAGGATGTTTTGGAATGAACATGTCTTTGTGTTCCAGCTTTAATACAGGATTTCAATAGGGAATTGATAGAAATCTGCCGTAGAGCAAACTTATGGGTGAATAATTGAATGTTACCTGTTTGAGATGTTTGATATGTCTGAAATTGTCATCTGACTTCCTCACTTGCATCTTTTCTGTTTCTAGGGGTTGAGAACAAAAGACATTAGGCAGCTTTATCTCCTGCCATTCTGGAGACTACTTCTTTTCTCTTGTCTATCTTCATTTTCCCTGTTAGAGGGGGTCTCACAACTTGTAGTTTGCTTGTGACTTTTGGGCAATATGTAACTCCTCTCTGTAATTTTGTACCTCTGCAAGGAGATCAAGAAGACTTTGGCTTTCACCATTATGGCCAGGAGCACTGCAAATATTCAGCCTTTTCATTCCTTTCTTTCTAATATCTTGCATTCCAGGAGTAACTTTTACAATTCAAATGCTACTTGGATGTAGGTATGAGATCAATTTGCCAATCCTTTGCAGCTATGAAGAAGAATTAAGTGGCAGTCCTCTGCCCCAAAATATCAACTCAAAACCGGAGGGAGTCAAGGGATCCTTATGAGAAATGAGATGGAAAAAAAGTGAGCACATTGCACACAGAAGAAACAGTAAACTACACTGTTAACTGTATTCTGAATTGTATTTCCCCACCCCTCCCTCCTCAAGTCTCTGTGAAATTGCCAAGGCATGAATGAGGATTAATGAATACAGTTAGCAGAGAAAAATAATTACATTCTATTGGGTTTATCCTCAGTATGTTGGTGAGTCATAATACAGATCATTTGACTGGAAACATATAACTGATTACCATTTAGTTGCATCAGTTAATAGTCTAGAAGTATACCTAAGTACACTGCAGTTTCCCGGTAGGATGAGAAGAGGTAGCATGTACCACTCTAAGCTCAGACTTGACAGAAATTGTGAAAATAGAGTTGTATGAGCATTGTTGTCTTGGCAATAGAGTTGTGTGAGCAATTAAATGTTAACCTCTTAGCAGTGATGGAGGTAATACTGTGTAAGGTTGCACACAGTGTCATGCTGCTATCATTACATTTTATTGTGTTGCTTTTAGTTCGCACTCTGTTATCTGTCATTTCTACTGCATCAACTTTTTTAAGACTGCATATAAGAATGTTAAGACTGTTGTGTTTGTCTGTTTTCCAAACTTCTGATCATTTTTTTTGGATGAATATAAGAAAAAGCATCAGAACTTTGTTTTCTTTAAAGAAGCATTTCTTTATTTTAAGAGATGGAATAAAGAAAACTTACAGAGTATAATGAATTACAGAATAACATGATTTTTTTTTTTTAATCGTATATTTTAACTTCATTAGAATGTTCAATGAAAATATTAGCAACATGAATTTAATCTTAAAACTCATTATTCAATTGTAATATTTCAGTGCATTATTTTATACATCCAAACACACACTCTTGAGACTACATGTAATCTGAAACTCAGATTCTAAACTTCTCAGGCTCTATAATCCATACTGAATATGTTTGCAGAAGGGATATTTCCACAGCTGCATTTTAGAGAAACAGATCTTAAAGAAAAAAAAAAAAAGGCAAGAATTGCTCACTATAGGAAGATAGACACATTAAATATTCCTTAATTCAAATCTCCAGAGTTATTTTATGGAACAGCAAAAGTCAGTGAAACTTTCTTTGTTAAAAAAACACAGCCAACCAACAGAACAAACAAACAAACAAAAACAACAAGACACAAAAGTTTGTACAGAAACATTTCCTTGGCAGCCTTTTGACAAATTTTAGCTCCTCAATAACAGCTGCTTTCCTGAAAAGTATGTTTTGTTTTGTTTTATTTTTGTTTTTGTTTTTAAAGTGATTAAATCAGGCAAACAGGTTCAGGTATAGCTTAGGTTTTAAAAAAAAATTGAGATTCTTCAGGACTAATACCTACACTGAAAGAAAATTATCTATTTTCTGTTTTATCATATAGTGTTTCTTTAAGTTACGTTTGTTATCAATTTTGTTACTAATTCTATTTTGTCACTTCCTTTTCAGTGAAGGCATTTTATCAGAAACAAGATAAATATGTTTGATTATATATTAAAAAAAAAATATATATATATATTTTACATTGTGAAAGAAATAGAGAAGATATTTAGTTCTTCACCCTTATACCAGTTTTGAACATGTATTTTTAAATTTCATACTTTGCAATTCCTCCCTAATTTATTGGAGTAACTTTTTGTAGTTGAAACATATTTTTAAGTCATGTCAACCAAGGTATAACCCTAATGATCCTGTGTAATGTAGGATCTGTGCACTTAGGAATGACAACATGATATGTCTTGCGACTCTGCTCCTACTCTAGCAGTCAAGAAAGAAGGGCTGAAACATTTGTGAAAGGCTGTTCAATATGAAGCGATATCATTTCTGAAGTGTGCTTTGTCTTGACAGTAGACAGCCTTGTCTTTCAAAGTTAATTGCAATATTAATAAAAAAAAATAAAATCCTAAAACATGTGATTCTAATAAATATTTTGCATATCATATACTGCCAGTGTAGGTCATGATTATTTTGAGAACAATCAAGCAGACTTTTCAACACTTGAAGCAACAGCATTTGGAAATACACAAATATATCTGTTTAGAGGCCTCTGTGGCCACAAAGAAAAATATGCTAATTTCAACCAGATCTTTGTTTTCTCTACTGAAGTAGTAGCTAATATATTATAGGCATATACAAAGCTTTTCCCCTCCCAAGAGATATTATAGTTGTGAATGACTCTTGGAAAACAATATTAATTTGCTGCCACAACCGCACAAACTATAAAAAATAACTATAGATAATGCTGTGTAATGTTTTCTTGCTTCTGCAGCAGCCGGCTTGCATTTTTCCTCTGAATTTCTTAGAAAGAAACAGCTTTTAGTGTTCTGGTTTTAGCAGTTGTGTTAGAACTATTCTTTATCATCTCTTCCATTTTCTTGCTGCCCTATACTTGAAGTCAGGCATGTGCAGGTAAAGACTACGTGTGAACTGCCCAAAAGAGTCTTTGAGAGTTAACCATGCTGTTCCTAGAGAAGTATCTTCTCCATCATTATTACTTTTTTTAAATTTATTATTTATTTTTATTTTTATTTTTTTTTTTCTGGAAAACAAAGCTTCTTTTCAGATGAGTGCTCATTCTTTTTAGAAAAATATTACTTTTTTTTTTTTTTTTTTTTTTTTTTTTTTCCCTGTCTGTGTTTTGGCCTGGTAGTTGCCTCCTGGCAGTATTGCTCTTGGACACTGCCATTTGCTTTGCCTGAGCGAGGCTGACAACAGGAGTTTCCAAGCAGGAGTCTCTGAAGGAGTATCCTTGCCAGTTATTTATGCCAAATACCTCCTCTGAAAAATCTCTCCCCAGGTTCTTCCAATGCCAATGGGGAGTCCATTTTCATTTCTAGTTTACCTACATGTGCCTGAATCCCATTTACTCTGTGTGGCCGTTCAGAGCATGTTGCCTGCAGGCCTCCTGGGACTGGGCCTCCCTGTCTTTAGAATCGTAGAATTGTTAAGGTTGGAAAAGGCCTCCAAGATCACCTGGTCCAACCATCGCCCTACTACCAATGTCACCCACTAATTCATGTCTCTAAGCACCAAGTCCAACCTTTCCTTGAACACCCCAGGGACGGTGATGCCACCACTTCCAAGGCAACCCGTTCCAATGCCTGACTGCTCTTTCTGACAAGAAGAGTCTCATATTATTTATTTATATATTTATTTTTATTTGTGGGTGGCTGAGCCCCAGTGAGGTATCTGAGCCCCAGTGAGGTATCACCTGCGCCCAGGTGAGGTATCTGAGCCCTGGTGACAGTTGCCAGGGCACTTTGAAGCGGCCTTTGCATAGGTGCTTCTACATCCCTCCTGAGGGAGCTGGCAGCTGCCCTGCTGCAAACACAGGACCTGCCAAGCCTTTGCAGCAATGCAGGTGTTTAGGTGCAATGCAGGTGATAGCAGGTGTTTGCTGCTTACATTAATGAACCTTCTCAGAAATTTTCTCATGGCCTTGTATTCTGTTAATGTGTTACAAGCACCTGGTATGAAAACCTGCTTTAGCGGCCAAAGTGTCAAACATGAAGTCTCATCCATGTTTTTTATTTCAGGTGCGCATTTCAGAATGGTCAGTGTAAGCAATGCAAAGAGGTCTTTTCTCTCTCTTCTCTCCTCTTTTTCTCTCCTCTCTCTTTTACTTTAAATTTTTATTTATTAATTTTGTTAAACTTCTCATGTCTCTTAAGACAGGATTTCCTCAGCATGAATTATACACTGAAAACAAGATGCTACCGACATCGGTTAATGGTTTTCTGCAAAGGCTTATTTTTGTGGTTGAGCTTTCCCTTTATTTTTGTCAGTAATAAATGAAATGAAGGACAGACTCTTAATATAAGTGACGGGGTGATTACCCTCACTGGTCGCTAGGAGCTTGATGTCTGGCAGATGGAGGTTACTCAGAGTTGTATCTCGGCTGTTACAACTGCTCCAGCCTTTGCGATGTGCAGCTGGAAAGCCTCAAACCACAGCCAGGGCCACAGCCCAGCAGTCGCTGAACTCTCTTGCGCTAAATGAGTCATAACTAGCAACTGGGAACCAGGGGCGGGCCAGGGGGAGCAGCCCCCTTTTGCAGCAGGGTTCCAAGGGAGCACAGGGTCCCACCTTAGCACTTGGCATGGGCCAAGGGGTAGCCAAAGGCAGAGCCTTAAGGAGCCGCTGGAGGTACCTCAGTCACTGCTACAGGTGATGCAGAGTGTGGGTTGGTTAGGAAGTGTTATGAATTCTGAGTCAATTTAGCTTTATAAGATTTATTTATGGGGTCAATAAAAGGCAAGTAAACAGTGCTGGGTGTGCGGGGAGTCTGGGCTCCTCCAACACACACACACGTTATATCAGGCGGCTGTTTTTTATGCTCCTAAGCTAATACATATTAACTACTGCTTCTAGAAAAGGCAGGGTTATTATAATTAGTTCCTGGAATCCAAACCCTCCCACTGGCGCATGCGTATCAGTCTCTGGTGGTCCCTCAGGGGGTCTCTTGTGCTGGAGGCTGATAGTCCTCCTCCCTGGCTTTTTCCTCGTCCTTCTCCTTTGTCCATCTTGGCTGGATGTCGGAGACTTGTGCAGCATCTCATGCAATAGTCACAATAGTCAGCAGTTATTCTGAACCTGCCCCCCCAGATATCAGAGACTCAAGGTTGTTGAGTCTCAAGCCCTCTATTGGCACAAATTGCTGAAACATTCCTTACAGGAAGTAATGCCTTTCTGTCAAAGATGCAACAGTCTTCAGGTGTTGGTTCCTTTGTACAGCCTTTCCAGATTTCTGAACTCTGTGTTGATAGTTTTGTTCAAGTATTGTGGGATATCTGGGTAGAGCTGGTATTAAACTACACTTTGCAGTTCCAGTAAAACTTCGTGGCATGCTACCATTTTGAAATATTTTCTTTTTTCTTTTCTTTCCTTTTCTTTCCTTTTCTTTTCTTTTCTTTTCTTTTCTTTTCTTTTCTTTTCTTTTTTCTTTTCTTTTCTTTTCTTTTCTTTTCTTTTCTTTTCTTTTCTTTTCTTTTCTTTTCTTTTCTTTTCTTTTCTTTTCTTTTCTTTTCTTTTCTTTTCTTTTCTTTTCTTTTCTTTTCTTTTCTTATTTTTCCTTGGGCACAGTATTAAAACTCAAAACACGTGTTAATGTAATTCTTCAATCTGTGGAATGCAGTTAAGAATTTACCATTTGTATCTTTGACTTTGACTTGGGAAGGGAAGTATAGGAAATTCAGCAAAATTGCTTGCGCTATGTGTTAAAATGAGTGAGCTAGAGTAGTACTGTAGCCATACTGTGTTGTTTTCTCTTTAGTGGGAGGCAAGATCCCTTTTGCACTCAGAGAAAGCAGCCTGTGAACTAAATTGCTTTTAATCCACTGCATTGTCCTTTTACTCAAGAAAACTGAGGGGGAAGAAGGAAGAAAATCAGTGTTAAACATGCTTGTTATTCTTTTATATCATAATGCAGGTTTTTAATACTTCTTTAAATCTTGACACTTTTTAGGAAAAATCTCTAGGTACAGCGTAGGGTTATGTGTGCATTTAAAAGCTGTTAATCTGAACCCTGGAACTTTGGGAACTGAAAAGCAAGTTTTACAGAAGGGCCTTTGTTTTGAGAGCAAAGCATTGGTTTTGTTCTTTTTTTGTTCTAACACGTCATGTCAGAACTTATATAGCTCAGGTTTGTCTTTCCTTAAAGCAATGCTGAAAAAATGGCAGTGGCTGCAAAGCTGTATTCCAGAAAGAGGAGTGTACAGTCCCCCAGATCCTGCTTTGAGCATCCCTCCTTCTAGCACTGACTTGGATTTTTTTCTCCTGTATATGTGTCACAACCTCTGTCCCAAATGCATGCTAATTTTACTTGTAAAGTGACAATGAGATTAGCAGAGCCCAGAATAATTGTCGAGATGTTCTTGGAAAGGAAAAGTCATTTAATAGAAATTAAGTTGTTTTATTTTCTAGGTGCTCATAGGGAAACAATGGAATGTATATCCCTCATATGTTGTTTTACTTACATTTTACAAAATGGTCCTATTCCATTCAAAAATGTAATGGAAGATCTGACTTTTGGTTTTCTTATTTCCTTTTTGCTGTGCTAGGATGGGGTGCTCTGACAATTCCTTTTATTTAATTAAATTTTAATCAGATTCTCATATAAGGGCTTACCTAGGAGGTATGCACGAAAGTTCAGTAATGAAAATAGATTAGACTGTTTTTTGGGTATTTCTAAAGCTCCAGCAGTTTCATTTTTAATGTGCTGATCAATGATAGCTGCTCTGTATAAATAATTACAAGAAGGTCAAAATATTTTAATGTTTTATTTAAACTGAGGACGGAATCTGACAATTAAAATATGGCTGTGTTAATGTAACTTGTGAAGTTCCTACCTGTCAAGTGAGTTGTGGTAATTGTTTATAATCATAATCATCGGTCTAAATGGATGCTTGGAAACCTTTTGTCGAACTCTGTGCTAAAAGTAGAAGCAACTCCAGTTCAGGGCCTTGTCGGATTAAGTTTTGAAAGTCCCTGAGAATAGAGAATCCACAACCTTTCAGGTTTCAAGAGTATTTGATTAGCCTCACTGCAAAGAACTTTTTCCTTCTGTCACTTTTGTCTGTTGCCACTCATCCTTTTGCACTGGATTCTCCAAGAAGAGTCTGGCACCATTGTCTTTATGAGAATTATTAGGTGGCTGAAGACAGCAGTATTTATGAGGAACTTCGGTTTGATTATAAGAAGTTTCTGGCCGTCTGCATTGCACAATCAAAATAATATAAATAGTCCTTTGTGACACTGTTAACCTGCTTTGAAAGGGAGAAGGAGCACATTTGCTGCAGGTTTCTATGTCCACTCTAAGTAGGCAGTAAGATCTTGCATTGTTCTTAAATATGTTGTATACACTTAGAGACTCCTATGACATAGTTAACATCCTTGCTTTCATTTGTTGTTCACAGTGGATACTCACATGTCTATTTTTTCTATGTCTTGTAAATATGCACCAGTATACATATGGAGAATTCATCTGGATTTCTGCTCTGTCATGAATGACTGTGCTCTGATTCTATGCGATTATGGAAATTTGGATCAGGTGGCCTTTGACATTGCCTTGATTTGATCTGATGGCTGTTGATACTTGAAGCTGATACTTGCTGACCTGGTGAAGATACTGTAAAATCTATTTATACCTGTTCTTTTTAAAAGGACTTCATAACTATAAAAAAAATCGTTAATTCTTCCAAATAATCTTTCAGCTATGGATTTCATGGCCTCTCTGAAGGAGAGAAAGCACTGTTACAGAACATTGTGGCATAGAGATAACCTAGCTGGTCAGCCTCATGAAATCTGTTGCAGGTTAATTACTCCTCTAAGTAAACAGTCTGATCTTTCTGACTCGCAATCCAGTACCTTTGCTGGTGGGCATTATGTTTTTATGTATGAGAAACTTGAGCTTCTGGAACCGATCATATTGTTTGTTGGTTGATAATTTTTTTTGGTCATGTTTCAGAAGGATGCTCTAGGGAGATGAGGATTTGGGTATTACAGCACCCATACCCATATGGTTCAGAGGTGAATCTATTGCTGATTTGTATGGTGCTTGGAGTCAGGATACTGTGACCTGAGGATACAGTATTGTGATGTGAAATCCATTATAAAATAACATGTAGCTAGGCTAATTCTTAATACTGCCACTATTAGACTGTAACATTGTGTTTCTTACTATACTCCAGAAATAAGGAATCTATTTTTGACCTAAAAAATAAACCCAAAAAACACAAAACAGTGTTAATGTAAAAATGCAAAAATCTAACGTGTGTGTGTGATATTCCTGTACATAATTTGAAAAACATTTTATTACAGAAAATTCCTCCAGTTCACATTGCCGTCGTCACAGTTGTTAAATTTCCTAAAACTAGTTTTTGTAATTGGGTACAAAGCTGTGGATGAGTATTCCCTCTTGGTCTGCAAACTTACTAAGCTTGGAAAATGTTCTGAAATTTGGTTAGAGCACCTTAAATCTCTTGCAAAGCTACTAAGTTCTATGCTATGTTTTTTCTTCCTTGTGGCACATCCCATATTACATTGCCTAATCTTTTTCTCACTTCACACAGAAGTGTGAAGTCTTTAGATGATGCATTGAACTCTTTGTCATGGTTTGTGCTTATAATAATATCTCTTTGTGAAATTGAGTCAAGACTTCAGGCTTCCTCAAATTCTGCCAGAGATGAAGACAGTGAACTTGGGCTTTCCATGGAGAGAAATCTTTCATGGCCTCAACAGATGAAAGCTTATAAATACAAAGAGAGGAAAGTTCTTATTGGGAACTCCTTGTGACAGTGGGAGAATATGATTCTTTCAAAAAACCTTTTTTCTGTTGGAAGGCTCCTTTGCAGTCTTAAAACTATCGTTTTCAAAAAAATTATTTTTGTTACTATTTTGTTACTATTACTTGCATTCTTTTTGAATAAAGTATGATGCATTTTAATGAATCATGAATGCCTTTTCAAGCAGATTTATACAGCTCAGTGCACTGACTGACTATGTAGTATGACTACATCTTCCATTATAAATCTTTGACCTGAGTTCAAGCCTGAAAAGTGCATATCATGAAACTCAGAAAAGCAAAGAAACTCAGGAAAGCTACTTGGAACTTCTGTCTGCTAAGAGCTGCTCTAGTGGATCAGAAAAGTTTAGAAGCCCTGTCATATAGAAGTTTTGAATGTTTTACCAAATATCTGTCATACCCTATACTTTTTAGTGTTATAAAAATTGTTATTTTGGGGAAGATGAGTTCTAGCCAGTCATCGCAGAAGCTTATCGCAAGGAATACTACTGACAAATGTAGTTGTTGACAAGTTTAATGGCTACCATGTCTATATGAAATACATGTATTAATGGACAGGTCTTTCATGGTTGAAGGACTAGGTAGAGAACTTTTCTTCTGAAAAGACCTTATTATGTAGCTGGAAATGAGACCAAATGATCCAAGTACCTTACCTCAGGGTGAAACGTAGAGCTATACTTACTACCTTTTGTACCAGCGTATTCTCATGAAACTCTGATTATTCTATCACAAATACAATACTAAAGTAGATCTTATTTTGAGTTATAGGGAATTACTTTTCCATTTTGTGGGGAAAAAATGAGCCATGGAAATGCTTACACACAGTTTTTCTGTTTCAAATGAACAGTAATAAAAGTAAGATAATTATTTTCCCTGACTTAACCTTTTTGTGTGCTTTTCCCCTCTTCCTAAAATATTTCAGATTGTTAGGATTCCAAATGTAAATACTATTTGAATAAGAATTTTGATCTGTTTTCCAGTTTAATTTTTCTTCCCATTCACCAACAATCTTCAGCATTATATGGGAATTATGAGCTGTAGAACATCACATAGAGAAAAGAGTTTCATCACATAGTTTTCAAATTCAAGGAGGCAGTTTCTTCTTCTCTAGTAATGGCTGTTGACATAGTATTCAGACTTCTCTCATTCATAATCTGCTGTGGCTCCAAATGTATTTGATGCTTTTGATTAAGAGTGGTATAGTCCAATATTATTTTTTAGCGCTCTCGATTTCCCAAGACACGTGGTTTTTGGAAATGGCAGTGATAGTGGTTTGGGATTGAATGCTTTGGTCTGCTTTAAATGTGTGTGATTTCCATTCAGAAGTACAGCTAAAACAAAAGAGCACTGAAATCTTAATCAGTGACTTTTCCCCTGTGACAACAGCTGTATTCCTTCAACTCCTCTCCTTCCGTAGGAATCTCCCTAGGATGCCAGGATGCCCTGCCGGTAGTACAGAAACCGCAGACACATTGTCTGTTGCATTAAGAGGCAAGTAATATGTCATTGGCTGCAGTTTTAATCTTTTGATTGTCATTTGGAACTCTGCAGTTATTGTCAAACTAATAAGTAACTGAACCCAGTAACAATTTATTCTCTGAGTGTATGAGAGAGAGCCTTTGAGTCTAGTACTGTGTTTATATAGAGAAGCTTGTTTGTCTAAATATAAATATAAATGGGATTTTTTTTTTTGTATGTGTTTACATCTTACTGTGACAGCTACCTTATTTTTATGCATGTGGGAACTAAGTGATATTTCATTACTTTGCAGTTCTCTTTAAGTGTTCAAGAACCCTAGGAGTAGACTTTTTTTTTTTTTTCTTTTTCCCATGAATTGTATTTCATTTACCATCTAGAAATATAAACGTAGGCTCAGCCATATTATTCTAGCTTGAATGAAATTTTTTGCCTATGGCTCTGTACCATATTGGATTTGGCAAGCCAGCTTTTCAGAATTGTTTCTCTTCAGAGTTGTTTGTTGGCAGGTTGAATTTAGCATTTTACTTGAGACACTGAAACCTAGAGAGAGTTTTGAGTCCCTCTTACGCATAAAATAACACATATGTATGAGGAACAACAGCTAGGAGATGAGGGGAGAAAGGTGTAGCTGGCCTTAACAGTTAATATACATGATACTCCATAATCTGTTTTGCAAATACACTGAGTTTGTATTGAGGGTGTAAATTAACTAGTCACAGTCTTAATGATGATGGTGGCTTACAAGGCATGAAAGCACAGAAGACCAAGCCTTGTACTGTTTCAAGGACTCATAAAGTCATCTCCTAAATCTCTTTTCCACAGGATGGAATCAAGGTGGTTTTCAGTATGGTGTTGTGGTAATACTCCTACAGAAACTTGGCTGAGTATGAAGAGCATATGTGTTGGACTTTATTTAACTTGAACACAGCATCAGAGATGAACAAAACTCAGGATCTGCAGTTCCTGGAAACTCTGAAACTTTCCTACAAATGGGAGATTCTAAATAAGTGGTCAGCCCTGTAAACCAGCTGATGGGGCAATGCAATAGTTGCATCCCGTGGTGACTCTAGCTCCATGATGTTTCTGGTTGCTCCTGGGCATTGAATGTGAGTTTCCCTCAGGGAAATACTTAAAGCCTGGATTACTGCTTAATTACTTGGCTAGAGTTTCTGCATTGCCATTTCATAAAATACAAAAATGGCATCTTTCTCAGGTTTCCAGTGTACAATATGATAAAGATGGTCAGTGTCCTGATGGAGATATGATGGTGCCAGATCCGTACCATTATATTTTGGTCTGCCTGAGCTCAGGATATTAAAATGGATTGATAATCACTAACAGTATCATCTCCCAAAGAATGTTTATTAGTTTTAAGCAGTGTGTAATATTCAGTTATTCTCAGTAAATTAGCTGCATGTTGTAAGCTGGATTTATAATGATCATAGGAAAAAACTGGTCTCCACATGGGGTCTGGTGCTAAGCAATTTTCTTTCTTTAAACTTCTTTGTGAGGCAAAGTGAAACAGGTTTTTGAACTTGAAATCTCAGAGTACATACAGACTCCTTTCTCTATCTGTAGAGACGGTCTTCATACTATTTGTGTAGATCAGAAGCTCATTAGCTGGAAGTGACACATCACTCTGCTTGAAGCTATTAATACTCTCCGCTTTAGTGTATTAAGTGATTCTGTATATTGCAGTAACTAAGCCTAGCCTTACTTGAACATGCTGTAGTTAGTCTTCAAATCTTAGCCATGTTTCCTGTTGTCATAAAAAATGCATTTTTGTATTTATCTTTACATTTTTATCTAAAGAACCCTGGTGTTCATAGAACGCCCATTCATGTCATCATGTTGGAGTCTAACCCTTCATGCAATAGCACCAGTGTTATTGAGAAATGGTTTTGCTTCTGATGGCAGAGTATGAGGGAGAGGCAGAGATGCATATGGAAGAAAGAAAAAAAAAGTATGTGGAAACAAATAGGATGAAACTAAAAACATATGGTATTACAGGGTGAGAAGTACAACAGCGGATCATTGACAAGAAAGGACTGATCTAGACATGCAGGTAATTGAAGACAGACAAAAGGATGGTTTTAAACATAGTTTTATTAGGTTAATAGACCAGGCATATTTCCGGTAGGTCCAACATGGAGTTACAGGATTCCTACCACATAACTCATAACTCAGGATAGGCCTTCTTTAACTTACCCACAGGATTTAGCTCGTAACCTGAGCAAAAGCCGGAACATAAAGATTATGGCCTAAAATAGCACAAAACCCAATTTTGTTGCTTGACCAAAGTTATACTCAAGTTATGCTTCAAACTGCAGACACAGTGGAAAGTAGAGGTAGTGGAAAAACTGAGTAACAAATGAAATCTCAGATAATGGCATTTTTATTTCACCTCTATATATATGTGCTGGGAACAAAACCCAGTAGTAGATAAAAGAAGATCATATGACTGAAAAATAAATTGTTATACTAAGTTACTTTAGGCTTATGATGGGCAAAATATTTGCAAATACTTGATTAAAAATGTAACTCATGAGTTTTAGTAATAAAATAATTAGAAGAGATACTAGTGTCTTCCATGAACAGTGTCTTCTGAAGTCTGATTCTTGCCATCTTAAGGGTATTTGCTGAACTTGATAACCATTTCAATTCCTGTTTATGAACTAAGTAGATAATAAACTGAATGCTTGCTTATAGGTCCTGTGGATTCTTGTGAAGTCTTTAAAATATTGTATGCTGACTGTTCAGAACCCAAACTTGGCAGTGGGCAAGTTTAATAAAATGTGAGTGATAGATCAGCAAGGTAAGCCTCTGGGGGTCCTTCCACTTTCATGTGATAAAGGTTAGGAAAGAGTGAAACTGAGGCTTTCCAAACCTTTAACTCTTATTCCTTCTGCAGACTCAAAGTCCACCAGGAAATCTGTTATGTCCTTTACTTCTGAGATTTTGTTCTGCAATCATTCTGGGTGCTGGCTTTAAGCTGTAATTAGAATTAGGTAAATTTAATTTACTGGAATGAATCTTTCTTATCAGCTACTGAGTTCCATAGCTCTAAGTCCCCATGTCTGTGAGCAACCCTACTAGCATTTAACTGACAATATAAGAAAGCTATTAATTTATTTACTTTTGAAATTGTCTCAGTGGAAGAAATTCATTCTTGATCCCTAAAAGCAGGGGTTTGGTTTAGTCTAAGTAGCATTAAGAAGTCATGCAGTTTCTAAAGAAAGGGAGGGAGAAAAAAAACATCAAATGAATATCTCCGTCTTCCCCCTCCCCTCCCCAAGCATCCTACAAGAACATAGTCAGAGGCTACATCCACATTATGGAATCTGGAAGTGGTTTTCAAGTTTGTAAATCCATTTATTTTTTTGGGGCTGGTCACTTCTTGCTGATGCAATACCACCTTGATTCCTGAGAGAAAAGCCTGGACAAGAAATCTAAATGAAAGTTGTGGTGCACTGTAAAAGATGCCCAACATAGACTGTTGGGGTCCAGGACCGTGGGCTTTACCTGAGGAAGTAATTGTAAACAGGGACCTAGAAGGTGGTGGTACAGTGAGCAGAGAGGCAGTGACTAGCTTCACTCATCTGCTTCCACTTGTGCAACACACCCAGATTCCCTATTTTTTGGACTGGCATATGAAGTTGAAGTACAGCATTGTGTCAGAAACCGTGAATAAAGGAGTAATAGCAATACAAAATACTAACTTTGCAGCCTAAATTAAATATATTCATAATGCTGGTAATTTTGTCAATTAACGACCCATCCCTGTGATACTTGAGAAGCTCTGAGATGATGAATGGAATATTTATGTTAAATAATTACATAAGATGTTGGATGTCAAAGTCTCTACAACATAGTCGGTTGTTTTGCTCTTCTATTAAAATTGATCTACTTTCAAAAGAATCATAGAATGATTTGGGTTGGAAGGGACCTCAAAGATCACCCAGTTCCAACCCCCCTGCCAGAGGCAGGAATGCCACCCACTAGATCAGGTTGCTCAGGGCCTTATCTAACCTGGTTTTGAACACCCCCAGGGATGGGGCATCCACAGCTTCTGTGGGCAACTTGTTCCAGTGCTTCACCACCCTCTGAGTGAAGAAAAGGTGATAAGCATCCAGTTTTCAAGGAATTATGTCATTCATGCAGCATGCGGTTTGAACTGTTTGAGACAGTCAATCAATGGGATATGATTGAAAATTAAATTCTGAGTATTTTATGTTTTACTCACTGCATCATAGGCTTCTGCAAGAAACACTGGGACCTGTTAAAGGCCATAAACCTTCCTGAACTTGTTTTGGGTCTAGAAACACTAGGTATTGCAGCATTAACCAAAATTTCCAGTTTATATCAGAGTGCCAGGAAATAAGAGGATTCTTGTTTCTCTATTAACCATTTTTTCCCTTTTCTTTTTTCTCTGTTTTGGCTGATCCAGAAGATAAATAGTAGAATATTTGAATATTTTATATTTCATACAGTAAGGATAACACCAAAATTAACTTTCAAAACCAGACCTTTCATAGTGTTACTCAACAGATAAGTTTAAGGCTGGAAAGACTGTGTTTTGGGAAACAGCATAGTGATTGAGCAGTATAATTTTTGAATTTATTTTCTATTTTAGTATTTAATTTGAGTCCCATAAAAAAAATGTTATGGGCCACACTGGAGCAGACCAAAGGTCTGTGTGCCTCCAATGCTGGCTGTAAACAGATGCCTAAAGAACTGAGTAAACATGTATGATAGTACATGGCTATGCTTCCAGACTCCAGCTGTGTTTCAGGACAGGGTCCTGCCTTAGCCAGATGCAGTGCTGGTGTATTTAATAACCCAAAATATAGATATAATTGATTAACATATATGATATCTCCTTTAGTCTAATTAAATTTCCTTTAAAAAGAAGTTCATGGGGTCTCATATGCCTTGAGTGGAAAAAGTAAATAAAATAATCCTTTTGTTTGCTTTGAACTTGTTTCTGGCTACTTCTGTTTTTCCTTACAGTTCTTGTATCAGAAGGGACAGTGTGCAGTGAAGTATTGTTTACAACTTCTATGCCACTTGTGATTTTTTTTGTCCTTTATTGTATTCTCCCCAGGGCTGTATCTTTTCCAGATAAAAGAGTCTTAGCTTAATTGTTTCTTGTTCAGAAGACGTTCCAAAGCTGGTCAAGGTGTTACAGTATCATGACCCAAATACTTGCCTGCAGAGATGTGGAGAGGGTCTTTACAGGATACTCATGTTTACTAGAGAAAGGTATCTGGAAAAGAAGATCCACTGGGATGATATTGGCTTGCCTTTCTCACGTACCAAGTTACACTTGATACTGTTCTTGTGCAAAGTTATGTTCTATTTGTGCTGCTTTTCTTTTATCTGTTTACAGAAAGAGGATAGCTTTATGATGTAAAAATACATTAATGGATTATTCACAGGTGTTGTACTGGGCTTTGACAAAACATTTATAGTAAGTGGTTATTTTAACTGTTAAATGCTCTACTTAAATGCAGTTCCTAGTGAGATCACTGTCCAAGGAAGTGTGAGGAACTTGGACCTGCATGACTGGAAAATGGTTTGCTCTTCCCTAGTAGTAGTCATTCTGTGCTGCATCAGGACAAATGGAATAGGATGAGACAGAACTGAAAGAATAGGGGGCATCAATCAAAGTTTCAGTAAATTATCTATAGATGAAATGTGGTGGAATTTTTTCTCCCAGTTTGAAAGAGGAGGTATAGGTATGTTAAATGCAGAGATCCAAGCCTGGGAAATGCCTATTTTTTCTTACAAAATCATTAGTATAAGAACTTATATTTCACAGTGAAATTAAATGTTACCAAGATAATTTTGACTTTATTTTTTGAAAGGCATTTCTGTAAGCCTGTTTGCCTCTGACATGCTTATTATTTTCTCTTTTCTGGGGTGAACAAGTAACATTTAGCAAATTATGGTTTAATTCCAGTTTCCCTCCATAAATAAATGTACTGCTGCAGGTAAGCCGGTGTATATGATCTGCTGTGCTAATGGCAAGAGGCTTTAAGTACCAAATTACAGGATCTAAAATCCTAATTCTTTACTTGTAATCTCAGATCCATAAAGTCTCTGAGGTCCTGAAAACTCAGAAAACTGTTTCTGGTGTGAATTGCAGAAAGAATATTGATGGCAAAAATATGAGAAGTAAGTTATTTTGATTGACTTTAGTTGTTGTGAGTTCCTCTTTCAATTATAAACATATGAAAGATGATTTTTTACAGAGAGCTTCAGAGTTCACTGTTAAATTTGTTTCTGTGCAAGAAAAAACTTTCCCAGAAACTTTGAAGCTAATGTTACACGTGGTAATTCTATGAAAAACTATTGCCACTCAATTCAATTGTTTGCAGTGTTGCTTTGAAGTGATTGATTGGGCCACATTCATCCCCACTAAAAAAAAGAAACTGATGAAGGCTATTAAGTGATGAATATGGCAGCTAGTTCTTCTGTAGATTTGCTAAGGAACTGTGACGTATGGGAGAGTATGCTACCAATATGGTTTAAAAAGCATCTGAGTATGGAAAATATAAATTCTTACAGTTGCAAGTTGTCAACGTGGATGATATTGATGTGTACCATTCTGCTGGATGTAGATTTGAAAGTACTTAACTTTATTCCCTGGTCTATTAAGCTTTCTAAATCATCTCAAAACTATTGTCTAACATTTAATCATCTTCATATATTTTTTCCCCTTTGGTAGCTTCCTACCTGAAGCAGAGAACATGTTCTCATTTGAGTTACAACTTCCTTTCATGTTTTGATTGTAAAATTTTTGTCCTTTCTTAACTCTTTGATCTGAAATGGAACAAATCTGATAAAAAGGAGTAAATCTATTTACATTTTCTGAGTGATGTAAGAGCCAATTTTGTTTAGAATAATCAGTAAATAAATAATCATTCTTCTTGTAGAGTGGGCTGAGGAAGTAGGTGTGAAATTGATTTCTGCAAGGTCAGGAGCTTATGATTTTGAGTTTACAATAATTTATATTACTTTTTAATTACCTTTTAGGTTGCTTGGTCATATTCCAATGTGTTTTTACAACTTACAGATGTGCGTATAGTTAAGAAGTTAAACTGGAAGTAGGAGAGAAAAGCTGGATGTGTACCAGTTGTAGTAATTCAGTGGTCTAGAGTGCCCTCTGATTCAAACTGTATTCACACTTGTACTATGAATGCAACTAGCAAATACGATTCTAGAACAGGAAATCTATCCACAGACATTAGTAAAGGAAATATTTGAAATTACTATCATCCATAGCTGATACTAGGTATGAGAAAACAGAGCAGCCTTTATGGCCATTAAACTGCAGCCCTGAATAGAGTTAAAGCACTTGTCAATTAGTTTTTTAGTGTTTGGCCATACTCCATCCCAAAATGTTGTTCAATTGTTTGTGAATAGGCCCAGTGTTTTTTTACCTGCAGAAATTTCTTTCTTTGGCTTTTGCAAGTATTCATGACTATTTTTTTTTTTTTTTTCCTCTTGTGAAAAGAGGCTTCCTGCCATCTGCTTCAAATCAGATTTTTTCTTATAATTTTCATGTATGCCCTCTTGTCCTGTCATGTATATTAAGCTGAAAATAATTCTTCAATAGACTTCCATATCATGTAGGATTTTGTGTACTTTTTATAAACCCCATCTGGATTTCATACTGCTGTAGAGAGGCAGGATGCTTTGTTTCTTGACCAAGTTTTGTACCAGAAACACTGTCAGGAAGGCGTCCGTGGGCCGTTCTTCCTTTCAAACCTGATGTAGTGCTGTGTCTGTGTCTACACATTTTACTTCATAGTCTTTTTAAAAGTCAAAAATCCACAACCACAAAAGGTTTGAATAGTCTAGCTAGCTCAAGAAGAGGTTTCAATACTGTTGATGGAGACTCTCATTTATATAGTCTGCAGAGCTGTAGCAGGCAGTTTGCCAGAGCAACAAATTAACATTATTTAACATTTCTGAAACTTCTAATTAAGCTTGTTTTAGGCTTGCAGGCAAACTTGAGCATGTATTCCCATCCCTTGTTTAAGAATGTTCTTGGACTCTAGATGAGTTTTCCTAAATGGTCCCAGCTCTAATAATGTCGTCCTAACGAGCTGCGCAAAACATGGTGTTTTGTTCTCAAGGCTTCATGTGCAACAATTTTCTTTTCAATCCACATGAGTCTGCACCCTGTGATTTTTTATTTTGAGTTTCAGGTTCATTTTTTTTTAGAAAAAGGGGGAAAAAAAAAAGTCACTTTCACATGGTTTTATGTCAGTTCCATAAATGGGCCAATATTCTCTCTAAAGATGTGTGAATATTAGCTAACATATTTTGAAAGGTTTTGTATTTGTAAAGAAACTCAGAAGGGGCACATTGTGTAGTTTATGACTTTATTGTGAACATTTTTTACAGCTGTAATCCTTCCTTCTGAATGTTATATTATGGCTGTTGCTCTTGCTATATAGTGAAGGTAACAAAATGATTCCTTTTATAAAGCCCTATTTCAGATGGCTTGTGAAATATTCAGCTTAGCAGATGAATGGTTCTATATTTTGGATTGTGACCGAATATAGGTTCTTTTGGAAGGTTTGAGCAAAATCACCTCCGTCACTTGTATGAGAGCGAGGAAAAAGCAAGTCCAACATTTAGAGCTAGTAAGCTAGCTTTACAGGGAGATATTTCATGCTCTAAAAAGTAGTACCTGAGTATGTTTTAAAGGGGGTTATTTCTAATTCAACAGTAAGCCAAACGCAGGATAACTGAAATATTTTTCTGGATATTTCTGTAATCTTTAATATATGGGTGACTCAGTGAAGGAGATATTCCTTGTGTTATCCACTTCAGCAAAGCCATTCACTGCTCAAGAAAGGTGCAGGGAACATGAACGTAGTATTTTTTTTTTTTGGTCAGAATATGAAGGATTTGTAAAGCCAAAACTTTTCAAATCAATGTGTTTTTTTTTGTTGTTGTTGTTTTTTTTTGTTTGTTTGTTTGTTTTTTTTTTGTTTTTTTTTTTTTTTTTTTTTTAATT
Source organism: Aythya fuligula (assembly GCF_009819795.1). Taxonomy (NCBI): domain Eukaryota; kingdom Metazoa; phylum Chordata; class Aves; order Anseriformes; family Anatidae; genus Aythya; species Aythya fuligula. The sequence continues at coordinate 41,489,400 of NC_045562.1, forward strand.
CAAAGTAGAATCCAATTGGAAACATTTAAATCAAAGGAAGAATTGCATATGGAGGAAAACATATCCAAGGTCCCTCTGCAACCTGCCCCGTTCTGGGCATAGGTTTATGGTGTAGACAAAAACCAGCTCACATTTCTAAAGAATATGTTATTGGTTTTATAATGACATAAACCTTATGAAACAGGAGTAACTGTAATTTGTTTTCAGTATAGTGAGTTGCTTGATGATCAGCTTGCTTGTGGAGGAATACTGGTGGTCTGCATGAGGAGACTTTTTCAGGAGTGGCTGGGGTAACAGGCAGCTTGTGAATGTGTATGGAGACTGGAAAGGTTTGATTTAATTTGTTCATTGTGTAGTGAGAAAATGCACATTTTTGTGAAATCTCTGTTTTACTGCATCTTTCATTGCACAGTTATAGCTCTGGTATTGCTTCCTTCATTGGATAATCTTATATATAATTTTATATTTTTCTGCAGCTGGCAGTAGATAATTTACTCTTTTCTGAGGGTGTGAGGCATGTAGTCTGAAAAGATGGGGTTACAATATCTTTCCCATACTTGAGTATTATCCATGAGGAGTATACATATTCAGGGGGGAGGGCGGGGGTTTGCTAAATGCTAGTGCAAGAAACTTCATTAGGGTGTCTCCATTTTTTAATTATTTTTTTTTCTTTAACTGGGCTTATTACTTGATACACCTCTGTCTGCATCATATGGTACACTTCTATATGCATGGGACAAACCACTTTTGCATGCCACTGGGTTAAGACAATCAAACATGTGCAAGGGACATTGAATTGCGCTAAAGTTTGCTTTCCTTTTTCCCACTGGGGTTTCTCCTGCCAGCTGAGGGTATTTCTGTACTGGCCATGACTCTCCCCAAGTAGTTTGTCTGCTCTGTTCTTCTAAAGACATCTGAAGAGAGGCTATACATAGAACTGACTTCACACAGCTCTGGAAAGTATCACTTAGTACTGCAGGGACCAAGTTTTGTTCTCTTTGTATCTAGAAAGAGCATTGTTGATGGAGCTTATATTGTTCTTTCAGACTAGGTTTTCATTTGTGTTTTTATGGCCCTTTGGATTATATACTTCACAAGCTTCATTATCAGTTAGTTTACTGAAGAGCTTAGCAACAGTTTTCTCATAAAAAAAATTGTAAAAAGTATATGGGAAATACATTTCTGCCAAGAAAAGCTCAGTCAGATGTCATACTGAACCTTTTGAATCTGATTTATAATTTATGGTCTTAAAAATAGAACTGTAAGATAGCAAAGCATTCAGCTGGGAAGTAAACTATTTCCAGAAGGATGGTATTTTGATTTTTTCTTTTTTTTTTTAAACAAAAAATAATCACTTCTAAAACACAGGAAGGTTTTGCTTTCCTGATTCATGTGAAAGTTTGTATACTAAGGAGCTAGTGATGAAATTTGTAGTGTTTTCTGCTGGCTAAGTCGATTCCATTCTGATCATTGTTTGGGATGCTATGTGTGTTTGAAACATTGGGATTTAGAGTTAGCCAATTTGCATGCATACAAACATTGCTGTCTTTCAGTTAAACGTAACAAATTTATGTTTTTTGTACAAATGGACTTTTCAGTCTGTAATTAATAAAACGAGAAATGTGCGAGAACACAGATTTTTGTTTTCAAACAACTCTTTAATAACAAGCTGAAACTTCTTCCAGTAGATTTTGTGAGAACTCCTCATATAAAGAGATCTTGAAGCAGAAGCTGTAAAAGCTTCAACCATGAATTTCTGCAGCATTCTAGTGACTAGTGTATAGGGCTTGTGGTACTAATTCAGTTTCATCTGAGAAGTTATTGTTTATGTTGTGGTGATGTGTGATGGTAGAATATATTATATGTGTCTCCATTTAATGGATGAGATAAATGGCTTCAGCTTGGCCCTCAATTACAAACCATCCCAATTTGAGGGGAACCCTGTAAAATAGGAATGCACACCTCATTTTAGGTCAAAGAATTTGTAAGGAATGTCCAAGACACCTGCAGAAAATTAAAGCCTTTACTCCCCTTGTACACAAAATTTTCAAGAGGTAATTACCCTCAGTGTGAAACATAATACAGCTCCCATTAGGTGGAACACATGGAGTGAAAATTGAATAGATGTCTTGTTGGGAATGCCTCAGAGAATTAATAGGGCTGTCAAAAGCTGTAACAGGGGTGCTTTCTCCCACTTTGTGTACAACTACTCTCCCCCCCCCCCCACCCCCCCATATCTTTTTCAGTTTATGATCATGTTGTTGCCATTCTGCCCAGCAGACAGACACCGGCTTCTTCCCTCTCATCATCTCCTGCCAGCTGCTTTGTTTCCGCAGAGCTGGCTGCTGCCTTGAAAGGCTTCCACTTTTGTCCTCAGCCTGCCTGACTCCTTTTCCTTCGGTTCCTGGCCACAGTGCCAAGGGCTGGCACGGAAGTCCCTTCTTTTCTGTGTGCTGCAAAGATGAAAGTGACAAAGTAGGTCTGATCGGTTCAGCATCGCACTTTGTTCAGCTGTTCTTTTATCCTTCAGGGAACTTCCTCTGTGGAGATGGAGCTGCAAGTTAATCTTTCTGACTTCGTTCTGGCATTTGCACCACAAATATCCAGTTTCCTCTCTTATTGTTTGACGCTTTGCTTATGTCTCCCTGCTACAGAAATAGAGCAAACTTTCTTTGTTCACATTTTCTGCTCATTCAAAGCACCGAATAATGAGGAGGTTCCAGTCTGCAGCTTGTAGCGGTATTTCCTCTTTTCTACCTAGTTTCAAAGATCTGCACCAAATAGTTGAACTGTGTGCCTGTGTATCTGCAGTACCATGTGCTACTGGTTTTGTAGCTATTTAGTCACATTTAGCCTGATGTTTGTCAGGTAAACAAAGTGTGAGATGTGCTGGCAGCCTTAGGAGCTGCTGAAGTCTGGGCTTGTGCTTGGAAGGCAGTGCCTTGGCCAACATCACGCTGCAACGCGCTGCAGCTCTCTGGGTCGCGCTGGCTCTGCTCCAGAGCAGTGCAGTAGAATTGCTGAGACTTATGCTTGTTAGAACATTAAAGCCTATTTAAACATGAACTGAAATCTCCAACCAGCATCAGCGACCGTAAGTTTGACTGAAATGCTTTGAGTTGCAGCAGTCTTGTAGAAGGGCTTATCCGTTAATTCACGCATGCTGTCAGAAGTTCTATTGCAGAGCTAATTGTCAGTTTACAGTCTTGCCAAGTATAGTTGAATTGTCCCTGAGCTCCACAGAAGGGAGACTACAATTTCAAATGTCACAGAAATACTTCAGGTTCTATCCCTCATGCTGTGAGCGATAAGCTTCTACAGTGCAATGTGTAGTGGCATATGCTGATTGCATTTGAGGGTGGATGAAATGAAGGATCCATCCAAGCCTCTCACTGCCCAAGTAGGATCATAGCAACCCCATGATGCCTGCTTCCCTTTCTGCTTTTTCGCTTCTCTCCTCTCCTTCCTCCCTGCAACTCATATAATGGTTTGTCTCAAGGGATGATGACGAGACGGAGTCCTCATATACACAGTGCTTTTTGCTTTTTTGGGTCAGTGTTATGGCAAGCTGTGATCTGTCCTTTTGGCAGCATTGAGCATTGGAATGGTTTAAATATCTGCTGCTGGCAGTTCAGAAAAAACTCAAGTCAGTAAAATATCTGTAGTGCTTTGAGCTGTCTCAAAATGCAGGTTGTTCCTCTGTTAGCAGTGATTCTGCATAACTGGCATCGTAGAGTTGTGTTCAATAATTTCTACAAAAAATCTCTTACTAATGAGCAAAAATTTGTTTTTGCCAAACCAGCCTTGCAAGCCAAGTATGGAATTGGAAAGCCAGACGTTGACTTTTTCTGCATGTAGTTCTCACTTGTAACCCCCCATTTTATACCTATTGTAAAGGTAGGTATATGGAGTGCATTTTGGTATATACAACTCTAGCACAGTTAGAGCAAATAAGTTTCTAACATATAAATTGAAATGAATGGTAACATTGCACAGTTACATTTCTTTGTGTAGTTCTCCCCTCAAAATTTCTGAGCTGCTTTGATCCAGGTCTTGGTTTCTCTTATAGACTGGTTCCATGGGAAATTAGAGACGCAGATGCTTAATACGTTTGTAATTCAGCATTTCCTTTTAAATAGCAGTTTAAAGATCAAAAGAGCTTTAAGCCTGTGTTGACTATATTTTCTGGAATGGAAAACTTACTGTCCTTACCCTGCTTTAATTGTCAACTTTTCCTGTTCTCTTCTTGCCTTTGCTTTATTTCAATGTAACTGTGTTAATATTTAATTTAGATGGTAAAGTAGCTTTGTGTAGTTGCCTATGTTTTTGACATTTGGGGTGCAGTAAATGTGATACATATCAATTGGAATCAAGCTGGACTCTGAAATGTTATTACAAATTTGGATTTGAGTGTTCTCCAGGTTCAAGGAGGTTTTGGGAAAAAGTCATCCAGCCTTGGGCTTCTCTGGGTGCTTTCCTACGTGATTTTTTTTTTTCCATGTTAGTCACATTTTGTCTTGAAGTGACAAGTAGCCACTGTGATCCTAGAGTAGATTTTTTTTTTTTTAAGTTATTTAGACTCTGTTGCATGCTGTCACTGTGATAGACATTTATAAATATATTCTAGTAATTGGAAGGCTACCATCCTGGAACATTTAGAGCTCCCTGGCATATAGTTAGGTTAAATTAACTTGAAATAAAGACCTGAGTTTGCAGAAATTTTTGAAAGTAGTTTTTTTTTTTTTTTTTTTCTCTGTACATCAAGCATAATCATTTTCTCCACTTTACAAGAGGGACTGTGCTTTTACCTCATAGCCCCTGTGATAACACTCTGATTTGTACTTGAAGTAGCAAGACAGAATGAAAACTGCCTGGGGCTGGCTCCTGCAGTTCTTGGTCTTCAGCAGCCCAGCAATATCTACTTATGACCAGACTGTTGACAACAGAGGCTCTTCACTGCTCATGTTAACATTTATATGATCTAGTAATCAGTGCTTGGAGAGTTTCATGAAGGTAGTTGACTAGATAACTCCTATCCCAGGTACTCTACAAAAACAAAACTGCTTCTACCCTTCAGCTGCAGTTCTGGGGAAATATTGTCTCAATATTTGAATCAATACATGATCCGTTATAGAATAGTGAAGATGGTATTGCAGTGTCCAAGGTTCTCTCCTCAGAAGCAGCCTTCTAATAAATAGCTCCCCATGGGCATCCGATTCAAACAAAATATAATGCTGATTAGGATATGGATAGGTCACTGCTGGACATGGCAGCCCCACTGCAGTACTTCCAGAACTTTTCCTTCACCTCTAGTTATTTCTGCTTCATAAACTTTAAAAAAAGATACAGATATAGTACCCAGCAGAATGAGACACTTACCTGTGTTTTTGAAATAAATACAAATAATAATGAACCATAAAATATAACAACCTTGACAAGAAACAAATACTTGCCAGGACAGCTTTTCTTCCCTGCATCACAGACAGGTGCTATCTTAATGAAAACTCCAAAAGTAAGAAGAATAATTTCAGAATCTGATGTAAGAACCAAATGGCTGCAGTTCAGTGTTGCTTCAGGATCTGGAAAGTTGAAAGTAATCCCAATAGCTGAATTAATGGACAAACAAAATTCTGGTCAAAGGTGCATGATAAAATTAATGTTATTGCATAGTTCTGCAACAATTTTCCATGTGTACTCGCAAGAATTCTGTGGATATGATTTGTTTTTCTGCGTACAGACACATACGTGTCCTTGAGCTTTTCAATATGGTACTTTTCCAGTAGAGGAGCAAAGCAGATTTTGATAAATAGATATTTCAGGGATACTCTATGTAAACCATTTGAGTTTAAAATGTCTTAATTACTTTTACAGGATCTCTGAAAAGCGAAGTATTTTGACCAATGACTGATTTGCATTTCACATCTGAGCACGTAATGACTTTGTCCTGATCATTTGTCTTAGCATTGAGAAAAGTCTAAATAAAGTTTAAAATAAAAAAATAAATAAAAGCCAGTTTCTCCTCAAGAAACTGGCTGCTCTTGGCTTGGACTGGCGCACGCTTCGTTGGGTTAGAAACTGGCTGGATAGCCGGGCCCAAAGAGTCGTGGTGAATGGAGCCAAGTCCAGTTGGAGGCCAGTCACTAGTGGCGTCCCCCAGGGCTCGGTGCTGGGGCCGGTCCTCTTTAATATCTTCATCAATGATCTGGACGAGGGCATCGAGTGCACCCTCAGTAAGTTCGCAGATGACACCAAGTTAGGTGCGTGTGTCGATCTGCTTGAGGGTAGGAAGGTTCTGCAGGAGGATCTGGATAGGCTGCACCGATGGGCTGAGGTCAACTGCATGAAGTTTAACAAGGCCAAGTGCCGGGTCCTGCACCTGGGGCGCAATAACCCCAAGCAGAGCTACAGGCTGGGAGAGGAATGGTTGGAAAGCTGCCAGGCAGAGACGGCATCCTGGCTTGTATCAGGAACAGCGTGACCAGCAGGGCTAGGGAGGTGATCGTCCCCCTGTACTCGGCTCTGGTGAGGCCGCACCTCGAGTACTGTGTTCAGTTTTGGGCCCCTCGCTACAAGAAGGACATCGAGGTGCTTGAGCGGGTGCAGAGAAGGGCGACGAAGCTGGTGAGGGGCCTGGAGAACAAGTCCTACGAGGAGCGGCTGAAGGAGCTGGGCTTGTTCAGCCTGGAGAAGAGGAGGCTCAGGGGTGACCTTATCGCTCTTTTTAGGTACCTCAAGGGAGGCTGTAGCGAGGTGGGGGTTGGCCTGTTCTCCCACGTGCCTGGTGACAGGACGAGGGGGAATGGGCTTAAGTTGAGCCAGGGGAGTTTTAGGTTAGATGTTAGGAAGAACTTCTTCACTGAAAGGGTTGTGAGGCATTGGAACAGGCTGCCCAGGGAAGTGGTGGAGTCACCATCCCTGGAAGTCTTCAAAAGACGCTTAGATGTAGAGCTTAGGGATATGGTTTAGTGGAGGGCTGTTAGTGTTAGGTTGGAGGTTGGACTCGATGACCTTGAGGTCTCTTCCAACCTAGAAAATTCTGTGATTCTGTGATTCTGTAATGTGAAAATTTCAAAACGAATTTTAGAAAATATGGAAAGAGACGAAGATGATTTTTTCTAAGCTGAGTTTTATTTGTGGTTGGCTAGTCTTGTAGCACTTGCGACGTTGCTATTTTCTGGTTGCTCTGAGCAGCTTTCAGAACAATGTGCAAGCTTTCTGTGCGTGCATATATATGTGTGTTTATATATAATATGTGTACTCAGTCAAAAACCAGAGATGTCTCCCAGTAAAACCCATTAACTTTTCATACCCTATTCCATTGCTTGTTACTGCTTGTTTTGAAAGGCTCCATTGTTTTTACCTGAGTGGTGTGCTGGCTGCTGACATGATACTTTTTTTTTTTTTTTTTTTTTTTTTTTTTGGAAAGGGGTATGGAGAGAGCTTCCGGACATCTGTTTTAACTCAAAGTTGCTATAACTTCAATGTATGCCATCTTCTATCCATCATCTCTGCTAATCCTCAAATGGTCAACATGTGCAGGATTTCATTTGCTGTCTCATAGGCACATCTTTAGTTTGTATTTTCAACCAGTTCATAAACATGTTTGCTTTAACATATTCTTAGCTTGCTCTTCATGGATTTTAGATCCAGAATCAAGAGTACTCTGTCCTTCAACTGTCAGTTCAATATGTTCAGCATCTCTTGATAAAATACAAGTTAAATGAGCCCAGATGGCAGTTCACAGGATATGTTTGGACTTTCTTTCTGCTTAGATTAACAGGACTAAATCTTAGATGCATTTGTAGTTATGTAAATCCACACGAACTCAAAGCTGTCATTCAAATGATTTCAGGCTTTACATGGAAGAAAAGCAGTTATGGCTCTAAAAATATCAAGTGTCATTGTCTGGTCTTGATGTTCCTTAAAACTTTCTCTCCCTCCATAGTCATGCTGAATTGATGATAGCAACTGGGGAGGTAAAAGATTAGATATTATTCTGCAGTTAGTTATGCATTAAATGTTGTCTTTTTTAGATCTACTCTGAACTTTTTAATTGGCAGTTTCATTCACTTACCTGTGCTGTTTTCTGTTGCTGCCACTGCTGGACTGGTAAGAGCAGTAGGGGGTTTCCTTCTTGCTATGCTACGTTTTATGCTGTTCTGTCCTAGTGAAGGCATTCAGAGCTACTTATAAAACGCTCATTTTTGTCCCTTTTAGCTTAATTTGTTCTGTTTGCTTGACAAATATATGATCAAGTGAATAAATTCTGTTTAATTGTGATAAACCTTTTGGAAAATTTTGGATGAAATTTTTGATAGCAGTCTTTCATGTACCAGCTATATATCACCTCATTCTACTCAAAGGGACAGGTTTCTACTTCAAAAGGGCAAAAAGATATGAGTGTTCTTCTGTAGGAAAAAAGTACTTTTTAAAATATATGGCTATTTTTTGTATGCTATAAGGGAAAGAGGTACTGAAGGTGTGAGACATGCAGGATAATGGTTGAATTTATGCAGAGGTACACGTGTATGCTGAGCTCTGGGGGAAGGATGCTTAGGTAATGTGCAGCATGTGTTATATGCAGAAAATCCAGTGTAGAACAAAAACTGTAGCCAGCCATACTGTTGTTAACCCAAAGCAAGCCCTCTTTAAAAGCCTTCAGTATATTACAACTGATGTGAAATAAGCTGTTTTGCCACTCTTCCCTCTATGACACTAGTCTCTTACTGCTGAAATGGTCCTGTATAATATATAGAGTCCACTCCCATGAGGCTCATTTAGGGTGAATCAAGAGGAAGTTCTCTAGGAATTCAGAATGAAGGTCTCTCTGGTCAGTGAACATTATGTTCCCCCAGAGACTCCAAAACAGGTCTTGAAAAGCTGGTTTCTCAACTACTAAAATACAAAGATCAACTTTTTGCTCTCATCACTTCTCATAAATGTAAATCACTTAAATGTTTGGAGTATCTCATCTGAGAGGTGATTGTGTGAGCTGCAGTGCACCCCAGAGTTTGCCCTAGCCGGAGACTCCCTAGCCCAGCAGGCTCAGCTCCTAGTGGTTTATAGAAATGCAAATTACATGCCAAATAATGAAATGAAAACAACAAGAAGTGTGAAGCTACTGAAGTGGCTCAGCATGCTAATGACAGGCTTCATTAGTGTATCCTATTATGGACAATTGCTGCAACTATGAGCAGAATAGATATAATGACTCTTCATTCACAACTGAATAAGTGCTGAGTACTAGGGAATTATTTAGTGCTATTTTGTTCGGAGTCTGTGTTGGACAGATTTGATGGAAGGAAACCTTATGTACAGTGTGATTGTGAATGATATGGTCAAACAAACACGTAGTCTTATACATTCTATTTTTTTTTTTTTTTTGAAATTGTTTAACATGCAATATTTTTTTGGAAAGAAATCAACTTCAGAAAGTGAGAAAGGATGAAAACATGTGGAACCCACCAAGAGTAATTGAGAAACTATTGATGTATCGTGCATAAAATAATGACTCATATCAGGTCTATTTGATTTACTCTATGGGGTATGATAGCCTTCTGTTTCCTTTAGAATAGTCAGATACAAGGAAGTGTTAAATTTAGTGATGTATAAATAACATCAAAAGAAAATTCCAGTAACCATGAACCCTTATTCCACCCCCCAAAATGTGTGATTTTATTGTAAGTGTCATAGTTGTTACACATAAATATTTTAAAAATGAATAATTTATTATTAAAATTGTATCTCATACTTTGTATAGGTCATGCATGTGGGTGTGTGCATATGTATATTATTATTTAATACTGACTTTTTTTTCTGATAATGATCACTGCGGTATTCCAAGCCCAAGAGATCATCAAACATCCCACGTGCAGCCTTGTCTAATAGAAAAGCATCAGCACTAATGTGTTTATGCCTCTGAAACAAATGTGTGATCTGTTTCAGATGTGAAAGATAAAATGAAGTATTAAACTACACTAAATTAGCACATCTTACTGGGAAAGAATCTGCACTTTTCCATATGTTGGCTTCTTAAAAATATTAGTATATGCAGATCACCTGGTGTTTGTACAATGAAATTATATGAGAGGCCAGGAAAAAGGGTAAGTGAAGAGAGTATTCCTTAAATCTGATTGAATATGAGCATTCTTGTTTTTATGTGTTTGATTAGCTATTGTGTCACGTGAAGTACACTTGCAGTAAAGGAAATGTAACATTTTGAATCTCAGAAAAAATAAATTTTCATCTTCAGAAATTACTTCCTCCTCAGATGTGGCGGTCTTTGGTGAACTGGTACCTGAATAATGCAATTATTGCTCAACAATCTGGTAGACATGGAAACTAGGGTACTGGATGTACACAGAAGAAGCAGTCTGTTACTGCAAAATCTTTTGTGCAACTGAAGTTTATTTTTTTTAAATAATTTTACTTACCTGAGTCATTTGACTTCATTATGACTAATAGGTACTATTTGAAAGAGCTTATGTGTATATGGAGAAAATTCTGCAGATAATGAGTACTGTAATTGAATAGACTGAGAAGACCAGGAATGCGGCTGTTTTAATTTGAATCATTAAATACTTGGGGCTTATGAAAAGCTAAATATCTTGGACCATCTGCACAGGCTTTTTTATAAAATTATGAGATTCACAGGCAGGAAAACAATGTATCATTTTAAGTAACCAAACCCTATCTGATAGCTCTGTTGCTTTCTGTACAGAATTTATATTTGTGAAATTATTTTGATACAACAAAGACATTAAGGATATTTAGTTTGAGCTGCTGATTTCTCATGGTTCTTGTCCATATGATAAAGCTGTGTAATGGGTTGGGCTAAAATTAAAGATGACGAGGGGCTTTGTACCTAGAGTCTTTGCGTGCTTGACTGCAATTCGTTCCTTTTTATGGCTCCTGCTTTGACAAGTGAAATGTAGCTGCCTTTGCTTTCCAGAATGTGTCTTGAGTGTTCCAGATGAGATGAAGCCAACTCATGGAAAAGCATGTAGACAGAGACAGCCAGTTTTTATGTTGTTCTCCACCCTACTCAATCCCCCTTGGTCACCAGTCCAGTAAAAGGTGCAGACCAGCACTGATTTTTGAATAACAGTTTCCTCTTCCATGTCACGTTTCCTCTCAGAAAACTTAGGTAATACAGTGTGATAAATTGTACTGGTAGCTGATTATCTTTATTAGTTCTTATGTTGCTAATACTGATTGCATTTTAATCTCTCTTTTATGTAGACCATGGTCTGCTGCTTTGTTCATTAAAATTTGTTCCAGAAACCAGGTGTGCTACATGACTTTTGAAGGACATTAGCTTCTTGGCCCACCAACGAGGGCAGAGAAAACTGCCTTGATATCACTGCAGGACTAAAGACTTCTCAGAGGCTTGCAAGTGATGTGTTTTGGGACAATTCCTGGCTGTCCCCAGAGATGGTGTGGGCTGGTTGCCTAAAGCAATTCCATTAGGGAGATTTTGTTGAGATTCAGAATGGACTTTCCAGATCATTGTAATTCTAGTTTCTTTTTTTTCCTCAGATTTCCTTAGTTTAAGCAAAGAAAACACATTTAATGTTTGCTAATTTAATGTTTGGGTTCTTTCCCCATGTTAAAGCTATGTGTAAACAGCTGAGGTTAGACTATTCTATATTAAAGAATTTATTTAATCTATTTAATAATGAGAACAAGTACTTTCATGTACTCTTTTACAGCTTAGTGGTAGCTGAATTTGTTTACATGACCCACCCCTGCACGCAAGTCAATAAAGGAAAACCTCAGTGTGGGGCCTAAAACTACTGGAAAATGTTAGTGAATATAAAAATAAGGCAGCAATGCAGACTGTGTGCATGCACATGCATGTATGCACATCTTCACTATCAAGCATTCTGAGGTGATGCCTTTAGGACTGCTTTCTAAGTTACATACAACAGTTTGGTTCCCAGTAACACTTACTTAATTTGACCAGTTATGTTTGAAATTCTTGTTAGAGTGTCTGAAGACCTGTTCCCATTCCCTTCTGATATTATTTGATTATGCTTTTCAGAATTTTAATTCTTGCCTGGATGTTCTTTTGTAAGAAAGCGTTCAGTGAGGAAAAACATCACAAAGGGTACACTACTTCCTTATTGCAGTGACAAGAAATGAATTGAGATGGGTAATAGCTGGCTAATAGTGGATGCCCAAATTGACACCATTATTCTGAAGTTAAGTCACTTCTCATCCCAAGCAGCCTGCTAGACTTCAGCAAAAACTCTCGAGTGCTGGAGTTTTGAAAATTGTGATGTTTATTGAGATTGCAAGGGGATTGGAAACTTTGAGTCATGGCTTCTAAATGTAACTCATTTTCATTTCAGCCTTATGTTCTGGGGCAAAATTTTCTTGCTTATTTTAGATTAAAATATTGCCACAGCAGCTTAAGAATATATTCGTTACATTAAAGCATACTGTCATTTTTTTATAACTTTTAAGTTGGTTTTTAAAACCATACATTCGGGTGCAAAATGACTTGATGCTAAGCAAAATGGAAGTTTTCCACTTTCCAAGAAAAAAATCTCCTCATGAAAATCGTGACATTTTGAAAGTGCGTCCAATAACAATGATCAGGAGTGGAAGGCATAGATTAGCTTATTTGAGAAAAGGACCTCAAATGTAAGATAGATACTTCATGTTGTTGTAAAATCATAATGGAGTGGTGAAAGGGATGTTCAGCAGAGCCCAGCTGCAGTGGTCATTTAAATGATTGAGCATTATAAAAACTATCTTTCTATTTATGACAGAGATTTCCTCCTTCTGTGTGTGCTCGGTATGTCTGTTGTATGTAGATGTGAAGGAGAACTGGGCAAAAAGTCTGGAGAGATACAGTGAGGGTTGGGAATGAAGCTGGGCACGGGCCAGATCCTCAGCTGCTGTGCACTGACAAAAGCAGGTGAGAGTTTGCAATGCTTTGTAGCAGCCCCTCAGATTCCAGAATAGAAACCTGCTGCAAGCCTGGCATTGGAGTTGGAGAACAATAAGGACTTTCATGTCAGATGTATTTCCTGAAAGACAGGGAATCAAAGCTTTGAAGACAATGTTCGTGCATGCATGCTTGGGCTGGGGAGGAAAAAGAGGGTAGTGCTGGATGTTTTTTTTTTTTTTTTTTTTTTTTTTTTTTTTTTTTTTTTAATATTATGTTCCAACATGCAATATTGTTTTGTCTAAAAAACTTAATTACAGTATTTACAGTACAATTGGCATATTCCTGTGAAAGTGCAGCTCTTCCAACAATAGTCCACATTTTTGAAGCTTTTAATTGCTGCATCATGACTCCTATTTTTATAACCCTGTGCTTGGCATGTGCCCATGCATGACACCACATTACCCTTTCTGTTTTTTATTTTATCTCCCTTGTTTGTCATTTAGGAAAAGAGGGCCATGCTGCCTGCATGGATTCTCCCAGCACCGGAGAGTGAAAAATCCCTCTTCTACCTCCATGCTGTTTGGACAGGACAGGTCATGATGTAACCTGGAATGTGTTAGAGTCTAACTTGTTTACTTTAGAAACCAGCAATTTAACAAGAAATATTCAGAACCATCAATATCATAAGTCCCCTGAAATGCTAAGAAACCTATTTTTTCCCCCCTTGAAACTTTCAACTTTTATTAGCCACCCCCATTTTTAACATTTTGAGCTAGGCATATAAATCACCATGGGCCAGATTCTAAGATGATTTTTCTTACCCATTTGTATGGGAATTGCAGCTTAGTTTAATACAGATTTGTGATGTGACTGTTGAAGTGCTGGTCAGAATGAGTGAAATTTTACAGTGACTGCTGTACAAATGACCTTCTGCAATTGTTTTACAGCATAGTTCAATAGTCTATTTCTGTATTTTCCTTTTATCATAGGAATCTACTTGTTTAGCTGCTGTCTTCTCATCTGTGTGTGCAACTTTATACACAAAACTCCCTGGAACATGAACAATTAGTGCAAATGGGAACTTTTCTCAAAAGATATAAAGCTGGATGACTTCTTTGCACAGATTCAATCCTCAAAGAGTTTATTTATTTATTTATTTATTTATTTTTGTAAATCAGATGTATTTAAACTAAAATAAGAGTAATTGAATATTTGTAGTATCTACTGTTTAGTGGATAACATACCAGTTTTTATAGATTAGTTTAATAGTGTTCAATAACAGATAGAAAATGAGAAGCTTTAAGTGATACATTGTAGTCTGTGGTAAAGTTCAGCTCTTTGCCTGGATCTTCAACACACTTGAACATGATCACTTTTCAGGACTTAGCACTTTTATGGTCTGTGGCGTTTCTCTGGCTGATTATGGGGTAGCAGTTTGCCGCAGGCAAAATACATTGTATTCTTGATGGAAAAAAATGAGAATTTATCTGCATTTGTTATATCAAAAATTGTTCCAGATGAATGCACGAGCTTAGCATACCTTTAAAACAAATCAAGCTGAACTGATTGTGTAAGTTGTCAGTGATGAGTAACAGCTCTCTGGTGGTGCTCAGTTGGTTGGGACTTTTGCAGTATAACAGAGGGCCTGGAGAAGCATTTTCCATTGTGCAAGTTGTGAAGACCTGAAGGAAAAGACTCTGCAGAAATAATAACCAAAACATGCAGAGGGGTATCTAGAAAGTAAGATGGAGGCAAAACAGGGACTTATATAGCTCAGAAACTTGACAAAATTATGCAGCAGTCCCTCAGTGTACATAAGCATTAGTCTGTGTACAAGGTTGTTTACACCATGTAATTCTCCTTTAAGCTGTGCCCACCAGGTCAGGTGAATTCCCCTGTTGTGGCCAGCTGATGGAAGGCTGCTATCTCGATGCATTGATTTCTTGCCAAAATAAATCTTACTGTGTTAATTTAAAGATTACTGGTAGGCAAAACACTTCTGTCTGTGCCATCCATCTGATGATAAATGGTCTGAAAAAATAAACATATATGATTGTGAGTAGGCGGCTTGCAGCCTGAAATCCTGCAGCCTGGGAGGGTTGTGGGTTCTGCTGGTGCTAAATGCAGGGGGCAGTTGAAGAGAGCTGGAGTTAGAGACATTTCTGCAAGTAAGCTCTCCCCATTGAACAGAATCAAATGTAAAGTGTTTTGATATAGCTCTCCACACAATGAGTAATGAATAATAAAATTTGCTTTTTATTTTTTTCCAAAAATGGAATGAGGTAAAAAATACTTTTCAGATTTATTTTGGTATAGATAAGTTCATTGTGCATCTATTGTTAGCTCTATGTCCTTGATTGTATTATTGTGAAAGATCCTAAAACAACAGCATTATGTATAGCCCATAGAAAAGATATACAGATTGTTAAAAGGAAAGCATGAAATGCAAATGTTTAGCAGTGCTCCCATTACTCCTTATTCTGGTTAAGTTAAAGCTGAAGGATTTCCTTAAAAACCCAACTCTCTGACAGCCCTCAAGTGTGCAGGCTTGATTAGCACCTCTAACTCTTCCTCCCTGTGGCCATTCTACTGCCAGGAAGTTTAGACCCCTACTTTGAGCTGCTGTGGGGTCCAGCATAGGTTCTGGGATATCTTCTCTACAAATCTTGAAAGGTACAGTTGGTTTATATGTCCTTTTCAGCTATTTGAGAAATGAAATCTTGTGGTAACAGGTGGAGCAATTACTTGCACTTAAGCTGTGTAAAACAGGAGGAGGAGCAACAGAACAGCGAATGTGCTGTAACAAGTATTTAAAATGCAGAACTTGTGAAATCTTGTATATTTTGTTTGTTTGCTACCTATCTCCTGTTATTTCTTTGAGTGTTCTGCACAAAGAGATTGGAAAGTGTGAACATGCTGGAAGTGAAGGGAAGCATAATATTGGAAAGACATTTAAAACTGGGATAAAATATTGTTTAATGTTTATACTAAATGTGTGGGAAGCTAAATATTTTTGTATATAGTATGTTGATGTATTTTACAACACTGCATATAAACTATGGGAATGTCATTGAAACCATGCTGACATAGGCCAGCTGAGTAGCTTGCCTATGCTTTCCCATCTCTTATATCATAAATAAAAAAATGCAACTCTTACTGAACTCAACCCCTAACTTGCAAGGAGTTGTATCTTTTGCTGGTTTCTGTGGGAGTTTTACAGATGGAGAATGTAGGGTCAAGCCCATTTAAAAAAAAAAAAAAAAAGGCAGAATTGCAGAAGAGAAAATAGCTACATAGGTGCTGAAAGTAGGTGAAGGTGGTTTGTGCTAACTGCTCTTTTATTAAAAAAAAAAAAGGCAACAAAAATAAATATAAATTTATTTTCCCATATAAATAATTTGGGAAAGAAACTTAATCATCCTTCATATACATTTGTGAGGTCTTACAGTGTGCTTGTATCGGATGAAAGTTTTCCTGAAGAGTGATTTGAGCAAATTCTGTTAATATAGGTTTTGGAATTAGAATTGTGGTGTGAGGGGGGTTGGAAAAGGAAGTATTTTTTTTTTTTAAAAAAAAAAAAAAAAAAGAAGTAAAGACTATTCAGTGTATCTCAGATACTGGAGGGAATGGCAACCATGTGTGTGTATGGATCTGGTCCCTGCACCCCCTCCTCCCAATACCACACAGATAAATCATTTTGAGGTGAAGTGCCAGGTATATGACATAAGCTTTGGGAAGAATTAAATGTTGTACTCAACGGTAAGGAAGACTGAAAGTCTTTCATGAACCTCTGGCAAGTGCCATCTTTAGCAGTGATTTCTAAACTAACAACACTCGAAACTCTCCCTGTCTCATGTAAAAATAAATAAATGCAGGCTTTATTGTTCTACAGCAAATAATTGCTAGTAGCATTATGTTCTGACAAACACCCACTGCAGACACAAGAGAAAGCAGTGTAAGAAAGCAGTTTTGGCGTCCTAAACAGAAACTGCCTCAGCATCGGATTACTGCTTTGCAAATGAGCAACATTTTCTTTTCTTCTTTTTCCTGTGGTCTTGTGGTCTAATATTAATACATTTTCAAATGGAAATTCAGTGAATTAGATCATTTTTCCTCTGTCTGTATCCCTTGGGATATCCAACCTATGTTGCTTGTTTTAATTAAATTACCACATTTTCCATATGATTAAATGCCTGAATAATGAAGACTTATGGGAGTCAATTTTAATGCACCATACATGAATATGAGCAATGAGGGGAAACATATGATTTTACTCTAAGTCAAATCTTTTAGTAGCAAATGTTTCACCTCATCTCTTTTCAGATCAAATGCAAGTCACAGAACAGTAAAATATAAAATGCAGTATCAGATAGTGCTATCCAATGAGTAGGAGCAAATATTCTCTGAAGGGTATTTTTGGCTAATGGGAGAAAACCAGAAAAGGGTGTAGTGTATTCTGGGGACGTGCCAGGCAAGTATTTTCAAAGTTATGGTATAGTATACATTGGGTTTGGGGGCAAGGGCCACTAACCATATAGTTAGGTATGTCTTGGAGCAGTTTTAAAGTGACT
Source organism: Aythya fuligula (assembly GCF_009819795.1). NCBI lineage: Eukaryota > Metazoa > Chordata > Aves > Anseriformes > Anatidae > Aythya > Aythya fuligula. Next base: position 41,506,869 of record NC_045562.1, read on the forward strand.
CAGTGTCTTTTTTATTTCATGTAGAGTTGCCTGGGGTTTAAATCAGGACAGGATCTGGCTCAGCATGGACAGGTACTGGGTATCTAATATAAAAAACATGCCAGTGATTTTTAAGCACTGAGTGGTAAATGCAGGCAAGAAATCAGGAGCTTCAAGTGGGGAAAAATGTATTTTAAGTCTACTTCATTTTAGTTGCAGGAAATAAAGTACTGCAAGTTTTTTGCTAGGTAAGTTGTTTCACTGTATTAGGCTTGGTAGGAAGAGAGTGTTACGTGAGAGGATGGAAGTGGCATAGTCACTCAGCACTGCATGAGGAGAAACTTACTAGCATTGTAGAAATAGTTGGGTATAACTGAGGAACAGCTTTCTGTGCTGACCTTCAAGCACTTAAATACATGGCTTTATTAAATTTTAAAGGCTGATAAGAAACTGTAAACTGTTTTATGAGGAAATCCAACTGTGAAAGGAGAGAATAATGTCTGTCATATTGCCTGTAGTGACCCTCTCAGTCTCTACTCCTTGAAAAAGCATTATGTGTTCTAGGTGATGTCCTGCTTTGTTTCCAGTTGGTGACCCCCCAGTCTACAGAATCATCTTTTGATATTTTCCCCTGAAGGGCTGATCTCATAGTTTGCATCAGGTAACTTAATCTCAGTTCTAGCATTGGAGTCTCAGGCTCTTAGACTCTTTCCTCCTCTTTCATACTAACTTAACAAACTGATAATTCTTTCAAGTTTTGAGTCATTAAGAAATTCTTGTATTAACAGACTGATAAAAGACATTGTAGAATGTCATTATTCAGTGTCATTGAATGTCATTCAATGTGGAATCTCAGACCTGTAGAAGTTTCATTTTCACCTTCTGTTCAAACCAAGATTATCAGTACAACTAAATAGCATCTCCACTTCAGCTGTTTTTGTCTGTGCTTTTAAATTTCAGAAACCTGCCATAGTTTTCAATTAAGGGCTTATTCATGAGATGCTCTCTCACTACCTGGAGGATTGATTAGCTTGCCAAAGAAAGCTCTGCCTGACATTGCCTCCTTTCATTAGGTCCATGCTGCATTTGATGAAATTTTTCACTTTTTTGTTTTGCATGTATTAATTTATTATTATTATTATTATTTTAAATCTTGAATTCTGTTGAAGCAAAGCTTGTGTGTCTATAGGTGTCTCTGGTTTATTTTTTTCTGTTCTTTTTAATGATAGCCACTCCACTAGTCATTTCCAGGTGTTATTTCGCTGCTACTGTGTGGTTTTACTGGCATACTAGATCTAAAACATCTTCAATTTCTCCAGTCTTTGAAGGAGTTGAAGGCAGCAGAGAGGTTAAGAAGTGGCTAAAAGAAAAGGGGATAAGGAAATGCTGTATTGCTTTTCAAATCTGAGAGGAATTATTGATTCAGAGTCTGGGACAAATTTCCTTTGCTAAGATAGGAAGGAAAAAATCAATGATAAACAGACACCAGCAGACTGAAAGCATTTAAATGATTTTCCCAAAAGATTGCCCCATATCTTTATTTTACTTCCCTGTGGTGGTTCTTTGAGACACACAAGACTTGCTGAAGTTGTTTTTCAACAGAGGATGCATAACATCTCTTTGAACATTGGTGATGCAGGGTAGAATACTTTTTGTTCTGGTATGACATATCCTGAGAGTCTTGCTTTGTACTGTGATACATGTCTTCAGGAAAGGTAGCTTGTTTTCTCCTCCTAGATTAGTTTGTGGTATTTTCTTCATGTTAACCCTTTACAAAATCATTCAGACTCCTGCAATGGGGTGAGTCTCCACTGTTGTAATACTGTCTTAAAATTAAGTTCTGCAGAGAACTATGTTACTATGACGTGGTGAGGTGGGGTAGGAAAGGACCTTTTTCATTTTTCTGCTCTCCATTTGTTATTAGCAGGTTTGTTGGATCAGTCACCCTCATTTACTTGCTCTTGTTCTCTTTCCATACAGCTCACACTTTCCTTCCCACAATCTGTCATCCTGCTTTCCTACCAAACAGAAAAGAACCATTTGTTATAACTTTAAAAATAAATGTTAAACAACCAGAAGTAAAGAAAGTTAACAGACGGCCAAATAGTTTTCACTGATGATCTTTCCTGATCTTTGTCCCACTGCATAAATAAGGGAATAACTAAACTACCACCACATTCAGAGATGAGCAAAATGCATATGTGAATGTTTATTAGCTTTCCACTTCAGAGATTTATTTCCCTACTTGTTCAAATATTTTGAGAAACATACTGCAGCCTTTAAACACGAAAAGCATACATTTCATATACCTTTCTAGTTCCTACTCTTCTATGCTTCTATGGGTGAAATCAAGGGTATTCTGGCCTTGAAGCACCAGCATTTCCAGCATGACCTCTGGATGCTTGCTGAGCAGCAGTGAAAGAACTTTGAGGAGAAACAAGTGTGTTTCACAGATGCGTTTAATAAAAAGATATTTCTGTCCCTCAGGTTTCTGCATCTCCACAAAACATAACTGCCAATTTCAAAACTAAGCTTTAAATATCCCATCAATAGATAGGCTGTGAGTGAGACATTATAGGTGATTATGTTAATCAGGGAGGACATCATGGAAGAGCCGATCGTAGAAGGTAATGGGTTTAAGTCATTCCCAGGTGATTCAGTTTGACTTTGGTGTGAAGATTCACTGAAACAGATCAATAATTAAGTAAAAGAAAGACTTTTTGGTTGGTTTCAATTGGTTAAAAATTCCAGGGATGCAAAAGCCAATAGCAAGTACTTTGGGGAGGGCACCACTGTTAGGCTGATGTATAAACATTTCAGTAAAGGTATTAGAAAAAGTAACTAGTGACTCCACAAGAAGTTAACAAAGGGATTAATGAGCATGGAAAAGTCAAAACTTTGGTGCTGGGTAGATTCATTAATGGGATGTTATAAAACTACTGCCTGCTGTAGTAGGATCTCTCTGAAAATCTCTTACATGATGTGGTTGTAGAACTGGTAAACAGCATCCTAAGTTATGACATGTGGTGTTTTCAGTATAAATATGAAGTAGTTTTAACCCCCCAAGTATGTAAGTCTGACTTGCAACAGTGTGTGCAGTTAGTACAATTCTAGTTACCTTTGTCTGTTAATTAAAGGACATGTGGTCAAGGAGAATTTTAGGGGAAATGGCAAGTCAGTTTTGAATATAGGGCTTGATTCATTTGCCATAGCAACCACACACAGAATGAAAGCAAGTATGACTTCTTGGTATTGAATCTATTTTTTTTTTTCTGTAAGATGACCGGTTGTTTTGTCCATGAATAAATTCAGATTAGGAATTAGAGGATTTGAAATCATTATAGAGAGACTTTTTGGTCAAAACAATTAGTTGTAGTCTAGGCTGTATATGCTTAATTTGAGTTGTATGAGATTGCTTAGACTGGACTTGATGACCCAAGTCATAGGACAAGGTGAGGTCTTCTGTGGTTAAGGATTTTTGATCTAGCTCCAGGGTGATGTTACCAGCATGTCTACTCTATCTCCTGATTCATTTCAGTATTTTGCTGTGTTTATATTTGTGTCTTCAATGACTCATTGGTTTTTGTTTTGTTCAGTGAGTTATTTTTCAACATATTGGATGGAGGAGGTGTAGGGATTACCACATGTGATGCTTGCCGGGGATTACCTCCCAAGACATGAATGGACTGCCAAAAATGTAGGTACTTCAGGAGCATAGTCATCATTAGTATGCCTCTTTTCCTAAACAAAGGGTTCAGTCTTGACTCTTCAGTGTAAACAACCAGAAGAACTGTAATTTGTTACTATAGAAAAAGCTCTATCCTCCAAACATTTACCCTCAATAATAAACTGTTGCAGAGATGAAATAGTAGCGTAAACATATAAGGTAAATTGACATCAGGCTTCTGAAATTCCCACCAGCAAAATATTTTGATATGAGTAAATGTCTGATATTCTGAACTTAATTCTCTTAGCACTTGTGACTGAAGAGACTACCAGCATAGCTAGTAACTGAGGTGGGAAGGTCTTTATCAAAACTTAAACTAGAAATCTCAGTAAAGTGGCTTTTTCCTGGAGAGGAGGGTCTTTCACTGTTTATCTATTAAGTTACACTGATGCACATCCAGAATAACTCTGCTGATGTCAGTAGGGTGTTTAACAGAAGAAAGATTGCTAATTGGGTGTTTACAGATATGTAAATGTTATACCTGTAAGGCCTGAATACTTCAGACAATGTGTATTGCTTTCCCTGATTCAAAAGCCTGACAATTGCTACCAAGGGACTAGAATAATGGTTTCGGAGAAGGTTTTCTAAGCAGAGAAAATGAAACAAACAAGAACAACCTTTACACAATCTGTCCAAATACATCAAAATCAAAGAGAAGAGGTCTCCTGAGCTCTCTGTTAAACTCCCTGTGTTTCACCAGTGGGATTTATAGAACTGCAGTAACATGGGGAGAAGAACGTAAGCATGAGCTACTTTGCCTCGGGCAGACCTACTTAATTCAACCCTGTCTCACACTGTGCCCTGACATTTTGCTTTTCTGGCCTAGGTTAAGTGGAGCTGGAGTCTTGAGCTTGCAGTTTATACTGATGCTTAAAAATCTGCAGAAATGTTTGTTTAAACATGAAAAATGTGGGCGGTGGTGTAAAAATAGATATTTTGGGGATATTATTTCTGATTTTAAAGGAATGCTACTGGTAGACATTTGCTCTGAATAGAGGAACTTACATTTCTGAACTCACTCTGATCTGAATTTACTCTGAATAAGGTCTGAATTTAGAGGGCTTGATATTTGAATGTGATCTGAGTAGTCCGTAATGGGGGAAATTTGATGTGGCTGGCTATTTACTTGAGGTATTTGCCATTTTTGAGCAAACAAAGAACACAATACCAGAATTTCCTGTGGCCTTGATTCAGTTTGGATTCTCATTTAGATCTGGGATCCATTTTCATCTTTGGCTCCGTTTTAAGAATTTTGTTCTTAAAACGTGTGTCTTTACATGTCTTCAGTCTTTGCTGTAAAGTGACCTCATTAGGTCTGGCATTTATTTAATGCTGGTTGTCTTCTTTTTGGTGTTTTCATACTTATTCTTATTTTTTTATTTTTTTGAAAATGGTGATAGAATTTATGTTGTATTTTCTAAGTCACTTTGCAGAGCAAATCCTGGAACATGTGAATTGGAGAGGCTGTGTATTGAAATGTGAACTTTGTCAATTTATGCTATTTGTCATCTGCATTTTTCTTACACTCTCTCCCCCCCCCCCCCCCCCCCCCCTTACTTAGAAACAACTACTGCATTACAGAAAATTACACTAGCTTCATTCCACAAAGTTGTGTGCAGATTTGTTCATGTAACCTTAAATGAGTATTTTGTGTGTGCTTGGCATTAAAAGTGTGTGTCAGTGTTTAAAAATTCAGGGCAAAAATAGCTAAACACAAGACAGGAGTGTTGAAACTCTCAGGTAGGGGGAAAACTAAATTAGTGCTGTGGAATTCAGTGCAAATAAAAGGCTTAAAATTGTTATTCTCAAGTATGTGTGCAGCTTAGTGCTCTAAAATAAATGTTTTCATGTGTTCTGAATTTGCTCAACTAAGCACCCTAATTTTACCTGTTGAGTAAGGAATAATGGAAAGAGGTAAATGCTATGTTAACTCTTAGCACAAGATTTTTGAAATAGTCTCTTGGTATGTTAGAGCTGTTGAAAATGATACAAGTGGATTCATTTTAACATACCTTTTCAATATATTTTAGCTGAAATGGCTGAGCGCAATGTTTTTTCAAGTGTAGGAAATTCTTGGTTTAGAGACCTTTTTATCACTGCAGTCTCTGAGAAGAAAACACCTCAGTCAAGTGTCAAAATGTGGTTTAATACATATCTTGCTCCGAAAGTCACTGTCTTCTGAGTGAAGGTTATGCATATTTCATAGAGTTGTATTATTCACAAAGCAATCTGTGAATGAGGCTGTTGCATTAATATTGCTTGGGGAAACTGGGCTCAAACACATGGTTTATTTTCTGCTTTTGCTCTGTACTTTGAGTAAATCTATTGAAGTAGCTTCTTCAAAGGAGCAGCAAGTATTGAAATCTTGGGGGATTTTGGCATCTAATTCCTTCTTAAAAATCTCTGCACCCTTGCTGCAGTGTTTCTTTCTTTCATCCCTGAAGGGATATATCACAAGGATGCTTGCAGTATAATTGATTACAGTATGAACAAAGCATTGAGGCATTCGAATAGCAGTGGTACTGCTTGCCTCTGAGAAATGCTGCCAGAAAACTAGCTTTCAGTAAGATATTTGTGGAGAAGAGCCAAAGAGAAAAAAATGTTGCTATGTGAATATATTGATATATTAGAATTTGGCATGAATTTGGACAAGTAAAAAAACAACTGAAGTGAAGGGGCTATATCAAAAGGGAAAAGGACTGGGACTAAGGGAGACAATGGTTTAAAAACCCTAGACCCTGTGCCCACCTCCCTGCTGCCGCAGCTTAGCAGAAAAGATATTTCAAGTAGCTGAGAACATGAAAAGTGAAAGACTGGCTTTGAATGAGAGGGAAATAGAGCAACCGTTTTGCTGGCTGCACATCTCTTTAGGCTACAATGCGATGATGGGATTGGGCTGTTCTTTCAAATAAGGCTAAGAGCTGTTCAGCAGCTGAGGGGTAAGGCCTTCCAGCTGAGGCACAGGATGCCAGTCTCTCTTTTATTTACAGCTAAGCCTTCTCTAGAGGGCCCAAGCATTCTTTCCTGAATCATGGAACAAGACTGATCCCATTTTGTATCTCAGTCAGGGCCCTTAAAATAGGTGGAACAAAGTTTTGTGTTTAGTTATGGTAAGGAAATAACGTGCCAAAATAATTTTGACATGCGATTTTGCTAGGATGATAGAGAAAGATTGTTGCTATTTCTATTAGGAAGACTTGCCTATATAAGTCTTGGGAAAGACAGGATGTTTTTAAATGTCAAAGGGAACCAGAACAGACAAAACTCCCCAACAATTGCTATTAAATACACTGCACTGAAGTATGCTATTCTAAAAGAATTGGTTTGCCATTGAGACAGGATCTGGGAATAACTGTGGGATGTCATTCTGGAAAGCATCATTGGAGAGCTCTATGATAGAGGAAGTTCTCTCTTAAGGAAGAAAAACAAAACAAAAAAATAACAAACAGAAAACTACAAAAGATCAAGCAGTGTTTAGTGGTTAGGGGTGAAGAATGAAATATATCGTTCCTATAAGGTGCTCACATCTAATTCCTGCTTTTGTTGTTGTTGCTGGAGATTGAATCAGTGGTAGTTAAAGGCTGTTTTCCAATAATGTTAATGGAGTCATACAATTTAAATTGCATTCCTGAATTCTGTAGCAGATTTTATGATTTCTAGGAATTGGGGCTGTAAGCCTGTTCCATGCTTAGATGGAGAATGCCAAAGTTAAATTATACTTGTTAAACGTGCAGTGTCTGAGTGAGGGAATTCCTGAAAACCTATATGGCTTTTTTTTTTTTTTTTTGAGAAGTTTATGTAATTTATTTTTATTAGTTGATTTTATTTATTTTTTATTTTTTGATCTTCTGAGAGCACTGCTTCAGGTTTGGATGTCACCTTTCCCTCCAGGGCCTCCTCCTGGAAATCACACTATGTGAAAGCAGATTAGTGCCTGGCAGTAATTCAGGGTCAGGGATTCAGATTATAGAACGGCTCAGGTTGGAAGGGACCTTAAAGATTATGTGCACGTATATGCCATCTGGTTGGAAAGGCTTTCAGAATGTCAAATGAAGATTTTGTCTGACCTAAAGCACGTGTTTTTTGACTGAAATAACAAAAATGATGAGTATTCATGCACATAACCAGTGTATTGGGATGGCACCCAACTTTTATTGCTAGGTGTATACCCAGTACCTAGACATAAAGGGAGCCAATGGCATGTGCTTCAGTATGTTTGTTTCATCTGTGAGTCATCACTGATTTTAGTGATCATCTTACAGCAGCCTTTGTTAGTGTATATGTGTAAGAAGTGTACTGGCAACAAAGGGAGATTTAATTATGCATATATTTATTTTATTTTCACTTTTTTTTTTTTTTAAATTGGGAACTTGAGTGAAGAGAATTATTGAAAAAGAATTTTAGGGCTTCAGTTGCAGAATTTCTGTGGTGCTGTACCTCGTCAATAATCAGACAGAGGCAGAATAATGTGATATTGGCAGACCTGAATACATATATCCTCTCTTGTAACTCCTTTTTTGTTGTTGATAAAGGCTCTTGTTGCCTGTGCGCTGAAACCTTTCCTCTAGAAGAATCACAGGCCTCATTTTTTGAGAGCTTAGCTGAGGATTTCTGAGGTTTCAGGCTTTTCTCCTCTTTGAGATATTGGCACTTTAAATGGGGCTCATCCTTCCCCTTTTAAAACAAAGAAATAGGGCAAAGGGTCTCCAATTATAGAGATGGCTTTGTCACAATTTCCCTACTTCAAATGTGTTTAGCTTACCCCTTTTTTTCTTCAGATCAAGGGCCATAATGTCAACAAGTAATTTCTTCATTTTCCACATCAGCTTTACTTCAAGGTTTTGTCTTTGTTTTTATATGAATTTTCAGTATGATGCAGCATCATCTTTTTTTTTTTCCTGCATGTTTCTGTTTGAAAATCTGTAACAAAAAATATTTCCAGAGCTGCCTTTTCATTTAGCTTGTTGAAACTAATAAAGTTTGAAGATACATGCTTAGGAAAAAAACTCAAGCCTTTCTTCTGTTGTGTGAAGATTTGTTTTTGTTTGTCCAAAATTGATTATTTTAACGATCTCTGAATTTAAAGGAAAATATGCAGAACCATAGTTTTCTTTGATTTTTGGAAGATCAAACAATGGAACATGGACCTCTATAAACAGCAAAGGCTAAATTCTTCCAGAACCACACAGAATCTCCATTGAAGTCAGAAAACTGTTCACCTTGCTGTGAGTTTAGTTTGTCAGATATCATCCCCGTTATTGTGCGCATCTGGTATCTGAATGAAAGAGCAACTCCATTTGGTTCTAAGAGACTGTGATCCTAATTACAGGCTGATTGTCTGACACTCAATGGACACTCAGCATAAATCTATTACACTCATACCTATTGCAGTTCCTTCAAGTCTAAAGCAATCATCAAAATGAAAATAAGGTAACTGTTACCTTTGGGAATTGAAGAGAAAATCAGAGATGACCTTTTGGCTGTCTTTTGATCATTTCCATGATATTTTCCAACTGAACTTGTTTGAAAGTCATGTGAACAATCAATATATCAGGATGAACACAGGATATTTGCACAAAACTACGATAGGTACTTCACAGAAGAAAATTAGATTGAATGCCAACTCTGCTGTTTTTCTGGTGCTTCAATTTCACTGCCAGTTGGCCCTGCAGCATTGCTCCTCCATCCCACACTGTGCAAATTCCTGCCCCCCAGCTGGAAGGAAGGCTGTACTACTTCCTTCTCCCATAACAGCGTCTCTGCTAAACCTTACAGCACTTTGGAGAAGGCTGGCTTTTTCTCTCATCTTGAATTTAAATAATGTGAAATCCAGGTTTTTTAGTCTTGATTTTTACCTATATGCAAGAACCATATATAATACACACGGAGAAAAACAGTAATACAAACCTGACACAGTCTAAGTTGCATTTCACGTCAGTTCCATGATGGCACCATAACAAATAATCTAGAAAGGCCTAACAGATTTTATTTTTACATGTGAGGATTTGTATGTGTAGTTGTGGAAACCACTGGGACAGCATTTTTATTCAAGTTCTCATCCAGTGACAGTAAAGATACTGCAGTACAAGTTCCCACATGCACTCTTGACAATAATAGATCTGGAACAATTGTGTCTTGGTCACTGGATCCCTTCACCAGTCAGTTCTGTTCCCTGATGAATTTGCTGTGTGGCTGGTCCTGCCTGCCCATTGTTCTGGTGGAGCTCCCACAGCTGTAGTATCTACATTTCCCATTCTGCATACTCTCCCTTCATGGTTTAAGTACTTTTCAGGCATTTTGGCTGAGACACCAAACATGATAAAAAGTAAAATACGAGCCTTTACACATAAGCCAGCTCTGCTTCTTACAAGCTACAAAATGTGCTGCTTGTACTATTTGTTTTCTCCTTAACTTTGGTGTTAAGGCTCTGCCTTTTATGACTTGATACTAGTAAGTTGACGTAGTGCAAAGCTGTGATGAAGATTTTGATACACATGTCTGTTAGCTACTGTTACTGGGAACAATTTAGAACATCTTTGCTGCCAGTGAAATGCAAGTCCAATGCCTGTTCCTAACTGCAGACTCACTTTCCATACTCCTTGTCTGTGCGCATGCAGTTTGGGCTCTGGCTGAGTATTGTTAAGCCAGGGTGGATTCAGTCTCTTGAGCACCAAGTCCAGATGAATTGGTAATGGTACTGTTTACCAACAGGTATCTTAAGCTTGCCTTTTTCTGAGCATGGTTTGGAGGCATTAAACTGGAGCTACAAACAAGGCTTTTGATTACTGACATGGACAGGAATCATGAAGTGGCTAGTAATGTGCCTGGGTCTGCTTTTCAGTGAACTATGGGAATGTAGCTATTAGGTCCTTCATCATGTGGAAAGCAGCTTTGAACGTGACATGGAGTCTGAAGTGTAGCTTGCAGGCCTCATGAAGCCTCTGTTGTGGTCTATCAAGGAATTTTTTAACCATGGTTTTCTTTAACAGGATAACTGATCTTTGGAAGACCAAGGAGAGCCTTTCCTGGGGTAGGAGTGTGTGTGCACTAAGGGAGTATGAGAGCGCTCAAGCCCTTGTAGCTGAGACACCTTTGGAGCCATACGTTACATATCATGCCAGCTCTCATTCATCTGTTACTGCAGAAAATGCCCTAGGGGATGGGAGAGGAAATGTTATCTCCAGTGCACATCAACCCTGGAGGACAAGGGGTTAGAAAGCTTCCTGTCTCACTTAGCACCACCTGTGTGTGGGCTGGGCTGGCCTTGGGCTGAGGAGTGCTTCTGCAGAGCCTGGAGTTGAACACCAACTGAGCTGTGCAGGTGCAGTGGTGGGAAGGGCGAAGAGGGGGACACCGTGCATTTCCCAAATAGCTGTGAGAGCCAGTGGGAGGCACTATGTCCCGCTGCTGAGCCCAAAGGATAATCTCTGAGCAGAGCTGGATGCTGAACTGGAACAATGAGATAACAGAAAATGAAGTGGTTTGGGGAAAATATTACTGGAAAATGCTGGTTAGATCATCTAATTCATCAGCCTTTCAAAGCAGGATTGTTCTCAAATGTATTTTCTGGTGCCTTGTCCAGTTTTATTTTAAAGTCTATTAAAATGTTCAAACTCCTAAATACTGTACTTCAGTTTGGAGTGAATATATCCTGCATGATCTTAGTGACACTGCTACATAATTTAGATTTCTTTCCATGCTATTAATAAATTTAGACAAAGACCAGATGCAAGCAAGCTGTAGCTGAACTCAAGAATCTGTGAAAGCTGGGCTAACCTCTTTAACAGCATAACATATGGCTGCTACATTACCACAGCCACTTTTTTCTTTTGCTAAAGCTAAGCAATTTATTGAAAGCATGAGGAAAAAACGAAGAACAGTAATAACGCCTGACCTTTGATATGGAATCTTCTCCTTTGACAATTGTACCATTTAGTATAAATTGATGGAAATACACATCCAACCTACTGTTAAAGTTTTATAGTCTGCTTTTTGTTTCTCTTGGTATCTTATTTTTTCTTTCTTTTCTACATCTGAGTTTTAGGAGAACTTTAGGAGAAGCGTGTATAAACCTTACGTGGCTATATAGTTGAAGCGTTAACTAGCACAAGGTCCTTACAAATAGCTATCATCTGATAAAGAACCATTATGTCACAGTGCAATGATTTGTATTTTTTGAAAAAGCTGTTTCAGAAACTTTTGGTGGTGGTCTGTAACCTTTTGGTTTTCACGTTTGGAAAACCAATCTAACTATAGGATTTGTAGTAGAAACTGGTAATGTTACAATGATAACAAGTGAAGTGATGGATTTTTTTCTTAATGACGATACATAAAAATGCACTTTCATGAATGAACAAACATAATGCAGATGCATGTAAAATGTTGCTAACCCTCTTTGAGAGGCTCCATAACATCACTTTATCATAACTGCCCAGCAGCCTGTGATACTTCTTAACTAACTGAATTTCTCTTCAACAAAAGTACTTGCAAGACTTCTCCACAGAAAAGTTGACCAGAGGATGACGTTTTTCTGATTTTTTTTCTTTTCTTTTATTTCTCTGATGCAAGTACTTGTTTTCAGCGTGCATATGGGCTCATGATCCATACCTGGCCCCATTTGCCTAGCTTCACCTGAAACAAAACAAAACAGTCAGAAGCTGTCTGAATTAGGTAATTACAGATTTTCCTTGCTCTGGGTGCAGAGAGTTTCCTGGGAGAACAGCAAGCTGTGGGCAATACTACAAGAAGTAGGTCTAAAAACCAAAAAAGATGAGCCCAGGTGTAGTTGAAGCAAATGTAAAACATGAAGGGCCGTTGTCCACATACAACAGCCTTGGGCTTGTTGGGCAGCCAGGCCAATGTGGGGTTTTCCTTAATTTGTGCTGGTTTTACAGCTGGGAAAGGAGAAAAGGCAGGGCTGTGGCAGAGCTGGAAAATGCTGCAAATTAGTTTTTTATCTCATCGCATTTGTATTTCGATTCTGCTGTATTCATATGTGGCTCAGCTCATGACTTCAGCCCATCTTTCTTTTTTAAAGAAAAAATAATATAGACTTAAAACCCAGCAAAATTATAATTGTGGGTATTGGCCTCTTTTTCTGAAAAAAATCAGATAGTACAAGGTTTCCAATTAATCAGCATAGTTTTATGTAGTTTTGTTGTGAAACTGTATACGTTTCATTAATTTTGACTAAATCACATTGACTTCTTGCATTATTTTTTTTTTTAAATTGTTGATTGAAAGCCTTTTGGAACCCTTGTTAGCAATTTTGAGGAATATTTACATTACACTTATTTAGAGTTAGAAAGTTTTAACAACATATATTCTGGTTGGTTTAATAAATAATAATTCCCATGATATCATTTGTACTCTAGCATACAGTCCTAGATTGTGCTTTTATAGTCCATGAGGGCCCCAATCTGTGCTTTTATGATATGAAAAGAATACAATAATAATAGATTTGAGACCTTAACATAACAATGAAATATTTTCATGGAAGCTAAATTACAGAAGGCAAAATATTTTAAGTGGTTAAGGTATTTTCATTTCAAATAGATATTTGCAAAGGAAAGTAGAACAGCACTGTGTATTTCATCTTGACTTCCTTTCTGTATTATTTTAATATTTTGATTTTTATGTACATACTATTGATAAACCCTAATCACAAGCACTTACAAAATATAAGGTAATACGATAAATTTGCTTTGCTAGTTGGCGGATAAATTCTCAGATTATATGGTTAAAATGAGAAATTGTATTTTGAGATGTAAATTGTATCACTTTAATATTGAACATGAGAAATTAAATTACAAAATAAATGGAGTTGTTCCAAGATGGTTTTCTTGAAGGGAATGTGCCAGTGTGTGGAAGTATTCATATTTCCCTTCCTAGTCAGTCCCTGGCAATCAATCAGTGGAGTGTCATGAGGAAAGCAGCTTTGTTGTGTTTTTGGCTGTTCAGGTCATTGTCTAAAGAAATCGATCCTGTTTTTGTTACAGAACTGTTAAATTCCATATCTGCTTTTCCTTTGTTTTGGCTACAAGATTTCTACTTATCTGGTTGTCTCCCATCCTAAGCTACACAAATATTAGTCTGATTTACTGAACACATCTTCTGCTCTCTTGTCACTGGGATTTGAATAGCTTGTCCATTTCTTCCTTTTCTTCTAAGTAGTTTCAAGTTCCTTGTGCTCTTCAAGATCATGACTATTTCTTTAACCACAGAAGTGGCCAAAAGTCATTTAGAGTTGTGCTTTCTTATTTTTCTAACCTTATTAGTTTACTCATGTAAGTAAAGAAGATGAGTTTGTGGTGTGGGTTTTTCTTTTCATCTTACTTATTTATTAATTTATTATTTTCTCCCCCAGAATCAGAGTATTGGGGCTTTCCAGATAGTTTTGAAGTTTGGCTCCTGCTCTAATGACTTAGTGATGAGGCCCCTGACTGCTAGGGTGAAATCTTCCACTCTCTTCATATGTGCCTATCCTGCTTCAACATATTTCTTTCTTGCTCCCAATACTCTATGCAACATAAAATAATTTCAGTGTAGAGGGAGACTATATTGCAGTTTAGCCTGTACCTGGTTGTTGAGGATCTCCTGAAAGGGACGTGTTGTCAGTTGGCTAAGCAAGGTGGCTAATGACTGCTGTAGCAACTCAGCTGTTCTATATAGGACAATGCTACAGAAACATGCTTCATGTTAAGAAACAACCACCCCCTCCTGATCCAGTTAAAAAAAAAAAAAAAAAAAAAAAAAAAAGAAAGAAAAAAAGAATCCAAACAAATAAAAGACTGTGACCCATGTGTGGCTTTGTAAGTAAAGGCTTTAAGAGAGAGTTCAAAGTTGTGAATCTTGAGCGGTAAGAGTCATCCTGCTAATTCAGATTGCCTGAAGCCTGGGGTAGCACAGGATGCTCTCTTCTGGTGGCCAGGTGACTGCAGTTTAGAAGTTATGATACTGAGCACTGCATTGCTTACATCCCTGTGTAGCTTGAGGTTTTTATGTCATTCTGGTTTTGTTCAGTTAGGCCCCAGCTAAGCAAAGCCCTTATGCACATGCTTCAGCTATCTCTGACCGCTTTGCAAGCTGATATCTTAAGTAATAGCATCTGTGGAGCAAGGACTACTCTCAGCTTCCTGCAAAATGTGCTTGAGAAGTCATATTACACAGCCTGTTTTAAGGAGTTTGTGTTGGATTAATCAAATTGCTTTCTAGAGTCACAGAACTGTCTCTGCAATTAATCTTGATGCTTGAAAGAAGTTTGTGTATTCATTTGGGATTCCTGAGCATTATTTATTGAGTTATTTATAGTCTACATGGAATGAACATCATAGAAAACTGCAATGACAATAGTTGGCATGTCAACAATTAAAATATAATAGGAGAACTGTAAAACTCGTTACAGTGGCATTTAAGAAAATCAGTGTTAGGGTCAGGATTGGAATTGGCTCTTAGGATGTAGTATGCCTACCATAACATGAAAAGACCTAAGAGAGCTGCTCAATTACATTAAGATGCAGTAACACATAAATCAGAAAATTCTCTTTGCTTGGCAATGTGGTTTTGTGCTGCTGTTTCATGAGCCACTTTACAAAGATCTGAGCCCCGTACAGAAGTACAGACAATGGAAGAGGAGCAGTAATGTCTGCACCTTATAACATGGCTCGCCAGTGGTGGCTCCTTTCACGTACCCTTGTCCAGTGTGTCACCTGCAAGGTAATTTAGAGGTGCATGCATGTGATGCTCTGGAAAATTATTTTTTTTCCCTTCCATGGTGTTTAAAAGAAGGTTGGGAGAGTTTCACTGTTCTCAGTAGAGCACAGTGCTGAAACACCTGGGGATCCAACATCTGATCAAAGCTCTTTCGCAAGCATGTAAAATTGAGTTTTTCTTGGCTGCAAGAGAAGAAAGTTAAGCACATCAAATGGTATTTTTCAAGTCTTTTCCATTCCTTCCTGATGTCATCTTTAAATCTGGTAATTCACCCTTAGCCAGTGAGGCAACATTACTCACAAGAGGAATTTGTTCAAAGGAAGCTCTCCTGTGGTGCTTCCTTCCTGCATGCTCTTCCCACTGTTGAGGATGGCACTGTGTGGATTCCTGGAGCTGCTGCTGGCTGGGAGGCATGGGACAGGGGCTTGGCCATGCCATGCCATGTCGTGCTGTGCTGGTTCCTGGAAGCACCTGGCTGGTGGGTGCCTTCTCACGAGCATGAGCCCAAACAGACCAGTGCATCTGAACGTCATGGAGAAGGGGGAAAAAAGCCCCATCGCATTCTATATTGTAGTGGCCTCTGCAAAGCGTAGGTGAGGAATGGATTGCTGTCTGGGTGCTTGGGGAAAAGGAAGTGTTAAGAACAGCGGAAGGCATTTTTCCCAGAAGGAATAAGAGGGAAAATATGTAATTTCTTATGTTTTTAGCGTCATCCTCAGTATTAGTTTAACTAAAGTGGATTTACTGCATTTCATTGTGTGGAGCTCTGGTAGTTGTAGCGCTTGGGGTTTCACTTATGAGAATTTAACAGACCAGGATTTGATTCAGGCCTGCTAATATGGTTCCTGTACACTAAATACAAAAACTTACTGCAAGCATGTTTCTTTTAGATTTAATAATGGAATATTAAATACAAGGAAACTTAGCTACGTTTGATTGCTACATTACTTTTATGTTATTTAAATGCCATACAAATATAACTTTGTCAACATCTTTTAAGGCTTATTTACTGGATTTTTTTTATACATACCAATTACCAAAGTATAGGTATAGAAGTTTAGGATAGTGAGATATATATATAACTTACCTATATCTGTCATTTACCTAAGTTTCAATAACATCCACAAAGTTTAAAATTAAGTTTCTCTGAAATAAGAATATGAAATTCGTTAGTTGGTGGTTTCCAAATTGGCACTGTTCTATGATCTAGCCAGACCTAAATTTGCTGTCCTGTTTTCTATCATTTTACTTTACAAACATTTTTTCTAGTTTTCTAGAAATGCTTTTAGATGTCATATTATCATTTTTTTTTTTCTTCCACTGAACATCTTCCTGTGTTCCTACATTTGCGTTATTGACCGTATGCCTGCTTTGGTCTACTTAAAATCTCAGTCTTCTAGCACAGAGCTTAAACAAGAGAAGAGCTGTTACTGTGTGTGTCTGACACAGTAGAAATTTATGATTGTTGTATGAATTCATATAACCCTTAGGAAATCCTGTCAATTATTTTATTTCATATCTCTCATGAGGAAAAGTCCCCTCCCACTCTCCTTCACCATTCTTCTCTCCACGAACACCCTCTTCTATTTAACTTTGGAAATGTAACAGGAATTTATCTGCCTTGCTTCACCACCTTGTCCATCACTTTTCTCTTCCTGATCTGCAAACCGCATCTCCCACTTCAGTGCCTTAACTCTTGGTACCTTGCCAAGTGTTGGACTGCCGAAGTGGTGACATGAGCTTTTCTGAGTGGCTATGATATTTATGCAGGAACTCTACAATCTGTCCCAAGATGTACTTTAGTTAGGGCTGGCTACCTGACATCTCATGTTACATTGCAACGAATCAAGTAGAAAATTGGAAAAGGGTCTTGGACCTCTTGAGTGGTGAGAGAGTGACTAAGTGACAGTGCTTTGGCAGCAATAACATAATTATTGCCAAAATAGGCAGAAAGGAGTGGGTGGCTGATATGAGTGGCACTGAGGTTTGAAGTTTGTTTTTCATCTAGATACTATAGTTTTATGGATTGCTGGTTAGCACATTTTGAATGCACAACAGCTCTTGATTTTATGAACTGGTAGGACATAAGGACAGCAGGCGTATATTAGTGTTAAATTATAGATTCTGTTTTTTTCATGCTACACATTTCCAGTTAGTTAGAAAAACACATTTTTATTTAATTTCCTGCATAATTTCCTAGAAAAAATAACACAGCCGCCGTGAGATCCTACAAGTGTCTAGATGGTCTGCTCAGCCAGAATTTTCCAAATGTGTCAAATTCTGAAGTGTTCTAACATTTGCATAAATCTTTACATTTTCTAATGCATGTTCTAATGTAATGATGTGCATAAACTTTCTTGTATGTCTGGATGGCAGATGAGATTTTCTGTGTGTTTTCATCTGTTTTCATTAGTGTACCTAGCTTTGAACAATTGCTGTTCAATAACTGTTTTAACTAGCTATAAATCAAAAATCAAAACAACAACAACAAAAAAACACCTTTGCTGAATTTTTGTTATAAGAATAGTGATAACAAGAGAAAGGAATTCTACCTGTCCATTCACTTGACCTGCGTGTTGTGTCAAAGGGCAAATTAAAATAATTTTGACCAGAACTCCCTGGCATGTTGCCCTTTGCATGCATAATTTCATCTCCTCTTTACGTGAATTTACAGTAATCCGAGATTAGGGCAGTAGCGGACATCTGGACATTTAGGGAGAAATTGCTGAAATTGCTGCCTTAAGGAGTGCCACTTCTAAGTGAGGTAGCAAAGATTTCAGACCAAGGATGTAATGATAGCTGCTTTCAGCACTCCATTGGATATTCCCCAGAAAAAATTATTTCATGAGAATTGTGCAGTTTTTTTTTTTTTTGTCAGAGGTGATGATTTTGTCACTCTGATATCATCATATCAAAGATATGTAAAAGTTTAGATTTTTTTTTCCATTCACTAATTTCTGTGTGGCAATCCCCCAAAGTTCTCTTCCACTTGAAAATAAAAAGGCAATTTAAATATAAATATCTTTTTTTATTATTATTTTTGTATGTGAGGGCATTCCTAACAGTAGTTCTAGTAGAGGGAAAAAATGACAATTGTCATATAAAAATAGTTTGGAACCAATTTTTGAGATTGTCATGACTGGAGGACATTATTCTTCTAAGGATGCTTTCTAGATGCTTTCAGAAAGAGGAATGTTACTTCAAGGGGCATTGGTAGTTTGGCAGAAGTTTTATTTGTGTCACTGCTGGCTACTCTTGCAGTGGGTAGCATGATGGCATGTGGAGGCAAGTATTGAGCCATGGATCCAATGTGGTATTGATGGACTATTGTAGGGGGGAATTTCTCATCCAGAATGGTCTTCTGCCATATGTAGTTGCCTACACTTAAAGATGATACTGTTGTCCAGAATCCCAACCCTGGTTTCATACATGGATATATTAGACACTTACACTTTGAGGTGTGTTTATTCTCTACTGTTTTTCAGAGAGTGACTTACCTTTGCTGAATTCTGGTCAGAGTGGTGCACAATTGTGGTCCCAGGCGGTGCTGTGAAGTAGTTTGGTGTACATGTGGCCTGCTAGGTATGCAGTGCTCTCCTGTCTGAGCTGCTGGAGAAGTGTCTGTGCTTAGAATATGCCACAGTGATTCTAGTGTTGATAATTTCAAGAATAGTCTTAAGGGACAACCCTGAAAAGAAATTCCAAACTTGATCTGGCACAGAAGTCAATCAAGAGTAAATTCAGGTTTTCGGAACACTTTCTGTCTGCTTTCTTCCTAACTCAGTGTTGGTTGTGCTATTTGAAGTAGGACAAAGAAAAATTTGTCATGAATGTTCAACTGATTTCACTGTATTTTGTGGCTTTTGTACAAAACTGTGAAAATATCTTATATACTTTCAGATTTTGAAAATACCCGTGACATTCCTTCAGCAAACATTTTTTTCATTTGGCAAAGCCTCTGTAATTGTGTGTAGCAGGAGTATTTTTCATAAATTTTACAGTTTTTTTTAAACCCACTTTAAGTGACTCCCCTTTCTCCCCCCCCCCCCCGTAACAGCACTGCTAGCCCTGTCATTGGGACCATTGGAAGCCGCTGCACTGTTCACCACCATATCATATAACGCTCAGGGTGAATCTAAATGAGAAAGTGCTTCAAATACCAGTGATTTCTCTGTGTGAAGATTTCTAGTATTGTAACAATCCTGCGACGGTAGGGACCATTAGAAAGCTTCGTTCACTGCAGTCACAGAAATGATTTTATTTTCTGATAGGATGCACTGTACTGCAAAATAGAGCAGAGTCCATTGCACTTGCAAAAGCAATTTGATAGTTAAAGCTATTTATAATTAAATTTCCTTATTGTGAACTTACAATAGCAACAAATTACTATGGCTTGTTATTTGTGGAAAGTAGCTATGCAAACATGGCTAATTCTAATGACAGTTTCAGACTCAAACACTGACTTCCAATTTATACTTTTTCCAGCCTTCACTTGCATTATCTATTAGTTTGATTCTTTTATAATGTAGATATCATCATAGGGATTATAACTTTGTTATTATTATAGCTTTGTTATGCTAGTTGTAAATCCAGTAGGATGAACTTTGTATGGCTACTAGAAACTCCATGGATTTCCATTAGAGTTTATGTTAGGTTGAAGACGTAGCAGGCTTGGAATTTCCTTTGGTCAAACTTTAGGATATCTTTGACAGTAATAAAAAAAAAAAAAAAAAAAAAAAAGAAAAAGGCAGAATTAGGAAATCTATGTTCATTGAAGCCCACAACTATGTTTTACCTTTAAGCATATGACTTCCTCTAGCTTCCAGCATTGCTTGATCTGTGCCTGAGAATGTGAACCTATTTTTTTTTTTTTTTTAAAACAGAAAAACTAGTAAATAGAAGAATGGGGCATGTTATATTTGGAATCTGCATTTACTTAAGTTTAGCATAATAGGAGAACATATATAGGAGCAAATTAGTATTTATTAGTAGGTTTGAATTCTTACTGAGCTATTTTTTCTTTAATTATTTTGTAATTGGTACAAACAGCTGACATTGCACGAGAACTGAGTACTAACTGAGGACAGGCTGGGAAACCAGAGTAGGATTTTCAGTTTCTCATTTGAACTTGCACCGCATTAGTTACAAGACCAAGTTCAGGAATAGTTTTCCCCTTGAGAATGAGGGTATGTAATAGACAGGAGAACAGTCTCTGCTTGTAAAGGTACAGCGATGAAAGGTATGGAGCATTTCAAAGAAAAAACAAAACAAAAAAACACCAAAACATTGGGTGGGGAAAATGTAACATTTTTGTTTCCAAATTATTGAAAACATTTTTTTTTCTTCTGTAAATGTTCTGTTGGTAATTGGGATTTTTATACATTGTGCTAATCCTACCTTTATATAGAAGTCATAAATCTTATAAATTAATGTGTCGGGCTGTTACCAGAACTCTTCAGTCTGTTTCTTTTTATGGAGTGATCTGACACATTTTGCAAACAGCAGACCTAGGTGCTCTGCATGAGTCCCAAACTGGATTTTTAGTGATCAGCTCACAGGAATGGACTCTGGCACTATTTCCAGTCAGGCGAGAAAATGTGGTTTAACTTAAAGGAATAATACTGGAAAATAGATATGAATTGCTGACCTTTTAACACTGTATTTTAAAGTTTAACATAATGGCGCTGTGGTCAATGAATGTTTTTATTGGTACTTCCATTAGTTCCCTAATAATCTTGACATTACGTTACATTTTCTGGAACACCGAGGTCTTTTTTTCATCACCCTATTTTTCAAGCATGCAAATACATTTAACAGATAATTAGCAGAATTAATTTGGTCTCTTACATCCATCTTGAAATTTGAGGGGTACAATTCTGAACCTTTACCTGACCTTTAAAAATATTTATGCAACTATTTACAAACACAAATCACAACTTCTCTATTTATTCTGTAAAGAAAACGTGATAGTGTAACTGCCAACAACTAAAACCTGTAATACAGGGAAAACAACTTTGCAGCTAGTACCAAAAAGGCGATTTGTGAGACTGCAAGACAATAAAGAAAAGGTCTGGTCAGGGTCTGTCCTGAAAGTGGCAGTATTCATGAACAGTTCAGAATAATTAATATACATTACAAAATAGGTTTTTATAGAGCTGTTTTCATTATAATAAATAGCTTGGGTATTTTTAATATAGACTTTGGCATATTACATATTTCTGATAACTTTTGCTGACATCCAGCAAGTTCTGAAGTCCTGGAATTCTCTTGAGGTTTTATAGTGCCGAGACCAGAAAAAAAATCACTAAATGCTTCCAGTGCTGGAGCCCTAAAGCAACATTCTGCAACCAGATGATACATATAAACTCGCTTCCCATAAGAGAGCAGTCTAGTGCTGAAGGGGGAAAAAAAGTTGTTTTTAATATCAGATGTTTTTATCCCAAGCATCTGTTTTGAAATGTTCTTAATGCAGAAAATGTCATGTTAAAGAAAGTGCAAAGTACTTCAAAATCATTAGGAATGAATAAGCCAATTTGGAGGAACAACAAACCACTCGTTTCTCGAACAGTATGTATGTTCTTGCAAGAACCCTGGGAGTGATAAGAACTGGAAGAGCCATGACTGCTGGTACCTGTGGTACCTGCAGAGCCTGTGGTGGCATTCCTAACTCCAGGCCCTAAGCTGAAGGTTTATTATCTGACTAGACAGTCAGTGTGTGCCACCTCTTCCCTTTGCTTGGAAAAAACGTTTTCCTGTCGCACTAAAAAAAGCTTTTGAATTGTGCCATAAGAGTTGTTTCTGTATTTGTCAGTGTCCTCTGCAATTTTAGAAAGATTGTCTTCACTGGGATAAAATCAGCAAATAAGAACATGGCATAGGTGATATCTGTCCTTAATGAACTGCTTAATGCAACTAATTAATGCCATGAACTATAATATTAGGTTCTATGACTTAAGGTTTTATGGCTAATACCTACATTTGTAATTTTGCTGAGGATTTTTCATCTTGGCCTCATCAATAGTTGACTCTAAAAAGCTTTTTTGACCCTCCAGTTAGATGTTAGTGTTGCTATTAAAATATCTACTAGTGGATCTAATCTTTTACATTGCAGGACACTGAACAAAATTTGGTGTGGCTGGCGGTAGTAAAATGCCTTGTCCCTCAAATAGTAAAGGAAAAGTTTATGCTTTTAACACCAAACAAACAAATTTTGACCAGATCTTGAAATAAAATCTGTACAAGCCCAATGCAAACTTTAAAAAAGCCTTGAAAGAAAATATAATTAAAAGAAAATTATTTTACTGCAGTATCCTTTCTGTTGTATACTGTGATGAGCTACTTCAGCTTCTGTCAGTTCAATTGACAGTTATTCTGCCAGCCTCAATGAAAGCAGCTCCAGTCACTGGCTTTATGCAGTTTTGTACTGGAAGAAAATTTAATTCTACTCGATCACAAAGTTTTTTTTTTTTTTTTTTTTCTTTCCCTGAAACAGTATTTTTTTTTTTTTTTTTTTTTAATTATCATTGGCAGTGGACTTTTGAGAAAAGTGTTATGCATCAGTAATGCCTTGGAATTATTCAGTGTCCCCCCAAATCTTCATGTTTTCCCCCTTTAAGGGGCATATTTCAAATCAGTTTGATACATCCTTGTGTCTCTTGGACCTTGGATTTCAATGAGCTGCAGGGTTAGCAGCTCACAGATACTGTTTTCCTAGGAAGTGATGTTTATGTGGCTGTTCTATACTTGCTTCTGTAGTAATTCTTTGCTGACATATTTTTAACCCATTAAAAAGATCAGGGTGGAGGTCCAAGGTGGGAAGTTCCTACCAGTACTGCTGACATAAGTACCTGGGTAGTATGAGTAAACCACATATGAGAGTTCCCTTTATGTCCAGGCACAAAAGTTATGGCATAAATTGGTAGTTTTCTTTTCTCTTTGCACTTTTTCTGGCCCTTGATACAAGTCCTTTCCCGACTGTTCAGGTGCCTTGGAAGCAAGCAGGCACGTCCTGGCCCAGCATCCAGGTGGACCATGGGGGAGATCCTGAGGGCATCCAAGGGGGGGGCGCACTATTATGAGAAAGGGGAAGAGAGGAGTTACAGCAATACGTAGGCACAGAGCATACATGTCCATGGGAAACCAAGATTTTCTGGTTCACTCTGTGCAGGAGAGTTTCTTCAGTCATCTTAGGATTTTCCTGCCCAATCCAGAATTTTCATTGAGGTCTCTAGCTTGCCAGTATATTCTTGTTTTTCTTATTCATTAGTCCTGCCCTGCCACTGCACTGAGGTCTTGGTCTTGCATAGAAGCCAGCTGCGGTGTATGTTTGCTAAATCTGATGTGGTAGCACAGTGGTTCCAAAGCTGTGGTCTCCAGAAGGCTGCTTGTATGTTGCTGGCTCTCTCTGTTTGTTTGCAGCTGCTAAATTGCATTAAAGACCGCTAAAAATAGACTAAATGCTTCCCCATTTACTTTCCAAGTCAGCAATTGCTCCAATTGCCACTTGTCATGGGGAATAGAAGTCTGTGTGTGTAAGCCTGTGAGTGTGTGTGGCTGAGGCACTCACTGTGGTGAAACAAGGCCTCCAAGAGAAGATCCTCTTTCCATATCTTCTGATGGGTTAAGAGCTTTAGGGAATCCCAGCCAGGAGTGGGGAGGAGTCTTCCCTTCTGTTCTTCATTCTTCACAAGAGAGAGAGAGGAGATAATGTTGACTGACAGGTCAGGCACTCACGAAGACACTTGCCTGAAACGAGATAATCCAGGCTTTGAAAAAAGTTCAGTTCCTTTGCAGCAGCCCAGAAGTACTATGAATTTTTATTGGCAACGGTTGTTACCAGGCCTGATAATGGTTTTAACTTAAGTCCCATCAGGGAAAGGGAAGGTAACTCAGCTCTTTGATTAGTAGCTCCAGGCTGTCTGTGGACGCAATGGAAGGAATTTTGAGGGTTTTCTCTGAAACCATAATGCAGGATATTTTGGAATTGAAAGCTCAAAATATCAATTTAACATGATTGTTTGATCTCATTTTCCCTCCAAAACATCCATTCAGTCCTTGCTGGATCATACAGTGAATAAATAAAGATGATAATACAACAGAAAAAAAAAGATGCATTATATCTCACGGTCTGTCAAGTACACAGCATACCAGTCATTCTAGGTTTGTACTTTTTTATTGATTAATTTTGTGCTCATTACCTGGAAATATTGTTGGGGGAAGAAAAAACCCACAAACCATCACAGTTTTTATGGATATTTCAGTGCTGCTTTGGTTTCTAAACAAGCCCTCAGCCTAGCACTGGTGAGGGTGGGAAAGAGGCTGGGGGAGAGGGCAGGATCAGTAGAACTAGGTTGGAATCTTTTCCTTTCTCCCAATGAAGTTTTCCCTTAAAAAATAAACAAACAAACAAGCATAAACTAACCACAGATACCTATCCATGACCATTTTGTGAACAAAAAGAACAACCAACCTCCTCTCCAGCTGTATCCCCCCAATAAAAATCACTACAAAGCTTTCATAATTTTAGATTAATAAATACTGAGACTGCCTGTGAAAATGCTCAGTAAGTTAAATGTTCTCATGTTCTCTCTCTCTCTTTTTTTTTTTTTTTTCCCTTTTTCCCTTTATTTATGCAGAGAAATTTCAGTGTAAATAATTGCATTTAGCATCTGTGTTTCTCCCTGCAGTAAGGTCCAGAAGAAATTTGAGTGGAGGAGGAACTTCGCATAAGTTCTCCTAGGGGCTTTCCTGGGAAGACTTGGTAGGTTATCAAGCTAATTAGCACAGCCTGTGCATTAAAAAAGAAAGTGAGCGTGAAGAAAGAGTACATCTCTCCTTGGTGTACAGTTTGTGCAGACAGCAAGCGGCCTGCAATGATGAAATTGTAGTTGCATGAGACAGAAGGGAGAAGGAGGCAAAGGGGAGGTGAGCTAGCATAGTGTTGGAGCCAGACAGTCATGGGAATTGAGATGAAGTTGTCAGGAGCAGAGGTGAGTGAAACCTTAAAGCTGGGGAGGCTGTTCTAACCCGAGAGGAATGGTGCTGTGGAGCCAATTAATAGATCTAAGTGGAGTAGTTAGAGGGGAAGGTGAAGTTGATCTCAGGCTAGATTAATCCCTAATGTAATCTTGTTGGCATCATCGTACTGGCTTTCCTCTTTTTTCAAGCATCAGTGGAATTTCTTCAAAGATATATTTGGCCCTTCCAGTTCTTGTTTTACCAGATTCCACTGAATCATCAAGTTTTACCAGATGCTACTCTGAGCCTCTGCCCTGGATTACATCACTGGTGTCAGGGCAGCAGATCAGGTTGCGGGGAGAGTGGGTTTCCTTATAAAGAAATTGTCACTCTTGTGAAATGTTTTGCTTAATGAGGTTATGACTGTAGCTGTTAAATTTGCAAGCATTTTCAGTGCCAAATAACTGAATAGATCAACAGAAAAACTCCATTTATGTGCGTTTGGGAGGCTGGCAAACTGTTTCCCTCATCTAATAGTTTAAACACTTCACAGCATCAAATTCTCTTTCCAGCCTTGTCACCAAAATGCTTTGTGATGGATGTTTCATGATATGTGTGTGTCCATTTCCTAGTCCATAATGAGGGAATGACCATATTCCCTCTACTTAAAATGATATGAAATTTAACTCTGAAATTATAAATTACTTTGAATCTCTTCAATACAAGTACTATTAAGAGGTATGTGATTTTACTGGATGCTGCTGCTACATAGTCAGCCCTTAGTGAGCCCACACATTTAATCTGATTCTAATAAAGTCTTTTAAATATAATGAAACTGTATCAGTGTAGAGGAAGAAAAGTACTGGTAGATGTATGAATCAGTGGGCTCTACCTGCCTATCAAGTTAGGAATGTGTATTTATTACTGTAGGAAACCACAAATCCTGTGTCAACAGAGCTGACAGGTCATCCTTGACTTTTTAATCCACAGAATGGCCATGCTCATTTTAAATTTGCCTTATTACAGCTTAAGTTCAGTCAGACCTGAACATTCTTACCACGTGGAAAACATTTCACTGGAGAAATAGAAAGCATTATTTTGTAAATGCATTTATTAGCTCAATAGCACAAGCCAGTACAATCAAGCACACTGGGTTTCAGTTTGATTATACCACATCCCATGAATGCATTATTAGTGGTTTAATTGTAGATAAGAAAGAAGTACAACAGTTTCAGTGAGCAAGAGAGCATCATAAAGGTACTTTTTTTTTTTTTTTGCTTACATAATACCGTATCTTGAATAATTTTTATATATATATATATATATATATTTTTTTTTTTCCAGCTAGATTTATTAAATATGATCTTCTGTTCACAAGACGTCAGAATATTACTTTATGTGGCCTGTGGTCGTAGGGTTCGTAGTCACAAAGTTCTTCAAAAGATTCTTGTTCAAAGTTTCACCTTTGATTATACTGGTGCCAATAGATCTGATTAACCTAATAAATAAACTATGTTAGCACTACTGCCTTTTTTTTTTTTTTTTTTTTTTAAATCTTCCCCTCATGGGCAACATATTTAGAAGGATATTTACTTCCAGGCAGTAGAAGTCTTGTATCAAGATTACAGACTCTGTGTGAGGACTGTGGGGCAGCTGAAAGCAGATCCACCTGCTTCTGCTATAGCCTGATTGATACTTTGTGTAACTGAAAAGGGCAACCCTAACTGACCTAAATCGGCATGGTTCTAAGAAAAAAAAATGGAGTCAACAAACAAAAAGCACATGTACAGGAACTAGGCACCTGCTGAAGAGATCACTTCTCATTGCAAGTAGCATTCAATGCCTGCTTAGCTTTGTTGAATCATTTGCATATGGATTTCATAGAAATGTTGTTACACAGTTCAGAAATTTCATGAGGATGCTAATTAAAGGAGGCCAATTGAAGGCCTCCAGATGAGGCAGAATCACTTTTCCTCAGGCATTACTAGGAAAGGTAAGGTAGCAGCAATCATGCGACATTTATTTCAGGAAATACTCTTCTGTTAGTACTGGTCCAGCTGCCTGGTGGCTCGCTGTAGCATACCCCTTAGTTTTCCCAGCTATATTTATTCAGTTGCTCCATATATCTTGTTTGAAGGAAATCCTCTAGTTAGAAAACCAAGCACAATGAGTGATGGAGAATGGAATCCCTGTCTGAAGGCAATTCTAGGAGGAAAAAAATGTCTGAAAGTTCTGTTCGAACTCAGCTTAAGCTCTGAGCCTTTTTATCAACTGTTTCTTGAGCATTGTTTGCTCTGAGAATGTTGTGAGATTTTTCAGTACCTCAGAGACCAAAGGAGTTAGTTTTTAGACCTTGCATGTAGTTTGTGTTTCACATCATTTCTATTTAGAGATCTTTAATGAGTGATAAATAATTTCCAAATGTATCTATCATGCATTAATGCTTCTATGGCATCAAAAGAAAATATTTGGGTTAGGATTATTTCAGAGTATTGACATAACAAAGACTTGAAGCCAAATGAGAGGCACTACAATAAGTTTTGCTCTGTTTCTTTTCAGTGCAAACAAATGCACATATGCACACACAGGCACAACACGCACCCCACTTCAATATTAATTATCTAGAGTTGGCTTTGTCCACACTATGTCAGTACATACTGACACTACATCACTCTATGCATGACATATCGCATCCTGAGTGGTGTTAATCTAAATGAAGGATGAGTAGAAAAAGGGAAAGTCAATTATTTACAAGGCAAAACAATCTGAGAAAAAGCTCTTAAGAACAGCATAAACATTGGAGCAATTTCCATTTCTGTAAATGACTTAAATAAGATAGTTATAACGTTAAGTTATGTAAAATCAGTCTAATCCATGGGCAGTGAGGAGTATGTTGGTGTTTGGGAAATGGTGTTCTGATTGTAAGGCAAATTTGATTTTTTTTCTTATAACCCCCATCTCTGACATGCTCTGGGACTTGGTTGAAGTTGGGGCTTTAAGTGCAATAACAAACATGGCAAACTTGAACCAAAAAGTCAAGGGTCCTGGTGTCTCATGTTGACAGATGTTTCTTCTGTCTTTGCTCTTGCTTTGCAGGCCAGCTGGAGCTCCGTGCAGAGGGGCTGCTTTGCTTGGGCAGGTTGGCCCATGGTCTCTTTAGGAAGTACTTGAGGATTTCATCATCGTCTCCCATGACTGAGCCTGTGCAGGAGCAGGCTCTTTTTGTCCATGCTCTGCCTTCTGTTGCATGGAGGAAAACTGTTGGTTCCTTCATCTTGCTTATTAAAGGTGGATTTTGTACCTCTTTCTCTCAGTGAAACATCCCTGTGGCTAATTGCAGTGACACTGATTTCCAAAGTTTTCTAGAGCAGATGCCTAACCTGCTAATTAACAGAATCTTCCAGGAGGCAGCTTGGAATGTTAAACCTAGGAGTTT
Source organism: Aythya fuligula (assembly GCF_009819795.1). Classification (NCBI taxonomy): domain Eukaryota; kingdom Metazoa; phylum Chordata; class Aves; order Anseriformes; family Anatidae; genus Aythya; species Aythya fuligula. The sequence continues at coordinate 41,535,680 of NC_045562.1, forward strand.
GTTTATTGAGTTGTCCAAGCCAGCATTTTCTCTTAATGCTGACAACTTAAAATTCAGTGATATCACTGCTCTTCTCTGAGAAAGCATCATTTTTAGTAAACGTGCTATTTTTCTTTTCTTTCTACTCTCTCAAAGGTAGGTCTAGGACTAACTAGGCTCCAGCTTGTATTGTAGTGAAAGCTGGGTGGCAAACTGATGAAAGACTTTCAGTTAGTATGTGTATTCACCAGGCACAAAGTGAGAAAGCTGAAGCTTCAGCCTTGAGTGTGACATTGAGATTAAATTTCTTTTTTTTTTTTTTTCTTTTTTCTCCCCCTCTAAGTTCAATTTAGACATTGTGACTTTGTGAATCTGGCATCGAGTGCTGGAAAGAGCACATTTATTAAAGACCTAAAACCAGTGGAGATGTTACTATATACATGTATGCTGTGAGATAGCTGTTATGCTTCTTCTCATTGACTGTATTACTTCTCTCATTAGAATAAACTATCAGCAAATCTCCTGTTGTATGTTCTTCTGTTTAATGATCTGAAAGATGATTTGCTTTCTTATTTAGATGGTTTTCCTTTGTTTCGCTACCTGAGGTTAGAGTAAGTTACTCACTTTCTCATTCAAGGTGACAGTCTTCTCTTAGTTTAACATTTCAGCTTTGATCCGTTTTATGTGTGAACATCCATGATATGTAGCAATTTGCTTTCTAACATAGTCTTAAACGTCACAAAAGTTAAATAGCAAATTTCTCTCTCCACTCTTTATGTTGTCATGTCTACCTTGTTCTATCCATCATCCCAGGAAAAGTTATCTGTAATCGTATTCATTTCTCAGTGCTCATTAACCTATGAAGCACTTTTTGCATTTAAATTCTCGTAACTTTGTAAACTCAGTCCATCCTGGGAATGCCAGTGGTTGAAGATGTGGCTTCATTACAATGACGGCAAATAAATGTTCAAGTACTTATATATATATATATTTCAAATCTGGCCCATTGGCATCTGAAATCGGTAATGGGAAATTACTCAACTTTACTTAATCATACAGTATTTCCCTCAAGAGGTACCTTTTATCTCATAAGAGCCTATTATTATTGTAATAATTTATTTCCTACTACAATCAACAGTAAAAATACTGAAAGAGCTACATGTAAAATCAAATAGTGTGAACACATATAGCACAGAACAAGAAATAACATTGATGAAATGGTGTATTGTGTCTCAGGGAATTTTTATTCCTTTTATAATGTAGAAAAGAATTAAGAAGACTGTAGTATAGTTTATATCAAAAGATTACTTCTGAGAGCTTGGATAAACATTGATAGAATCTATATTTCAACTTTCAAGTGTTTAAAAAAGGATTATAGGATTGTCCTATAACCATGAGCTAAAGTTTGGGAATTTACGTTTTCCTTTTTGCAGGACAGTTCCTCTTAAAATTATACTCTGAACAATGGCTTATTTTCTTGTGCCAGTGCTCTATTCCAAATACTGTGGCTTGGCAGCAGGCAGGTCTCAGATTTCAACCACATGTATTTCAAAAAAATCAAAAGATCCTTATTTGGCACTCCACTCACATATCTTAAAAAGCTGTGTTTGTGCGTCAGATTTAAAAATAATTGAAACCAGGGGTGCAAAAACTGAACTTTCCTTCCAGGATGTTTTGACTTCAATTGATTCCAAAAGCATTGAGGGGAACAGAATGGAAACCGTGTGCAGCATACTGCATTGACACTGTGCGTAGTGACTGAACTTCATGGAGTGTACATACATGATACTTCAGTGCTCCTTCTGAAAACACACGGAGTTTTCTTTCATTGTGCATTTAAAATGAATGTATATACACACAAGTACATGTTTTCATGGCAAAACATTACATAAATTTCATTTGGTAAATAGGAGGTTCATCTTGCATATGACAGTGCTGCAGCTTTTTTCTGAGTGAAATATGGTAGCTGTATCTATATACACAATAATTTAAGAGTGGAAGAGTAGTTAACCCGTTATCCAGAGACTTGTGCTTTTTCCCAAGGAATTTTTTATTTCATCCACAACAAATTATGCAAGAGGATGAAACTGGATCTTCTGGAAGTAAAACACTCAACAAGGGAATGACTTTAAAAGACTTGTAACTGGAGAAAATATCAAGTTGTTTCTGCTCATTATCTTAAGGTGAGGCAAAAAGTCCAATAAGAGAGACATCCCAGAAATTATCAAGCAAAGCACGAATTCCTATAGTGATAATACAGTGTCAAATACAAATTAAATCCAAACCCTGCCAAGAATTGTTTTTTCCATCTTGTAACAAGAAAAGTCAATGTGTACCAGATCATGCCCTTTACAAGGCATTTGGTACTCAAAAGGGGCCAGGGGGAGTAAGGAGCAGCAAGACATCCTGAGTGGAAGAGAGAAATTGAAGGGCTGGGTCATATGCGCTACATGGCAAATACATAATATTCGTGTGTCATCTCCCCCCTCCCCCCTATAAAAAATGAAGTGAATAAATAAATGAGAAAAACAGGTGAACAATCCATAGGAGATCAGAGACGTGATGATCATCCATAATGACTAAAGGGATTCTTTGGTCACACACATTTTTTAAAAAAAAAAACAAAAAAGAAAGAAAAAAAAAAGCCAAAGATGGAAAAAATCCAGTAAATTCCTACTCATCCACTCACCCATCTGAAGTAGCCGAAGTAAAGAAGTAAACAAAACAGTTTGCCAGATGGCACATTGAGGTTTGATCCTATGCCAGCCTTAGACCTTCCATGAATTCTTTTCAGCGCCCTTTTAGTTTTGCTAAGGCTTCCACTTGCACAGAAAAGTAATGTGAAGTATTGTAATTCCAGTTATTTACTCATCACTGCAAAGAAATCTCAATGGCCAAGTAAAAAGAAAACAAATGCATTGTAATGTGAAATTAGTTCTGTTTGTCAGCATTTATTTTTAGTCTAAAAGCTTTCTTGGCACTCAAATGTATAGTTATACATATAGGTATTAATATAATTAGTTGCTATAAATATAGGCAAGTATTTTATCAAATATTGGTAGATGCTTTCTAAAGAATTCTGATGTAGATTTGGTTTGAGTTTTGACTAAAGAAGACTGCCTTACTTGAATTAATTCAGGTAAATTGAATTCATTCATCTTTTCATCTTCTTGACTTCATATCCTGATTTAGGATTTCCAATGTGTTTGCTCTTAATCTGGCCAGTGTCCTTCAACAAACACCTTAATTCAGAGAGAAATCACAGGTAAGGAGAATGTGATTTTGTTTTACCTTTTTATTTATTTAATTATTTTTTAACAGTAGGAGGAGCTGTGTTTGAGAAAGAAGGAAGAATTCACAGTGCATGAAGAGAGAGATTAGGGGGGAAAAAAAAAAAAAAAAGAAATCTGTCTTCAGACAGGCAGAGGAACAAATCTTTCTCATCTGCATACCTCCTTGTTCCCCAAAGAATGTGCACAGATAAACCAAAACACTAAGGGAAAAAAAATCAGAGGCTTCAAGCTGTCCTCAGAGAGTACCACTTGATATTTTTGTGTAAACCTCTGCTCAGTTTGATTGTACCTGGCATCATGTAAAAGACAGCATGATTCACTATAAGCTTGAAATACATTTTATTTCCAAATGGATGACTTTCCTGTATTTCTCTTTGCATTATTGCAATCTTTTCTTTGTTACTAGTTAGGGTCTTCTATTTTTGCTTGTATTTTGTTGCAGAGATTAAATGAAGTGAGTGGATTATTGATCCAAACTTTAGATGAAGCGCAAGTTTGTATTTCACTTCTCAATCATCTTTAGCTAGAAGTAGTGTTACTGTTCTCAGGTACGTTAGTAACAGCTAGATAGAAACAAATAAAAAAGAAGAGGAATGTTCTTCTTTACCCCTTGATCTGGTTCTTAGATTCAGATTTTTATTAGTCCTACAACTAATTTTCATATATTTTTATGGTGGTAATCAGAAATATGGAATCCAAAAACATATGGTGTAGTCAAATGAAAGAAATAGTGATTTATTTATTTTTTATTACAAGTTTAGTCAACTAACAAATTCTAATGGCAAATCACAGAGGAAGCCTAGTCCAGCAGGAGCATGATATGTAGACCTGAAGTTATCAACAAAGAGCATTACTAAGTAATCCTGAGCTGCTGATTTTTAATAGCAGAATTAGTTACTTTAACCAAGAATTGACTGTAGATTGTTTACATTGTCTGCTGTCATAGTAGGTTTCTTAATATTTACAGTTCAGTGAGCTCTAAATCTGAATACAGCCCCACTGAAATAAAAGTAAGATATTGTGCTGTGAATTTAATTATATCAATTATTACAAAGTATTAATGCTGTCACTTCTGAAATAAATTTTGCTTGGCCAGTAATTACACTCTGTGAAATTATCATGACATGTTAGCTGTTGGTGGTGTGTGTCAAAGTGCATAGGTAAAACTAACTGAATCTTGGCAGCACTACACACAGCTGCATAGTTATCCTTTACTCTTTGTTCTCTGTGCATGTATGCTGTTTCCTTCTTTGTACCTTTACCTGCAACAACATCTTAGACAAAACTATGTCCTCAGTTTTAGGCTTGATGCAAAGTCTGTAGTGGATCCCAAGCAACCTGTTATGATGTTGAAGCTAGGCTTTGAGCTGGGAGTTGGACTAGGTGACCTCCATTGGTCCCTTCCAACTTAAATTATTCTGCAGTTTCATGGATGAAAGGGCCTGTTGCTTAACCTGTGCTTAATCAGGTCTGGTTTCCCAGCTCACAGAGGTTAAGCTGAACTTAAGAGTTGCTATTGAAGCAATTTTGCCTTTAAAGAAGGAAAAGGCTAGCTTCAAAGAATAGAATTTGATCCAGATATCACTTGAAGAGAGTGGCCATAGCCAGCTCATGTGAGCATGGTATTTAAAGGCACAGCCTGGAAAGATATTGTGGTGGAAGTAAAAAAGGAAATTAGATCAAAAGGAATACAGAATGTTTCTCTTTAGGCTTACTTTACAGCACTTGAAATTAGGAAAGAAAAAGAAAAATAACATTAACATTTTAAACATATTATTTGCAGTGTCACTACAGATGTCAGAAGTTGTCTCTGCCAAATTTTGCCTGGACATAATCATTTAAAAATTACTGTTAGCCAGAACTCAGCATGTCTGTGTACACTTACATACACACAAACACATGAATTTTGGATTAGGCAGCAGCAAACTTCACTATTTCTGGATTTTCCTTGATGTGTTTAAGCAAACAATAAAGCTTAGAGTTATGAAGCAAGTAGGGGACCAATAATTGTGTGAATGATTTCATTAAAAATCCATGCATACACATGCCCATGCATTACAATAGACAAATGTGACTGAAACAAGTGATATTAAAACTATGGAAGTATTCTGCAATGATTTCTGTAGCTGTACAGAAAGAGGGGCTAATAAAAAGATTAATAACAAATGCTTGACTTGAAGTTCTATTTCTGTGTTTTAAGACCATCTAGTAAGAGGATGCACAGAAATATTATTGGGGTTCAAGGCAAAAATCTATGTGGAGCTCTCCAAGGTTCTTTGGTTCAGACAAGTTATTCTTTGCCCAGCCTCTGGGACCACAGATATTTGTTAAAACATACACACACACATCCCCATTGGCAACAAAATCTGGACCAACCAACAAACCACACAAAAAATTCAAACCATACTACACCTAAATTAACTTGGTATTATATGGTTTCTGTGCATTGTACCCTGTTTTGTTACAGGATGGGAGGAAAAAGGAGGGGGCAGGAAATAAACCTTGTATGATAAAAAGCCAGGAGCTGGTATAACTGAAATCTTAGCAGTATAGTCAAAGATGTATTATTCCATATCTTGTTTTGGCAACTCTTTCATTGCCCCTGTGGTGCAAAGTCTTCCTTTAGCAGAAATAGTGTGTGTTGGGGAAGGGTGGTTATGTTTGCAGCAGATCATCAGTATCCCAAATTCTCGACTAGAAAATGTGATACAGATGATGGGGCTGCTTTTTCCTTATGCTAGGATCTGTTTGTCACTATTTTTGCATGTCTTCTAACATACGTTGACACCTTGCTTTTTCTTTGCTGGCTGCAGTTCTATGTTTTACTTCGATCGGTGTTACTTATTTAGGATTCTACTATGAATGGTGTTTTTTATGTGTCAAACTGATTCATTTGTTTATTTATGGCAACTTTGTGTTGGTAAACCACTTATTGAAATAGTAATTGGTGCATCTCAAAAAGCTATAACACTGTAGTGCACTTGTTATTAATACATTTCTCAGAATAAAAATACTCATTCAGATGTAGTTGCTTCAGTGAAATTCTATGAGGGATTGTAACCTAGCCGAGAAGTAAACTTCAGTTTGTTTTACAGAAAGAACTCTGACATTCCATTTATTTTCTTCCTAAAGTGAGCAGATCTACCAATGGTTTTGGATACTGACTGTGTAGGTAGAGTTCTGTAACCTCCACAGGCAATTAACTCTTCATCTTTCTTGTAGATAAAATGTCTCAAGTATGTGGAGTAGAAACAGCCTTTTGGTGACCTTCTGAGAACTAAAGAATAAAGGTCATTTCTTTCCTAAATGTGGAGCAATTAACATAGAGAAAGAGATAGCTGTGCAGCATTTGTAACCTAGCAAGTAATTCCAAAGCTATTACTTGTTTATTTAATCTTCTCATTTTATGGAAGAGCTTTCTACTACTGAAAGCAAATGGTTGGTATTGTTCCCTCATAGCTTCCTCTACCAGAGAATGGAAACTAAGCAGACTAGGCTAAGTTTTGCTGAAATCTGACGTAAATTGATTCTGAAACTACAAATGGATTTGTGTTGCAACATCTGACTTGTTGACCTGACTACATAAGTCATCCGATCTTGTTACTGTCATTTCTTGAGAAAAATATTAACTGTGTGAGAATAAAGCCTAACAAGCAAAGAACTTTCAAGGGCAGATGAAGTCAATTGTACCATGACAATGTGTGCAGCCTTTGAGTCCCCTTTGTCCTGGGCTAGTTCCTCTAGAGGCAGCTTCATGGATCCTACCTTGAGTGCAGATGTTGCGTAAATATGAATGAGTGAGCTAGCCAAGAACAGCTTAATATAAGTACTTTGTTCTGACATCCTCCCAATTTTCTTCTGACTCCTTGTTACTGCCAGAAGACGTTTTGTCCCATCATTGCTCAATTCCACTTCCTAATTTGTTAAATGACTACTCCAGCAGTGTAAAGGAACCTACAAAGTCTCTTCATGATGAAATTATTTATTGCTATCAGATGAAAATTAGCCCACCCATGGATATGTAGAAGACGATAAAAAATAATTCTTCATTTATTGTTGAAAAGTCTGACAATATTAAACAGGGAGTTATCAAAAATTATTAGAAAAACTGTCTTATGAAAGACAGGATATTCCCATACCTGCTGTCTGCTCCCCACTCCACTTTGTAAGTTCCATAGAGTTTACTATTTGACTGTTGATGTTCCCATTTCACTGACCTGTTGCAATCAGCTACGGATTGGTGTATAAAACTCAGCAACAGTACCAGCTTAATGTATTTTTATGCTAACTTTACTTTGCAGCACCCATATTCCTCCTCTGCAGAAGCAAAACTCTGAAACTGTTTTGTGAGCCAGATAAAAGAACTGTTCTTATTTGAAAATACTCCTGCAGTTGCTTTTTTCCTTGCACTTTGATGCAGTTCAGCAATCTCACTGAGAGTTGTGCTCCTACAACTAGTGAGGCAACAAATCACAATGGAGAAGAGAAGAGAAGAGGAGAAAATTCAGTATGAAGAGTGAACTGGGTGTATGGTTGGGCATGTGAATACATGAATGTGGTAGTGTTGCTCAGCCTACATGAAACCATAACCATGCTCTGGGACTATTTATTATTACACTGGACACTGCAAATCTATCTGGCACCTGTGGACTGCTTTGGATCCTCTTATATGCCCTCTCTATGTACAAAACACCCAAGAATTTTAATGTCACTTTAGGTATAAAATGCCTTCAAAACACTTTGTCCTGAGGCTAATAGTTGTTGGAGCAAGGACAGTCCGATATCTGGTCCATATTATATGTTCTGTCTCAAATCAGTCAATTGAGAAAATCTTTTTTTTTTTTTTTTTTTTTTTTTTTTTTTTCCTGCCTTTCCTGTTCCAGAGTAGAGCTTCATAACTTTTTACACCTGTTTTTGAACCCATTATTGGTCAACAGTTGTGTTTTGGAATGGCTTGGAAATATAATCCTAACTGAATTATTCCACCACCAGCCATGTTTGCTGATGTACCAAAAATATTATAGAAACAAGCAAGCTGTACTGGTATAGTCTTTTCCCTTTAAAAGATGTTCCTTTTGTTCACAACAAACATATATGCCTCATCTGTGGCACTTTTATCATGTTTGGAAACTCTTGATTTAAATTGGCTTTCCCCCCTCTCTCTGCTCATTCTACTTCTACATCAAAGGTCTGTTTAACAATGCTATCCATGATCATTTATGTTAGTAACCAAATTGCACCTATCATTAATATGTGCACTACTTTACGTTGTAACAGCTTCTTACCTGTTGTACTGCTTCACAAACTTTTAAGAATATGAGAGCCCCAAGCTAACAATCTCACCTAGAAAGAAGTATATAGTTGTAATGGTGTAGGTAGAAGAGTTCAGTACTGCTGCAGAAGAGGCAGTTATTTTGAAAGATGTATTGGCCTATTTGAGTATTAAAGACAGATTAGAAAAGTGTAGTTGTTTACTTGGATTATTATTATTTTTTAAGGACTCTGGCTTCTAATAGTTTCCCTAGAAGTATCCTCTTCCAAAACTGGTGTCTCAGGGAATGAAGTATGATGAGCCAAACTGTTAGGTGGAATTAACACTTCTGCATGTGTTTGGACTGACTGAATGTAATTCATGGGAAATGCAGACTATTTGGGTACTACTCATTTGTAGGGTTCACTAAAGCTTCTTAGCACATTGGGCTTTGAGTAGAAAAGAAATTGGGATAACTTTCCCCAGATCAGAGTTTCTCCAGATTCTGTCTACCATGAAAGTCCGTGCCAGGATAATGGATCCCTAAAATCTTCTGCATCATAAAAACAAAAACAAAAACAAAAACAAAAACAAACAAACAAACAAAAAAACCCACAAGCATAGTTTGGCTCCATCTCTGTGCTTGGTATTTCTGTTGGAAATTCTGAAGGGAACTTCGAAATCTTGATGTTTCTGTTGATACTGCCTAGGTTTTTTTGTGTCTGATGTTGCTGCAGGAGAGAGGGAGCTGTGGACCATGAGTGTATTTTTGTTGTAGTCACCTGTATTTTTATGTAACTTTAATTATGCCATTGTAGCACACCTCTTGTTGTAATGTATGTCTTGGCCCTCCGCAAACATAAGCATTTCATGTCAGCAGTACACTGAAACCACTTATCACTTGAAAAGACAGATATTTTGTCCATGTTCATATACATGGAAGTATTAAAAAAATAAATGGATCTTGTCAATAAATGCATTGGTTATACTTTTTTTTAAGAGGTGTTATAAAATTCTGTTCTTGGATGTTATAAATATTGGCAAATTATTTGGAAAAGATTGTGGATCCACACGACTAAAAATGTATGTGGAAGTCAAGAAGTAAAGTTAATTTTTAGGTCTGTTTTAAATGACATTAGCAAAAAGTCATCCCCTGTATTGCTGACCCTTCTGTAAAATGTTTTGTTAATTCTTCAGTGCAACATTGTGTGATTATGTGGATCTCTGTTAAGGATCAAAATATGCATGAACAACAAAGATTGATTAGATTATGGTATTTTGGATACCAAAAATAATGATAACTACTTTGGATTGCTTATGGCTATTGAATTGTTGACAGCAATAGCTTCTTAGATGACACTATTAGCCTGTGGGGTGTAAACTTAATATATAAGTACTGTCTTGGCTCCTCAGCCTCTCTGCAGGTTATTATCAGAAGGAAGATACTTTGTACCTTTCCTCAGACACAAATACATCAGCTGGCCTTGGAATCTCCCAGTTCTAGAGAGCTACAATAGTAAATTTCAGAGAATGAAAATCGTAGGGAAAATAAAAATCACAAAGATTGAAAACAGATTTCCCCCCTGTCCACTGTACCCTTGTAGGAGGATTGTTCTCTCCATGCTCTCAGTCCAGAAGCTCATCATGGCTATCAGAGTTACAGTGAACTCTAATCAGACCCTTCTAAGACTCTAAGAAAAAAGATGGAATTTCTCTCTTCTCTAGGGCCTTTATTTCAGCTCCCTGCTTTTTGCAGTAACAGTCTAGTCACCACTCATGTGCTGTCAGCTATTGTCTCATCTCATCCTCCAGAAGCATCTTTCATCTGTAGATGCTCCCCTACTTCTGAGGAGCAGAAGTCTGCCACAGGGCAAGGTGAAAAGGTGATCTTTTTCCCTGCTCTATCTGGTTAGCACAATGAGCATATAATACCCAATAATACGCAGGAAAACAGGTTAGATACATCCTTAGTCAAAACTTCAGATGCTTTGTCAGTATGCCTCTATCTGGACGATGGAGGCTACGGGAAGGAGTGTGTTATTGGTCTTTAGTGAGCTGTGGTGGTGGGGCTTGGCATCTCTGAAGAAACTCTCAGTGCAACAGCAAAATGTGTTACAGTTTATGCCTGATGTGTCTGTGTCTGCAAGCTGAAGTAATTCTTTTGATGCATCTTCTGGAAAAAAAGAAAAAGGAAAGTAATTGCTGAAAATGTAATACATGTATTAAAGGGAATGGATGGAAAAAAAGGTATGCTTACTGGGTGCAGTGCAGTGGTGTTCAGGGAGGCCAGGGCTAGTTCTCAGAGGACCAGAAACAGCTACATCAACAAAGAGCTCTGCTCAAATAAAATAAACTTGGTGAAAAAGTTGGTGTGATGTTTGTCTGGGCATTCTAGGGGAATTATATGACAGCCTTCGTTTTAGCCTAGTAGCTTATTTATTCCTGGTGAAGGCATCCCCATTTACAAAAAAAGATCTCTGATAACTGCAGTATTATTTTGACAAAATTAGTACTTATTGATGAAATATTTAGATTTTGCTAAAACTATATTCCTGATAGAGAAGTATTTCATTCAGAAAAGTTTGAATATGTTCTCATTTGTAGTGTTTTGCTTATTAGGTTTAAGGCTTTACAGCTTTTGACCTTCTTTCATGTTGCCTTCTCACCTCTGTTGCTACTGCGGCTGTTAATGGATTGATTTTTTTGGTAGCAAGTCCTGCTGGTTCTGGCTGCATTAGCAAGTCAAGAGGTTGGTCACTAGAAGTGGCTCAGTAACATGTTAAAGTTAGTGCTGAGGTCCCAATGTCCAACATATGCTAATTTCTGTGTGTTTTACTTCAGAGTAGCTCTAGTCTGGCCCCAAAAAGTGAACATCTGTGAGCAGATGAGGTGAGTTAGGTGTGCTCCTGGAGTTTCATTGAAGAGTATGGTAGTTTATGCTCTCTGAGACCCTTTCATGGTGCAAGAGAAAAGTAAGCAGAGGTGATCAGGAGATTTATTGCAGAAGTGTATTTCTGATGTGAACTGAAATGTTAATACACTCTTTACTGCTAGGAACCAGGTTTCAGCTATGGCATGACAGACTAAGCTATCATAGCAGCTGTTGTTCTTTAGATATATGTTCACTGCCATGCAAAAGAAACAACCATTTCAGTGTTGCCTTTATCTTCTGATTAAGCAAACAGAAGATCAGCCATACCTGTTTATGAAGCACAAATGAATGAATGACATTTATGTCTGAAGCAATAACAAATGCTGGGAGAATGACAGTGCAGTGAGATGATTATCAGTTGACAAGGTCTGGAAGTTTACCCAGACCACAGGGTACAAGAAATCTCTTTTTCTGTTTTCAGCTTTGATAAATCCACAGTGCCAAAACTTCTATTCATCAGACAAACAAGACAAACAAACAAAAAAATTCTTTTGGAGCTCGGCCCAGCAGACAAAAGGAGCAAAATAATTGTAATTAGAATAGGGCTGAGACCAAAGGTCAAGTTCCCATGTGAATTAGGTTTTAGGGAAGAGTACGTGTTGAATGCTAAATATAGGCTACGTTTACCTTTGAGTACTTAATACACAGGCTTTTCTATTCTTGAATTATTTCATGTCTACTGGTAATATTATGACAAAATTATTCAAAGTATGCTGCAGGAATAGAAAAATAAGACTACTATTTTGATTATGATATTATTTTTGTTTTTGCTGATTCTGATAAATTTTTTTGGTTGCTTTAATATGAGTAAGAAATGAAATCATGGGGGAATATGCAGACCAAGGTATATGAATCCAGATTTCTTCCTTATTTTGCAACATAAAGGACTTCACACAAGGCAAGTCTTTTGTTATATAGCCTACATAAGACTTATATATTACATGCAGAGATATATATATATACTTAATATATACACGCAGAGAGATAGGTGTATATATATTTATATATATGTATATAAACAGATGTTACTTGCTCAGTTTTAATTTTTTTTTTTTCCTGAACATTATCAGTATTAGTGTTACTGAAGGCTAAATCCCAGCAGGTTTTCATGTATAAACTAAGGAAACCTTTTTAGTAGTAAACACAGGAAATGCCATTTAAAATGTTCCAAGTAACAACATGAGCATAAGGATGATATGTTTCATAATGTGCAAAACTGCTTTTGATATGTGGCTTTTGGTTTTGATTTCTTCTTATTTGGACTTGTTAATTCACTGTTTTTTTTTTTTGTTTGTTTGTTTGTTTGTTTTTTTTTGTTTTGTTTTTTGTTTTTAAACTATATTGAGTAAATTAGATTGTAAGAACCAAGTTTATTTTGATAAGTGACTGCAAACAACACGTTTATTTGCTAATGTCATCTATTATCTTAAAAATGAGTGGATGATTTTGACACATCTTAGAGCAGTGAAATAAAGTTTTTCTTTGTGTCGTATAATACTTATGAAAGCTGACAGCTTTAGCATATTATAAATTATATATTATAATTTATAATGCATTATATATGTTATAAAAATGGGCAAGTAACGAGCAGAAGCAGTATTACAGTTTTATTCACACTTCATCAGGCTGTTTCATCCACCTTAGCCTCTATGTGAAATATTGTCTCAGAAAATAAGGTACAATAAAGCTTTTGGACATGTTCACTGAAATGTTAATTATGGCGCATACCTGCCAACTGGGAATTAGGCTAATTCCATACTGGTATCTGAACAGCTATTTGACTTGTTCTTTGCTTGTTCTGTGGTACTTGTACAAAGCATTTTACAGAACATGTAAAAGAAATGATCCAGTTCTGAGGAGCAAAAGATCTTATTTCAGACAGGACTCAGTGTAGGAGAGGAAAAATGAACATGTGTATGTGTGTGGGGCAGGGAAAGGAAAGCTCAGGGTTTACAGTGATAATGACATTCAGGTTTGTTTAGGTGCATGTCTAATGTAATGTTTACATTATTTTGTTTATTTAACTGTAACACTAACATCACTCTTCCTTGAACATCCTCTCCTACACCCCAACAACTTATGTAATAAATATAGAGCAAGTGAAGAGGATTAGTATTTGTAAAACTGATGGAAGAAACAGCTTCTTTTTGGCAAATTGAAATTTGGAATGGTGCACTGAGGCAATACAGAGCTGGCAAAGACAATGAAATATATTGCCCTGATGGAGAGGAGAAAAGGAGTGATGCCAAGGGGCATTTAAAACTGTGACAATAAGCAATTGTGGAATTGTGCAAGCAGGATGAAATTGTAAATGTAAACAGTAATATGTTTGTTTATTTTTGGATACAAAATTAAAACAGGCTAATGAGACCTAAATTTCAGAATGGCGTTTAGTCCCTTTGAAACGTCTCTCAAGTCCATTTATAATGCATTAGGTTGAACACTGGAAAAAGTGAGGAAACAGAGGCCATTAGTTGTGTTACTGTAATTTAGGCTCACTTGTTCGTAAAAAGCATGAGAAGAAGACACAAAGGAGGAGGCTGGAGGAACGTTCAAATGAGAGCTCAGCCAAGCTGAACTTTAGGAGTAATGCCCTCTTCTTGATGATAGATGACTTGAATGTTGGTGTATGTAATTTAAGGTTGCTTGGAACTTCCTATTGTAATAAACTGGTTTAAAATTTAAATTTTGCCAGCTCATACTAGCTCCCCCTAGCGTCACATGTTCTTAGCATACAACACTGAAGGGCTTTTCTCTTGGCCTTTGGGTGTTTTATTGAAGGAAAAAAGAAAAGAAAAAAAGGGAGAATCTTGTTTAAGAATATACCACTATCCTCAATCCAAACTCAGCAATTAATGGCTTGTTGGTTTTGCCAAAAATTCAGAGATACTTTTTAGTTGGCTTCTGAGATGAATGAAACTTCTGTCGCTCTCTTTAAAAAATGTGAAGTAGGCACAGGTTTTTTTTTTTTTTTTTTCAGAGGCTATTATACCTTTGTATTTCATCTCACCCACTTGTTGTACAAAGCATAAATCTTTTAGTTCTGCAAATGTGTTCAGCTCCACCTCCCCCCCCCCCCCCCCCATCAGTATGAGCAAAACAGCCTCTCGTGTAAATGTATTGACTGAGTGTCTTAATGCATTTTGCAAAAATCTTCCTCTCTTATTACATTGGAAACTGCTGCCACATATAGCTATTTAATCTTTGCTCTTTTTTCTTTCAGAATACTTTCTCCAATGACATTTTATTCTATTTTTCCCATGATCAGGGAAGCTTACCCTCCACCTTCAGACAACAGTAACTCTTCCCTCAAATCAGCAGTGATAGAGCACCACTTTATTTAAACTCAAAATTAAGACATGGTAGAAGAGAGAGCGAGCACTTAGATGAATTCCTAAAATGGTTTAGTTCTGCATCCAGGAACTCCCTGGAGCCCCCAGCCAGCCTATTGGTAATAGAACAACCCTGCAGCAAGCTCTTTGTCCAAATACACTGCGAGGATAGTCAGTGCACTCTGAATGAGTAGCTAACCAAAGTTATGCTTTATTCTTCTTCTTTGTAATTCACATGCCTTATGTATTTTATACCATTTATACCATTCAGAGGGCTTTCCCAGATTGCACATTACAAGAGTTCAGCAATTCTTTGCCTCCCTGTGAAATAATAGGATATTATCTCCTTTGTAAAAGATGGGGAGAGAAAGCATAAAGACTCCAGTGCCTGAAGTGGCTGGCTTGAAGTGCCTTGTTGGAGTTGTCTGGAGGCTAATTTCTCAGAGCTATTTTGTTGCACTTCGTTTGTTCAGAGACCAGCTCTCTTCAACACCTGTTGCAGTTATTAACATGGTACTCCAGCAAATCACACCTTTCAATCTGAACATTAAAAAGCAAGAGAAATATAATTAGTGGCCCCATTGGAAAATCTTAATTTAAATGGTAGTCCAAGATCACACACCATTTTAGTTTACTTGTATAGTTTAGAAAAAATCCCAGGATGCTTATTCTTTCTCTCCTTCCCTCCCTGTCACTTAATGTCAGATAATAGCAATTAATTCTGATTGCTAACGTTATGATCTTGCAAATGACAAGGAAGGGTAAATGCATTTATACCTAAATATTTTAGCCTTCCAGCCATTTCTGTCCTAAGGCTTTATTGTAGAAATTTCTTGAGAGGTGCCTAGATTTATATTAGGCCTGTTGTTTTGTTTTGCAACTTTTGCTGTGAACTCTCCTTACCCTTCAGAATTAGAATATTTCTAACAATGAATCTCTAGTCTTTGTATCTGATTTATATTTGCATTTACAGTTGTGAGGGCCTGAAAACTGTTTGCACTTGGAAGGCATGTTGCATGACATCCAATATTAATGCGTGTACGTACAGGCTGTTTAAATTAAATCATGATAGTTGTTCATACCTTTAGGCAGGACACAATATAAACAGCTTAAAATTGTATGGGATGAACAGCTCTGTTTTGTTCTGGCCAAAAAGAAAGCATCTTGGGGATGGACCGTCATCTTGCTGATTAGTAGCTGGCCATGTGTTGACTCCGTCGACACATTTCAGAGAATGGGTGGTTTAATGAAGGATGGAATCAGGGAATAATTCATTCCGTGCCATGAGGTTAACCACAAGCCTCTCAGAAATCACTGTGCTCACTGCTCCAGCAGATGTTCTGGAACTCTGTGCTGTGACTGGAGCTTTTTCAGCACTCCATTGCCCCCACCCTTCTCCTATTGTAAAGCACGCACCCATCCTGCTGCCAAAACTTTTAATAAAAAATAGATTTGCCTTTGCAGTTTCCAGAATCTTTATCAACCTTCCAGCCAAAGTCAGAGTAATAAACCCAGTGAACATCTAAATGTGTGCTTTGCAGATGATAGATTTTTGCATTCAGGATGTCTTCTAGGCAGCGACTCCCACCGTTGATTTTCTGTGGTATGCTGCAGAGGACTCCTGAAAGCCCGTCGTGCATGCACACACACACACACATACACTCCTC
Source organism: Aythya fuligula (assembly GCF_009819795.1). Taxonomy (NCBI): domain Eukaryota; kingdom Metazoa; phylum Chordata; class Aves; order Anseriformes; family Anatidae; genus Aythya; species Aythya fuligula. The sequence goes on from NC_045562.1 coordinate 41,552,134, forward strand.
CCCAGCATCCTCCCCCCCCCCCCCCCCCCCCCCCAAACAAACAACAACAACCTTTTTTTTTTTTTTCCTTGAAATTACTTTTTTTTTTTTTTTTTTCCTCTGGAGAAGGTGCTATATAATTAAGTATTGGATAAATATCTATCTGTTTAGTTAAGGATTTCAAAATTTGTATAGGGTATCAGAAGGTACTTTAAAAAATCTATAAAAGAAAGCCCTTCAGAACATTATCCTTGTGAAAAATCTGTTCAAATATTCAAAAAATAAAAAAAAAAAAAACTGTTTTTTCTTACCCTTTTTTCCAGACAGTACAAGATGGATATTACATTCAGCCATTAAACATATCATGCTTAATGTGGTTTATATAATAATAAAAATAAAACTCAAAACCTACGGATTTAACTAAAATTGATTTTTAAAGTGTTTTAGTGTATCAAATGCAAACTGTGAATGCTAAAGGTGTGGAGTGATGACAACCTGACTTTTAAATGGTATCCAGCTGTTTATTCTTGCCCCTCAACCAGGACTTACTGTCTTTGCACTTGAGATGTTGGAATTACATATGTAAACAGTCCCAATTTGCTTCAGTGCAAAGTAAAATGGGTTAATTTATCTGCTTTATCACCTGTCAGTTTAAACTAGTGTGCCTTACATTTCACTGAAACTCAGTGGGTCCATTATCATCTCTGAGAGGAGGCTGATAATGTATAGCTGAGGGTGGTAATGAAGAGCTAGAAGTGGTGAATTTATGAAGTTATGGCCACAGGTATGCATTTGTCCACATCTTTTTTTCCAGCTGAGCTAGAACCTGTTCCCAACTGAAGCAAGCCTGATGTTAAACCAAAAGTACTTGTACTTTTTCACCTCCAGTTTAAAGCAATGCAAATTTCTTTTGTGTGTAAAAGTCTCAGTAGCCTTATTTTGAAATTATATTATATTTCACACATATTTGTTTTCATCCTTTACTTGTTTGCTTAGAAGAAGATACATTTGAATGGGAAAGGAAGTGTTCTTCAGTCTTTCCTTCTGTTTCTGCAGGACGTATATAACCATAGGCTCTTGACATGACCCTGTGGGGAGCATTTTGTGAGAATCTGTGTGAATACGTTGACAAAAAGTCGTTGTTTAGGGCAACCATGTGAGGAATATCTTGACCTCAGGCAGTGCTGAGCTTCTCCAGATCATTAGATATGGAAAATAGGCAGGTTTGGGGATAATACCCTAGGAGGCTAGCTACATTAGATATACTGCCTGCTGCCTCATTCATCTGTGGCATAGTTGACTTTCTTGGACACTTCTTCTAACCCTAATTAAACAAATATATTTTAAAGCAACTATATTATTCTGCATAATATATACAGAGAATCTGGGAGTGTAACATTTCAGAGGATGGAGAAGGGCACCGATTCAGTAAAAGGTTGTGCAAAATATTTGTTGAAATTTAGAACCTTAGTCACAAAAGCTTTGAAGTATCAGTATATTTGATAAATGTTCAAGGGAAAAAGTGCTGTGGATAATTAAAACCTTAAGATCATTTGCTATTGCAGCACTGAAAAAAATGTGCCATTGGAGAGAGCTGAGAACTGCATTTTCTCTTCAGTATCTTGGGGGTACTGTAGCTCCAGCATATTTATGAATTCCTTTTACATTTGTTGTTAGTGACATATATATTACATAAAAAATTTCAGACTTAGTGTGCAAAATTAGGATCCAAATTCAAATTCTTAAGTAACTTGGAAAGATACTACCTACTGGAGATTATAGTATTAGATACCTATTAGATAGATACTAGACTGCTAGATATCTTATAATAAGTCTTCTCTGAAGCATTCAACTTTGAAAATGCTGGATCAAGTTTGTGCTTGTATAATTGATTATATAATTCATTTAAAAAAAAAAAAACTTTTTTTTTTTAAATTTGCCAACTGAAATGGCATAATTTCAATACTTTACCAAAACATTTATTCCTAAATTGTGATTATTTTGACTTCTCCACAAGAAGGAGCATGAATAGAACTAATTTTATGTTCCTGTAGTACTGTTTACCAGTGTATTTGCAAACATTCTGGGATTAATATAGATATAATAAAGGTAAATGTTTCTCCCATTTCCCTGAAAGTGTTTATGCCCACTGGATAGGAGTCTTTATCTTGATTCTGAATGTAGTAACTTTTTTAATTTGATGTTTTTATTTAATTTTTCAAAATACCATTCAATATAAGAACGTACTGTCATCTTTTGTCTTATTCTGTTTTCGCTTTTCTTAGTTTAAATTAGGAACAACTTGATGAGTCATTTTACGTGCCTTGACAGGTGTGCCATTATGTAACACCAGTGTGAGGTCAGGTTGAGACCTATGACTCCACTGTGAGCAAACAATTCCATATGGATATGGTGGATACAGATTATGATTGAGGAATTTGCAGAGTGAAGTGTGGGGAGGCAGAAAAACAAAACAGATAATTACATTGTAATGCAGGAGGAGTTCCCAAGGATATTTCAATGACATCCCTGTAACGTTACAGTTATTGTCATTAAACTAACAGGTCAGTAGAGTTGTTCTAAGAGATAGCAGCTGATTGATATAATAAATACTCAAGGATGTCAGTAAAATAACCTCAGATCTGCTTGCTCAAACAGTTCAGAAGTTGGCTGCCACAAAACATACAGCCAGTCAGCCTTTTCTATACCTTTGATTATTTAAGATTCCCATTCTTCTTTTATTACTGTGTGAAGTCCTTCCTCTTCCAGACATAGCACCAAAAGCAATACACCCCATCAACATTTACTGTCAGCGATATTTGCTGATCTGTTACCATCTAAACCATTCCAAAATTCTCAGACTGGTACATGCTGAGGTTCTGCTACTGGCTCATCTGGAAAAAATAAAATAAATGAAATATACTTTCATATCACTCCTATATGCCTTCCCCAGCTGTTTTCCAGAGTGTTTCTTCTGCAAAAGATCTGTGCAGGAGCACTTTCTATGTATTAATTCTGCAGTTACTGACAGATGTGTGCAGTATAGTTTCAAAAACATCTTTTTAAAAACACTGCAAGTGTCATTCCTTCACCCCCCCCATCTGTAGATCACTTGCTTTTCAAACAAGGTGGATGAGGCAGAATGTCTTTGCATGTAGATATTTGTCCAGAGTTGTAAGTGTTCTCTTCGTAAAAACAAAACAAACAAACAAACAAAAAACTTCACTTGCGATAATACTCATCTAAAAATCAATTTATTTTCAAAATATATTGAGGTAAACTCCAAAATCTCTCTATACATATTCAAACTGTCTCCATGTATGTTTTCACCCTAGCTCAATCTGTCCAAAAACTTTTAAAGTTATGGACTATTGAATATTCTCATGCAAGCGTGAACATCCCCTTTGGCATTGACATTAGGCAAATGAGAATGGGCGTTATCCTTTTAAAGAAAAAATAAAATCATTTTCCAGCTTCTTGTAGAGAGCTATGACAAGTGTGTGTGTGTGCATGTGTGTGTGGACTTTGCTTGTGCTAAGGCTCTAAAGAAATGACATCATTCCAAACCTGGAAGAAGCTTTTGTAGCCTTGTTATGCAAGAACTGCCAAAACATCACTGTGCAGGTATAATGTGGACAGACAATCTTGAGAGGACTGCTCACAGAACTACATTATCTGGGAATTCATTTTGACCAGCTGTGCCATTTAACGGTATTTCCTTTTCTTCACACAGTCAAGAGAATAGTCTCCTCATAGACTAGAGAAGTAGGAGTCCCTTATTCAGATTCTAAAGCATGTCAGTAGTAGCTTCAGCTTCAAGCTCCATTGCCTGTGTTGTTTTTCTTCTTCATTTCTTCAAAAGCAAAAAGTAGGTATTTTCTGTGTAAAGTTTCTGTATTTTGAGTGTCTCTAAAACCTTAGAGACAATTTCACTACAAATTCCAATGTGATTCAGAACAGCCTCTAGTTCACATAAACAAACCTCAGGAACTGGGCTTCCTTAGGATTTCTTCCAAAGGGACTATAGCTTTAGAAGTGGAGGAGGGCACCAAATGTTTTATACTTCAATCCACAACAGTCCCCATGTTTCTATTCCAGCACGTTTAACAGCGGTTAAAATCACTGACTTTGATTTCAATGCAGTGTCAATAAAGTATTAAATTAATACAGGTAGCAGTGAAATTTTGTAATGGTGAAACACAATATTTTCTGTCATATTAAAAACATATGGAGGAGCTTATATGTTTGACACTTTTCTTTTTACTTGTCACTGAAAGAGAATACTAAAAGAAAAGCAAATAGAGTTGGAACTCATGGAGAGTTTGAATTTTCTCTGATAGGAGTCAACAGGATTAATGCCATAGTCTTGAGTGGAAGAATAATCAATTCATTCTCCTTAAGAAAATAAATCAGATGAATAAATCAGATATTTGTACCATGTACCATGTCTGAGAGTAAACAGATTAACATACAACACTTTTTTTTTTTTTTTTTTTTTTCTTTTCTTTTCTCTCCTGTAAGATTTTGCTTCCTTTTTGATTTTCTCAGGAGGTGATATCGAGGCAGGAGTTTCATTTGAGATATTGCTAGCACAGAGTGTGGTATCCTGAACTGATTTAAAAAAAAAAAAAAAAAAGAAAAAAAAAGACACTTTTCTGAAATTTTGTAAGTTTCTAAGAATAAATCAATCTTAAAAGCCATTTATGCTGTCTTAATTGTTTTTAATGTGGAGTTTACTTGACTGTTTTAATGTTGGCATGAAGTCTTCTTAACCAAAGAATGAGATGTATTCTAAAGTTTTTTTTTTTGTTGTTGTTGTTTTTTTTTGTTTTTTTTTTTTTTACTTTGGATTTTATAAATAAAATGATCATGTGTGTGGGCTGACTTCTGGTTGCAAACTTGCATATTCATTTTTAAAGAATATCAGTGGAACAGTATAACCAGTTCGGAAAAAAAACATGTATCTTTTAATTAGCCTTTTCTCCTCAAAAGAACAGAGTTTGTACATGCTCTGCTTTCTGTCTCTGCTCTGTACTATTGCAATTTCTTTATTCCTATTTTTACTCTTTAATTTCCTCTATTTCCAATTTTAAAACATTTATGAAATAAACATTTATGAACATACAGGTAATGAGCATGTAGCAAAATTAGGTCTGTCCTAACAGTAGCTTGTGTTGTATGTGCATTCAGAATATTTTTTGTGTATTTAAATGTATTTTCACTTTTTTTTTTTTTTTCCAAAGAGGGAGAAGATTACCTTCAGTTCTCTGTTGGTACTTCATCCAGTACAATGCATTCCTAGATCTATATTCTTTATTGTTAATATGGTAGTAATTCTGGATTCTTAGGTGCCTACTATGGTAAACTTTATGGATAGTGCCAAAATAGGAAAAACAAAAATGAAAGGAGCTACAGAATTTCTTATGTCTGAGAACTATAAACTTGCCAGAAGACAAAAATGACAACAACAACAAAAAAATAAGTCATTGCTCCTCTGGTTTACAGTGCTATTCATTTGGAGTTGTAATATATTTTGTGCTAAGAGTTTGACCATAATTGGTTGTAGCAGCTGATCTGTTGAGCAGTTACACAGTGCATAGCTCCTAGTCAGCTGTAATCAGTCATGTGATTGCTGTTCTGCAAAATATCACTGAAGTTGCACGATTGCACATAGCAGTTGAAAATTTGGTTTCAGATTCCTCACGTTCTTTGTTCCCCTTTTTTGCTTTGCACCAACTTGTTTTACTCTGCACACAGAAGTGTTATGAGATATGATTACTTTTCCAATGTACTCAAATGGGTTTTCACCTGTAACAATAATGCAAAAAGTGTGGGGTAATAATGCAAAAAGTGTGGGTTAGTGTGATGCAAAAAGTGAGGGGTAGCTGGTGCTATTACTTCTTGGCATGGTTTTGATGCCTGAGTCCTGAATCTGTGTTATGGAACGTGTTCATGTTGTCCACATTATCTGTGTCTTATATAGACAGAATGATGAGTCTAATACTATTGTTAGAAACCTAACTCTCTCCATGTTTTATTAAAAGCAGCCTAGCTTTGTATCTTAGTCCCTGAATTACCTGAAATTTGCCTGCATGAATATATCCACAACTTTTGTGCAAATGCCTGAAAGCTAGAGAACTGGCTTTATTACCTCTCTTGCTGGAACTGCTACAAGTGAAGGAGAAAATTCAGCTAAAATTGAATCATCTAGTGTATTTTGTTTTGGATAAAGAATTCTCTGAGAGCTGTCAATTTTGAACCACTACACCTATAGCTGCTGTTGCTCAGATAGAATGCACAGCCTCCAAGTTCTTGTCCCCTACTCTTATTAAAGTTAATTTCTGCCACTTTGATCTTCATTCCTATTTGAACCAAGACCGGATTTGTGTACCTCTGTTGAGAACTTCCTTCTTAGACAAGTGCTATGTTGTTCTGAATAATCTAAAGCTCTGCTCTTACGCATATTGGAAGGTAACACCACCATGCTTAGCGTAGAGGCTGTCCAGCAGTGGAGCTGAAGGAATATAAGGCAAGGAAGCAATTTTTAAAAACTTTTCAATAATGTACTCAAGGTCCTGAGTTTGGAGGAATGGTAGAACAGACGGGAAAAATTGCTTCAGGCACCATGGAAGATGATTTTCTAATAAATATTATTCTTTTGAATGTCACTAGGTATGTTTTGTTGTAGTTTTGTTTTTGCCTTTTAAAAAACATGATTTCTTTGTAACTTAATGGTGTTACTTTTGGATGGGGTGGATATTTTTTCTTCCTTCTCCTGCTTTGATTATGTCAGATTATGTCAATGTGTCTTTTACTAGATACCTGAGTACAGCTCTTATTTTTCTCATTTTTATCCTCACTTTCTAGTTTTTATAGTTAAGTCAATTTTTTATGTTGTAGGTCACCTGTCACATTTCATGAGGGCAATATCTATATACTGGAAGTAATTCAGCCTCTCTCTCTCTCTACTTAATTTCATCCTAATGTCTGGAAGATGTTACCTAGCTTAGCCAGGCTGAAGAACACTGTGTCTTTCCTAATTTTCTGTAACTTCTTGGCTTTTGCCTATCTCATTGCCCCTTGGCAAGGTTATGTTGGTCTCATTTTTACAGATATGTATCTGCATTATGAACAGGGCTTAGGAATTGTTGCCCATTGTAAATTGTTAGTTCAAGTTTATATGCTATACTGAATACCCATTAAAAATTGGGTCCTTGAAGAGGACTCAACTGATCTTTCTTGCCACATATGTTGTAAATGGGGCAATGAGAAATTCCTTCACGTCTACTTAGAGTCCTGGCCAATAACTTGCTATTTCCCAAGTTACTTTTAACCTCAGCTCTCCAGAGGAGATCTGTGAAGTAATTAATTGTCTTTGCTGTAGTATCTGTGCCTTGCCTTACTGTATTAATTTTGATTGTTTATACTGCATTGATATATATGTTTCACTTAAGAGTAAGAGTTTGGAAGCATGGTGTATCCATAACTATTGAATAACATCTATTCAATATATATCAAACATTTGATGAAAAAAGGCAAGCATAGCAAAATATGTGTATGACTTGGGTGTCTCTTGCAGGTGCTGTATCTGTCTGTAAAAAGAGGTCCTTTAGAAGGTTTTATTGATTCATGTTGCGTCACTGTTCTTTTATTGTTACAGCTGCTCATGGTGAAGGAAACTCCCAAATCTCTCATACATTTGCTGAAACATAGCATGATTTGTTGGTATATAAATTGATGCTATTTATTTCTCATTTGACATAATTTTTTCTCTGTGCTGTGGTCCACCAGGGTAAAGTGAAACAGAAGTAAAATGCTTGTTCTGATGTAATGCTAAGAAAATAATATGTGAAAGAGTGGTAGTAGTAAAAATATATTCTCTCCCTGCTCCTTACCAGAAAAGGCCAGGAATAGTTGGTTCATTAAATCAAAGCAGAGCGGAGGTGATGAGCAATGCAGCAATGTAGTTGCTTAATGAACTGCTACTTGAGGATGAGGTGTTATCCAGGTCTTTATGATCATCATCTCCTGCCTGCTGATTTCCTGGGAGATGTTAAGTCTTGAGTAGTTTGTGATCTATGGACTTTGGGAAATTGTTTCTTTCTCTTATGCTGCATTGGTTTGGCATTATTAACGAAAGGAAGAGGCAGGAGTCTGCTCCATGTGAAGAATAGAAGGCAAATAAGAGGATAATTTCTATGTAATAATTTCTACATAAAGTATAGAATGAACTGTACATATTTCTGTTTAAGTAAAAGCTGCTGTATTATATGATACATCACTGTTCTATTAAATTGCTATCAATTGAAGAAAGAAGAAAAAATAGATTCTGGGTCAAATTGTGATTGCTAAGGTAATGTTTCGAGTAGCCATGTACAATGTAAATATATAAAAATTATGATGTAGTAAACTGTCTCCAAGGAGGAAATCATTTCCCTTTACCAATGGAAAAGTTAGTCACGTATCCCTTCCTCTCGATAAATGTCTCTGCAGGGAGATTTGTTCCACTCATTTTGGACACCTCTTTTAGGAGCTAATGAATCCATAGTGTGAGAAATGGAGAGATGGTCAAAGCAAATCAGTTATGTTGTTGTTGATCTCATTTCAATTAACATCTCTTTTGTTATGATTCAAATGTGTGAGTGATCAAGAGGAAACAATATTGAGCCATACGGAAGGAAAGTCCCTCTTAAAAAGCTTGATACTTAATTTCTGTAGGAAACAGTTGTAAAGAGTGGGATAGTGAGACACTCTTTTGGTCAATATTAACTTTTAGCAAGCTTTTATAATGGAGCCTTTAATAAATGGAATTCATTAGCTCTACGTAGATGAAAATATGACTCTAGTGAACTTGCTATGTATACTACCAAATAATTTCCAAGCACTTAAAAACAAAAACAAAAAAAAACAACCAAACAAAAAACAATCCATATTAGCTTAAAAATTTATTACGCTAAGAGGTTTCTTGAAACTTAAAGATCTTATATAGTAACTACATTTTATGATAAATAGACATAATTTGGTTATGTTGAAATATAAAGGCTCAATATGTGTTGTCTTAAACCAGTTGGCTTTTCTAAATACAGAACTGGGGCAATTGGAACTGCCCCGGGACTGGTGGGAGAAGATATGTAAGAAAATGTAACCAACCAGTACAAGAAGACAAGAATAATCGTTCCTTCCAAAAACCAGACAGTAGCAATTTTTTAATTATTTTCAAAAGGTAGACAGCAAGGCTAGTTTAGATTATTTTCCTCTTCAGTGTTTTTGATTGAGGTTTTGCAGATGACACAGAATTTATGATAAGTTTTCTAATTAAGTTACCTCTCAAACCAAAGTAGCAGATCAAGAATTTAACTTGAAAATGAATGTCAAACTGATTTTGGAGCTTTTAATTCTAGAAAGAATTATTGACAACATTGAGTTTTATTTGCTCTTTAGTTTGTACATTTGAACATGCAAATAATAATGCATACGTATGTATATAAATAAAAGTTTTCTTCTCTCCCAAGGATGCATAAATACTAGATGAAAAATATATTGTAGAGACTGATGGCAAATTGAGATGATGTGTGAGTAGTCAAAAGCATACAAAACTGTGTAACTGTTGATTTTGCATTACAGGCTCAAGCTGATTAAACTTGGAATGAGTTTCAGAACACCTGTATGCATTTGGCGTTGTGCATTGATTTCAAAGACTATATACAGTAAATAGCTGGAAATTTTGGAAAACTAACTCTCAGACTATACTGGAAAAAAAAATAATTGTTACAGGTTTGATTACAGCATTTTAAGAGCTATAAATGACTGTCGTTTTGGAATAGTTCAGGATATTCAGTTACAGGTAGATGATAGATTGGTTAGAATTTACAAAATAAAGATTACATGAAATGTGTGTAGGGAGTTGAAGGCATTATGTCAAGGTAAGGAATGAGACTAGGACAGAAAAAGTTGTCCTGTGCAGGATGGGTGCTCTGAGTGCTAATTTGTATTCTGAAGAGGAGATAAAATTGGGATGTCTTTGATAAAGAACTTAGAAACAGAGAGAGATTGACAAGCATGAATAGAGATTGGAATTTGGATAAAGGGATGGGAAGTATAGCACCAGGGTAGAGAAAGAAGCAAACCAGCTAGTTTCCTTCTTTTTCCCCTGACATGTCCATATATATTGCTCACTTTGCACTTTTGAGGTAAAACAATTACCACACTGGAATATCATTTTCTAGAGGGCCGTCTCCCTGAGAGTAACATTACAACAGAAAACCTTTCTAATATGCTTGGCACTGAGCTGTGTTGCATGAATTGACCCCTTCCTGAAGAGTGGTATTCTCAATACTTATCCCAGAGAGCAGCTTGACTAGCTTTTAGATAAATAGGAAATAGGATAAGTGATTGCTTTAGCAGAACTCTAATATCTCATAGATATGCTGAACTGTTTGAAAGAACTATCTTTACACTTTCCATTGTTGGAAATCCCTTATAGCAGATATTAAAAAACGTATACGAATTTATTGCTTTCAGTCCTAAACAGTTGCTTTTCTGTATAGACTAGCTGCTTTTAAATGAGGGGAAAAATGTCCTCAACTCAATCAGAAATGTTGAACAGCTTAAACTGGAGAAGATTAGTAAAGCAATGAAATCATAAGACATGAAGGTCCACTCCTGTTTCTCAGGGGGAACTTGATTACTGAGTTAAATACATACTTCTGCAGCTTCAATGTGCTTATGAACTGAAAAGATAATACAGTTAATCAGCAGGCACAAAGAAAAAAAAAATTAACGGATTGAGCTGTGAGACAAACTGGAGACGTGAAGCTCTGTTATGTCTCCCTGGGGCTCTTTTCTACAAATCCACTATTTAGAGCACTGTCCCATTACTGTTTACGTCATTGCAACTAATACTTTTGTTGGGTCTCCTTTCTCTTTAGTCTGTATAGACTGTGAAGAGAGCCCTAGTGTTGTCCTATACTATAAGTATGGGGAGAAAAGTGTATTTGTATCGACCTTTGCTTGTGTGTGAAAAGGAAAGAGGAATGAGATTTTGTTTATTATTTTTATGTCAACCTTATTCAGGTTCTGTCTATGTTCCTTTAAATATCTTAGACAAAAACTGGTATTTTGGCTCTGCATTTACACTCTGGCTTCATGATGTGTGTAAGACAGTGCATGACCTTTTCATTAGCAGTATGAAAGATAAATATAGTCTGATGTATAGAAGTAATCCACAGCAACAACCCGTCTCATCAGCATGATCATCATCTGCTTTTGTGTTTAAGTTTAATGAGGAAACTTGTTCAGTTGCACATAGTCAATCTGAAAACAATAAAGGCATAGCTGCTCTGAGCTCAACTATTAAAAAAATTAAAACCCTCCTAGTTCCATTTGTTGAAAAACAACGAGAACAGATAGATGTATGGCCACCCACTTGGTTGTGCAAATTGTAAGAAGTGAAAATAACTTGTGACGGAATGGCCTGAAGGTTTTGTTTAGCCTGTCACACATGGCCTCAATAACACTGTGAAACCGTTTCTTTTACCCCCTCCAACCTACCCAACCCCTTCTGCTCTGAAATCTGCAAAGCATTTTTCAAATTAAGTGTGCACTGTTTTCCTTTTAAGTTTCAGGAGCAAGTGGCTGAGAAAGACATGCTGAGAGATTGGAAACAATCTGCATCAGCAACAAAGGGAGATGCCTGCTGCTTTGCAAGCAACACAGAAAATATGCCAGCCATGCAGAGCTCTCTGTGGCAATAATTCCAGAGCTGACCAATGTTTATTTGTGCTATGCACTAGCCTTTCTCATACTGCTGCAGGGAGAAGGGTGGATTTAAGAGTACTTGGAAAACTATTGCAGTATAGGTCATATTTTATTAGCACATTGTCTGGGATTTCAAATTGACATTTGCCTCTTGAGCCTAGATAATGAGCTTTCTGGAAATGCGGTGGCTTAATTCCCTGTACAAGTGTAAGCGAATGGGCATGTGTTTGGTTTGGCTCTTTCAGCTGGGGATTTGACTACTCAACACACCGTTATCAGAACTGTTGTTCTGTCAGAATGGAAGAAATTAAATGGGGCCATTTGTATGTTCTGATGGAGAGCTGATAGTGTCAGAAATAATCTTGGCAGCCATTTTGATTTATAGTAGAGAAGCAGCTTTTGCATCCTAAATAAGCACAGATCACTCAACTAAGTAATCAGCTGGTTAAACTATCTAACAATGATAAATACATACAAGGAGCAAATCATAGAAGCTGGGGGGTTATTGTAACCTGATCATCCAAGGAAGATACCACATGAACTTTGTGGAAGAGGAGAAATGAGCTGCACATTTTGCACAGTGACGAACAGTACTTGAAAGAAGACAGTGGATGTTTTACTACATCTGGGTAGTCCAGATGGATAGGAAGGCATTTGGAACCATGTCCTAGTTGCTTAACTTCAGTATCAGATACATCTTTTTTTTTTTTTTTTTCTTGTTTGGGTTAATATGAACATAGGTTTGAAAGACTGTTGACTGCAGCCTGTTGTATAGTGTTATGGAGCAGTCCCCTGATCTGTACACAGGTTCAGTAATCGTCTGCATGCACCAATCTCTCTGAAGGGTTTGGCTAAATTAGTCAAGGCTAATAAGTCAAGGAGGAGCCAGGGCTGTGCCAGCAGACCCCTCACAACGCGTGCACCATCGCAGTGGGGAAAGCAGTGCATACTGTGGCCATCATGACTAGGCCGCATTAAGGCCTGTGCCATCTGAAACCCCACTGTCTACTGCCTGGGAAGCTGCCCAGGTTGAGGGGATTGCTTATAGCGAGTGAACGAGAGGTAGCATTGCAGCAGTGTGTGTATTAGTAGTTTTAGGGTGAGTTCTGTACTCTCTCTTCCAGCCAGGAAGAGATGAAACATGTAAATGAGGTAACCTAATTGAGAAAAAAGTCAGTCTTCCAGAAAATATTCTAGCCTTGCGTTTCTTTCTAGCCTTTCTTTTGCTTTTCTCAACATTGATTAACAGCCCAACAGTGAGAGAAGGGATGGCATTTCTGAATGGGTGTCAGAAGGGAAACAGCATGATGATCTAGCTCTTTGCACTGATGTTTAGCCTTGTTTTTTGGTAACTGAGACAAGATAAGCAGGTATGATGCAGATGCAGGAATTCATGTGCAAATACAGAAATACAGTCATGGAAAATAGCCAAGGATATTTATTACCCTTCACCCCCCCCCCTCCCCCGCATCTTTGCTCTTTATCAGCTGCCTGTGTTGAAATTAGTATTGGGAAGTTTTTTTAGAAAATCAAAACAACACAAAGAACAAGGTTAGTAGGTTACATATGACTCAAGAAAATAATCAGACTTCATAGCTGGCTCAGAGTATATCAGAACCTCCTTAAGCATAGACTTAAAATACACGAGAACTTTAGGTTTTTTCATTCCCTTGTGCTTTGACATACCACAGCAGTAAAAATGGTTTTATGAAATCACCAATTTAAAAAGACCTGGCAAGACAATAAATGTAAGGTTAGAATTTTATACCAGATCCTTTTGTAATTCTCCTATTTGATGCAGCTCAGAATCATCAATCCTATTTTTTCCCCAAATCTTGGGGAAAAAAATGTTGGTCTCTGGGATCGTGGAAAGCTGTCTTAAAATAAGATTATTTTTACTAGTTGTTCTCCCTCATCTTCCCTAATATAACTTAACACTTAGATGTCAAGCATATAATATTTTTAAGTTTTCATCTGCAATTAGAAAGGTTTGATTTCGTTTATTTATTTATTTATTTTAATAGTAAGAACGGGTAATAATTTGACCTCAGGAGTCAGTGTTAAAAAATAAGCAAGGACTGCAACAGAAGTTTATTGTAATCTGATGTTGTCATCTTGGATCTTGATGCTAACATAAAATAAAATATCTCCAATTCTCAAACATTTTCTGCCATATTGCATGGCTGGGTCTGCCCACTCAAAATATTTCTTGATAGGGAATGCTTCAGCTGGAAATCATTTGTAGACAATGTACTGATAGTGGATGTAAAAGTCTTTCACATTATGCAGGACCCTCAAACTATTGTTTCTTGTGTGTCTTGAACAGTTGTTTTCCTAGAAACAGGAGGCTTGGGGAAGCAGCTGAGAAAGAAGCTACAATAAGTTTTTCAGTTTCTTCAGGGAAATCTATGCAACATTTGTTTGATTATGCCAAGTGCCTTGCTTTTTCATGTTTTTCTCATTAAAATATGACTATTCATCATGCTCCACAACCACATATCATTCTTCAGACTCTTTTTTTGGTAAGTGGGAAACTGAATCTGGTGTATGCTTTTACCATGGATGGATGGACAGAGGCTTCCTAAATTTTCAAAGCAATATCGACACTGACAGAAGTCCTGGGATGGGGAGGACATGTTTAGGGAAATGTCTCCTGTGTCCTCCGTATCATGCATTAGAAGCAATCAGTGTATGGAGCTGATGCTGGGATTCCTAGGGAATCTGCATTGATAGATATAGTTGCTGTGCTAGTTAATTCCCAGTCTGGATTTTTATGTCACATACCATATTCTGCTAGACCTTCTCATCTAGAAAAGTTTGTGACTACAAAACCACTGTGATGCTTTTTTCCTTTCACTGTAATTTAAAAAGTGGTCAGTATTCTGTGAGTCCAGTTACCTCTGGGTTGTGGTGGTTTCATTTTTCACACTGCTAGCAGGGGGGCAGCCACGCAGAATTCTCCAGGATGCAGTCAACGATACAATAGTAAGTACGTCATCATATTTAAACAGCAGTTTAAATATGTTTAAATTATTAGTAGCAGGCATATCAGATGAGGAAGAGAAATTACCTGGAACTGGGAACTGATAAATAGACTTGCAAGAATATGCTTTTCTTCTCCTGTTCTGCTTCCTGTAGGTAGGCCTTTAAATTACTGACCTCCAATCCTACTCATCCTTTCACTTTTTTTATTGGATTCAGAATTGTTAATAATAAAGAGCTAAAAATTTACCTGTAGATCCAGCAGACTGCAGTATGTTAGGGGGTTCTGAGGGATCACAGTGATGCAGACTCCTCCATCAAGTTGTAGCAAGGGCCAGCATACTTTAAGGGGGTGGTTTCTATGACAGCTATCTTGCAGCAATATAAAGTGTAGTTTTAGGAGAATCATAGATCACAGAATCATAGATCTGTGATCTAAGGGGCATTTGTTAGCAGAATTATCTGGGTTCAGTCAGATAAACTTTGCTCCATGGTTCACTTGTGTTTGCAATTCTTGTGCTACTCATGTTTATTCCAGACCTTTGATATTTCCTTCTTTCCTTCCATAAAATGTACAAGGTCTTGTCCCGTCACTTTGTCTTCTTGCTACTTTTAATTTTTAACAAAAATGAGGAGTAAAAACCCTAACTTTTTGAATGAAAATTTAAGAGAAAAAAAAAAAGAGGAAAATGGGGTAAGGGAGAGTGAGAAGAGAGTGCAAACTGTTATTTCTTCCTATTGTGCTTAGTAGCAGAAGAACAGGGAGGACCAATATTTTAGAATTTTTAGCCTTATGAGAAATGCAAAGTTTCCATGAAAGCTGATTTTGAAGACAGACCAATTAAATTTCCCTCAGCTCTAGCTGTAACAGTTTTTGCCTTTACCTGTCAAATAGGAGGCTTTAAAGGCTGCTGATTTACTTAAATCCAACAGGAGTTACAAGCATGTGATTTCAAGCATTTTAAAGTAGTCTTTGTAAGATCAGCCTAATTGATGTCCTACAGGACTGTGGATGTAGTTAAAGTTAAGTACTTGATTAAGTGGTTCATTGGAACAAGGCCAGAACACTTAACACCTTGCAGAATCCAGCTCCTAGGCTGAATATATGTAATATGCAGTCATGGGGAATTTTCTTTCTTTTAAGAAGGGAGAAAATTTCCTGTTCAAAACCCACTGCTCTTCCATGCTCCTGTTATTTAAACTTACTCGCTTTCTATGCCCACCTCTCCTTGAACTCTCCTTCTAAACATAAAAATAACTGAAACACATATGCTCCCTTTTCTTTTTGACTGTGCACAGGTGAATATGTTTCTCTCCAACTGTGTGGAAACAAAATGTCAGCTCAGCAGCTTTAGTTTTTTTTTTTTTTTTTTTTTTTTTTCCTAATTGATATTCCAAAATGGCTTTTCCATAGCACTCTTTGTTAAAAGTGAATAGCAGGAAGGAAGAAAAAAACAAAAACAAAAACAAACAACAACAACCCCAAACAAAACCCCTAACCTTCAGGCCTTTTCTGTTAAGAATATTTTTTTCACAGTAGACCATAGCATATGTGTTGTTTTCCTGGGACACTGATAGTTCGCTTAGGTGTTTAGAATGTGATAATGCTGGTTTGCATTTACAAGGGCTAATAACTGGGGTCCAGGAATAGATAAACATGACGGGGGATTTCCATCTCCTTAGCCAGCTATTCAGAAAGTGGGAGAATTAAACAATGCTTACAGTATGTTTTAACAATAAAAAACCTGGACAACTGGACTTCAGCACTGCTTGGTCTGCAATTAATTTGGGGTAGGAAAAGTTCAAGCAATTTTGGCGCACTCATCGGGGGAACACTGGGATTAATTATTATTCAGTAATCATTTTTTTGTTAGGGACACTGTGAGAGGAAAAGCTATTATATAGTCATATTGTTTTAAAGGCTGAGTTGTTGTTTGGACAACTCTATTTTAAAGGTTTTGCTCGTCCTTAGCCAATTAGGTAGAGTCTCTGTTTTCAGCAAATGTTGCTTGAGCTCCCTGCCATAATCCTTTGCCTCATCACTGAGAAGGTGCAACTGCAAATCATTATTTTATACTTACGTGACTGAATGATAAAGTTAGCTGGCACACAGTATGAAGACAATAAATCTAAAGCTTTTATATTTAAAACATTTTGCTTTTATTAACCTTTGTTGGTTAGAACAACTGCAAAGTTTCAGAGGTACTAGAGAATTTCACCTCTTCCAACTCCTCTGTTGCAACAGATGATATTTTTTTCTAGTATGTAAGTGAAAGCATATTCAGGTCTGGCTGCAAGAACTTAACTAAGAGCAGAATTTAAAGATCAACTGTGATGCCTTTATTTGTGCTGTAGAAAATTTTACTGCTTAGCTAGTACAGTTTGCTAGAGCATGGTCCTTTCTCAAAACTAGGAGAATTTGATACTTTTGCTAGGTTGGCATCTGGATTAGGAAGAAAAATCCCTATGTAGTTTGCTAACTTCAAGAAACCTTTATAGCTTTTACTTGACTGTCAGAGCAGGTACACTGGTAATCTCCTCAGGTTTGCTCTTGGCAGCCTGTCTCCCTTTGCTGCATTCCCTTTCATTATGCACTTTTTAGGCAACCTGGTGATGCAGATTTTCACTTTAGCCCCAAATTATTTGCAACTGTAAGGGAGAAGAGTTGCAGTGGTAAGGAAGTAGGAGAGCTTGAAGGAAAGTGACACTGGAAGAAATGGCAACTCAAAGTGTTGATACAGCCTAAACTTATACTTTTTCCTTGTTTTCTCTCAAATCATAAATGTGCTCTGCATAGAAATTATTTCTTTTTGCAGCTGTTGTATTTCGTATTTCCCAGTGAAGCAAGGTGGAAGCTGCACAGAACCCATGTGACAGTCTGTGCAAGAAGTCCTCCTAAGGACACATGGGCAAGTTTTTTTTTGCCCTAAAATCTTGCAGATTCATCCATTTTATAAAAATAATTCTGCATCAGCCTTATCTTAAAAATATATCCATGTTAGGAAATATAAATTCTTGTACATTTTCATTTAATCCTTTTGTGTCTGTTTAGAAATAGAATACTCATTTTTCTGTCTATTTTTCTGCTGATACACCTGTTCTGTTGGGACCTCTGCTCAGTATGGGGTTCTCAGAATAATGTGCCTAACCTTTTATTTTTTCTGCTTTTCCTTAAGATCTCTTATATGAAGAAGGAAGACTTTCTGAACTTTATTTTGTATTCCAAGGATTTCCCCAGTCCTTGCAAAAGTAGCCAACTTTTTCCTGAATTGCTTTGCTATCCCCTGGTCAGCCTGTCCTGCTGATGAGAGGTGTCCCCCATTTCAGAGCAGCAATTGCTGCTTCTTTTTGAGATAGCTACACATTATATCTTTTCAATATCTTCCTTCACTGGAACCCTGAGTTTTTACTGATTCATCTTTACTGGTTGTGATTTATATTGAAGAGCATTTTTATAGTGTCATGTTAGCTTCTACGCTTGTTTCCAACACAAAAAGGGCAAGTGGCCTGTATTGTTTTCTGACTGATAGGTTGTTATTTTTCTGTGGGTTACTGTCTTCCTCTAAATAATTGTTTTGAGCTGAGGGTGGGTATTTTGTCTGTGAAATACCTTCATGTTTAGCTATCCCTTTATAACTTTGTAGCAAAGCAGTGAAACTCTTGCATCTTCTTTCCCAAATGCTGAGTTTTTTTTTCTCAGTTGATGATGTTGGCTACAATGTATTTTCTGAAATTCTGACACTGAAAAAATATCTTCTTACGTACTTCTTTTTTTCTTGTCAGATTTTTAATAGACCTATAGTGACAGAGGGGTATCCCTTTTCCAGAAACCAGCTGCTTTTGCATTGTAAGTTACCAGTACCTTGTCAAGGGTTAGTTCTGGGTCATTTACTTGTGTCTACCAGAGCATTTTGATCCCACTCATGGTGCTTGGAGAGTTACATGCTTGTGCAGGCTTGCAGTTGCAGCACGCAGTTCTGCATTAAAGATTTCTTATTGTACTCTGAAAAATATACATCTTCTATTTATTATTGTTATATATATATATATATATATTTTTTTTTTTTTTTTTTTTTTTTTTGGTGTGTGTCTGTAACACATTTCTCCTCATATTCCTGTTGCTGTTCCACAGTTGAGTTACTCAAAACTCATTTTGTTTTATTTTTATTATTTTTTTTCTTCTGTGATTGTCAAGGACTAATCTAGGCAGAGTGAAGGCCTTGAAAATAATTTCCTAAAAAGCTGCAGGAACTCAGCAGAGAGGGAAGCGGAAAGCAGGCTGCAACTCCTGCCAGCTGGCCTGAGCTCAGCTCGAGTGAGACAGCTTGTGCTGCCAGTCACCAGGAATGCACTGGCAGCCAGCATCTTGCCCGGCCCTCCTGCTCCCAGATGGGGGAAGGCAAGCGGAGGAGTCCTTTCGCTGCTGGGATTTGCCACGTGATATATTTGACTATTTTAGATCTATTACATTAATATTTCTGGCTTTAAATTGGGAACGGCTGTGGTTAAAGTATCCTGGATCCTGTGGTCAAATAGTTGGTGTTGGCAATTTCTGTGGTCACATATTTGGTAGCTAATGCTTTTTATGAATTCCAGATTTTTCTTCTCCAGAGTAATTATGCCTCCAGAGTTAATGCTGGAAGACTTCTCTCAGTCATGTTTGTTGCTTTCTCCTTGAAGATCACAGTTCTTTCTGTACTTGAACCACAGATATACTGGTGGGAAAACAACAGGATATCATTGTAGCTACATTGAGTACATTTATCTGTACAAGTGAGCAAACATTTTCCACAGAATATTTTGTTTTGTGCTATACTATTGGTATATTGAATTGCTTGAAAGCTTCCATTGAAAGGACTCCTAGCAACTGCCATCGGTTTGCTTAGGAAATGAAATTATTCCTCCTCTTTTCTAAGCAGGAAGAGCTGTGTTCTAATATACACTGTTCTAATTCAGTGAAGCTGGGCTGGTTAATACAAGTTAAAGATCTTATCCACTGAGGTCTTTTTCATTTCAGGGAGAAATTGCAGTGGCTGACTGCTGAGCAGGACAAATAAAACTAGCTGTTATAAAAATGTTCTGCGAATTTCTGCTTTACATTTGAGAAGGTCTTGCGTGGGCCAGCACTTTCAAGGACAATTCACAGGCAGGTGTCTTAGCAAGAGATCTTGGATTCTCTGAGACTTTGGTATGGGGATATTTGTTACAAGTCTAGAAACATACTGAGAAGTCTGCAGAAATGACAGAAATTGAGTTTACCAATATTTAAAGGAAGCAGATGGTGAGTTGGTTGACCATAACCTGGTTAAATACATGCCAGTTTCCCAGAATTTTCATACTCCTTCTTCATCTCTTCACAGAAAATACCTATAAACTTCCTTCTGTGATAATGGGGCAAAACATCCAAATATCCTGGCTGATTTTTATGAGATATTTCTACCTATCCTTTTCTTTGTTGTCCTGAAATGCATCTTTTTGTCTAGTAATTACCAAGAGGATTTGCAATCCGAGAGTACCAGACTTTTCTGTGTTTCATTAAATTAGACTGAAGCCACAGTGAAGAATTGGTTGATGATGATTCTTGGCTGTTCTGTTATCTTCTTTCATCTTGACATATGTGGGGAAGGAAAGAAAAATTTCCTTTGCCTTTGTTAGAGTGGTCTGTACATGTATACACATATATAGCTATGAGAAACACTACATTAAAGATACTAAACTTAGTGCCTTTACTTCTTTTGGTTGGCTGGAATTCATGTTTCAAAATCATTTACCATAAAGTGAGATTTCCCATTAGTGCCAGTCTGAAATAAAAGTCATGTGACTTACAGCAGTTTGGAGAGTTTAGGAAAATATCAAAACCAGTAATGCTGGCAGCCAACTTGGAAAATTTGCTGTGTGCATGTAAGCCTGCCATTGAATCAGTGAAAGAGAGCTCCTGAAGCATCAGTCATACTGTCATGTTGTTGTAGTCCTTTTTATGTCCCTGTCCTACAGATGATGGACTCCCACTTACTGTTAGGGGAAAGTGCCCCTCTGTGCCTCATCTTTGAAATTGTCTCTACTTCAAGTGCTACGTTTTTGGTGAATAAAGGCAGGGTGTGAAATTTCCATCTTTTGAAATCCATTTTGAAGGTGAAGAAAACTTTTTGAAGGGAAGGAACATATTTTCTAGAGCAATAGAGAAATTGTAGGATTATTGTTTCCAATCCCATTACATCTCTGGGCAGACGGGTCCAATCCATGAAGGAATTCATTTCTGTTTTGTCAGGAAATCTCATCTGGATTTAATCTTGATATGCAACACTGTAATACAAGAGATAGACAAGAATGAATTGTGATGGCCGGACTACGATAAATAGTAAAAAGAAAAACAGTTAGAGTATATTTTTATAGGTAAGCAGGACAGAGCTGTAATGAGTAAGTGAGAAGAGCACAATATGGGATTTGGAAAATGCATTTTGTGGAAAGGAAGACTTCTATTTTAAAATACTTTTTATATTACATTATATATTTGGCAGAAGTTATGATTCTTCTAGCTTTAATGAGAACACAAGCCAAAGTCCAGAGTCTCTGTAAACTAAGTATCAAACCTTTGCAGGGTTTCCCTTCTTTCTTCTTGCTCATTCTTTTCCTTGAAACTCCCACATGTTGTTCCTTTTAACATTACTGTTCTGCCTCTTGGATCAATGATACCAAAGGTCTCTTGCCACTTTGTGCCTCTCAGATGATTGCTTGTGCTTCAATATTGATTTTTATCTTTATAATACTTCCCAGACACTAATTAATCTTAACACCACACTGTAAAGGAGGTAAAATAATTCAGTGATGTTGTGTACAGATGAGAAATGAAAGGAAAGGAAATGGAGCAAATGGTTCAGAAAGGCAGCACAGTTGAGAATAAAGGTCACCTCTATATGCAAATCTGCTTGGCAATCATGTAATTAGAACATATTTCACATGTTAAAAAGCTATTTTGATTATTTGCTCCTAAATGTAATTTTTGCTCTCACATTATCGTTCTCATTTGGTTTAAAAGAAGCAGGAATGAGCTTATAATTAATACGGCAAATTTTAAGCATTTTTTTTTTTTTTTTTAAACAATGTTATTCCCTAGAAAGGTTTTGGGCAGTTTTCCAGTCGTTTTAAGACCAATTTAAGATTCTCTTACAATGTAAAGGCTTTCTTAATTATTATACAGTTTGTTTTGCCATGCACTGTACTGCATCAAGTATAACATTCCCCTCAGCTATCTCTTGGGGAAATACAGTAACAGTTACGCGAGAGCTATCTACTGAACCACATTGTAAGTAATCTCTGTGCAGTTTAAGTAATTCTCCAAAAAGTTTAAACAAGTGGAAAAAAAAAAAGAAAAGATATTGTCAGAGGAATAATCTTTAATAAAGGCAGTATGGTCTGCTAGTCAGGAAATAAAGTATATTTTTTAATATATCGTATAAGTAAGAAGGCATCTACAAAGAAAAAAAATCCTTCTCTAGCAACATACTGGAAAGTGAAATGCCATTCTCACTTCATTAGCCTAGTCTTTCTTAATTAATATATTTGGTAGAGATTTATCAGATCTTAACAACTGATAGTGATGCTCTTTTATGTAGATCAATTTTTGTTTTAAATTTTAACTATCAAACTATGTAGACTTGATAAATCTGTGCTAGACATGCTTGAAATGTATACATACAGAACAGATCTGTTTTCCAAGGGTGCAAACCATTTTATTCCTGTCACTTCTGTTCACCTACAGTTTGTTTGCAGTGACAGAGCTGTCCATCCATTGCTGAGGGAAGGACTATCAGAACTTATTTTTTAAAAAAGATTTCTTATTCTTTTGGTTTGACATATTTTAAGATTTTTTTTTTTTTGTATTGCCATGAAAGAACTGTAAAGCCTTTCCCTTCCTCTCTCCCCTCCATTTCCCCAGAAAAAAAAAAAAAAACAAAAAACACAAGCAAAACAAAACAAAAACAAAACAAAACAAAACACTCTTTCTAGATTATAGTCATTTTGCAGCTGAAAATAGCCGTTCCTTCTCAACAACTCTCCCTTTCCCCCTCCTCTCAGTTCTTCCCCATCTCCACTGTGCTTTTAAATATAGGCTTGAATACCTGCCAGCTGCATACCCAGCCCTTAAAGAGTGATCTGTGGGTGAAACCATCTTTCTGCCTTCACTTGTAACTAGTGAGGAAAAAGATCCTGGAACAGTGGAGGACATTTCATATTTTGTATTTTATTATTTAATTTAATCTCCTCTTTGCTACTTGGCAAGGCAGCAAATCCACTGAGAACTGCTCATGTAAGATGTTTTGTAACTCACTGTGGTTAGAAAGAATCAATATTGTCCCCCTGGAGGCTCAAACTGAGAATGCTTTTACTCCATAATCTCTGCTAGGTCCAAATAAAACAACAACATGAATTTCGAACTTGCTTACAGTAGTTCTGTTGGATCAGTAAAGCTGTTCGGGTGTAGACAGCTGTTTTCCTTTCAGGATGCAGGGGGGTTGAGTCATGGAGTGTGAGGGCAAAATAATTCTGTGATAGAGGTTATTAGGGAAAATTTATCTTAATGGAAAGAGACAATTCCAAATAGAATAGAAAAGTGAGTGATTATGGCTCTAGGTGAACTATCAAGGACAATAATCTGATAAATTTTGTTCTTTGTTGCATTTGGATGATCTCCATGAACAGACTTTGTGCACTTCATTATGTTGGGTTTAGTCTAGCTATGTGTGATGGACAGGTGATTACACTCAACAGTGGAATGTTTCCACCTGAAAAAATTCCATCAGCGATACATCAGTTCAGCCACTGGTCTGTGGTTCATGACCATTGGAAGTCACATTCTCTGCAGGTCCTGTATGATAGAAGCAAATGAGAAGCCAAGACAACCATGTGAACCCCTTTGATGGGAACTGTCCCACAAGTATTGTACAACTCTTCATCTTTAACTCTCTGCAGATGTTTGGGCAACAACAGCAGTACACATCCACAGAAAAGTCAGAATGTGGCAACTAATATAAATGAGAAATTTATTATAGATGTTAGACTTGTACCACATTAATAGCCTTGAAAAGGTATTATTCTGGCTTGCATAAATGTACAAAATAATTCAGATGGATTGAAGAGGAGAGGTATTCTCTAAGCCTTACATGCACCACCTTCTATTGGCATAATTTTAGTTTGCACAGGAAAAAAAGAGCTCAGTTTGCTGTGGCTCCTCAGCTCAAGAAATCAGCGCCTACTGCGATAAGTGAATGATTTTGCCAGTTCCTTCTAGTCTTTCTTAGAGGGAAATCATATCCTAAATTCTTGAGTGGGTAGACATAGATGATCCCCAAATTACTGTAGTTTTTATTCTTGTAAGCACGGAAGAAGAACCTTTTTGTCCTGCAACAAGGGTTAAGGTCAGATGGTCTAGTGATAAAGCCACTTCTTAACTCCTTGGATATATGAAAACACTGATAGCCCTTCAAACTACCTCTGTGTCAGTAGAGATATGATTAACAAGGAAAGGTTAAGTACTGCACTGATAACATCATAGAAATTGATAGAAAAGACCCGTAAAGTCATCTAGTCTGTCTTCTTGCCAGTGTAGGATTATTCCCTACAGTGTATTTTCTAATGCTCCATTCACATTGTATAAGAGAGTCAGGAGTTTTATGGTTTTGGCCTTTTGACAGTAAGTACACACTTTATGGAACTTACTGATTGTTTTAGAGGTCTGAGTAAGGAGTATTCCATGTTTCATTGCCTGACATTGGCGCAGAAGTGTATTAGCAAAATTTGCTTAGAATTATGTAACATTTTAATTAAAATGGTTAAAATACACAAGGGCAAAGCTGAACCATAGCAGATGAACTTTACAGCTGTCATTTCTTTAACTGTAGACTATCATTTAGTTTTTCTAATAAACTGTATGATGTTTAAACTAAAATAGTCTCTGTGGTTCCCCACCCCTTTCTCCTCTTTCCACTTTGATATCTTCCTGTCTTTCATTTCTGTCCATCTGGAGCTGGAATTGAATTATGGCATGTGATTTGTATTTCTCCCTCTGGACCATAACCTTCTTATTGATTCCCCCAGCTCCCAGTACTTACACTCTTGCTTCTTCTCCACCCTGATTTTCTCCCGTGGTTTTGTTGGTTTCCTTTTTCTCTTTGGGCTGTTTTCCATTCAGCCTATTTTTCTTCCTTGGTTTTAGAAAAGGAATTTATTGGTTTGTAGTTAGAAGTAGTTAGGAGTTTTTCACTTCATAATGCTTTTATTTGCTCCCCACCCACCCCCACCGGGCTAAAATATTGTCTTCTTGCTTCAACAGAGAAAGAATTAGAACTGCTTATCTTGCTGTGAAATGAAAAGACTTTGCTCCAAGTCATCCGGAAGTCTCTGGCAGTGAGATGAGGTGTTAACAGCTGCCGTGAAAGGGCTACTGAACTTGCTATTAGTACAGAGGTTATTTCTTCCTCAGCAGTGTGAATAATTTGCTACATTAATTAAAAATATATTTGCCTTCCTCAAGAAAGAGCTGGGTACACCCACATGCAATTTTGTTCCATTAATGGAACAAAAGAAAGCAAAACTGAAACAGAATAAGAAATTCTAGGGCAGAATACTAATATGTTGAAACACTGCTTTTGACTGTTAAAAATTACTCCTGAAATGGACACTTATTTTTCATGCACGGTGTTTAAGTTTTGATTTCTCATCCTATCAAGGCAAAAGATTATTGTAGCCTTCAGCCATAGTGTAAATCATCTTGGTGCTCCACTGTTGGAGTTTTCATTAAAAAGATGTATTTAGACATTCTAGAGAGAATGCACCCGTAAGGAGTAAAATGTTTCAGGTATAAATTACAAGTACTTCAGCTTACAAAGAAAAGGCATACTGCAGCTGCTGCAGGGAACTTTACAGAAGTCTCTGAAGCTCTCTGCTTGCATGCTGTATATCTGATGATGAGTTTCTTAATAATATCGTATAAAAAGATAGGGAACTTTGTTCTAGGTGAAATTTCTCTGAAGTCAGAAATATATATTCACAATTACCCTAAACAAAAGCATGAAAATTTGGTATGCAAAAGACATGAAAATTTGGCATTTGTCTGAAGGTAAAATATCTCTATTCTGTATTAATGTGTCATGTATCCCCCCCCCCCCCCCCCGTCTTTATTTATTTATTTTTTTTCTCTGAGCTTTAATTGGAGAGCTCTATGTCATTCTATTCAGCTCAGGTAGGCACAATACCCTGAAACCTTAGGAACATCAAGTAGCACTAATTAAATTTGAAGTGTTTCTGGATTTTGGTGGTTCTTCACTATGTATTCACTACCTTCACTACGTATGTGCCTTCCTCTTTCTATTATCATATTAAAGATTCTCTCCAGCCCCCCAAACCCCAAAACACTTGTTAAAAATTGGAAGACACTGATCACAGAAGCAGAGTCTTGCTCTGGGTGCAAGCATTGCACATGTGGAATGAATTAAAACAACACTTTATATCCAACTTCTGGTAAGTGAATGATTAACTTTTGTTTTTCCTACTCTAAAGCATCACTAGCTCTATAAAACTACCTTTATAAAAATCCGTGCCCTCTGTGAAAATAGATGGTAAGTAGAGCTGTAAGTTGTATTAGTTTGTTGCTTATAGCAAAGAGGTAAGCATGCTGCTGGGTTACTACTTCTTGAAAAACAGAAAAAGCTCTATGATTTGGTGTGAAGACTCTTTTCTGAGGAAAAGACAGCATATATCATTTTATTACCTCACAGATTAATGAAATTTAACATGACGAATGCCATACTGTGGTGACAATGTAGCCTCTATATTCACAAAATGGCACTTTTTTTCAAGTAACAGCTCCAGCTAGGACCTTGTGCTTTGGATTTTTTAGAGATCTAAGCCAAAGTGGCTTTTAATGGGGGGAAGAGATTGTTTTGATTAAACAGAAGCCAGATATGAAATTAAAGAAAGAGTTCAGAGGTTGCTATTATGCTTTGGCAAAGACATTTCCTTCAATTTTTAGCTTTTTATTTAGAGACAGCTACACTTTTTAACACTTGCAGTCTTATCTGCATGGAAAGGCTTAATACTTGAAATAGCTTTTAGGATTTATAGAAGGAAATACAGCATGTTTTCCTTTTATGAACATCAAAACATCAGAACATGCCCCAATGGCTGGCTCATTCTATCTAATTCAGTATCTCATTTTGACAGCTAGCAACTTCATATATTCAAAGAAAAATGCAAAAATTCAATTTTATTCGGGTGTTACTCCATCCCCTCTGTTAGGTCTCATCCTGTCTAATTTTTATAACCACATTTATTCTCCTGGTCAGGAATAGATTGTGCTTTCTGCCATAGCTCCAAAATAGGATACAACAGTTCAAGTGTCAAAGATGTGTTTCTAAGCATGAAGTGGCAATACATCCCTGGGACACCCACATCTTTTCCTGTTTCTCTTTCACATGAAGTTGATTAACTTCAGTTCTGTTTTCTGTAGCACTGGCTGGAGTATTTTAAGTATAGGCTGGTGAGTTAAAAAAGATGTGCTGCTAGTGTCTTCTGAAAGGATCACAGCTGTAACCCTGATTTTCTTTAAAGCTGTTATAACTCCTAGTTGTGTGATCAGGCCAGGGATGTGGGGCAATTGTTTTCCTTCCAACTTTCAATTTCTAATAATTTCTAACAAAAATATAATTTCTTCCACAAGAAGCACTGTAGATTGAATGAAAAGTGATGTCTCCTTGAACTGAGAAGAAACTTGGGACAGAACTTCAAAAGTAGTATCAACTTTGGCCATGGTACCTATGTTCAGGCATGTGGAACATAGGACCAAAATTAGGCCAGGTGGGGTCTCCTATGTACAATTAAAATTTCCAACTGATTTCTCAAATAAATTGATATTGCAATTTATAGCAGCCCTTCATGTCTTTTTCAGTAAGCCTAGAACAGATGGTATCATATTGGCAATTAAAAGATTCATGAAAAGCAAGTTTTCTACTTAAAACCTGTTACTTGTGTTGTAATGTGCAAGAAGCTAAATGTTTCCATGACATTTTTTTCACTTTTTAATGACTTGTGTCTGTTACAAATGAGCAGATTTGATGCCTGGTTAAAAGCCACAGCTAACAGATATACGCTGCCTGAATTACCTCACTAATTGCCTTATGACTTAATACAGATAGCTTTACTAGTGGTTATGGCATTCCCTATGATGCACTCCTAGAGTCTGGGAGAAAATACCAGAGAGAGTATTTCTGGGAGAAATACTGGATTTGTGTTCCTTTGTGTAAAGACACAAAATTGGCAACTTTAACAAGGAATGAATGGGCATGGAGACAACTATCCACTTGTGCCTCCAAGGCAGTTCCTGCCGATAAGGATTGAGATTTATTGGCAGTTGAGGCATTATTGCAGAACCTTTTCTGGAGATAAACTCTTGTTGTCTTTTGACATTTTCACTGTTCTACCACTTCTCACAAACACATTTTTAAATATATTTTTAAAGATTATTTTCTAGCATGACAAAATATAGTTTGTTGTGGAGAAAAATGACAAAGAAAAAAGTCAAAATGAGGTGGATTTGCAGATCCGTATCTCTTCAGAATCAATTTTGACAGTTGTGTACATAAAATATAGAAGGAAGCATAGGGACCTATGGTCAGTGGCAGTTCTGTTGCACATCATAATATTTTCTACTCCATTTAGCAGTAATTTCCTAAATGAATGGTGCTCTCAGAATCTGTGCTGAATGTAGCATGGGAGTTTAGAAGGAACTTTGTAAACAAAGGAAATGGAAAGTTTGGTTAAGATATTGTTGGCTAAGAGAAAAAGGCGTATTACCAGTCTAAGTTTGTTTTGGGTTCTTAGTCAGCTTGGAATTAAAATGTAGGTTTTCTATTACTGGAAATATAATAGGAAAACACTGAAAATTTCCTCTACATAGTAACATTGGAATTTAAATGTCTTTGATATTAGTCCCTGTTCTCTTTCTTTTACTTTTTTATTTTTATTTTTATTTTTTTATTTTATTTTTTGTATGAGTGATGAATTTTCTTGTTAAAAACATTGAGTTTTAGAACATACATTTCAAAGAACATGAAGGCTGGCCCTGGTTATGTATGTTTTTAAGCTAATGAACAAAAGAGTGAGTTATCTTTAAAGCATCTGTCTCTATAAACCTTTGTTCAGTGGCAAGAGCGTGAAACAACTAAACATCCACACCTGAAGGTGGTGTGGATGGTAAAAAAAAGACAAGAGGGAAAATCACCCTCAAATCATTATCCATGCGCCCACATCTGAAAGGTAACAGTAAAGAGAGACACAGCAGCATGAATATTCAGAAGAAACCCATGGAAAATATAAATCGAAAAAATGTGTATTATTGAAAGTTCCATGTTATGGAATAAACAGACATTATACATAAATGTGCTAGGAGCAAATCTCCATAAGTCCTACTTTACCATTGGTTTGATCTACAATAATCATTCAAAGAGTGCATTATATTATTATTATTATTATTATTTTTTTTTTCAGAATACTATATGGGGTACATGTTTTCATTTGAAGTTTCTCTGCCAATTGGCTTTGGGCTTAAAGGCTTGAAAGTTTTAATGTATCTACCACTGGAATGCTATAACTAAGCTAATTCTACATAGTCTTGATATCTGTAGAAGGGAAATGAATTTGCTAAATGAGAAAATGAAATCTATAAATGAGACATGCACATACTCTAGAAAATAACAGGAGTTCTACCAGTGCTTAGAGCTTTACATAAATGCATTCTGCTCAGATGTTTTGACATGGTTATGAGAAAAAGGGGATAGTGGAGAACACCATTTTGCCTTTTATTTATTTATTTTTTTTCTTTTGATTAAAGTACTGGGTGTGTATATATTTCAAGGGATAGAAATCCCTTGAAAGGTGATTTCCATGAGTTTTGTATTTCCAGCTTTTAGCTACCGTCTATTAATCTTGATTATAGATTCAGACACAGCTTCTGGCAGGAGTTGTGATCTTTGTGGGGAAAGAGTAGAACTGAAATCACTGAGAAAAAGGTATGTGATTAGCCATCTGCTTTGCATGGCATCACTGTAGAACCAAGACTTAGTGTAATCCTCCATGTTACTTTTGTATCAGAATTTGATACTGGTATATTTTGAGCAATGGACAGAGAATTGTGGAAGAATTCTACTTAAGCTGGTGGCTTTATGTTAGGATAAAAGTTTTTTTTCAAACTTTTTAGAAGCTTGCAGTGACTCTTAATGTAATAAATGTTGTTAGCATGGAATTGCTCTTCCCTGACTTCAGCAAATATTTATTTCTGGTGCTTGACATTTAATTACTCTTTTCCCCCTTTGGTTTCCTAATGGTAAATTGTGTTTCAATCACTCGTGGGAAATTCTAACTAAAGTCATTAGTACTATCACATAAACTCTTAAGTATCGAAATGACTCTTGAAAATGGTATTTAGCAACTCAGAAAGTTTACTTTTTTAAGAAGACAAATGTTGGCTGTATGATCTGAAGAAAAGAAAACAAGATTCCGCTTTCATTGCCATGTATCCCACAAAGGACCGAGGCTTGACATAGTTCATGTGGTCTGCAACTATTGTGAAGCCATATGACAGCCAAATAATATGAAAGCTAAATACATATGTATATACTTTATTTTCACTTTGCTACAAAAGAGGCCTTGTTTGCACCTTGAAACAGCCTTATGACTCCAAGGGGGGATTTAGTCAATCTATAAACTATGCTAAATCATTTCCCAAAGAAGCTACGTGAAATGGTAATTGTAAATAAATCAAACTTTGAGGACATGCTAGCACTGGACACTTTCCTGAAATAGAAGTAGGACATCAATTTGCAACATCTAATCATGAGTTTGGTTAAAATTTACAATCATTTTATTGTTATAGCTGGTTTTTTTTTTTTTCTTCTCCCTTCCTTTGCTGTCTCTCTTCAGTCCTCCATTAATAGCTCTGACAAATAGAAGGCAGATGTGGCAAATCTTTGTGTTGCTCACAGGATCTTTTGTCAGGAGTCAGGAAATTTCATATCCCTTATGTGGTTCTCCTTAAATATGGGTGGGTTCAGCCATACCTACATTAACAAGTAGTTTGGTACAAGAAGAACAGATTAATACACTGAAACGATTGTTGCTGAGGCCTCTGTGTATACCTGGTTTGTGAGTCTGAGGGTTTAGCTTTGTCCTCCAGAAAACGTTTCCCTACCCCTTGTGGTCTGAAACTTTCCAAAGGACAAGCTGTTGGTTTTGTACCCTTATATCCTTAGCTGTGCTGGGAATGTGCTTCCAGAGCAGGGCTTCCAGTTTGACTTAATCAGAAGGGAATATAGTTCAAGCTCACCAAAAGTGCTGTAAAGACTGAACCAAAGTATGCAAGTGTGGACAGTAAGGGGATTTACCTGCAAACCATGGTATTGCTGCAAGCGTACTACAGAGGCAGGGTTGCACCCCTTCCTCCCAGGAGGAAAAAAGAAGCCTGATAATATCTGTAATTCTTTTTCTCTGCAAAGATCACACAGCTTCCTTTTGGTAGAGGAGTGGTTGAGAAGAACTTTTGGCAGTACTAGATTTGTAATTTCATTTAGCTATTCATATGATCTCTCTCAACTAAAGGCCTGCTTAAACTTAGAATTAATATTTTATTTGCTTTTTTATACAAATCTAAATTCTGTTTGCTAGAGTTCCCTTGAGTAGGGAATGATCATGGCTATTTGCAGATTTATTAGTAGTCAAAGCAGATTTTGAGATGGTGAATCATGACATTCATTCAATATTGATGCCTTCTGAAAGGTATAAAAGTAAGTGAAACTCTAGTGGGCATTTAAATTCTTCACTTTTTTTTTTTTTTTTTTTTTTTTTTTTTTTTCTCTCTCTGTATAGCTTTTAAATCCTCTCTTTTCCCTCTGAATTAATGTTGAATCTTCATTTTAGAAAAACATTGTTAATCAACAGTCCTGGCTTTAAGCTCTTTATCCAGAAACCATTTTCTCCATTTTCAGAGTTCTTTGTTTATTGGAATTAAGCTTAACCAAAGCTAGTGATTTTAAGGTGAGAGTTAAAAATAAATAAATAAATAATCAGGATCTACTGGGCACATTATAATTTTTTTTTTTTTTTTTTTTTTTTCCACAGAACCTTATATTCTTGTTGAATTTCACCATAACTCAAATTAAGTTTTGTCATCACTTTATCTGTGGGAGTGTGAGAACACGAATGCCAAGAAAAGGTGGCACTGGCTGGTTCTTGTGGCTTCTAGATCTGATGTCATGAGGGCCGACAAAAAAAAATAAAATGTTTTTTCCTTTAAGAAGTGCAACTTTTTGTCTAGTATGCATTGTAATTAAGACCAGTAGGCCCTTACAAATATTATAAATGGAACCTTTGGGGTTTAGCTGTGTTATTTGTATGAGGTATTTGTGAGTATTTTTGTCTAATAACTACTGAAGTTGTCTAATCAATCAGTTTAATTGGCACTGTTTACACTCAAAGGAAAATTCTTCCCTGTATCCCTCCAGGAACAGGAAGTGCTTTTGTTTTCCTTTTTTTT
Source organism: Aythya fuligula (assembly GCF_009819795.1). NCBI lineage: Eukaryota > Metazoa > Chordata > Aves > Anseriformes > Anatidae > Aythya > Aythya fuligula. Next base: position 41,584,433 of record NC_045562.1, read on the forward strand.
TTTTTTTTTTCTTTTTCTTTGCTCAGATATCCTCTTTCCTCCGTTCCTCCTTCTCCTCCTTATCTCAAGTGATCTCTATTGTACCATGGCTTAGGCAAGACAATGGCGATGGATAAGGACTGGTATTTTCATCTGAAGACCCTCAGTTCAGTCTTTTCCACTGCCTTTCATGGGGGCAGGTTTAGATCTAGATAAGATTCAGACTGCCTTGTGGGCCACATGCATGTTCCAGTGTAGGGGTTTGCCTCTTGTTAGATGTGCCTGGTCAGCTGTTCTCCAGGCCTGCACTGCTAGCTGGATTAAATATTCCCTCTGCCCCTTTATTTGAAGTGTTAGTTTAAGGATGGATTATAGCAGTGTGAGTGGCACAGTTGACTTAACTCACTGCATTATAAGGCTGTGGATGAACAACTATGCACAGGAATGTGAAAGAGCTCATACTTGTATTTTTCTTCATATAGTAGACTGAGGAAAGTTTGTTTCTTCTATTTCTTTGTTTCAAATATACTCAGTCTGTAAGAGTTATAATTCATCTCCTACTCTTGCATTTTACAAGCTATTGTTTGTAGTAGTTGGATAATAGAATGAAAATAAAATACTTTCTACAGACTGTATTGTGTATAACAAATGATGTATTCTTCATCTATAGATGGAAAATATCTGAATCTCTTAATCTCTCAATTAAGAACGAGCAGGTGTTTATAAAGAATATATTAAAAAGCTTTTTGCTAGTATGGTTGAATCACATATCTCTTTTGAAGGAAGAGTTTAGATGAAAATATCATTAGGTATTCAGATTTTTTTTTTCAGATAAAGTTTCTTTTAGAGCTAGACGACTTGCAACCCAAGGCATCAGTACTGCTGTGAGCTCCACCTAAGTTCCACTTGTACTGAGTTTAAGAAGCAGACACTGCTGAAACGTAATACAAGTGAAATATAAAAATGAATTAAAGGTGACTGTGAAGTATATAGAGAGGTGGACTGCATCAAGGAGATCATATTGCCATTCATACGTGTCCAGAGATGTAACTATCAAATACAGTTAACTTTCATCTCTCACTGGTTTCTTTTCCATCTTATTTTTTTCTTAGCCAAGGCAACAGATGTTTCTCCTGGGAAATAGTATAATGGATAAAGAATGGTTTGGGAAATAGATTTGGAAGAGCATGTTGCATGTTTGGGAGAGAATGGAAAAATAAAATTTCAGATGGTTAAGTGCTTATTCTACTTGCATTTTTCCAACTGTGAATCATTTAGCATCTCAATCTTGATCTGACAGTCCTTTTTGTGCAACTTCAGTGGCACTTCTGGGTGTGAAAAGAATATATGGGTGACTGTTACTAAGTTATGGAAAACAGATGACTAAAACTTCATGATTTTTGTTCTTTATGGGTTTTGAATAGTGTTGTCTCTTATATTTTCTTTGTGATATTTAGAACCACAACTTTTTTTTTCCCCTTCATTTCTTGCCTTAAAGTATACCTTTATCTGTGTTGTCTGATCTGATTTAAAGTGCAGACAAACTGGGTCATGGGGAAGGTGATTCTTTGTCTTGGTATCTTTGTCACTGAAACAACTTCAGTTAGATATGAACAAGACCTTTCAGACAGCCAATTCGTGTTTACTATCTATCTTTTTTTGTTTGTTTTGTTTTTGTTTTGTATCAGAAATCACACTATTTAGAGTGGCGTGTCTCATTTCAGTGTGTAAATTGATGACTAAGTTGTGTTGATGAATGTTTATTTTGTCTATGAAAAGATCTGACAATGAGATATTCTTGTTGACTGCTTGTTCACAGCATAATGAAAAGTTCGGTGGTTTCCTCCAAATAGTATGTATTGGCAGAACAATCTGAGACGTGGATTTCACACAGCATGTGGGTATAAACTGCCTTGTTTTCTCATTTTAGAGTGTAGAAGATACTTTTTGGTATTTTCATTGCATATATTTGACAATGTAAATTGCTTTTAAGACTGTCATGCCTTTATAACATGCTGATGTTACCTTAATAGTAGCTGCATTATTTTTTCCACAGAAGCATTTAGCTTACTGGCATTTGTTTTTACTGCTGACATTTTTTTCGGCATCTAATATGTTGCTATGCAATTTCACTAGAAAAATGTTATGTTAAGCTGACTGAAATGTCATTCTGTCTTTATTTCCCTACAGGTTTTATGGGCTTAAATAAGCACCTGAATAAGCTTTTGAAATGTGTCAGATAATGTAATTTCACAAAGTTATTACATGCTTGTTTCGGTTGGCACTTCATGCAGTAAAGTGTTTGTATGGCTGTTTGCCTTTCTGAAGCATTTTAAAAACAGTTCTTAGCTAGAACATAAACATATTTGTAAGAGGTATAATTATTAAGTTACTTTTACCAACTGATTTTGGACCAGAGATGTGTTAGCTCTGGAGTATTTTTCTGATACTGGTTTATGTTTTAATGATTTACTGTATGAAAAAATTAATGGTGGAAATACTTCATATTTACCCAGTTCTGCAGACAAATGCCCTTCTCATCGGATATCTTATTAATAGTTCTTAAGAAAGCCAATTTTTTGTTTGCCAGGTTTCATTTTTTCCCCTCTCCATCAGCTATTTCTAGAGAAACCTGTTTCCAACCTAAAGAGTACTAGTCACATTTAAATGACATATGCATGGTGATTTTTAATCTAAAACACATCACAGAGGCCAAACCTTATCCTTATAATATTTCCATTCCTTGATTTCATTTTTTTTTTTTTTTTTTTTTTTTTTAATGCATTAGAGGATGCTTAATAAAGCTGCTAGATACACTAGCTGAAAATGGGAGAAAAAACCCTACTTTTCCTTACCTAGACTGTTACCAAATAATGTATTTTGAACATGAATTTAAGACTTTGTACAGAGAGATGAAACTGTGGAAATGGGTTGTTTGGGAACTGAATTTTTAAACTTCACTGGATGCAATTCAATCAGGGGAGGGGAAAAAAAAAAAAGGTAATAGATGAAGTAAGACAATCAAAATTGCAGTACAGATGACTACCCATGTCTGCTGTGAAGAAAGGCTGTGTTTTTCCACATATCTGTGCATTTACCTATGACAGTGTATCTTAATGAAAAGATTACTCATACTATCAGTTTCATTTCTGTCCATAAAAAATGAACATGCGAATCACGAGTGTATCACTGATGAGACAGCAGGAGTGAAAACCATAATGTAGTAATGAATCACAGCTAATTTTACCATTAAGTATTCCTCTCCTTGTTGGGAGTTATGCTACAATGGGTATGAGTACTTAACCAAGAGAGGGAAGTTCTTATCTTCCTAGTACAGACATGGATTGCCTATTCAAACCTTGAAACTGCAAGCCTTAAGACAATACCTGTAGTTAAAGGGTACCCAGAATAATAAATCCCATTATAAACATAGGATGATAATTTAGAATAATTTTGCCAAAATAACAATCTGCTCATTAATGTGTCTCAATTTTAAGAAGATTTAAGATTGACAATAGGGAATATTCAGTTCCTGCTTTTTATTATCTGGCCTAGTACATCATTAATTTGCTTTTCTTTGAATGCTACAGATGACTTGCCTTATGTTGTGAAGATGGGGAAAAGCTAGTTTTTGATCATGTGGTCCTCTTTTCTCCGTAGGGGGTTAATTAAGGAAAGGTCCCTCCTTCAGGTTCCTGCTCAGTCAGAAGCTTTCTGCTTTTCTGGTGCTAAAAACTTGTGATGGTGGTCACTTTGTGCACTATAAATCTGGATGATTCTTGGAAAGAGGTGAGATTCTTCTGCTATCCATATTCTTTCATCTTCTGTTAGGACATTGTTTTCAATGGAAACATGCTGAGGGTTGTGTTTGGTGAAGTAGCTCATTCTGTGAGAGTAAAAATATGTTCTTCACTACAGCATGACTTGGAGAGAGCTGAGCTAGGAGAAACTTGGTTCCTTAATTTGTATGTGCTTTGTTATTTACCTTAGTAAATTTCCAGATATCCTAAATTTTGCTTCTCTTCAGTATTCCAATAAAACAGCTGTTACAACCTTTGTGTCAGAAGGCCCCTAACAATCTTTCTGTGGCTCTTCACCATGAGATACTGAAGAGAAATGTGTCTTTCTTCCCATAACAATCCTGATGAAGGGAGGCAATAAACATTCTTCTGTTATTTGGAAGGTCTTGCATTCTGCTGCTTCATGTAAAACAAAAAGGAAATTGTCTCTTCACTGCTTATATTTGTTCCAAGCATTTATCAAGTAGCCTTCTAATTTTTTATTAAAGTTTGTTATAGAGATGTCTGCTAAAAGATTCTCAGCACTTAAGAAAAAAACCTCAGTGTATTGAGACACATTTATTTTGTTTTTACTAGAAATTAATGAAATACAATGTGTTATGTTTGAATAGATTTAAGTTTTAAAGTACAAATATACATTTTTGAAATATGTTTACAGTTATTAGATGAGCCTGGAAGGGCTTCAGGATGGCTGAGGTCTCACAGCATGACTGAAATATAATTGACATTGGTACCAAAAAATTGTAAAACCATGAGTGTTAAAGCTGGAATCCCTGGGTGAGCTCAGGCCTTAATCTCCAAGACAGAGTTTGAGTGCCATTCTTGTATCTGTTAACACTGGGTTTCTCCTTCAGACAAACGGTACATTTCAAAAGGTGTTATGTTGAACCAGTGTGAATGACTCATATAGAAGTATGGCCTCTCTTGCATTAAACTAGTGAACTAGACTTCTCTTAGGTACTTTGCCTCTGAATGAGTCCCTCATACTAAAAGTTTTGCAGAATAAAACAAGAGATTAGTCTGAGTTACAGAATAGGTGCTTAAAAACTCTTCCAGAACTGAAACTCATTGGAACTGTGGGAGACTAGTGAGGAGCTTTTAAAGAGCAGACTGGGTTCATTTAAAAAGCAAAGATTAGGGCCTGCACTTAGAACACAAAGACACCCGCATGCACAGCCTCCACACCCCTGATTCATTCTTGTTGGCAAGTATCTCTCAGTTTCAGTAGAGACTAAAATACAAGTAGGAAAGGTTCAAGCCTCTGGGCCTCGCTATCCTAGAAGCACCAGAGAAGCGGATAGATTTACTGGCCTTTACACAACAAGAAAGACAGAATGCTTCATTTATGCATAGGCCCAATAGAACTGAATAACTGAAAATGGCACATTTTTCCACTACCTACAACGGGATAAATTTTGGGGCTGGAGACTGGTGCCAAATATTTTTCTGCACTTGATGCATCAGCAGGGATCTGGCTGGTGCCCTTACAAAAACAGAGCACGTGTTTGCACACATTCAACATCCATTCCCCTCTGAGGCACAGTTTCCTCAAACTGCCATTTAGGTTGTGTTTGGCACCTGAGGTGTTTCACAGGAAAATACAACACGTTCTTGATGACATACTAGGGGGAGAATATTGGAGTCAGCATACATGAAGTTTTGATCCTGGGAAATACAGTAGGTAAAACTGTGAACAGGGTTTTACCATAGCTGAGAACCTACACCTACCTCACAGGGTGAGTAATGTGAGGTGTGCAGTACCCATAAAAATCAAGCCCCATTGGACACGAAAACTTCTTACTTTATGCTGTATTTTTTTCACATTACTTCTGCCATTTTCTTTACTAATGAGATATCTGAAAACAGTTAAAAGCAATAAATTATGCTTTTGTAATTACTTTTTTTTTTTTTTTTTTTTTTTCCTCCTGTGGACACAGGGAATTAGCATACATAAAAATCATAAAAATATTCAGATGTTCATGACTTTGAAAATGTTTGTCCTTCCATTTTTCTTTTCTCTCTGTTAGGTCTCTAGTGGCTCAATCCAGTCTTTCTTAACCCTCTCTTCACAGCCTTGTTAAGATCTAATTGTTTTGGCATGTCAACATCTACAGCGTTCCAATATTTTCATCACATTCTTGATTTTAAACATCTATTGTTCCTTTTAATTGGTCATTAGCAGTTTATTAAGCAGAAGGATCTATGTGGTCTTTTGGAACGCTCATCTTTATTTATCATATTTATTTATTTTTGACAATCATTTTAATGTCAAAAACTGCCAGTTTGTGAAATTTTACCCCTGAGTTTCTTGGCTCCAGGGTAAAATTTCTGGTCAAACCCAGAATCTGACATTACTGTCCAATTATGGTATTCAGTAGACACACATTTGAGTTCCCAATCATTGATTTAGGTATGTAAAAGTTGAAATGTAGCTATAGAACAAACTGCAGTAAAAGCATGTAGACTTGTCATTAGGGCTTTCTGTTACATCCTTGAGAGACTGAGAACTTGAGCTTGTGTCTAAGCACTGCTCTGCCTGTGCTATCGGGACTAACTGTCTTTGGTGCTCTGATTAGAGTTAGGGACTATTGCTTTTATGTAACACCCAAGGGAGCTTGCTTACATGACAGGAAGACTAGTTTCAAGTCTTTGAAGGTGGTTCAAACAAGATAACAGCTTCCCATACACATTATATAAATTAGAATTTACATGCAGATAGTTAAGGGCAGTCTGTCTTTAAAATACATCTCTTCCTACACAACATATTGCTTCTAATTCATGTATCCCATAGATAATTTTTTATTGTGTGAAATGCTCAGCTTTATTAGTATTACATTTGTCTTTCGGTTCAAGTATATGATTTGTCAGAACAACTTAGACATTGATATGCAAAGTTAGTCTTTTTATTTTGAAGTGAAATAGCTCTTAATAAAGTTAGAATTATAGTCTAAGGTATACAGGAAGAAATATGTGGGGAAATGCTTCTTGAACATACCTCCACACTGTTGACTGATCTGCTAAAATAGTCTTGTAATCATCACACCAGGTTAATAAAGGTTGTGCAGCTTTTAGGGTAGTGAAAGGAAAAATAAATCAAGATTTTGAGTTGCATTTCTGTGATGTCTGGCATAACACTTACCAGAAAACATTGGAGAACTGTGTAACTTTCTCAGGATGACAGTTGATCAAGGCAGCAGCCATTTTAACTGCCTCCCACACAGCTTTACCCTCAGCAGCTCAGTCAGATTCAGATGATAACTTGTCAATGATTCTTGGCAAGGCCGAGAATCAACTCAAAAGCTGATCTGTGGTTAATAAGGCCAAGTTCATTGGGATAACACTAGAATTTAGCCTTTTTTTTTTTTTTTTCTCCCCAAGCTTAATGCAGTATCTTATGGCTAAGATACTGCATTTCAGAGTTTGTTGTTTGACAACATATAAGATTGTGAGTCCTGATTTCCATTGTTACTGGAGTCAGACAAAAGCTCTCCTTGCTGTGGAGCAAGTCCTTCATGTTCAACTATTTCAGGGTACTTTTTTTTTTTTTTTTTTTTTTTTTTTTCTCCCCAAGCTTAATGCAGTATCTTATGGCTAAGATACTGCATTTCAGAGTTTGTTGTTTGACAACATATAAGATTGTGAGTCCTGATTTCCATTGTTACTGGAGTCAGACAAAAGCTCTCCTTGCTGTGGAGCAAGTCCTTCATGTTCAACTATTTCAGGGTACTTTTTTTTTTTTTTTTTTTTTTTTTTTTTATTGGTTAAGACTAAAAGAACTGGGAGGACTTGGAGAAGCTGAATTCATTGTTTGTTTTTAAGCCACCCATCGTAAGAGAATTTCATGTTGAATGAATAAGAATTTCAACAGTGTTCATGTTTCATGTTCAGTGTTAAATAACAGTTTGAAGTCTGAACCTTAGCTAAATTATCCTCTGAGACCAAGCTGAAGGATATTTCCTTATGCTGTAGCATGTTTAATTAAAAAAAATCTATCAAGTTCCTTCTTCAAGGAAGCAATGCAGGTGCTGAATGAATAAAGTTAAGCTTCTGCTATCTGATGACTACCTGATTTCAGAAACTGGTAACTGGTGATCATAGCATAGTTTAAATATTATAACATGAAAGTATAGCAATAAATATAGTTTAGACCAGTTATCTGGAGTGCTTGTTCTGTTTGACACTGTTTTGCTATCTGTGATGCCATCCATTGAGAACTTTATCTGCTGAACACATCAAAGAAAGCTCTGATATATGAATTCTTATAAATCACATTGTAAGGCTTTACATGTACAACATGTTGATTGTCTATCGTGCTTACTTGTGTTGAGGTCTAGTGTGGTCTCTACCAGGTCTTTTAAAAGGAGGAACCTAGAAAGATGGAAAATATGGTTGTTTATGTACTCTTCTCTATTATAGGATAATCATTTATTGAAAATGTTACCTGAAGATAACTGCACTTCATTGGTTGTGGATTTGGGGGGAAGTTGAACTGATCAGTAGAGAAAGAAGCACCTCTTGCTTTTGTAAGGTTGCCTTTGTTCTTCCATCTATACCACAAAACATATGATTTATTCTTTAGAATTGATCAGGCTGTTTAAAGAATACAATACTTAGAGTAATCATCCTCTTCTTCAGTAATGGAAGTTTCTCAAATGAGGTTTAGTGAAATCATCAAGGTCCCTTTACCAATATCCTAAAACATTAATTCTCTTTTCTTGTAGTACATGTCTATCCCACTGCATGGATGCATAGACCTTGAGGAGGGGCCGAGATGCAGAATTCCATCTTGCTTTTAATGTGCAAATCTTTGGGGCATTGTTTGGACACCTAGTAAGTGATAACCTCTTCCTGCAACTCCCTGAGAATCTTGAAATCTTGTATTGACTTTGCCAAGGAATGAAAACTTACTTTGTAGACACCTCAGGTTTGCTATTATAAGGGAGTCATTGTTTTATTATTTTGACTAGCACAGCACAGATTACAGACAAAAATAGAAATAGTGAAGTACCTGCCAAAGCTCCTTGTTGAAACGGTTCCTTTTAATGCAAATATTTAGTTGGATATAAAAACATAGCTTGACTAGGTAGCAAATTGGTAAAAAAAAAAAAAAATAAAATAAATCTGGAAAATAAATGGAAATCCTTGAGATCAATATCAGTCTCAAGTAGTGTGGATACCATCAATTTTACTGAATAGTGGGAGTCTTAGAACCTCAAAGAGGAAAAAAGCTTAATTACAGCGGAAATAAACCAGTTCAGGAAAAAAATCATAAAAGTGCTGTGAGTTAGGTCTGATCAAAAACACACTGATGAGAATACTGGCAAAAGAAAAGACAGAGAAAGATTTATTGTGTCTATCAAGAATTGAGTTGTGTTCTGAAACACTTATGTTTCCATGGACTGAGAATTACTGGAATAAAACATTTACTTAGAAACAGAGTGAACATGCAGCCATTATGCTGATTATGACATGTTTGTAGAGAAAGGAAAAAGGAAATGTTTTGCAGGCAAGGATGGGTTATTGGACTGGAATACATGATTGATTTTTTATTTTACTACTGTAGGATGGATTTCACAGAGTAACCACATAGTGCCAAACACGACATTATTGACTGCCAGTACAAAAATCAGTAGAGGAGGATGTATCTTGCTTGAATTTAACCTTTTGAGTCAATTATAGGTATGTACAGAGTTGGAAAAGTTCACTGTCAGAAGGTGCTTTTCTCCCAGTGCTCTCTGCAGGGACTGCCCACACAGCTAGTTTATTCCAGATGCCAACATCTTGGGCAGACAAATGGAGTGGAGTTCTGTTCACTGGATTAACGAAATTTAATCATTGCAAAATTTGAGAGGAGGTGTTTTTTTTTTTTTTTTTTTCACAGAATCACAGAATTTCCTAGGTTGGAAGAGACCTCAAGGTCATCGAGTCCAACCTCCAACCTAACGCTAACAGCCCTCCACTAAACCATATCCCTAAGCTCTACATCTAAACGTCTTTTGAAGACTTCCAGGGATGGTGACTCCCCCACTTCCCTGGGCAGCCTGTTCCAGTGCCTCACAACCCTTTCAGTGAAGAAGTTCTTCCTAACATCTAACCTAAAACTCCCCTGGCTCAACTTAAACCCATTCCCCCTCGTCCTGTCACCAGGCACGTGGGAGAACAGGCCAACCCCCACCTCGCTACAGCCTCCCTTGAGGTACCTAAAAAGAGCGATAAGGTCACCCCTGAGCCTCCTCTTCTCCAGGCTGAACAAGCCCAGCTCCCTCAGCCGCTCCTCGTAGGACTTGTTCTCCAGGCCCCTCACCAGCTTCGTCGCCCTTCTCTGCACCCGCTCAAGCACCTCGATGTCCTTCTTGTAGCGAGGGGCCCAAAACTGAACACAGTACTCGAGGTGCGGCCTCACCAGAGCTGAGTACAGGGGGACGATCACCTCCCTAGCCCTGCTGGTCACGCTGTTCCTAATACAAGCCAGGATGCCGTTGGCCTTCTTGGCCACCTGAGCACACTGCTGGCTCATATTCAGCTGACTATCAACCATCACTCCCAGGTCCTTCTCTGCCTGGCAGCTTTCCAACCATTCCTCTCCCAGTCTGTAGCTCTGCTTGGGGTTATTGCGCCCCAGGTGCAGGACCCGGCACTTGGCCTTGTTAAACTTCATGCAGTTGACCTCAGCCCATTGGTGCAGCCTATCCAGATCCTCCTGCAGAGCTTTCCTACCCTCAAGCAGATCGACACACGCACCTAACTTGGTGTCATCTGCGAACTTACTGAGGGTGCACTCGATGCCCTCGTCCAGATCATCGATGAAGATATTAAAGAGGACCGGCCCCAGCACCGAGCCCTGGGGGACGCCACTAGTGACTGGCCTCCAACTGGACTTGGCTCCATTCACCACGACTCTTTGGGCCCGGCTATCCAGCCAGTTTCTAACCCAACGAAGCGTGCGCCAGTCCAAGCCAAGAGCAGCCAGTTTCTTGAGGAGAATGCTGTGGGAAACAGTGTCAAAAGCCTTGCTGAAGTCAAGGTAGACCACATCCACAGCCTTTCCCTCATCCACCCAGCGCGTCACTCTGTCATAGAAGGAGATCAGGTTCGTCAGGCATGACCTGCCTTTCATAAAGCCATGGTGACTGGGCCTGATCGCCTGCTTCCCCTTCAAGTGCTGCATGATGACTCTCAGGAGGATCTGCTCCATGAGCTTTCCTGGCACTGAGGTCAAACTGACAGGCCTGTAGTTTCCCGGGTCTGCCCTCCGGCCCTTCTTGTAGATGGGCGTCACGTTTGCTAGCCGCCAGTCGATTGGGACCTCCCCCGATAGCCAGGACTGTTGATAAATGATGGACAGTGGCTTGGCCAGCTCCTCTGCCAGTTCCCTCAGTACCCTTTCTTCCTTCTCCCACTTGAACTTTTTATTTATTTATTTATTATTGCCCCATGCTGTTCTTCCAATTTTGGAACTGAAAAAAATTAAGAGTAAGTTATTAAAATCAATTTTCTCAGAGCTTAGTACCATCTAATTGACAGAAATAGGGTGTTCAAATGTTAATGTTTGAGAGATTTAAGAGTTTGGCTAAATTGGCTGCCTTGCTGCTGATCATTTTCAAAGAGCTTTTCAGTTAATGAAATGATATAAATAAAAAGGAGAAGTCTTGAGAAGCAAAAGGATAAGTTTGTTGCAAATATGGTTATTGGTCTGTGAACAAACCGAATATACATTTTCATCTGTTTTCTGAAGTAAACTGGTCAACAGATAATAAATCTGTCTTAGGGGTCCTTCTAACAGGTAGAATTGGCAAAGTTATTGATAATAAGAAAAGACAAGTGGACAGGCTGGGTGCATAGTACAAATAAGCTAGGAGGGTAAGAATAAAAATTGGTCTTTGCAAAAAGAGAAAACTGTAATTATAAAAGAACAGTTATTGCCAAGTAGCCTGAAAGAAAACAATATAGTAGCGAAACATGTCAGAGCAAAATATTACTTGGAGACTGATTCAGAGCCCTTTGAATTATATTTTAAAAAAACAAGCCCTTGACTTGAGTGGTCTTTTTATCTGACCTAACTGTAGAAGATAGAAATAATTAATGTTTTGGTCAAATTTAAAATTGTTAAAAAAAAAAAAAAAAAAAGTTATCAAATGCAGGGTGAAACATGGAACAAAACTCTGTTTTATGGTCACTGGATTCACAGATGGGGTATTTTTGTCTTCTGAGATTTTCTTATTTCCTTATTATCTCAATATACTCAGACTTAACCAAAAAAGCACCCAATTTTTTATTGCTTCCTTAAAATAATCTTTGCTTTGCCTTACTATCACAAGAACAACACAAGACAAACATAAAGAAAAAAGCCAAGAACATGAACTGTACAAAACATTTATAGGAAACATATAGGAAATCAGCTTTGATGTTACTAATAAAAGAGCATGTGGAAAATCGAGCAATAGCATTGCAAAAATATTACACATATAAATCGTTAAAAAACAAACAGAGCCAGATGCAGCTGATCCGTTTTCAGCTTTGTCTAATGTGTGAGGCAGGTGCTTTCTGTGCATGAACACTGTCTCTCCTTTCGTCTAATATGGAATAGGACAGAAGCTTTGTCTGCATAATTACTGTTTTGTACAAAACAAAACCAAACAAAAGCAGCACAGAGTACGAAGCAGGAGAGGACACATAACCTTGCATCAGTATCTGTGGGATGGGTCTTGTGTCTACCTTGTCTCATGGATGTGAGGTGACACCATGGTCCTGGGAATTGGGAGTGTGCCTGGTTAACATGGTGTAGACGTAGTTGCAATGTATTACTGAAAGATGTTGAGGTATTATGTTGATGAGTCTTTTAGAAAATAAATAAAACCCCAGAACAGCTGGAGGAAAATGTTTGTTAATTCTGCCTAGTTAATTATTTAAATGTTTTGGGTTTACCTAATTTTGTCTGATAAATTACCTCTAATTTCTCACAACGATCACCGTGGGGAGAGAATGTCAGGTGAGTTCTAAGTTTTCATGTTACCTGTTTGCATTTATTTTAAAAAAAGCTGATATTACTAAAAATTGTAAGATTTCTAGATTTTGGCTTAAGTCTTGGAAATAATTTAATTTGTTCTGATTTTTCCAGCCTAAAAGAGAGATCTGCTGTATTTAAGTCTGTAACCTTGTATGAAAATGATAATAAAAGATCAGATTTCAGTTACTTTTCAAAGTAAAAATATGAATGAAAGTAGGTGAAATTTGTTTAACAATGTGACTGTATTAACATATGATAAGTATCTTAAAAATATATATATTTTCCTACTTATTAACTCATGTAATTAGATATTAGACCGCTCTTGGAAAAAATAGCTATGGGAGTAAAGGAATGGTACTCAGTACAAATAGTATAAGGCAATGGTTGTGGTGCAAAGATGCCAGAGAATGTAATAAAAAATATCTGTTGTGATCTAAATTTAGTATTATCAGAATCTGGGGAAAATTATGTCTGAGAAGTCATTAGGGCAAGAACAAAGTCTAGTTCTGCAGAGAAAATAGCTGATGCCAAGCTAAAGGCATCTTTATTTACAGATGATTCAGATCTGAATAGTAGTTCAGAAAATTGCTCACTAAAAATGGAAACCATCATCATATTAAACTTCACATGGAAGTGAGAAAACAGGAAACATGGGTCCCAGTACTGTGGAAGCAGCCCATGTGCATTGGCCTGTGTGTGTGTGTGTGAGAGAGAGAGAGAGAGAGTGAGAGAGAGATACAGCTCTGAATGTCACAAGTTTGTCCAGAAGTCAGAATTTGAACTGGTTTTAGATCCAAGGTTTTCATCTGTCTTCGCTTGCTATAATGCATTTATCCAAATCCCAGGTTCAGATGCTCTCAAGGTTGTTGTTGCAGCAGCAGTCCTGCATTTCTTTTTTCCCAGGCCTGTAGGTGATGTTTAAGTTCTCTGTTGCTTTATGACTATTGTGTTGAGCTAAGTAAAGTCTGGATATTTTATAAATTATGGTGAAATTATTTCAAAGAAAAATAAAATTCTCAGTATTTCAGATGTTTTTTTCAGAAATACTTTGGTCATAAACATTACACCATACAATCTGTGGGTTGAATATCTGGATGTACCTTCCATTTAAAATTATTATCTTAAAATGACGTGAAATAAATGACTTGTTAGTGTTAGGTCAGAGGTTGGACTCGGTGATCTTGGAGGTCTCTTCCAACCTAGACTATTCTGTGATTCTGTGATTGATAGATTTCAGTGTAGGTATGTTCAGAACGGGGCCAGAGCTGTGCAGAAATTGAAGTCACAGACATCACAACTATGTCTGTACTTTCTGTGTTGAATATTAAGTGGCTTCAAAATTGTTTGAATTCATCCCTTTTGGGAACTACATTTTTTTGGATGAGAAAGTTACAGAAAGAGAAACTGTGATTAACAGAAAAGCTTAAAGGTAGCCCTATAAAGGGGATGAGAAATCACAACTCTCAGTTTTGGAAAGTGAAGCTTTCTTTGGAAAGCAAAAGACAACACTAAACTAATATTTTTTCTTTTCTTTAATGTCTTTTTATGTTTGTAGTTTGTACATAATATGTAATTTAGTAAGTTTTGTAGTCAGTCAAAACCACAGACATTTCCCCTATTTCCATGCAGGTTTCTCTAGGTTTATAAAAATGTTTAGTTGTTTTCCTTCCATCTAATATTCCTTATTTATGGCTCACATAAGAAAGTCACTGGGGAATTGGACCATGGTTTTTATTTTCTGGCTGTTGTCACTGTTGGTGTATGAAAATGTGAAACATCTTGAATTTGTAAGCTAAGGTAATTGTGCAGGAATCTTGATAATGAAATCTTGTTTTGACTAGGAAGCAATATGGTATGAAATTTATCATCTTAGAATCAAGAGCATGCTTCAGAAAGGAGTAATTATTCACCTAGGAAGCACTTTGAAGAGTCATCTCTTTGTTTTAAGTAGTATCTCTTGACAAAAGAGCAAGTTATAACTGGTTTGATGTTTTGCTACTTTCTAAGTATGATACTCTGAGCAAAGCCTGAGTTTTGTAGCTCAACAGAACAGTTGTGTGCTTCATACTTGGAACCATTTGAGCATCCTTTTTCTCTCCTGGAAATCTAAGGCTGGGGAGAGAAACCATTAATGTAGTTGCTGAACCTGCCATCGCTGCAGTTTCTCCTTTCCCGCTTCTTAGGTAGGTCTCTTCTAGATGGATTTGTGACTTCTGAGAGATAAAAGTGCATAGGCAACTGGGACTAGAGAAACCATAAGTCGTGTGGGAAGCGAGTTTTGGACTTTTAAATTAGAAATGAGGAAGTTCACTTCATAGGTAGTGGTCACCAGCTGGCACTGTTACATATGATGTTGTCTAGTGTTTCATACTGGTTTTTGTTGTCTTCAATCAGGCCTTCACATCTATTATCTATTGCTATCTATGACCTGAGACAATTGCTGGAGAGAAAATATAGCAATCACCGAAGTTGCTGTGATGCTGCTCATAATTAAAAGGGATTGCTTAAACTGATCTGTTTCCTGAGAACCATGAATTTGTAGGTAGTCTAAGCTAATTGGAAAGTGAATAATGCTTATGTATTATTTGTTACAGACAGTCCATCATGATTTGTACAAATATGTGAGATGAGCTATAGACTACTTCTAGTAAGTGTTCAGTGAGGCTTCCACAGAGTAATGGTATTGTCAGAAAAAAGAAATAAAATAGTTTCCTTCAAAACTATCCAGTAAAAATCTCATTTTTATACATGGGGTTTTTTGAAGTTGTCAAAATAATTGGAGAGCTGAAGATGTTTCCATTGTGCTCTTGTGGGAATGAGAACTGATTTTTGTTGCAGTTTCTTACACTTAGAATTTGGTGTTTTGGATTTTTTTTTTAATACTTTATTACTTTACAATATGTAGATTCTTCAAGCTTTAGAGCAGTTTCATAAATAAGATTTTATTACTTTTCCTCAATTTTATGCTAAGCCTTAGGGAATAACAGTTTTTAAAGGAATTATTGGAGAACTGATTGAAGAACTGTTAAAAACCAGGACAATATACTAGTGCTAGCTTTTACCTATGTCTGTTTTGCCATATGCAAAGAGGTAAACATACCAACCATTCACCAGAGGTAAACATACCAACATTTAAATTACACTTACATTTTCAGGTGATTTATTTAGAAAGCTGCACTAAAACACCTGTACTGCAAAGTCACATTTGTAAGGTGGTGTATGTGAGAAGAAGTAGGAAGCCTACAGATACTTATTAGCAGAATATTTCTATATCTCTTAACATTTTTGAGGGCATAAACAGATTAAAAACCCTTTTAACACAAGAGGGATCATATATGTTCTTTATATTCTCTAAATTCTTATCCAAATTCTAGCAAAGAAAGAAATACTATGTGAGGATACAAAAGGTGAAATCTGATGAGACCTTTTACAACTCAACTGCAAGACACCTGTGATATGGGTGGTTCTTAAAGTCTGCTTCTTTTTTACTTTACTTTGACTGTAATACTATATCAAACAGCAGTATCCTAAATGGCTCAGAGCAGGCAGGGAAAATAGTCCTGCAGTAAGTGGGCTGTTCTGGCACTTGGGAGAGCAAGTTCAGGTCTTCTAGTTTGCCACTTCGTGCCTGAAAGGCCATCTGGTACTAATCCTCTTTTATCCTGCACCAAGGAAGGGGAGAGGATTATTTGCATATGCCAAATAAAAATTAAAGCTGGCCAAAATTCAGAATTTATATAGCATGCATTTCTGGTTGAACTGGGGCAACACTTTTTTTTTTTTTTTTTTTTTTTTTTTTCCTGTCCTTTTTACATTTTTATTTTTTTCACAATTTCCCACAAGCTGGACATGGAGAAGTGACTACTTTTGTAAGTAAATGCAAAAACTGTCATCACATCTACAGCACCTACTAGCAGTTGGGTTTCACTCAACAGCTGGGGCTACAGGGGTCAATGGGCAGCACTGAGACACGGCAGCCTCCAGGGGTGGCCTTCCAAGGGCCTCTTCTCTGGCAGTCTAGGCTTATAGAGACAGTGGTCATCATTAGGACCCTGTTCAGTAAAGACCTCTGCTCCAGCCATTAATTTCAGCTCACAAACATTTATTTATTTATTTATTTTGTTATCAAACAAATGGGAGTTTTCCCTTAAAATTAATTAGATAAATAAATGAATAGAAACTCCTAACTGGCTCTTAGTAAAATTTGTAAGTGACCACAGTAATGAGATCATATGAACAGCTAGATACATTGACATGTCAAAGCTACGTATTGATTCTAGTTGAAGAATTTTAAAGTATAACTGATTCCTTATATCCACACAGGTATAACTTTTCCTGTTGAGATGGACAATGACAGTAACAATTACACTCAGACTTTTTTGTTAATCTCTGTATTAATATTTTAAAACTTGGAAAAGGACAGAAAAGACCTTTTCATGTGGGACACTGAAAACAAAAGATAAAATTATTAAACTAGTATTAGCAGATTCAGAGCTATGAACAAGTTAAATAACTTGAGAAAGTATTCACAAGAGCCACTATAACGTCCTCTCTGTGCAGTTATCTCCTCTGATTCTTATGTAGGTTCCACAAAAATCCCATTGATATTCTTCTCCCCGGGCAGATTTTCACAAGATCAGAATTAACAGGCTGCAGATTTAAAACAAAGTGAACCACGTATTTCTCCAAACAGTGAGAAATTTAAACTGCAATTAAAAAAAAATCATGAAAGAAAATCTCACTCAGAGCTATTAAAAACAGAATTACATGAATTTCAGGAAGTCTGAGAATCACAGGTTGCTGGGGCTGGGAAGATATCAAGAAGGTACCACTCTGCTTCTTCTTACTCTCTTCTCCTTGTATTTGCTGTTAGCCAGTGATGAGGAATGGAGACAACTTCCAACTGGCAGTATATGACCATTCTTATACTGTCAAATACCATGTTAATTTTACTTCTGAGCTCTCAGTAAGTAATTACTGGTCTTGTGAATAACTAAAATTGTTACTTTCTAAAGATACTGTTTTAGATATTCCTATTTTCTTCTGTTGAGTAGTCTTCGGATTTTTGGAATTATAATTGATTTGCATATATGATCAAGGCAAAAATAATACTTAGTAGAGTTGAACTTTTTTTTTTTGTTTAACATAGTCATGTTTTCATTTTATTTGTGTTCTTTTTCTCTGACAGTACTTGTGTGTTGAATACCTAGACTTTAGAATTGGTTTTGCCTAATTCCTACGTCTGGTGTAAATGAGAATCTATGATTTTTTTGCCTGAACAGTGATCAGAGAATTCTTTGTTACTGGAGACTTCCACATTTTTAGGTTGAGCTTTAAGGGTATCAATTAGAAATCGGTGTTGTTTATTGTACTATAATGTCAACATACTTGGTCTACTATGAATTGATACCAAGACAGAATGCTGTATTTGTAAGAGCATAGAATTACTGAAGATTTGGCATAAGAAAGAACCTATGCAACACTCTTTTCCCAATAGAGTACTAAAACCAAGAGTATTAAAGGGATAAAAGATCTAATGTATTTTATTATTTTAGAGGAAGCCCAGTTTTCTTTTTTTTTTTTTTTTTTTTTTTTTTTTTTTTTCCCTTGGGTCAGAAGACAATGAAACCTTTGGATAACCAATACAGGAACAGCTCTGGCAGAAATTTAGATATACAGATTATGTATAGCTGTTTGAGCAGTGGCCCACACCAGTCTACATCATCAGACAGGTTATGACTCCTTGAATGTTATGAAAGACTCTTGAAGAAGGTAGCATGAGGCAAAGAAAAGACTTAATCTTTTTGCAGCATTTTGCATGTACAATAATTGATCATTTTTGCATGAAACTCCTGAAATGCATACTCCATTTTTATTTTATTTTTTTGTAAAACTTTCATTAGTTATGGCATGAAGCTATGCTTTGTTTTTCATTTGAGTGACATCATGAAAAGTTTGAAAAATACTATGTTATATCTTACAGATACTTATTAATTTCAAAAGATCTTACCTGTTTCTGGAAAATACTTTGCCAAATTGTCTGCAACTGTATTCATTAATAAGGTGTTGGGGAATGTTTGATGATCTGGCTCATTCATGGCCTCTGTGTTTGATTGGCTCAGCATTTGTACCTGGGCAAGTGAATACTCGAGCGGTATTTGTCTGTATTATCTGTAGGAAAAACTCTTACACTAGTCCTTCTTTGTGGAGGCCCTCCAAAGCTGTGGTTCACATAAAACTCAGAGCTTTTAGTGATGAAATGGAGACAGAGAGATTTTCTTCTGACAATACAGACCCATCGTAGTATTATATTTGCTGCTAAGGATCAAAATAGCTTCAGGTCTCAGTGTTATCCTGTCCTGGGTGTTATGGTGCATCAAATGTGAGAGGTTATGAAGTACACCTCTGTCTTAGCTTTTCCATAGCATTTTTTTTCCAAACAAAAAGTCACTGCTCCAAGAGGTCCTCTTTCCCTCACTTTCTATGCTGCATTCCAGCTATTAAAATGCAGGCACCGAGGTCCAAATTCTCCTCTTGGGAGGTGAGTTTGTCAAGTTTGTGCTTGGAATTGCATAGGTGGAAGTCATTTGAACTACTGACAGAAAGATCTAACCTGTCATCTTTCTGTAATTACTGACAGTAAAAAGTTAATGAAATCTGTGCAAGGCACTTGGTCATAGTGGTAGGTGTAATGAATGTATGGATAAGCAGGATTAAATCCAGGCAAGTTTTGAGGGGGAAATTTAAAAAAGTCTTTAACAGTGTTGCATTAGTCCTTGCCAGACACCATCCACAGGGCTGTAGTAAAACTTCTTTCTATCTTTGTTTAACATGAATATTAAAGACATGCACTGTAGACCTTCGGTAAGTTTATTTCTGAAGAGGCTGTTTTGGCTGTCATTTGTTAAATAACTTGCAGACTAACAGTCAGTTAAGAGGTTTGCCTGGAGGAACTGGTGTTTTATAGCTGTCTTGTCCTGGATGGGCATGAATTCTGCAAATGTAAAATGGTCTACTTATTTTACTCCAGGGTTGAGTTGGTCTCTTCTGTTAAAGACCAATAACAGACCTCATTGCAGCCTTTCAATAGTTAAAGAGGGATTATAAAAAAGATGGAGAGTGACTTTTTACGTTGGCAGATAGTGCTAAGACAAGGGGCAATAGTTTTAGACTGGAAGAGGGGAGAGTTAGATTAGATGTTAGGAGGAAGTTTTTCACTCAGAGGGTGATGAGGCACTGGCACAGACTGCCCAGAGAAGCTGTGGATGCCCCATCCCTGGAGGTGTTCAAGGCCAGGCTGGATGGGGATTTGGGCAACCTGGTCTGGTGGAATCTGTCCCTGCCCATGGCAGGGGGTTGAAACTGTGTGGGATTTAAGGGCCCTTCCAAGCCAAATCATTTTGTGAGCTACTGCTAAGGCTACTGTTAAGGTTTGGAGGTGATTGTTAATGAGTGGCTTCCCAGATGCTCCTCTGCATCCCTGCATTGCAGATGGCCTGCACAGGGTAGTTGAAGGCACAGCTCCCTAATTCTTCAATTCTTCATATGACCGATGTTGGGTAAGCAATGTAAGCATTCCAAACTACAACAGAAAAAGGAAAAAAAAAAAAAAAAAAAAAAAAAGTGGAACAAATATTTATACTATCAAGTGAAAATGTTGATTTTCCTGACTGGAAGAACTTGCAGGGTGCCAAACACTAACTATTAGTGAACAGGATTAGAAAAATGCTTGAGTTAGTGTGTTTTCTATAAAAGTTACATTCCTAAAATAGATGAATCCTCTCTCTTGTTCATGCTTTTCTCATTGCTGTTAAAGTACACACTGTTTTGCTTTAACACCTGACACTGCCTTTCATGCATTGCTTGCAGTCCCAGTAGAGCTGAAAAAAACCCCAGCCCCTTTGTCCAAGAATTTTGCTTATTCCTCATTTCCTTCTTCAAATTTGATTAGACCCAAACAGTCTGAAACTTTGAAAAGAAAACAGCAACTTATTTTGAGAAGGAGTGGAATACTTGCCCCCTTTTTACCTTGTCTGCCATCCAGGTTTCCCTTGCCAGACTATCTCAGTTGATGCTGGCTGCCCATCACAGTCAGTAAAACCATCTGTGACTGTATGTTCAGCCAACATTCAGTCACCTCATGTTAGCTGGCAGGTAGAGTGTTTCTGCCCTGGTGGCCATTTCATATGTTTTCTGTACATGCCACCTGCATGTGTGCTTTAGGTATTGCTCTCATCTGTGGCCCAGCAGTCAAGGGTTGGCTTGCTAAGTGACTTTAAGTCTTCCTTTTCCAACCAACCATATTTTCCTCCTGCTGTGAGGTTAGGGACTCAGTTCCTGCTGAGTTCAAGGGAGTTGGAGTGGAAAGGTGCTTTTACAGCACATTTGTGACTCTCCATATTTTTGGACTGGCTAGGAACCTACGTAGATACGGATTTATGTCAGGTTTAAAGGTTTTCGTAGTTTATGCTAAGCTATACCTTTTTCCAAGGAGTTGCCAGAGAGGCAGGAGATCCATCCCTATTCCTGAGCATCTGCAGTCTTCTGGGGTGCCACCATGTTCTGGAACTAGTGTGTGCGTTGAGGGTGGGAAGCAGGAGGGATGTATATGGTGCCTATCTTTCTGATTACAGAAATTTGCATGCCCCTTGGGCTGTGGGTACTGCCTGAATACCTCTGAGTCTCACACATGGGGAATGAAACTCACACGATTGACTTTTGCCTCATTTCCTGACGTTACATGTGCATTTAATTCATTTCTAATGCCAAGGAGCACAGGCAAGCTAGATATGTTGTACTTGGATAAGCTAGCTGTGCACTCAGAAGAGCCCTGCTAGGCAGCAGCCTTCCTTTATAAAGCCTTGTATCTCTCTTTTTGCAGGGCTGCACCTTTTCATGGCTTTCTCCCTTCACATCTCACAGGCACATCTTAAGGCCTCATTCTTTGGGAGGGAAAAAATCTTCATGATATGCTGTGAAGATAAACAAATATCTGGAATTGTGATAGGCATGTATTTGCCTATAGAAAGTCCTTTTTGGGTGCTTTAAAACAGCTACATCCCCCCCACCCATTAGAACTGGGAAATTAGGATAAAGAAGATCAAATACGAAAGGCCTGGGCTGTTTTGTACTACTCTATTAATTGATTGATACCTGTCTGGCATATTTCTCTGGCAAGGAGATAAGTGTTAAATGTAGAGCTTAGGGATATGGTTTAGTGGGGACCATTAGTGTTAGGTCAGAGTTTGGACTCGATGATCTTGAGGTCTCTTCCAACCTAGAAATTCTGTGACTCTGTGTGATTCTGTGTTTCCCCTGACACTTCCCTATAGGCATGAGAAAATTAGCTAAATCTGGCCAAAGGGGGACACTGACATTTTTGAAATTCACCTGTTTTCCCTGTCCATATGGAAACTATCAGCCAAAGTAAATCCTAGAGCCCAACATTTTTTGTAGTATTGAAGCTTCTTCATTTTATTCTGCACATTTTTGGCCTGTACCAAATAGACCTGAGGACAGGAAGACCCACAGCAAGTTTATCATAATCTTAGCACCATTTATATTCTTCGGTTGTACTGTGATATATCATTATGTTCCAAAAGCTCTTTCAGACTTAAAGAAACAAAATAAAATCCATTCCTCTTTAAAATAATTAGGTTTTGCTCACTTACTACTTGTCACCATCAAGTAATCCTCAAGCTGCTTCTAGCCTTCCAAAAGAAACAAGAACTAACCAGCTGTGAATTTCTAATGTAGAAGGCAAGTTGACTTTTAACAAAACATAATTAATGCAAAATGTTCTGGCCATTGTTACCAAAAATATTTTTAATAAGGAGCAAATCACATGAAAAGGTTGAAACTTATCTTCATGTGACTTAGAAATTCTTTCTTACATGTAGCATCTGTTCAGTACAGAAGCTATTGAAATCAAAATAACGTAATATGTTATATATGAACATACCATCTGACTGGAGCATTGATGCTAGGTTTGCATATGTGGTGAAAAAATGCTGGCATAGCTAGCTGGATATGTATGGTAATGAAACATGTTCACATACGTGACAAATTTTTGCAAAACAAGAGTTTGTTGTTTCTGTCATTAAGGCCCAAAGCATGAAAACATGAGAGGCCTGGATATAGATCAAACCCGTCTAAATGGGATTTTTGGCTGGGTTGTTGTTCACTGAAATATTGTTTAAAGTTCCCTTGCACCTAATAACAAATGATTCTTTGCATAGCTCCAGCTTGGTCCTTCTGGGCTGTGTCCACATAGCTCAGTGTTGTTTTTGTGCAGATTGAAGGAGCACATCTGCAAAAGAGAAAGCCCAGAGAGGTGAAGACAGCCATTTTTTTTTCAGTAGTCAAGGCTAAAAGACAGTTTTCCCTTTAAGTGCGAGTGTGTTTGGAAATTAAGTGTTGTAGAAGTAAATGTTCTTTCATAATACAGTTACTGCCTCTGGGTAGTGAAAATATTCCAAAGCAACCCAGTAACAGGATCGTGGAGTTGCAGTCTGAAGAAACCATGCTACTCCTGACAACAAGAAAGACCAACTTTGGGAATGAGAAAGCTCTTGATAAATCATGTGCAAGTTTCTCTAGGGATTTTTGCTACCTGCTACCAGCAGAAAGATTTTAAGCATGCAGTGATTGAACCTCTGAGGCAACACAGAGTGACATAAGCATCAGATTTGAGTTTCAAAACTACTGTTGTTCCTATTTAACCCAAACGGGCTTAATTCTATCTTGAAAAATTATGTAGTGGAACTACATAATTGGAAATACTATCTTGGAAAATTATGTAGTCTGTGCAGTGAAGAAATACAGTCTGTGTCAGGTATGGTATGCAGTATGGTGTCTGCCCTCTATACTGACGTGCACCCCTTCTCTGCCCCTCAAAAAAAAAAAAAAAAAAAAAAAAAAAAAAAAAAAAAAAATCCTGGGCCAGACATGGGGTATATGAATGACTGGAAAAGGAGAGGTGATGCCTAGTAAGCAGAATAGATCCTGCTCACTGCTGGCTGCAGCCAAAGTAAACAAACTCGCGTAATTGCCACCACAGGCTTTTTACAGTAGATCTGCGTTTTTATTGATGTTGTTATTAAACTGCTATAAATGTTGTAGGCTGCTGTTGGAGATGAAATCCCCCCTTCCTCCAACTTCTTAGTTGCTGTCTGTCACTAAAAGCTATTAAGTTTATCATCTAGCAGAATCAGACAGTTCAGGAAGCAGTCTGAATGTTAATGTTAACCTATAATAGGTTTTAAATAGCCATAAAGAAAAATTAGACTGCAATGGGACAGGAAGGCTAGTTTACCTTAACATAAAATAAAAGAGGACGTGTTGGCCTGATTTACTTAAATGTAGCTATTATGTGCTCTTTAGGGAGGAAACTGGTGTACCAAAGCTTATACAGGCAGGAAAAATGTCCTTTACCTTACTCTGTACAAATGACATAAAGGTTCTTGTTTTAATTAAAGAGTAAATCCATAGGTGCGACATGTATGTATTAATGCAGATGTCGGGCTGGGCTACCTTTTACATTATTTCCTTTGGGAATAACAACAGAGCTGTAAAAAAGGGTATTCTAAAACATGGTACATCTTGTTTGTTTTTGAGGTATTTTTCTTTTTAGCAAGTCTAATATGATTTATATTTGCTATGAAAATGTGATGGTAATGAAAATGGATCATCTGTCACTTGGGGGTTCCCATATTGCCTGGGCTGGCCTAAAACTTTTACAGAAATGTGTGGAAAAATCATGCGTGAGCCCAAACTCTTGAGCCCCATCTGTCTCCATGTTTGCTTCTGAGCTTCCCCC
Source organism: Aythya fuligula (assembly GCF_009819795.1). Classification (NCBI taxonomy): domain Eukaryota; kingdom Metazoa; phylum Chordata; class Aves; order Anseriformes; family Anatidae; genus Aythya; species Aythya fuligula. The sequence goes on from NC_045562.1 coordinate 41,609,037, forward strand.
AGACGGCAGCTCCTGCAGGTTCCCTGTGCTGGCATTTGAAATGCAACCACTTAGTGTAAGAGGGAGCATAAAAGAAACGTGGAGGAAAGTCAAGGGAGGGTCACAGGTATGTGGTGAAAGCCCAGTGCTGAAGGAGAAATTGGTCTAGTTTTCTGTGGTTGCTCTGAGGTCTTGGAAAGAGGTCTTGTTTAAGACAGAGTTGCTACGAGCAAACGGTCAGCAACATCGTAATGCAAGACTGCATCTTGTGGAGGGTATTGCTGGAGGCATGGAGAGGACTAGTTATGGAGAGCTTCAAATGCCTCACTTTGCACCTTTGGAATGGCCAAGGTGTGAATGTGGTGGGACCATGACGGCTCTGGATGGGAGAGCTCTCATCAGGCACCTTAGGGCTGGGGCACTCCATGCTGCCTCCAGGTGTGTGCTTTGGTTATAGACTGCTTGTCAGTTTATATGCTTTGTATTAAAACACAATTTCACTTGCCTTTACTGCATCTTGTGAAGAACAAAAACCTGTACATCTAAAGATTAAGCAGAGTTCTAATATGTTGTATTAAAATCAGTTAACGATTGAGTGTAAACTCATACAAACAAGTTTTTATACATTCTTTAGCCAGTTCTAAGTACCCAGTTAACTTATTAATTAATTATTTTTTATTTTTAAACAAACAACAAATCAATCAATTAAGAGCTGTGCCATGATAAATCAGTTATATTGCTTGGGTACAATATGAAATTTTGAATTGGTCCTTAATGGAAAATCAAACTGTTACCTGCGGTCCCAAACAAAGCATTTGAAGCCAGTTCTAAGTATTTATACAGGATTGTGTTCTTCCTGAAAGATAGGAAGCTTTTCGTTCATGTTGAGCTGATCATTTTCCTTCTTTTGCTGGTAATATCAGGCGCTGCACACAACAAAATAATTTCCCTATTGTTAGTAGCAACATAGTAAATGCAGGATTGTGTGCACCTGGATGAAATTCAGGATCAGTGGTGTGAGCAGGTAAGACTAGGTGATTTGACTGTCTCTTCTGCTCTCAGATGTAGGTGAATTCCTCCTTAGATTTTGTGTTCAGCCTCACTAGTCCACAAAGGGATGTGGAACTTGTCAGAGCAGTCAGGGTCTGAATCTTCCAGCATGAAGGGGCATTGTTGTTTCTTTCGAGATCCAGGTTAATGATTGGATTCTAATTTAGACTCTTACCTTTCAGATTCATCTGAAACAAGTGTTACATGTCAACTGTGCGTGGTGATTTTGAGTTTCACAGGACTTCTGAGTACAGACATGAAAGAAAAATGAATTAAGTGGTTCTGTCTAGGCTTGAAACCTCACAGTTTCTGTCTAGTGGTTTTCCTATTGGGTTTTACGTGCATGTGTATGCACACATATGCAAGCCAAAAACTGCTTTGTCAGACTGTATGAAGAAAGACTCCTATTTACAGTTGCATTACAATGTAAGATGTTTGTTTGATCTCTATTTTTTGACAAATGGCGAGGCCAGCTTCGAAGCTGGGTTAGATTGTGCATGTTAGCTTGCCTTCACATTTGGTTTGTGATGTGGACATGTTGGCACATGTAGGCATGCTTTCCTCCAAGTATCAGCAAAATGAAAGCAGGACTGAAGTGTACCTGGGATTATATCATATAGCATTTTATTCACTGAAGCCCACAGAAGAAAATAATTAAAGAAAAAAATGAAGGTTTTGTTCCCAATTCTGTAGAGCTTTGAAAACAAAACAAAACAAAACAAAACAAAAAACCAAAAAACATAAAAAGATAAAAAAAAATAAAAAATAAACAACAACAAAAAACCTTTAAAGCTGTAAAACTTCAGGAAATTTGTTAGCTTTGACTTAGTGAACAGCAAATAAAATGGAAAAGTTTTAGCAGTAGTCTAGAAGTGGTATAATTCTAAAAATAAATAAGTAAATAAATAACTTCCTCTGAAGTAGTACCATTAGAGACAATGGAGCTGTAAAGCCAGGGAAACTTAGACAGACAATATATGTTCTCAGTTACATTGAAGAGACTTTGGATTAACTACACTGAAGTGAATAGTTTGGTACCAGTAGTGTGTCACAGCAGAACTTTACCGATACAGGTTGGCTTAACATAGGATGGGTTTGGCTTCCTATTACTTTTTAAAACTTGTTGTCTATATCAAGTATGTTTTTTACTTCACAACAGAAGAAATGTATCACAGGCAAATTGCTGACAAGTTTTATTTTATTTTTTATTTTTTATTTTTAAATCTCCATGGTGAAAATAAAGTAAAACATAACTAAATAGAATGATAATTTAAAAAAAATTCAACTTAAAACATTATGAAGTAACTGTCAATGAGCTTGTTTTTTACATTATGTAGAAAACTTCTTGTTGTACAGTACATATGTAGTATATGAATACACCTCTGTTGAAGTTCTGTCTTTGAAATACCATTGGTTTGAGTAAGTGTCTCATTCAGTTTCTAATGCTAACTAGTTTGTTTATTGTGTCTTGTTTGGAAATCAGATGACTAAAACTGCACCTGCTATCTTTTTAATTATGCATGAAGTGGTGTTCAGACCAGTGTCCCTTTTTGTGCATGTTTCCAGTTGGGGTATTCCCTCTGGCTTCTCAGTAGAACTGCTCAAAGTGTCAACAAACCTTTCCAAGGGGTGGGAAAAAACAGAGGCTGTCTGTGTGGTAGAAAGACAAGTGGAAGAACAGGATGTTATTTGGCCTGAATTCTTGCATCTAGAGCCTGTAGCAAATGTAGTTTTGAAAAAATACAGCCATATATAACTCTGACAATATATGAAATTTTGCTTTATTTTTCTTTTCAATGAGTCAGGGAAAAGCCAAATTCTTTAGTTTATATATCTGTATTACAGCAACGGGAACTCTTACTGTGTATCCACCAGAAGAAACCAATAATAAAAAGAACAATGAAAAAATGCTCAGGAAAGAAAGAGCAAGTGTTTCATAGTTAATTTCAATGCCAGGTCTTTCAGCAGTGTATGATGTGTATGTGTTCTAACTGAAATAAACAAATCTGAGTGTATAAATCAATTAGTTATGTGTTTGCTTCATTCCAAGAGCCCGTTTCCAGGCTCAAATTAATTTAAATAACAGATCTGTTACTGTTCTGTGAGATCAAATACTTTTGGTCCCTTAGTAAGAACTTTATGTGCCAGCTGTTTGCAGATGATAATTAGAAGTGGTAATAATTTTACTGAATTCTGTCTCTCTGTGTAGGTGAGAATTTATGGAATGTATACTTTTGCATTATTAGTTTGTGTTTTTGCATTTGATTTAGTTTTCCTTCCATTACTTACTCTTTAACAAAAGCATAACTACCTCATAAAACACTGTTAAAAAGAAGATGAAACAACCTAAACTATCTTGAAATAAATTTTTTTTTTTTTTCCTAGAAGCTGGGAAGGATGAGATAAGGAGACATTGTAGTTTCAGTCTTTAAACATTTGGGACTTCTTTATGAGACTTAGGTCTATCTAGTAGTGTGATAGAAACATTAACTACTTACTTCGGTAACATTAATCAGTAAGTAACGTTAGTTAAGAAGATTAAAACTATTTATTTTTTTCTGTTTCAATGTAATTTTAATTTTCTTGTGAGCTGTTAAGATCAATGCTATGTTGGAATTATTAACTTTGCTTCAAAGGTAAAACTGTAATTAAGTGGATTGTTGTAGATTTAACTATTTAGATACTTGGATGTTTATTTATTTTTGTCTTTCAGTAGGTAATTCAAAGTCTTTTTAAAATGTGTAACAAAACGAGACTCAGAAGGAGCAAAAAGAAAATAAGGAACTCCACTTACAACTGTTGCATAGAACACATTTAATCAGCAAAAATCTATTTTCAAAAATTAGTAACTTTTATTTATTTATTTATTTATTTTTTACTTTTAATAGTATAACTACTTCGATGAACTTAGTGAAAGGCTGCCTGGATCAGGCATGCCTCCAGCTGTAGGCTTCCTTAGCTTGCAGTGAGATTATTGTCCTTTAGTAGTCCATTCAAAACCTTAGCCCATCATAGCATTTGCCAGCAAAACATTGTTCGATAAGACCAAATTAGAATGTATGAGTTGTAATTTTAGTGCATACTATATTCTTTCAAGGCCATACAGGACAAAGCAAGCATTAAAAATGAACAAGAATTTTGGGAATGCTACTGAAATTGCTTTTTTTTTTTCCTCAGGCTGATGCCAGGCTTCCTGTTGCCTGCTATAGAAAAGGTGGCTCAGCTTTCCACAGCGGAGACTTCCCCTATCAATTTCAAAATTGTTGTGGAATCCTGAATGTAGGATGGAAAATGAGATCAGGTCATAGAACAATTTAGCCTGGAAGGAACCACGGGCTGTCATCTCGTCCAAGCCCTGTCAAAGCAGAGCTGATTTTGTAGTTAAATACAACTTAAAAGTCAATTGAGGCCTGTTCCAGGCAAGTCTTGAATAGCTCCAAGGGTGGAGATTTCATAACAAGGCAACTTGTTCCAATGTGTGACCACCCTTTCTGTAAGAGCGTTTTCCTGATACGTAATAGTAATTTCACCTTTTCCCTCTTGTCCATTGTCCCCATGTCATTTTGCCATGTGCTTCTGAGAAGAGCCTGTTTCTCTTTCTTGTATCTGGTGCACTCCTTTGGCTATCACAACATTGCTGTATTTCTTCTGTATTCCCTTCTGCCTGCCTGCATTGAAAGGATGGTGAAGGTTTAGTGAGTTAATGTCTGCACAGTGTTTCAAACATCTGCAGTACTTCATAAATATAGAATATTTAGCTGCTGTGTAGGTCATCTTGCTGTGGTAATTTGATATTACTCTTGAAACAGCTATTCTTTAGAAATAAATTCCTAGACTAGCATGAGATAGAAAGGAATGTAGCATACCTTCCTGTGTAAAATGGAAAGCACACAGCAGCAGCCACTTGAATTGCATCAACATCAAATTGTTCCTCTGCCAACATTGTGTATATCACTGCTCTGTAAATTGTTTTACAGCTCCCTACCAAATCTTTGGTACCTCTGGAGCTGTTGTTGAATCTTTTCCAATTATCCAGAACCTTGTAACTTAATATACCCAAGTTGTAGAAAATGGTTGTAAAGTGCAGGTTTAATAAAGAATTACATAAATAAGAAGTAGTGAAAGGTGCCTGAAACTTGATATTCTGGCTAGACACTAGAAAAGATGCTGGAATTCACTTTGGTAATGAGTTTGTAGACTGAGATTAGCAGAACCATTTCCCAGACACTCTGGGAAAGCAAACTCATTTAGTCATTAGGAGTGTTATGGCTGCTGAAGTAAAAACATGGATGTCAGTGACTGGAAAAACAACTTCTTGTGGCTAATGATCTGAATGTTAGACTTGTTCAACATGCAGAATATATATGAAAAGGTAGAATATTACTTTCTTGCTGCCTCACGTTCGATACGCATTTGTTAACATGTTAATTAAATTGCGATGCACTGCTCCTATAACATTACCAGATATTAGAGCACTGAAAGCCTTTTGCCAGACCATAACAACTTAAGCCAAAAGCTACATTTACTGTATGCAGACTTTTTCCTCTGTATTATGGTGTCAGAACCTCATTTTGTACATATCAAAAATTCAGCACTCAATTCAATCTCTTTACACTGAATTGCTTGTATTCAAAAATCACAGAAGGAACTGAGATGTGCCTAAAAGCCTTGTGCTGACTTACTATTACAGGATATTGAAAGGTCAGAATTTTCAGTGTATGAATAACTCTGATGTTTCAGAATTGCTTTTCTTCCAGAACTGGAAAGAAAAGTCAGAAGTAAATTTTGATCTACTAATGTTCTCAAATAGTATGTTAGATTTTGTTCTGCTTGCCTACCACCCAGCACTTGTAAGGCTGACAGTCTACCACTTTTGAAAGGCAGAATTTCCAGTCTCTGAGACAGGGGAAAAAGTCATGGAAAAGAATTCTGAAACCATCATAAAAACAATAAAAACACTTATTTTGCAGCTTAAGTCCTAATATTCCCATCTTCGTTAGAATCTGGAAGGCTCTTTGAGTCCAATTGCGTTATGGCCTTCAGGCATTCTCTAGTGATCAGTGACTTCTTATGACCTAATGCCACCAACATCAGCGCAGTCAGTATGGCAAAGCTGTCCTACCTTGAGGTCCCCAAGAGTCTTGGGCTCTTTGATTCAAGGTGGTGATGCTAACATTCAGCTGTGAACCTGAAAATAGCCTAGGGATTTCTATTAATACTTTACTAAGCAAACTAGCAGGAAACCAAACAGGCTACTGATGATCCCCCACTTAAATTGATTTTTTGGCATTATTTCCATTTTTAAGAAAAAATCATTTATTTATTTATTTATTTATTTTGAACTTGGATTTTTTTCATTAAAAAATTGCTGCAACCTTTAGGTTTGTTCACATGTTCTTTCATCTGGGTCAGTCTCTGTAGATGAACATAATACCCATTCCCATCAAAACTTTTTTTGCCTCTCCAGTGAAGTCTATTTTCTTAGTGAGAACTGTGAATACTTACCTGTAGGTTTAAGTCTAGGAAGAAAAAAATCCTGTTGATTCATTTCTTTTCTTTCAAAAATATTCTGAAACCCTTTTTAGCAATAAAGTACTGCAGGCATGTACTTTTCTTCTATGTCAGCATGAAAGGAAGGATGTTGGCCATGATTTCTATGTTAATCTGCAGTTAAGAGACTCTTGTTTTCTTATTAGCAGTTACACTCTGTGATCTGGCCATTTCTCCCATTGAAAAATTACAGGTGTGTTATGATTCATCTCCATTTCTCTTTTGTAGGAGTTATTTGATACATGATAATGCTGTGTTCCCTTTGAGTCTCTTTATATATAAGCTTGTTAATTATTTTTTTTTTCATTTGTGAATTGGAACAATCAAATCTTCCAGTCCCTAATTTTTTCATGATTATAACAGTGGCAGAAGCACAGCATTTTATTTGTAAATATGTGTTTGTGATAGGGCGATATTAACATCTTGATTTTTTTATAAGGATTTTTTTTTTCTTTTTTTAAAATTAACCTCTGGATTTGAAAATGTGTGATCCACAGCCAAAAAAAAAAAAAAAAAAAAAAAAAAAAAAAAGTGTTTTTCAGTCTGGATAAAATAATTCAAACCTGAAATGTCACAGTTGAAAGAATGTGCTTGCTTCTTACTACTACTGGGGAATCAAGTCATGGCTTCAGTCAGAATGAAAGTGAATTTGCCTCTTTCACAAATCTGTCACAGAATTTGATATGACTATCCAGTTCTGCTAAAAGAAAATCTTGCAGTGGGACTGTTCTCCTTCAGGGCTAAAATCAGGGCAGACTGTCTACTGGTAGACTTGTAAGGTGTGCTAGCATCAACCCCTTCCTCACTATTTCTGTCTGCAGAACTGTTAGATTTTTGCTGGATCATAAATGTAAAAGAAGCTTGAACACAGTGTTGAAATCCATGGACCTGTGCCAGCTTAACAGAAGCTGAATATCTGGCATAGATTTTACCTAGAAATGCAAGAAGCATACACAAAGAAAAGATTTGTGTTGCTAAATATAGGCTGCCCTGAGAGTTCTAGGTCTAAAATAAGCTGTTTAGGCCAGGTAGCAAAAACAACACAGTTGATCTTGCAAGATTATTTCACCATAAATATCGGAAATCGATAAACATTTGTAATGCAACAGAAACATGGGTGTGAAGACCTTTTATTTTTTGTTGTCCTAAGGCAAATTTGTTAAAAGAGGAGCACTGCATTTCCATTTATCTGTACATATATTTTATATATGCTTGCATATATAAAGCCATATTCCTGTGTGAGACATTCCTACAGATGTTCGTGTATGTATAAAGCATTTGCAGCTTATGCACAGATATACATGATTTTTAAATGCTGAGGTACAGGACTGAAATAACAGAATTTTCATTAGACAGTTTTATCACATCTCTTTACATAAAATTTCAAAAACAAGTGCTAATGTTGAAACTGGCTATTAACCAAAATGTTTGCTGTCAAATTAAGTGTTCCCATCTGAGATGATAAATGGAGACTACATAGCTATAAACTGTGGCTTATGAAAAATAATTCATTGACATCTGGTCTAACATCTGGTTTTATAATTGGTGCTCCAAAGCAATGGAATATGTACTTTATTATTATTTTCAATTAGTGTTCAAAAACATGTATTTTTTGCATCATGCAACTATTGCATAGTTGCAGAAGGTAGTTTAAAAAAAGTCTTTGATTCACACCAGTACCTGTAGGTTTAAAACTATACGAATACTAGTACTTTACCATTTAACAATAGGCAGCAACAAACAAGTTCCAGGGAGAAACAGGGAGCAAGTTCTTTTAGCACCTGTTCAGTTCCTGCCACAATAATACCTAAGGGAATACTCTTTTTCTACTTAGGACTAATTAAAAATGATCCTGATATTTTTGTCATTACTATTCCCATTTTATTTCTATGTATTTAAGTTGAAGACAACAAAGCTTGTGTCAGAAGGCTGTCCAAGTCACTGATCTGCAAGAGACTATTTTTTCTGCCTTTCTTACTGCCAGCTTTAAAGTTGTGAACACTTCTAAAGATTCAAAATTACCTTGCATCTTATCAGTGCTTGCACACAACACTGCTCTCTGGAGTAGTCCTAGTGACTGATCACTTGCTTTCCATCATCACATTTTCAGAATAGGTTCTGCAAGCCTCATGCAAGCTCTCTGTGTGCTTGGTAAATTAGTTCTGCCATTGTTGCGCAGGTGGGGAATTCTTGTAATACTTAAACATGGTGTTATTAATATTACTGTATTGTTTCTGCATTACAATAGCACTGCAAGACCAACAGCCCTATGTGCCTGAATTTTTCCAGGCACATAGCGGGAGATTCACTACCTTGAAGCGTTTATAGGGAAAGCACTAAGACAGGTAACAAGTGCTTTATTCTTGCACTTTTATAACTGTAGATATGCATAGTTTCATTTCCATTTTTCTCCAATTAGTTATGATTCCATATGAAGGTATTTGGAAGAATCAAAACAGTTTTAATTTACACGTGATACACGTCATTTCTGTAAGTTTTTTCTACACAGGACGCCTCCTAATATACTTAGTTTTGGACATCTGATATCAGGAGGATGCAGAGAAAAAGTTGATATTAAGGAAAGGGGAAATTCTGAAGGTCAGTTTGAACAAATTTCTGTGCTTCTGAGGCAACATACAGAGAGGGTCAAAAATAATGCTTACTTTGATTTTATAGCTTATATTATTCAAAGTATTCCCCATTTGAAAAAAACAAAACCAAACAAACAAAAAACCAACAACAACAAAACAGAAAAAAAGGCTGAAGATGGAGATGAGGTCAAAGGGCTGCTTTTCCAGAATGCAGTTAGTAGATGTAGTAATGCAGGAGCCCTGGGTATTGTAAAGCTGCATGCGCTGCAGAGAAGCAGTGATGGGCAAGTTGTGGGCTCACTTGCTGCTGCTCTGCAGCTTGAGCATTTTATTGAGACATTGTGGGAGAGTAGCTTCATTCCTATATGTGTAAATTGGCTAAGACCTGCCAAGGCGTCAGTATTATTGTTTTCAGTCCTATAAGTAGGTGATGTTCACAATGTGAGATGTTTTATTGCTGGATCAGTATGGGATCAATGAAAAGTCTACATTCGTTATGAATATCTCTCTACATGCTTTCAGTAACTTTTTCCTTTCTTTTAAACAGATGCTTTTCCAAAATTGTCAGTATGTCTTTACATAGTTTAGGTTCATCTTGTTCTATGAATTTTGCTGGTTCATGTATATTAACTGGAAACTGGGAAGATTGTGTCCTCCCTCCACCCTTAATAAGATCTTCTTGCCAATGCAATGGCTAGGGAACTGGCATCTCAGCAGTGAAACAAGTAAGTCCTGTTACCTCTGTTTATACCTTTATGTGACAGGTGTAGCTCTTCCAGCATGTTCTCTCTCTGCTAGGGAGTCTCCTGGCATAGATTTGTTGGCCAATTTGTTCTGTAATGTAGATACTTCTTAAACCATTCTATTTTCCAACAGTAAAATAAGACTGCATTTTGAGATCATGTTAAAACTTTCATGAGTGCTCACACTGACAGTCATATGACTTATACATTAGAAAGCTTCTGTCTTTTCCTATGGAAATTCCTCATCTCTAAATGCTTATTTGATCATATATTGAATGGCTTTTTTAAAAAAAATATAATAAAAAAATGGACAGGGCATGCATGAGGGTTTCATTTTAGTGAGGCAACCCAAAAAGTTTGAAAAGTTCTCAGGATTTACACTGGATGTTGTGCTTCTACTAGGAATGATTTATGTCCTTTTAGTTTTCCAATGATTATGCTCTCCTCTTGTTGACTTTTATATTTTTGGCTTCTTCAATGCACCTAAAAGCAGGGCTGGAAAAAAAAAAAAAAAAAAAAAAAAGGATGGTTTCAGAGGGTTTAACAAGGAAACTGCTCTGTTGTGCTGCCAGCAGCCCTGAATAGAAGATACTGTTTCCCAGCTGTATGAAATATATGCATTTTATTTTACAGTACACAAAGAAATTTTTCATAGCTTTGCAGACAGACCAATTAAATGCAGTTCAGGCTTGCTGGGTCAAGGATGGAGGTTACATGTTACTGTCAATGTCTTACTGGGATTGACAAAAACACTTCCTGAGGTTTTATTTCTACTAAGAAGAGAAAACCCTTCCCTGAACCATTTTTTTTTTCTTTTTATTTATATTTATTGGGGTGACTACTTAGGATGACCTTTTAAATATGCCTTAAAACACAGAAGCTGAAATATTGCATCGGACTGGCACTTCATCTACAGTCAGACAAAACTAGTGATTATAAGGTGAAGTCATAAGAAATCCTCTGTTAGGTAATTATACAATGACCTGCCTGTAAAGAACTAGTTCTTAATCTTTGTTTCTCAAATGTGGCTGAAGAATGCTAAAGAACAGAAAGTCCATACTGTTTTGTTATTTGTTTGCTTTAATCCTATGTAAAAACACTCTTATTTTCCATAATTTGGTTTTGAAAGATCAGCTTTACTAGGATTATCTCAAAATATGCACCTTTTAAAATAATTCTGCTTTTTGGACGTATCATAGGTCCTTTTATGCACCAGGATCTTTCCAGTAAATTTTAGCAAGAATTTCTTAAAGGTATCAGTATATCACAAAATGGGCAACGTTACTTCTCTCCAATGCCATATTGTGTTCAAGTGCAAGATTACAGTATAGTGACCATTGATTATCTTCACGGGTGTCACTTTCAAGAGAGTAAAGGCTAATGAAAAAAAAAAATCCATCTTGATTGATAATGTGATTAGAAATTACAAATTTACAGGGTTTGAAATCCCGACTTAATATTATGTACAATGGGTGAAGTACATGCTACAGGAAGAATTGTATTCCATTTGCATGCCAAGATCTTTCTAGTCTTCATCTCTTCATCCCTTCATCTCCAGTTTTTGGTCATATTTTCCATTCTCTGGTTAATTTAAAATCTCTTTTCACAGTCTGTTCTTTAATCCATACTATAGCTGGTTATAAATTTTGAAGAATTTCATTTGCTTACTACTCATCTAATACACAGCCGATACAAAAGGAAACATAAATTACGTTGGTAATAATCTGGCCTTCCTACCTCCCCATTAATCGAGTAGACCATATGTGTAGTTCTCTTTTAAGTGAACCCAAGAATATTTCAGTGAAAGAGAAAAGGAGGTCATAACATTTCTTAAGACCTTGACTCAAAAATTATTTTCAAATTAGACTGCTTCAGAACATAATGATAACCATGATAAGCTTCATCTGCCTGCAGTGGACTCTAGAATAGAGGAACAACAATCTGAAGAATTTTTTGTGTATATTTTAAAACCAGAAAGCCCTCACTTTGCCTGTGTCAACAGCTGAATGTATTTGAATAGCTATTATTCAGGCTTTTGAATTACTGAGGTTTTAAATTGACAGTTACAATCTATTATTTATTGCTTTCATTAAATATTGAATGTTTATTTTACTAGTGTAGTGAATTATTTGCTTAACTTTCAATCTTATTTCCTGTTAGGGTAATATGCAGGAAAGCCCACAATAATTCTCTGCAACCAGGCAGTGATCCTGCATCTCTTAAATTCATATTTTGCACTTGAACTGCAAAACCAGCTTCCTAAGCTAGAGCTGTTTTCTTTTATATTAATTTTTTAGATGCCCATTTACCCAAGGGGAAGAACTGGTATTATGGTACAAGCACATATCTTAGGGAGATGTTTTATATACATATGCTGAAACAATTTTCTGCTATATAATTAAACTCCAGTGATATGTGATTTTATACACCAAATGCATTGTCCAGACAATCACAAAATATTTGTTGTTATCTAGTAATTGAGAATGATAAAGGTAATATGTAGGATAATATCATCAAGGAATAATAGCAAGTGATGAAAACAGCAGAAGAGATTATGCCAAGTCTTCAGGCAGCATGACCAAAACTTGAATGGCCTGAAGGAGCTGAAAAAATTACTTTACAATGGCTTTCCCACAAATAGAAGATAAAAATTTCACAGGTTCATTTCCTGTCTGTCTACATATGTACCTTCTCAAGGCAATCTCAAATAATTGGTACCTGAAGTTGCTAGGTAAGATGTGTAGAATCTCAGTACTTCTTAAACATGTTTCACTGAACTGCCTTGTCACAAAATTGTTAAAAGGCTCTTTTTGAAGTACATGTAATATATTTTTAAGTATCTCAAGAAAGAGAAACAGTACTGAACTCATTTCCTATGAGTTCGGCTGTTATTTGGGTATACATTTAACTCATTGGCCCCTAAGCTAATTAAAATTTTAATGTTTTTCAGTTTGATTTAAGCAAATGGATATATTCTTATGTGGTGTGTAAATGTTGCGCAGTACACTAATTTCAACCATGATGGAGGAGTGCTGAGCTTTGAGAAGTGCTATTTTCATTCCCAATCTTAGTAATATATATATAAATAATATCCTATTTTAGGGAATATATATACAATTCTATTCTTAATAATATTCTATTATTCTTTTATGTTATCTATATCCTATCTAAACAGCACAACTGGATTTTTCCTGTCTTTGTGCTCAGCACAGAGAGAGAAGAAGTCTTTCAGGAAGTAGCTCTTGCTTCCTTCAGGGGTAATTGAAGCCCTGACAATAACAGGAATTAAAGAAGTTTAGGGGGGTAAAAAATGCAAGTAATTTAACATCTAAGGCTACATCTATATTGCTCTGAAAGAGCATTCTCTTGCTGTTAGCATTAAGGTGGTTTTCCAGCAGATTTTCTCCATGAAGTTTATCAGGCTATTCCTGAGGATGATAGTTTTCACAACAGCCAGATCCCTTCATGTTCTGGAGAACTTGCAGTGACAATGTCTGAGACCATGCTTTGGCTCAGTGTTTGTACAGCATGTGTATCTGCGTTTTCAAGGATTTTGAGGTTACCTGTGCTGGCCATAGAGGTATAACACCAGCTCACCAGCTGAGAATTAGTGTACTCCCCCAGTCATTCTTAGATTTTTTTTTCACAGAGCAGCGAGAGCTGAAGGATATGGGCTCTATTGCTGCTCAGGGGACTCAAAGGTTTTTTTTTTTTTTTTTTTTTTTTTTTTTGTTTTCCTCTCTGTGAAATCTAAACTCTTCACAATGCTTATATTAAGCAGAATTTGATGAACATATGTATTTAACTATATTTTTGTCTGTTTATGAGGCAAAATAACCAATTTTGAAGGGTTGAAATGACTTTTCTTTGGACGTGCAAACTGATGATAGTGGAGATACCAGTTCAAAGCAGAAGTACTAATTTTGAAAATAAGCTGATGGAATGTTTGATTGACCTAAAACCAACACATCCATTTACACTAATAATTTATTATAATTTTTTAGATTTTGAATTTTACAAGCAGAAAAGGAAGATGTCTTGAACTCTCTTGCAAAGGAGAAAAATGCTCTCCTGCCCGGATCTCATTGTCTTTCTTGCGTTGAGAGAGTTGGAGCCACATTCCCATCCTCTCTTCTATGACATAGTAACTCCAAAGACTTGCAATGTGAGACTCCACTTTTAGCCATCAGCAGCTTAAAATCCATCCTGCTGCCTCAGCATTCCGCTCGCTCTCACCCAACTGCAGCTGCTTCACCTGATGGCCCTGCACTTTTTCTTCCAACATTTGAAATGTAGTTTGTTTTTATTTATAACCCTCCCTGGAACATATAGTAATGTCTGTTGGAAACTGAATCAGCTCAAGCTCCTCTGTAAGAACCCTTGAACATTTCCCTTTTGGACTCAATTGGAAAGTTGCAGTTTTCCATTTTAACTAAAAATGCTCTGCAGGGAACAATTCTACATCTGCAGGGGTAGGCTATATGACTCAGTGTAAATCTTTTCCTTCTTTAACTTCCGTTGTTCTCATTCTGTTTTGCTAAGGCAGTTTAGTCTCAACTTTCTTCTAAATGAGGGAACAAATATTCATGAAAATGAGAACTTATTAGAAAAAGTAAAAATTTAAGATCTTGAAAATTCCTATCTGTTGACCTCTGTGTTTGATAGAATGAAAGTCACTTTTTCAGCTCCTTCCTTCAACCTTTCTCAATACATTTTGTAACTTACATTACTACAATATATGTGTAGAAGATATATTTAGAATTGGGCTCCTAAAAACAATATTAAAGAGTTTGTTTGTGGTGTGTCCTGATGTTATAATATGAGATGACAGAGCTTGAGAAGGGAAGTGTGTGTAGAAATGAAAAATTTGCTTTGGTCATTTTACAGGTCCACAGTAGAGCAAAGAATCAATTCCTTGTCTCTTATTGTTCTGTTATTTAACATGTTGAAAAAGTGGTAGCTAAATATTTTGAGGAAGTGAGAGAGCATGACCCCCATACACTAACCAGGAACCTGAGTGTGTATTCATTATTTAGGGAACAGAATTTGTGGAAAATTGAGGTTAATCTAGAAGGGAGTTTATAACCATAGGCTATCCAGATAGGTAGAACAGCATTAAGTAACCTCCAGCAGAGATGTGTTCTGTATAAAAGATGTGCTGTGCTGCAGATACACTATAGAAAAAGGTAGACTGTGGAGCTGTTGTTCCAGCTGCAGTGATGTCTGGTGGGTGAAGCTGTGGCTTGTAAAGTATCAGAGAGTGCAGTGATTCTGGGTCAGTTGTTCATCTCCAGAGCCTGAGTGTTTTGTGTGGTGTTTGGAAAGATTTGGCAGCTCAAGCCAGAAACAGAATCCAAGAACAAATTCAGTTTTGATGGTACCTTGAGCAAGGTTGCTCAAGAACAACTGTAATAATTCCCTTGAATAATAATTAATGCAACAAAAGGTTATATACATATATATATATATATATTTTTTTTTCTTTTTACAGAAGTTTCATAATTGCTGGAAAACTTTTGATTTTGCTGGGTGTCTTATTTTTCTTCCCTTTCTTTCTCTTTTTTCATTTTCCATTGTACACATAAAAAAAGTGAAAATGAAAGGAAAAGAACAAGGAAAGGAGAATGATCTAAAAAATTATAATTTAAAAAATCAGTTGTCTTTCTTTGGGAATATTTGTTTTTGGAATAAAGAAGAAACATCTGAAAACCTGGGTAGCATGTATGTGATTCAATTTGAGTCATGTAATTGGTTTTTGCTGTCACTATTTCAGTCTTTATTCAGATCAAATCAATATGGTTATTTCTGGGGATATTGTTGGCTAGATTAAATTTTAAAAATACTGAAAGAAGGACAACTACTACTGCGTGATAATGTTAGACTTGTTCTTAAAGTGGATTTTCTTTTAAGCTTCAGGAGATGTGGAAAATAGAAAATGGAACTTGAAGTAAAGGCACTTTGGAGTTCTTACTCCAAAGAGTGGCTCCCTCAGCAGAGAAGGAACACAGATCAACAATCTGTTCACAAGAAGCAGAGAATAGGAGAGCACTGAGAAAGAATAGGTGATAACTGGGATTCAGCACAAAACAGCTTTTCCTTCTGTGCTTTGAAATTCTGATTTTATAAAAATGTGCCTGTATCTAGGTTAGTGTGATGCTGAAAGTGAAGATTAGCATAATGCTATTTTATTAAAAATACATAAAGCTAAATAGAACGTAAACTTTAAAATTTATAGTTAGAAAAAAAAAAGGGGGGGGGATTTTCTTTTGTCTCTGCTCTGGAAGTTTCTGCTCTAGCATACAGAGGAAGAGAACTTGAACTGAGGAAAGTATGATGCTATAGCTGCTTGAGTCCATGTGATACAAGCGATATTTAGCTACATTTCCAAACAGTTTTGGAAATAGAGGATCTTAGTTTGTCCTCATGCTTCATAATCCCTTCACTTGTAAAACAGTGCTGTGGCTACTGGAAAAAGAAACTGGAACTGGTCTGTAGTTTGCCAGGTCTTTCCTGTATTCATTTGCCACAGGGAGGCACTCCTCTTCGGGTTGTGCCTTCTCAGCTGCTCTGCAAAATATTGTGTGGTCCTTTGGCGGTTTAAAAGCCAATGAGTATGTCTTCATGTCAGTGGTGCTGCTTAAGTCTACAGCTATAGTGAATGCAGTGTCCAAATCCATTGCCCTGAAATACGTATGTCCATATTTGATATCACAAGGATATAGATTTTGAAATGGGAGCTTGAATTAAAATTTTGACATTCTTATATTCCTGTGCAGATACGCTTCTCTTTTAGTATTCCTGAAATCAGCAATCTGATTTCATAAATGCACAACAGAAAAAACAAAGCAAACTACCTGGCGTTGCAAAGGGAAAATTCTGTGTATGCCTTAGCAGATTTCCCAGGCTGAAATGTAGTAGTTATATATAAAGAAAAACTACTTTCAGATGGTCTTATTTCCAGAGTTTGGGCATGTATAACTAGGTTTGTGATCACATTCAGTAGAATAAAGATATTTAGTCATTAAAATCTTTTTTAAAAAATTAAAATTAAAATTTTTTTTGATGTGCAGAAAAAAAATCAAGAGCACTCAGTTTGTAGTTCAGAATATTGAGAGTTATAGGAGACTTGGTTTAAAATTTTCCTATTTTTTCCTTCTTTTTTTGGTCAAATGTATTGTAGTGAAAAAAATTTCTGATGTCTGTCTCCTAATCTGGATATCCTACTGCACTTGAAATTATATATTTCAGTTTGCAACTGGTGTAATACTTATACCTTGCAGTGAGTTTATTTGAGGGGAAAGTTCATCAGCTCTTGTTAATGCTCTGAGTTGCTTTAGAAAAATAAAAATAATTATAGTGTAATTCATTAGTATGTTCAATTTTTATTGCTGCATTTTATATTCTTGTCTTTTTTTTTAAGGAAAAAAAAAATAAGTTTTGTAGAAAAATGCTGTGAGGAGATTGAAGTAGTGCATTCCAATGTGAAACACTAAGGCTTTTTGTTATTAGATTTTGAAATGAGAATTATGCATTTAAAATGGTACCACTCCTATGCTTTCAGGATCCAGAATACAAAACTATCATATCATAGCATTCATTGCAGGGCTATAAAATGAAAGGAGTAGTATGGATAGGATAAACTTTTCAGTTTTGGAGTACTTTTTCTTAGTACAAGCTAAAATGAGGAGAATTTCATTTTATATGAGTGATGCAAAAATACTTATTTTGTACCATCATCGTTATGATACAGTGACAATTGAAGAAAATGTTAAATTTGTGAGAGTAGGAATCAAAGTATTTGGAAAATACAAGTGTCAGTATTAGACTGAGGTTGATAATGTTTTTTAAGACCAACTGTTTAAGCCCAACCATTTAAGACCAACCCTACCCTTATTTTTGTTGACATCTTAATTGAAAAAATAGATGGTTTCCAAGTTGTGGAATGTTTATGGTATGTATAAATGGATTCATAATCACACACAGCCAAAAATTCCCAATAGAAGGCTCTCCTCTCTTTTCCAAGAATATAGTGGTGTTTTTGTTAAGTAGACTGGTTTAACTTGCATGTACCCTTCTTGAGCACTGAATGTGTGGATCATTTCAGACATCTTTATTAGTAAGTTTTAGTATTTCCTTTGCAATTTCTACCTTGGAGTATTGGGTTCTTAAGAAATGCTAACAAATTAAGTCCCTCGCTGCTGCAACAGCGCATGGATATTTTCAAATTAAAGAAATTATAAAGTGTATTTTCTTTTTTGAATCCCCAAGCAGGCAACTAAGATTTTGGTTTTCAAATAAGATAGGGATAAGACAGTCTGTGGGAGTTGTAGGTCATCGGTTTTTCTGAAATCATTCTCTAGTTAGCAGATATTCAGGAGATAACATGTATTCACAATTGAGAGCAGATTTTCAGAACTCAGCTCTTGCTGAGGTGTCTAAATATATTGCTAGGCTTCTAAGAGCTTAGCATGTTGAACGCAGTGAGAGCTTCCAGCTGCAGATCATTTCTGGAAATCTGACCCTTATTTAGGTGTTTAAATGTGTTCTGGTTGCTTCAGAAAGTCTGGTCTAATGGATCTATATATAGGCATCCAATTTAGAGATAATAGTTTTTTAAAAAGTGACCCTTAGTTTTTCCTGAAAAGCCATTACAAATTAATTTCAAAAACAAAAATAGAATTCAGACCCTTCTAGTGCCATGTGCTAACTGTGATAACATACTTTGTGTGAGGAGCCAAAACCAATCAGCACAGGGCTCTGCATTTGGAAGATTGCAAAGACATGGTTGAACTGAAGCTTTTCCAAGACTCCTGGAGAAAGCTCATCTGAGAGGAAATGGCAAGATGAAAACCAGCTTTCTGTTCTCACAGTGGCACTGGATGAAAAAAGGAGGATTGGAAACTAGATTGTAACATGAGTAATACATCTATTAGAGAATACCCAGTAGTAGTTTATGAAGCTGTAATCTAGAAAGAAGAGCATGAGGGGATGAGGCAGAACTTGGCACATCATAAAACAGGTGAGGCTTGACCTTGGGTTGCAGTCCAGAGAAATACTCTAAATAACAGTAGCTTAATGGAAGTCACCAACTACTGTTTTTCAGAAATTAAATCAGTAGGAAAACTCATGGGGTTGAATTGACACCCCTTTCTGTCTCCATTTTATTCCATTTTCATCATCTTCTCATTCTTTTCCTACATATCTGATACTTTATGTCCTCTGTGATTCGTATTTTTAATGGTGTAATTTCCTTCGTACTTAAAAACAAAATACAAAGCTAATTTTCAGGAGTACTGAAAAGAACTGATTCTTAGAAAATTCTAGAATTCAGTGCTCATGATTTTTCAGCTAGAAGAGACGTATTTTCAAGAGAACTTACACTGTTGCTATCTGAGTTTACGAAGCTTCAGTTCTCAGGCACCATACTAAATTCAGCATCACCATAATTTACAGTCCATTAATACTTTTCCTTTAGAAATATACCATGACATCTTAAGATGGAAGAAAATGTCAAGTATAAAATGAAACAATCTTATGCGGTTGTAAGAGATGTCTGCAATGTATCAAAATATTCAAGACCAGGGAAAAAGGGAGGGAGAATAGGAGTTCTGTGCTAAATTCTGCTGACAGGGACAATGAAATATAAACATGAGAAATAATTTGTAACAGTGTTTAATCCCACAAAGTCTCCTTCAGACTTCTCTCTAATTTCCTTTCTAGGTTCCAGCTAATATAATTCCACCGAGACCCTGTTCTCACCATTCATCTATTCCCAAATCTGTATTTCCAAAAATTGCTTTTGTACTCTTGATTGAGAGAAACCTCGTTAGTCTCTGAGCATGAAATCAAGGTCTCATTTTCCTTTGCAGTTGAACTTGGATGAAATGGGAACATCCATCAAACTGCTCTCTGACAGAAGCAAAGGGTTGGAGTGAATATTTCAGAATTTCTATCTGCTGATGTACTTGCAACTTTCAGGTATAGACAGTCACAGTTCTGCATTTGTGGTGTAGTCTTTTTAACTTTGGCCTCTCAATGAAGTCAATTGTTTTTCTTGATTATCAGTAATAATTTTATTTTATTTTTTCTTTTGCTAGTAAAATGTGCAAGAACGAATATGAGGTGAGTATGGATGAACAAAAGAAAATACAACTTGTTTAGGGATTTTTCAGGCCAGCAGTTCTAGATATCACCAGTGACAGTCTGGGACTTGCCCACAGTTGTTTGTACTAACATACATATAATCATGATAGAGATGTCAGTAGGAAGGGGCCCTGTGTGGTGACTGGAGAAAAGTAGTGAGTCAGCTGGGCTGACAGAAGTAGCTAATACGTATAGCCTGATATTTGGAAGAAGCAGTAGCACAAACAAGAGTATATCCCTTACATTAGTAAAGAAGGGTCTAATCTGGAACATCAGTTTGGCTGTGGAGTGAGAGAGAACAGCAAGAATTTAGAGGCAAAATATTGAAAGGAAAAAAGTCTTGACTTTGCAAATGTTGAATACTTCATTGACTAAGGAATTAGCCAAGTAAGAAGCCTGAGTATAGGAAAAAAGAGAAAAAGGTAAAAAAGAAGAGGAGTTGCTTGTATTCAAGGGGAAAGTGCATTCCTTTAAACTTCAGTTTAAACTGTCTCAGAATGATGAGGAAAACAGGCAAGAATGGTCCATAATTAGCTCCTGACTTTATCAAAATCTGTGTTTAGTGTTATTTAAAATAAAAGGGTTGCATTGCATTAAGAACCCTTACAAGCTTGTGTATTGTATATCCTCACAGAGGTACACTGTAAATGAGAAAACAATTTGAGGTGAAGTTACATGATATGGCCAAATCAGTCTAAATCCCTGAAGGAGAAATTTCTATATGTCACTATTCTTGTTCTCCCCATGTATTTCTGCTTATTTTGTACTGCTTCTGGTGCTGTTTGGAACAAGCTGTTAACAAATTTCTGGGGTATTCCCCCCCCCCCCCCCCCCCCCCCCCCCCCCCCCCGGTTACTTTTCTACCAGTTGGGTAGTTTAATCAACAAAGCAGATAGAAGTATGATGGAGTCTAGTGCCTGTGCAAGGGAAGGGATTGAACCTTGCAGCAGGGATGAGAGAACCAGGAAGGAAAAAAGTAATGAAGCTTCTAGAACGACTCAGCTCTTTGTTAGCTTTGTCCTAACATGGAATTCCATTTTAAAATGTTTGTAAATTAGTGGAACATTTTGGAGAGCCAGTGCTTAATCCAGCAAACCTGATCTGTGAGGTCCTGCTTCTCAATTAGACAGAAGGGCACTGAGCCAGAGAGGCTAGAGGAGGAAACAAGGCTGGAAGCCACCCAAACCAAAAGAGGAAACCTAAGAGCAGACCACAGGACCCAAACACAACAGCCAGATGAACATCCAGTACTTCAGTAGCAGGCCCCACTGGCTTGCTTCTGACCAGACGTGAAAAACATCGTCCTTGCCCTTAGCTATAGATCTGTTTAAGTACTACTGACTTCTACCTGCCTCTCTTCCTTTGAAGACATGCTTCTGGGTTCTCCACTGCTGTACTTAGTTGCCTCAGTCTAGATTAAATATCATTTATTGCTTCCTGCTCTTATTTTCAAACTCTTCAGAGTAACTCTGTCTTTAATTTTCTTCCAGAATACTTGATTTTGATTTCATTCCCAGCTCACATGTGCAAATGAATTGTACCAAGTTCAGATATCTATTTCTACCGTTTATTGTTGGATGATGTTCCAGAAGCCTCTGTTCTTTGGTTGCGTCCAAAAAATGTGAAAGAATATTTTATTAGTTGTAATCACAGGTCCTTAATTTTCTTTAGTAAGTGTGGCATATACTGTCTATTTTAGTATGTGATATGAGTGCAGAGATCTGGTCGGCATGGAGGTTAAATTAAAGGCTGAGAAGCTTTTTGGAATGTTGCTTTCAGTGCTCAGGGTTACAATTTCAGTTCATTTAATATTTTACAGATGAAGTTAAGACAGTAATATTGAGCTGTTTTAACACTCACTCAGGAGGGTAGTATCTCAGTTAAAACAGTTATGAGTTCTAATATTAAAGGTAGAATGAAAAGAAACAGTATTACGATGATGTAGGGATTTTTTTTTTTTTTTTTTTAAATCTACACCTAATATAATATTTTCCTTCTTCTAATAAGTGACTGGAAAAATTAGCCTGTTTCTGTAACTCCAGTAAAAGTTGCATTTGAATAAACATAGGCCAATGTTTCCATTGTGTTTTGGGCACAGTAAGTGACACTTTTTGTGGCTAATAAAGTATGGTAAATTTTCAGGCATTGCTGGCTGAAAAGTTGTGTTTTGATTCTTACAGCTTTTGTGCTTTTGCTTGACACTGTAGTAAATTCTCATCAACTAGCTGTTAAATTCTTCTTGACTTCTTGCAAAAGCCCTCCCTTCATCAGTAAAATAAATACTTTTTTTTTTTTTTTTCATTTTTCCTGAAAACAGGAAGATAAAGATTACTGTTGGTCTCCACAAATTTTGCAGCAGAAAATTAAGTACTGTAACCATAAGCGTGCTAAAGAGTCTGTATTATTTCAGAGTAGCAAGCACAGCCATTTGAATACCGTTGAAGGCAGGGGAAGGCGAGATGGGAGCTGGGGAGAGGGACCATGGCTCACATGAGAACAGTGTCCTCATCAGCAAATGGCTCGGTCCTGCAGTGTTTGGAAAGCTGAGTAGATCGGAGTGGTGGTGATAACGGGGTTATCCAGAGCCCAGTGAGCACGGGCATCTGGACCCAAGCTCATGCTCAGCCTCCTGCTCAGCTTGCCTGCCTTGTGGGGGTTGTTTGTTCAAATGGTGTGGTTCTCAACCAGAAAGAGAAGGAGGAAATCCTCCACTGTTTGAATCATCTTTTTCTCTTTTCTGAAAAATTCTTTTGAACTATCTTTTTCCTAATTGTTACTTAGTTTTGCATGCTTTGGATGTGTTTAAAAGTAATCCTACAGTGTTTTTTCAGTGCTGATGGTATTCTCTTCAATAAACAAAAGCAGTAACACAGGAACTGTGACAAATATTAATAAAAACAACTGTGAATATTTTACAGTAACTAAACCATCTCTTATTGCTCCTCCTTTGGCTTCTTCTGCTGCAGCAGGTTTTGGAGCAGAAACGGATGGTTAAGTTATGAATTAAGCTCTACCCTATACAAGGACAGAGTAAGTATATGGTTTGACAGTAAACTAACAAGTTACCAGAAGTCACTTACACAAAATAAAGTGAAAGTTTTAGTTTCCAGTTAGTGGAGAACATTACTGGGAGTGGAGCAATTTTAAAAATTTTTGTGTAGAAACCAAGGAAATTGCTTTTATACATTTCCTCCAGAAGAATGAGATTCCCTTTGCCTCTTAGCTGAGCAATAACCAAAAACCAAAAGCAGTGGCTCACCATAATCAGCCATACACTCGGTTCTTGTGCTCTTGTCCATGAGAAAAAAATGCTTATTTCAGTGTATTTGCTGGGAATGTATTTCACGTTTACCCAGATGTGCTTTCTTTCTTCAGGCACTGGCCCTCTCACTTTTATCATCATTTGCAACAGAAAGGCTGAAGCGGGAAACCTAGGATATAAAGAATGCCACATGAACCAGAGACATTAACCTTATGACTGTTTGTCCCCCAGCACGTTGTCGTTATACCCTGTTTTGTCCTTGATAGATGGGGAGATATGGGAAAAGCAGTAACATGGAAGCAGCATGGAAAATTGTTTTACGCCTGTGCCTTAGAAGATGGCCTCGGTGAGATCATTTGTGAAGTGCTGTGAAAGAAGTGGCATTGTGGTGGCAAGGGCTCCACTTTGTGTTATCTGTCTGCAGCTTTTGTGAGTACAAATACTCACTTCGGCTCTTCTCAAGGGACATGAATAGCTTTGTATAGGACTTGGTAAATGAGCTGTAGAGAACAGGGAGGGAATCAAATCAAGTGAAATAATTTCTGCTGTGAATTTCTTGTGACTGC
This sequence comes from Aythya fuligula, assembly GCF_009819795.1. Classification (NCBI taxonomy): domain Eukaryota; kingdom Metazoa; phylum Chordata; class Aves; order Anseriformes; family Anatidae; genus Aythya; species Aythya fuligula. Next base: position 41,632,921 of record NC_045562.1, read on the forward strand.
TGTGAACTCCTAATAGGGATATAAACAAGAAACAGTGTGTATGAGCTCTCATGTGGAGGTGTAAATGTCTTATCTCTACATGCTAGCAATGTCTGGGGCTTTTAATGTTTAAGATGATACAATCCCTGATGGTTTGCATGGTCAGGAAAGAGAGACCAGTTTATTTCTTTCTTTTGTTTTTCCTGGGTTTTCTTTTTTTTTATATGTACAGGGAGATGTTTTAGAAATTTGTATTTCAATTCATATTCCAAAATTTGTAGTGTTATTCCTTAATACAATTAGGAGGGAAGATCTTGGTGAAAAGTCTGTTCAAGTATATTCATTGTCAAAGTGATGTGGAGAGTACAAGAGAAATATACTCATAGCTTTTAAATAATATTTGTATTTTTTCCAGCTTTCCAAGCGTTCCTCATCTCCTCCCTCTGCCTCTCCCAGTGATGCCACTGCAATTTTACTGGGTTCTTTGTTTATAATAAATATAGTAAAAATAAACCCTTGATCTTTGCGTACCAAGAGTGTCAGTCTAACTTCCTGAGGTTATTTGTAATTTTATCACAAATATTTTTGTAGGAGATTTTTGAGCAGTTCAGTCCACTCCAAAACTTGATGAAAGCACGATAGTACCACATACAGAAATACATTAAAATCTAATTTTGTTAAAATTAGGAAAACTATGAAGCATGTTTTCTGAGGAAGTGTGCTGAATTCTTGTCATTGAGTGTTTGTGTGTGTATGTAGCTACATTCATATCTATAAGATACATCTAGTCGTGACCTGAAATAGATTATTTATTTATTTATTTATTTTCATGAGTTTTATCATGCTAAATGAGGGATAAAGGGGCGAATACAAAACATTCTGTCATGCCCTTGGTGCTTAAAGTTTTACATTATTTTTTGGCACAGGGCAAAATCCCGTGGTTAGTGGTTTTAAACATGAAACTATTTATTTCAGGATTTTTTTTCAGTGTCCTAAACATAGATTTTTGTGTCCTGCAGTCACTTGTCAAGTTAGTTCACTACCTGTCTCAGATTTCAATTGCTTGATTTGCTGCAACAGTGAAAAGTGAGGCTGAACTTTAATCAATCCATGAGGCAATCTATAATAGCCCACCTCCCTGCTTATTATCCACTTGCAGTTCACTTCCATTGCTTGAGTTTTTAAATATGTTCATGTCCATTACTGCAAGAAGTATTTCCACAGCTAAGTGTTTCAGTTGGAAAGTAAAAGGGCCAGAACATGTCTGGAAGGAGACAGTGTATGCCTTTCATAAGTAGGCTGTTAGAGATGTGATTTTTTTTAAATGACTAAATGAAAAAAATCAGGGAAAAGAAATTTCATATATTTCCCAGTGAAAGAGAAAAATATATGTGGTTTCAAATCAAATCAAATATTTGTTTTAAGATAATAGTTTTGGTTTGAGGTGTTTCTTACATAAAAAAGTTTCTTGGCTATATTTTTGAATAAAATGTCATTTTGATAGAAATAAGGTAATTATTATAAACACACTGTTCACTCTTGTAACTATGCACCCCTATCACTTCTAGTTCAGATATCTGACTTAAAACCTGGAGCTCCTTCAAGGCTTATAGGGGAGGGTGAGAGAGGTGCCTTCAGAAAGTGGTTCAAGGCACAGAACAGAGCTGGGATTTTCACTTGTGTTCTCTGACTTAGGTTTGCAGATTCCCATTCTTCTCTGTTAATTCCTCTGTGCAGCTCAGCTCCTGACTGCAGCAACTTAGCTCAGTGCCTAAGACATAGAGTAACTGGGCGATATAGTATAATCGTCTTATGCTTACTAAAGTGTCAAGATCACACAGAAAAAACAATCAAAAAAACCTTCTGACATTGTCAGTCCTTTGGAAAGGAATCATTATATGCTTCTGTCTTTCCAAAGTGTTGAGCGCAAGCTGGTACCGTTCTGTGCACTGGCCATGCTACTAGAAAGCATATTAATGTTAACAACAGAAATAGCCAAAAATCCACTGTTCTTTTCAGAGGCTGCCACTCTTTGTGGGCATTTATCTTCAAAACCCCCTCATTCCTGGAGTGTTTGTTCTCAATCCATTTTGCAAGCATTTTTGGACATTCAACAAAACTGGTACTGAGGTTACCTCCTTACTTCCTTCCCCTTTCATGTTACCTGTCTGCATTGTAGAGAAAGTGACAACATTGCTTTGTGACCACATCAAAGGATTTATACTTTTATTGGAACTGTGGGATGTACAGAGCCCTTTCAGCTCTCCGCAGTGCTGTTGCTTGCAGAGTGATGGACCATGGGGGATTCATTCTCCAGCTGGTGGGAACTGCTGTAGGTAGCTCCAAAGAACCGGCTGGATCCATGCCAACTTGCACCACCTGAGTGAGTCTCTGGCCTGTACCTTGTACTGCATGGCATGCAAGAGTTGCTTGTCATGGCTGGACTGTTGATGATGCTGTGACTGGAGTAAAAATGGCAGAGACCTAAATGGGTGGGCATGGGTCTCTCTGTACCAGTAGTGATGAAGAGCAGAACATGCTCAGCTTTTTTGATGTAGTGTGGATTACTTCTTAGAGCTCCCGTGAATGTTCAGGCATGTTGGGTACTTGGGGAATCACTTATGTCGCTCTCAGTTTTGTTTTAACCTTTTTTTTTTTTTTTTTTTTTTTTCCCCCCTCTTCCCTGCAGCAGGGTGAATTTTTCCTTCTTTGCCTGGGTACATTGATGCTTGCAATATTCTTTTCTGAATCCAAATACTGCTCCACACTGGAACTTTTCTTTCTAAGATGTTTAGCTGTAGATATTTCTACCTAGACATTTTAATTTTTGAAGTTTTTATTATTTTTTTGGTGAAGGGTAGCCTTATGCTGTTCATATACACTGTTTAAATTTAGGAACAAATCCTCTCTTTTCCCACATAAGATTTATTTCTTTTCATTTCCACTGAAATAAAATTTTCCTTACTCTATATTTCAGATTCTGGTTTTCCAGGGAGGAAGCTAGCACTATTTCTCTTACGTATTACATGCTGCTCTCTTAAAAGGTAGACTTGTTCATTCATGTCAGACTGTTCTGAATTTTACATGTAAGACACATCAGCTGGGATAGGTAAATGTTAATTATAGGAAAGAGCATAAAAAGCTGGAATAGGTTTCAACTTCTCCTTTCATCTACAAGAAATGATTGAAGATCACTTCACATTAAAGGGGAGAAATGTTATTTTAAAAATGTGAACAGGAGCCTTGATCTCACAGGGATCACTTCCTACTGAGAGGAAGTGGCAGCAGCCACTTTGTAAAAAAGACAAGTGGTGGCTAAAGCCCATTATTCTCTGTGCAATTTTGAAATGGAAAAAAAAATAAATTTTTTTTAAGAGTGGTTGCAATGTGCTTGATGTTGAAAGGGGCTTCAAACTTTGTGGTATCTGCTGAGGGATACTGTTTGTGTGACTGTTTTAATTCTTTCTTCTAAAGTCCTAGAAAGTGAATAGGTACAGATAAGTGTTGAAATACCAACACGACTGAAATTGGTATGTGGTTTGTGTGTGATCCTTTCCTGAAAGTTCTTAAAGTTATTTTGATATCAGAGATTTTAGCACCAGTTATTGATTCTAGGAATCTTCTTCTTATAGGCTATACTGCTTGCCTATAATCTTGTGTGTGAGCCAATAAAACAGAGAATGTCTACTGCCATTATTTTCTGTACCACTGAACCACATTAGTTATTTCATGATATTTATTCATTTCGTTTCAAAGTTTTTTTTTTCTTTTCTTTTTTTTTTTTTTTTTTTTAAATTTGCAATCTCCTATGCTTCTCTTGAAATATTTATCTTTCAGCATAGAATGGTTAGCCCAGCCCTCTCCAAATGACTCATTTCCATAAGGCCTGCAAAGCTGTAAGAATGACAGATGTAGAATGTATAAAGTTGGTTGCTGAGGTAGTAATCCAGTTTATCATTTGCAGTGGGCTCATTAGTACAGGATGTTAAGGTACAGAATGCGAAGGACTCAGTAAACAAGAAAATGTGTTTTAAGGACCAGCAACCTAAACAGTTGAGTCAGATATATTTTTAACAGCAGTACTTGGAGGAAGGTCTGGGTTTATAAAGCTTGGTGAAGGAAGAGGAGGTGGGTTGTTTTAGTTTTCAAGTGACATTGACAGAAAAAGAAGAAAAGTATTCCATGCTGTATAAAATAATGCAGTTAGTAAAAATATGTCCTAAAATGAATGAAGTCCATTGGGAATGAGCAAACTTGGCCAACTGAGTGTATTTGGCTTTTCTGCTTTGCTTTGCAATGCGTCAGTTCTAATGAATGACTTGTGCCAAGATAGATGAAAATATACCTAATCACAAAAATACTCAACTATGGCATGAGAACACTGTGTGGGACTTCACTGCTAGTCTCTTCATTATCTAGTGAGTGAGATTATGCATAACTCAGGTTCTTTAATTTTATTAACTCAGCAGAAACAAACATTGCATAGTAGAAAGCCTGTGGGATTTATTCTCATAGCATTCTTATGCATATAGAAAGTTCCACTGCAGAATATGGGTGGCTAAATGACAAGTCTGATTTCTGTTAAAATAATAAAAGTTAATAAAAAAGGGAGAGAATTTGGATTGAATTTTACAGTCCCTGTGGATTCCAGCCTCTTCCTAATTAACCAACACCTAGATGCATTAAAGTGTCTTGCCAGCTCTGTGAATATGTCTGTGGTTTCCAAAATGTTAAAAATCATTCTTCTTGTGCCAGACAATTTTGATACATAGTCATTCAAATTTTCATATTTGACTTTGTTTTTTCTTGTTTCTGTAACTTTCTTAACAAGCATATGAGGGCTGGAACACTCACTGATAAAGATAATTGAAAATGACTGCACCAAAACAGCAATAAACATTAATTTAAAATCCATAGGCCAGTGAATCAGAACTGGTGACGTAATTTTAAGAATAATCTTTCTTCAGAGAAAAAGCAGAACCAAAGCATAGGGCTTCAGCTTTCAAAAGAGCTTGGGTTCTTAAAATTTAATGTTCTGTGAGATTTGATTATAAATTTCTAGTAGACCAAGTATCTTTTATACAACCTATTTGGTGAATAAATTTAAATAATGAATACGTTAGAGGAGATGATGACCCTTTAGATTACAACTTCAAGAAATTGAAGCAGCTGTACTTTCTTAAGGAAAAACTCCACTTTGTTAGTCTCAGTGTTTAATTTCTGAAAATTTCTACATAGAAAAACAAACATTATTTTCTTCATGCTGGTGAACAATATTCAGCCTTTTAAAATTTCATTTGGAAACATTCAGAATTTAACTTTACATGTGTAGCATTATTTACAATAATTGCTATCAGTTTTCAAAGTTGAAATTTACTTTCAAAGTAAATTTGACTTTTAAATACTGGAGTTGTTACCTAACAAAGGTAGAGATCTGAAACAGTTGTCATTCATTCAGTATATTTCTATTGTCTGACTTATTGATGGTGCTACAATAAAAATAATGACTATTCAATCATTACATATTCAGTCGGTACTTATTAGTACCGACTTAGGGATATGGTTTAGTCTTAGGGATATGGTTTAGTGGGGACTGCTAGCATTAGGTCAGAGGTTGGACTCGATGATCTTGAGGTCTCTTCCAACCTAGAAATTCTGTGATTCTGTGAAATTCTGTGATTATTCAATCTTCTGCTTATAAATATTGATACTTACAAGAAGTAATAAAAAACCTGTCACATTCCTCGTTTTTTTCTAGAACCCCAACCATTTATTTTTGGCATTTAAGAAGATGAGCTTCCAACAATTACATTGCTTCTAAATATCTAGGAGCAGAGCAAATGTCAGATGTTTTCTGCTCCTAAAATGATGCAAAACAGACGTATGCCTATTTAGTTGTCTAATTAAGCTTTGCATCACTGGAGCAAGAGAAAAGACCTAGAGTGTTTATTGTTCGCATATTCAACATTAATTCACCAGTTACACTTGTCTGCCTAGGAATTTGAGAGATGAGCCAAATTGAGATGCCTATTGTTGCTTGCTTTGAAGCAAGCTTGTTAAAACCTCTCTGATTACCCTCAACATGTAATTTTATGAAACATTGCAGGAAAAGAATTCCCAGGGTTCTGGGCTGAATGATGGAAGCAATGCTTACAACATGCCTTCAAAAACCGATTTCACTGCAATTTTGTTGGCAGGTAATGAGAAGATGAACGCAGATAGTGGGCTGAGCGTTTTGTATGTTGTTAGGATTCTTTCCTATGTGGAAATCCCGCTGACAATCCTTCCATTATATCAGCTGTCTTTTTGTTCCTATTGTGTGTCTATCTGTATTCTTTACATTTGATGGAAGTGCCTGAATTATCATTAGATTATATTAAACATGTCTGATTAACAGTGAAAAATAGCTCCCTTTTTTAGTGTTACATGACAAAGAGCTTTTGCTTGCTTAGAATGCAACAGAGAGTAAGTTGCACTATAGGAAAATAGTCAGATCAATTGGAAGTTATTTTCTCCTTTTACTTGTCCGTAAGTAGGTAAATAAATGAATATACGAAAATAATTTGCTATTCCTGTGTTAACCACTTTCCTTGTTTTTCCCAGTCCTTGAGATTGAGTACCAAAATCCAAACCCATTTCACAATAACCTCTGATGAAAAATCAATATATATATATATATTTCATTTCAGTTACCATTTTCATGAGGAGAGATAATAGCTTCTTCCACAACTAGCAAAGCTCAGATTCTTCTCATTAGATTTTTGGGTTCATATGTGGCTTGGAGGCTTCTTGCACTCTACTTCTACCAATGTTGAGGAATGTAATGAATTTTGTGCCCTTTGTTCCCCCACCTTTTGGGCTTTGAGTTTCTCCACAATTGGCCTATATACTAATGTATAAATTAAAAAGGACTAACTTTGTACAGATGATCCCATAATGCTTGTTTGAACATAGATCAACATGGTTAAAGAATCTTAAATGGTAACTACTAAAATGAAAGTGTTTATGTTTGGGGCATTAAAAAAATAATCAAATGATGAAAGTGGTAAAGGTCTGTGGTAAAGGTAAAAGACTGTGAGGAAAAGTGTAATCCAAGCTGTTTATTACAGACTTTTCTGTTAAGAGTATTCAAAATATTAGTTAAACATAGCTCAGCAACAAGAGTATATTGTGTATATATATTGTTAGGAAAAAGGGAGAGCGGCTAATAGGAGCAAGAGTGTTGGAAGTAATGATATTCATTAGCTAAAATGTAGATCTCTTGAAAGGCTGTTTCTGTCTCTAACTTGTATAATTTCTGTTCCCAAGGAGACTATTCAAAATCCAAGTTTTTAAGTGATTTTCATGTTCAAACATTATTTAATTATTTATTTATTTTTCCAAAAAAATATTGCAAAACCTACAATGCATTATGTAGAACAGAATTTCACTTTGTACTAACATCCTGGATCTGTTTAGTCAAAGATTTTGGACAGTGACTGGAGTGACCAACATTTGCTTTGGCAGCTAAAACTACTTGCTACATCTGTCATTCATCTCTTGAAAACCCACAAAATACAAAATTGAGAAAATGTGCAAAAGAAGTGATGTATGAAAAACATGTTGTCTGTGCAGCATTTGCAGTAGTGAGCTAACAACATTTTTATTGGCTTTCTGTCTGGTTCTAAGGTTGATGAAGTAAAGAAAGCCACCACTCTACCCCAGGCTAAGACAGTTTTTCCTTTCTTGAAAGAGTAAACATCTATCCAAGAGTGAATACATGCCTTCATCTTATCTTGGAAATTCATTCCTGAAACATCTAAACCAGATGCATTCTTGGTCTTCACTTAGAGAGAAAGGCTCCTAAGAGTGACTGTTCAAGCAATGATTGGTAGAATAAATGCAGAATGGCCCAGATACATAATATAATATGTAAGATAATATGATATTTGCCTAATTCAAAGCAGTAAGGCTGTCTTTTGACCTACTTTGGCAAAGGTGGGTATTTGGCTTGTATATCTCTGATGCACATACTTGGATTGGATGAGTGCATTAAAAATGCTAGTTTCTAAGTTTGTGTCCTGCACTTAAGTTCACATGGACTATGAAAGGTTAAATTGAAGGAAGTTTCCAGGTGTCAGTCTTACAAAAACAGGAATTAATATTAATATATTAATATCTGTATGTGTCTAATGATTTCTTTTTAAAAAACAAACAAAATAGTTAAGGTGAAGATGAACCAATCAGCTGTCTGCCATCGCTCTGTCACTTTTGTCTTGTTTGTCTGTTCTCCTACACATCTCACTGTAGGCCTTATTTGTTGTCCATGGCCCAATTACCAGACCACCACACCTGACCCAAACTTCTATGGAGAAGGGGTAGTAAGATTATTCTTGCCAACCCTATTCAACCCCACCACTTCTTATATGTATATTTCTCAATATGTCTCCGATGTTATCTATAAAATGAATTTTAATATAGGTAGGGGAGAAATAGGAAAAAAATGCTGGTGTTAAGAAAACCAGTCACTGCTTTGTAGCACTGTTTAGGTTAAGTTTCCATACTAGACCTAAAAATGGCCTAGGAAGTGCTGGGCTGTTGGAAGGACACTAATATCTACTTCACACAGCACATCTTTCTGCAACTTTTTCTTTAGTCTTCTGTTCTTACCACCCACAGTAGTGGATTTGTGTACAGGAGGCAGAGTCTTTCAAAAGGTTTGGTTCAGCAATTTTGTGAGGCCTGTAGTCCATTAAACTGAGGGACCAGTTGAATCAAAGAAGCTGCACAGTCCCCTAGTTTTACTTTAGAAAGCACTGGCCCCCAGGAATGAAATGATATAAAAGACAGCACAGCTAACCTTTTCTTTTTCTACCTTGGACTGAGTTCTGTTTAGTAGTGACACGAAATTTCTATCAGGTTCCCTCCATACGGTCCTTTCAAGGCTCCAATAAAGGAATGAATACCAGAGCAGAGCCTTTACCCATTCAGTTTTCAGCTCTGTTAGCTTTCAATACCAGAAATGTATTTAAAAGTGGGTAAGGTTTGTTAACTCTAATATACCACTGTCACTCATCCTAGTCCAAAAGAATAAAACTATATATGTGATAGGATTTGCAATTCAAATGAAACCATTTTACTTCTTGAAAATAGGCTACTGTGGAAGAAAAAAGGCTGTATAAAGGATCACATTAACCTACAGCAATAATATTATAACAGCACTGTTCTTGATACTATAGTTAGGACTGTGCCAACTGGTTAATTTATAAGCTTTTTCCTTCCCTTTCTGAAATATCCAGCTGCTTCTCCCCCGGCTTTACAATTTTCTAGTTAAATGTCTCCAACACAAAACCTCTGCTTGTTAGAAAATGAAATTTTGTAGACTCGGCTACCATAACTTTTATTTTTATGTATTTTTATAGTTTTGCTTTCTGTCCTTTTTTTTTTTTTTTTTAAAATAAAATATTATTTTTATTTTTTTAACAGAAATATAATTGCCCTGTCTATATTATTTTCAATAAGTTGCATATACATGATTATCGTGCCATAGTTTTGAATTACTGAATTTTCTTAGGAGCTTTGCTGTTCAGTTTACTTTCTTATTATAGACTGGAAAGGGGCAGTTAGGATGTATTTCAAAAGTCTGTAAATGCATAGCTACAGAAAACAGTGTATTTCATCTGCCCTAAAGAAATTGTCGCTGCTGACTGAGTTCATTGGTAAAGAATCTGGGCTTGGTTCTGTGGGAAAGTCACTGTAGAAATACAGCTCTCTATCTGCTGTTGTCAATCAACGAAAATTGTATAAGAGTACATTTTGAAAGGTATTGCCTTTTAGGTTAATAGTGGAACTGTATATAAGTGTGAGTTAAAAATCATGCTAATTCATGCTTCAGTGTAATATATGTAATATAATGTAATAAATGCTTCAGTGTAATAGGTCAGGTAAGAATGAAGCCAGTGATATTGATCTTAACATTAATAGTCAGTGCTATCTCTGCCATTAGTGTTAAAAACTTTTAGTAACAACACAGCTATGGGCATGACAATTGGAGCCCAGGGTGTATGAGGAGAGGAGAACAGACCTTATAGTGGGGGTGGATAAGTGAGCCTGAGGTTCAATGCTAGACTTCGACTTGCAGGGAAAAAGACTGGTTTCAGTGTCCTTACAGCAGTTATGCTACAGAGTAAAAACCAGTGTGTGATCCAAAAGGTGGAAGTATTTCTGATTCTAACCTGGTGTCAGGCTAGCTAGACTTCAGAGATACAGGCTTTCAGAGAACCAATATGATCCTGCATTTATCTGTACAAAAGCTGAAGTATATTGGGAACAGGAGCCTACAGAAAAACAGGCCTAAAGAAAAGGTCAGCTTTAAAAAGTGGTTACTATTCAGTAAAGCTGGAGAGTCTTGAAATATGGTGCATTCTTTCCATTTCTGAATGTGTGATTTAGTGCTAGAGAAGTTGGTTACCTGACCTTATGTTCTGCTTTCTAGTTTGTGGAAGTTTTGTTTAAAAATCCAAGAGGAGTTAGAATAGAATTCATCATGCTAGCTAGAATGGTTGATCTGTCACTCATGGAAATGACCCAAGGCATGCTTTATTTCGGCTGCAATGCTCATAAAAGGGTGCTTCTGTATTGTAGTTTGCCCAAAACTCATGCTGATTTATTGCAGTTTTTGTCTGTCTACATCCGTATGCATGCTACAGACCAGCACAGGAAAACACAAAGTCAGACTGACACTTACAGGTACTTTTCTAGCAGTTCACTAGTCCAGTTTGATCCTTAAGAACACCTTTGGCAAAATATTTTAAGTTGTATGTCATGAGCTGTTTCCCAACAAGTATTTAATGTGTATATGCATGTGAGCATATGTCCAAACAATCATATATAAATATTTATATATATACTTATGTATTTATACTCGACATGTTTAAGAAGTAGGATAGATATAAACGCTTCTATTGTGTAAATACATTAGTATACATCACTATATGCCTTGATATTTATACAAATAATTAGGTGCATGTGTATATCTGTACCTATATTTTGCCTATTCTGTGCACTAAGTGAAACATGGAAAAAAGGTTAAAGGGTTCAAGTCCAGGGCTAAGAATCTCTGAATAACTCCTGTTATACTGCTATCCTTCAGTTCATGACTGAAGTCACTGAGCCTAGAATGAACTTTAACTCCCATATGCAACAGGAATTGCTGTTTATGGGGCTCTATTAATGTTGTCTTATAAGTTTTTGAATCCCACTTTTTCACAGAAGTATTGAAAAAAATTGATTTAGCAGCCCCTGTGTTATGGAAAAACATTAGATCATTGCCTTAAGAATGATATTTTCGATGTACGTTTCACCGTGAGCACATCAGCTCGAGACATGGGAACACTGAGTTCCTGGAACTGGAACACTGTCTGTCCACACTAATGTGTACAGGCTCAGAGCAGCTTGCTTGGGAAGAGCCAAAGAGCTCCAGTGGTGGACAGAGCTGTGCTCTCCCTATGACTGAGCCATCCACGCTGCCTGATCAAGAAGTTGGGCCAACATTAACACGTGATGTTGTCTCAGTTTCTCTGGCTACTTCTACATACTAAATATAAAGCCTCAGGGATTATTTTTGAGTCCTGAAGCCAATTGGCTCAGCTTGGCTTGCATCCGTGTAGCTAAAGTCACCTTCACAGAGGAGAGTGACTGCATCTGAAGTACCACTGGGAATTTTTCCTTGTTCAGGCTGGCACTTGAGCATCATCTTGCAGAGCACTAGGGTGCTGAGACCAAAGTGGTGTCCCATGCTACTGCTAAAACTTCAACAGCTTGGACTGTGTGTTAGGTCTTGGGCTCGTTCCCTGGCCGTATTTGGTTTGCTAACATAGACGTAGTCTCTGTCTCTGCAGAGACCTGGCTGTCAAGTTGATCTTTTATCCAGCGTGTGCTCAAGAGGTTTACAGGATAAAGGCTGGGTGAATCTAGCCTTTTGAAATGTTTAGATATGTGCTTAATTCATACTTCTTTCTTCCTCCACCCCAGCCTAATCTCTTTATTAAATGTTTAGCCTAATTGTCTAGAAGTTAAAATCTTGGTCCATATTACTTTCCAACAACTTTTTAATCTGCTTGCTAGTTCAACTAACTTTGGCAAGAGTTCAAATCTTATAGGTCTTAAATTACTGCATGTTGTTTGAAAAACAGGAACTTGGTAAGGATGAGGGATCCAGAGGAATCATTCCACCAAGGGAAAGCTGGAATGCCTGAACTCATGAGTTTGTCATGCTGCCTGGCTGATCAGCACAGCTACTGCTATGAGCAAGTATTGCCTGCCCACCTGATAAAACAGTAGGCGGTACTGACTGGTAGAAGAGGGAAGCCATAGGGCCTGAGAGGCAGGAGAAGACAGAAGATGCAAATCTAGAGAAAAGTAGGCTTCCTCAGCCTGACTGATCTAAAATGTGCATGCTTGTTTTATTTTCTGGAGAGTGGAGTTACTTTTGTTCTTGGGTAGCAGAGATCTGCTTAGAAGGTGAAAACTATATCTTTGAGTGCCTCACCCCAAAAAGGGAATCTAGAATCCAAATGCTGTGTGCCTTGCTGTCCTAATGGAGCCATGCAGTGAAGAAGGTGTCTCAGAAAAGGGAACATATTGAGCAAGAAGATGCTTCAAGATAGATATATCTATGTAATAATATAATAAAAGGGTGCTGAAGGCAAAAGCACAGCATAGTGTATCTAGTCTTTTCAGCCTCTGAGATTTAGGCACAAAAGTCACAAAGCCTCCTCCTGAGTTGAGTGGGTGCATATTCAGTAAGTGTTTCTGAAAATGCCTTTTCTCTCAAAGAACTGAACAGAACTCCTTCTTTTATTTTAAACGACAAGTGGTGGAAGGAATTATGTGGTGTTTATGTATTTTATGCAATAATGTGAAATACAGGCAGTCTTGGAACTAGAACCCAAGCTGTCCCTTTCTTAGTCAGTGACATAACTATTAGACTTTAGAAACATCATCTCTTGTATGCTTTTTTCGTGGACCAGTGAACCTCGTATTTTACTGGGAAATGTGGCAGTGATTCAACAAAGGCTGAAGAATGCCCTTTCCAGTCTGGTGGTTAGATCATTCTCCTGGGTGGTGGCAGATGTAAAAGAGAATGACCTGGGTCTCACACATCGTAAGTGTTCTGACAATCAGATTCTTGCATGAAAGGATAACTTATGGTCTAAAATGAGGCAGTTTTTACAGCTACGTTTTGCAAGGAGCTTTATCCTCTTGAATACATACATGAATTTATATATTTATGAATTAAGTGCATCTATTAGATCAGCTCTTCAGGGGGCGACAGTTTCATTTCTGTTTTCCAAATCCTGATTGATTTCATGTAAGCTAGGTTTTGACCTGTTTGGCCCTGTTAAAACCAGGGCTGCTGTCAGGCATTGACATTTTGTAGCTGCATAAAAGACTGTTTCCACTGCTCAGCCCATGTGGTTTAAAGAAGCCTTCTGTACCCTGCAGTGAAATGGGCTGAGCGCTCATGTAAGTCAGCTATCATTGCTCAGAAAAAGAGCAGCTTGGTTGCTAATAGCAAACATTTGTTAGGAACAGCATCTTTAACTGCTCCAGCCTCTTGCAAAATGAATGCTTGTCAATTGAAAAAGAACATTTGCAGAGAGTATCATTTCTGCTTGTTCCACATGCAGGCATCTGGAATGAAGGCAGCATATCTTTGGAGAAGAGGTGAAGATCTTCAATTTATATCACTGCAGTTAAACTGGCAGAGAGCATCAGCCAAAGGTTCTCCTCATTACCGTGTCCTCTGTGCCTCTGAGCACATTAGTTCAGTCAGAAGGACTGGTTCTCACAGCTCTGCTTCCTGTACTCAGATGTGGCATATTCCAAATGCTCATGAGGTTTTACTCTAGTTACCAAGGTATTTGCTAAGCAAAACAAATAGCACCTGAAAATGTTAACGTACAAGCTGATTGCCAAACATGTGTACATTTTAAAAGATATTAAATTGGCTTGCTCTGCCTACCATTCTCAGACAGTGGCTCTACTTGCCTCCATATGGGATTTGAGCTGTGCTTCCCACAGCAGATTCCTCTTGCTCATCACATCCCCTCTAAAGGTGCATAAGAATGAGATGTGGATTTTCTAATGGAGTTTTGTGGTTGTAGAATACCTAATTTAAATTGTTAGAGATTGCACTTCCTTAGTATTGAGCAACAAGTCCCATCCAGAGTCCAATCACTTTTTTTTTTTTTTTTTTTTTTCCCCCCTAAATTTCAGAACTAATAAGTATTTCTTAGTAATGGATTCTTTGAAGCAAGTATTGCCTACTGGCAATAGCTGTTTCCATTAGTAACTAAGTATTTTAGATTCAAGGGAATAAAAAACCTCAGGTTTAAAGCCATAGGTGTATTTATGTGGAGAAGTGAGACACATTTACTAGTATCTGAGTTGTATGGCTGTACCGTGCTTTGACTAGCTTTACTGGTTCTCATGCAGCCTTGCCACATTGTGTTCAGAGGGTACAATACATCAGACCTGGATTCTGCCTACAGCATACAAGTAATGCTTTTAGCTCAGTGGCTGTTACTTCTATCATAGTACCCACACAACGGGATGTAGTTTTCATAAAAAAATACTTAGTAAGGTGACTCATTTGCAAGTACAAAATTGACCTGCTTTCCTGACTAAAGGAACATTATAAGAAGTGCTATTGAAGCAAATACATATGTCCAAAAACCCTTCTGCATTACAGCAAATGACTCAGTTGAGCCTTTAGCCCTGTGGCTGTTTTCCGGCATGCCTCAGAGGCTGAGTTGTTATATCCTTTAAAATATAAATATTAAATTAAGCTTACCATCATTTGGCAAACGTCATTGAAATTTTTCACAGTTTTATGGAACGGGTTGCTAAGACTGTAAGCTTGTAAGTGGTAAAATAACAGACTTTATACCTGGTAGCTATTTGAAGCAACATAGTGCCCAAGTAAGTAAATATGGCACTTTTCTGAATATGCTGTCTTGAACAATGAATGCAGTGATGTTCAGCTCTAATGTGATTCTAAAAGAGGTTATTAGTAACCACATGTTTGTTTGTGGCTAGCTTACATCCCATATGTTATTGTAGATCTGATAATAAATGCTTTATTCGACTATAAGTCAGAAACAATTCAACTGAAACTAGCAGAGTCAGACTGGAAATAAGCTAGGGATTTGGGCAGTGTTAATCCACCATAATAATGGTGATTTCCCTCAATCAGGGGACTGAGTTCTCCTGTTGCTCCCAGGAAGAGCTCCAGGTCAATGTTTAAGTGGTATGTGGATGACATAATCTTACTCCTCATACCATGCTTGTTCACCTCATGTTAATTTCCATCCTTGTGACTCTGGCACCACTGCCTTTCAGAAATAAATATTCACGTTCCTTAATAAAACATGTTTTAGCTTTTGAAATTATATGATTATCTAGTGAGAGCATAACTAACGTATGTTCTTCCATGATCATATGGGCAAATAAAAGTAGAAAAAAAAAACTGGTTATATTACAAATATAAAAATAAGGTAAACTAACATCTCTGCATAATTCCATGAGTCTTTTGTCTAAAATAATGTATAGATTATTATAAATATAACAAAAAGTCAAACATGCAAATGATGCTTAACAGCTGCTGAGAAAACCTGACAAACAAAGGCTTTGGTTTTCCTACATTTACCCATGACTAACTATGTGGTAGAGTTGCGTCATTGAACTAAACACAACTTCTCAGATCTATAAAGTTGTTTATATCCATATATTGTGTCGTAATAGCCGTAATAGCTGATTTTTAATATTCAACTGATGATACTTTTTGTAAGAAATGAAGAGGTCAAACTTTTGCAATATGATGTTAAACTTGAAGCAAAAACATTTTCTCAGTTGAAGTCAGATGAGCTGTGTGGGAGGGTTTTGTTTAAATATGCATTTGAATTCAGAAAAGAATATGAGCTTGTAAACAGGAAATTTGCTTTTACAAACTGCAGTGCCAAACACATCTTGGTACATACAGAAATGGTCATAAACTGCTTTTTGTTTACAGAACTACCATAGCTTTAATGGAAAGATTGTGTTCTGGAAGGGCTCTGTGGAAGCTCTGCAAACAAGGGCATCAGGCATCCTATCTTGCAGGCATTTTATTTTGTTAGGAATCTTTAGTTTGGTAGGTTTCAAAACATTTTCCTGTTGCTCACTTTTGGATGTTAAAGTGCATTTTTGAATATATACTTTTCTATGGCGATAATCAATTTTACAGCAGATGGAACTACATTTTTGTGAAAAAAATAATCGAAAATAAGTGTATATAGTATTGTAATAAATCCATAGAAAGTAGGGAACAAGGTTCAAAGTAGGTGATCCAATTGAAAATGTTACTTTCTGAGCCAGGATGATGCTTTTTTGATAATACTTGAAATAATTCTTTTGAATTAATGGCAGAAATTGAGTTTGTTTTAGATAATTCATATGCTATCTGAAGAATAAAAAGTCTTTGAGGGAGTTGTCACATATTAGTTTCTTTAATGAACATTAACATACTCAGCCGAGAGGTTTTCTTATGCTATTGTTTATTCTTTCTTGACCTAAAACCTATGCCAAAGCAAGATTTTTATGCCAGATAGTATTAATACTTGCCCTGCTGAATAGCTCTTTCTTTCACATAAGGTAGTTTCCATGTGTGCTGCCCAGCAGGGTGTTTCAGTTGAAGTATTGATATGATGTTGGGTGTTTAGTTTGAAGGTTCATATAACAGGTTTGTTATCCATACAGTTTTGTTATTATCTGGAAGGAAAGTTTTTGACATATGTAATTGTCCACCCACCGTTGAAAAATTCAGACATGCTTATAATTATATGGAGAAACCTTATGGGCTCAGCTGCAAAACTGACTGTCCAAAGCAAATAATGGAGACTTGGCTGCATTCTACATTCCCTCTAATAAGACATTAGCAGAGAGAAAGAAATAAGACTCCTGTATGAAAATGTGCTGTGGCATTTAATAGAAACTGATAACCTTTCTATGTGAATTATGGCCCAACCTATAAAAAAGAACAAGAAAACATATATTTCTTCTCAAATTCTGTAGGACAATTAAAAAGTTTTATGGAACAGATGCTCAGCTTTTAATTCTGCAGAATTTTTACAGTGATTATTTTAGAATTCTAATAAATTACCCATTCCTAAGGATTAATTTGTACCAAAATGTAAAGGATTTCTATTTTATTTGGTCTTATTAAATTCTAAAAGTTTTCCATGTTCATGTAAATGTAATGGTTAAAAGATCTGTTTTCCTTGAAAATCAGAGGAAAATGTTGATTTCAGTGAAATACATTGGTTTCAGTGATTTCACCATCCCCCGTATATTAATTTTAAGTTTCTCATTCCAGGATAGCTGCTTTTCAATGAGGCTTGGGCATTCAGTTTACTTATTATTGCACATTTGCTCATCAGCTTTACTGGGACTAAAACAATATCTTTGTCTCTTCCTCTTGTGTTCAGGTGTTTCCCCATAGGTCCTTATGTTCTTGAGGTTTCCTATCCCAAAACCTCAATGACAAACTTGGTGGGAAAGACTTGGGTTCTCTACCTTTAGAACTGTTAGGGCAAACTGTTTTCAGTTCTGTCAGAACACCTGCAATGAAGAAATTCAGTGAGAGTAGGTTTTGGCCCCCTCCATTTAACTTATAACTTTGTGGATTCCTGTAACATGTAATGGGACAGGCAAGAGGTTTCCGTGCAGTTGTATATTAGGATTGGAAAGGTTTTGGTAACATTCTTAATGATGTCTGAACATATATGTATGTTGATAAACCCAGCACATATTGCTGGGTAAAAGGTACATGATAATAAAAAGCATGTTTTATTCTAGAAAGTTGTATGTATATATATACGAATCAAAATGTACTTTAAATCAGAATTTCCTGGCAACTTCTGCTGCTGTTGTTCATTGTAGTTTTTGTCATATTTGATCTAACAATGGATACCCTTCTTGTACCTACAGATGACTCGCAGCATGCTAACCAACTTTCTGACATATATAAAACTGGTACTTTGTGTGCAATATGCACATGCATACACAGATGCCACCAAAGCAGTATTTAATTAATTCATTCATTAATTCAAGTCATTGGTCTATATTCTATATTGGTCTATATTGGTCTATAGTGCATTGAGCACTACCATCGTGCATGACAGTTTTCCATTCTTTGTTTCACATGTGTTTGTGAACTAATAGCTTGCAAAGCTAATTTTCTTTTTTGCCTTTGCAGATCTGGCATTTATTGATTATAAGAACCTAGATTTCCTCTGCACGTGGTAGCTGTATTCTGTGAAAAGTTTGTTCTGGTTATTTCAACATAACCAAGCATAACCATATTACAACATAATTGCAGCTCAGTTGTAGAAACTTATACAGAGGAATACGCATTAGTCTGTGTGTTGAGGTGAGGGTACGTTAGTACAAGTAAAACCTCTGTTGAATAAAGACAAGGTTTTCAGCTCAGTAAACTAAATAAGCTTGTCTCTGGATCCCAGTTTCTCACAATTTTTATTGTATGTATAGAGCAGGATATTTCAGACAGCTTGTCACATGATGGGTTAATGGATCACATGATAAGGATTTACATGTTCCTGATTTGTTTTATTTTATTTTATTTTTTTTATCTGAGATTGAGACACCATTGCAAATTGAAATTTTGGAAGAGAACAGCAGCAACAATATTTATATAAATACTCTATAAAAAAAGGCAAGCTTCTGCTGTGGTTCACTGATCATTGCCAAAGACATACAGCTGGCTCTCTGCATCTTTCTAAAAGAGCTTAGCAATAGCTAGGCATCATTTCTGACAGACCATTGAGGTTTGGGACTCTTTGGAAACTCACAGGGATTGGTTTGATGGAGAGATTTTCCATCAGACTCCCTGGAGCATCTGTGCTTTCAATGAGAAAGGTTTCACTCCTCAGCCTGACATGGAGGGAAGTGTGCTGTGCTTCCCCCTTCAGAGGAAGCAGCGCAAAAGCACAGCTTGCTCACTGCTTCTAGTAAAGGAAGCCAGAACCCATCTCCTCCCTGTGCTTCCTAGGCAGCATCTCTACTGGGATCAATGTTTTCTTCTATCTCTATAGTACCCCATGGTACGAGAATCAATTTGAGTTTTCATTTGAGAAGTGGGAAACGTTTTAGTTGTGGTCCACATTACACACACCATCAGTCTGCTCAAATCCACAGCCTGACACTGCTGTAAATCATTGCCTCCAAACCTATAAGTGTTCACATGAAAATTTACTTTCTGAGTTTTGCAAAGAAATCTAAAGACAAAATACAGAGTACTCAGTGAGTTGTCATAAACCATCCCCAGAGCAAGTTCTGCACTCCTCCACTCACTCCTGCCCAAGTGTGGTGTGAAGAAGGAGGCTTGTAATTCCGAAGAGCTTCTTTCAGAAGTTGCTTGGTCCTCACAAAGATATATTTTTTTTGAAATCAGAAAGAAGTCCATATCACAGTAGATCCACACAGGATAAATCCCTTTATCCTCCTAAAATAACTCTTTGGAAATAAGATATAATTCTGTCTGACGGAGGCTAGGCTCAGAGAGAGGGGCTATAACATTCTGGGCATAACGTGCCTGAGCAAAGACCTAGGTCACACTGGAAGGTATTGAGCTGTGGGTTCTACTCAGATTTTACCTGCTTATCTTCAGTCAGTGATAAAAGATCAAAGAGGTGCACACTCTCAGTTTATGATTTATTGGGTCATAATCATTTCATCATAACTTTTTTTTTCTGTGTTTTTCCAGTTCTTTATCTTCACCTGTAATAATAGTTTATGCAGTTGTTACTTTTATGTAGGACTCATCAGTGTGATTGAAGAGCCAGGAGGAAAGGCTTGAGAGCTTACCCTTGTTTCTTGGGAGAATTAATTACATTTCACAGTAACAAAGATTGGGAAGAGAATAGAATTTGTTTTAAGCAATGTTTAACTAAACACATGGTTCTCTTGCCTCATCTCCCTTCTCCCCTCCTCTCTTCTCCTTTTAGCAATGTTTATGCAGAAGTAGAGGTTGTGTAGAAACAAATCAACAATTCATCTTTGTATCTCTGTATCTTTTTTTTTTTTTTTCTCTTTTTCTTCGCTATCAGTGACTTATCTGACCTTTATGACTCCATACTCTAGCCTGAAAAGTTATGCCTGTGAAGTGAAGGGGGCTTGTGCCTGCAGTATATAGATGTTTTTGCAACCATGCTCTTTCTGCTTATGTGGGCTAGGTTGTTCTTGTCTTTTGAACAGCCCTTTCTGTTCTCACTGTGAAATACCTGCTGGATGCTGGCTTCCCACTGGCAAGTGAAACTCTGTGAGCTGAGGAGGTGGGAAGTAGAGTGAAAAAATGAAACTTGCAGAGATTTGTCAATTGTTATTGTAATCTCACTGTTGTTTTTGGCTCTATTGCTATGAATTTAACATTATAAGTCTGCAGATACTGTATCACAAAGCACAACATGGGAGTGAACATGTAACACTGTTTAGGTTCTCTGCGCTGTAGTCTGCCTTATTTCATTGTATTTATAAGTGTTGCAGTTAATTATTTTGTTGTGTTATACAGGAAAGCTCTTTTGACTAAAACAAGTTATTATGTGGCAAATTATAATTCTTGTATGATTCTACTGATAGCATTAATGAATAGTCTGGCTGGTAGTGTCTAATGTGGGGGGCCCATGGAGCACTCTGTTTCCAGAAAGACAGCAGGTTTATATCCAAATTGCATGTTGGGACTCCTTTTCCAAAATGTTCTGTATCCCTTGATTTCCATCGGAAAGGAGCCTTCGATGAAGGATCACAGAATGAAGTATTCTGCTCTCTTGAAGACCCACAGTCTGCGATGTCAAAGGCTCAGGACTACAGTGTGCACTGTGAAGAACAGCCAAGCTGCAGTTTGGAGACAGGCACTGTAACTAGTTGGACCTGGAATCTCAACTGTCTGAGATCTCATCCCAGTTTTATGCTTGGCTTTCTGTACAAACTTTAGGAAATTACATAAGAAATGTAGTTTAATGTTTAAACCTGCTGCATAAGCATATGTAATGTTCTGGTAAGCAGTAGCACAGAGAATGATCTAGGAGGCAGAAGGGATTGCAAATTGAGCAGTAGTCAGCACTGACATGCTGTTACAGAGGAAAAATTTTGTTCTGAGACATACTGGAAAGAATGACTCCTGTATAGCAATTGCCATGGTCAACTGAGTGCTTTTGAGACATCAGCAATGCAGTTAGGTCCTTCTTTTAGGGCACCAAGTTTTAAAGACTTTATTTAAAAAAATAAGAGAGAGAGAGAGAGAGAGAGAGAGAGAATTGTGAGGATAACAACAGGTATAAGAGGTTTGGAAAGCATGATCCACATGGAACAACTAAGGGAAAACTTCAGCAAAGTATGTTAGGGAGTAGCGTGTAGGCTGAGGGCCAGAAGAAGCTTTCCAAAATAATTTTTGCAGCTTCTGTCAGCTCCTGCCTACCTGCTTTCTGAGCCCTTAACTCATGGACAAGACCCAGGCTTTGGTGCCTACTTTCCCAGTTCTCCAGCATGTGTGGTTTAGGATGCTGTTGGACCCACAAGTCAGTCACATATAAGCTATAGAAGTGCCTGTTGGAGGGCATTCCTGCCGTATATCCAATAATTTGGGCAGTAGAAGCATGTTTTACCCTCAGGTGGTAGACATTGCAAGGTGTGTTTTGGGACAGAGGACACTTCTGGATTAGAGAAACATCTGAGGTCTATTGCAAAATGTAGAGGGCTGTAGGATGGTTGTCTTGAGGTCCCCAACTGATGATATTTCCTATCTTGTGTTTCACCTTTCAGGAAGTACAGTGTGAATGGTATGGGCAGAGGTGGAAAGGGTAGAGCATACAGAGAGTGAAAGGGGAAAGGATGTGAAGCAGTGGTTAAATTACACAAACTATGATATAAGTTAGTAAGTTATTTTTGATATCTTCCTATGAAGAAGTTATCCTTCTTCCTCCAAATGCATAGCAAGTGCTTGTCAGATACAAGCTAAAATCCCAATACAACTGTGCTTGCATCTACAGAAAATGTTATATATCTTGATTGTGAGATGCAGGTCTGAGAGGACAGGACTGAAGCCTACTTAAAATACAAGAATAACTATTTCTCCGTATTCTTTTTCTGTTTAGCTTATATTTAGCTTATAGCTCCTTCCACTTCTTCTCCTTTTCTTTCTTTCTTTCTTTTTTTTTTTTTTTTTTTTTGGCCCTCCTGCGTTGGTGGTGTTTCTCAATACTGATAGTACTGATACAAGACAATGCCTGGCCCAACAAGGGTTCAGTCTTAGAATTTTAACATCTGTAAATTAAAATGTGTTGGTAGAAGTCATAGGTCAGATCGCTCTTATTTTAGTGGAAGGTTTTGCTGCTTACCTCTGTACTATTGAACAGGTTGGAGATTTCTATGTTGGTCCAATTCTAATTAAAATACTGAGCTGCTGCCTGCTTTCTAATTTCTGGCCTTCAGGCCTTTTACTACCTGAATCTGGAGAACAGGCTGTAAAACATTAAATATGGGAAAGCTGGGAAATGTAACACACTATAAATGCATGAAGGTAGGAGCTCAAATATGTGTGGACATAAAGATTTTATTTCTTTACATAAGGTTTAAATGAAGAGTCTGCAGTATAAATCTCTGCTTTCAAAGTGAACTATCACTTTTCAGAAAGAAGGAAGGCAAGAATGACTATTAAGAAATAAAATATTATGCCTTTAGGAAGCATCAAAGCAGTCCTAATAAGGCTATCCATACATGCAAATAAGTGCACCCTGCCCCCAAATATATCATAGGATTTTTTTTATTATTATTATTTTTTAAATAATCAGTCCAGAATTGTGTAGTTTCACTTTGTATATGTTCCTAACAAGACATGCAAAGGTCATCATTATGCAATGAAACTGTCAGGAGACAGCTGGGAGGTCTTCATTTAATGCCCATTATGCCCCATACTTGATATCTGTATCTGGCTCCTAATGTGTGGTAGGCGGGGGTGGAGGGAGGATGATTGTAGTGTGGAGGAAACAAGATGTAGCAGCTCACTAGAAATGTCTGGGGGTGGGGGTTGTTTTTACAAACTGTGCTGCATTTTAATGAAAAGCATTACCTAAAAAATAATGTATTTGTAAGTAGAATTTCTAAAAACTCTGAGAAAACTGTTTTAACACCTACAGATGAAAACTGAGAAGTCTTAAATCATTAGTGTAAAAGAGTGGCAGTTTAGATGTCCAGGCCAAATTTTATTTTTTCTCAAATATTTTGTCCAGCTGGAGTGATCCCATTGGCTTTTTGAATAGAGTTCTCTATTGTGGTCTATGTGATTTCCAAAACCCATTTAACTCACCTGGCTGTCTGAAATGGTAGGATGAAATGGCAGTACTCCCCTGTATGGATGTTCAGTATCTTTGTTATACAGATGAACCTCAAAAAAAAAAAAAAAAAAAAAAAAATCTCCTAGACCTTTCTAAGCCTAGAACAATGGAGCACTCATCAGCAGATGGTATGAAACCTATAGACTTTCATGCTTCACTGCTGTGAGTGAAGATTTTTCAAGTGTTTGGCTTTTCTATATTCAGTTGTGTGGAAATATTTTTCTCTTGTGTACTGAAATAATATTATCTCAAGTTCACTGAAAAGCCACCCTAGTTGAAACAGTAGTAAAATATATGATATATATAGGGGGCATAGTCAATTAACTAATTACATGGTTTGTTAAACTATTTTTTTTTCCCTCCAGCATTCAGTATAGTTGAAGTATCAGAAAGCTGTTAGGTCCAGGGTTTGTAGCGCAAAACAGCATTATTTTTACTGAAACAATGAACCCCAGGCAAAGAAAAAATGAACATTAAGCTGAACTGAGTTACTGTTCAGAAGAAATGTGATGCTATCATACTTCATATGAAAACCTCCCATGGTTGGGGGAAGGCAGCTTTTTCCTTCTCCCGGCATGTCTGAAGTTAGTTTTGGCTTGAGATGGAGGCAGAAGGTTGAGTATCTCCCAAAGACATTTGCTAACTTTGCATTGCTTAGTCAGCTGTCTGAAATGGATGATTGCACTGAGGTGGGTTTCTGCACAGTATTGATGCTCTGAATTGTTGGCGTGGGGTGGATCTTGAAGAAGGAGCCTGCATCTCATAAAAATCCCATTGATAAAACTTTAATAAATAACCTCTGTATCTAGCTGTTATTGGTATTCTGGGGCATATTAACTGCACCTAAATTATTGCATGGGAAAGACCTATGATATTTATTTGACTTCAATGACCCCCTTAGAGAACGGGCTTTGTAATATGCTGAATGACTTTTTTTTTTTTTTTCTCCCCAATATACCTTTATGAGGTTCCCTGTTAGGAGTACTGTGTCTGATATAGGTTTACTTGATTTTGGCCCTTGCCACGGGCTTGTAAATTACTTTCAGCCATATACTGGACTGTGTAATACCTCCCAGAAGTCTAGAGCATAAAATAAATGAAGATACAGCCTGGGCTGTGGTATTAAACTATGGCTATTACATTTATTACTCATATATGTTATCAACCTGCTTCTCAGATTCCACCTCTTCTCCCAAGATCTACCTTTTCTTTGTATAGCAGCCACTGTAATACTGGTCCCTCTCAAGTCCTCTTTTATTCGGACTTATGGTGTCTGTTCTGGGACAGATTCATCTGTGTTAGCCTGGATACTCGAAGCAGGCTACCAGTGTTTCCTACAATGAATGCAGCCTCTCCCATGCAACTGAGACATACCCACTCATAATAATAACGTGGCACATTTTGTCCTTACATTTCCTAAATCACTGTCATTGTCAGAATCTTTTCATAATCAAGTACTCATGGAAATCTTATCATAAGCAACTGAAAGAAACAGCAGTGACTGAAATGACTGCTTTTGTACAAGCTATTGAAACTCATTTCATGCAAATGTCATAGGCCAGTAGTGAACTGTGTGACTGCTAATTATATTTTAATAATGCTATTGGTTTTCTAATGCATATAGCTTTTTGTCGTCACAGAAAAAAAATCCTGTCCACAATTATTGCCATTGTCCTATACGTAATTTATGGGTATAACAATTTGCAAAATGAATAAATCTCCCATTATTGTGATATGATTATCCTACCATATACATTGAAATTTCTTCTTTAATTTGAAGTCCTATATGACACAAGAAGAACTGTGAACTGAAATAATCTCTAATATTCGGGTAAAAAATAATAAGACGGAGCATTGCTCCTGTGTTTAACCCGATAGTGTAGTCACACTCACTGGTAAATCCACTAGATGGCAGCGATATACAGCAAAGCTGTTTTTGTTTGCTTATTGGTGTGCCGCGGAAAACTTGCAACAGTTCTAAATTAATATATATATGATCTGTGCATGCATTTAAAATTTAATATTTTAAATTGAGACCATTGTATTTTTTTTTCTTAATAGTTTTGATTATAGAGTGATGAGGACACATTCTTACTGGAAAACATATCATAGAGCACTCACTAGTTAGTATTGTGAAAGGGTTGTGTTTAAAAATGCTTAGTTAGAATAATGCGGGAAAACTTTCATTTTTTCCAACCTGTTCTCTAATGTTTTCTGCTGATACGTCCATGGGTCTTGTGATCCCAAGGATGCAATTACAGGGCAGAGAAAGGAACCACAAGTTGCCTGGATAAATTTTGATTTGCAGGATAACGGTCATGCAAACACTGTGGTAAAATCTCAACAAAGTGCTCACAGCATCTGTCTCTTAGTATGCTGAGTTTTTTTTGTTTGTTTGTTTGTTTGTTTGTCTTTGTTTTGAAATCTGTTTGTCCATTTTATTGGAAGAGTTCTTGAGTTTTCATTTGATTTTGACATGCATGTTTTCTTCGGGTTATTTACATTATGATAGACTAAATGCAAAGATTTTCTTTTTCCTCCTGCATTCCTCAGAAGGCGTTGGGTTCCAACACACTTTTCCATGCACACAGAGCAAGCCTATACATCCTTAATGTAAAATAAGTTAGCTTTTTACTGGAAGACAACAGGAAGCAAGAACAAATGGTGAGAATACAAGAGAAACTTAAGTGGACAATATATTCTAAACAGACTGGAGAACTTCAGCTTGAAAGCAGAAAGCACAGACTTATCTTGCTGTACAAGTTTAAGAAACTATTCCCACAGCTGTCTGCTTCATCCTTCTGCTGGAGACTATCATCCCTGTAGCAAAGAGGAACATATGTCTAGGGCTCAGCTATCTCAGTGCACCTTCCTAATTTGAATGGCTGGTAAAAGGAACAAATGGTGCTCAAGCTGTAGGTCAGTTCTAGTCCTACTGATGGTCACTGGGAGGGAATTTCCATGTTAGTGAGTTGGCTCTGGATTAGGCCCACAGTGAGTCACTAGCTTCCCTTCTTGTTTTATTGCTCATTCACCCAAGCTTTTCTCTTTACTTCAGTTAGGCACCTGCAGCTCTGTTTTTGCTTACACATAATCAGCACACGCGAGAAATAGACAAGAGTTTCATTTGCTGAAATGTACCTTATAATTGGGCAATTGTTCATCTTCTCTAGAGACTTTCATTTCCAGATTTTCATGCAGCTCTTTTTGTTGTTATTTTTGCATGTGGACTTTCCAGGAAAACCTATGGAAATCTCTGAACCTATGCAAATCTTGGAGGACAAAGGACTGGGTGCAGGTTAGCAAGTTCTCAGTTGAAGAGCAGATGCTTCTTGCATTTTGTGTTTAGTTTTGGCTTAATTCTTAAATCTCTTAGTATTACATTCCAGGGGGTTCCAAAATGTCAGCATATACCATAAACACAAAATAACTTTTATCTGCAAAGTAGTAGTGGTGATGGAGGACAGCACTTCCAGCTGCATCTGTATTGTCAGGCTGAGGAAAGCTTCGGGGGTACTTTCTGGTCCTGCCATTGCTGTCATTCAGAGAGGGTACCTGCTGGGGTTGTTGTGTCTCCTTTGTGTCTCCCAGGTCTTTGCACCTGGGTTTCCCGTGCCTTGAAACCAGGAGACAGAAGAAGGGACCAGTGCATAGGTGATCCTGCATTGATATAGGTGGGATGCAGTTAGGATGCAGAACATAACTGGGATCAGGAAGATACTGATGTATTTTTTAAGTGCGGAAGTAACCTAAGTGTCCATAAGATGTGGCTCTTGCATTACTGTAGTCTTTGTATTGCATGGTAAAATCCTGTGACTGTGCATAAGGAAACGAGTTTAAATGTCAATGGTGACTTGCCAAAAAGGAATTAGTGTAGTCCAGTTCAGGCTGATTGTAGGAATTCTCAGCCTTCTCACATCATAAGTGTACTTCTCACCATGAAGATGTTTTGCAGTCTTGACTTTAAAGTCTGTCACTGCCCTTGCAATCCAGACTAGGAGCAGTAAGCAATAGTGCCTTTCATTGTCTACAGCTGGGCAGGAGAGTGGGATCGCTCCTACAGTGTGTATAATGGCCATCTATCCCTCTTGTGGCAAGGTTAGACTCTAATTAAAGACAATGTATGAGGAATTTACAGCTAGTATAGAGTGCTCCCATCTGTGAAGCAAGCTTCTGTGGGAGGATAATGCTTGTGCTCATGTTTCTGCAATAGTTTCCTGTTCCCATCCAGGTGCAACTCAATCTGTTGGTGATTATCTTTAAATCCTAGCGTGTCTGGGGCCTGTTATCTACTACATAGCTTCTCACCCTGTACCAAGTTGGGGGGACTTACAACTGGCTGTTTGTTCATATTGTCAATTGTTTGCTGAGGTGAAGCTTTCTGTAGGTGGTTGTGGGGTTTTCATATTAGAAAATTCCTCATTTCAGGATTTTGCCCCTTCCCATTTCTCCTTTTTCTCTTTTTTTACAGCCTTCCAACACACAGGTCTTATGATTTTCCAACATACTGCATGGAGCTGTTGTCTCTTTTCTTCTGTTTTGGTATGTGTCATTTGCTAGTTAATATTTTTTCTGGCAGGCTTTCTTAAAGTGGTTGCTTGCTAATGTCGTGCATTGTGGGGAGTTTGTAGAGTCATTCTCTACCTCTTTTTCCCTACCCCCCTCTAATTTAAGAGGAATAGTTTTGGTTGGCATAGCTATAAGTATTGTATAACTCTGTTAATGAACATATATATGTCAAAATGCATACATATTGTAGGGTTTAATAAATGATCAATAGTTGGTTTCTGAATCACTTTAAATCATTACAGAATTCAGAATGTTAAGTCAGTTGTTTATAGCTATCATCCCTTCAGATTTTTAAATTTTTAGCTATTTGTAACGCAAACCGTTAATATCTGTAGTGTGTAGCATTCACTTCACACTACTTCTTTGCAGAGTATCCATAAAAGAGCGTTAATATGACATTATTAAACAGGAATTCATTCATGTTAAACATTTGTGGGGGAGGAAAAAATCATTTTCCTGTGCAAAAGATCATCACTTGTCCTTAACTTAAAATAAAAGATGTTTGGTGGAAAGGGTCCTACAAATTTCTTCTCCTTTTGTCTTGCCCTAACTTTTTTTTTTTCTTTTTTTTTTTTTTTTTATTTTTTTTTTCTTTTTTGTTTCTTTCTTCCTTTCTTTCCTTTTTTTTTCCCCCACTGTCTATTGGCAGATATTCATATGATTGAGCACTGTTTCAGTGTACTCATTAGGATTCTCCAGAAAACCTATTTCTTTCCCTGTCTTCTTGAGGTTGATGGCTGCCTTCCCATTTCCTCTTCTGGAAGTTGTCTGTTCCAATACCACAGTAATAAAGGTTTGGATTCATTAATACAACATTTGTTCTGGTTCCAATAAGTTTTAATTGTAGTGAAATGGCAAGATGTTTCATGTGATTTGTCCTGGTGTACCCTAATTGCCGAGTAATGGGCAGTATCATATTTGTTCAGTCAATCCTATAGGGCCAGGATCAGCCACAGACATATTTTGGAGTGAAGACAAATCATGAAAAATGGGTGTCAGCACCCATCCATTTTTCTGTAGCTGAATCCAGAAGTGCTCAATTATGTATATTACTGTAAAGGGAAGAATCTTTCTGTCAACATCCATAAAAACTATTGAGGTATCCAATTACGTAAACTATTATCCCTCTAGAAACTGAATGTGTAAAGAACACTCTTTGCTTTCATATTTCTCATATAAGAGGAAAAATGAACATAACTGTGGTAGTTCCACTGGCTCAATGTCTTGTGGTAGCATCCTTTTGAGGAGGGTGAGAGGGTGCTAAGTGAAGCTGAATGCAGCTAAAAAGTATTGGAAAGTTGTGAAAGGACATAGCTGATGGGTACATAAATAGGAGAGTTCGACTGCTGGTCTGCCTTGGAGCACTGGAAGGGATAAACAACAGTACTGTGTCTCTGAAATTGAAATAATAAATATGGGGCATGCTGGGGCTTCCCCCTTCAACCAGGACAGATGTTTGGGTTTTTCCACAGCCATTTGTTTATGGTAGGCAGGATAAGGAAGAAACCTTTAAGCTATTTCACTCAATGGAGGTTGGTGAAATACCATACTGGTTGGATTTCTGTGAAAGGGTGATTGAAGTACCCTTCAAAGCTTTGTTCAGAACAGCTTGTTTGCTCATGTTTTTTCCTGGAACAGCTGGTCTTGCCTCAGTTAGGCAGGACTTAATGAAAAAAAGAATTAACCATGATTCTTCGTCAGCCTCATCATCCACATTGTTATGCTTGTAAAAAGAAAGTAAAACAGCAGTGTTAGCCGCAGCTTCTTAAGAGCATGTGAATCCCAAAGTCTCTTGCTGTTGGTAAGGCATACAGCTGCCTCTTGCAAGGCTACACTGAGACTCCTCCATCTGGATTTGTCTTGAGCAATTTGCAAATGAGAACTTGTCCTTTGTGCTGTCGTAAGCTGCCTTAAAGTAGTGCTGGACATATATATATGAAGGTAGCCTTCTGTCTGAGGAACGAGTTACAGTCAAAAGGCATATTCCCACCTTCAAAAAGCCAGAAACACTATCACAGTTTTCAAGAATTCTTCCTGAATCACATATACTTGGATTTTTTATTTTTACTTTTTTTCTGCCACAGCGTTGAAGGACACTTGTCCTTTCAGGACCCTAGTTCTGATTGGATCTATCAGAGTATGAACGTTAATAGTATGATTATTCTTCAGAATGTCCTTATTTTACATGTTTGAAAGCACATGACTTGTGGTTTCATTCCCATGGTCACAGTCAAAATAATTTTTGCATTCCTTTTTCCACAGAGTGCATGAAGTGGCAGCAAACTTTTCCAGTTTTCAGCATGCCCAAGAAATAAAACCATTGGTGTTACAGTATTTTTTTTTATGGCTAGCAAAAGTTTCTATCTCATGAAGATAAGCTCACCAAGGAATAATATACGATAGGTTAGATTCCTTTAATCAGTAACATGCAGTTAAGTACATAGATGAATGAAAACCAAAGCAGGCCAAAAATGTAATCACCTAAATGATTGCAGATAAGTTGCTCAGGGATGGCCTTAAGCCTTTGAATAACTCTGAAGAAGACATCTTATGCTTTTGATTAATCCCTGAGTATTCTTAACCGATCTCTCTCTTTTCTGTTTTGTTACCACCAAAAACCAAATGGAGACATTCTGCAGATGTGCTCTCCACTTCAAACCCAGGCTAGCTTTGACTTTGGGGAGTGTAGGTGAGAGAAAAATTTGTTTCTCCACAGGTAAGATTCAAAGCTTAAGTAACAAACAGTGCAGTAAAACCCTGATTACCCAAGGAACAAGAGAGACCTCACGATAACTGAGGGAGAATCTCCCAATAACTGTTGGGAGAATTGAGAAAACCGTCCAGGAGACTTCAGAGGTGACTGATGTCCTGCCTAGGGCTCCCATGAGTCAACCAGTGTCCCCAGGGACTGATGGGCTAGTGGGAGATGGCAGCTGTGCTCCAGGACTTCTGTGATAATGCAAATACATGCTGGTCTGCTTTTGGTATGTAAAGACAAGACTGATTCTCAGTATTCAGTAAAGATTAACTCCTTTCACTTGACCATCAACAGTTGTGGGAAAATCTAGAAAATCATGACAAGTGGGGTTTTCTTCTAAAATATTGGTAACAGAGAATTTACTTCTGCACACACTGCAGTATGCAGCTGCAGTGAATGATTCTGTAACTGGGAAACTAGAAATATGTCATAACCAGCAATAAATATGCAAAAGTTTCTATAACAACACTGCTCAAACAACATTACAAGAAAATACTCATTAAGGCGTAGATCCACTTAAAATAGAGACTTCAAGAGGCTTGAGAAACTTTTTCTCTCTCTTTTTTATTTATTTTTTTATTTTTTTATTTTTTTCCTGAGGCTGAACTTGCCAGAGCTGATTCAATTCTCCTGTGGTCTTGAAACTGCTCAGCCAGTGGACTCCCATTGTTGCAACAGGAAGCTTCTGTCTTAAAACTAAATGTTTTATATGTAACAGCCTATATTATACATATGCCTATGGCATCAGAACTGTGTTTTGCAAAGCTTTATATAAAACAAACAAACTAAAACCCCAAACCAAACCAACCAACAATAACAGCAACAAGCAAACAACAAAAACCCCTTCACTTACTTGGACAGAGGTTTTTATAATCCCTAGGGAGAGGAAGCAGGCATCTTTTCTCACTTTAGGCAACTTATTTACTGTCTGAATTAATTGAAGGAGTTCAGTGATTAGCACCATCAGCAGCAAACAGTGGCACATGGTGAACAGCCTGGGTCTATGAGGAGAGGCAGAGGAGAACTTCTGAATTCACTTTACTATTAAAAATATATATGTTGTGTGAACACAGCCATAAATGTCTAAGACTGAACTTGGAACCTTTGCTTATTTCTTCTATTTGGGTCAGAAATAGGATTTGGGATGCAGATAGCTACAAGGAAATATTGAAAGAGTGGGACATTGGTTGAAATTGGTGATCTGTAAAAGGTTTATAGAAGAGCTTCTGTTAGTGTTAAGTGGTCACTGTCTTCAGGAGGTCCTTCAGGGACACAGT
This sequence comes from Aythya fuligula, assembly GCF_009819795.1. Taxonomy (NCBI): domain Eukaryota; kingdom Metazoa; phylum Chordata; class Aves; order Anseriformes; family Anatidae; genus Aythya; species Aythya fuligula. Next base: position 41,664,933 of record NC_045562.1, read on the forward strand.
AGTTTCAGCTGCGTCTTAAACTGAAGAGTTCTTTAAATATTAACTCGGCTTGTAGACTCAAAGTGTATTTCATTGAAATACTTTAAAAAAAAATCACCAATACTTTAAAAAAAATGTTAAAAAATCACAACAAAGTAATGAAAAGGACTAATGAGGACTCAAAGCTTTATTTCTACTTCAGCGTGTGGAAGAAGTTCTCTTTGTAGCTTCTGAGGTACTGTTTTATCACTGTGTGTCTTGCTAGCTAGAAGAGGGTGAAGAGAATCATTTCCATTTTAAAGCTGAAGGTCTGAGGCACAAAGAATGTAAGACTTAGTTAAATTCACATTGAAAGTCTGTGGTAGAGTTAAGAACTCATGTCCTAAAAGTCAGCCTGGCACAGGGTCGCACCTCTAAATACCTGATAAATAATAATGTGGATTATGCTACATATGCAATAAGTGTGCTTTTTGACAGATGAGTAAGCCAAGAAATACAGCCTTTAGAAAGGTTGTCTCATAGGAAGTCTGTGGAAATGAATCCTGTTTCTCCAGAGATTGTTTTGTCTTTGGTCATTTGAATGGCCTTTTAAAGTCGAATTTATGAGATTGTGTATTGAGAAAGCTTAGTGGTGTTGAACGCACTTGTACATACAGAAAGCAGTAAATCAGCTCATACAGCTCAGCCTTGTGATAGTCTGAAGCATGAAGGCAGTAAGAGTTTGCTCCTAACACGGCATGAATGAATTTCAAGTTTGGTGGGAAAATATCTCATCCTGCCTTAGACTCTTAATTGATGTAGTTTTAAATATCTGTGTTCTGAACGTTTAGAAGTAGACAAGTCAAAACAAAATGGAAGAAAGATTCTGAATCTCAATGAATATCAGGCTTTTAAACTTGAATTAAATAAATTAGTGTAGAAAATCAATTAGGAGGTGTATATATATGTATGTAGCAAATAGAAAATAATGGCAGTCTTTTGTGGAATTGAGATCATATTAGTACTTTGTGTGTGGTTTAGATTCCACATGAGAACCTCAAGTTACTATTAAAGTAACTGTTATATATGTTCCATATTATTCTATATTCTTGTATATAATATACTACATATAATCTGTATACTATTAATTATTCAACTTCATATCACAATACTTTGTTATTCATTAATTGGGCTTGTAGTACTGTTTGTGCTCAAAGGAAGCCATAATTATTTTATGGGCATGGACATTAGGCAGACGGGTCAAAAGGACATGTTGAAAATCACACAGAATGGAATTCTCACAAAGCTGTAATGATTTCTGTATTGCTTCAGGTTTTAAAATCAGAAGTAGACCTCTTTCTGAAGAACATGCCATAACTTGCATGGAAGCTATAACCCTGATGTAAAACTTAGTCATGTTCTGTGGTCTGTATTATGGAGAAGGTCATCTTGGATAGACACATTGGTTCCTTTCAGCTATGTAACTTAAAATTTAAATATGTCTGCAAGAAAATGTGTGTGGGAATGTGTATGCTAGGAAATAGGGAAGGTTTCAAAAAATGGTAGCTGTGGTGGACAGAAAAAGATATGTTCTGTATTTTGCCTCATATTCCACATGATTGCAAGCTAGAAGGAGTTATCAGATAAAGCTATAGACTTCTGCAGGAACTCACTGAAGCTAAGTACAAAATCTCTTCAAGTCTAAGTATTTTTCATCAACAAGGCAGTAAATCTCTAGCTTGCAAAGACTCATGTAAACATAGCCTTACAAAGGAAGATTCTTGGTCCAAACAAACCATGCTTTTTTCGTTGTTGTTTTTTCTTTTGTTGTTTTGAACACAAAGTGGTTAAAGAACAATTCTTGCTGTAATTCTGAGTGTATGGGGAGTGATGAAATGGATATAGCAGAATATTATGGGAAATGTAACTGCGAGGGAAGATTGCAGGACTCAAATACCTAATAAAATCTCAGAAGGACGGGCCTTCATCTGGTGAAATTCAGCATAGATCCTTATAAAATGTTCACTGGTTTTCCTGTACAATTATATGGATTTACACTACAGAGTGCCTGGACTAGGAATGATGAAGAGAGCTCAGAAGGAGATGGCTCACCTTATATGCTTGGGATCTTTTCCAAATGCCTAACAGGAGCTGATAAATGGTTGTCTGCTGCAGGAGACAAAACAACAACAAGGAAAAGAAACCACCCCCCAAAAATAACCCAGATCAATCTAGTGACATAAAGGTTAGTTTTCCTCAGCTAGTAAAAAGGCATATGAACAAAAGGGAAACATAGAGTTATAGCCCAGAACATGAAACAACAGGCATATGAGTTGCTGTTATAGGGCATGAGGAAATGGGTTAATCAAAAAAGCAGTGTCTGTTACATTCCGCCACTGACAAAGCATGTAAAGCAGTGGTGAAAACAGTATGAATAGCTTCAGGGCTAGCTTAAGCACTTCTTTCTCTAAACAAACAAACAAACAAACAAACAAACAGTGTACATTTGATTCCTAACGTGCACCTTGAAGTGTATTTAATAAGTAGCTCGTGCAGGGACTAGTGTTAAATCTGGCCCAAAATATGTTTGTTTAGAATATAATGTTAAATACTTCTTTGGTGTAGATTTGCATTTATCTGCCATTATGAGTCCTAGCAGTACTAAAGAAATATAGTAATACTATAGAATACTTTGGTTAAAATAGCATGTGAGATAGGAATACAGTGAATGTAAGTAAAGACTTTTTCCCAAGTTACAAGGGATAACCTGCTCATTGTCTTTAAGAAATAGATGAGAAAGACTGGTGTGTCATGTCTTTGTTGAAAGTGATTATATAAAGGCTCCTGCTAAAGCAGTTCTAGCATAATATTTTGTATACCGTCCTCCAGAATTGTGATGTGGCCTGTGCATGCAGGAAACAGATGGGCATTTAAACTTGCAGATCATCTTAGACAAAATGAGATTTCCATGCCTTGAATTAGACGGCTACGTCTATGTTAGTCAGACTAAGCTCACTTCATAGTCAATGGGGTGTAATGAATTGCCTCAAGGGGTAAGTCATTTTACCCTGAGATAGGATGTGTAGCAATGCAAGTGAATTGTTTTCTTCAAGTGCTAAACTGTTTGTGTCTGTTACTTTGCTTTTTTTAAAAAAATAAATGTTCACCATTTTAATTTCTCAATAAATGAAAATCCCCCCTTCCTTTTTTTTTTTTTTTTTTTTTTTTTTTTTTTTTCCAGAGGACAGATACTTCACCACATTTCTTAATGCTGCTCCATGACACACTTTGCATTTGCTAACTGCAGATCAAGCTGTCAGTTTGAAATTAAAAAAAAATAAATAAATTAATAGGTACTTGCAATTACAACTGAAAGATTAATTTAAAGAAAATAAGGTAACTCGATCTAAAGATAAATGAAGGCGATAATTTATAGCCCAATACCTGTACGAATGAAACTGGTTCTATTAGCTCTGGCAAAATGAGGTCCATTTCCAGCTAGTCACGGTATTGCAGTAGAGCTCTCTAATCACTTGTCATCCAGATCGAATAGCAGAAAGTGGAAAATTCCAGTAGGGAACACTTCAAAGAGCTTCAAGAAGAAAGATTTTGGAAGTATTTTGTTGTTGTTGTTATTGTTTTTCCTCCTATTGATTGGGCAAAGAGAAATGATGAGGACAGTTGTCCTCAGTTATATCTTGATAAAAAGTTGTTCAGTCTCATCATTCTGTCAACACAGAATGGGTCAGGAGACACTCTGGTGAGGTTAGGCTACCTAAAACACAGCACCATACATGGTTCTCTCCATATCCAGAACACACTTAGGGCTGCCTTTCTCCTGCAGCCCTAACAATCTTTCTCCCCTTTGAGAGGCTTCTTACTGATGAGCATTACTTTTTTTTCTTGAGGTTTTGAGTTTTGCAATACATTTATCTGACTTAATACCAGACATATGTTTGGTAACAAAAAATAATATTTTTAAGACTGCATTTACATATTGACCTTGAGTGGCATGTTGAAACCTTGGTGTCTGTTCGAGTACCTGAAGGCCATTCAGATGTGGTCTTCATGGGCTGTTTTGGTATGGGATGTGCTATTTAAACATTTTTGCTTAAGGCATATTCCATTCTTTCCAGGTTGTGTGGTGACCTTATATAGCCATTTGATGTTAACTGGATTAGAAGAAAGTACTGATGTGATTAACTCCATTTATCACACTGTAGCTGTTGACAGTTTAACTCATCACTCGTCTTTGCTTCATGAACATCACGCTGCAAAAAGCCTTGTTCAGAAAAAAAAGATCCTGCAAAAAGTTTTCTCTTGAGGCTTTTGAAGTCCACATTGCTAGAAGTTTCTGTTCTTGTTTCTTGGCCTGAATGACCTTGAAAGTGAAAAAAAAATACATTGAGACTTAGTGTCTGTACCGTCTGTCTTGTCAGAGTAAAATTCTGACACACAGATGTAGAGATGTAATATTGTTTTGTTAGCAAAGCTGCTACAGGTGAAAATGTGGGCATTTGTATGATTCCTAGAGGAGCATGAGTAGAGAGTGTGTAGGTCATGTAAGTTACAAACTCACTGCGTTTCTGAAGGGACAAATTATTGTCAGAAATACAGAGATACAGGCTTTCCTATACTACTTCAGCCTGTCTGTACTACTGGAAAAAGAGCAGAAGAAAAAAGAAGAAACAGCAGGTTCTTTGCTTTTCATATATTTTTGAATTCGGCCGACTTTAAATTGTATGTGTTATGTGTCTGTGAATAGTGTGCATTTATCATGCTTATCTGCTGATTGTCTGATGTTGTTTATGTATTGCTTTCTCTAATTAATTCTTCATCTGGTCTTGCTTTTCTTCCTCCTTTCATCTTAGCTCTGTGCCTATGCCACATTATCCTGCTTTTTTTTTTTTTTTTTCTTTCCAAAAATGATGCCACACTGGGCCACATGGGCATTTCTTTGTTTGATTTGACTTTCTCTTTTGAATTCCCTGTCTTCGTTAATTCTATCCTGTTATGGAATCTGTAGCAAAGCTGAGACATTTTGGCACCTATGGTGTGATGATATTCCCTTTCTCTCTGCTTCTTCTCCATTCTTTCGTATTTGTAGATTGAGAGAGAAGAAATGAAACTAACCTTAGTAACTACTAGGACCACAACAGCTTTTCTATGCAGTTCTGAACTGTGACTTCCTCTTGTCCTAGTGCAAAGTGTTATAGCACTTTTGGAATCCCAAATTCTGTACAAACTTGTTATTCTAGTAAGGATCACTGTATACCTGGAAGATGACTTCTAACAGTCCTGTCTTGCATTGTGTATATATGTGTAAAGTGCTTTCTTGCCACTTGGGACAGGCAAAGCTGTAACCTTGCAACAGTCCAGGAAGCAAAACACACATCAGGAAGTTACTCTGGCTAATGTGCAATGCTAAAACCACTGGAGAGAGGTACACTGGAAGCATGGAGAATATCACTATAATAATAAAAAAGGGGCTGAGTCAGTCAAAGCTCTACATTCTTTAATTTCTCCAGCTGAAGGGTGAGCAAGTGGAAGACTGTCCTCAAGCAAAGAACAGACAGCTGCTGCCTCAGGCAGCTCAGCTACTATAGACACAGGTAAAAGAGTCAAATCTTGTGTCCTCAAGAATCCGCTTCTTCCAGTTTCTGTCTCTGGAAAAGACAGCCTGGACCTGGGGATGCAGGCCCTGTCCTGTCAAATAGCTGACCCTGCTTTGAGCAGGAGGCCAGACTAAATGACCTCCTGAGGTTCCTTCCAAACTGAATTACCACATGATCCTTTGATAATAGTCTTTATTGAATCACCCTTTACTACAAGAAATCTAATAGTGTAAGGAAAACCATCAGTACAAGAATGCAAAGTAATTGATGGCAATAGGATTTTCCAGCTTTCTCCTATGATCCCTTGATTTTGTTGATCCTTCTATCTGTGATCAGTCTCTGTATTTTTGCCTAAAGAAGCAATTGCTGCTTTACATCTGGGTTAAAGAATAAGAGTTACAGCCACAGAAAGTCCCTGTGTTTCTCTTGCTTCTGACCCTACTTAGGAACGCTATTTTCTATTACTGATGTTATTGCTATTAGTTTGAGAGACGTGTGTTATTGGGTTGCCCAGAAGAACAGATTGGATCTGAATCAACATTGGACACCATTACATTTTTGTTACCCTGGCTTAAAGACAAATATGACTGAAATTCATGTGGCCACCACACGTGAAACAAAGGTCTGGTAGTTGGAGTTCAGAAGTGAATTTACTGTAACGTGGAAGCACAGACTAAGCATTTTCTTCTGAGTTGAAAAGGACAGTGAGAGAACACAATGTCTTAAAATACTTTGGAATAAAACCAGTTAGTTTTTTAGCCCTCAAATGCCTCTGTTTCCCTGGAGTACTTTTATTTTTTATGACTGCATCCTGAAGCATCCTAGTGTGAGTCAAATGTTTTATGTTTCATGTTGTACTGTATGGATGGGAAATGCATCACTCTTGTCTTTCCTCTTGGATTTTGATTTCTTATGCATTCCTTTTGGGTGGCACTACCAGTTCAGAACTGGCTGATGTGTATTTTTTTGGGGCATTTACAGAATTTACTTGCTATGAAATGTTACTAATACACATGAAAGGCCAGCTTTCTGGGGAAAACAAATCATAGCTGTTTCTACTGTTAGTGTCCATCACTTTCCTCCTCACTCAGAAGAAAGCCTGTAAAATGGCTGCAGTGATATGCTGCTGAGTATTAGTGATGAAATGAAGGACTTGTAGCATGTCAGCCTGCAGATCTCTTTGCTGATCTGCAGGCCAGGTGAAGTTATGACAGAGGACTCTGCAATGTGCTTTCCACGCTGCCCTGCCAGGACAGTTCATACTTTTTCCATGTGCATTTCCCTGGATGGGCTCTATGGAGCTTCATTCATTGTACCCACAGTAGAAAATGTTTTTGTCTAGACATTTTCATTTTTTCATAAAAGTAAAGGAAAGTGTTTTTAATGTATTTCTTCTGGTAATTTTCTGGAAACATCTATTTAGAAAAAAAAAAAGTGCAGAGAATTTCTTTTTCTCGTTATTGAATATTATATTTTATATCAAATACCAGAGGATTTATTAAACTGAATCCTTTCATTACCTTTTTATAATGAGAAAAGTTTATTAGAGAACATAGGGTCATAAAGCATTTTTCTATAAACATCTTAAATGCTCTATTTAGGCTTCAGTCTGCTCTTTCAACTCTTTCAGACAATATCACCTCAGTCACTCATTGCCAGCCCGCCTAGTAATCTCTTCAGGCTGCTGATAAATGTCTGTTTTTCTTGCAGACCTCCCTGTGCCCTGCCTTCTGGCTTACTCTTGCTGTTCCTTCTGGCACAACAGCTTCCTACTTTTCCAGTCCAGAAAGGATCCATTTGGGGGCTCTGTGCTAACCTTTAGCACAAGGAGAAGAATTCCAAAATATAAAGGGGGAAATACCCATGTTTCCTCTGGCAAGTTTACCTGGGTTGAAGTCAGTGATGTCTCCCCCCAAAAAGTAAGTGCCTGCCTGCTATTTTATCAAGCTGCAATTTCACTGTTCTGTTCTGCTCTTGGTGGCCCAGGTGAAGGCTGTGGGCAGAGGAACTAATTTGCAGTCAGTGGGGTGTGTGAGTACAGCATTGTGCTGGACCTAGACCTGTTGTCATCTGATGGCAGTGCATGAGCTTGAGTGCACAGTATGGACTTCATGGACCGATGGTAGCTGAACAATCCTGTTGCATAATGTCCCAGCAACAAAATACTGGTTTCTGTATATAGAGGAAATAATACAACTTTTAAAATCAATTGGCACTGAGGAATTGAAGCATTTTGCTGTTTCCATTGTTTATTTTGGGATGTCTTGTATGCACAAAGTCAAATGAATTCTGAATTTTGTCTTGAAAATCAGTGAAAATCTGTTTGAGAAACCGTTGTGAGAAAAATCTCAAATAATTTTCTTCAGACAGGATCTTCTGTGAAGCTTATTTTATTCGCGATTGCAATGGTGGGTGTCCTGTCAGTGAGGAGTGCATTTTAGTAAACAAATCATAACCTTTGATTCCCTATCACCCAACACCTGATCACCTCCCCTGTTTCCTCGTTGGCTGAGTACTACAGGTTCACAGGCTACTCAATGCTCCTCTACACCCTATATGTACAATTTTTCTTTTTTTCTTTTTTTCAACCCTTCAATTTCTCATTTCTTATGTTTTGAGAACCTGTGATCTTTGTTTTACAGTTCTCACACTGGTCATCCTGTTTTTCTCAAGCTTCTACCTTATTTTTGAGTCCACTTATTTACTTAGCATTTCTCCTTATTTAGTATATCTCCTTATTTAGTATATCCAACTACCTTAGAATACAGAAAATTAGTTCTCTACTGCAAAAACACAACTTCGTTTCTCACACCATTAAATATGTAATTATTATTTAATTATTAATTCTGAATGCAGATCTCTTACTGAAATGCTTGAGAGTTTTTATAAGTTTCAAGGGAAAAAGCCTGGAGTAAAATATTCATTAGGTCTGTTGCCCAATGAGTCTACACGGTTGTTGCATATACAGCAGTCTGTCACTTAGCTGTAGTCCCTGCATACCTGAAGGACATCTTCGTACTGTGTTTTTCTCTGTGTTTATCACTGATACAGCTGTATCCATCAGAAAAAATGTTGGAGTACACAGATGCCTTTTCTGCACAAATAAAAAAGAATTATATTGTTTCATGTCTCAAAAGTTCCTCTGGCAACTATAACATTGTATTAATTCAGTGAAATTGGCAAATTGACTGTGTGGGAAGAGGTTCAAAAGTTGCATCAGTTGAATCTGAATTAGTTCCTGACTGGATGTTAGATACTTCTGCTGTAGGCAACATACTCTACACTTGAGATGCTACCTTCCCATGTTTGGAACACTCTATCCTCTGAAACTCTCAGAAGAATAACTGCATATAGATTTTAACTTATAACATAGAATTACTGCAGAAGTAACTTGGTGAATAAATCATACATGCTTTTTAGGAAAGATAAATGTTACTGTAATCTTCAAAAACCATGGTCAGGCCTTAAAAGTTTTAAGGAAAGGGAGAGAAGTAAACAGAAATGATGAAGGAAGTTTGAAGTTATTTTAAAGACTAGTTATAATGCTTTTTAATTGATTATCAAGAAAGAGAAAAAAAGTAAACAGTGAGGGTATGGAAAATAATTGCAATAAATTTAATTGTTTAAATTTAGCTGTATTTGAGAAAGTGCAGAAGCCTTTCTAATGATATACTATGTGTGTAAAGCTTCATTAGTAGGAAGTAATATGGTGAAAACAAATTCCTTTCCTGAATAATTTTCACATTTAAGGAAACAAAAAAATCTGCAACAGATTATTGGAGTAAAGCTTTTGGTATTGATCTTTCTTCTCGTTTTTGACTTCTTAATAAAAATTGCAATACTAACGATAGTATCTACTCTTTGAAATTAATACAGGAAATAAATTGAATATGTTTGGATTATGGGATTCATAAATGATGTGAAGCAAATGTTGTTTTAACTTCTGCAAATACAAAATTAAGTAGTGTTTTTTGTTTGTTTGTTTTTAAAAACTTACTTACATAATGTTTCCTAACTAGAAAAGGCAGCACCTAAAAAATATCATTGGAAAGTAAGTTATCTAGGATGAGTGTGTGTTATACACCAAGGACAATACTGAGAGGAGACTAGCAGGCCTTGGGAAATCTTTAGAATGTATAAAACGTTTTCCTGTCTTCTCCAAAAGGAGTAGCATTTGTTTTTGGCTATGTACCTGGACACCAGATTTAAAAATAGCTGGGTTCCTTCCTGCCTGAGGAAGAGAGAAAGACATAAGCCAGATTTATTGGCTGACCTACAAGCTTTACATTTAATTTCTTTCTGGTCACATTTCTTGAAGACATTGCTTTACAGACAGGGTGGTCAAAGGAGCAGTTCCTCTGCTGATCCACATTAATCTAGATATTTACGGATTTATATGCAAACGTATTTGTTCAGGTGCCTCATTCAGAGGAATACACACTCCCTCCCAAACATTTATGTACACAAAAATACTTTGCACAAATATTCCCAGAAAAGCGAAACAAAATTTAGCTTGCTTAATAATACAGTGGGGATTTTCCAAAGTGCTTAGCGTTGCTTGGATTACGCTCCCCATTGTTTGTGAGAGTCTTATCACTGCCTGCAGTGAAAGAAGAGTCAAATTTAGCTTAACCCTGTACAAAATTATATTAGTTTTTGCTTCCACTTTTTTTTTTTTTTTTTTTTTTTTTTTTCAGAATTGGTGGAGATTCATTTACATAGTGGTACCTAATGGGTAGAGATTCTTCTGATGTAGGATGCAAAATGCATTATATGGTTTCCTTGTTTTATCATGATGTTTTATCATGAAGTTATCATCTGAGGCAGCATCTGCCAACCACATAGGGAGATGGTAAGAGGAAGGACAGGTACATATTGATTTTTCAACTCAGTATATTTATAGTGCATAAGAAGATAGCTCACTCCAGGAGAGGTGTCGTGAAGCAAAAGTAATAAATAAAGTGACACAGCTGCAACTGGCTTGCTTTTTAGGAAGACTTGAAGGAGTGTGGTGGCTGGTCCTGACGTATTCAATGAAATTTAGGAAACATATACTCTTGAGTAAAGCTGTCCAAGATTATAATGTTTTTGCTACCATTTGCTCCACAAAATAACATTTTATTATAACAATATTTGACTTTCAGAAAAAGAAATCCAAGCACAAACTTGACTCTGTGATCTGTGATAGTTTATGTAGTGCTGATACAGATTAATGTAAGTTTTGCAACATTATTTACCTATTAATGACGATGGTGTCCAATTGTATGACTAAAATAGATGTCTAAAATTTATATAATAACTGATCATGCATGTCTACACAGTTGCAGATATGCACACTCTATATAAATATATATAAATATGCATGGGGTTTTGTGTATCATACCTGTCATTTAAATATACAAAGTCATATGAACTTTACAGAACTTTCCCATTTTGGGAGATGTTTCCTAAAGGCTCTCATACCCACTGCACTGCATTGGTTTCCAGCACCACAGTCAGTGTAACTTTTAATCTTAAGAGTAAATCTGTTTATAAAAACAGAGGTATTTGGCACGTGCTAGCATACCTGTCTTAACTCATTCTACTTAGCATGATAAAATAACAGTGAAGTTGAGATGGCACCGGTTTTTATATATATCAGAAATGGAATACCAACTCTCCCAAGACTGTGGTTATAAACTGTGATCCGAGACACAAGGTAGAACCCATGATACTTTTTATTCACTTCTGTTTTTACTTGAATTGGTTAAAGATAGGACACATACTGTCACATGTGCTTCAATCACCATTTTGAATTCTTTTTTGATGACATCTGAAGTCATTGCAGGATTTTTGAAAATCTTCTCTGTACCACTGCAGTACAATCAAGGAACAAAAGATACCAACTTTCAACATTTCCATTAGAAGATGAGAATTTTGAGAGCTAGAGAAAAAGCACTGAGACTAAAGAAGCTGTTGATTACACTATAATTAAGAAATTATTAAGTAATTTAATATTTTGCTGAGTTAAAGTTTCTGTCATCTTTTACCTAGTGATTCTAAAGCCTTGTTGTTGTCTGCATGACTGTTTATGGAGCCACGTGTAATTTTTGTATGTTCAGAGAGTGTATATCTTCATTTTCTTTGGATCGTTTTGCATAAACAAAGTGGCCAAATTGCCAGAAAATGCCTGAAGTCTTACTGAGGATTTCTCAGCAAGTCTGAATTATAAGTCTGAATTATCATTCCCTGGCTCCAATGGAGGTGGAATTTGGTGTGGTAAACTGAATAATGTTGTATGCTTGGGACTTTCTGTAGTAGTGAAGCAGACAGTGTTTAGAGGCTTGCACCAGTAGTTTCCTAAGTCTAGATATGGTTTAAACAATTCTTTATTGGAGAATAAAGTTTATCATCTGAAAAAGCTGTACAATGACTCCATGTTCTGTAGACCTTGGTATTTAGGATCAGTCAAAAGCGGACATTTCTACTCTGCAATGAGTAGAAATGGAAATGGGAGCATTAAAACTGCTGAACTGTTGAAATAAAATAGCAATAGTGGGATAAGAAGACATGACCAGAAATTTTCTGAAGAACCTGCATTTAGATCTAAAAATGAAATGGCCTGTGGACAATTGTTTCTCTTCTAAGTAGGATTGAAAGTTTACATGAATGAAGAACATGTCTCGTTTCCTTCTGATTCTTAATTTCTTTGTTTTCCAGGCACCTCAAGCATCACAAAAAGGCTAGGAACCTTGCATCCAGAGCCGAATATGGGCTTTCTCACATGAATGAATTTGCTTTCAGCTGAGAATTTACTTTTAACAAATAAGCTGTTTTACAGGTGAGCAAAATCTATCATTCCAAGTGCTAAGCTGTGAGCAACGGTTCTTTCAGTGCTCAAAACATTTAAAAAGTTGGAAACAACAACAGATTGGCTGTGAGATGAAGTGTCTCTGCTAACAGTAAGAGCGGTTTTCAAATAATATTGATTTTCATCACCAGGTTGTCATAACTGTGACCCTCAGTTTCTGATGTATTTCCAATACCAAAAGGAATCTATGAGAAGTCTTAAGACACAGCATGAGTAAGTCAAAGATAAAGACATGGATCTCTGAGGACCTGGGACTTGAACCCAAGTAGGACTGATTTGCTTTCCAGTTTTTGAAGAGCTCACATTAAAACACGCAGCTCAGTCACTAGAGCTTGAGAGATAGCTTTTACATTGTAGTTACACTGTGTCTGCAAGGGTTCAGTTATTCTGCTAACTGTATGTGAGGGATCTGCAAAAAAATCTCCAGATTTGTAGGAGAAAAATAAAATGAATGCAATCTGCTTCATATAACTGCCTGTAGTGAACAATAAAATGGCTGTAACTGGGATCATTTCTTCCCATATGGAAAAAATATAAGTTTTCTATGTATTTGTAATACATTTGCTTAAAATTTATGGCACATATATTTAAAATATATATCCCCTGTATAAAATACTGTATGTTTAAAATGGGACAACTTTGCCAATTTTCATAATATTTCAAATATGTGGTATAACAAAATGCATTCAAAGTATCATTAAAAATTGATACTTTTGGAACATTTAAAGTCTAGTTATATGTTGTCCTGAGTATTTTTAAAGAGGCATCTGCGTGGAAGATTTTTGAGAGATAACTGATGAACAGAAAATGGAGATTTTTTTCCTACCCTTCTGTAGAACCTTTGATAAGATTTAGTCCAGAATGATAGTATTTAACAGATTGAAGGTTTTTTCATGTTATCTCCCTGTGCTTTGTGTAGTAGCAATGTAATACTTTTTATCAGAGAGACTCAGTAGAAAGTCCTGACTTTCCTGTGCTGCAATGATGCAAAGTATCCATAGGCTTGTCTAAACCCAGATAAGCCATATTTACAGCTGTTTTGAGTTGCCAAAGGAGTGCAAAGCAGCTGGAACTTATTGGTGAATCTGGTCTTATATCTTTTCAGTGCGTTCAGAAACCAATGTGGTTGTGTGTTTAAAAAAAAAAAAAACACAAAACAACAACAAAGAAACAAAAACAAAAACATACAGCAGGTTGTTCTGTGTAACACTACTCTAGAATTCTGTGGGAATGGCTATATTCTGTGGGAATGGCTGTTTTGTATCCTGAAACAAGAAGCGAGCATGGTTCAGAACTCACAGCGCCTTGATGTGCAGTGTTTGGGCCAAGCTCTGCCTTCAGAGATAGGATATAAGTAACTGGGAGCAATACATTTGCTTTGATGGGCAGATTTTTTTTTCTTGGAAGTTGCTCAGAAATGAGCCTGGAGCACTAATTCTCTGATAGCATTTTAACAAAAATGGAGAGAATAATTGAAGGTCCAGGAAATCCTTTGACAGCCAAATGGTGCGGGGGTGAGCAAGTTATGCCCAAAGCTGAACATGAAATAGATTTCCAGGCCTACTGAAAAAAAAAAAAAAAAAAGAGTGGAGAACTTTTCCTACTTTATATTTGGATGAAAATAGCAATTAGAATTAAAAATAAAAATCAAGAACAAGAACCTTCTACCCATATATTGTGTAGATTGCTTCAGCTTTGCAGGAGCCTGATGTTCAAGAACTTCTTTCTTAGTCACACCAGGATTACACCCTATTTTTTGTACCTGAGATGGGACTCCTGATGTCTAGCCTTTCAGATATTGTAGAAGGGGTAGTGGAAAGAAATCTTGGTGTTTAAACAGAATTTGTGTCATTGAAGTTTAAATAGATATAGTCCTAGAAAATTTTTGGTTTTGGCAGATCTGCTGTATTTGAAGAGAAATGATTTTTTTCCCCCCATTTTTTCTTTTTCTAAATCTTAACAGCTGTAGTTAAGCAGCTGTTTTGGGCCAAATCTGCTTCAGCACTCCAGCACCTAAATCCTGTGATTCATGTACTAAGCATCTAACAACAAAATTCCACTTTTCAAAAGTCATGTTCAGCTGCTGCCCAGCCCCAGTGCTTCTTGATGCTTCAGGTTGCTGCACCAAAGTTTCTTGGGTTCCAAAAGCACTGTGCCCAGAAATGCCTTCTGTTTTGGGGGTATTCAATGTCAGTGTGCCGTGCTCTCACCAGTCTCTTGTCTGAGTAAACCACTGGGGTGCAAGTTCACATGAACTAGCTGAGCACACCTAATAAATAGCACGGGCTCCCTGAACAGAGGAAGCTCTGCTGTGGCTGCTCCCATCTTATCCAACTGCTCAATGTTCTGTCCGGTCTCCAGGATGACAATTGAGTTTTTCTCCCTGCCTGAAGTAAATCAAACACTTCTGCTATGATGCCTAGCCACTGGAACATGAGAGAGGGAAGATGATGCTTTCTCATTCCATGGATGCCGTTAACGTGTGCAGTGCTCCAAGGAGTACAGAGAACGTGCTTTACTGCTTAACACAAGATTTTGAAATGTTTACTAGAACAAGGACTGTAGCTCAGTTTTCCCTCATGCGGGGAAGGTCCATGGTGATCTCATGCTTACTCTTTGCTCCAGTTACTATATAATAATATTTAATAGAAGGGACTGAGACTATTTCTCTGTAAGCTATAGAATATTTTAGAACAGGGAATATTAGGGCACAGAAAATCTAAGCAGCCTGTTTAAGGGTATACAAAGAGATTCTAACAACTGAAAATGGAATAGGCACCTTTTGGTACCTTATCCTCTATTTTAGCCATAAGCTCTGTTTTCTTGGTCAGTAATGGTACCAAAAGTATTTACAACTTTGATATTTTCCTGTAAACTGAGGTTTTGCTCTCTTGATTTTCTCCTGAATGCAGCACCTTTACTTGGCACATAGGCGTACAATGGCAGTTGTGATCAGCTGTGTTTATTTTGCAGGATGCAAAGGTAGAAGGGGTGGAGTGTCTTATGACTTACTACAGTGTGGGTGCAGCCACTCACATGATTTCTGGATCCTCATGTGTCTGCCTTGCTTGTTTGGACAAGGTAATCAATTCTCATGGTCCTGTACCCTTCATTCATCCTAGAAACTAATTTCTTATTCTGCCTTTGTTACTTCAGGGAAGATGACAGGCAGTTTTTCTTTTTGAGATATTTAGCTCCTTAAAGTACCTTGTGGACAGGTCGACATTGTTCTCAGCTTTTTTCCTAGACTACCCAGATGCTGCCTGGAAACACTGGGACTGAGTTACAGACTATTTTTGAGGGAAGGAGAGCTTATACTGAGTGAATACCAGGAGCTATTTAGAACTGCCTCAGACAGGTTATTTTCCCCTCAGGATATGCAATAGTGTCTGTGGCTTCACAGCTGTTGAGCTCTGGTGGGCTCCATGCTAAAGAGCTCTAGTGGCAAGGGAGAAACAGGGCTTTGTTCTTCATTTCCTACAAATTTAATTATTTTGAAGGGATTGTCAACTTGATTGTGAACATGCTTTGACATTTTTGTTGACTTTTACATTTCTTTTCCATTAAATGGCTAGACAGTTAAAAAGTTAGGCATAGAAATCATAATATACTGCAACTAAATATGTAAAATCCAATAATAAAATTATGGGGAAAAACCCTGAAGACATTAATAAAGTAATATAGAATAAAAGTAAAAAACGGACAAAGAACAACAAAAAAGCCCCAAAGCATGGTGTATTTTATAGTTTCAACCATGATTTCTTTTTATAGAAAGAAAGCCCACTTATAGATTAAGCAACTGTTAGAAAACTGTCTCCAGATATCTCCATTACTTGAAGAAGCACTGCAAGCTGTATTCTGTGTGAAGTAGGCTTCCTTCTCTGTAACTCTCTTCTAAGGGCAAGGAGGAAGTATAGGGATAGCACCTTCTCAGCTAATAAAATGTTGGGGAAGAATTGTTGGAGGGAAAGGATTAGGAATTTGGAATCAGCTGAAATTGGGAATAGTTTTATGCTTGTTGTAATGTAAAAGTGCATAAATTTTTTCTGTGTTTTGAAAACGTATTATCCTGTGAGCTTGTAAAGGACAACAAAAGACCTAAAAGTACATTGGATCAAATAGTTTTGTATTTTCATTCAGAGTCTTACGTATTTCAGTTCCTTTTTTCTCACCGTTATAAACAGTACTCTTTAAAGTCTTATTTATTTATTTATTTATTTTATTTTTGTCCTGCAATTCTGTATCTTCTACAAACAGGATTACTTGCTGGATGTTGTGCTTACTGTTAAGTATTTACAGGTTCAATTAATTGGAAGTTAAACCTGGAGGCATCTTTATAATTGTGGCCAATAATATATATCCCTTGAAAAATCTTGGTTAAGTTGCTTGAGTAGCATAATGATGAACAATCTATTTTAACAGAATAATAACAATCCAATCAGACTAAATCTTAAAGCAAAACAAATACTAATTGTTTTCAACAAATTTCCAATGAAATGGTTAGCTTTCCAATACTGTTTGATTATGATGATTAAACTTAAAAATCTAGAATTATGAAGAGAGCAATCTTATAGCTCTTTCTATCCATTCAAATCGAGGACCACTATAAATCTCAGGAGAGATCCTTTTCTCACAAGAGTTATTAGACCAATCCTAAATCAGTTGCTGGCCAAAATGAAGTTCATAAAATGTTAAGCACATATTCTTTACTCTGTTTGTAGTTGTTTTGGAGGACAGCTTAATCTGTCCTCTCATCAGCATTGTTTTTTGGTTCCCAAAGGAATATTCTACAGTATGTTTCCTTTGACATACGATACAACTACATTTCAGCATAATCTGTTGCAAGATGGTTGTGTGAAATATATGGAAGAAATGTTTTGCAATAAGATTTTGGTTATTTCAGTAAAAATTAACTGTTAGGCCCAGGTACCAAACCTGTAAGATTCCTTAAAGTTGGCTGAACTAGTAAGCACAGGACCCTTTTATGCACTTTGAGTTTTGTGAAAGCAAAAGCAGAAATCTGAATGGAATGCTGAAATGAGTATTAGAGCTCACATGGATGAAGAGCTGCTATAAGACCCATCTCAGTTTTACCTTTATTTTGTTAAACTATATATAGATTAGGCACAGTCATGTCCATTAGTAATTTCTGTCTTCCCCTCATGTAAGCATAAAACTAGTTTAACAGAGTTTCCTGGGAAGAGCATGATGCATCCAAAACACACAAGTCCTCATCCAGCTTCCTGTCTGTAGGTAATGCTGCAGTCATTTTGGATTAGCGATAAACGGTCATGAAATTGGAAACAGGTTCTCCCAGCTTTACACAAGAATCTGCAAAAACATGAATACTTGTACCCAGAAAGTGTGATTCCAATTCAAACATCATAAAATAATATACAGTGCATGCTTAACTGCATGCAGGGCCATAAGAACATATTAAATGACATTGCCAGATGCCAAAGACAAATACGGTTTCAGCATTCAAGTGCGGAGGAACCTGGAGGAGTCTATGGTTTAGCTTGAACTACTGTCAGGGCTTTATTTCTATAAAATTATTTTCTTCCCCCATCAATTTTTGCCCTTCATTTCTGTTATGGAGGAATGAAGGGTTCCTCATTAACAGAAGGATTATGCCTTGTTCCTGGCATTTATGTTTAAATGTCATATCATACATCTGAACCAGTTCGGATACAGCCTGAGCACTGTTCTTCTGTGCTGGTTGAGTGACCTACTGTCACCATTCTTTGAACCTCTTAAGTGTGCAAGTCCCCTCCTGGAAGTGCAAAGTGGTAGAGATACCAGGGAAGCCCTCATCAGGCTTAATGCACAATGTATATGTGCTTTCTTTCTTTTTCTTCCCCCCTCCCTCTTCCCCCAGGCTTTTTGATTGAATTACCACCCACAAGCTTTCAGCTGAACAGGTTTCATTCTTGTTCTCAGGTTGTGCAAGGTGGGAGATTTGAGAGATGAGAAGGTGGATACAATCATCTTTGGTTCTTCACACAGCTACTGTAGTTTCTACAGGGTACTACTGGGATCATAAAAACGACAACTAGAAATGTTGATCTGAACAACAGCCCTGTCCAGTTTGAGAGAAAAACACAGGTAGTACAGTGAGTGATTCATACTATTCATTATTCTAAGGATTTGGAGCATGAAACTATTCAAATTTAGAATCCAAACTAAAGAAATATGTCATAATAAAATGATGCAAGTTGGGAGGGAATAATCTGAGAAATCACTTACTCTGGCTATCTCATCAAAAAATTGGGGTGTATGTAGGGGGGTGTCATTTGTCAGCACATAAATCTAAATCTGGAACTCAGCTGAAGTAGTCCAGTATGAACATCAACATCTTTTTGCTTATGCTTCTTGAAATGTTTAGGCTGCAAAAGACGAATGCTAGCAAACCAAAAAGAAAGCCATGAGGAAGACCTGTAAAAAAGGCTAAACTAGCCAGACTGCTGCCTTCCAAAATGATTTCATGTTTGAAAAAAGTTAAGCATTTTCAAAGGTTTTGAAAGTGGCCCTGACATATGACTTGAGAGCCAGATGATAATATCTATCCCAGTAGGAACTGAATCAATACCCTAACAATATAAATCAATGATCTTCAGCTGAAAACGAAAGATCCTACATACTTACCATTGTAAATGTAGGTTAAATTCTGTGACTTTATTTCTTAATTTTTAATGGTAAATGCACACTTGCAATCACAGTTGCTTCATATCCTGTAATCTGTCATACCAATGGAGTTTTTGCAGTTCTCCCATCTAATGCCACTCTCCTGGTACTGGGGCAGTGACGAATTTGAGAGAGTCTTGTTCTCTCAAATAATCCACATTGGCCATTCATCATATCTAGTGTGATATTCTTCTCCTAGAAGACTAGGGCAAATATTTCAACAGCCAGATGTAGAATTGAAAGACCTTGTGGTAAGAGGTTTGCAGCTCTGATGTGACTGAGTCGTGAGCAAAGATCCAAGGTCTGTTTATCCATGCCGCCGGAAAGCACTCCTGCAAGCTGGTGAGTGAATTTTCAGCCATTTGCTTTTCCATTAAGCTCTTCAATAAGGGGTCTTCTACCCTTCTACCTTTTTTTTTTTTTTTTTTTTTTTTTAAATAAATAAATATTATTATTATTTATTTTTTTTATTTTCAGCAAAGCTTTGAATTTTCTTGCAATGTGAATGGAAATTTGATTTCCCTGGGAGTAGACTCATATTTTGTCTTTGACCTTTCTCTTTAAGTAACAAATTAAACCCTTTCCAGCATCTACTTGAATGTTTTAAGATGGATTTTCTGTACAATTTGAATATTTTTTCTACAGTGTCTAATTTCACAGATAAAAATGATAACGGAGGAATATGGAAGCCTTGTGGATTTACTGGTAAAACTCCATCTCAAACATGTCAGTCATGGTACTTGTGAGAATCATTCTACTGTTACACTTTCTTTCACATACAATAGCAGTGGCAGAAGCCCACAATATTATTTCACGGTCACATTCTGGATTTGCTTTAGTAATCTCAAATTAAGTGTGAAGTGTAAGGAAAGTCCCCCAGATAATTCCTTCAATTTTCTGTCTGATCTTAGATATTTATCTTTAGAATGTGAACTCAAACAGACATGCTAAAGCATTGTGGAGAAAATAAAGTAATTTTATACCATGTCCTTGTTTTAGCTATGTTTGACTATGTTAGTTATGTGTGACTATGTTTCTGCCCTTTTTACTCTTTTAGGCAAGTTTTGTTTACCTGTGTTGTCCCTTATCAGCAAGCAAAGCAGTTTTTTTTTGTAAGAATAACAAAGATGGTTCTCTAGGATTTCATTTCTTAAGTTTTCAGATACTACTCCTATTCCCAGAGAAATGAGTTTCAATAAACTAACTAGTAATATAGTTAAGATATTGCCAGAATATTTTATTCTAATATCAACTGTATTAGTAGTTACTAATGATAATAATCAATTAATTAGCATTAGTATTACTGAGAGATTAATTTTACCTGCAGCCTTTTTTTATTTATTATTATGATTATTATGATTATGATGATGATGATGATGATTATTATTATTTATTTTTTCTTTTCTTTTTTAACCTAGTAAAGAAAAAATATCTAATAAAGCCAAGAAAAAAATCCCAAACCCCCTAGATACCGGTAAGCTCTAAGGGACTAGGATGTATTTGCAGTTAAATAAACAAACAGAAGAACTGCAAGCTAGCTTCAATGAGCCAGATACTTGAACTTTCACAAAGCCGATGTTGAACTGTTGTTTTTGCAGAACCACCACGCTCTACAGGTCATAAAGGATCAACTAGGAACATATATATATATATATACACACACACATACACACACACATATATATATCTTAAAGCACAACAGTGCTGACTTGGGCATGTGTAATCTTTCTGGAACTGCAAACACAGAATGCAGTAGCTTAGGCGGCATGCTTCTTGTCAAACTGCTGCCCTGCTTTTCTTTAGGGGATCTGAAGACAAACAGTTGTGTAAATGGAATTCTTCACATCTTTCTTTCCTCTGTAAAAGTTCTGCTGCAGGGACAGTTCATACTCACTGCACTGATGTAACCTGCAAGATAAATTGGTGGGCTAACCAGTATGAATGGTGTAAACTGGGTAGGCTGGGAATTGTGCTGCAGCAAGAGACGCTGTCTCTCAGCTCTATGGTCTGTAAAATGTACCAATTTTCTTATCCATTTTGGATCCAGAAGTCTTACCTGGTAACACCTACATCAGCTAGAGATGGGTTCAGGCTGGTCTTAGTCAGAGCTGTGATGGTGACAGCAATTAGTGAGGGGAAATAGAGCAAGGTAGTGAATCTGCTTGTTGGACCTAGCAACTGCTGTGAGACTTCTGGGGGCTTTTTTCAGTATTCCTACATCTACAGACTTAGTAGTGATGTTGGCAGGAGGTAAGGGCAACCTAAATGCAGGTTCGCACTTAGGTTTACCCATGTTAGCATTCCATATTTGAGGTCTCCATGGCATTCCTTCCTCAGGGGAGCTGTTGAATGAAAGAAGGTAATAAAATAATTCAGTGAGCCATGTAAAATACATAAATAAATAAACCTTGATTGTACAATTTTTCCCCAGTCCCTCAGGGACTGGTGGACCTAACACTGATTTCTTTTGTTTTGGATTATGTAATGACTGGAGAGACTCTGGTGGTGGAATTTTTAACCCTTTCTGCTCTGGAGAACCTATATACTGACCTTAAGGTTTCCCATGGGAAATAAGAGAATTTGCTTAATCTCTTTGTATGGGACTAGCCATGGGTTATTGAAAATGACCTGTTGTTATTGTGCCAGTGAATAAAATGTCACAAGTAATTTTGGCAGAACTAAAGAACAAATTAATTGAAGGACCAGCCAGTGAAAGTCAGAAAAAAGTCATCTGTTTTTAATATCTACATAGGCTCAAATTCAACTTTTATTTCACATATAAAGATATAAACTCTGAAGTATGCACAGCTCTTTCTAGTATTACCTATGGCACTATTTTTATGAAGTTGCATTAAGCAATTTGATCAATAATCAAAGGCACCCAGATTAAAATTTAAAGGCAAATTGCATTGGTTGTTCCTGGTTTAAAAGGAACCTTAGATGTCTGAAAGGAACAGGCTTCTCTTAAAAAAGATTATTTTAGGGGATATCTAGGAAAAAAAAATTAGCAAAACCAGTTTGCAACTGGCAATGTAGGATTATGTACTTATGAATCCTCAGGCCACATGTTGCATGGAGTTGAAGCAATTCCTTAACCTTAGAGATGGCTGCTCATAACATAAGAATGTGTAAATACAGAACACTCCCTGAATAAATACTATGGTTAGGAGCCAAGGGTTCTGCAAGTTAACAATGAGTTATTGTTGCTGTTATTGTTTATGATATTTTTTAATGGAATTGAAGAAGCAAGATGTAACAGGTCTACACAGGAATGGACGTATTACAATGAGGAAAATTTGCAGCAGAGGCTGCACTTGGTCTTCAAATTGTTTACTGGTAAATGACATCATACACTATCTACTCACTCCCCAGCACCTTTTATTTATAAAATCCCAATGGACTGTGGCCTTTTATTTCTTTCACTACCTTCAAAAAGGGCCTGGCTAATGCGGAGTTGCAGACTTTCATATGATGTGAAGTTCCTGCCAGTTTATACCCTTTATTCTTTTAGTGTGTGTCATGAAAATAAATCCACTACTTCCATCAAGATTTTCTGAAGAACAAAGTGCGAGGACAAATTCTTTTCAGCATCACACTGAGGCAATGTGACTAACTAAGGGACTGTATGATGTAACTGGGAGCAGTTTGGCTTTTGCTGTATAGTATATGTATAATAGAGATGAATGGAAAAGTCAGCAAGGGAATATTTTAGGCTGAATGTCAGGAATTGTTTCTTTTTACAGTGAAATCTTTTACAATAGAGAATAGTCCCTGGAGGAAAATGGTGGGAGCTCCTTTACTCAAGTCATTAAAAACTGGACAAACCTCTAGGAACACTGGAACAGTCTTAGATTGGCAATTATATGAACCATGAGCTCTTTTTCATCTCCAATTTCCATGAAAGATGGATAGATTGACAACTATTGAGGTAGTTTTACTGGTGTACTGCTAATGCAGCTCTTATATTTGCCAGACCAGGTTTTCAAAAGACATTTGGACAACAGTGTTTGAAGTTGTTCTTAAATTACACAGCAAAACTCTGTTCTTCAGGGAGGTGGCTTTCAGCAGAAAGAATTCAGTGTGTTCACCATTGTCCTCATCAGATTTTTTGCTTGTTTTTCTCTTGGGCAGCTAGGTCCATGTGAAAGACTTTCCTGTGAACTAATGGAACAATGGTCATGATGTACCCATTAAACATCACCCAAACTGAGCCCCTGTCTATCACTTCAGTCACGGTTGCTATGAAAAGTGTCTGGCTTGGAGGATCTCTTCAGTGAGTTTTAGAGTAGTTGATGTGCCTTGGCCACACTAACGTCACCTCCCTAGTAGAGAGGATCTATTTACTTGTAGGGGGAATAGGGAAATCTGAGAATTAACTGAGAATGAATTGGAAAGGAGTTTCCACCTGACCAAAAAGTTAAGGAAGCTTAGAAGTGAAATAAGAGCACACAGATGGAAACATTTCCCACTGCTGGTGTAGAACCTTTTATAGAGAATTTAAGCCATTTAATACTCACTTGCTTTTCTCATTTGCCTTTCACAGATCCTTTAAAAGTAGTTCACGGGTGCTGATGAGAACCAGTAGTCTATGTTCACAAACATCCATGAAAGGAAATGGGAGTGAAGAGCTGTGCTTTGTACAGTGATTTTTGATCACTGTACAGTGATTTTTGATCATCAGAAGGTGACTTCTACTCACTTTTCTTCTCTGTCTTTAAAAGTAGCCATTACTGGACCTTGTCTTCTCACTTGCTTCAAGTTTCTGAAGTTGACAACTGTAAAGTAGATGTAAACAGTATGTCTTACCAGAAAAATTCTGAGTAGCCTGGGTTGATGCATGTTGTAGGTCTCTGCTTCTGGCAAAGAGTGTCTCTGCTGTAGTTGCAGCCAAGGAGCTCCAACAGCAAACAAGGAAAGAGAGAGGTGGATCTGCTTCCCTTTAAATAAAAGTTCTTCATTGCTACAGGAAAATAATTGGTGTTTCATGCCTTGTGATACTTTTTGTGTTCTTATTAAAAATACACCAAGGTCTGACTTTATGAAGTTTTGTATTATGACATACTTGGATTTAAGGAATCGTTTTGGATTCTCTGAACACAGTACAGAACTGCTGCTGATCTCCCTGTCCTCACTAATGCTGAATCACGTATCATTTATTTGTTTTGTATGTGTAGAACACATGACAGTGTTAATGCTTGTTAAGAATAAATGAAATAAAACTTCATCACCAGGTTTCCTGCTCAATATATTTCAAAAGTAGATAAGAAGTATACGATACACCTGTACAATAATTATTAGAAACTGCATATTAGCTGCTTTAGCACAGATGTTCCTGATGGTGGCATTTACTTTTGTTATTCCTTCCAGGTAGAGAATTTATTGGCTGTTGATGTTAATCTCTGACTCTTTTCCGTCTCTTTCATGTTGGCTCCAGAAATCAGGATGTAAACCTTAGTTGAAGGTGCCTAAAATCCCAGGTAAAGATGAAATCCATTGTATTATTTAAACCGTACTCAGAAGTGGCAGTCAAGAAACTGCAAGTTAGCTTATTTAGTTAAACAATATGCCAGGATTGTCTTGTGGAATTAGATAAAGCCAAAAAGTTTTAGGTGAAGAATGTAGAGTGTGAGCGAAAACAAAGGTAAAGATGTTTCCTGCAAGACACAGTGGACCAAATTAATCTTAGAGTAATATTTTAAAATTTATTTTAAATGAAAAATATAATGATTATAAGAAACACCATGTTTTAAATGAAACCAAAAGAAAAAAGGGTTGTAAATGGCTCAAAAGAAAAAAATGTGACTATTAGTACCTTTATTAGAAATATTTATAAAGCCTTTAATCAGATTCAAGTTCTAGAGCCATAATGCAGTATTTGCATGGTTTCAAAGAAGACCACTGCTGCTTACTACTGCTACTTTGTCACTTGCAGATGAGCTGGGACGTATCTGCTCATCTTATGTCATTTAATTTGAAGAAGTACTTTTTAGGAAAAAAGAGGAAGAAATTTGGAAGAGGAAGCAAAGATCTTAACCAATGAATAATTATTATTACAGAAATAATAAATAATGATCATGCAAACGATCTGACAGGATATTAACTGTGATGAAAAATCACCTCATCTTGTAAAGTAACCTGCCAAAAGCTGCATATATTTTAATATGTCATTTGCCTTATTGTGCTTATTTAAATCCTATGAACTAATACGGGGAAAAAACAAGACTTAGATCAGCCTATTTTTAGTTTCCAATGTGTGTGACAAGGAACTTCTCCCAGTGCACTTGGTTAAAGAAATAAAAAAATGAGCAAGAAGAAGGGAAGTTTGGTATAGCTAATATATATATATATATATATATACATATATATATATATATATGTATAGCAATATATATATATTATATATATATATATATTATTATTATTATTATTTTTCATGGCACAGGCCATGAACTGAACTGTGTTACTAGCTGGGAGCAAGAAAACCAGTTGCCAGCCTTTCCTGGCAATTCTGGTTTTTGGCAGTGAAACTGGGAAAGCTTTCCAGCTGGGGAATCGTGGTGGAATCATTTTGCCTGGGGAAAAAGGCCTTGAAAGGAAGAGCACATGTGAAGAAGAGGGCCCTGCTCTGCAAGAGGGCATCTTTGGAGGGGTTGGTACAAGCAGTCCCACAGCTGCATGAAGGAATTATGCTGTGAATGCTAACAGATTAAAAAGAGCACTCTTTCAAGCCTCTCAGAAAGTCCTTACCTGACCTTGGGACAACAGAGTCAGAACGTATTAGATTAAACCAATCATCAAAGGCAGGAAAATTAAGTACTTTGAGCCTGTTTTATGAGCCATCTCTGTCTATCTGCCTTTCCTTCTACACACACACACACACACACACACACGTATATATATGCATGTAACCTATTTTGACTGCACAGTATGTGAGTTCTAACACCATTTGGAAGTGTTACGCTTGGCACGTGTAGAGAATTTCTAACATGCCAGATAAAGCCTGGGTCCTTTGGAAAGTTGAGATGGCAGTCAGTCTGATTCCCTGCAGGGGTTATGCATCGTTTATAAGCTTTTAATCATATCTCAGAGTTTTGAAATAATGTTTTTGGGAGCTCAGCCTATTGTTTTCATCAGTTCTGGCTCTTTCAGCACTGGGAAGCCAATAATTTGGGGATCATCACTTGCTCCTTCACAGAAGGTGTTAGGACTTATGAGAATATGAATGGAGCTTGATAGGTTGCAAACGGCTAAATATGTCAGCATTTTGCTCAGCCATGAACTTTTGACTAAGATCACAGTAAACAGACAACAGTCCTGGTGGGCCAGATTTCACAGAATTGCCTCACGTGAGGTAGAGGTATAAAACTGTGATTCTTAACGTGTTTCTTTGATTAAAAAAATTCCGTTAGTTTTCCAAGCTGTATCTTTGCACATATTCCCAAAAGTGTATTCAGTTTACATGCCAAGTGCTTGGTAACAGGAGGGCTGCTGGGGTGGCCTCTGTGTGCAGAGCCCAGGAGCTACCCTGTGTCAGATCAGAGCTGGCTCCAGCTGGCTCCAAAAGGAACCTGGCACTGGCCAGAGCTGAGCTAGGGAGTGATGCTGGTTGGGCCTCTGGGAGAGCAGATTGAAGACAGGGAAAAAAAACTGCTGCACAACAGTAGCTGGGAGAGAGGACACCAAGCTCAGAGAAGAAGGGAGGGCAGGAGGTGCTCCAGGCATGTAGCAGCAGTTCCCCTGTGGCCTGTGGAGGAGCCCCCAGTGGAGCAGGTGGATGTGGCCTTCCCCAGCCCCATGAGAATAGATCCTCTGCAGAAGGTATAAAGCATTACCCAGGATTTGGACTAAAGTTCATATGTGATGTGCAAATTGTGAAGCTATGTATGATAAAATAAGTATTATAGTAATTTAACAAACATGTATGCTATGGCAATATAAATAAATGTATAATATGCAACCTGTAGTTACTACTGGATTTATGCCCTGCCAGACTCTAAAAAATAATTTAGCGGCAACAACAACAACAAAAAAGCAAAACACCAAAAGCATAGTAATAACTGTCATACTACAGAGCACATTTGTAAACATACTCCTGATATTAAAGATGAGTTCTTTGGGGTTTAATATAAAATAAGAAAGCAATTAATTCCCTCCCCCCCCCCTTTTTTTTTTTTTTTTTTTTTTGTGCTTTAGGAAATCCTATTTTCAACTCAGCATTGAACTATCTTTAATTCTTATCTGCATCAGCATGGTTATTATTAGTGCTTACCAACAAGACAAAAGATTTAAGCATTAACATCTACAGGATGTAAAGTGACTGGTTTGTAAAATGAACTGGTCTTCAAAAATAGAGTTCAGCTTCTTGCAGTGTAGCTCTCTGAATTTTGGAGGAAATCAGGAACTTGGGTTTACATGGGAGGTATACAAA
The DNA here is from genome assembly GCF_009819795.1 of Aythya fuligula. Lineage (NCBI taxonomy): Eukaryota > Metazoa > Chordata > Aves > Anseriformes > Anatidae > Aythya > Aythya fuligula. Next base: position 41,692,468 of record NC_045562.1, read on the forward strand.
AAATTATTTTAGGGTATCATCAAAGTCACCACAAAAACTCATGAATTCAGAGCTGTTGTTTCTGAGCAGCCATAATGTGAGCAAATTGAGATTCTGAGCTTTGGAAAAAATGCAAAGATTTGCTTAGCAAGACTGATGAGCTGTTGAGGTTTGAAGTTTTAGGCTGGCAAGGGGAAGCTTCTGCCTTTGAAAGTTGTCTTTAGTGTTATTAGTGAAATTTTAGCTACATTGCAACAGAACAAGAGGAAGTCAGAACAAGATAGTATATTGTAAGAATCTCAGGCAGGCACTGTTTAACCAATTGGTATTTTCAACACGTCTAAATCTCATGATGGCCTGAGAGATGGATATTAAAACACAAGCTTCATTTCAGATGGATGAATCTCTATGCTATGCTTCTATTGATAGATTGTCAGGAGCTCTTCTAATCTATATAAGACAGGGAGTCAAGTGGATGGAGAACAACTTCACAGAAAGGGAGCTGGGCGTGCTACCTCAACGGAAGCCAGCAGTGTGCCCTGGCAGCCAAGAGAGCAAATTGCATTTTGGAGTGTATCAAGCGTAGCATAGTCAGCCAAGCAAAAGAGGTGGTTCCCCTGCTATATTTAGTGTTGGTTCAGCATCACTTTGAGTATTGTGAACAGTTTTGGTCTCACAATATAAAAAGGATATTGATAAGGATAAAAGGCACTTGAAAACCTCCAGAGGAGGGTGATGTATCTGGTGAAAGGGCTGGAAGGCCTGTCCTGTGAGGGGAGGCTGAGGACACGTGAGGTGCCCAGCCTGGAGAAGAGGAGGCCGAGAGGCAACCTCCCTGCCCTCTGCATCTCCTGAGGAGGGGAAGCACAGAGGGAGGCGCCGGCCTCTGCTCCCTGCTCACTGATGTCAGGACGTGTGGGAACGGCACAGAGCTGTGCCAGGGGAGGTTTGATCTGGCCACGAGGGAGAATTTCTTTGTTGTGAGGGTGGCTGAACACGAACACTGGCACATGCTTCCTAGAGAGGTGGTTGATGCCCCACTCCTGTCGATGCCCAGGAGGCTTTTGGGCACTGCCCTCAGTAATGTGCTTTTAACTTTTGGTTATCTGTGAAGTGGTCACGCACTGTGACTCAATGATCTTTGTAGGTTCGTTTCAACTGAACTATTCTATATACATATTTGGTATATATAATCAAGATTGACAAACATAACTGCACTGCGTAATAAACTATAATTTAATGTATAGATGTATATAATATAATGCAATTCCAACTACATCAGGTTGCCCATAGGTCAATCCCAGCGTGTACTAGTGTCTGAGTAAAATCAGAGCAGATTTTTTGGATGAAACTTCATTCTTCATTTATCCAAAACAGAAACTTGCAGAAAGTATTACACAGATATTCCAGATGCACATTTTATCTTGACTTTGAGGTCAAGAATTATTTTATAAATATTTGATCTCTCAACAAATGTTACGAAAAATTATGTATTATTACTTCAGTAGGAGAGTGACAATTTTTTCTTCAGAGTTCCCACCCCCCCACCCCACACAGGCTAGCTTTGATTTAGACCTGACAGTTAAAAAGAGATAGTTATGTAATTCCAATTTAAAAAAGGTAAATTTTTATTAGATTTACCTATGTTATGAAATGTTATGTAGTTCACTCACCTGTTTTCCATGTGAAATGGTGTCAGGGAATCTGCATTTAATACCATTTAATAAATAGCCAAATGCTAATAAGTGTGACATTCCAGCTCTTTGAGATCAAGAGATTTCAAACCACAGGAGAGAAATGGTATTATCTCCTCTGCAGAGCCTTTTGAGAGGGGAAGTAACAAGGCAGGAGTTTACAAATTAAATTGGAGGTGCTGGATATATACAATGACATTTACTCAGTTTAGATTGTCATAATTTTGTCTTCTGAAACTAAAAAAGCTACAAATCTAAATGATGTCCTTGAAAATCCTTTTGAGACTGACTTCAATTTCTATCCACTTTGCATTCTAGGAGCTTTTTTTTTTTTTTTTCTTTTTTTCTTTATGGGAATAGAGCACTACTGAATTATTATTTAGCCAGTAAAGACAAGATCTACTAGGGGATTTAGCAGATCCAATGATGAGCAGAAGGAGGTGCATTGATAATGACTTCAGCAGAGCAAGAAACAAGAATGATACCCATTTAGTATCCTTCACGTGAAACAATGCAGCATCAAGGTTTTAAGCACAGCTGTTGCAAACCTCTTTGGGATCCTAACTCTTCTCTCTCTCTCTCTCTCTTTTTTTTTTTTTTTTTTCCCCCTCAATGAATCTTTGTCAGTGAATGCCAGAAATTTCTAGAAAGCTTATTTCATTATCTGGAGAGTGGGGGAAAACCTACATAACAGTTAAGCAGATAAAGGATTCTATACATCTACCCATGTTTTTCTCATTCCTCAAGGGTATTTCTTTTTTCCTCTCTTGGAGCTGGTAATAATTTTTTATTTTCCTGTATTTTTGAGAAAACCCACCACCAATTTATCTTCCTTATATGTATTTTCTGGTAGTTCTAATTTCAAATGTGTTTAAGATACTACCTGTTTATTAAAATTGGTAATAAATGACCACAGCTAGTAAATCTTAATCCTAGAAAACAAGAAACATGATTATCGTATCTCCTTCTCTGGAGATATTCAAGGCCTGTCTGGATGCCTACCCGGGCAGCCTGCTCTGAGGAACCTGCTTTGGCAGGGGGGTTGGACCCGATGATCTTTCAAGGTCCCTTCCAACCCCTACAGTTCTGTGATTTTGTGATCATGTCATTTAAATGCTCAGATATGATGGAAAACAAAACAAAACAAAACAAAAAAAACCATGAAATATATAATGATTATGTGTAATATTGTAATAGGTAATCATTTGAACCCCTGAGCCTTTTATCATCCTTTTCCTCTGAGGAGGATGAGTGAGAGAGCAGAGTGGAGAAGCTTCACTACCTGCCCCTGTGAAAATATGACACTGTTCTGAAAAGAATTTCTGTAAGAAAGGTCAAGAATTTCCTTTCTGAATCTTTCTGAAACTGGGGAAGTTTAACTCCCTCTGTAATTCACCATGGGGTGCTTTTGCTTTGGCTGGTGAAGATGCGGGTAAGTGAAGGCAGTCATCACATCCTTGTAAAAGCTTTCTATTCATTTCCTTTCTGAGGGAAGAAGAGGACCTAAGAGCAGTTTCACCAGATCAGATCACTCAATCAGCAACCTGTCTTTGAAGCCAAAACTAGATGTTCATAGAAAAAATGTATGAGCAGAATCTGAACAGTGATGATTACATAAGAGATGTCTGTTTCTCACCTGTGGGTTGAAGTCTAGCTTCTGTGCATGGAAAAGAGAAGCAGTAGCTATGTCCTCACTGGTCATGTTCCTCCTAGCATGTTTTCTTAAATACATTTTGAGATGGGAGGTTGCATTTTTTAATCAGGATATCCAGCACCTGATACAAAAACAGGTGGCCTAGTGAGGCTGTTCATTTGAATTGCCTTTTTTAGAGGTATAGAACTCATATTTTCACAACACTGCATCTATCACTGCAAGATCTTTGTTCCCAAGAGGTAATCGGCATTTTTATGAACAGTACATTTTTATGAACAAAGTCAAGATTGTTTTTTCTTTCTACATGTGCTATATTGTACATTTGTCTACATTAAATTACTTCTATCACCTTATTCCCCAATCACTTAGGCTCATAATTTGGGCCTCCATAGTTGGATCTCATCTATATTACCTTGGAGTCCCATACCATAGCATTTCCCATAACAAGCCAAACATTTATTTGGGAGCTGAGAGGAATAGGAATTTGAGTTTAGGTTTTAGTATCACTGTGTTTGTGTTTTTTTTTTCAATGTTGCATAAATTTTTCTTCTTTTTTATTTTACTTTTGGAGAGGAAGGGGCTCTGGACTGGACCTGGGCTGTTACAATCAGATACCAGTGTCAATTCCATCTGCTGTTGGCTTGAGAACTGTGAGGACAGTTTGGATGTTGCCATAAGCACTCTGTCTCTCAGCACATCCTTTGCTATGAACTTGTCAGTACTGGCTCTGTGGCCCCCCCAGTATCTGAAGCACAGTCCTCAAAGTCAAACTTTTATTTCCATTCTATTTCTCTTCTCAGGCTAATGTGACAGTGAAGGAAGTATATGCTGAAGTCACAGTCCATTTCTTAACACAATCACAATTCACTTCATGCGGTTATTTTGGATGACAAACACACTTAGAGTGATTATATTTGTAGCATTTTCATCTCTCTGTGGCATTCCTGGCAAAATTCTCCGTGGGTAAATGGAAGGGGCCAGGGAAAAAACAAGAAATGCCTGCACTCTTACAGTTTCCTCACCAGTCTTAAGCATTGTTCATTTTAGGTTGCAGAACTCATCTTCTCAGATATGTTTTTCTGATTTGAATGAATCTTCTGCATTCAATCTGCTCTAGATCTGGATGATTCACAGCCAAAGACATGCCTTCTCCTTACACCCAGTCTTTCTGGTTATCTTCCTATTGTTCTGCTTTTCTAATGCCAAGAGCACAGTGTCCTCTCCTGAAGAAACTGCTCTGTGCAAAGTGCAGTGTACAGGTAACTTGGAGTTGTGTGCAGTGGGAACTCAGCAGTGAGGTGCTGTTCATCCCTAGTTTGCTGGGGCTACAGGCAGCCCAGAACCTGGAGAGCTGATGCAGCAGCCAAAAAGGCTTTCAGTGAACTGCAAGTTCCTCAGGTGCACCTGACTCCCTTGCTTTCCTCCCCAAATCAGTATTGACGTCTGAACTGTTTAACTTATTTATATATTTGTTTTAATATTTACTATATTGTTTAACCTGTTGCTCTGAATTTCAGTGTGTATGTTAAACAAATCTGAGGTTATTCTGGGTTATTTTCTTTGCCTTCTATCCACTTACTAATAATTATTTTTAATCCTAGCACTTTAATGCTAAGGAACATCCAGATCCTGGTAAAATAAGCAAGGGAGTTAGATTCAGCAAGATCACTATTTTCCACTATCTCTGTTATGATGGCAAGTTGTAGCTCAGTATGATTTTTGCTGGTATTGGAAAAAGATCAAATGCTTGGTAGTGACCTGAAACCAGGGTTTCAGGGCTGATCTTGTCTCAGTGGCTGCAGTGTTGTTCAGCACCTCCCCTGCTGGCACTGGCTCCCACAGTGCTGGGGTGGAGAGGCCTGACCTCCATTCTCATTCATGGGGAACCAGCAGCAGCCCCCTGGATTTTGCAACTTATAGGCTTTTGCTAGGAGCCAGTGTTCAGGAAGGAGACTGCATTAAGCTGATGTATAAAATCAACCTCCTACCATGAATGTTATCCTCCCAGCAAAGACCTTGGGATTCTGATGGCTCATCAACATCCTCTCCTGCTCTTCTTAAGCAAGACAGAAACTGTCACCATCAGGATGCCCAGAGACACTGGAAGGGTAAGTGTAACACCTGAGAAACTAGGAAGGTTTTTTGGTATAAAATTTAAGAAAATATTAATGATGCTTTCCTATATTAGATAGTTTGGACTATGTTGTTAAAAAAAAAAAACAAACACCACAGTTGAACTAACAGTAAATTCCTGGTTCTATAGTGTTTTCCTTTTGGTGCATAACAAGATGTTGAGTGTAAAAAAATCAAGGGCAAGGACAGAGGAAGACAAAATGTATTTTACATATCTTAAGAGCAAAGTCTACTCTACTTTAAAGGACTTGATTTTTGTATAGGAAGAGAAGAGCAAAGAATTGTAAGAAAGAAATTTTTTTACCAATTAAATTATTTTCTGAAAAAGGATGATTACATGTAAGCATTGTGGAATGGGGAGAGTACATGCAGCATTGTATGGATACAATATGCCACTTAGATACATTTTAACCAATCTCTGTGTGAGCAAAGACTCAAATAAGAGATGACAATTTTTAGAAAGTAGAGCAAAGGCTTATTGAGAAAAGGATTAATGCTGCAGAGGGCCTCTCTTTCCACCTCAGAGACTTCTGGCAGACATGACTGCCTTTTGGGAAGCAACAAAGGGAAATGGGTTTCTTCCCCAACACACAGACTTTTGGCCAAAAGTAGATGGTGTGAACTGGTGTCTGGCAATTTAGCTGACTTCTCTAGATGTTATTAGCAATGCAGATGTAATCAAAAGCCTAGTTTGTTTTTAAGAGAAGTCTTACTAGAAGTCTTTCCATGTCTTTGGTACATGTTGTAGTTCATAAAAAGCATTACCTAGACAGGAGATGTGGTTCCATGCATTTGACTGTGTGTTTACACTGGATTTTTTCTGGAGGCACAAACAAACTTGTCTGTGTATGTAGAACCAGAGGATGGTGATTTCAAAGTGTGCTTTTTTTTCTGGTTTAGCTAAACTCTTTGTAGAGTAACTAATGCATGAAGACTACTACTGTAAGATTTTGCAGATTTAAATGTTACGAAGGGGAACTCAAGGATTAAAACAAAGACATCAAAATATCACATGCTATTTTTTGTCTGCTAGAGAATCAATTCAGCTGCATGTAACTTTAGGTTCTTATTACTGCAGAGGTGAAAAATGCAACCTTAATGTGCCTTGTAATCAAATCCAAAACCTTGGATCCCAAGCCACCATGCAGTTAAATGCTCTGGGAGATTGTTCTTTATCTTCTTGGAGGTAAAAATAAATCCATGAAGAAAGTGCAGTAATTCTTCCATATGTTTGGACATTCTCATTCCCCTCCTGTTCATGAATGTTCTTTAATGTTTCCCCCACTAGTGGGTTTCTTTTAGCCTTGTACAGATACCTGATGGATGATCGATGTCCTGGAGCCTCAGTTCTCCTGGGGCTTCCAGCCTAACCTCGAAGCCTTCAGGTGTCATATATATTCAATGCCTTGGAATTTTTTTCCATCCATTTTAATCCTCTATCATCAATCTGTTAACAATCGCTGTATGTTTTGTTTCATCTCAAGAAACATCTGGAATAGTTGTACATATTTAGTATTTTTTGTTGAAAGGATCTTTTTTATTTGGTCTCATATGTCATTTTTCTTCTTTCATATACTTTGCCTAGCTACCTATTTTCACTTAAATATATCGGGTCATGAATTTGTAAAGTGGATCGTTGGCCTGCCATCAAATAATTTGTCTTTGAGCAATTGACTATGCAGCTTTTTAGTAGTGAGTAAGTCTTCTGTATTATCTAAGAGATGTTTGACACCCTTTTAGAGAAGTTTTCAAATCTTTTCTAAACAACCAATTGTTGTGACCAGACACAAACTTAGCAGTGCAAACATTTCCAAATAAAACAATAAACGATTAACTGACAGATAAAAAGCTAACCAAAGGCAGAAATGCAGAGTTTGTCTAACATCATGGTAGCCGTGGTAGTTTCAATTCAAAATAAAGAATAATAGTTATAGTGTAAATTTTTGGTATAACAGTCTGTTGGGAAGAGCACTTTTCTGGGGAAACAAATGGAAACAAACAAACAAACAAAAACAAAACAAACAAACAAACACTACATTGTGCCCATCTCAGTTCTCTGGTCACATCTTGGAGGACAATGCTTCAAACACCAAGCTAACAAATAGTAATAAAATGGTGGTAAATGGGTAGAGGTGGAGGAATCATTTGTTTTTCCTGGAAGTAATGCTATGTAGAACTTGTAGTAGTGCAAGAATGTGAAAAAGGGCCAAAAAGGGCGCAAAGCAGGAGTCCTGAACGAAGGCATCCTTCTCAAATGGGTAACCCTGTTCCTGGGCTGATTTGCCCTGGACAGAGAGGAGACTGTGAGCAGCCTCTGACACTCATGCCAATGTAGATTGGGAGCATAGTTAAAGATGGATCTAGGACACAAATACATCCCTGAGACCCATAATTTAGATGGAGCCTCTGAGTTGGAGGCCAGTTATCTTTACGTTGTGTCAGCTGCCTCTGCTTCTGATGTAATGGAGAGGCATCTTAAAAGGAAATGCTGGCCTCTAAAATTTGACTGAGCTCCCTCTCCCTCTCCCTCTCCCTCTCCCTCTCCCTCTCCCTCTCCCTCTCCCTCTCCCTCTCCCTCTCCCTCTCCCTCTCCCTCTCCCTCTCCCTCTCCCTCTCCCTCTCCCTCTCCCTCTCCCTCTCCCTCTCCCTCTCCCTCTCCCTCTCCCTCTCTTTTTGTTCTCTTCTTTTTCTCTAACTAGTACTTTGAAAAGAGCAGAAATTTGTAATTTGAACCATAAGCATATTAAATTAACTCTCACTCTTGGCTAATACACTTAAGGACTTTGCTTTCAACCTGATTTTAGAACTTGCTCATCTGTACTTCTGGCTCCTATGTTTTAGGAAAGAGGTCTAATGTCGCTGTAAGCATTAAGATTTGGCCATGTTCTGTTCCAATGTAACAGTTCTGTGGAGCTGCAGGAAGTTTTATTTCTGTTGCACATCTGCAGTAAAAACCAGGCATTTGAAACCTGAGCCCCTTAAGGGCCCAGGTCTCAGAGATATTGATCATCTCCTGCAACTTTTTGTCTGCTTTCAATTCCCATTGCAGTCAGCAGGAGACAAGGCTCTCAGCACCTTGCAGGATCCAGCTCACAGAGGCTACTTTTGGAGAAGCTTGTCTGCCTATGTATTCAACGGGCTGGATGATCTCTCATCAGATGGCTCCATATGTCACTGCACAACCCAGATATTTCTGCTGTCAACTGCAGGTAAAACAATGTCTGCATTGTCTGGACTCAATTTGAAAAGTTACTAAATGAAAGCGAGTTAGAGTAAATGGATTTAAGTGTTTTTTGAATATATATATATATATATAACACTTGAAGCTGCAGTTTAGAGTACTGCCTATATTCAGAAAGGAGGTCATTTCTATGAACTTCTCTTTTCGAGTCATTTTCCTGTTTAATAATTTAATAATTAAAGCAGTTTAACAATTAAAGAATAGGGGAGATTAAGTCCTAAATGAGGTTTCAGTCCAATTCAGAATAAGTCATGTAGTAATGAAGGACATAGGTGACTCTCCAGTTGACTGAGGTGGTGGAGGCAATTCATATATGATGAGGTCCACAAAGCATCTTCAAAAGGAATAGTGAAAATTTAGTATGACTGGAAATGCCAACTACTCCTGAACATCCCAGGCTGTCATACCAGTTGGACTGGGGGAAGAAGAAAACCTCATACAATGACTTCTGTGAAGAACTAGAGAAAATGTTTTTGTTTTTGTTTTTAAATCAGTCCTGCAAATTTGAACATTCCCTTTTAGCTTTTCCTCATAGATGCATTTATGAATAATGCAAATTATTGAACTTAATGCAGGAGAACTTATGCAGAAGATGATAGTGGATGATCCCTTCATGATCCCTTCTACCTTACATTCCCTGAATAAAAAATAAAAATCTAGAGATAGACTATACTAAACTAAAAGCTAAGCTTTAACACTATGAAAAAAAAAAAAGAGAGATTAATAAAGAAAAAAATAAACCTATGTCTAGCATTTGAGGCACTGAAAGAGCTAATTTCTAGAAATGTTGAGCTTAACACTTATTGAGTAAACTTTTTTTTCCCCCCATCTTTCACATAGCCATTTCAAGTATATTTAGCATACACTTTCACTACACTCCTGCCCCTCCCCTTCTCAAATGGGACAGAACACTTTAAGTTGCCTTTCCAGTTAGAGTTTTGGTCTTGAGTTTTCCTGTTTTCACTGGAGTTATACATATGCCACATGGAGCCAAAATGGACAGTATACTGACAGGTGAAAGCTGGTGATTTGAAAGAAATCCCTCTTCCACAGACTGAGTCTAACCTCATCCTGAGCAATTATTTTGGTAGTACAGTTTCCATTTTCCAAGCAGCAACACTGCCAAAGATTTTGGTCTGTTCAGTGCAAAACTTTCTACCTAAAAATGTTGAAGCTATATCAGCAGCCCATCAGAATCAGCTGGTGGATTGAGAACAAGAAACAGAGGAAAGGCACAAATATATATGCAAAAAATATATAAATTATAAAAAAAGGCACACACACATATATATAAAGAAGAAGAAAATCTTCATTTAAGCAGTTCAGTTTCTGTAGAAAAACAGTTATGCTGAAAAGACTGGAGCTGATTCCCTCAGGCAGCGACTGCTTGGGTGATAGCTTCGCACTGGCAATAGCAGTCTGCAGGTAGGAGTTCTTAGCTCCTTGGGGAGGTTAAAAATGCTGTGGTGTACCTCAGAATTCCTTGGTAATGCACACAAGCCTGATTTTTCTGTGCCCATGGAGGAAGATTACGTTGAGGGTGAGAGAGGAAATGGGAAAGTTATGGAGGGTGCCACATGGAGCTCTGTGCCACTGGCCACTAGCACAACCTCCTCTTTCCTCCCTGTCTCCTGGAGCACTCATCTTTACTCCATCTGTTCTTCTGGTAGCTGTATCCGAGGAAAAGAAAGTCACTGAGGTAAAGTGCCTCAGTTGAGTGGCTTAAGGTACAAGACCTCTTGTAGCAACATCTTCCTAGATTTATTTTTTTTATTATTATTTTTATTGTTTTAGTGTTGTGTTCCCCTACTTCCATTGACACAACTCACTGCTGGGCCTTACAAAGTCAAATATATGTTCAGAATTATGATCTCTAAATGTTAGATTTATTATTAATGAAGAACACGGTTTCTCAGTCAGAGCATTGCTGTGGCTAATGCCATGGCCAGGCAGAGTCACCCTCTGCCTCCTGGTGCACTGAGGCAGCTGTGCTGGATCCTCCCAAGCCTGCTGTGAGGGGCTGAGGCCTATTTCTGCTGCACACAGCTGAGCTTTCATCCACCTGGCCTTGAAGAGCTCTTGCTGTGTGCCACAGGTCCAGGAGAGGAGGCCGCGCAGTACACCCTGAAGTGCTTGTACCACAGTCTGTTTTGGTGTGATGGGTTACTGCAGCATCTGTATTGAGTAGAGGAGCCTGCCTAACGCAATTTGGTGCTTGACTAGTGCCACTTGAAGTAAGAAATCGCAACACTTATGAGAAATATTGCTAATTGAATTTCAAATAACAAAAGCCATTGAAGAAACTGTTCTCCATGGGATTAATCTCATGAACAGGGAAGGGAGGATGCATACAAGCCATTTTGAGTTGCTTATTCCAACTCACAGTATATGTTAAACCAAGTCAGATTAAAAGGCTGCCTCTTTATGAGCAGGCGGTGCTGAGTATGATTGCAAACTGGGTCTTTTCACAATGATTGTGTATTTGGTTCACTCTCAAAAACAGTTATTCTAGACTCTCTGAGGAAAAATTTATTTGTGCCTTTATTTAAAGAAAATATTTGAAAACCCGGGTACAGCTTGGTCTTGCTTTTCCCAACCGGAAGAAATATTCCTGCTTTCAAACACTTTTAACAGCTGCAAGGAAGCCACAGTCAACTTTGATCTGTCAGTGAAATTAGTTTTCCTTGTTAATAAAACCTGATATCTTGGACAGGATGTTTAAGAAGTGATTCTGGACCAGTTTTAACCATCGGTGTGCAAACAGGAGTCAGCGTTAAACTTGTGTTTAATAGAAGAGATACGCAACCTAAACAGACATAGCAAATTGAGTCCCTCCAGAGAAGCACACAGCCCGCCTTGCTGCAGGCCTGTTTCTGCCCCCTTTGAGGTCTGTCATAAATCTTCCGTTGCCTTTTTGATTCAGTGTCAGCTGATGTGACTGTGGCTGCTGTTGGGGGGAAGTTTGTGTACCTCCGAGCAGCTGCCTGGAGGGTCTTAAGTAACTTACCACTGGCTGGTGCAGGCTTTTGGTCAGGTATGACCTTATAGATAAGAATGTAGGCACTTCAAGGCTTAGATGTGGGTTTTCTGGGTATCTCTGTGATAGGTAGGTGCCTAAATGCCTATCTTGATTCAGGCTGTGTGTAGCTAGATGTATATTCGTATGTTTTAACTGATGTCAATGGGACTATTTACTTGGGTTATTCATGCCCTTAAATGGTTTAAGAAGGAGGCCTCAGTGAGGTGAATCAGGCACCGGAAACCTAAAATAGATTTCCAATAAACCTAATTAATTCAGAATTCTGATTTTCATTACAATGTATTAGGTTAAGTCAGATACTGAATAGGAGTAGAAACAAAATGATGGACATGGTGGCACTTCCTGCCAGGTTGCGGGTACAGTACTTGTCATCAGATAAAGGGGATCTAAAGGTTAGCATAGATGAGTAGATATTTTTAACATTTGAGAGACAATTCCAGAAAAAAAAAACATGTGAGAAAAGAGATGACAGCTTGCCGTACATGAGAAATCTGCCCAGTATTATATACAAGGAAACAATATAGTGGAGTTGTGTTGGGAAATACAAGAACTGTTGTTGATTTTATGAAGTTATATAGCACTTAACCTGGTATTCCCAGATGAAAAAGAATAAGAAGAAATCCATGTTTAGAAGTGAGGATGGCTGAAAAGAGGCAATCTGGAGAGGTGAAAATGTAATAATTTCCTCCAGCAGCAAACACAATGGAAATGAAACTCGTCTGTCTATACACTCTTACCATTTGAGATACTCTAGAGTATTTTGCAAGGCCTCCAACTGCAGTTCCAGAAGAGCTTGGGTCTCCTGTAGGTCCTGTGCAGACATTTTAAATGTCTTTCAGCAACCCAGATGTAGTGGAGGCTTTTGTTTAGGGAATGGAATCTCAATGTAGTAGACTTTACTTTTTTTGTGCTGACTTTTAAATGTGAAAAATTAGACTCAACAAAGTACTTATGCTCCTTTTAGTTCATTTTACTGGAAAAAGAGAAGACGAAAAAAAGAAGGTAAGAACTTAAGTGCTGTGCTGAATCTGGGCCAGGTAAGGAAGTTCATCGCACACAACAGCCAGGGCCAGCTATTCTCCATGTATTCATACAGCCTTCCTGGGAACACTGATCTTAAAGAGAGTGCCTTGGTTTCATGTGAGGAAACAATACAGAATTAGGAATTCGGCTGGATCATAGTGGGAGTACAGATCTGCTGAATGCAGGTGAGGGCTGTGATTTTATATAACCTGGGAACCTTCAGAGATACTTGCTTCATTAATGTTGGTCCTCTTAATGCAACTCCTTAGGAGACGCATAAATTAGCTTGGTTTCTGTATTACTGTCTATTTAGTCTGACTGCAGAGAGATGATTCTGGACATGGGCATGATGAGATGTTTGGTTGTGCATGAAATGAGTCATCTCAAATAAAGAAGGGAAGAAGGCCAGCTGAAAATGATTCCACTTGGATTGATAAAAAAAAAGTGAATGTATGTGTGAATTTACTGTAGAAAGAAGAGACAGATTTACTATGTTTTTTGTTGTTGTTGTTGTTGTTGTTTTGTTTTGAAAATTTAATCATGTTGGTAAAGCAGTGCAATTTTAATGTTTAACTTTGCATTTCTTTAAGAAATATATAAATCTTAAAAAGTAGGAGCCTAAATGGTTGTTATGATCTGACCTAGTGGATAGCATTTATTAGTCCTGAATGTGAAGGGAGATGATTATCCACCAAAACAGCAAACATTAAGACCCCATGAATGTGTGAAACCATTGGTGAGTCCCAAGGTTCTTATTTGTGCTAGGCCAGAAGACCTGAACCGGTGTAAAGTCAACCTCATCTTAGATCAGTTCTGAGGAAAGCCCTGCTTTTAAATCCAGTAGCATCAACTGCAAATGAAAGTCCACTCAAGTTTTAGGTAGGCAAAAGTAAAACATCTTCAAATATTTCATTGTTAACTTTGTGCTGTATTAATCTTCTCATTTGTCTTTCAATCAGACAACATCTGTTCTTTCTCCTATAAACTATAAACTCCAGCTATAAACTCTAGCTTTACCTTACATAGTTGTTTTTTAATTTCTAAATAAATACTTATGTGATTCTTCATCATACTAATAATTTTAGTTACGGTGGTTGCAATATGTACTGAAGATGCTTTTTTTTTTGGTTGAATTTGTCTCCATTTCAACTTTTGTTTAAAACCAACACTCATTAACTTCAACTCCACTATTAAAATAAATAAATAATAAAAGTAAAATAAAATAAAATAAATAAAATAAAATAAAATAAATAAAATAAAATAAAGCAGAAGCACTTTGGGGAAAAAATGAACCAAGCCACCAACAAAACAAAAACCAAAAACCCACAAATGCTGATTAAAAACGGGGTAGTCCTGCTCATATCTGTGATCTTATCAGACTGGCCTTTTTCTTTCCAGATGTCACAATTTTATATGGTGTAAATGATACTCTCTTTACCCAGATGGTCTAAGATAAAAACAGCTTCTGGGAGGTATACACTATTTAATTCTGTACATCCAGGATCTATAAAAAAAGAAACTGGTCAGTAAAGTGTCTGAATTTTGCAATATTCATTTGGGGATAGAAGCCCTGAACTGACTGACTGCACACTTGACCAGATGTGGTCTCATCTTTATAGAAAACAACCAGACCACCAATAAAATTATTTAAAATATGACTCAGAGTGGCAATCACAGGACTGCTATTCTCATCATAACAAGCTCCACTGTGCACAAACAGTAAGGGTCAGATTTAGTTCTCATTTACACTGGAATATAACTGTCTTGAAGGGAGGGGATTTTTTTTTTTTCTTCTCATAGAGAAGAAAAAAAAAGTGACTTTCTTCATAGAGAAGAAAAAAAAGTGACTTTCATCCCCTTTTTCTGTACAGGCATAACACACATTAGGAAGCAGATAGGTAATTCAGCACATATTAATAGAACCAATAATTGGACACAAAGGGCTTAATTAATTTTGTTCTTGGATGGTAGTATATGGTGTAGGAGTCTCACTGAAATGAAAGCCACATATCTGAGGGCAGAGCTGACCCATATAAACTGAGTGTGGCTTCCCTCTTAAATGCCAGAAGTTATTGGATTATTTTCAGAAGGTCTCCTTGGAAATGATTTGAAGTCAGCAAATAATCAAATGGAGAAGTATTTTAAATTACCTTATTTTTGTAAACATGATGTTAGTTTTCCTAGAAACGAGACCAAATGCAACAAAGCTCACTATTTAGCTGAGTTAAGTTAAGGATGGGCTGAAGACAGTGTTTATACAGTGCCATAGTCTAACCTAACATAAGCAGGTGCCCTCACAGTGCTATTTGTGCAATAGCATCTGGTATTCTAGTTTTGGGTTTGACGACCCTAACTGCACTTCCCCAGAGCATGCTGTTTGCCTGCTTTCTGCAGACCCTTTGGTACAAAGCTCTGCTGAAATTCGCTGCCTTGGAGAGTTGTAGGTGATGCAGAATTGTTCGGTGACTCCCAGGTGCTAGGAAATCTGGAGTCAGTAGTACGGGCAGCAGCCACCCCTGTACTGCTGCCCCCGTCAGCATGGGTGGTTGTGGCAGGGAAGGCAGGCTGCCTGGTTGCAGCTAAACACATACCCTTGCAAAACACAGTACCAAGTGCAAGTTAAAGAACATTTCTGCTTTGCCTAGTCTACGTGGGAATAGGAAAAATTCATACAAAGCTTAGTGGAGTCCCTGAATGCCACCTTTTCTCCTTTGTCCCAGCTCCTTTGTATGCTGTATCTTCAGCTTCAGTTTCCTTGTACTCTTTTCTCTTTAAATAAGACAGGTAGAAGTTCAGGGTGTTGACTTAGTGCTTTTTACAAGTGAATTTATGACGTAGAAAGAGTAATAAATGCTAAGTAGAGTTTATATCTTAGTATGTAGGTTGCTTCTTCAGAGGTGATTTTTAAGTGTAATTTATTCTTCAAGAACTGATTTTCTTCAGGATTTATTTATTTATGGATAAAGTATTGAATGTATGTATGAATAAAATACTCATAAAGTATTGAATGTATGTATGAATAAAGTACTCATAAAGTATCAAAGGAAAGAAACAAGTGTGTTTTTTTTTTTTTTCTTTTTTTTTGTTTTTTTCTTTAATGAAAGTCATTAAAGTTGGTCTTGAGGCGTACTGACACCAAATGCAGTTGCTTCTTCCATCTTTGATTTTCTGCTAGTCTGCTGGTCAGCTGACCTCTCAAGCACCTAGTTTTATTTAGACACTTATATTTTCATGCTCAGCATATGTATTTTTTGAATGTAGAAGTGTGAGAAAAATTGCCAAAAAATAAACAGCTGAAATATGAAGCCGAAATTTTATAATTTTATTTAGGTTGGTAATTAGAGACTTCAATGTTGTGGAGGCAATAGTGACTCTAGTAAGTCATAGATGCTCACATTTGGAGGAAAGAGTTAATCTGACAGCATAACTGAAAACATTAAGATCTGTGCAAAAGAGACTTTGGCTGATGCTAATATAAGTGGCTAGACAAGGCCCAGAACTAGTAAGAGGGTCTAGCAAGGCAGTACTTCTAAATTGCTGAGTAGGCAGAAGATGAACTGAGAGAAGAAAGTATTCTTAAATCAGTCGGACTTGCTTTAGAGCCAATATGTGTATAAATGATCCGACCAGAAAGTTGGAAAGTGTTTGCCAGATTGTTCTGGAAAGATGCAGGTGAGTTATGTAGGTTGCAACTGGGAGGAAAAGAGGATGTGTCCCTGATGAAAACTCAGGATGTTAGCAAACATACTAAACTGTTTTGGTTGGGCAAAATGTCCTTGGGTGTCCGTGGGACCTGGGAAAACTTGGAGAGAGGTGGAAGGTCTGAAATTTCAAGAAGCGCATGGTGCAGCAGCAGAAGTAATTGCCACTTACCTTGCTGAGCTCCAATTGTTTTCTAAGAGGCACAGTTACATGAATCGCCATCTATACCACTGCAGCTTGTCCGGTAAGCATGGGCAAAGAGAGAAACATACTGGCAGAAAAGTATAAAGGTACAATGAGAAAGTCTGAAAGTTGGCTATGTTCTTTGCATTTCAGAAAGTTTTCAGCTTCATACTCCCTCTTGACACTCCCCATCTCTGAACGTGTTTCTTTTTCTCTGTTTCTACCAGGTAGTGGTTGAAGTTGTGTTCCTCTTGCCTGCCTGGAGCATCTCTGAATCAAATCCCAGCTGTTGCCTTTCCTGTGAGTATGTGGCTATTTCTTTTTACTTTGTCCTGCACCAGTGAAATTTGGCACCCAGAGGTGGTATGACCAGTAAAGTTTATCCAGATAAGGTTCAGTGCTTCAGTTTTGCTTTGAAACACCTATCTGAGCCAACCATGAATGATCACTATAGCTCCTGAAGGTGGCCACCCCAAGTCACTCAGTATGCTTCCATTATGCAGCTTCTGTTTCTCTTTTCGTTTTGTTTCATTTCTTCATTGTAAGTTATTTTCAGACTTAATTTCCTCTGTGGTATAGACTGTATTCTACCTGAACTAATTTATTTCCTTTTGTAAGCCAGTGATTAAACTATGGTCTTTAAGGAAAATGTCACTTTTGCACTATGAAAAACTGAAAAAAATCCCTCTTAGGACCTTTGTTTAACTCATTTGTGGAGATACCTGTTTTATTTATGTATTGGTTTTGCCTTGTTGCAATATCTGAGCACTTCTTCAGCATTATTCATTTTATCACTATAAAGTGAAGTAGAAAACTCATTAACACTTTTGTAATTGATTAAGCTTTGCAATGAGATAAGAGAATTCTGTAAAAATTATAATCAGATTTCTCCATATTACTATTATATTTAACTAAATCTGCCAGTTATGTTGGGAGTTGCAGGATATCTCATTGCATCTGATAAGCACGAGAGGTCATTTAGCAAAATGTCAGTAGCAGTTTACCTTGTTCTTGCTTAGGCAGCGCCTACCTATTCTGTGAATGCTCAGAGCATCAGGCCACATGCAATGCCACCATAAGAAGAGTTTGAAATTTCCCCTGGGATCTGAGTACATGTACAGGGAATTTTTGTAGTGGAGGAGTATGTATATACAAGAAAGAGGCAAACAGATAATTAAAAAGAACTGCAGAGAAATATGTAGAGGGGCCTGTGTAGTAGTTTAAAGAAAGCCAAACAAATGCTTGGACTGCTTCTTCCTTTAGAGAAAAAGTAGCACATGTGAGAAAGGTGGCCAGAGACAGTGAGCATGCTGGGTAGCATTTGGGGTAGAAAATTTGACGGAAAGAGTCTTCGAAGTATAAGAAAACATCCCCTATCTCTTCCTGATGGATCCGTGCAGAGCCTGGGGAAGACAGAACTTTATGCACATTTATTTTAACTTAAGTGGGATTGCATCAAAGAGATGTCTGATGCCATTGCCAATTTCACCTTCTAATGCAAACAATATGAAACTCCCCACATATATTAGCTATATGCTTGGGTCAACTGGAACAGTTTTTCAGTTTGTATAATTTAAAGTTAAATACAAGTGAGGAAATTACCAATAACAGAAGAGCTACGTACTTTCTTTAGCTCTTGAGGAATCCTACTGGAACTCACTATGTTTTGAATTCCATTCTGAAAAATATACAGTTTTCATGTTGCAAAACTAATATCCTCTTTCCTGTAAGCAACAGTTTTACATTCCCCAGTCTCTCCTTTGTTTCTGATCAACCTACTAAATGTGGCAAGCTTCTTTCTTATGTTTCCTTATGCTTCAGAGCTAATCATTCTTTAAATAATCATTTATTTTTTCCAACCATTTCACAGCACAGAAAATGCTAAGTCACAGAAAAATGCATATTGCAGCTGGAACTGATATTCAGTACATTAATTAGATCCTTCCTCCAGTCTTATGAAACACAACTGAACCATAAAAGAAAACACTACACTAGCTCAACTAAACATGCATCAGTTACTCATCAAGGAGTGACTTTTGAAGCTTCTATTTTCCATTGTAGACTTCAACAATAAAAGTAAAGTAGTCTTCAACAAGTAAAAAGTAAAGAAGTCTTCAACAATAAAAGTAAATCCAGTAGAGCTTAGTATGGATTGATAGTGTTACTTAGTGCTGTTGCATTCATGCAGGAGGAGACTGAACAAGGCTTTAAAATATGAACTGAAGTGACAATTCCCCTGCTGTCCCCAAACAAATCTGCTTGGGTAAAGGGATAGGGGAGGCAGATAGAGGAAGAATTATCTCCAACTGTTGAGAGAATGAGAAAGAAAAATAGGAGAGAAACGATGGAAGATAAGATAATTTTCAGAAATAAGTAAAATTAAATAAATAAATAAATGCAACTGCTAAATAACAGTGACAGAAAAAGAGATGCTGGGGCAGAGAAAAAGAAGTTTGGAATTGCATATCATGGTTACCAGGCAGTAGTGTAACCAGTCAGTGTTTGAAAGTTTGCTTACAGACAGGACTAAATCATGTGTGATTAATGACTCCTAAGAAGGCAGGAATTGAGATTAAAAGCTGTCATTTTGAAAGCACCTGTTAGCCTAGCACTTGATTTGGGAGATAGCTGTTTTAATAGGTTTCTTACTTTTCAGCTTAATTTCCTAAGAAGTTACAGCTTTGGTCATTTGTTTTTTGTTTTTTAAGGGTCACTTACTGAATGTCTCTTAGTAGGTCCCCCCCCCAAAAAAAAAAACAACAAACAAATAAACCAAAAAAACAACAAAGAAGCAAGAGTGCCTTCCCTCCCAGACTTTTTAACCAATTAGTCACATTTAACAGAGAATGAGGGACCTAAAGAGAAAACTATCCCAAACAAAAGATAGATGAGACCTAACATAGCAGAGATATTTCTTTAATGCTGCTCTTGATGGGAATATTCAGGAATAACTCAGCCAAATATCAAAGAATCAGTATGGAGGAATAAACAGAATGAGAGGTTATCCACTGAAATATCCATCAGTGACAGGACAAGAGTTGCCCTATTAGACAACGGAGAATTAATTCTGGATTCTTTCACGTCTAATGACCAGACCTAGCCTTACTACAACACAATGACAAAAGCTTTTGATTTCAAAACAGGCTTTTGAGGAAAACAGGATCCTGTAGTTCCCCAAAGCCTACAGCTGATTAGTTATACTTTGTCCGTTGCCTGAACTTGAGTGTGGTGGATATCTCTGTGCCTACTTTGTGCACATATCAGAACTGAGTCCTCAGAGCAGGTTTTCCTACATGTGAAATCTCTGAAAGGCTCCAGTTAGTGAAAGTTTTTTTTTTTTTTTTTGTTTTTTGTTTTTTAATGCTTCAGGTCTGTCTCCAACAAAATACTGTTCTCTAAGCTTCTGTTCAGGTTTCTCCTTTTGAAAATGGGTCCTGAATTCTCAGAGGCAAGATTGGAGAACTGAAGCAGTTAACTCCCCTTCCTTCCCATGCAGTCATGCAGTAAGGTGCTCTCCTGGGAAGTGAGAAATGTACAGCTGTGGAGGAAAATTAATCCCAGTTTACCATTTCCTACATACATCTTGTGAGCACTAGTTTACTCAGTAAATGAGGGGGTATCAAGACATCAAAGTGACTGTCATCAGAGTGAAACAGGCATTTCAAAGAGATGCTTCATGCTGGCAGTCCAAGTAGAAGGACCTTCCTGAGAACTACTGTAGGCCCATTCTGGATATTTTACTGCTGAGTGAAAAATTGAGACAGTGCTCTTCTCAGTACAATATATGTTCTTTTTCCCATTCCGTGGTTCCTACCCATTTTCTTGCCTAGGAATGTCACAGAGGGTTTAGATGCCAGACATCAGAGTGTTTGGTGTGTTGTTCTGGTCACTTTTGACATTTGTGGAGCATGAGCCCTACTTGTTTTTATGTCAAGTACAGAACTGCTGTCATGTTTTCTATTGTTTTTTCTCCAGCAAGTCATAGGGTACGAAACATAAGTAAAATGAGGCCAAATTAGTAGATGTGCATGAAGCAAATTCAGCTTATCTTAATAAAACTTCTCTTCAACGACACATAGAAAAAATAAACAGAACAGTAATCCAAGAGATTAAAGAAGGGATTGACTTGATAATCCTTAGTTTATAAACTGACAACTGTTAATATCAGTTGCAGTCATTGCTGAGTTGTAGATTAGCCTGTAGCTGTCAAAGGATTTTTTATCACCACTGTTGGAGGGCCAACAGATGATGATGTAATCCAAGCATGACCCGATCCCTAGAGTAAAAAATGTTTGTATGTGGAAGTAGGACCCAGAATCAGTCCTCATCATTAATGTTAGGCAGATGGTGACACCCTAGGAAAGAAGACCCTGGAACCATATGTGTCATAAGGTATCTTCAAACTCATTAAAACCCATCATTACTTTGTGTGCCATACTTTCATATTATTGGTTCCCAAGTACCATTATGGGTAATAGATTTTGTATCTATGGGTGTAGAAAACTTTTTTGTGTCTTTGTTGGACCAGATGTTCCTGAACAAGAGGTCAGTTGTGGAACTTGGGGTATCCATCTGTTTTTAAAGAGTGGTTCAATAAATCAGCTCCGCTGAACTCCTAGGCACCAGGGAACTTAGTGATTTTTTTTTTTTTAATGTTGGAGAGAAAGGAAATCTCTGCTAGTTGTCCTGTTTGTAGTGTTTTTCTGTCAGGTAAGCTATGCATCAGAAACGGTGTTCACCTTGAATTGAAGAGTTACTCAGATACTTTTGTAATGGAGAAAAAGGTAAATGGAGTCTGTGACCTTGCCAGTGTTGACTGATAGCCCAGGACAATTCAGGCACATTCAGGCACAGTTTCAGGTCACCCTCTTTTGCTGGTTTCAGGGACAAGGTTGCCCTCAGTCATGTTGGAATGCCCTGATCTCTTAAGCAGAAAAGATTAGATTTAGTACTAGTACTGGTTGCTAATTTGACGCAGACGAAGGAATGGAAAAAGCAATTTTAAGTCTGTGGAGTGTCTCACTGTATTTTAAAATGACAAGGATAATTTTATCCGTTCTCATGTAATGAGAATATTAATGAAAATAATTTGATCAAATCTGCTACAAGTTCTTTGAAATAGGAGCGTGCCTCTGCTGTGTGTATTCTTAGAGGATCTTGAAACTTATCTTGCCATAATATTGAAGGACTTAGATCTAATTAGACTTTAAAGAGGTAGGAGAAGATAAACTGAGAATAAATTGGCAGTTTCAGAAACAGGAAAATGTAAGGCTCAAGGTACATTTTGCTAGTCACTTGTAACAGCCACCTCATTTCCTTTCTGGTACTTACAGAAGTCAGTTGGTCCCTTTTCTATATGAGCTAGCATAAAAACCTGTCAACATAGAATGAATTAAGTTTGGTTGTTCTATAAACCATATGGTCAAGTAAAATCAGAAAGTAAAGGCTTGACGAAGAAATCACTTGGTGAGGGTCTATACAGGAAGTTACATGATGTTATACAGGAAATAAGACTAGATAATCAAAATGGTACTTTTGGCCTCAAAATACACAAATCTGCCCAAAAACCAAATTTTGCCTATGTTTGATGAGGAAACTGGTGGTTGCTTTGAACTTCCTCAAACTGATAATAGATCTTATGTGTTTTAAACCAAATGGAAACACCTTTTTATGTCTAATTACAAAATATTTTTCTTCATTTAAGAGCAAATAGGTGCTTATCTAATTAACTCAAATACAGGGATCTTTAAATTTTGCAAGACAACAATTACAATCCTTTTCTCACTTCCTGAAGTGGAATGTAATGCTGTTAATATGGTATAAATCTTTTCTCTCACTTTCCTTCCATTTGTGTGTGTGTGTGTGTATGGTAATAGAGATCAAACGGGATTAAAGAATAAACCTGAGGGGATTTTTGTTTTCTTTTATTTTATTTTATTTTATTTTTTTAAGATAATGACATTTACAGATAAATGCTAGAGCAAATACTTACCCATATGCATTTATGACATTTTTTGCTTACTATCACCAAGCTACTTGTCCAAGACCATAGTTGTCATAAACAAGATCACAAGACTTCAGCTGCCATTTGATTCATTGATTTTCCTCCTGGGACTTTATCCAGTTAGCCTTAAATAAAGCTACTCAGGAATTGGCCTGCTTTATGTATACATATGAATCAAACGGGAGCTGGAGTGCTATGTCTATGATCTTGCAATAGTAGCTTAATGTTGATGACTAAAAGAAGAAAATCAGAAGACAGTAAAGGTACTGTGTTTCTTAAATATTTATTTGAACACTTATCTAAAACACAATTTTCAGGGCATATAAATATCCTCAAAGCATGTTTGATCTCAGTTACTTTATTGTTCTGGATACTAACCCTGACATATAATATTATCCTTCTTTTTTAAAAAAGTACTCTTTTCAGAAAACTTTACTTTGCATTTAATTTAAAGATATATATGTCTGTTAGATTACAAGCATGTTAGCTCTGTTTAAGGCTTTGAACAGAACCTTCAATACTGAAATATATAATTAACTCTTTCTTTGTGATTTGTCTTAAAAAATCTTTTGACTTCAATGAGCTTAGCCAAAATTAATGCTTAAACCAGATGAGAATTACTGCTAGTGTAGAATTTAGAAGATCATTGCTCAGCCTAATAATTTTAGTGTGATTAGAGGACTATCTGTAAAGGAGTATAGATGACAAAAAATGCTTAAATCCGCATTCCATTTATCTATCTGTTTTCATTTGAGGCTAGAATCCAAATAGCTCTTCAAATGCTTTCTAATGAGATTTTGAATTCTTGTAACAATATCGCTGGGAGCAATACTGCCTGTGAATTTGCTGAGATATAGCTCCTTCTTGATATCAAATAATTCTTTAGGAACATTAAGGATCTTAAATATTAGTTCAGGAAATACATTCTCAAATCTGACTAAAATTGAACATTTATTTTATCTGACTGTGGTAGCATGTTGTTGTAAAGTAAACTGTTAGCAACAATCAAAATTAATACCTTGGGATTAAGAATTTGATCAGACCTAACTGTATTTAATATAAATCATAAGTTTTATGATCAAATTTAAAGATATAATGGGCAGATATCAAGTTATTGTTGTCACTGAAGTCAGTATTGACAGAAACCAGTTTCTGTCTCTGTTATGTGTTGAAAGCAGTATTTACTATTACTTGTAAAATATTTGCAAGCATAACCACTGGAAAGACTAATAGTTTAATGCATTTAGAATTTGTATTAACCTATTTTCAGAATTTAACGTGCATGGTTAGATATTAGAGAGAAATTGAGAATTTCGTTTGTCATGCTGGTTCTCTCTCTCTCTCTCTTTTTTTTTTTTTTTTTTCCTACCGATGTGGGTAGAATAATCCACCTCTAGACTGGTAACGTAGAATTGTTTTAAGGAAAAAGTAAATTGGTTGGTTTAGGAATAGGCTTCTTCCCTGAGGTACAAGACTTGAACTGGTTACCAGCAGCAGTAGCCAACACCACAGCAAAGCGTGTTGCTGTGTGATGAAGACTTCAAGATAACACTGTGGTCCATGCATGGTTGCAATTTCATTTCCCCAGCTCTGGCCGTTCTGTCATGCTGATATCCAAGAGGGGCCCTTACTGTCACAGGTACCACAACAGAGAGAGATTTACACAAATATATGTCTCTTTTGCTATTGCTTCGAGTAACTCTGAGCTCTCAGTCAGGATGACAACATTTAACCTTACATATTGTGTACATGTTCTGGGAAGTTACTCATGTACTTAGTGACTATTTATTTTCTGAGGTGTCAGAGCAAAGAAAAGATGTTTTTTTCCTGTACCTCTTTCTATTTTTTTTTCTCTCTCTCTCTTTTTTTTTTTTTTAACCTCACTTTGTCTTCCTGCCTTGTTTGAAGAGTGGGAGTGAGAAGAGTGGCTTGTGGGTGTCTGACAGCTGGCCACTGTCAGCCCACCACAGCTGCCTAACATGCTTCAGACTACGAGGCTCACAGATTGGCAGTTTTTTGTTTTGTTTTGTTTTGTTTCATTTTTTTCCCCCAGGAAATTTTTATTCTTGGAAAGTCAATTACAAAATAAACGATGAAGAGATTTACACAGAGCTAAATTAATGTTTGTGTTCATGAAAAGTGTGCTTATGGAAGTTTATATGTGTAAATTCAACATAGGCCTCTACATAAGTACTTCACATTTAGTTTGGTGAGAGCAATGTTAGTGATTCTGAATCTGCCTTTTAGTGAAAAAAGAAAAAAAGAACAGTTACGTACTAAACATAAGGGCTCTGAGTTTTTTGGATTGATAAATAATGAGAATGTGAACTGTTTTGTTTATCGTAATTATGAAAGTTGTCTTGCAATGTAAAATTATAACAGGTTTTACAACTCCAACCCCAATTCTCATCTATTTCCTTCTCCTGGTAGTTAATGATGCAGTTTATTTAAATAATAAAATGAAAGCTCACTCCCATCAGACAAACAAGGTAGTTAAAAAACAAGCAAACAAACAAAATACTCTTCTAGTCAGGTATCTTCAGTAACATTGCTAGGCTTTAACAATTTTGTAGATTTTAACAGTGAACTAAAAATAATATTTTCTTTTAGACTGTGTCATGACTTATACACACTATCCTTCCACAGTTCCTTTATGTCGTGACAGATTTGAGTGTCCTCAGAGCTGATGATGATCTACACTGGAAGTGACTTTCCCAGACCTTGTGAGTAGCACCTGCATTTACTAAAAATGAAACAGTGCTTCAGAATTTCATATGCAGGTTTGATGTACTCACAAACTATTTTCCATTGACAAAAAGATAAGTACTGTCAACTTCTCTTTGGTTTGCTTCTAAACATCTTCTTAGTTGTGCTATCAAAGACAATTACTCCATCATTTGCCGTGTGTTATACCATATTAGAGTTTTCTGGGCTTAAGCACTGCAATCCATCCTGACTGCTACCAAGTAATCCTTTGCAGACTTGTAAATAAGAACTGTGGCTGATTTTCAGCAGCATGATTGTCATGTTTTTAAACTTTGCTAATTAAAACTTTATGAGCATGCAATTAAAAAGCAGAGAAGTTTCCCTACATTGCAAATGGAAGCATGTCATAGAGTTTCAGCAAAAAAATAAGCTTCCTTAACACTGGCTTTTCTTAAAAATAAATAAATAAATAAATAAATAAATAAATACAATAAATTGACATTTGGTGTTTTCAGGCTTTTCAAACTGTTTACCACATTTATCTTTGAAACTCTCATACAGCTAATTTAACAGCATAAATGTAACAAATCGGTCTTCTTAGTTGGACCTTTTAACTAGCTGCAGCTTTGGGTAGAGTCTTTGTCACTGTTTTTGTATGCTTAGTGAAAAGAGGCCTTTTAAATAGAAAATCTGCTGTTCACAAGTGTTAAATATTGCTTCATAAGGGTTTCTGGGATCCAAACCATGAGCAAACATAATTCTGTGAAGGCAAGGTTGTCGGAAATCTAGAATGAAATTCAAGATAAAAACAATTAAGGATAAAGGGAACAGATTAAATAAGATCTGTTAACTTTTACAGCATGTCCCTCTGATGTGTTTCTATAAACAATATTAAAAAAAATGTAATAGATCCTATTGAAGCTATTAAGATGAGCTTGACTTTTGTAGGTTTTATCAAGTGACCCAAATCATGACTG
The DNA here is from genome assembly GCF_009819795.1 of Aythya fuligula. NCBI lineage: Eukaryota > Metazoa > Chordata > Aves > Anseriformes > Anatidae > Aythya > Aythya fuligula. The sequence goes on from NC_045562.1 coordinate 41,718,804, forward strand.
CTTTGGTTTGAATTTCAAACTGGATCATATATAGAGTGCCAACACTTAATAAGTTTTAGTGTTGACAAGTATTTAAATTCACTTTAATTATCTACTACCATTTGGAAGACGAACAAAACTCCAAACCAAAAATTAATTCACTTTGAAGTGCTCCATTCGGTCTCAATAAAGTCATCACAGTACTGCACAGAAAAATGAACATACATTAAGCAGAATAGTTTCTCTTCTACTGCAGTTTTCACTTGAGCAATCACATTTCTGAATTTGGAATTAGAAGAAAACAACAGAACATGTTGAAATACTGTTTTCTAGAATGTGCAGGATCTGATATGATTTTTTTTTCCTTTGTTTGCAGCAACTGAAACCCAGATGAGGAGTAATAATGCTAATGGAGATCTAATAATTATTTCAGTTTTTGTTGACGTTGTTGTTGTTGTTGTTTTTTTTTTTTTTTCTGTTTGTTTTTTGGAGTTGTTTTGCTTTTTTATTTTTTTCTGTCTGTATGTTACACTACCTTTGATTTAGACACGCATATTCATTTTCAATGTCTGTTGTTTGGTGGCTTTAATCTTCTATCTACGTACAAGTCTTACCACACTGTACTTTCTGTTAATCTTTTGTCTTATAATCCAACAAAGTTAGCTGCTGGTGTGAAGCATGCATTTTTTTTTTTTTTTCCTTTTCTCAGTGATTTTCCAGGAAGTCTTGCTAGCATAAATGGCCAAGAACTACATAAATCCTATATAGATACTGGAGGACTACAAGTCATAGGTTAGAAGAAAAGCACAGTTCAGTGAATGGGTCACTGAACAACCAGAGAATGATTTCTGGGCTTTCTTCTCAGTGTTACCACTGGCTTTTTTGGGCATCTCTTTTCATCTTGCCTAACATTTAATTTCCTGGTCACTCTTACTATTGATATGGCAACCATTTTAAGGTTCTTATGGATAGATTATTTTTTTCTGGTAGGCATTGAACAAGGAGAAGATCTTCTGACTTTGTCTTGTATCACAGACTTGTTTAGTTCTTAGCATAATGCCAATCTGTGTATTACAGGAATCTCTCTTCCTGTAATAAATATAGTAAAATAAACTTCAATTTTTAGGACTTCTAGAGGTGAATTATTATGTTGGTGTAATGCAGGAAATGCATACGCAGAGAAACAAATTTTATCACAAAAAATAGAAAGCAAGTCAGAACAGAAGGCATACTTTGACATTTATTAACATGCAAATTAAAGATATAATTGCACAGAATGGATAGTGCCAGAATGCCAAATGGCAACTTCCCACTATATGTTATGGGATTGCAGTACTAATTATGTGTGCATTCAGTGAGAACCAACCAGTCTGGAGCAAAGTAGATGATAGTTCTTTGGAAAATGTACATATATTATTACATTGTGTATTGCCCTAGCAATACTCTTGGTTAGGTGTTAAATTGCAAACTTACTTTTCCAATTTATCTGTGCTTGACTTTGCATATTAAACATCTGTAAAATGTACTTTTTTTTTTTTTTTTTTTTTTTTTTAAAATGTTACAAACTAGGAAGGGAGGAAGGGATAATGAAAATGTTCACCCTACAGAGGTCACTGGCAAGTTTTAAAACTTTAGGTTACTGTGAGCATCACAGCAGTAAAGTACTAACTGATGGGTGGTTTTTTTTTTTTTTCAGTATACTTGCCACTAGAGGGGAATGGAAGTACACATTTTGCCCTTGGGTTTCACACCTATTTACTCAAAATGGTGTTGTGATTGCACAGTCTTGGGATCCAGAAAGAGAGTCTATTCTGTCAGAGTTCTGTTCCTCCTCATTCCAGTCTGTGTCCTCTCTCAGACTTTTGTTTTCTCTCCCACATCTGTCCCAGAGTCTCTTTACTTTTCCTCTCTTGTTGTCCTGGTGTGGAGAGGGTGCAATTCAGGTGCTATGAGCTGTGCAGGGCTAGAGCATGCTCGGCACACAGAACATTTGGCAGTATTTAACTTCCGAACTCTTCATGTCTCTACTGACTGACTGAAATTGCCTGGCTATATGCAATTATATTGAGTAAGTCTTGGATAGTATGGGAAAATATATCTGAGAGGAACATTGTAGAGGTACTAAAGCTTCTTGACAAAACAGAAATAACATTGTAATTAACCTGGCTTGAAATAAGTAATCTTCTGAAGGGGCCTGTTCACGCCACCTAATCTGAGGTTACTGGTTTAAGATCTAGGTGAGCCTAGTTGATACAGTTTTTTTTGTAGTCAGTGATGAAAAATAGATTCTGTTTGCTAAACTGATAAGCAAACCCAGGATTTATTATGTAGTTCTGTAGTTAGTATTTGTACAACTTAATATATGCTGTTCACTGCCTGTGGGAAAGAAGTTGCTGGATAATTAATGTAGACAAGTAGCTAAGACTGAAAAAGCATTTGTTGAAGTCTCCTTTGAATCATTAGGTTCCACATTCAGTAAGACAAAAGTGAGATTAAAAAGAAAGTGTCAGAATCAGCTTTTATTGATCACTAATTCAGGATTTATGCCATTATTTACATATATTAAAATCAATTCAAAGGACACTTTGGTCAGGCCAATATTACCATTTGGACAAATTGTACAAATTTAGAAAATAAAACAAACTTTCTGTTATATGTGTTTAGTGATTAGTAAGCTAGTGATGCTGAGCTGTTAGTTACACTAAGTGTTACACCAGAAAGTAGAGGGAAATAAATATTATGATCTGTGTATTCATTACATCCATGGAGTTTGCTCACAGTGATTCAGTGAGGGACAAGGAATGAAAGTTTTTGATATGACTATCTGTAAGAAATATTAATTACCTCTACGATGTATAAACAGGCCTGTATTTTACATAAATTTTCTTGACCAAAGTGATTGACCTAAAACCACTTGATCCCAATTAAGAGTGATGAGGAGGAAGTGAGTAATATTTTTTTTTTTTGTGTCTGATGTAGTGTAATTTGCTTTACTGTGAAAGTAGGCTGTGAAGGAGGAAAAACAGTAGTAGTACTCCAAATAAATCTTAGTGTTTCTCACATCATGCCTATAACGTAGCTGGTTAAAATTGATTATTCCCAACTTGAATCTGAATCAGCGAAGTTATGTGCTAAAAGAATATGTCTTATAGCTGCTAAGACCTTTCCGAAGTCATTTCTCCAAAGGATAAAATGTTGGGCAGTATTGATACATTAAACTTGAGAATAATTAATTTTTACTAAGCTCCCAAATGAAATGAATGGAAAGAGAACCAGAATGACTTTCTGCAATTATAGTGTTACAAAATATTACTTAGAAGTTAAAATGAAAAATGCTCTAAACACCTAAATGTATTAATACTTTGAAAAATGAAAAGGTAACAAAGGCCTGGAAGTTAACGTACTAGTCAGTCATCTTTTAAAAGTGGTCTCTAAGTGAAAGTAAGGCAAACATTTATTTTTATATGACCATTTGCTTTTTTGTAAGTTAAAATATAAAGAATACTTGTGCATACTTGCGTCCATAAAAGGCTAGGTAACAGGCATTCACCAGAAGTTACCATCTGTTCTGTCCCAGTGCTGCATATTCACAGTGCTGACCTGAAGAACAGTGTTTTGTAACCTCACAATAGTGAGAAAGGCATCATTTACAAAATAATATTTAAAGATATTTTGTATATTCCTCAATAGATGGACGATTGCTAAAGGAAATTAAGTATGATGATGGATTCAGTGGTTATGTGTACTCATATATGGAAAAATTCAGTTTTGCCTACCCTCAGAGGTATGTAATGCATTTATGTACCAAAGCTTTCTAGGAAAGTCCCCAAAGCATCTCTATATATTTATATTACTAGATATGTACACAGACACCTAAGTTGAAGGCAGCTGCCTCCAATTTGTGCCTAAGTCTGTACAGGACTCTCAGTGTACAGCTTAGGTACTTTACACACCCCACCTCAAGGTTTCATCTGGCAGGCATATGTAGAGCATGACTAAATTTCACACAAAGACGGTTTATATTTTAGCATTTTGGAACAGTCACATGGAAGGAGGAGACCAATGTTACAGTCCCCAGGTGAAATCTGATATCTCCCCTTCCAGGAGAGTGCCATAACCATTAGATTATATATGTTCTAAGATTGCACTCAATTAGATTTTTCTACATGAAAAAAAGTGAATGTGCAGTGAACAACAGTGTGAATTTACAGTACCCTTGCTACTCCCTGCTAACTCCCCACATGGGAATTAATTTACACATTTCAATTTTGGTAAGCTGACTTTTACAAAGGCACTTCTACTGTGTGCTCTGGTTATATACACACAGTTTTGCTAGCATCCAGTCTCGAGCTTTAACTTACTGACCGACATACTGAACTTTGTGTCAACCTTAGAGCCAGAGGAATGCCAGATAATACTGCTGAACTTGTTCTTCCTCTGTCATACAAGTTACAAATTGGTGGACGAAATAATTGCAAACATACAGAAACATGGGAATGGAATTTGGTAATTAAAGAGAAGTAATAGCTTGTTAAGTTCCCTTATTAGTGTAAGTGGTCGCCCATGGTTTGAGGTAACTATTTTGACTTTACGCAGAAAGGACTAAGAGCATTCATGTGGTCATCTACTGCTGAGAGAAAATTTCAAAACCCAGTACTGTACAAGGGAGATGCTTGAGTGCTTGAGCATGTGAGCTCTTCTACTTTCATTGCAGTCAGCCAGGATAATTTAAACATATTGAAATACAATATTTGAACCTCGTAGAATGATTTTATTTTACCTGAGTGAAAAATCAACATCCTATCATGTTCCATGGCCAAAAAGGCAATTTCAAAAGAAAACAAAACAAAACAAAAACACCATGAGATCATGATGGGCAAAGGGCAGGGCTCAGTAATTTTGTGAGTCATTCTTTTACATATCTGAATGCAAATATAAGAGTAGTCTGTTAAGCATTCAGTCTTTGAATATTTCTTGAATTTAAAAATTTCAAACATTTTAATTAGCCCCTTCTTGCTTAATCATTGTATTTCCAATGCAGCTTTTAAGAATTTTGGCATATTTTAGAGCAGGTAACAATCTTTTTTTTTTTACTCAATTTATATACATGCACTCTCACACAGATAAAATCAACATTCCGCAATTACTGTAAAGACAGAGAAATAACTATCCTGGTGTGTTGTTTGGGGACCATTGCCATACTGTAATTTTCAGTTTTGCTTGGATAATTGCCTTGCCTGTTATTCAGGTATATCATTTTTACTCTCACCCTCCTTCACTTTCTTTCCTCATATGTTCATATATTTCCTTTAGACACACCTGAAGAATAATGATACACTATGGATACGTAATGTTCTACCCATTTCAGTTGTAGTTCAACATAATTCAAATAATTAGTATTTAAGATGGTGATACTTCTGCAGAAACTCTAATGTTTCTAAATGCTTCCCATTTACTAGAGTTTGAACACCTTTCTACATTAGAAAATGCTCTTTGCTTGATGAGTGATAGATGCTTTTCTCTGATGGTTGAGCAGGGAGCTTTGGCAAAATTTTGAGATAGCTCTATCCAGTGAGATTCAGGGGAGTACCTGCAGGCACGGGAGCTGATGTGACTTTATCATATTCTGTATGCACTGGGAACCACACTTACACATAGAGACGCTGGTGAGTATCCTCTAGAGCAAGCATCAGCTCAGGAAGTAGGTAATATTCAGGCTCATGTTTGGTAGGTCAGACTACAAAGGCAGTGGGGTTCCCTTGGTGCTTGGTAACAGTCACAGATAAGTAGTGCGTAGCAGGCTGTTAGACTTCGTGCTCAAGGCCAGCTCTCAGAAAGAGATCTAGAAGTGAATTGGGGGCCTCTGGGCTTTGGCAGAAGGTGCAGCAACCTATGGGTATCTGTAAATAGAGAGATGCTGTTGTCCTCATCTCCTTGAATTGGACTAAAGGATTTGAATATTTCCCAATCTGAACTACAGAGGAGGGGAATAGAGTCTTGTATCTGTTTTATCTCAGTCTCTGGAAAATACATGGTTAAATAAGAACTGTGGCCTTCTGTTCAAATTCAACTATTTCAGTGCCTGTGTCATCCTTTGTTCTGTTGTCAGAACCAATGTATGATGTGATGATGTAGGAAATGGCAGCAAATACTGTGGTTAAAATATTTCTAGGCTTTGCCTGCTTCAGTGTAGGCTCTGCAACAGATCATAAATGTCATGATCACATATCAAGTATTCTAAAATAGTAGATTATTTTAAGAAATAGTATCAGATCATGTATTTGGAGATCAGCAATTGCCCAGGAAAAAAAAAAAAAAACAAAACACAAAAACAACAAAACAAACAAACAACAAAACACAACAAAACAAACACAACACTTTAAGGCTGACCCTCCAAATTCTCATATATGAATGTCATATGAATAATGTCCTTTGCATGGATAATCTCAAGTACGACTCCTCCATTGTAATTTGCTACCACACTAATGCCAAAATTTGTTGTTTAAACTGGGGCTGTTTTCAAAGCGAAGCTGAATTAGTCCCCAGCCCTGTATTGCAGCATCTGGTTTCTGACATCTCTGTGTCTTGATGTGCCCCAGATCTGGAGATCTCCAGGGACCCTCAGAAATGCTTGTTCCCTGGGGGTGCAAGATGGGGCCCAGCAGAATTGTGCTGCCCCACAAAAGCTCCATCACCTTGTCGTAGGAAAGCTCACCTCAGCTGCAGTGTGTGGCATAAAGTACAGGCGGTGTTGAGGCAGAAGGAGTTAGAAAGCAATTGGCACCTAGCAGGGAGTGAGTGATCATCACCCTGAAGTCATGGAGTGTATAACCCTCCCCTCCTACTCCTCTCTGGGAGACTGACCTAAATTTTTTAGATGTGTGGAGTGTGCAGACAGGAAGATAGATGTGTACAGAAAGTCTAAACAAACTGGTTGCACTGCCCCCGTGCTCTGAATTACCAGTCTGTTCCTTGCAGATGGCAAGGATCCTCCCGTTCTGCACCCGTGGTTCCTGTTGGTGTTAGGGAATTCTGCAAATCTGGTGGACATGGCCAACAAAGGCAAATTTAAAAGAGAGGATAATTTTGCCCACAGCTATGGAAGATGAGAATTATGTCTTGTTTCAGCTCTGTGGGACACCACACTGTTACATACAGCACGTTAATATTAGGGTGTTTTATTGTATCCGTCTCTCATGCTGTGTTCATTTGTAGGGACAACATGACTTCCATAATATTTGTTTTAGGGTCATTTTATTACTTTAATAATGAAGATTTGGATTGTAATTAAAGCCTGTATGATTTGTTTTAATAGCTAGCAGCTTGGTTCAGCATATGTTTTGATATTATAAAACTGCTTCAATAGACAATGAATTCATTTGTCCCTTTTGCTTATTAAAATGCACGTGTACTTCATCAGGTTTATTCTCTGTGAATTTTATGAGTGTGGAATTAAATAATAAAGTCACATGCGAAGACATGCTAAATTTGGGTATTGATTGATTATGACTGCCCTTGTGAGAGAAAGAACTGAGGAAAGCAAGTAATGATAATTGTATTTAACATTAAATAATAACATTTTGCATATTTAACCACGTCTTAGGAATGATCCCACTACGTGTCATATGGCATTGTTAAAATAGATTGCTGACCAGAATAAATTTATATGATTATAGATTATAAATTTATATGAATTATAGATTTCATGCTTTTTACTTAGTAGTTCTACAAATGAAGTTCTTCCTTTTAAAACTCCACCTTTCAATCACATTTGATTAGTCCTGTTTTTATCATTTATTAAGTGGCATTCTCTGTCTTTTAGCATGATCCTTACTGTCCTTTAGCATTCCTTATACAAAGATATAGTTTTGCTTCCCTTTCATTAATTTCCAGTATTTTCTGACAGTGAGCTTATGTTGTCCACATCATCTGCTACAAAGATTATTTTAACTTCCAGTTCCTTTAAACTGTTTCTCTTGTAACAGGACCCAGACCCACGAGGTGTTGAACATTTCTGATGAGGAATTGTGTACCTTCGACACTATGTGACTGTGAAGTGTACTCCAAAGCAGCTGAAACAATATTTGGTGAGGATTTCATAGACTTTATTGTGATACCTAAATATCATACCCCAAGCCAAAGTCCTGTTAATCAGTTTTGTTTTCCATCCATATATTACAGGGAAGAGAACTGGAAAAACACGAACTACTGGGTTTTCTTTTGTGTTCTCTTTCCTCCGTTTCTTTTCAACGGAGAAAGAACAAAAGAATCCTGCCTTGTTCCTTTTTGTTTTATTAGTGATTGTTCTAGCACAATCTTTTGTATACCTACATAACAGCATCACTTGTAGCCACCAACTACACTTCTTGCTCTGGAATATCTTAAATATCAAAATGTCTTGTACAATAATGAGGTAAATACCATCATCTCAAAAACTGTCAGAATAAATATTTAGATGTATCTGCTAATTTATTGTAAGTTCTAGATCGTATTATCTCAAGTTTTGAGATAGTTGTCATCAGAATCCATGTCTGAGTCTTAAATGGTGAATGCTTTTGTCTGTGGTCTACACTGCCTCATGAACTCCTGTTCTGTATTTCTAAGACAGTAAAAGACTTTCTATTGCATTTTGTTTTCATGTCCTGGTTGAGAAATCAATACATTTTTAAATGCTTTTGAACTGGGTAAAAAAAAAAAAAAAAAAAAAAGATTAATGTACAACTTAAACTGTTTAAATGTACAGTTGTCAAATGTTCCACTGCAGTCTTCCAGAATAATCAGGTTATCTCCATATAAACACACACACATTTAGTCTTCAAGTTATGCTCAAAAGGGTCTTAAATAGTGTCCTTGGTTACCATGTATGTGCTGTTCCAACAAGAGGTTCCAGCTCTGAAGAAGCATCTTAAGTTTTAATTTGTGTTTAAATACTTTACCAAGTCAGGGGCTAAAGTGTTGCAACTCAGCATTATTAATTTCTGTTCATCAATATAGCTATTTAAATAGATTAAGAGTTGGAGGGAAAAACAATCCAACAAACAAACAAGCAAAAAACAAACAAACAAATCCAGAGGTTTGCATGGCTTAACCAGTCAGAAAAAACAATGGGAAAGTGAAATGTGTCATGGTTGGAGTACATGAACATGGAGTACATGCTCCATGGGAGGTGTGGGACTCGGTACCATGGTTGGTATGATAAAAACAAAATATCCTCCTCCATTTATTTTTAAAATGGATTAGAAACAGATTATGAAAAGTATTTTATGACATGGTTGCCTGTGATAAGAAGGAACTGGATTCAGTAGCCTCAGAGGTCTTATTGTTGTGTTCCTAGGGAGGAAATTTGTTGCAGAGCCAACCATCCTGCCTCCTTGTTCTTGTCTGCCTTACTAGGTTTGACTGGGAAAAAAAATATAAAAAATATGAAAATGAGCTTCTATTTGTTTTGCCACTGGATTTGTTGAAGTCTATTTGGGAAGATAGTGAGGCTAATCTCACTAATGGCCTCATAAATGCTGCCCAGTTTGGAAAGTAAATGGCTGCTGTTGCAGCATTCAATTTTGAGGAAAGGGCTTATTTCAAAGAAAGTCTTCAGAAATCTGTGTTGCAACCTGTGTTTCTGGTTAAGGCACATCTCAGCTTTGTCCCTCTGCAGCTTCACAATCTAGAGATGTCATGATGATATAACAGAGATCTGTGGGGGTAGTTTTTATTTTTTTTTAAAGATTGTTTTCCAGAAGCAGAAGTGAACAAATCTGAGCCACTGGCTATCTGTCAGAGTGGTTACGGTGCTAATGAAAATTTGGAACACCACTGCAAACTGGAATGTTTGGCAGAAGCAAAACATTTCTGTGCTGTTTATGAGGTATATAAAAAGGTCAGTGTTACTTTATAGATTTTTAGCCTTAGCAGTATTTTCTTTTTTATAATATACCTTTTCTTGTTTTCTAACAGCCGTGACTTTTTGTTCTGGATATGAAATGTCACTTTTTGATTGGTTGGTGTATTGTTGGAAAATACAGTGTTTTTCTAAATTCCAGACACATTTTGACTGTACCATTAAGAAAACATTGCTCCTGGAATAATAAATAGTGGGGTTATTTTAAGCTGTTGTCTTACATGTCTAAATCTGCAAAAGAAAGTGTGAGAATAATAAAAGAATGATCAAGACTAGACTTCTTTTGTTCTACCAGGCAGGACATCAGTTGGCCTATTGGCAAAACTCCATTCCTTGTAATGGACCTACATGTATTTCCAGAAGTTGCAGGTTTGGACAGTAAATGTTTCAGAATCACTATCAATAGGCATACTGATTTTTTTGGTACCAGGATCCTTTTTTTAATTATTTTTTAATATTTTTTAATTTTATTTATTTATCTATTTATTGTGATGCTAACATGCCCCTCTGTAAATAAAAGGAAGAAAATGATTTATTTATTTATTTATTTATTTATTTATTTATTTATTTATTTATTTATTTATTTATTATGCTACTAGACAATTGTGTTGACGAGTAAGGGCCAGCATCACATAGTGAGGTAAGACTGTGCTAGAAATGCACTGAACCTGGTACAGCATATAAGTAGTTTGTTCCTCAAATGAAATCAGATTTTTTTAAAAAAATCTCCCTAATGGTTATTTAGGAGGGGAAAAATATTTATTTTGTAGCCCTACCAGGTGCTTAGATTTTGGGAGGCACTGAAATGTCCTGAAATTCAGAGACATGTATGTGTGTCTAGCACAGATAAAGGGCTGCAAAATGTTGGCGGTTTGCATTCTCTCCTGTTCTGATTCCCTCAAAGAATCTACCTACTCTCCTTTTACTAGCCACTTTTCTTCTAGGTACAAAACTGAATGCTAAGGAACACAATTAAAGCCCATTGATTTAAACTACATCTTATTATTTTAATAGTCAAGTGACTGTGCTCCCCCTGTGTGGCCTACAGTACATAGGTATAACACGGTATTAGCAGCTGTGAAAACAGTCTGCCTTCCCTATGTTTAGATACCTATCTGTGGCTAGGGAGTAACAGAGGAAGTCAAAACTCCAAGAATATAATGAGGGTAGGGAATGTACAGTCGGCGCATTTCTTCCAAATCTTGCTAAGTAAAGCAATTTGAAGACTTGTCCTTTTGTTCTGCCAAATTTACCAATCTGAACTTTCTCTGACAGATTATATACACTTAATCTCATTCTTTCAAAGACAGGCCTCTCCAGTGCTGTGAGGTTGTGGCTCATGACTTAAATCTTCCTCCCACAGAAACTGATGTGATTTAGCCTGTATAGAGGCATACGCAACAACGTTAGATATGAGTAACACTGCTAGATCCCCAAGAAAAAGAGTTCTAGTGTCTGTTTGTGAAGTAGCTCTTCAACAAGCAGTATTTGTTGAAGTGCAGAAAGTGCAGAAAACTTTTCAGATCTAAATTAGGAGGTATGCTAAAGTTATACAAGCCATTTAGTAGATGATAGGAGATGTGGTAGAAATTGGTCAAGGTAATCAAGATTTAAAGAAAAAAATAAAAATATAGATCCTCTTTACAATGGTAACATACACTTTCCAGAGCAACTGTTTCTGGGAAAAGAAATCTTTCTTTTTTTTTCTTTTTTTTTTTTTTCTGTATATTGTATATTATATATATTATGCCTGTTTGAGACAAGTGATCAGTCTAGAAAAACTAGACAGTTGAGTGCAACCTTGGCAGTGAGAGGACAGATGTCTTTGAAAGGGCACCCCTCATTTCCAGCAGGATGTTGCTGCCTTTTGTAAGTCAGTCATTAGACTAATTTCTTAAAATTATACTTTGGTCTTGAAACTAAAAACCATGTAGTGCAGGCATCCTGATGGGTTCTTATTCATCTGATGTAGAAGTTAAATAAGGTGTCAACAAAGCATGAAGTCCCCCCTTTAAACAGGAGTTGTCAGTACCTTTCTGGAGATGTCAGTACCTTTCCGGAGATGAGCAAACAGATTATCTAGATGTTTTGGCATAGATCACCCCTTGGGACTCTTATTGTATGTTTTCTTTCATGGGTCTAGACATTTGGAAGTGGCTGTTGCTGTTCTCTAGCTCACAACCTATTTATAATCCCCCACAGGAGGAGAATTTATGTGTTTTCTTTTCATTTCTTTTAATTTGCTGACTTTATGGCATTAAAAACAATAGTAAGGCATATAAAATAAACAAAAACTTAGATAGACAGTAGTCTGGTGAACTGTTTCAGGGACCCAGTTTTCATGCATAAATTGTTAGTAGCCACCCAAGCTTAAGAATTTTGGTGTGATCTCTATTATTTTCTCTGTCTAGATGCAGTTGTCCTTCAGATCACTGTCACCTTCTGTCCCAGGTGATTGCATATGTTGTTTCTGAGTATTTTGGTCCCAAGTTACGGGCTTGATGTCAGTCACTTTATTCTTTCCATCATTGTCATCTTTTTCCTAGAATAATGTTTTAAAGCCCTAATTGGGAAAAAGCCCTACAGTGGTAAAGAATGATTTCTAACTGGAGCAGACAAAATAAACCAGAAATGAATTTGGTTGCCACAAATCAGAAGGAGAACCTGTGTAGAATTATATTTCATCTAGTTCTATATACTGTCTTTTTCAATGGTGCTTCCCATTGGACCTCCCTTCTTCAACCTAGCTACTCAAATGTTACATTTCTTCAACGCTTAAAGATGTTTTGTGACTTCCTTACTTTTTAATAAATATCCACTTACTAAACAGCTTCTTGATCACTGTATTGCCTTTTAATATCATTCCAAATTTTCACTGCAAGATTTTAGTTTGGTAGTTATTATTACAAGGATTTTATTATTACAAGGATCCAGGCTCTGCAATCTTTTGATTTTGTTAAAAAACAAACAAAAATGGGCAAAATGCTCACAAAAATCTGAAAACCTTTTACTCCTACAAATAGATGAGTTGAGAGAAGTATCTTATGTCAGGCAGAGAATAAGTAGCCAAAAGCCTTGTGTTACCTTGCTGATGAGATTAATAAAATAGTTTTCAAATCATATGGATTAGATTCTTACTAGGTCAATCTTGCATTATTTTTTGCTGCCTATTCAGTGATTCTTCGGTACAATCTTTCAGTAGCTCTTTACTTTGCATATCGTTGTTATGTGATACACATGTACTTTAAAACTGGCTACCTGATACCCTGAGAACCTGGTAATGTATATAGTTTGATGATACTTGTTTCGTATAGGAAAAACTAGACTGGCACAAGTAACTGCAGAATGATCTGGACAGTTGATTAGTAATCTGAGCTGGTGCTTATAGGGGTAGGACAACATGGAAAGGATCTTCTTAGGCTGAAATTGGAAGGGTGTCTGCACCACTTTGGAAAGGTGCAAGGGGCTGGAATAATTACTTTGTCACTAGGTCTGTGGATTGGTCTGTAGGTTTAGGGTTATGTACTGCCCTGAGCCATTAACTGTATACATTGTATTATTATTATTTTTTAATCCATATAACAGAAAAAGTTGTTTTGAACACAAAGCTCTACAATGGTTTGTAAGATTTAGATTCTTTTTCAACTCTTCTTCTTCCCTGTTATCTACCTTGTTCCCGTCCTTATATGCTGCTATGAAAGCTGCTATGTTAGCATGATTCTTTCAGCAGATGAAGCAATCAGCAACATCTATACACCCTGTGACTGGGCTAGCCAAGACCCCATTTTTCTCATTGTGTCCAAGTCTGTATTCTCTAATCCCCTTGGTATTCATATTTTAAAAACACAGAAGCTGATTTTAGCAACACTAAAGCCAAGGAGAAATGCAAGAGCTCCGCACCTCTGGGAATCCGGCCCACATCCCTTTTGTTTTGAGTGTAGAATGGACCCTAAATGAAAAACCTTTTGTATTTTGGAAACTAGGAGGAACTGAACCAAATTTCTTCATACTTGGCAAAAACAGAATTACTTTTGATGGAGAACAAGCATGGAAAGTTCTAGTCTGAGAGAATTATTTTTGTCAAGTTATGACAAGTCTGAACACAGAGTTTTGCATAGAAATCCCTTCTCATTTTACTGTCTACAGTGACAGTAGAATACATTTATGCAATCTCTCCCCCCCCCAAAAAAAAAAAAAAAAGAAAAAAAAAAAGGAGGATTTAGATTTATATTCACCAAACAATTACTAGTAAGCAAAAACAAAACCAGATCAGCATAACGATGTTTTTGTGAAGCGTAACAATTTTGGTTTGGCCCAAATATACAGATACAGATTTGGACTTTCTGTCACAGGTTGCCAAACATTTGTTTTCATTTAGATCTGTGTATATGTGCGTGTGCATATTGACAAAGAGAATTTGACTCCAAGGAGAACAGAAGTATGATCCAAATCCCAATACAAATCCTTCCATTGACTTCACTGGGAGATGGATCAGCACCTTAGTGAAAATTTTCAAAAGAGAGTGTCCAGAGTTAAACTATCAGTTCTTCATCCAATTCTCATTGAAATCAATTAAATATTTCCATTAACTCTAATTGTTGTTGTATCCAGCTTTAAAATAGACAGAATTTATATAATCAGACATATAGAGTCTCTTCTTTTAGGTGTATTTTGAACAGTCTAGGGCATGAGAATTTACGGACAGAGGACTCAAGGCCAATATTAACTGAGTACAAACTATTAGAGGTTAGAAAGACTTAAAATTGCTTGCTTTTAAAAGGGTATGTTTTCTGGAGTAAATCAGAAGTCTTCATTCTCTGTAAATTGTTTTTAGGGTTTAAAAAGGATTGAACTGTGGCTGCCTCTTTGTTGGTTCTGGTTCAGAAAAGCAACCCTATTCAGACAGCAGTAAAGCAATGCAACTTAAGTATATGCGTAACTCCTTTCTTAAGAAGGGATGTAATTAAACACATGCTTTAGTGATTTCCTGACCTGGGGCTTTTATTTTCCTTCTGTGAATATTAGTGAAAGTACCTTTTTGTTCATAGGAACACTCATGAAAAGCACATTTTGAGCCCCTGGCTCAGATTTGCTTAATCTAATCAAGTAAGAGAAAAATCACATGATGTATATTAGGTAACCTGTTGCACAATTTGTGGGTGACCATTAAATTATTTCAGATAGTAGAAGTTGTAATAACTTCTAGTGTAATCTCAGATAATTCATAAACATAATAGAGATCTGTTCTCTAGTTCTGGATGTATCCTCAGTAAAGAACATTGCAAGATGAGGGATATATTTTGCTAGAAAATAAAAACACCTGAAAGAAACTTCAGATATATATATTTTTTTTTTCATAAGGCAAAACAAAAAAATAATTGTCTTCAAAGAGCTTCCATTGTCTACACTGCTCAGAGATTTTCTGATTGAGAAGAAATACATTCAGTCTAAACAGTCTCCTTGTGGTCAGACTTGCAAAACATTGTGCTTAAAGTACACCTGTGGAAATTACAAAAGAGCTAATAGCCCTTACAGATAGCTTCAGGTACCTTTCAAACAATATTACCAATTTTATTTATGCAAGCTCAGATGAATATGATATTTGTGTGAAGAAGTGTGTATTTGTGAAATGCTTTAGAAAACACTTGGGAAAACATATTTTATGTTTTATATGTTTATGTACATGTTCCATATGTTAGACAAACTTTGAAAAACTTTTAACCAGAGATTTCTGGGTCAAATGACCTCATTTATTATTTGTAAACTAAGCTATCTAATCTGGCCCAAGGTCTTTTTATCATATGGTGTAAATCAAATAAACTCATCTGTTCCTCAGGCTTATAATTATAGGGAGTTTTCAAGTCAACAGTTAAATATGAGCTCTGTTCAGCATAGGGCCAAAATGGATCAGCAATACTACAGAAGAGCACCAAGGGCCCCAGAACTCTGCACTACAAGACTACTCATTTTTCATTCTTCTGAAGGAAGTTCTTAGCTCAGCTAAGTTCAACTGGCTATTGCTGATGCCAGCCTGTCATCCAGAATCCATAAACACCCTGAAAAAAGAAGTGGCTCTAGGAATTGTTCACTGGCCTATGCATTTCTGGGCATCTTTCACAGAAGAGGATTTTCTTTGTTATTCCAGAAAAGCACTCTGCAGGGCGAATCACCTGTATCTTACAGGTGATAGGGTAGGGGCATTACATTAAGTATATTAAGGTAGTGGCAGGGGAACTCTTCATTAGCAGTCTCTGTGCTATCAGCTCTGATCTCATGTTTGCCAGGAAGGTTCATCCAGCCAAGCAGGGGAGTTGAAGCAAAGCTGATATTATGGCGGTTGTTTTGATAGAGTGAAGACATAAGCATAAAGACCTTCATTTCCTTTTATCTTTTGTTTTCATCTAGAAAAAGATTTTCCACCTGCAAAATATCTGAACTACCCCTGCCATCTCCTACCCACATGTGAGCAGAAATACTTCCTTCATTCCATCCTTAGCTGAACATTTTTTTTTATTTTTTTTTTGAGAAAAATAAGGATACCGTAGTTTTCTTGAAGCAGGTTGTACTTCATTTTATTGTAGTCTTGTATGCAATTGACAACTTCTGCTGACACCAGCAGTGGGAAAATAACTACTGGGACATGCTGTGGTTACTGAATAATAACTGCTGGGACAAAATCTGGTTGTTGGACCAGGTTATTGAACAGCCTGACTAGATGCAAAAATCTAGGTATATAGCATCTATAGGATGACTTTCTGCAACATGCTTCTCCCACTGAATGGAGTGTGAGTGAGAGGTCATGGACTGTTCTAGCATGCTTGATATAACGAGAGACAACACTGAACATAAGCAGACTAGCTACAAGATTGTAGTATGCTGAGCCCAGTGGAGAGAAATTTAATCTATATGAATTCTTGAAGGAAGAAGATAGGATCCTGTTGTTTTAAAGTGTAAGAGAAGTGGATCATGATTTGAGACTGGAGACATGAGAGAAAGTCTGCATTGTGGTATACTTTCACTCAAGTGCCTCAAGTTGACCCTGAAATTAATTCAAATCTCTGTTATCCAGTGGACAGAACAACTACCAGGTTGAGTTACATCCTGCCAGTTTTGCAATTAAAATGGATTGCATTCCAAAATATTAATTTTGTGCAAAAAAAAAAAAAAAATCTATTCCTGGGAAACACTGTTTTGTGGCCAGAATTCTTATATGCTTTTTTAGCTAAATAAAGATGTGTTGTTTCAGAATTATGACTCAGCAAAGGTTATCTACAGTAGATGTAGATGTAGCATTATCATCAGTATTTCAATAGACAGAGGATGGCTAGTCATTTATCCGCCTTCTTGAGTTCAAAAGTTCACTTTTGAACCATTTTGGGTTCAATGCTAGGTTTTGTTGATGTCACAAAGTTCATTGAAACAGCATTTAACCCTTCTCTATATACATTTCATAGCATACCTTCAGTATGTTGTGATACAAATGTTTGAAAGAAACAAAAATAAATTATATCTAGTGTGTTCAGTTTAGCAGACCTTGATGCTACTGATGCAGGCATGGGTTTGATTTTCCTGTGACCATTTTACTCAGTCGTCTAGTAATCTAAGGATCATAAATAGGCACAGGGAATGCAAATACCTAGGCACAATAATCTCTGAGGGATGAATTCTCAGAGCATGTAAACTTGATTGATGATTTGTACTAGCTGTAGATCTCACCTAACATATGCTCATTCTAGTTTGTAAATTTGTAAGTGCATGAATATTTAATTTGATTTCAGGCATAACCTACATTTGTGAATGCTGTTTGTTTTGCATCAGTAAGTGGATATTTTGTGCCTGTCAGCTGTGCAACAGTCTCTAAAACTTATCTCTATTTGTTTACTTCTTCTAATCCTAGTCTTTAAGATAATGATTTTTTTTGTTTGTTTTCTGCTTTTGCTAAATTCAATATGCTGTGTGGAATACTCTGCAGAAGAAAATTCTTTTTCTTGAAGCATGAAGTCAGTGCTAGAAATGACTTCTGTCATTACACTTGAAATATAACAAAGGTAAAGTGTACTTTTCCTTGTTTACTGGAGGAAGCTGCAGTTTTGACTCTATCTTCAGTTTTCAGGAGAATTAGTTGTCTTGGAGAATATGCCCTTGTTTGTGATTTATGCTTCTATATCATATTAGTGACTGGTTATATGTGTGAGGGATTCCTTTTCTTTCATACTCATTCTGTTTCTTTTGAACTCATACAGATGAGTTCATATAATTGTTTTATTTTAATTATGTACTTGGATTTGGATTTGAGAACAGAAGACAAACAAACAAACAAAAACTTTGAAAAATATTGCAATTCCAGTTATATTTCTAAGTCTGTTACATATTGCAAGAAGGAAAAAGTGAAACATCAGGAGTTGAAACTCTGCAGAGAACAGAGGTCCAGATCCTTGCAGGTATCTAACATGTATCTCTCATGGATTTCATTAGGAGACATTTAAACTAGAAAGCTGAAAGCATGGATGAAACTTAAGTAATTTGTTTATTTTTCCTTTTATTGATTTTTAATTTCTCTACATTCTGTAGGGTTTAGCCTGAATAGGTATTTTTGGTGGGAATATTACAAGTATGTCTGTGCACGTTTAAACTCTTAGTGATTATCTCTGATAAATGTGTCTACTTTAAACATATGGATTTTTTTTTCCTGTTAATTATATGTGATGAAACTAAGATTCTCCAAGCTACTCAAGACCTGAATACTGTTACAACAAACAAAATCTGAGTTTTAGTGAAGAAATGTGTTAGTATTCAACAGTTAAAAAAAAAAAAAAAAAAGTAAAAAATCTTTTCTTTATTTTCTTTATTTTAAAAAGAAACTGCCATCAAACAGAGTTGAGAAAAAAACAAAACAAAAACAAAAACAGTGGAAGAATACAATAAGCAACATTCACAAGCTTTCTTGAAGTTCTCATAGTTGTCATATATCTGCTGTGTATATACATACATGTGACCAGTTATTGAGATTGACATAAATAGCAGGTGTGGATGTGGTAATGAAAGCAATAGAGATCAATAACCAATCACAATCCCCTTTTAGAAGTAATATATTCTGCATAATGCTCAAGCATATCTGTCACCCCAAAGAACGATGGCTGATTTAAGTCATTAGATAGAAGCTAACGTCCTTAATAATGGCAGCAGTACTTTGCTTCCCAGGGTGATTGCTAACTGACCAAAGCGTTTCTTGGTTTTGATGGTCTACTGAAGATATAAACACTCAAGGGTTTCTGCAAATCATCAATAAAGCATTATGCAGCTTCTGCAGTACTCGGCCACTGATGTTGCCAGGAACACTCATATCAAACTATTTACGATAGCTGTGAAAACACCACCATCAGAGATCAAGTGGATACCTTTCTCTGCAATACGTGACTCTAGATTGGTGCTTCCAGAAAGTTACATTCAATGCAGTTCTGTCAACTGCATTACAGACTCATGGATTTTTCTTCCTGTCAGTTTTTCATAGCATTTTCACAATTGAACTTTTAAAATCACTTTGATATGCTCATTCTCTGTCTCTATGAGGTCTCATTAAGGCATGTGATCATTCTTGGAGGTTTTGCATGACTTCTGTGTATTACGGTGTTGGTAGGGAATATGTAGTTTACAGTGAATATTACATGCATTTTCATGAACATACTAATGACTCTGAGAAGTAGCAGGTGTAAGACATACTTAAATAGCAAAGCTACTCTGTGACTAGGGAGAAGTACACTGAGGAAGGGCAGCTTGTTTTCATAGGTTGCTCTGCAATGTGAGATCATTGTTGATGAGAGTTTTGTTTTTTTTTTCAGAAAGGTTGATGGCATGTGTGAGAGGCAGCAATGAGAAACTGAGAATGCTAGCTAGCCAGATGCTGATTCCTGAGCAATGTTGTTTACAGTGATAGGTATATGCAATTTTATTGTTAAATACCACGATATAGACAGAAAGATTAGGAAAAGCAACCCTCCCTGACTGTCAGACATGGATCTTGACTCTTCTTTGACCTCAGTGCACTCAGACCCTGACTTAGTTTTATGAGTTTTTTTCTCATGAGGTGATAACTGTAAAGAAGAAACAACACCAACCATTATGACATTTTCTAACAGGGGAAACGTATATAATGGCATGTCTTGCATTGTGGCCTGTTACTGATGGTTTAATTGGAAATTTTTATTGGAAAAATGATGTAGGGGAAATAAAACCTCCAGCAAACAGCTTGCTTAATACTTTAACTGTAAAGCATAAAGAGAACAAGTTTCTAACTGGTAAAAATGTTTCTGAACTCTCACAAGGTATGTTTTGTTTGTAATCTTAGGGTCTTGAAAGACCAAATCATCAAGGCTGGTACTTAACACCCCACACTCCAACAAAATAGCCTTTCAGTCTAGGCAGGATTTTTTATGAGCAGTTTATAATCCATATCAAAATAAGGATTTATAAAGGAAGTGCTGACACAAATTTAGAACAGGATCCAATAAAAATGTTGTATGGCTTATGGAGTTCACAAACCTGCATAAGGTCACAGCTTTTGTCCTCAACCCCCACAGCCTCAAAATGTGCTGTTGTGAGGTGCATGTGGATTTTTGTGGTAGCAAAGCCAAGCAAAAGAGAGAATAATTGAATTTGGCCTCTAATGACAGCAATGCAAATGTGTCAGTCCATGTGTTCTACAACCTTTGCTTGTATAGTAAGTGACATGATATTACATTCTGAAGAGTAAGAAACACTTTTCTGACACAGAAGGTTGGGGAGAAAAGTAAGATTATATGAGTTAAGTTTGAGTGAGTGACAGATGGGTTGAGAAAAACAGATTTATTTAATGTTATCTGCACTTAAAAACAAACAAAACAAATAAACAGAAATTGTGATGCATCTCGTCTCCTTGCTGATTTTCTAAGCAACGCAATCTGCAGCAGTGGTCCTGTGTGGCAGGAAATTATCTGAAATAATGAACTGGACAGATAGATTAAAACTGATACTCTTCTCATCAGCATCAAAAATATAGAACCTGCCAAAAAATTCTAATTGCAGTATACTCTGTCCAAATTAGTTTACTACTTGCCAAGGAGGGCTTTGAAATATTTGGCAGAGTCTTCCACCAGGAGAAAATTAAACAAGGGAATGAGGTGGAACACAATAAACAAACAGCCCCCACAATAAAATAGCAGGTTTGGGGGGTTAGTCCTTTTATGAAGAGCTGCTAACTGCATAACTCATACTAGGTAACTGCAATCAGAAATAATTTATCAGCGTTATCAGAGAGAAACAAAACACACTTAGATAAAAAGCCTTCCAAACTTAAAGGTGATTATTTTTAGAACACCTGCCTGAATACTATGATATTGACAAGGTGAATTGATATTTAAGATCAAATAAAATATCTTTCCATTCATTTACCTTGATGGACAAATATGACACATTAAATAATGTAGAGAAATGTCATTGGCTAAGCCAATTGCAAATTAAGCTCTCATGAATAACTCTAAAATATAGTTTTAAAATAGTTCCATGATCTTGGTTCACAGCCCCAGGTAACAGGAACCTGTCACAACAGTGACTTAAAGAGATTTATGATCTGGTATTAGCATGAAACTAAATACAATCAAAATCTTTCTTATTTTCCCTTTTTGTTTCCTATATACACACGGTAAATTACTAAGTATTATTTTGTCTTCATCTATGTATTTGTGAGATGGGAGTAGCACAAACACTACTCATAGGATGTGTCTGAAGAAGCATTGTGAGATTTTGTTTCAGTTCACAAGGTGTATACTGAGCAGAAAGATGTTAGAATACAGCTGCTAGTTCTGTCTAATTGGATCCCAGGCTCTATTTGTTGTAACCATTCTGTTTTTAGTATTCTAAAAACATTTTCAGGTTTTCATATCTATTATGGTGTCTTTGGTGGGTATACTTGAGCATAGTGTGCCAGATCAAAGGTGTATTTAGGCAAGATTTTGACTAGACAACATTAATGCCTGTGAGTCCTGCTTATCAAACAAAATCCACAGGAGGTTTGAGCTGCACAGCTAAATTTCAGTCCTTTAAGTAGATCTTCCTTCTGAGCTCTGCTACCTTGGCCACAGACTTAGCGTGACTCCCATTTCCTCCAACACCTTTTCTTTTCTCAGGGCTGGGAGTGGGAAGCACGAAGTATTTCTGGATCATGTGTACCTGGGAGAACTCTTCTATGAGAGGATGGAGTAGTACCAGCAATGGTTGGTTCCCTCCACCTATGCAGCTCCCAAGAGAGGTCAGAAACTGATTAGAGGACCCAGGTCAGAGATTTTTGAACTCTGAATTTGGCAGGCAAATGGAGGAGAAACAGTTTTATGGTACTTTGTTTTAAGATGTATTTATTTGTAACTGTGAAAGCTGCAGCTATATTGTGTTACTGCATCAGGATCCTAAGCAGATGTTTAGATTTTACAGAAAAGGGCATATGGAGGAATTTTTAGTTTTCCTAAAAAAAAAAAAAAAAAAAAAAGTTACCTCGTGTTTTATATACTGATGCTCACAAGAGGACAATCTATGTCATTACACCAAACTGTTTTAATGTAAAGATTTTTTTTTTCCTTTCTGATAAGGTTAAGTAAATCAAGATAAATGTGTAGTCTCCCTCCATAATACTGGAGCCAGCACACTGCATCATTTTTGAAGAAGCTTGAAAGGAAACGACATAGGAATTTCTTAGGGTAGGATTTCTCAGACTTTTCTGTAATGTGATCATAACCTAACAGAAAGATGATGTAACTAATCAGTTTATTCATTTCATAGTTGCATAGACTATCTCTTGTTTCCATTTACATTTACATAGCAAACCTGTTGTTGAAGCCTGACCAATTGGTATGTGGAAAATATGTATTGGAGGGAAGGAATAATGTTGTATTAGTTTTCTGTTCATATGATTTATTATTATTATTAATTTTTATACAAGGACCATACCAAACGTCGTTGTTCCTGCAAACCAGTAGAAAAGGCTCTGTGAACTCTGCCAGTCTCCACATTGCAATGTGTTTGTTGAAGAACGTAAATGGGGAGCATCTACCTGTATGTTTTAGTTCAACCCATGTGTATACTTTCAAACAGTCTCCCAGTTGTCCCCACTTTTCTTGCTTTGATATGCATTGGCAAGTGATCTTGGAGTACAAGAACTGGATTCCTTTCAGATGAAACTATGTTGGAAGATATGCTACAGCACTGGGGCTAATGTATTCCAGCTGATACAGGACTTCCAGGCCATGGGAAGACTGATCCAAAGTTTAACAAAAAAGCAAACCAAAAAATCAGAAAGGCCCAAAGCATTATCCCTCAAATGTGTGGAATTTGGGTCCTCAGCAACAACTTTTTCACACTTAAATACTCTTCACATTGGTGTGTAGTGCACGATAATGTAGATGTAAGTGTTTATTATTAGTAACCATTGCTTTTACAGAGTTCTAGCTTTAACTTGTTGAGATTACATATTTGTACACAGAGTTTTGGATCTGCATCACCATTTTTTCTATGTGATTCATGATGATTGAGACTGTCTTGAAGCCGTCTTAAAGAAGAAAATCCTTCTTAAGGAAGATACCTCAAGTTTATCTATCTCTATTTTGTCAGTGGATTTCAAGATACAGGAAAAAAAAAAAGAAATCAAAGTTACTCTATTCTCTGTTTAACATTTAAGTGATAGTTCTTTTGTAGAATCTGATTTGAGGTATGTATATATAAAGAATACCTGTATATAGGTGTATTTACCTACAGAAAAGGATGCTCAGGGGAAACCTTATGACTCTCTGCAACTACCTCAAAGAAGGTTGTAGCAGAGTGGTGGTCAGTTGCTTCTCCCAAGCAACAAGTGATAGGACAAGAGGAAATAGCTTCAAGTTGCACTAGGGGAGGATTAGGTTGGATATTAGGAAAAAAATTATTCACTGTTGTGAGGCATTGGAATAGGCTGCCTAGGGGAGCAGATGAGTCACCATTCCTGGAGGTATTCAACAGACAAATAGATGTGGTGCTTAGGGGCGTGGTCTAGTGGTAGACTTGGTGCTAGATTAATGGTTGGACTTGATCTTAGAGGTCTTTTCTAACGTAAATGATTCTATGATTCTGTGTTTCTATATGCCTCCATTTTGTCCAGAGACAAATCTCCAAACACTGGAATAGCCTTTCCAAGCATTCGGAAATTCTAAGTACAAATCTGAATCTTTCACTTGGTCTCATATATAACATTATCAGGAAAAAAATAAAAATAAATTCGCTTCTTACATGGGCCAGTTCAGGTTTTCTCATCTGGCTACTAAAGGAGCTCTGCCAGATTTGAGTTCTTTGCTGAAATACTGTTTCAGGTGAAGAGATGTGCATACTGATTACTTGCATGTAGAGATTATTGGGTTCTGATAAGCTTCAACTGATGACTCTATGCAGTTGATTGGCATAGTCATAAAAAACATATATTTTTTTTCTGCATTATGAATTAGAGTGTACCAAGTGGCAGATACTCACAAAATTGTAGTAGGTTATTACTACGTCTTTGTAGAGGAATTTTAGACTCTGTTGTAATTGTCATTCTGCTTACTAAATCTTCTATGTTTTGTAAATACATAGGTAGCAAAACCACCGAAGAAAAGCTGTTTTCCTTGGTTAAATTAGCATTCTGGGTTGGATGTCACCAAACTCCCTAATTAAGTTTAGTACAGTAAAAGAGGATGATATGCATGAGACTGCAATACCATGCACACAGTACCTAATGGTACAGGCCAATAACACAAACCTGGCAAAATGTTAGGATAAGTATGCGTTATGGATGAGGCATTTTTGCTGCTGCTGCTGCCTGATATGACACACATGGTTTCCAGTAGCTAAATGTATGGTAGTTAGTTTCTGCATCCAACACTGCTGTTCTTCTACTGACTGCTTACATCAACTAGCCTTACATTTGTTTTATTGCTTCTGTTGTCACTTTATTTATTATGCTTTTATATAGCTTTATAGATGTTTGCAGCACTTTATAAAACATAGAATTAGACAACCTTGTTGCCACAACAAGCTTGCAATCAAAGTTCTGATCTTGCACTGAACTTTTATTCAATGTATAATCCCACTGAACTTAATGGGATGCCACACAAGAATAGAGTCTACAAACAGATCCTACTGTAAGGCTTGGTCTTAATATGCCAACAACTCGATACTAATCCAGAAGTTGAGGGTGAGCATCCAGGCAAAAATATGTCTTGGCCTATGCCATAGCTATAATCTCTGCCATTCATGTCACAGTGCAAGGAATCTGCTTTCTCTGGTTATGATGACCATTAATCTTTCTAAAATAAAATATGGTCCCTACTTCCATGTCTGCATGAACCATGTTGGCCTCATTTTGCTGGAGTCAAGTAATGAGAAAACACTCATGACTGTAACTAAAATGGTTTGAGAACTGGGATGTCTTAAAATATTTCTTAATTTTCTCCTCGTTCTGGCACCAAGGCAAATGGGTAGGTGAGTCCAAGAAAAATAAGAAATATCCAAATATTATTTAACATAAGTCACGCAGGTCCCGAATTCCCAACAAGATACATCAGATGTAATAGTTAGCACTTTGTATCCTTACAATGGAAAATAGCAAGTGTTGTAAAGCTGAGATTATCCTAAATAAGGATTGTTCAAGTTCTTTAGACCTCTGTCCACAGAGGAACTTGGTGAAGTCTCATTGCTTGTGAAGTAAGTCCCATTGTATTTTAGTAGTATAAATCTGGAATTAGGAATTTCACAGCAGGTACCTGAGACTGAGAAGATTTTTGTCTCTAAAATTTGTTGTTTAAGTTTTGGAATACTGCTATGACTTCTTTGTTCAAATTCTAATACCGTTAAATAATCTGCACTTCTGGTCATGGCAATAATTTGGTGTTAGCAAGTGGTTGGCTTGAGTGGTTACTGATGGAATTTTATATATAGAAATATAAAGCATGTAGTTTATTGTAAATGTAAAATCCAGATAATTTAAGGCCTGAGTCTAAAATGTGGCTTAATACCTTTTGATTCCTTACCAGTTCTGGAATGATCTGGCAGATAATCAAGTCTCCAATTAAGATTTGAGCAATTCATGTTCTTCTAGCCTACACCTCTCTGCCTCTGTCCTAAAGAGCATGGAAAGACCACTGAAGGTAAGGAACTACCAGTAGTGGTCTTGTCCTCAGCCCTCCTGACAGAACAAAGTGAAGAAAGTGAAGGCATGTCAGGGTTCACCTCCAGTAGAGTTTGATTTGAGCAAGCTTTTAAAGCTGTAAAACAAGAGTGCAGTCCTGTTTACCCAGCTGCTTTAACAGAGGGAGCTACTGGAATTCACTATGGCACTTTGTGTGTCTATCTACATGGATTTACTCCAAAAGGAGTTTATCCCAGGTGGGGATGAACTCCCCACTGAGCCCACCAGCTTGAATTGCTTATGAAAATGTTAATTTCTCATGTAACTTCAGGATTCTATTTATTTAGTTATTTTTGGTGCATTCTTTGTGTAGGGGGGACATAAAGAAAAGGTCTTATCATTTCACAATATAAGCCTGTCTTTAGCAATTGGCCTTTCTAGGGAGTGGGTTAATTCATATCTGTCTAACATGGAGTTGTTTGTGTTCAGTGCTGGACACTTTCAGACAAGCATGCTGAAGCAGTTGGGATCCGATCCATCATAACGCTTCGGATAGTCCTGAAGTAGCTAACAAATATCCCATGAAAACAGGTGCCAAGAATATCACATATATTTGGGCTGATACATAAATGCCCTATTCAGTTTCTTGTTTTCTCTTGTCAAACCCATTGTACCTATTAGGGTTTTAACTGAAATTGTTTTTGGTCTGATTTTTTTTTGTGTGAAGCTTGCACAAGTTGAGGAGATATGTGGTATAGCTGCTGAATTTGTCCCTCTATCAATGAAAATAAGTGGTCTAGAAGGCCAGAATGGTTTGAACCTAACTTTAGCCATAACAAAGCAATGCTTCAAGAAAGACAAAGGAAAGGGATACAACTGACATCTCAGCTTCACATCAAACCAATAAAAATAATTTGTCCTGGGACGGCATTTAAAATATTCCTCTTTAATTGCAACGAGTGGGTCCTTGGCTTTAAACTATCTGGGACCAGTATAGGCAGACAGATTTTAACACCCAATGAGGCTTATCACCCAATTTCCAAAAGGGAATATTTATCCTATTTTTAGATGGTTTTTGTTTGCTGAACATTTCTGAAGATATGATCATATAATACTGATAGTACTGTATGCCAGAGTGGTGGAATCATTCCCAACCCTTTTCTTACATCTTTTTCTTATGTCTAGATTCCTATTTGGAAGAAGAATATCACCAGATTTATAAATGTCTAGCCCTGAAAATGCTTAGCAACTGCATGTAATCTGCATTTTTATCCTGTAAAGAGTAAGTAGAAATCCTTTGGGTGTGTGTTGTATATGTTAATGGTCTGGACTACTGCTTAGTACTTCAGAATAGTTCCTCACTCATTTTCTGCAGCCAACTACTTGTAGATCTTTGCAGATTTTAGTGCTAAAAAAAGCCCTCAAAATTGTAAACATGTTCAGTCATGTGAGAATCTATCAATCTAGTACATCTTGGAAATGCAAACCATATTCTGAAGGAAAATGATAAATGAGAAGACGGTATAAAGCTGAACCCAAGACTGTACTTGAGGCTTGCTTAGTCTTTTCTTGGTAAACACTTTAATCTTTTCTTCTGATACTCCATATCTAGGGTGCCAGCTGTGTGGGCAATATGAATACTTCTTTCCCATGTTGTATTTTTCTCTTGTAGGTTGCCACCCTTTTCAGAACACATCAGCAGAATTAAAAGGGCCGAGGGGGAGTTTTCACTTGCTTTCTGATGGCAAGGTAGGACTATCATGTATGTCTGACTAGTTTAAGGAATGACTGCTTGGTAATGGAGGAGTGGATAAAAAATATTAAAGAAAAGTTCACACAGTATGGAAAATATATTACGCTGTTGCTCTGAAAATCACAAATTATGTTTATAGTATGTATCATCTAATCTCTGCTCCTCACTCTTTCTTTCTTTCTGAATATCTCTGCTTCACTTCAGTTTCTTTGTTCATTTTATTATTAGGAACATTTACGGGAAAGAGAATTTATGGTCTCCTTCTGCTAATAAATGTTAAGGAATATGACTTAAAATAGGGAATACACAGCAGGAGATGATGAACTCTTAATAAACAAATATCCTGTTTTCATGCAAATATTCTTAGTAACACAAACAAAACAAACCAGAAAGGGAAATGCAGCCAAAGTGTTATACAAGCTGTGGTGTAATTAAATAGGACGGATTTCAGAATTTTCCAGAGGCCAAGAAGAGTTTCAAGTTATCCTTCAGATTTTTCCAACTCATTCCTTCACATGGTTTCATCCCATAATATTGGATGGAGGGTTGGAAAAGGAGAATTGGAAGAATGACAAAGTAACCTGAGAACTTTGCAAAAATTCTTAGTGCCTGTCTTGCTCCATATCTTCTCCTTGACAAGAGACTAACCTTATAACTTGGCAGATTTTGTTGCTTGATGGTTTTGGAGTTTTAAAAGTTACCAAGGTCATGTTGTGATTATTGTTCTGGTGGAAATACCATCTCCCTCCACAACCATAATCATGATACTGTCTGCAAAAGGTATTGATGCTACTTAATTGGCATTAACTCGAACATTTGTCCATATTAACATGCTGGAATAAAATTCAGCAGTTTTCCTAATGGTGTAATAGTGGCATAAAAACTGGGGAGTGATTAATGAGAAAGGAAAATCTAAATCATACGGTCATTTGGATACAACAAATAGCATGTCTGAATATGGCCAAATTCTCCCTACACCTACTAGCTAAGGGGACAGCTGTAATTACAGGAGAGGGGTCCCAATTTTGGAAACAATGAATAAAGATTTGGAAATGAAAATGGATAATTATTGATTGTTACCTTCTGGGCCACTGCTGTGGCCAAAACAGCTGATATGATCCATACACAAATAAGCAAAGGAATCTCAAGACACATTTTATTTGGTCTTGATACAGTGGTTATTGGGTTCTAAGTGTGCCCAAGCATTAAGTTTTCAGGTTGGATAGTCAAAATCTGATCAGAAAACAAAAGCCAGGATAAAGAAAGCATTAGGAAATATCTATGTTTTGCATTCATATTTATATTGTTTAGTCTTACTATGACAAGGTGTTATTGTTGATACATACTTCTAAGGTGAATAAAACTTGAAAATTGGGATCACCAGTCTAGCAGAGAAAGTTGTCAGAAGATCCAATGACTCCAAGTTGAAAACTTGGATAAATTAATATTAGAAAGAAGGAGCACATTATTAATTATCACTGGAGAATTTTCCTAAGGGTTGTTGTGGAGTCTGTTACACTGCCATTTTTTACATCACAATTGTGTACTTTGACAAAAGAGAAGCAAAATACTCACTTTCATCCAGAGTGTATTGTTTTCTTTTTGGGACAGATGTACCATCTGTCCCAAAGAGTAAATTAATGTCAATTTTCTCTCATTTTGGACTATGTAGATCTTAGCCCAGACTTAGTTTGTGCCCAAATTCAGATATGAACTTTGTGGCTAGTCCTTATCTTGTTTGTATATCAAACCAAAGCCTATTTCATGAAAACTCTTGAATTTCACAAAGTCATTTATGTAGCCAAAATTTGCGTCTGGCTCAAAACCTTCTATTGTGTTGAAACAGTATATGGTTTCAGCTATCTTTAAATCTGGGGAAAGTCTGTACTTGAACTTCACAGTTTGAGAGCTTCTGTTTTTTCTTTGTTATACTCATGGGATTGCAGGCATGTACCATGCATACTGTTGTATAAATGCCTCATGGTTCCTGACTTTGTCAAAGGAGGAGGTTTTCTATCTGCTGAAATGTTGTGATACACTTACCAGGTTATAGCCAGAACAATCATATCATCCTTGGAAAGAGTATGGGACAGATATAACTCACTGATAATTTTGAATCATTACAGTCTTTTATTCTTTCCTACTTTCACTAGGTTTTATTTACATCGAGGGAAAATATCTCTAAGAGTAATAATTTGCAGGAATTTTGTTTGAAACTGTAGTAAATTTGCTTGATGGGTACATCATGATACTGGGCACACTTACAAGAGCTTAGTGGTGCGGTCCTGGGATGTATAAGGGAAATGGGGCTGTTCAGGGGCTTGGAGCCAAGCTGCAAACTCAGCTCCTCCAGAGCATGCTGGTTGTAAGTACCCAGCCTGAGAGACATGCATGTGGATATTTCTCCCCTTCCTAGGTGCTTTTTCCTCTGAAATTTGTCACATTTGAAATATTAAGAATAAATCATTTATTCACTGTTCATCTTAAACCTGCTAAGAATAATACAGGGTGTCTGGCCTGGGCCAGCAAGTGCTGTCCCACATAACTGAAGGCCAAACACATGGCAGGTTTAGATGGCTTGAATAACATCTACTCCAAAGAGCATTTTGCTGCAGGTGCTGTAAGCCTCACAACAAACATTAGACCCCACGGTATAAAACAGAATGTCACAATTGTACTATATCTTCTATTTCCTTGGCATATAATTGTCATTTAAGCAACATGCCCACCATTTGCTGTGAGCCTACTGATAAGCCTTTTGCCTGGTTCTTGAAGTGAAATAATCTGACAATTCAAAAAATCTCTGTGTTGTACCATTGAGTACTAATGGCCATTAAAAAGTTCTTGGAATCATTTCCTTGGTAATTTTGAACCTATTAAATAGGCTGACCTTTGAAGTTTAAAGGCAGGATGATTTTGGATGAAGGTCCCCTTTTGCAATTTATGCCATAAATCATTTTACATTTTTCATTTCAATATTGATTAAAAATATTTATTCTAGCAGGCTTCTGGCTTTTACTTTTTAAAACAGTAAAATTGATTAAATTCCTTTAATCAACTTTAATTCTTTTCTTTCAGAAAATAAATCCAAATATACAATCTATTTTATGGCAAATTCTTGATATATTTTATTCTTTCACATGATGTATGTAATTGATGTATGTTGATATGTATATATTATTGTACTTAAAGGATTGATACTGTTTCCTTTGTGGCATGAGAAGCTGATGGATTTTAATTGCCAGATACAGCAGTGCATACAATAGTAAAATGTTGCTGTACCGCATGCTCAACTTTGTTGTCTTCCCTATTAGACTGGAAAATGTTTTAAT
This sequence comes from Aythya fuligula, assembly GCF_009819795.1. NCBI lineage: Eukaryota > Metazoa > Chordata > Aves > Anseriformes > Anatidae > Aythya > Aythya fuligula. The sequence goes on from NC_045562.1 coordinate 41,749,925, forward strand.
TACTTCATTTTTTTTTTTTTTTAAATGATGCCAGGACAACTATGGGCATTGCATGCTTTCAAAAATTCAAATAAAACATATCATTTCAATTTAATCCAAATTTTAGTCATATAAACAGTTGATTAGGAATGAGTAAAACCTTATACAAGAATAAAAAATAAATATAAAGCATCTGTTCCACAGTTTATGTAACATGATCTGTAGTATATTTAATTTCTTTTCTATCCAGAGGTTTGTATGAAATTGCATGGCCTGATTTAAAGGGCCAATATGCACTTCAAAACACCTATGGTTTTGCAGCAATGCATTAAGTAACACCCAAATCTTACCATAATATCAGAGCTTGTATTGTAGGTATTGGATACTATAGATTATTTTTTTCCCACATAAGTTATGTTCTCCTGGTTGTCCTCCGTTTGGCTCTATTTGTTGTCCTCTATTTGGCTTGTTCTTGTGGAGAAGGAATGTTACCATTGGCTTTTATGTACTGCTCTCTCTATCAAACAAAGGTGTTAGTACAGAAGTTTATAGTGCTGTAGTCAACTTCTTCCTCTCTTGACAACATATACACCATAGTCTTTTAGGTTTATTTGGGCTGCTGTGTGAAACACTAGGATATCTAGAGTACTATTCAAAGGAACAAAGTGGAATTAAGTAGTCAACTTTTGCTGAGTCTTAACAATTAAAATGCTTCATTGTACTTTAGTAAGTCATCCCCCAAACAGTGGCCATTACAGCAACAGTAAACATCAACCGAAATGCTGCATCTGCCTTCTCCAAACCTTCTAAAAGGTTTAAAATAAGTTTTCTAAAGTTTGGACCAGAAGTGAAAGTGGACTGAAATTTCCTGAAGTTGAACTTCATGAACTTTTGGATTATTTGCTCACATATTTATACTGGAAAGGATGCATTTTGTATTTGTTTGGTATCATTTCATAATGTATTTATCTTCTGGTAACTTGGAAACATTCTCCAGAATACTTTGTCTAAATATAAAATATTAAAATTGGCCCCCAAAATAGGCATTCCCGCATAATTTGTATGTAATGTCTTTTGTTATTAAGTATAATGGCTTTTGGACTTATGCTTGGAACCCAAGACTGATCTCATTTTCAGCAATGGAAGATGTACATAGCTCTCTTGAAATCTTGAAAACAGACAAAGATCCAAACAGGCCTTTTGGTGAAAAGCTGCCTGTTTTGGAGATCTTTTTTTTTTTTTTTTTTTTTTTTTTTTTTTTTTTTTTTTTCTCCAGAGTTATGAAGGGTTACTAGCATTTAATTTCTGTTTAGGGAATCTGTAATAATCTTGTTGTTTTGCCTAATCTGCTGTCTCTTAGAGTTGTAATATTGGCTATCTAGAGCCCATACAAATGCTTTTAACACTACTTGTTCAAGATTTTGCTTGTTAAGATGATAGTCCTGCATGATAGCAAGTCCTGTAAGGGCTGATGTTCAGAAACACAGAACGGTCTGAATAGGTTTTGATTCAGGGTGTCTAATGCCTGCCTCTTTCTTTGTCTTGCTTTCTGAGTACACTGGTGTAGTGGGTTTACGTGGCAAGGTTTTGGTAGCAGGGAGCCATAGGGGTGGTTTCTGTGAGAAAGATCTAGAAGCTGCCCCATGTTTGGGAAGGGCCCCATTTGTTTTCAGAGCTGAGCCAATAAGCGATGTTGTTTTGCGCCTCTGTGAGAGCATATTTAAGACAGGGGAAAAAAACGCTGCTCCACACAGCAGCCGGGAGAGTCAAGGGAGTGAGAAAGCAGCCTTGCAGGTGCCAAGGTCAGTGTAGAGGGAGGGGGAGAGGTGCTCCAGGTGCCGGAGCAGACGTCCCCTGCGGCCTGTGGTGAGGACCATGGTGAAGCAGGATGTCCCCCTGCAGCCCATGGAGTACCACGGTGGAGCAGGGTTCCACGCTGCAGACCGTGGAGGAGACCACGGTGGAGCAGGTGGCCCTGCACTGACGGAGGCTGCCACCTGTGGAAGACCCCTGCCAGAGCAGATTCTGGGCTGGACCTGTAGCCCGTGGAGAGGAGCCCACGCAGGAGCAGGTGACCCGGCAGGAGCTGCTGCCCGTAGGGGAGCCAGGTTGGAGCAGTTTTCTCCTGAGGGATGGACCCCGTGGTACGGACCCATATCTGGAGCAGCTCTGGAAGAGCTGCTGTCTGTGGGAAGCCCACACCGGATCAGTTCATCAAGGACTGCATCCCGTGGGTGGGACCCCACAGCACAGGGGACGAGAGTGACCGAGAAGGAGCGGCAGAGAAGAAGTGCTGTAGACTGACCATAACCCCCATTCCCCCGTTCCCCTGCGCCGCTCGGGGGGAGGAGGTGGAAGAGGGTGGATGGGGGGGAAGGTGTTTTTGGTTTGCTTTTTCCTTTGTTTTCTCACTTCTCTCGCTTGTTAGTAATAGGCAATAAATCTTACTGTCTCCTTATGCCGAGTCTGTTTTGCCCGTTACAATAATTACTGAGTGATTTTCTCGTCCTTATCTCAACCCTTGAGCCCCTTTTCACATATTTTCTCCCCATTCCTCTTTGAGGAGGGGGAGTGAGAGAGCAGCTGTGGTGGAGCTCGGCTGCCCACTCGAGCGGAACCACGACAACTGGAAAACCCTATTATTTGAAATCTGATGATGTGATATTGCTGTTTACTGTGTGATATGGTACGGGCAAGATCACCCCAATATGCTCTGCCCCAGGTCTTGATTGACAGTGAATATGTGTGGTGGAGGAAATGCACACACACACGTAAAAATATATATTTTTTGAGCCTCGTATTTTATTTTTAGTATTAGTACTTGTGCTAACTTTGTCTCAAACACACAAAGGCCTTTCTATAATCCACCTTTTTATTTATTGTGGCTGTAGCCACATTACTATCCCTGACTCCATTTCACCTACCCATAATGAACACAGTTGTTAACTTTTGAGTAATCATACTTCTTTCCTCACTGATATTCTCAGTTAGCTTTCTGGCACCAAATTCAAATTTCTTATTGTCACCTTTGAGGCTCTTCATAAGTTTTTTTCTCTTGTCAAAGTAACAGTCTTCCTCTGCTCTCTCACTATGTGAACCAGGGCTAAATATTCAATGTCTCTTTGTGGAGCTTTTCCAGAAGGATATTTCTCCACTCACCCTTTAGAAAAAAAAAATAATATATATATATATATATATATATATATATATATCTTCAAAGCTCATATGTAATACCTGCATGAAAACACCGAATCTGGGACATAGATGCAAGGAACCAGGATTTTCATAGCTATTTACAGTCATATCATAGAATCATGGAATATCCCGAGTTGGAAGGAAACCACAAGGATCATAAAGTCCAACTCCAGCCTCCACACAGGACTACCTAAAAATTATACCATATATTTGAGAGTATTGTCCAAATGTTTCTTGAACTCTGTTTAGGCTCAGTGCTATGACTGCTGTCCTAGACAACCCGTTCTAGTGCCTGACCACCCTCTTGGTGAGGAACCTTTTCTTAATATCTGATCTGAACCTCCTCTGATGCAGCTTCATTGATAAAATTGCAGAACATTTTGGCCACAGAAGGGCAAAAGTCTGTAAAATCATAAATGTGATGGAGAGGGGAGTGGAAGAGGGGAATGATTACACCTTGTTTCTTTTAATACAGGAGTTAGGGCTTGGTCAGCAACAGGCTCAAAACTAACCAAAAGATGTAACTTCACATAAGGAATAGCGTAGCCTGGGACACAGTGGGTGCTTAAAATTTACTCAGAATCTGAAAGTTATCAGGTAACCTCATGGAATAAAAAGGAAAAACACTGATCACAGACACTGGATTTGGGACAGGAAGTTCCTGTTTTCCATATCTCATGCCTCTCTAGATATCTGCTAATGGCCACAGGAGGTCTGTGCATTTTCCAGAGAAATTTAATTTTCTCACTACCTCTGCTGCAGAATTTTCAGATATTCAGGTAGCCTAATCCCGCTTTCAGCAATGGGCACTAATTTACCATACTGGATTCCCATCTTATAAAACCTCATGGCTTACACTGCTTGTATTGTTGCTAGAGACACCTCTGAAAATATCTCCACATATCATGAGATAAGCGGTAAATTTGCTCCTACTGACAAACTGGTAATTTTGGTAGTCTGGAGCAATGCTACAGCCCCTGTACAGACTTTTTTTTTTGCACTTCCTTTCTCTGTTCCCACACATATTTCCATTAGCCCATTTCCACAGGCTGCTCTGTCTGTTTCCATCCTTGGTATTTGTTGAGCAGGCCCAGCTGCACTCTTGATTCCTCCTACAAAATGTCTTCCTTTAGTCTCTAATTGGTCTCCATCTTCACACTTCCAGACCCTACATCCAGTCACAGCTTCACTCTTTGAGATATAAGTCAGTGTCACAGAGGATAAAAAGTGTCATTACAAGTTCTCTTCTTATACTTAGAGGAGATGTTTTGCTCATCTCCATGTTACAATGGGCTGAGAATAGTAGGGGTCTTCAGGGAAATTTGCAGTTCAGTTCCGACTTCCAGTTTGTGCTCAGTTTGCTTACATAGTCTTTTTTCTTAATAGGAGTCCGGGTGGGCCAAGTATAGGCACATTTTTACAGGTGTAGTTGAAAGAGTATTTTTGACGTAGAATAACCTTTCTGCTTAATCCTATGCTTTGTTTCACAACAAAAATAATAAGGAAAGCTTATTAATACATTTTTATTTTTATTTATTTATTTATTTTTCAGCAGGAACAAAATCCCATGTTTTCTCCCTGTCTGTTCCTTAGAAACAGATAAATGTTTCTGGCTAAAGCTTCCAAAAGAAGTGCTGCAAAGCAGACCCCTGCATTGGGAATCATCAGCCCCAAAGTCACATTTGGCAGAGTCATGTGAGAAACAGCACAGTTATAGGAAGTACTCAGCTTCTTTAATATTAAGCAGAGCTTCAAGTCTCACAAGTCTTACTTAGTAGTAGTATATTACCCAGAGCACTATACTGTCTAGAGCATTTTTAAAATTATTGGTCTAAAATTGAAATTAGGTAAAAGTCTAATAAGCTAATTCCCTCCCTACCTCTCTCTCTCTCTCTGTCTCTCTCTCTAAGGTTAGCCTTGAAAATATTAAAAAGACATACAAGTGGTAGCCATTTTAAAGACTGTACAGTTTGTCAGCAGGGTACTTAAAACACCAAGTCCCATCATTGGTTGCATACAGAGGTTGTGCAGAAGGGTTAATCGGTGGACTAAAAGAGTCACTAGTGTTGTTTTTTTGTTTGTTTGTTTGTTTTTTGTCTTTTGTTATAAATCTTGTCCTTATGTCAATTAAAACCATCTGTACATGTTCATTTTCAAATGATTTATAGACATACATCCTCTTCTCAAACATTCCAAGGAATTTTAACCTGGTATGTTGACATTCTCTATTTCTCCATAACTGGAAAAAAATAGTGAATTAAGTAAGTATGGCATATTCATCCAAAGGATTTTGTGTGGTAGAAGATAATAAGAGATGGTTGTGAAATCATATGATACTATGGTTTAGAATTATAGGTGTAGCAAGTTTATGGTAGCAAGGCCTTTAGCAGAGGTTGCCTGATAAATTACGAGTGATGGGAGCCTATCAGGAAGTATACAGAGATTTGGTTTGCTGGAGAACCAACTGAGAACTCGTTTCTTGAACACTGGAGTTCATAAAATGGGCAAGAAATTAAATATCATAGTGTTCCTTTCTTAAAAAAAAAAAAAAAAAAAAAGTAAACTCAGTTCTATCTTACTGGTTTTAGCTCTGTATTGTGAAAGAAACAGCTATCTGCTATACAAGGTTGGCAAAGATTTTGTGAATATTTCTGTTTTAAGCAGGAGAGAAAAGTCAAACTTTTTCTTGCACACACCTATCGTTACTTTTTTTTTTTTTATATCTATATATATATACACACATATACAAATATTTTCTCAGGTGTGGAGAAGTCAAGGAAGGAAAATTTCTCATAGATAATATATTTTCAATTTTTCTTCTGAGAAGTTAATTTGGCATAAAATTTTCTCTTGTCATTTGTTTTGTTTGCTTTCTTTAGAGAAAAAAATCTATAGTTATGTTGACTAATGAATCTGCAGCTGGTATTTCAGCTTCTGTCACTGTATGGTATAGTCTCAACTTCTGACAGGTATGACAGATTCTTTACTAAATGATATATAAATAGTAAGCAGGGCAGCAATAAGACAGGATTTCCCCCCCCTCCACCCCCCCCCCATTGTCTTTCATTGTGTTGCAGAGGAAAAAGTCTGTGTGTCTGCTACTACTTTCTAATCTTTATTTTTGTTTCTGAGGATGGATTTCTGTGTAAAGTTTGATAATTAAGATGACTTGCTTTCAATTTAAAAAAGGGGACACCATGCAGTTTCTCTATATCTGCTTTTGGGATTTTTATGTGTTTCAGTAGCTTGCTGGTCACCAGAACAGGACAATCATATAGACCATCATAACCAAAAGAAATGCAAAAAGTTAGGCTTCTCAATTGCCGTTAAAATAATTTTTAAGATTTGCCAGCAGAACTCTATCCCTAAAATGGTTCACTGATTTCAGTGGAAGTTTGAGGTGCCTATGGAAAACATTCTGCTACTAATAATTGTTACAATAGTTTATTTTAATACACATTCATGGTTTTTTAACATTTGTTGTATTTCACTTATCTTCAGTTCAGCCTCCCCCGTGTGTCTTTTGTCAATATATGCATTCTGCAACAGGAATTTATCACCAGGAATTTGTCCAGATTCACAATCACACTTAAGACAGAGCTTTTATCCTTAATTTCTTGAGTCATGTGATAGAGGACCTTATGTTTGACATCATGGAGCTCAGTAAAACTTGGCCATTGAAACACTGGTTCCACTGAAAAACATCTGGAAGGAAACCAATAGTCCAATATATCCTGCTAGACTACACTCAGCATATCCAGCCTCCTGGTCTTTCTCTTTGTGTTCTGCCTTGCAAAAACCTGGCTATCCTTACAGAAATGTACAAACACAGGAACAAAATGGATGCACTCCATGTTCCTGAAAATGTCATATCTTGGCTGTGCTGAAAGTGTGTTCCTACTTGGCCGTAGCAGTGACTGTTCTTTATGTTGCTCTTTATCATACTGATGCTAAAGTCAAAGACTGAAAAACCCTACAGAGCCATCTGATTCTTTTACTGTTACCTCTGCACCCTTTTTCCATATAGTGTATTTCTCATGTTTTACTTAATTGAGTTTTAAATAGCTCAAGTGGTCAAGTTTCTGTAATTTCTTTTGGACCTCTTCAATCACACATGAAATGGTTTGTTTAAAACTAACAAATAATATTATCAAATTAGAGTTTCCCTTTTCCTTGACCATGTTCCAAGATTTTTGAAGAAACCCTAACTCCTATTTTCTCTGTAGGTCAACATCCCTTTAGAAAACAAGCTTCTTAAGGTTTATGTCAATGTATGAAACTGTAAAGAAGTGATGTAACATAATCTCAGCGTACTTATCCAACTTTGGAGAAAGTTACTGATCTTGTTATGGCTATATTTGTACATTTAAAAACAAAAACAAAACAAACAGAAAACAGTTCATCCTGGTTGTAGTGGTTTTGTTAGTCCTTCAAAGCAAGAAGAAAATAGGAAAAAAATTGTTCTTGACATTTTTATCAGAGTTCCTAGCTTTAGACTTGTAGCTAGTGAAAAATGTTAATTTTAGTAAATAGTTTTGAGAAACAAATATCTGCCTTTAAAGTGCTTGTTAGCAGCTTTTGAGTGGTACAATTTAAAAACAGGAGAGAAAAAAACTCTGTTTTTAAGATATACAAGATTAAACTACTACAAGATAAACTACATGTGTGGCACATGACAACCGGATACAGTACTTGTGGTAATTTAAATTTCTTTACCAATTTGCAAAAGGTGACAGTTACTAAAAGTTCTGTTTTGGAATGGGGGAAAAAAAATAATGCATGGTTTTCTTTTAAAAGTTAAATTAGTATTATCTCTACATGTCTCTCTTGTCTTTCTCTTTCTCTCTCTTTTTTTTTTTTTTTTTTTTTTTTCTGTTTTGATTATCTGTAAATATTCAGTGAGGATTAAAGAGTTTTTATTCTGTGCACAGCATCTAGTCCATCTCTCCTCTGTCCTACAACCTGGATTTGAGCTCTTCCATTCTTTTCTACCAACTCTCAGCATATCAGTATCTTCCTTTATGAAACAAAAAAAAAAAAAAAAAAAAAAAAAGAGACTTTAACAAAACTTTGAAAACCATTGATAACAACTTAAAATGTTTTCCTTAACTCTACATGGTCTACAGAAAAGTTAGCTAACTATTGGTGATCTGTCAGTGTGGGATTCAGTCCAGAGCCATCAGGTGTCTCTGACAGAAGAAAGGCTAAAAACAGACATCTTGACTTTGAAGCCAAAAACAGATGATGTCTTTTCACAACTGAGACAAAAATTTCTATTCATAGTGGCACTGCAGTCATCCATATGCATGTGCACGTATATGGGATTACAGGCTCTTGTTCTCATATGGTGTGTGTTGGTGGGGAGCTGGCAGCAGCCAGTTTTCACTTTTTTTTTTTTTTTTTTTTTTTTTTTTTTTTTTTTTTGTGGTCCTACTTCATCTTCTGCTGCTCCTCAGGCTTCTCTGCTTTCCACTAGGTACAAGGGAGTGACTAGAGGGAGAGAATGAATGCGTTTGTTTATTTTCTAACTGAGCATCAAAATCACAAACTTGATGAAATTCCTAGGAAGAGCTGGAAATGTCAGGAAAAAATTAAGTGCCATGGAAATACCAAAACTGCAAAATAACACTAATTAAAAGAAATCTCAAGGGAGAACATTTTTCCAAATATATGTAATAATGCAAGAAGGAAATTATAGGTTTGTCACTGGCCTACCGTCAACTTCAAAAGCTCCTATTGTCCTCCTTTTCTGCCAGCTTCCACCCATGCAAACATGTTGCTGTTGCTTCTGAATCAATGCTATTTAAGTAGATGGAATAAAAGCTAGAATTTAGCCTCTGTACCTTATCAAGCTATCAATCTTGTATATTCACAAATCCAAAATTAGCTGAGGATATTGTCCTTTCATTGTCGCATTGGCATAATTGGCATAAGCATTGGCATAAGCAACGTGGCATAATTATGCTGAGGTTTAAGATAATTGAATTTCAAATTAAAAATAAAATCTCTCTCTTTTTTTTTTTTTTTTTTTTTTTTTTTTTTTTTTTTTCTTGAAGGCTGATTCATTCATTTGAATCCCATTCTGAGAAACTTGTGTTCTTTCAAGATTGGAGACAACTCCATAAATAATCGAATCAATTGTTTTATTTTACAATGGACAGTTAAATGGTAAAATATAACCCATAATTGCTGTTTACTGTGGTTAAAATAAAAAATCAGTATGAAAAATACACAGATATGCACAATTTTCCCATCATTTCAGCTGGAAGAAATATGCAGGGAGGTTTATGAGTAGAGAAAGGTGGTGAATATTTTCAAATATTCATATTTTCAAATGTGAGCTAGGCAATGAGGACCTGTTAGTTCTGATCCAACACCATTGATATATGTGTTTTTTTTGCCAGTAACTCTTCAATAGACAGGAAGGATAACATTTAAGAAAAAACAGTGTTTATATGCCACAGCCAGTGTTTACACCAATTTAAGGATTCAGTAAGGCAATGACTTCTGTGCATGTTACTTTTATTCTCTTTTTATCCCTTTGCATTTCCCTGTAGAGGTTTTTTTTTTTTTTCTATAATTTTATCCTCTAGTTGGTAGATACTGTAAAAAATAACTTCTCAGCAATAGGAAATGACTGTATGTTTGAAAGTCTCTGTATTGAGTGACAGCTGAGAATGTTACGGTTAGTAGAGCAATACAAAATGTGACTTGTTTAAGCTGTCTACAGATTCAAAAGTTCAATCAGCAATAAATTTTACATGCACTGATACTTTAGCAACAAATCTAACTTAATGGTTTTCAGTTATATCAGACATACTCTGTGATTTGTTGTTAATAATCCAAGCATGTGGTTGCAGCAACATGCACAGAATGACCATCCATTCTGGTCTGACAACAAAGATAACTGAGAGCATAATAGGCTCTTACTTCTATCTACGGTCTGTCTTGAAAAGGCAGGATATGCAGTACACAAAGCAGAATATAGAAAAAGGTCTACTGGAGTGGAAAGTTCAGTTTATCAATAATCAGAAAGAATAGGAAACTAAGAGAGAAGCAACATGATGAATGCAGCTTGCTCAACGTAAAGTGAGACTTTCTGAAAGATAGTTAAACTATTGTCTACCCTTCAAACTCCTCATCAGTATTCTGCCTTATGTGGTGGGAACATCTATTAATTACAATGGAATCATTACTAGGTAAAAATTGTAACCATGGCTATGGATGATGCACAACAACTTGCAATGCTGCTCGTGCAGCAAAATCAAACAAAGAGACCGCCACTTATACATGTCATCACTGCATTCATAGCCTGATTCCTGAACTCTGTGATTAAACACTGCTGAATATTTTCCCCCACCATTCTCTCTTGCCTGCTTTTATTTCCTGCGAAGATTTGGACCTCTGTTCTTTGCATCTCCTGCCATGGCTCAAAATCCTGCTTCTTGGTTCTTTCAACCTGCCACGTCCAATAATCACGCACAGAAAATGCTTATGCAAGCCAGTTGGCTTAGATTTCTGTCTTAAGGGAAGAGTGCATCTGTTTTTTGGATTAAATCATGCTTATAAAGTCGTGCTTATTCAGTTGACAGAAAAAATGCATAATTTAAAGCTCTTGTGCTAAAAGATTTCAGAGCCTTAGTTCACCCTCATTTTATCCTTCTAGAGCAATACAAAATTAGAGTTCATTATGGTGATCCAATCTCTCCTTTTGTCTTGATTGGAGACACAGTAAGCTCTTTGCCAGAGATGTCGACTTTCCTGAACAAGCATTTCAAGGCTTGCGAGCTATTTGTTGTTTTCCCAGTAGCCTAATTAGGGTGGATTAGCACCCTAGGGATGTATGCTAGGGATGAGCCAAAAGCTGAAGGGAAAGGTAGATTGCGATGCCCAAAACTTCCACCTTTGCAAGGACTACTGCCCTGAGACACATGCTGAGACTCGATATGGTTGCAAAAGAGATTCTCTTCTGCCACAAGACAATACCCTAAATGTGGAACATGAGCTCACAACTAGAACTGTTGATTTTTTGGTTGGCTCATTCCAGAAGCATTTGTTCTGTGATTAAAGTGCAAGAAAATTTCAAAATAAAGTGTGGCTTCAAATACAAAATGTTTCAGTAGAAAAATGTCAAAACAGAAATATTCTCCTCAGGGAATAAGAAAAAAAATAATTTTATTTTGCTGACCAAAAGAATTAATAGAAACCATTCTATTTTTATTTTTATTTTTATTTTTATTTTTATTTTTATTTTTATTTTTATTTTTATTTTTATTTTTATTTTTATTTTTATTTTTATTGTGAAATATGTTACTTGACCAGAATCTGTGCCTACTGTCAGGACAAGTTTGGCTAAAACAACTCACTTGGATGTATGCTTCTCAAAGAGACTGAAAGGAAGACATTATGTAGAGACCTGTGCAGCACCTCTTTTAAAATGTGTCTGTAAGCAACCTATTCTTTTACCAGGTGGGTTAGCCATAGGGGGATTTATCTGACATTTAGACTGTCTTCATGGTCAGCAGAGAAGAAAGGAGTGTCTAGCACACAACTAATCTCTGCTCAAGTTAGACTTTAAAATAAGTCAAATGTGTAATCTGGAAGTGTTTATTCACTCTGTTGGCTAAAGAGGCAGTTCAGATGACTGGCTCACACATAGACATGCATACTGCGACATTTGAAATGAGATGAGAAGAATAATGGTTTTAAATCCTTCTGAGACTTTGGGGTTCAAAAACAAGGAAAGAAATTGAAGGAAAGGTAAAAAGCATAGATAGGTCACACAGGAACAGCCGGTGCTGGCTTGTGGCAAGTGCATGAGAAATTAGAGGTCCCCATATTCTGCAAATTGAGGCTGAAAAGATCTGTGTTGCTCTGGTGAAGTTGCATCTCTATACATTAGCTCTGGCAATGAGTCTAGTGCCCCGTTTTTCACAAATGAGAGAGAAAGTCCACCGTGGATAACTGGAAAATGTATTCAGGTTCACATGCTATACTTCAAACAGAATTAGTGAGATTATTCACTAATTTGTTGGAATTAGTTAGAATTATAATGCTGTGTTTGATAAACAGCAATTAATAAGAGTTGGAGAAAACTTTCCCCACTCCATTTCAAATGCCTGTAAGGTATTGAACCACTCAAGGTTTTGACAGAACAAAAGCAAAATTTCCTCGCAGCTCTGATAAGTGTATTTGTCTTCAGGAAGCAACCTAAAGATTGACAGCAGCTCAATTCATGTATGCTGTTGATAGCTCACAGAGCTGACTGAAACATATGGTGACAGATAAATATACACCAGGATTTATGAGATACTCAGTAAAATGGCTGTGCGTAGTGGCAAATCTTCCAGACTGTTGCAGGATCTTGCATGCTGAGCCTGTGTCACTGCAGATTCACTGAACTTTTCCTCTGATAGTTTGGCTCTTCCCCCAGTCCTGAGGTCTGTACCTGTCATGGAAAAAGATTCATTAGTCCGTGATGCGCAGTAGCTGTGGGCTCCCTTTGTATGGCCTCACAGTATCCTGCCTTGAAGTGCGAGCGCTGCAGTAGTAAAAAGCTGTAAGCTGGGCCTCTGCTATTGTGAAAGCTTTATGAAAAGAAGAGTGTCTGTTACAGTTTTGGGGCTTGCTTTGGAGTCTCAAGGACCTCTTAATTTGGAAATTCCCTCAGTGGCTCTGTTTTTTTTTTTTTTTTTTGTTTTGTTTGTTTGTTCGTTTTTTTAAGTTCCTGGCAATTTTAGACAGTGTTAGTTAAAAGGGAAATATATATATATATAAAGTGTTCATTGCTTAAAAGGTGCATAGAGCCAATCATCATGTTAATTATATGTTCAGAATAATGAATAATCCCACATTTTTATTGTGTGGAGAGGAACCTGGGTTTTGTCAGCTGGAGCTTTGTATTTTAGATGAACACCCCCAAACAAAACTTAGTGCAGCTCCAGTTATGTGAAGACAGAGTCTGGTTCAATGCTTTCTTAAGTTTTAAAACTTTACAGCTGTGAGAACAGCAGTTTGACGCACACTGTTCTGCAAACACCAGAAGTCAAAGCATGTAAAGGATACAGTATAGCTGATTGGCTTTTTACTATCCATACATATGCTCCAAGAGCCTAGTAGTGGTGAAAATAATAAGGAAAAAAATTTACAGAGCAAAAATCTGTTATGATTAGACAATTATACAATAATGTGTTGTAATTTTGCAACTTTGCAGAGTGTTTATGTTCTCAAAATTAATTAGTGTGGAGTGTAACTGCTTTTAAAAATGTCATTCCCCTCAAAACTATGTGGTTAGAAATGTATGCCTCAGTGAATATACACTTCGTTATTATTGAATATAAAAGTTTATTGTTCATTACATGGAAAATTGCAGCTGAGGCATTTCACAACTTCAAGTACAGTTACTATCCCTGATTAAATTATGGAAAACTTTTCATGGTCAGTAAATTGAAATAATTTTTATTTGCAATGTGTTCAGAGAGATATTTATGCAAAAGGTAAGTGAAGCCAATGATTTAACAGGAAAAATCAACAGACAGTTTAGAGAAAAGCAGAAAAGAGAATTTAAGATAAATTTGTGGAAAATACTCATTATTGTAGTGAGGAAAAAAATATGTCCCCCAAATCCCTTGCCCTGGTGTGATTAGACCTTGTTTCTGGAGATGGGAAATGTGCTGCTAGCTCCTCAATTTAAATGGCAACTTTGAGAGAAAAAGGAAGCATGCTTTGGGATTGCAATTGCAGATTGTCAATGGTGTTGTCTTTGTCTCTTTTTGAAGTAATGGTAACTCCTGAGGCCTCAGATCAGCTTTTATTATTATTATTATTTTATTTTATTTTATTTTATTTTATTTTATTTTATTTTATTTTATTTTATTTTATTTTTTATTTTTATTTTTGGCCTACCTGGACCCTTTACATTTCTGCATATTCCTAGTTCCTCTAATGTTAGTTGCTAATGTGGCAGACATTCATTTTCTCGCTTTTCAGTTAAATAAAAATGTCATCAGATGATGACCTAGGCTTCCTTGATACCTGCCTGTAACTGGATAACACTAAATGCATGGATCAGTGCCTATAGCATTTTCAATAGGCTATATATTATTTTGACACAATTTTGTATCAAGTTATTTTTGATTGAGTAAAAATTACATGTTTAAGCCCAGTTTTTGCTGCAAAGTTCTTGAAGTCATTCAGCCATCTGCAGCCCATGCCATCAAATTTAACTTCCTTAGGAAGAACTGATTTTACATGCAAGCACATGGATTAGGTAAAGTATCTTACACCAGTCCAAATAAATTAGAGCTACAGTCTAGAACAACTTCTGCCCAAGGTAAGCTAGTTGGCCGATTTTTCTGCACTGACTTAACTTTTCCTATTCCAGGAATAGGACCTGGCTTATATTTCTGGCATAGGGAAAAAAAAACCTTGGCAGTTTCTTCACTATTGCTGCTCATTTGAGACCAAAATAAATGTTGCTAGCCCTCTCAGTCTATTTTTTTTCGATCCCTACATGACCTGTAGATTTTGTCTCTTATTTTTCTTAATCTCATCAACTTTCCCGGAAAAATGAACAGATCAATAACTTAATGCTGGTACAATTTTGACATTTTTTTTTTCTTGTTAAATTGCTTATTGTGAGTAAAAAAAAAAAAAAAAAAAAAAGTAAGTATAAAATGAAAAGTATCTAATTATGTTTTTGAACATATAGATACAGTTTTGTTTTGCCTCAGTTATTCAAGATTGTTGTCTCCAGTCTCAGTTAAATGTTGTAGGAACCAGAAATATGTAAATGGCCAAAGTCTGTTTTTTATTTACCACCCAATAGAAACACGGTGTTCAACAAAAGAATGCATTTCTGAGGACTAACTTCAGGAGTAAGCCATATAATCAGGACCTTTATTTACTTATCTTAATGTGGGTATACCTTAAAGGAGATAGGTCATATTAAGAGGCCCCATTAGTCCGGGGCAGACGCATTCTGCAGCAGAGTGGGGGATCGGACAGGCAGGGCTAATTTTTCCTGCACCGAGCCCACTCGAGGGAGCACCCAGGACCCAGCAGCCCTCGGTGAGGGAGGTGAATGGGGTGAGAACGAGGCGGAGGCAGAGCCAGCAGTGCCCCCTCCCTGGCCGTTCATAAGGTGCCCCTAGGGAGCGCAGGCGACCAGGAGCACGGTGAACAGGATGGGCAAACAGGGCGTGGTGCATCAGAAGGGTGAAGTGCGGCAGTTAGCAGTTCGTGCAGGCAGGGCGAGCAGGAAGGGCAGAGCGTTCCCACCCACCCATATGACCGCCTTCTCTAATGGTGGTCTACCGCTAGTTCAGCTGCAATGGTGTACACCAGGCACAGCGCGCTCTCCAGGAAGTCTGTACGCACCCAGACCGACTGCCCGCTCAAAACTGCGGCAGTTCAGGTGTTTTCATCCATCCCTATGGTGGCAGGGAGGGATACAGAGAGGACACAGAAAGCCCACCTGATAAACACGTGGCTCAGAGGCTGGTGCCAACCCAGAAATTTTGTTTTTTTTGACCATGGGGCGCTTTACTCAGCACCCGGCCTGATGCCTGCAGACGGGTCGCTATCTCTAAGGGGAAAATGGATCCTGGGCCAGGAGCTGGCAGGGCTCATTGAGAGAGCTTTAAACTAGGTGAGAAGGGGGATGGGGCTGAAACAAGGCTTGTTAGAGCTGTGCCAGGGGTAACAATTTCAAGGCTGGGAGAGAAGGCAATGGCTCAACTGAAGTGCATCTACACCAATGCACGCAGCATGGGTAACAAACAGGAGGATCGGGAAGCCATCGTGCAGCAGGCAGGCTACGACTTGGTTGCCATCACAGAAACGTGGTGGGACCACTCTCATGACTGGAGTGCTGCAATGTATGGCTGTAGGCTCTTCAGAAGGGACAGGCAGCATGGAAGGGGTGATGGTGTGATTCTCTATATCAGAGAGAGTTTTGATGTCGTGGAACTTTAGGCTGGGAATGATAAGGTTGAGTCCCTATGGGTTAGGATCAGTGGGAAGGCCAACAAGGGATGCATCCTGGTGGGGGTCTGTTATAGACTGCCGAACCAGGATGAGGAGACTGATGAGGAGTTCTACAGGCAGCTGACAAAAGTTGCGAAACCATCAGCGCTTGTTCTCGTGGGGGACTTCAACTTCCCAGATATATCCTGGAAACACAACACAGCCCAGTGAAAGCAGTCTAGGAAGTTTCTGGAGAGCGTGGAAGATAGCTTCCTGACGCAGCTGGTTAGTGAGCCTACCAGGGGAGGTGCCCCACTAGACCTTCTCTTCACAAACAGAGAAGGACTGGTGGGAGATGTGGTGGTTGGAAACTGTCTTGGGCAGAGTGACCATGAAATGGTAGAGTTCTCCATTCTCGGAGAAGCCAGGAAGGGGACCAGTAAAACCGCTGTATTGGACTTCCGGAGGGCTGACTTTGAACTGTTTAGGACACTGGTTGGTAGAGTCCCTTGGGAGGTGGTTCTGAAGGGCAGAGGAGTCCAGGAAGGCTGGGTGCTCTTCAAGAAGGAAATCTTAATGGCGCAGGAGCGGTCTGTCCCCATGTTCCCAAAGAAGAGCTGGTGGGGAAGAAGACCGGCCTTGCTCAACAGAGAATTGTGGCTTGAGCTTAGGAGAGAAAAGAGGGTTTACAATCTTTGGAAAAGAGGGCAGGCCACTTGGGAGGACTATAAGGATGTTGTGAGGCAGTGCAGGGACAAAATTAGAAAGGCCAAAGCTCATCTGGAGCTCAATCTGGCGACTGCCATCAAAGACAACAAAAATGTTTTTACAAATACATTAATGCAAAATGGAGGACTAAGGAGAATCTCCAGCCTTTACTGGATGTGGGGGGGAACTTAGTTACAAAAGATGAGGAAAAGGCGGAGATGCTTAATGCCTTCTTTGCCTCAGTCTCTAGCGGCAAAACCAGTTGTTCTCTGGATACCCAGTACCCTGAACTGGTGTAAGGGGAAGGGGAGCAGAATGTGGCCCTCACTATCCATGAGGAAATGGTTGGCGACCTGCCACGGCACTTTGATGTACGCAAGTCAATGGGGCCAGATGGGATCCACCCAAGGATACTGAGAGGAGGAGCTGGCCAAGCCGCTCACCATCATTTATCAACAGTCCTGGCTATCAGGGGAGGTCCCAGTCGACCGGCAGCTAGCAAACGTGATGCCCATCTACAAGAAGGGCCGGAGGGCAGACCCAGGAAACTATAGGCCTGTCAGTTTGACCTCAGTGCCAGGGAAACCCATGGAGCAGATTATCTTGAGTGTAATCACACGGCACTTACAGGGCAACCAGGTGATCAGGCTCAGTTGGCATGGGTTTATGAAAGGAAGGTCCTGCTTGATGAACCTGATCTCCTTCTATGACAAAGTGACGTGCTTGGTGGCGTTCCCCAGAGCTCGGTACTGGGGCCAGTCATCTTAAATATCTTTATTGATGATCTGGATGAAGGGATTGAGTGAACCCTCAGTAAGTTCGCAGATGACACCAAGCTATGCGCGTGTGTCGATCTGCTTGAGGGTAGGAAGGCTCTGCAGGAGGATCTGGATAGGCTGGACTGATGGGCTGACATCAACTGTATGAAGTTCAACAAGGCCAAGTGCCGGGTCCTGCACCTGGGGCGCAATAACCCCAAGCAGAGCTACAGGCTGGGAGATGAGTGGTTGGAAAGCTGCCAGGCAGAGAAGGACCTGGAAGTGACAGTTGATAGTTGGCTGAATATGAGCCAGCAGTGTGCTCAGGTGACCAAGAAGGCCAACAGCATCCTGGCTTGTATAAGAAGCAGTGTGGCCAACAGGTCTAGGGAAGTGATTGTCCCCCTGTACTCAGCTCTGGTGAGGCCACAGCTCGAGTACTGTGTTCAGTTTTGGGCCCCTCACTACAAGAAGGACATGGAGGTGCTCGAAAGAGTCCAGAGAAGGGTGACGAAGCTGGTGAGGGGTCTGGAGAACAAGTCCTATGAGGACAGGCTGAGGGAGCTGGGCTTGTTCAGCCTGGAGAAGAGGAGGCTCAGGGGTGACCTTATTGCTCTTTAGAAGTATACATTAAAGGAGCCTGTAGAGAGGTGGGGGTTGGTCTATTCTCCCACGTGCCTAGTGACAGGACAAGGGGGAATGGGCTAACGTTGCTCCAGGGGAAGTTTAGGTTGGATATTAGGAAGAACTTCTTTACTGAGAGGGTTGTGAGGCATTGGAACAGGCTGCCCAGGGAAGTGGTGGAGTCACCATCCCTGGAGGTCTTTAAAAGACGTTTAGATGTTGAACTTAGCGATATGGTTTAGTGGAGGACTTGTTAATGTTAGGTCAGAGGTTGGACTTGATGATCTTGAGGTCTCTTACAACCTAGACAATTCTGTGATTCTGTGAATTTTATGGACCTCGATTGTGTTCCTATTCAGATTCACCTTCTAGAGAAACCTGTGCTATGCAGAAAGCTAGATGCCTAAGTCAGTAGACGTGAATGAATTGTTTCCCTTCTTCTCTCATACATATGCACATAAAAGATGTTTTAAGACTCTTGCTCCAAAGAAGAAAAATCCTAACGGTCTCAAAAATCTTTGCTACTACTGCAATCATCTGTAGAAATCAGAAACAAAACCCTGCTAATTTTTTCAGTACAGCCTGTGGTAAAAATATGAGACAGTTCACTAACATAATCGTCCAGACTCCATCTCTGTTGAAGGTTTTCATGCAGCATTTGTTCTTTGTCCCATTGGATACGCCTCTCATGGAAACCCACTGGTTAATTCAGGTTCATTAGGGCCTCTCAGCAGTTTCTTTTTCCTTCTGTCTTGGTACATTTGCTGGTACCATATGTGTGGGCTGGCATCCTCATGCTCAGTGATGCACAATTCCTTCCTGCTATGGCCTACCTCGTACTTCTGCTTCTTGGATAACCATTGACTCTGGAACAACCAAAATGGTGAAAACTTTCCAGAACAGCAGCACAGGGAAACTTAATTATAACCATTTTCCTATTTATGCGGGCAAATTGGCAACCTGTCATAGTCTGGATCACAGAAGTTTGAATGGAGACGAGCCTCATACATTGCATTTAGCATTTCTTTTTCCAAAAAACCTTCAAACTCGATTTTATGATACACATATAAGTTAAGCATCAAGACCTTTCAGCTGCTGCTGCTTGAATATGGATGTTTTCCAGAGCATGTGAGCACGTTCTAGAAATTTCTTTTAAAATTTCCTAGAACAGGTCAGGGTTTTGGGGGGCCAAAAGCAAGGACAGAGCCCAAGTTTTGTTGGCACTGAAACTTCCAGGGAGAAGAGACTTTTATAATCCAAACAATCTGAGAGACAATGATAAGCTTTCTGCTTCATTTTCGTTGTTAAAGGAAAATCTGTGCCATCATATATGTTGAAATTAAAGTAAGGTTTTAAAATCTGTTTCAATGAAAACTTCTGATATACAAATTTAAAACATAACAAGGTTGATTTTGTAGAAAAACTGAACAAAACAAAAAACCCTTCTGCTGATGAGAGATACTTGTGATACATCCTGAAGCATTTAGAAAGATCTTATAGTTACTGGTGAGGAATTAGGTAATTCCATATGGCACTGCAACATGCTTATTTGGGGATGGGAAGAACTGAAATTATCTGCAGGCCACAGAGAAACCTGAGTGCCCAGTTGGTGGATTAAGATAATATACATAAAATGTAAATTAGCTGAGATGAAGTCTTCCAAAAAATCTGTGGCATAAAATTGTCTCTGTGTTTTATGTCTTTTTCTAAACAAGCTAAACAAAAAGTCCTTGCTAATATCTTGGAATAATTTCAAGTCAGGTTTAGGTACTAAACATACAGTAATGCTGGTATGTTACCTCTTCCAGTCTATAAACATGGTGAGTACATGTAACTGAACCTTTTAGCTTACTCTTGATGCTGATATGTTTTACTTCCTAGCTATCTTGGAAAAGTAGTACTCCATACTAAGAGAAATGTTCTGACCAAGCCTTCAACATTTTTTCTCATAGAGATTTGAGATGTATTCTTCTCTTCCACCACTTTCCATGTTTATAGCTCTCTATCTGAAATACAGAAGGAAATAAGAAAAGTAACATGGTTTGCAGTATACTGACAACTCTTTCAAAATCTCATTCTGTAAATTGGAAAAGTAATTTATGCCACCCTATGGGTTTCTCAAAGCTTTGTTAAAATATGCTTTTCAATGGAAGATATGGAAGAAAAAGCTGAACTCCATTTGAGACTGCACTAACACTGAGCTAGATTAATGGTCTTTGGAAATCCCTTCAGAATATCTCCTCTCTAATTACAGGCTGTTGTTTGAAAAAAATAATTTTTGCAGATATGACCAAGCCTCAAAAATGCTTCCTGATTCCAAATAGACACCAAACTTTTTTACTGTTTTACTGTTTCTGGCTGAGCACAGACATATATCATACTGTGTGTGAATAGTATGATCTTTTGTATGTAGAAATAAAGCCAGCTATCTCCACTAAGTGTCTTGACACAGTAGAAAATGTAACAGCCTATGTGCTAACCTACTCCAATCAAATATATTTATATATTTATTTTCCCTGTAAAATCACACATAAAGTCAGTCCTAGCTACAGGGGAGATTGCTTTTCAGTAAACCTCTTCCTCCATTTATTCTTTATAAAAAATAATGCAGGGCTCGAGTTGATGGTGGAACCTTGGTGAAATTACGACTAAAAAAATGTTAGAATATTTAGCATAACAATTACATATGATATACAGGTCATGGACTTATATTTTTAATTGCACAAGTTGGTACACAAAACTAACTTTCCCCTCTTACATGGATGTTATCTATTAGCACAATATTTGCTTTTAAAAAGTTCAAGTCAATGCTCTTTTACTTGGATATTTTAGACTAGCTGAAACCAAAGACACCACTTACACATGTGAAACTGAACATGCAGGTATTTGTTGTCATATTCTTTTCTCATGTGATGTTTATTTTGCTTACATGTCTTCCTGTAAAACCTGAATCATGGCATAGGGGATTACTCTGCCATTGTATTGTCCTGAGTCCTTCTCATGGTTGGAGGAGAGCAAGGGATGAAGGAGAGACAACACACTCCTGTAAGGTAGGACCTAAGGGTAGGTCCTGCCTAACTAACCTGATTTCCTTTTATGATAAGATCACCCGTATGGTGGACCAAGGGAAACCAGCTGATGTGATTTTTTTGGACTTCAGCAAGGCTTTTGACACGGTTTCCCATAGGATCCTACTGGACAAAATGTCCACCATACAGCTAAATAAAAACATCATACGATGGGTGAGCAATTGGCTAACGGGCAGGGCCCAAAGGGTTATGGTAAATGGGGCTGCGTCAGGCTGGCGGGCGGTCACCAGTGGGGTCCCTCAAGGCTCCATTTTAGGTCTGGTACTTTTCAATATTTTTATAAACGATCTGGATGTAGGAATAGAAGGTATTTTGAGCAAGTTTGCTGATAACACCAAACTTGGAGGAGTTGTGGACTCGAATGAGGGTGGAAAGGCCTTGCAGAGGGATCTGGATAGGTTGGAGAGCTGGGCGATCAACAACCGCATGAAGTTCAATAAGAGCAAGTGCCAGGTCCTGCACCTGGGACGGGGAAACCCTGGCTGCACGTACAGACTGGGCGATGAGACACTGGAGAGCAGCCTAGAAGAGAGGGATCTGGGGGTCGTGGTAGACAGCAAGTTGAATATGAGCCAGCAGTGTGCCCTGGCAGCCAGGAGGGCCAACCGTGTCCTGGGGTGCATCAAGCACGGCATCGCTAGTAGGTCAAGGGAGGTGATTGTCCCGCTCTACTCTGCGCTGGTGCGGCCTCACCTCGAGTACTGTGTGCAGTTCTGGGCACCACAGTATAAAAAGGACATGAAACTGTTGGAGAGTGTCCAGAGGAGGGCTACGAAGATGGTGAAAGGCCTGGAGGGGAAGACGTACGAAGAACGGCTGAGGTCACTGGGCCTGTTCAGCCTGGAGAAGAGGAGGCTGAGGGGAGACCTCATCACAGTCTACAACTTCCTCGTAAGGGGGTGTTGAGAGGCAGGAGACCTTTTCTCCATTAACACCAGTGACAGGACCCGCGGGAACGGGGTTAAGCTGAGGCAGGGGAAATTTAGGCTTGACATCAGGAGGGGGTTCTTCACGGAGAGGGTGGTTGCACACTGGAACAGGCTCCCCAGGGAAGCGGTCACTGCACCAAGCCTGTCTGAATTTAAGAAGAGATTGGACTGTGCACTTAGTCACATGGTCTGAACTTTTGGGTAGACCTGTGCGGTCTAGAGTTGGACTTGCAGAGTTAGAGTTGCATCAAGAGTTGGACTTGATGATCCTTAGGGGTCCCTTCCAACTCAGAATATTCTATGATTCTATGATTCTAAGGTATCATTACCTTTAGGAATCACATACCAATCCAACAATGAGATAGATAAGATCCCAGGTTGGTGCTGTGTCAAAACTGGGATACTGCTATTGCTGAGGACATGGTTTCAGGAGAACTCTGCTTTGACTCAGAAGAAAGCATGTAAAATGGTTTCCAGTATATGGATGTTGCCATTCTTGGTTTCTTTTCTGGTGACAGAAACAGACTGGAAATATTTTGATTTGTTTGGTCTGATGCAAAGTAATGAGAGACTTGTATGTGAAAGATGATTTTTCTTTTTTCAATGTGGAAAGGGAAATTCTACACGTTTTGTGACTGAGTGTCACCTTAGAGCCTGGAAGAGGTTTCTGCCTTCAGACAAAAATGCATTATCCCATTCTTTAATACAGAGAGCTAGTACAGAGAAATCCCTAATCATAACAGTGATTCAGTTTTGTCAAAGTGGGTTCATTTTAGACCAAGGACGCTTAGATGAATACATAAAAGCTTTGATGTTTGGATCATATACTTTATTACATGACATGTTAGCTGTTAAAAACATATATTTATATTTTTATTTTTTTAAAAAAGTTAACATTCTGAAATATGTTATTGATTTTTAATAGCACACGTACCATTAACTCTTAAAAAAAATTGCCAGCATTTTAAATTAAAAAAAAATTAAATTAAAAAAAATTGCCAGCACTCTACAATGGCAGTGTGGGGAAACTTTCACTCTGAGGGCAGCTACATTATTTTTACTAGAAGGGATAAGGTGGTGTTGTAGACGTATTACAGGTGTTTATTTTATGCGATACAATTTTAAAATGCTCAACTCTTTCTACTATTGTTCCACTCTTGCTAGCACCTATGGAGCTGTGGATGGAATTTCTTTAGCTAGTAATTTGTACTTCCTTTCACAGCTTTAGATGACTACTCTCTGTGTTTTTTGTAGCTGCCTGCATATATATCTTTCCTTCCATTGCTGAATAGCACCTTTTACATTTGCAACTTGTATGCAAGAAATGAGGACGAATTTAGAAATGAGGTATGTGAAATGTAATGTTGTACACTTGGGTTTTTACATACCAGTTTTATTGATTTAGTCTTCCATCTTGCAAAGATAAGTGCTTGGAATCTTCCTGCTTACATAGTGTTTTTCACTCCAAAATACATCAAATAAGTATACAGTAGATGTACTTTAGTGTCTCAGAAAAGTTCAACCTAACTAAGTTAGACTTTATAGGTGAAGTCAGTTATAGACTTGATTTGTCTTGGGAATCAAGTCAGTGCGTGAATATTTCTCTTAGTATTTTTCTATCGTCTTACTACCTGCTTCTCATTTAGGATCACCATTCTTAACAACAGTGCCCTAGGGAATACGATTCTAGGAGGGAAGCAAGTTTAAATAACAAAATATTCCTCCCCCACCCCTAAACGATTCATCACTGCTGTACTTGAGGGATTGCAATCTATTATCATTTTCTGCATGTTAAAACAGTTACTGCAATTGATGGCATGCTGTCTTTATAATACAATCCAAAAGAATTCTAAACCATTCATCTATTTACATATGTTTTAAATTATCCCATGAAATTTAACAGAGGATTGGCAACGTCTCATTTGAAATTGTAAAGGGCTCTTCTACAACAGTTGCACACAATGCTGTTGTGTCCCATGGCTTATGTACAACTGAAGGTTGATTTACCTGTTAAGGGGCACACAAAAGTACAAAAAACAGCACACAGCAGTGAATTGGAGACTGCATTTACAGTGGGATCATATTAGGCATTTAGTCATAATGTTTTAATTAGTCAATGGTTGAAGTGAGAGCATTTTTTCTGACTGAGAGGGAACCTAGCCATCCCCTATCAATGGGTCCAGCCTGTAACTTTTATAACTGGCTAAGGAGAGTGAGTGAAAGCCTCATTATTTGCCTGCTCCTACTTGCCCTAATTATTACCCATCTTACTTTTTGTCATTCAAAACAACTAAATTTCACCACAGGTGAAAAGGTCAAAAACAAAGGGTCCTCAGGTGGGACCTGTCATGACAGGCACACTGGATATGTTAGAGGGATCTTTTTTCCTTATGCTGTGCTGTTCAGAGGTACCAGTGAGGATTGATCTTTGGTGGAGTTATCCAGAGCTGCACCCTGGAGCAGAAATAAGCAAAGGTGTAATGGTTAACTTCATACTTCTCAGAGGGTGAAAGCATAACTGTGCTTTTTAATGGTGACCAAATGCCTTCTGACTTATGCACCAGAACTGGCATCTCAGCTCTGAACACGTTTCAATATAGAAATCAAAGACATGAAGCTTAGTAGCTTCTCACATAAGTACTTTGATTTTCTATTTGTGAAAAGGAGTAAAGAAAAGCTTCAGTCTGAATCTTATGTGCTGTGTATGTTATTCAGTAGGTTTGGAAAAGGCAGCTCTGTAGCCCACCCTATAGATCACCTCCATAGAGTGTTGGTGTCCAAAGTTCAACTCCCTTCTCTTCTCCTGAGAAACAGGATAAGAAATTGAAGTTTTCCCTCTGCCATTGTCTCTCAGGTATTTTATGGGGGTAGATGTTGAGGGTCTTGGCTTTATCCTGGTACAACAGTCTTTAACTGTCTAATAATTTCATGGGGCAGACAAATTATTTCTTGCCCAGGTTTATCTTCAGAGCTTGCAGACCTGAATCTGTATTTTCATTTCTGAATCATCACAGACAGTTGTGACTTGCACATCAGCTGACATGTATCTATTTCTGCACGTGTTGGTGCAAATAACTAAAAGTTTTCAGTTTTGCTATTCTTACTCCTCTGCTTCTATAGATTCTATCATACAAAGATGAGTCTGGTTATCAACTGCATGAAAAATACTTCAGTCTACTATATCTGTAGTGGGTGTATTTATCATTTATATACGTACCTGTGTAATGGATATATTTGTGTTAATATTCCAATGTGACATCTAACTAACATTTTTGTATTTTTTTGAGCAGAGATATTTAGATTCCTTTAGATTTCTTTTTAAATCTGCTCACAAAAATCTACAGTTTAGATCCACCTTTTTTTTTCACCATGCTTTGTTAAAATAAAAATTGAGATTTTTACTTTTAGATTTATATAATATGAGGAAATAGAAGTTTCCTCTTTAATTTTTCTCTATTCAGAAGTAGAAAAATCATCCTTTGTGCTATCAGCGCTGTTGTCAGAGGGATGGGAAGCTGCTCCTTCTGCTTCCGGGCAGAGGAAGACATAATCATACCCACCTCTTCTTTTGACAGCTACACACGTAGGCGACAGTGTGCTGTGGGTTTAAATTTTGATTCATGTTCAAAACTTATGAGGCCTGTTGTTTGAATCAGTAGTAGCATTTGAGTTTGTCAACATCTACATGGATTTTAAGCAGAAATTATAATTTTGTTTAACAGAACACAATTGTTTAATTGTGTACAATGTGAGTTGCAAACATAACTTGGATATAATTTCAAAACCACTTGGTTTTAGTAGTTACAGAATGGAAGACCAACAATGGTGAGAGGACTGAGAACGGTCTTAAAATCTGGAAGCATCCAATCATCTAGAATTGCTTATAAAGGAGTTTAAACAAGATCAATTTGGATGAAGTTTAGAACCTTCAGAATTTGAATGTCAGTTTTCATAAATGTGCAAGAACTGAAAAGTCTTTCCTCAGCAAGCCCCATTTTTTTCCCCCCTCTCTTTTCTTTCAAGATGCTATCAGTACCTCTTCTGCTCCCAGCAACTGTAAATATTTTCTGATGCAGGAATGCAAGAACTTCTGTGAAATTCTAAGTGTTAATGATCTTGAATTTCTCACATTTTGAGATTCTGTTTTTGTAACCTACCCCTCTTTGATAGCATTTTTTGGGAATAGTACACTTCAAATCTGTTATGCAGTGCACCAGAGGTGCTTAGTAGCAGATTCCATGACAACTGGAGAAACAGAGTTAGGAACTGTGATAAGAAGAAAAGAAGTAGGTTTGGGACAAGAGAAGAGATTCTTTTTACATGAATACAGAGCAAGTTCTCAGTTTTGTTGAGTTCAGATGGAGGTCAAAGTGTGGGTAGAATCTTACGTTCTTTTAAAAACTGCTTCGCCTAGCTCTGGAGATGCTTACTTTAGGACTACAACTCCAAAATGTTTCTAGCCAGATTCCATTTATTATCGGCACATTTTGAAGTTTCAAGTAATACTGTGCAGGATTTATTTCTCACTTTCTATTAGTGAATTCTGTAGAGTTATGAGCTTTTTCATTCTCAGCTTTCCAAAACTTCCAACAGATGTCTTGCCAGAAGCAAAGATGATTAAAGGTTTCTGAAGAAGTAGACTGCTGCTGGAAATCTGAAAGGGATACCATTGCAGTGCCAAAAGTCTTTGGAAAATATGTATGGCCCCCTTCTTACTGGAAATTTGTATAGCCCCTTCTTGAAGAAATCTTCCTCAATAGAGCCTACTTCATTGGAGTTTTGTGTGATTTTTCAGAACTAGACAGAATAGATAAGTGAAATTCCTACAGGTAGGCTGAGAAGAAGGTGAAAAAGGTTGAGTTTTGGCCTTTGTCTTGGCAGTGTTGGATAGCATCTACAGATATGCTAAAATATGCATCTAAGCATCTGCCTGAATGTATTTCCACAGATTCTCTTTCTGTGATGCTAAGTTGGTCCCCACTTAATTTTTAGAATACTGCTCTTGAGCATTTCCATCTGTCTAGGAATTTTCAGTATTTTTCCTCCTAACACCGACTTCACCATTATAATTCATTTCCTGTCACCTTGAAACTAAATTAATGCAATGAATTCTGCTTGGTATATGAAGCATTGTTTGATTCATATTCATCATCAAAGTCCCTACTGAGCTGCAAGTGAAAAGTTCAAACATTACACTCATGTATAAATAAGCAGAAGTTACTGTATTTTCAAACAGTCTGTTTTCGATGAGAAAATATCCATGCTTCAGTTTATTGAAAGGAATTAGTAGAGTTTTGAAAGGGTTGTGTGATGTCATGGTTGGCATAATGAGGAACTAGATTTAACATAGAAAGTAGTTTCCTGTTCTAGATTTTGCTCTCCAGTATTGGGTACCATACAGGCAAAACACCCATTTATTTAGGCTTATCTATTTAGTTGTTTTCTCCTTACCTTCTTGATTAAGGCAACAGAAATGGCTTCACCAATATCCAGAAGTTTGTAGCATTTATGACCCCTTTCTATTGCTTTCTACAGAATGTTTTAGAATTCCTATCAGTGGTAGAGAAATACAGTCATGAGCCTGTGATTTTCATCCAGGCACTAGGGATATGGAATTAGCAAAGCTACAAAGCCACAAAAAGCTACAAAAGCTACAAAAACATAGTGATTTTTTTTTTTTTCCTGAACACTTTTTCCATTGCAATGCTAATTTCAATAATTGCCTTACACTGCTGAAGATCAGAAAACAGGAAAGATGCAACAACATTTTTCTTGGCTAAAAACCTGAGCATTGTATAGGAACAGAAATCTATGTTGTTTTTTTTTCTTTAGGTCATATCCTCCTCTGATTGGAAGTCAAAGACAACATTAGTAACTCTGACATTAGTAACTCTGAGATGGTACCTGAGAACATTATTCATTAAAGTACCCTTTTGTTTTAAGTTTTCATTATTCATGACAATGACCTTTAGGAGTCAGCATAGTAAAAGTTTCTTGCCCTTACTCCTGTGATAGTCTAACCAAACATTTCTTGAGGTGTCTTGGAAAATAGAGAAATGGTTCTTTTGCTATCAATATTTTACCAACCATCAGCTAATACTCTTTAAGGACGTATTTTGACCACATTCTCTATTCAAGTGGCTTACAGAACTAAGTTGAAACAATTATCTAATATTACAAGATGATGAAGAGGAACTTAAAAATACCCCAGTGCAAGCCATGCAAGCAGCTGAATGCTCCTTTTTCTTTTCTTTTCCAGATAAGTCTCTGTTAAAGACAGCTTTACCTTACCCCTCAGGAATGTTCTGTTTGAAGCAGACCCAGCTAATCCGTGAGTCATTATGGAACAATTTGTAGTATATGCTGATCCACACTACCCTCATTCCATATCACAGAATGGGACAGACGTGTAGATAGTTGTTTCTTTTAAAAGATTACTGTGTAGTCCTAATGACACAGTTACAGCAGGCTTTTTAATGGTCAAGCTGGTGCAAATTGGGTTAAACTAAACCTACAGCTGACTCATTCATAAAGTGAACAATCTCTGTATGCTTGCCTGAAAAAAATATGCTTGCAAATGGTTTTCATCATGGGTTTGCAAGAAATACAGGATGGAACATCTCAAAACCTGCAGTTTTCACTGTATTAATATTTAAACTGAGCCAATTGCTGTGGAACTCGCTGCTGTTGGAATCTATTGCAAATGAGGAAATAGGCATTTGATTGAATATTGAGTCCAGCCTAGACAGATATTTTCAAACCTTCAATACTTTTTCCAAGATGCAGATATACACATTAGAGTATTTAGTGATGTTTCTGTTGGAAATGAATTTGAAAATCTCTGACTGCTACACATTCATTTTATTTAATTGAAAACAAGTTTATTTTTCCCTGGGTTGAACTGGAACTGAAAAGATTTGACCCTTGGTATTTGCTACCAAAATCTTTTACAGGTAGTTTAATGGGAACATTGTGATACAGCCAAGCTTGTCTTTAACACTTCTTCCTGAGATTTCATAGAATTAGTGCCAATTGCAGGACTCTGCTGAACAGGAGCAATTAGCAGCTGCTGCTGAAGATCTGGCCTGTAGTCAAAAATAAAACCTAGGATTTTTGTTGCAGTTTAGATGTCACTTTGCTTAGATTGCAGGAGATGCAAGAAATGTTTGTGAATTGTTCTAGTGGTCCTTGCTCATTGAACTGTGCCCTGTGCTTAGGACACCTGCCAATAGCTTTAACACAGTGCATGCTATGTAGTGTCTGACTATAGACTCAAAACACAGTCCCTGACTGGATGGGACTTACAGGCATGATGTAGTACAGCATGATGTAGTATATATAGTACAGAGAAGGGGACAATAGGTATATCAAAAAAACAAACAAAAAAACAGTGCAACTGTTTTAATATTTTGTTGGTAGGATAGGGAATCTGGGGTAGGATAAAAGATGCAAATATTTGTAAGTTAAACCAGAGATTCCTGGAAGAGTGAGAAAAGGTGAATACATGGTTTAGTGGGATAATAAGTAGAAATGTTAATGTGCCAGGAAGAAGCATATATTCTCTTGTATGAGGAAATTCTGGCTCCAGAAGTCCTGTTACTGAATTACCAAGTCCAGTGTTCATGTGTGTATTGAAATGCCTTAGAAAAATCTCAGTGCACCTTAGATTTTTCATCTACAAATGCAGGCCAGCATTGTTTTTAAATGCTCTGTCTAGATAAATAGTCATAGATCAGTGAGATCTACAATAATGATAAGAATGGCAAAGTTGTCATCATTTTGAAAAAGGAAATTCATATTAATTATTCACTGTGACAAAAATACTTACGATACAGCATAGAGTTTGAGGCAAGTGGGCAGCATGGCAATATCTCAGTTGCAGTGTTGTAGCTTTGCAAATTTTTAAGTGATTAAAAACAATGTCTTAAAGTGAAGATGCAAGAAAACTTAAAAATTAAAACATACCCCTACCCACATTTTTCCCCTATGGATATTTTGTGCTTCTTATTGTTTTTACCATTGTCATACTATTATTACACAAATTGCACACTGAGGGAAAGATATAATTTTGGATCTAGTTTAAATTTTGGTGGCTCTTGTGCCTTTAATAGTTTTAAATGTCACTTCCATTAATCTTTACTGCTTATGATTGTCTTTACTGTTATAGTCAGACTGACTGTCAGTGCAAACTGTATGAGCAGATGAAAGCCAAGAAGCCATATATGTGTGCAAAGCATGGCTTGGGCATATGTGTAACAGCCTTGTCACAGTGCTTTGAAAACATAAAGGATGCTGCTGCTGAAGAAGCAGTTGTGCTGCTATATGTATCATATACTTACTTTGCCTGGAACAGTGTCTGTACTTTGCATATGTATTTGCAGCAGTGAATATAAGGAAGAATGTGTACAGCTAAAAATAATATAATACATAAATTGCAGCTTGGGAAGATGTTTTCTGGCTATTCTCACAGTCTGGTGATTGAAAGTCCCACTGAAATAATTAAAACTTTCTTTAGTTTACTTCTTTAGGGTGAGGCCACATCTACCCTTTAATTCAGTTGCACTTTCAGCTGGGAGGCAAACTTACTACTGAAGTAAGTGACAAAAGCTTCCTGCCTTTAGTAAAAAATATGCCTTGGCATAGCGTATATTATGAGATGTTAAGTGTTTTGAAAACTTAAAGCATCTGTGTTCTGTTGAGCTCTGAGATGGCATCCAAGGGGTCACAAGATACCAATCTGATTACATTCCTCACATTGGTATTACAATGGACTCTCCACATTTTGTCTATTATTGCATATCACCAGAGCATCTTAATACTCTGCAAATTTGTATTCTTCAGAAATTTTTGTCACAAGAATAGATTTTTTTTTCCACGCTATTTTCCTGAGTTAATAAACCCACTTGGGGCCAAATTTGGAAAATTTAGCCCAAGAGCTCTGGTTTGTTTTCTCATTTGCATTTATTTATTTTCCAGATCTTACAAGCGAAGGATGCCAGATGAATTAGTGAACAGGATTGTCTAAAACTGTTAACATAGAACAGCACTTTTACTTTGTATTCCCTTTTGTCTTGGGAAAAGTAACCTTCTCTGCTTCACTCTTCTCCTGCACTGTAAAATGAGAACAGTAATGCTTTTGTATTTCCCTAACCAAACTGTTTTCAGAATCACATTGAGCCAGACATTCCTGGTGATGAGCACTTTCATGCATGAATGCCTTTGTTGCAGTCAGTGAAATTACTGGTTTGATGAGTTGGGGTTCGAAAACTATCCCTGAGTCATCTCATTTCTGTGGAACAATGAGGTGAACACTTATAGAGAATACAAGGCCATGAAACTCTTCTTAATATCAGTGGAAACAAATACCTAAATCCTAACACTTCAGTTTTTGGAATACTTCACCTTTTGACAGCCTGACAACTTTCTAACATTATCATGTTACAGCTATTAGTCCAAATCCCCTAGACCCCTACTCAGTCTTTATGTGGGCAAATCTCTTTAAAGCTTTAACAGAGGAATGTTCTTTGGTAAGGTCTGGACTGTTACAGAAAAAGGAAAGCAAAGGACTGACTGGCAATTTATTTAATGAAAGGTAAATTCAAGAGTGACAAGGTTTACAGTTCAGTTTTACAAATCAGTAAATACAAATACAGTATTAAATACAAATCAGTATTTGTATTTACAATGAGTACATTAACTATAAACAATAAATTTTTCATCCATTAGCGTGAAAACCTAAAACTCATGTGATTGTTTTTTTACTAGTTTTTGACAGGTATTTAAGTGAAAGTACAGCATAATATGGGAGGGGTGGTTGTCTGTGAATGCCTGACAAAAGACAGTCATACAGGCATGTCTTCTGTTTGTATTTTCTCTAATATTTTGTCATAAGAGCAATTTAAGCATCAAGTTACATGCCACTCTTCATCAGTTTCATATTGTGAGTATCTGAAGAATTTTCAAAGTAGTGCTATACAGATCTGTAATTTTGGTACTTTTTTTTTTTTTTTTTTTGTCTAGGCCACCTCTTGTAGTCACTTCTGTTTATGATAATTCTGGAGACTGGCTCTGATTTGGGAGCCCCAGCATCCTCAAGCCCTACCATCATGCCTGATCTTTGCATGCAGTGCAGCTGAAAGTGATGATAGGTGACAAACTTCTTTGTGTTCCTCCTCTTGTTGAAGCATGTGAGTTATCATTTCAACAGCCCAGAGTATTGTGCATGTTCGATGTGGAAGAATGTCTTTAAAGGAATATTAATTGACTGTCCTAATACATTTCAATAATGGCAGACTGTAGACATCACTGTGGTATGGGAGCACAGGCAACTTTCTCTCAAAAAATCCTGTTCCTGCAGCATAATCTTAGCTCTGGTACAAGGTAATGTATCATTTGTTTTATTTATATAGTGCTGGCAGTTTAATCAACAGGACCAGATTTTACAATTTTGCCTTCTAATGTCTGCCTGTCTTCTCTCTGAAAATGGTGAATGTTCTTGTAGATGTATTCCTGTGGTTGGGATAGATTGAGAAGTATTTTGAGTTAGGTCTTCTAACTATAACATTGCATAATTAATAATACTAAGCTAACAAGCATCAGAGGTAAGGGGGTTGGAAGAAATATTCAGAAAGCTAAAGGAATTCTTCTGTTTGAATGCAACTCAGCTCATGCAGTGACACAGAGTTTTGTCTATGCTGTATAAACACAGGCATGCCTGAGTTATACATCTGAAAGTAGTCATACAGCAAGGGACATGCCTATCACTTCATTGGTTTTAGCTGCTTTAACTCCTCTTTCAGATGCCTGCTTTGTTAAAGCTGTAGAAATAGTGAGCTTACTACAGTGAGCATTACAGACGTTTCACTGAAAAAGAAAACCGTGGGACATCCATTTTTACATATATTCTATGCTATTTTTGGGTAAATTGTGCAAATGAATTCCACCATTAATGGTGTGTAACCTCATTAGTAATTTAGGCCAGAAGCATCTTAAATTGTGCTTGCATTCTTCAAAATAATTTAATGTACTCATACAAGTTGTTACTGTTTGAATATGTCCCTGAAGCATACAATAAATACATCAACAGATTTTGGTCCCAGAGAATTTAAATGAAAGGAGCATGGGGGGTTATGGGGGAAAACAACAACAACTATACCATGAAGTGATAATGAAATGTAGACTAGCCAACGTACCGATATTTCCTTTAGGAGACACAGGAAAGTGGGTTTTGGCTCTTGTGTTTTATAAAGCCCTACTTCTAATCTGTCTCTCTCTTTCTCTTTCTCTTATTTATCTATTTATTTTACTGCAATGAAATATTCCAGTGTTCTTTTTCCCCACTTCTCCTCGGGGATTTTTTTTCCTATTAGAATATGTTATATAAAGGAAAGACAGCTCTCTTGTTCTATAGATGAAATCTGAAATGGCAAAAGATGTGTTGATTTTCTTCTACAAACAGAGAAGACATCTGGAAGACAGGTTTTAAATAACATTAATTACATCCCTTAATTTTCCTTTTTATAGGAGTAATTGGACATTTATATGAATATATATATATATACACTGTCACTAGAACTAACAGTACATTGGGTAAATTTCTAGGTTTTATCAGTTTCTTTCTAGCATTTATATCCGAAATTGTTACTCATAATTTACAAACCATTTCTTTTCTGAAAAGAATGTTACATGTGTTTTCCTTTGTTTATATTTAAACTATGTGTGCTGAGACAGAACAGGCAGCAGAGGAGTAATTATTTTTCCCCTGGTCAAGAGCCTGATTTCATCTCTAAACTCTATTGATTAGGAAAAGTTATGGAATAAATCCCAAATTATGGACTAATGAAACATACAAATGGGTTCTGGATGAATTTTGGGACCTTGTGTCAGTATAAGATAAATGAAGAGGATCTTTAGGAAATGCCTGAAAGTGATTTGGTTTTGGTCCCTAAAATCAAGGCTAGGAAAATAATTTGGCTTGAGTTGCACTTTTCCCAGTTCTATTTAACATTTTTTATTAAGACTTGATTTGTATTAAGACTTGAAAGAATTATTGGGCTGACACATTGCACTAAAAATTCTTTCATGAAAAATGTTTTGTTTTGTTTTACTCAAACAGGGCATGATTTTATTTTATTTTATTTTATTTTATTTTATTTTATTTTATTTTATTTTATTTTATTTTATTTTATTATATATATATATATATATTTTTTTTTTTTTTTAAGTCACAAAAAAAGACTTGTCTTTCCAAATTAAAACTTCAAGACCCCAAAATGCTTGAGCACTTCCATTTCTGTAGGCGTGGAGGAATTATACTTCATACATAGAAATACATAAGCACGTGCTTAACTTTTAGCAGGTATTAAGTCCCATTGATTACATTAAGACTTAAGCATATACTTGCGTCTTTGGGAATGGGGGCCTGCATCGTGTTAACTTCTAAGCTGAAAGTTTCATAAGGTGTTGAAGGTGGCCCAGCAGTCACTGACCAACAGTACTAAATGCTTCCAATGCAGCAAGCCAGATAAAGACCTGTTTTAATGGGATTCTGAATTACAATAAGTAAATTATAATAAACCCTGTTGACAGAAGCCTCTGGGCTAGGTCCAGGCCTGAAGCCAGACTGAAATTTCTCATATAGCAGGTAATCAGTAAGATGAGAAACCAGCTGCAAGGGAAGGGCCTCTTTTATGAAACAAGAAGGTATTCTGGGAGCCAAGCCTTATCCTGGTAACCTTTTTCAGTAACACGGAGACAATCATTGCTCTTCATTATCAGGACTTCAAAGGACTTCAATTAATTAGGGAGAAACTGATTACAGTATTGGAGCATGTCACTCTGTTGGTCATATGTGTGATGAATGGATCATTAGGTTTACTCGCTACCATTCTAAGTATTTCAGCATAAGCAAACCCTGTATGTAATTTCAAATGAAGGGTAATTGGTTATAGTGGGACAAGGATTACTAGACTAACATTATCTCCTTTGTAGCATTTAAACTGAGCAACGTGATGACATTTTAAAACCATCTGGGACTTTTTTTTTCCCTGAGAGACTCTAAATACCTATTTTACTTAACAACAATGAAGCTGGTGTTTCCTTGTCCTTTGTGATAATATTTTTAAAGAAGATGTCTCCAGGGTTTGACACATTGCACAACACACACAGACACCAGATTGACTGATACACATAGGCAATCATATCTGTCAGTCAGCCATTCACCCTTTCTTTATGTGGAGATCTTTTCAAAGTAATACTAGAAGTGTCTGAACAGCCTAAAAGGGTTTAGAACAGCTTCAATGTAACTTGAGTTGATTTTGTAAAATACATGAGGCTTTGTGGTATATATCCACACCAATGTGATGTGGTGAATATTTCTGATGACGTTAAGAAACAACTAAGTGTTAGGACAGTTTCCCATTTTTCTGGGGCTAATTCCTTGTGACAAATGACAGTCACTTTCTCGAGGAGATCTGAAAAGTGGAGCTCATTGTCTCTCTTTGCAGAAGGTGGCATTCCTGAATTCTTGTTCCTCGTCTAACATCTGCAGCAGCCAGTCACAACGGTGGGATTGAAATCGGTTACTGCCTTCCTGAAAGACAATAGGTTTTTAATAGGAAATTGTTCACATGGCAAAACAGCAGGAACAATATCAAATCAGGAAAACAGCCAATTCAGGGCATCATAGCATGGGGTATGTAGGTAGTGGTAAAAGGAGCTGACTGAGCAGCAAGGTTTGGTGGGATCTGTCATGTCTCTGACAGTAACCTGTCAGACAGGCACAGTGAATGCACCCATGCAGCTTTAGAGGTAGCCTGGAATCCTGCAAAGCAGAGCCCCGGCATGGAGTGCCTCTACTGCGGCACTTCAGAGAGAGACAATGCTAGTGTTAGTGTCCCTAGCAGAGCTGCTGTCAGGCACAAACATTGATCAAAGCAAACCTGGCCCAAGGGTGAGAAGGTTTATGTATAACAGACACAATTCCCTCTCATTCCACAAAACTCATTTTTTCAAAAGAAACCTGCTGTACGTTTTTCTTCATTTCATCTCCCTTTGCTATTCTTCCCTTCCCTCATAGTAACTGGGCATTACTACAGAACTGTTGAAGTAGAAATCGTTTCATTTACTTCACTTTTTAGTTTTAAAGTAATATAGCCTATGTTAGTCAGTAAGGAAAATGTACTCCACTGGAGTTAAGTTCATCTACCTTACCTGCATCTTTCTTGGTCCAGTCATTGAATCAAATGACAAGCATAGATGAAATTATGCCTAGTTTTTCAACATCCAAAATTTTCTCAGATGGATCCAGCTCTTTGCAGAACCTTTCCCAGTGCAAGGGAAGGTTGATCTTTGAACTTTCAGATGTAGGTTTTGGAAGTGTAACATACTTTTGATGAATATTTTTAGGACTGATTTTCCTAGCTTTGAGAAATAAGCAAACAATAATGGATAACAATGTTTGCTTAATAAAATAACAACTCTCCTTCCCTCTGAAAATTAGCCAGAAATTCCTTTCTGTTCTATAGATTTCTGTGGTTTTGTTTCCATAGTAAATATGAAAATTTTATAATAAAGTAGTGTGGGGGAGAGGTGAGGTTGTGGTCCAAAAATGTGGACCCTTTATACAGTACATCACTGATGGGAGCTAGAAATTCTGATTTCCATTCTGGGTCTAGAGAGAAGCATAGTGACCTATATAGATGGCACATTAAAATAATTAGGCTAATATATCCTAACTAGAAGCATGGCATTCACTGGCTACACTAGGACCATGGGTTAAGGTTACAGTTCTACTAGTTTCTCCTGTGCAACCTTTCAGCTGTTTCATTAATAAAATTGGATGGCTGCTATTCGTAGCACAGATTATGGCAGATTTAATTCAAATTGTTTCCTTTATATATGGATGTGTGAGAGAAATTGAGTTTTTGACCAACTGAAATTGCCATTGAAAGTCTGCCTTTGGTGAAACTTCATAATCTTTGTGCTTGAGAGTCTCCTCCCACACCCTTTTTCCTGTTGTTTCTGACTTGACAGCCAGAATTTTCTGGAACATAATTTTATGTAACTACGGACAATGACAATGACTACTACTAAATCCTTGCCAGATCCCTTTTAAGAGCTTATTCCATAATACTGAAGGTGTAATTCAAGGAAAGGAATGGATCACAGGTCAAGGTCAGCTCCTGTTCCCAGTTTGATGCTCTGTTCTGAGTGTTAGTAGTAATATCTTCTGCTGTATTTCATTGTAGAAATTAGATATTTTTTTTTTTCATGCAAATCATACAGGATGCCCAGTGTAGCCCAGGCACATTCCAGTTTATTTTGGCATACTTGTGACTACTGGGAGCTACAGCTTGCTCTTAGCAAATTGTCTGTGAAAACGATATAGTGGCTAGCCCCTAAGAAGCTCTACTGGATATGTGTTCTAAGCCTGAACTGATGTATTTGTATTTGTGTGGATTTTCCTGCAGGCACTTGTGAGTGCATTACTCATCTTAATTTCTTCTTCATTGCATAGTAATACAACATTTCTTCAAAAAGTAGTTGGGGCAGAGAGGAAGGATAACTCTGGACAAGATATTTCTCAGAATTTCACTCAACTATCCAGAACATTTGAGCCTAAGCAAAACAAGATGCATGGAAAATATCAGGCTAAAATTTCCATTTTGAAAAACTCACAAGCAACCGAAAACAGAGAAGATAAAGAGTTCTTTGGCAGCCATAACTATAGATAGAGCTACCACTTAAAACACAAATGTTTCCAAACCGTAAGTACTTATATCACAGAGATTACCATATCATCATAGGCTGTCACTTGTCCTCTTATCAATGCAATGTGAAATCCCTGTGAACATAAATAAAGATTAATCTTCAAGATACTTGACATACCAGCTCTGTAGTACTGTCAGAAAACACATTCTGTGCAGCCACCATATGGCCTCACTGAGGCTTTCAAATGGCTGTGGGGTCAATGTCCAACTCCTAGCCTTCTGCAGTCACAAAAATTTCAGCACTCTCTGAGCAATGGATTTGTCTCCATTATATTTTGAATAACATTCTCTTGTGCAGGAAGCAATAATCCAAGAGTAATTTTCTACTACTATTACTAATGTTCTTACAGGAGCTCATACATTATAATTAGGCCTCTCAAATATTTTTAGGAGTGCGTATTTTTTCTAGCTTTTTTTTTTTTTTTTTTTTTTTTTTTTTTGTAACTCCTGAAAATGTTTTACTTAGAACAGTTTCAAAAAACAAATCCTTTATGATTACTAATGTATGACTAAAGACATTCTGAGCATTAAACACCTCCTGTATGTGAAATCCTTGGAGTTTTGCTACAGTATGGCCCCAAATTTTCAATGAAATTGCAGAGCTAGTAGAAAAATCATAACTGTATAGAAGAAAGCTAATGCAGTTCCTTACATGTCTGTTTAATGAAGAATCCTTCAGTTCTCAGTTAAGAAAAGAAAAAAAAAAAAAGTAAAGGTTCATTAAAATTGGTACCATAATACATGCTACATTTATTGAAGAAAAACATGAAGTCAATACCCAAGACACTTAACTGCAGTGTGTTCAGAAAGTAAAATAATTAAATTGATATTGTTTCCTCTTTTGACAAAGTCTCCCATGAGACTGAATATTACTTAGCTACACCAGTAATGGCTCTCTATCTATGCAAAAAACTGTTATGTTAAATTAAAACCTCTCTATATTTATCAGACAGACAAAACTAATAAACAAAACTATGGCATTAAGAGTAAACTGCTACTAGACTATTACTTCCTGCATCGGAGTATTATAATTCAATTTAGACAAAGTGCCTGATCCTCAGGGAATGCTGAGACACAGTATTGACACTTCACTATTTGGACACAGGAATCAAATTATTTTGCAGTCACAGTGGTTGCAAAAAGATTCTACCAGAGAAAAAACCACACCAAAATCCATTCAGATGTTTTTAAGAAGTAGATTATTGAAAGAAATTACTAAAGTGTTGTTTGTAACAGTTAATGCTGATTGGAAGGCAGTAATGCATATGTAAAAGGAAGGAATTTGAAAAAGAAAGACAAAGATAAACATGAATGTTAAAAATTTTTGCCCATATGATTTTATTTATTTATTTTGACAATAATTAAGAATTATTATTAGCAACTAGGGTTTTAACTCTAGAAACATGCTCTGTTCTTCAGTGTAACAGTTTACTCAGTGCACACCAGACTGGAATTTTGAATTTGTAAGAAATCATTCAAATAGATGTACTGTATGGAACCTGCATGTTAGACCGATAGAAATACGAGGTTCAGTTTAAAATTCATGGAAGAGGTTGCGTGACAGGGATATAAGAGAAATATAAAAAAAAGGATAAAAGGAAGAGCAAAGTTTGAATTTACAATCACTTTAAACCATCAAATAGTGTATTTAGAAAAATCCTTTCTTTAAGTTAAGGGAACTTCTCTGGGAGGCTACCAGACATCCCAGTAACGCCTATATTTAATACACCCATGTGTAAGAAAAACAAGGAAAAGAAAATCTGATACATCAACCACTGCCAGCCAGTAATGACCAGTGGAATTCAGCTAACGTAGACAATTTAATTTTAATGCCTAGTGGGAATTTGATTAAAGCAATTAGGGAAAATTCTGAATGTAGTCCAAATCATGCATCTCTCTATTTCTTTTTATTTTCTTTAAGAGTCCTCAGCATTCTTGGCATCT
Organism: Aythya fuligula; assembly: GCF_009819795.1. NCBI lineage: Eukaryota > Metazoa > Chordata > Aves > Anseriformes > Anatidae > Aythya > Aythya fuligula. The sequence goes on from NC_045562.1 coordinate 41,789,887, forward strand.
GAAAATATATGTAGTAAGTCTCCTGAAAATTTTATGCAGGGATTTAACTTTGTTCACATAATAGTGACATTGAAGTGAGTGGGGCTACTTGCAAAAGGGAAATTATATACATGTTTAAGTGTTTTCAGGATCTCCTGCTAAGTACTTGGAACAGAAAGCTCTTCCATAGCCTGTGTAAGCCCTAACCCTAAATACAGCCTTTCCAGCAAAGAGCACAGGAAAATGATGACCAACCCTGAGAGACAAGGAAATTCAGGGGCACAGTTGCAGGCCCCAGGTTCAGTGTTCAGGGTGAAACAGATGGTGCTGAAATACTCTAGTCACCAGGAAAGTTCAGTGACCTCTTAGAAACAGACTGCTTAGAGTGTCTGATTGTTATTATGATATAGGTGGAAATTAAGGAGAATAAACCTCTCATAAACATATATGGAGCTGCAGCCATGGCTATGACATCACTGGTAGCCAATTGAGTAACTGACTCCATTTTGGTCCATCAGCTTCTACAGCCATTTAAAATTTTTTATTATTCTACCACATGAATCTGGACTGCAGCCACTCACCATAAGACAGACTGGACTAATAAATCTTTGGCACATGTAACCACCATGTTTAATATAAAACAACTCATACACTTTTTTAATATGATTTATAAAACAGAACATGAAGCTACCTACATGATCTTTCCTAGCTACAGCAGATACTGTTATTTATCGCACATTTAATTGCTAACAGCAATTCAGTCATGTTACTTGACCTTAAGGCCTTATGATTACCTGATCCAACATATTTCACATGATAAAAATGTCAAGCTCAGAGAAACCCACCAGTTTGACTTTCTGTGAAATCTAATTATAAACAGAAATGTTAAAAAAAGGTTAACAGTTTAAATAGTCAAGGCAGTTATTCATTTCGTAAGTGTTTGTTGTGATTGAGATGATAACTGAGAGGGCACTGTGCAGCCTGGTACTCTATGAATAGTGCAGTTTCATCCTAGCCACCTTCATTTTGGCCTCTTGGCTTGAACTCAAGGAACTCAGCAGGGCCTCTAGGAACAGCTCTTTGCAGTGCTGTGGGATGTGTATGTCTCCCTATTACCTCCATCTCCAGCCTGCATTGGTTTACAGTGGGGAAGAAAAGACAGAATCTGTGAGAAGAGACTTCCTTTAACTTTTAACATGTGGGCCCACAGATCTAGATTCTTAAAAATGCAGTCAAATTGTTGAGTTTGAAGTTGGCACCTTGTTACAACAGGTCTTGTTGATGGCTAGGTAAATTGACAAGGTGAAATCTTGGACTGCTGCAGTTAGAGTTATCATTGATATCCTAGGTTTAGGAACTTCTCTTAGCCTGTTCAATTCAGAATGTTTTCCTGGGTCTTACACCTTTGTCTTGCTCCAGACTGTGTTTCAGTCAAGGTAGAAGGGCTCAGGGGCAGGGAGAATTCAAAGGAGCATACTTGTGAGAAACTCTCCTACAGGGTTGTGAAGCATTGGAACAGGCTGCCCAGGGAAGTGGTGGAGTCACCATCCCTGGAAGTCTTCAAAAGACGTTTAGATGTAGAGCTTAGGGATATGGTTTAGTGGGGACTGCTAGCGTTAGGTCAGAGGTTGGACTTGATGATCTTGAGGTCTCTTCCAACCTAGAAATTCTGTGATTCTGTGATTCTGTGTGATTGGCAATAGCAATAATAATAACAGTGGTAACAATAATGATAATTTCTGTGTACAGTGGTGACTAAGAGTCTTAGCTGGAAACTTTGATGATACTGTGACTGTTCAAGGCAGATCTTGTACAAATAGAATGTAAAAAACAGTCCCGAAGAATTGTTGGTTTGTGTCGTATAGTGCCTTAGATTAAGGATGAGAAATGTATTTTCTTATATAGATTTTATGCCTTTTTATTTAAAAAGTTAACTGATAGTTGTATAACGTTAGAAAGAATTAATTTACTTTGATATTTTAGTCACAATTTGACATGTATTAATTCTATAGTTATAACTCATTGCATTATTTCTCAGGATAGAAATTATGAGTAAATATATATTTATATATATATTATAACATGTTACACATGATGACTCTAAGTATGTTCTAACATACTAAATTCTGTAGTATACCAGATATTCTTATTCCTGTATTTTATTTTATTTTATTTTATTTTATTTTATTTTATTTTATTTTATTTTATTTTATTTTATTTTATTTTACTGCGGGATAGCCAGTGAACTGAGATGACCTCACACTACAGCTTTGCTTCTCTGGAAAAATGAAGCTGTCAACAACACAGGGAAAGACTTTTAACCACAGGAAAAAAATGTTCACAGGAGCTGGACTGTGCCAGGCAAAATAAGAATGACCAGCACATGTGCCCCACTAAGAACTGAATGCAAGAAGCCAATTATTCAACCTAGCTTTCCCATTATAGTCTTTTCAAACATTCAGAATCCTTAGAATACATGTTTTTCAAGATGTAAGATTAGGAAAAGTGCAAAAATGTTTAGAGGTTAGAAAAAAATTGCAACACATAATTTCCCTGGAAAATGGCTAGACATTACAATGACAGTCTGATACAATCCTGGATCAATAGAAAGTTACTTAAAAAAAGAAATTTATATATTCTCCAGAAAATATAAATCAAACCACTGGGCAATATGGACTTAGTGTCATGTGTCATAAAAAATTCTATGTAATGAAGTATAAAAATACAGAATAAGTGCCTGCACCTGGTGCTCTCCTGTACATTAGAATTTTTAGTTTCTTGTGCGGTTGTGTCCCAAATCTCATAGTACCAATTACAGAAGTTTAAACTGTGATAAATATTTGATATTTCAATAGCTTTTAATGATAAACACTTTTTTAATGACAAACACTTTTCACAAAGCTTTTAATGAATATATTTTATATCACATGCCAAATCTTCAGTAAAATTCACAGTAGCACTGGGCTGGGATGAAGATGATCCCTCAAAACAAACAAAAAAAAACACAACAACAACACAAACTGAAATAAACCATCAATTTAAAAAATGCTTTTCTGTTAACCAAACTGTCTCAGAAACAGCTACTCATGGTATTCAGAAGAGTGCTATCATGGTTGTTGTGTGCCTGATATTAGGAAGTAGAATGGGAATAAATCTTCCTTAGAGAAAACCAATGCTTTTGCGTAAAATAATCTCAACAACAACGTGTCTGATTTGAGTCATTCCTTCTACTGTAAAAGACAGATACATATGCAGCAAGATGTGTGTGGTATTTGGATGCTAGTGCTGGTTTGGCCTAACTCCTTTTTTCTGAGTCACATACCAAAATCTTCATGTGATCCCAAGCCACAGAAGATGCATAATGTCTACAGAGGGGCATGGCAGGTCCTGGAGTGATTCACAGACAGTAGCTAACTCCAGTTCCCAGAGGACCCATTCATTTATGGTGGAGCAGGTCTGGCTCATGCCAGCTGTGTTGCTGGATCCCTGAGCAACCCATTGGTTTTGGCTTTTGCAGCTGCTGTTGGCTCATTCCCTTCCATGGCCAGACATTTGAATTCTTCATCCTTTTTTGCCAGCACAGTCTTCTGACTGCCTGTGTGATTCAGCTATCAACATAGGCCAGCACTTAACTATTTGTGCAGGGCCATGCTTTGGTGTGTAAGCAGTTAGTGAAGGGTGTAGGTTGCCCTGGTGCAACAGATTCCTGTATCTATCTGCAGCAAACAGAAGGTAATGGACTTCGGTCTGCGAGGAAAAGCTAAGAAGAACATATTCCTTTCCAATAAATGAATAAATTGGGCTTTTTATGAGAACAAAACTGGAATTGCACAGATCAATTTCTTAAGACCAAAGGAAGCCAACAGGAAACCCTGGGAAGCCATCTCTAATGTGTGCAAAGCTGAACGAACTCCAGCAACTTGGAAATACTTGAAGGTGACTGTTACATAAATCTACAGTAAAGTAGACCTGGACAGGAGGAAAGAACGTTGAAGTAGAAAAAATCAGCTCTGACAGAAAACAGTGTAAAGGCATAACTTTGAAAAAAGTCACGTCCCAGTTTTTTTGCTTTTATAGATTTTCATACGTATAAATATATTTCTTTCTCTCCATATATATGTATATATATACATAGACACTAACCTAAAGTACCTTTGAGGACTGAAAAATTGCTCAGCAGTGGTAGAACCAGACAGGCAGTCTCCAACTGTTGGCTCTACTTAAAATAAGAAATCTTCAAAAGCTATAGTGATGTGAAACAGTACAAAATATCAACAGAAAAACAAATGTGGGTGAGTAGACATGATGTGTTTTCCAATTTGCTGGCCAAAAACATACCTGAAGACAGATCCCTTGTGAAAGGGTCCTTAAATGTTTTGCCTGTCTGCTTCTTTTGGGAGAAATGACACAGGGAGCCATGCTTTCTTCACACAAGTAAGGCCAAATGGAGCTTGAAACAGTTCATCTCATCTGCATCCTGACCTGCCTTTTTCCTGCCATCAGGCAGGAAAACAGAAGGGTGTGAGTGAGCTGGAGTCTTACATTTGGAGCACTTTTGTGCACAGGGCAAGCATGGGACAAAAGACTGCTTAACTTTTAAAATCAGATACCATGTGATACAAAAAAAAAAAAAAAAAAAAAAAAAAAAGTGGGGATAGGGAGAGGGGAGAGGGAAGAAGAATCCTTCCATTCAGACCTGTGTTGTAAATACTTAAGTGTGGTTGAGCAGTGCTTACAGAATAAAATGGTGAACTAAAGAAAGAGATATTTAATAGCTGGGGACAGGGTTTCAGTTCATCAGACTCTCTGTGACGATAATAAGAAATGTAGGAAAGATAGAGGTGTTTTCTTGTTTGTTTGTTTTTGTATTTTTTCTTTGACAGCAGCAGTTTCTGAGGCATCTTGTGCAAACCAGGAGCATAAGAAAATTTCAATTTCTCAGAATTCTCAAAAAGAGAATAAGAGTGAATAAGTCACAGAGATGACATCAAAAAAAAAAAGTGCTTCTAGCTAATGCAGACCTGTTCCAGTAATGAAATACTCTATTGCTAAAGGTGTTAAAATGCACAGAGAAACAAAAAGGAAATGTGATGCAAAAGTGAAAGAGAGAAACTCTCCTGAGCATTAGTTAAATAATCAGAAGACTAAAAGTACTCCATTACCTGTTCCAGAAGCTTTCAGAATAACCAGAATGCAAGCAGCTACTTTTAAGACAAGAGTGAATTTAAAGCTATAAAAAATAAATTAAAAAATTAAAATACACACAGATTTAAGGCACCAAATCGCAGTATTACCTATCAATGTTTGAAGTACAGGCTTTTAATTTTGATGGCATTTTATGTCAAAGGGCTGCTAATGAGATGAAGGATAGCAATGGCAGAGAGTTGTAGAACTGTGACAGTGATAATACTTCCTCTGTAAGAACAAGGTGATACAGATTTCCAGTAAGGTTAATGTAGCATAAATTGATGTGACATTTTAACATTCAAAGATTTTCACTTTACACGTTCTAGGTCATATCTAACCTCCTTTGAAAGATCTAATTGCAGAAAAAGAAGTAATAGTTTGGCTGCGAGCATGGTGGCAGTAGCAGAAAAGTAGGTGCAGCAAGCCTCTGACACACTTTACCACATAATGGCTTTCAAAATGTCAAATTTATCATGATGTTACTGTTATTGGCACTTGAGCTAGTTGGGTTAAACTCAGTTATATCTGCTATGTCCACGGGTACTAGAATGATACCTTTACCTACAGCATAGTAATACACTTGAGATGAGGACATTTCTCTCTGATGTGTATACCCACACAGGCAGAAATCTGTACTCCAATGCATGTAAAATGTACATGACACAGCTTCTTCATTAGACAACATTTTGTAAATAAAATTTAAAAAAAATAACCTAACAACTGACCAAAAAAACAACTGAAAAGCAGACACCAGAATAGTGATTGAAGCTGACAGAGGCAGTGAATCTGCTAATCTGTGTTAACATGCTTATTATTTAGTTGTTGATTTTTGGGGAGGAACATGATAACCATTACAGACTACAGTAGAATTTTATTTAAAGACTTTTAAGTCAGACTTCTGGAAACTGAAAAATATATAAAGCTGATGGTTGGAATTCTTCTCAATGATTTCTTGTAGTATAACATTTGCTGCAATGAACTATGTCCTAAATTAGACCAGAGTAACTCCATTAACTTTAGTTATATCATAGTACTAACTGAGAGTATGTTTTGGCCCTCTGGATAAAAATGTATAATGAAAACTCCACAGGGTAGAACAGGCAGAAGAAATTTGCCTTTCAGTTGGAGCTGTCAAAGAAATTATAGGTTGTTTTAGTTATTCTTTCCAAACGTAATGAATCTTATTAATGACGTAGTTATAGTTCATAGTTGCCAGTCTATGGTGGTGGTAGAACAAGTAGTGTTTATGCTCTTTGTCTTGCTATCTTGCAGGTGAACAGAGATCAGCAATTAAAGCTCTTGGGCATTGACTTTTGCTGCGGAAACAGGGAGGCTGAAGCTGAGTAAACAAGATGAGTATATTCGCAGCAGCTGGCTGTGTGCTCTACAGAAATTGGCAATCACAGTTTGGGGCCAAGCTGAGGCAGAGGATGTGGAGGGCTTGGAATCGAGGACTGAGGAGTACTTTTTGCTTATTTGACATAATACCATAGCAACAAGCTGTTATGCTGCACAAGGTAAGCCAAACGAAGAACTGTAGGCAGGTCTCTGTGATAAAAATGAACTTTTTTTTCATCCCAACTGTTGCAGTAAAAAGCAAAGAGTTGACAGTGTTAAGCACTATTGTTAGCCAATTCAACTCCTTTAAAATTGTGACTGAGAAATAATATGCTTAGATTGTAAGAGTAAGAAAGAAGAATTTCTGTCTTGTGTTTTTTATTTCCAGAGGGAGAGATCAGAGGGGACTTTACATGGTATGCAAGGTCATTTTCTTATTTGCTTTTGGTTCTTTTTCCTAAGATAAATGGGTTGGTTTGTCAGTGTCAGAATTCCACCATTCCACATCTGGTGGAACTCAAGGGCTTGAAATCAGTGAAAGACAAATGAGGGCATTGCAAATTGAAGTTTGTACTGAAAGGCTGCGGGACAGTCAGGGAACATCAGCTAAAACAAGCCACTAAATGTTTAGGCTATGCTAAACTCCAAGTGGCTATGCTTGGGAGACACCGGAGCCTGCAGTGTTTCTGCTGGTTTGGTGCTTGAGTTTCATAACCTGAATTCAGTCTCAGACCAAGAGCCCCCAAACTCCAGCAGTTTTTGCATCAGAAATTTTCTCAAGGAAGGATCTTTGCATCGGGTCTGATTTTTGACACCTGACATGGTTAGCAGGGACGGGTCCACACAGTTCCTCTCATTGCTTAATCTGTATGCTTTACAATCAGATCCCACTGTCATATGTTTACAAAGAAGCATGGTAAAGTACTCCCCAAGTATGGCAGCCTAGGTACGTTGGGAGCAAAAGGTTTCCTGCATTGGGAGCTAACTCCTGCCCTGAAAGGTATTAAGTTTCTATACTGGTGCAGTTTGTGTGTGCCCATTACCACTGAGTTTTGGGCTCTTCTCAAATCAGTTCCAGGTTTAGATAAAGCCCTGCTAAAATGAGTAGAAACGTTCAGCTCCCTGTGCCATCCTGCTTTCAGTCTTTGCTGGTTTAGGCAGAATTACTACTTGGCTTGTACGTAAGACATGGTTACAGGGTTATCAGAAGGGTCAGACTGGCTATAAGCACATCTTGATCTGTGTCTAAGACATGAGAGGAAGTTGAAAATGATGAGGAAGCTGAAGAAAGTAATGTCAAAATTAAAGAAAACTCCCACAAAACCATCTAAAACATGAATAGCTTGACTATATAGAAAATGTATGTGATATTCGAAGCAATAGGAAAAAAAAAAATAAGATTTTGGGGGAGTAGAACCTCCACCTATACACTTAAATTATGGGATGGAAAGGAAACAAAGGGAAAACAGAAAATTTTGATGAGAAAAGAAACTTTTTCAAATCTGTGAGTATATGGAAACATTTCAGTTCTTGTTTTAACAGAATTGGCCTGATAAACTGCAATGAAAAAGACCATTTGTAAAATTTGAAGTGATCTGTGAAAATAGCACTATGCTAAATAAACACCTAGGAAATCCAGGCTTTTTTTTTTTTTTTTTTTTTTTTTTTTTTTTTTTTTTTTCCAGAATAGGACCCAAGATGTTTCTGTTTTCTTTCTATTCTTCTTCCTTTTTATTTATTTTTTTAAATCTTAATGCATAAAGAAGAGGTACAAGACATAATACATATCATTGCCTACTTAGATAATTTTGAATTATGCACTGCAATACGTTCTGAATATCTGAATAATTAACTTGTCATTATCAGCTTCCTGAATTTTCATACAGTTTACGTAGCCTTAACTATTTAACTGGAATAGGAAATTCATTTACATTTATCTATTTTTTATCTAATTTTTATTTCTATTAAAAGTCCCAACTGTTTCTTTAGGCCTTTTTTTTTCTCTTATTTTTATAAACTACTTCTGCTTGTGCATTTTATATGACTGTCATTCCTATATTCCTTTGAGACAATGGCAAATATCCATTAACTTTTAAAAATCCTGTTTTATAAATGCTTAGCTTTCTTATGATTTTGGTATCATACTGTGAAATTGTGCTTCCTAATTCCACAGCTGGTCTCATTAGGAGTGTTGTTTGCATCCTTCCCTTGGAAAGGGGACACAGCACTGCACCCTGTGGCTAAGACTGATACAGTGCAGCTGAAGAACCAGAGAACTGGAGAATGGTTTGAGAAAGTGTCCTCCTCATTGCAGTCGATACCTTCTAGTTCACGTGTTGGAAGGGGCAGTGACTTCTTTATGTCACCTGTAATTTTGTGAGATGGCTGCCTGCTCCAAACAGAAATGGAAGACTAAAAAACTCCACAAGCCTCGTGATTAATGTAAGCATGCTTAATAGCAATTTGTGGGTGGCATTCTCTACTGGTTTGCACTTGCTGCATCAAATACTGTGAAAATGGAAAGGATTATATTCCCTAGGTATAAATGAATGTATAAGATGAAAACTCTGGCTATTTGCATCCTGTAGTATCACATGCATTGGGAGGTAACTTGTAGCTGGGAAATCTTGGGCACATTTCATTGGGCCTTTCCTGAGTCTGACAAGAGACAGGCACACGATGGCTAAAAATGACTAAATGTTGAATGGTGTTTGCACAGCACTGCTTCTAGAAAAGTAATATGTAAAAATGTGTTGAAGAATCCTCTTTAAAGATGAGTAGGTAACTGAATGTAATATTTGTATTTTAAAGATGCTTTGTTGAGCTAGACACAGAGAGGCCTTGTTCTGGCCTTACAGAGCCAGGACAAGGAATATTTAACAGTAGAAATGACCCTGGAAACATCATGTGGCCTTTTCATTCTTGCTGTGTTCATTGTGACCTTTGCTGATCTTCTTAAAGTCTCTTGCTAGCTTTTCAGTAGTCACTGTTAGCCTGCTTTTCTGCAAGACTTTTGGGGAAGAGCATTGTAAATGTATACATAAAAACTAAACCAAACAAAATCCACAAAAACAAACCTTTTGCTTCATGAAACAAATTTAAGAGTTGAATGTGATCCTTTCAAAGTGTTAGAATTATTTTTTTTTTCTTCTAAATATCTGAAAACTTGGCTATCTTGAAGTATATATTAACAGATAAACTCACATGAAAGTGAATGACTTTTTCTGTGAAAATTCTCTTTTTCCCCTCATGACATTTTGTCTAAGCTAATGGTATCCTTGTGATCTAATGGTGTGCATATTCTTCAACATGGGTGGGGAGTCAGATAGCCAATTATTTAAATGCAACAGCTATTGAATTAGTAGGCTAAATGAAAACCAGATTATCATAATATATAAATTACATGACCACATCAGAGTGTGTGACGCTAAATAGCTGTTTGGAGTTGCTATCAGGTTCTGAGACATTTTGTGTAAAACACTGATTTCTGCTTGGCTGCTTACCACAAAGCTTGCATAAAGGGCAAGGAGAGGAAAACCAAGTACTCCTCCATTCAGAGCACTACATTTCTAATTCTGTGGTCTTTTCTTGGATGTGACACCTAGAGTAGGGCAGATTACATTACCAGTTAATGATCTGCAGAATGATATGCAGTGGTCTTTTGGTTACTCTCCTTTCTGATGCTTAACTTTTCTGATGCTTCTGATCCTTTCTGATGTCTATCTAAAACTGGGACAGGAGTTTAACCTGCACTTTGCCATCCATCAAAACACCATGAAGTGCATTCATTGAAGGGAGGAAGATTTGACAGGGGAAAAAAGGAAGTGGTAGTAATTGTAGACACACCAGGTGCAAGCTGGCAGCCTGCATGCATGCAGCTCATGCTTAAGAGGGCATAAAAGCTCCTCTATGTGCATGTTGGGTGGTCAGACCTTCATCCCAATTATATGGCTTGGAATCAGAAATGTCTCAATTTTCTTCCCTCAATTTACTCCAGATTAATTTAAGTGTAACTGAGATAAAACAATTAATGGTAGACTGGCTGATTTTTTCTTTTTTTTGTTGTTACAGACAGAACCCTGTAGACAGAAGACGGATTGGCTCACACTGGATAAATGAGTACATGGTAGTAGCTCATGCTGGTTAATAGCAATGAAGGGGCTCAGTACTTATTAAACTAAACTGGTTCTTTGCTAACATAGCTACTTAAAGGTGATGTGGCTGTACCTAGTAATATAGTTTGATTTCTCAGTGCCTCCTTCAAACTGCAGCTTGGAGCAATTTCTTCCCTCTAACAGAAACTTTACTGTTGCTTGGCTTATGTGTGTTTGCTACCTTGCTGCTCACTGCTACTTGGCCTACCACAGGTGGATGGTATTTACCAAACTGTTAAAGTTCAAAGGCTCTGTTTAGGTGGAGGGGCAAATATGGTCTGTGTTAAGCCTTGAGATGAGGTTTGCTAATTATAGTTCCTTTGGGAATCATGTTGACAGGCAGATGGTGTGTGCTTGACTGTCACCTTGAAATGGATCCTGGATGCAACCAAGCTGGGATACGTCTGCAACTGGGAAATGGTGAGTGATGCCAGGTCCTATACCCTAGGCACAGCCTTAGACCTTCAGGGACTTCAGATGCTAGCATCTGGCTTGTGATACTGTTTTGTGCCTATAACAACTGTTTGCCTTTGCCTTGCTTAGCACTTCTCTGTTAGTCCTCTGTCCTACTCATCACTATAATTCTTTTGCTTTGCTGATTCAGACCACCTGATAAAGAGGAATTTTTTACCGCAACCTTGGAAGTGTAGGAGTGTCAGTTACTCTTCATGCATTCAATTTCATCTCTATGGATGCTATGGGCACCTACTACAAGGACTGCAGGATTTGGTGAGTAGCAGTTTTACACGCAATTTATCCTTTGCAAACTTGCAAACATTCCCTTTCAGCCCTCTTCTCTCCAAAATAAGGAGACAGTCTCCCATGAGCCAACTCTTTCATATGTTCCTCCACTTTAGTGGCTCTTTGTATGGTATTGAACTCCACTATGTCCTTGAGATGCATGTACTCAAAGCAGCTAAAGGGCAATTGAAGGGATGTTTCTTGTTGTTGTATTTGGTAACATAAATTACCAAGTTACTGTTACTTGATAATAAAAATATCTTGTCTTTTTTGTTGTTGTTATTCTGAGGCCAGATTATTACAATTATGGTTTGAGATTTGACTGTAGATTTATCAGAGTAAGTACAGATGGTATTTGGGATATGTCTTTCATTCCATGGAATTTTGTTTGATAATTTTGTGTAATAGCTCTGTATTTCACCACTTTTTTTTTTTTTTAAACTGAATATGAGTACTCCTCAAGTATCTCACATTCAATTATAGTGCACTGATAGCACTGTCTAGCAACTGCTTTTCTCATTTCATCCTCTTTGTCCCGTGTAACAATGTAAAGACCTGTCTTAAATTTTATCATCTTTATTTCCTGTGTTCTTCTCTCTTTACACTCTCAGCTATTGACTCCTATAAAGATTTGAGAGGAGGGAAAAAAGCTTGTTTGGAAATTCAATGTCCCTGAAATCGTCAGAGTCCAGAGGCTATAAAGTTTTTCTCTGCTGTGTGTTGTCTGTGGCAATACTTTCCTTCCTATAAGTATCTCTAAATGGGTAACTGCAGTGTGCTTCATACATCATATGCTAGATTTTGTTTGTCTGTAGTACTAAGTCATGTCTTTTAAACAGAACTGGAAACTTCAGGTATGCTTATTGCCATATGTACACTGACTGATTTCTGCAAGTTTATTTCATATTCTTAAACCTTGCAGCTTTGTACTGCTTTCTCTAAAGAGTGATGTGCTTGATTATTTAGTCAAATGAGGCATTTGTTCTACTATGATTTCTTTTGGACCAGAGGCAGCCTGAAGCAGCAATGCAAAACAGCTTGTTATAATTTGACTGTTTTATCTCCCAAAGGAAGAAAGTGTGCTCCATCATTAAAAATAACAGTACCGGACTTATTCCAAACCAAAATATAGCAGTATTTATAAATTAATGTTGAGAAAGGATAACAGAAGCAATTTTTGCAGGAACACTTGTAGTGTCACAAGCAAAATTGGGTACCATGGTCATGAGATAGTTTAAAACCTGAATGTGTTTCAAAATGGCGTGCAGGGACATTTAATGAAGCAGTTATTTAGACATGTTTAATGAATAGTTTGCAGTGAACACAGTATCACAAGAAAAGAGAAGACACGTCAGTACATTAAACTGTCTCAGGAGGTAGATATTAGTAAAGAACTTTTAGCTAATGTACAGGAATAAAGGTCAAGAAACAAAGCCAAAGAAGACAGAAAAGGTAAAAGGAAGGAAGTCTGCTAAAACAAGGTAGAATTTGACAGGACTAGAGGAACTGGTATTTAGTAGTAAAGCTGGCAATCAGGGCCTAAAGGAGGACAGAAGGGAAACGTTGAGAACATTTGTGAAATAGCAATAAAAACTTGGGCTGTTGTAGGAGGGTCAGAGAGAGTGATAAGTATTTAAAAGTGCCTGTGTGAATGCAAGATGCGTGTCGAAGAAAACAGAGAGACCAGAAACACACAGAATATTGGCATCATTAATCTAACTGGAATAGGGAGAGGAAGCAAAAATCTGTTAGGGATAAATACCATAAGATAATATATAGATCACGGAGAAGGGAACAGATGGGGGAGAAGGTTTGGAAATAAATAATTCTGAGAATTATGGGAGAAGACATAAGTTGGTTAAAAAAAAATTGGGCGTGCTTAGAAACTCTGCTTAACCTCAGCTCCCACTGTCTGTGAAAGTGGTTTTCCAGTTGTTGAAACGTGTTTCTGGTACACCTAAGTAGGACAGTTTGGAGAATTTTGAGATATTTCTTTAACAAAACAACAACAAAAAAAATAGAACTACAGCCACCCTCATTTTACAGTGCTATTTCTAATCTGGCAATCCCATCCTTGGCATCTGCTGAGCTGTCCTGAGTGTTGTTGCATCCCCACGTTATCAGAGCAGCTTTGTTAGAGGGCAAGTGAATGACTTGTAAACAACAGACCATTGATTCTACTGGAGTTCCTGGTGAGATGCAGCACATGGAAATCCTGGGACTGTCATGACAGCTTAAGCCCAGCTGAGGAGTGTTCAGAAGAAAAAAGACATAAGGCTTTTAATGGTATTACAGTATATTTATGGTGTTTTTTTCTGTATCATGGTACCATACTCTCATTATACTATTTCAGAATAAAAGTAGTTTTTTTTCTTAATTTGTTTTTAATCAAACATTGAAGCAAACATTCAAAAGAGCATTGAAAATTGCTTCAAAAAACAAACAACAAACAAATCAATCTATGTGGAAATGCAGTCACACCTGTTTTGAAAAGGAAGTTTACAGCTAATTAAGCATACCTGAATGATTGCTGAGCTGCCCTAAATCCTCACCATTTTAATGTAAAGTTTAAAAATCTTTCACTGAATCAGATATTTAAAGCATAAAGGAGTAGATGTCCCAGACTATATTAAAAGAGTTGGACCTGAAATCACCACTGAAAGATTTATTAGCTAGGGTGGAGCACAGTGTGAAATTATTTCTAGTCACAGTTACGTATGAACTCTCCATCTGGTCCTTAGCTTGCCTCCCTGCTCCAACTCTAACCCCCCCTTATCCTGCCTCTTGCCCACAGCTTCAGACTTAGAGGAATTGCTCACTGCCCTCCAAGTGCATGGTGCAGCCAGGCTTGTCCCAGTTGAATAAGACTGGGCCGGCAGCATCGCAGGCAGAAGACATGATGCCAGCTGCTCTGGCAGAGCTGATACCCCATTCTTTTTGCTTCTGCCTTGTGCATGGTATGCCTCCATACCAGCTGCAGACTGATATTTGCAGGCTGACAGACCACAGCTTGAGTGGAGGTTTCATGCTAGTAGATCAGCTCAGGTCCAGAAGCAGGAAGGGGCACACCGGTGAAGTACTGTGCTCTGAGGACTTTCTTGCGTAGGTCAGCACTGACTGATTCACAGACCTCCCGACGCTTGACCTCTGTTGCAGCCTTGTTGCAACTTCTTCCCTCCTAGTGTTGTAGTATTTGTAGTATTTGCACTTCTGCTATAGCTGGATTATTCTCCCTCAGTCACTTCATTTGATTAAATTGATTAAATAACTGAAATTTGACCTTTTTTTTTCTCCATGTCTGTGGATCTGTTGTCTTAGTTAGGCAGTGCAGTTTTGCTCTGTATATGCAGTTGTTAATGTTTCTACCAGGTCAGAGGTTAATGTAATGCTTGGTATTTATGTGGTATTTTTCTCAGTATATTGGAGAATGATTGTATGTAGCATGAATCTTTTAAAAAATTCAACATTCTCAGCATTGCCAAGGCTGCAATAATCACTGTAGTACTTACCACTTTTTATTTTTAGTAGCAAAATAGGCATAGTTGTGGTAGATGCTATGTCCTCTTGCCAAGATGGATGACAATGTTCTCATCTCTCTCTCTCTCTCTCTCTCTCTCTCTCTCTCTCTCTCTCCCCCCCTCTCTCCTTCTGAGGAGCCATATTTAGCAAATTGTTTGAGCATTACAACTCAAATAAGGTTTTACCTTTTATAGCTTTTAGCTTGTCTAGTTAAGCATACTATTTTCTGTGGATTTCAGCTGCTAGAGAATGTCTAAGGCTCTGAACATAAAAAAAACAAAGACATTTTTTCTACATCTTGAGGATACTGAAACTCTCCAACAATCCTGAAATAATTGTTACACCTCATATTTTCAAGTAACTGGCAGGAACAGTAATCTTCTACAGCTTAGTACACTCTATTAAAAATGAGTAATATACATATTGATCATAATGCTTCTCTTAGCTGATGAGGCATCTCTTGGGGATGAAACCACAGTACCATATGGCTTTAATGTACTCGATATAGTTCTCTAAATAACCGCTATAAATTATATTTCAGAATTATGCTGGACAGCAATTGAGCTTGTCTTCCAAACTGTCAATAATATATTTTGAATGTAGGTAAGAAGTTGTTTATGCAAAAGATGCAGCATTTAAATTACTAACAATTAACCATTCAATTTTGTAAGTGTGTTTTGTGACACTTTGAATTACACTAATTTTAACTTCAACATCCAATGATAAAATGGGTGAGTAATGTACCCAGCTAATTAAAATTTATACAGGAAGCAGAATGTACCATTTCTCTAGCATTGTAGCTAAAGTAATGCTACACAGTTTCCTCAAAAAGAATGAGATCCAGCATCTTAATGCAATTTTAAACGTAAATTTTTAATGGAAGCATTCTTTTGAATAGGAAAGCAGTTTACTGCCCAATTCTGGCAGAGAGTGATGTAATAAATAGTTGAATTTAAATTTAGGGCAAATTTAAAGATATAGTTTGGTTTTCTGAGCTTATATTATACATCTTTTCCTCAAATGTTTATTTGTCAACAAGTTAAGTCATTAACACAAATCAATTTGAATCCCGATCTGGAGCCAAATCTACCCATGAAATAAGCACTATTACCTGTTAAACAGTAACAGCAATATTATTTTTTACGATGTTACCAACTGGCAGAAAACACGAAGGCCTTTAAAAAATCTAAACAGGAGGGAATAAGTCAGATACCTAGTCATCAAGTTCAGAATATGTATAATACCTGTACCCAAAGATCAGTTTCTGGCAATACTGATTCAGCCTTTCCTCCTTCAAAAGGTAGGAAAGCGGATAACATGCAAATATCTTATGTGCTCTGCCTCACATTTGAAAATGCCATGGCATTTTCTTAGGGTAGACTTTCAGCATTTTGATGAACATAATGTTGGCCCTCCTCCCACCTTTTTAACAGTCCTCTTTGTTCTGCTTTTCAATATGGCTGGAGCTGATATTGCATAGATTCTATATTCCAGGGCTGGCATGACAACAACAATTCTAGGTAGGACATAAAAGAGAATAAAGAAAAATGACAGGACATATGCAGAAATGTTGTTCCTTCCAGGAAATTCATGGAGACCCTTGCGGTTTTTCAGGAGAAGTGAAAGAGGCATTGGTTTAGCATAATTAAAAAAAATAAAAGTTATTTGACCTGTGTTTGCATCAGGTGGCTATTATGACTGCAGTTATCTCTGCTCAGCTTTTCTTGTCAGACAAGCTCTTTTTAATTTTTTTTTTTCTTTCTTTCTTTCGTTTATTATTATTATTTTTTTTAATTACCAGTTGTGGGATCAGAGAGAGAAAGTGAAATTCTCAATTATGTTTCAGACATTAAAAATGTCATCAGACATCAGGTTTTTATAGGTTTAATATTCAACTGCGGCTGCTGTCAGAAGGTGTGCCTCAAAGATTCACTGAATTCACTTAAATAACAAGGTCTCCAAGGTTTTAATAAGTCAAAATGGAGATCTAATTGTACAGGTTAAAGGAGCAGGAAAAGATGCAGCCATGACATTTACTTCAGTCAATTTGCATTAATGCATTCTGCTGTTTTCTTGACAGGGTGCTTATTGGTATATCTTGACAGGGATTTTTTATTTGGGGCTGAAGATGAGGGTGGGGAATGAGTCTTTGCCATAAATGTTTCAACAGAAGATGATTGTGGGCTTTTCTCTCCCAGTAGGCCCCTCGTAGTGGAGCTGGAAAAGATGCAAGCAATGCTTCCAGCTGCAGGAATTAGAGGGTAAATGTCCTACTTCTGATTTTCATTTTTTTTTTTTACACATATACACAACCCTTGCATAAGGGCTTTGTATTACTGAAGAACTATAAAGTAATATCTGGCCATCACTAACCTCAGGCATGGTGGAAAGTTTGTCTTTTTCCCTTCTCACTGCCATCCTGTTACAGCTTTTTTTTTTTTTTTTTTCCTTGCAGTGTACTCAGTACCATTGGGGTGAAGAATAGAAGCTCTCTAATTGTATTGTCAGTGAGTTCATTGTTTATTTCTGAAGGCTACCAATTTCTGGAATATTGAGGCAGAGAGGTATTGATTGTCTGTTATTATTCCAGAATAAGTTTTAGTATAGCACTTTGAGGTGGAGAGGAAAACCTGATCCAGTGAATCCAGGAAGCGAATAAAAGTTTCCCCACGACCAATATATTTTGTACTCAGCATGATGTAAAACAAACGTACATCTCTTCTTTTTCTGGCTCTTGCTTATGGCAGTTATTTAAAATATTAGATAAAGTTTTAGACATCCATATGTGTGTGTGTTGGGTGGTAAAATTACATTAGAACAGAAATGCAATGCTAAAAATAAATTATCCTCATTCTACACATGGTCACAATCAGTATTCTCCAACTTTGCCCTCTCTAATGTTACAGTACTTGTTGTAATATAGAATTTAAAGTTAGTTTATAGTGTGTAAATGTCATGCATTTAATGCTAGTTTTCTATGATCTGTGCGAGCTACCCTTGTGGATAGTTTACTGCATCTCTCTCCTGATATATCAGATTGTGGAAGATCTGAGGCATTCAAGACTTGCTTGGCAAACCTATGGAAATTTGCAAGTTTTAGTAGTATAATGGTGCACAGACCTGTGTCTCTTCACCAAAAAAAACCAAAAAACAATATTTTACAACATCCAGGATTCATGAGATCACACATACTTTCCCTAAAGCTGATGAATTATAGGTTACCTCTTTGAGTTGGAGACCAGAAGTGAAAAACAGAATCATATCCAAATGGCACAAAAGGTAAGAAGTAGTAAACATTGGCAGTCATTGCTTTTTCATAGGCGTAACAGTCAACTGTGTCTGCTGTCAAGAAGGTGTGCCTCAAAGATTCATTGAGCTCACTCAAATAACCCTCCAATGTCTCAGCAGTTTGAAATTGAGATCTAGTTACATAGGTGGAAGGAAGGGGAGAAACAGCTATGACGTTCACTTTAATCAATTCAGGTTAAGCCATGTTTTTGTTGCTGCTGCATGTACTGTTGGTGGGCTTAACAACTTCTGTGGGCCTAACAACTTCTATTCTCTGCCCTGCACTGTCTAAATCATATTTTCACTCTTTTTCATTCATTTTCTTTGCCAGGCTATTTGACCAGTAGGGCTATCAGAATCCCAGTCTTCCAAAACTCTGTGTACTTTCCAGTGCTGTTTGTAGCATGCTCAGCTGTCCTCGTTTCCCATTATCCCCAGTCCTTCTGGCCTGCATTTGTTCAGTTTTCTTTCCTTGGCAGCCTGGGCAGGGAGGGCAGGGAGATGATGCACTGTAAGTTTTCCCTTAGTAAAAAGTCAGGAAATGCTTCTGGCTAGATATTAATCATCAAACATTAGTCATAGCTGAAGGAAGCATTTTTTTTTTCCACTCCACGTGCTCCTAAAAAGTTCTTTTTGTCTCACACTAACAGCAGGCTGAAGCAGCAGATACATGCAAACAAGCACAAAACCAGTTTGAATGATCCCATCCCACAGATTCCTGTTGCACTGTGGCTTCTCCAAGTCTGTCTGTTGAGCTTACAACACAAACCATCTTTGTGCTTTTGCAGTGAGGAGCACACTTCTTGGACCAGCAATATCCATGTACTGAACTCATACAAAAGGCAATATATATGGATTATCATTCATCTAAATAATATTTGTATGCAAATACAAATTCTCTTCCACTTTTTTCTCCTCATACACCTCCCCTTTTTTGCCTGAGGTATTGCACTGTTCATTTCCTCATTCCTCGTGTATGCAGGAACATTCTAGTAATCTAATAAATCTACTTGTAATGAGGCATTAAACTTTACAACAGAATATATGAATGTGCTTACTTAACACCTGTGCCATAGGAGACAATTACCTGCAGTTTCCAGAAGTGTCAAAAGGCTTAAATCTTATTTGCTGTTCTTGACCTTATGACCACAGTACAAAGTCTTATTGCTTTATTTTATTTATTTATTTTTTTGGTAGCTGTTGTAGTTGTGTTTTCTTGTCACCTTTTCCTTAACTTATTTGTATGTTTCACAGGTTCATGCCAGCAACATTCTTGGCATTAACAATAATTATGATTAAGTTGTGAATACACTGAATTAGGCTGTGAATACATTTAAAAAAATAAAGTGTGAACAAATGGGTCAAACCTTGAAGAGGGATTGTACAGAATTTCTCCAAACAAGCAAAAGGCCAAAATTCAACCCTTGTTCTTCATTTTTTTTACAACGCATATCAAATACAAAGAGCGTGGTTTGTGCGAATAAGTTACATTGAGGCCCTGGGCAATCTGATTGAACATTCACTTCAGCTCTACTTTGAGCAGGCAGTTGAACTATATGAATTCTAAGGTCTGAGTCCAAGAATCATGAGTTACTTGGTTAGCTTAAAACAGTACAAGATGGAGATGACCAAAGAGATTTGACGCTATTTGTGAGTAGAAAGAAGCTTTTATTTATTTATTTTAAGGCATAACATGAAGGTTAAAATAAAGGAATTGCAGGTATGATTTCCACATGATATGCTATAATAGTGTCTTTATTCATGCTAGAATATGAATGAAATCACCTCTTGGGTAAAACTTTGCAACTGCTTACAATAACATTTTGTGAAAGTTGATTGGGAAGAAGTGAAAAGAAACACTGTATCCGCTTCAGACTGCAGAACATTTGTCGTGTGTCTCTGTGTTCTAATTACCTAGTATGAAATTTGGCTACATGAACATCATTACTTTTCCATAACCTGCCATAGGGTTTTTAATGACCTCTAGGAGCTAGGATTCAAAGATCTGATTTTTTTCTACAGTCTCAGTCCAGTGCTGTTGGCATCTTGCAAGAGCCTCAGTTCAGTAGTAACTCAGACAGACAAGGGCTACCAGTACTATTTCCTTCAGTGCGTGCACTCAGTTTTCCTTGGAGGATCTCCTATTTAAATTCAAACTTGGCTCAGCGCTGCTTAACTTGGGAGGTCTGACTGGCTCATAACACAAAATGTTGTGGCTACAAGCCACTATATTCATTTGGTCTCCATGCATTTGGGATTCACCTTCTGTTATCATGTATATTTGATTATGATTCATCAGGAACTTCAGGAACATCATCTGATGGAGGAGAAGACATTTGGGAGGTTTTGTTGTTGTTGTTGTGTGTGTTTTTTTTTTTTTTTTTTAAAGTCATGAGTGGTTGTGGGTTGTTCCTAAATGATTTCAGAGAGCTAAACCACCTACAGGAAGGGTGTCATATGCACACTTTTTTAAACACTGTGATGGAGTTGTGCTTGCTGAAGTGCTCCCCAAAAAAATTCCTCTGGTGACGCAGCTCCATATTAATTCTGACATGCATAAATGTCAGTTTCTTATATTAACCAATGAAACGGGCAATGGACTGTAGAATTATTGCTCATTCCTGTCAAACACAAAATGTGTTGGGCTGCTAGAAATGATATTTTTTCCTAGCAAAAAAGTATTTAAAATGGGGTCCTTCTGTGAGAGATTCCTTGAGGTACACCTTCTGAAAGTTCCTGCTGAAAAGAGGCCTTTCATGCATTGCGTATGTGAACTTCATTAATGTCTGCACATGCTGAACAGGTTAAGTACACATACAATTTTCTGGGTGAATATCAAATAAGAATAGTCTTTAATACATAGAGATGGTTGCAGAATATATTACCCATTAAAAAAAATCAGAATGAAACTTGGAAATTTGGCTATGAAACAAAGAATAAAAATAAGAACCAGGATGTCTTTAGGCTTTTTGTGAGGTTGGCTTGCTAACCTTTTTTGTTTGTAATCCATAATTGTCCTTAACATCTATATCCATTTATAGCAGGAAGTCCAAAGGTGATAGTTACCTTCATCCTTTTTGGTGAACTTTCAGGTATAATACTTCAGTTATTCTGGGTCTGATGTTACAACGTTTTCAGGAAGTGAAGCTCTTCCAGGGAATGCATGGAAAACTTCACAGCTCCATCTTAAGGAAAGCTGTTCGGACATATGTTTCCTGAACCTTTAGGAGGAATTAGCAGGAATATGTGATAGGAACAATCTTTCCCTTTCTGGAAAGGAGGTTATAGTTGAAGACTATGCTCCCACATGTTGCATAATTTCTGGTTGGCTTTTCTTCCTTGTGGTTGTGTGTAAGACTGCTTTGGCTATGGGAAAAGTCTCTTGCTTCTTAAAATCCACTATGACATTAATGATGAACAGTAAAGACCACTGCACTGCACTTTGCACGCTAATCAGTCTTTGTGTTGCCTTATTTCATGTACCATATGTACACTGTGACTTGGCTGGGTTCAAAAACTGTAACTGGCAACACTTACTCTGATTGTTCTTATAATGATCAAACAGTAACGCAGTTTGACAGAAATTTTATAAACCACCATGTCGTAAAACAAAACCAGCATAAACTGGCTTGAGCAAAGAAGGTGTGTTTAAAAACAAAAAAAGTTAATCAAAAGCACATGAAACTGGCCATCTGTGCAATTGTTGTGCGTTTTCAGTGTATGAAGGCAAATAAATACCATGAACCTTTTGTACAGTTGGTTTGAAGGTATTAAAAGATTTTTGAAAGTCAAGAAGAAAACAAAAGTGAAAGCTCTATAATTCACACTGAATCCACTGGTGGTAGTCAGGGAAGGATATGCCAGGATTTGCCCTTTCTCCTTTTGTATCTGTAAGAACTGCCTCTTACACGTCCTAAGCCTTTGCTTGTTTGGTTTACATTTGGAATCTTAAATGTCAACACATGTGAGCTACGACATGAAAAAAAATACTCTTACGAACTCAAGGGACCAGGTGGTGAGATACATGCCACCATTTTGCACCTAAGAAGACCGGGTGTTTGCAATGGGAAAGGTCTGTTTATAAAATGAATACAGTGAGTGCCCAGCCTCATTCTTAATAGGTATTTACTACATCACAAATATATATATATATATATATATATATATATGTGTGTGTGTGTATACATATATATATATATGTGTGTGTGTATATATATATATATATATATGTATATATATGAGCTTATATATGGAAATCATTAGAACCAGGTAGTCATAAGGGATTCAAGAGAACCTGGTTCAGCAAAATCAGAGTTGCGAAGATAGGGTCTATGTAATGTAACTAAAGAAAAAAGAAAATCAGGAGAGAATGCAAACATTCTGGCAAACAAACTGATGTACAACCGTGACAGGAAGAATAAGTGGCTGTCAATAAATCAGAGTCACAAGATTTTTTCATAACCTGAAAATCCAAACAGGATCATGGAAAAGTAAAAACAAGGACAGCATAGGCTTTTAGCAGAAGAATAAAAAAATCCTAACATAAGAAGTCAATTATGTTAGGAAAACATACATAAAATGAATTAAGTAATGGTTCTATAAATATATCATATGTTAGTTAAAGCAAAAAAAGACAAAGAAAAGGACAGGTCTAATATTTATTTAAGTTACTTTTGGAAGAGATGATACAGAATACAGAGTAGGGTGCCAAGATTTTTTTTTTTGCCTTTATTGAAAAAGGTTATTGTGACTAACATGATTATTGTAATTAATGCAGTAATATGAAGGAGAAACAAAAAGGCAAGAGCCAGAAAAGCCAAAATATCTTTTTGTTTGTTTGTTTGTTTGTTTTTTGTTTTGTTTTGTTTTTAATAAATAATAATAATTCAGGTGTATTCTTTGAAGAAGCTGAAAGTTGTCTGCAAATGTTTACTGCACACTCTAAATAATTAACAGTTACCTCCTGGGACCCACTGGGAATAGATGAGATCCCAGATGCAATAAACGATAATAACATGATGCGATGTAGAACCACCCTGATTTTCCAAAGTACAAGTTGTTGGGGGGGGGGGCAGGGGTAGCAGCATATGTGATTTGTACTCATTTCAGAAATAGTTGTGACAGTTCTGAAACACGTTTTCAGAAACAGATTAGGGAAATGGTGCAAAGGGAGTTGGTATTAGCTTTAACATAGTCTGAGTCCAGTTCTTGTAAGTTACAGGCCACATTGGTATGCAACCACATTGGTAAGTCAATGAGGATTTATTTTGAAGGCTTTCCTAGTGCCAGAGCAATTTAATCCTTCTGGTTATGGCATGGAGGATAGCTTTCAGTATATAATCATAAACTGTGTATAAGCTTGGAAAAGAGAGTAAGTTTAAATATGAAAGTGGACTTGAGAACTTGCATAAATGTATTGAAGTCAGTATTGTAAAATTCAATAAAATGTTCTGTGTTCATTTGAAATAGGATTAATAAGAATTGACTTGGTCTGCAGAAAAAAAGAGCATTAGTTTAGACAGCTAAGCATATAGATAAACATTTGCATAAATTACAATGGGAGCTTGTATGATTTCCTACACTGGAGATTTTTCATGAAGATATGTGTGTGAGGGATGACCAAGATATACCTCATATTATTTCTGAGCTAAGGAAAGGACTGGATGACTCCTTGGCGTTTCTGCGAATCCATGGACATGAAAAACCACTTGCAAATTTCATATTCATGGTTGCTAATTTATGCATGCAGTTGATGTGTATATTTTATTTAGCTTTCCTACTAATGTCCACAGCAAAAGCAGATTAAGCTGTCATCTCTATGACACTGCCGTCACAGGTGCATTGGCATATAGGCAAACATATTAAAGTACTGTAAATGCTCTGAGGGAAATAAGAAACTACAGTTCATCACTATGTCATAAATTTCTTGCCATGGAAGTGAAATAAAAGCTGCAGTAGGTCTGCTTTGATAACTGAGATAACACCTACATTTCAAAATGAGTAGAAAATTCATTCTTTGTTACATTTATTTTAAGTCTTTTGTTCTTGACAATGTGTCAGGTTGTCTTTTTAATTTAGGTAGGTCAGTGATTACACCTATGACATTAATTCACACAGGCATAAGCCTTCCTTAGCACACTCCGACTGTATACCTGGGAAAGAGAGGTGCTAAAGCAGTAACCGGAAGAAAATTTTTTAAGCCAGCCTTCAGATCTGTGTGACTGAAGATTCTGAATTGTAAGAAGGAGCAGGTAAGAGGGAAAGGTGGGAGCAGAAAGGACAGCAAGGAATGAGCATGTAGGGTTGCAGGGCAAATGCACATTAGAAAATTTGGTCTGTGTCTTGTTTATTTGGCATTTTTAGCATTATGATTTGTTCAGGCAATTTTCCCCAAATCAGTAACACTTTGTATGTGCATGCACAAATTAAGAGACTGGAAAACAATTTCTCGTGTTACATATTTTGAAAGCAAACTCAATGCAGTGCTGTCAATACAGAAAGGATTAGTGGGAATATAAATGATTTACTGGAATGTGGACACGAATGGCAACAGGAAGGTTGTAATTATTATAACTAAAAGGGTTGAGAGCTAGATAAAAACAATAGATTCTTTGACTCCCATTATGCATATATATATCCTGACAAACTATAAAGTTTGTTAACTGCAATTTGCCTAAGTGTAGCCCATCCTGATTTTCTGTGCAGAATTTACAAATATGGGAACCGTGCATTACTTTGTTACAGTCCTTGTAGCACATAGCAGCATAACTGATGGTTGCAATCCTCTTATCAGTTTTATGAATTTTGTTTGTTGCTACAAATATACAATACAAATATACAATAGATAC
The DNA here is from genome assembly GCF_009819795.1 of Aythya fuligula. Lineage (NCBI taxonomy): Eukaryota > Metazoa > Chordata > Aves > Anseriformes > Anatidae > Aythya > Aythya fuligula. The sequence goes on from NC_045562.1 coordinate 41,814,941, forward strand.
TATAGAAAGATACATAGGAACAAAACAAGGAAAAAAAAATGCTGAAATTCATGTGAACTTTGGGGAGAAACACAAATTCAAACTATACCAAATGTTTTAGTTTGCCTCAAATAAATAAAATAACCCAGTGGGACCACATCCCTGTAGTAAGAGACAGACTTTACCTGCCAGTGATTTGAGGCAGATGTAGACTCAGCTGGCTTGGCTGCAGTATGATGTGAAAGAAACACAAGCTTTTGGGGGTTTTATAGCTGAAGTTTTGCTGAGTGCAGCTGCTCCCTCAGCATATTATTAACTCAAAAACATGTTCATCAAAAAAAAAAAAAAAATTCCTGGCGCTTCTTTATCATGCAGGGATCTCTTGGACTACTCTGAAGGGATGTATTTGAACGTTGCTGTGGAGGATGTGATACACTAAAATTAATACAAACAAAATGGAATCTAAAGAATAGTAGTGAGGAGGAAAAAGAAAGACAAAATGGCAAATATTAGAGGTGTCTGTTTTCCTTATTAAGCACCCAGTACCCTAGCAGGGACTTTCAGATTAAACTCAACAAACATATTCAAAAACTCATCACCCTTTTTAATCCTCTTTTTTTTTTTTTTTTTTTTTCTTCTGTGGAAACAGCATGGCTGTGCAGGTTCTAAAGAGATGAATAATACAATGGCAGTAGTTTTGTAGTTTTACAAGATAATTGAATTTAAAGCTGGAAAGTGCCTCCTGAGATCTCCCATGCCCCAACAGGAGAATCAAATATGCCTACAACTCTCTTAACACATTTGTCTAAGGGCTTCCAGTGATGGACCAGATCACTGCAATAACTTTCCCCCAGTGCATAACTTACCTTTGCTGATGAAGTTTAGGTCCATAACTTTGTCTGTTTACTGTTATATCTATAAAAGGTTTAATAGCTATTCTCTTTTTAGTTTACTTTCATTGATTTGAAAGCCTCTGACACCTTTATCCTGACTTGTCTGAGCCTCAGATTCAACTTTTGTTTTTAACTTTCTGCATCTCCTTTTCCCTCTCTCCATGACACCTTCCCTTTTATTCTTCACCCTTTCTCATTTTTGTCCCCCCCTTTTTTGACTCTAAATGGTGTTTCCAGGGCAAGCGTCCAGACACTTCCTGTCACTGTCACAGGAAGGGCTCCTTCTTTTGTGTTTCACACGGAATATTGTACAATACGACCAATGTGATGCCTAATGCCTTACACAGAGCAAAATATTTATTTATGTTCAGCTTGTGATCCACCACACTCCTTAAAACCTTTTCTCAACAGCTACAGGTTAATCATTCTCCATTCTGTTTTTGTGAGTACAATTCTTCAGATCTATGCTAAGTATTTTCTTTGCTGATTTTATTTTACCTTATATTTTCTAAGCTAATTTTCGAAGATTATACTGAATTTTCACTGTGTCCTAATCTGCTCCTACCAATTTTATATGTTTTGAACATTTAGTAATAAAACTTCTGGGGCTGTGTCCTCATTTGTTGGAAGTATAGGTTTCATTCCATTGAAGTATGCTAAAAGCATCTTGGAAATGACTGTTATGGACTGAAAGCTGTTTGGAAAATGTTATTTGAGGATGATTCTTGGGATTTATCTCAAAAGTGCACTGTCTGGGATGGATATGGATAAATTCTGGAGGAAAGTGCTGTGACGCTAATATTTATAGGCATGGTTAAGATGGCTTTTAGCTTAAGAATCATTTGCCACACTGCTTTGTTACAAATTTTACCAAGAGGCATACTTTTATACTTCTAGTATACAGGGTATACTTAAGAGATCTATGATATAAAAAGTAGAGTCTTATGTTACATATTTATTCTGAATTTATTTATTTAATACTAAATACGATAGGCTCTGGCCTATTCCACCATAACATAAAAGGATATAATGAGATGTCAGTCTGAAAAATTTGATTTTACTGAGTGAATCATTCTGCTACATGAACACTGAGCATTGCTATATATTACAGCAAATCATACTATGCAGTGCCTTTCAAGTTTGCATAAATATAATATCATATTGTCAGCGAGCCCACCTATTTGCTCTACCATACTTGTTAAAAAGTAGTCTGACACATGTTCTGCTTGTGATTATGCAAGTGCAAATCTAAGTATTTTAGTAATTAAAAATATATATATTAAAAAGACTCTTTTGGTCAGATCCTCTTGTAGTTCTTTAGATGTCAGTCTTTTAATTAAGACATTGATTGATTGATGAGTTAATGACAGAATGTTGGGGCAAAATGTGTGGCTTCTGCAGCATTTCTTGTGGTGGTTTTGTGTACATCTTCTGATGAACTGGATGTGACTTGGAGAAAACAGCTCTCTGGAGTGCCCTTGTGCCATGCTATGCTATAGTCAGGAAAGCTGAGGTATTAGGTTTCATTTTCTATTGACTTTCCTAAGCAAGTTTGTTTTCCTTTTCCCCTGTACATAATTTTCTTCTGCAGCAGCTCAGTGATACACATATACTTATTATCTTAGACCAGAAAATAACCTGAACATTAGTACTAAGCTATCTATGATGTTTCCTGTCAGCACTTGACTCTTCTACTCACAAAATGCTCATACATTAATATATTACTAATGCACTGCATTAAAATCTATCAGATATTACACATATATTATGTTGATACATTTTGAATAAGATACAGGTACAGGGGTGTTTTACTGAATATTTACAAGAAGGGGTGATGATAGTAAAGTTAGAACAAATGTCATACTTCTTCGGGAATTTTCAGGATACAATTCATCTGATTTCATTCAGTCTGTAATAACTCACAGCATTCCCTCACATGAAACACCTATTTAGTACCAGAATCCACACACCTACTTTCAAACCCAGCTTCATTCGCTGTTTGATTTATTGATACATTAAATGGGTTTTCAGGCCTAACAAACAGCCCAAAATAATCATTTCACTTCCACTTTTCCTCCGGGACAGCAAGGGTCAGTTTCTGTTGTAAGTTCTTAACTCCAATTTAGAATTAGGTGGAAGTCATTAACACTCAATATAAATTCAGCAGTGAGCTTGAAATGAGCTGGTAGTCTGACTGGGCTTATGCAAAACCTCCATCCTTAAAGCGGAGGTAAATCCTTCTCAGCTAACACTTTTTTTTTTTTTTTTTTTTTTTTTTGTCAGATTTATTGAACGATATGATATTGTTGCTGCTGTAATTCAGAGATATACATAGAATTTTCAGAGTATTGATTGCTTTCAGGGCTCAAGAGAAAAAGAACCTTGCCCCTTGGATGTCCCATGGGTTTTATTGGTATACTTTTCAGAACAATGTGTTGAAGTATTTGGATCCATTGCAAGCAGTGATCATGTTTACATCTTGGTAAAATTTACCACTGGTACAGTTCTACTTGAATGGCTGAAAAACTGTAAGATGAAATGGCATATATTGTTTATATATACAGATTCTCAATCTGCATGTGTAAATCAGGTATTTCTTCATATACCTAACCTGGTAGGCAGATAGATGGCAGATAGATACATGTTGGATTTTATATATAGTTTTATGTGCCCTTACAAACACCGATTTACCAATTATACATGTGCTTTGGAGGTTAATGATTAAATAGGAGCCTTACTTTTCAAACTATGTTTATTAGTATGGAAAAAGAAACACTAAATCTATTATTAAGGCATCAGATCCTCAGTAATTTGCAGTTCTTTTTAGTAACCCAAAAAATGTTCTTACCTTTTCCTCGTTTATCATTTGAAGTTTTTGAGATAACTCAAGGCAACTGGAAGCAATAACAATTTTCCAAGCCACTGTTTTGTGACGATTTGTATGTCTGTGGGAGAGACCAGAAGTCTAAAGAAGCTGATATAGGAATTAGTAAGGGGACAGGGAGACACAGCAGAGTTCAACATGGAGAACATGTACCATGGAAAACGTTTTGGCTAACAGATGCTTTGAAAAGTGAGCAAATAAACTGTTTCCTTTGATTTGATTTTACTTGTGGTCAGGAAGAGAGCACCTTGTCAATTACTGTAAATAAATGAAGAACCATTAGAGGAAGCATTATAGCTCCCACACCATTTTCCCCTTATAATGGAAACAGCTTGCAATGCTTTTTTTTTTTTTTTCTTTTTTTTTTCTTTCTGGTTGTTCAAGTGAAAAATGAGCAATGCTCTTAGTTTTGCATATAGTACATACTGCTAACCTTCTTCACTTTTCCTTGTAGCATAATGCATTGCTATCATAAACTTACGATTGCTGTGAAAGTAAGTCTTATGCCAGGCAGACATTTCCTTTTGAAAGATGAAACTTTTCACTGTAGCAATGTTTTTACTTTGCTGACCTGAAAATAAGTTGCTCAGAGCATGGCTTAACATTTTCTAATTAGAGGGAGATGCAAAGCACATATTTTGTGCTACAGAGGCAAAGGCTTTGTGCAAATACTTGCATTTTTCTTTAAAATTTGCAAAGACTTATGGAAGTTTCTATTAATAATTTGTGATGCCCAAGGGCAATTTTTATTTTGGCAAAAGTTACTGTTTTATTAGGTTGAGGTCATATTTTTAAAAATAAAATATTGTCATTTGAAATGAGGTACAACATCAGTAAATGATTTTTGTTGTTCTCTATCATAATATTTGAAGTTTTTGACAGTTCTACAAATTCTTCTTATGAATTTGAAAATGTTTCAGGGAAAATGGAATGGATAGGATATTAAACTCAGAGGTCATCTTGAACTGCATTTTTTATCAGTTTAGTTGGCAGATTTGCCTTAACATTATATCTATAGACTATTGCTCAGATCTAGTAAAATAAGAATAAAAAAGAATAATTTTATTTTCTATTGCTTTCTCTTTGCCATTCACTGCTGTTCAGCACAGGAAGCTCAACATGAATATTTTACTTTATGGTAGTGCTATTCTGTTCAGTAGAAAAAGGAAAGCTATTTAAAAATATTTTTTGTTGTGGCTTGCTTGCTTGTTTGTTTGTTTTTCCCATGACAATAAAAATAAAGGTTTCCTCTTTGTGGTTGTGATTTAGGAGCAATTCAAATATTCAACATTTTTGGCTGAAATCTTTAGTTTGACAGCAATTTTTATGTGATGATTCCTTAACAGAATTGCTTGTGCTGCATGTACTGGCATACATGTACTGCCATTTTAATCTGCCATATTTTGGCCTTTAGAGAATGGCTTTACCTCATGAAATTTCACATTAACTTACATTTTGTAGTCTAGATAGGAAGCCAACAACCAACAAACCAACAACCTTAATTTACATGAGATACTAAAAACAGATCTCTGGAAAGAAAATATTCAGATATATATTTTATTTCTTCATGAAAAGCCAACATTTTACATGGAAAGACAATACTGTTGCTGCAAATATTCTTTTATGTGAAACTCCTGTTTTTGTTCATAAATAAATACTTGGCAATGTTAGTCCTGACTAGTAACTCTGTGCGACTTCATAGAATTTTTCAGAATATGCAAGTTAGCTGCATATTGAAAAAGAGATGGTGATAGGGCTATGAATATATTTTCCAAGCAATTTATTTTAATTCCACATGTTCTCAAAGTCCTTGGAAGATAATGGGTGACAATGCAAAGCAATATAGATATGTCTTCACAAGGAATGGGTAGACTTTTTCAAAGATTCTCCAGTTGCACAGATATGGCTCCAATTCAGAAGCCATGCTAGTTTCACAGGACATCACAAATATCTAGTTGTTTAAACTATTAATATATGTACATATGGAAACTGGTTATTTGGTTAATCAGGGAGTATATTCATACATGAAACTAAGGTTTTCTTCCTGTAAAACTTCAGCCAGTATGATGAAGTTTCCATACTGGCAGTCTGTTATGAAAGAATATTTAAGGGAAATTGTTTCACTGGCTTAGGTCCTACATATGGACAATTTCTTTGTAATTCTCCTTGAGGAACCACACAAGACTAGACTATTTATTTCATCATAGATGAACCTGAGAGAAGTCCAGTCCAAAAAGGTGTAGTCCTCTAACATCTTTTCTCTCACAAGTTGGATGAGAGCACTGAAGCTTTCATGAATCCTGAGAAGCATAGCTGGGAGTAAAATAAAGTGCAATATGATGGAGTTCTTTTTTGTGTATGGGAAAGTTTGCAAAACAGAGAACATAGCCCTAAAGATATCTTTAAAAAATGAATGGAATTTATACATGCTTTACACTATTTTGTACTAAGAAATCACACCGGGGGAAAAAAAAAAAACAAACAAAAAACAAAAAACAATGCCTGTAAGCATTTTTTATTGAAGATATGTTTTAGATTTGTTTAATTTGAATTACACTAAAATCACTCGGCTATTATGTCTCATTAAGATAACTGATTTTGAAAGTTAATCACTATGAAACTTGGAAGCAGAAAATACAGTAAGACTTCATGATTGCTATTCTGAAAATCTATTTAAAGTTACATGTATATGAATATATTTTATATCATCTCAGAAACGTCCTGTAAATGCTCAAAAAGGTGAGGCTACTGTAATTTTAGGAACTTCACATCAGAAGTGTCCTTCAGTATTAATTAACACAACTTGTCATAATTATATGAATAAGCACTTCATAAACACTTTGCACTTGGTGAGAGTGGCAAAAAAAAATAATTAAAAAAAGTTCCCCTCTATCCTTGCTTATTGGACATGCCAAAATATTAGCATGACACTTGAACAGTCCTGCAATCTACTCGGTCAAATTGTTAATATATATAAAAAAATAATCTGAGAGGGCTTTAAAGAAAGCAAATGGAATGACTGGTGTTCCCATGTGTTTATTTGATTTACATTTAATAACTCAGCACATAAATAATTCAGACCCAGCTGCTCAGATTTAATATCCAACAACAGTAGCAACTCTATGTTGTTTTTTTTTCACTTACGCAAATGTTGCTGAACATAGATTCTGAGTTTACATTCCTCCTTCACTCTGTGAGCTCTGTGAGCAATGCTTTAAATTATGGTTACAAATTAGTGTACCCAATGCTGTTTACTCTGCACAGTAATTATATTTCAAATCATGATTTAAAATGAAATTTAAAATGTAATTATATTTCAAAGAACAACTTTACACAAATATGAAAAATTTATATGTTTAAGCTTGTTTTAATTTTATCTTTTAAAAGTAAAAAGAGTATTTTTAGATTTTATTTTACCACTTCTATAAAATGACCTTTACCCTTCCTCATTACTTCCTCCATTCCCCAATTATATACATATAATTTTGAGTAGCTTCCAGCACAACATAACTGCTTTCACAGACTGTGCTTTCCACCTCTGAGGTGCGTGTCCAAAACATTTTATTTGTTTAGTTATTTATTATCATCATCAATCAGGAAAGCAGGGAAGGAGAGAACATTGCTTTCTTGTTTGTTTGCTTTAATTTGGATGATTCAGGGTAGTTTTTTTTTTTTTTTTTTTTTTTTTTTTATATATTACTAATTATTTTTATTTCTTATCCCATGTGAGTGCTGGGACTTCTGTTTAGATATGTTGCAACTATATCTGCAGTGTGACATAACAGGATTCCAAGTTATGTGTTAATCAATTGCACCTTAATTGTAATTAAAATGTGCCATAATTGCTCTATCTATACTATCAGTAAAGATAGTTGAACTGAAATCAAAATGCTCATTTTAAATAGAAAAATTGCATATAGCTAACTAGGACAAACATGGAACTGGTGAATTCTAGTTTGTTGACAGAACAGATGTATATTTTAACTAGAAGGTAAATTATTATTTCAGTTTATGAACAGTATCCACAATCAAAGTACCTGGAATTATGTGAATTTTTCTTGATATGTCATGACATATCTATTAAAAAAAGAGGCAATATATGATATGATGGGAATCAGTCCCATGTGAAGATGTACAAAATAAGCTTGCATTAGGTTTTCTGACATCCCCAAACATCACAGAAGGTGTCCATTTCCTATAAACCTTTCTTGCCTCCTGAAGACATTACCATACCTTACACTAATACAATCAGTTGTATTTGTAGGATTAAGCAAAAACAGGTGGGAAGACCTTCTAGTCACAGGGCAGTGGCTCCTCACATTCATGCAGCTTTAGGATGAAACTCCTCTATTCCACATTATTCTTGAAGAGATCAGGCTGGGAGAATCCAAAGCAGAGTCAGGCAATGAACTAAAAATGATGTGGACATTCAAAAAGTTCAATACTCAAATGAGAGTTCTGGTATTCTTTTCTTAAGCAGTAAAAGTAAGGATAGTGATTTGTTAAACATTAAGGATATGTCCTTTGATTCCAAGGCAAAGGTACCAGAGAAGACTGGGCATGAAAAACTTATGTTGCTGCGATGTGATCTGTCTGGCCTGATGCACTGTCCCAAGTGGCCAAGGAAAAGGTGGGTTTCTCTGAATGTGTAGTGACACTCCCTAGAAAATGAGTCATTTTTAACTTTCTCTCACTTTTAGTTTAAATGAAATCAGTCCATCTTCTGGTTTCAATTGAATTTTTTAGAGACTTAAACAAAGGCAAAATGTTCTGTTTTCTCTTTTATTTTGAATGTACATTCATACAGTCTTCATTGTTTTACTTAAACTAAAACTAATTACATACCTTTCCCATATATAAAAGAAACATATGCATTTTATTATATTTTCATATGGATGAGGCATTCTTTTTGACAATATATTTAGGGGTGAAAAAAGAGAGCAATGGATGCTGCTTGGAGCCCCAGCCATCTTTATGAATTGCTATTTATTCATTTCCTTTCCTTCTTGTCTCCAGGGAACCTTGAAGGTGGCCAGGGTCATCTCAGCAGACTGAAAACTGATTGAAGCCTCAGAGGAGGTAATAATACTTTCTCATTCCTCCCTCATTTAATCTTGACAAACTAGCTGTAACTCACTGTGGATTAGCAATGCACAATCTGGCATGGTAGGACAAACAAGGTTTAAAGTGTGTCTTTAAACTTCATTAAGGGTTTTCCATTCCCATATGATTAGAAACATTTTTGTTTGGATTTGAACTGCAGTAAAAGCTGGGTCATTGGGTTAATGGACAATTAATCTATAAATCCATTAAGTTATGATAATGATGTGGAATATATTTTTAAATCTGAACAGATTTAGTGTATGCTGTTTTCCCTTCTTGTCACTTGTTAAGGTAGAACATACTTTGTTCATTCCAGTTTAGGAGACATTTTAACTTCCTAAACAACCAGCAATGCTTTCACTTGCCCTTGATATGAGTTTTCTTCTTAGCTGACTATGTAAATCCTTCAGCTGAATGGTGTGTATTTGTGAGCATATGAAGTAAGCCTCCCTCTGAAAGCAAGTGACTGATTTTTATGAGTGTTGAATGGGTAACCAAAACAGTGTTTCCCTTCCACTCCACACAACTGAACAGGTTTTGCACTCAAGATATTTTAATCATATCACTGTCATACTGTTCCCTTTATCTAGAATAAGTATCAGCCAAAAATTACTTGAAAATGAGCCTGCATTTTGCTCAAATATGTTAATGAAACTTTGTGAACTTTCAAGACTGGGCTGAATTTCAAGATTGGAACAATGCTCAACGCCAGGTGAGTTTATTGTAAATATTTCTACATGGTTCCAGCAATAATCTGATCCTGTTTAACTGGTTTAACTAAATGCTTGTGTAACATCAAGGCCTAGATGACAGATTCTTTTATTTGGAAAAAAAGAAGTAAAAAAGAGTGATAAATATGCTACTGTTGAAACTGTTGTGCTAAAATTACAAATGTGCAGATTGAGATAGTGTTACATATAAATATTGCTGTTTGTGTGCAAATTTCTTCAATCTGTACTTATTTATATACATATATCCATAGCAAGCAATGGCCTTAAAATTTGTGGACCCATCTAACTTCGTAGCATGCTAACTAAAATACTGAATTGTCTGAATTGTTCTCTGTATGTGTACAGATTTATAAGGTCTAAGACAAAATGTACACTTCTAGTTAAACCTTATTGACCAAATATTTCTAAATCTTGGTGGATATGAACCCTTTTTTTAAAAGGCCTTTGAACCTTAAACAGGTGTCCTTACTACAAAAAAAAAAAAAAAAAAAAAAAAGGAATAAGTGAGGAGATTTCAGGGAGGGAGCTAGAGGTTCAACAGACAAACTAGCAACTCACAACTGAAAACAAATTGCATACTTCTGCTGAAAAGACAAGGGCATAGAAATCTGTGCCATCCATAAATCCTTTTTTCTCTCCAACCCCTCAGCCTCCAAAAGAGTCCAAAACATTTTCTTTTAGAGCAGATGGAGCTAACATAGAGATGCCTTTACAGTGGAAAGCAATTGCTTCAAGATGGACCACAGCGGGTTGATAAAAATAAATAATGAATAAATAATAGTATGCACTATGTTCTTGACTAGCCTAAGACATAGGGATTTATGTAAAGATCACCCACGGGTTTTCTGAAAAAGTATTTTAAATCTGTTCCAAATAGACAACACATAGTAATACATGGCACCAATTCTCTCATTTAAGATATGTGATTATGTAGGGAAAAAAAAAACAAAACAACAGAGCACTATATCTGCTTTTAGTAAATGTAACTAAGGTAAGTTCACTTATGCTAAGGCAAAGCTGGTGTGACTAGATGAAGAAATAGGTAGCAGAGCATGACAAACATCCACCTGGAGCTCTTAATGGGTGGTGGTTTTATAGTATTCTAAGGGTTAATTTTTTTTAAGCTTCTTTTAATTGGAACTAAAGATTGTGTAAAAGTTTTCTTTTTATAGCATTAGTCTGCAGATTAATGTTTCCTGTGTTTTAATGACATGTTCCCCAGCAGCAGCAGAGTAGTATAAAAATGTTTAATTAAAGTCAGTCATAGCCTGCTGGCCAGCAATGACCTTACCTTCAACTCAATGTACTGGATAAAGAACTTGCAGTCTTTTTCATTCTTTAACTGAGTTTGAAGCTTAAAAGCATAAAAGGCGAAAAAAGATTTTTTTTTTTTCTTTTTTGCATACCTTGCTGCATGTTGGCCAGAATTACGATATGGTAATATCTGTTTTCTTAAAGTTTCTTAAAGCTATTTTCTTTATTTCCTTGTTGAAACTTACCAAGGGGCATGTGTTTTTGTGTGTGTGATGTGGGGAGACAGAGACACAAAGAGGACTGAAAATTCAGCAGATTTTCTGTTTCAGCTGCAGCTCCTGTGTGCGTATATCTAAACCAGAGCATTAGCTAGCTTAGGCAGATATTAATGTAACCATTGCATGTAAGGCTTTGCTTACCACTAACTATCCCCTAAGGTGATTATTAGTGTAAGGATTCATTCTATGAATTATACAGTGCATGATGCTATGTTTAAGTATATCACCTAGATGTGTATGCATTTTAATTCATCTCTATTATGCAAGCAAATGTTTTTTTTTTTTTTTTTGTGTGTGTGTTTTTTTTTTTTTTTTTTGGTTGTTGTTTTTTCCTTTACCTTGTACTCTCCTGATTCCTTTGAAAGCTTCCACGCATGCTGCAACATGAAGGGAAGAAAATCTGTCTACTATTATATGCTGGTACAATTAAATGCACAAGCTGGCTAGCATTTCCATGGATTGGCTGCAAGTCAGGAAGGTACCCATAAAAATAAATAAAAAAAATAAAAATCCATGTATGCATGCATTTGTGTATGTGTGTGTATGTACATAGATATATATATAAAATACAATATAACTGGGACATGGCAATTATTTTTCCCCTGGTTTTAAAATGGATTCCACTCTGTTATCATTGCCAAAATAAAATAAAATAAACCAAGTGTTTCTTTCAATACGTCTTGCAGTCTTTATCAGCTCAATAAACATACACTGGAAAACCAAAGAGAAACAATTCGTGTTCTTTAGCAGAGAGAGTGAAACAAAACCAGACATTCTGAGAGTTTATGAGAGCATGTAAAAAGATCATTTCCTGAAAAAGTTCCTAGCTATAATGGGAAGATCAAAATGACCTGATTGGGAGATGGTGTTAGTCACAAAATATGATATACACGTTGCATTTTGGAACTATTGTCTACTTAATGCTTACTGTTGTTGGACTGAGAAAAAACAACACCTGTTGCTACCTGATTGAATGTAGCAAGAATAATGAAAAGTGTGGAAGAGGTGGGGTGAGGAAGAAAGTAGATGCTAGAAGGAGCCAGCGTTGTGCTGAGAGGACACATTGTGGTGTGAGTGAAATTCCCTTCCAGTAACCTCAGAATCGACTTAGCTCTGCTACCTACAAGCTTCTGGCTCATTGACAGAAAACTAAGCCATGCAATATTCTGGTTACATGAAGAATAAAACCAGCTCAGCCCCTGTCGGTACATACGTTTTTCTCTATTGCCCTGTTGCATCAGATGCTTTTATTTGCCAGTTACTAAACTGGGAAACAAAGTTTGGTACAGCTCCCAGGTTATTTGCCAGGCCTGTCAGGACTATCTTGCAGATGCTCAAGATGCAGTTATATATTTCAGTGCGTATATCATTAACCCAGATATAATATAATCTCCTCTGCTCACATAGAAATAGTAAAAGAATAATAGCGAGTATGACAGGTTGAAAATTATACATGAAAGCGCTCTCTCTTTTTTTTTTTTTCTTTTTCTTTTTTTAATGTAAATCTGTGCATTTCACGTTTGACTTGGAAATTCAGTTGTCTATGAAAAGTAGCCCAAAAGTATCCCAAATGAAAAACTTTACTGTAAATGCATGGAAATGATGACTAGTGAAAGCTGCACTGGATGTTTCTTGCACTCACCTTCCCCTGCAGGCCAGGGCCCAGCTAGCTCCTGTGAAGCACCAGGTGGTTCAACAATGAAAAGGATTGTAAGGTATCATGAGAGAGGTTGCTTGGTCAAGGACCCTAGTCTAGAGATAAGAATATGGACATAAGTACTAAAACTGCAATAGTATTTTATCAATTCAAAAATGTTTTCAATAGATTTCATACTTCAAGTTTGGAGTAAACTCAAAAGTTTGGCTAACAAATGTGGATGGAAACAGTTTTATTAAAATCTTGTGATAAATAAATAAATCCTGATGTAGTAGTAATCAACAAAGCAGAACTTAAAATCTAAGTAACATTTTTAACTGGAAATGCTGTTATTCCTGCTCCGGCACATATGAATGTGATGGATTCATACTTTGAGAAAGAGAGAATCTAGAGGGAATACAAGAGCTGCCATACAAAATCAAACCTTAAATCTATCACCTGCAGCTGCTGGGGTATTTGGTGGTAGTCCACAAAGTGCGTACTACTAAATAGGAATAGGGTCATGAACCATATCAGGTGTGATGTTGATAAAAGCCAAACATTTTTAACAATAATTGTAAGTCTGTATTTCTGATGCTCATGTATATTGCATTACTTTTTTTCTCTGTAGCTTCCTGTGCTAATAATGTTACAATTTCATATTGATGGTAGATTTTTTTTTTGGCTTTGTATTCCCTAATTTTTGTTTGTAGTTATTGTCTCAAATTTATCATACTTGTACTATTTTTGTTTGATATCACCAATCACTTTTTTTTTGTATGAGTTTCTCAGAGATCCTGTCTAGCTTGGATGCCATTTCCTAAACCTTTCTCTGCATCTATTTGTAAGCAGGGTGATAAAATCTCTTATTTATGAAGAAAAGAGTGGATATGTGAGTGAAAGAGAAGGTGAGAAGAGACTGCAGCCCAACCAAATGCACTGTATTTTCTTGGGATGTAAAGGGCAATTTATAAGACTGCAAGCACTAAAGGACTGACCAGCAAAGGCTATTCCAGTCTTCCTCAGCCAATCTTGGCAAAGCCATTCTTGTCCCATTTTATTCTGCCTTCAAATTGGGTTTGGCTTCCTGTTTTTATGTGGGAGACAGAAATGCACTAAATTACAGGAGCTAAATCCTTGAAAAATAAGTTGTCTGAGATGCATACATACAAGCTGCTTTTTTTTTTTTTCTTTCTTGTAATTTTGGGAGGATAATAGAAGTGCTAGTATTTCATCTTTCTGTCATCTCAGCCTTACATTTAAGGAAAACATGATTTTAGGGATCAGAGCACAGATTACCAAGATTGCTTTTAATTTAAAAAACATCTTGAGAAATTTTCTTGGAGATCTATTGCTCACTCAAAGTACAGTGCTAAATAGCAGAGTATATTTCCTTTTCTTTACTTCTGTTCAGTGCTGTACATTTTCACTTTCATGCATTGTTTCCATGAATTCAACTGGGATGCTCATTAATCTGGTATTCCTATTATCAGCATACTTTGAAAGAGACCATATTTCCACCAGAAATCCTGACATATATGTAAATCTTCTCCCAGTTAGAAAAAGAAAAGATAAAACACCACACTTTGGTGTCTATAGGTCAACCACATGTTATATAAAAAAAGTTCTGTGTAGTTGAGATAAATGAAAAATAATTTCATTAATCCATTTAAAAGAAAGTGGATTTTTTTAATCAACAGTCCTTTCAAATCAGATCTATGACTTAATGCCTTCCCTGAATATATGGCACTAAGTAAGGCAGTTTATCCCTGTGCTAATTAAGGAGTGGCTGCATACTACTTCAGAGATGATTCATCTTCATCACTGAGATGTCCACCTTTGCTTGCTATATACTCCCCTCTGGGAAGAGGATAGAAAAAGCCACTTATTACTAGATTTTCTGTTCTTACATTATTGCTAAGTTTCGTCATTGTGGAAGGTACAGAATAAGAGTTAGATGTATAGGACTCTGGAGAGATATAATACGTGTGCTTTAATTTCCATGTATCCACCTCCCCCCAGCCCAAGGCCATACTGCTTCTTATCTGCCTGCACTGCTGGGCACCATTGCAGAGCACCCATGTATTTACTCCTGGCTTTGAGGTGCTGCCTGAGTCCTGGTGGTAATTTTGTGCATGCTGCTACTGGATGAGCTCCAGTTAACTGCCAGAGGTGTCTCCCATCACCAAAGGTAGGTTTTAATGTGCCTTCTGTGAGTGATTTGCAAAAGCTGGTTTTAATGTTTAGAAATGTTTTTAAACATAGTATTTTTTTATTATTATTATTATTTAAGCTGGATAACTTGTAGCTAGGCAGCAACAGCCTGTGCAATATTGTTTATATCTCAAACAGAAATTGTATGAAATTTTATGTGGCAAGCCGAAAGCTGTCTTAACAAAGTCAAGAAATTTTGCTCTAAGCGGAGAATAAAGTATTTAGCAACAACGATGTGGGAGATCATCCTGTTTGTGTAACTTACGGGATCATTTCTGAGCCACTGAGAGGTTGCCATGAAAACAGGCTAATGAAATTAAGACTGTATCAGGTGAAGAGTTTCTAGGAAAGAAGTACTGATGTCAATTGAAGGACTATGAGCTCACGTAGACTCTCCTCTTCATTTGCAGAAAACACCATCAAAATCTGAAACTATCCCAGAGAAGATGTCCTAGTCCTCAGGAAAATATTGAAACAACTTTACAGGTATTTAGCAGAATCTGGCTCACTTATCCTACTGCAGTGTAGGCTGTGAGAGGTATAATTGCTAAAGGGTAGTGAGACAAGGCCTTGTTGGCGAGAGTGCTATGTGGCCTACCATCCTGTCCTCCCACTTGCCTGCCCTAGCTGACAGCAATTCCCCTCTGTCCTCCTTTCAGCTTTTTTTAATTTGTGGATTTAATGTCTTACAAATTGTGTGATAGTATAGGACTGAATTCAGGGCAGGATCTTCATGCCTGTGGGTAAAAGATTGTTTGCTTTGAGCCTGACTGAAAATATTTCAGGGTATTTCTGATAGAGTAAGGGTGCCTTGGGCTCAGAAGGATGTTGCTGAGACATCACGACATTGTTGGTGTTGGATAGTTTTGGTATTGTTCGTAAGAGTGTGTATTAAATGACACTACATACTGTGTGTTTGCTACCCTGTGGACAATGCCTAGAGAAGATTACTGTAACCAATGTGCTTGCACCTTTGTCTATCTACATGATGAAGAAAAAAATTGAAGGGAGGTCATAGCTTCCTCCATGCTCTGTCCCTTAATTCCGAGGAGAGTTTGCCAACTTCAGATGTATTTGTCTGCAGAAGTACATTTGAGAGCTTTAAGCATGAGTGATAAGGGGCTTGTAGAAACCTTTGCAAGACAAAACACAGACAGAGCTTTCATTATTGAGGTACCGTAGAAAGAATAGTGTTGTGAGACTTTGAAATTTAGCCATTATTTTCTGCAAATATTGAACTCCTTGATGTTTTCAATTTTATTTTTATAAATATCATGATACTAAATATTTTTATAATGGTTTTCCAAATAATTATGCATCTCATTATCTTTATTATTATTTTTTTTTTGTAATACAGGCCCAAGATTAATTCAACTTTATTTTTTAATCTGCTTACTTTTTGTCTCTGTTCTGAGTATAGCACACTTACTATTAATGTTTGATACCTTCACAGTGTAAATGTCTGTGTGATTGCAGCTTTGGTACACATATTATACAGATAGATACTTATATGAACACATAAAAAGGAATTAGTATTTAAAATGTTTTCCAGGTGATATGCACTTCCAGGCATGAAATACCAAAAGAAAATTTTACCATCTTCATACAAGAAGCATATTAAAATACTGTAATTTACTATCAACAAATAATGTGTTCAATATAGATGTTTTTACCAGAGGAATATTTTTCTAAAACGAAAATATTTGAGATGGGTTTGTTTCTCTTTGGAGGAACTTCTTGGTTTCCATTAAGTGATTGGAAATGAGAACTATTATTTTTACTGCTTTCATTTTGTTTCCCTGAGTCAGGAACCTTAGCTGCAGTGAAGTGAGCGTTGAAATTGCAAGTGGTATTTACGGTCAGAGTTTCCCTCATTAGAGCCCTCCAACCCAAAGAGGCAGTCAGTCTGGTTGGCTGACATACTGAAAACTGAGTATCATCAAAACTATTCAAATTTTAATTTCAATCAGCCAAGTGGATGTGTATTACCACTTCCTCCACACCCCAAATTTTCCTCTCTTTTTCTAGGACATCAGAAACCAATCTGTCAGCAGCCTAGCCCAGCCATATCTGAACATAAAAACTATTCAAATTAATAACAAAACACACCTCAGCTGAGATTTTCTCCCTAGTACAGCATTTTCTAGCAGTGTTTCTCTTTAGCAGCTCATTTGACACTGGATGCCTGACCTCTGCTACCATAATAGCTGTTAATGGAAACTTCACCTCATGCAAAGATAAGATGGATTTTTGGCAGCTGTGAGAGATTATGAAGAGTAAGAACAATCTTAGCTGGAATCAGAAGAAAAGAAAGCATCTGTACCTTGAGAAACACTCAGCTGGTTTTCATTACACACCAAGCCTATATTTATTACAAAGACTAGCCAAGAGACAGAAATTGATAGGTCTTTGCACTAGGAGGCTAGTGTCAGCTTGATAAATTCTTCCTTTCTTCTTGGTTGTATGAGTACAAGTGACCAGAGCTGTTTAAAACTACTAGGGGTCTGTCCTGCAGACATCTTCTGAGAGCATTCTTCATCATATTTTTCTTTCAGCATTGCTCCCTTTTCTTTAGCTCTCCTTCCCTTCTAAAATGGAAAACAAAGGAGGTGAGGCAAAAAAAAAAGGGTAAAAAGTTACCTGTTTCTTTTTTACAGCAACTTCAATTGATTAGACAACAAATAAATTGTTTCTATAAAGTTTTTATCTGTAGAAATCTTTTTCCTAAGAATGTATAAAAGTTGAGAAACATCTCTTAGACCACAGAGAAGAAAAATTAAAAATCAGAGTTTGAAAACTCAGTCATTACATGTGGAAAAAAAAAAAAAAGGAAAACTTTATAGAAAAGAGTCTTCGGTAAAACAAAAAAACAAACCAAAAAAAAAAAAAAAAAAAGGAAAATTATTTGTCAATGAGAATGAGAAAAAAAAAAAAGTTACTTTATTTTTTTTCTTCTGTCCAAGCCTGGAAAGCACCAGCGATCTAGCTGAGCTGTCACTAAAGATTACAAGACAACAGCTACCAACCACAAAATGTTTGGATGTGTTACTAAAGGCACTGTAAAGGGAGCCAAATGAATCAAGTAAACATAATGCTGTAGCAGAAAACTTCCATTTAGTTATAACTGAGTAAACTTGGAAATATACTGCTGTAAACAAACGTGGAGTTTGGCCATGAGTCCTTCACATCTGAATTGAAAATTAAATTACACAAGTCAGGGAGGAGGGCCCTTTGGAATCACTTATTTTTTGAAATTATCTTGTAAAATAAAAGGGGGGGAAGACAGGAGCTTTGTCTTTGTAGACCTTCCTAAAAGGATGGGAGTTGAGAATATTTTAGAAGCTTCAACTATACTTGTTTGGTCTGTTGCAGCCGCTGCTGGAGAGGCTTGCTCCCTTGAGATCTTGGGAGACACTGTAGCAGTCCTTTCTGCACTCTTCTGTAGGGGGAAAAAAAAAAAAAAAAAAAAAAAGGAAAACACACACACACACACAAAAAAAAAAAAACTGTAAAAAAAACATGGTGTGCTATTTGCCTGCCACAGGTGCAGTCCTCTGTATTTTTTTTGACTGACTGCTGAGGTTTTTGAATTGAGTGATCTAGTACGGTGGAATTTAAATTGTTTAGAAATCAGTATTGCTATCACTGCTGGAGGTGTCAAAATTCAATTCAAAACTTCAGGGATGGTTTAAAACTGGCATGCTCTTCAACTTCCAATTGATGGTAAGTCAGATATAGAACCTCATCCATAGGAAACAAAACAGTGTATGTAAATAGCATATAAGGTAGTTTCAGGGTGGGGCAGAATATCCTCTTCTACAAATTAGTTCTTTTCTTCTCTCTAGGTATACTTAAATATGGGGAGTATTAACTCATGAGCAGAATTGCTTCCACCTGTCTTCTGCATTCCCAGTGCCATGAACAGCTGCTCAAGCTAAGAAATTTAGCCTTGTGCTCCTATATAAGAGTTTAATTGGTGAGTGGATCCATGTTGAAAACAGTGCAAATGACCAAACCTGAATTAATAGATGACTTTAGTTAAGTACTTTTCAAATCAGCATGATGGATTTTTTCTTTTTCTTTTTTTTGACGTTTTCACAAGTGCTTAATATAAATGACAAACTATTTAGACACAGATCTGCAAAGACACACAAGTTGTATTAAGACACCTTACACCCTCTGATCCATCTTTGAAGATCCAAACCATTGGCTCCTGAATTTTTCTGGCGGCAGCCTCATCAGACTTTTCAGGCAGAGATATATGGAGGAAGTTACATCTACTGGAACTGGAGCTACTTCAGAGAAGTAGCTGTACAAGGGATGACTTCTGGCACTACATTTCAAATTGCTAAGAAGAAGGAAATTCTTCACAGACTTCAAAGATTTTTTTCTTTATATATATATATATTTTTAATAGGACTGCATTTTGCTCTTTTGCACCCTTCTAAATTGTGGTTGGAATTTAAAGGGAGTACTTTTGTTTTCCGGTCTGTGAAAACAGCCAGTATATTTTTAGAATACAAGATAAAAAGCTTTACTAGAGTTTTTTTAAGAAGTATGTCCTGCTGGATCAGCTGTGGCGTAAAACTGTTGTACTGCAATTGAACTGAAATAGTTTATGGAATAGTCATTACTCCATTGGTAAAAAGAACCTTTCATTTTATGTGAAAACATCTCTCAATTTAGTTCTACAAATTCTACTGGAAAACTTTGTTCAACGGTTATTTGTATGTCACTGTTATCACAATATAAGAAATAGTGTAGCATGAAGTTACAGCTTAAGAGAAAATTATCCCACAGGAAATTCAGCCCTAAATAAATCTTCAAACATTGGTGCATGAATGGGTTTTACAAGCTATATTTGTTTCCTAAGAATGAATCTTACCCTAAAAGTAGAGAGCCATAGTATTGAATTAGTTTATGGTTCACTTTACATATTTTTTAACCACCTAAACAGAGATATTTTATTTAAGGAATTTGTGGAAACTAACACTTTACTTGATGGAGAGAGACAGGCACCTTTGAGAGGCTGTATTTTCTTAGCTCAGGAAAAGTTTTAAAAAGGGATGAACTGCCACTGGAAGTTCCTCTACTCATCCTGCCTTCCCTGACAAAGTCGAGACCTAGAAACAGTCAGAAAGATACAGCCATCCTTAAACACAGAGGTAGTCTTACTACCTCTGGTAGGTTTTCATCTCTGCATTTTCTTGCTTGTTTAAGAATGAATGACACAAAATGGCTACAAAAGATCCACCAATACTGTAGAAGAAACAACAGGCATGCAGGGAAGTGCATGATGTTATATTATTTGGGATATTTACAATATTTGCAATATTTGCAATATTATTTGGGATAGTTAAATATATAGTTACATACATACATTACAAAATTTGCAATATTATTTGGGATAGTTACAGCAGATGTTTAGGAATATCATGTCCATTAGCTGAAGACTTTGCAAAATCTCCTGGTTTTAGAAACCCAAAGATATGGGACAAGCAGCCTTCTGTTAGTACCTTCACCAGCCCATAGGAAAGCTACAAAATTCTCCTATGGCCATTGTATACTTGCCTTTCTACCTAAGGGTGGGTAGAGAGGCTTATGCATAAGGCGTTTAATATCAGGCTTTTTTGTTATTTATGAATAGAATTTCTGTCAATACATCAACCTTGCTTAGGGGGGGTTTCTGACATTTCTTCTGTGGCCATATAAATCAGATTAAGATCATGTCCTAATGACGTAGCACAGTTAAGCAACTGGAGCACCATAGAGGGGTATATCTGTCCTGGAATCAGCTCCATTGACCATGAGATATGCCAACAGGAAGTTTTTATGAGATGCAGAATTCCTTAAGATTTCCATATAAACTCTTCCAGGAGGCTAGAAATTTAGAGGACATGCAGTGTTAAGAGGACCCTTTAAAGTCCACACTACACCACTCCTTAATTTAGTAGGAACTGTCCCTCAAAACTTTTGCTACTACAATCAATGTTGCAAAAGCACGTCAGATTTCAGCCTGTGTTCGTTCGTTCGTTCTTTCTTTCTTTCTTTTCTTTCTTTTTTTTTCTTTCTTTCTTTCTTTCTTTTCTTTCTTTCTTTCTTTCTTTTTTCTCTTTCTTTTTTCTTTTCTTTCTTCTTTCTTCTTTCTTTCTTTCTTTCTTCTTTCTTTCTTTCTTTCTTCTTTCTTTCTAGTAAAGCACATACAGGCATAAAGACAGATTTAAATTATTTGTGTAGGATTACATTTGCATATAGCTGCATTTATGTTCTACAACAGCAGGGGAGAAGTAGGGTGGGGCTTAATTTTAGTTGCAAACCATAAACATCACTGTATCCTTTGAAATCAATAGATTTGTCATCAAGGTAACCTTAGATATTTTACATGGTGAAGGATTATTACCTAAATCTCTAGCGATGTTCAATGCTCAAAGGTGAAGAATTATGTTGGTGCATAAGCAAAATGAAAATTTGCACAAGCAAATTCTGATTTGCTTGACCTTAGTAGATTGACTTAGTTCAGCACTGTTGCACAGGTTACAAGGATTTGAGGTTCTCCAATATTTATTACGTTTAAATGATGTGTAATAAATATTGTAACAAAATACTGCTCTGGCCTCGTGCCTTCCTCAAATGTAATCCCAGGACATCTTCCACAAGGGCATATAAGAGATCTATTGGTGTGATGAGATCTTTATCTATGGATAAATCTTTTTACAACTTTTATATATGGCAAAGAATACTTTATGGCTATGGGCTAATTTTTGATCTGATTTGAGATGTCAGGGTGTGAGATCAGACATAATGAAAGCCACAGAATAGTCCATTAATTGTTACTTTTGGCTGCTAGTGTTGACAATTTTTCTAAGCAGGTCTTTGTCATGATATGGCAATTCATGGGTCAATATCTTAAACCAAATCTAGGAATAAGACCAAACATGTCTGTACCAAAATTATCTCAGCATATATTGTTTTTCACTTTTTTTTTTTTTTTTTTTTTTCTGTAATCCTTTCTTTCAAATACAGCTGCAAGGTTTTGTCCCAGCTAAGATCTGGTAAAACCTAGAGACATTAAATTAAAAAAAAAAAAAAAAACAACAAACAAAGCAAGCATACACAATAGGATACTTTCTAAAGAACAGAAGCAGTTGGATTATACAAATGAGACATTTCACTAAATGAAAGCAGGAGATGTTTAAAATCAGACTTTCCATTTTGCAAGAGCAGTGTAATTGTAGACATTTACACAGAAAAATCCACTAAGTAGCTTTGGAAAAGGCTGTTAATAGCTTTTGAAAAGGAGGAGGGAGGGGCGTTCATTTGGTGGGGAAAATCCTATTAAGAGAATTTCTACAATACTGTGTAAATTCTCCAGCTTCTGTCTTCCCCTTTCCTGTTTTATTACTGTTCATTCTTGGGCAGTAGAATTTACAAGAAGAACATCATTTTTCTTAACTTGACAATTTTATTTCACTACAAGCTGAAGCTTATCAGTGAAAGCAAAGGAAGTCAGGAAAGATGGGAAGTCATGAAAGTCAGGCTAAAGGAACTGTCTATATGCATGTTAGGATATTTGGGAATGCAAATACTAGGGTTAGTGTTGTGCCTGTTGAAGTAATAGCACTGGGTGTTGCTACAAAGAGGTAATGTCTAGCTACATACTGTCTTCCTGCTCAGCCCTTTCTTATTCATGGTCTCCGTTATAATTTCTATGTCTGTTTCACAGACACAGTTCTCCCCTCACTATGTGCCTTCTACTTCTCTGGTTCACCAAGCCACTTGATCTGCCAATGTATCAGTAATGAGAATTGCTCCTCTAAAAAAAACAGTACAACTGCAATGTGAATCACACCACATATATTTACTGAAGGAGTTCATTACCGTAAAGACATGGGAAAGAAAAGAACACAGACCTCACTTGTTAGGCTTTATTACTTGTGAGTATTTAGTATTGATAAGAAACAACGGTGTAGTGAAGAAGCTGTGATAGCAGCTGTGAAATTACTTGTGGAAATATGCTTGTGCCCTATGTTACTACTAACTATGTGAACTGAGGGACTTGTAAAAAATGACTAGATCATTCTTCTTATGTATCTAATCTATAGTAAATATTTGTAGCTGAAGTTTAAAGTTTACATTCTTTAAATATACATATACAGCAGGGTGCTTATTCTAAATGTTGGATGCTAAGAGAAGGGCTTTGCAGAGCTAGAATATCACTTCATATTTGAAGCCTTCTCAACTCTAAACAAACACACTTTACCTTAAACATGATTTCCAAGATTTCTTTAATGTCAAAAAAATCTTTGTACTCAGCTTTTCAATCTATGCATCGGATGCAACATAAGTCCATTATTTAATGCTAAATAATATAAATCACCATTCACTTTGGAAGCGAGTTACATTTTAAAACAGCTGCTCAGTAGTAAAATGAGCTTTAGTTGAATTTATGAAGTGGTAAGCTTTTTTCTAATGGTTGTTGTGGGCAAAAGGGGGTAATGTTTTGAAGAACTAGTTATCAAGCAGCACTGACCCTGATAAGTTTGGTATCATAAGGATAAAACCCCTACAACTTTTGTACTAAGAATGCCTCTATTTAAACAGCAGAAGAAAGTATATGTAGAACGGAAATAAATTTAGATTAGATTACTCTTAAGTAATCTTCCCAAATTAAAATAAATTGGAAGAATAGTGAAGAAAGATCACAGTAACAAGTGCAAGAAATCAATAGGGTATAAATTATTGATGCAGAATCAACTGATTACAGATAACAAATATTCAGTTTAGGAAACAGAAAACACACAGATTTCTGGTGTATAATATTTTTTGTAATATCCACCAAAATGTCTGTCAAAGTTGTCTAAAGGCAAAGCAATAATTGAGGTATATATTGAATACATCTTGAATGTACTAAGTAAAACATGATATCTTCTTATGAGGCTTGAAATGCATTCAAAACTCAAGCAAGAGAGAGTCTGTCAGGAAAATGAGTGCAGCCATGAAGGTGGTACATTTTCAGTTGCGTAATTAGATGTGGCTCCCTGATGCTTCACCAAATCCTCATTAATTCATTGTAGACGAAAATCTGCTCCCTGATGCTTTCAAACTTGCAGAGAAGTACTTGAATAGAAAGCAGAGTTAATGTTGTGAAGTGTTTTAAGAGATTGAGAACAAAGTAGTATTGCTAATAAATCTCACCCATAATCGAGGTTAGAGCAGCACTCTCATGACAGTGCTGCACATGAAGGATGATTCCCCTGGCCTCTTTGGAATGGAGGTACCTCAGGGTAAAAGAAAAAAGGTACTGATACATCACAGATTTGAACTTATTAAGCAGTGTAAACAACACTAGCCCACTGGGCTATGGTATGCTGATCGCTTTTTGTTTCTATTTTCTTTCTTCTTAAGTGTAATAAGAAAATTCTTCTGTGAGTTGATTAACTAGTTCCTCTGTGAAAGACAATTCCTTATGGTTGCTTCTATCACATCATTTCTGTCAGTAAAGTTTTTGAGGATTAAAATCTTATAAGCAGCTTTCAGAAATAAATACAAATAGTGATTTAAATCAGTGGCAAATAAAAAGAAAGAAATAATATAATTGAACATAAATTAGTCATTAAAATATAGGTAAAGTGAAGAAAAAAGAACAAGAACTTCCATTCAAAAGAAGAACAAACAAAGCACAGATGTGCTAAGTGGTCTGCCTGTAATACATGTACCTGTAATATCTGCATTTTTAGGTTTTAATAATGGTGAAGGTGAAAATAGATTACAATAAACTGAGCACTGAGTAGTGAAAACAATAACCTGAGATTTCATATATGTGTTTACTTTCAGAAAAGGCCTTGTGCAGTATTATTTCTAGAAATAAGTCTCTACTCTTTCAATCTGTGCACTTCAGTGACTGCTGGAGAGAGCACTACAGAGAAATTACTGCCTGTGTGTGACTCTGAATGCAGCCTTTTTTTTTTTTTTTGAGGGGTGGCATGGATTTAACTGAAAAATAAAGCTGTATTTTGTCTACTTTTGAGAGATAATAGTGCAATTACCTGAGTCTTGCAGCTGGCAGACATTTCCCATGCAAATCTGAAGTACTTTTATAGTGCTTTAATGAAGATTTTGTGCCCTGATCAATTATCTTCAGAAAATAGCCTTGCTGTAATTGGCAGCCTAAAAGGGAGTTAATTAAGAAGATTTTTGTGGGACAGCAAGCCTCTTGGTGGGCAAATTTAAGGCAATGGCATATTTTCTTTAAAAAACACCATAACAAATTTAATCTCTCTTTACAATGTATTTAATGTTAAGGAAATAAAAAAGAAAAAAAGGAAGTACACATATAATAAAAGAATAAATTATATAGAACCAAGTATCTAGCCTACAAAGTGTCTAATGATTCCATTATGGAAGGAGTAAGCTGAGTCCTGTCTAATCCATGGTAGTATACACATAGTACTGGACACAGTAGTAAAATAAAGCAACAATTTAAAAAAAAAGATCAAAAGGGAGTGGCGCATTTCCAACAGATTTTAATTTCATTACTGTTTATTGATCGCTTGAATTTCTCCTGTGCAAATCTTCACTAAAAGTAATGTTTTACAAAGAAGTTTAATTTGTCTCTGTATAAAAAATGGCCAATTAAAACCTTCAATAATCTGTTTTTGACCATTTCATAGCTTTTGATGATTGTGACAAATGTGATAAAATGAGACAGAACAGAAAAATAATGCCAAAATACAGCCGGTGTTCAGCTTTAAAAAGTTGCATTGAAAAATAAATAGGATTTAGTATTAAAGGCTGATGTGGGTTTAATTTACAGAATTCACAAGGAATAAGTATTTATACAAGTCTCTTTGCTTTTATAATGAAACTGGCGGTATTCCAGGCCACTTTCCATAATACATGATGTTGGTTGTGCTGCTAAAGCACTTAGTATAATTTGTAGAAAAGAAGAGCAATAAAAACTCCACCTAAAAATGAGAAAAGGGGGGGGGGGGAAGGGGGATGGCATTCAAAATATCATTAAAATAACAAGTTGCTATTTATTTATTTATTTTATTATTTTTTCATTTAGGGCAGTGAAAAGATGACCATTTTCTGGAAGGCCACCAGGAAATGTTGAGTTACTTTCTTTTAATTTACTTCTGAGAAATTAACAAAATTGTGTGGATGGGAGGGGGTAAGGTTGAATGATGGACTTAGAGTAAAATAAATATAACACTGATCTTTAAAAAGAAATAGATAAAAATTGATTGGATGGTTACCACTCATTATGTTAAATTTCTACCTCAGTTAAATTTATGCCACAACATCAAGTAGAAAAAAAGTTAGTCTCTAAACTGTAATCCTGCAAAAATATATGCCTCACTGAAATTATCAGAAAGCCATATGTTTAAAATTACCCCAGTGCATGTGAGAGGTGGTCGTTATGGGCAGCTGGACAAGTGCACTGGTAGTAAACAAGAAATGTTTTGCCTATGATGTGAAATGCATTTCCAACACATTCTGGGGTACTCTAATGTGGAATTTCTTTTACAGAGAGCCTTTATGTTTTGAAAATTAAATTGGATCTTACTCGATGGCTGAAAGTACCTTATTTATTGCTTTCCCAGTTGAATGACAGCATTAGTGGCTGAAGAGAAAGCAGAGGTGACTGGGGATTCATAAGCCCACTTCACCTATTCACCAGCCAACACAACTGGCTGGGCGTCTGCAGCATGTTAATTAAAGCTAACTCTGACAAAGGACTTCAGAGCTCAGCACGAAGCTGCCTGATGCTCAGGATGTACTTGAGGGCATGTAGTTGGGGGGATGGTGGT
Source organism: Aythya fuligula (assembly GCF_009819795.1). NCBI lineage: Eukaryota > Metazoa > Chordata > Aves > Anseriformes > Anatidae > Aythya > Aythya fuligula. The sequence continues at coordinate 41,841,726 of NC_045562.1, forward strand.
TCTCAGTGCAGCGACCAGCAAGAGCAGGGGCTTGAGAGTGTGCTTTCAAGAATACATGCCAGGGTCTGAGAGCTGTATCAGTCTATCCAGCTGGTGGGATGCTGCATAATTAGCCATTCATTCCTGCAGTTTCTTTTGTGCCTGGACTACATGAAGGTATTTCAGTTCACTCGTAAAGACCAGAACATTAGGGTTCAAACACCTAGGACTATGTCAAAAGGTAGCATTCTTTCAGTTGTGTTTTTATTTATTTAATTTTTAAAGAATGGAAACCCTTTTTGTCTCCACTCTTTTATGTGAGCACAGAAGGGTACAAATCTGTGTGTAAGCCTTTTCAACAGGGAGCAAAGATCTGCAGTCTAGGGGTTGTGGGATCTCATCCATTTGGGATAACAGAGTTATGTAGTTATGTTCCTGTTCCTACTCTGAAGCCTGTTTCTGAGTTTCACATCCAGCAGTTTGGGGATAGAATATAAAAATAGGCTTTGTGTTGATGCCAGATCATCCCCATCCCAGCTGTCCATGTTTGTATGCTTTCCTTTTCTGTGATTCACCACAACATAGTAAAGCATCAACAAGAGTAGTCAGGGATACCCCTTTGCATCCTTTACCCTCTCACTGCCTCCATTTTGTCCTGAGCCTCTGATTGCTCTGAAAGAGATGGCTCCCCCTTGTCCCCTACCCCACCTCCAAAAAAAAAAAAAAAAAAAAAAAAAAGTAGGTGAAGCATTTCCTTTTTTTTTCTTGTTTGATCAAGCAAGAGATCAATACTTGCATTCTAAAGAAGCCATGGTACTACAAGGATTTCAAATGGACAGATCTTTTTTCTCAAAGCAGCATGAAAACCTCTTGCACAGTGCTCTTTTGAACAATATTTTGACTTTAACTTCCAAAAGCTGGAAGAGGAAAATATGATTTTGTTAGTAACCATTGCCACCAAAGAGAAGTCCATTGGCTTATGCAGTAACAACCAATTGTAAGAAAGGGTTTTAAATACTTGTACGTCTTGTTATGTCTGCCCAAGGTCAGGTCTGTAGTAATCTAACCATAAGCTTGATTTTTGGCATGCTGAATAGTGTTACTGGCAGTAAACTGAGTAGCCAAAACCAACATGGTGAATTCTTTTCATGTCAAGGGCTAACAAGATTTCTTTCCTCATGCAATGTTAAGCTAATCTTCAGTAGCTATCACACTTAGATAGCCGTTCCTAAATTTTAGCTTAGTGAGTCATGTGCCAAAAAGGCAGACAAATATTTTGTGGTATACATACACATCCATTTCTAATGCAGTTTCACTACACATAAATACATACCCCATAGACAAATATAATACACTACAATATGCAAGTCACAATGTGGTCTGTGAGACCCATTTCATGAGATTTTAAACTTTAATCATTCAAGGATTGATGTCCTACAGATGTGATGCACATTCAGGAACAAGCTTTGGTGCTACGTCAAATAAAGATGAGCTAAATCAAAATAAAGAAAAAAGCACATGCCAAGATATGTTTTCCTGACTGCAAGACTGGTATGAGTCATAAGGATTATAAAAAAAAAAAAGAAAAAAAGAAAGACAGTGCCTTTGCATTGCGCAAAAACTGAGAGCTGAGACAAGTTGAGAGAAACAAATTTATTTTACCAAGATACAGAGCTCTGTACCTTTGACCCTTTGTGATCTGTTCAGCAATTTCAAGAACATTTAAAGTGGTAGAAAGATCTCAGTAAAAAAATGCTTTTACAAGTAGGCTAAAATTGGTTGGAAGGTAAAGAACTTCAAGGTAGTGTCCCCTGCCTTTTCTTCTCCTTTGTCTTTTTGAGCTCATAGCTGTTGTGGGCTAATCAATCTAAATGCTGTATTAGTCAGCCAACTAGTATAAATTAACTTTGGTCTAGTTTTTAATTAGTAAAGAGAATAATCTGTGGGTTTGGAAAGGATTAAATTAGAAAATGTGGAAAAAACTAGAAGTACTGGAAAAGTGCTGAGAGAACATGGGGTCAAGCTCTGAGGACTGTTACACACAAAAGCATAGTAAATCAGGGCTCATTGTGGAATTTCTTTCTTTACTATGGAAATGTGAACTTTTGACATTTTACATGAAGTTCCCATATTTGTAGACCTTTATTTATATAAATAAACTTTCTCACACATCTCTATGTATTTAATGTAGACAGTTAGAAGTGACTCCACAGAATAGGTTATGTACATGAGAGTAACAAGGTGATTTTTAATTCCAGAGTTTCCTTTCAAGTGCTGACCTGACTCCAGCAAGGAGAGTGAGCTGTCAATACATAAAAATAAAGGTTAGTGTGACTTTTCTCACGTAACCTGCTGCACTGTGAGGGCAGCCCTTTCCTCTTTCCTTATCCCGCTGTCCTGGCTGGTGTCTGGTGCTGACTTCCCCCTTCCTCTCCACAGCTCTCCTCCCTCTCTCTGCGCACCCTGCTTTCTTGTACCTTCAGTGGCCTTCACAGCTCTCCACACTGATTTATCTACCCATAACTGTGAGGAGGGAAGGGTTCAGCGAAGAGCGTGTAGAAGATGGGGTGGTGGGAAGGACAAGGGGGTGTGAGGGAAAGGGCCCTACAGCCGCAAGAGAGGGAATCTGCCACAGCCCTTTGCTCTTGCCAGCTTTTGCCTACTGTCTGGAGCCAAATGTTTTGAACTTTTACCTTATCTGAGAGTTATCTGTATGGTGTTCTTTCAAGGGAAGCTGGTTTATCTGAGTGTGGATGATATATAGAAAACAGGTTAATTCGTCTTTTATCAGTTACAACCAGTCCAAAAAATTTACGGCATAAGATCAGACTAGAATGTAATCATGGTTTAGGTCCTTCCAGTGTTAAAATCTATTATGTGTTGGGTTCAGTAACTTTTTAGCTAGAAGATGACCATTGATAACACTTAGAAACTCTCTTATATTTTGCCATTGGCTGCCCATGACCTTTAGCATATGTCAAGCATATGGTGAATTTCTGAATGCATAAACTGTAGTAGCAAGGTGTTTTATTCCTATTATTTAGTTGGTTTTAACTCTTAGTTTTGGCATGAGACCCCTGTAGATGGGTCATTTCTTATTCATTTAACTTATTAAGAAAAATAAATCTTTTCTTGTTGATTTGTTGATATATTCACTATGTTTCTGCAGCAGTAAAAAGATCTGGTAACAATAAGATAGTTGAAAGCAGGAAACATTACTTTATGCTCAGAGAAAGGACAAATCCCTTGTATTTTTTAGTAATATGTTATGACAACGCTTGTAAAATACTTGTTTTACACATGTAGACATTGCAAGTTAAAATTTTCGTTTAATATTATTTTCTTTTTCACACAGTGTGTTGTAGTGGAACATTATTTTGAAATGTTTCCACTAACATTGGGTTACACACTTTGGGTGACCATTTTGAGAAATGTTAAACCTGACTGTGAGACTGTGCTTTAGCACTTCGTTTGGAACTGTAAATATTCATCTCTGAGAGCAGACTCTGGGAGACCCAAGATAGGCACTCAGCAGTGAGACACTGAAATCTAGGAGATGTGAAAAAAAAAAAAAAAAAAAAAAAAAAAAAAAGATTTAATAGTTTCAGGGGGATGAAAGTGTCAAGACATACACAAACTTGACCCTCTTGGCTTATTTATTTATTTTTTAATATATATATATGTAATTTATCTGTTGATTCACCAAGCCTATTTCTCAGTATTTTGCTCCTCCTTATGCTCTGTGTCTGCAAAGATGTTGATGACCTGCTAATTTGTTCCTTGTGTTCTTTATGAATTTCATCTGTAGCCAAAAATTGCCCTCAGATGAGGGTAGTCAAACAAGAGCATTTTCACATCTCTCTTAAGTGCCCTGCGTATGTTCTGCTTTAAAAAAAAAAAGGGGGGGGTGAGGGGGGCTTTATTTTATGAGGATTTTTTAAAAACCCGCAGAGCTGTGAAGCTTACCATAATTTACAGAAAGCTTTATGACTGGGAGTGGGTGGGAGGAGAAAGAAGGAAAGGGAAAAATAAGCTAAAGGAAGGTGAGGTGTTGTTTGAATTAAATAAATAAAATAAGACTAAGCCAACTCTTCTCTGATTATGCTAAGAGAAGGAGACAAAGAAGCGGTAACAATGTTTTTCCTGGGTTTCACCAAAATAAAATTAGAAAGAATCTTGGCAGTGAGTGACCAGATAAATTGTTGTGTGGGTTCCCTTTAGCGTTAATATTCTCTTCTGTAAATGGAATAAAGACCTTTAATTTCACACTTTTTCTAAAGTTTTCGTCACACATCTTCAGGTAAATAATGATCAGAAAAGATCATTATTAGCATAAGGATGCTAATTGGATGAAGAAATATGTACTGTGAAGAGAAATATGTGAAGTTGTTGTAGAAACACACTTAAATAAGTTTGAATAAAATGTGGTGTATTATTTGCCTTTAGTTTGAGACGTCTGTATGATGAGTTGTACTGATTGTGTTTGATTTGTGCTCTAAGATACCAGGCTAAAATATCACACAGACAGAATTGAAGGTGTTGGAAGGGACCTCAAAAGATCATCGGGTTCAACCCCCCTGCCAAAGCAGGTTCCTTAGAGCAGGCATTTAGGTATCCAGACGGGCCTTCCAGAGAAGGAGACTCCACAACCTCCCTGGGCAGCCTGTTCCAGTGTTCCGTCACCTTCACTGTGAAGAAGTTCTTTCGCGTGTTGGTGTGGAACTTCCTGTGCTCTATCTTGTGGCCATTACCCCATTGAAATGACATTACATGACATTACATTTCAATTTTAATTCCAGTTTTACTGTGAGAGAGGGTATCCTATCAGCTATCCTCCCTAGTGAAAACAGACTTTACTTTGAAAGTAAGTGCAGAAAAAAATGTGTTTTCTTCTAATTAAAATTTTAGGAACTTTTGAAAAACTATACTTTGCAGTAATTTTTTTCACACCACACATACCACTTCAAGTCAACCTCATTTCTACGGGGCCCAAATGCATTGTCTGACAAAGAAAGAAAAAAAATTAAGTTATTTCAGTAGTTTTCATGTACAGGAAAGCTTCACGTTAATATTGAGCATCTTGTGACTAGAAGCAAGAGCTCAAAACTTCAGTGACTACATGTTTTATACTTCACAATGATCTCATGAGGCACCTAAAACTAGATTTTTAAAAATTTCAATAGAGTGAAATGTGTAGCAACTCCAAAAGCTAGTCCCCAGCATAAGTAGGTGGAAGTCCTGAAGTGTGGGACATGATTTTGCATGGTTTAGCCAAATGTGTCCCTAGAAAAGGAGAAATCCTACCTCCCTTTCTGGTTGTAGACAGTTTTTGGAGTAATTGCAGCCTGTTCTGGAGACACCAGAGAGGGATTTTAGTGACTTCAGTGGAATCATTCCAGATGCGATAGAAATTAGATCACATTCTAGGCCTCCTTTTATAGCTCTGGTGATATACAAGATTGCAAAACTTACAGAAGAGACTGTGCCAACTCAAGAAAGCTGCTCTTTTTTGTCTTTTTTTTTTTTTTTTTCAATAAATATACTTGGAGTTTGCTAATGATGAGCCATAGACCTTGATAATATGCTGAGCAACTTGAGCTTCAATAGTAACTGTTATCCCAGTGACACCTTTTCATCCCACAGTTGTCTCCAGGAGGTGCCTGTCCAGCTGTAGCACAGGTGAACCAGCATGCTTGGAAGTTGAGTGTGATCATTTTGGCTATGCACAACAACGCGACCTCCACACACTAGAACACAAAGGTAGATTGAAGGGGAAGTACTGTTTTTCTTTGGAGGAACCAAGAACAGCTTGATTGACCTACTGCTGGTTTGCCATCAGACTATGAACAGCTATGGCTAGACTATTTTCTTTTCCAGCATGACACAATTTCTATACTCTACATTGTCTTTCGAGGTCTATTTGTAGTTTTCTTTTTACGATTGGTAGAACATACTTAAATTTCATTTAGCACATTTTTAGCCTAAAATGACATTTTAAAGATATGTAATAAAACAGATGTGGGCTGGAGCCTTAGTTTATAGGGAAAGGAATTGCTCTGTGGGATTGAAAAAGGTGAAAACCTATGGGGTTTAAGTTCTGAAGCCACAAGCAAGGACATTATTATTCATTGGAGGTCATTTTTTCAACCCAGAAATCACTAGTTTTCTTTATGAACTGAAAACTACACTCCATGTATAATTTATTATAGCCTAAAAAATTATTTTAAGAGAAGTGTAAGACCAATACTTATCCACCATCAGACTTTTTTTTTTTTTTTTTTTGTTAAGATCATAAGGGCCTGATTCTGTCTACTCATGGGATAAGTTACACATAGCACAGTGATAGACCTGAACTCCAAGGTATGTGACCACCAATAGCAGTGGTCATGGGACAGTTCCAGGAATAATAGTGGCAGCCATTTATATAAGTGTAAGTGGAAAATTGTCCTCCATTTTTACAATTTCTGTCCCTCAGATGTCTGCATTTAATAGTCACATTCTAGTATTCTCATTATTGCTCATGAAAATAGTACAACTTTCTGGTCTGCTGAGAATGCAAGTGGGGCAATTACTTAGATAAAGACATCTTGACATTTTGCTGGGACAGACTGCCTTTTGACAGAACAGAAAACGCAGGAAATCCTCAATTCTGACAAACCTAAGGAAAACATGAGGTTTCATCAGTTTCTCTAAAAATTACACACACACACACATATATATATACATGCATGTGTGTATATATATATATATATATATATATATATATATATATATATATATATATATTTCTTCAGCCATACAGTAATTGACACCAAATGTTCCTGGCAGCAACTGTCTTCCAATTGGTTACTGTATCTCTACCATGCAAATTGAAAACTACAGTTCTCTTAAACAGTGTTTTAATATGAGGGAAACAGTTTGGAAAATAGCTTTATTTTTATTCTTAAAGGCCACTGATGCATGTCATTTTGACTTGTAACTATTTTATGAAGAAAAGATACGGTTGCAAAACAGAATACATTTTCAAAAAAGACCAGGAAAAAGACTATTTCTAATAAATTGTACATTACTGGAGCTCTTAACAATGTTGATTACAATGAAGAATAAATCACAGTGAAAAACCTTATAATAATCCCATCCTAAAAATAAATTTGTCCCTAGTAATTAACATCTTGACCTCTGAAATGAAACTGCAGGGAAAATTTAAGGACCTTGACATTTGTCTAGTGTATAACCGCATAATCACCCGGAAGTACTGAACATGCATGCCTATGTCTGATGACATAGTAAGGCATATCAACAAACCTAGTGTAGGCTTTGAAAAGAAGTAAATCAGCTTAAAGATGAACAATTTCAAGTATGTCTGGTTTGGTTACATTGTTCATTACAATTATTTTTAATGGTTGATGTAACATATGTAAATACATATATATATAAAAGTATTTTTCAAGCATAAATAACGTCTTAGTTTACCGTAAAGAGCAAACATTTGCTTGTTTTTACCTACTTCTACATACGTAGAAGTTTATGTCCTGTATGCTGAATAAATCAATCTAAGTTAAGTGTGCTATCATGTCTACAATGTCTACAACTGCTATTGGCTGGCTTTGGTCTTTTGTTGTTGTTGTTGTTGTTGTTGTGGTTTTGAGTGTCTTTCTCTTCATGTGAGAAACATTTGATAATACTGCTAAACTGATAAAAATCTTTAAATCTCTTGTACTGTTGATTACTGTATACATAGATGGATATAAAGGATACGGTTTTTATCTTGCTTATGAGGTCCCTATGTCAGCTTCTTGCATAACCCTATGCATGTGCACACCATCAAATAAGGAATCTTTAGCTATATCTGATCTGTGGGACTCTGAGTGTTTGTGATTTCAGGTAGGGAGAAAACTGATGTTAGTTTTTATCCTCCTTGTAATATATTGTTTCTAGGAAAAGCAGAACAGTCCTGAAGGCTTCAGCATAGGCTTGGAGAGTGTTGAAAATTGTGAGATCAGGACCTTAATACCCATTACATGCAGATTAGATAGATTAGGCATAGCCTTTTCCTGAAGAATTTTCCTTTAGGGAATATGCGTATCTCTCTTCTGATTGATTTTTGCTATTCGTCATCTGAAAATATTTTGTAGTATTGGAGGTTCTGAGCAACATGGTACTTTCATGGTGTGTGAAAGTGCTCTCATTGACTGAAAACAGATGGAAGACATTTGAAATAATAAGGACTTCCATGATCTGGATTTTTTTAAGTTTTCTGAGCCCACATGCGGAAGTCAGTGCCAGACATAACTGCTCTGCTAATTGCCAAGACTCCCCATACCAGGCTTAGTAAGTATGTTGAAGGAGAAATGAGCATGGGGGACACAGAACAAATCCAATCTTGCCTGAAGGGTATCTTTCGCTGGCTACCTGCTCCACTAATTTCTGGTTGGTGGATGAAAGTATCTAGTCTTTCATTTGAGTGAAATTTACTTGTCTCTAAACAGTTTGCGAGACAACCATGTCCCCTCCACCACCCTCCACTGTGAGTTGGTTAATTTTCTGCTTGACTGAATCCATTACTGCACTAGACATATCCCAGCTTTTTATTCATGTCCTGTATGATATGGAAAGATTTTTTCCACAAGGAACTCTGTAATCTCTATAGTAATTGGGGGTAATGTGACCTAGTTATTGGATATTAATATCATTACTGAATTAGGTGGGCTTTGGTTTTTCTAAACTACTTACTAATTAAACTAATCAAGAATAGTTTCTTGGATGCTCATGATGCAAAATATGGAATGAACAAAAATATATGAAAAGCACAGAAAAGAATTCTTCAGTATAGACTTTCTTCACCATATTTCTTTATCTCCTCTAGGTCTCCTCCCACTAACAAAACTTTAAGTCTTCTGTGACACAGAAAGGTTCTGACTATGGAAACTGTCATTTCATTTAATAATCCTTCTATAATGTCATTGCATGCTAAAGTTAAATTAGGACAGAATTAAAACCTTGAAACTTCATTTAGTTTTTTAACTACACACAATTCAAATGTGTGATAGTTTTTACATACTACTTTATCTTCCTTTAGAAACCTTAAACCTTCATATATCAACATTATGAACTATTATGAATTATATTATTTGAAAGTTACTATTTAAAAAAAAATGCTTTGGCTCTGAACTAAAATTTCACAAATTGTGTTCTTTGCACAATTTTTAATTTTGACAGTTTCCTATGCAGTATCAGAACTAGTTTGAGTATGAAATTCCCATTAACTCTACATCTTTTGTGTTGTCATGAAATTGAATAGAAATAGTGAAAGTATTAATACAAGAAACATTTCTAAATTAATTGTTCAGAAAAAAAAAAAAACCACTTTTTTTTTTTTTTTTTTTTTTCCCTAAACAACTTCTGTATTCACATAAAGTAGTCTTTATCAGGTTTTCTCAGAAAACACACTAGACTGCCCATTTATCAAATTTCCCAGTGAGCCCTTTTGGGCTTTCAATCTTTACAGCTCTCTTGAACATGATGAGCTTCTCAAATGATTAAAACTTTTCCAAATCATCTCATCTTCCCTTTCACATTTATTTTGCTATGATAGCTATAAAAAGCTGACTGAGTAAATAGCAACAGTTTTATGGTTGTAATTACTACCTACCAGGCTGTTTGTATCATTTTACTGTTCTTATTGCTCCCTTCTTGGGCTTATTGAAGGCACCTTTTTCACTGCTGTAAGTTCACTTTCTAGCAAATGACAGGAGCTTTCCTGGCATTCATTCAGGAGGCCAGAACTTTCTATTTGTTTCTTCTTCCTATGAAAAAGTAAGTATTTTTAAGGGTTTCTGGGGGATTCTAAGGATTTGGGTTTAAGTTTTTTTCTCAGATTTTTTTATCTTTATTCTTTTTTCTTAGGAATAGTATTACTATTTCTGTCAAGTTCTAGTCTTGGGTATTTCAGTTGATATTGACGGACACTGAGTCAATTGCTAGAAGTATATTCTACTGGTTTTGTTAGAAAAAATCATAGAAGACATAACACAGAACAATTTTTTAATGTTAGAAATTATGTAAGTATACTAACAAGCAGAGTTTGTTTCTTTTCTGTTTGTCATAATGTTCTTAAATGCTGCAGAGAAGAAGGAATAGTTAAATTTACAATCTGGACACTAGTATCTTCTAAATACAGTGGCCAAGCATTCCAAACTCCAGGCTGGTTTTCTTAAAAGACTCTAGAAAGATGTAAAAATCAACACATTAAACTATTCTAGTTTCTGTTGGAAAAAATATATTTTATAGATAAAGAAATCAGAGTCTTATTCTGGTTTCTGTTATGCTATTTTTATGAAAGCAAGAGCATATCATCACATCTGGGTAATACTTTGTTTATCTCTAGGCAAAGTTCTGTCTTAGCTTGCTATCCATTAAAAGTTCGGAACAACAATTCAGTATTGTGTATTTCTCGACAAGCATACACTATCAAGTATATACTCCAGATAAAGAGAAATTCTCCTGAACAAACTGTTCATAAATAATATGGCACAAAATATGCCTCATACCTTGTTCTGAGTTGTACAGATCAAAAAAAGAGGCTAAGAGAGCTCAGGAATGCAGAAATGTTTCAGCATACTTATTTTACATTGTTCAATCCCCCTTTTTTTTTTTTTAAGTGTTAAGGGTCATCAAAGTCAACTCACCTACCAAATGGTACAAGAACAAATTAAATGTTGGCATATCTTGTCAGTATTTGTATTCCCAAACATAAAACAACAGTAATCTTTCGAGGACAACTATTAGCACAAATTAGTGCAAATATTTCAGTTCTCTTGTAAAAGCATAACATTAAACAGAAACAAGTATAAAAGAGAGATAAGTTGATTATTTGTAGACAGGATATAAAAAACTGCAAGAAAAATTTAGAAGAGCAAACTGGTTAAGTCAATAGAACAGATTTGCAGATTTCAGTTTCCCACCAATGACCAAGTCACTGCTAAGTGGCAGTTCCAGCTCCACACAGCCTGCATGACAGCTTCCTCTCTTTTTAGCAGAAAGCTCAAGCATGATGCTGGACATCACTTGCTCATTTTTCATCATGGAGAAACTCAAGGCTGATTAATGTAGCTGCGGATATGAAAGGGTAATTCAATAGCCTTTCTTTTTAAGGGAAGTTTTCTCTGAAACCGGTGCCATCCATCTCAAAATAGCTGTTATGGCTCCACTTGTTCATCATGTGTTTATGGCTGTTTATGGCGTCCATTTGCACAGTGACTTCTCTGGGTTAGGGTCATTAAATATTTTGAAGACAGGCTTGGGGAGCTGAAAAGCAGAGCAGTAGTTTTCCTGCTTACTTGTTCTGTAAACTTACCTCAAAATGAAACCTTCATGCTTTATGGTTTACACATTAGTAAAGGTTGCAAGGATTCAATAAAAGTGTCTCAGTTAATAAGTGTGAAATCCTGACATAAGTTCTGACCGACAAGTGACACTGAAGCTGAAATTAAAAGTAGGTAAACGGAATTTACCCACCTCTGCTTTTGGGCTCTTTTTGCTCTTCCAATAGAAAGAAAAAGGGATTGCTTTCCTTTTAGTTTCTCAACACTTCTGAGAATGAAAGGAAAACTGGTAGAATCATAAATTTGAAGCCTTCTTTTTATAAGATATCATTTTTTCTTAAATGAAAGATTTCTGCTGTTTTCACTTTATACCTTAAAAATCGAATCCGACCTGTCCTATGCTTGTAGAATAGATTTACTATGAAATTTTCAAGAAAACATTAAAATTTGCATCTCACAGTATAACATTTTTTTTAGAGATGGATTAGCACTTGGTGTGTTTAATCAAAAAATTATTATACAATGAGAAAAAAAAATGTTTGATTTTTTTTTTTTTTTTAAACTGTGTTGGCAGTAAAAAGAATATTTAGAAGTATGCAGATCTGTTAATGACTAACATTAAAGCAAATTTCAGTAAGAGCACGTCTGAATATACACTCAGTTGAACCTGTTCAGCAAATAATGCTACAGAAAACTAAAGGGGAAAAAAAAAAAAAAAAGAAACCAGTACAGCTACCTCTCCCTGCCTTGCCTTTGAGATGATCCAAAAATGTTTCTTTGGGTAAATGTGTTAGTGGGTCAAATTAGAATGAAATACTGAAAAGTTTGTGGATTGGCCAGAAGCTATTCTTGAGAAGGATAATCCAGGGATAATGTGTATTTGCAGAACACTACAGTGGTAAATGAAGTGAAGTGATTAATCCGTGATATGTTTTAAGAGGGGGGAGGGGAATGTTTTGTGCTGGAAATGTTGATTAGGGCTTGTAAATGGGAATCTGGCAATGCTATTTTACATCTATGTGTTCACGAGTGAATTCCTTTTCCTAAAGTAGTAATCAATTTAAGCTTTCACCAAAACAGACCTTTATTCTCACCCTGTGCTGTGTAAAACTTGTTTTATTTATTTATTTATTCATGGATCTGCTATTTCTATTATTTCTGTTTCAAAAGAAAACAAAACAAAACAAAAAAAGGTCAGAAATCTAAGTGCTACTGTAGCATGAAAAGGAAAATTTTTAGATATATTTTCAACATATAGACAAAGGACATAGTGGAAAGCTTGCAAAAAAAGGTCATTCTTGTGATTCAGTCCAGTTTTGCATTCTCAGGATGATTACATACTTTGGACAAGGTTAAGATAAGCATCCAGTCATTTGGGTTGTTTTTCAAGCCGAACCTCTGACCATTTGTGTTTTTTTTTCATCTCCAGATCTGTTCTTCTTGAAGTTTCCAATCCCATTAATTACAGCCAGACGTTTGTTTTTTGTATAGCACTTGATATAATGAGATATAATCCCCATCTGGGCACTTGTGAAGAGTAATTGCACATTTGCAAGATACTGCAAGATTTATAGTAGCATCTCCTACTATCTTGCAATAAGGATAACTCTATCTCACTGAGAGAGGTAAGTTGGCACAATCACACAATATGGCAAAGTTTTGCTGAATATCTTATGTTATCTTCCATAAAAAATAGGAAATTATTGCCTGTCAGTTTTGTGTGTTTATTACTGAATATGCTGCAAGACCATATTTCAAATCTGCTGCTTGTGAACAAATCCAGACTAAACAGGATACAGTTAGAGATGAAGTATTATGTTTGCTGAGATATCAGCATAGAGGCCTCAGCATTTTTTTTAGACAGGAAAATTGAATTATGGGTGCCAGGGGCTGGGAATTCAGAAGTAAATGTAGTAATACAACCTACATTTCAAGAGTAAAAATGGTTGTGCTGAAAATAGTGGACCTACGGAATTAAAAAATTATGCGTCTTTCTGCAAATCTCAAATGAGTTTTCCTCTCCGTTTCCATTTATGTCTTTGCCAGGAGCTGAGGCTTTGTGTAGCTATCAGGAATCAAACGGCTATAAATATCTTTCAGTCGTCTCCCTGTTAATATGCCTGCTTCCAAAGTCCTTTAGCAAGCTGTCCCTAAATAGTGTCTACTGCATACTCCCTTCATTGTCACAGTCACTGCCTTGCACTCATTGGGTTCAAAATAATTAGTTGGCCATTTCACACCTTCTAAAATTTATTATTAGTCAACAGAGATTTGTACTCACTGCCATTTAAACCCTATGAAGTACCTGGTGAGCCCAGAAAACTAATGCAACAAAACTATAGAATCTGGCTGCACCATAAGCAACACCGGGGGCCCTGCCAGCAATCTCTAGATAGAAGCAAAAGTATACTGCTCTAATTTACAGGAACAGCAGTACCTGCTCAATTATTCACAGTATTCCACAGCCAAACAACCACAGTTAGCTTATATGGAAGAGCGGTATATGATTTTATCTGCAATTAGTCTGTGTCTTTGTTTTTCTTTGTTATTGCTATTCCATGGAAAAGTAATACTCCAGATTCAGTAGCTGGGCACCAGTCTCATCTTTATATTTCATATTTTACTTGTCCTGTTTGCTTCAGAAGACTAGTGGGAGAAGAAAAGACTAGTTGCATTACATGCCTCATCCACTCCTATGTGTTGGCCACAGCTCTTCTTTCAGGACCTCTTGCTGCCTGGCTGGGTGGCACACATCAAGGATGTGGCTGCATGCTTGCCTTGCAGCTGTAGGAAGATCTGCTGCTCTTTTTTCTCACCACTTCGACTCAGAGATGCCACTGTGCTTTGGAGGAATTTTCAAGTATTCACAACCTGCTTATGAGGAAGAGGTCATTTGGTAGGACAAAAAAGAAATAAAAATCATGCACTCTATGATATGATTGTAAATAACTGCACTTAAAATGAAATCAGAGCCCGTATCTTGGGACAAGTGTGCAGCTTTTGGGGAGAAGATGGATTTTTTTTCATGGTAGACTTATCACTGGCTTCCTCAATGAACCAAGATAAACAGAATAAAGTCTTTCATGTGGTTGCCGTGATTAAAGCAAGGTCCTCAAGTTGGCAGCCTATTATCAGGGGCTTTCAAAGTGGAAATGGGAGCTGGCTTTTTTTCTTTCGTTCAGAGAATCCCCCTGTTATTTGTACATAGTCTATCTTGGTGACTGGCATCTCCTGGAGTACAAGCCATCTGTGGGCTTGGAAATCTCATGGCAGTAATCAGGAATGCACTGGTCCTTATGGCAGGCATCAAATGGCTACTGCCAGGTCTTTGAACTACAAAAATAAATAGAGAATAGAACTGTATTGTATTGGCAAAGCCTGAGGCCTGGTCTTCTGTCTTGGAGCATGCTCTGGTGTTAGTGTTTAACTTGGATTTTGTCCATCACATGTGGTAGCTGCAAGAGTGGAAGAACAGAGCAATATTAGATGGTGTATTTAATAGTGTGCTGGCTTAGCAATCCTCAGGAAACTGTTACTCCCATTTTCTCTCCTAGGGCACCTAGTTCTACCCACTTCACTGTGCTTCTGTGTAGGTGGATGTGTATTTCAGACACTGCAGCTTTCTCCTTGGCCCTACAAGGAACCTGTATGAGCATGTACCCACTAAATAAAGGGCTCCATACGTATGTCTATAACACATGGTGAGGGCTAGGATAGGATTTGGGTGCACAGTTTCACTGACAATTTTGACAGGTCCGACTTATGTGATGGTCTGGGAGAACCTCAGTGTCCCAGAGGATTTCAGAGGCAGAGGAGAGGAGAGGTACTTTTATTGGTTTTGGCTGAAGTTAATTCTTCTCTTCTCATTGTGGGCAGTCCACGGAGCAAACTGCAACCTACGACCCCCTATTTCTTTGCTCAATTACATTTTTGCATCAAAAGGGCAGACTTCCCATCAGCCCCTCAGAGTGCCCTATACCTGGTCACTTGCACTGTGCGTGTGTGTGGCCAGGGTGTATTTCTGGAAAGGCACACATTTTTCATGCACTGTGCATACAGAGTACTAAGCGTGTTTTCATGACTGAATGAGTTTGTTATAGATTTTCAGACAAAGTTTTTGAAGAAAGAGAAAAGGAATATGAAAATTTTCTGTTGAAGCAAAATTGCAGCTTCTATGTATAAATTTTTTATTTCTCCAGCAAAGGGTTTGTTTGCTCGTTTGTTTTAAATACATATACCCAATAATTATTTGATATAGCATTGGTGAAAGAAAGGAGAAAAGAGAATAGAACTTAGGAAAAGGTAAATTCCCTAGTAAAATTCATTTGTTTTGTATCACGTTGGGAATGCAAAGCAGTCATGAGCTGAGCTCCTGACTATTCCAAGTTATCAGAGTAGTGTAAATCCCTGGAAATGTGCTGTATAGTGGTTCAAAGTAACTATGTTCAAATTTCAGATACATTTCCAGACTTTTTTAAATGATCAGAGTATGTTCTGTTGGAAGGAAAATTTGGTGAGTTCTCGAGCGAACACTTTATATAATCAAAGTATTTTATTCATCTTGAAAAGCAGTGACATTTCTATATCATAAAAATAGTTTTGATAAAAACTTGCTGGCTCTGTTACTGTCCAGAAGCAATGTAGGAAAGAGAGATGTGCTGTGTAATGTATAAGTAAGAAATGAAGCTCTCCTCTTTACCTGGTCTTCAGCAGTGGTGGCAAAGCCAGTGGCCAGCCATGGACTAGGGTCAAAGACAGGGTCTTTCCCAGCTTCCTCCCTGGGAATAACACAACAGCAAGCACATGCTTTCAGAATGGTAATTATAATAATAATAATTAGACCTTATTGGAACAAATTAAGGAGGAGGAAAATAGCTTATGTTAATACTTGCTCAACATAGCGCCTAATTACTCCAAACAATGGTAAAACATTACAGAAATAATAAGCAAAATAGGTGGTTTTATTTGTTTATTTATTCATATTTTTTTCTGGTGAATGTCTGAGACTATATCATTCCACTTACTATTTATATCAGAGAGCTTTAGGTGTCAGTTGTAACTTTGTCTTAACTCAGTTCCATGACATTAAGAAGAGATTATTTTCACCTGACATAGATGATACTTTCTATTTCATGTTTGTAATAACAGTTCGCTGGACTAGATTTTTGTTTTTACCTTGAAGGCATGTTGATGACTTCTGTTTATACATCTGAATGGAAGTGGTAGCTCAGTTTTTTTATGGTCTTTATGGTCCAGTACTTACTGTCCTGCTGTGCTTTGTTTCCCTGCTTTTTTTTTTTTTTTTTTTTTTTCCCCTTCTGAGGTAGAATGACAGTAGAAATACATAGAAAAAGACAAAATAAAAGCTATCTTTCTGAGATTTCTAGCCTGATTGAAACCAGGCAACACTAAAAATATCACATGGATGAGGTGATGTTAGAAGGCCTGATTCTTAGAACAAATCACTGTAGAATATGTGACTGAGCATAATAACTTTTGGGATTTCATCTGATATGCAATTTGAATCTTCAGTTACTCACTCTTTATACACAAAGAAAAACTACATAGAGACTGCAGTCTGGCAAGCAGAATATTCATTGTCTGAACTTCTGTTAATGACAAGGGATATATATTTTTTGTTGTGGTTTATTATTATTATTAATTATTATTATTATTATTTTCTTTGTACAGAATAGTAAAATTGTTGTGCATGAGGTGAATGAACAGAGTATTTGATACAAACCTTCAAATTTGGGATTGCAAACAGATTTGGAACAACAGAGCTCTGTAGGTCCTTCCTTAAGGAAGTAAGCTTATGTAGCTGTTATGATACACAGCTTTATTTCTGGGAACTGTCTGGCAGCCAAGAGGAAGAATTGCATTTTGGATGCTTTAGACACAGCATAGCCAGCAGTCAAAAGAGGTTATTAACCCACTGCATTTAACATTGATACAGCCTTGTCTTGAATATTGTGACCAGTTCGAGGCTCACAATATAAAAAGGATGTTAAGGCAGTTGAAAACCTCCAGAGAAGGGCAATGAATCTGGTGAAAGGGCTGGAAGGCCCGTCCTGTGAGGGGAGGCTGAGGACATGTGAGGTGCCCAGCCTGGAGAAGAGGAGGCAACCTCCCTGCCCTCTGCACCTCCTGAGGAGGGGAAGCACAGAGGGAGGCACCGCCCTCTGCTTCCTGCTCACTGGTGGCAGGACGTGTGTGAACGACACAGAGCTGTGCCAGGGGAGGTTTGCTCTGGCCACGAGGAAGAATTTCTTTATCTTGAGGGTAGCTGAACACTGATAGAGGCTTCCTAGAGTGGTGGTTGATACCCCACGCCTGTCAGTGCTCAACAGGTGTTTGGGCACTGCCCTCAGTAATGTGCCTTAACTTTTGGTTAGCCCTGAAGTGGTCAGGCACTGTGACTCAATGGTCTTTGGAGGTCCCTTCCAATGTTTCCTGACCTCGCTTCACCTCTCCTCCTCTCCCCTTTTCTTTCCTTTTCCCTCCACTTTCCCCTTCTCTCCCTTTTATTCCATTCTAATTCTCTACAATATGTAGACGGTGCACCTCAGGCATATCAGGCCAATGGCTTGCTGTTGAAACTCTCTGATGTGCTTCTTCTTTGTTTAGATGTTGATCAGATGTACTCCCTCAGAACATTCTGATGACAAGGACCTTGTTTTTGGAATGGCTTTTTAGCAGAAGGAACCTGTGTCTTTTGATGTTTCTACTTCATCAAAAATTATTTTCCATAAAGGTTTTAATTTGTTTTCTTGAACACTCAAACATTTTGGTTTCTTAAAAGGTCCAGAAAAATATTTCTGAACTGAAAAAGCTTTAACTGATTCTAATTTTTATAATTTACGGATTTAATACCCAATGTGTTTTATTGACATTCATGCTGTTTTTTTTTTTTTTTTTTTTTTTAAATTATTATTATTATTTATTTATTTTTATTTCCTTACACTAAAAAACTTAAAACACTGGTTTATTTTGGTAGTGTTCATGCTCAATATGACTCTCAAGTATCTAAGTGTTTAAAATAGGCTGAGCCAACATTTTATTTTTTATTTTATTATTTTATTTTATTTTATTTTATTTTATTTTATTTTATTTTATTTTATTTTATTTTATTTTATTTTATTTTATTTTATTTTATTTTATTTTATTTTATTTTATTTTATTTTATTTATTTTATTTTATATTTTATTTTATTTCATTTTAATTTTTGGCCTGTAGCTGTTTCAAGTGCTTCATGAAGAACATATTTTTTCTGGTCAATCCACTGCCTTAGTTAGTCCAGAGGTTTCTGTCCTCTAGGTTTGCAAGTAACTACTTGGTTAACTTAATTATACTCAGCTTCACAGAAAGAGTAATTATGGAGTAACCCCTGTGCAAAAGTGGACAAGGCTAAAATCATGTGGCTTGGGTACCTTTGTACATGAGAATACACGTACAATGTCATTGTGCAGCATCTTTGGTAAAAAGTAGACAACATAAGTTTCAAAATCTTGTCTTTAATCTATATTAAATCTATATTAGATGATCTAAGTTGTTTGATGATTTGCATTAACTCCCATAAATGCAGTAGATTGAAGTGAAGAAAAAAAGCTGAACTGTAATGAACTGTAATTCATTCCAATGTGAAGGAATTTTTAGAGTAAACAAAGATAATTTAATTGAACACTTCAAAGTTTTTTTTTATTTTTTTATTTTTTTTTCTAAAATCAAAACTATAAATATATTATTTGCTATGATACAGATCAAAAATCTATCCCTCATAGACTGTGCCTATATTTTCTTAGGAATATTGTACTATATAATTGAATAACCTAGAATATACATTCCGTAACTCTTAGGAGACTTTTTAGTTCAAAGACCACTACAGAGCCAGTATGAATGCTTTGTTTTTTCATGTTTTTCAATTTTATGCAACAGAAATTAATAACTGAGAATAAATTAAGCTAGTAACAAATCTTCAAAGCATCTTCACTTTCCTGGTTTTAATTATATAATTGATAATTGTGCAGATCAAAGATCCCCTTGGTACTGGTCTAGTTTCAACAAATTAATGCTAGAGCCAGATATGCATAGTGTCTATACGCATGTGTATACAACAAGAGTTGTTTAAAAAAGGATGCAAAAAGATTTACACTACATTTTCAATCCTTTTTTTTTTTTTTTTTGAAATCATTAACAATATAGTTAAAATATTTATAATTAAACATAATCTATTCTGCCAGATACCTGCTGATTTATTTATTTATTTTCCTGATTTTTCACTTGATATTTTCTAATACATTGTAATGAGACAATTTGAATGAGAAATTAGGTCTCATTACCTCCATTTGGGATTAGGAAATGCTGTATACATAAGATACATTTATGAAACTTTACTGCTTCCATATAGATTGTAGTTCTCATAAACAGGACTGTAAAAACACAGCTAACTCAAAAAGAAGGAGATATAGGTACTGAGGTTGAAAGAATTATTTGTTAGTGTTAGGAAAATCAAACAGATGAAGTATTTAAAAAACTCTTTTAGGCAGATGTTGAGACTGTAAGACCCTTTAATTTAATATGTTGTAGAAGATAATAATTTGACATGAAAATATTCACATGAACACATTAGCTTCCTCTGCAAAAGCATTATTTATACAGCCCAAGCTGGATGAACCTCTGTATCCACGGAACACTGCAGACAATGTGTTAGGATGAGACCAAGGCTCTTCTCTGCCCTCCCTGGTTGAGGACTAAGCTGTTTTTGCTATGTTATACCATGCTAAGCCAGCATTAGCATGCTAACTCCAGCATTAAGGCACAGATGGGGACTAGTGCAGAGGACCCTGCTGTAGAGGCTCGGCATCCTAGTTTTGCATCAAGAAGGACAAAATTTTGTCCAGGAAGGCACGTCTTTGGTCTCCATTTTTTCTTAGATGGCCTTTCAGTCTTCCACGAAAACTACCCAAATGCCCATAATGGCTCCAGACAGACTGGTATTTTCTCCTGGTGCCATCTTTGTCTTTTTCCATTTCAGAGCTGGTAAGAAAAATGTCTAGAATATTCACATATGAGGGAATGCCAAAGAATACAATTTTGTAAATAATATCAAAATCTGTACAGGATGGTACCTGTTTTATTTCTTTGTGTTTTACCATGTGCTGTGTTCCTTAGAAAGGTTGTCTCTTTGCTTTGTTCTGTCTGCAGTCCTTTGTTCAACAACCCCCCTGATGGGGGGACAGAGGGAAGTCAGATCCTTCCCTGAAAGAGATGGAGCATGCGCAGCTGAGAGAAGTTCTTGAAATGGAAAGAAGTCACTGCTGAAGAAATGTGCATTGTCGGGAGTGACTGTGACAGGCATGGGAAGAATCACACAGCCAGGGATAAAAGGAGGAAAGCCACTCCTCTTAGGATATTAAAAGATCTGGGAAGATCTGCTGTAGGCCAGGAAGCCATCTAAAGGTTGCTGAACTAAAAAAAATTCTGGAGAATAGGCCTGGCTTTATAAAGAGAAAAATGAATAGAGCCAAACAGGGCTCTCAGGTCCTTCTCTCTCTCCAAAATTACTGAACCTAGTCATTGGGATTCATAGCTCTTCTTGCTATTTTTGGGTTATTTTAAGATAGATAAGGGATGTGGGAGATCCCATTAAAAGTGTGCCCAATGTAGCATCTTGTCTTGCAGACAAAAAAATAAGTAGTGTTGGTTGGACACTGGGAGCAGAAATTATGTAACACAGAGCATATTTAAACCCCCAAATTTCAGTTTACTTAGGATTGTTAATGGTTTATCTAAAGGGAGGGGAAAGAAAATGTAAGAGATAGGAAGGAGAATGATGTGAACTGCTGAAGCACAAAGCAGACTTGGAACATGAAAGAGGAAAACACGATGCCAAAGTAATTAGATGATATAAGCATAAGGCAGGAAACTTAGCCAGCACTTATCTTCATTTCTAAATAATGCTTCTGGACATTTCTTCCCATCTCATTTATAGAGATGAATATTCTGCTGTAAACCAGACCTGCTCTGAACATCAGAATCTCACTTATCCTGGAATAACCTGAGGGATCTTAGCAGGATATGACAATGCAGGATATGACTTCACAGGTCAGAGCAGCACAGTATATCTTCCTGTGTTGAGTACATCAGATGCCAGTACTTCATGGTTATGCTTTCTGAGATTGTACAAAACCAACCAACCAAAACAACAATAACAATAACAACAAACAATAGGAAGACACAAATCCTTTTTAGTCCAGTCTCATGAAAGAGGCTGGTCCTCCTACTGAAGTGAACTCAAAATCTGTTTTTACTGAACTATAACAGAATGGACCCTCTAAACATGAAATAGGAATTTGAAGAAACACTCCCAATTAACTCTGAAATTTTCAAAGCTGACATCATCTCTGTATGCCTTATAGCCAATGAACAATATAGGAAGGGGTAGGTTTGTGGTCCTTACAAAGCTTTGAAAGTCTCTGCCTCAACTTGCCACACATATAGCTTGTGTTTGATGCAACTCTTCATCAAGTAGTGTGTTTTTTTGTTTGTTTGTTTTTTCCCCAATGAATAACTACCATGATTTAATGACTACTTATGATTTAATAACTACTATGATTTAATTCCGATTCCAATATTGTACTGAAATGAGTGCTTGCTGGTAACTTTTCTGGTTAACCTATACACAAATTGTCCAGGGCAGTAGAATACAGAGGAGCAAAATTTCTAGTTTTAAGAGAAATGTTTATGTCTTTAGACTTGCTCCAAAGCATTTGTGATGTATCTGTTCACAGCTAACGTATTTTCAATCCAGGCTTTTCAGGGTTTCTGACTGGGTTCATGTGCTAGAAGACAGAGCATCAAAACCCTGTGGTCACCCTTGCTGATGGTCTGTTAGTGGTGTACGGGGCGCCAGCTGGTTGTCAATAATGTTATTTTTCCTTCTTTCTACCAACTTCTAAGTCATAGAAAGGTCATGTTAAAGGCATAACAGTTAATAATACTCCATGCTGCTTTCCAAAGCAGACGATTATTCATGACTGCCATAGAAATGCCAGTAAAATGCAAATGTGAGGGGAAGATTTCAACTCTGGTAGCAGATAAAGAACAGGTAAAGTCACTTCAACATTCTGCATCATTGCAAAGGGGAAGGAATTTTAATGTTTTTTTTGTTGTTGTTGTTGTTGTTGTTTGTTTGTTTGTTTTCTTTAATGAAATGTACTCTGGGCTATGAAAGTGTGAGGTCTCCTTAGTTTTTATATAATAAGGAAATTAATGAATAAATCAAATAAAATACAAAGTCCTTCAATTTGGTGTCCATTTTTTAGGCTCACAAATGTCACATAATTGTGTTTGGCCTATAACATTATTTCTAACTTCCATCAGAGCTATAAGCAGAAATAGAAAACAACACAAAAGGGAATGTTCTGTAAGTTTTTCTGTTTCACTAAAATCAGAGATAGCTGTTCTGTTACACTCAATGTTCCCCTGATTATGTTAGAAAATAAGCTTTTGTGTCTGGCTCTGTTTTTGCTGCTGTTGTTCTAGGAAGACTTCTGTTTTCAGAATATGCACAAAATACATTTTTGCAAGGTGAAGTATTTTTAATGAAATAAGAAAT
The DNA here is from genome assembly GCF_009819795.1 of Aythya fuligula. Taxonomy (NCBI): domain Eukaryota; kingdom Metazoa; phylum Chordata; class Aves; order Anseriformes; family Anatidae; genus Aythya; species Aythya fuligula. Next base: position 41,864,646 of record NC_045562.1, read on the forward strand.
ACACACAAAATTATTATTATTTGTATCTTGCTTTTTATCTTCAAACATATTCCAAGTTCTGTGAATTGCTCAAAGTTCAGATAGGACATTTTGTCAAATGAACTGAATTTCACAGAAAATGCCAACTGACAACATGCCTAACATTGGCCTGTCTACCTGCCTGCTTACTGAAATATAAGATTTTGAATTACTAAAGAAATTATCCCAATAATTACTTCTGCTAGCCAAAAAGAATTATTGTCTAAATTAAGGAGGAGGAAGCAATGAGGAAGAGAGAGAATCTCAATTCCATGTCTTAAATAAATGCAAAACTTCTTTTGAAAGCCACTCCAAAATCTGCCTTCTGGTGTGTTTCATCCCACCTAATTTTAGCCAGAGGCCTCACCTTGGATTTAACTGTTGGGAGTCTATGCCGTGGAAAGATGCAGGAGTCTCTGAAAGGCTTTGAGATACAAGTGATTGCATGAATCACCCTAAGAAGTTGCCTGTAGTGACTTGTCTTCCAATGTAAGTGCCTAAACTGAGGTGCAAGAAGTAAGAGATAAGGTCTGTTTAAAACTTTCCTCATAACCAAATAATATATTTAAAATGAGCATCTATGAAGCATTTCATTAAGAAATGACTAATGAAAAGGTGCTTGTGTGGGTGTTTAATGGCTGTGATAAAACCACATTATACACATAAATAATTGGCTTGATTTCAAGAGTCAAAAGAACTCAATAGCTTTTCATGTTTGAAAAATAATGGCATTTATTTAGGGAACATGCATTAAGGATGTGACTTTATAGGCAGCTACTACTAAAAATGACAAATATTATATCCTCTATTCTGAAAAGGACAAGTTAGAAGCTGTTTTTTTACTTTTGCCTGTCGATGTCATAATTTTCTTCATTTCATGTTATTTAAAAAAGAAGTGTAATTAAAAAGCTAAAAAGTGGGATTTTATTCTTTTTTTAAAAAAAGAAACATACACCTTTAAATGTGTATCTCTTGTGTATTTCTCTTTCCCTTTCCCTTCCCCTTTTCCTTTCTCTTTTCGTTTTCTTCTGTCAATGTTCATTTTGATTGCTTGGATGCCATATGGTATTACAGATTTGTATCTTATATATGACTATCACCTGCAGGCAGTTGCATGTGAGCTCCTGATCCCTGACCACAGTTTCTCCTAAACCTCCGTGAAGCATCAAAAAGATTTAACAAAAGGCCAAAGAAATTATTTTTTATTGTTGTTGTTAAAGGATCTTAGTTGACTCTTCAGGTTATCACTGCACTTATAAATGAAAAATATATTTATTGAGTTTTGTCTAGTCTTTTAGTCCAGTGCTCCTTATACAATAAAAAATGTCCTCTAGACCAGACCACCATGGCAGATCATGGATTCCAGAAACTCTCTCTGGTTCAATAATCTCAGTTTAGCTGTAGTCATTTTCTTCATTTTGTTCTATCCAGCAGCAAATACTGTGCCATTGTGTTTTTCAAGTTGAACTTGACATGAACTCAGAGGTGATATCCTGCTTCAACAGAGTGGAATTCTGTCTGAAATAGTGAAATTATAGTAAATGTGAATCTTTAACCATGTTGAGACTTTCAAAGCTAATGTTTTTGTTTGTTTGTTTTAAAAAAGATTTTCTTAATTCTTCAATCATTAAAAAAAGGGATGCAAGTGCTATTAACATTATGATTCATTATGTCACCATAATGTTGAGCTTCTTTGGTTGACCACCTGTCATCTTTGTGCCAATGAACACTTGATGTTAAAGTGGTATCTTGAAAAAAATATATCTGAAAATAGTGTAACCACAGCAATGTTTAATTATCTGATGTCAGAAGTATCTAGTTCTGAGCTCGGAACATTTTCCCATAGATCACCTTCATCAGCAATGATTTGCTATGAATGGAGTCATCTCTGTCTTCCTTGGTGGTGTTCTCTGATATCACTGCTCTGCTGTCTTATGGATCAAAATCCATACAGCTTCCTTTTGTAATTCCTGGACTTGGATATATATATATATATATATATATATATCCATATATCCATATATGTCCATATATATGTATATGGACATATCTTCTATGAAAATCTTTTACAATTCCATGAGAAATATTTTGAAGCTTAGTGATTAACAAGTGCAGACAATTTAGAATGAATACGGAAAGTATAAGCTAGAACTGTCTATCTTGTTTCTGCATTATGAGCTTCTTGTCTATTCATTCGTGTAAGGTACAGTGTGCCATTTTAAAGTGCATCCTTGTCCAGTTTGCTCTACATCAAAACTTTTGCCTTAAAATGCACTATTCTGCATGTTTGGCAGCTCTGACACCCATGGGGGTTCTTCAGGACAGAACTTGTGTTAGTTGGATCCCCACTTTAGCCCTTGGTCCCACTGGTGCTGCCTTGACTCCTAACCATCCAGGCCATGATTGAGAAATATCATTTTTAGAAGTCTGGATGTCCCACAGATGGTTGCACTGTAGGGAAAATTCTATGTTAATGAAAAATACGCTTTTAAAATACATTCCCATTGTATTTAATATTGGAACATTCAGTGCTGAGTATAAATGAAAATAGATATATTATTCTTACCATAATCCTTCCATATATTACAAGATTTTCTTGCTTTTTCCACTCATTCTTGGATAGTATTTATAAAACTATCCTAGCAAGGTACCACAATAAAACAGTCTCCAGCTGACAATAACCTCTTTCTCAATATTTTTTGAGATTTTTTCTGATATGCTGACTTTGACAAGAACATAACACAATAACAATGATGGCATTTCATTCTTGAAGCAACTAAAAAATAAAGGGGGCCAAATAATTGTTTTATCTCATGTATTGAAAAATATTTATTGTAAATTAGAAGCTCTTTTGTGTGACTTTCTGCTTTGTACTATTGGAAGCACTGAAACATTTCCATGTCTTTTACTTTACAAAACATTCTTTCTTGTTTTGTTTTATTTTGTTTTGTTTACATCATTTTCAGAACTGCTGATCTGAGATTCATCTTGGCTGGTATTATTCCAGTTCTAATGCTATATTTCAAAACAAGTGTTTTGGCATACTTGTTATAAATTCTTGAGCATTTCCTGTGCAAACCAGGTATTTTCAGAAGCCAAGCACTTTTTTATAATCTTTGAACAGTTTTTTGTGGTTAATGACAATTCTTTCTTTTCTTCTCTTTTTGAACCTTCACCAAATATAAATAAGGCCCTTCACTGAGGTTTATAATATGGTGATGACTGAAGATAAGAGAAGTGGCTTTCTGAGTCCATCTTGTGCCTGGTGATCTGAAAGCTGTGTGGTGTGCATATGTAAACAGAAGAGATTTCTCAAAATTTATTTTCTCAAATACTTATTCCATGAAATGATTTAAAATGATACAAGAGATTTTTCTTCACCTGATTTAACAAGACAGTATCATAATGATTTCTTTGCTATTCCTAGTACTGTACTTATTTCTTTGGAGGAATATTAAAGCAGCCATTTCCATTGCTATTTTCTTTTACAAAGCACACTTTCTATGATGGGTGAAATCCTGCTTCCTATTGAAATAGCTGTCACGTCTTTAAGTAGTTTGATTTTCTTTTGTTTTCCAGATATCGTGTTGGAAAATCAGGTTTTCTAACCTAAAATTTCTATTTTATTTTTATTTTTTATCTCATTTATCTTTATTTTATTTTTTAAAATAAAAATAAAAATAAAAAATGTAAAATGGCTGAAGTTTTTATTTCAATGTCAGCAGTAAAGTTTTCAAGAAGTGCCCATAGTAAAGCTTCCAGAAAACAAAAATAAATGTACAACAAAAGGTATAATACTGTAATTGATTTGTCATTAAAGAAAATGAAAGCAAAATTGGACTATGCCTTTTGTAACAGACTCAGAGTGAAAGCTAATAGTTAAGGGTAGTCATGGCTCATAGACAGGACAGTGTTAATGTGGCTGTGTAAGCAATACCATACATCTATCTGTCTGGATATATGATTGTGAGCTGAAGATTGTTTATTGTCAAAGACTGAGTGGCTAATAAATGCTGGCAATGGCTTGGATTCACTGGAATGCTGCACAGCTGCAGCATTAGTCAGACTTTCCCTTTTCTGAATTCTGTAATCCCTTCAATATTGCATTAAATATGTTTTCAATATTTATCTGGATAAAAATGTGCTGAATATTGCAACTGTTTAATTTTGATGTTTGTCACGTAGGAAATCTGTGTAAGGCAGAAAGTAACATCTTTATTGCTAAAACCTAATGCAGCTTCTTCTTGTGTTCAGTCAGATGCTTGTGCTTGGGCTATTTACAATAAGAAGCATGTCAGAATTTCTGAAGCCAAATTTCAGGCCTTAGTGCTTGGATGAACTCACTAGCTGACCCATCACCCTATGCAAGAATCGGAGTTCCTATAGATTTCAGTGTCACTAGAATTTAACTGATGGATTTGGATTTGTTATACTTCACAATCCAAATCCTTGACAAGCCAGGAGTCAGAATGGTTTATTAATATGTCACTATTTTTTTATTAGTTTTCCTAAACGATCAGACGGCCTATTGTTAGCTGATCCATTGTGTCTCTTCCAAGTTTTTTTAAACAATTTTTATCTATGAACCAGATTATTTGGATAACAGTGATTGCAATTAATGATGTGGGAGCAGGGAAATATGCTCCCCTTATGTTGTGGGTTCAAAATTAAGACAGGGAATCTAAACACATGCAGTTCAAGTTAACCACATGGTCTAATGCAGTCCTGGCGATGCTAATGCTCACTGGGTCCATGTATTTCCACCAGCAATTGCTTTCCCAGCTGCTGCTAAAAAAGAAGGAAAGCACACCAAACAGAATGGATTGTAAGCACCAAGATAAGCCATTCCTGCTTGGGATGATTGCTTTAGACATTAGCCTGACCTGAAAACAAGTGGGCTGTAGGCATTAGGAAAAGAGAAGGTCATTAAAAAATCATATTAAGATTTGAAGTATTTTTCTCTCTGTTTTTGCGCAACTGTGTTACTAATAGTTTGATCAGACTTGAGCAAAAAGCCTATTGAATCCGTTAGATGTACGTCACTGTTACAAGCAGATTAACAGTAGCAGAAATGTATATTAAATGAAGGATGAATTAGTTGCGTCTGTCTAACTACTTCTAGTATTCACATTACAGTTAAAACTAATTTCAGTCATTTAATTGCAATTGTAGTGGCATCAATGAGTGAGTGGGTCATGGAGACTAAACCATGCATTCATCCTGAAGTGGTCCCTTAAGAAAAAGGTGGGAGAGTGCTGGGGAAGCTTGAATGAAAGTTGCTTCCATTCAATGGAAATGTAGAAAGCTTTACGAATAAAAAATGTTGATACTGTCTGGGGTGTGTAAAAAAAATATATATATATATATATATATTGAATTGTTGCAAGCATACTTTGAAAACTAAATGCTTACATAATAATCTAGAACATAAAATTGTTTTGCTTTGTCACGTTATCTTTTCATGAAAAAAATCTTTTCATGTAGTCTCTTCACAGTGGCATGTTGGAAAAACATTTCAAGGGATTCAAATAAACATGAAGATTGAATATTGACTTTGTTCAAAAAGGAACTCACAAAATTGAAAGAAAGAAAGAGAGAGAGAGAGAGAGGGAGAGCGCGATTAAGAAGAGGATGTAAACACTGATACCTTGCTCCTCTCTGTCCCTCTTTGGACTTTGCAGTAGTTTCAGGTACTCAGAGTTGTTTCTCATCCCACACCACTTTATGAAACTTTGATAGCCAGTATGTCTCATGCACCCAACTTGTGATGCGATGTGTCATAATTTAAATTTGTACATAGGAACGATTTTTCTTTTAGTAATAGTTATTAACCTAACTAAATACATTAACCTAACTAAATACATTAACCTAACTAATGTACAGCTTAGTTTCTTTCTGGTGAATGCCATGGGATGGCAGATTTTGGGGCCCTTCTTTATCTAGTGCTGATGTCCTTTTTCTTAGTGTCCTCATCTCTTGCGAAGTGCAAATAATACATTCTCTTAAGAAGATTTCTGGTGGGCCATTAAACTACAGCATGCAATCAGCTGTACTGGATTTACTTACTGTTCTTTTAAGTTGAGAATGAATTTACAACTTGCTAGTTATCAAAGACATAGATGCTAAGATTACTTGTACCAACACCCACAAACCTTTGAATTAAGATGATTGTAGAACAGCAGAGATATCTAATTAGATGATTTGCATATTGGCTCTAGTAGCAATGCCTTTAATGAAATCTATCTCACCGTACTCCCTTGGCTAGATTGCTGCAGGTGTAGGAACGAGGCTGTCATAACAAGGACAAGAGTGCCAATGAGATCACCATCTTTTTGGAGAATGGGTAAACTGGAAAAAATCAAGGCCACATACTTGTATTTGACACATTAAATCATACATTATACCCATTACAGACACTGCATATTGCTTCAAACAAGAAGAATGACAGCCATAGAAAATCTGCGCTTGACAGTAAAAATTAATAAATACTTCATTATAGTCCTATTGAGTTGAAAGTCACGGCACAGAATGTCATCAGGATAACATTTTTGTCTGTCAGAGCCCATTGCTTATCAGTATTTTGTTGTTTCATTTGTTGTTGTTGTTGTTGTTTTTAATCCGGATTGGTGTCAAGAAACACAAAGAGAAGACCAGGGAATGGAGAATACCAGGGAACTACCAGGTAAGCAAACCTACGTGTGTTGGTAACTTATCTGCACCATAACATGGGAAGTGTGTGATCAAGATTAGTCAGGAGCCATGACAGTCAATAAGATCAGGGATGGACCGTAATTATAAAAGTAAGACATACAGTAAGACATCGAGCAATATGGATATTGTGACCACCTCGGCAAGTCACTGATGCTGTCGGCACAGTTACAGCTTAGTGAGGAACTTTACATCACTGCCCCCTCTAATAACGTCACAGACCCCAATCCACATGGACTATTTTGCTGCCATGTCGCATTTATTTAATTGGTTTTCCACTGTCACACGACAGCTGCTTTTGATATTGCCCAATCAACATTTTTCTCACTCAGCAAACATGTTTCACATTATGTTTTCCGCAGATCAACAGGCATTCATTTTTTCTATCAGATGAAACTTTCAGTCCTCAGACTCAAATGCTATAGGTTCCTTTCTCTAAGTTTTTCTCACTTTCTAGCTGCATAATGTTTTTCCAATCAAATATTGCTTCCAACCTTTATTCAGTAGCTACCACTTGCAAATCACTCTGAGAAATCACTATGTATTGTAGCATTCCTCCAGGCATCTCTTCCCCTCCTCTTATAGAAATTTGTGTGTTATTATTAGTTATTATTGTTTGATTCTGGTCAAGGAGACACTGACCTCTGTTGGGATTTACAGTCCTTGTTTCCGCAGCTTGTTTTGTTTGGCATGACTTGCCAGTTTTATATCTATGCCAGTGTTATATGGTTCTGTCAGCACATACCAATTGTGCGTGACCATGACAATAGGCAAGAGTGGGGGTGGGTGCTTGCTCAGCTCTCCAGCTGCCCTTGCTGCCCCTTGGAGAAGCATAGCCCCGTGTCTGCACTGCGCTGAGCTGGTCCACAGGCCAGTGAAGGAGTGGGCTGCTCTCGCCAGCACGTGGGTGCCCTTTGGAAACTCTTGAGCAAAATGTTGCGGCAGATTGTATCACACGGCTGTGACCTTAGCTGAGGAGCCCACCAAGACATACTTTGACAAATTATTTGGTTATGGAAAATCGTTGGACAAGAATAACAGAAAGGAATTGCATGACACATAAATGTTATTATTCAAAGATAGGTATCTGTGATTTTTGTGTTCAATTTGGGGCCACTTTCACAGATACACAAAGCAGCTGGTCTGCACCTGGTTTGTATCTAAAAAGACCTTTGCTCATGAATAGGTACATGATTAAAAATAATATTGCAGGTCTAATCTACTTACACTCATAAAACCTCAACTTCAGTATGGGTGCCCTGGAATAAAGGATGAAACAATGTTGTCAAGTTTTAATGCAGAATCATTTTATATTTACAGTATTAAAAGCAGTCTTTAAAGCCAAGAGTGTGTACAGCCAAACATTGTTTCAGAGTTTCAAAACACAATTTCATGTTTATCTTTCTATCTAGAAGGTGTTTGCTAAATCCCAACAATCACCACATAGTCCAGCTGTTGGGCTTTGAATTGTAACTCTTCTTTTTGCTAATCAGGATCTTCAATAACTAGATTCATCAATAAATAAATAAATAAATAAATAAATAGATAAATAAATAAATAAATAAATAAATAAAAACCAGTAGACATTTAATAGCAAAAGTAAGGTTCCATGAAAATAAAACCATTAGGGTTATATATCTCCTCATAGATTGGATGGCTTTCTGAAAGTTGTAAGCAACAAATTTGCATTTAAATCTCTGTAATCAATAATATTCTTCTTTAGCTCTTCTAGTTTTTCTGAGCACAGTCAGAAATGACATGCCTTTCTTTCCACCTGCTTTATTTAAACCACAGATTGCAGTTTTGCTCTTTTCCTTTACCACTACTGCATGATCCTCTCTTCCATGCTGGGTATGAGAACAAAATCATGGCTACTTGCTGCTGGGCTTAAGCAGAGCTCTTTAATAGGAAAACTACATTTTACTTAGGAGAATAACATCATGTGGCAGGGCTATGGCAACAATAACACCTCTACTGCCAGAAAACACTTACCCTGGGTGGCTCACATGGCCCAAAATATTTAAGAGCATTTTTCTTATACAGTAAATTCCCCGTGGTACATTATTTTCTACTGAGAGCTAATAACTACCCTGTCTGTAAAGCAACTGGTCCTAAGTTTATTAGCTTGCAAGACAGAAAAATAACAGACACATATCACTGACATTTAACAAAGATATCTTTCATGGTTTTCTGTATTTTTTCATATGCACCACACGTTTCTCTTTAGTTAAAAAAACACATTTTGAACCACATTCTGAGTAACTTCTTATGAAGCAAAGCACTTTTTCCAAAAAAAAGTCCTTAATGCTTCACCAAATACTGAGTCCCTTTTCAGAAAGTTCTAAAGGTTTTTGCAGAAGAAATAACATGTCAACTTCCCCAGTAAAAGCTGTTTCACCCTTGCCATAGCAGCCATACTATTTTCCTTGGCATCATGGGAGAACATCATCCTATTCCTGCACTGGAGTGGAAATGATTGCAAACATGATTTTCATGTGAAAGTGACTTCTTCACAAAGTACAAATCCCTATTCACATTTCTTTAAAAATACAGTATTAGTCTATTCTTTTTGAATCAAAGAGTAAGTCACTAAAAGGTTATGTACATGATTAAAGCAAAGGTGGAGTGGCAGTATATTTTGGTGTTTAAATATAAGATCTTTCCATTAACTGGACACATCTTATGGGTAGGTGATGTGCACAGAAGGTGGTCCAGTCAGCCATGAATATTTTTGTTCTGGAGCGAGTTCATTTTCAGACAATATTTTTAGCCTAGAGTATAGTGAGACTGTAAAGAGATAAAAGCCACCCTCAGCTTCCGTATTTTGGATAGGCAGTCTGTAGAAATTAGCTGGTACTCAGTGACACAGAGCATGCTATAGCTGGTTGTTTTTACAGCAACCACATCCTATTGAAATAATAGGAAGTCACATGTGAAATTGCTAAGTTCACAGTGAACAGCAGGTAGTATGGAAAACAATGGAGGAAGAAAGGATGGCATGTTTAATAATATTATTTCTAGTTTAAACTGGCCTCCACAATTTTTGGAATGTGAATTTTGGTGTGCAAATAAGAATTTGAAAAATTGTTCCTCCCAAGTGATTCAACTTTTGAGTTGAACCATGTGGAACTTCAAAAGCTAAATTTGGATATTCAGAAAATTGTCCTCGAGGGCCTGGGACCCTATTGAAGTTGTGTCAAAAGTTTCGTTAGCTTAAATGGGAACAGGATCGAGCCTGTGATTATTCTTTTTTAAAGTCTGTGAAGAAGTCCAAATACCAGTTGCCCTGACTAGTAATAACAAAAATTCAAAGGAGAACAATAATTTTATGTCCTGGAATGTTAATACTAATGGCATTCAGCACAATCCCACACTGTCAATATCATGTAAAGCAGAGGGACTAATTTTCTTTTTCTGTGACCCAAACACACATAAGCTCTACCAAAAGACTTCTTGGGTGGCATGTTAGAGGACAAGGAACTGGGATAAAAAAATTTAGAAATGGTCCAAGCTTCACACTAAAGAGAGTATTTCTAGAGCTGAAGAGAAATGCTAGTGTTTTATAGTTGAACAGTTTCATATGACTTACAGGGGACGTGTATATTTCTCTCTTTATTGGCTCACCTACTTAAAGGTGAACAAAGGTACAAAATTTTGTTTTTACAGTTTTGATGCAATTTCACCTCTAAGCTGATGAAGTAGATTTCTCTGCATCATCTACAAAAAGAAGACATTTGACAGAGAGCTTTCCCTCTTCCTTATCCTCTCATGCTCTAAAACTTAGACCTGTCAAAGTGTTAACCTTTTCTTTTCTTTTTTTTTTTTTTTTTTTCTGGGTAAGTCACCATTGCTAATTTGGACAGAAGTTATTTGGCTACATTATTTGTGGAAAAAAAGCATAGAACATTGTGAAAGACTTGCAAAATGTGGATAGTACAACCCTGGGTTTTATTTGGACAGTTTCCCAGGCACTGTAGAAATGGGAGCATAATGCTTTTACATTTAAATCTGAAATAAAATGACATTTTTAGAGGTATTTCAAAGTACCACATCTAGAATCTAGCATTCAGGTTGGTTAAAAAGAACTTGCTCAGCCCTTTGAATTTGTCATTTGGAGCAAAGTTGGCAAATAGCAGGAAAGGCTTCCTAAGATGTGGTGAATATTCATGTGAGAAATGCAAACAATGGTTCCATGTAGGATTAACACACTGAAGGTGTTCCAGGCAGTCTTATGGGGGGCAACCTTGTAGGATATACATGACATTTACACATTCTTTAATCACTGAGAGATAACAGTGCAGAACCAGACTTTCCCCTGTTTTGCATTATTTTATGACTACTACAAATTCAGACTTTAGAGGATATTGAATGTAAGATTCCCTCTTATCGTAGAATCAGCTAGAACACAGCATTGTGAGCCATCTTAATGAATAAACAGCGCTATTAGTTACAGTACTTTATATCTGAATATGATCCTTAGATTTGTAGGAATTAGTCTGAGAGAACCCAAGGATGAACATTTACTTATTTACAAATTCTGTATAAAAGCAGGATGAGCATTGAAAGCTTTTGCATTCCTTTTCCATGGAGTATGATAACAGTGACAAACTAATGGCGCCTTCTCAGGACTATGTGAGAGGCAAATATCATTACCATCCACCTTGCAGCAGTTATTTTAGTTAGCGGAAGGTTTCTTTCTCTAGCACTGTAGACTCATTTCTATACAGCACTTGACTTTGCTGCATATGTTGACAGTAAGAGAGAAGGTAAGAGAGAAGGATATTATTCCTTTGCCCACTTTTTTTTTTTCTTTTTTTCTTTTTTCATCACTTTTCTAGGAATTTTCTGTTTATTTCCTTTTTTTTTTTTTTTTTTTTTTTTTTTTATGTGCTTTCAACAATAAATCTGAAGGTTTGTTGCTTTAGAATAAAATGTTACTGGTACTGTTTCCAGAAGGTTTGAGGATTATGGTCCTGAGTTCCTTCTGCTTTATGTAGTCACTAAATGAACTCAAAACATCTTGCATCCTCTGGCCTGGTCAAGCAGCAGTAAGATCAACAAAACTGTGGCAGCTCTGGTGGCAGAAACAGCTTTAAATCTGAGGAGCTTCTTTCAAAACCTGGGTTGTTTATTATTCAGGGATGATCTGTCTTTCCACCTCCTTGTGTTTTGTGGAAATGTTTGTGTGGTTAACTGAAGACAATTTACAGATCATGGAGGTAAACTTGGGGTTTGCAATCAGTCCCTTATCTGTCTACAGATACTGCTCACCCATGATTAACATGTTCTGTATTAATCATGGGTAAACAGTCCTTTCTGTGTGGTTGACCAAATAGTTCTGCTTTTACTAGTACATATCCTAGGCCAATAAAATAATAATAATAATAATAATAATAATTTAATACTGCCACCAAATACAATAGTTTTCTGTAATACTTAGGGAATGCAGTTTGTAATTTGAAACTGTTGTACAAATGCAGACGTATTTGTTGAAGGGTTTTTCACATTCCATCTGAAAGAGAAGAAAAAAGCATATTTTCAGATGTTTCTTTTTATTATTATTATTGTAGAAATCTTAAAGTTTTTTCCTTATTTTTATTTTTATTTTTTAAATGCATTCAGAGTTCAAAAATATCTTTTTCCTGTGTATTTTTCATTTGCTTTGTTTCTCTATTTTCAACATCATTTTCAAAAGTATATTGATTTCTGACGAAATATTCGGATTCATATTCTATATGAAGCACTACATTGTTTCATATAAGTTATAAATAGGAGGATTATGAGCTTTAGTTTCAAAATTCTGAAGTTTTAAATATTTCTTCAGATGAGTCTCTTGTACCAGCAGAATATATTTTTAATTCTCTTCTTTGCAGTGCTATTGTGCAACAAAATCTACCCCTTGAAGTTCAGCAATCTCCTATTATTCCTTCTAAAAAATGCTAAATGGGATTGAAATGTCCATAGTTGTTGCATAGTGGTGATTTGCAGATATTCTTCTTGCTGCAAGAAATGCAATCTGGACAAAAGACATTTAAAGGCAAACTGTTACTTATGTATATTTATAATGTACTCATACCCCTAAAATGGGCCAAATTCATGCAGTACCAGGTGGGTACACAAATGGAAAAGGACTCTACATTTAGGAAAGGCCAATAGGGGACCTAAATGTTTTAAGATTTTCATCTTTTCATCTTTGTTTTACTCATTGTCATTGACAAGTAAGAATTTATACATAAAAACAAACAAACAAACAAAAAAAACAAAAAACAAAAAGAAAAACACCTATCTCTTCGTGAGTAATCTATTTTAAGCTGTTAGCAGGACAAGGAATATAGTATGTACTACAATAACATAACGTTTACTTTACAGAATAATTGTTTAATTTTGCACTGGAGGCACTTTAGACGTAGTTTCATAGTAGATTGGCTCTAAAGGTGTACTCTGGGTTTTCACAATTACATCAGTACAAGAGTATAATTAAGTTTTTTCCCTAAAATGTTAGAAAACTTCAATATCCAGAGACTCCTGCCTTGCCTGATAAAGGTGCATAGAAATATCAATAACTCAGCTGTATTAGAAAGGCTAATGAAAATACATGGCGTAGTTATAATGAATACTTTTTTTTTTTTTTTTTTCCCACCACATAACTTCACTGCATTATCATTCATTGCATTATCACTACACCTGGAATTACAATTTGTACTTTATATAAGCCTGAAACAATTTGGGACCTTTATTTCCCCTCAAAATAGTAAGTCTATAAATGAAGTGACACTATTATTGGAAGAGTCTATAAATGAATGCTAATTGTGTAACCAGATTGAGCCTAATGGGATGAGTTCTTATTTTACATTAATTTATAAGTTTAGTTCTTACCTGACAGCAGGAAATAATTAATAATAACAGGAATAATTAATAATTGCAAAATACACATTGTGACCTATAAGTGTAGTGTTTTGTATGTGTGATAGAATTTATAATACATTATCTAGAGCAAATTATATTTAAGTTCTTGTTTTCTGCTTCACAGATCTTAGAAACATTAAAAAGTAAGTGTATCATAGGAAAAATGCTTCTGCTGATGGATTAATAACTTACAAATAAACTCTGTAGCCTCTAGTTAAATTAGTGTGGTTTTAAAATTAACGATACTGATATTGGAATATTAAAATTTATTCATATTTTTATTATTATTAAAATTTGTTTTTACAACTAAAAATGGAAAAAACACCTCATAAAATGTACTTAAGCTGAAGAGTCATCTATAAACATTGCTTAGTAAAGTCCATTTTATTATTGATGTAAAATCCAAGTTGTTAATTTGAAAAGAAGAGAAAACATTGCATATATGTGGGGTTTATAGGCTTTTTAGTTTTCTTTATGACTTGCGTTATGACTGATGAAAATCTAAAAATAAATATGAAATGTAATAAAAAATGTATTTTCCATACAATCAACCTTATTTAGAGGCTTTGCATAAGTTGTTCCAAGATGAACTTAATGGCTGAGCTTTTAATGACAATCAGAACAATACAGTTTTTGAAAGGTTTAGTACAAAAGCAGAAGGCAAGCAGAAGAAAAAAAAAATCAAAACTAATAAAGCCATTAACTCCTAGGTTTCCTGTCTCCTGATTCACCAGATTTCATTTAGGTGGGCTTCATCCAAGGAAAAGTCTGCCTCACCAGGGATTTTAAGACTTTCATGACTGCTATCATTACAAATGCATGCAAAACTCTCCAACACAAAATAACTGAGATAAGAGAAATAAATTTTGAAAACTGATAGTCATTTTTATGTCAGTAATAAACTCAGTTATTTTTAGGAACATTTTAATACACATATTTATAGTGTAAAGCTATTATAAATTTTAATGAATTATTGGTAAAAGAGGTTTATATCTAGTCTCATGGAAAGAGTTCTCACACTATATATATATATGTATATATATATACATGTATATATATAAATGTTAGTATACAAAAGAATTTCAGAGGAGTCATAAAATGGATAAGGTCTGTACTGAAGAAATTAAACTCTTCTTCCCGTCTGATAGTAAAAAAATGAATCCCTGGAGGTTTTGTTTGAACAAATTCATCTATCCTTAAGACTTTCAGATGAAAGCTCTTGAAATCCAAGAACAATACTAAAGACAACACTGAGAATGTGAGTCCCTTTGCTGTTAGACTTCTGATTTACTGCTGGAGTAAACTTGTTAACTACTGGCTCTGTAATAGTCCCAAACCAAATTTTACAACTTCCATTTTAACTTCCATCTTCAGCTTGGTCTCTGAGCTGCTGTCCTTATTAAATCCTTACATGAGTGCCAGCTTAATTTCAGGAGGAATTCTGCGATTTTTGATCAGTATGAGATGGGGTAAATTATTTATTTGCATTATTATATATTATAATATTATTTGCATGATTTCATGCTTCTTATGTCATCCACAAATTGTAATGCAAATTCTTAGAAAAAATAGATGCAAGTGAAAATAACAGTAATACTCTTCTTTCAAAAATCTAATTCACACCTACGGTTCAAATAACCTATTTTCTGACATATGATTCCTCTTATAAAACACTGTTGCAACAGATTCCTTGTCATTTAGTCTTTCTTCCACAAAACAGTTTTTACACTTTCTTCCTCCTACAGTGCCATATCAGTATAAATTAGCTGGATGATATTCAGTAAATTATATCTCACAGTGACATTTCTATGTAAGGAAATGGAAACCTAGTGGGAAAATGTATATGGCATATTTATATGAAAATGGTTTGCCAAAATCTTTGAATATGGGTGATGCAGTGATTTAGAGTTCATATAAATCTGCATTTTTTCATTTTTTTATTTTCATTTTTTGTACAGGGACATGTTGGTATTTTCACTTAACTGAATTTATATTTCTTTGAAAAGTTATGAGCAGGTTTGCCTAATAAGTCTAGCTTTAGCTCTGAAATGTAGGAATGCTTAGTTATTTGTATTTAACATTTCATTAATTGAACTGAATACCACTGAATACCAATAATAAATCGGTTTTATAGAGGAAGATTGCAACTTCTGCTGCAGAAACCATTAAATGTAATTACTTTAATCTGAATTGTAGTTCAGGATATCATCCTTATCCATTGTTAGAAGATGAATATATAATCTATTATGTTTTTGAACACATAATACAACTCCAAGGTAGCAACTCATATTTCGAAATATTTTAACAGATTCTAACCTGAAATTTTTACTTCACTTGTGGAAGCACCCTGAGAACAGAGAAGATGGGAGGTATGTAGAAAGTAAAACACTACTTCGTGTTATATGCTGGCAGATTTCTGTATCAGTTCCTGATAAATATATCTGAGGAGTATAATTGAAAATTGCCAGAGAGATTGAAGGTAAAAAGCAAGAACAGTCTTTGTACTCTGTGTTTTACCTGCAAAAAGACAATTAAATTTTTAGCCAAGACCTAAAAATGAAACTTTGTACCACTGTGAATAAGACTGTCTGCTGAATTGCCCCTTGCTGCACATGGACTGGCAAGCCAGCTACAGGCACATTTTGTATTAGAAAAGCTTTTTCACCCTTTGGGAACAGGAAAGATGTAATTGTATTTTCATTACAACATTGCAGGTTTTATGTTCTCTGAAGCCTAGTAGTAAACATTTTGTGCAATTGGTACTGAAAGAACTGACTGAATTGTTACTCCTTTCTAGATTGTTTTGTGTTTTGTTTTTTTTTTTCTTCAAAAAAATGCTAAAACAAATTCAACATTCAAGCATATTAAATAAGCTAGTAATTTGCAGTGATAGTTATACAGTACTTACTGATACCTAGCTCTGTGATATCTAAAGTAATACAATTCCTGAGAAAACTGAGAATGCTAAATATTTTTGTCACATCACCTAAGCTATTCAGAAAGAACTTTCAAGCATGTAGATTGATTTATTAACAGTTTTTATGAGCTCTGTCACAGGATGATCATAATAAATCATTAGTAATATCTTTTTTGCTTGCGAACAAGTAGTGAGGACTCTGGGGAACTGTTACAGAAGTGAAGGTGCTATACTGTATTTCAGTTCATCTCCTTATCTGTTTGTGGCTTTAATCTTTACCGTTTTGATTGTTTTGCCGTTCAACAGATTTAAACTTGAGAACTTGAATTAGGGTCTTCTCTATGAAAAGTTTTCAGTAAGTTATGATTGGCTGATTTAGACCTGGTTGGTTTGCCAGGTTGCCAGGAAAACAAATACAAGAAGAAAAGATCACCAAAGAATGTGCACTAGCTAAAAAACAAACAAACAAATAAACAAACAAAAAAATAGCCAGCCAAACAACCAAAAAAAAAAAAAAAAGAAAACCACAAAACAAAATAAACAAAAACAAACAAACAAAAAAAACAACTAGCAATTCTTTCAAAGCTCCTTCTTTTGACAGGTAGAAAACACCTCTGAAATGGAAGAGTGCATTAAACTGGTATTTTTTAAGTATGTCCTGTCGCTAGGAGTAGGTAAGGCAACAGAGTCTTATGGCAGCATTTGCCTGTTATCCATCCTGATCTTACTCAGATAGTTGGCTGGTGAAGGTAGAAAATCATACATGGAGACAGATTTAGATTTGTTGTTGTTGTTTTGTGTTTCCAGTTCTATACTGTCCCTATACCTACCATGTCTGTCCTACCTATCATATAATGGAACTAACCTAATCTTGCATGGTTTTGAAGAGAGGAAAGGAAAGGAAAAGAAGGAAAGAGGAGAGGAGAGGAGAGGAGAGGAGAGGAGAGGAGAGGGTCATTCCTCAAGGGATTTACACTCCAAATGAATGAAAATAGCAAACAAATGGAAGGGTAGAAAATTAAGAACAGGAGGTAAAGTAAATAAAAAGAAAAAAGAGCCAAAACTGCAGCTGCTGAAAATTAGTGTAGTTCTATTGAAGCTAGTGCAATTACACCAACTGAGCAACTGGTTCATTATTTTTATTTGTTTTACCCTTTGTTCTTTTCCTTTGTTGGGGCTTTGAATTAACTGAGCTGAATTAACAGCAGCTGAAGCATCATTCTAATACACATCCTGTTATGTAGAAAAATCTGGTATCTGTGACGAGATGAATGGAGCAGAGCAGGTAGCTTTTGAGGAGGCCTTTGAAAGAAAAGAGTGAGTATCTACCTAGCCCATAGCGTGCTCTATTTTTTGTTTGTTTGTTTGTTTGTTTGTTGTTACAAGATATCACAGACATCCCAGGCTGCTGGTGGTGCATGCCACCTGCATGCATGCTGCTGGTTCTGGGGAGCCCTGCCTGGCACTGCTAATGTGCAGTGCCCACCCATGCCGCTGTCTCCCCAGGTGCAGGAGATGTAATCAGCTGTCTGCACATGTGAAGATGTGGCATCATGTGTGTCTTTGTGTCAATGTTGAGAAAATTTCACCAGCTGTAGAGAAGTGAACCAAGGCACCATCCCAACCCAAAGGAGTGTGATCTACAAAAATGTTCAGGCACCTGTGAAGTTTTTTTCTAAACACTGAAAGCAACAGTATAGGAATTTACTGTAAAACTTAAAAAAAAAAATGCTTTTCAGCCTGATTGTGACAATAGTTGGGTGGTGTGTTTTTTGTTGTTGTTGTTTGCTTTTCATAAAGAACATTTCAATTTTAACTTAGAAAGCAAAATCTCTCCTTTTCATTAGTCTTATTAATAACTGATGATTATTTTGAAACTAGTTTCCAGTACAAGACATTTCTTATCTAGTTTTTATTCCTATGGTTGCTATACAGTTCCTGAATCAGAGACTTATCTATTGTTCATTCAGTGCTTTTATACATATATAGGCTTGTACATCATTACTTGGAAATACATTAAAAGAACATTAATCTACAAGGTTCTCTGATGTTAGGAGTACTAACAGTAAGTGGATTTGCAGTTCTAATTCATCTGCCTTTTGCATTAAGGTACAGTTTTTAAATACATGTTCACACATACTCTAGGCAGTTTCCTACTACTTCTTGCTTTTCATTATTCATCACAGAGCTCTTTTCACATCTTTAAGGCTTGAATTAAGTGTGGAATTGCACATTTAGTTTTGGTCTCTTTTAGAACATTTGTCCATGTACCAGCTACATACCTGGAGAATATTAAGACATTTATCTTCTTTTTGACGTATGGAGCTACTATTTCCAGTTTACAGAGAACTGAAAGAGAAGTTGTTTTAAATGGTATCAAGGCAGATTCAAACTGGTAAAAAGAGCTGAGGGTATCGTAAATCCAGGACTGATATTCATTCCTGGTGGTAAAACATCTTCTATTTGAAGGTGTCTACTTTTTAATGGGGGAAAAAAAAAAAAAAAAAAGAAACTCCATAGGAATAAAATACCAATATGTTCACACATAACAATCTTACTAGGTATTACTATTAAGCATTTAGCTATGAAGCATTTTTACATGATGGTAGCCATTTCTTTTGGTCTATATGGGTGTGGCTGTTTCTGGGGTTGGTCTTGAGGTGGAGGAGCTTGTAGCCCTCATGCTAGAAATTATGAACTTCCTGAGCGAGGTCACAGCCCTGTGAGCTCAGAGCTTATTTCAAGTCTACATGAAATTTCATAGTACAGGAGAAATCACTTTTGTGACCTGTTGGTTTTCTCCATGATGAATATTAAAAGGATGGAAGTGTTGAACTTGAAATAACTTTATATGACAAAAAGTACAAGGCAGCCCAGGTATAAAGCTGTATTTTAACTACTAAAATAGGAAAATATTACCAACAAATATGTCTTTAACCGTGTGTGCTGTAAGAGCCTTTACTTGAGATGTATAATTTAAGTTGCATTTCACCATCAGCACCCAAAAAAAAAAAAAGATAACAAGATGCTTCTAAGGTGATTAGGGGACTGCAGGACTTGTCATATGTGGGCAGGCTGAGAGGATTGGGTCTGTTTTGTCTGGTAAAAAGAAGACTGAGGGGAGACCTCATCAGCGTATATAAATATCTGAAGGGAAGGTGTCAAGACAATGAAATCAGTCTCTTCTCAGTTGTGCCCAGTGACAGGACAAGAGGCAATGGGCACAAACTGAAGCATAGGAAATTCTGTCTGAATATAAGAAAGCATTTCTTTACTGTGAGGGTGACAGAGCACAGGAACTGATTACCCAGGGAGGTTGTGGAATCTCCTTCTCTGGAGATATTCAAAACCCACCTGGATGCCATTCTGAGCAACGTGCTCTAGGTGATCCTGCTTGGTAGGGAGGTTGGACTAGATAATCTTTAGAGGTCCCTTCCAATCTCAGACATCCTGTGATTCTGTAGCAGCAAACAGATATTTGTATTAAACGTCAAATATTTTAATTTGAAGAAGGAAACTGGATTTGCTCTTATAATAATGAATGTTATTTTGTGAAATACCTACTCATGTGGAAATACAAATTGTAAATGCCCCTCTTCATTAGTTCTCTTAAAGATTTTCTATTCCTAATGGTCTTCTTGTGTTATTCAACCTACCATGTTTCCATGAAGAGATTACTTTTGAAAATCATATCACTCGTGGAAGATTCATTTTTTTTCATTATTCATTCTGAAATCACTGGTAATAGAGGTAGAATTATTATGAGGTAATTTATGTCCTCTGTGAAAAAAACATAGAGGTTTTTAATATTTTTCATTCTCCTGTAATGTGAATCTCCTGCATAGAAAACTTGCAACTTGATTACATGTGATAATTTAGTTTTTATATAACAACAAATAAATAATAGGTATCATACATGCTGATTATCAAAATAGCCTAACAGAGGTTAAGAAAAACACAAAGTGCCTTAATTAATGAAATATGTAAACAAAACACTGTTTTATGTTAAACATATGGATCCCGTTCACATTAGTTTACCATATTGTTGAAAACTTTAATTATATCTGATATATGCTAATGAGGAAGAAAGTCTAACTCTAGCTGTAAAGCAGGTGTAAACCCTGTTTTTTTACATGTGGTGTAAAATTAGGAGAGGGATCCTGTCACAAGGGTGCAGTGGACAAAATCCAAGGTCTTGATGAAGAAGGGTGTGAAACAGAGAAAGAAGTCAAGGTAAAGGTCCTGTCTATGAAGCTACTGGTGATTTTTCATGAAGGACCGGTGACTACAATCAATGACAGTCTCCTGCTCCTGTAGAAAACTATCTTAGCAATATGCTGTGACAAAATACCCAGTGGGAAAATGTTTCTGGAGAGCCAGCTGTCAGCTACAATAGTGATCCATTTTCATCTGATGTGGAGATCTGCAACTCTTATTTCTTGCAGCCAAACAGTGAACTTCCCTAATTGCTAACATGCTTCAGTAGCTGTGTGGAGCTTGCCAAGAATGAAACCATACCTGTGATTTAAAAGAGATAAAGTGTAAGTGAGCAAATGTATGAAGTAAAGCTTTAGGAATTCTAGTGAAACCAGGTGAAAACTAAGAAAAGATGAAATAAGAACTGATGTGATGTTGTGCCTAAACCTCAAACAGAACCTGAAAATTCATTTGTTCTCTCTTTCTCTCACACACACAAAAGGCCATGCAAAAGAACTGTCTGTGGTTCCCCTTTTATTATTTCTGTTATTTTCTAATCAAAATTACAAGTAGCTGGCAGTCTGCCTGACTCAACCTGGGATATAGGAGAGTCAAACTTCAGTTCTTTGTGCAGAGTTATTTTAAAATCCCAGGGGGCTCTGAGTAAGCAATATGCAGCAAATCTGATGAACAGGATTTACTGAGCAGCTGCAGAAAACACAGTGCAACACAGGGCCAGTGAGACTGGTCTCTAAAGCATGCACAAAATGCAGACGTTCTTCTATCCTTGTATCAGCTGTGTGGTGTCTGGAGTGTCAGTCGGACTGGGATCAAATACTGCCTGTTCCTTTGTGTCAACAGTGAAAAGTGTTCTGTATGACTCAAGAAATTTAGGTTTTTCCTCATTCCCTGATTTGGTACAGGTTGGATCATGTTCTGAAACTTGCGGTTCTCTTTCATAGCTCTAGCAAAATATATTTTTCCCATTCAATATGATGGTGACTATTCTTGCTGTCTCATAACTGTAGAGTCTTTTGTTGAATGCCAATAAATTCTTAGCTTTGATGTTATCTTGCTGCCAATAAAGGCTAGTTTTATACTACACTGAGAGTTGTTTACCTTTTTCTGTAATGCTGCATAATTATGTTAGGCTAATAAATTTTTCTCTCCCAAAAAACTTGATTTTTAAAATTTGATTTGATTTTAAAAAAATTTAAATTTTATTGTTGTTGCTACAGTGTTATTTTATTTTATTTTTTACAACTTGTCAGAAAATTGCCATAAAAAAAAAGTGGAAATGCGTAGGGGAATTAGTTCATACAGTGAACCACATTTATTTATTTATTTATTTATTTAATGTATCAATATCAAAGCATGTGAATAAGGAACAAATTGGATTTATTGGTATGTGTTGATATTTGAATCCTTAATTCCACTTTGCATCTTTCCCTGTCTCCGCCAGGGGCTCATGCTGCCCCAGTAATTTGATTTGTGAACCATGTAACTTCCTTGGGCAGGGATTAGAAGAACAATGGTACATTGGCTTTAATTACCTTCCTCTAGCTTGCAGGAAACAATTTAATTAAACTTTTTTCCTGTTTCAGCTCTGAGCTGATCAGTATAGAAGGATCATTGCTTGTCCCCTTCCTCACCTTTGATCTCAACCTAGTGAAATGTAGCTGTCTCCAAAGAAACATAGAAGTTGTGTAGGAAAGGGAAAAGTCATCTTTACAAAACATAAAGTTAAAATTATTGAAATTATCTTCTTCTTAAAAGTGGAAGTATTATTTTATGGTTTAAGAATTAGACCTCCCAGAATTGTCCTTGGTGATATTAAACTTGAGCATTATTTTTATAATTAAGTGGCAAAACACCCTTTGAATATATTTTATTAACTGATTTACTTTGAGCTCTGATATTTATAAGCTATCAACCTACCTTCCAATAAGGCCAATGCAAATGATGAGTGTATATTTTAATTTTAAAGTGTAAAAATAAGATATACATATATTTTTTAATTTAATAATTAAGAAGAATTATATGGCTTTCTCCAACAGATTCAGCTACATAGCCATATTCTTGGAAATAAAGGAGAGTAGAGCACAGTACCTAGTGTCTTTCTGTATTGTGCTCTAAATTCCCATAAATCTGCTATACGGTTACCAAAGTGAGAAACACGGGCAACTTTCACATTTGTTAAAATGCTCATTATCATGTTTACCACATTAAATGAAATACTGGAGAATGAGTTGCATCTTGAAGGAAACAGTGACATGAATTGTAGTTGTTTCCATGGTGTAAAGATAGTTGTATATTGAACATACAGCATGCCTCCTAACAAAGGTTTCTACTACTGTAACTGGTGGCATGAAGCAACAAAAGGTTTGGGTAATTTCAGAGTTGTATGTTTTGTATGAATGACATTTGGAAACAGCACGTGCTCAAAAAAAAAAAAATCTACAAGGTAAAGTTTGGCTTGTGGCTTCTGCCTTTCTGTTTGATGTAAATGTATTTATCCAATGGATTAATTATTTATGGTCTGGCCTTTCTATAAAACTACTGTTGCATTTCTATTTACTGGTTTTAAAGCACTGTCTATGTGGGTGGGCAAAATGATTTTGCAGCATTTACCCCCCATGCCAGCTGGCCACCTCAGTGTCTCCCTGTGTGTGTTCAACTTTGTTCAGTTGCCACATGACATGAAGCAGGGCTGTGACCCCTGTGATACTCCTGCTTGTAAATGTAAGCTCGGCTATAAAAATTGCCATGATTCCGTCAACAGAAGGTTCCTCAATGATGTTGTCTGAACTCTTCTGTTTGCCATGTGTAGTAGAAATAAAATTTTTCACTTCTAGAAAGGGAAAATATATTTGGAATAGTACTGAAAGTTGCTGTGGTTAGAACTTAATGTAAAGATTCTTAAAATACATTTTGCTCACAGTCTGTCAAAAGAGATCACAGAAACTGCGAGGCCATGTCCTTTTCAAAAAGTTATTTTTCCAAAACCCAAGACTCCTTTCAGGTTTCAAGTGCTTCAGTTAAAGGTATGTGTAAATGCAGGCTGTTGGGGTTTTCTCTTACTTAGTGTGATATTCTGCATTAAACTGCTACTGAAATTCTGCCAACCGGGGAGGATGAACACTACGGTGTGTCTAAGCATGTCATAATATGGAGCACTAGATCAGTGTTTTAAATAGTGGCTTTTACTGGCATTATCTTGCTCTCTGTCTGAATGTTTGGAGGTCTCCATTATGAATTATGTATCTCCTTCAGCAGCTGTATCAGAATATAGCAGACACAAGAACTGGAGGACAAAATGAAACTGTCTTTCTCAGGAACTATCACTGTGTGCTTGACTTGTCTGGATACTCCTTACTAAGCATTTAGTATGGGGCGCTATCAGGGGCTAGCTGAACTTCTCATACAACCCTGAACATGTATATTTTATGGACAGTAATGTTATATTGACTAGTGGAAGTGCAACATTTTGTGACCAGATGTCAATAAAAACCATACAGAGAGTGAGATGAATAACACGTTGGAAGGCGTTCACATGTATTGATATGCTTTAGATATACTATCAGAACCAGAAAACATTGGTATGTTATGTATGTTATGGTGTGTAACACCCATGAACAGACTTTCAGAAATCTACTTTTGTTCTGCAAGGGAACATTAACTCAGTGCTAACAACCCACCAGAGCCCTCATGATGGTTCCTAGTAATAGGGAAAGTGAGAACCTTAGCACTGCTACCCCTGCTCCCCCCCCAACTCAGCCTCCCTGTCCAGAAGCATTACTGGGAGACCATAAGAAAGCAGAGATGGGAGGACCCAGAGCTCCCTCTGGGGTAAA
This sequence comes from Aythya fuligula, assembly GCF_009819795.1. Taxonomy (NCBI): domain Eukaryota; kingdom Metazoa; phylum Chordata; class Aves; order Anseriformes; family Anatidae; genus Aythya; species Aythya fuligula. Next base: position 41,889,246 of record NC_045562.1, read on the forward strand.
ATTAAAACAAGGAAAAAACATCAGTCAGCAAAATAACCCCATGCTTCTCTGCTGGCAGTTGTGCAGGATGCTACATTTAAGTGGGCTTCATGATATGCTCCTGAAGCCAAAACTGAGCTCACCTAGTGTGCTTTTGAAAATTTGACACTTTTAATGTAGCTACAGGCTGTAAGAATTGGTGCACAAAAACATTTCTTTCTTAATGGTTGTTTTGGCTGGGTTGTTTTTTTGGATGGCATGGCAGAAGGTCTAAGGTGTCCTCCTGTAGATGTAGGCCTTGACTGCAGCTGCTCCTGGGGAGATCACTGCACACCAGGACCTGGCCTCTCATTTGTGCAGTGGAATTATGAGATGGATGGTTTGCAAACACTGATGTTCTTTACAAACTTCTTGCTTATCTCAGATAGTTTCTGAATAAACTATACATTCATGGGTCTGACCAGTTACTCCAGCCCTGAACTATTTCTGACTATTTTATTCCAAGTAAAGTAGACAGCAGGCAAATAGACATTCAAAAAATAAATAAAATAAAATAAAAATTGAAAAATGTACAAATAGGATCTCACTTTTGAAGTGAGATGAAGAGTGACACTGGAAAGGAGTCAGAAAAGATATGTTGTTCAGGAAAGAAAAAGATCCTGCAATATTTTAAGAGTAACCTCAGAATTTCCTGAACAACTAGATAATGGGATATATTAAGAAGGATTTTAGATCATTTTGGATGGGTATTTGATTCTCTGGCTTCCCTATAATACACAGAAGTCATCTTTCTGTTATTTTCATAAACACAAAAAATCTCTCTGGTGGTAGTCATCTATTTCCATTTATTTTGCAGAACTGAATCAAGGGATTGAATTCACTTTAAAAAATGTGCTAATTACTGATTGGTGCACTAACTGAAGAATATAGATTTTCTTACACTTATCCTCTCTTATATGCAAGTCACACAATATTTATACACAAAATAACTGATCCTTCTTATTAAGTGTATCTTCTGCTTATGCTACTACAGAATTTTGTTTCTTCTACTTATTTAACAGAAATGTATTTTCTTTTTTCTTTTTTTTTTTCTTTTTTCCCCTAGAATCAGTGGAAAAGCTTTCCTTTAATATTGGTTTCTAAGAAATAAGGAATGCACAGTGTACTTCATAACAGCTACTTGTTCTTTTTATGGTTGTAAACAATGCTGCAAATCATAGATGTCATAGATGGTGAAAGAATATTTCACAGGAAGCCTTGGGAGCCACTGTAGCACCTCTTTAGAAATCTGAATCTGCTTGTTACTTTATAAACGTGTAAGAGAATTATCTGGCATGTGTACAGATTTATTTGCACAGTTATGTACAAATTCTACAATAACATGCAAAAATGTGTATAATAATTTGAAAGAAACAAAATTTCTGACCTGAGGGGGATCTTTCCTGTTTCCTTTGTGCTGAAGCAATGGAACAAGTCCTTCTCTAAAGTTATACTCAGTGTCTTAGGTTTTGAAGGCTACTCAGCTGGAAAATATTCTGCCATTTTTTTCCTCCCTTTCTTGTTCTTGCTTGTTTTAAACTGTGTTTTCCACTTCCCATTTCAGGGAAGTGGACCTCCCCTGACTAGAAAAGGTGACTCCTCATCCCAGCTTTGTATCCCCCACTTCTCCCTGTGCTACTGTTCCTAGCTCACCTTGTGTCACAGTGCAGACTGCCGTACGTTTGACCCACAGGTAAGTTGGTTTATGTCAGTTCAGTGTCAGATTTGGGCAATCAGCAGGTGACATTACAGCGGTGTTTGTGGATTGATGATGACTAGCTAATGCTGTAGTAACATGTTTCTCAGCTGTTGATTCTTTCAGACTGTCTACCGAGTTTAGGTTCAGATCTCAGACAACTGCAGTGATTCTAAACATGAGGCTGATGATTACTGTGATAAGACTGATACGGATACCTTCTGGGTGACAGACTGTCTCATGGGGCTGCCATTCATGTCTTTAAACTTCTGTTTGACATTAGACATGGAATAGTGGGTGAATGTAATGCATCAGATAAAAATCACAGAATCACAGAATCACAGAATTTTCTAGGTTGGAAGAGACCTCAAGATCATCGAGTCCAACCTCTGACCTAACGCTAACAGTCCCCACTAAACCATTTCCCTAAGCTCTACATCTAAACGTCTTTTGAAGACTTCCAGGGATGGTGACTCCACCACTGCCCTGGGCAGCCTGTTCCAGTGCCTCACAACCCTTTCAGTGAAGAAGTTCTTCCTAACATCTAACCTAAAACTCCCCTGGCTCAACTTAAGCCCATTCCCCCTCGTCCTGTCACCAGGCACGTGGGAGAACAGGCCAACCCCCACCTCACTACAGCCTCCCTTGAGGTACCCATAGAGAGCGATAAGGTCGCCCCTGAGCCTCCTCTTCTCCAGGCTGAACAAGCCCAGCTCCCTCAGCCGCTCCTCGTAGGACTTGTTCTCCAGGCCCCTCACCAGCTTCGTTGCCCTTCTCTGCACCCGCTCAAGCACCTCGATGTCCTTCTTGTAGCGAGGGGCCCAAAACTGAACACAGTACTCGAGGTGCGGCCTCACCAGAGCTGAGTACAGGGGGACGATCACCTCCCTAGCCCTGCTGGTCACACTGTTCCTGATACAAGCCAGGATGCCGTTGGCCTTCTTGGCCACCTGAGCACACTGCTGGCTCATATTCAGCCGACTATCCACCATCACTCCCAGGTCCTTCTCTGCCTGGCAGCTCTCCAACCATTCCTCTCCCAGCCTGTAGCTCTACTTGGGGTTATTGCGCCCCAGGTGCAGGACCCGGCACTTGGCCTTGTTGAACTTCATGCAGTTAAAAAAAAAAAGCATGTTTTTTTGTTTGTTTGTTTGTTTTTTTTTTTTTTTTTTTTACAATTATTTTAATTAAGTTTCAAACAAATATCACTGAGTTAAATGCGGCCCTGTCATAAGAGATGCAAATCCAATTAATCCAGTGTTAGCAAACCTGAAAATGTATTTTTAAGTAACTAGAATTAGATTATGCTTCACAGAAATGCTACCATTTACTTCCAGAGCTGAACCTCTATTCAGCTTCAGTGGGTACAGTCCCCCCTGTGACTTTTAAATGCTGCTTCACATTAGGAGGTTCACGCTATACTTTTTTGAAGCCATAACCCCTTTCACTGCTTGGAGTCTGGCTGTATTCTTTCCCTCAGATTTTGACATGAATTAATCACTATTATCTCACTATGAATAAATATAAATAGAGAAAATAGATGCATTTAACTGCATTGTTTCCTGATGTTGCTACAGAGCTGTTATTCCATTTTTGATTTCTGCTACACAAAGATGTGACTGACTGATTGGACTGCTGAGGAAACAAAAATCTACTAATTGAACACGGATTTCAGGGAAGCCTCTACTTGTATTTCTTGACATAAACTGTTCTGCAGTGTTTAGTTTTACAGCTTTCTGCTGCTGAGTGATGATCAATCTTTTGTGACTGGTGAAGTGAGTCTTTTGTATATGAGGTTTGAAAACACCTTTGAAATCTTTTGAGACAAAGAAAGCAGCAAGTAAGTATGAATATACTTAGGTATTCAAAAAGAAATGTATCAGGAAGCTGAGTTTACCAATTCCATGTTTTCACAAGAATAAAATGGCAAAACTTGAAACTATTTAAGATGACTATAGGAAAAATGATAACAAGAAGAAAAAGGATCTTTACTGTCTTCTTAGATTATAAATATAGCACTTGGTGTTGGGCTGAAGGATGTATGTTCTTAAAGAGATTAAGGAAATATATGTCCCACCGGAGACTGCAGAGAATCAGACATTTCATTCTGGACCTCACAAGTTTTGTAAAATTACAGATTTAGTAAACAAACCATTTTACGTCTCTGTAAGGAACGTAGAGAGGATTTTGAAAGTCAAACACTGAGGACCCTTGCTTTGACTGTGGTGGTAAAAGTAACATCTGCCTCAGACACTTTAACAACAGACTGTTCAAATCACTCTTTTCAGCTATGGTAGGAGACTTGACAGACATAAGCCATCCTACCCCAGTTTCTACACATATCTCACAGCTGAACTAAACCTTACATCAAAGCACTCATATCAAGGACATTTAGATTTAACTGTACTTTTATCTTTCATATGTTTAGTTCATTGCTTTAACTTTTGTGGTTTCCTAATTAAAGCAATAGCACAGAAATGAAAGAAAAACAATAGTTTTGTTAGTCATATCCCTGGGATGCCACAAAATCATTTTGTTATCCAGATCGTGGAAAAAGGCCCTCACTGAAACTTCTACCACACTGTTACATGTTTACCAGTGCAGACTCAGACTGCTACCCACAAGCAAATAAGTTATGCCAGTGATGCCAATCCTTGTGCTGACTCTTCTTGAGGAGAGTCTCTATATCACAAAGTGCATTTAGCCCCAATACTGGGAGTAGATCTGAGATTGTAGGGCAATGTTTCTTTCCTTTAAAAAGACTTTATTGCATGTCCATGATAATATTAGCCTGGGGTACATGCAAATACAGAGAAACAGAAAAGGAGCTGAGGGTCTTCAATGCTGCTTCCATCAGTGGGACTCCTTCCTCTTCCATTGCCTTCTTTCTTTGTCTCCTTTTGGGCCTGCAGCTCTGCCCAATGTTGACGTGCCACTGAAGTCCTGTTAATTCTTTCAAGTTCACTGACATCCACAATGCTAGGCATTTCTTTAATGATTGTATGATTCTTCTGTTTCATAAAACATTATGGGAACACTAGCTTCATTTTGTGCTTTCAGTTTAAAATTTCATGTAGATGCTTGGTGTTGCGTTAAGGGATATAGCCAATTAACTGTTATGGGCCCAGTCAGATTCAGGGTACTGAACTATCAGAATCACAGATTCACCAATAACACATTAACTGTTAGGGGTCTGCTTGGATTCAGAACACTGAACTACCACGGTCACGGATTCACCGATAACATATAAGCACCCTTACTCTAGTCACATTTAATGAGAGCTATCATGACTAGGAACAATGCAATAAAGTGCAATTTATTACAGCAACAGGTACACAGGTTCTTTGGATTGCCAGCAATAGTGACTGTCTGCAAAAGCAAGCTAGTATGCATGAAATACACAGGTGACACAAGTGCGCAGCCTGGAAATTAACACATTGAAAGGATCAAAGACTTTAGAGAGATTTATAACCAAGTGTTCAAATCTCACCCAAAGGCGTCCAAATTGAGGTGGGGGAAGGGCGGTGGGGGAAGAGAGGCTCAGCCCGTCGACTGGTCCCAGGAGTCAGAAGGTCCTCAGGATGTGGTATTCCCTCGGGATGGTATCTCCCCTCACAGTGGTATCTTCCCTAACATCCCCTCTCTCTTAGGCCAATTTATATTATTTTCTATCTTTTAGGTGGAGCTTGAGTGACTCTAGTCAAGCATATCTTAGTTATGGTTGGTAAAAAGTTCTCCTGTCTCTGTTTAAAGTAATAGGCTTCGAGAAATTCATATCGCATGCTCAGTGAGTGATGGTCGCACCTTGGAGCCGGGTACCTTTTGGGATGGAGGTGTGTTTCGGTATTATAATGGTATTATAATGAGCAAAAGTACACTAGGGTACAGAATTTGTCAAAACATGACAGGTCCTTGGCTCAGAGTAGCAAAAAGTGCAGCTTATCGGTCTTGGTGTGCACAAGAACAATCAAGTCCCCACCTAGTCCAGAGCCTAGCCTAGTTTTATTTTCCTAGTTACTTCAGGCAATTGCAGCACACTTGGTTAAACGTTCTGAGTTCACGGTTGCAAGAATTTTGTGAAAACTGCTCTGTGAGATTTATTTCCCTGAGGAAAGTTAAAAGGCAAGTCTTGGATAAGGCACTCAGAAAACAAAACCAAACAAGGAAAAAGATAGAAACCACTTGAGGAGCATTGAAAACTTTGTTTTAGTACAGAGAGATAATAAACAATAGCTTTCAGGGGCTTATCATGACGTATCGTCTGCATTTCAACACATGGTCTTTGTAAAGCAAAAAAAAAAAAAAAAAAAAGTTTTTATTAAAACATAAATGACAAAGAAAAATGCATTTCCCCAAACTATCTCTTCTCATGGTCAGAATGTATTTTGTCTAGCAGGTGTAGCACATTTACTACACACAAAAGGTGAAAGGTTTGCTATTGTGATTGTGGATTCTCAAATAATCTCATAAGAACACTCAGTCACTCTTCTGTGAAGTTTGTAAGTTTTCCTAGCTACCTGTTTCCCAATAGCTTCCCACATTTTTTACTATTACTTTCTTTAGTATTACAGTGCCTCATGATGCTTTCTTAGGTGGAAAACATCTACTCCACCATAAAAAGCTGAAGCATAGAATTTGTTTAATGACCATACAATCCCTTGAAGTTTCAACTGTTGTAGTATGTGCTTGCAAAATTTTTAAACCCTTTTTTTTTTTTTTTTTGATGCAGAGATACATATGTATATGTCATGTGTTCATTTTGATTTATTAGGGAGACTGGCAAAGAATCTGAAAAGGTCTCTAATCTTTGATGTAGTTGATGAAATATTTATCTCAGTGCCCAAAGTTTTTAGGGATATTGTTTCCAAGTTCTAGGGCATATATTTAGCTAAACATCCAGTATTTGGTCCAAGAAAATGAATAATTATGGTCCTAAAGTAGTGTATAAAATCAACCATAGGAGATCATTTAAATTGGGATCACAAAAAAACCTTCACAGCCCTCAAGAGATTGCCTACAGATATGCTTGTGTGAAATGCCTATGAGGGTGGTACATTTTCAATTCTGGAATGTTATTAATTCCATTCCTTCACTGTGGTGAATCCTTACATCCTTTCCTGATATTTAACTTCAACTTGTCTTTTAAAAACCTCTGTAGCATATACATTCATCCCTCCGAAGAACTTAAACTGGGAAATACCGTGTTTTATAAGCCAGCAAACTGTAAGAGAAGAACTGTAAGTGCCTCCACCCAGGAGGCAGAAATGTGATTCGGTATTGTATTGCTGTCCTCTATCTGAGGAGCTCCTATGCTAACTCTTGTCCCTTTGCTCTGGGATGTTTTCTGTTCACGGAACAGCTTTGTGGCTCCCTTCTTTATTGACTCAGTAGCTGCCACTGCAACAGCTGTACTTTCTGTTTCCTTTTCCTCTTCCTCTTCCCATCTCTTAGTCTACATCAGATGTACATGCAGCTGCAGTAGTTTATTTCCATTCCTCTGCACCCTTTCAACAGATGTAATTCATGTCATTTGGATTCAGTCCCCTCCCATTTTTTTGGATTGCCATTCCTTGCAGCCATCAGTTCATAGTATATTGGAACTAGTCCCCTCACTTTCTCATCAGGCTCATATCCAGCCCTTGTAATGAAAGGCAGGTGATCTGCATGCCAATATTTTACTTCATGCAGGCTCTCTAGCTCCTTCAAACTCAAAACTTTCACTATTGCAAGCCATCATTTTTCAACTCTGCCTATGAACTAATAAACCTATGGAGGACTTTATGTCAAAGAAAAAATAATGAAAACTTCTTTGAAAAAAACAAAGTATTAGCTTTTTTAGCCTCAAAATCAGTGACAGAGATTAATATTTTTTTCCAGAACATAGTTACTGTAGCTAGTTGTCAAATTGTGAAATATTACCCTGTGAGAAACTAGACATTATTGAAAAGCCTACAGTTGAATAGCCACAGAATCAGTTATTCCATACTTGTATGAATCCTTCCTGTCTCCTGTTGCCTTCTTTTTTATTTCAACCTACTAACTCTTCTGCTATTTACACTCACTGTATCTCCTGAATGTGTCAGAAATCTCTTTCTGACACAGAAATCCTTATCCTTTGTATAACCCTTTCATCAAACTGATGTTACATTTACTGCATTCATTTGTAAGTACTTCCATAATTTCTGCATATATGTAAGAAAACAGACATTAAAGCTGTGCATATGAAAAAAAAAAGCTTCTGAGATACTGGTAAAAATGTTCAAAAATGTGTGCTTACCTCACTCTCTGGGTAAAATGGATGGACTGCTGGCACTGATGAGCATGCATGACTCTCATTCCCTTAAAAATACTTTTCCTTTTACTGATATCATCAGTTAGACTCATCAGTCAGCTCTCAGATCAAGGGGGAGTGCAATGCAGTTTGCTCTTTCCTGTGGTATATTAGAATTACTGACTTGAGAAAACTAGGAATTATATCAAATACATCCCATGTTACAGCTGGTGCAAAGCAACAACAACAACAAAAATTTAGTGACTTCAGAAGGTTTGACCATGATCTGACAAGACCTTGATGGTCTTCTTCTACTGTATTGTCAATAACAGAGCTCAGAGCAAGTCAGTTTTGTTGGTAGTATTTCAAGAGAGGCCCTTTAAGGACAGCTTTCTGGGCTGATTCAGAGGCCTTTTTTCTTGCTTTACCACTGCTTACAATGGTGCTAACTAAAATGAAGAAAGAAGAACCCACAGCAGGGTTTTGTTCTGGCCATCCACATGGTGGTTTCACTTGATACCATAGTTCCTCACATTTGTTCTCATCACTGGGGGGTTAGGACCAAATGACCCATGTGGTAGAGACATTCAGCCTGGCAAAGAGTATGGAGCTGTTGCAGAAAATGCTGATGTGCTGATGTGGCAATATATGCTACATCCCATATTCTTGATTAATTCTTATTTTCATGGTTTCACTTTTTTTTTTTTTTTTATTATTATTATTTTTCTGGAACTGGAGAGGAGTATCTAATGATCTTGGGACAGTATTTTCTTTATGCAAATTTCCTCCTATACAGAATATTAATTTTTGCCACTGGCATTGACAAACAAGAGTTAAAGTTTCATTTTAAATATAAATCTCTGATAGAACCTGCATATTATCTGCTGTGTTTATAAGACAATGGTACTGATTCTTAATGACATTTAACTTGAAAAGTTAAAAAACAAACAAACAAAAAAACACTCAAAGTGGTGTCTGCATAGGAACAACTGTGTAGGAACAGTTTGCTTTGTTCACAAGAGGCTGTAGTAACAGGCATTTTGGTGCAAGTTTTTTTTGCCTTATTGTTCTCAGCTTAAAACTACTATTTGTTATTGCCTTAAAAGAAAATTATTTGTTGCCAAATGAATCCCCTAAAAAAAGTAGCTACCAGCTGATACTGGGTTTTAAAATTCTTATAAATTGAGATTTCCAATTATTTTGGCAAAAACCCAAGAGAGTCTTATTTTTGTTATATGCTATGCTGTTTGCGGGAATTCATATGGATGCTTTCCATCTCCAATAAAAAGTTACATTTATGCTGCAGGTGTACAGTGCACACAACCAATTAAATAAAAATCAAAGCCTCACAGTTTCAGCTATTGTCTATTTTTCATAGCTTAAAACACTGGCAGGCAGAACATATTCTAAAGCAACACTAGGCAAGATATCCCATTGAATTTCATACAAAGAAGTGACTGGTTTAGAGTGAGAAGCACAGAGTATGCTTTTTCCCATTACCAGCCTCCCACCTCCTCTCCCTCTTGCCCCAAGGAGGGGGACATTGCATAACCACACATGTGAGGGGGCGATAGCAGTCACAGCACCATGTAGAAACCCCCTACAAGAAGCTGATACAGACCCAATCAGACCCAGAGTTTCCTGAAAGGTTGGGTCTATGAGTCCAACTTGCCTTGGAAAGGTCTGGGCTCAATTTCTGTGGAAAATTACAGTTATCTAAATGCTTCCTTACTCCTGAGTTAAGATAGTGAAAAAGGACTCTCCACTTTCAATATGCTGTCTTGAGGGGAAGGGTGTTTAGCTTGTGAACTTACATTTTCTGTGCTTGTTTCACCACTCCTCCCTCTTCTCAGTTTCCGTGCTGAATACCAAGACAGACACAGACATTAGCTTTCAAAGCCATTTAAAAAAAAAAAAAATTAAAATAAGACAGCATATATTATTTATAAAATGTTCAGTCAGAAATTGTACTTTAGCCAGAATTTTAAAAAGGAGGTTGACTGGGTACCTGGATTTAGTATTAGACTCAGTGCACAAAACTGGAATTAAAACAGCCTGCTAGTGTAAATGAAACTTATAACATTTACGTTACTGCCAGATAATTCATATTCCATGTTTGCTTTTCCCAAATTTTGTGTTTTCTTTAAGTTTCTATTTATTGCTTCATTAACATGATTCACTTCCAATGAAATAGTTCAGATCAGGAATTCCACAGAAAAAAACTTTTCAGGTATTTGCAGTTTTTTTTTTTTTTTTTTTTTTTAACATATTTTATGCTGTTCAGCAGATCAAATGGGACAAAAGTGTGGCTGCTTTCTGTGAAGAAGTGTTGCACAGGTGGGACTGATGAGTATCAGAAGAGGGAAGGCATGAGTTAGAAAAGAAGCTGCATTTTGGAAAAAACATTTCCATCACCCTTCAGCAGAGAATTAGCTGAGTGACCCCAGCACTAAGAAAGCACAGTCTGTGAGTCATAGGGAGCTGCAAGGGAATTTTACTGTTAAAAAGGTTCCCAAAGAAAAGCGGTAGGGAAGGTCCTTCCATCTCAGCAGGGTGGTGCCTGGGAACTGATAAGAGCAGCAAGGGAAAACCAGCCTGTGGAGTTGGGAGGAAAAGGGAAAGGAGAGGCAGAACTGGTGGCTTTCCCCTCCTTCAGCAAAGCATGTTGAGACTGTACTGGGACTGGAATAGGGAAAAGCAGAAATTCCTTCTCTTATGTTTATCAGTGTGGCTGGTAAGGAATCAGTCACTGTTCTGGATTGAGGTATGGCTACTGTCCCACCCAGTGTTCTGTGAGTCTGAATTTTGTCTTCAGGTGATGTTTTTTCATATATCTCACAGCACCATGGAGGCCTGGTTTTAGATGACAGAAATGAAAGCATGGTTTTAAAGTCTGAAACTGGTAATTTTGTTGGAGCATCTGGCTGGTATCGGGTGCATAGTGCTCTCCTACTCAAACGACAAGCTTCCTTGGGCAAGCAGGAAGCTGAGGAGAATAGTGGTTGAATGCTAGCAGCACGAGGAAGGTAATGTATACTTCCAGTCTATAGCGTTTGTAATTCTTCCTTCAGCAAAAAGATAAGAGCATTTAGGGTGGTCCAGATTACAGGTTTTATAGCAAAGAGGGTTATCTGACATAGGAAGTTGTTAATGAAGTAGTTGTCTTCCTTGCTAAAGAACATGAGGCATGTAATGTGGATTTGCAACTCTTTAAAGTTTTGAGATACATGGTAGAAAACAATTTGAATAGTCCACATTTGAAATATATTAAGGGAGTGTGTTCACCTGAAGCATTTCAGCATTATTACATATAATCTTTTAAACAATTTGATTTTGTTGAAAATGCAGGGACACAAAGAAAGCAATGACAAATAAGAGGTGTGACTGTATATATTATGTTAGCCTTGATAACAAAAAAGAGATCATTTCTTTGTATATTTTTTGAAACAACTATTAACCCAGTCTGGCCAAAGTTAGGTGCATTTCAGTGAAACTCATGTTCTAATTCCTCTCTTTCTTTTAGCTTCTGTTGCATATCTACATATAAGTCCTTTGTTCACTGCAGCAAACTTTCCCCTTATTCATTAGTATGGGAAACTGATCATTATTCAGTCTGACAGGGACATGGAGCCAAATCTGACCTTAAACATTTGATATAGGTCTTTTTGTAAAATATATAATTTACCAACAGCCTTAGTGATTCCACAACAAATAGGTTAGTGTAGCAGAGGACTGGGACATAAGTTTGTTTAAACAAATCCAATGAAGTTATCATGAGAAACTGGAGGAAGTGGGTCACCAGTTTGCCGATAATATTTACGACAGTTCATAGATAAGAGAACTGGAAAGGAACTTTCTTCCATAGTTTATCACACAGTTAATGCAGAAAGATGAATTGCTGTAGAATAAACTCTGATGTCATACACTAGCTTTGTCACTCTGAACATCTGTGCAAGGGTGTATAAAATAAGGCAGAATTTGGGGCAAACACATGATGTTTAAGATCTTGAAGGAAAAAAGGCGGAGGAAGATAAATCTATGCAAGGCAGATATGCTGAAGGCAAAAGGGGACCTCTAACATCTAAAAAGACCGTAGTTCCACTGGCTCAAAGGCACAGAAACATTTAAGTAATTTACAGCCACTGATTTCGTGGTCTGAAACAAAGACAAATATGGCCTGATGGATGTGGACTTTGCCATGCTGTTCTTTGCCATGGCACATAAGTAGCATGTGTATCTTCATCAGACAAATGTTAACTTTAAGGAGTTGTAGTTCTGGTGTGGATAGCAAAATGAGACTAACATTAACAATGGTGGCTTTCTCCTTCCTTTCACATTGTGAGATACATGTATATGCAGAAGCATCAGGTCATGTGCAGAAGTGAGCAGCATGCATGTCCCATTACACACTGAAAAACAGCTGGGAAATCTAGGAACAATTTTAATGAAATGACAATAGTGTCTAAGCTCCTAAAAACATTCCTGGCAACAAATCCTTGCTTCCCAAGTAGAAATGAGCCATGGAATGGAAAGTGAATGGCTCTAATTCCTTCTGAGCCATCCATGGAAAGATGACATAAACTGTGTACATATCTCATTTTTGGATAGCTAAGTAATGAGATGTGGGTACTGCTTAACTTCAGTCTTGCAAGGACAATCTCAGAAGCTTTTAATTTAATGATAGCAATGGTTAATTAAGGGATAGAAAGGCTCTGCTAAGACAATCTCATTATGTTTTTGCATTTCAATGATGCTAATTTGATTAGATTTTAGTTAGAAATCTAACATGATCAGTGCTCTGTGGTGAGCGTAAAGGGTTTGAACTGTAAGCACAATTTTTTGGCTCCTCCAAATAATGGGCTATATAACACGCCCAGCTGGAGCACGCTGAGGAGTTGGTGGATCTTCCCCTCGTGCTCATGAAATACACAAGGTTAAACAAATTGGCAGCAATATCTTTCTTGCATTGTTTGGAAAGTTTTTAATCTCCCACAGCCCTTACAGAGGAAGGCACCCAGCAGCAGAGCAGAATTCCTCCCTTCCCTCTACCCCCAAGAACTTCAGGTATTTTAGCCATCACTACACTGGGTAATCACCCTTAAGAAGGTGGTCCCATTGTTCCTATTAATAGGCCTCTACCTGAGCCCCATACCCATTGCAGTTCCTGTGAAATTGGAGCCATCATTAGTAGTGAGGTCCTCTTCACTGGTTGTTTAGATTTTCGGCTGATTTTCAGATGATCCCCCTAATTTCTGCAAATTCCAGGCCTGTGGATACTAGGGGCAGCCTGTCCACAGGGAAGGAAACTGTTTCATTTGTAGGGAATAAATAGCAAAAAAAGTATGACATGAACCTTCCTGAGATTTCCTCTTCGTTAACCTCTGTCTGCAGTATTTTTCCATCAGTCCCCACATGGTTTTGATTTTAGATCTTCAAAATATATTTTTTGTTCCTTCCCTGGCCTCCTTAACAGGACTTTGTTTTGCAAAACAGAAAATATTTCCAGGTTTTATATCTTTGTCAGTAGTTTGAAGCAGGGAAAGTCCTCTCTCAAAAGTAAAATGCTTGTATGAAGAACATGTTTGTGCTTTACAGCAACTTTCTGCTTCTGGCCTAGAAAGTCTTCTGCTTTTGTCTGTTTTAATTGTTTTCTGCTCTGCTGTATGTCTTCATTTAAGCCTTCAGGCCATGTTGAAGGTGTGACTCATCAGCAATGGCTGTAAGTAACTCTTGACTTGGTGGGGATGTGGTGAGTGGTGCCACACACCTCTGGTGCAAGGAAGACCTGCTCTCAATGGGCAGTAAGCCTTCCTCGGGCTGCTGGAAGCTCTGGAGAGCTGAGCAATGCCTGCCCAGTCTACCAGGAAATTTGCCTGACAGAGGAAAACTGGGTCATAAAACTGGTTTTATGTCTCTCGGCTGTCTCAGCCTTTGCGTGGTAGAGCAGGGAATGTAGTGGGAAACCAGAAATCACCTTGGGCTGCTCCCTACTAGCTATTCTTGGCTGTCAGAAATGTCCCTGAGGCTGCCCTTGGTCAGGCTGAGGCGTAAAGTAGTTCTTGAGTCATCAGGGGTTTAAGCAACAGCAAAGTTTGTGTAAAGTCTGCTATTTCCCCTCTTGTTCTGCACCAAAAGTAGCTGTCGTGGACCAGAAATAACAGTGCCCCATCAGTTTTGAGTGTCTTGCTGTTAGATCTCCAAACAAGCAGTCTCTATGTCGGAGATCCTAAATTTATTGCTTTAGCATTCGTGCGCAACAATACATTCGGGGTAATTTTGTGGCTCCATTTCTGTGGTGAAGAAAGTCTGAAGTGAGCTATGGTAACCTGAAAACTGCCCACGAATGTGCTGTAGGGAGGAGAGGGAAAGGATTTTGTTTGGAAGAGAAAAAAAAAATGATGAAAGCAAACATGAGCCAAGACATAAAGTCTCATTTTGCTCCCATGTGCTAGTGCTTGAGCAGGCTATTGTTCTGGACTCAGAGATTGGTTCTTAATTATGTTGAGCAGTGAATGGTTTGAATTACAGCCACATATTTTGGTGAGCACAAGCCTGTTAAGAATTTTGGCTGGAGAACAGCTGCAGGGCTGCTCTGAGATCACAGAAGGTGGCTGTTGCTGGGGGTATTTTCAAGAATTAAGAGGCGTATGTGCTGCCACCTGAAGTCCCATGCTTGCATACTTTATCTATGTCTGCCCTTGTCTCTATCCTGCTATTTCAATCTAAAATAAAACATCTTGTATTTATTGTATCATCACATTTAGACACTACCATTTTGGAATCTCCTGTGGACATCATCAGATCCAGATGTTTCAAAATGTCATCATCCATACACTGAAATGATTACAAATGGAGATATATTTCTGTAGGCTGTTGCTATTCAATGAAGATTGCCAGTTTCCACTGGCTTGGAGGAGAGTTTTATTTTTAATGGGGTGGGGATGGCCCCAAGTTCAATACTGCAGATTTTTAAATTACACATATTGTTGCATGAAGCACAAGTGGTTGCACTCTGTTCACTCATAAATTTGGAGTGATTTCCTAAGAGGTTGCTAATTTTAACATGTGTGAGTTGATTTTAATATTGGGATTATACAGTCTGATTACCTATCTCTATCTGTAAAAAGTGTGATGTGAGTTCAACATGCACTCTGATCAAGGTATTAAAAATTCAATTCATTTTCTTTCACATCAATCCATTTTCTTAAATTGTCTGACAACTATGCTGGTATTTATATGTACTGTATACAGTTCTGTCTGGCTTGTGAATGAATACTGCTGCCCTCTACTGCAACAAATATCTAATTCCTGCTCAAAATCACATAGTCTCCATTCTAAATGTGCACAAAATATGGAGAAATGAGTTCTATGGATACCCAGACATGAACAGAGATACAAGAAACAGCTCATGAGTGACAAAGGTTTATGCTGACCTCTTTAGCATTGCTCTAGCTATCAGGACAGGACTAGAGAGGGCTCCTGTAGTGGGGAAAAGCAATGATGTACCACAGCTTGCTGTTAATATGCCTTAATTAGTAAAGCCAGTCCACATTTTTAGATTTTCCCCACTGTTTTCTTGTTTGGACACAATAATAGTGAGTCAGGGATTCTAATGTCACGTTTTTGGACATTGAAATTATGAGTGCTAAAATTTTAGATACCCTTCTCACTCCTGAAAGTGGCAATTATGAATAAAGCTTGTCGCTTTATTATGTAGCTTCAAGGCATTATTCACAAAGTTATGCAGTCAAGTGTCAGACCTTTGATCCAGCAGCCCTGTTGTGAATCTTGGGAATACTACGAAAATGGTGGGAGAGCTCTGTCTTTCTTATGGCTGCTTAATAGTGGAAATCACTTATTTTTTGCGAGGGAACTGTAGTCCAGTAACATCACCTAAATGAAAGTGTCTCGCTCTTTATTAACAACAAGAAAATCTTTCAGGAAATTGAACTGGGCTCTCTCTTAAGTGATCATCTTTTTGCCAATGCACTGCAAAAGCACTTTTTCACTACTTTTCTCTCCATTCTCTGGTAGAGTATCTTGATCAGGTGAATTTAAAAACTGTATTAACCTAATTGTTGATTCGTGTTGTCATACACAGCACCCTCCTGCCCTATCCTGTAACATGGTACCTGACTTGAAAGCCCGTTGGAAAGCAGTGATCTCTCGCTATTTTAAGAATTTTGTCTTACTCTAATAGTTAACATTGAATGAACAGCAACATCCTGACATGAATCCCTTCTCTACTGATCCATACCCTTTGAAAGAGTCAAGAGCCTGTCAGGGGCAGATGCATGGCCCTGCTTGTGCTGGAAGGACAAAAATGAAAATGCCAGTTTTTTGCTTATGCAGGTCAGAGAATGTTGCATCACTTCCCTGAGAGGTGGGTTTAGCCCAAATGCCTATAAGTTTATATGTATATGTGTATTTATTCAATACTGTTTATGTGTCATTAGCTAGTGGTTATGATGTCTTAAAACAAATAGCTGCAGATCATTAAAATACAATGTTGTATGGAGTAGCCGAGTGTGTGTCATTTACTACTGCTCCCAAATGATTAATGGGCATGTTCTCTCCAGCTTCCAGGCTTTTTAACCAGAATCATTCTTAGGATTATAAAACAGTTTGCTTTATATTTATTTTTTTAAAATATATTTTTAAATATATATATTTTTAAAATCCAGATTGAACAAAAGGTTGAGAAAAGCTTTGTGTGCTTCTGTGCACCCTTGCTATTTACTAAGACATGATGCCACTCAATTAGAGGAGCAGACATAAGGGGATAACAAAGGGATCGTGATTATATGAAGACTGCACAACAGTCACATGACTCACATTGCAAAAAATTATGATCAAAGACTCTCTGACTGAAGAATATATAGATTTCATTCAGAGAGTATATATATATACGTGTATATCTTCTCATTAAGACCTTTCTGTCTTTACTCAGAGTTCAGATTTTTCATTAGATTCCCAAACCATATTGTAATGATTATCTGGCTTTTTCACCGAGTAAAAATAAATAGGCTTAAAATGTACAGTGTAGAGTTTTTTATATACTCCTCCTGTTCCCAAGATTTAAAAAAGGCAGTTAAAAAAATAAAAATAAAAATAAAGAAAAGGAAAAAAAAAAAAAAAAAAAGAAAAAGAGAAGAAAGCCATTGGAGAAGAGTGCTTGAGCCACTGGGTTAGAGATCTGCTGATGCCCTATATACAATTGAGGAATTATGTAACTGTCTTTGATGGCATGTCTATGTCATGCTTATGGCTCAAAAACTCCAAAAAGAAAGATAATATCTGAGACAAATAAGCCCTCAATATTGTAAGAGCCTTTAGGTAAAGCTAATTTTGAATTGTGTCAAATGAAATTGTATTTGCCTTTTGTAGAGGAGCAGCTACTAACTGTACACAAAATTAGTGATAACATAGCAGAAGCAAAAAGAAAAACCTGAATTTACATATGTAAAAAATAATATGAAATTAAATAAAGAAAAATGTACACTTCAATGAATTTTAATCTATGCTTACAATGGTGGAAAGAAAATCACCTTTGCTGGATTTTAGCTTTTCATAATGTATGTTAGACTTTATTTTGGAATATCAAAAGAGGTGCTGCAATTTTATTGCCCTGAGTGTTTCACCTTGCAGTCTGACTAATGTTGATAATGTCAATAATTCAAAGTCATAGTAGATCCAGATGAAGTTAGCACATTTAGAGGTTTTCTGTGTTTTGTTTTTCACAGAATCACAGAATTTCAAGATTGGAAAAGACCTCAAAATCATCGAGTCCAACCTCTGACCTAACGCTAACAATCCCCACTAACCATATCCCTAAGCTCTACATCTAAGCGTCTTTTGAACACTTCCAGGGATGGTGACTCCACCACTTCCCTGGGCAGCCTGTTCCAGTGTCTAACAACCCTTTTGGTAAAGAAGTTCTTCCTAAGATCCAACCTAAAACTCCCCTGGTGCAACTTTAGCCCATTCCCCCTCGTCCTGTCACCAGGCACGTGGGAGAACAGGCCAACCCCCACCTCACTACAGCCTCCTTTAAGGTATCTGTAGAGAGTAATAAGGTCGCCCCTGAGCCTCCTTTTCTCCAGGCTGAACAAGCCCAGCTCCTTCAGCCGCTCCTCGTAGGACTTGTTCTCCAGGCCCCTCACCAGCTTCGTTGCCCTTCTCTGCACCCGCTCAAGCACCTCGATGTCCTTCTTGTAGCGAGGGGCCCGAAACTGAACACAGTACTCGAGGTGCGGCCTCACCAGAGCTGAGTACAGGGGGACGATCACCTCCCTAGCCCTGCTGGTCACACTGTTCCTGATACAAGCCAGGATGCCGTTGGCCTTCTTGGCCACCTGAGCACACTGCTGGCTCATATTCAGCCGACTATCCACCATCACTCCCAGGTCCTTCTCTGCCTGGCAGCTCTCCAACCATTCCTCTCCCAGCCTGTAGCTCTGCTTGGGGTTATTGCGCCCCAGGTGCAGGACCCGGCACTTGGCCTTGTTGAACTTCATGCAGTTGACCTCAGCCCATCGGTGCAGCCTATCCAGATCCTCCTGCAGAGCTTTCCTACCCTCAAGCAGATCGACACACGCACCTAACTTGGTGTCATCTGCGAACTTACTGAGGGTGCACTCGATGCCCTCGTCCAGATCATCGATGAAGATATTAAAGAGGACCGGCCCCAGCACCGAGCCCTGGGGGATGCCACTAGTGACTGGCCTCCAACTGGACTTGACTCCATTCACCACGACTCTTTGGGCCCGGCTATCCAGCCAGTTTCTAACCCAACGAAGCGTGCGCCAGTCCAAGCCAAGAGCAGCCAGTTTCTTGAGGAGAATGCTGTGGGAGACGGTGTCAAAAGCCTTGCTGAAGTCAAGGTAGACCACATCCACAGCCTTTCCCTCATCCACCCAGCACGTCACTTTGTCATAGAAGGAGATCAGGTTCATCAAGCAGGACCTGCCTTTCATAAAGCCATGGTGACTGGGCCTGATCGCCTGCTTGCCCTGCAAGTGCTGCGTTTTTTTTTTTTTTAAGTTAGCTCATAATTTATACTATCTCCCATATACTATCTCCCATATATTTTCTCATGGATCTAGTGATGAATCTATGATGAACTTGCTCTACTTTCTAAACAGAAAAACTTGGAATTGTTAGGAGCTGCCAGCCTGTCTAGATTCCAAAAGCAACAAGATTGGAAGAAATTGGTAACCTGTGTGTGTGTGTTATCACAATTACAAGTGCTATAACAATATTGTTTTCATAAATACCTACTGCCAGGTTGGATAAATTGTGCTTAATAAACTGTAGACACAAGGAATTAATCAAAAGATTTTTCATGTGAGTTCTTCATGTTATTATTGGGCAACATATAACAGCTCTTGGGGAGGAAGGGTTGTTGATACTGAGAAAAATCTTTCATTCAGCACCATAGGTACATATCTTATGGTGCTGTGAGAAAAGTTTCTGACAACATATTATTGAAGTTAATAGTACCAAAAATCATGTGTAAGCATAATAGAAATTTGGAGGATAAGAAAAATCCCTTGCTGAGTTAGAGTTGAAGTTAAACCTTTGAGGTCTGGTGTCTCGTGTAATTTACTATGTGATCTGCTGATTCTTAACTAGAGTCATTTGGGAAGGATTCCTCATGTGACAAAATGGAACTACCCCTCGCATCTCTGCTGGAGACTTGATTTCTCTCAATTGTTCTTGGGTAGGAATGAAGAAAAGAATAACTTAGCAGTATGTTTTTGTAAACTCTCAAGCTTAAAGACTCAAGCTAAAACATGACATGGGTTTTCTGTTAATCCAGCACATGATTTATTTACTCTAAACAAGTCTGAAGCATGGGAAATGATTTCCAGAGGACTGAACATGGTTTTTCTGGACGAACTGAAAAATCTTTTTTTAATGAAAGACCTGTGGATTGAAATTGTTAAGAGATTTTCTTTCCAATTTAGATATCTGGCTCAACAGGATCACTTGGCCTTCTCCTCAACACAATCAAAAAACACAAACCACTGAGCGTATATATATTAATCAAGTCTTACGCATTTAGTGGCTCATAAGACTGTGAAAGGAACATTTCTTTCTTTCTTGGACACTAAAGCACAAAAGTAAGTCAAAGAGTGTTTTCATCTCATCAGCTACAGCTTTCTGTGTTCAAGCAATAGAACTGATGAATGGGATCTAGCAAAACTTGGTAGCATCATCTGTCTATAGAAGCCCGATGCCTAAAAAGATATGATATGTCATTTCATTATGCTATTTTCAAAGAAAGCAGAAAGAACAGAAATGAAAGATTTAGAATTTGGCAGGTAACTAAAGAAAAGGGAAGTTTAGATATCTTCAATCCTGTGTTTTCTTTGAGAATGTCATCTGAGCAAAGGATATAGAGGATGTTCTCAAGTCAATATCTTCATTTAAAATTATGCACCCAAGTTGTGCAACTGAAAAAGCAATGAGTTAAACAGTGAGATAAATCACCAAAATAAGGAAATGAACATGGACATTTAGAAATTTATACACTCAGTGGCAACTAGATTAAGAATGAGATATTGCTTCCAACATATTAGGATCACAGTCAAGAAAAGTGATTGTAAACATTGCTCAGCAGACAACGAAACATTAATGCACTTTCTGTGTTGATGAAAGTAATATAAAGTAATTTACAGTTTATTAAGATTTTTTTTAAAGTACTAATAAAAAATCTGAATCAGGCAAGAGTTATTTTTTAATAAAGACTACAGAAGTCTGATTTTCAATTTACATAGCTATTATAAGAAGGCAGCCATGGTGGTTTCTGAAAGAACTGATAATTTTTTTTAGAAATGTGTTTTGTTAATATAATAGTCTCTCTTCTACATAGATGTCTTATTGTAGCTGAAAAGTTGCTGAACATATTTCAACATGAATTAAATGTCTACTGACATTATTAGGTAAAGTAGAATTTTTATTCTTTCCCCCTACTTTCTCTCTCTTTTAAACAGCCCCCCACACCCCACCTTTACACACCAATTATTTTAGACCAAATTTTGCACATAAAAACCATCAACTGAAAAAAAATCCTGCAGATTCATGCTAGTGCACTATCTATTCAGTGTAATCGTAATCCTGTTCCTGCAATTTTTTATAGTGTATTGATTCATTTTTTTTTTTCAAACAAGTTTGTTGCCCAGCTCTTAAGAGAGGTTAGGAATCCATGTAAAGCTACTTTATTGCTTGGACCATTTTGCTTTGTTTTTAAGTAACTATTCACTAAGAATTTTGATGATTGCAGCTTAGTCTTTCCCTTGATTTTTCACCTGACTGTGATTTCTTGCTTCTAGATCTCACTCAGCAAAATTACTGTAAAGAGAGGGAAGCAGTGATGTGTTTTTCTTAGTGACGTGTTGTTGAAATTGCTGCAGGAAATTTCCTCAAAATTTGTTTTTGTGATTCATGTGGTATTTTTAAGGTATTGTACTTTTTCTCTTTTCTTCTATTCCTAGAATCTTCTTCATGCAACCAGTGTTATACACTTTCTATTATTCTGCCTAATTATTTGTAAATGAATTTTGCTTTCATTTTATTTATTTATTTTTCCATTTCATTTCATTATTTCATTTAATTTCATTCTGTATGTGGCAGTTCTTGCTGGCTGTTTCATGGGGTGTTTTTAGATTGCTTTTCTTCACGACACTGGTAACAGTGATAGATAATCATCTGACTGAATCTCCTGGTGGTGGCATCTTGTGAACGGCTGAGCATTTTATGTGTGCCTATGAGGTGTTCAGTTAAGTGAGTATGAATTTCTACTTGGATGAGTGCTGCATACTTACAAAATCAGTGGATTTAATTTTCTTCCTGAGGTGAACTGGTATCTCCTGACCTTGGAGGTCTGCCTTAGGTTAGGAACCAGATTCTCCATGGCTGTTATATGCAGTAGGATGGGAGGCAGCAGAGGCCAAGAGCAAGGGTGAGGGAAAGTGTGCCACAGCAATATTTGGACTAGCAAGACTGAGATCTGAGGTTGTCTTTTTAATCCTTGGCTATTCTCTCTTCTTCCTTATGTATGTAAAATTGCAATTCAGTGGAAGACCTGCAGCTTTGAAGTATTGCTAACTTATCTCTGAAGTGAACAGCACAAGCCAAAACTAAGTGACTGGCAGGTGATCCCAAGTTTTCCTCCCAGAGAGCTATTTAATGTATGAGACTTTAAGCAGGAGACAAAGCACCAAAATTTATCTATGTATTACCATCTGTTTGGTTTGGTAAATGTGATATGAAACAGAACATCCTTTGCAGGTTATTTGCAAAGTGTTTGAGACATCAGGTGGCTTTTGGGATACTCTAGATAAAACATTTTATAAGATGCAAGTATACTGGCAAATGAATGTATGCTTAAATAAATACCCAACCCTAAATTAAGTAGAAGAGCTTGAGCTGTTCTGACAGTGGTATGGAGCAGAAAAAAAATTCATCAGTCCTACCATTTTGGACTTCGTAAAGATGTGTTGAACTTGCTGAGGACTGGTTTTAACTCCTTCTGTGATGCCAACTGCTGCAACAAATGCTAAAGCCCAGTTTAAGTATGGGACAAAAGAGTAATAGACACAGTTTTGAATTAAGGCTGTAAGGGGATTTGGGTTGAATATTTAAGATGAAGTCAAGTATTTGTACAGGAAGCTGGCCATTTACCTTCCTATGTTTATCCCTCATTACAGCCTAGTTGTATGCAGCAGACGTTGAGTTGGCAAACTGTACTTTTTCAGAAATTTTAAGTGGACTTACTTTGGCACTAAAATACCATATTGCTTCATTTTGCATGCTTGAGTTGTTCAATTCCTGGCGGTAAAAATTTCACTTTGGGGTTTTTGCATTCATTCCACTTAAGACACAAAAATTGTAAGTGGCTATGTCTCTCCTGGCAGACTATAAACAGAGTGACTGGTTCCCCCATTTCTCATATACCAACATAAGGCCTCCACTAAACTCCAGTTAACAGGATTCCCCTGATATAAAAGTGGTGTGAAAGTGGGTTGAATCTCAAAATGTATTTGCAAGTTTAACTGAGATTGATCAGATTTGGGTCTAATGAAGTACAATAATTATGTATACTTTTGGCAACATTTGTCTCCTGGTTAATATTTTTATATTCAGATGCTATATTACTTACAGATGTTTTCTTTCTGCTTATTTTGCAGATTTCTATTTTAAAGCAATTTCATGTAATTTTGCAAATATTTAGTAAACATTACAATACTGCAATTTTTCAAATGGTACAAAAGTGAATAGGTTCTTTTAAGTTAAAATCTTATTGCACTGTAAAGTCTATTCTTTCTTGTTGCTTTTAATTAGCAGAACATTCTTCATCTTAATGCAATTATATATTTTCTTGTAGATACATAACAGAGAAAAAATGCAGCTAAGTTCTTTGCTTACATTACACTTTACGGAATTATTCCTCATACCAGAGGGTAAATATTTGAGCTTTGTATTAAAAAAAAAATATATATATATATATATAAAATAAATAATCATTTCTAAATCTTATCCAAACATTTGTGTCTTTCCATTGTAATACCCTGCAAAGTTTTGCTAATATTAGTGCATAAATGGCCATTACTCTTTTATTAAGAACAGTGGCAGACAGATCGTTTCAGTGGTGTTCTCTGTTAAGAAGACTTATATTTTGTATATCTGAATGATTAAACTAGCACTAGAAACACATCCTTCTCTATCAAGCCTTTCAGGTTGACTGCATTTGGGATTCATTCCCAAGTCCACCACGTTTTTTCAGTTGAACATTAAAATGTCAGATAGAAGGAACATAATTCACAACTGTCTTGGGGTTTGATTCATCTGCCTCTGACATCAATTTTATGCCAGCATAACTCCATTGAAAATGATGATATTACTCTAGTGCTATACTGGTTTAATAGAGTATCAAATTAGGGCTTAGGGTTTTTTTTTGGTTACTTCTAATTTTCTGATTAAAGCAGAATTATTGAAAGTCATAAAATCCATGTAACATTGTTGCTCCACTGTGGGCTATCTACATCAGAAACCTCACTTCATTCTGGGGCTTAAGGAAATTCCCATCTGGCCTCAGCACACTTAAGGTACATTCAGTCAAACACTTCAGCAGGATCTTTATTTTTTAATTTGCATATTATTTTAACCACATTCCACAGTCTTGCAAACACAGTGCATAATTATGTTCTATATATTTCAGATTCTTAGGCAGATATGAGGCACCATCTACAAGTCCACACTTCCCTAACTCATCCTTCCTCTCTGTGAAGCCAAAAAATAGCAGATTACTAGCCTATATATATGTATATATTCAGGATTAACCCTTTGGGTGGGAGAATTTGCTATTCAGCATTCATGTCCTGTTCCTTGTACCGTGGTGTTGCTGCCACCATAGTTGTTCTGCCACAGTCTAAGGGCTTTCCCAGAGGATTATTGTCATTCGTTGGACCAAACTGATACGGTTGGAAGAAGAAGCTAAAGGCTTTTTGATTTATTTTTATTTTATTGGCACTTCTGCTATTCTTAGCTTGCCCTGCAAGATAAAAAAATAGTATATATATATATATGTAGTACCTCCCTAAGCAGAACTTCCCTCTCTCAAGGCATCATCTACCCAGTGGTAGGTTAGTCAGCCGCATGGCATGAACAATGTGACGGGGCCAGCCAGCTGCAGTTCCCACCCCAGCTTGTGTCTGCGGGAGGGCGTCTCACTCCACTGAAGCCTGCCTGAGTGCACGTAGAGTGTTTGCTCTATCTGGTGGAATCAATGAAGCATGTGCATTGCTGCTGCTAAATAGTTCAAGATCATGAGTCAGATGTTGCATTGTTCAAAAGGCATGCAACTGTAAAGAACTTTGGGGGGGGGGAGGGGGGTGTTTGCCCCTTTTCTATGCTATTCTAGTCCTTGTTTACAGGTTTTTTCCCCTCTGCAGTACACAGGGTTAAAAGTGAATTATCTGTTAATGAAAGCCGAGTATTCCACAACATTACATGATTCAAAAAGCCAGACCTTAACACCACCCCCAAAATACTGGGGGGCTTCAGGTTGGATCAGAAGAATTGGCAGCTCTCTGGCATGTTCTTTGGGATTGTTTATGTTTTCTCCTCTGGGAGCAATAGCATTCTTTGAAAACATTACATCACTTCTCTCTGGAAGGAACAATTACTGATGGGCAGCTTGTTGCAAAAGAAGCCAGGGAGTTTTCAACAATATGTCGTCCATTTTACTTCACACTGCATCACAGACACTGAGCTTTCCAACACACCATCCAAACCACTAGTACAGCAATGAAAGGAAATAATTGATGTAAACAGAGGAATGACTGCATGACCTCTTATCATGTTATGAAGACGGTTCAGTCAGGTCAGGTTTGACTCCTTATTACGGCTTGTAATTCTGTATGTGTTGTCTGACAGAGGGAAGGAGGACAAGCACTCAGTTCTGTATGTGGCAATCTAAGAGCTAATGGCCTCAATTCCTATAAATTAGTGTAACGAGAACAGAAATCGTTCTTCAGCCTTTGCCTGGACAGTCATCGAAGTTGTCTATCTTGGAAAGCCAATCCAAAGTAAGTATTGAAGTGTGCAGGATTTGTAGGGAAAAAGAGAGGTCTTTTATTTCTTTAGAGGCTAAAATCTGGAAGTGCAGAGATCTAGGAGATATGGAAAAAATGTTTTATGGGGGAAAAGAAAAAGAAGAAAGAAAGAAGTTTATTTAATTTCAGAATAGTTCCTGGTATGCTTAAGTCCTGAATGAAGATTTATGTTGGTCCTACTTGATCCAAACAGGTTGCTTCTCCTTAATAACAAAGCTTTCTTTGAGAATGTTTAATGCATATTGCTGCTGCCAGATACAACCTTGTACTTTTTCTAGGTTTTGAAATAGACTGGGCAATTCCTAAGCTTTCTTTGGCATGTGAAGATAATTTATGTGTTGGACTACACAGCAACTGCTCACCCAAAAGCACAGGAGGCCCAGGTGATGTAGATTAGGAATAAACAAAAGGAACTGGAAATTTCTGTGGAAGTGATATTTTTAAAACTTTGCTTCTGTGTTATTTGATGGAAAATATATTGAGTAAAGCAAATAGTCTGTGGAGGATTCTCTGCCTTTGATTATAAAAAGGTTAGTTTTCATATCCCCTTATATGTGTATGCAGCAGATAGCATAGAAAACACTAATCTTAGTCATGGTCTTATAAGAGGGAAAGAAAAATGTGAGAATTATGTAATAAACCTGAATAATATACTCAAAGAGCATTGTCATAGCAGTGGTAACAAACACAAAAAAGAGAGTGTTCAAGCTGCCCTGTGTCATACAGAAGCATCTTCATCTACAATTACAATAATGCACTGGGTTTGTTCCAAATTTCAGCTCTCCTATTGGAGGCTGCAGTGCCCCCAGAAATAGCCTTTTAAAAGCCCCAGGCTGATCAATGTAACTGCTGTCCCTTGAAACTTCATGCCAGCACTGATGTGAATGGAGGAGATTCCAGCAACATGCCTGTTTCCATGGAGCGCGTCAAAGAACAATGGAGCAGAAGACAGAAGAAAAAACTTGGATGAAGCTACCCCCAAGAAAGGTTTGGTTTTGTTTGAAAACTGAGACAAAATATACATAAACGAATAAACTGAAACGGCTGTAAATAGCCTATGAAAACATGCTACAATAAAATTGTTTAGAATTCTTTTTCATTAAACCACTTCACATTTGAGAGGATGACTGGAAAGGAAGATCCTGTATTTTTTTAAGAAATCCACAGGCATTACAGCAAATGAGGGTGTTTTCCAGTTCAAATATTTTGAGTATTTTTAAATGTTTGCACAGGCTCAGGATTTTTGAGCCCATGTAATAATCTGCAAAAAATCCCACCATTTCTTTCTCTGCTGAGACTCACCACATGGCATACAGTTGAAAACACTTTGCTTTAGCAAGAGCTGTGGCGTGTTTAATGGATTGCAGAGTAGGCAGTACCACTAGCCGTATGTGGTTCCTTATAGCAACTTGGATGAGAGTGGATAAAATTTATGTCCTGCTTTCCCAGAGCAAATTGTATGTCTCTGTGGCTATCTAAAAGGAAAGACCACTTCCAGTTTAGCCACACAAACATAATCTCTGTGTATTCTTAAATTTATGAGTGGCTACATTAAAGTGCAATCAGCCTGGATTACCAAAACTTTGGGTAAGAAGAAGGAAAAAAGATTTGCTTCTCGTTATTTTTTCTTTTTTTCTCCAGAAGTATGTCTGCCTTACTCAGAATTTCCTATACCTGGTTCTTTGGTGTCTGTGACCACCAACAGAGCTTCCCCAGCCCTCACAGTCTGGTTTAAATGTGTGTGCTGTATATTCTCGTTGTCCAGAGGGCTCTGGTAAAGGCATTTATCTGTTAAATGACATGCAGACTGCCAGATTCAACAGATGACAGCTTAAGCACAGCACCAGTGACCACCAATGGTGTGGTTTTTATTTGGGGGATCTTGCTCTTCTTTTTTAAAATTGTCATTACTGACTTTTTTTCCTCAGCAAGCTCTTTGCTGTGTTTTTGAATCCTTCTGCTCTGTCTCTTATTAAGGACTGATCTTGATTTCACGTGCACTAATTTTGTGCTGTTCCCCCTCTAGCCTTCAGCAATTGCTTGTGGTTTGTACTCATATGAAATGAAAAGCAGGAGTTTGGGAACAAATGGGAATAAACAGGCATGGACACAAATATGTGCCTTTTCTCTCCCTCCCTCTTTCTCACCTGTTGGCAATTTGCTAACCTTTCTTAAATTTAAGAAATACAGCAGCTTAGAAAATACAGCGATCGCTACTCTCCCATGTATTCCTTTTCCTTTTTACAGACAGAGGCTGGTGCATTTGTGGAAAGGAAAACAGGTTGTGACACGGGTATATAAAAGAGACAGACTGAACAGACAGTCCTGAGTCATCCAGCCCAGTCCTCTGACATCAGCAGCAAACAAGTCAGGTAGGTCCTTTTCATAAACGCATCAAGCATGCAACTGTTTGGCAGCATTGTTGTCCGAAGAACTCTGTCCTGTTCTGATAAAGCTGAATGCAGTGCAATCTAGTTTATTTAGGGATGGCAAACTGCTCATGTAGCATGGTTTGAGAGCTCCAGGAAATTAAGAAGTCAGACGGAAGCAAATTTGTACAGTGCAAATGCATCCTTCCACAATTCTGCATATCACCACAACAGTTCTTAACAGGGATTTTCTTAGCAAACAACATATGCAAAGATAATAACCTCCCTGCTGATACTGGCAGATATCCTCCTTTCTGATAGACTCAGTTTCATTCACATGCACAGCAGGGGGGAAAGGATTATTTTAGCATACTTATTTTCTTTCCTGGTTCACATCATTCACTGAGTATGTACAAATCGGAAGAATGCCAAATTGTTTACAAAAGATCTGAGGTGATTTGAGCCAAAAGTATCAGTCCAAGTGCCCTTAAACTTTAGGGGTTTTCTGATGTGGCTTTGACTCCAAAAGCTGTGACTCAGCCCCATCTCTGCACCAGAGTGAGCGCCAAAAAGAATACTAAGGACAAAAGCCCTGTTCTCAGTTGTGCTATGAGCTCCCAATGAATGCAAGACATGAGAAATCACCCTGACTCTGTCAGCGTAAAGCTTCCAAGGCACAGGTAATGTACATCGTAAATATGAGCTGAGAATTTCTTTTTAAGTGTTTTTGCTTTGAAAATCTTACTAAGACCTTATCTCCTTCCCCTTCCAGATCACCCACAGTTGTCATTGCAAGCTGCCCACACACTAGTCACCACACCTTCATTAGAGGTCATCTGTCATTCCCAGTATCATTCTGAAAGTGTAGTTGCCAAGACAAAAAATCATTTCAAACAGGTGCTTAATGTCAAAGATACAATCCGTATAGTTAGAGTTAGTATCAACACCTATGTGTTTACTAAATGCCTGCATATTTTTATGAATCTTGGCTATATGTACCAAAAAGATGACTTTGTAGAGATGTGGAGATCAGACATTAGAAGGAAGCAATTCTGTGCTAAAGAAAACAATGGGAAGTACATCATTGGCTCTGACAGAGCAGCAAGGTACCAGGGATGTTTATGTAAAATGTTCAAGCCAGTCTCATCATCCAAAACAAATGTGTGAATCAGAGGATATTGTAATGACATTTTCAGTACTTCTTTCTTTCAATTTTTTTTTTTTCCCCTAGGTCTTATGTTATATGCAGATTGAAACTGCTGAACAGACAAGTGGCAAGGAAGAATTTTGAAGTCAATCAAAGTAAAATAAAGAGTTTGGTGATTTCTGATTATATTCATCCTCAGCCATCTACTGCTTGTATTTTTCTTAAATATTCCTGAGACTAATGCCTTCCTGCTCAGCGAGCTGAAATCTTCACCTATATCTTTATCATCGCCATCTTTAACAATGGTCAACTTCTGTTCTTTAACTTATCTAAGGCTTGGTCACACACAGCTACAGTAGGTGAAATTCCATCCTTACCTGTTAGAGTCAAACCTTCCCTGAATTATTCCACTAAGTTATCATTTAGAGCACTAGAGAAGCTTGCTTTTTCTTCGTAGTGTCAAAGGACAAATTCAAATCCACATTTTGATTTATTTTTTTTTTCCTCTCTCAACCTATGACTATTTGCTTTCATAACATCTTTGCTATGGAGATATACATTTGTAACATTCTTCTAGAATTCACAGTGATGATGTTAATTGAAATGTTCTCTTTCAGCAGCCTGAAAACCTTATTTTTCCTCATTCAGCTCCATTCTCAATACTTCACCCTGTTTTTAGTTATCTCCCTTTGAGGAGGAAGACTAATTTGTGATTGAGAATTCATTTTTACAATTATCTTTATTATTATTATTATTTTTTATTATTATTTTGAAATGCATTGTGATGATGGTCATGATATACATGTCTTAGGTTGACTCCACAATATTATTACTGTTTATTGCTTCTGTCATCTTTGATTTCCCTTTCTGTTGCAGCTTTCACTTGTTGAAGCTTGTCTTAATTTCAGACCCGTATTCTACGACTTACACATCTGCTTACCTTTAGTCATCTGTGTATTCCCATTGATTCCAGTGAGAATACACACATACTTTAAATTAAGCACACGTGCAAGATTTTTTGAATTAAATCATGGGAAATAAAGTCTACTTGTTGTTATTTTTACTAGATTCAACAGCTAGTGGCTTCTGCAGTTGGCTAAACCTGCAGAGATTTAAAAGCCATTGTTACAGAAGAAGACAGTAGGCCTAAAATCAGTAAGATTCGAGAAAAGATCTTGACAATATTAAGAAGGTAATTTTTTATAACAATAGTAGTGGTGTGAGCTTTCATAGTAAGAGTTGTTCCAAGACAGTAGACCTGGCAAAAACCCAACATTTTATTCTCTCTTCTAGAGGCAATATTCAGATCAGATACAGTTTTCCTCCTTTATATAAATCAGTGTTATCAAAATTATGAGGCCAGAGGGTAGGGGAAATAGTAGTTTGTTACTTTTGATGGGAAACACCCCCAGTGTAACTAGTGCTGTGTTGTTTGGTAATCATATAGGACTTCTGATTTTACATTGCCTGGAAAACAAGCACCTGAAGGACACTAGAAGTTTCTGAGTAAACTTCAGGTGATTTTTTTATTTTTTTATTTTTTGTATATTTGCTTCATATTTAAGCTGTTACAATGAGGACTGGAAACTCTCAAATTTCAGTCTGCATTAATCACAGAATCACAGAATTTCTAGGTTGGAAGAGACCTCAAGGTCATCGAGTCCAACCTCCAACCTAACACTAACAGCCCTCCACTAAACCATATCCCTAAGCTCTACATCTAAGCGTCTTTTGAACACTTCCAGGGATGGTGACTCCACCACTTCCCTGGGCAGCCTGTTCCAATGCCTAACAACCCTTTCAGTGAAGAAGTTCTTCCTAACATCTAACCTAAAACTCCCCTGGCTCAACTTAAGCCCATTCCCCCTCGTCCTGTCACCAGGCACGTGGGAGAACAGGCCAACCCCCACCTCGCTACAGCCTCCCTTGAGGTACCTAAAAAGAGCGATAAGGTCACCCCTGAGCCTCCTCTTCTCCAGGCTGAACAAGCCCAGCTCCCTCAGCCGCTCCTCGTAGGACTTGTTCTCCAGGCCCCTCACCAGCTTCGTTGCCCTTCTCTGCACCCGCTCAAGCACCTCGATGTTCTTCTTGTAGCGAGGGGCCCGAAACTGAACACAGTACTCGAGGTGCGGCCTCACCAGAGCTGAGTACAGGGGGACGATCACCTCCCTAGCCCTGCTGGTCACACTGTTCCTGATACAAGCCAGGATGCCGTTGGCCTTCTTGGCCACCTGAGCACACTGCTGGCTCATATTCAGCCGACTATCCACCATCACTCCCAGGTCCTTCTCTGCCTGGCAGCTTTCCAACCATTCCTCTCCCAGTCTGTAGCTCTGCTTGGGGTTATTGCGCCCCAGGTGCAGGACCCGGCACTTGGCCTTGTTGAACTTCATGCAGTTGACCTCAGCCCATCGGTGCAGCCTATCCAGATCCTCCTGCAGAGCTTTCCTACCCTCAAGCAGATCGACACACGCACCTAACTTGGTGTCATCTGCGAACTTACTGAGGGTGCACTCGATGCCCTCGTCCAGATCATCGATGAAGATATTAAAGAGGACCGGCCCCAGCACCGAGCCCTGGGGGATGCCACTAGTGACTGGCCTCCAACTGGACTTGACTCCATTCACCACGACTCTTTGGGCCCGGCTATCCAGCCAGTTTCTAACCCAACGAAGCGTGCGCCAGTCCAAGCCAAGAGCAGCCAGTTTCTTGAGGAGAATGCTGTGGGAGACGGTGTCAAAAGCCTTGCTGAAGTCAAGGTAGACCACATCCACAGCCTTTCCCTCATCCACCCAGCGCGTCACTCTGTCATAGAAGGAGATCAGGTTTGTCAGGCATGACCTGCCTTTCATAAAGCCATGGTGACTGGGCCTGATCGCCTGCTTCCCCTGCAAGTGTTGCGTGATGACTCAGGAGGATCTGCTCCATGAGCTTCCCTGGCACTGAGGTCAAACTGACAGGCCTGTAGTTTCCCGGGTCCGCCCTCCGGCCCTTCTTGTAGATGGGCGTCACGTTTGCTAGCCGCCAGTCGATTGGGACCTCCCCTGATAGCCAGGACTGTTGATAAATGATGGATAGTGGCTTGGCCAGCTCCTCTGCCAGTTCCCTCAGTGCCCTTGGGTGGATCCCATCCGGCCCCATCGACTTGTGCACATCTAAGTGCCGTAGCAGGTCACCAACCAGTTCTTCATGGATAATGAGGGCCACATCCTGCTCCCCATCCCCTTCCACCAGCTCAGGGTACTGAGTATCCAGAGAACAACCGGTATTGCCGCTAAAGACTGAGGCAAAGAAGGCATTGAGCACCTCCGCCTTTTCCTCATCTCTTGTAACTAAGTTTCCCCCCGCATCCAGTAGAGGATGGAGATTCTCCTTAGTCCTCCTTTTTGTGTTGATGTATTTATAGAAACGTTTTTTGTTATCTTTAACGGCAGTAGCCAGATTGAGCTCCAGATGAGCTTTGGCCTTCCTAATTTTGTCCCTGCACAGCCTCGCTACTTCTTTAAAGTCCTCCTTAGTGGCCTGCCCACTTTTCCAAAGCTTATAAACCCTCTTTTTCCTCCTAAGATCAAGCCACAATTCTCTGTTGAGCCAGGCCGGTCTTCTTCCCCGCCAGCTCGTCTTTGGGCACGTGGGGACAGACCGTTCCTGCGCCATTAAGACTTCCCTCTTGAAGAGCGCCCAGCCTTCCTGGACCCCTCTGCCCTTCAGAACCACCTCCCAAGGGACTCCACCAACTAGTGTCCTGAGCAGCTCAAAGTCAGCCCTCCGAAAGTCCAATACAGCGGTTTTACTGGTCCCCTTCCTGGCCTCGCCAAGAATAGTGAACTCCACCATTGCGTGGTCACTCTGCCCAAGACAGCTCCCGACGATCACGTCCTCCACCAGTCCTTCTCTGTTTGTGAAGAGAAGGTCTAGCGGGGCACCACCCCTGGTAGGTTCACTAACCAGCTGCGTCAGGAAGCTATCTTCCACGCTCTCCAGAAACCTCCTAGACTGCTTTCTCAGGGCTGTGTTGTGCTTCCAGGATATGTCAGGGAAGTTGAAGTCCCCCACGAGTACAAGAGCTGATGATTTTGCAACCTCTGTCAGCTGCCTGTAGAATTCCTCATCCGTCTCCTCATCCTGGTTCGGCGGTCTATAGCAGACCCCGACCAGGACACTAGCCTTGTTGTCCCTGCCGATCCTAACCCAAAGGGACTCGACCTTGTCATTCCCAACCTCGAGTTCTACAACCTCGAAAGACTCTCTAATATAGAGAGCCACACCACCACCCCTTCTATGCTGCCTGTCCCTTCTATAGAGCTTATAGCCAGGCATTGCAGCACTCCAGTCATGAGACTGGTCCCACCACGTCTCCGTGATGGCAACCAAGTCGTAGCCTGCCTGCCGCACGATGGCTTCCAGCTCCTCCTGTTTGTTACCCATGCTGCGTGCATTGGTGTAGATGCACTTCAGCTGGGCCATTGCCTTATCCTCCGGCCTTGCCATTGTTCCCCCTAGCACAGCCCCAACAATCCTAGCCTCAGCCCCATCCCCCTTCCTACCTAGTTTAAAGCCCTCTCAATGAGCCCTGCCAGTTCCTGGCCCAGGATCCTTTTTCCCCTAAAAGATAGGGACCCGTCTGCGGCCATCAGGCCAGGTGCTGAGTAAAGTGCCCCATGATCAAAAAAAACAAGATTTCTGCGTTGGCACCAGCCCCGGAGCCACGTGTTTAACAGGTGGGCTTTCCGTGTCCTCTCTGAACCCCTCCCTGCCACCATAGGGATGGACGAAAACACCACCTGCACTCCCGCTCCATCCACTAACCGACCCAGTCCCCTAAAGTCCCTTTTGATAGCCTTGAGGCTTCTCTCTTCGATGTTATCACTGCCCGCCTGGACTATCAAAAGGAGGTAATAGTCAGAGGGGCGTACCAGGTTAGGAAGCTTCCTGGCAACGTCCCTGACCCTGGCCCCAGGGAGGCAGCAGACTTCCCTACAGGTAGGGTCAGGCCGACAAATAGGGCCCTCTGTTCCCCTAAGAATCAAGTCACCAACAACAATAATTAAGTGGCTTTGTAACTGCACTTCAATTAAGAAATAGACTTTATAAATGATTGTCATATAAATCACATTCCCTGTGATCTGTAAAATTATTTGAATGAATTTAAACCATTAAAATTACAATCATTATCATGATTTGAAAAGACATATATAAAGTCTTTTATATATATATTTATAAATCTATTTTTTTTTCTCTGCTAATACATGCTGGTAGCAACTTAATGACATATGAGAGAAAATGAAAACTGTGGGAAGATAATCCAATGACTGCACTAAAACATGTTATGCTGGCACATCATAAACAGAGGTCTCAAAGTATTAACAATCCCAAGGGACATAAATACTGGGCTACCACCATCTCTGCAGCTCTGTAGCTAATATTTGCATTATTTACTCAGCCAGGAAAACCTCTCTGAAAGAGCAGGATCAGAGGGCAACTCAGATAAGGGCAGATGTGAAGAGGTGGGAGGTGGAGCCCTGCACAAGGCTCATTGCACAGAGCTTTCCCCGGGGCTGCTCTGGTGCCCAGGGGCTGAGGAAAGAGTCCCTGCAGCTCTGGGACCCTGTCAGGAATAGAAACCCAAAAGCCAAAGGAAAAGAGAGAAAACAAAAACAAAAACCAGAGTTAGTGAGAAAATTTAACCTAGCATTTCCTGGCAGTGTCTCCTGAAGAGAGACCTTCAGTCAGAGTCGTTCGGCTGCACAGATGTATATCATGTGACCTCAGCCTTGGAAAGCTGTAAATTAGATAAGCTAATTCATTTCTCTGCTAACTTAGAATTATGTCTTTGAGCATGCATGATTTACAGATTTTCTTCCTATGATCTATTTCTAACAATTACTTTACATTTTAGAGAAAAATATTTCCTCCTTTTCTACCTTTGAGCTGTTAGTATAAAATAACCACTGTTAAGGCAGGTGGTCACAAAAACCCACAGGAGCGAATGTGCTGAAGATCCAAGGCCACTATCCATTATCTCTGATATTTTACAAGCAGGGCAATAATGACTAGTATGATCTGCTCCCTCTCCAGCATGTATTTATATTTGCCATGTAGTAACATACATTTTTTCATTTTTCTGTGAATATAACACTATCTGCAAACCATTTTTGTTCTCTCTGAAATGTTCTAAACATTGACAAAGAAACCAACAAACACAACATGCATGCCAAAACAAGCTGACTTATGGTACGGAGAGAGCAAATAAGCTCATGTCCATAGAGATCTCTTTTATTACTTTTATTTTTTATTTTTTATTTTTTTTAAACCTGTCTCTTCTCAGTTATGAAGGAATAAGAATCACCTCATGTCCCAGTAGATTAGGGAAGAATGAAGTGATGTGCTTATCCCAAATGGTGAATATGTGAAGAGGTGGAGCTAGGCTGTGTTGTTACCAGCTTTGTTTTTACAGGAGTGCGTGGTGGCTGGAGAGTTTTCTTCTACACCACAGCACTCATTTATGTCATGTATGAGGGGAGAGCAATTGCTTGACTACAAACAGATATATTAGGTAGTACCTGAAAGTATTCAGCTGTTTTGGACAGTGTCTGGAGCCTACCTCTTCATAAAACTCATCTTTATCAAGGCCCAGGAATCTCCCTTTGTAGTGTATCCTAGAAACTGTCTGTAAGCCAAGACATTCAGAACAACCAAGAGTATGAAAAGGCACTTAAAGGTGCACATGATATGCATGCAGGCTGTATGGGGAGCATTTGAAGGAACTGAAAGACTTGGCAGAAAAGAAGCATCTTGCCCCAAATTAAGGGTACATGGGAGGCTTTTTTAACCTTTGCTCTGGCCATTTGCACACAATTTTATGTTATTATTTACTACATGATTGAACCAAAATTTGAATTTGCCATAGCAACCCAGGCTTCAAATGGGACATAGGTTGCTTTCCAAAATTACAGCACCTCCTTAAAAAGGAGCAAAGAATAGTGCACTATGTAATCTGAGCTCTTGCAAAATGTTATTAGCAAAATATGGTTTTAATAAACAACACGTTTTCCCCAAATTTTTGAGTATGTTTAATAAGGAAAGGTTGCAATTACAAAAAAATAATTTTATATATGTGTGTGTATATATATGCATACATATATATGTGAAATGAGCTAGCTCAGCTTAATCTCTTTCTGAGGAAAAAATTAAAATGGCGGACATACATCTGGCAATGGTAAAACCAAGGCCATGTGGGACATTTTCATGATTTGGGTAAGGGTTTCTGTGCCACTGCCTTCCTGTTTCACTGTAAGCAAAACAAAACAGTGACAGGTCGTACATTCGTTGATGCATTTTACTCTTTCCATTCAATCACTTCTTTTGCCAGAAAAATAATGGAGCATCCAGCAGATGACATAATTGTGCATAAATAAATATTTGTTCAAATCCCCTACTTGCAGTCACTTCCCCCTAACAAAATACCAGAGTCAGCTGGATTTCTGGAAAGCAGAATGTGTCCAGAAGTTTTCCTGGGTTATGCAGAATTATGCTTGTTTAACTAAGTCTTTGGAAAGCTTGTATGGATATAAATGTGTGTGTGTGTGTGTGTGCGTGTGCGCCTGCCTGCCTGCCTGCGTATGTGTCTATCTAAAGGCAATATTCTGTGATGCAAAATGCTTGGACTTGAACATCCTCTCCACTTTTTTTCCTGCAATTCCCAGCTAGACATTACTAACAAGGATTATCCTGAGCATAAGCATACTCTTTTTTTTTTTTTTTTTTTTTTTTTTTTTTTTTAAGTGGATATCAATTTTTTATTAGATGTATGTCCACTTCTCTGTAAGCAGAGCTTGAAGAGATTCAACCATGTGTATGCCTGGCATGAGAAAAGAGCTATACAGAGAGAAGCAAACTTCTCACCCTCTTTGCAAATTATTTCTTGTATTTAAAGTGACAATGAAAATAGCGTTAATCACAGCTGTTAACATTTTTTTTTAAAAAGGTCAATAACACAAGTCTTGTAGCAAACAAATGCTGCAACAGGTGAGATAACCCACATCTCTCCAAATTTCTTCTGAGATATTTAGGAATTTATTTTTCATGTGAGACAAATAGAAGCAGCTTCTGCACCTAACTGTGAAGAAGCTCAAAGCTTCTAGATTTTTGAATTGGTATGCTATTAAATGCTTTCTTTCACAACTCAGGCCAACATAAAAGATAAAGGAAACCTGGGCATGGTGATTGGCAGACATACTTAGATGTGGTACTTAGGGACATGGTTTAGTCGGTAATATTGGGGGGACAGCAGTTGAACAGATGACCTTGGAGGTCTTTTCCAACCTTAATGTTTCTATGATTCTGCTTCTATGCATCTCCATTGTCTGGTCTGGGATTCTAGTCTCAGAAGAAATGTTTTTTCATGAGCTTAAAAGACCAGTGGAGAGACCTATTTTGGAGCTGTTTTTTGATGCAATGCAGGGTGCACAAGAAGCATTTACATGGAAGATGCATGGATGACAGGCTTAGGAAAGCTGACTCCTATTCCTTGCACACATGGGCACAGTTAACCTGTGGTGCACACACCGGCCT
Organism: Aythya fuligula; assembly: GCF_009819795.1. Lineage (NCBI taxonomy): Eukaryota > Metazoa > Chordata > Aves > Anseriformes > Anatidae > Aythya > Aythya fuligula. Next base: position 41,926,942 of record NC_045562.1, read on the forward strand.
TACTCTATGGAGTCTTTAGCTGGTTCAGCATAACCAGTTTCAGACTTTCTGTTCATTGTAAGCAGAGACCTGGGAATCAAAGTAGTGTTTTGGCAGAAATGCTTGCCTTTTCTCTTTTGTTGCTAGTCCTCTCTTTCAGGTTGTTAAAAGATAATAGTATGGCATACTTCAACCTGAAATATCAGCTTCCCATTTCCAATTCATGAATATTAACTGAAAATTTCACAGGATATAAGCACACACTATTGATTGGCTTAAATCCATTAATCTTATTTTAGATTCCCGTGAGTTAATGAAAAACACAGCAGGCTTGAATTTTGTTTTCATTTTTAATCTAAATATATTATTTGTTTTGGCTTAAAGTGAAATGTGAAAAATGCTGATACAATTTAAAAGAACAAATTTAAGTACTTTCTGAGGATAGCAAATGAACCTTAACAGTGAGATCCTGCTGTATGCGGGGCTTTATAATCACAATGTACAAGTGCTTTACTGGGATGTAAGTAGAGGAGTGTAAAAGTAGTTACATGTCCAAATGTGTGTAATCCAAGATGATATCCAGTTAAAAATGGCTAATGCATAAGGAAAAAATTATTCTCAAAATCTAACAGAATCAGCTTATACACCCATCCAAGATTTCTAGTGACATCACACACCATGAAACAGTAACATCTAATAAAACTAGTTCACTTCAACAGAAGTTTTAAAGTATGTTCAGAAAGACCTTCCCTCATCACTGCTGCCTGACTTTAGCCTTGACATCCTAAATCTGAGAAATCAGAGAGTCATTCACTCCTTTTTTTTTTTTTTTTTTTTTAAATTCATTGTTCTACCACATCGAACAGCATTTTTGCTTTTCCTTCTCAGCCTGCACCCACAACATGCATTAGCCATACCAGCAATGTGAAATATTTTATGTAAAACATTTCCCATATTCATTGGAAAATACCAGAAACTGATGCAAGTTCTGATGTAAGTTTTCAATAAAATAATTAAATTAATTCCTAGCTAGCTAGGAGCAATACACATTGTATTTCAGAGCTCCAAAACTCCATGGCTATGGGCAGAATAATTTTGTAGTTTTCAGAGTATGTGAAACTCAGAAGACAGAAACATAAACTGCAATTCTGGGAGGTAAAATGAAATATCTATTAAGTGTATGTATCAAAATTTGTCTTCTCTAAAAGAGAATGCATTACAGAAAGACACTTCTGTTACCTGATATATGGTCTTTGGGGGAAGCAGTGCTATGCAAGTATTATTAGAAATGTTCTGTTCTCACCCATACACAAATGCAGAGAATTTTTTTGGCCTTGGTCTTCACAGAAGTTTTATTTAAATTCTGTTTTTATTGATGCTAAAGGTCAGGACCCCACTCCATAATGCCATTGTTGTGCTATTCATAAAAACTTGCTCGTCTGTACTGTAAACTCCATGGGACAAAGTATGTCTTTCCAGTGGTTGAGGGCTGTGTGCAGGACAATAGGAACAATGCTGGAATATAATCAATGCTTAACAATATTAACAGTGCCAGTAGATTCTGTTCTGGTCCATGTAATTGCAAAATGTGTCCAGATGCTGCAATGATGCATACCTTGTAAATGCATATAATGATAAACAGATAATAAAGGTTGAATTAAATAAGTCAATGGTTTTGGCCTTGTTGCGGGCTGACAGTTACAGAGTGTACATGAAATAAACCATCACCACAATTAGCACTGATTGGCAGTCTACCATCTCAAAGGAGATCCAAGATATTGACTCTCACACTTCTAGGAATGGTCCCTCTGGGCTGGTTTCAAACCATTGACAGATTGGTATAGTAAAGCCTTAATGAGTAATGCCAAAGCTTTTTTCATTTGCCAATTAACTTTGGGAGCTGTCAATACATGCCTTTCTCCTAAATTATGATCAACATATCTATTTATCTCATGATGTCCCAGGCACTGCACAGCACATCCTGTAAGATCAGAAATACATCCACCCTGGAAAGAGCTATTTAATTCTATGTATGTAGAACCATTCAATCTAAAACATCAGGAACGCAGGATAGATGTTGACTAGCCTGTGTAAGATGTACCTTGGATGTGTCAAAAGATTTCCCATTTTGTAACTCTTCATATTTCAAGTCTCCTCTGTAAGAACATTTATCTGTTACCCATTCTGAAACTATAGATGATAGGGTTTCCACAATGGTATCAAATGCCTTCTTACTGTTAAACATAAAAACCAGTACTTCTTGAAAATACAATTATGTTCCTCTAGGGGTCCACAAGATTCTGTGATAGAAGGGGCAATGACAATTAAAAATATTAGTCATTTATTAGTATTCCCCATTTTACTGGTTTCTTTGAATTACAACACTAACAGGCCTGTTTGAAAAAAAAAAAAAAAAGAAAAAGAAAAAAAGGTAAGGAAGGTCAATCCTAATATGAGACCATGCCTTTCTTTTAGGACATTTTACTAATGGGTTGGAGTCTGATATAATAAAGGGATCTAGAAGCTGGCTGAATGAAATCTGAGACAAAAAGGAAGTTATTTGTACTAAATAATTAACTAAGGCACTTCACCAAAGCATTCATGCATCATAGTGAAGTACTTACTTGGGTGAAGAAATCCTTCAAGTTCCACTTCTTGCACATGTCTATACCATCTCTAAGCCATCAATTGTCCACAGCAACATGCCTGGAAGCACTGCTGTCAAATGTGCTTTATTGCCTGATGCCCACCAAGGTCAGCTTGAGGATCTGGACCCTGTTTTCTCCTAGAATTACATTTTCGAGTGTGTTTGACACAACAGACTGTATTATAATGAGTGTGGAGTTCAAAACTTGGCACCAGTGCCTGCTCTTTTTCCAAAGTCAAGTGTAAAGTCTTAGGGCCCTATTAATGAAAAATCCATTCCATAGATGGATCGCAGAAAAAGGAGGGCCTCAAATTATGAGCAGGATCTGTTATAAAAGCCATGTGTTCATGTAAAAATATGATGGAATATGGGCACTGAAAGTTACATGTGGATTTCACTAGATGCATAGGGATTCCTGGTATGCACATAAATTTATATATTGTACTTAGAGGCACAATGCAAAGGGTCAGAAGGCTGTAAATATGTTTCCTTGTTGGAAAATCAGGAGATAAACAATGACACGTCAAAATCCCTGAAAATCAAGGTTGAGGCCAAACTAAAGCTTGAAGTATACATGAGGGACATCCAAACACAAGTGTCCATGCATGGACAATAAAGATAATTGTGAAAGCAAATGATGAAAGATAAAGTATGATTCTAGCAAATCTTTTTTTTTTTTTTTTTTTTTTTGTTTGTTTGTTTTTGATTTTGTTTCTTTTTCTAATATTATTGTTTCTAAAGACTGAAACCAATCACTCTTTTTTGACATACCAATCACACTTCTTGAACAAGCTGGGGACCTGTTAATAGTTTGCATGTTTTATATACATATCCATGTATATGTGTGCATTTGACATATGGTATGGGTGTAGTCAATATTGATTATATTTAGAAAGAAGTTCTAAAATATAAATGCATACTGGGAATATGTTAGAACTAAAGAACTAATATTCTTGGTTTTCCCAATTATCTTGGCATACTCACTAAGTATGCAAGCTGGCATACTCACTTTTGTTTTTTCACTGTTTTATCAAAGATTTCAGGAAAAGGTAAGACAGGAGATGTTTTCAGCAGAAAATATAACAATACTAATATCTTTAGTCTTAGCCAAGTTATGCAAAGCAGAATATTATCCTCCTTTTTCTAATATATTTATTTTTCCATACAGGTCTACTTTCTTTTGTGGACAACTTAGCTTGCAATATATATATATATAATTATTAATTTTTAATAGGAATGCAGGCTGTGTTCCTGCTGCCCACTTGCTGCAAGTTCTATTTGTATCTTAACCTGGTCAGTTCTCTTCCTCACATAACTGATTCTGTGCAGTCTTTGCAAAACACTAATCCTCAGAGTGATGGGCTTTTAAAAGGGGCAATGCAGAAGTCAGGAGAGGACTCCCTGGGAGGGAGATACAAGACTACTTTTGTAAGGCTGTTTTCAGAAGAGCCCTTTTTCCCTCACATATGCATCTTTCTGCTGTCAAGAAAGGCACGGAGAGAAGCAAGGTTGGAGCATACATTCCTTTGGCAATTCTGGATAAGAGATTTGTTTGTTGGGCTACTTGAATTTGCCATAATTTATGCCAACCCAACGCTTCCAGATTAAATCTAAAGCAGCTCTATCCTCTTTTGCATAGATTCTCATTAAAAAAAAAAAAAAAAAAAAAGCATGAAAAGTGAACTATTGTGACTGAAATGGTCTTTCTCAGCCATGTGAAGACCTCACCTGTTTTTTGTTTTGTTTTGTTTTGTTTTGTTTTTCTATACATGAAGTACTCATGCAACAGGAGCATTCAGCTTTTAACAGAGTAAGTACAGTACATTATACACAAGTATAATGGCCTTCAACAAAAAAAAAACTGAGCACCATTGCTAGGATTTTGCTTTCATACTACCCAGGCCTTTAAGCAGTATGTGTGTAGGGGGATCTTGGGAACTTCAAAAAGCAGGGGACTAGAAACCATTGTCATAATGTCTTCCATAATACATGAGATTTTATTAAGAAGTCTATTAATTACTGTTGTCAGTAAAACAGATTCAAGAGTGTGAAAAGCATTCTGTAGAGAAAAGAAAGCTGATTGTTAAAGGACAAAAAAAAAAAAAAAAAAAGTGCAGAAAATAAACGCCACCAAAGCTGTAAATATATAACAAAAGGTCCGAAAACATTTGTTTCCAGAGGAACAGAAGGTTTGATTAAAATTATGACATCAGATCTGGAAAATAATTCAGTTAGAACACAGGTGGTTGTCATAAAAATTGTTTATATTAGGGAAAATCACAGTGTTGTCTGTTGCAAAGTAGGAATAATTCCATCCAATACCTTCTAAGCTTACTAGCTGGCAGGTTTTATTTCATAAACTGAGGTAATAAATATGTTGTACAACTACATCATGGATGTGTGATACTATTATACATGTATGCAATGCTATAAACATGAGATTCTTTTCTTATAGTATTCAAAATGAGTCTACTCCATTTTCTGACAATGTTGCAATTTATCATTGAAAGGACAAGATAGGTTACAATTAATGTGAATAGGCTGACATAAAGTCCAATTCTGCAATATGCGGCAGAGCTTTCTCTCTCACTGCTGTCACGAGGACTGCAAATTCCTTTAAATAGTTGCTTAAGCATTTTTCAGGAGATAACAGTTCTTTACATCCTTAATATTTCCCAAAAGAGGAATGAGTATGTTTCTATGGACAGATGTCTCAGACAGCAGAAATAATGCTGTTTAGGATTATGTGGCATAGATGAGTTACCATTATATATCATCCAGCCTGAAAAACTTAAAATTTTGAAAGTGCCCCCTCAGTTCCATGTTGCATGGGAGATAGGACTGAGGAGGACATGACATTTGGGATTTCTACTAAATACAGTTGCAAGCTTGCTGGAAAATGTCTGGTCTTTCATGTGTTAAAGAATATATGTACATCTATGTGTATTTTTGCCTTAGACACAAGGTAACTAGTAGCAAAACGTTGGAACAATTTATGAAATCAGTTCTTTTTCAGTTTTCACAGTCCAAAATGGCTGCACATTCTGTTCTGGAAGCTGTAGACATTTTAACTGTAGCTCTCAGTACAACATACACTGTTCTGCAAACTGAATATTATACTGTTATTGCCAGGAGGTCTTAAGTAGGAAACAGAACAAAACAAATAAAAATGTAATATAAAAGAAAAACAAAACAAACAAAACCACTCTTCTGCCATCTTGCAAAACCAAATCTTTCAATTATGATTTATTGATAAAAACAGTTATGGACAGTTAATAGTGTAACATCTGGATTTAATGAATGCATGCACAGCCAAAATATTTTTTTTCCCAGGGTTTAAATGAAGTAATTTATCTGTACTGTGTAACAAAGGCTTTTATTTCCACATGACGAGGTGGGCAGCCATTCAATCAGACATGATTGACACTGTTTCAGTCGGTTAAATTGCACAATATTTTCATATGTTACCTTAAGGAAATAAAAAAAAAAAAAAAAAAAAAAAAGAGAGGTATGTACCAATTTGACATAAGGAGATATATGTCTACCTACAAGATACTTAACATATATAAATTTGTATACAAATATTTATGAATCTATTATATACTGGTAAAGTAATATAATTGCATTAACATAAAAATACCATCACAATGAATTAGTATCATAAACAATGGAAAGCGTATGCTGAATGAACAGGCTGGGGTATTCTTCATTCAGTTCTTTAGCCTTCTGGGTAGAAAAGCTCATTTTAAAAGCAGATGCTTCCATCTACTGTAATGGAGTTTCTGTTTAAGTTTTTGAGTGGGTGTTCACTGCTTTCAGCTGGCAGCTAGGATTTTAGCTATGCTAAATTAATGCATCATTAATTGCCTGGATTTTGTTGTGTGTGCATTAGTAGAAATGGGAGGACCTGTACTTAAGACTAAAGTTAAATGTGAGTTTCTCTCTGGCATGTAGATAATATTTCAGTAACTCTAAGAAGTGTAAGGAGGCTCACTGAAGTCAATAGTATTACTGACACGCTTAAAGTGAAATGTGTGTGATTATTTGTAGAACCAGTCTATGATTTTAATTTTCTTTAGCAGTGGCTTAATTATGAATATCATAAAGCTATCAGGCTGCTTTTCTTTTGCTCCTTTTTTTCTTGGAAGCGTGCCATGATTCTTCTAAAAGAGCTTTTGAATTAGTCTAGCATCACTGCTAAGCAGCACATAACAGAGTATCAAGCACTGTTTTGTTTTTTTTTTTTTTTCCAATTAATTTAGGATTTGCAGATAAATATAGGTGACACAACTGAACATATGAATAATCTTTGAACCATTAAACAGTGAGTTTCAGTGGAGGGAATTCTTAAAAACAAACAAACAAAAAAACCTATAAAATGTTCCAAACATATGCTAAACATTTACAGAGTTATTAGCAGCAAATGTCTGAAGAAAAGCTGGACAACTGAAAATACAGTGACTTTAGCTAAGCGTTAATTTAAATCATCATCAGCTGATGACTTCTTCATGCACAGGTAAGGTAGTCTTTACAGACTTTGTTACAGCTTCACACTACTTTCTACTTCTGAAAACCTCTTACAACGGGAAACAAATGATCTCTGAAGGAAATGGACCTAGTCAGTAATTGTTTTTTGTTGCCCTGGAACTTAAACTGACACATTTTTTCATGCAAGAAATTTGGCTAAAGCTCACAACTGTACAGGAAAAATAAATCTTCTGTAAGACATAAGTGTGTTGATAATTGGCATAGTTCTTCTTGCACATTATTCATTTTCTGTGAAGAACAAATCTGTAGATTAAAAAAAGGTAATGAAGAGAAAAAGTACTTTCATCTTTTTAGCTTCCATCCATTGTAAAGCAATCAAATATAACAGCAGTGAAAACTAAAAAAAATGACATTATAATGGGATGCTTATAGCCAACTACATAAAAGGTTAAATGGGTTGAATACTGACTTCACTGTCTTTATTTGTTAAATGTTGCCCAGAGTGGCATACAAGACTAACAGTTATTCATGTCTAATAAATGGAATTTGGCATACCTCTGTCTGGCTTCTTTTCATGGTCTAGCAACTAGAAAGGATCATATCTGGATACTATATCTAGCTTCACCCACAAATTATTGTGTGATGTCAGTGTGCAATGGTGGAGTTTGTTTGATTGTTTGTAGGCATTGTAGACATTTGTTTGATTTTAGGCATTGCAGATGCCTACTAGTGTTCAGTGCTACTAAATAGAAGATTGTAAACATATGAGTAGGATCTAAGATGAGCTGCTATTGTTCAAACTATTGTGGCTGGAATAGTCTTCCTTCTTTTGAAAAGGGCATTTTAGATAAATTTCTTAAGTTATATTTTACTTCCTTTATCATATATCTTAATAACTGATACCAGATTATAAAATATGTTAAATACCAGATTCTCTTCCTATTTGAAGTATATGAAGTCACTGAAATAGTCCAATAGGCAGGATAAGTTAGCTGCTACCAACCACTGCCTATAGATCTGGTGATAATAGGTACTCTTATGAAAGTTCATTTATAACAAATATCTAAAGGCAAAATTAAAATGCTTAAAGTAAAATTATAATGCTTTATAATCTTGCCTCTTTCTGCAACAGGAAACATTGGCATAATATTCAGCTTTGACTGCTTTGAAGGATTAAATTAAGAATGGCAGATATTTTAGTGAGGGCTTAGCTAATTGTATATCTGGAGATGTAATGAAGCTCTGAAATACTCCTTCCCCATGGGAGGTGAGAGTGCTGTCTATTACAATAGCTTACTTCTTTCTTGCTTGACAGTTGAAGGGTTTTTTAAATAACAGCAGGAAGTCAAGAGCTTTTCTATGTGCTCCTTTTCTTTCAGTGTGCCGGATGCCCTGGCACCAGAGAGGCTTTGAAACCTTCTCCTGTTTCTTCAGCACCTGATGGTGATTGTTTGACTGGAGATTTACAGCGGACCTGAAACTCAAAGCTTTTAAATAGCTGCAGTTACAGAAGCTTGAAATGGTGCTGGATTCACTAGAGTGACACTGTTATCATCATCCGATGGCTGCTTAGCAGTTAAATGAGATGATAATTTCTACATTCCAGCTGTCTAATTTTTCTACCATGAAAAACGTGAAAACAACTAAAAGGAAAAGCTATTTAGAGGCCTTATCCTATGGATATGCTTGCATATGTTTGAACTCTAACCACATCGGTAACATTATTAGCTTCAATTGAATCTCTCTTGTAGTAGTTTATCGCATATGTAAGTACTTGCAGGATGAAGGTCTTGGTTAATTATCTCCATGGGGGTGCAGCCAAAGAAGCAGTGAACAGGGAGGAAAAGAGATTTCCTCCCCCTGCTCTTGCAGATGGCCCTTCTACTCAGGGCTCAGAAGACTTGATGGAGCCAAAAGGTATGTAGGGGCATCTCTGCAAAATGTCTGTGGCCTGTGCGTTGTTTTCTTTCACAGATTTGTGAGAATCACAGAGTGGTTGAGGTGAGAAGAGACCTCTGGAGGTTGTCTAGAGCAACAGCTCTGCTCGAACAAGGTTAGCTAGAGCCAGTTGCTCAGGGTCATGTTGAGTCAGGTTTTGAATAACTCCAAGGAGGGAGACTCTACAGCCTCTCTGGGCAACCTGAGCCACTCTTTGATCACCCTCACAGTAAAAAGCTTTTTCTTGTATTTAGGAAAAATTTCCTGTATTTCATTGTGTGTCCATTGTCTTTTGTCCTATTCTTGGGCACCACTGAGAAGAGTTGTGTCCATGAAGGTCCTAAGTTGCACATGAACCTCTAAGCCAGCTGTATCCTTATTTCCCCTCCATCCACTGTTCCTAAAAAGCCAGTGCAATGTGAAAGCCAAGAAAACAAGATATCAGCTCTTCATAAGAACAATTTAATATCTAACATTCAGAAATGGAGGGTTCCATTGTTCCTTGCTCTTTAAAAGCACAATACAGCATTTGAACAGACAGTGAAAAATTGCAAAGCAAGAATTCCTGCAGTCAGAAATAAAATTAGAGATAAAGTTGGAGAGGATTTATGTCTGTAAGAAGAATAAATTATTATAGACACATCAAAGGAAAACTGTGAATCTTTATTAACTAAGAGATAAAGGGATTGCATAAGGGATAAAGTTCCCTGATGCAATAACAATGAAAAATGAAAAGTTATTCCAGAGAAGAATCCAGTTCAACATCAGAACAATATTTTCAATCTGTAAAGTACTCTCTCAGCAGTGATTCTTTCTGTCATTAGTCTTGTTATTACTAGCATCATCAATGTCCCTATTCAGATGTAAACATATACTAATAGAAATTCCCATGGCTGTAAGAACAGGCTTTCTGTTGGAAGAAAGGGAAGAATTAAAAGGAAAATCCTTTGACAGGAAATCTCTTCTCTTCCTTCCTTTTTTTGTTTCCTTTTGTTGGTATTACACTGTCAAACAAACAAACAAATGAACAAAATCATAAATCTGTGCAAAGATGGAGTGTAATTTATTGTGTGAAACACCAAAAGGCAATATGCCAGGAAAAAAAAAAAAAAAAAAAGAGATAAGGATGTCTTTGAAAATATAAAAATACGGCATGTCTTGAATTATCTTCTTGAAATTCTTAAAATGTTCTTAAAGTTAATTCAGTCTGAATTACTGTAACAGAAGAATGTACATAATAACAAACTATCAGAATCTTGCACTCTGCTAAATGCAGTTCATTGTAGTAAATCATATTTGCACACAGTCATACATATATATGTATGTATTTATACATTTACCAGGCCTTTACATTTTCAGACTATTATTTCATATTTAAATTTCTAACACAGTATAATATCTAATTTGCATGAATCCTACTTTGTCCAGCAAGAATGAGTTTGTGCTTAGGAAAAAAACACAAATGATATTGTCTAAAACTGGCTTGGTAACCTACTTTCTGGGATGAAAAGAATATGTTGCAAAAAGGAATCAAAAGATTAATTGCACAGTTTTCTTCCAAACCTAAAGAAGATATTGTGGTATGAAAATAAACAAATTGATCAGATTTCACTGTTACCTTATATATGTACAATGGTACTGTTTATGCAGGTGGTTTGCTATTTATTTACCTTCCACCCCTGTTTCTTGTGCTTGAAAGCAAAACGCTTGAAAATGGGAAACTGCACTTCAGGTCTGGCTGCACTCACAGAGAGGCTTTGTGCCAGCTTCTATGTGTGGACAGGGTTAACACTGGTTACATCCATGAGAATAAGCAACAGAGGCTGATAGGAGCAGGTCTGCAGCATGGACTTCCTTGTGTTTAGCAGTCTATGTCCACATGATATGGGCTTCCAGGGGTTTTGCTCTGGACTTGCTCTGGTCTGGCCATGTGAAAAACCAGTAGCAGATGGAGAACACTAGCTACTCATCTTCTGGTTCAGTTATATCCAAAATGAATGGAGTTTTTGCATGACAATGTATACTGTGATGAACACAGATATTAGGGATGTTGGGAAAATTCAGTTCAAAAACACTTGTCCTGATCTGAATGTGAGTTTCAAGGGAGACACGTCAGCCCTTAGTGAAATGCAGAGCAGGCTCAGAGCTATGCATTGATTTGCAGTAGTTCGTACCACTGAGAGTTACCAGAAGGGATTCCTGTAGCCTGATATCTTTAATGTCTCTATCTAGCCAGTTCTAAATTGCATCTCTTCTAATGCCAAAGTAATGATCTGAAATAAGTGATGATGTGAAACTTTACCTGAAGATGGGTATTTCTTTCCCAAGATCAGAAGAGAAGATTAACTCATGATGATTAACTCATATGGAGAGGTCTGCATTATAGCATTTTGAAATTGGATGAAGATAAATCCCATTCTTCTCTCTAGGTGTATAAGTAGTGCATTATCATGTACCAGTGTGTTGCACAATGATGGAAACTTTCATACTGGCTGGAACAGGTATCTAAAAAGAGGGATCTCTTTATATCATTTACCATTAAATAAAAATAAAAAGGATGCATTTTTTTTCAAAGGACTTTGAAACTTTTTATTTTGAAAATGTGGCATGAAAAAGACTATCAAATGTTGCCAGGTATAAATTTAAATGTACTATATAAAAGTGTCAAAATTTGGTAGCAAGGGTAAGAAAACTCCTGAAACCATCATGTACCAGAAATCTTCTCGTACTTCCCTTTAATGAGAAAGCAGTAAATAAATAAATAAATAAATAAATAAATCATCAAGTTACTCGTGGAAAACTCTATCAAATTAACTAAACATTTTGTTTCCATTTTTAAGTTAGTTCATTGCAGTACATTTTCAGTGTTGGGTACATTTTCAGTCTATGGGTACCTTACACCCCAGAAATACAGTATAACAGTAAATACAGTATAACAGCCTACCAGAATCCTACAAATCAAAAATATCTGTGATAAATTTTTGTTAAAAACCCCACCACAAAGCTTAAAAATCACTCATACATTGAAACTTTTCGTAGTTTATCAAGTTACATCAAGGAGAATGTTTTTATTGCTGTTTTATGAGTAATAACATAGATTTATTCAATAATATTGAACTAAAGTATCTTCAATAAAACATAAAATAATGACCTTATTAGAGGCAAAAATCTATAAATAACAGCTACTTCGACAATGCCTGTAACAGGTATAATGTATCAATATACATGTAGAAGTAGTTGTAATATAGACTAGTCAATAAAACAGGGAGCCTCTAATGTTTTAAAGCTTAAACAATTTAAATATTGTTTTTTAATAGCTTTTGACTCATGCTTACTTCTTTCTCTTCTGTTTGAGGGGATAGGGCCTTGCACTATTAATAGTTACTGTTATAAAATAGTAACAGAATATATTGAGGCTAAAACAAATACAGATTCTCAAGCAGGAGATGATTAACACGGAAGCTGATACAATTGTTTTAAAGACAGATTGAAAATTATCCCTGCTTGTAATGTTAATGCAACATTTGTGTTTCAGTTATAAAATCACATCCTTAAGCAAAAGCCTTTTAACTTTTCAAGCAAACAAAATACTGTATCTGAAAGAATATTGTTTAAAAATTTCACTGTAGTAATTTTATATCAAATATTAAAAAACCTTCAATAAGAAGAAGCATTTGTTTCAACATCAGAGAAACATGATGTTGAAATCTTAACCCATAGCTTGCTTGTTCTTGCAGAAAGTGGTATAGCTTGTTCCTTTGTTTTATCAGCTATGCTACAGTGAATGAAGACAGAGCTCTTCATGTTATTAAATGGATGGATCAGAAAATTATTGCCCCAAAAATGCAATGACTACGCGTTATGTCAAAGCATAGCACTAACTAACATGTCAGTTCAAAGCAGTTATAACCGATGTGGACAGAAACAGTTATTAACATCTACATATCTAAGAAGGCAGGCACCTTCCAGAACTCTCCCCACCCATAAATATTTAAATATGAAATACATGGGCATTGCTGTGTCATGGGGATTGTGAATTCTAATGTCCAAAGATTCTTCTAGCTCCAAGTATGTGAACAGGCTCACCAGACAACCCATGCCTTGAAGGCAAGGCAGCTCTGCAAGAGGCTGTTTAAGGAAGCATTGAGGTGAGAAGCTCAGAAGGAACTTCAGAGACATTTTCAAGCTTTCACGGATCTTTCAAGTACTCCTTTATTCTTCATGTTTTATGATCGGTTTACTAAGTCATGCAGTGCAATTCTGGTATTAGAAACTCTAAAAATAGAGAAGCAGCAGCTCCAAAAGGAACTGAAAACATCTAAACTGTAGTGTAAATTCAGTACCAGCTGAAGTGATCTGTACACATGAATAATTTCCCTGAATTGTAGTGATTTTCCAGGGTTCATGCAAACAAAATGAAAGCATGGACGATTATGAGTAGAGCTGTGACAATGACTCACTCAATAATCCATAGAAACAATAATTTGTGAATAATATTTCCAATTATTTGCTCAGCTATTGTCATGATAGTTCCAACATCTTATATTGCTTAAAATTTATGACTTTGATAGTGCTACAGACTATATTTAATACTAATTTTAATACAAATTCTAGATATGCTGGTAAAAAGGACATTTTATCATAGTAGTTGTATATTAAAAAATTGAACTATCTAAGAACTTGCTATCCCTTTTTGTAAATTTTATACAGATTAATGGAGTATAGAACCTACTACTATAAGTCATGTGCTACTACATGAAAAAAGCTATTCCTGTCTCATATTGTCCTCTATGGATGATTGCACTTCTATCTGACATGGTTCACTCAAAATGGTGTGTTTTCTTGAGGCATTGTGGCATGTTAGGAACTTCTTTCAAGCACCTGAAATATCTTGTTTTTCCACTTAATCTCTCCAGTTTATGTAAAACAGATTAATAGGTTGAGAGTTGTTCCTTGGAGAAGGATATTTCAGTGTGATCATCTGAAACAAGTAATGTCATTATGTAAGAACTCTGTATGATAAATAGTATTTGGATTGAAAAGTTTAGAGATATTATCACATATCATCAGATCTGCTGTTTAGCCATAAGTGAACATTAATGGCATGTGCTTTGTATTTTATGATAAACTTTTTGAGAACACTTAGTTAATGGAAAAATGCTTCCTTTATGAGAACTATGCAGTGCTTGCTATTGAATAAGATTTTGTGTAAAATTAATTTGATTTGAATAATTACTTTTTGGCTGTCACTGCAAAATTACTTAGAACTCTAGCTAGATTACTTAATGAGCTCAGTACTTAGTATTTTGAAGCTGTTACTATCCTCAATCAACCCTTTCAATCTGAAAGCACCTCAAAAACAAGACAAAGAGCAATACATATAAACAAAGAGCAATGTTTTTCTGTCATATTGAGAAATTCTGCTTTGGTAGCCATTGGATGTTGAGTACAAAACAGATCATAATGGTCTATTTTCTGTATAAATCCAAGATCACCAAATGATCCTCCCAGTTATGCATTCCTTCATGGTTAGTTTGCTTTTCTACTCTCATGGGTTGCTTTACTCTTAAAACCAGAGTTATATTTTTTAGGTTATATCTATTTTTTAAATAAACTCAACATCACCAAATGTCCCTCATTATTATAGGTTCTAAGGATGCATAGATTACAATAACAAATAAGATTTTTAAAAATATGACAACAGAAAGGGTTAATTGACAGGATGTGTTAGAGCAAAGCCGTGCCACTGAAAACAAAAACAAGGATATAAGAGCTCAATTTAGCTAGGCATTGTAAGGAAAATTACTTTAGAGTTGCTCTGCTAGTTAATGTATCACTTTGTTTTGAACAAAATCTTTGAAGAAAATAAAGTTTAAAATAATTAAATAATAATAATAATAATAATAATAATAATAATAATAATAATAATAATAAAGCACTGATGTTGGTTTTAGACCAAAGCAACAGGCTAAAACTTGAATGATTTTTCTACATAATTGGAGAATGTAATTTTCCTTAATTACTTTCAATAAAGTTCTTAAAATATCTACTTGTATATTTCATGTTAATTTTCATTGCTTAAAGTGCAGCTATGATTAATCAGAGTGGTGCTGTACATGGCATTAAATTTTGGTGTATTTCTCTCCCAGGCTACACAATCTGACATTGCAAGAATACATAGGACACTCCTTATGTTGCTTGACATTGCAGATGTTAGTCTAAAACAACCACATTCTTACTTATCCCTATGGTTTGAGCCTAGGGTTTGCCATTGTATTTATGATGAAATCATACCTAGTTGGCAGAAGAGAAATTAATTCCAGCATAAAATCTGAACCAGAATAAACTAAGTTGGAAAAACATAAACAGTAATTATTGAGGTCCAAAAGATTCACATTGAGCAGGCCTTATTTTACAATGTCTGACTCATTTTGAAAAGTACTTTAGCCCTGAGAAACTCCATTAAGTGCTTTGTCAGGAAATATGTCTGCTGAAGATAGCTGCAGCACTGACTTTTGATAAAGTGGACTCAATGTCAGTCAATGCCTGGATACCAGATAACTGGAATTATCCACTAATCCAATCACTACAAATTAAATCCATATGCATGTGCATGCACATACAAAGATGGGAGATATTTCACCATGAACAATTTCAGACTAGACAATGTTTCTCCTGGTTTGTAAGTATCGAGACCATGACAATCTACTTTCTGTTCAAAATAAGCTTGCTTTGTAAAAACCCTCAGCAAAATTACTAGCATGACTCCTGTATTTGAATATTACTACTTACATACTCTGGAAGCTGCCAAAGACAAATTAGAAAAGGATAATCCTGTACAAAAGTTCTGCTAAGGAAAAGGATGCAAATTTGTGAATATTATTTTATGGATGTACCAAATCCAGTATAGAGAGACTGAAGACTGTATGTGAGTGCTACAGATGTGGGGCACAGGTTTCCAGTAAGTCATGTTGTGACAGACTGCTTCATGTACTAATGGGAATTCTGTGTAAATAAAGTATGACAGAAAAGCTGCCAGTATATATGTGCAGGAGAACTATGCTAAATTTATCTCCTCTCCTTCTAGGTATATTCTATTTCTATGTCAACTGATGATGAAAGAGTGGCAGTATAGAGAACCATTTAACTACAGCAACGTAACACATCAGCAACAAGAATTACTTTCATCACCATGAAAGTGTATAGCTACCTATTGTTCATAAATCAAGCTATGTTTTTCTGGAATAATTGTAGTAGAAATTCCCCTCCACACTGTGTGCACATGAGGAGCTTTTGGAAAAATAAAGGAGGGTTAAAGGGCAACATGGGATTGAAATGCCTAAAACAGTGAAATAAAATCTTCATTATCACACTTCCAGAAGTAAATTTGGAGATCTTTTCATCCTCAAATGGAATGAAGCCTACCTTGGAAATCGAGATTCATCTTGTTATGGAAGAAGTTCTCTATTTACTAAGAATGTTCCTGTTACAAATTAATAATTAGAATGGCCTCATATGTATCAGTCTCCTCTCCTCTCCCCTCAAAAAGAGAGAAAGCAAATCCATGGCTACAGTAATACCTCTAAGCAATTACACATTCATCTGATTGACTTCTCAGTATTACCTTAGGAGAATAAACATCACCCTGGTCTCTGTCCTTATGCAAGTGCAAGAGGGCAGAGGTCCATTTCATCAGTGCAAATCACAAACCAGCTGGGTTGAAATGCCTCAGTTGCATTTATTCTGCAGTATGCTCTGTTTCCTGCAGGCTTCAAATGAGATGCCAAGAGTTGGTAATACAAGTGGCAGAGTGCTAATTACCACCTTAGACAATATGGGAGGGATGAACTGCAGTCAAGCAGTCTGTGGCAGTGGGAGGTAGACCCCACCTCTGGGGCTGTCTTGGCCACTATTCTTTGCAGCGTGACAACAGGAGCGCAGAAAGATCAGAAAGCTGTGAAATGCTCCTCTGAGACTCAACAACACCTTCATAACAGCCCTGTTTTTCTATCACTCTGCCTGCTGCTCAGACTAACAGAGTCTGCTCAAACAAATAGAAATATTTTTATAGAGTGTGAAGTCAGACTTGTTCTATGAGGAAGAGAAATATGGAACATTCAAGAAATGGAAAAGTTTAGGGCTGTGAAGCTGCTGCTGATTATCCGTTCATTACCACATTTTCCAGTGGTTTGTCTTGATATGTGTGAAAATGTTTGAACAGCATTCTGGTTCTTCCGGCTTGTAGTCACTGATATGCACGTTGGAGTGCACGGCACCTCACCCACCTTCCCAAACTTCCTCTACTTACACACTTGTGTGAACTGATTTAAGGTCTATGCTTCTTGGTAGCAAAGAGAATAGTGCTCCAGATTATGTTTAAGGATTGCGATCAGTAATAAAGAGGAAAGAAAGACAAAATTCACATCTGGGAGGTTTTGGGACTAAAAGTCTTATGCATGGAGACAGAGGAAAGTACTTATGGATGTATAATTTTGATGTTTTTTAGAGATGCTGTCAATGTACCTGTAGGATTTTATAATCACAACCCAAAGATAGATGTTTCCACAAAGAAACAGAAGAGCCAGAATAAAGCAAAGAAACTGGCAATTGTGAAAAATGTGAGAAGTTCTTTATCATTTGAACTAACCCAAAAGTCATAATTTTTTAGGTTTCTTTATATGAATACTTACACTAATTGAAGCTGAACATTCAGTCACACCACTGAAACTGCGGTGCGGATACTCTTGTATAATTTTCAGACTGATTATTTCAATATATTTTATACTTGAAGGGCAGAATGTCTGAGCAGGCTAACATAATGAGTACATATAATATATGGTTATATCACTATAGCTTTATGCAGTCTGAGACCTCGCTTCGATTTATTATCCAAACATCAGAGATATTTGGTGGGATGACAGAAAGAAAAGGCTCTGTAAAGCAACCGTGTATGCAAAGTCTACATTAACATTAGTTTAAACAAGAACAAAAAAGATTTAAAAATTTAATATGAGGGAGAAGTTAGTACATGTTTATTTCCCAAAGCACAACTCTGGGAAGAGTCTTTCCAAATCAAAGTTCCTTCTCTCTCTCTTTCTCTCAAACACACAAAATTCCTCTGATATAATCCTTATTTTGGGCCTGTTGCCATGGATTGACATTAGATGAATGCAGAAATATCACTTGAATTTACAGACTGAGAGACAAGAGGATTTGCTGACTGATTGAATTATCTTCATGCAGTCTAGCACTTCTGCATGTCAGACACTATTGTAAACTAGAAAATATTTCTCAGGGTATCACTTATACAAAATACTGTAATAAAGAACCTAAAGAATTAGCAAAAATAATGTGTTTTAGAAAGCAGTATGGCTTGTGTACTGCATTTTTTTCAAACTTTCAGTATTTTTCCCTGTAAGCATTATTTAAGTGTTCCTGCTGAGACAGACGGGCTATTGGATTTTTTTCCTCCTCTGCCCCCTACCTGTCGAGATACTCTTTGTTGAGCCTTGTGTCATGTAGCATTAGGGAAGCTTTGTTCTTAAACTTTAATTATATTTTGTAAATCTGCTGTAGCGTGACATTTACAAATTAACGTACTTGCCCTTTATATAGCCCCTAACATAAATCCCATGCCCAGTAGGAATTAGAGAATTACTTTGAGAGGAAGTTCAGTCTGTGCCCAAGGAAATTCAGAAACAAATGTACCACAAGACTGTTAGTGTCTTTTCTATCAGCTTTTTTCATTTAGGCGACTGTGAACTCTTTCCTATTAAAGTATGTATTCCCTTTTACATTAATGATCTAATTCAGGAGTAAAGGATCTTTCTTAATTCTTTGTTAGGAAAAAAGCTTATTTTTAATATTTTAATATTTTAGTGTTTCTGTGTGACAAGACTAAAATTGCAGTCATGTAACCATCTGCTTGTCTGCTTTATTCAAGTTAGTTCATCTAATAAAAGCTATCCTCTTTCCCTGAGTTCTTCTGTGTTTCTCTGAATATCACGGCTAAAACATTCTACTATTTATTTTTTTCTTTCTTTCTTTTTTTTTTTTTTTATTTTATTTTTTTTAAATTTTCTTTTTGAAAAGAGAAGCCCATAAATAGCAGTAATTGACTAAAAAATTGCTCACAAAAAAACTTTTAATGGGCTATTATCCCCTTTCTACTTCATTGTATGACATAATGCCTGGTCATTAAAAATTAAACAAATGAAAAGAGTGAAGCATGCAATGTACCATAATCAGAGAGAAATCATTACCACTGTTTATTTCCATATAAGATCACTCCTATAGCTAGAAAAGAATAATAATAATAATAATAAAGTCTATATAGAAAAAGGACAGACAAGTGAATCATTCTTAAACCAAATGCCAGTGCTTTTTGGAAAATGAAACACTCTGGGTGTATTTGAAATCTGACTGTTTGAAATAAGAAGAAGCCTGTGTTTAACAAATGTTGTTCCACAAAACCATGGTGAGTCTCCTAGAACATCATATTAAATAGCAGGGCGGCTATTAAAGATTGATAAATTGCTCTAAATACATTTTTTTATTTGAGAGTTTGGCTTTATTCCTTCTTGTAAATGTCTCCTAGAAAAATCACTGCAGTATAAGAAGTAGTTTATATCTGATTCTTATAACCTATAATGCAGAATAAAATATTTTGGTCTAACATTTAAGTATCCTACATATGGAAAGCTGAAGAACTTCCTTTCCTGATTTTTTATTTTCCTCACTGAAAAATCAAGAAGCTTCTTATTTATTCCTTTCATCTGTTACAATAGAAATACAGCAGTAGGTAAACCACTGAGATTTTTCTCCACGGTAGAAAAACTCAGCTCCAAAAAGAAAAAAGAAAAAAAAAAAAAAAAGAGAAAAAGGAAAGAAAAAAAGAAAGAAAAAAGAAAGAAAAAAAAAAAAAGAAAAAAATAAAAAAAGAGAGAGAGAGAGATATTAAAAGAATGGCTGCTGTGTAGGTCTGTTAAGTACAGCCTGTAATCTATACCACAGAAAGTCTCGTCTTTCATAGGAGGAAGCCTCCCTCCCAAAACACACAACTCATATAGAAGTAGAGCTACTGTGGCAGAAGAGATGGATAACGGAAAAGATTTGAACACCTAAAACCAGCTCATATCTCTTTTATGCACCATTCATTTACTTCCCAGGAGGCACAAAGTAACCAGACTCCCATGGGGCAGGTGACACTGGTGCTCTGTGCACCAAGCCCTGTTCCCACTGATGTGTTCTTTGGGCACAATGGATAATGGAATAACAAACGTTCACATTTTCTTGTGGATTCATTTTAAAAGCAGCAACTTTAGCATGGTCCCATCCTGAGCAGTGCATCTGCCTGGCTTCTTCAACAGTACAGACTGAGGACAGCTTAATGAAACTGATAAGAACAGCATGATAGTCATAGCACCTATGACATTTCTCAATCCACTCTTCAGTTTAGTCTTTTTTCCATTTCAGTTCTGGTGACTGCAATAGGTTTGGGGATGGGTACAATGGCAGGATCCCTTGCTGTGAGAGCCAGCCCAATCTATGCTCTATGACAAGGAGTGAAAGGAGCTGAAGCCTCACTGCTTCATGACATGACAGACCATGGCAGTTCTGGCAGGCAGTTCTTGGAGAAAGAGGAGACATCATCAGCCACGGTACTGACACAGCTATTACTTTGAACAGAACTGTAAGTATGAGTTTGATTATGATCAGTATGGTTTACTTCCATAAAGACAAAACCCCAGTAACTTCTTACTAATTATTATTTGGTTATTATTTCCCACATATAAATATGTTCTTCTTCAGAAGTTCTCTGCTCCCATGCTGAAACCATGTTAAAGGTGTGGTTTTCTATTCTGTTAATGTTGTCTTAATTCTCTCATTCATTCATATGCACATGCCATTTGGCATCAGTTTTCTGTCTGATGACACAATAAAAGTCACCAATTAGGTAAAAACAACTTAATGTATTAACTACACCCCTGTAAAGCCACAAGAAATTTGTGGGACAGGTTTACTGCTGATGTTTTACTACTGCTTGCTTTCATTTCCTTTAGTTGTATTTTGATCCTTAATCTTGGGGGTGAAATTCTGATCCACCATAGAATTCAGTGACAAACCTGAAATGACTTTAACAGCATTGGGATATCTCATCTAGTTCTCTATATGGCAGTAAGAGTTGTTGTTCTCATGAGAAAGCCATACTAAAACAGCCCTCCATGTGTAGTCGTATTTTATACACAGGACGTGTGTGGATATAGTACTTTTCTAAACAAAGCTGGAAGAACAATAGCAGTCTAAGTCAAGCACTCAGAATATGGGAAATGCCAGAAGGGAGATTCTCTGTATAAATTTACTTCAGAACCCTTGTATGTTTTGGTAGTCCTACTAGTTACTGAGTTATTTTTGTTTTCCCTCAGAACCCACCGAATCACAGGAACTCTGGCAGATTAGCAAGCAGTTCAGTATTTCACTGCATGTATTTGTTTAATGTGTGTCCTTATCCCTGATGCTATTTAAACACTATGGTTAAGAGAATGCTTAATTTCCTCAGCATTTACATCATAACACTAGTCATTTCTTCACAGTATATTTATTCTCACAAGACCTGTTATTTGCTCTCAGAAGCTGGACATGCAGAAATAAGAACTTCATATCTTAGGGTGTATGCTCTGAAATGCCTATTCTGAAATATCAAGACCCTGATTTTTAGGCTTTACAACACTGTGTAGTGAAAGGAAACCTCATGTTTAAAATGCCCCATGATTTTAGAGATAAATAGGTTATCTAGTATTGTGTACATCAGTATTATACACTTTGCGATATTAGAGCTCAGTTGAAATAACTATTATCATACAGGAAGCCAGTTAGCCACAGTAGGACAGAGTTCAGCAACTTCTATGTTATTCTTAATTATTTTTACAACATGTATTCTGAGTGAAGTGGTATAAATGTAGGCTTTGTGCAAACAGAGCTATAGTACCAGACAACTTGTAAATACTTCCTTATAGAGACTAATTCTTTAAGAAGAATAAAGCGCTGGGATTGCAGACACACACAAACACACACACACACAAAAGTGTTCTCAGGAACACTTGTGACTCATTTTTTCCTCCTTTAGAAAATGTTTTGACTCTCTAGAATAACAATTAAAATGCATTGCATTTAGTCTTACATTTGTCAAGATGTTCTGCCTGATAAATATCAAACAAGGTATGTGCTGGATATAGGACAGATGTCTAGACATCGGCAATTCCTCCTTGAGAACAATGAGATGTGGACATACTAACAAAAATGTTCCATTTTTCTTCAGAGACGTCGCAGAGGTCAGCTAGAAATCTAAGAGGGAAGGACAGTTCTGTGTAAGTGCAGTGTCCTGAGGACGTTCAAGTGCTTAAATATGCCACTTCTGAAGATTTAGCATCCCAGCCACCTGAGAATGATGTTGTCAACTAATGTGGGATTCCAGTGAAAAGATGGATTTAGAAAGGGGAATTGCCTGTGTAGCTATAGTTAATCATTTTATATATGAATATGCATTTAAAATTTAAATGGAAAATATTTCTTATTTTCTATAAACATTTTGCTGAAGTTTTGGAATGAAAATTCTACAGTGACAACTGAAAATAAAACAAAATGAACTTTATTAGAGTACTTTCCAGAGTACTAAAGCCAAATGAATCACAGAAAATAAACATGTCATAAGTAGCATGAAGAAAATTAGATTTTAATAGGATTTCTGATATAGTTTATGAACAAGAAACAATTTTTATATTTCCCAGAAAGGCAAAGGAAACTAGTGGCAGAATAAAGATGAAAACCCCAATCACTATACAAATCTGGTTTGACTGTCATTTAGCTCTCACACAGCTGTATGGTCAGTCGAGTTTATACTTTTTATAGATGTTCGTTCCCACCAAAATTGTCAGTATATATCCCTTTGACGTTAGTAGAAGGAGATACTTGACCTGGTAGGCCTAACACCTTGCAGAGTCCAAATATAAATGTATGCCTTGGAACTTATTTATCATATATATATTTTTTTCTTTTCAGTTATGAGCTATTTAGTTTCTTAGGCTTGAAAATCTCATCATGAAAGACAACATCATAAGGCCTGAAGAGTTTGAATATACAATACTCTCCATAAAGTGTAATTTAGTGCAGATGCTTGCAACAGGTCATTTCTTCAATTCAACGACAAATATCTATTAAGTTTTCCCTGAACCTTGAAATGTAGTCTAGCCTCTCATTTCAGGCATCTGGGTAAAATAAATCTTAAATTGAAAGTTGACCTCATCACCAAATGTCATTTATTTATATTGGATTTCATCCTTTTGAGTGGCCTCTCTGTACATATTAGAGGACTGACAATTAAGGCCTTTGGTTTGAAGAAAGGAAGGTCATTGGAGGTCACCAGCACTATGTATCAGATTTTAGCCAAGAAAACTTCTTTAAGTATGTTATTAAATCACAAAAATTACAGATTAATGCTCCACTAAGAAGGCAAAAAAAAATGCTGAGTTTGCTTCTGGACTGTTCTCTGATGCACTGGAAATAAGGCTGGAGACTGGGGACAATTAATCTTGGGACTGAAATTTAAGACAAAATATTTATGAGAGAAACCCTTAAGACACATTTCTCTATGTCTTTTTAAGTTCTTCAGAAGTTCTTATGATATTCAGAAAAGCCTTTTAAATTGTCTTAGGCAGCTGTAAAATTATTTTGTTCCTCTTGAATTATATGAAGGAAAAGTGTCTTCAGCATTAAAAAAAAAATAAAAAAAAAAAAAAAGACAGCTATTGTACAAAATAGTCTTTCCCAACTTTCTGTCAGTCAAAGAATTGCCTAACCTTTTGGGGGCAAAAAAGGCAGATAATCTTATGATGTTCTACATTTGCTCAGTGGCTGAGCTGGAGGAGTGGGATGATGAATAAATAAGGCACTGAGGCAATGATGCTGAACATTTTTTCCAAATGTCACTAATGTTGTTACAAAAAATTTAGATAAACCTTGCAGCCACCAGGAACTGTCTCTTGACTAAGCCTGTAGGTATCTAAACCACTCTGGAAATAAATGTGTGCTTGTTTTGTCTGGATTTTTGTTTTTTGCTGATTGTCACTGTATAGATACCCTTAGGAGACTTCTGGAGCACAGTTCTTATGGGAAGCATAGGTTAACTAATGCTGAGCGGGATGGTCAATACAGTTTTACAGTCCAATAACACTATTAAATGAAACGGAGTACATCACGCCACTTAAAAGTCAGACTTCACGGGGAACAAGTGGTCATACTGCCTCAGAACACAAGAGAATCACTCTGCCGCAAGACATATGGGTTGTATCTTGAGGACTGATGTTCATTCATCAATGAACCATGCAATGAAGACACATCCTAAGGGTGGGTTCCTGAGCAAAAGAAGGAATTGAACCCAGGTCTGATTTATCTTTTCTTTTTTTTTGGTCATTTCCTTTACTCCCTCAGAAAGATAACAGACAAAGAAAGGCTGGAACATTTATCTGAGTTTAGACCACATTGATATGTTCTGTAGCACTTTAGTCATGGTAAATATGGCCTCAGATAAATATATCAAATGGGCAAGTAATCATCTCTGAGCTGCCATAATCTGTTTTATCTCTTCTTTCTCATGTATTGCATAGACAAATGCACTGAGATATGAGACTGCAGTAACTGGAGTCATGCAGTCATGCAAATAGATAGATATATTTGGATAATTATATCAATTTTTTTTTTTTTTTCCTGAAGCTAATATCAGAAGGCCCTTCAGGTACTTGAATACTATTGAAATCCAGTATATTAATTTATTGCCTAACTCTGTTAGCCCTTTTAGACATTATGGGTATCAGAGCTCTCTGTGTATCACTAACTATGGCTTTGATGGCACAATGAAAATTGAAACTGGATCTCAACAACATTACACCAAATGGCAAAAGTCACATAGAAACAAGCTGCAGAAGCTGTGGTTTGACAGTACTGGCCAGTGTGCATGACCAGTGCTCTGGTAATCTACCTAGTAGATCAGACTTAGTACATAGCTGTGGGTCGAGGGATGAGGTTTCAAAGAGGAGGATTTATCAAGTATTCAGTCCTCAGATGAAAGCCCAGAAAAATATTGTTTACCATCATTTTGTTCAACTTCATTAATGGCCTAAATTCCCAATTTGCTTCCAGAAACTTACCTGCAGTAATCTTCCATAGCACCTAATTTATTCAAACTGAACCTTAAAGCTACAAAAATTACCAGCTTCTATACCTTTCTTCTCTGTGTCCAAATTTGTAAGGCCAGTAAAGAATCTTCCAATAAAGAATAAAAACTTACAATTTATTCTTGTTATACTGCTAAAAAGAGTGGCAAAAAAATCTTCCAGCTCTCATAAACTAGCCAGGGTACTTTTATGTGCATTAAAGCTGCCACAGACAGATGTTATTTCAGCTAAAATACAGTTCAAGCCTTACATGAACAGCTCTGAAATCTGTGGAAAACAGGAGGTATGGAATCCTGACCCCACAAATGCACTGGGAATTTTGCCATTGATTTCAGTGGAGCCATTATCTCACCCCAGATTTTAAAAATATTAAATAGACACAGTACTTCCTAGTGTGTTCTCTGGGGCTAGTCAGTATAGTAAACATTTACTAGCTTTAGCTTGAAACTCCACCAGAAAATAGCTGTCACATTACTAGCTGTCCAAAGCCCCTCTCTAATCTGATAATGGATGTAAAAATCCACTTTTATCAGTCAGAGAACAAACCATCCTTTCAATATCTTTCCTATTTCATAGGAATTGTGAAGCGACTTCATGTTGAGTTAAAACTTACTTCCTAAGAGGGAATTCAAAGGTATATTATAGGACACTTTTCCTAGTTCACTGCAATTTTCCACATTCCAGGTTTGCTTTTTGAATGTTATTACTTTTACATCTGAAAATAATAATAATAATAATAATAAATCACATAGCAAATCATATGAAGTTATTCACAGGGCTTGGTACCTGTGAGTATGCACTACATTTTATAAATATACCACACAGTGTACATAGAAAATAATGAACTCTGCTATTGAATAAGATCATTTAAAATGAGCATACAATATACTCATTTAGGTTAAAATAGCTGCACAAACATTTCACAAGGTAAATAAATCTGCATTCATTTTTTTCAGGTAAATTTTCTCAGTTTCTGCTGTTCTACAGTGACAGATGTTCTAATCTTTACCATTGCCTCCAGTTTATTTCTTTGGTTAACACCAAAGTCTGAGCATCTTAATCTTTTTACCCTACTGTTGATTTAGTTGCACAAATACAGCCTAAAAAATGAATGACTGAGGAATGTGACTATTCCACTTTGGTGAAGTCTGAGGAGGTACTTTTTTTATTGCTGACTGACGTGCCTCGCTCATCAGTACAGAATTTTATTACTACAAATACAAACTATTACAAAACATAGGCACGTGATTTGTGAAAATCCATGATATATCTGTTACTTAAATTCTCTAGCATGAACATAAATATACAAATTTCCTCAAATGGTCATGGTAATCAGTCTTAGATCAGCGGCTAAACAGCATCTAATAAAAACAAAATATTAACTTTATCCATCTCTCAGTTTTCCATGCCTCTCTCTTCGCTCTTAGGAAACTTCACAGTTAACTAGGAAATCAAACACATGGCAAAACAGCCAAGCAAAAACACCCGCATAAGAAAATTTAAGTGCACCTAACCCGTCAGTCCTGCAAATTCTCATGCTCAGATGTATGCACTGACTCCCTTAGTATTACCCAAACATCCATCAGAAAATCCTATTTTTCTGATCTAGCCTTGACTTAACTTGACTTAACTAAGTCTGTGGACTTCTCCAAGCAAAATATGTGCCCCCTGGAAGCACGTTAGCTAATCCCTACCTGGAGACCTGGAGACATTTTGAATCAGAGCTTCTTAAGACAAACTCTCTTATCTTTCGTAGGGTGAACACACGCTATCAGTGAATTCTCTGCTGAAGAAAGTTATTAAACCTTATTTCAGAAAATGCTTGGAAGGGTTTGTCCAATACCTCTTCAAGGTAACATGCTTCTTTTGGAAAGGAATACTGGCTGTAGGAAAGAACTCCCAGTGTCATCTGCTGGATGGATTGATTAGTCCTTTCAGTTTCCACTCACTTACAGTGAAGAAAGAGATAAAATATACATATAAGTCTGTCTATTGCAAAATTTGGGAAAGTCAAGAGATAACATAGGAAATCCATTGATAATGAGATTTTTTCTCAGTGTAAATTCAATATAAACTTTCATAATCCAAATTCATTTCAAAATTAGTCAGCTACCTGTTCAGAGTTAAAACAGCATGCAGGGAAAAAAAAAAAAAAAAAAAAAAAAAGCTTATGAATTTTCTTTCAGCATGGCTTTAAGCTTCTTGTTTCAGGTAAAATTTTCTGACTTGGACTGGGTCTCCATATCATAATTTTGAACAGGAATGCTGAAAGCAGCTTCCCCTCAGCATTGCTCCCTTGACTATCCAGCAAAGAAGAGATTTTAGTTTCTCCATCATAGTGTTCAAGGTTGGTCTAGGACCTGATGTTACCACAGGCAACATTTTCAATACTTACAAAGAAAAGGGATCTGGGTTTTAGTTGAAACTTAGGTCAATCTGATCAAACACAGGTAAGCTTTGTGGCTTTAATACATAACTTTGACCTAAATTTCAAACAAACCAGGGACAACACAAGCTTTGGATTTAAATGTTTTCATATGTCTTTCAAGTGCAGGTCATTTTCCTTAAATTTCAGTTGAGAGTCTGAGTTTGCTCAGTCCTGAAAGTCAGAGTTAAATTCAGGGTTATGAACCCATCTGGATGGAAATATTAGCACAAATTTCAGAAACGTGAAACTGCCAGAACTTGAAACAAATCTGACACATTCTGATGCTCAGAGAGATCATTTAATAAAAGTTGGTAGTTTGTCACAATCATAACCAATTTAGTCTGTTTCACTTGTAGTTGAAGGGAAGTTACCTACAACTTTATGAACACTTGGACTAGTTTAAGGAAAGCTGAAATTTAAATATTTACACTTTTGCTAACATTTTCTAAATGCTGATCAAACCTAAGTTAAAAGAAAATATATTAAAAGACATTCCTTTTAACACCTTATTGGGAATAGAAAGAGGAAAGAGGACAGGACAGGACAAGACAGAAGACAGAAGAGAAGCCTAACATAAAACAGTTTGAAATCCATTAAAATAAGAGTAATGAATGCCTGAACTGGAAGAATTTTGATGGGCACTGTTAAGTTTGGAGGAATTTTATGGGTTGCATAGATTAATTTGTTCATTACATGAAGGGTGAGCTAACCCCATGGTAAAACATCAGGCTGAACTAGGTTTTAATTTCCAGAATTCTTCCAATTTCAAGTTTATTTTCGAGGGTTAGGGAGTGTTATTTGTATCCTTAAACTGCATTAAAATTATGTTATTTATCAAATGCATATAATTTCCCAAGTGCTCTGAATAACTGTTTAAAATTTAAGCAGATTGCAGACATTGAATAAACTGTTTGATAAAGCAGAGTATGAAACAAACAGCTTTAACTGAGCTTTTATACTGAAAAAAAAAGCCCTCCTCACAAGAACATCTGTGTTATAATGTCACCATTGTTTCTCTGGCTAATTACTTCTGTCTATGCCAGTGGGAAGCCTTGCTATAAAGCAGCGGGAGTGTACACCTCCCATACGCATGGACATTGTGGAGATCATATCGGATGAAAAAGAGCTAGGGAAAAAACATACAAATGAAAACAAAGATCTAATAGTTTATTTTTCTGGGAATGAAATCAGTAGAGTCCTTAATATACTCTCTATATTTGTTGGAGTATGTGCTCATACATGAGTTACTAATAGTGAATAAGAGCGTCAATGTGATAACCAGCCTTAGGTGCATAGTGCCATTCAAAATAGCTCCTTTGAACCTTGGAGCAGTTCCAAACTGTTCAAAGAAAAATATGTTTTTAACTTAGGCCACTTTTATTTTATATTTTAAAAGTATTGTTCCATTTCATAGTGGACCTAACAATAAGCCAAACGCTTAAAGATAGATTATGTGTATTTTGGAAGACAGAGGAGAACGTGAGCAACACCTGAATGAAGTACAAGGAAAAGATACACACAGAGAAAAACTAAATTCACATCATTGGACATAGAAGTATTTTAGAAATTTAAATATGTTTTTTTGGAACTTGAAAATAAATGCACTTATCAAGAGAAAGAGTGCACTCTTGTCCTAGAACAAAAAGCATGGCTTTCCATTTTTACCTATTTTTTGTAGTTCTTGTTCTATATTACTATAGTTTACAACAACGCTGGCAAAACAGCCAAAATTACTCCTTGAAATGAACATTTTCCTGAATAGCCTGTATTGTAGATTGAGTTTGAGAGAAACTTTTCATGGAAAATTGTAAAATAGAGGGTAAGACTGCATACTTTTTAAAAGTAAATCCCACATTAGTGAAATAGAAAAGCTTTAAATCCTTTAAAATTAAAATGACAGAAAAGTTCATCATTGAAAAATAAACCTTTTTCTTACATTACTTGTATTCATTAGATTATGTATGAAATATAATTTGGAGGAAAACAAAAAAAAAAAAACAGGAAGCCAATAATATTACAACCCCATATATTTTGAAAGCTCTCAATTTAAAGATACACAAATCATCAAATTTACCAAGTTTTTTCTTATCACTTCCTGCTGATGTCAACAGAAATGTTGACATAAACTTTGTTGGGGTAAGGATTAGGATATATATTAAAGTACAGAAGCTTAACAAAATTCCTTAAGACCACAGAAGATATTCCTTTCAGAACTTAGCATATTTTTCTTATGCATGTGTTAACATTTTTTATAGTTTATTATTAATTTAATCATCTCACTAGGTTGTTGTGTTGTGTTTTTTTTTCTTCATTCAAACTCCCACAGTAATATTCCTCATAAAAACTACCTTTTTCCTGTTTTGTGATTTTAATGGAAATTTTTACATTTGAAAAAGTATTGAGAATAGTTCATGAGAAGTCTTTTCCAATGTTCAAAATGCTACTTTGAAGATAGATTGTTAAAACATTAAGCAAAACAAAGTTTACAACCAAGAGCATTCAAAAACTTAATAAGACATTTCTAGCACTTTTCTATTCAGCTACTGGATTCATGATTATGATTTGTTGAAAACTGGATTAGTGCTCCAATATCAGTATCCATTTATTCAATATACAGTATCAATTGCTGATCTCTTTCTTTCTCTTTGCTAGTTCTTCTAAAAATGCCCGGGGGAAGTTGCAATACTATTACAGTGCTGTTATGTCTGTTCTGAAGCTTACTGTCTTCACTTCAAACAGTAGAATCAGGCTCTATCCTGTATCCCTTTTTGCAAGCCATACAGGTTTTGGGGAAATTTTTAAACGTATAACACAAGCAAAATCCAGGGCAAATGTAAGTGTTTGCTCAACTGAAGTTGTGCCTGCATTCTGTTCACAAATTTAAATCAGTCTTTCACCTACTTTAGTGAGGACTGCTATTTCTGTAACAGTGTATATTGGTCTTCCACAGAATGCTTGGGCTGATGTGAACAAGAGAGGAGATAGACTTCTGAAACAATCAAATCCTCAAACACTTCATTCCAGTTTTTAAGTCCCACTGGCCATAAAGCTAGAAAAAAATACTCATATTTTTTCATTATATCCCCCTAGCTAAAAGTCTAGCTGGCTTTTAGCCTATTAATTTCACTGAAACTGTTTGAAAAGCCAGTGATAAAAGAAAATTCTCTGATATACTTAGTAATTTGGCTCTTCTTTTTTTCTTTTTTTTTTCTTTTTTTTTTTCCTTTTTTTTTTTTTTTTTTCCCAAAGTGTTGGCTATTCTCATTTTATCCTAATCAGTAAAAGATCTTTTGTTACGATTATTACAGCTGTGTTGAGTTGTCATGACTGTATCTACTTATAAAAAAATCACCTACTTCAAAATTGATAGAATTTTTTTTACCTGAAATACCCGCTCATCTTGCATATGCAGACTTCTTCAAGGCTGAGCTATCACAGTATTTATTCCACAATGAGGGATAGTACAAGCCATACAAGAATGCATGTTCCCTGCATGACAAGTTCGCTATCCAAGACATGAATACATATGCAATTGGCAAACATTGAACCAATCTCTTGAGATGGAAAAGAAACAAAAGGGAACCTGGTAAAGAAGGTGAGGGGGGGAAAAAAAAAAAGTGAAATAATCCAAAGGACCCATGAGGGGCATGGTGAAAACCACAGTTGTCCATCTATTAAAAAAATAGTGCCTAATGCAGCACTAATTTTGATAACAATGAATAAGTACTATAGTCCAGAGTGTGATTTTGTCAGGCATGCCACTGCTGAAAGGAGCAGCTGCTCCACTCTATCTAGGTGAGATGCCTCAGAACACTGTTGTTTAAAGCAATGCTGACAGTCTATTTGTAGTTAAGGAAATATATGTGTGTATGTATATATGTATTCTTTCTTTTAAATTCACCACAAATTTGAGATTGTTTTTTAAATGTTTTGTTAAATGATTGTTTTCTAAGTGTCTTGCCTATTTGGTAACGGCACTATTACAGCACTTGGTGATATTTTTGCCAATTACCTTCTTTGCAATGCCAACATAAATTATTTGAAGAGGAAGGGTTCAGACAGAGATCATGTTGCAGTTTGCAGTCTGTGACCACAATACCTTCAGCATTTGATCTCCCACTGGGATTCAGTGTGGTACCATGGCTCAGCCAGTAGGCAGAGGTTATACCTCTGTTATCTGTCAGGGCAATGATCAGGGAGCAAACAGAAGCACATTATATTGTCCAAAGGTAGTAGTGAAATGATTTTATTTCAGCAGTTATCATATGCTTTCCTGGCTTGGGGCAGAGGGGTGAGAAGTTTTCTCGCTGACTTGTCCCCTAGATTTTGGCCAAATGACACCATGATATAGCAATGTGGGCTAGACAGTAAAGGACTGGTTTCTGTGGATTCTTTGTACTGTGGGGAATAGACATGTGAAGAACCATACTGAGGGCTAGCACATGGCAAAACTTTCTCCTCTGCCATGATTGACAATACATCTAAAAACTCTCATCCAATCAGACTGACCATGAATCAAGTTTGGATTTCAGATTTCACTCAAGGTATAGCATAAATCTATCCATTTACATCAGGGGGCTTTCAAACATCTTTAACTATCTCTCTAGCAATTTTGTACATAAGCTGTTTAGCATGGAGAATATTATAAAGGTTGGCTCTCACCAAAGAAGGACCCAGGCTTGGCAGTATGTGATCCTGTGGCAATTAACATTTGCTGAAGTACACACATGAATAAAGGTACAGAATCTTCAATATGTTTGAAACCCTTTAAAAACTAGATTTATCTTCCTCTTTATATTTTATTTTCTGCATTTCTTCACTGTGGATAGAAATGATCTGGTCCCTCAAATGCTTCAAATCTATAGAAATACTAGATATTTTAGGCCTGTTCCAACAGTATCTGAGAATAAAAAATACCATTGCCAAAAGATCATGCATGCTTTTAAAAGTTGATCAAAAGTGGGAAAGAGTGCTTGATGATGTGCTGACAACCTAAATCAACATATTTTGCCTAGCAGAAGCACTCCAGTCTGAGAGCGTACATTGCTTGAAATCTGTATCTTTTGGGCAAGCTCCCTGTACCTTCCCTGGTACCAAATATGTGGTTGCTTGCATGGAACCTTTCTCTCTAATGAGACCATCTCAATATGCCTTCCATCTCTCCTGCTCAGCTGCTTTATTACTATGAAATTTACAGAAACAGTATACCTTTGAGAGCACAAGCCATCTGCCACATTTAACTATTTTTGGTTACAATTAGGTGATAGCAACAGGCAGAAAAATGGGATATTTCCACCATCTTCATTTCCCTCATGAAATGGGAGAAATGAGGAACTCGTTCACCATGCATTCCTTTTTTATGGAAGCCAACAAATATTAAGTCCACAGACTAAAGAGAAACAGCAATATTGTGTATATCTTATCAGGCTTTTGGATATCTCTAATAATTTGCAACGATTCTATAAATTTTTCATATATAATCATCATTATACTTTCATTGCAGACCGTCAGCTCAGATATATATTCAATTATGGGCTTAATCCAAAACCCACTGATGCATTTGGCAAACTCATACTGATTTGAATTGATTTCAGAGGGTCTTAATGCTCTGCAATACTGTACCTAATATTAATGCCAGTTCCTTTGGCTTCTGTTAATATGTCTTGTCTACTTTATTGGTAGACAGTGCTGTCATGGACACAAAAATAAAGGAAAACTTGAGACTTTCTCAAAAGACACAAATTCATCCTCCATTTCTCTGTTTTGACTTTTAAGGTGTTATATCTCTAGGTCAAGATCATTTTCTCATATTACAATAAAAAGAGAGGGAGAATATATATAAATACCTCTGTGGGCATAACTGATTTCTGGGCACAGTGTCAAGTATTTCTGGGTGATATATATAAAAGAAAGAAAAAAAAAACCCACAGTGGCAGAAATCAAATAACCATGAAATATAAAGATAAGCTTTTCTTTCTGGATAAATTATCTTATTTTATTGTTTTTGTCTCATGTGTTTTAACATGCCAGTCATTTGAGGAATCTAGTATCAGGATTTTTAATCAACATATTGTTGATATAATTAGATTAAATTATACTAAAAATATTACTGATCATTCATTTTTTGATATTGAAGACGTTTTCAGCAGTTTTCTGGGAAGGTTGAATAGCTAACTAAGAATTGCTTATGTAAATAAAAGAAATACAGTTTCCTGCAGTTCTATTGAGCCTTCTGAAGTTGTCCCAGGGCCACTGTAGTTGCTCTTTTAACCACACAAGTTAATTTTATGCAGGAATTTTTGTTGATTTACCTGAGGTAGCTTATTCCATTCATTTATCTTCTTGTGTCGCTTTGGTATACCACATACAATATATATTTTCTTATCCTGCAGTATTTGATGAATTAGATATGATAAATTGATTAGATAAATTAAATTGATTAGATAAATTAAAAATAAATCAGTTCCCACTGTGCTTAATTTTCAAAATGAAGGTGAAGAAAAGTCCTTTCCTAACCACCTTATGCTAATAGTGACTTTGGGGAATCACCACAGCAGGAATTGTGAAGTTTTCATGGAAGACAACAAATCCCCTGCCAAGGGTATAGGATAAGCAAAGAACTCCTTCAAGTGAGAAGACCTTAGCAGAGATAGCAAAGATACTAGGAGTCTTTAACTAAGAGATGCTTTCTGCAGCTTCACTCTGAGATGATCATTCATTTGGGAAATGGGAAAACATACATGGGTTAGGAAAAAATAGAATTTACTCATTAGTGAAAAATGGAGTTAATTGTTTTTATTTGTTTTTCCCTGGTAGAAAAAAATATTAACCAGGAAATACTGACTCATTTGTGCAATTACATTAAGCTGGAGCTGTGAGAAAACTCAAATTCTATTTCCAACAAACTTTGACTGGCAAGCTGCTGCAGGGCAGCCCTGCCTCATGGACAAGAGCACCTGTCTACACTGCACTTGTCCAGTCTTTCTTTGGGCCTGCTTCCACTACTTTTGCCCTCCCCCCCCAAAAAAAAAAAAAAATATATATATATATATATACATATATATATATAAATGATACCTTTGAACATCTAGCAAATCACCTTTCAATGAGGCATCATCCAAGAAAGCTTTAGATCTGTCTCACATACCAAATATTATTGTCATATTTATATTATGTACTGCCAGGAAATCAGTGCTCTCATGTAGCTGTGACAGAGTGCAAATGCATACAGCTGCAGAAACATATGTCATCTCAGTATGGCTCCTTACCTCATGCTACTAGTACTGTAGATGTAGATTCCATTTGTTTTGAAGGTGCAACCAAACTGAAAAATGGATCTTGGGATTTATTTTAAAGATCAGGCTATAGAGAGAAATCAGGCTGCTGTTGTGCTTTAAACATTTAATTATGCCTATAGTATCTTGTGTAAGACCAGTTGTTTCACACAGGTGTAAGCTAAACTGTAGATACAGTATACATTGAAAGAACCCAATAAATATTGTTAACATAGATATTACATTGAGAATTCTTAAATATATGTGCATGAAACTTTACAAGGTTAAGCTCCCTCATAAAGATAACAATCAAGCCACAGTATTTGTCAGAGAGAAATCAATGTTTCAGTTGTTTTGCTATGTTCCTGTTTTCTGCACCTCTATCTCTAGAGTCTGAACTGCTGTTAGGCCAAACTATGGAAACTAAAAAAAAAAAAATCTCTGCTTTCCTTTACTCCACCTAACAGCTCACAGATGTGTGCTTCAATTTCAGAACATTGCCTTCTCCAGAACTTACTGAAATGAAAACCATTCTGCTTGAGGTGAGAGACTTTACAATGATTACTTCATACGATACACATCAAATCTCTTTCTCCCACACAAATTTCACTTCAAGTATATACATCCCCATGATGACTTACTACAAGTGTCATGAAATGAAAGGGGATTCAACAGGAGTCATAGGCAGCAGACCCCCTCCTCCACTTTCCTCACATTTCTTTCTTCATGCTAAGATGAAAAATGATGAAACATAAAAGCCATTAATAGTTATACTCAAAAGGCACAAAATAAATCCATATCAGAGATCAAAATCACAAAGATCAAAACAGTTTGGAGAATGGAATCATAAGATTTTTTCCCCTCCTCCAGAGCAGGTGAGCAAAATTTTGCACAAGGGAGAGAATGTAAAGTACCACCAGGCTCACCTAAATACAACCATCTTTTCTTCTTAAAATAGAAATGTAAGCATATCCCATCCTCTGGCATCCTCTCTAATTCTTGTATTTGTTGATTGCAATGGGTGTGCATATTCACCAACTATGTCTGCCACAACGGTCAAAGATACATTTAGATATAAATTGTCTACTGTGGCTGAAGACATTCTTCACTCCTTCACAAGGATCTGTCTATCTGGAGACTTAGGTAAATGGGATATAGATAGCAGATCTTCATAATTAGTGCTATAACTTCATTTTAAGAAGTTATTAAAGCCTCTAATCTGTAAACTGTTGATAATAAATATATCAATAAGGTTCAAGCTGATCCTGATCTTAACAAGCAGACCTACTCCTATCACATACTTAAAAATGAACATATGGTAAGTATGTTGAAATGTAGCAGCTTAATAAAAATGAAGTAATCTGGAATTTATTTTTTCAATCTGATTTTGTTGTTGTTGGATTTGAATTCTGCAAGTCCAGATAAGGGAGCAATTCAATTTGAGATTTGTTTCATTGGAACACAAACCTCAAGGGCTGAAGGTAAGATAAACAGCTTATGGTTTTTGGTCATCCCTACTGAGTAGTAAAATAAATAAATAAAAATCTAGTTCTTGCCAGATCACTTTTTCCAGAATTCTTGGCCCTGTTTTAATTGGTTCAGTTTCTTTTTAATGTAGCATATTCAAAAGACAATAAAGAGACAACAAATCTCCTGCCTTGTTAGAAAGTCTCAAATTCAGAGGCCATTTTTATGACTGCAACACAGTGAACTGTATGTCATCAGGTTTAATTTCATTTTTCTCAATCTCTCCAGCTCAGCTTCACAAGCCAGTCTCTTCTGTCTTTTATTCTAAAGCAGAAATAGGGGGAAATATAGACAAAGGAGGAAAAAAAAAAAAACAAAAAACAACAAAGATATCCAACTATTCATCAAATAACTACATCTATGTCAAAGATTTTGTCTGCTGTAAACTTCTGTAAGATAAGGTAAATGATAGACAGTCATCAATTCTTGATCAGAAAGCATAGCAAATGAAATGTAGAAAGCTTTGGGGGGAAAAAATTGAAAAGGAAAAGAAAAAAATGTTCTGTGTTAAGGGCATTAAAAAGCTATTATTGGATATCATAACTAAACCATGTTATAATTACCAGCAGTAAAAGCCTCGAATGGCATTCTATCCTCCATGGAGAAAAGTACTCTTTCATTTTATGTTCCTTTTTCTTTTTTCTCTTTCTTTTTAAACCATGATCAAAAGCTACATTAAATAGCTGTATAATCTGTCAACTTCAACCATATCCATGAATTAAAGTGAGAGAAGAGAAGTCACTACCCCTGGGAGCTTTTTCAATGAGAAAGAACAGATCAGAGAAGTAAAATGGAAATGGACTCTATACATATTTTCCAGGATATTCTGGCTTTAAATCTGCACAATAATTTAAGTATTGAATGTGCAGAGAGTCTTAAATCATTACCGTTTACTTACGAGTGTTTTAACTAAGAATATGGAGAATACAAAAACCTGCTACCTGCTATCTGCAGATCCTGATAGTTCTTGAGATGTACAAGGAAAACTGTTTCAGCATTTTACATGTTATATAAAAATCAAGAAGCTTACTTGAGCTGGCCATAAGACCAAAGCCAAGGTCACCTATCAAGAGATATGTACTGTGAATCTTTCGGGGGAGGGTACAAAAAAAAAAATGTTTGAAGCCTCTGTGAACGAAGAGCTGGGCAAGCTCCCAATCAGGTGTCATTGTTCTTAAATGAATCTTTGGCTTGCTTATCATAATTAAATTCTTCCTGTGCAGGAGAAAGAAAAAACATTACTTTAATTACTTCAATGGCAAGATACAAAGCTTAAGAGTGAGATTAAAGCTCTTAAATTCTTTAAAAGTCTATAGCAGCTAGGTGTCACAGAAGGAAGGATAATTCTGGGAATTTTTGGTTTTGTTTCCATAGGTAACTCATATTTTTAATATGTACTTTCTGTGGTTTAAGAATTTTCTTTCCTAAGCCTATTTAATTTCAGCCAGTTGTCTGTAAAGAGCTTTCACTAGAAACCAGACAGGCCTATGCAGATGGCATTCTGAGGAAAGGTTTCATGTCATCCCAGACACTGATCTGAAGAGTTATTGTGTTGCGCTCCCAAGAGCATTCCCCATAACATGGTATGATAGTGTGGTCAGTCAGAGGTGAGGAACAGTGCTGGAGCCCTTCCACAGACACAAGTGACTGAAAAGCTTTAAGATGCGATCACTGTACAGTGTCCATGTACAAGGCTACTGACCTGGGGGTACCATAACAAAATGCAAGACATCCAGACTAGACCTCACTGAAATGAAAAGAATCTCAAAATTATTGGTTTCATCAAAGAGCTTTCAGAATAAGAAAGTAACACTGGAAATTCTCACTGTATGACTATTTTCTCAGAATTAACTCTTCACAGTTGGGACCAGTAAGACCATTTCCAACTGTAACTTATGCAACTCATCACAGGATAAATCTATTACTACTTTCAGAAAATGCAGCTGACATCATTGTGCATGATTTATAAGTTTAAAGCACATATTTCCACAACTTTCATTCCTTTTCCATTGCAGATATTGCCTCAGTCTGTCTACACACACCGTAACATCATAACAGAGATAACTGAGATCTTCCCTAAACAAATCAGCTTAGTGTAGGTGGCTCTGCTGTGTTAATGCAGTACTCATCCAGACTAACATGCTAATTTGCTACTGCTGCATATGTGATCCACGCACAATTTTAAAGCAGGCTGGGTCAAAACGATAGTGCATAAATAAGATCAAAAAATAAAAATAAAAATCAACCAAACAAAAAAAGATTTACACAAAGATACTGATGCCCTCTCCTTAATCTGATGATTCCATAAATTGATGTTGTGATTCAGAAGTTTGAACCATCCGTAAGGAAATCACAGAATTTCTAGGTTGGAAGAGACCTCACGATCATCGAGTCCAACCTCTGACCTAACGCTAACAGTCCCCACTAAACCATATCCCTAAGCTCTACATCTAAACGTCTTTTGAAGACTTCCAGGGATGGTGACTCCACCACTTCCCTGGGCAGCCTGTTCCAATGCCTCACAACCCTTTCAGTAAAGAAGTTCTTCCTAACATCTAACCTAAAACTCCCCTGGCTCAACTTAAGCCCATTCCCCCTTGTCCTGTCACCAGGCACGTGGGAGAACAGACCAACCCCCACCTCGCTACAGCCTCCCTTGAGGTTCCTATAGAGAGCGATAAGGTCACCCCTGAGCCTCCTCTTCTCCAGGCTGAACAAGCCCAGCTCCCTCAGCCGCTCCTCGTAGGACTTGTTCTCCAGGCCCCTCACCAGCTTTGTCGCCCTTCTCTGCACCCGCTCAAGCACCTCCATGTCCTTCTTGTAGCGAGGGGCCCAAAACCGAACACAGTACTCAAGGTGCGGCCTCACCAGAGCCGAGTACAGGGGGACGATCACCTCCCTAGCCCTGCTGGTCACACTGTTTCTGATACAAGCCAGGATGCCGTTGGCCTTCTTGGCCACCTGAGCACACTGCTGGCTCATATTCAGCCGACTATCCACATCACTCCCAGGTCCTTCTCTGCCTGGCAGCTTTCCAACCATTCCTCTCCCAGTCTGTAGCTCTGCTTGGGGTTATTGCGCCCCAGGTGCAGGACCCGGCACTTGGCCTTGTTGAACTTCATGCAGTTGACCTCAGCCCATCGGAGCAGCCTATCCAGATCCTCCTGCAGAGCCTTCCTACCTTCAAGCAGATCGACACACGCACCTAACTTGGTGTCATCTGCGAACTTACTGAGGGTGCACTCGTTGCCCTCGTCCAGACCATCGATGAAGATATTAAAGAGGACCGGCCCCAGCACCGAGCCCTGGGGGATGCCACTAGTGACCGGCCTCCAACTGGGCTTGACTCCATTCACCACGACTCTTTGGGCCTGGCTATCCAGCCAGTTTCTAACCCAACGAAGCGTGTGCCAGTCCAAGCCAAGAGCAGCCAGTTTCTTGAGGAGAATGCTGTGGGAGACTGTGTCAAAAGCCTTGCTGAAGTCAAGGTAGACCACATCCACAGCCTTTCCCTCATCCACCCAGCGTGTCACTTTGTCATAGAAGGAGATCAGGTTCGTCAAGCAGGATCTGCCTTTCATAAACCCATGCTGACTGGGCCTGATCGCCTGCTTGCCCTGCAAATGCTGCGTGATGACTCTCAGGAGGATCTGCTCCATGAGCTTCCCTGGCACTGAGGTCAAACTGACAGGCCTGTAGTTTCCCGGGTCTGCCCTCCGGCCCTTCTTGTAGATGGGCGTCACATTTGCTAGCCGCCAGTCAACTGGGACCATCCCCCGATCGCCAGGACTGCTGATAAATGATGGACAGTGGCTTGGCCAGCTCCTCTGCCAGTTCTCTCAGTACCCTTGGGTGGATCCCATCTGGCCCCATCGACATGTGCACATCCAAATGCCGTAGCAGGTCACCAACCAG
Source organism: Aythya fuligula (assembly GCF_009819795.1). Lineage (NCBI taxonomy): Eukaryota > Metazoa > Chordata > Aves > Anseriformes > Anatidae > Aythya > Aythya fuligula. The sequence continues at coordinate 41,967,367 of NC_045562.1, forward strand.
GTCTTCATTGATAGTGAGGGCCACATCCTGCTCCCCATCCCCTTCCACCAGCTCAGGGTACTGAGTATCCAGAGAACAACCGGTATTGCCGCTAAAGACTGAGGCAAAGAAGGCAATTGAGCACCTCCCGCCTTTTTCCTCATCTCTTGTAAACTAAGTTTCCCCCTGCATCCAGTAAAGGATGGAGATTCTCCTTAGTCCTCCTTTTTGTGTTGATGTATTTATAGAAACGTTTTTTGTTATCTTTAACGGCAGTAGCCAGATTGAGCTCCAGATGAGCTTTGGCCTTCCTAATTTTTGTCCTGCACAGCCTTGCTACATCCTTAAGTCCTCCCTAGTGGCCTGCCCACTTTTCCAAAGATTATAACCCTCTTTTTTCTCCTAAGATCAAGCCACAATTCTCTGTTGAGCCACGCTGGTCTTCTTCCCTGCCAGCTCGTCTTTGGGCACGTGGGGACCGAACTTTCCTGTGCCATTAAGATTTCCCTCTGAGAGCGCCCAGCCTTCCTGGACCCCTCTGCCCTTCAGAACCACCTCCCAAGGGACTCCACCAACTAGTGTCCTGAGCAGCTCAAAGTCAGCCTCCGAAAGTCCAATACAGCGGTTTTACTGGTCCCCTTCCTGGCCTCGCCAAGAATAGTGAACTCCACCATTGCGTGGTCAACTCTTGCCAAGACAGCTCCCGACAATCACATCCTCCACCAGTCTTCTCTGTTTGTGAAGGAGGTAGCACTGAGATCTGATACTCCTCATTGATTCTAAGGACAAGTTTATTTTCCTGAGGTAAAAACTCTAAAATATATACAAGGGTTTCTTCCCACCAACAAGGATAGGAAAGGATAGGAAAGGATAGAATAGGATAGGATAGGATAGGATAGGATAGGATAGGATAGGATAGGATAAAATAAAAATCTTAATTACAAATTAATTCTAAAATACCTTCCTGTTCATTATGAGATAAACTTATGGGTTAAAGCAAGAAACAGCTTTTTCAAATATTACTCTTTTATGGAAGCTAAGAATAGCTCACTGGAAATACAAATAAACAAAAAACCTGCTGGATATATGCATCTTCTAAATGGCCTTGAGTCAACTGATACATTACAATCAATGTACTTTGAAACTAGTAGTTCCCCTGAGCAACAGAATTATTTGAATTATTTTTAGTGGAGAGCTTGAGTGGCTGGAACATAGCTGCATTAAGCTGATGGAGATTTGTTTTCATGAAACCATAAGAAGTAAAATGGGTAAATCTGGGACAGCCACTAGAAGTCCACCAACAGCAGAAAAACACACAAATACTATGTGAAGAAGCATCACACAAAGAGAGCTAGCAAGCACGTGGCCAAGATTTGTGGGTTTATAAAACTTTTATAAAGAAGTTGGTCCAAAATAGACCAGCGTTTAAGAAAAATTTAAAACCACTCTGGAATTTTCATCCTCTCCTCTATCTTTAGATAATCAAACCAAACCATGCCTGCCTTAAAGTAAAATATAAAATATTGATTCATATTTCAGAAAACTCATCTCTAGACTTCTATGTATGATCTGTAGCAGATGTTGACTGTGTGATTGGCCATGCTGTTCATATTTGGTTAGAGTGAACATTCACAAAACTGTCTTTGTGTCATTGTATCAGCAATGCCAAGCACGCACATAGAATTGCATGTTTCAAGCTACTGTGACATGTAGAGAATGAGGACAGAAGGCAGAACAAGAAACACCACCAGTGACTGGGAAAGAAATCTAAGCAATTAATACATTGTTATTACTACAGAGGCCTCTCAGTCGGAAATGTCAAGTGTAATTAGATAATGACTTAGATCTCACTTTGGGTTCATATTTACCACTTTCAATGAGTCAGTAGTTCATTCAAATCCCTACCTCACACAATGAGTGCATAACTCCTCCATTTATTGTGTCTCACTTAATGACAACAAGATAAGGCTGGAAGCCTAATAAAAAGCTAAGTGCTAACAAGTGTCTCCACAGAACTGTGTCAAGAGAGAGCTAAACTATGTTTGAAACGTAAATGCCAGACCAAATATTGCTGACTTCAAAAAGTAAAATACCAGACAAGAAACCAAGTGTGCTGCTCCACAGCAACACAGTTGACTGTAAAATAGTTACAAGTTTTTCATTATCATATAGTCATCATCAAAATATGTGTCTTGGCTTGAAAAAACAACCCACCAACAAAATATAAATATGCATATTAAAAAAAACAAACAAAAAAAAAAGTCCTTTCTATTCTTCTTATACAATGCTTTTGTGGTTGTGTACCTGGTTGTCAACACTTCCCTTCCTGGCTGAAAGACTATTAGAAAAACAGGGTTCTGCCAGTGCCAGTGGCTCCAAGAGCCTTATTATATCATCAAGATGACCCCAGAGAGAGCACAAAATCTCAACACTGGCTTGTGAATAAGGCTATATGGAGTCCTTTTTAGCCAGGGTACACACAAAATCTTCATCCAAAATTTACCAGCAGGTGAACGCTCATGTAGCATAGAAACAGAATGAGGAAAAGATCATGAGAACTTGGCAGCTTTTATCAGAATTTCTGTTGAGAGAAGCCGAGAGGCAAAGGGAAGAAATGGCCCCAGATTCACTCCCCGTGTCCCTTTTTTTTCCTGGACATATATTGGTTTTGCCCTTTGGAGAGTGGAAACCAGGTCTATGAGAAGAGATGAAAAGACGGGGTGAAGATGGACACTTTGGAAGTTTTTATCATGAGATAACTGAAGGTCTTGTCATCATATCTTAAGCTCATCCTTTTGGAAAAAGCTTACAATGCTTTTAGGGTTAGGGTTCGGGTTTTTTTCCTTCTCACTCTTTTTTTTTTTTTTCTCTCTTAGACTAAAAGCCTACAGCTGTTTTGAAGGTTGACATAGCTCTAGCATATAATTAATACCATTTCCATTTAACTTACCAGTTAAATCTTAAACAGAACGCACAAGCTGTGACATATTACTGAAAAAAAAAAAAAAAAAAAAACGCAATGCATATTGGACAATTCACTCCATGGTGGCCTTTAATGCTGTGCCCTGTTGGTGTGGTGTCTGTGGTTACCATTTTTCATTGGAGAAACGTCAAACAGTTCACGGGCCTGGCAAACATAACTATCACAGACAATTCTGCTTCTGCTTGCTTTCATCCTGTGAAACAGTGGCATTTCCTTATGGAGTATGCATAAATTTATGGGCATATATGCAACTTACACTCAACCTATATATGTATATTTTTTATTATACCTTTTAATTTTTCATATAAATATGCATAGAGTAGATTTGTTTGCAGTCTGGTGTAATTTATCTCTACCACCTAGCTAAAACAAACAAACAAACAAACGACAACAAACAACAACAACAACAACAAAAACAGGTAAATTAGTATGCACTTCTCATTAATGAGGCTTGATAGCTAGAAGCTTCCAAAATATCTAGTTTAAATCTGCCTTGGCTATCTGCTTTACTGGAAGCCGGTTCTAACTGCAGTACTCTTCAAGGGAGAGATCTGGTGTGAACAGTAATTCACAAATGTAGGATTCGCATCTTAAAAAAACTCTTAAGTATTCATTGATTTTCATTTTTTAATTTTTTGTAATCATTTTTGTCTCTAAATTCTTTCTTTAGTGTATTAATGGAAGGCAGGCATGAAAAGGGAAACAGGCACAATAGAAGGAAAAAGTTGACTAAATATTGCAACATCTATTTTATTTTTTCCAGAACTCTAGTTAACCAGTTTAACTGTGAATCACTTTATATACCTGAATCGTAAGATAAGGTTTCTCCAGCAAAAGTCCTAGTTAGTGCATATTAGAAATACCATTTAATGTCATTAAAGTAATCAGTTCTTAGTAACAGTAACTGACAACTGGCACATCCTGCTCAACAGTGTAAGGATGAAAAATATACAAAAAATAGTCTCCACATACAGAAACTTTAGGAAGAGTACTGTCGATAGATCATTGTTTCCCACTGATATTTTTGTTTGTTTGTTTGTTTGCTTGTTTTTGTTTTTTCTTTTTCAAAACTTTTGGTGGGACTATTTAAGTGATTAGGGCTTGCCCAGAATGCAAATAGTATGGAGAAGTCCTGCTCTGAGCAAGTGTAATCACATTATACTCCCCTTATGTTCTTTCCATCAACTACCTACAATGAGTTTAGTTGGTTTTGAATTGGGATTATTAGTTTTGAAAGCCTAAAGGTATTGGTCCTGGCTGAATTTTAGACATACAGTAACATAACCTCCTCTTTCAAGAATCTAATACCACTTTTGAAATTGGCAGGTGACTTTTTTTTTTTTTTTAACTCCAGAAGCACTACAGTACCCCCTAAAATCTGATTTTATTTATTTCCTCCCAACCTTTAAAAACTACTTTTAAATCTCTTCTTTAATTTCCAAAGGTGTTCTCAGATTGACTACTATTTGTTCTATGCTATTACTCCCCTGTCCAGTAATTTTTATTATTATTCTTACTGAATCACACACAGAATCACAGAATTTTCTAGGTTGGAAGAGACCTCAAGGTCATCGAGTCCAACCTCCAACCTAACGCTAACAGCCCTCCACTAAACCATATCCCTAAGCTCTACATCTAAACGTCTTTTGAAGACTTCCAGGGATGGTGACTCCACCACTGCCCTGGGCAGCCTGTTCCAGTGCCTCACAACCCTTTCAGTAAAGAAGTTCTTCCTAACATCTAACCTAAAACTCCCCTGGCGCAACTTAAGCCCATTCCCCCTCGTCCTGTCACCAGGCACGTGGGAGAACAGGCCAACCCCCACCTCGCTACAGCCTCCCTTGAGGTACCTAAAAAGAGCGATAAGGTCACCCCTGAGCCTCCTCTTCTCCAGGCTGAACAAGCCCAGCTCCCTCAGCCGCTCCTCGTAGGACTTGTTCTCCAGGCCCCTCACCAGCTTTGTCGCCCTGAACGCCCTGAACTGGACACATTTAATCATTTTTCATGTTTATTATTTGAGAACCAGGCTTATGTTTTTCTTTTACTGTTTATAAACTTATACAATGTTTGTTCTGCTGTACATGATCAGGTAGATAGAACAAGTTTGGTATGCTGAAAATAATATTAGGATTAGGTAATCAGGCATTTTTCAATATTGTGTTCTCTTTTTGGTGCCAATATAAATCTATGCATTTTTTCAAACATGAATATTTCTACTTTTGCAAGATTTGAGAAGTGACCTTCTTTGCCTTTTTGGTGTCACAACCAGAAAATGCCTCCCTAAACAATGCAGCCCACTTTAGAAGTTTATTGGTTTTAGTATGGGTCCAATACTGAAAGACTGAAAGAATGACAAATATCTTTCAAAATACAGGCCTGTTGCACAAAAAAAAAGAGTTGGTATTGCTTGTTTCATTTTTAAAGTGGTATAACTCTTCAGCACCAAGTGGATATTTTTGGTTGACATTGGGTGCAAACTGGAGTAGATTTTGAAACAAATGGTTTCCCACAAAGAAATGAGTTGAGAAAGACAGCAATTGTGAAGGCAACCTCAACAACATCTGTGAAAATCCCTGTGGGGTAGCTGGTTTTACTTGAAACAGGGAATATGTTTGTGATATGTGTTGTTTTTTTTTGTTGTTGTTCGTTTGTTTGTTTTGTTCTTTGATTGTTTGGTTTTTTTCCTGTTGCAGAAAGTCTGATTGCAGTTTTTTGAATTGAGAAACTGCTTGTTACTTGATATAAATTTGTAATTTTAACACAGAATTAATGAACTATAGAAATGTTGCTTGGAAGGGATGGCTGGCCATCATCTACTAAAACCTCCTGCCATCTACTCCAACTCCTCCTAAGTACCACTAAAAGCGACTTTAAATAGAGTGAGTTGTGGCTTTGGCCAAACAAGACTTGTAAACCTCAGAGGAAAGACAAGTCTACAACCTCTGGGCAGCCACAAGTATGGCTGCCCACCATGAGATTAAAAAAAAAAAAAGGCAATAAATACCCAACAACTTAGAGAACACAGGAAATGATAAGGTTTTTGCTACTACATTGTCTCTCTATCCCCTTAACTCCTGGAAAGTGTTTTTCAACTTAAGAGCATAGCTTTACTGGTGTGCCACCATTTTGTCACCAACTAAAGAATGCAGCAGCAACTACTGTTACTACAGTTACCACCATTTTATTAGAGATCCTCATAAACTCCAGCTGCTAACCATGTGTCCCATCTTTTTATGTAAAAACTCTCATTTCAATAAATACTGAGCACATACGTACACACACTTGCAAGTCCCCAGGTTTTGTGTGTGAGTAGCACATTAACCCTCAGCATGAGATTTCAGCAAAAAGATGTGTTGAACATGTCCCTATCATCATCACTGTATCTTTTTCTTAAAATCAATCTGACCTTAAAAACTGATCAAGTTTAGATTATTTTAATTAAGCATTATCTATCATACATAATCTGTGAAGATAAGCAAGGAAACAGAGATTTCAGACTGTATAGCAGTAATTTGAATTTATTCAAATTCAATTCAAATTCATTGCCCTGGCATGCATGGTATTTTAGGGTGGAAATTCAGAGTGAATGGACAAGAGAAAGCAGGGGGTGTTCAGAAAAGCCACCAAGCTTTTCACAGTACAGTTGTAGTGATGGATAAAACCCAGCAGACATGGCATTAAACATAATATATAGCTAGTATCACTTGTATTCACAAGCCAGCCAGAAGCTGCTATCCCCAGTAGATGCATAGTCATTTTTTCTTCTAGGTTACTTAGCTGGGATTCTGTAGGGAGACTTTGTAAGGAAATTTGGTTCCTTTACTCATTTAACTTTTTTTTTAAATCTACCTTAAGTCCCTCTCTCAAAACAAACAAACAAACTACCAACCCTGATTTGGATACTCCCTCCCCAATAAGAATAGAGAGAGGACTTCAGAAATTACTTCATCTTGATTTTTCTCTTAATAATATGTTGTCAATTAATGTGGCATCTTAAAGGCTGAAGTATAAACAATCCACCTCAAGGAAGCTGGCAATCACTGTAGTATGAAAATCTTGATATAAGGAGTTGAATTACAGTTCAACTGACCGTCCATCATTCATAATCACCAAAATTGTTCTTTTAATACCTTTACCTTTTGTTTAAATAGGAGAGGTTATTTTAAACCTTATCCTTACATGTAGTCAATGAAGCTACACATATTAATGGACATCAAAGAAATAGAAGTGAACCACTAAGGTAGTGAGACATCTGAAAACCTCAATGAATTGAATAAATGTAGCCCCAGGCAACTTTCACGTCAAAAAAATTAGTATTTTTAGTGCCCTCAAGAAATAAGGAAGGTAAAACATACAATGCAACATTTTTGTATTCTCATAAATGATAACCTGCCAGATTTCCAAGTAAGGAACAAGCAACAAGAATGATCTCGATATGATTAAACCAGGCACACTATACTAGCAAAGTTTCTAGAATAGGGGAGTTGAAAATTTATTTTTCCAATGGAACAGACAAGAAATAGAGAAAGAATGTTACAAGCATATGACAGATGACTGGACAAAGAGAATTTGTTTTTTGTCTTATGCAAAATTATTTAAAAGCAAGGGCAATATTCTTTTTGCAAGTTGCAAAGCTGGCCTTGAAAAAGGCTTAGTAAATAAAATATCACATAACTTTGTAGAAACCTGTTTAAGGATCTGTTTCCATATTACTGATATGTTGTTTATGTACAATGCAAAGACTGGGGCATTATAGTTAAATGAATACTTCAAAAGATATATTGAAATACTTCCATTATTTTCAACAGGATTTATTTAGGATAAAGTTGAGTGTTGGTTCTTACAAGGAAAATTTATTTTAAGAAGAAGAAAGATGGAGACACTCCTTTAATTAATACTAGTAGAATGAACAATTCTGTCAAAATTCCACCATTCCGTGACATTTGCAGGGTTAGAAAGGACTGAAATACAATATTTTATTAGGGGAAAAACAAAGTTTTTATACAAATGACTATTTTTGCTTTTCAGCCTAAGAGCAAGGCTCCAAACAAGAACACTGGAGTTTTCTTGCAGCACAATCCTGTTACTATAGCCCCAGGGGACTGCAGTGATGCTGTAGTACCCAGGATATTTTGTAGCATTTGTGCAAAGGTGAATCCACTGTTCAATTCCTAACAAGGTTCAAGCACCCATGACAAGGGAGTGTGGTACGTGATCCCAAATGGAGTTATTGAGGGCTTGTACCAGCCACTCCTCAGCCTGGGAGTCCCGTTGTACTGTGGGGTCACCAGTCCTGCTCAATAGAGCCTAAGGGTCTAAGCAAACTTGGTTCACATATACTCTGGAGTATAAAGTCATATTTGAATGAATATCTAAGACCATTCATATCAACCAGTATAGGTGAGGTCAGTTTTGGATTATTCATAGTGAAGATCATCCATGTAAAACAACTCCTCCTACTCTGACCTGAATTATTGTTATATTCTGGAAAAGGAAGTCTATTTGCTGGCTCTTTGGCATGACAAGGTCAGAAAGTACACAGAGAATAGGTAATATCTGAATGCAATGCAAACTTTTGGCACATACATGTAAAACAGAACTAAAATAATTTAATGTGGATGCAACGTGAGGACTTCTTCTCATTATTTGCCAGAGAGATTTGTATAATAAGTGACTATGTATATGCCAAAACCATATGCATCTCTGACAGAAATCACGTTGTTTTTTGTTTGTTTTATCTGACAGATACAGCCTTCATCTTTTCTTTTTTGGTAGTGGAAAAAATTAATTTTGTCAGTATTTTTTAAATTCTGAGATGGTTCCATGTCTGTTTTTATCTTTTAAAGATAAAAGAAGACAGAATACAAATGCTGAAAAAGAAAAAATGCTGTCTTAAAAAAATAATTTAAAAAAGCAGAAGACCTCAGTAACTTCCATACCTCTTCTAATTTCTAAGACTAGTTTTTTCTCTACTTGAACTTAAATGATGAACCATGGTAAATGTCTTTGTCAAAACAGAGAACCTTAGACACCTCCTAAAATGTTAAGTGTCAATTATGTAAAGAATCTCAGTACTGAAAAATATGTAGTTCAACAAATCGTTATGGTCTTTAAATAAAAATAAAATTAAACAAACAATAAAACCATAGTTTTTGAGGACATTTTTTTCCATGGTTTTTCATTTACAATACAGTTAGACACTGAAGTATCACCGTCTTTGCTCACATTAAAGCAAACACATTTCAGCCTTGGTATATTTTTGTCTCTCTTCCTCTTGAAGACAAAAAAATTTCCACAACTTGCCTTTGAGTCTTATTTTTCTGTTGTATTAGTTTTTCATTCTTGAAACACTGTGAGCATGTGCACTGCTGACACTTGTAACACTGGCCTCCCCTTGTAAGTCTGTGCAAGTTGTTTAGTCTTGAGATTGGACTGAGGAACACTAAGTGTAAGGGCCTCCTTTTTCTTCTGTTTTCCTGCTGTCCCCAGAAGCAGTGTCTGATTAATGAGCAGCTCTTTAGGTCTCTAGAAAGGAAATCCATCTAAAAGAGGACTTATCAGAAAATGCAGTTAGGGCTGCCACTAACCCCCAACAAGTTCTCTGAGACTTGGCTGACATCCACACATTCCAAACATCTTTAAGAAAATTGCTGCATCTTCCCCTGCAGAGGAACCACATGTTTAAGGGACCCCTCACATGAACTAGATTAAGAGAAATAATGGAGAAATTTTTATCTTATCTTTAAAAACAAACAAACAACAAACAGGAAAAGAGGTAACAAAAAAAAGCTTAGCAAACATGAAAGTTAAAAAAAATTTGGTTCATTTGACCCTCTGTTCTAAATTAACAAGATTTCCCTCTATAGGGGTTATGCTGAGAAATAAAAGAACAATAAAGCACAACTGGACACTACCTGCAGACATGAAGGCTCAGTAGGCAGAGAATTTTTTTTTAGCTGAATTTACCATGTATAATATCTGAGAGCCTATTAATCAAAAAATACAGTGTGTGTTTGTTGCAACCATGAAAGTTTGTGAAAGTTGTTTGCAAAGTATTAGTTGAAGTCATAGTACAATAACTTTGTCTCTCAAATATGCTCTAAGCATATTCTGGTTACAAAAACAAACCTCTCAAAACCACAGATCTTTGTGACAAATGTCATCTTGTCTCTACAGATATAATTGCTCATAAGTGCCACATTTCTATATCATCATCAATAACAGGCTAATAAATCAATAACTGTCTGCAGAACTTTGTAAGTGTGGGTTCTTATTATCTCTCACAAAATGCAGGTTTTACTCTAGATTGCTATGGTTTGATTGAAGGTTTTGGGAAGAACAGTAGGACATGTAAAACATGCAACAAAGTGTGACTTGAGAGGAAAAAAAGGACAGATTTATAAATACATGTATGTGTAATCTGCATCAGGAGAGGAAATATTTCTGTGGTGCACATCAAAGCCAGCTGCTTGCATCCTTCAAGCCTAAGAGGTCTTCTTTTTTTCCAAGTTTTTAGCTTGAAGAAAATGACCATGATATCATACCCATTATTTATTATTTCTTTAAAAAGGGACAAAAACTGGTTCCCAATTAAGTGATTTAGTACTCAAATGACAGCAAAGATTATAAATGAAGACAAAAGCACTAACCATCAGTTGTTGTTGGCTTCACTATTCCAGCTACACAGGAGTTTATCTAATGAATACAGTTCTCCTGCTCTTGGAATAACAACTTCAAAATGAGAATATTGCTCAGGGAACTTACAAGCCAGAGTTAGTGTACAAGGCAAAAGACTAACTAGAATCTAAATGAAGATGGTAATCATTAAATGATCCCTTCTTTGAAGGTTTACTTTACTTTAAGGCTTTGAAAGCCTTAGCTGGCTTAGATATTTGAGACAAACCCCTTTAGCACAAAACTATCTGGTGAGTGTGAGGAAGCTGCTGGTTTACTGTGAAGTCCCTTGAGAGAAGGTAGGACATAAAGTAAGCGTTTTTCAAATATTACTGAAGTAAGTTTCATAACAGACCTGAAGAGGTAGCAGAGTTATTGTTCCCACTTGGCAGATTTGGAACCTAAACCATTAAGCAATGAGGTCATTTCTGTGAGATCAGTCTGCAAGCAACACCCCTTGCCATCTTACCTTAGAGCCCTAGCAAACAACTTCATCCCCACAATTATTCTTTAAGGCAAGATGATATTACCCCCCCACTTTACAGCCAGAGAACTGATGCCCAAAAGATTTAGCAACTTATTGGAGATTGTACAAAAAAAAATAAATCTCTGATGGGTCTGGAAACTGAAACTGGATCTTCAGAATCTCAGTCTGATGCCTTAAACACATGCCCATTCTTGTTCCTGTCCTCATGTCTGTTACTGAAACCAATTTTACCCAGTTTGACTTTAAAATCCTGACATATAGACCACAGTCTGTTCATTGCATTTGTTTTGAGCTAATGCATACTAGAAAATGTGGCTGGTCAGATAGCAGCAGCAAATGCTGTAACAGCGCACAGCACAGACACACATTACAGAAGCAGAATTTCAGCGGTATTTTGGAAAAGAAGCATGTCCCAGACCATTTGATCCCTCAACAAATGCAAAGATCATCAGGGCTGCATACAAAAGGCGCTACATACTGGTTCCCTGATAAGACATGCCTGGTTGCTGCTTAAAAGATGAAAAGGACATTTGATACCAAAGATAATCTTTTTAATGTGTCTTGTGAATGACATCCTACTTAAAAAAAAAAAAAAAACAGCACAAGGAAGAAAACATACTCTCTCTCTGCCATGTGAACTAAAAAGCCCTCTGGGAAGTTGCCTTCATAACCCAGTTCAACAAATGTAGAAAATCATAAAGGTATCTTAATTGAAAAAATAAGTGACTCACAGCAAGTCTGGGCTATCTCAATCCAAACAACAAAGCAGCTCAGTTTATTTAGGGAAGACAGATTAGTGGAGAAAATAGTTATCAAACCACAAAATGACTAACCGGGGACATCCCTGCTAAGGATTTACTTTCCTAACACAATGGCCCAGATTGTTTGTTCTGGTCTTTATGCTCGTAGAGCAGTGAAAGACAGGATGCACAAAATTAGGATAAGGCACTCAAAATCCTCTTCTGTTCTGGTGCCCATCATGTCGTTCTTCACACACTGTGAGGGAGCTTACTCTATATTCCTTGGGCTGGACCGCTGCAGCTACCAAGTTGACCAAGGAGTAGAAATTTTCTGGTCATGTTACCTCTTCTGGTCACAGTGCTTGTACTGATGCAGTGATGAAAACCATCTGCTGAAGTTGTTTCCTGAGGATCAGAAAAGACCAATTCACCCATGACTGAGCTGTGGATCTGGATGTTAGTGCAACTGCTTAATACACTTCTAAAAGGGGTGAAGGGAAAAAACAAACAAACAAACAAACAAAAAAAAAAAAAAAAAAAAAAAAAAAAAAAAAAAAAAAAAACCAAAAAAAAAAAAAAAAAACACCAACAAAAACTTTGCTATCCTCCTTGAAAACTCGGATAAGTGGCTATAATCAGAAGCCTTTCTGGCTTTCCAATATATACCTTCCCGTGGTATTTTATAGACAGTGACTTCACAAACTTTCTGGAACGGGTAATAGCTATTCCTCTGGAAAAAATGCAGTCTCCAGAGGGGGTTTTCTAGAGCTCTCTCTATTCCTGTAAGAGCTGACATCTCAAATTTGGTGGCCAACATTTCTTACCAATAAATGAAATAAAACTATTTCTATGAAATTCTGTGGAATTATCATCCCTATTTACTGAAGAGTCTCAGTTACAGACTGTGAATAATAAAAGAAAATCTGGAGAAAATTATATAATGTAAATAGATTGCAATCTGTGATAAATGCACATCAAGTCATGATCTAACTATTCAATTCATCACCAGTTCGTCATGCAAAAAACAACAACAAAAAACACACAAAGACATGCTGCACTTCACAAAAAAATGAGATGGAAAGCACTGGGTAGAAATATGTTTATGAAACTACTACACATAATCCACGTAAATGACTAATACAAGCATACATAGAAATGAAGGTCAGAAGAGAATTGTTTCCCAGAGTAATTTATCTGACATGAACAGACCCAGTACAATAGATTACTATTCAGTGTGCTGCCTCATGCAAAATTAAACTATTTCCCAAAATATAAGAGGAAAAAAAATAAATAAAAACAATATGAGGAAGCAATTGATATTATCATTCTCCCATTGTTCCCTACCCTGTAAACCAAAATAACTCGAAGGACACTATGAAATCCCCTGATAAAATATCAAGGAGACATAAGCCTCCAAAAAAACTTTTTGTTAAAAAAGCTAAAAACTAGAAAACAGCAAGACTATCAAACAGTTTATTTTCCCAGGAACATTTTTGGCATTTAGGTACTTTTCGTTGGTGGTAAGCTTTACATACAGGCCATGTCAAAATTATACAGGCTGGAGACAGATCCCCTCAGCTCAGCTGGGCTCCAAATCTATGTCAGGGTGAGATTTTTGCACAAATATTTCTTCTCTCCCAATGCCCTGGTTTCCCTGCGAAGGACACACAGGCACCTGGGAGGGAGGATGCTGCAGAATCAACAAGCAGGACCATTAAGCCCCGCGGGGAACGCTCTTTGGGACATACCCGCCCTGTCCTCTGAGCTATGTACTAAATTCAATACCAAATTTCTCTGTCCCTCTCAGGTGACACAATTACAGAAGATACAGCCAGAATATGACAGTGGGGTCCAATTCATAACTACGAAAGGATTGGTTTTGATAGGAATAGTGTAGAAAACACTGAATCTTTTAGAGGACTGGAAGCAACATTTTATTATTTTTTTCAAAAGACAACACTCAAGACAAATACAAATATCTCACACACACAGAGAAAGCTAAATACTAACTCCATAATCAAGACACAGTCTAAAAGGCATTTAGACTTGATGATTACAGATGGTTAGGCCATCTTGCTAGAACACCTTCTTTTGCCCCCAGTTTTGTCCCTGGAAAAATAAGCTTCACGTGAAGAAGGGCATACTCAGTCTCTAAAGAGAAAGTTAAACAAATTCTCAAGAAGCTGGGAGAGAGCCAAAGTTGAACCTTAAATGGGCACATGTGATGCCCTCAGCGCAGCAAGGAACACCAATGCACTGTAGCCAAAACCACAGAACCCACTTGCTGCCAGGGCAAGCAGGATTTCTGACAAGATTTATCATTACTCTGTTGTGATCTAGCCCTGAAGGCATTTCGTTTTAATACAAAGTAAGCACTTGTGATGATTAAGAGAAATGTACAGTTGGATCACTTTGTTGTTCGGTGGCCAGTCATAACATAAAATTTGCTGGTTAATGCAGAAATACAGCACTTCAGCCTATGTGTGGTTACCATGTGCTGCAGCATCTGGATTGATGCAGCAAACTCTTTGACATGAGCCGACAGGGCAATTTTAAGCATTTGTGAGTCCCTCTCCCAGCTATGTACATGTTGCTGCAACTAACACACTGGCATAGCACCTTTATCTCCATAGACTTGGAGAGATCCTGGGCCTGATCCTGACCCCTAACCATGGGCTGGTATGCTGAATTCAGCCTGTCCTCAGGGAGGTACCCAATGACTTTCATACTTAAACTTCAGCCCAGGAAGCCCCTTTTGGGAATTGTCCACGAGTGAACTGATCTCCTCAGACAGATATGGAGATCTTTCTGGATCTTTCCTGAATGCTGGCTGGAAAATGGACACAGGACAGAAACAGTGGTAACTCTCAGGGACACTACAAAGCACTGGGTCTTGCACTCCATGAGCATTCTTAACAAGCCACGTGTGGTACAAAACATGTACACTGCACATAAATAAGCTCTGTCATAGCAGAGGCGTTGTTCTGCTTGAAGCATGCACAGCGGGCATGAACATCAACTGTGCAACTCTCCCCTCCCCCTTCTCCCCCCCCCCCCCCCCCCCCCCCCCCCGCAACTGGTGGGGGGGGAGGCAGGGAGGTTGCAAATCTCACAGCAGCTCCATACAAGAGGCAAGAGCCTCTTTAGGGTCAGGATCTCTTAAACTGCCACAGCAACATTTCTTACCTCGACCCTCCCCAGCCAGAGCCTAAAATCCTCCATCTGGCTGTCTCCCACTTCCCTCCTAGATCTGCTGCTTTTCCAAGGCTTGTGCGCGTATGCATGTGTCTCTGCACTGTTTGTTTGTTCCCCCCACTGTGGAACCAAGCTGCTGGACCTATGGTCCAGACATCTGATTTAAATAAGCATCCAGAAAGGAGGCTGGAAAGCTGGCAAGCTTGTTAGCACAAGAATAAGCTCTTAGGCAAAAGATACACAACGTTTCTGAGTTTCAGCCTGTGGAATTGCAGTTTGCTGCCTAATCAAAACCAGGGAACAGGCAGGCTCAACAAACATTGCTCTTTATATTTTCTTCTCTGGTCTTCCACTCAGTTTGGATCTGGGTTGAACAGTACATCTAAAGTGACTTGTCATTACTGCCACACCAAGTGGTGCCACTATGATTTTTTTTTAGAGAACAAGATGGTTGGTAGACATTTCGCAACATAGTAATGGGAAGTAAAGGGGTCCTCTGGCCATTTCCATTCATGATGCAGATGGCAAGTCTGCACAGCACTTACAAAAGGGGATGATAAGAAACATTTCTCCTTAACAGTGTACTCAATACCTAGTGGTAATTGATAACTCCAAATACATTTGTATGCACAAGCATGCATATATATATGTATATATATATGCAAAAATATAAGACTTGTGAGCATATAGATGAAAACAAGAATAGGGTTTGGGGAATTCTGGGGATTCCAATGAGTGGGGAGAGGGGAAAAAGAGAGATCTGAGATGTGCTTAAAAATGAATTTTAACACTTCCGAAAACCCAAGCTGAAAAAACAATAGAAGAGGTTCCTGCTGGTCACAGCTAACAAATGGATTTTTTAGACTGCATTAATGGTCTGCTTACCTACTCACTCTCTGTGCAGCCTCCAGGAAAAACAGAGAAGGACAAAATTTCAGATGCTGCTGTGATAACCCCAAAGTGATTCCTCTACTCTTCTACTTCCTTTTTTTTTTTTTTTTTTTTTCTTTTCTCCCTGTTATCATTGCTCTAACCTTTCTGTGGTTGATTTGGACTTCATTCTGCCCATTCTTCCTCTTCTCTCCTCCTGGCACCTTCAATGTGAACACACTTTTTCCTCTGTTGCCACTTCCAAATTGAAATCAGTAGAGCTAGATTGGGTTTCCCAGAAATACAGGTGCTGCTGTAAATTCATAATTAATTCCCCTTGAGAATTCTCAGTCCTTAATTATGCTTCTATTTCTGTTATCAAGTGTTAACAGATTATTTCTCAGTATACTGAAAGACTTTTCAATGTCTGATAATAGTGTAGACACAGCAAAACAACTTCTTGGGCACTCTGGTGGTATTCCTTGGCTGCTCTATGACTGGGTTAAAGAGTGTTAGGTTTTACCTATGTATAATACAGCTCCAGTGAGAAGTAGTTTGGATAGATCACATATACACCTATTGCTTTTCCTCTTTGCTGGCCAGTGAAAATGATTTAAGCCTTATGTAACACTTTGTTTCAATGAAATATGAGCTAACGCTTTGAGATGGTGATAGATGGTAACCTTTTACTGGTAAAATGTATACTTGCTCCCCTAAAAATGTGTTTTTTTATTCCCCTTCACTCCCATGGGAAGAATTTTTCTCACTAAAAGTTAGTTTTCAATTGAAAAAAGGGAAAATTTGGAAAATGTTGAGTAACTACTCTTTATACTTTAGAATACCTAGCCAGTATAGGTGTTGATGGTGCCCAGGAGTTAAGAGGTATGCACTAATATCACTAAATTTGCAAGACTCTGCAAGTTCCTTTTGTAAGTAGGAAAGAGTTCAGAGTTAGGAAGGCAGGGCAGACCTAGTGCCAAGGCATGAAGATCCTGTGCCGTCATGTGACACTATACTGATGCTGCTGGCATACACAATGACACGACAGATGCTAAGGAAGTTTCTTTTCTTCTTTCTTATTTTGTTCAAATAACAGTAAGGCTTCAGTTCTTCTCTGACACCATCAGAATATTTTATTCTTCCTTCTCAGTTAACTCACCTGAATAGATTTCCAGTTCACTAATGACCTCACAGGAATTGAATAATGAAATCTATCTGCCCTCTTTACTGAAAAGAGACGCCCAAGCTTACACAGATCTAATTATTGCATTTCTTGAAGATAAATTGCAGCCTTGAAGGCGTCTTGCAATCAGTTATCAGGAGTACTCCATGGGCACCAACGTTCATTTTTCTTCAGTGCAGTGATGTACTGCCAATATTTAACAAGCGCTCCCACCAAAATTTCCCTATTAATCTTTCTATACCCTGTGTCCATGAGGCACATATTCTTGCAGGGAAAGAAAAATAGTAATGAAGAAAATCTATTCATTTATTTGTTACATTACTGTTTTAAAACACTTTTCTGAGAATCACAGCCAAAGAGGAAAATAAAACCACTTGGCAACAACAACCTCTATTATACGTACTTTTGCAGGAAATGTTTATACTTCATTCCTGAAAAATAAAAAAATATATATTATGCTGGAGCTCTTAGCATATGGTGTTTGACTCATGATAGTGTTGGTAGCAGCAAAGATGTGGAGTTACCTCTCTGAGAAAACTTGACAAGCTCAGGCAAATGTTCCCTTTTAAAAAGTATCAGAAGGGATTAAACTGATCACAAATATTCTCAAGTATCACAAGAACAACAGTTAGCTGAGTGAAGGGGAAGAAATTCTCCATAAAGTTAAGTGATGGCCACCTCACCGCATTGAACAATTCATTCTAGTGGAGCAGAGTAAAAAGCAACTAGGAAACAATAAAAGTCACAGAATCACTATGTCTTTATAGACAAAAATAATTCTGTTTTTGATTTTGTATGAGGACTGGTTACTGGATAGTATAAGAGGATGAAAAGAAACAGCCAGATTTAACAAGTATCTAAAGGTGCCACAGTTCCATTAGTGGTAGGAAATTGTCCCAATATTACTTCTATTTGGCTCCAAAACCCTAACAAGACTCTCAATAAACTCCATGGACTTGCTCCAGTTACATAATTTTCCCCCTTTTTTCATCCAAATCTGATTGTGTTTTTTACTTGTATTTGAATTACCAACTAACCAGAGATATGTTTTTAAGATTTAGCAGATTGATTCCAAATGTAAAACAATTGCTACTTTACTTTGATTGTTTGTATATCTGTTAAGAGTGATAGTGCTCTTATATGGATTAAAAGAAACACAGAACATTTAATTTATTTTTTGCTTTATTTTTTTTTCCCTACTCCAAAATGAAAAATACCTACTCACTTAGGAACTTCAGACTTGTGTGAAGTTTTCAATTATTGTTCACATCTTGACTTTTTAAAATAACTGATGTGAAAAGTATTGGTATGATGTGACTACTCATCCTGATAATGAGCCCTGCTTCCCCTCTGATAATTAACAAGTAGCCACGCGTTATTAAGCAGACCAAATATTTCAATAAAGGGTCCTGCTGAGTTGTCTCTGGTCTGAAACAGATTTCAAATGAAAATTGAAATAATGAGGTTCCCCCAAACTGATAAGTAGCTCAATCAAGCCCTCTGCACCGGATCCATAAATCTTGAGCAGAGTTTAATTATGAGTTTTCCTGGCAGAGCCAATTGAGGGGCCTTTTCCTCTAGCTTGCTGAGTAGTTGTGGTTCCCATGATGCAAACAAATATCTGCAAACCTGCCTGCAAGGAAAACACTTTGAAGTTTAGACATCAATTAAAGGGGAATTTGAGGGACCCAAGAGCTGCAAAAACAATGCAGTGAAGATGCTGTTGAACATCGGAGACTGACAGATGAAAACAAAACGCCCAGGCAAATAATTGGCAAGGCCAAATCACTTCCAATTTTTCATCTGAACATCATTCCTATGTGGTCTCAGATGGCCATTCCCTTTGAAAGAAGATGATCACATCTAAAAGTATGCCTGCCCCTTGTGAAGAGGAAGTGTTTCAACGTGGGGGAGAAAGTACAAAAAGCATAATATGATAACATGGATTCACAAAATTTTCTGCAGTGCACAGTGTGTCTGGTTTAGTGCTACGGGAACATTCACAAACACTTCAAATATCCTGATCCTGTCTGGGGATACTAAACGCAAGATTTAGTGTTTGATGTAAAAAGTCATGCTGATGTAAATGTGATTAGCCGTTACTACTTTTATGCAAACTTGTAGTTATTAATGAATTGGCACTTCCATATGACTGTTCAGACACAGTAGTAAGTTGGCTTTAAAAATTTCTGGAGTAGAAAGATTGGTAACTGCAGAACTTTTTGGATCAGAGAAAGGTCAAACTTTAGAAGTTCAAGTAAGTTAATGTGTCATTGTAGATCCTTTCCTCTGGATCTTCCCTGTTAAGAGACATTAGTTGGATATTACTGGAATAATGGTGTCTACCTGAAAAACGTATACATACTTTCAAAGTGAAATCATTACAACTTTCTATGCTTTGCTTTTCAATAAGAAAACAAACAAACAAACAAGTTTAAATAAAAGAACCCAAATTTAACAAAACCTCCAAATACAGTTTACAGCAGTCTGGAAGACAAGACTCAATTAGATTGATAGAAATGATAGAAATAGACTTTATCTGAAGACTTTTACAAGTTTTGCTCTGTATTGAGTTTATGACTTGAGAATAATGTGTGCATATGAGAAAAGAAAAAAAAAAAAAAGAAAGAAAAAATATGGTATATTCAGTCTCTGCGAACAGATTTTATTATTATTATTTTATTATTATTAGATTTTAACTCATTTATTCTCCTGTGCTGAATTGTGGGAAATCACTGTGGTATGGTGGTTCACTGATTATGCAGAGTAAAAGCCAAAATATTTGTTATGAAAGCAAGTATTTGCTATAGTTGCAAATCTTTATAATCCACATAAGAAAAAACAAATTCAATACAACTAGAAACAAACTTTCCCAACATACACCAAGGAGCTGGAACACTATGCACACTAACAGATGAGTCTTGCAGCACATACCTTCAACACTCAAAACTGTTGCATGTATAACACATATCAAACTCATTAATGGGACTTTTTTTTACTGGGTAAGATTCTAGCAAGCTCAAATCAGCCATAAAAAAAAAAAAAAAAAAAAAAAAAAGGAATATTATAAAAATGCTTCCAATTTCGCTAAGAATGTGAATTGTTTATATCTCCCCTTTCAGATCTCCTGACTAGACTATTCATTTAATAATCAAACTCAAAATTTCAACCTCTATTTATCTTCAAATATTTGAGGTTCTTTCTTCCTAAATTAATGAGAACTCTTATTATTAATTTGAGTGTGAACAAACAAAGAGAGTGTATACATAGTGAAGATGCTGGAAAGAGTTCCTTTACATTTGTTTGCCAAAAAGAGGAGTTAGCACTTTTGGTTCCTGCATGCCAGTACTGAGGACCATCTTGACTCTCTCCTATTACACAGACAGGAAACTGGATATATTTCTAGTACCTGTAAATTCTAACACCTGCTGTCTCAACTATAGGAGTACTTTAACTACGTGATTGTACGTTCTCTGCCTTAGGAATTGGCACAATTTGTCCTTTATGTGACAGTTCTTCCACAAAGTCAGCTGTTCTGATGACTTATACATGGGCTATTACTTAATGTCTTTGAGATGCTCTCCTATTTTTCTGAGGTGTTTGCCCCAGCTTGCTTCCACTATGCAGAGGTTCATAATGTACTTTAATATCCAGGACCCATTCCTAAGAGTGTGCTGCCTGTAAGGAAAAAGTTACTTTGTATTTTCTTTTCAGACCTCATAAATGACTCTCAAGTGCTTGCTGGGGTGTCTATGTGCTTGGGTGTTCTTTCTACATCCATAATCATTTTGAGAGAAGGTCAGTACAGATTCCTAGACCTCCTCATAAAATCTCCTCAAGATTTTCTTATGGAGTAAACACGAGGTATAAATGTCTGGTATGTTTTTTAAAAATTCTTCACAGCCTGCTAAAGGGGAAGCATATACTTATACACCATTACTTGCCGATGAGTGAAACAGATTTTCCTAGCAGGACCATGTGTTATAAAGACTTTCCTGACCTTTCATTGATGGCATAATTAGAAAGGTAGATGCAGTCTTACTGAGTGTCCTCTTAGTGGTGGAAAAATCCCACTTTCTGTGAATTCACTGACATGACTGTGAAACTACAGGAATGTCTTTGCCCTTTCCAGAGGTAATATGTACATTTAATTGGAGGATTGTACTCAAATTTTAATCTATCTGCTTTTTGGTAAAAGATAAACATGTAAAGTGGAATAGAGCATAAAGGATACTTCTTATACATAGAGGGATAACAGCAGTTGTGTTGGGTATGTAGGAAGAACATCCACAGCAAATCTCTTCCAATTTTCCATTTAAATACTTGCATATATATATATATGTATTCAAGTATTAACTGATATACCTCATGACATTTAACATGAAAATGAACCACTGAAGAGGACACAAACATATTTGAGATTGCCAATTTGGATCACAAACCAGAAAATCAAGCAGAAGAGTTATATTCCAGTATTCCAGAATGACATTTTTGACTGTGCCTGTTCCAGGAACAGGTTATCACCCAGCTAAGCAATGCAACATCTTTGGTGTTTGCACACACACACGCATTGTTGCCTCTCTGAGCATAATGGTAAAAGGCAGCTTTTGCTGGCTAATACCATAAGGAAATTCTGCTGCATTCATTATTTTGATGTAGCACTCCAAGTTGTGAAAAGCTCATGACCTCTGTATCAGAAGGAAATTTATGAAGTCAAATGAACTTCTTCATTTGAGCCAATCAATTAAAATATTACACCTTCTGCTAAGTAAAACTTTACTTTTTTTTCTTACACAACAAAAATTACTTGTAGTGTAGATATAGGGATTGAAATATATATATATGAGAAATTAAATTGACATGTTGTTTTACAGAAACTCTCATAATTTTAACTTCACAATTGTTAAAGTTCTTCTGTTCCTCTCCATATGATATTTGCATGAAATCAGAACCACCTTAAACTGTATCTGAGTTAACACTTGAACTTCACACAGTGCATAACAGTTGAGTATATGGAAAAGATTTCTTCATCTTTACTTAATTCTGGCCAGCTAGTGATGTTTTCTTCCAGGATGAAAACGTCTAAGCTGTCACAGAATCATCCAGTTGCATTATTAATGTTTTCTTAAATGGCAGTTCTGTCTTTTTCTTGCTACTTTGCAAACCACAAATATTTGTAATGTGTTTCAGAAGCTTATTTTTTTATTTTATTCAGGCTCTGCTATAGTCTTTAAATGTAACCTTGCCATGTTCTTTGCAACCATTATGTCGTTATCAGTAGATAATGGAATGTAAAGTCTCACTGCCATCCTGGCATTCATTGCAGATAAGCTATTGACAGACTTATTAGTCAAACTTAAATCCTATGCAGAAAACACTGGTGCCATAGATGGCACAAGTGGGCAACAATCTCAGAAGATAATCTCTCCAAAATGTGGTATGTCATGTAACATGAGGGGATCTGAGACACAAATGGCAGGGAAAACTTATATGAACACTTTGTTGGCTCCCTGTGCAGATGAAGAAAGACCCTGAACTTTCACAGCAGTGCTTGAGCTCACCTTATAAAGCAAACTCCTCCATAGCTTCCAGGGACAGCAGGAGCTGAGCCTGGTAATTGACACTCATATATACAGGAGTCTTCCCAGAGCACAGGAAAGTGCTAATAAATTAAAGTTGGAACATTATTTTAAAGGAGAGAGAGAGTATAAACTGACAAAGCACAGAATTTTTACCATACACTTTGACTACAGTCACTTGGCATGCCAGTAAATGTGAGGCAGCGCAACATTTCATTAAAATTAAATGGTACACTTGTTCAACACAGATCTCACATAAAAGAGCAAGGAGAGAGAGCCACTGCTGCAATTCTCTGTGCTTGGATGATGCTAATTATTTATATATTCTTTAGTGGAATCTGTCATCCTCAGCCTACAAATAGAACACTTAAATGCCTTGATTTGTTGAAACAGTGTAGTACTAGCAGGGCATTACATAAATATGAAGTAAGTAGTTCTCCTAAACTTAGTATATCTTGAAAGAGAATATTAAACTGATGAATGTGAGTTCCAGCTGAAACAGTGAACCATTTCTCACTTGAGCTGATGAAGTTCAGTTTCTTTGTCATTTCAACAACAACAGGAAAGAATGCTAATGTCAGCAGAGATGTATAAATCACAGTAGAGGAAAATAAGTACACAGTTCCATGCATGATCTGCCTCTCTATGTACTCACTGAAATTTGTTCCAAATACAGTCTAACAAACAAACAACTTCTCCTTGCTTCTGCATCTGTGCAGTGGAAGATCTGGCTTCCCATGTTTCCTACACCACCGTAAAACAGGAAAAGTTGTATTATTTTTTTTTTTTTAATTATTTTATTTTTTACGGACACAACAAAAGCCACATTCCATAAAAAGTGTTTTAGAAATCAAGACATATCAATCCTGTTATGGTCTCTGCCTATTGCAGGAAGATTGAAAAGATGAATTAAAACTGACATCCAGTTCTGCAGAGGTGAGTAAGAAAATCTTTCTTTGTAATTCTTGGCAAATTACCTCTCTCTACCTGACTTTGTTTCAAGCAGGAGAACTAAAGTTCCTTACTGAACTGGAAGTTCTCACAGCAAGTGCTTTCTCAGCAGCCAACTGGTAAGGTAGAGTGCATATTATAGGAAGAAAAGTGTTTTGTATGCTCAAATAGACATTTCCCTGGACATTTACTTAGTATGATGAAACTAGCTGCATAGAGAAAACTCTCTTCCCATTGAGAAAGTCTATTCTTTCTCTCTTTTTTTTTTTTTTAACTTTTTTTTTTTCAGTGTACCTTTACCAGTCAAGATTTTTTGTCCAACCCACAAGCATCACTAAAACTGCATTACTAAGACAGTTCTCTGATCCACAGCAAGCTGTAATTAGCAAATTAATCTTCCTAATCCAAAAATGGCTTTCCAGCCTCATTTTGTATATCATTCATGAACTCTGCTAAGAGCTGATTTAAAGGATGCAGAAAAAGTCCCTTTCCATCAGCAAATTTAATCTGTACTTTAAAACCATCTTTACCAATGCCATGCACATTAGTCACATGCATATAGATTAGATTCACAATCTCCAGTGCTCACCATGAATTCCTCAGCCAAAATTAAGCATCGTTTCACAGTAACTGATCATAATGAGGTCTTCGGTGTTTGGTCTCACATTCAATTTCATTCTTTTGACCTTACTTGGCTCATCTAAATCTTACTAGGAATTCTGAAGGAATCCTCCATTTCACACCTTTTAAAACAGCAGTTTTCTCTTTAGCAATCCTTAAACTTTATTTGCAGTTGAGATAGCTTTACATCAAATTCTAGACAAAGATTCCAGCTATCTCAATTTATTTGAATAGTTAGAACTCATTCCTAGATATATTGATAATAGGCAGTCTCGTGAGATAAATATGTACACCTTATTTGAAAAAAAAAAAAATACCTTTTTTTCAAGAAAAAAACTCATTTTAAAAACACTATTGTAAAAAGTCTAAAATCACGTAAAGTGTTCCAAATAGCAGAAAAAAATATATATTTTTAACTTTATCTCTCTATTCTTTCTAAAGAAAATGGAGTTAAAATTTAATTTTAAAATCTGGGATGTTGCCAAGCATTCATGCCCATTCATTTTGCTGAACTTCCTTTTATACAGAGTATTCTTTCAGTGGTAACTATGTCAACAGAATTCTGTTTTTCTTTCTCTTTTTTTTTTTTTTTATCCATCAAGAAACATTTTTTTTCTCTTTTTTTATTGTCTTTTAGAATTTTCAATGTTGTAATTACAGTTTCAATGTTCGGTGTGCAAAACAAATCACAAAGGATAGATGTTGACAAAATATTACAGATATGGTAAAGAAGGTAAACGACTATCACAGCTTAATGCCTAGTATAATAAGAATAATGACTACAATAACAAAAGATGGATTGATTTCTTTTGTAAATGGCCTAGAAATCTGGGGCCATATACAACTGGTCAAAAGTAACTTCAGGGGTTAGTGGTTAAAATGCATTAGCAAAATACTGATGGTTATTTTCTTTATAATATTTACTGTTCAGTACAGCTAATGCAAAACACTGCTAGAGTCACAGTGGGGGATTTGGCAGCTAGAGAAACTTGGAAAGTCTAGTAATTACAGTTTAGGAATGTGCCATGCACACAAAAGTAAAAGAATGCTATCGTATATACACAAATAGTAGCACAAACCCAATCAACAATTATTATTCCATCACTCTCCATCTACTCTGAGTCAAAGTTAGTTTTCTTAAGATAACAGTACTCAATAGAGTCTGATATTCTAATTCAGTCATTCTAATTATATTTTCAGCAGATAAAAATTCTTTCTCTTCATTTCCCAGATGAATTTATTTTCCATGCACCCAGTTCTGCCATTCATTCTAACTTCATTTTTTACATTGCTTGAAGACCATACACATCTAAGATTTGCCTGAAATACACGTAGCATTTCAGAAACATTTCAGGAATTTCCAAGCTAAAAGTCATGTTTGCCAGCATGGCTTGAACATGTAGTATTGATTTTAGAATCCTTAAAGTAATAACTAAAGGATACAAAAGATAAATGTACAAAAGAAGGCGGTGAAAAATTAAGAAACAGCACCTATTATCTTTTGTTTGGTATGAACTTTGACTTTTCTTTACACATTCCTTAGTCTACAGCTCTCTTCTTCAGGAACAGATATTCCGTAAGACCAATAAGAGCACAGAAGAAATTCAAAAAAAATATTTTCCTGGTTTGGAGGAGAAGAGCAATATCCAAGAGATATACTGCCTGTTGAGTGATGACAATGACAGTAAAGATAGACCCTCAGGTCTGAAGACAGGTACCAGCCCTGAAAAGCAGTTTATTGTAAAGCACTTAGCATTTATAACATATTTCAAAATTAAATAAATAAATGAAGAAAAATCCAGATATTGCAATGCTACAAAGATAAAATAATTTCAAGGATTACTTTTACTATTAACCTCACAAACTCAGTGTTACACAGATACTTTACAGGGATGAGCTCAGAGAGGGGAACTGGCTCTGCTGCTCCATCCTATGTCTGTGCCTTTTAAGTGATGAGAATCTATTATTAGTAATTCTGTGGTAACACCAACACCTTGTGCACTAAGGAAAACATGAGCAATTCAGGATGACCCAGGACAGTGGTGACTGTTAGGCTGGTGAACTCTTAGAGAGATCACTACTCCCAAAGGTCCTGAGCTTTAATCTCTAATATTTTCTTTGTATCCGTATGGAAAATAGATGGCAGTGCAACATGAAACTGTATAGTCAGTATATGTTCCTTTTGGGGAATTTCTTTTATATGAAGACACAAAGTAGCTGAAAAAGGGTCTAAGGAACTAAAACATTTACCAGCAACATACTTTTAAATCCAAATGTCTGAGTCAATAAAATACATATATAGCCAATAGAAGGTAAATAGATTCCTTCTAGAAAGGAACTTCTACATCATAAGCAAAATCATTTGTCTGAAAAAAATGCATGAAGAATAAATTGAAAATGGTGACTTGACAAGATGTAAAGTGATAACTGCATTTCTTTAGATGCCAGGGCCATTTCCCTTTCGCTAGTTGGTAACAGAGAGGGAGATTTGCAGGCTAATTTCTTATTTAGGAGGTTGGGGCTGTGCAGTATCTTCCATTCCGTTTTTATATTTATTAGATGCTCAGCCCTCCTCTTTACCTGAGGTAGAATATCTGAAACTGCACAAAGGCATTGCTCTTCCACAAAAAGTCATCCTTACGAAGGCACTGAGAACCCAGTTTCTCTTGGAAGTCTTATAGCATTCACATTTCCCCAAGCTTTAAACTCAGAGATTTCCTAATACAAAATTGTTCATCCTTGAGTGACTGCATGGTCTTAGGGGGAGCCTTCTATTAACCTCATTCTGTGACACAGACAAATCTCACCCAGATAAAAGAAATGGTGTTAGTATTTGAAATGTTTTGTCTAAACAGCCTTTCCCCATGCAGAGGTTTGTCCTGAGTGCATAGGCACTGAAGAGTCGTTGAAATTTGCACAGTAATGTTGCCACACTCAGGGGTCTGAACAGTAGTTACAAACACAAGACACATTTAAATCTAAGTGGAAAATGCCCTTTGCATATTCATGGTAGTCATTGATCAAAAGGTAATTCTTATAATAATTCTTATTTTGTTCTTGTAATTCATATGTTTCAAGTTTCAGTTGTGTCCTGAGTCTTTCAGCCATGTTTTATGCCCACTAACTGTAGCATGAACCATCCCTCTAACTACAGGAGGGAATGTCTATTATATAGCAGTATAAATAAATTGTCCCTATTCCTCAGGGAAGGTGGTAGAGAAGCCTATTCTTCCTGCTGATAAAGTAAGCATGACACACTGATCAGTCTGTGAACAGCAACTATTTGGCTGAGAATGATAGAGAGGATCAAGTAATGTTTTAGATCAGGCTTTCAGACACTTTTAAAAGGTAATGGGAAGGTTTATTCATCCAGAGAAATCTGTGGTTATTCAAGGAACAGAAAACATTTAAGAAAGGAGTGGCAGACAAAAGAGAAGCATTAATTGGGCAGATCATAGCACTGTACATCTATTTTTACAAAACTCAAACACATTTATATGTAGTTGTTCCTTTAAAGGATATTGAGGGACCATTTCTTTCTTCCTTATCTGAGTAACTGACATCTTCATTCAACTTCAACCAGCTGTTGTGTGAATTTGCAATCACTTTATTTCTTTTGGTGGAAGGCTTAGTCTTTTGAACTCAAGGAATAATTATTATTGCAAAGTAGTTTTACTTTTCCAAAGGGACTGCTTTGGGGTCACCACTGCTTCCAGCCTCTCTGGGAAGGAGAACAATGATGGCGTTGTTGGTGCTGGAATGCTGTCCCATCCAAGGGGGCTGGTGCTTTCTCTTTCTGCACTAGCCTCCACAAGTTGAAGTGAATTGCACCACATCAAAAGCTTTAGATTAGTACTTCACTGCTTACAAGTGTCTGGAAGCTAATTTTAAATCCCCTTGGTTAAGAACCTTTTTTACATCCTTATGTATAAGTATACACCTAAGAGTATAAGGTGGCTTATAAACATAAACAACATTTTTACAGTTACTTTACCTCCTCATTAAACAATTTTAAAATGCATATTTTACAATTTTCTTCTAATCATCCAACAGCATGCACATTATAAACAGCATAAACATTATAAGAGGTGAGCATCAGCTATTATTTTACCTGGGGAAAGGTTAGTTTTGAATGATAAAATCAGGGATTATCATAGAGGAGGAATGGAAGCTGCAGAAAAAAAAAAAAAATGCTGCTGCCAACAGTAATCATACCAGTAAATGATCCTACTGATCATCAAACTTGAGGATGAACTTTTGGTGAATTTACCTAGTAAATACAGATAACTCTATAAGCCTCACAATTAGTGTGACAAGTAGATTTTTAATCTTACGTATCTGCATGTTGAAAAGCTTGACTTGTAATCTTGAGATATACATAACCTCTTTATCCAGTCCTTTAAAATCATGTGTAGAATTTACAGGTAATTGTAATTTTGAAATACTCTACTTGACTCAGTATATAGAGAACAATCAAAATATTTAGAGGAATCACATCATTCTGCAGTGAAAAAACATGATTTAACATCAGAAGAACATTGTTTTTATATAATTTTATTCAAAGTGAGGCAAAATCTATGTTTGCAAGAGACCTGAATTTATGCCTGCTTAGTTGTGCTCCTTGTCACTGTACATTGCAGAACAAATGCAGATAACAGTGGCTTTGAGAATGACCTTTAATACCCATCATAGCTCCAGTTACCAGCAGGTGAATCTGGGCATAGTAGCTGAAGAGAATTGCTCTTCCTCATCAGTCTGTGAATACCTTTTGAACTTGGAGCACAATTAGATTTGGCTTTATATGATACATTAGGGCATTCCTGAGGATTAAATGACTCCCACTACAAGCTGTTTTGTAGCCCAAGTGGAAGGGAAGAACAAGGACCCTGGGGACACCACTATCAAGACAGTCAATATTTGAGTAAAAAGAGGTTGCTCAGAGTTTGCAATACATGCATGCAAAAGCCAAAGTTTGAAAGAGCCTGGATTTAGCAATTCCTTTCTAATAATGGTTTAAAACATTAAGGTTTTGTTTTGTTTGTTGGTTTGTTTGTTTGTTTGTTTTTCTCTCCTTTCTGGAAAGCTGCTGAACATTACTTGAAATAAAACTTTATGTGATTATTGATCTTCTTGCCTAGTCATAGTGTTCTACCTGAAGCCTGTTACACATATTTTTAAGCTACAAATATGGTGTTTTTTCCTTAAAGGGTCAGAGAAAAATGCATTCAATGCCAGGTAAGTACTACAAAGAAGAAATTGAATTATGAGTAAAATAGTACTATAGAAATTTTAACAATCCATTCTGTCACTTCATTATCTCACCAAGTACGCTTTCAGTATTTGGTCTCTGCTCTGGAGAATGACTTCAGTAACTCTTTTCTGAGCCCTGAGCCTTAGACTTTCACCTGAGTAATTAACCTCTCCCTTGGGCTTCCAGGCACAGGGCTTAAGGAGAGAGGCTAAATGGACTGGTTGCCATTTCTGCTTTGCTATCTGAATTTATTTATAAGTCTTCTGGTTATATTTCTCTCTCTCTCTCTCTCTCTCTTTTTTTTTTTTTTTTTCCCTTCAAATACAAGTGTTACTAGAGAAACTCATGATTAAGCTGCATTACATTAGAAATTGCAAATTGCATAATGCCATATCTATTTCTTGTCTGAAGATGAAAAAATACTGAAATGGGAGAATAATTTGAAGGATTCTGGCAGTATAAGACAGCCCAAGTCAAAAGCTACAGTCTATTGCCCAAGTGGAAAGCTGTTTAATAAGGGTCTGTGTAATGAATGAAAGCTGCCAGTAGTACTGAGGGTCAACAGGGATTTCCACGTCATGGAGAACACCAACTATGTCCCAGTCAGCAACACTGGAAAGCAGTTTTATGATTCTCTCATTGGTACAGAAAATACAAACATACCTTGTGAAGCATGCAGATAATGTGTGCATCAAAGTGCGTCTTTAACAATGCACGTGATAACACGATGGGGTGAAAGGAATAGCTGAAAGGCAACATGAGAGAAAACACTGCAAGGAGCAACAGAAGGTCACAAAACCGCATGATTCCTTGTGCCTCCACAGCTGTATACAGAATACATAAACAGACTTCTAAAAACTAATTAAATTCAGAAGCGTATTTTGAAGAAACATCGTTTTCCAGCCAGAGACTGAGACATTGCTCTTATTCATTAGCACCCAGCACAGCCCAGTATATGTGGTTTCCAGTAAGTTTATAGGCCAGGGGATTTCTCTGTTATTTCCAGGCACAGATGGTCCTATTCTCCCCTCTGTCTGTTTACCTGACAATCACAGTTGGTGAAAGGATATCTAGTCATATGCTAATTCCACCCAGGCCAAAGAGAATACGAAGTTGCTGGGAGCACGATCCTGCAAACTGTTCCTTGCAAGTGAATCTCTATGCACTGTACTCCTTAGGGTTGAGATGCTGGGGCAGCTCATGTTATTTACTATGAGGTCCAGCTCACAGGACTAAGCATGTTAGCTTGTGCATAGTGGAAAGCTGCTGTTCTTGGGATTCATCTTCCATTTTGTAGCACTCCTTTTATTGTTTGTTTTTCTAAAAAGGCTGACCCGGTCTTGTCCACAAAAGCTGCTTAGGGAGCATTATAAACCCACAATTACACATCTCCTCTGTGTAGGAATGATAACTGCAATCAATTTTTGCTGCTCTGCTATACAAAACATAGCAGCCCTGATGTATTACAGACATAAAAATAACTTTAACAATCTCAAAACTATACATAAGCAAAAGTTAAAAAATGAGATGTTAACTTCCCCTGAAAGTGCACAAGCATTTCCTTGCCTCACGCTGTGGATTTGTTAGAGGTCCAGCCCTAGCTGATGCTGAGCAATGGTGGTTGCCCTAGGGTGCTCAGCACATGGTCAGACCTACTTCAGTGGTGGCTCCAGTGTTTTTGGACTGTCTGCGTGATCTTGCTCTCCTTGCAGTCCGTGGCAGAACTCCACATCCATTTTAATAGTGCAAGACAGCTTTGTATGACCACATTGCAAATTTACGTGATATTCCTAATTAGAGCTATATGTAAATTGCCAAAATCAAATTTGACTCCAAATACATATTTTCCAATGCTTGGTTTACTAAGACAAGAGGCTTAGCCCTGAAATGCAGAGTAAACTTAGTTCCAAATGTTTTGTAATTTTAAGAGTATCTAAAACCAAGGATTAAAGCAAGCATTTATCTCATCTTTTAACCTTTTCTAATAGGAATGAAGGGAAAAAAAAATCAAGTATAACTGAAATCCACCACACAAAAAGACCTAAACATTATTCAACAGAGAATCACAGAATCATAGAATATCCCGAGTTGGAAGGGACCCATAAGGATCATCAAGTCCAACTCCTGGCACTGCACTGGTCTACCCAAAAGTTTAGACCATGTGACCAAGTCCACAATCCAATTGCTTCTTAAATTCAGACAGGCATGGTTCAGTGACTACTTCACTGGAGAGCCTGTTCCAGTGTATGACCACCCTCTCGGTGAAGAACCTCTTCCTGATGTGCAGCCTAAATTTCCCCTGCCTCAGCTTAACACCATTCCTGCAGGTCCTATCACTGGTGATTACAGAGAATAGGTCACCTGCCTCTCCACTCCCCCTTGCAAGGAAGCTGTAGACTGCAATGAGGTCCCCCCTCAGCCTCCTCTTCTCCAGGCTGAACAGGTCCAGTGACATCAGCTGCTCCTCATACGTCTTCCCCTCAAGGCCCTTCACCATCTTCATCACCCTCCTCTGGACACTCTCCAACAGTTTAATGTCCTTTTAGTACTGTGGTGCCCAGAACTGCACACAGTACTCAAGGTGAGGCTGCACCCACGCAGAGTAGAGTGGGACAATCACTTCCCTTGACCGACTAGCAATGCCTTGCTTGATGCACCCCAGGATACGGTTGGCCCTCCTGGCTGCCAGGGCACACTGCTGGCTCATATTCAACTTGCTGTCAGCCACAATCCCCAGATTCGTCTCTGCGGGGCTGCTCTCCAGCATCTCATCACCCAGTCTGTACGTATAGCCAGGGTTGCCCCGTCCCAGGTGCAGGACCCAGCACTTGCTCTTGTTAAACTTCATGTGGTTGGTGATCACCCAGCTCTCCAATCTGTCCAGATCTCTCTGCAGGACCTTTTCACCCTCATCTGAGTCCACAACTCCTCCAAGTTTGGTGTTATCAGCAAATTTGCTCAAAACACCTTCTAGTCCTACATCCAAATCATTTATAAAAACATTGAAGAGGACTGGCCCTAAAATGGAGCCTTGAGGGACCCCACTAGCAACCGTCCTCCAGCCAGATATAGCCGCATTTACCACAAACCTTTGAGCCCTGCCTGTCAGCCAATTGCTCACCATCGTATGATGTATTTAAGTTGTACACTGGACATTTTGTCCAGTAGGATCCTATGGGAAACCATGTCAAAAGTTTTGCTGAAGTCCAAAAAGATCACATCAGCTGGTTTCCCTTGATGACTAGATGGGTGATCTTATAAAAAGAAATCAAATTTGTTAGGTAGGACCTACCCCTCATGAACCCATGTTGGCTGGGACTAATGACCGCATTGTCCCCCAGGTGCACTTCAATAACTTCAAGGATAATCATCTCCATAATTTTACCAGGCACTGACGTGAGACTGACAGGCCTGTAGTTGCTAGGGTCTTCTTTCTTACCCTTGAAAATTGGCACAACATTTGCCAGCTTCCAGCCTACTAGCACCTCTCCAGATTCCCAAGATCATTGAAAAATAATTGAGAGGTCCCACAATGATGTCAGCCAGCTCTTTGAGCACCCTGGGATGAATTCCATCCAGACCCATGGACTTGTACAGACCCAGGTAGAGCAGCAAATCCCACACATGTTCAGGGGCGGTTGGGAGTTTGTCATTCCCACCATCATGGTCCTCCAGCTCAGGGCACCCTGGGTCCCGAAGCTCATCATCAGTGTTGAAGACAGAGGCGAAGAAGGCGTTAAATATCTTTGCTTTGCTTATGTCATTGTCTGTCTTGATGTTCCCCATCAAGTAGTGGATCTATGTTGTCTTTGGTTCTCCTTTTTCTGTTCACATATCTAAAAAAAACTTTTTTATTGTCTCCCACAGACATGGCCAGCTTCTACTCTACTTGGGCTTTGGCCACATGAATTTTCTCCCTACAAACAAGTAACATGAAAAAGTAATTTATGGAGGAATACAGTTTTTTCTGCACACAGGTACAAAAATAAGGCTTATAGTGAAATTTACAATCATTTTAAGTCTAATAAGGTCGAGGGCTGAGAGACATCAACCTAGAAGAGCACCAGTTTACCTTCTAGGCTAGCCTCTGTGTCTGTTTTCCTTGTTCTGAGAGGTCTGTACATAGTCAGCTTCTTTCTTGGTGTCTTCACAATAGGAGATTAAAATGGGAGCATCTGATTATTCTTATCGATTCACCAGTGACTTAAAATGGCATGCCACTGTACCATAGTATTTGGTTGGTTTTTGGGTGGTTTGAATTCTACTACTTGCCTCCTTAGCCAGGTCCTTGGTCTTTACACCTGAAAGCAGGTATGGCCTAAGCAATCCTAACTTGTTAAAACTCTGGTTGTAGGTAGGTGAAAAATGAAAAGGAAGAGATGAGTCTACCATAAGTCCAATATCTCACAAACTATATAGAGTTGCACTGATGCATATGTGATATGTTCTGAGGAAAAAAATATTAAAGAGCAAAGAGGGTCACCCACTAAGGTTCATTTTTATAGCCATTGTATAAGATTTCTGTTTGAGACTGAAAGTACATTAAACAGTCATGGTCTGTCAGTGACCTTATATTTAAGAGCAGAGAGGTAGTATGGGATTATTGGTAACACACTATTTTATGGGGCATCAATAACCATGTGTAAGAAATTACCATAGAATTACAAAGTTATTACATGGCTATTTGTGGCTTTGCCAAATACAATGTTACTTGATCATCCTTAGATTAATGGGGTGTTGATCGGGTTTGGCCATTTACCTCCATTTTAGGTCGTAAACCTGATGTTAGCTGAACCAAGTTCCCAGTCTAGCAGTCATAGCATTTAACATTTCTTTCCCTCTGCAAAAATAGGTTGCTGTTGGGAGATACGATAGGCCCCATTCTGAGGAAGCAAATCACAAAGTGCTCTGGTTCTTAAAAGCAGACTATTTCAGGATTAGGCTTTCAAACAGACTCCATCAAGACCTTTTCAATAAATGCATGTTATTTTATATTCCCCGCAGTCTGTAAACAGATTCTCAAAGTTTGGAAATACTTATTTTCCCGACTTTTTTTTTTTTTTTTTTTTTCCATCAAGAGAATGCTGCTTGCCACCACCCTTCTCTGCACTGTAATGAGCTAAATTTCATTTAACACATAACTTTTATGAAGGCAGCATTCTTGCAAAGCACAGACCTATTGTTTGTTAAATCTTGGTGCAGAGAGAGCCAACAGACACAAAGTTTGGACTTGGATGGCTGCAGAAAATCCTTATACATACATCTACGTGCATATGTGTACTTACATATATATATATATTTATATGCCTGCATACACACATACATATATATATATATGGTATTTGACATTTGCTCATTGACAGCATAAGAAACTATAGATGAGCCAGAAATTTAGACCAATGCACTTCCCTTGTCTCTTTAGTCTTTTTTAAAAGAAAAGTCAAGCTGTGGACCTGAGGCTTTGGCAAAAAGACTAGCCATAATCTGTAGTTTAAACACTGATTGCAACCGACTGTTCCTTCCCTGCCGTTTTGTTCTAGTTTTCTCCCAAATCTTGAACAAAACCAGGGAAGGTTATGCCGAGGCTTGGCATTAGCTGTTTTCTTTATTGTGTACTGGGATCAGTCACAGGGACCTCAATTGACCAGGTCTGAACAGAAACAAAATAGGACCCTTCAACAGCCTAGAAAATTCACCACCTTCCTTATGAGTGAGAGTTTAAAGCAAATTTACAGATTTTAGGGTAGATAGAGAGTTGAAATTCCTATGTGCTTAGATGTACTTTATTGGTATACCTCACAGCAGCAATAAAAAAATAAAACTATTTCTAAAAAATGACTGCAATTCTAAAAGAGCTTGACCTTGTCTTCCACCTTATTGAATAATAAGTGAAAATGATGTGGCCACATTGCCTTTGGCTCATTTTGTGCTCACTTTACAAAGTTATAAATGACTATAATGCACAGTCTGTGTCATACATAAAAAAGAAGTCCTAAGCTGCTGTCCAGCAAGGGTCATCTTATACCTCAAGTGACCCTTGCTACAGTCTGACATATGAGAAAGTCTTTTTGTGTTTAATCAAAAAACGAGCTGTGCAAGAATAGGAAAGAGAGCCTTTTCTCTGAAAAAATTTTCCACAGAAGCAGTGAGGATTCAACAATGCACTCACAGTCTTCTCAGTTTTTAGTCAGCTCTGCCACTGATTCCCTCTGCCATCTTGAACAAACTAATTTCTCAGTATCTTAATCTTCCCCAAACCCCAAATGCAATAGCGATGCTTCCTGTCTCTATCAGTAAGGGAGGTAATTTGTTAATAACTGTAAGCCACTTTAGCTCCTTGGATGAAAAGTGCTATTCACACTCAGATTATTATATTCAGAGCTGAAAATAATGGTTGGTATTCAGCTATGTATGCTTTCTATAGTTAAAAATAAATTAAAAATATAAAAAATAAAAAACAGCCATTTTTCCCTGCTAGAATGTAGAGCTCTGAGCTAATTGAACATCCTCCCCCAACCCTCAATACAACTGCTGTCAAAGCGACTGTAACTTTTCATATTAATGCAGCTGAAATTAATAATTTCTTTTCCCTGAACCTGTGAGGAAAGAAAAATGGTAGAGTAATGCACACAGCTCCTTTGCCTGCCTGTGAAGTTGCCACCTCCTCTGCCAGGAGAGACCCCGGAGAGGGCAAGGGCTCTGGCAGGACTGGCAGTGGAAGCCCTCGTCACTGTCTTTTAACCAAGCACACAACCCTCCTGTAAGGGAGGTGTCTGTCAGCAGCTCTGGCAGCTTGCTGCCGAAAGCCCTGCTGGCACTGCAGTCTGGTTCAGGAAACAACTCTTCTTTAGCAGTGTTAATATTGGCACCCTGCACCTGATTCCAGCTTATTTCTTAGCAAATAATTTCTCTTTCCTTTCACCAAATTCATCCTCAGTGGAAATTAGAAATATATATTGCCACACTCTTGAAAATTCCTGAATAAATCAAGGACTGAGTGATCTGAATTTACAGCAGCACCATCCATCAATTCTTTAGCTCCACAACACTAATTCTCTGTTCCTCTTCCATCTGAAAGCAACCCTGGGAGTTAAGCACTGGGTATAAAATCACCCCATGTTTGTTACCAGCGATATTAAGAACATGGCGATTTCACCTACTTCAATTCGTCATGCCGTGTTCTCTGAAAAGTACAATTGCTAACTATGGAATAGTTACACTTAATATTTGTGTTGTACAGATTTTTAGACTATAACACCAAAGAACATAGACAGCTTTTGCACCTCCTTACTCCCTTCCCAATTCCCCAGTGATTTCATTTTTGAAAGTGCAGACCTTGAAAAGTTAAGACACTACTTACTGGATTCACCTGGGTAGAAGGCATGGGGATTTGAATGTAGCCTAGGCATATTGAAAGCCCATATGCAGAGAATGTTTAATATTTGTATCCCAAGAAAATAGGAATAAAACTTTAAATAGATTTCTAATTTGATAATTAACTGTAAGATATGGGAATAATTATAATGATAAAAAGACAAAATAAAAAGGAAAATAGACTAATCAGACAAAACACCATTTTTTGGAGATAGGCTATATAAGATTTTTTGAAAGTCAAGCTGAGCTGTAAGTTTAAAAATATAAACCAAATTGTAAAGTGCTATTTGGTCTTCTAGTATATTTGTATATTTGGTCTAGTATATTTGGTCTTCTTGTTTACCTTATAACTTACACAACTAAAAAGATGAGAAAAGGAACGTCTGAGTATTATATAGCAAGAATGGGACAGATGTCTAAAACCTCTCTTTATATACTGAACATGAGGGCAAGGAGGGGTGATAGAAATGAAAGAAATGATTACATACAAGAAAGAATCTAACTCTGGAAGCTTCAAATCAGGGGGGGACTTGATAACCTCCCTCAAGCCCCAGAACCTGCCGTTTTCTTAGGACTTTGCACAGTGCTGCTCAGTTGCATTAAAAACAAACAAACAAACAAACAAAAAAAAAACGCAACTTGTTATGCTGATTACATGTATTATCTTCATAGAGGAATAAGTTAGGAATATTGTTGCTTGGCTTACCATCATTGAACTCTTCACTTGCTTCACATCACAGAGGTTCTTGAAAGCAAATACCTAGCAATTCCTATGGAGCAGAAGAAATCACTCAGTGTTGCAGAAGGGAACTGCTTTTCCTAAGGATGTGCCCCAGCCTCTGCTAGCACCTTGAGACTGGAGAATGAGAGCCATCATATACATACTTCTGCCCTATTTGTGGCTCACATTCAAAGTAATGTCTTTGTCAGCATCTTGATCACCCCATTCCTTTTACAAGTATTGCCTTCTAACTTTTGCTAAAATAGATACATTTGCTTTTATGACAGCTTACTGTAATTAGATTTGTCTCTGATTAATTTTCATAACAAGCGAAAATCTGATGGAGAGGGGTTACTCCATACACTTTATCTCATTCTATGTTGGAAAATGTGCTTAAGCTCCTCCACCTACTTGCTGTCAACCACAGATCTGGAGAAAGAGGGAGGATCGTAGGTACTTTGCTGACACTAGGCTTTCACCCACTCATGGTCTTTGCCATGGCATATTCTGATTCATTGTAGACTAAAACAGCATCAAAATGGCTTGATAGACTGTGAATTATATTCAGTGATAACTAGGCATGCATTGAGTAGTAAATGCATCGATGTTCATGTCAATAAAGAATCCAGAAGTATATGCAGAATTAGGACCACAACCTGGATAAAGTATGTTGTAGTCTCAGTTTGTTTCCCATTCTGCAAGATAATCTTCATCTGGAAAAGGAATTAAAAACTGCATGTTTTACAATACAAACATGTAATAAACATCAAAAGACATTAGTAAATTAAAAGAGAGAAATGGACAGAATTTCGAGTCCAGCCTTTTGTGGATTTCCCCATAATTTCATGTAATAATAATTATGATTTATTTCATAATTTCATAGAGAAAAAAATAAACATTTTTCCAGATAAAAATGTATTATATCTTGAACACTATGTGAAAGAAAGAGGGAAATATCTAAAATGAATCCCAGGCATATTTTATGTAGATTACAGTAATAAAATCTCAACCTCTGCAAACATCAGAATCAATGTTACTGTAGGGGTCTGACCCAAAATTCACTGGAGTCTAGGGAGAGATTCATCTTGACTTCAATGGGCTTTGGATTAGGTCCTGCAAGAACAGCCAAACCCTGCAAAAATTTTTTTCTGCCAAGTTCAAAACCAGATCTTTGAATACAAATAAAACTGAACCTCAATATCATCTTTTCTTGCAATAAATTTTTCTAAGTTCATTGGTAGAAGGAGCTGAGATTTCACAATACCTAAAAACTCCAGTTCCCGCATTCCAACAGAAATAAGGAGACCTGATGGGGTTTTTCTGGTTCCATCTTTTCTCATCTCTGGAGAATACTGAAGACATGACTCCTTACACTTTGGTGGAACTTGGTCTCCGTTCCCACGTGAAACTGGGTAGGAACCTCTACCACAATTACAGTTCACAGAGAGGGAGAGAGATGAAAAACGCATCCTTCTTTTATTTGGTTTCCTCAGAGATTATGGATATAAATCCGGTGCCCAGATGGAAGAGAGGCTTTCTTTTTTTTTTACTGTCTCCACAACTTCTTGGCTCACAACCCTCTTACTTGCAAGTCAGATTTATTTATTTTGGGAAAGATGGAGGCTGGACAGTTGCAGCCATATTTCATATACTTGCAGTCCTATGACTTTAATTGCTCTGTGTTTTTTTTTCCACTCATAATTTCCCTATTGCATTCACTCACCACTGCGAAAACAATAAACCCCAGGACTGATCCCCTGGCCCTGCAGCATATTGAATGCACTTAGTGTCCTCAGGAGAGCAGCAGCAGCCTTCACACCTCTCCGAGTATTCACTCTGTGAGCCCTTTCAGTCTGCTTTGTTCCAGTCTGGCATGTACAGCCCTAGGGCTGAACTGATAAAATAAAACAAAACAAAACAACAAAAACCTTAAAGATGGTGTCTAACAGAGCTGGCAGACATTCAGGTGCAGGTTTATTTAGAATTTCAGCACTGTTTGATAATGTGGGTCAAGGGATTCTGTGGGGATGGCTGGTCTCTCCATTGCTGCTGACCTGCATGGGTTTAGGGCTGAGTTGGAAAAACAGTGATCTTCAACAGTTTTTAGTAATTTTTCATTAGTTGAAGTTTAACATGTATGAGCAAGTCTTGTGTTACATGGGACAGGTTTTTCTAAACAGCTCATCTTGTAGTATTCTTCTACCAATAATTATTTATTTTAAATTACATAGCATCATGAGAATTTAGTGATGCGTCTCACCATACTCCAAAAATATTTTTGTTCAGGTGAGACAAAGGAACAGTGGTTTTACTTTCACTAGTCACAGTTAATTCTGAATATCATCTATCCTCTGTTTATAAATGAAAACAAACAAAAATTGGATGATGCTTATCTATATTGATTTATTTTTTTTTCAGGTTGTTTCATATTTGAGATATCTTTCACTAAGCAAAGTTGCATACTTCAAGGAAAGCTATAGCAAATCTTTCTGTTTTCAGGAGACACATCTATTGACACTTCTGAACTATAAACACTACGGTACTGTAAAAATGTGTATAACATGAATAATATCTCTGTACATGACAAGGCAGTGTTTTGATTTTCTTTGAAAATTTAAATACATGAAGAAATGATGAAAAAGCAACACAGAAATATCTCAGGGGGATAGCAAGCCAGATTTTGTGAGAAAAAGCACTGTTGTTACTATTAACAGTATTTTTGTTGACTTCAGAAACATGTATAAAAGTAATTCCCACACAGGCTCTCTTAAATGTGTAACACTAACACAGTACACTATTTAGGTTTAGTATGCAGAACTCCTACATTTTTGCTGTTTAATAGATGCATAAAAATACTCACAAACACATAGCTTTGCCATTTTAAATAGAGGTCGTATTTAAGTTTACTTTCTCTTGGTCAAGGCACGCAGATTTGATTTAAAGTGATAGTGAATGTAACACTTCTCTGTAGTTAACATGAACAAACATTTCTGAATGCAACATTCATTCAGTTCAATATGTTTGGAAGAATTATTTGATCAATTTACCAGACCTGAATTAACACAAATTCAAAATATATGATTACTGGCTAAAAGTCTTAAGAACATATGATTCTCCACAATAGATGTGTTTATTGTCTACTTCCTCCGGTCTCAGTTGCCAGTTAGGTTATCCATCATCAAAGATGTTTTCATTAAAACTGATTAACTGCAGAAAATAATAGAGTAAAATGGGACACTGAGGATTTTTGTCTTTTTTTTCCCCCCCCACAGAAGTGTGTCTAATTTCACCCACAGAGATTTATTTCAGTTTCAAAAGCAGAACCCAATCATTATGTACAAGCCAAGAAAAGTGGAAATACAGAGGAAAAAATAACACTGTGGAGCTAATAAAACACGCTGCTAATGGAATCCTGATTATGAGCATATATCCTTACTTTCCTAATACATTTACAGTAAATTTCCACAAGTTCCAAATGCCAAAATTCCCAGTTTAATTATGAACTTGCATTCCTGAGACCCACATATGTGTATCACCTTGCATGAGAAATCGTGGAACACACACACACACTTTTTTTTTTTTTCTCCTTTTCTTAAGGCAAGACAAATCATACTGATGGAAAGGTATAATGATCCGTGTGCACTTTTCAGCTTCAGATAGAGACAAGGTGGCAGTGAGGTACCCAAGGATGCTTCTTGCTAAGGCTGCCAGTGTTTACAGCCTGACAGACTCCCTTATTCTCTCCCCATTAACTTGCAAATTACTCCTGCAATAGAAAACAATTTTTGTAGGAATTCTACAGGAGGAGTCATTTATAAAGTCAAACCACACTTTTTTCATGGGCGAGGACCATCACACTTTTCAGGAACCCAAGGCTTTTGTGCTAACAGTCGGAGAAGCGCATCCTGTTGGGAGCAGGCTGTTCTTTCCCCAGCTGTACCAGCTGCTGCAATGCTGCAGCAGGGCTTGCCTCTAGTATATTCTGAACACAGCTGCTGTGTGACCCTGGCTCTTCAATATGGAAGTAGCTTCAGAGCAGTAATTTTCTCAGAATTAGAGAGAGGAAACTCAAGAAGACCTAGCAGACAGAGATGATGTCCAATGATTTAAAAATAAATAAATAAATAAATAAAAGAAGAAAAAAATAACAACCCTTCTTATGGGGATTGAACTTTCTTGGTTTTCTGTGAAGAAACTACTTGGTTTTCTGTGAAAACTGTTGATTCACTACCTTTTATTATTTTAATATGTCTCTATTAAACTAACTGCATTAGGAGCCAAATCCTCAACTGGGATAAATCATCTGATTTATCAGCCTACCTTCATCACACCCTCCTTGCTCTAGCCCACAGTGTTAAATCCTGCTTCATCAGTAAAAACCTTTTCCAAGTTAAAAGTGCTGGAAACAAACGGAGGAAAAGTCTTTTCCTGTTGTTGCTGATATTGCTCAGAGGCTTAGCATGGATTTTTGGGGGGCTAAGGATTTAATTGCAATGTCTAATCTGAGAAGTCTTTAAATCTTGGATCCTGTTCATTAGACAGATATTTTCTGCTTCTTTTTTCCAAAACCTAAGCATCACAAAAACAAGAATGCATAACACTGGAGCCTCAATAACATGCTTTAGGCAGCTCAGCTAGACAATGATGTTCCTAGATGAGATTTTTAAAATCTGAAAATAGTGTTTCTAAGAATCTTTGCCAAAGCACTTTGGGGCCTCTTTCCACCAATGTAATGCACAATGGTCTGTGACTTTTGCAAAACAAAAGGTTCAGGACGTGAAACGCCTTCATCCCAAGTGGCCTGACAGAGTAACAAAATAATTATTTAACATTTGTTTTTCTGTAGCATCCACAATGTTGTAAGCACTTCTCTGAGGCAGGAATATGCAGCTCCTGCATAGAGACCCAGCATGCCTGGCTGAGGGGCTTTCACCACGCTCTGCATGGAGGACTACTGTGAGAGCTGGGAAAAATTCTTTCTAACACATACCTCTGAGGAGAAATCTGGTTAAAAACAGTGTTGTGTTTTTTTTTTTCTTTTTCCTTACCTTTTTTTTTTTCCTTAACATTTCATCCCTTTTTGTACTTTGAACACTCATGAAAAATAGGACCAAAACATATGAACATGAAGAAATATTGCCTGACACTGAATGCCATCAGACAATTGTATTTTTCTGTAATAAAATATATTCATAATCTGTTCCAGTTACATTATTCATATTTTTTTTCAATTAAAATGTAAAAGAAATAAATATTTCCAGTCTTCTATTTTTATAATATAAACAAAAATTAAGTTGATCCCATTTCGCTAATCAGTTTGTGAACTGCAGTATGCATTCAAGAACTCTTTGGCTACCAGTCAAATCATTAACAGAAGATCCTTTATTTTTCTAATTTGCTGTAAAAGTTTGAAATCGAGTTCTTTCTGTGTTAGCTATGTATTTCTTTTATGTGTTGAAGCACTTCACTAATTCCCAGATGAGTCTCAGTTATTTGGAGCATACTGAGTGTATTTTTCTGTTTTATTAGTGCATATAAACTGATATAAATATTTGTGTGCATAAATATTTGATACTTCAAACCCTCAAACACACAGATTTTATTTCTTAACTTACTTTCTCCTGTATAAAACCCTTTACATCTCTTTTTCAGTACTCTTTTCATGTCTTGACCTTTTTTTTTTTTTTTTTCCTCATGGTTTCACGAGTTCACTAAGGATGTGGGCCTCTGCATTTGATGGAGAATTTATATGAGTACAATTGCTGTGGATTTGCACTTGTATAAATGCTGAGAGAGTCAGACTTAGTACCTCTCTTCTCAAGCTTTCTTTTGTCCTCCTTAATACTTCAGAAATTAAGCTATTTTGTGCAGTGAAATCTTATCCATGTTCCCATTCTATGCAGAAACAAACAAAATCTAGTTATCTCTGTTGAGGTCCTGCAAATGACAACCTTCCACACCAAAATGATAGCTTAATCTTTCAGGACACAGCACTGACAGACAGTATTGAGCTTTGG
Organism: Aythya fuligula; assembly: GCF_009819795.1. Taxonomy (NCBI): domain Eukaryota; kingdom Metazoa; phylum Chordata; class Aves; order Anseriformes; family Anatidae; genus Aythya; species Aythya fuligula. Next base: position 42,010,992 of record NC_045562.1, read on the forward strand.
GGATAATAGTTCACTGTGGTATAAGACATTGGTCAAAAAGCCACATTAAGGAATGCAAGGACTGAATAAAAAGTTAACTTTACTTTTGATTTTTACACTGATTCACAAAGGGTCTTGAAACATCCTGCCTCAAGTGTTCACCCTGAAGAGCTCTCGTAAAGGTAGGCTTCATTTTCCACTTTTAGTAAAATGGGTAAATTACATTTAATAGCCTTCATAGAATGCTGTAAGCATAAAATTATGTAGGTCTAACACTAAATTCTTTATGTGTCTTAATTGGTATTTACTGTAAACTGTAAACACAGCGGGTGAAGGTACATGGGGGTAAGGTGAGGATGTGTGCAAGTCCCTTATGTCTCCTCTTTTGTGGACCATACTCCTTTCCCACAGAAAGGCGGCCTGCTGGCAAATGCCAAGCAGAAAATGGTAACGGACTTGGCATTTATGGCCACATCTCTCTCTCTTGTCACTAACAAGATGTCTGTAGATGTTGTTACCAGCCTACATGACTCACAACATCCAGGGTGCTGTGGTGGGGATACCGACACCAGCCAGCCCAGTAACACAGCTGTTGTTCCTGTGTTGTAGAGGAGCAACTTTCTTTTCCTGTTACTCTAGCTGTTTAAAAATAACACATTCCCAAAAACGAAGGAGGGAAATTGCACACCATGGGACATAAGAGATCTGCCGGCACTTCCTGGTGTACAATGGCAGGAAGACACTGCTATAGTTTCTGTGGAACCTGGATGGCCTGATATAATACCGAGAAAAAAAATACAGCAAGCATGTGTGATAAATTTGTATACAACACATAAGCTTTGAGTTAAAGGACAAATAACACTAGATACTTTATCAGCTGCATTACAAAAATGTCTTGTCTACTGGGTGTAAAGGTAATTAACCCTGTTGCATCTTCATACATAAAACCCAGTGACCTTTATCAAATAACCATTGCATATATATTCATGCTTTGTTTCTTCCCTCACTGAACTACTATACCTGCTACAGAGAGAAGATACACTGTGTTTATCTGAGCAATTTCACACAGGTGAAGAGTGGTGTCAGTGGCATACCAGAACATCAATATTAAACCAAGAGGAAGAAAACGGAAGATAAAAGAGAAGGCAGACCATATATGAATGGGTGTGTTATACAGGCACAAATAGGCACCAAAATGAAGCTATGCTATAATGGTACTCCAAAGGTAACATCCAAGTGTTGGGTTTGAGCAAGTTTCCCAGCCTTTGGGTAAGTTAATATTTCAGATTCCACCTGCAGGACTGGTCAAGGGTTCCTGTTTCAAACTCATGTCAGTGATGCCTTGGTGAGACACCATGATATATCTCACCTTGATACGTCACACAGATTAACCATGCAGGCTATAAAAAGATTAACTTATTCTGTTTTAAAAACTGTTATGTTATTCTTTTGCTAGGAAAGCTGTATATAGAAGCTAAATTTTCCCATGACATGTTGTCTAGGTATTGAGTACTAGTCAGTTTAGCTGTATGCTCACCTTGCACTCCCTGATTCAGATGATCAACCTGTACCAAGCATGAGTAGCTATTGTTCTTCAGATACACATGTATTTGGTAAATAGAGGACCACTACAGTAGATAGGCTTCAACAAGGAAAAGCCTGTAATACCCATAGTGCCTTCAGCTGTGGCATGAAGCAGCAGAAATGAGACACAGAAAGAAAACAAACAAACAAACAAAAACAACCAGACTATATTCAGCTTCTGGTATCTTCACTAACAGTTTGAGAGCACATCACATTTCAGATCACAGAGGCATGTGATTATTTTTTGGTCAAAACCTATCATAAAGGCACCCAGAAGGGAGGCAACTGGCTCCAAATCCTATTGAGTCTCAGTCCTGTGCCCTATCTGACATATGCTGTGACAAAGTATGTGGACCTGTAATTCAAGTTATTATAGGGGCAAAGCAAACAAACCCTGCAGCCTATTAGAAACATTTAAAAATGATGGAAAAATTGCACTACAAAAGTATGATAAACAAAACACTTATGAGTACCTTAAAAAACAATGACAAATGCAAGATTGCAAAGATCAACAATAAAAATTAAATGAAAAAAAAAAAAGCACAAATGTCTCCAAAATTAATGACAATATTTATAGAGTAGATCTAAGCACAGACCTAATATTTAGCTTTATTTAAATTTTGGCTCCCAAGAGAATTAAAAAAACAGCTGGTATTGTTGATCTAATAGCGCCATGTCGGCCCAAGCAGACAGTATAAGAACTGTGTGAGGTTCAATGTCAACAAGCTATAGACTTGGAAAGATTGAGTTTACTGTTTTATTTTATGTTTAAATGTTGCGCTGTGATGCGAATGGAATTAGATGAAATTCTAGAGCAAATATACAGCTTGAAGCTTAAACCCTAATTCATTTAGTCAGTTTAAGCAAAGGGAGAAATATATATCACCCCACTCATTACCACCAGCTGAACTGTATATTACAACATCAACACAGAGCATCAGCTGGCTTGGCTTCTGGGGCTCATGAACTATGTTCTTTATAGTTTACTTTAGTTTGCAGAAGGGATCTGTAAGCCTAAGTTATGAACAACAACATAGCAAGCCTCGTTCATTCTTAATTAGTCACCTATTCAGAGGAGATGGTTTACTGTCTGATTGTCCAAAACCTTACAAAATTAAGCTCCATAGTTATCTATTTATGGATTACAAAGTCTAACTCTTGGCACTGGAAATAACATTTAAGAGCCTTTCTCTTCTAAATAAACATTTAAAAATGAAATGGAGAGGGGTAAAAAAAAAAAAAAAAAAAAAAAAAAAAAACAGGAAAAGATTTTTATCCTGATGTAGTTAGCAAAAATGATAGTTATCTTCATTATGACACAGTGAACTACACCACCTTTCTATGCATTACATATTTATTATGTGGTTGTGAGAAAATATTTCGGGCTTGTTCAGCTTGAAAGAACCCAAGTGACAATCAAGATTCAGTAATGACATTGATACAGACTAACAACAGAGTAAATAACATTTCTGATAGTCAAACAAAACATGAGCACAATTTTGTGAGGTTTTATTCATCTTTGACCTTGCAAGCAGTTTGCTTTAGCTGTGGATGTTAGCTCTGTCTGATCACAATTCCTAGACCTTTTCTGACCTATGTCTTTCAAATAAGGGACCAGTGAAACTCTAACAGAAAGCTTGCAGCTTTTCTGAGCTGGGCAGGATTACAATCAGCAGACATCTCCAGAGAAAGCCTGTGATCTTAAAAGCTGCAGTCTGATTTCTAGAAGGCATCTCTGTAAATTCAGACAGAGTATGGTGGGAAAATGAAAGCTGATCTCTCTGAAGGTGAGCAAGGGAAACAGGTCAGCCATGAATTAAATGCAGAACTATGTGTTAACTTTCAGTAACTGTTTTTCTCCGCTGCATTCACCCCTTCTCTAAAACAGTATGGCACTGACCCACGTGCTATCATTAGTATCTCAGTCTGGTGTGCTGTAGCGATAACAACAAACCTTGAAGAGCCAGAGGAATGTTAGAAGAGGCAGAAAAGATGGGTCCAATTATGTACACACAGTCTTCAGATAGAGCAAGAGAACATGGAGAGCAATTCTGCATCTCCACCTGTCACTCCAAACCGATGAGGACTGTGCAATCACCTTAGACAGCTTCATAGCTTGCCAGTATATATTTATATTTCTAAATTTATACACACACGCACACATTTGTATGAGGGCTGCCGACAAACTAAAATCTGGTTTGTTGGTGCCAAAATTGATTCCAGATTGCATGTGTAGAATTCTATATAAACATCTCGCATGATCAGAGGTTGTGGAATGTGTAGGAGGGCAGAAGAGCAGCCAGCTCCTCCACCCAGCTCAGGACACAAACACCCAAGGGCCCATTTGAGTCACATTGTACCCAGGAAATCATTCGTAGTAACAGATTTTTAATTCAAGTCACAAATAGGACAAGTGGGTCTGAGCTGTTCCCCCTTCCTTCTATGTCAAGGGAACAGAGTGAAACACTAGGAGAGAAGTCTCTGTAGCACCCCAAATGCCTGGAAGGAAGTTTCTTCCCTCCAGCTTTTCCAAGTTGGCTCTTTTCCAGCTCATGAGGAGCAAATGTCAAAATAATCCTGACATGGAAATTTCTTAGCCATACTATAAGGTCTGTCTGCACATTGTGGGGGGGGTGGGGGGGGGGGGGGGGGGGGGGTGGGAGGACAACTACATGCATTAGTATGCAACTTCTTTAATTAAAACAAATAAATAAAGTCAAAAAATATTTTTACCCATCGTAAGTCTCTTCCTATATTCAGGCCCAATAGTATGCTACTGATGTGATATATAGAATCATAGAATATCCTGAGTTGGAAGGGACCCTTAAGGATCATCAAGTCCAACTCTTGACACCGCACAGGTCTACCCAAAAGTTCAGACCATGTGCCTAAGTGCACAGTCCAATCTCTTCTTAAATTCAGACAGGCTCGGTGCAGTGACCACTTCCCTGGGGAGCCTGTTCCAGTGTGCAACCACCCTCTCTGTGAAGAACCCCCTCCTGATGTCAAGCCTAAATTTCCCCTGCCTCAGCTTAACCCCGTTCCCGCGGGTCCTGTCACTGGTGTTAATGGAGAAAAGGTCTCCTGCCTCTCGACACCCCCTTACGAGGAAGTTGTAGACTGTGATGAGGTCTCCCCTCAGCCTCCTCTTCTCCAGGCTGAACAGGCCCAGTGACCTCAGCCGTTCCTCGTACGTCTTCCCCTCAAGGCCTTTCACCATCTTCGTAGCCCTCCTCTGGACACTTTCCAACAGTTTCATGTCCTTTTTATACTGTGGTGCCCAGAACTGCACACAGTACTCGAGGTGAGGCCGCACCAGCGCAGAGTAGAGCAAGACAATCACCTCCCTTGACCTACTAGCGATGCCGTGCTTGATGCACCCCAGGACACGATTGGCCCTCCTGGCTGCCAGGGCACACTGCTGGCTCATATTCAACTTGCTGTCTACCACGACCCATAGATCCCTCTCTTCTAGGCTGCATGGCACCTATCATAAGCTATCTAGTGTGGCCCTTTTTCTTCTTCTTTATAGTAATTCATACTGAGAGCTCATAATCTTTTACTAAGATGCATTTTTTATATGGAATAATAGAAAAATGCTTCTAAAGCCCCTTTTATAGTGAAAAGGTTTTTTTTTTTTTTTTTTTTTTTTTTTTTTTTTCCTATTGTTGCATATCTTTATCCCCTCCAGAATGATTTCCCAATGATATATAGTGCTAGGTACTCTTTACCAACAGTTTCTTGGCATTAAATTGCACCCAGTTTAATTTCTGTCACATCCGGCTGGACAATAAAATTTTTGGAAAAACCTGAGCCTGACACACAGGAGCTGTACATAATTCTTCTTTAATGTTCCTAAAGGCATCTTTTGCATTCAGGAGACCATTTTATAGCACCAGACTTATTTCTTTAGTATTCTGCCTTCCCCCTTTTTTGGATCAGGTCAAAGAGAGTAGCAAGAACTATGGAAAATCTCTGGATTAAATAACCTATAATATCCTTCCAATCAATGTTTTTTCTTTCTTTCCTCTTCATCTGAGGATGGACATGGCTCCTAAACTAACTAGCTGTCTGTCAAACCTGGGTTTGACCTTCATTCTTCAGTATTAACGTCAAGGATGCAGTCGCATTTCAGGAACAGCCACTGATTCATATAAATTTGAGAATGACCTGAAATCTCACTCAAAGTGTTTCGTGAGGTCTGACAATTTCAGTATATCTTGATTTAGACTATGACTTTTTTTTTGCTATAGTACTTGGACACATGAGAAATTAATTATGGTAGTCCTAATTCAGCACTAGCAGGTGACAGTATGAAACACAGGGCAGACCACTGAAACACTGCCAGACATGCTCACAGCTCCCGAACAAGAACTAACAGTGCTCTGGGAAAGTACTGGGATCTGTGTTGACCTGGTGGCAGCTGTGACACCTGGAGTCACTCCAGTGCTCCTCACCCCAGTTACATGCCCTGCATCATGAAATAAGTTGACATACATCATTTTGTTCTTCTCTGGACAGCTGGGAAGAGGGATTTTGAATCACTGCAGCACACATCCAATGTGTGCTGCACACACCCTAGGAGCAAATGCTGATCTACTAAACCCCATTTCTTCAGCTGGATGGGCATATCCAAAATATTCTATCCTTAATATATCTTTAATAATATCCTTAATAACAAAATTATCTATCCTTATCAAGCAAAATCCTCATAAAATTTATAAGTACTTTTATTGCATCTGGTGATAAGGTCACCAAACAAAATTGTTGTGAATGCCAGGCCATAACAATATTGAGATAATACACCCTGTGCTGTACAGCAGCTGGTAGGCCAAATGCAGGCTGGATTTTTTTTTCTACTACACATACTGTGTAAGAGCTTGTATTTCTTAGTCACAAATGATTCTACTACATCATTTATAAAAGATAAGCTAACATGTTGCTTGTAAACTGTAATTAAATTAATAATTCCTTGCTGAGTTCTCATTAACTCATACGGTAGGAACAGCCATAGCCTGAGGTACTCCTTCCTGCCTGCAGTTTTATTTTGTTTTTTCTGCACATCTGCTTCCTATTGTGCCTTTTAATACTAACACCTTGAATGCGAATGATTCCCTTAGGCTTTCTGGCTGGCTACCTTACTATTGTTTCTCTCCTTTAAAAGCATAGTCAAAAAACCTGACCTACACTATTCAGTTCTTCATAAAACACTACTGTCCTCACTGATTCTTTGTGGGATATCAAATAATTAAACCTTAATGAAGAGAACTCTATCGTTACAGATAATAGAAGAAGCACAGTTAGATTATTCTTTTTAATTTTTGGTATCAGCCAAATAATTTACTTAAGATCACCCTTTATGTACCTGTGTATTCCATGTACATAGGCAGGATTGCCTAGTGGTACAACCTGATTTCCCGAACACCAAGTTCAATTTCCTAATGCAGCACAGACTTTGTGAGATTCACCCATAACTAAATCACATAAGGTTTGTCTTTCCTGTGTCTTTAGGTTCCTATTCCCTGGAAAGAGCTTGATAACCTGGAGTTTGGCACTTGTGACTCACCCATGAGATGATGCAGAGGGAGGTATTTCACACGGTATGCACAGAAACCACCCTTCTAGGCCAGCTGAAAAGGAACAGGTGAGCGAGGACAACTCTCTGATGGAGAGTCTCAGAGTCTGATAGACTCTCTAGACTGCAGGGAGGTGCTCAGTATATTAAATGCATTTCTGTCAGATCTTCACAGCCTGTAACCATCTAGCCTATTCATCAATGAGTAAGACAATTTTGGATTGTGTGGGTTCATTTTAATGCAAAGGTCGTAGCAACTGCACATAATATAGAAGATCCTCTGCCTGATATTTTTCCAACCCCTACCACACTTCCAGATGCTTTCCCTATCACTAAAAATTGCCTGCTGCCAAAATGTTGTTTTTTCACCTTCTTATTATGCGTTTTTTTATTGCAAGAAAGACAGCTTCATGGGGACAGAAAAGAAGGGGAGTAAGAGTTAACATGGCCTCAAAGCATGATCAAGAGGAGACCAAAATCACAGACTACAGTTCTTGCTCTAAGAACTGCTTATGCTTCTACTGATGAGAGTTTAATGGAACGTACATTGACCTAGCCTAACTGCTCCTGTTCCCATGTTTGTTAAAAATAAATAAAATAAAATAAAATAAAATAAAATAAAATAAAATAAAATAAAATAAAATAAAATAAAATAAAATAAAATAAAATAAAATAAATAAAATAAAATAAAGTAAAATAAAATAAAGAGGGGGAAAAAAGGCAACTCTGCAGGTCTTTTCCCTTTCATAGGCATTTCTTGTCTGCTTGTTAATCAATCAAGTAAAGTTTAAATCATCTCAGTCACTCTTCACACTTCAAGTCTTGGTGGAGCTTGGAAGTTAGAGACAGAAATGCACACACACATTGAATATTATCAACATACAACTCCATTTACTTTCTGTTCTTACACTCTTCCTTATGCTCAGCATAAGTTGTTGCTGGAGACAGGATACAGGACTGAATAGTCATTTGCCATTACTCTTATTTCACACCTTACAATGTTCAGCAGCTCCTGAGAGAGGAAGAATAAGTAGAGAGGAAGACCAAGTGGAAAAGAGCCCTGTCAGCTTTCTGATTAGTATGGGAGACAAAAATGCTTTGGACTGTCCAGAAGCTATTTATCTTTTATACAAACATTTTTCTCATACTTACTACTTGCTTGCATTATAAAAGAATTTATCCTTTGCCATTACTGCTTCAAAAGCAAGCAGTGCCCAGAAGTTATGCTGCCGTTGAGAGAAGGATCCTTATGTGAGTGAAAAAGAGAAGCACTTCATTTCCAGACGGGCACAAATTATGTCTGTCTTTCCTTGTTTTTATGAGGTCTAGTATATCAAACAGGATATGTTGGAGGTCCCAATTCAAGTACACAATTCACTTTATGCAAATGTTTATGAGCATTACTGAGTAGGAATGGCTTTGCCATATTAGGGGTTAGGAAAAAGTATTTGGAATAGTGTATGTCCAGACTCATGAAGATTCAACCACAGATGTCTCAACAAAACTCTTGAAAGGAAACCAAAAGTTCAGATAGCAGCAATCTTGTTTATGGGTGAAGTTCATGAACTCATTTGTTAAGGAGGGGAGAGGGGAGACTCAAAAATGTCTTCAAGAAGGGTAAAAAAGGGAAAACATTGTATTCTAAGACCCCAGTGGTCAGATTATAGACATCTTAATAGATTATGCTTAATACAAAAATAGATTATGCTAATACAAAAATGTTTGTCATAAGAGAACAGAGTCTTTCCGACAAAGTGTCACCTATAATAGTTTGTTGCTTTTTCTATTATATATTTCCGGTAAATTGAAGAGAGCAAGATCCTGTAAATTCTGTGGCTGCTCAATATTCAGTCTTTCAAAACTAAGCCATGCTTACACAGCTTTGATTCTCCCTTTCCACTCTATTTGTCACTTCCTGTACTACCTTCCACTTTATTCTCTGAGAGGCACCAAAGCCTTGTGCATCATGCACCAGGAAAAACGCAAGGAGGTGGTAAGCTAAAGTCCTCCTGTGCACAGAACCACGAAAGTGGCTTTCTCAGTGCAGCACTGGCATACAAGTGCTAGATCAGTGCTAAGTCTGGTGTGCTCCAGTTGAGTTTGCATTTTTTTTCTAAGACAAGTGGAGCTATCATATATTTGATAGTGTTTACTGACAGAATAAAACATCAAAAACATCATGTAGCTTGCCTGTAGCATATTCAGCTCTGAAATGCATAAGCTATATCATCTCCATAGAAATCCTTAAATTTTATGGATTTTGTGTGTGTGTGTTTAACTGATTGAGAAAGAACTTCTCCTTGGCCAAACAGTGAAGGAAGAGAGGATAGGAAACAATTCAAAATATACCACACTTTTAAAAAGAGTCTCTTTTACTATTTATTCACTATGTACAAATTACATCCAAAGACAAAATGTCAAGATTATGAAACCTTTGCTCAGAACACTTTGGAACTGGCTGGTTTCTATTTATAAATCACAATAACAGAAACATTACAAAAAGAAAAGACTAACAAGCTGAAAATTAGAGCTAGAAGCTGCCAGGCTGGGAGTTCTAGTCCCAGTGGTTTGTGAGCAGTGACTTAATAGTTCTTTTTTTCCCCCTTTCCAATTGCTTATGTCTTCCTCCAATCTGTTTAGTTTTGCAAACTAAACATCAGCCATCTCTTCTAGCAACTTAGCCCTCAACTGTTTCTACCTAACAGGCCAGTCTTTACATTTTCCATACTGTTGCAAATTCTCTTTGAGGATGCATTTCTATTCCCTTGAATTTTTTTTATCTGCCCAACTATTCTAGATGCTTGCAAAATATCTTCCGAGACACATTTGGTCTCTTAGATGCTGCCAACTCTTCTTTCTCTGAAGCTATTGCATTTAGAAACCTACTGAAAGTATTATGAAGTTTGGTTTCCATGCACTTCTTGGAAGCTTTTAGTTACAGAAACTTCAGAACTTTTCCCATTGTGTTTGGTATTCATGCCTCCAGGCCTGCAAGACAAGCAATAAATGAAGACATTCAGATGTTTCCAGATGCAAATTCTTGTACGATTTAGTTCATTTTAGAGCAAAAATTTATTTTACATTGTTTTCTTCGCTAATTGCTTGTATCGACAGCCTGCCTACACTGTGTTTCCCAGCAGTCTAGTTCACTGTTTCATTTCAACTGGATGAGTTATTCACAGACACTACGAAACAGAGAAAAATAAAGCTACTCCATGACTATGGTCCATAATGCATACTTTGTTCTTCAAGAACCTCACAAACATCAATAATTCTGTGTTGACCATACCAAAGCTCAGAAACAAAAACATTTGTTCTAAGATCTTATCCCTAAGGTTTTCTGAATGTTTTGACATCCACAAATCACCATGACAACTCCCAAATCCCTCAAAGTCCCTCTAGAAGACACGTCAAAAGAACTGTAAAAAGTAAGGCCCCAGAAAACATCTAATTCAATGTATTTTCATTTCACTGCTTATTCTTCAACCGACTATGACATTCTTAGAGAACAGAAGTTGAAGACCAAATACCTTTTCTTCCTCAATTTCTTTTCTAAAGACATTGCTTTAGCATAAGCCATTTGGGGAAGTAGAGCATGTTTTCCTTAAAATTTCTTCTGGAAAATTAGCGTAGAAACTGTAAAAAGCACATGTACATGTAGAATCACTAGGTTGACACTAGGTTTATTTTTTATGTGCATTTCTAACTATTTCCAGTGGTTTATCTACATCAGAAAGCAAGCCTTATACAGAGCATGGGTGATATTCTAAGTTCCAATAAAGTATAAGGAAACAGCACTAAATCATTTCTGCTTGCTGAAATATCAAAAGGGCTTTAGCTGACTTCACAGAACTTCACAGAAGACTGGCTGTAAGTCCTGCCAAGTTAAAAGGCACCATTTTTATGGAAGGACAGCAGAGAAGAGAAATTCTTACACAGTGCCTTCCTTACACTGCTTTCATTTTCTGCAGTTGCCTGACAAGACATTTTTGTTCAGCTTGACATGGATGGAGAAAACTTGCAGGATTGCAAGCTTTCAGTAGGCAATCAAGAAGTGGCAAACGTTTAGCAGTGCACATGACTAGATGCTGACCTTAATAAAACCGCCTCTTCACTGAGATGCCCCAGGATTTGGCAAGGTGCACTCACAGTCACTAATTAAAAAGCAGCTGTTCCAAATGCGTTTGCACAAGTGTCATGGTCACACTTCTGTCTTCATGCTAGGTATGTGATCAACATCAGAACTACTCTATAGGAATGCTTCTAGAAATGCGATAGGAACCTAGTTTTTGAAACCTGGACTGTAGCTACTTCAGCTGCATCTGCAGTTAGGGGATGAATAAATGAGTAGACAGCCACTTAATATTTTCCTTGTCTGTGAAAACAAGGTTAACCAAGCACACAATGGATGCTGAAGAAAAATGTCACTATGTGTTTATACCAGGATGAAAGATAACATTTCACAGCTGCCCTTGTGCATCTCATTTTGAAAACCAGTCCTTAGTTATTTTTCTGGCACTACAAGCAACGTCAGCTTCAGCATACTACAAAAGAAAAAGGTCTTCAAAGACTTGTTGCTCCACCCCATAAAGCCTTTGCAGCTTTGTCGCAGCTAGAGAACAGCCCCTATCTATCATAGTGTAGATGTGCATACTACACAACAGGAAATAAGAGTAAGAGGAAATACCTCTTTGTATAATTAAGAAAAGAAAAACAAACAAACAAAAAAACTTAGCATTTGACAATTTAGGTAAAATCACCTCTCTCTGTAACTTCATTTCTTGTAATGATACCATCCTCTTTCATACAAAGTTCTGGCACCCCAAACTACAGGAGTTGCATGACAGCAGAAGCAAGTGTTGGGTCTCCCCATCACAGGAAAATGATCTCCCAACCCATCCAAGCCACTCAACATTTAATCTTCTGTACAGCAAGTGACATTCCAAATTTCCATTGCATTCCTTCCAAAGTCTGTTTCTTACATCCAGAGATGCTTCTGGTCTGGGGTTTACAGAGCAATATCATTATTCCCTATGCTGCAGCCCAGGGCATGGTACTGAAATATTTCTAACTTCTGCACAGTGGGTGAGCCCCTGTCCTTAAGCTAAATTGCAATAGCAGAATAGAGCAAGCAAGGGCATTTCCCTGATTTTTATTTCAAATGAATGGATGTGGCAACTGGGAATATCATGAAATCCTAAAGAAGGGTTAGAAAGAATGTCTAAATTGTAAAGAACATTACATAATATTACAATATTTATTTTCAGAGGCAGCATGCGTGGCCTTTGATTTTTGTCACAATTATAATGAATTTCACTCATGTTTCCTTAGTTTCTGTTACTGCCGATTCCTTGAAGGGCTTATTAGGCAATTTCATTTAAAAGATACTTCTCTGAATTACAAAAACAAACCTCTTTTTGTGACAGGCTTTTAGAGAGCTGACACCAAGCTTTGTGAGGAAACAGGAAAGATCCTCTCCTCCTAGCACTAAAATGTGAAAAGGTGGATGGAAAACTAAGTATCTATTCCAATCTGACACCTCTTACATTAAAACATATTGCAAGCAAAAGCTGTGTGATACCAAGATTTAAAAGCTGAACTTAAATGTGTTATGCTTTAATCTACACAGGATCAACTCCCTCTAATTCACTACTTAGCAAATGTGTAATTTGTAAATATGTAACCCAAAATTTTGAATAAGTTTAAGGAATAATAATCAGAATGCAATGGTATTATTAAAAAAAAAAAAAAAAAAAGTACATGAGAAATGCTTGGTTTTGTGAGACTTTAACACTTCTTTCAGAGCTGAAAATTCAAATGCATCTTCTAAAACCCATAAAATTGAATTAAAAATAATTCAGATAATGATCACTGGTGTTTTCATGAGAAGATACACATTTGCTTCCATCCATGCATCCTTGCCATTATAATTGTTAATTATGACTGTTGGAGGTACATTACTCTGCCAATAGGAAGTAACAGAGAAGTGTATAAGTATCTAACTGATAAAAACATAAAGGAGTTTATGGAGAGCAGATTCTGTATTATGGTAAAGGAGATTCTGTATTCCTTGCACTGCGGTTTGTGAGCCTGTGGAACTTACACGTAAATTAGAACTTTTACTGTGCCCATCACCTGACCCCCATCTTTTTCAATAGCTTGATTTATATCTTCTAAAGGCTCTCTAGTGAAAGCTTCTGTTTCACTCTATTACAGAGATCATAGCCTAAAACCATACTGCTGTAAGTGGGTGCTTTACACCACCCACTGTGAGAGCAGCCTAGAAAGTCTTACTGGCAGAAACAGTGAAATTTCTCTGAAGACTAGACGTCCACAAGGAAGCCACGTAAGTCAAACTAAACAAACAACAGTAAAACTGGATACTGAATGAGATGGCTCTGTCTTCTATATGTGTCACATTTTAAAACGGCCATATTTTGGACATTCTTTAGAGAGCTCAAAATATGTTTTATAGGCTTTTGTTCTCTGTGCTTCTTTTGTGAACTCCTGTACCAGTGAAATATGTGAACAGTCTTCAGAAATAGAAAAACGTGTACAGCTGACATAAATGTCTTGTCCTTTCCAGATTGCACACTGGTCATTAGAATCTCTGTTGTGCTTTAGAACTATTGAGATCACAAGAGAGATCATGGATAGGCTCAGAGTAAATGGATGAGAACCAGACCAGAATACAACAAATTCCTAGCACTAAAAGCAATGGTCTGTTGGATCTGAAACCTGTAATAAACCAAGGGCCAACTATTGCAGTACACTCCAGTTTAGAGCAATGTATTTATCTTAAATGAAGACCTTGTGTGAGAGGGGGCAATGGGTATGTTTTGGTTAATTTTCAAAGGCAGCTGTTGTTAGGCAAAGCCTCATTGGTTTGAGTCCCCCAGGAAGGGTCCTAGTACAAAAACATTTTGTAGGTGAAGAGGTCAAAAGTGAGTGCCCTTTATCCCAGGAGGACTCAGATTATCAAATGACCCTGCAATTTGTCACACAGACATCATTACCACAATGCATCTGTTATTAAGGCTAGCATATTGTATATAACACATACACGCAGAGATATTATTTTTTTTTTGGTGTTTTGTACCAAATACTGAAAAAGTTGGACTAGATGATCCTTGTGGGTCCCTTCCAACTTGGGATATTCTATGATTCAGTATATACATGTTTATAAACTTAAAGATACACAGAGAGGACTCTGTTCTTTCTCTGGAAAAATATCCAGGATCATACATACCAAGCACAAAACAGGCACTGGCAATGTTTCTCTACATATCCAGTTTTGACATCAACAAATTGTTATTTTACAGCTTAGATTGTCTGTGGCCATAATGCTTCTTCCAATTTGTACTTAGGCATCTGTATCCAAAGCAGAACTGCAAATAAGATTCTCCTTTTGTCTCTTTGTCTCAAGCATCTGAGATAACAGGGTTTATTTTCTCCACAAAACAGTGCAGAGTCACTGGTAATGCCAACATACTCCATTGTCCCATCAGAAGGGTAAACTGTGAAAAAAAAAAAAAAAAAGGTGCTACTCTTTCAGCTCTTAGTCATTTCATCTACTTGCTAAATGTGCTTTTCTTTTGCAGAGCAATTGGACAATAATGATGAGAAATGACCAGTTGGCACTGAGTCACTGGTGACTGCATAAAACCCACTATCATAGAGAAACACTGGAGGACATTATTCTAATTTCACTTGATTATAGGTTGAACTTTTAAATATGATTTACAAAGAAAAAGTCATTGCTGCCCAGACTATCACAGACCAATGAGAAAGTTTGCCTCAGAAATTTAAACCAAACAACATTGCGAGAGAGGACTTTTCGGCCTAAAAACGATGTAATTTGTGGATTGATGGTAACTAGGCACAGTGCTGACACTAGCTCCCAGACAATATGAAAATACAGGAAATCCACAAGTCGAATCATTCTCCTTTGAGGATAGGCTTTGTCTGACCTGGAGACTACACGCTCAGCCCTGTCTAAAAGACAAAGATTAGTCACTGAGGTAGGTGTGCTCTCACTCCTAACTTGCATGAGCCTGATGACAGCCTGTAAAGAATGGGTCCTTGTGAAAAGGGAGCTGGATTGAAAACAAAATGTTATAGGGAAAACATTACCACTTAATCTCCATTATACTTTGTCTAAATGCAAAGATTTGGGCAGTGTGCAGAACAAACATCAGCAGAGGCTAGGTTCCCCTCTTTAGCCATAAATATGTGGCTGAGGATTTCAGGATGATGGTAGTATTCCATCTCATAAAAGTCTGTCAAATCCTCCCTAAACATTCAGTCTGAACAAAGAAGAATAAATAACTGCATGAAATAATTGTGAATTCCTAAATGCTGCATATTTGTAGAAGATCATCTTTTCTAAGTTTCCCATTAATGGAGAAAAATATCTGCCAGTACACTAACTGGCTTGCCACAGTCCCCATATCTTTCCACTTTGACTTCTTTGAATAATATGATTTGGCGATAATAAAAGTAAAGGATTATTCTTTGCATTTCTAGTAGCCTGTATATGCTGGATTCATATCAGCAGCTTCAGAAGGCTCCAATATAACTGCTTTCTTTAAGGAAAGAAACCACTCAAACTCATTTTAAGTCCTTTTTACTTACAGCTTCTCTGTTCCTTAGCCCTGCTTTCCACATCTTCCCTTTGCTCATACATTTTCTCCAGCACCTAACAGATTAACTCCAAATCTATGTAGCCAAGTAAAAAGGCCTTTGGGATCAGGGTAGGGAGCAAGAGCAAACAGTGCACTGCAACAACAACAAGAGTACAACCTTCAGTATAGAGGAGCCTTGACAAGAAATGTTCTCTGCAGTGGCAGCCCTATGGTGCCTCCATCCCATGGCAAGCAATGTCAAATCAACACCTCACCCCTTGTCCTGGTGCATATGACTCCTTATATGACTGGTGAAACTTTAAAATGGCATCTCAAATTTCTTTCAAGATGTTAATAGACTTTAATAGCATTCTTCTGCCACAATTTTTCCTTTGCTGGGGCTTTTCTGCTTCTCACTTCTCTCTTCTTGCATGCTTTCTCCAAGGCTATGGCCCATGAGCTCCTTGAAAGGGGCTGAATAACTTTTCCCACATGACAAATTGGCAGCACTGGATAGTTATTATTCTTTGGGTTAAACAAACAGTTTGGGTAGGGAGCAGGTCTAGGTTAACTGAGGTAACAAGAGGCACAGAGCTGCTGCTGAGTCCAAACACTTGGTGGGTGGCATTTGTTTGATTCCCTATTGCTGCTCTGAGTTGCACAGAGCTGACAACCCAAGTGTTTCACAGTCAGGAATCGGTACCAAAAATCTGTACACTTTTTGGCACTGAGGTCGCAAAGTGCAGTACAGTGTTGTTTGTTGTTTGTTTCTTCTTCTTCCTCCCTGGTTTTCCTCCTTAGATAGGAGAGCTAGCAATTTATAGTTGCATATGCATTTCCCATAGAAGAGAACCACACAGTGCAGATGTGCAATGCTACCAAAAGTCTCATCTGCTCCAAGGGGGACTTTCCACTTGCTGCTTGTGGATCTCAGTGGAAAGATGAGGCATTACCTCCTTTTAAGGACTGCTGTGGTCTCAGCATCTGCTTATTTGGGGAAATCTCCAAGGGTTTGTCCCAGCCGCTGGTTTGCACAGGGAGGAGCTAGTAAAAGTCACAGCTATCGTTTCAAGCAAATCTCTGTGTGTGGTATGAGACACTGCAGTGTCTGGAGCAGGCAGTGAAGTCTGCCTGCAGACAGGTAAGTCCCTTGACAACTGCAAGGATGAACAGTTGAATTTCAGTGTTTGTACAGAAGCCCATGCCACACTTTTAAAGTAAACCAAATTAGATCGCCATGGGGTGTCTTATCTTATATACTTTTAGACTTTAGAATTTGAGATAGTTGTCAGGACATGAAGTGACAAGCCAATTAAACAACTCCTCCAGTACCTTAGCTTACCACATGTTCGCAAAAGTAGAATGAAATAAAATCAGTCCCATAAAGATAGCATGATAAATGTTGCATCAGCAGTTTTCTAAAAGGATTTTGTTGTTATCAAAACTGGCAGACATTAAACAGACAGAGTCTCAGAATAATTGATATGGGCGACAGGGTAAGCATTTAGTCTCCCAGTAGGCCAGCCACCTGTGCAAACAGCACTTCCAACTTCTATTTCAGTTGCTGGCTCCTGAACAGTCAATTATTTAGGGCTTTCCAGAGATTTCACTGGTGGAGGAAAAAAAATTCATGGCTGTTTTTGAAAGGTAGCTTTATCAGCATAGCTCAGTTGTGCAATTATAACCTCTGTCCTTTTTCCTCTTTAGACGACTCCAGGTTTCATCAAGGCAGCTCTGCTTTGTTTAACTTCTGTGGAGCAGTGTTAGTACCTCTCATAGTATTCCCATACTCCACAGACCCTGTACATTCCCTTCTAGCTTCAATCTCTTGGCATTCATTGCAGAAGAACAGAAAGGCTTCAGAGAAACTAACAATCATTGTGAACCTTCTTTTTCTCCCAAGACGATAATCCAATTCCTGAACAACTCCTAATGGGTGATTCCAGTAATGACTAAATACCAGTGAAAACAAACTAGTCTGACCTTTTCCTGTAGTTCAAACTTTCCTGGGCATCACTCAACAATAAAGAATGCATGATTCTTTAAGAGAAGTCATGAATCCAGAAAGAAAAGAATGGCATGAACAGTTTTCCTAACACAAATGGACATTGGCGTACATGATAGTAACAACCATATTAATTTAGATCAAGCTTGTAATTAAAAGGGGGGGGGAGGGGGAGAGAGGGGAGGGGGCTAAACCCTCAAACAAACAAAAACAATTAAGAGCTATATACCTGCCTATGTGGGGGAGAAATAAAACCACTAAATGCAAAATCACGTATTCATTATCTTTCTTTATGATGTCATAAATGCTATTGCAATG
The DNA here is from genome assembly GCF_009819795.1 of Aythya fuligula. Classification (NCBI taxonomy): domain Eukaryota; kingdom Metazoa; phylum Chordata; class Aves; order Anseriformes; family Anatidae; genus Aythya; species Aythya fuligula. The sequence goes on from NC_045562.1 coordinate 42,029,077, forward strand.
TTTCTTGTACTCATGCCTGAGGAAGATATTTGGCTAAAGGAACCATTAATAGCCTATTTTATGCCTAATTCTACACTCATGCAGATTTTGGAAGCAGCTGTGCTACTTATTTTTTTTAGTGAAATCAATCATTTTGGACAAACAAAATAATTCATGTGGGAAAACACATTCCTAAACTGATGCATAAAGCGTTTGGCTCTGATATGATCATTAGCACCCTAGCACAATGCTTAAGAGAGACAGCTGACAGCTCCATTTTCAGTCATGATCAGGAAACAAAATACCAAATCATCAAGAATGACAATATGGGTAAATAATTTGATTATGCATTCTTCTTCAAAGCTTATTTACAAATCAGATTCTCATAATTAAATCTACCTTCAATTTTTATTTTGTCTCTCTCAAAATGAATTGCTCGCATTTCTGCCACTTCTTTAAACAGGAGTCTACTCCTTGTATTAGAAGGACCTTGCCTCTTTCTCCCCATTGCTTAGTAAAGACAGGAGTCACTGTTCAGTTATTGTATGGTAATCCCCTAAACGATGAGAAGCACATTATCTGGGCCAGCCCATGGTACGGTTCATTTTGGGGATGCACAGAGGGACTCTCTCACAGGTGACAAAGGCTCATCTGAAAAAGTCTTATTTCAGTAATCAGTGACAAATCCCAGATAACCAGACAAACCTATATGCCAGTGCCACAAACCTATATGTTTTTGACTAGGCACAAACTCCTCCCCCAAAAAGCCCACTTGATACCAGCATCTACTTCAGTGCCTAAAATTGAAGTTAAATAAATAAGAAAAAAATATTAAACTGCAATTTTAAAGCTTAGTCTACTTGGACTGGTCTTTCTGAACCAAAGAAAGTCTACAGATAGAAAATTACCGTCAAGTCACTTTCATACCAGCATGGTGATGTTTCCCCATAAACACATTTGAGATCTTTTTATGGCTTTTATGACTCAAGGTATAGAATTTCTGCCATATTCCTCAACTGATTATTCACTGTTCACTTAACAAAACAGATTTATTTTTTTTTTCTGCTGCTTAGCCTACATCCCTATTGCTCAGTTTCACCCTACTGTTCCCAGTAATACTTCCTTTGGAGTGCCACCTTCTCCCGGCATATGGTAGTCATTGCATTAGCCTTAAAACATTTCCTATTGTCACCAATGGAAGAGAGAACACTGCATTAATCCTAGTGCAAGGAAATTTTAAACACCTTCTAGCCATTTTAAATTTACTTTTTGTTTCAGCTGAAATATCTTTTTCCCTGTACCTCTGCATCTCTGCCAGTCTAGCGATATTTCTGTGGTGCGTACAGGGCATGCACAGTGCTCTGAAAGAATTTCCCAGTCTCAGAGGATCCTAGAAAATGTTCTGCTGTGGTGCCCGCATGTACATTATCTGCTCACCCATGGAGACCTTACAGCCTCCTTCTCCTACATGCTCCATATATGAAAACAATGTACACAAAAAACACTTGTGCAGGTCTCTCACTTTCCAAACAGCTCCCTCTCAACAGGGGTCTCAAAAGATCTTCTATGATTTCCGTCGTGTCTGCTCTTCTGGGGGCTGTCAAGCCCAACTAAAATGCTGTTGATCACATAGCTGTGACTGCAGACAAAGAAGCATGGAACAGCATGAGGGAGTTAAACTCCGACTTTCTGCTTAAATTCTGTACAGTTGTTTTCAATAAAGAAAGCTTGAGCTTAAAAAAAAAAAAAAAATCCACTTTCTGTTAAGAGAGTAAACTAAGATAAAACCTTTCCAGCAAAAGTAACCATTTTCCATGAAAGTAAAGGGAGGCCAAAGTTCATCAGTTTTGTTTGCTTCATATGTCTTTTCTGTGGGATCCATCAGGCAAATACTACACTAAAGTATTCATTGAACACAATACTAACATTTGGCATCCATCCTGCATCAGCTGAACTTGTAATCATTAAAGAGATTTACACGGTACAATCTGCCTTGTTTTGACTGGTCAAAATCAATCTTAATTCAGAGTGCTGCTTTTTACCAGATGTCACTCATCCTCAAAGTATACGGCTCTAGAGTAAGTGTGATACTAGGCAAAAATCACAGTAAGATGAAGATTACATATACTATTTTTACAAAAAACACAGTAACAAGTTTCAGTCTCACTGCAATTCTTTGTTCCATCACAGATATTTTCCCTCATAAAAAAAAAAATATATATTTTTATGCCTTTATTGTTAACATTTCTATTATGTTTTATTTTTGTCTGATGGGTAAAAAAGTACTCCCCTATCCAATACTAGTAGTTTTTGTAAGTGCCTTTTTATGTGTTGATGTGGGCTGTAAACTAAGAAGAATGGGTGATTTTAAACTATATCATGAAAATACCATGGGTTCATTTCAGAGGCTATCAAATGGCAAGTACAGCTTTACAGCAGATTATATTTCATAGTCTTCCCCTCTCACTTTTTTTTTTTTTCTGGTCTTTATATTTATTGACTTTGTAAGACAGAGTGTGTCCATGTTGTCTTCTCGCTCAAAACTCACTTTCTCTAATGAAACTTGCAGATTCTGACCTACATCATATGAATTGTTTTCCCTTTCACCACTGAAACAATTTGAAAAAGCTAGAAGAAAACATTTGCTTTATATTATTTTCCAAATACATTGTCAGTAAATAGCAAATCATTTTTAGCCTGATGAAACAGCTTTGTATCTGTCTTGTCAATGGCAAAACTGTGAAATTCACATCAGTTCTACCTTTTATTTTATTTATTTATTTATTTCCTGAAACTGAAGACCTTGAAAGAACTTGCAGCATATTCACACTCTACCTTTTCATATCTCATGTGAATCCTTAACAGGAATTGACATTCCCATCCAATCAAAAAGTCCTCCTTGGAAGACTCATAGTCCATATGCAGAAGACTTTCTCTCTCCAATAATTATATGGAAAGACTAGGCATTTAATTAAGGCTCTGAGAATGAAACTTCATGGAAATCCTCAACTCCCAGGTAAAAATCACAAAAGAAATAGCCTTTTCCCCCTCCTGGTTGTGACATTTATCAATTCATCTCCTGCCATGGAGGACTCAGTCCTTCGGCTTTACACACATGCTTCTCCAAGCCAGTCACATCAAAAGAGAAGAAGATATTAGAAGCACCCTTCTGACGCTATTTTTAAATAGCAAGTTTTCTTGTGAAAGATAGTGTCGTTGGATTTAATTGTCATAGTGTATTTTCTTTCTTCAGTCTAAGACAGTGGGTATAGCAGGCACGCACACACGCACCCTTCCCCCAGGTAGCTACAGTTAACAAAATAAGCAATTCATTTCTGCATACTTATCTGCCATCTGGGACATTGCTAGGGTCAGTAATTCTCTATACTGGTGGAAGCACAGATGGAACTGGGGAATTAGGGCTTCACACAGATTGTGCTGTAGATTTCCTCAGAATATGAGCTTTTGTTTTTAAACAAATTAAGTATCTCCTTCTGCTTGGTTGTAAAGACCCTTTGCAATATCCAATCACACATCCATGTAATCCTTTTGTTATTGCAGCCTCCATAACTACCACACAGAACAAATGAAAGCAAATGTCTTTCTGGGAGTATTGTGCATTCAGGCACTTGATTTTACCTGACTGACCGAGGCACTGGCTTGGGGTGCAAGGTGGACTTTTGTGCAGTATCTGGCTTAATAAAGGTCACCTGACAACAGTTAGTTATCATCTCTGCTTGTATATCAAACTAATTTCAACGTGTTTTTTTTTTTTTTTTTTTCCTGCACATTTCCTCACTGTTAAGATATCGTGTCCAAGAAATTTGACTGCATATGTTAAGTTTATAAGGAGTTAACTTCAACTAATGTGCGAGGTTTGCATGCTTTCCAGGAAACACATGAAACAGACAATTAGCCATATTTTTCCTGGTGACTTGGAATTGCTGATAAGTTCTAGTTCCATTTCTAAGGAGCGTTGAAGAAAGCTGTTTCTTGAGTTGTTATTTAAAACATTCATGGAACAGAAAGTAAGCCCACTACACCAAAAATAACCTTATACTCTTCACACAAGTTACTGTTTTAAAAGTAAAGATGTATTAAATCATTAGAAAGCCTGGTAAGCTAGACACTTTTACAGTAAGCTAAAAAAGGTTCCAATCCCAAAAGTTTCCCTCGCCTAGCTACATTCATCACTAGCTTGGAGACCAACATGCACTTAGACACTCTGGCTGCAGAAGTATTTTCCAGCATCTATTTTCTGTCAGCTAACAGCACTGAATCTTCCAAGTGTTGAATTTAACACTGCAAGTAGGAATGCTGTTTCTGCTTTCCCTTGCTGCCCTGATGCCCTCTAGTCCCCAGGCTCTGGTTGTGCTGCTAGTCCTGGGCTGTGATTCCCATGGGGAAGTGTTGGGGTCAGGGTATCAGAGCAGATGGTGGTTGGAGTTTCATCAGTCAATACAGTGCCCAAGAGCCTAGCTGGGACACTGCTGAGACTGCTTCCTGCCACACGTGGTGCCAGGCAACAAAAGAAAGAAAAGGGAAGCACCCCTGTGGGACCTACGGCAAAAAAAGGCTGAAGCAATTGGTATAAAAGTCATTTTATTTTTCCCTCAGCCATGGTGAGCAAAGGATGTTCACTTTGAAGCACAAAGGAGGTGTGTGATGGTTTGGTATAAAAGTCATTTTAATTTTTCCTAGGCCACAGTGAGCAAAGAATGCTAGCACTGAAGCACAGAGGTGTGTGATGCTTTGGCAATGCACTGAACTCTGTCGATAGTCAGATTCTGGTGGACATTATCACAGAGGCCTGATTACTACTGCATGATTGATGAGCTACCAAGTAGCTCTTCTCTTTTATCCATTCCTAGAAGTCTTATTTTGTTTTCTGGAAAGCAGATTCTTTTTTTCAATACTTTACATTCCTTAACTTAGTAAGGAAAGGATTAAAATAAATTAAAATTCCTCTCATTCTTTCTATTGCAGAAGGCTACAGAAAATAAACACTTCACAGATTTTTAGGATAACTGAAAAATACCTGTACTGCAGAACTCCAGACTTGGCCTGTGGGAGCTGATTAACTATACATGTTATGTTTGAGACAGTTTGTACACTTGAAAACACTTCGCTGAGTATGCAAGGCAGAAAATTCAATTATCCTGATAGTCATCCACTTTAAGAGGTGGGGAAGCATATCTGTAAAGCCAGCCGCACTGCTACATGGCAGTTAAAAAAAGAGCTGCTTAAGCTGATGGCAAACTAGAAGCCTAAAGGAAGATTCCTCTCCATACATGTAGAAAAGAGAAAATGACTGATGCTCTTAACACATCCAGGTTTCCTACCTTTGATTCAGTTTTGGGACATCAATAGGCAAAAGGAATTTCATCCAAACAAGGTGCATCGAAGCAGGAATATGGATATACATGAATATAGTCTTCTTTCTCTCTCCTATTAATCTTATGCTCCTAAGTGGAAGAATCACAGCTGTTTCACCCAGGTGTTTTGCCCATACACTTTCTGCAGAAACCTTAATTCACCTTGAATGCCAATGGTAGTGAGACATACCCATAAGAAGGTACCATAACAGATTCAATAAATTTCTTTTAGTGTCCTGTCAGAGCCTAATCCTTGATCTCTGTTATTGAGGAACCGTATAAAATGAGATGAACAGTGTACTGAAGTGATTGCTGGTAAACTTGCAACAGATACAAAGATTAGTGGGGCAGCAAGAGAGGAGTACAGATTACCACTTGGAACAGTTTTGCTCACTGGGTAACATGATCATGTATTAAAAACACATCCTGCTGAATCAACTAAATGCAACGTAATACACTTGGGAAACACGGAGACAGATTGTACTTGCACAGAATAGTGGACTGTCTTGAGAAGCTATGACTCAGAAGAGGATTTACGGGATGTTATGGATAATCACCTACACATGAGCTTCTGGTACAAAGCTGTACCAATTGCAGCTTCTTTTCCTTAAATATATTTAATAAATATATTAATGGGAATATCAATGATAGGTTATTTTGCATAAACACTGCGTTCAGGTTTTGTGTTTGCATGTCAGGGAGATGTAGCTAGGACCAGTGAGAATTCAAAGATTTCAGAATTAGAATATTATTTTTTGAGATGATGCAAGTCTTAACAACATTATATGCATGAAAAAGAGGTTTGGTGGTAAATGCTGTTAAGACTTCCTTATTAAAGCCATAGAGTGACTCTGAGCTAAAGATAGAGTAGTGCAGCCTTGAGATGGACACCTTCAAAGCTGTGAAGGTTAAACATTAGAATTACTGAGGAGATTTGATGTAAGATCAGATAACTTCCTGTAAATGTTTTGATCAGTTTACAGGAGTTTCTTCTGCCTGTGTATATGCTCGGACTGGGATTGAGATCCTTCAATTTATCACCTTTGCTCACTTTCACTCTGAAAAACAGCACTGCTTGCAATGCAATTTCACATCGAATGGCTACGTATTTGCAGAACAACTGTAATTGAATCCTGTTCCTGATAGCTCTCTGCTGAGGTCAAGCAGAATTATTTTTGCATGAGTAATAAATGCTTTGTTCTTCTTCCCCCCAGCATCAGATACTGTCTACAGCAGAAGAAAAGGTGTTGAGCCCAGGGGATAGGGATCTAGTAAGACAGAAATCCTCTCAGTATCCTGAATATTCACTAGTGATTTAGATATTTACTCTCAGATATTTACTAACTGAGAACACAAGATTTATTTATTTTTCCCACCAGTCAGATGTGTAAGACATTTCTGGCTTTAAATTTTCACTACAGCATGAGGATGGGAAGAAACCCTCCAGGGAATCCATCCAGCCATGCCATGATCCATTCCACCAGTAATCCCACAGCTGTGTCTTTGCTTGCAAAATCATGTTTTATGCTTTTGAGTATTAATATATAGACTAACTGAAGTCTTTGGTCTTGACATAGAGTATTCAACAGATGCATAATGGTGTGTTTTACAAGTCTGTGCTAGCTGCTCTTGTGATCTTTTCTTGGCCTAAGGAACAAATATTTAGGTATGAAAACCATTGACTCCCCAACACACACCTCCTCTAGTGACCTATGTGCTGTGAGCAGAAATACCCCAGGTACTTACTCTTTATGAGCCTTCAGGTAATTTGAAAACATAACCTACACAATTTTCCAATCTTAACAAAGAGTTTGAACCCATGAAAGAAACACGGGGATCATTACTAGAAAATAAAACAAGTAGTGCTTTATGTAACTGCAAGGTATACGGTACCTCTGTTCTTCAGTTGCACAGTAATAGCTGACTCGTAGAACTCGTGGAAAATGCCATATGTGCAAAGCAAAGATGCATGAGCATCTCATGTTCTTTAACTCATGCTGCTGACAAGATGGCCCTGTTATTAACTTTTGCTTCTTGCTAACTGAAGCCACCAAACTATGGGCAGAATACATCAGGAGGAGCAGAGCTGCAAAAGCTTTTGTAGGAGTCAGGAAAATACATTATATGATCAAACAGGTCAAGCCAGGTCTGCATTTTACAATTGCAACATGACTACTGTTCAGTATTTTCTACACAATATATTTACTGGTATGAAACATAAAGAGGAGGCTATACTGATGTAAGCAAACAAGACCTTAAGTAAATACTTGGGGAGGGGGAAGAAACACCTTCTCCAAGATATTTGTTGCTTAAATTAAAAGTGAAGAAAAAGCTTTTCCTTTACAATATTCATGTGTTGCTTTTTTTTTCTTTTTTTTTTTTTTTTTTTTTTTTTTTAAGAACATAAAAATAGCACTTTTATTTGCACTGTAGCAGCACAGAAATTTTTGTATTATCTCCTCTACTCCAATTGCAGCCCCAATGGAGAAGGACTGCAGGTTTAAAATTGACCTTAACCGTGTAAGTCTGGTACATAAGCATATTCATATGGAACCAGTTTCAATCACTGAAATAGTATGCTCTTTATACTTGAGAATAAGAGGTTTTGATTTTTAGGAAGCTGGTTGCAGCAAGTACATTAATCAACACAACCATTTGATTTTACTCCTCACAGTGAGCACCAGGCATACATTTACTGTGAATAATGGGAAAAAAATTGCTTTAAAAATGGGCTGTGTATCTACGTCATGAGCCCAGGTATTGAACTTTACTTCCCAAGCCCAAATATTGCACAATTTTTCCTTTTCTTTTTTTTTTTTTTTTTTATACCCTCTCCCCTTTCTCCCCCCAAATTAAAAAAAAAAAAAAGGCCAAACTAGTATCCATTCTTTTTTACACAAAAAACATCCATGGAATTATAAGAGTTATTTCTACCTACACTGTGGCCTCAAATCAATTTCTGTGCAATTCCTGTGAGCAGTTTCAGCTAAAAGCTCCAGAGCATACATATCCACCCTTTCAGTAAGAGCAAAGGGAAAGCACTTCAAGCAAGAATGACATTTGAAGATTTATGATTTTCTTAACTACCTAAGCAAGCAAAGAAAAACAAGAACTGCAATATTTTTATGTCTGTGAATTATTCAAATGCTCCAATGCTTTCTTTCAGAATAGCTAAACTATCTGCTGACACAGATAGTTTAATAGTCTAATAATAACAGAATGAACTGGAAGGAGATGGCAACCTAATTATGTACTTTTTCCAGTCACAAACTACTTCGACTGAAAAATCTATAAAGACTCTTTTTTTTCAGAATCATCTAATTTTAGATTTGCATGATTACAAGTCATCAAATTTTAATTATTAAGAACATGCAATTACACATGCTGAGTTACAATTCAGTTAGCTACTCTATGCCCTTGTTTGTGTTGTACAAACAATATTTCTTATTTCTTTTAAACGTGTAGTGTTCTAATAGAATTTAGAGGTAGTGCCAACTTCAGAAAGTGGACTGATGATTTTTTCAGCTTTTTAGCTTAGTTAACACAGGTGAAATCTTAAGATTATACAGATGACCTGTTCAATGAACTAAGGAAAATTTATTTCAGATTAGGTTTCTGGTATTCCATGAAATTGTGGTGTTGAGCCACTTTATCTGACATGGCTCAAGTGCACACAGAAAGGTCAAGTAACTTGCCCTAAGTGACAAAGTGACTGAGTGGCTCCTAGACCTCTGCTCCCAGCTACAAGACGTCCCACTCTCCTTAGCCTCGTCACAAGGAAACTCAATAGCCTGTGTCATCGGGAAAGTGTTACGGTCTCCAGTCATGTCCTGCTGAAACCGTATGTTAATATTTGGGGGGAGAAGCAAGTATCTAAAAGGTATAGAAAAGCATGACTTTTGCCCTCTTCAATGAGCCTGCAAATGCCCATTTCCCCTCTCCTGTCCCCCCTGCCCCTACCCATCTGGTACAACAGTGATCAGTACATCTCCCAATGCTGGCAGCCTGACTCTGCGTCAGCACCTTTCCAAACAGAGCAGATTGCAAAATGTACTTCTGCTGAGGGGCTTATTTCTTTTCAGCCGTAACCTCCTGACTCATTTAATAGACTAAGTATCTGGGATGGAGACCAAAACTTTGTAGCTGGATTCTGTTTTCTGTCCCCTAGGGCAATTAAGTCCTTCCAGCAGTGTGAGCTTGAGACTCCTCTAGTGTTGCCTGCTTGATCCAGGCGGGATCATTGAAAGAGAGAAAGAAAAAGATTAGTGTGCTGAAGTTCTTATGTTCCTGGCAAAATATTTTAGCTTTTTTTTTTTTTTTTTTTTTTTTTAAAAAAAAGTGCTCTTAAAAATCCTACATGTATAACATGCAGCAGTCAGACATTTAGCCCCAGACTTCAAGTGCATTATATGGACAGGTTAGCCACAGGACTCCCATTGACTTTAATGGAAGTTCTGGTAAAAGACCTTTATGTAGGGTATTGGAAATTCACCCTTCACTCATGCTAAAGAAAATTTCAGAGAAGCAAAACATCTTGAGGAGTTGAAGCTTAAAAAAAAAAATAAAAAAATCTGTGATGTCATGGCAGCACAGCTTAGCTCTTATATTACTCGAGTGTCTGAGTGGGTTGGTGATGCTGTGATTCCAGAGCTTTGTGTGAGATTTTACATGGTATCTTACTTCCACAGGTCTGAAGCACCCTGAAAATTCTCTTGCAATGCTTCACAAGTATTTATGATAACAAAAAGGTGAACACAAGGGAAATGCTTTCTAAACTATTTCTGTAGGTAAAATGCATTACTACTTTTTGATTAAAGCTTTTTTTGAGGGAATTTTAACTTATTAAAACCTGTTTGCTACATATAGATTGAAGCTATTATTTTCCTAACCCCTTGAATACTTTGCATACCGCCAGAGGTTTTTGTGTTTTTTTTTTGGCTTGCACCATAAATCTCAATGTCACAAACCTTTTGTGCATGCTAAAAGGTTAGGGGTTCACCAACTTTGCAAAAATAGAGACAACTGCAGAGCTACAAAAATGTTTCTGAGATTGTTCGGGAAAAAAAAAAAAAAAAAGCAGAATTATGCCTTCATGGGATAAGTCTGTAAGAAAACAACTGTCATTAGCAATAGACTTTTATAAGTGATTAGCTATGCTTGTTAGGATGATACATTGGAAACCAAATGTATCTCACTTCCAAATATGATGCAATACAACTCTCCCTCAAAGGATTTATGTCCTAATTTTAGACTTGGCACTGCAAGTGGGTAAAGGGATCAGCTCTAGGAGCAGGTCAATTTACTCATTAAGATCATGAATATTTTTAGCAGTGCACCATACTTCCTAGTATCCTTATTGTTTCAATTTTTCAAGATACTTCAAAAAGAAGTAGGATTTTCTGTAGATGCTCTAAAAGTAGATGGAAATCACTAAATGGACTGGATTTAGAAAACCTTTTAAGCAGTGTCGTCTGCAGAGGATTATGAAGAGGTTACTGTACAAAGAAGGCAGTCAGCTATACAATGTCAGTCTAGATTGCATATTAAAGCAACAGAAGTTGATGAAATTTGATAGTGTGTGAAGAAACTGATGGTGGATTTGTTCAAAATGTAGAGTAACCAGGTTACATGGAAGTACAAAAAATAATTTTAGCAGATGGTTATTCAGGAAGCCTCAAAGAAGAGAAAGTCACAAACAAAGTAGAAGATACATAGATTAAATGGAGGGAAAAAATAGGATTTTGCTGTTTTGTAGAAAAAGCAGTGACAGAATCTTATGTCATGCAGGTGTCATGAGAAAAAAAATGTCAAATAGGATCAGCTGAAATGAATGGAACCCATTATAGACACCTGAGGTAAATATAAATAATAAAAAAGACAGTATATATGGCTGTGTCTGAACAACTGATATAAGCTGCAGTGTTTTCCAAGATCCTGTTCTCTGATTATCTAGACAGGCCAAAATGTACTGTGCTGAAGCTGCGTTTTGGCCAGCATTTCTGTGTTTAGTTTCATGGAAAGTATGGTATGGACAGGTAGGAGGAAAAGGTCTCAAGTACACATCCAGATCCTATCCCAGCACAGAGCTGGGATGTGTCCAGGTCCTGCTCTTGGACCCAGGAGCTGGGAAGCACTGCCAAATCCCACAATATTCACATCGTCTTAGTGGAGCGCAGGAGGATCATGAAACCATCAGTGTGAGGCAGCTGTGAAAAAGGCAAAATGTTCTCCTGGGATGAAACAGGGGAGGGATTTCTAGCAGAGATAAGGAAGCATTAATGCCTTAGAGGGGCCTTGTCTGGCATGGTGTACATAATGTCCTCCACATTCAACAAAATCTGACTTGCACTGGAAGAAGTAGAGGCAAAAGCTACTGGGGTGGAGACTTTAGGTGAGGAAATGGGTGAAAGAATTAGGTAGACAACTTAGCCTCCTCTTAGAGGGGAGGTGATCGACATATTTCAACACATGGGGACATAAATGCCAGCAAGTTCCCATCCACTCCCCAGAGCTTTCCACCACTTGCATTACCAGGCAGGGAGATGACACCTTCAGCATTAATTATGGCTTTGTCATCTTGCCACTGTTCTCCCCATCATAGCTCTGCAGCTGTTGGGGTTGATGGGGACTTTAATGTTTCCCCAGATGTAGACATGGCTGTTTGTCCAAAGTTGCTGTGTTGTTCAGGCCCACGTTGCTTGCTCTCTCCATAAATTTAGCTACTTGACCATGGTTTTGGTTTTAATTTTTTTTTTCTGGCACATGGCATTCAGTCCCACAACACACCCAGCGTCTCAAGCCAAGAATGACACTTAATTTTCAAGCTGCCTTATTGATGGTATTATAGCTAATATAAATTATACTGAAATATTTAAAATAGCAGCAAGGTCATTTTGTTGCCCAAAAATAGCATATGAAGAACTTTTTATTTTCTTTTAATCATTCTCACTCAATAGATAAACAGTTTGCAAGCAATTGTTTCTAATGCAAAGCCAAGTCAGGTATTAGATAGCATAGGTTATTAAATATTTCAGTTTAGGAATGTTGATAATACACTGAGAAATGCTATGTTTTCACTCAAAAAAAGGGCAGACTAGCCAAAACCACCTCTCTCTAATGAGCCTGACAAGAGCTAGACACATTTTAGGAGGAGACACATCTGGGGCAAGATTATCGATTTGGGCTGCCAGCCCAGCCTCACTTATGGGCCGCCAAATTTGCCCATCTGTGCATACACTTTATGAAGCATTTGCCCTATGCTAAGGCCCTTCAGCACAGAAAGCCCCATTCAAATTCCACTTAAATCCTCAAAACTCAGCTTAAGATAGACCTAGGTGATGCAGAACTCTTTACAGAGGAGTAAACTGGATCATTTTTCAAGCATTGACACCTGCATACACAGCTGATAGATTCTCACACCTGGCTAAACAGATGATTGAATTTACATCTGGGAAATCCATTTAAAAAAATGATTTTTGCAAGTATAAATCAGTATATTATAGTCTCTGTAGTTTATGCTTGGAAAAAAAACACGCGCAGGGCTGGTAGAAGTTGCTTCTCTGTGCACAGGAAAAATGACTAAAATTGGGGATTAACAAAAACAGAATTAATGTCCTGAGCCTCTCAGATACTGTTAAACAACTAGATGTACATTTTTACCTCCTACTTCCGTTGATACTTGAGAAAACATTTAGGACTATGGCCTAGACTAGTCATGTATCAGCCTCTGTCTTTTCCAGGCTTTGCCAAACTCACATTTTTGCAACCTAGAGATAACATACTTCTCTGGCAGACTGAGGCAGAGAAAATTGCAACCCCCCTGGCCCACTGCATCCTTCCTTTGACTGACCGGCCCTGTTTCTTCTCTCCATGTCAATGAGCAAGAACCGCTGGATGGTGTGGCAGCAATCCTGAAATGTTCTCTCCCTGATGTTGCTGCAGCATAAGGTGTGATGGGATACACAGGTGTGCCTCCAAAATGGCTGGGCTGCTGGGATGGAATATTCATTTCACAAACACAAATCCCTGAAATTTTAACTTAATAATCTATGACCATATGCTATACCCATGGAAGCACCATACCTATTCCAGATCGTACCACTCAGCACTGCAAAAAAACAAACTAGAGCAGACAGAATATCCTCATCTTTCGTTGTAGCCATTAGCTCCAGCACACTATTGGATTTAGATTTTCATCTGTTAGTGTTAAGCCACCTCATGTGCAGTCAATGCCAAATGCCTCCAGGATTTGCATTGAATACTTTTGACAAGGAAAACATTATTCAAAACACTCTGCTGGCAGCAGTGTCTGGAAATAACCCATGAAGGAGATCCCGATAAGGCTGGAGACATGTTAGAGAAGGGAATCCATGATTCTTTGCCATCACTTTTGCTATAATTAAAAAGAACCATAGGAATTAAAATAGCTATGAAACACATGTAGAACAGTCAGAAGGCTATGACAGTCAGGGAGCCCTGGGACTGCTTGGAAAGGCTGCAAGAAGCATCTCCAAGAATAATTGGTAAGTGAGACTGTGCCATGTGGGATCTCCTTCACCTTCCAGTCCCTTGCCCATTGAGCTAGGAAATGCCTGGGTGCAAGCATCAGTTTGGAAATGCCAATGGAATTTTGCTCAAGCAAGAGAAAATAACAGGCTGACCCGCTAGGTGTGAGAATTGGCAGCCCAGCCGCATGGAAAATGTAGAGCTGGTGGAGGACATGGATGAAATAGAAGTTGCTCCACTGCGCCAATCAATCAGTTAACACCTTTGTCAGTTTGTGCTACCCATATAACTTAAGTGGGATATTCAAGTACAGAGGCTAAATATAAATTTATAGGAATATGTGATGCCATGTTCAGTGATGCATCACTTGGGTCTGAATAGGTCTCTCACTTCTAAGCTTTTCAATCTAGTTACTTCCTCAAATAAATGGGAACATGACAAAGGAAGGAATGGGAGTGGCAGGTAGGAAGAATGACAAATATATTTTCTCAAATGTTGGTTGCAACCATAGGATGAAGGACACAGCTCCTTTGTCTACATGACCAGGTTCTTGGTGGCAGCAGGAAGTACAAAGAAAGGCTACAAGGAAGGGGTGTCTGATTCCTTTGTTTTTGTTATATGAGATGTTCCTTGAGAGAAAGCAAACACAAGATTCACCACCTCCCAGCCTGATAAAGATAAAGAAAATATGTAAAACAGCATTCTACTCTGAAAAGTGACTGCAAAGGTGGTGCCTTGGGAGTGAACACTATCCTTCAGACTATACCTATCTCCCATTCATTACCATGTCAAAATTGCTGGCTTATAGAGCATTACTTTGTCAGTCCTGGATGCAACCAGAAATTTCAGAGCAAAGCTGAATTTATTTTCCCTGCTGCGTGCAGACTAAATTATCCCTACCAGATTTACAGACGAATACCAAATTCAACATGTAGGGAAAGCTCTGTTGGTTTTCAGAATTAGAATAATCTCATTTCATCATCTCATTTCATTTTTCAATTACATTTGTGAGGCTATAGAGGAATAAAATAAAAAGTTACCCTCCTTCTCCCCCCCCCCCCCAACACACACACACAAAAAGAGCCAGCAGCTATGATTTTAAACAAAACCCAAAAATATACCTGCTGAATAAAAGATATTGGTAAAGTTCAGGTGTCTGACCAGTGCTTATGTTTGTGACTATATTTATATCTGAAAACAGAAGCAACAGATAAATCTCACTGAGGTGCACATTCTCATACGGTCTCCCGTATGTGGGGCTCTGCCCTGGACCTACCTGCCCTGCTTTGGATGGACCTGAAGCTTGGTCCCTCTCTTAGGGCAGGGATGATGATTGTGGTCTCACCAGCAGCCTATTGCACCTAGGTGCTCTATAACTTCAGTCAGGACACTCTGGTTAAACAGACTTACATCTCACAGTATGTGTTTGCTTTATCCAAGAGGGGAGAAGCACAGGCTTTGCATATTGCTGTAAGCAACAGGGCAGAAAGCTGGGAGCATTTTTCTTCCCAACCTCTTTTACCCTCCTCCAGCACCTCACTGTGTATGGCATCAGAGAAATAAACTGCATCATCTGCTTATTACATCTGACCACTTTATTTTTTAAAAGTCCACAAACACAAAAGGCTGCTAAAGTTGTTTCAGCTTAGCATCTGTGCCCATCAGCTCTTGTGTTTCTTTGAAATATTAAAATTGTGTATTTTGGTTCTGCAGATTTATTACTTGGATGCTTTTCAATACCTTAATCTTGTTTTTTTGAGACCTTAAAATGTTAGACAGTTTGGGTTAATCTTTTTGCCTTTTATATTCTCATCATTTTGGTCTACTAAAAATAAAGTATAAATAATTGGCTTTACTCCTATCTGCTCTGCTTAAAGTTTTGATAACTTAAATGTGGGCAAATTCTTCTTTGAAGCCAATTAAACTGAAGACTTTTGTAAAGAACGGGACTTAAAGCAGAAAAAACAGATACAATATCATATATTAAATAATGTAGGATTCCATTCCTTTTACCACAATAATAGCCTTGAAGGGTTTGCTTTCACAAATAATTCAACCCTGGTGAAAGTGATACAACTCAGCTGAAATCAGTGGAGTTTGCAACAGCTCTGAACTTTGATTCACTGTTCTGCTGAAGTGGTTTAAGCTTTCTTTGGTATGTAATTTAATAAAGACAAAATGGAACCGTCTATCCTAGCTGCTACTGAGTAATTTAATACACCCTCTTTTTAGCCATAGATAAACAAAAAATACTATGACATGTCTACATCATCTATAGGAACACCCTCTCCTTTGGAAGGAGACTGTTCTGGGAAGTCCTAAACTAAAGTATATTCTTAAAGTATATGCTCTTGCTATCATGAAAGACAATGGTTTAAGATGCCTGGATCTTGAGTATGCTCATTTTCTTCAGTTTATGAAGTTATGACATCTCCTGCTTTGTTGCTGATGTGCCCTCATAGCCAAAAGCCCTCATCCATGACCTGGACCAAAGGGAGGAGCAGATGCTTGTTGGACCTCTTGGCTATCCAGCCCTGTCCCACTGCTGTGAGACTAGCTTTAAATCCTGCAGACACAGCAGGACTTGGGGTGGTCAGGCCAGGTGCTGCATACATGTACCTCTGCAAGGGTTCCACCTAAGAGAGCTTCCTCTGATTTGGTTTTACCTATGTGACCAGAAGATCCTATCAGTAATTTCTTGCCAGTGTGTTTCATATCAAGAACCTCCCCTTCCCCAGACACCCAAGGACAGATCAGCCTTCCCAGGTGCAGGGCCAGGATGCAGGGAGGAGGAGGAGGATGGACAGCCAGCAAGTAAGGAGATGTGATAATGCTGGTGTACCAGTCAGAAGTTTGCCTTCACTAGCCTAGATCAATTAGATACGTATGTGGTTTAAGTATGTATTTCAGAATATAGAAAGAATAAAAAGCAATACAAGACGTGAAGGAACTCTAATCTTAATATTTAGATATTTCCAAATGATTTATACATGATTTATTTCTCTGTGTTTATTTTAAGCTCAATAGACTGCTAGAGAGCAAAAATGACACGCCTTATCCCCAGGTCTTATACCCAAGACTTACTTACATTGGATGTGTGGTGCAACTCAGTTCTTCTGCTCCCTCAGCCAGTGCTAGGCAGAATACAAAAAACCTGGAATAAATACAAACGTTCATTATTCAGAGTGCTGGTATGGTTTTCAGAAGTTTGCGCATGAAGTTATTTCTGCATCTTTGCCATAACTGCCATTCCACTGAGTAACAGATACATGCAAAAGACTGGTTATAGGCAGAACTAACTGTATGCCCAGGCAAACACTGCATTCTGGCATGCCCAGAATTAAAAATCAGACCTCATATTTTCATAACTGACAGCCAATACCTTGGGGCAAACCAGATATTACCAGGAAGAGTACATGAACTTTATTGTAAGTAACTATTTGAAAATGCCAGCAATAACACAGAGGCTATTAAATATACCATTGTAGCTGTCTTGTTGCTGCCTTTACTTTCAGAGAAATTCTTAAGGTATTAATTAGGCTAAGTGAAATTTAGCTTAGTTTTTGAACACCGAACTTGCAAGTTATTTAAAAGAATGAACATACCCAGACATTTTAGTCAGTAACTCCAACAGTCAGTCATTTAACGTTTTATTCAAGAACGTACTATTCCTATCAGAAATATCAAAAGCGAGATATAAACTACTGTTTTCATTCTGGACTACATTGGTCAAAAATGAATTGACTGGTTTTGATGGACCTTTTCTACTAGGTGATTGGTGCAAGCAAAATCAAAATCGGACCAGGATTATTTTTGCAGGAGAGACCTTTAGAGAACAGCCAGCAAAAGTACCTGTAGCATCCATAGTCGTTTATTAAACTAGTGTCAAAACTCTTCAAAGAGCAGCTAAATAATTAGCAGGCAATCCTATCTGTGATAATAAAATTATGCAGAATACTCTTCTAAGAGCAGTGTTATTGAAGGTTCTTCCTAAATGACCAAAAGCAAGACCTGCCCATTAAGACTGTAGCTATTGCTGAGATAATTAGCTTTGAAAAAGCTTCTTGGAGTGTATACAACTTCCTTTCTTCTCAGCAGAAGTAACAGTATTTCCTCTCAGAAAATAATTTCATTTGCTTTCTTTACATTATGGCCAAAGTAAACATACAAGAAATCCCAGGGCCAAAACATATATTTTTAATTATTATTATTATTATTTTAGGGCAAAATAGGACCCCTGTTCTTTAATGTTTCTTACCAGATAAAGCCATATAATTTGTCGTGTTCTCCCCATGGAGGGGAAAAGCTCCTAGCTAAGCAGGGAGTGCAGATGTCACAAAGTTAGGATTTAGGTGCACAGAGTAATTTTGTCTGTCACTACTGTCACAGTACTAAACTTACAGCTTTTTGGCCACTACATAAAGATTCACAGCTTTCACTTAAGCATGCAGGCTCCCTATATAAAGTAAGCATATGCATACTCTGTAAGTAACTTGAATCTGACTGTGATCTTTAAAACCAGATGATCTAAAAGGTGCTACCTCAATATAGCATGCTAGAACTGCAGCATAGGCAAGTGCCCAATTTTCAACATGAAACATTGAGGATATGAATGAGATTTAAATTCTACATCTCAGAGGACACGTGCATCATAAAATACAAAAGAAAGAAATGATGCCTTCAGCTATGATAGGGCTACTGATAATGTAAACCTGCTCTGCTAAGGAATAAAACAGAGTAAAGAACACAGCTTTTGCATTACAATAAAAGACAGTAGTCCTCATTATCTCTAGTACTCTTCCTTTTCTGAGAACTCTAACACAAGTATGTGAATCACACCTATAATCCAGACTACCTGTTTTAGAATTTACAGACCAGAATTCCCCATAAGAAGCTGCAGCATAGGGACCATATTTCCTTCTTATTATTGTTATTCCAACAGGCATATGGAGACATTCTTACTTGCTGAAGTTAATATAATAACCTGTCTTCTATTAAAGAAGCAAGTCAATAAGAAAGCATACAAATTTTGCCTAGATATTGATACAGTACCAATCCAGAGAACCTCCATTCTGAACTTCAGTCCCTCTTCTGAGCTCAGTTTGCTCCTTTTATGCCCTCTGTGTGGAACAGGAAATGCATTGACCTAATCCAGGTGTTACAGACAACACTATCATCAGGAATTTGTTTTCATTTAATTATTAGCTGTAGATGCTATTAAAAAGCAAAGCACAGCTGAATCCTTTTATCTAATCCTCCTGCTTTGGTAGGGCTTTCTAATGCCTCAGTATTCCACATCAGGTTATTTTTCTTGGGTCATTTACTTCTGGTCCCATGTAGCATTCAATAACCACAGAAGAAATATTTCCTTTGGTATCTGAATTCCACCTACTGGGCACACTCTAAGGTGAACCTCCTTCCAGCTGCTCATTACCTGCAAGAGCCTCTTTGAAGTACAACTTCCTACATTGTACTTTATGGCTACAACGTAGGAATAGAAAACCTTTCACCATATGGTAAAATGTATGAGTAGGGTACCGCTTCCACCTCTTCTTGGGAGATATTTTAAAAGAAATAATGAATATTGCTATATTTTGCTTGAAGTCTAATCTGGTAGACACACTGTATATGTAGATATATATTTGTACACTCAGGCAGGATAACTTAAGGAACACAGTTATCAATTACTTGAAAGGCAAAATCAGAAGTTGAGCTTCCAGACGCAGAATCATAGAATATGCTATGCTGGAAGGGACCTACTTTGTCCTACTTTGCTCACAGCAGAACAGTGCAGTGGAGGAAAGAGCTGCTCAGAACCCTGAATAAGAAAAAGTCAATTTGCATCAATAGATAGGCAGAGTCTCATCTCCAGGTCAGCTGCCCATAACAGGTTTTAAAACACCTTGTTCCATGACAATTTTTATGACCTGTGCAAAATACGCAGGCTTAGTTTGCTCTCCAGCATATTCCAGCTGCAACTTAAACTTCACTGTTTGATTCTGTTGATATAAAATGAAAGTGTTGTCAGCACCCATCATTAATGGCATATATTTGTACAGGTCTATTCTGCTATTTCTCCTACTAGACTGTTTCTGCTTGGACAGTGAGGTCAGCACACTGGTCACAGCACCACATGGGGGCACGCATCCTCTGTAGCTAGGATTCATCTAGAACGTGGCAACGCTCCATAGCATTTGGTTGTTAAGCTGTCATCCAAGCCTCAAGGCACTTGAATTCTTTCAGAGTACTCTATTTCATTTTCCTTGCCTTTGTGTGAGGAGATTTCTTGCTTTCATAGTCTGGTTCTTGGTTTTGATCCCTCTAGGACTGGTTTGCACAATTATTTACTCCAACTCCTCCACATGGACAAGGCTGTTCAAGTCTCTGCCTCCAGCACACTAATCCTCAACCACCTCATGAGACTGAAATCAAGGAGAAATTTTTTGATTGCAATGTCACTAGTGGACAAGTAAAATGATATAGATGTCAAGGCTGAGAAAAGGCAAAAATATGGGAGAAGAGCTAAACAAAACCATGAAGAAGTGCATGAGGCAAGCAGCTCTGTCAATGCTGGCCACTCAGCTTTTCCTATGGTGAGCCACAGGCTGTGCTTCAGACATATAATGAGGCCACCCTCTTTCCGTAATTTTCATTTCTTGCCTTTCTCAGATCCTTTTAAATCTATATTTATAATGTTTTTAAAGGGGTGAGAGAAGGGGACAGGCAATCAATTGATCATTAATCTCCCATCCTGCTGTCAGAAATGAAAACAGTATTTCGACAGAGTTAATTTAATTATTTTTTTACGAGAGTCTTAAATCTCATTAAGAGCATTATTTAGTAACAGAAAATCCCCAGGAGTGGAGGCACTGGAAAGCAAAGCTGAATCTTTCTTCATATGAGCATTCCCAGCTCCCTTGCCTGCCCTCTGCTTCTTGAGCAGAGCTTGTGCCCTCTCTCTTCAGGGGAAAAAAAAAATCAAACTAGCACAGGAAAAAGAGAATGGGGCACTTGGAAATGGAGCAGCAGAAAGTGGATGTGATTTAGAAGCCACCTAAGAAATTTCATTTTTATGATAAAAAGACAATATGCTTTATCTAGCTGAAATCATGGGCTAATTTCTGTGTCTCCTCTTGAAAGACTTGGATCAACTGTTAGTTGATGAAGGTAGACATATGAATGTCTGGTGTGCATGTTCTCAGTATCCCTAGGCAGGTAACAAAGGAAAACCAGCAAATGCTAACTGGACAGATTCTGCTTGGATAACACAGTTCACTTCAAATAGAAGATGGCTGCTTTCCAAGAGGCCACAACAAATGCAAACTCATATTCAGCCTGTCCTTGAAGACAGAGGTTTTCAGTGAAGCACAGCAAAACAACAGAAATGTATAAATGTGAGGGACTACTTGGAGTACAAAAGCGCTTTTTTTTAGTATATGTGCACTTTCTCTCAAGGTGTGAAGTAGCAGCTGACTAGAACAACAATGTGAAAGTCTTTTTAAAAAAAAAAAAAAATTAATTGCTTCTCATTTGGCTGCACTCAATACCACCCCTTTATTGTTGCCTCCTTATGTTCTGTGATTTGGGTAGCACCCATGCTGCTTTGTCTCTCAGCCCACAATGAGATAACACGCGGTGGACCCATGGGCATTGGGTCCAAACCACAGGCATTGGGTCCAAACTGAGGACTGGGTAAAAGCAGTGCCATCAGGAGCACCCCTGCTGACATGAGTTGCTTCTAAGTGCTCACAAGTGTTTAAGACCTCAGATTCTGATTGAGATCAACACAAAGAAGCTGCAAGTTCTGGGGCACTGGCAGCCCTGGAAACTCAGAAGTGATGGTGTCCTCCAGTGTACCAAAGGAGACTCAATGTGAACATCTGTATCTACATCCTTTTAACATTTGTGTTGCAAGGGATGAAGTGCATGGGGAAGGTATAAGGCAGAAACATGGCTGCATTCTGTTATTATCTAGCAGCTAAACATGGAAAAGCAGACACATAAAAAAAGGAGTAAGATGTATGAATAAACCCTTCTGGAGGAACAAAGAAACCTCTGCCTGGAATTTGGCCCTCTTGACAAATCCTTAATCCATAATGCTTGCCTCAACCTTGTTCCAGTCTTGGGTTTATTGACCAAAAATTCTAGGCACATGCGAGAGTGTTTAAGAGAGGCATGTGCTTCATGTCACACTTATCTTTTAGAACAGGAAAAAGGAGGACAATTGGTTTTCCTCCATGTTTCAGTTTCAGCCAAAATCTGAAAGGGATAATAGAATAGTATTTAGGTCTGCTCTTTTAGGCAGTTTTTATGCTAGATAAAATTCAAACCAGAAACTATCCTACCATAAAAACAAACACAGAAAGATAAAAACTTTGTAGCAGAAAGTGGAAAATGATGGTTATATGCTGGATTTCCCTGTAGCTATTTGAGCTTCAGTATGAAAGTCATGAACAAAAAGAATTGAGCTTTAACAGTTGGAGCAGAGCTTATTGTGCTGAAAGTTTTTATTTGGGCCCCAAACCTTTGGGTTGCTAGAAAAAGATATCTCAAGACTGAAAAAAATCTTACACTGAAAGAATTCAAGATCAGGTCAGCTAGGGAGTGCTTCCTTGCCATGGCATAAAAGCTTTACTCTGGAGGCATTGACTGATTCAAATGCAAGGCTGAACCTGGGTCTAAGTAAGATCAAAGTAAAACGTGTTCTCTTCAGAAACAGTTGCCATGCTAAACCTCTCTGCTCACTATTTTTAATATGAAGAAACTGGGCTGAAATGCAGAGTTATTATGTTTGTTTTATTAATTTACTCTGTTTGCTCAACCTCATATGCAAGGAATTTCAGAGCATCACCAGAAGTACAGATGTCAGCAGTTCGCAGCCAGTGATTTCTGTCTGCTTAGAGGTCATTTTTCTCTTGGATTCCCCCTGCGAAAGGTTTGAAATTCACCATTTAACAATATCACATTTCATGCCTGCTTGCTACTTCAGGTCCAGGAACTAAATTTATTCCGAATAATTTCACAGAATTTCACAGAATTTTCTAGGTTGGAAGAGACCTCAAGGTCATCGAGTCCAACCTCCAACCTAACGCTAACAGCCCTCCACTAAACCATATACCTAAGCTCTACATCTAAACGTCTTTTGAAGACTTCCAGGGATGGTGACTCCACCACTTCCCTGGGCAGCCTGTTCCAATGCCTCACAACCCTTTCAGTGAAGAAGTTCTTCCTAACATCTAACCTAAAACTCCCCTGGCTCAACTTAAGCCCATTCCCCCTCGTCCTGTCACCAGGCACGTGGGAGAACAGGCCAACCCCCACCTCGCTACAGCCTCCCTTGAGGTACCTATAGAGAGCGATAAGGTCACCCCTGAGCCTCCTTTTCTCCAGGCTGAACAAGCCCAGCTCCCTCAGCCGCTCCTCGTAGGACTTGTTCTCCAGGCCCCTCACCAGCTTCGTCGCCCTTCTCTGCACCCGCTCAAGCACCTCCATGTCCTTCTTGTAGCGAGGGGCCCAAAACTGAACACAGTACTCGAGGTGCGGCCTCACCAGAGCTGAGTACAGGGGGACGATCACCTCCCTAGCCCTGCTGGTCACGCTGTTCCTGATACAAGCCATGATGCCGTTGGCCTTCTTGGCCACCTGAGCACACTGCTGGCTCATATTCAGCCGACTATCCACCATCACTCCCAGGTCCTTCTCTGCCTGGCAGCTTTCCAACCATTCCTCTCCCAGTCTGTAGCTCTGCTTGGGGTTATTGCGCCCCAGGTGCAGGACCCGGCACTTGGCCTTGTTGAACTTCATGCAGTTGACCTCAGCCCATCGGTGCAGCCTATCCAGATCCTCCTGCAGAGCTTTCCTACCCTCAAGCAGATCGACACACGCACCTAACTTGGTGTCATCTGCGAACTTACTGAGGGTGCACTCAATGCCCTCATCCAGATCATCGATGAAGATATTAAAGAGGACCGGCCCCAGCACCGAGCCCTGGGGGACGCCACTAGTGACTGGCCTCCAACTGGACTTGGCTCCATTCACCACGACTCTTTGGGCCCGGCTATCCAGCCAGTTTCTAACCCAACGAAGCGTGCGCCAGTCCAAGCCAAGAGCAGCCAGTTTCTTGAGGAGAATGCTGTGGGAGACGGTGTCAAAAGCCTTGCTGAAGTCAAGGTAGACCACATCCACAGCCTTTCCCTCATCCACCCAGCGCGTCACTCTGTCATAGAAGGAGATCAGGTTCGTCAGGCATGACCTGCCTTTCATAAAGCCATGGTGACTGGGCCTGATCGCCTGCTTCCCCTGCAAGTGCTGCATGATGACTCTCAGGAGGATCTGCTCCATGAGCTTTCCTGGCACTGAGGTCAAAGTGACAGGCCTGTAGTTTCCCGGGTCTGCCCTCCGGCCCTTCTTGTAGATGGGCGTCACGTTTGCTAGCCGCCAGTCGATTGGGACCTCCCCCGATAGCCAGGACTGTTGATAAATGATGGACAGTGGCTTGGCCAGCTCCTCTGCCAGTTCCCTCAGTACCCTTGGGTGGATCCCATCCGGCCCCATCGACTTGTGCACATCTAAGTGCCGTAGCAGGTCACCAACCAGTTCTTCATGGATAATGAGGGCCACATCCTGCTCCCCATCCCCTTCCACCAGCTCAGGGTACTGAGTATCCAGAGAACATCCGGTATTGCCGCTAAAGACTGAGGCAAAGAAGGCATTGAGCACCTCCGCCTTTTCCTCATCTCTTGTAACTAAGTTTCCCCCCGCATCCAGTAAAGGATGGAGATTCTCCTTAGTCCTCCTTTTTGTGTTGATAATGTAACAGTAAAAGTCAGAGAGGTTGTTTGCTTTTTGATGTTGGACGGTTCCTATGTATGACTGCAGTGCCATAAACTGTTTGTACCTGTGATCAAATCACACATCATAAAATAAATAACACACATTTCTGCCCACAAATGGATTAAAAAAAAAAAAAGTTTTTTTTTTTTTTTCAAAGTAGGACATTAACAACTTAAATCATCATCATCATCATCATCATCATAATTTTAGATTTCAAAACAACATTTCTTGGTGATTTTATTTTTGCTAGCAACCAGTTCGTTGCTAGATATACCCAAAGAAATCTTATTCATCCCCACATTATCACTTCATTATATTTATTTACTTGGAGTTTAGCTTGAACTGTGTAGGAGTGAAGAGCAACAATGATGCTGTCTGCTCCACATTCAAGTTAGCTACTAAGTTAGGAAGTTCTGCATTTGAGGAAAGTGGAAAGCAAAGTCACACTGGATGTCAACACCACATAGATAACTGGTTATCTAGTCCTTGGGCAGCTAAGTGTGGGCACAAGGCAGGCCCACAGAAACCTGTGTCCGACCAGCAGGTGTGGAACCACCTCTGTTTTGGGAATAAAGCACTCAGCTGTGACTGAGTCACACAACTTGTTCCACAGCTCTTGCTGTAGCCCATGTATAACTGCCTTATACATGGAGGTACACTGTAGGTGTACATGTCATAAAACCAGCTTGCTATATATTGGTATATTTAACTTTAAAACAAACTTGAAGCTTTTATTGTACTTTACAAGCAGAAGTTCAGCATTATTTTACTGGAAGTGTAATAACAGCCCAAAGTTTAAATGTCTTATTCTAGACACATAGGATGCCTGTGTGTCTAGAGTGAAGACCCGGGGATGACTACCCACTCCCCAGATAAAGTTCTCTTCATACTGAAAATCTGCAAATGAACACCCAGTGAGGGTAATAGAGTTCTAAGGTTTCATTCAGACAAAAATGTAATAGAGATATTTCATCTGTTCTGGAGACATATAGTTTAAAACAACAACATTACAATTACGATTTATTTTTTTTAAACGGTGACAAAATTGACAGCCACTTTTCTGATATCTAACTAAAGAGTACATCATGCAGATGAACTTAATAATATGGTGTTACATGCTGATCATCTGAGTTATAGCTGATGAGAATAGTCTTCTATCAACAACAATTAATCAGTTAGCTTTAAGAAGTTAGTATACAGTGTTTTTCACCTCCAATAAATCAAACTGTAGAAAAACATAAACATGCAAGAGAATGTTTATAGATGGAAACTCTGACCTAAGGCTTTAAACAGACAGACCACCAGAGTTTTGTCCGCTAGCAATTCACATGCCCTGTGCAAACTGTCATCTGTGTGGCACTGGTGGCTTCTCAGAGCAAATTCGGAGCACAGCCCCTCACAGCAGGGCTCTTGAGCACAGGGAGTGACACACCAAGTGGCAATGATGTGTTTTATGTCAGCAAACACTTTTCGGGTCTCAAAAGCGCAAGGCTGCTCAGTGCTTGCCCTGATACAGTAGGCATTGGTGAGCAGCTTAGCAGTGACACTCATCTAGCAGGAGTTTTTAACTACAAGGACAACAACAAAAATAATGGAGCTTTTTTCCTAAAGCTATTGCTTGAGCACAAGGGATGAATGGAAGACAAAAATTAGGGAGAAGCCTGTAGCTATGATCAAAACTAAACTGGTAAAGACAGAATAGAAAATATTTCAGTGAGGAAAGAGCTTTCATAACAGCAACATAAAGCCAATGCTGTAATTTAAGAAATACAACGTGAAAAGAAAAAAAAATTGTGACAAAAGATTTTTATTTTCATTTTTTACTTCCCTTGCAGTGGGACAATTAACCTCCCTGAAGGACGTAGCAAGCCCAGTGTTTCAGACCTTTGGCTTGCATTAACAGGAGGAGAAAGGAATGGAGAGACTGGACATGGTTGGCAAGTCCATTTAACATGTCCTTAAAACTTTACTTCGAAATACCATAAATGTATTGTAAGACAGTATATATTCATATTTCTCACTAGAGCATGGCTTATGCAATGTGTTTCATGACAAACTGCCATCAAAGCAAATCAACCCTAAGCAGAGGAAATCTACCTGAGAGATTTTGCCAACTAAGTCAAGATTCACTCTGAGGTGATTTCATAGGCACAAGGGAACAATATGCCCTTCTGTCAGAGATCCTTGTTGCAAAAACATCTAGTTGTTGCAACCTAGTGGAAGGACCTAGTGGTCCTTTTTTCCTCACACTGCACAAGCACAGCCTTGCATTTTGATTTTAAGCAGTAACTGGTTTTGATCTCAAGCCTCCAGCCTTTAAACCACATGTGCAGCAGGGTTGGCAAGCCACCAGCACCAGGACCTTTGAGGATCATGCCAGCATAGTTCACTAGACCTCACCTGGGGAATTTACCAACCTCTCTGGCTGCAATGACGGTCAGCACTGCTTTGGGCAAGAGGTTTTTTCATTACAGAGAGATCTTTGCGCAAAGATTATGAAGTCAGATTTGATTTGCAGAGCTCCAGCCTAGAGTCTGTGGACACAGAGTGACCATTGTCCTGAGCAGACCCAGAGCAGTGATCAGCCCAGCTTCTTGCTACCTTCTGGACCTGTAGGAGTTAACAGCAATAAAGGCGAATCAGTCTTTTATACATAGACACCAGACCCTCCCTCAGAAAGCTTTAAAACCACTGTGAACATCTTAGTCTTACCCAGCAAATCAAATAGACATTCTAAGTTTTCAAATTTATGCTCTCATAATAATAATTCCTTGACAGTGTTAGCAACCTCTTCCTCCGTGTAAGCATGCTGCTTTTCATGATCTTAAACAAGATCTTAAACAAGCTTTTTTTTTTTTTTTTTTTTTTTTTTCCCATTACAATGAGATCTTTGTGCGCAGATTAGGAAACTGCTCAGGAGGCTGACATTCAAGATGTAGTCAGCATGTTACTGACACTGTGAACAACAGCTAAATAGGGAAGTTCAATGCCATAATGTGTATGGATATACCTTGAGCCTGCCCCAGGTCTGCGGCCTCCCTGCCACTGCCTGACCAAGGCAGATTTTTTGTTTTATTTGCTCACAAATTTTGTGCTGCTTTCACTCTGTCTGCTTGAATATCAGGTGTAGTTTAATTCTCCTGGCTGGTAAAGCACTGAGCAAGTGCTGTGTGCAGTTCTGGTTCTGGGCCCTGCAGAACAGAAAGGACATCGAGGCCCTGGAGCATGTCCAGTGAAGGCCTTCAAAGCTGGTGAAGGGCGTGGAACCCAAGTCCTATGGGGAGCGGCTGAGGGAACTGGGGTTGTGTAGTCTGGAGAAGAGGAGGAGAAGAACCTTAATGATTCTATACGAGCTGTACTGAATATATGAATATATTCCTGTTGGAGAAGAACATTTGTGTTTCTGAGTTTTTTTGTGTTCTGTTACCAGTTACATGATAGAAATAGATTAAAGAAAATATTATATACATGTAAATATACATAAAAACAAAATAAATGTAAGAAATATAAAATAAAGACATAAAATACAAAATAGATAGATAACATTAAAAAGGTAAAAATATGGATAAAGGAAAAAGGGAATTCCCTGGAAAACAGACTACCTCAGCACTGCAGAGCTTCTAGCAGCCTTGCCCACTCATTTTGGCACAGGCTGCAGTGCCAGCTGAGGAAGGACAGGGGTGGAAGGGTGGTCCAGAACCCTCAACAGCCTGTCACGCAGAGTCCTTTGGGCCACTTACAGAATCATACACAGGTGACTGCAGGGTGTGTAAAAGCTGTTTACATGACTTTTACTTTTTTTTTTTTTTTTTTTTTTGTATTATTATTTTATTTTTTTTAATGGAAACAGTATATTCTGTCATTTTTGCTGAAAAGGCCTAAATGTTTACTTTGGATTTAAATCATAAGGAGCCAGAACTGCCACTGAAATCTAACACAGATAAACATTGCCATAATGTAATGTTACCATAATGTAATTAATTGATAAGTAATATAAAAAGTTTTAAATAATCAAACAAAAAACAGCAAAACAAACAAACAAAAAAAAAAAAACCTTGAAAGTCTGAGGTAATTTCTTTTATTTCACTGCCATGAATTCCCTCTTTATCCTTTGCACTGGGGGAGAACAAGTGGATTCATTTTGGTCTCTGGCACAAAGCACATGTTCTAAACAGTACTTTTTTTTTTTTTTAAAGCCTCTTTAGCTCACTAAGGTATTCAAAGTTTCACTAGGTTTCATTCTGTGTAAGGTGCTAGGCACCGTTGGACATAGAATGCTTGACAGAGGCTGCTCATGTTTTATTTGCCAAGATTCTAACACAAATTTCGCCTTCAAAATGTTCTCCTACTTGCTGTAGGACCGCCTTGTTCTATGGCAATCCCCTTAGCTAGAAAAAGTATTTTTGACCTACCTATCATTTTCAGTTGGAGATTGTGTAGCCTTATATCAGGGGGAAAAAATACAATTTTTTGATTAATCTGATTTCTGGTTAGTGAATGGGTGGATTATTGCTTTCTCAGCAGCTGTCTGCTATAGAAAACATAGCTCTAAATCAGTCAGTGGAATTAGTTTCCTTGTTCCTTATAGTCTTAAAAAAAGAACAAGAAATCTGTATTCATATCTATACCCTAGAAAAATCTAACACGAGTTTTCATTACAGTCAGGAAGCCTTTACAGACATGACATGCACTGAAATTATGATTTTGGAGTCATTATTAATACATAAAAATGAATTACAAATTGAAACAATATTCCAAATTTTTCAAGAGAAAGTTTTTTATTAGGCTGTTAACAACTAAGTTTCAAATATCTCTGGCCTGGAAATGAATAGTGGTACTTCATACTTTGCCAAAAGCTGGAGAAAGTGGTTGGTCTTTGCATGAACTATGAATATAACCAAGAAGACAAGGTTTTTGAATCAGTATGTTCTCGAAAACCAACAGGTAAGCCTTTGATGAGCCATGCCAGAGACTAAAGCACTTATTGCCAGAGAAAAATTCACACATTAGCTCACTTAAAGGTAATTCAGCTCAGGTGTCCCTCTTTACTTACTCATACAAACTGTAGTTTTGTAATAGATATCTGGACCACTGCTCATATTGTGGAGGTCAAACAAGAAGAATTGCAGTCTATGAAGAGAAGACTGCAGTTATCCAAGGAGAAGAAGGAAATGTGATTTTAAGGGGGACAATCTGAAAGCCCTCAAACAGAATAGTTGATTAGTGAATGTTATGAAGTGACTACTTCAAATTATTTAAATGTTAATCTTTCTGCAACATGCAAAACTGATTTGATTTACTGAATATCAACATATTTTTAAGCTTCTGGATATTCTCATACCAAAACTTATTGAGGATCCATTCTTTTCTTATGTGAGGTTGTTGTATCTACATAGTTTTTAGTTTATTTTTTGTTTGTTTGTTTTAATTTCACAGTGTTTGAATGTCCTGTCAAAAGAATCAGTTTTGTTACAAATAATAGTTATTCATATTTACTGGACCATACCAGGCAGGTAAAGACTCCATTATTACAAATTAGAATATTTATATTGAATAAAAAAAAAGGTTTTGAGCACTGTAACCTAAGAGAGTTTGCCAAGAGGATTTTTTTTTTTTTCCTCAAAAAAGCATTCAAAGGTTGAGGCCTTTGGATATTTGCTTTCTGAATACACTCAAGAGCTGAGGCCCCTTAAGGATGACTTCATTTAAAGAACAAAACCTAAGGTTCCTATTGTCCTGATCACTGTCTTTCAAAACACAGAAAGCATTAGGAAAAGTGCATTTAAAACACAATGTATATGAAACCTGAAGAAATTCATTTAAAAAAAAATATTCAAAGCAAAGGACTATTACAAATGTATTTTTACTTAATTAGAGATCAAATGCTAACAAAAACTATGTGAAGCTGCCTGAGATTACTTTGCTATCCTATTTATGAAAAAATAGAAAAACAATAAAAATAAAAAAATAAAAGTGTCAAAAGCTGTTTGCTCTTGAATTAGCGCACAGATTGATGCATAAAAGTACACAATCATGAATAAATTAATATTACCTTCAAAATTTCTTAAAAAAGGAAGTGTTGCAACATCTCTTTTGTAACAGCTAATTTTTTTCTATTTTACAGACAGTTAAGATATGTGATTACTCCTCAGTTGTCACATTAACGTTAGTGTTTCTTCCAAGTTTTTTCTCTGGCTCCATACACTTCATGCTCTAAATACTGCAGCTCCCAGTATATACTTATAAATGATTTACACAGATTACACAATGCTTCATTTATGTATAGAAATTATACAAATGCATTGGAGTATGAATTGAGAAAACAGAGTTAGCTTTATGTAGTACATTTTCCAGTTTCCATAGTACTTTCCTAATTCTGTCAAGTTAATTCATGTACTGCTAGACACTTGACTTTTAAACAGACTCTGATTGTTGGTTCAAGAGAATTATAATGAATGTTATTTGTTCCCCTTCATTACTATGCATTTGTAAATGGCAATAGTCATCTTCCACCAAAGGAAAATAGTTTCCTATGATAGGAGAAACCTGGTTCTTTTTCTCAAAACTGTTTTCTTTCATGAACAGTACCCTTATAAAACTTAACCATAGGAGAGAACCAAAAAAGCTTACTGTAAACTTTGTTAGAGAGACTTTGATGTCTGAGAATATCTTGACAGTAGCAAGACCCAAGGGTCTTGTACTATCCTGTGCTGATACAGAACATTTTTTTTTTCCTTTTGTATCTTTTTAGTTGGTTCTTTCCTACACTTCAGCATTATCTCTCACCAGAATCAACGCCTGCGCTGTACTTCATATTGCTGCCAGATGGTATTCCAATCTAAGTCATAGAAACTGAAAAATATTGGAGGCTGTGATCTGCTGAGATAGATATCACTGACACCTCCATCCCAGTATGCAGAGGCACAACCAGAGAATGTCTTGGCTTTTCTCAGGGTCAATAATAATAAATAAATAAATAAATAAATAAATAAATAAATAAAAGCTTATTCAAACCATTGTTACCAGAGATCAAAAATCTTCCAGATTTTCCTGGCTGGTCATTGTAAAGCTGACATCTCCCTTGGCATTTTTGCCCTCTTCTCCTCTTGTATAGCTAGGAACATCAGCATGCCATACCAAAATCAAAGCTCCGAATGTCATCGGGATCCCAATGTTTCTCTTCTCCAAAATGTCCTCATTCTGCCTGCACCCGCATGGTAAACTTGCTCAGAGGGAGAATCAGAGGGGCAATAAGTAGAATATTTTCAATTGCAGAAAAGCATTAACAGGGTACTGACCAATAAGACTTGAGCTTGAATTCAAGACTGGAAGCTGACCTTTAGACTATGTATTTTAACTTTTTATTTATTTATTTATTCTGTTCATAATTAAAATTGAGCCTAATAAACATTGCAAACATGTTTTCCTGTATCTAATTTCCTGTGTCACCTGGTATATATCTTCTCTCATCATGACCGTGAACATAGGCACAGTCTCACCCATCAGGCTTTCCCCATGCCATGAATTCCATGGGAAGTGAGCAGTCAATATCACACTTGCTTTTCACTTGACTCCCATGGCTGAGCCATCTGCAACTAACAAGGAGAAGGCCTTCCCCATAAACATATCAAAGGCAAAGACAGTTCCACAGCTACACTTCCAATACCTAAAAATATTAACTAGTTTTATTTATTTCTTTGGATTTTCACAGCTTGCATTTGTAATGATGAGCTTCAGGTTTGGCATTTCCTGTCAGTTAATGACTTGTGAAGCTCAGGCATGGTAGTTTCACCATACTTTTCACCCCAGGTAGTCATTAGCAGTAAGGAAATGCCCTCCCTATTGGTCATTACTCCCCAAATATGTTCACTGAGTCCACCTGTGAAATGCACCCTGGGTATATTTCGTATCATTATAGGGGTGTGTCACTGAAAATGTTGGTGACGACCTTTTTTTGTCTAATGGGTGATGTATGCTATTTGCACTTTTAGAGTTAAGGCTATTTCAACTTTTTTCCATTATATAATCCCCCCTCCCCCATGGTTTATAACTGCAATAAAAATTCACTCAGTTTCAATCTTGGCAAACAAGGTTTTAAGTTGGGAAAAAAAGTCACTAAAGCCAAGTTGGAGTTTAAAGAGTGTGAAACGTAAAGGAAGCTGAATTTTCTTAAATGCATTTCTGTGCTTATATAAATGCATGATGGATTAATTCTTTATATTTATTGAAATTTGATTGCCGTACAAAAAATAAGTTCACTGTTGAGTATGTTTTTCTTGGTCCAAGACTACAGGCATGCTAAATATATTAATTATTGTCAGACTATGGAATACAGAAAGATGGTACCTAGGAAAGAAAAATAATCACATGAATAATTAATTGAAATTAAGCTCAGAATATGAGGTTTTCCCAAGATTGTCTATTTAAGTAAGGAAGTAAAGTATTCATTTGAAAGAAATGCAATCTCTCTTCCAGTCTCAGAAACTCAAGACCCTCTTTCACCATAAGAAATGCACTATGCTTAACACATCATATGTTTACGTGATTTTTATTCACCAGTTGGACATCTTCAGAGGACTGATTTAACATAGGAACCAACTGAAGCAAGATGCTCAAATACATGACTTGGTTGTTTTAGAAACATTTCAGAGGTTCCATCCTACACTTGTAGGATGGAAAACAGCTAGCCCCTTTGGATGAGTGCATGTAAATAGATGCAACAGTATGGTGGAGAAAAGGAAACCTGAAACACACAATACTGTTCAAAAATACTACTTTGTTGTGGACAAACAAGCTCCTTTTGTAAACCATGTAAGAAAGATGAATTACTTTTATCACTTTCCATACAGTGATTGAGGTAGCGCATTTGATGTCAGTGAGAAAAAGTGCTGTTACAGCAAAACTCATCAAAGTGCCCAGAATTTGGACATCCAGCTGTGTGAAAGAGGTAAATGATGTTTCAAAACCAAGTAGATTAAGAGAGTCTGGGTTCTGCAACACTTGAAAGTTATCTTATTTGATATTGCTACACAGTCTGTTCTCTAAGTTTTTCCTCTAAGTATAAGAAGCTCCAAGCTCTGGAGTCATCCATGAAAGGAATTTAGCCATGGCCATTGTGAGTGAGTGCTAGGCCAGAGGCTTTAGTTAGACTTTAAAAAATTATTAAGCATTTAGTTCTATTAGTGATCTTCACAGGAAAAATAAAAGTGACTGAGAAGGACGGTGATGAGAAGCATAAGTAGAAAGGCAAGACGATTAAGATGAACCCAGCAGTCTTAGGTCCTCTCCTGAACATGGCAACGATTTCTCTTTTGAAATATGCACTTACTTCTCCTTTTAGTGGAGCAACTGCTCATCCACCCAGTGAATTGCCAGCATTTTGTTTAGGGCCATCTTTATTTTCAGAGCAAACTGTTTTCTCAACAGTTTGCATTTTACTGCTCAGTCAGTCTAGAATTCAGTTTCTGAGACTTCAGATTTTTATCTGAACTAAACTGAGTGATCTTCACCAATCCCTACTCTTAGGTATGAGATAATCTGCAAATATACTTGACAATTGTCACTTAATCCATTACAGTATGAACAAAGATGAGAAAAGTCTGAATAACTATTTTTTCTTTCCCTCTCATCTCAGCCTTAGCAAACATCTCCAGTTTCACATAAAGAAAGGACCTTCTCTTTTCTTTATGGTCAGTGTACAACATCAATAGGAGTCTAAAAGCTGGAGAAGACCATGGGAAGGGGAGAGCAGCAAGATACCTCCTGTTTGGGTTACTATCTATCCCCTTTTGAAAGGCATGATGTATTATCCCATCTATTTACTTACTTTATATTTATTGAGTCTCAAAAGATTCCATTGTCATATGGTTCTTTCAATTAAAAGTACTTCAGATTTGAGAAGCTGAAAATGACTTCCTAAATTTTTTAATGTATTCCCTCTCCAAAATAACAAGCCTTTTTAAAATGTTAATGTAGAATTGAAAGCTGCTCATTGCTTTGAATAACAGTCCTAGAATCACAGTTCCTGATTTTTGTTTCTTAACTTGGCCACACAGTTATTTTCTGGCTTTGTCAAGTCATTTACTTAGTTTCTCCTTGTTTCTAGCTTTATTTTTTTACTGTGTACTAATATAAGATGTATAATACATCTAATAAATATGATGTAACTTATACTTTATAAATGTAGAATAAAAATGTATGTCAATATTTGTAAAGAACTCTGAAGACCTCCAGTAGAAGCACATGTACGCAAATGATTCAAAACACACCTAATAACCACAATTTAAATATTTCGAGCAATGTATTCCAATGCATTGTATGCCATTGATAATGGTGAATTAAAGGAATACAGTAAATTTACCAAAGTGTTATAATCTCATATAGATGTTTAGTGTTGCACTGAGAATAAACTGGTGGAGGCTACTCCAGACTTTTTTTCAGAGATTAGTAATCATGAGAAAGTAAGAAATGTATTCCGCTTCGTACAGTTTCCCACAATAGTCCAACATAAAATATAGTAGGAGAACTTTGGCAATCCCCTAATATAATAAAATATCCAGTTTACAAAGCAGAAAGTGTGCCCCTTTTTCTTTCATAAATCTACCATAACAGGAAAAAAAAATCGGAACACAGAGAAAACACAGATTACTACATAATCATGATGTAATTGGTTGAAAGCCACCACGGCTGTCGTCTGTTGCAAGACATATAAAAGGTTTTTGACTATTTTAAGCTCAGGACAAAATGAAGTGAGAGGAAGCCTCCACAGATTTAACTTTGCTGGAAGTCACATGAGCAAATGAAATGAGATCAACTTGTAAAGTAAAGGCAAGCTGTAGCTGGAAAGATTTCCTCATGGCTCTCATGGCTGCTGCATTACTAAACTCAGAGGAGAGCTAAAGTAACGTAGACCATTACTATGTAGTTACTAGGTTGCATACATTGCCCTTATTTCTATTATACACTTTTACATCAAGTTAACTGGTATAGATGGTAGCTCATTCATGGATCAGCATAGCAACACAACTTTTACATATACAAAATACCAGTGCAGAAATTAATCCTCTTCCCAATAAGTGCTGTACAGCTGGCTGTTCCTATGAACAAATAAGTGACTTTTTCCAGGGAGAAGTATTAGAAATCACTCACAAATATGTTGCTTTGATCCAAAGCATTTATAATCATTTAATTTTGTTTTGGGGCACGGTTTCCATTTGCACATACACACAGGCAGACAGATCCTCCCCATCTCCCTCTCTCTCATGCTCTCTTATAAAAGCAATTGCTATTTCCTGACTGGCTTTCTTCCAGATTTGTGAACTAATTTAATTTGGCACCTTTTAACTCATTCCATTATGCCCACCACAAAATGTAGCTTTCTAAGAAAAAGAAAAAAGAGAAAGTGAAAAGAAAACATGTAGTTGAAGGAGGAGACAGACAGAGAGAAAAACTAAGGGAGGCAGACAGCCACATGTACTGATGTTGGTGAGTGAAACGTATGGGGCTACCAAAAGGTACGTGTACAGCACAAGAACAACCCTGCAAACCCAAGTGTTACGTGGAAGTGGCACAGCTGTGATTGCAGGCTACTTGACCTCAGCCCGGCATAGTACCAATGTAGCACTCAGTCCTGGGTGAGCATCCGTGCACAGACAGCCTGCCTTGGGATGCCTTTGGTCTCTCCAAGAGGTATGCCAGGTGATGAGTCCCTCTGGCAGTAAGGAGGAAACTGCAAAGTGTGACCCTCACAGCTCAGCACTGAGTCAGTACAGCTGCACACTTGACCACCTCCCCAGCCACGGTCCAGCTGTGCGAGTAAAAAGTCCCTGTGTCACCACCGAGGAAAAGTGCAGCTGGAGCGAATAGGTGCTTTGTTTCTTTGCGAGGAGCTCTTCAAGCAGCTCAAAGCAGTTCAAGAGGTGTAAGGCATTTGCTAAGTGTTATGAGTAGTCTGAATTTGCAGCATCACTTTCCGTGCTTTCCAAGTTCTTTACAAAGGCATTAAAAAGTAATTTTGTAAAAACCTCTTTGTAAAAGGGAAAAAAATGTTTTATCTTAAACTGTACATTTCTCATACAACTAGGAGGAAAATTACATCTTAGTCTTAACCATATTATGTAAATACACCTCAAGAAATAAATATTCATAATACTTAAATCACATTAGCCTAACTCTTCTTCAAAAACTGAATGGTCATGGTCCCTCATTGAACTGATATACAATTTATGATGTGCAAAAGTTTTTATATACGTCACCATAGGGGAATCAATATGAAAATGTTTCTGTGCTACTTCCAGGTAGAATAAACTTAAGTACGAGTCATTTAAATAAAAACAATCCAGAAAAATAAATGATTAACTTATGTGACAAACATTAGGGCTAAATACATTTTCTGCAGTAGATATATGAGCTCAGTCATAATTCATCTGCCCAAGGTTTCCATTGCATTCCCCTATTCCCACAATGTGAAGACACAGCAGACATTTATATCTTGCCTGTTCCAGCTGGGAATATTTGAATATCCTGAGGAAGGATGAACACCCCGTTTTGCATGCTGCATCCCCTCCAGCTGAGCCCTGGGGTCCTGCCCTGAGTGTTCTCAATGGTTAACCACTTTTGGATGAGGAGTGGGGTTATTTAACAAGCCTCATGCCCAATTCAAGGGTGGCAGCTGCAGTGGGAGAAATAACTGCTCCACCTAGCAGACAGCAAGGCTTACATGAAACGACACACAAGCTCCTACAGGGAGGCTGGGAATCGTGCATGGCTTAAGAGAGCGTCATGTCCTTCTGATGCCCTACAACAAGATTATCTTGTATAAACAGTCACTTGAAATTCATCTGTGCACGTTATCACAGTTAGACTGGTCAGAAGTGATGTCTGAATCAATGCAGTGATACTATACAGGACTTTTGCATCTTCACAGTTCCAGAAGTTTTCCCTCTCCAGAAAGGGCCACTCCCTAATGCATTAAGATTTTTATCACAGTGAATTATTAAAAAAACAAAACAAAACAAAACAAAAAAACAAAACAAAACAAAACAAACAAACAAACAAACAAACAAAAAATCCCCAAACCACTGCTGCCTTGAAACCAGAATTTCCCAGAGTTACCTATCAAGACTTGGCTGGAAAAACATTAAAGTTTTTCCTTTTCTTCTGAGCACAGTGTTAAAGAGAAGGAACACTGATTTCTTGTTCACAGCTCTGATCAGGGCTGTATATTCTGGGAGCAGTCCATCTGTGCTTCGCCTAGTATGTCAAGAAGAAAGCCATCCCTTGTCCTACTTGTATAAGCTTGACAGGCATGTTTATCTTTCTTGAAGTGAGGTTCTCTCTCTGTTTCTTGAAAACAGCAATTGTAAATTATTTTCTTGAATTCAGAATAACACAGTGAACAGGTGAAATGCATCAGGAGCTGTAATGCTGTCTCTCAGAAAACACATGTTCCCACTTAACATACAGAGATATTTGGAGCATATTGTTAAAAATAGGAGCATAGCAAATGGTTTTCCACATGCAGAAGTAAGAATGCAACTTTTGGTCAGATAGAGTACTGATACCACCATAAAAGTGAATGCTTTTAATTTTTTTCCCTATATGTTTTGAAAGCTTGATTAAGCTTTTTTCTCAGACACTGAATTAAGCCTTTCTCAGGCACTGAACCCCAAACTTGCATAGGATATCTAAGAGAGGAGTTATACACCTACTTACAGGAATAGAAAATCAGCTGAAACACTCATATGCACTGCCTTACAAAGATGTACAAATCCTTTTTTTTTTTTTTTTTTTTTTTTTTTTTTACATATATCTGTAACTTTTAAACTCATGTAAAGGAGACATTATTTAGAGTATGTCACACAGAACATATGGAGTTTGTTGATTTGTTTTCAACAGGATGCTTTATCCAGACAATAAACTAAATATGAGAAAGCTGAAGAGAGTCCAAAAATAATATATTAATTATAAAACTGTGTTGTGTAACTTGGTTAGTTAACCTCACTAACATATTTTTTCAGCAGAGTTACTCTGTTTCTTATATCCACTGTTTTAACAACAAAACAATCTTAAAATTGGAAAAGAAACTCAAATTGTAAAATTTTCTTTCCATAAAGTGAAAAAAAAATCTGTCAATCTTCTTCTCCAGTCACTTCTCAGAATCACCTGAGAAGAGGTTTCCATTAATGTCAGTGCCCCTAAGTTGACTGTCATCATTAGTTCATTTTCATAATTTT
This sequence comes from Aythya fuligula, assembly GCF_009819795.1. NCBI lineage: Eukaryota > Metazoa > Chordata > Aves > Anseriformes > Anatidae > Aythya > Aythya fuligula. Next base: position 42,068,003 of record NC_045562.1, read on the forward strand.
CAGTTTCACCCTTAGATATAAAGTAAATTAGAGAAATAAATAAAACAGTTAAAAATGTGCTGTAACTGTACTAATGTGCTATAATTCAATAGTTGCAAATTATAACTTGCAAAAGTATGTGATAAAAAGAGGTCACTCCTGATAAAAATTCATAAAGATCATAAATAAAGTGGGAGCTTATCCATACACAAGTACACAAAACAAAACAAAACTCTCCTTTTCTTTCATATGACACTTGTCAAGATAAAATTGTTTACAGACTTTATAATTATACAATACCCTTTCTCTAAAGAGCTTCTTTACACAATACTTTAATATTGTTATATGATGAATAAACCCTTTTCACTATTATTCCCATACAAGTAAGTTTAATCTAGATTTAATATGTGTAGGTCTCTCTTAGTTGTTTCTTTTTTTTTTTTTTTTCAGGAATCAGTAAAATGATAGCTGAAAATTATTCCTTTCTATTTCACTTCATGTTGAAACTGCATTTTTGCCAGAACCAATTCTGCTTGAAATATTCAGAGTGCAAGGCTGTTTTCAATATGGACAGAAGCTTTGGGAAAAAATTCTCTGCATTTACTGAGGCCTGGTAGTGCTGGCAAAAATTCAGGAGCAGCTGCAAAAATTACTAATGCAAACGGGGGGCAAAGCTTCATAAAATCTGAAGTCAATCATCTGCCCAAATTGTAGAAGCTGGGAAGAAGGCAATTAAGGAACTCTCTTTTAAGAGAGGTATTGTGTCCTGCTAAGCAGACACAGTCCTTACTGGCATTGCACAGGATCTCCACCAGTTTTGTTGATTACTGATACACCTCACCCAGCCCTGCTTTCCCAAGGGGCTGGTACTGGGCAGTGCATAAGCACAGTCCCACAATGTGGGGTGCAACAGCAGAGGCGTCAGTTTACCTGTGTCTCCTCCACACCAACACTCAGAGATGTGCCAGAGCATCATGGTCACACTGACCCATGATGATCAGAAGCTACAGATGAGAGACATGAGATTGAGAGGGCAGCAGGGCATGTGTGATCACTTTCTCTCTAGTCTGAGTGCTGTCTCGAGGTGTTTGGTTACAGCAGAAAGGTGCCAAATCATCAGAGGGAGCAGACTATGATGAGAGCCATAAATCTATTTAGATTAACTGAAATTTTCACCATTTGGCTCCAAGTGGAAGAACTAAATATTATATTATTATTATTTTTTGTAACTAATCTGTTTTGACTCTATGAAAAACATTTTCATTGCAATAAAGTTATTAAAGTCTTAGCACTTACTGTTTTGTAGGAACTTTTTTCTTGCTTCCTGTTAGTTTCTTTGCAATAAATTTCTTTGCAAGGTCGGCTCCTCACTCTAGTTCTCTTATTACTTCATTTAAGAGAATAATTTATTTTAAACCCCAAACCAAACAAAGGATTGAAGAGTAGAGGTTAAGAAATTGAATAAAAAGAAAACAGACCTTCACCTTTCATTATGTTTGTCTTAAGTATCTGCTTTATTAAACTCACTCGGTGTTTAAATCTGGCTTATTAAAAACCATCAATGTTTAGCTTATGCTATTTTTAAAGCAGTCTGTACTTTACAGTATTTAATAGATCGTCCAAAACAGATGAGTTTTGTTGTTGTTGTTGTTTTTGAAAGTAAACAAAAGTGGAATGCTGAAAGACATACAATTACATAGAACAGTTAGCATTCATATAACTGTGACCAGTTCTGTATCAAGTTAATTTTGTAAATTAAAATCTGAAGTGAGTTTACTGAGTTTATTGAATCTAGCAATTCATTAAAGACATATTCCGGTTCCCTATTAGATTTTTTTTTTCACTGATCAACACTTACATTAGTGTTTAACCATGCTCTTTACATTTATACAAATCTCTTTAGATTGTCAAAATCATGTGAAGAAGCATCTGTCAGTAGTAAACAGATTTTCTCTTCTACGTCTAAAATCTAGCTGATATACCAAGAATCACTTATAATCAGCTCATTCATCACCACTCGGTGAAATCAATGGAAACTTTGCTATTCATTTAGATAATGGCAGAGTTAGTGTATGGTATATTTAGAAGCACAGTCCAACAGGATCCACTGCATTAGAAATCTTACCTCTGAGATGCTTTTCCCATGATATCCACAGGGAATGTTGCCAAAATAAGGAACGTGATTAGGTCTCTCAAGTGTTATTAGATCTGAAGCAGCATAGTTATAACATCTTCATTGTACTGTCATTTTTAATAACAGGGAATTTTGTGTGAATCCTGTGCCTCTCTTATTTGTGAATGTTTGCCCTTTATCTTTGTATGATGCAGTCTGGAAAGCTAAAGCAAGAGACATAATGCCTCAATCCAGTCAAGAATGTCCTGGTTTTTGTGGCCCTGATGAAAATAAGTGTATAAACAGCAGAATTTGCCTGGGTGTCTAGAAAGGGCATCACTCCATTCCCTGCAATACACCACTTTGTCTCCAGCCACAGTCATTTATTTCATCACCTGGCTGGTTTCCCAGCTCCTTGGGGTGATCAGGTGATCCTAAGGTTGGGGCTGGTGGCTTGCAGCACACACTTTTTCACCTTCACTAACCTGACATATGCTTGGTCACATCCAGAATCTCATGGCCACTCAGAAGGACTCCTTGGTCATGCCTTGGAGATTCACAAAGAGACAGTGGACTTGATGACACCCATCCGAGGAATCCCACAGCTGCCACCAGCACTGTCTTTAGGTGCAAGGGAGCACTTTGCACATACCAGGAGGGGCTGGATGCGATCCTGCCCATGCACTGCTCTTTCTTGCAGCTAAGCCTTATGAAGTACAGCTCACTGAAAGTCTGTTTCCCTTCCCCATAAAAATACATTGTCATTTTGAAAAAACAAACAAAAAAAATACAAAACTTTTTTTTCATGTCAGAATGAAAAGTGGAAATTTTTAAATTCCCAGTAGATAAGGCCATATTTGAGCAAAACCAAATTTCTGGACCTCACAAGTTGCCACATAGCAGAGCTGTTGTTGTCCTTCAGTCAGCTTTAATTATGAACTAATTGGATGAGTTTTTTGTTTCAGACATTTCTCTGAATAGCCTGGAACTACAGATTCATAGCCAAACTTCTTCATTTAAAAATCTGCTGTTGCCTTTATACTGCTCCTGTTTTCAAATGTCACACACCCTTTTGGAATACCTTGGAAAGTGGGTAAATCAAAATTTGTAGCTTTCCAGTTTATCCCTAAATCTAAAGCCTAACATATTATAGAAATAACAGTAAAAGGAAATAAATGCAATAGGGAGAAGTCATAAAAACAAAACTCTATCAGGTTCCCATGGAAGGTCACCAGACGAGTTTAGTACATTGTTTTTCTTCTTCTTAATAGAGGGGCCTAAATTTAATTTCTCTTTTCATTTTCTACTTTATTCTGCTCTTTTCCTCTCAATCTCTGTCCTCCTCCTCCTCCTTCTTTTTTCTCCCCAGTTTGAAATTCCATTCGCAGCCATGTGTTTCTCATTGCGATCCACCTTCCATTTTTGGTCATACAGCAAAATGTGGTTTGAAGATCCAAGAAAGTCAGAGCATGTTGACACAAGAACTTTGGATTCTAGGTTTTGTCAACACTGAGCTGAAGAGCTTTGGGTCTTGAATCAATTTTAGCCTCCTTGACCAAGGAAACCCTGCCGAGAGTCAGACTAAGATCAACGAGAACAGATTTTCAAGTGAACAGAGCCATATAAGTATATCTTGCACAACAGGGGAGTGCTTTTTATTTTCTGCATTATCTGCCCTTGCTCTAATATTAAATCCAAACACTACTCAATTTTGTTTGGCATGCAGCTCTGTGCAACAAAACCAAAAAGCTTTCTCGTAGGTGATAAACAGGAGTAAGAGCTTTGAGACAAACCTGAGTTTCAAACAGCAAATGGCTTTTTTTCCTCCAAACTGAGATAAATAGCAAACCCAAACAACTCCAAGGTCTCACAGTGACCTATTCAGAAAGCAGTACGGCTGGCAAATGACAGAAAATCCCACTCCTTTTCCAGATGGCTTGGGGAATTTCCTGTTAAAATACTGTGCTTCCCGATGTCTGGACAACCCAGGCCACGTGAACATGGGTCCACTGGCTACCAGCTGAAAGTCCATCCCTAGTTTGCAATTCAACTAAAAGCATGTATATAAAGCTGGGGAATGAAAGAGGGTGTAAGGGAAGGAGAATTAAACTGATGTTGACATTGTTTGAAATTTGCTTTAATTCATGCTCTGCCAGATAGCTAAAGATTAATCTCAAACTGTTTATTTTAATGTATCATATTTCTGACTTCCAGCTAGCTATCAGCTGGTGTAATATAAGTTTAATTTTGGCACCACCAAGTCTTCATTGTGTTTACATTTTCACTCACACTTTCTTTGGTTTTATCATAAGCAATTTCATGATTTAATGGCACTCAATTCCCTGAATAAGAACAGGTGTAGTTAATTTTAGAGATCGGAAAAAGACTTTTATAAACTACCTATTTTCCATGTGTAGGTGTTTAGGATGTCAGCAGCTTGGAAGATACCTTAGTTACACGGTCATTTCCAGGGGAAAGTGAAAATGAAACAGAGGGTTATCTATTTTTAAATTATGGATTAAAGATTGGGCTGATCTGGCTAAGTCTGAAAAGTTTTAATTATTTTTCTAACCAGGACTCCAAACTCCATGTTGAAAATACCATTTTTAATTTAGCTCTGACAGAGTTATATGATAATCAGGAAATAATCAGGAAAACAATGGCAAATTATAGCAACTAGTAATGAAAATGCATACTTGCTGAGTGAACATAGTTACTCCAGTAAAATCCATTCTTTGAAAGAATTTGGACTAATTCATTTGGTCTAAATATCTTGAACTGCTCAGAAGTATTGCTTCTTTTTGATAGTGTAAATTCAGACTGATTGACTTCCTCACCCTTTCCTGTGTGGGTCCCAGTAGCCTCAGCTAGTGGCTCACTGCTGTCACCTCTCTGGGTATGGAGCAAAGAGCTATGTTCCCAGGAGGGAACAGATAGGACCGGCTTTGGTGCTCAAGCCTCTTCTGGCTCCCTTTGTCCTGCCAAAGGAAAAGCCCCACTCCAGGCTAAATTTGCAACTGCTGGGCTGGGTTTAGGATCTTTGGCAAGTTTCCAAGATGACATACTGATGCGTTCAGATGCCTCCAATAAGCGGCAATGACAAGCCTAAGTGAGAGGAGGTTTTTAAAAAAATCATGTATATGAAATTCAAGGACTTATGTTTTACTCAGTGAAAACAGGCAATGCAGTCTTGAGATTCAATGTGTCTCACCAAGGTAATAATGCTGAACTGTATGAAACTATGCTCCAAATATTACATCTCACAAAAATACTGTGAGACCTCACAGGTGTGGAGACACAAATAGGAGGCAAAATAGATCATATCTTCTAGCCAGATTTCTTGGCTTGAGAAAGGTTGAGTTAGAGAAATTTACTCTGGTTTTGGAGCACACTAGATAAATTCCAACAGAGGCAATTAAATTTTGAAGGTGCATAAAATAGTGGAAAAAAAAAATAAAAAATTTGCATGCATGTCTGTAGCTTTTATCCATTTGGGACATAGAGAATTTGCACATAGAGTCTGTGGGAGAAACTGAAGCATGTAGGGATAATGAAAACAAAGAATAAGAAATTATAAAGAAGGCAATAAAAAAAAATAAAAAATAAAAAGAATAGGAGACAACTCCTAGACCTCACACAGCCTCTGTTAAACAATGGGAAGAAAATCTTTTAGGAATTCAGTTAAGACCTGAGAAGAAATAGAGGACTGTTGGAACAAATGGCTGCTGGCTCCATTTCTACTGAATGACCTTGACTGTGCACATTAGAGCTAGTTGTTACATCAGGCACTGAAATAGAGAACAGACCATAAAAAACTCTGAACATTTCCTCCCATAAGATTCCTTTGTTATAGGACTCTTTTGTAGCATTTAGTAATAATTTCCTCTCTGACTAATGTTCTTGTGCAAATTATAATGCCATTATGTTCTGATGCGAGCTTTTCCCTCATTTCTTAGTTACTTCATCTTTATAAAAGTTCCCCAGTTTCCAACCGATACTAAAATGTTATTAATTTCAAGTGCCTGGGAGCTGAGAAGAAGTTTAGCAAGCTCTCAAAATGTTTCTTTACCAACATTTGACTGAATATTGTATTTGTTCACTAATTCATTTTTCTTTGCTGGAAATCCTTCACCTGAGTCTTTGCCTTGGCTCATGACTTTCTGCTCTGACAAGGAAGAATAGGTAGGTTGCCAATAGGAAGCATAGGAAAGACTGAGAATGAACCTGCTTTATCCCCTGTTTTCATGGTAGGTTAATCACAGGTTTACTGTAAAACCTCTCCTCCATTCCTTTCTGCACAAAATGTTAATTTTGTTACACATACAGCAGAGCCAGGGAAGTCGGACAAAGCAAGCAAGAAAAAGAACTGCTCAGACTATTCTTTCCTGTGTGGTTGGCCACATCCAGCTATCAAAGTAAAGGTGTCTCAAGACAGCAAAAACTTATTGCTCCGCTATTATTTTTCTTCTGATTTTTCAGAGTACTTCTGTCACATTTTCATCCTTTACACCCTGGTGCATCTATAAACCCTAATACACCCTCCAGGTTATAGTGTAGTGGTGTTGATACCTTCACAAATTATTATTCTTTCTGCTAAGCAGATAATTTACACTCAATCTGATTAGAAAGCCTGGCAAAAGATGCATAAAAAAAAAAAAAAAAAAAAAAAAAAAAAAAAAAAAAAGGCTTTGGGAATTCATCTAATACTTGCACAAAAGATCATAGAAAAATGCCTAGAAAACAACTTGTAGGAAAACAACTTGTAGGAAACTCAGGTTGAAGGAGGAACCAGAAAACCTGTTTGCATGTTTACAGTTGGAATTGTGTCTGAGATTGCACTATTTATTCTAAATAACTCTGTTAATAATACTAATAAGTTGGTTTGCTTTAAGTATCTGGCATTCAGTACCTGGCAATCACTCAACTGATCAAGAAGAAAGACACCTTCTTGTTCTGAACAACCTCAGAGGAACCCCACAAATGGGAGCTTACTCATCCTAAATAAAGCATTCTAGGGTAGGGAATATTTCATCCTTTTGTAAGTTTCCAAAAAGGATTCCTCTGCCTGGCTGTGAAAGTCAGCATGATCTCTCTTCTTCTGTTTAGCTTTGTTCAAGTTCAACACAAACAGCTTAAATTCTGTGCGGTTACTGGAACAAAATATACTGCCAAAGACTGAAACTATTAAATCTTTTATCTGTTCCTCATGAATATCACATGCCCTGCTGAATTAGGTTGTTCGTAACAGTCTGAGCTTAGAGTTTTCTGTGCTAAAAAGAAAATACTTGTGATAATGTATTTAGTGCATCCCTCCACAGTGAATTTGTTGCATCTTTTTCCAGTGATTGTGATTAAAGAGGTTCCAAAATGTTGCAGCTGAACATTGTTAATTTTGCAAGTCATATACATCTTCTGTGATGTCATGTTCAGAAGCTTGCTCAAGACCCATGCGGTACCCAAGGCACTTTAAAAATCATAGAGATGTCTTTTTTTCAACAAATTAGTTGCACCAGAGGACAGTTTTGGGTGGCTGGCAGACCAGTTAAATAAATTATCAGTCAAGTGTTGCTCACTTAGCCATCCCAAGATTAATAGTCTAAGACCTTCAACAGGTCATTATATTCAGCACCCATACCAAATGAGTGAAGCAACCCACATGAGGGACAGTGGTAGAGAAGAAAGTAACATGCTGTCTGAGCAATATGGGCATTTAAACCAGCACTGACTGAAGGGCAAGGCTGAAAGCCAGGGCATCTGGGGATCTGTTGGGATGAAACTGTCTCCAAGGCTGTAGGGAACCCAGGAATATGACCAAAGTGATCTGACACAATGCTTTGCAGTGAACCAATGCCACACAAAATTAGATCAGTACCCACGTATGTCCCCTACTTGTGTGTCCGGTGAAACAGACACAGCCTTAGCAGTTAGTGTAGACACAGCCTCAGTTCACACAGAGGAGCACCCTCCTTGCAAGGTTTGGTGTCAGAAGCTAGCTGGGAAGCAGCAAGTAGGAGTGGAAACATCTGGTTCTTCTATCACACTTTCCTATCTGCCTCTCCAGGAGTACTTCACTGCGTCTTCTCCTGGATGCCTCCTTCCTTCTTTAAGCTGGCAGGAGCAACAGGAAGAAAAGCAATGTCTTGCTGAATGCCATCAGCAAAGATAACACTGCTTATCACAGCATGAGATTGTCTGTAACTACCAGCTGTGAACTGAAGCAGTGATGAGGTGTCCAGATTCCCGTTGCTGTGACCCTCATGTGCTCAAACTACTGTACATCTGTCACTGGTCACATTGGGTGGGTAGGAAGACACAGTCTCTCTCTCAGAGAAAAGGAAGATGAGCTTGTTGGAAAGGATCACAAACAGCAACCAGACTAAGCAGTGGACAAGATTGCACCAATCACAGTGCATGTCTCACCAAAATTCAGTAACATTATTAATACATAAATAAGTAAGGTGTCTACATTAAAACTAAAGCTTAATCAAGTATGAGAAGAAAATAAAATGTTACGTTAAATCACAAGGTGTTTTTTAACATGATACTTATGCTACATATTTAGCTCTGTTTTTCTACAGGTCCCAGTAGTGCAGGTAAGAATATAGTATCTATACAACCAGTCTTGATAATGAGACCAGAAAGGGGAAGGGAGGAAATTAAAAGGAGAAACCCTGACGTGAGGTGAGAGCAAGCCACTGAAAAATACATATTATGGGAGTCTTGTATTGAATACCAAAAATTCAAAGCTTCTCTCTCTCTCTCTTTTTTTTTTTTTCTTTTTTTTTTTTTTTTTTATTGAATTATAGTCCAGCCTGGTCAAAATAAGATCACTTCTGTGTGTATAGCTACTTTGTGACTACAGTTAGTATGACAGAGGCTGAGAGGCTCTGTTAGCATGGTCTTGAAAACAAACAAACAAAAAAGACAAATAATAATTGTATTTAACTCTTTTTTTATTAAGCTATTTAATCATTCAAAATTGTTTGTAATACCTTTCACTCCATCCAGCTGACTTGGTTTTGTTCTGGCATTATTTGTGCAGACTTGGAAACCTTCACAGCCTTACAAGAAGCAACAGCACTCAATCATCAGTCACACCACAGCTAAATAATAACCTAACATACTGATCTATTCTTTCCTCACTGCAAAGTGCGATAAGAAAGTACAGTCTTGCAACTTACTGCTGTTTCTCTTTTTGTGCAAGTAAAAACTGTCACCTAACTTACTCTTTGCTGACAATCCCAAAGTGTGATAGAAGTCTTTTTAGTAGAAGAGCTACATTCAGCTCTCTTTACATACAGTAAATACATGAAAGTATAAATCTGAAATCATAGACAAACTAAGAAAGTCTGTTTATGGTATCTTTGGTGTTATGTAGGAGAATTCAAGCAAATCTCCAATATATTTGAAAATACTTTGAACCTTCATATTACCAAATGTTTGGTCACCATAGTGGTGACATACAGTTAATATATTATGTATCACCTCTTGGATCACTCCTCAAGTTTTTTATGTCACTATAGGTCATTTCAGCATGCTGAACAGCCCCACCATGACATCAAGGTGGACAAAACTCAGATTTCAGCCAACCAGAGGAGGGAGGGAGCAGGTTTGCTGACATAAGCAGAGATTAAATTGCTCCACATACCCCCAAATGCACCACCATCTGAAGCTCTGTTAGTAACCCCTGCACTCACCAGGACACATTTTGTAAACCAGAGCTCTGCCTTTCAATGGCAAAATTGTTACTTCAGATTCTTTTAGGATATCTGGAGCAGAGATAATATCTGCTACATTTAAAAAATATTATAGTAAACCCTCTTGTATGTTTTAAATTACTAGATCTTTTCATTTGTTTTAAAGAATTTCTGACTCTCATTTCTTTTGCCTGGAATTCTGATTTTAATTCAGTAGATCACCCATTGCTTTGATTTCATAACTATATTATTATATAATTAATACAAAGGGAGAAAACATTCTCTTTTTGAAGTAGATGGATGCTATTAGTAAGATTAAAAAAAAAAAAAAAAGGGAGAGGAAGCTGAAAGAATAAGTCAAATTGTATGCTGGATTGCCCAAGCACCGCAATTAAAGCACATGCAAATGTTATCTTTTTAATATTGTTGTTTAACTCAATATATTAAATTTGGAGTTGTTTAATTGGTGAAGTGCTCCACAAATACAGGTCACCCTATAAATATTAAGAATCGTGGGATGGCATTGAGTTACAACTAGACAGGAATGTAGTTTTTTCCCTTTTTTTTTTTTTTTTTTTTTTTTTTTTGTTCTTAACGTCATGCACCCTTTGCTCATGTATGTACACTTCTGGAGAAAAAAAAAAAAAAAGGAGAATGTGGTCAAGACATACAAATCCATTTGAAAACAGTGAGAAGAACTATCTGTGAGAAGCACATGACCAATGCCCATGAAAGATCTTTGTCTTTGAGGTTATTTAATTAATGTGAGGTTTTACTTTGGAATCAGAAGCCTCTAAACATTTAAGCACTGTGTAAGTCTAATTGCTTGAATATTCCAATCAAGTTCACTTGAACTAACAGCAATATTAAGAAATGGAGTTTGCTAAATATGAGCATATAGATCTCATGGAGGAGAAGAAAGAAGAGTATACGCAAGTACTTCTATTGTTCCCTTTAGGTGTTTCAACATGAATCACATCTAATTTATTGAGTCTTTAAATAAAAAATACAAACAAAAGAAAGACAAAAAAAAAAATAGATTGTTACCTTAAAAGGAGAAAGAGTTCTAGAAATGAAACCTACATCAGAAAAAGGAACTAAAACATTACTAGTTACATGGAGGTAATGAGGATCAAGTACTAGCATCAGGTGTTCTGGAGTTTAAAACCTTCACTCTGAAGATGATAAACTAAAAATCTCAGTATCTAGAGAAGCTGCTGCCAAAAACCTGGCAACTTCAGTTGTCTTTCTTAATGTAACAACTGAGTAGCAGAGCAAAGATTTATCTGTCTTTGCCTGCTTAGCACAAGCATTCTGTGAGCATTATAAAAACATAATAGTTTTTTGCTAGGGTTTTATGAGAGCCATTTCAATATCAACTAGTACTCATCAAGGAAGAAACAGACAAATATTTCAAAAAGAAGAGTTGCTTTTGCTTAGATAAATTAGTAAGAAATTCATCAACCTTCCCTAAAATAAGTTAAAAAAAAAAAAAAAAGCTTTAAATCTACATAAAATAAAAATGAAGGTATTGTGTATCCACAGAATTACTATTTTCCTGAAGAAAAATATATTTAGAGTAAGATCTAGTTCCTTTCATGGAAAAACTGGTAACAATAAGAGATATGAATACAAACATTTTAACAGCAGTCGTGTTGCTGCAGCTGTAACAGTTGAAGGGTGTAATAGAGGAATCATTAGTAAGGAGATGCAATATCTTTTTATTAGACTAACTGACACAGCTGTAAAACACTGAGAAATCTTGGACAAAGAACATGTAGCCCAGAAGAAAAGCAAATGCAGAAATATAGTAAATCAAGCATAGATGTCCTCCTCTATGAGGACATCCTCCATTGAGGCTGCCAATACTGGAAAGTTTCACCCCAGCCAAGGATCAGACATTGCACAGCAAGGTGTGCCAATGGGAATCTAATTAAGTACAGCTGTGCCTATGTATGCTTACCACTTTAAAAGAAACATATTAGCCTATGAGAAGAGGTCATATTTCATCAGAGCTGGGACAATGAACTTCAGGGAATAAACTAGGAGAGATGTCATTCAAAGTGATTTGTTCTTCTGGAATTTTATTTATGACTGCTATACTTAAAACCAGATTGAAGTGCTGGCCAAAACCAGACTTAAATTTAAATTTGGATTAACCCTGACTAAAGTTTATCCTTAAGAGCATGGCTTTGTATTTATATCTTAGACTCAAGTCAATAGTTTTCTCTCTGGTCCTATCCCTGCACTTGAGCAATGTGGAGCAAGCTAAAGTCTACTCACCTACTGAGGAAGCAAAAACAATTGCAGTGATTTATAGTCAAGCAGTCCCGTTTACTTGTAATGAAATGTAGGTGTTTATTACTGAGATAAAATTTAAAACCTTAAACTAAAGTTTATGGTCATATCCAGGAGATCAAGCATTTTGTACATTAAATCAAGATGGCATGCCACTAAAGAGTGGCCAAAACTAGGATTCATTTTGGAAGAAAAATGTGATGAAGGATCACTAGACCATCAGTTCTGTCTAACATTAGAAAAAGTGTCTCTCTGGAGTTTGTTTGCCTTTTCCTTGCTATACATGCCTTCAGCAGGAGTCAGTTCTCAGGAGTTTTCCAGAGAGCTTGACGTAAACTTAAAAACTGCCAAAATCAAAACAGATCTGTGCAAACATACAAACAACAATTTTTAGTCAGTCACATGTTCAAAACAATTAGTTAATTTCACTCTCATTACATATATATTTACATACAATAAAAAAATCCCTCCTGTTGTACAAAACAGATGTAGATTCACCTGTATAAATGCTAGCTTTATGTATGTGCTAGTATATTTGTGTACTTCTTTCTGATAAAGTTGACAGGAGAAAAAAAGAGAACAAAACTCTCTTTTTAAAGAGCCAGGCAAAAACATGTTTCTGAATATCATAATTATTTTAACCCTTATTTGTTTGAAGTGCTATTCACAAGCATTGCAGCATAATTTACATGGGAAAAAAAATGAATTGGGTTTTATCCCTCTGGAGCATATTTTCTTCACAAGTTATATATCTATAAATTGTTGAATGTAATTGAATGTGTCATCTAGTCACAACGAAGACATTGGAAATCTAAATTCAGTCTAGAAACAAAACAGGAAATCTACTAACCACCCTTTTTCATATAAGAGAGATTCCCAGATCTTTGTTAGAATATAGGCTAGATTCAGCCTCAATTTTAAGCATTATCTTCAACGTGCATTTCTACATTTCTTGTAAAAATCTTTGAAAATAGTGTTGAATAGAAACATTGTCAAGGAACAAACAAATCCTTGGGGAGGGGGTGGGCATACTAACAATAGTTTTCATGTGTATTAAGATGTAAGGAGTCAAACTTCAAACCACTTCATTAACACTAGAAGTGCTTAGAAATGGTAGAGTATTGCTTCTGAAGTTTTTAAAGTTTATTCAGGTTAAACAAAGATAGAGGGAATAAAAACTACAATATAGAACAGGGAAATAAGATGGCATTTCACAGAATCACAGAATCACAGAATTTCTAGGTTGGAAGAGACCTCAAGGTCATCGAGTCCAACCTTTAACCTAATGCTAGCAGTCCCCACTAAACCATATCCCTAAGCTCTACATCTAAACGTCTTTTGAAGACTTCCAGGGATGGTGACTCCACCACTTCCCTGGGCAGCCTGTTCCAGTGCCTCACAACCCTTTCAGTGAAGAAGTTCTTCCTAACATCTAACCTAAAACTCCCCTGGCGCAACTTAAGCCCATTCCCCCTCGTCCTGTCACCAGGCACGTGGGAGAACAGGCCAACCCCCACCTCGCTACAGCCTCCCTTGAGGTACCCATAGAGAGTGATAAGGTCGCCCCTGAGCCTCCTTTTCTCCAGGCTGAACAAGCCCAGCTCCCTCAGCCGCTCCTCGTAGGACTTGTTCTCCAGGCCCCTCACCAAAGACATTTCCATCTCTTCAAGAACATTCAAGCACCGTGGCCAGCTGTATTATTTAGACTCTCATTTTCTGAGGCTGATGTGGCCACAATGCTGAAGAAAAATGACTGTCGCAACCCATTAGATTATCACAAGTTTTGAAGATTTCATCATCAATGAAAGTGCTGTAATAAAAACCGTTTCTCTCTCCTCCCAACATAGTAGGTTTGACTAGATCACAGCTGTACTTGTTTTATTGCAATGGGCTTAAACCTGTTATGTCAGGTGAAAGAAAACAGATGATAAACTGTTGGAGCTCTGACTCTGAAAAGAACAAGACAGAGATAAAATAAGATGCTACAGAGTTCTGCCAGCTTCTGTATGTGTTATTTACACTTTCTAGTTACATGGGCAGGCAGGTACATAATTAATTTGTCCTATAATCAGCTTTGCTCTTCAGATTTACACCGAAGTTTTGAGGAGCAACAGTGTTAAGTCACACAGCTGAAATCCTTACACCAGACTTCTTTAATTAACTTCTCAGGAATATGCAAACTGAAAGAAAGGCATTGGTAACTAGAAATGGGAAGCATTTTTGTAGATAAAAAGGTTCATAAAACATTTCTATCTAGCTGCATCACTCATGAGAGCAAGGGAGATGGTCTTCAGATCTGAGTTCATTGCTGTCCAACTCTGTCAAGCTTCAGAAACATCAGTAGCAGAGAGCTGAGCTTAGTCAAAAAAAAAAAAAAATCTTCCCTTCTAATATATGTATATAGCTCCACTAATATTAATTAAGAAATATCTGACACCCTACAAAAATTACTTCCTCTAGTCACTGGAGTTTAACCCATAAATATCTGTTTACAGTGACAAGAACAACTCGTCAGTTAGTGTTACTAGCTTACGATACATACATGAACAGTCTCTCTATCAAATCACTACAGCTGTAGTAACTTTTGGATTCAAGACTACACAGAATTTGACTGACCATACAAAAACCTTGCTTTCTAAACTTTTGAGCTATAAAAGAAGGAGTTTCTCTTTGTTACCTTTCTCTTTCCTACTGAATATGCTGCAAAATACTTAACAATGAGTTATTGCATGCATTCTCAAACTGAAGTTTTTTATGTAAATAGTCCACACAATTTATAGCATTCTTGTTTATGTAACATTCTGGCTTATTGGCATTTGTCCTATGAATATACTGTTTAGGAAATTATGCACCAAGGTTATAAAACATTGTTTTCCCAATACACTATTTAAGAAAAAAAAAAAATCAGTCTTGAAAGACTTGTCTCATAAAATATTTTAAATTTAAAAACCATAGTGAATACATTCTTTCATGACGTAAGGAGCCACTAGTTTGTTATTATTGTTATTAGAGCAATGCAGATAAACATTGCAATTTTACAGCTATCCAGTGAAGTCTACAAGACTTCAGCACAGACATGAATGTTATTTATATTTCAGAGTCTTTAGCGATGCTAACCACCTTGTATTGACAGCAAGAATATCCTTGGCCTGAAGAAATGTTATCAGAGAGAGAAAAAGCAGGCAGCATTGAAGGCAGCTGGATGAGATAAATGGAATTGCCTAAGGTCACCTAACGTGTCAATGAATTCTGGCAAGGCCCAAATCCAGGGTATTTTCCCTGTATACAGCTGATCCTGAGCCCTTAGTGATGTGTCATCCCGTTGATCCTGAGCCATCACGTTGATGTATAGGAGCATTTGACCCAAATAAGCAAACAAATACAAAAACGCATGCAGATTCAGAGTCAAAAACATGACATTCTTGCTTGCATGGGAACCAGTAAAAGATGTTTTTGCACTTTGAGTCAGTCAAGCATATTTCCTTCAAATCAATTATGATTTTATTGCATATTTGTTGCAAGAACATCTTAAGTACCTGCAATAGTGTTTGAGCAGGAACACATAGCATGTAAATATCCTTAGTAAAATACCAGATATAATTCAGAAAAAATGGTATTGCATTTGGAGTGCTCTCTCTGGTTTAGAAGAGAATACTGTTTCTTCATTCACATAATGATCTTTGCTTCATCCTCAGGTCTTTCTTTGCCTGCATTCTCTCTAAAGTCTATCAAAGGCTTCAGGAAGATGAAAAGTTCCAACAGTCATGATTCCTCCAGGAGGAGACTGAGAGGAAGAAAAGGTAGATGTTTGTACAGTAACTGAAACCAAAAGTATCAAGGCATAAAGTAATAACAACAAGAGGATTCCATATCCCAGGATAATAGGGAACTCATTTTTGCTCTGCAAGGTTGTATGTGATTTGGCCACAGTCTTTAATGTGATTGACAAAAGATGGTATTTTATCTTCCCAACACATTAAAAACACATGTATCAGTTTTAAAAACACACAAATCATTTCCAGAAAACGGGCTAAATAATGGATGCAAAAACAGTAAATGAAGGAAGCAAAATAAGCTAAGCTAAACTTTATAGTTATTATAAACTTAAAGCATCATTACTATATGTAAATTGCGTACTAGTTTCAAAGTTTTATCTATTTTACAGTTACTGATGCAGACATCTAAAGTATCAATGCTGTGGTACCTCCAGCTCCCATTTGTTTTTGTTGTTTAGTCTATACAAAGTAGCCGTGGACTCTTCCTTTAGGTCTCAGTATGTTCCTGTAAAAATAAAAGTAATGTTCTCATTGTGACCTTTCAGTACTTAAAGTGGTCACATAAAAAAGATGGAGAAGGACTCTTTCCTTGGGTAGAGAATGATAGGAGAAGGGGGAATGGCCTTAAACTAAAAGGAGATAGATTTAGACTAGACATTAGGAAGAAATTCTTCACTCAGAGGGTGGTGAGGCACCGACACAGGCTGCCCAGAGAAGCTGTGGATGCCCCATCCCTGGAGGTGTTCAAGGCTGGATAGGGCCTTGGCCAACTGGATTTAGCGGGTGGCATCCCTGCCTATGGGAGGGGGTTGGAGTTTGATGATCTTTAAGGTGCCTTCCAACATGAGCCATTCTATGATTTTTCGTTTACTCACTCCCCTATCTAAACGCTACCAGAGAAGATGTCAATTTAAATAAGGCATCTTCAGTAGTGTTTCACATTCCCCCACAGAATAGACATTTCATCATGACACTAAAGAACCCTACAGAACAACAGAGGTATTTAAATATGTAATTCTTCAGATCCTTGCTAACATATTTAACTTGAGCAACTCTAGCAGCAATTTGAGCAATGCTAGCAGTCACGTGCTGAACAGTCTTCTAAAAGTCCTTTGGCTTCAATGACACTTAAACATATGTGTAAGGATAGAAGGAATCAGGATTTAATTAAGAGCTCAATAGACATGGAGCCAGTATTTTAAAATGTATTCTGGCCCTAAGCTTCCTTCCATCACCATTCCCCCCTCACCTCACCAAAAAAAATGTAATCCTTGTCTGCTATTTTCCAAACATTGCATTTCCCATAGCTGATGATTTATTATGTTCTCATCATGTTATTGTTTACCTCAAATTCATAAAGGAGAGCTGCTGAACAGTATGCTACCTGAAAGACCAAATTGCATGACCATGTAACAAAGGAGTTATTACAGATAAGCATAGATAGAGTATTTTTTACATTGTAGAAGGGTCCCCAGAACAGAATGACTTGCATTTCCATCCAGGCTTTAGTGCTACAGTTGAGAAAGATAACTAATGTAATACAAACAGACATTAAGAGATCCTGAAGCAAGACAAAAAAAAAAAAAAAAAAAAAAAAAAAAAGGAGATTCTGCTTCACAGAATAACAATCAGCTTCTGACCACAGTCATATGGGAAAAACATTTCCCTTTGCATATCACAGCAGCAATCACAATCTGAGGGATTAGGTTTGTAGGAGGAGTGTCTTCATCTTAATTACAATCAAAGGCTGAGCCTTCTGCAGCCTGTGTGGGACAACAGCCATTTGCTTTCAAGGAGCTGGTACATGTTGCTTTTAAGCTCTTTCCTGGACTTCCTCAGTTTGTATTGATTAGTGACTCATCGCACCAAAATTGGCTAGGATTTCACATTATTTGGATATTTTGACTGTTGAGACATCCAGCTTCTTGAAACTCCAGCTTCTACACCTTCTAACAAAACAGAGCTGTCTAATTGCCCCCGGCACCTGTAAATACAATATCACAGTTGTCTGCAAAATAGACAACTCTATTTTAAAATCTCACCATCAGGCTTGTTTGTAGTCTAACCAATCCATGAATTCTCATTCCTCCCTGAACCTCCTGGTTTTCTCTAACCCACACTGTGCTTGTCCCCTTGTCAACCCTGCACAGACCTGTGCCCTGCAGTGCTGGGAGGCTTATCCCACTCCCAGCTTAGGACAGAAAGCAATGCTATGCTCTGAGCTCACCAAAAAACCTCACACTAAGGCAAACCTCCCCTCCTGCAACCCTTCACATGCCTGCTTTTGCTCTTGTGGGTAAAATACATGCTTTAGCCCATATTATTCATAAATACAAAACCTAGGATTTTTATACCTGTTTTTTATAATGGGTATGTTATTTCTGCAAGCCACATGCCCCTTGGCCATCTCAGCTCTGCAGCGCTCCAGCTCTGCTGTTTTTAAAACCCTTCTCCCCAGCAGCCTGGTGGAAGTGGGAGGCAGGCAGGCAGACGGATAGCTATGCAGCAGGCACTGCAGAGTGGCTTTCTGCTGCCTTGCTCTGCCCAGCACACTCAGAGTCTGCCTAAACAGAGAGTCACAAATAAACTTTTGATCTCATTCAAAGTTAGGCTGCTCCTGTTGTTTCTTATGTAGCTTTTTGCTTTATTTGTGAATCTTTTGACTGGTGGAATGAAGCAGTGTGGTGCCTTGTCTGTTTACCTTTCAGACCTTGATAACCAAATAATCAAAATAAGAAACTTTGTGTTTTTTGTTTTTTGTTTTTTGTTTTTTTTTCCCCCACAGACATCAAGAAAAATATAAATAAAGAATGATATCACTACCAGCCCATGTATAAACAGATTTCTTAATTCCTTTTAGAGACCTAATCAGCGTCAGTAAATGTTTAGCTTCCTTCCTCTAGAAGTCCTCTGTCTTAGACTGGCAACAGTATTTGTCATGTGAAACACAGCCAAGCATTTTCTTACCTTTTTAATACTTTGTCTAACCAAACAGCATTTGGATAATATAGCTCTCTCCCAGCTGGAAAAAAACAGTTTTGGTGAACTATAAATATAGCAGCCCTTAACAGTACTTTACATTTGAGAAGCCGTACAGGCTGTGTCTAGTAAAAGAACGCCTTACATATCTCTCCCTCCTCAGACATGCTTCAAGTGACCAACTTTCAAGCAAGCCTCTGATGTATCTGATTCATTCATTGATTGGCAGAAATGTGAGAGAAACGTAGCCAGGTACGTCCCCATCTACATCTCTGAATAACAGCTACATTTCCAGATGATTTAAATGTTTCATTCTAATCCAAGTTGGTTGTTAGATTGAGTGTAAAGATAAAAAAAAAAAAAAAGAGAGAGAGAGATGAACTGCAATGCATAGAGCCAGACATAACATCTGTGTAATTTTTAAGAGCTTAGTCAAATGTAAAGAAAAAGCAAGTTATCTGTTATTCACCCAGTTATTTACAGCTGTCAGAAAGGAACATGGAGCAAAATGTATGCTTGTAAACTACTATCCTAGGGATTTATTGAAGTGCAGTGCCTTATCAGTTCTTTTGTTTGGACTGCCTGAAGACATACTAACCTTAATAACTGAGATTACAAACATGCTCAGCTTAAGTCAAGACAAGACTACAGTGTTGTACTCTTCTTTCAAATATATCCTTGTCCAAATTACAAAGGTAAAAATCCTCTTTTAGAGTAATCTGTTACAAGAAACAAACAAGTAAAAAACCTCTAAGGAGATAAAGAGAAGTAATAATAAGGAAAGGGAAGGGAAGGGAAGGGAAGGGAAGGGAAGGGAAGGGAAGGGAAGGGAAGGGAAGGGAAGGGAAGGGAAGGGAAGGGAAGGGAAGGGAAGGGAAGGGAAGGGAAGGGAAGGGAAGGGAAGGGAAGGGAAGGGAAGGGAAGGGAAGGGAAGGGAAGGGAAGGGAAGGGAAGGGAAGGGAAGGGAAGGAAAAAGGACTTCATGTCATGATTCCTTACAAAAGCACAAACACTCCCTGTTCTAAGTTCCTCCTGGCTCTGCTCTATAACCCTGCAGACCCATCTTTCTCACGCTGCCCAAGAGCCATCAGTAGGGATGGGCTGCAGGTGGCTCCTCGTTTTTCGTCCCTGGGGAGAGTTTCTCTTTTTACTGTCTCCTTGTCATAACCTGCTTATAATGGAGTTGGACCCACAGCTTGCTTAGATAAGCCGTGCACACTCAGTGTGTGCCTCCTTGCTCCAACAGAGGTGTAGACTGGCTTGACATGGTCAGTTCCCATTTAAGAAAAAGCCATGAGTGCTGTTCCTGGGACAATACATCCCCTTCCCTGACACTAGTCCAGGCATCCCCAGCACAGGCACATCTGCACCCCATCTGGGCAGGAGATGGCCGGAGTCCAGAGAGCTGGAAGTGGCAGCAGAAGAATTCATGACTGTCTACACCTAAGTGCACAGACCTGTTTTAAATTTGGCTATGCCACATAGCAACTCTTCTGCATCCTAAAATCCATCCAGGACTCTAAATCCTTTATTCATCAGTGTGCAAAGATATCTCCAGCCTGTTACAACCATGGGCTTGAGCTGGCTTTTAGAAGGGTGAATATAGCCAATTAAGGTATTTTTCCTTTCAGAAAAATAAGTTACCTGTGCCCACTTTCTCTTGTTTACCATTAACTGAGAAGCTCACATCTAATATATAAAACACCCAGTTAAATTTATCCTTCTTCTTTCCTGATTTCAGTATCTTGGGACTGTAAGTCCCCACAAAACTCTTCTGATCCGCTCCCTCACTGTTGGAAACAACAGTGTGATCGATGACAGATCTTCAGGAGTCAGCTGAACATCTGTGTCACCAGCCATCACAAGCAATGTGTTGCAATGCTCTTTCCAAAGCCCTCTGAGCTTAGCACCAAAAGTTTATCTCACAACAGTACTTTGTTGCTGAGCCATTGGAATTTGAGATCGAAAAGGGCTCTTCCCCTTCATATGGAGTTCTTTAGTCAATTCAAGGAAACGGGTGCAGCTCTATGAAGCAGATGTCAGGGTATATGCCCGGAGGGCAGATATAGGTTTCAATCCCTTACTCCAGTGATTATTTTTCTATTTTTTCATTGGAGCAGGCCTTGGAGATTCACTGATCCCCTTCTCCTTGGAAAATGCTCTCATCAGCTTTGCTTGGCCCCTCAGCTTCTTGCTCCCATTCAGTGAAGGTTCAATTGGACCATGTACAAAGCAGCAGCTCCAACCTAGTGGGGGTGGATGGGTGGGGGATACAGGCTGAGGAGAGGTATGTTGAAAATATAGTACCTGATGGGTCATAAGAAAAGTCATCTTGTTATGACTAGTGTGACTGGTCTTGCTTGTGAACAGAATTCCAGGTATATCGGAATTAAGGACTGGAGCATTGGTTAAATATAAAACTATGCAATTTACAGTCCCTGAAAGTCAAATGAAACTCTTTTCAAGGTGGGTTAAAAGTCCATCGTTTTTAATAAATAGAGATGTTTGTCTTTAGAGAACTGGGCTCTTGGTAACTATATTTCTCTGCTGTTTTGGTATGCATTTAGCCTGAGGCAACTGTAGGTCTCATACAGTTCACAGCAAAGTCCCCACCACTTGTTTCCACCCAGCTGTCCCCTTGGCTGTACTGGTACAAGGGCCTGGGGGATAGGGATGATGAACATATTCAAGCTAAAAACTATGTGGTCTGAAAATGGAGGTTGTTTTGATCTCACCTCACTTCTGTGATCTAGTTTCCTTACAGCCCCCAAAAGAGCAATACATGTGCTAATAATATATACGAGGGAACAAGCAGCTAAGAATGAAGGAGAAGCTTACAAAATATCCCTGGTATCATGATGCCCTGCCTAAAGAATGGGAGACCATGAAGATCAGTATTGTCCTGAGGGGTCTGCTTCAGGATGTACTCACAGATGTCGAAGGTGAAGAAGCACCCAAAATTGCGGGGACCAAGCTGTGTGCGCTCCTGACTGCATGCCCTGGTTGTGGCCAGCATGGGTTCTGTCAGAGATGTCAGAGAGCTTGTTGAAGGGCTGGTACAGCACTGTCTGACTCTCATCCCTCTCCAGACAGCAAAGCAGGAAAGTGAGAAGCCTGAGAACAGAGCCAATGTTCAGACCACAGTTTTAGGGGAGAAGAAGATGCAACTGAAGAAAATCAAAATGAATTCTCCTTGGGGTTGCCAAACACTCTCTATGCAGATTCTTCTGATCTAGAAAATTTTATTCACAGATGTGAGTTTTTTAATAGTTTAGCTGCCAATTTTTTTTTTAAAGAACTCCCACAGCAATGTAGGGAAAGACTTCTGATATTAAAATAGTGTTTTTCAATTCCTAATGTTAAAAAAAAAAAAAAAAAAAAATCAAACCAACCAGCCAAACAACAAAACCAGTTCCTTAGATATTACACTGAATGTGACAGGACTCTGTGGAAAATTGTGCTGGCACTGAATCCTGGTGTAGGCTCTCCCACCTTTATCCAAATCAGGAGGCTGGAGAGTGGGAAGAAAATCTGAAAAATAAGCATAGAAATTCCCATACTGATTCAGAGTAGCTAACCACTTTATCCTTTCTTTCAGATAAGAGCTAATAGGAGAGGTCTCAAAAGAGAATGCAAAGAGTAAAGGTCCCCAGGGAAAGCACTGTAAATTAATGGTAGCCTTATGCTACAAAAAATGAGGATTTCTCTCTCTCTCTCTCTCTTTAATCTTTTTTTTTTTTTTCCTGCATAATGCAGATATGATTTTACATAAATGTCTGAACTTTCTCACTGCCTGTCAGATTCTATATATTGGTAATAACCTCTGAGAATGTGTTTTACATATTTATTATAATATGCAGATACATGTATGTGTTCATGCACATATTGGGCATGTTTTTTCTGCTTTAAATTTTAGAAATTCAAGCGTTGTGTTTGTGGATTATTCTGTTTCATTATCAAAACAAACAAACAAACAACTGAAATAGCAGCACAAAGTTATTTAGAAACAGAATAGGGAAAACACCACTGAGACACACACAGGGAAAAAAGGGGGAGGGGGGGGGAAGGGATTTATAATGTTATGCTGCAAATTCAAGTCACATATTTTGCAGGTAATAGAAGTATCAGTACAACTTTTTTAGCAGTGAAATAGCTCTCCCTTTACCTGCTCCTCCAGTGCACGGCCCCAGCCTGCCTTAGCCATCTCCTCTCATTATAGCAGTTTAAGATCTGGATATGCTGAGCGCAGAACATTAGATATAAAATTGCCTGTATTAAAGTTACATGTCTCAAATTCAGAAGAGGGAATAGAAGTAGAAATTTAGGTGGGTCATTTCTTAGGAAGGAGTCCTCATGAAGGACTGAACTACAGCTCTTTTTCTGAACAGATATCTTTGCTGGTCTTCAGCAGTAGCTGAAACCTGGCAGGTGAGTATTTTATCAGTTTGAATGTATTTAAAGACCTACTTTCTCTTAGACTGTTAAGGATTTTTACCAAAAAATCCTTTGCCAGGTTAAATATATATATATATATTTTTGTAAGACTGGAGACCCCATTTGCCAATGTTTCATACTAATCCAACTACCATAACCGAACAGATTAGATTGGGACTCTCTTGGGGAAGTATCACAAAAAATCGCTGTTGTTCTATCTTCCTCTGTTATCTCTTACAACAATTTTCCCATGCAAACCAAAGCTGCACACAAAAAAAGAAAAAAAATAAATAAAAGAAAGAGAAAAAAGTAAACAAAAAAGAAAGAAAAAATAACAAACAAACAAGCAAAAAATGAGTTTTCTGTGCTTGAATAATTACTATCAAAAGGCCAGAACTACCAATGCAGCTCTAACAGGGCTGGCAGGAGTCATTGGTCTCTGTCTACTGGGAAGTTAATGCCAGATGAAAACTTTTCTTTATCCAAAGCTTAAATGTTTAGTTAAATCATTGCATACGTACTTTATATTACCTATTACACATAACACGAAATATTTGCCTGATTTTAATTAGACCAATGTTATTTGAGCATCACGGGGAAACTAGAATGAGATCAGAGTACAAAAAAGAACAAATACCATTTAAGCCACAACACAGTGTGGCTGTGCTGTTACTGAGACGCCTGTCAGAGTGGTAGTGTGGAAATCTGTATTTAATGTCTTCCAGCAATTTTCACATTAAATTTGCTCACTATAAAGGAACAGTGGTAAAAACCCAACTGCTTCTAAAATGGAGCTGGACATGCTCAAAAAAGAGTAGGAGGATATCAGACTTCTGATAGCCCAGCTGATAGCTATGATACACATATGTAGCATAAGCCAACCTAGCTTTGCTGAAATCAGTAGAATTTTTAGATTCACAGTAGGAAAGAATTTACCACATACTTTTCCTAATTGCCAGGTGCCCGAAATATCCAGCAGCAACTCAGTTTCTGGACTCAGGCATCGAATGTCAAAATTTTATTCATACATTTTTACATTATGAATTAGGTACTTATGAAATATACCTAATGAGGGCAACAGCTATTTTTCTGCCTGTATTCCCTTACCTACAGGTATCTTAAAGGAGGCTGTAGTGAGGTGGGGATTGGTTTATTCTCCCACGTGCCTGGTGACAGGACAAGGGGGAATGGACTAAAGTTGTGCCAGGGGAGGTTTAGGTTGGATATTAGGAAGAACTTTACTGAAAGGGTTGGAATTTGGAATAGCATTGGAATAGGCTGCCCAGGGAAGTGGTTCAGGCACCATCCCTGGAGGTCTTTAAAAGACATTTAGGTGTAGAGCTTAGTGATATGGTTTAGTGGAGAACTTGTTAGTGTTAGATCAGAGGCTGGACTCGGTGATCTTGGATGTCTCTTCCAACATAGATGATTCTGTGATTCTAGGACAGGACAGTAGACTCAGTCAACCTGAGTCTACTCACCAGTAAGTAAGCTCCAGTGTGATCTCAGCCCATTTGAAGCTGACAAACACAGAAACCCTCAGTCAGTGATTGACAAATTGACTATAAATTGCCAGAAAAATATGTTCCCAAATCTACGTATATATTTGAGTGACTCTTACTCAATTTGATGTAAGATGCACTTCTGTTTTCCCCAACATGTTACAATATTTATTTTTTTCCTGTTTGAAAGTGAAGTGTTCAACCGCAATTAAGTGCTAAACCATAAAGAATTACTTTTATTAGGCTTGCTTCTTATAGAAAGCTCTTTTTTACACTGATCCATGCAAAACTTCAAAAGTAATGAGCTAGCTTGGGAACAAGAGAGGCAGTTGGCACTATATGCATTGTGTAAGAGCTAGGAGCATTTGAACTATTGACAGGTTGTCTCTTCTGCACTTTTCTCCTCTGCCTGTTTTCCTTAAAGCTCCTTCTGTGAAGACCAAAACAGCAATAGCAGTTAATGTGCTGGCATAGCCTTTGAAGAGCCCCTGAAATCTTGGGACTTTTTCTCTTCTTTGCAGAATATTCTAGCAGAATATGACTATTTGCATCCAGCAGCCAGATACTTTACTGAGTATTTTGCCTTTAGAGCTGTAGTCGGAGACATGTTGGGCACCTTACATGCAGGGATGGCCCTGCAATGCTAAGGTTTAACATATAGGCACACCTTGCAAGAGTGGCCCTCTTGGAAGGTTTCACTGCCTCCAGACACAGTCATAATCCTTCCTCCCTCACAAATCAGAGAGTAAGACCACTAAGTCTGAACTGAACATAAGCTTAAAAAAAAAGATTTTAAGGTCATCATTAACCTCATGTTCATCAGCACACTAAATTGAAAACTGTAAGTCTGAGTGTTTTTTTTTGCTCAAGCCTGGAACTACGGCAATATTGAAGACATAAGGAGCTGTTGTCCCAGTCCATCTGTAATCCCCCCCAAACAAAGAGCCCCTCTGCCAGGAAAAATTAGACCAAACCCTAGCTCCAATTTCCTGCTTTTTTTTATTCTTCTAATGCTATAATATCATTATACTATGTTTCACATCTCTAATTTTGATTGACACAGACAAGTTTAGAAGGAAAAGCAGGACTAAGTCAAATTCGGGATCCGCTGGAGGGTCAGGACACATACGGTGACCAGCTGTAATGCAAATGCTGGGGCTGGCTGTCAGTGAGCTCATGCAGCTGGGGCTGGAGAAAGGCAGCTTTAAGGCTACCCAAAACGTCACTGTAAACAAACTCTGTTTTCCCAGGTGAATCACAGCCCTGTGGTTAGGCTCTGCTGTTGAAACACAATGGCATACACTAAAATGGGTAACTATGGCTCAGACCACAAAATCAGTGCAGCACATCCTAATTTTCCCCCACCTCCTTTATCAGGTCCAAAGTGCAGAAAACACCGGTACAGCATCCAAATGTATTGCAGTGCATTTGGTAAACTCTTGAGTAATTTATCACAAGTTTTGGTGTTACGTTTGTTTATAGAAATGGATAATGCCTGAAAGCTGGTATATTCTTTCCAGTCTTATCTGAATCATCACAAACTTCCTTAAAAGGTAAGTTTTGGAATACATGTTCATGAAGGATTTCTGCTAATTTTAAGACCCTTTTCTTTTGGGAAAGGCACTAGAACAATTTTTCTTGCTGTATTTCAATAATGCTGGATCCTTAAATTACTACAAATGTCTGAGAAGCAAACCTAGGGCAGTAGAGAATGTACAGACAGATATGTAAATATATATATATTTCTTTATAACATGTTCACCTATTAAAAACAAACAATCAGCTCTTCAGAATAAAAAAAATCTTTTTTTTTTTTTTTTTTTAAACATATCACTTCTAATTTCCTTCAAAGAGGTTTATTTCTTCTGACAATATTGAATCAGCACAGAAGCAGAACGGCTTCTTTTACTCACAACACACTAAGCATTTTGAATGAAGTTAATGACTCCACTATGGCTTTATTTTGGTTTTGCTGTTAAGTTCAATTCACAGACTGGATCCTGCTCTTGGTTACCTTGGTGCACGACTGAGGTACAGCAGCCTGAGCCACCCAGTACCACAGAAGTACAAATGTGCTTCTGAGCAAAGCTCATGCTCAGAATATCGGTCTGTCAGGAGAGAGCCCATACATTTGGGAGTGGACTACATGTGCCTGGCTTGTTGTGATACTCTGGCTTGCTTTACTTTCAGCCACTCAGCCTCTTCCAGGCTCAGCTGGTTTCCTATCCAAATAAAATGCAATCAGTGTGACTGAAGCACTGCACAAAAAGTTGAGGAACAGCAAACCTCAGTAACGCTAGGCTGTAGTTAACTGGCACTGACTGAAAGAAGCCAATGAATCTCTGCAGTGTCAAGGGCACTGAAAGAAAAGTCATAGGGAGACACTAAGCCTCTGTCACTTTAAATGTTATTAATTCCCCAAACAAGCTCGGCTGCTGAGTGAACATTTCATTTTGAGAAATAAGCCTTGAAGGTCCGGCAGTGCAGTCTGTCTGTAGCAGCTATGCTATAGCACAGTATAAACAATCATGGCAACACCAGCCTTCAGCACCATCATAAACTATTTATCAGCAAGCTGCATTTGACTGAACAAGCACTTTTCCTTGCAGAGAGGCAGCCTCTCAAAGCACAGAGTAATTCCGCTAATGGCTTCTCCTTACCTCTGCAAAGAAAGCATGGCAAGCCTCAGGGTGATACCCGAGATGCCAGCAGGGCATGTGGGATGCCATGGCCCGTACGGCCCAGCACCATGAAATGCCACCAGGCCCATTTCTGCAGGACTGCCACATAGCTGTAAGCACAATGGGTTTTCATACATCTGGCATCTGATTCTGATATTGGTTATCTCTGTGCAAATCAGAAACAACTCTGGCCAAGCCAATGGAGTTCCACTAATTTAAAACTAATTTAAAACTCAGTCTGAGTTCCCCCTCATCCTTATTTTCTGCTGATTACTGCCTTCTGTTAAGGCATAGTTTTTCTTATGAAGTAGCAGCCTGGGGTGGAGCACCCAAGCCAGCTGGTGCTTGTCTCCCCCTCTGCATCCTGCATCACCCAGAGCACCCAAGTGGGCCCACTCCCAGTGGCCTAGCCTAGCCTAGTCTGGCCTGGTCACTCCAGCAGAGCAACTGCTGGAGTCTGCAGCCTGCAACAAGTGCCACATGGGCTGGAGACATGTATGGGGAAAGCACTGTCCCTGTCCTTGGAAAGCAGGTGGACACGTTCGGGGCAGGATGTTTTTATCCTTGCTTGCATTTCAAGATTTGAGCTGTAGAAATTCAAGGTGCCTTCACTGGGTCTGTGCTTGGACCAGCCTGGGATCTGTCTGTAATTCATCAAGAAGGAAAGCAAAAGGATGCAAAAAAAAAAAAAAAAAGGCCTTACAGCCTAGAAAACTGCAAGGAAGGTAGGGAGGCAAAGGGAAGACTTCTCACTGAGCAGTGCAGCATCAGTCCAGAACCACAGGGGTGTTTTGCATGTGTCTTTCAGGCTGACAGGCCATACAGAAACTGTGCTGAAGGTACTGTAAATGATTAAATCAGGGCAGCTATTTTATGCATTCTCAGAGGTGGCCTGACTGCTGGGAATTTGAAAGCAATTGCTCTCGAGTTTCTGTTCCCATCCCTGCTACCATCTCAGACCCTTATCAAGTCTTATGGTGAATTTGGGATGAGGTTTTAGCTCTTCCTTCCACCGAAAAATGCAACCAAATATTCTGTGGTTTGGTGTGATGCCAGTATACACCACATGGGTAGAAAATAAATGGCAGAAGAAGAGAAAAGCACAGAGCAAAATGGAAAAAGGGAAAAGAGAAGGACCATATGAGCAAGCTCACTGCAGCTTGCTATTTCCTTGACAGATGGAAATAGCTTCAGCAAGTACTGTTTTGGACGGTTCATTACTGTTTTCTTTCACTAGCATTTTCTGGAATGATGCTGGTAAAGTTTTACTGGTCAGACTGGCAATATATACAATGATAATACAATAATAAACATACACAGTCATGACTCCAGAGCTGGGCTGTTGAAAGAGTAAAGCTTTAGAAACACAATGCTTTACTGAGGGCAGGCCCCTCCAATCCCAGCAAGCTTATTTATTTTTTCAAGGTCTTTTTATCATTGAGTATTAAAAACAACCCTTCTTCTCCAATGAAGGAACCACCCAGCAACACAAAGATAACCTTTCTTGTAAAGACAATGTGCAGATAGCAAGAATGCTGTTGCTATTTTTTGCTATTCTAAGATAAAGTTTTTGCTCCCAGTTAATCCATAAGAAGTCTATCTTTATTTCAATGAACTCATTCAAAGTATAAATGCCAGTAGGACCTTCCAACAGCAGTTATAGCAATAAGTCACTTTGACAACGCTCTACTGTTTCCCCTTTCTTATGAAACCAAAATAAAATTGTGTTCTAATAACTCCATATTTTGGAATCACTAGATTCTGGATAAATTTTGCTATAGAAAGAAGTTTGTTCAAGGAAATATATGACTTGTAGGACACTGAATGGCCCTGCTTTATGTAATGCTATTTAGGGGCCATGAGAGAAGAGCACAGGGTAAAGTGGGGCTACTCTGACAGGCTGAAAGGTAATCCTCTTGGAGTCAGGAACTCTGAGGAGTCAGGAACCATGTGGGTAAACTGGAGACCTGAGACTGGCTTCAACAAAAACATTCAAATCTGAGCAACTGTTTTTTTTGATGGTCTCTATTTGCTGTCTGAAGAACTGTCCCTTCAAACCAGGGATAGATTTCACTAGCTGAACATAACAGCTCTCTCAGCTAAAAATCTCAAAAAGTGGACAATACAAATGCTACATTTTGTGGTTAACAGCACTGAACATGGACACCAGAGAAACCACTGTACTCAGTGGTATGAGTCGCTGAATGGCTCTTATTATGACCTGCATTATTCCCACAGCACATCAGAGAGTTCTTCCCAAAGCCTTAGGTGCCTTGACACAAGCAGCAAAGTTAATGTATGTGGTATCAGTCCTTCAGAAACGACCATACTCTCTCAAAATTCACATACATCCATGCAGCTCTAACCCCTCTTAGCATCAATGAAGCTTGATAAATCTTCCCTTAATTAGTAAGGGGAGTAGTGGGGAACAGTCATTGCCTAGTCAAGCAATGCTGAACATACCGGGGGATTTTCTGTGGAGAAGAGAGGGTTAAAAGTCTGTTTGGGTGTGCCTCCATCAGCACTGTGCTAAGTGCTGCATTTTCTCTGGGGGTTTTTCCCACAGATTTACAGCTTCTAGCTATAATTGATCAGCCATATACAGATCACATAAACCACTAAAAGAAACACAGTATGAACAAGTGGAAAAAGTCATCCAAAGCCAGGAAAGACTGAACAACAAAGTGCAGATCAATTACCTCTGTTCTTTGCAGACTGTGGAGCTAGGAAGTGGGCCTAAATGCTGCCCACGTATCACTGCCTATATCTGGAATTTGGAGAACAGTTGGAGAATTATATGGTATTAAGAAGAAAGCAGAAAAGCGTCCCTATAGGACACTTATAGCCTTAGTTCTTTTAGATGAGATTTGCTCTGGAAAACAGTGGTACATCCTCCCAATATATTACTGAGATGAGGTTCAGATGAGGAAGATCTAATAATTTTTAAGTGTCGGTAACTAATGATTCCCTTTGCTCTTGGAACAGAGATTTGAGCTCGAATGTAGCACTTTTTAAGTGGGGAAAGGAGGAGAGGAGAGGATAAACCACAGCTGGTGTCCTTAGGGGAAAAAACAGAGAGTGGCAAGTCTGCAGTGGGGAGCTCCTTAAGACAGCCTTTCATGCGGTTCTGCATCAGATGAATTCATTTACTTAGCCTTTTCAGCATTTTTGGTTAGTGGGTGACCAGAGCATTTAGGTGTAAAACACAGACTATGTAGATTTCTCTCTTTGTTCTTGACTTTCTTGACTTAAAATCCCTCTGGCCCAGGGAAAATCTAACTCACTGGATATATTTGTGAAGGCTAATGCAGCATTTTTATCCATGACTTAAAAGAAAAAAAAAAAAAAAAAGTTTCAGTGCTTAAAGCTGCATTCTGCCACTAAACCAAGAATAATATGCTGTGTTTCCATTTCAGCCTATGAATCTTTGTGGACATACTTATTATCCTCAGGAGCACCTCTAAGATCCTAAACTTGTGTATATGACAGTGTCCTGTGCATGCACCTCTGATTTCTATGAACATGATCCATTGGAGGGCTGTGTATGTGTGAATGGGTGTGCATCTCTGTGACTGTCTGAGTCAGGCAGTTTGCCTGCCTTACCCTGAAGAAGCACCCCTTCCCCTCTGCTTTTCTTCTTGCTCTGTTCCAGTCACCAAGGTTATATCCAGCAGCAAACTCCCTGGTCTGCTGTGGCTCCCAGGAGAACAAACCTGCCTCTCTTCACCAATCTGGCTCAAAAGCACCACAGAAGCTCTAGATAACTGATGGCTGGGCTCTGTCAAAAAAACAACTAAACAAAAAAAAAAAAAAAAAGAAACACCTTGAATACCTCATGGAAGTTTAATGGTCTAAACATTTGGGAGTGAAATACTTCAGAAACGATCAGACTGTATAAGTAAGAAAACACCCCCACCAGACCCTCATATCCTACCACACCAGGAGGAGACTTGCATGTGCTTATTTTCTTTAATTCTGAGCCCTGGTGCCTTTCCAAGTAGATTTGGAGGGCTAGCTTGCATCCCCAGGCAAAGGGATGTCAGGGATAAGAGGGTGATCACTGATTCTCAGGAACACTCTGGGTTGCTACAAGTGTCAGAAATCAGAAAGAAAGAGGAAAGAACGCATCATCCTACCACAGCAGCTCCCAGGACAGCAATCTCCAGTGATGTATAGAGAGGAGAATGTGTCAAAGTAGTTAGAAGGGAAAAAGAAAAAAAAAAACAAACACATGAAGAAGAGAAGGGCGGCTGAGTGACAAAAGAGTCATGGAGCAAACATCCAACCACAAATAATTTGAGGGCTTGATTTTTTCGTGTTACACTGCTGACACGGCATGTTTTCCCCTGCTGGCTGCCTTTGCTGTATCAGTGCTAATGTCTGGCAAACTTGGAGACTGCTTTCTTGCTAACAAAAGTGATAATTATCAATAGACAGCCCCTTGCGTGTCACCCGTGTCTAGATATGAGATCATTATAATCAAGAAAGAGGGATGATGAATATTTAGGTCACTTTGATGTGTTTTCCTGCAACACGGAGAAGAAGATGGTGTTCTGCTGAATCTGCTGCTGTGACAGCACAGAACTGCTCACTGTTTCATGCCCTTGACTCTTGGTGCTGGCTGTGAACACACATACATTTTTGCTTTTAGTGATCTTGTAGCCAGGAAATTGGCAGAGATCTTTTTGCTGGCCATGGGGGTTGCATAACTTTGTTGTGATGGTTGTTCATGTTATCTGTGTCTTCTGAAAATGGGTTTGGCTGAAGTTGGAAGGGACCTCAGGAAGTCATCTGGTCTGATTCCCATGGTCAAGCAGGGTCACACAACCAAGCTGCCCAGGACCATGTCCAGGCAGGTTTTGAGGGGGGGTTTCCAAGGAGGGAGACTCCACAACCTCTATGGGAAACCAGTGCCAGTGCTTCATCACCTCCGCAGTAAAGAAGTGCTTCCTGATAGTCAAGGGGAACCTCCTCTGTTCCAGTTTGTGCCTGTTAGGCTCTATAGCCAAAGTCCTTGAATGTACATCATGATCACAAGACTCTAGCTGGGGTCAAGTAAAAAGACTAAAGAAAATCCAGTTCAGTGCAACAGCTGAATATGGCCACATCACATTGGGTCTAGAAGCAAGAAAAGCAAAAGAAAATGCTCAGGGTAGAAGCTGAGCCCTGGTGCCTTTCCAAGATGGACAAGTATTTCTATCTTCCATGTGTGTTTGGTCTGGCATGCGATGTCCTCTGGAAGTTGTGTGTGACCTTCCCAATAAATTTGTTAAGCCTCAGTAAGCAGAGGAAAGATCCCACCAGAGCAAGAAGCAAGGAAAGCACAGTAGAGCAATTAAGACCGGAAAGGACTGTGGAAAAGAACCTGAAAAGATTTTCTTTCCACAGAACTCTTAGAGTTTGCAACAAATGTAAAGGACCCCTTGAAAATACTAGGTTGCCTGCTGCTTTTTGTTTAGGAACCTCCACCCAGCCGTCACAAGGAAGATACACAGGCTCTTAGACATTTCCCTAACAGCTCTTGTTTTAGGTAATGTAAATAACATTTTTTACATTAACATCTTATTTATGTAGAATCTTCTGTCTCAGCAGATGTCCTGCAGCTGTAGGTGTATAAAATATAGGGTAAGGGGGTGGGGAGGATTAATCTCTTCCTTATACGTGTGAGAAGAAAGAGCCACTGCAGTGGATGTTGTGAAGCAATGGGAGCATTACCAGACATCAAATATCACATGCCAGACATCAGGCCCAGAGCTGAGGCTCAGGGTTATTGTCATGCTACATAATCAACAGACGTGTAGCATAGCGTACATGTAACTCAAAATAAGTCCTTCATCTTTATAACCCCCTTCCCACTCAGTGAAAAATGATAACATTTGTGGACCACTGATGCGTGTAACTTGTGAATTCATTTTCATTTGTAACTTTGGAAATCTTTCGACTTGCCTTGTCAAGAACAACTTCTTATTGCCATCTTCCCACTGAGACAAGGACCAGACATGTAGTGGATATAAATCAGCTCAGGCATTAGCATCAACTTTTAAAACAAAATAAAATAAGCCCTTGAACAGAGATAAGTTACATGAAACACAGATCTGCAGAAACACAATGGTACATTTTGGTGAGATCCAATTTGAAAAAGCTGCTAGACAAGCTCCACTATACCTTTATAGCAACAGAGAGCGTAATTAACACACTAAACATTTGGCAGTAGTGGGGGAAGGTAAACGAGCCTTTGCAAACGTGGGCACTGTGCCTTTGCCAAGTCAGCTGCCTTTTTAAGAGGCTGGAGCATCTTGTCCAACCCTGCAATTACCACGTGTGTCAGCACGTGGGTTTGAAAGGCACAGATTTCCCCTGATGTGCTGCTTCTCTGCTTGCTTGTGAGCTCACCTGTTGCCAGATTGCATCTTTTCTGACTCACTGCTTCAGAAGTACAACTGAGCCCATGCTGTGTTGATTCCAAAATACAGCAGCCTATATCCACTGAGATGTGTCTACAAGAGAACAGGCAGCAGCTGACACACTGATGCTCTGCCTAATAGCTGTGTCCAACAGTCATTTGTGGATAATGGGTCTAATTAATTAGTGGAGAAACACTTGGTGTGTCTGAGCTACACCAGGATAATTGCTAATATGGGCACTTTACACATTTGAGTCAACATTTTGTGCAGCTGGTATCTCAGGAGGAGAGGCACTTTGTACTGTTGTTCTTATCTACCCACCAGGAGTGAGCCCTTCAGCTGCTATACCTCGAAGAGTGCCCCTGCTTTCAGTGGAGAAGTGCCCATTTTACCAAGCCTTCAGAGCAAACCATGGGAGGAGGCAGTTACACACAGGAACCTGCACTATTTGGTCTAATTAGAAACACTTACTAAAGGCAGGTGTTAGCTTTGTAACCTGATCCATGTTGTAAAGGAACTCTACAGTTTTCCTTATTACCTTTGCTTTTCAGATGTTAAAGACTTCTCTGCTTTGTTTTTCACAGTGACATCATCTACTGACAGAGGGCAGGGAAATGCTGATGAGACAATATGGAACAAGTTCTCTTAATTGCTATGTATACCACAGCTCTTCTCTTGTCACTGACATTTGCCAGGTTAAGTACTCTTTTTGCTCTACAAAAGTCATAAAGTTCATTTATAAGTGTAAAAAAGCCCCAAGCCTAGACTCCTAAACTGGCTGCAGACAAACACTATTAAAAATCTAGGACATAGTGTACTGCACCAGCAGAACAATTA
The DNA here is from genome assembly GCF_009819795.1 of Aythya fuligula. NCBI lineage: Eukaryota > Metazoa > Chordata > Aves > Anseriformes > Anatidae > Aythya > Aythya fuligula. The sequence goes on from NC_045562.1 coordinate 42,102,703, forward strand.
GATATGTACATGTCTAGTCATTTCATGGATGGAAAAAGAAAAATTGACAGAATTACAAACTTGTCATATTCCACTTCTTTTTTCAGAGTATTGAATGTAACTTAAAATGAACAGCCAAGTTTATTTCCCGTGACAAACATCCAGGGACATCTTAAAATTAAAACAGAAGCAACCCAAATCAGAAGGCAAAGGAAACTTTGACAAAGCTTCAGAAACTTGTCAGATACAATCATTCACTAAGTGTACTCAAATCAGCCAAAAAGAAGGGCCCCCTTCACCACAATCTGCTGAGCAGTATTGAAAGGTTTCACTTGCATTGCTATCCACAGATTAGCTTAACAAAAATAATGCTGCAGGTTTTAATGCTAGGAACGAGTGAGCAAAAATTATATTGAGAAAACCAAGTGGGTTCCAAAAAATACATAAATAGTAATAATAAACAATAATAATAAAAAAGTAAACAACAGAATTTCTGCTAAGACTAAGAAAAAGAAGTCAAAGTGCATATTATTTAAGGTAACCTAAAATTTCTCTCCAATTAAAAACTTCAATCAAAAAAAATCAGTCATGTTGAAGTAATGAGAATATTTCTCACCTCTTTCGCATGACTCAAGCTGCAAGCTACTTTAGAAAAGAAAAAATGATCAAATCATAAATATAACAGGATTAGAAAAGCCCCAAACAACAATAGCACATGATTTGACCAGGCTGAAAAGTTATTTGCTAACAAAATTGAGAGGACAAGATTCAAGCATAACTGGTGGTTACCAGGAATGTTTGTTCAGAATGTTTTCTACCTATGGTGCTTCAAGTGACTAAGTGATCAAGTGACTTATTCAGACAAAAAGCTCTTGAAGAAGAGCATGGACAAGGGCAAGAATGAAAGGAACACTGAGAAGATGAAAAGCTTTTGCCTGCTGCTTTTCTTGGTAAAAATAATAGGTGCAGAACAAAATGTCAGTCAATGTCCCATCGTGAAAACATTTTCTCCTTTGTAAATAAACATGTAGGCAGTTATATATCGCAAATAAATATTAGGCAGAATATAAATTATTCACAGGCAATTATGAATGTTGTCATGGCAATAACTCAACAAGCAGTTGCATTTGGGACAGGAGCCTGGTCCAAGTGCTCTGATGCTGAGGACATGTTTCTGTTTCAAAACTCACCATTCTTTTTCAAACTCAGTATCCTGCCTCTGGCAAAACAGCATCGTAGTTTTCTTTCTAAAAACATCTTGCCAATTGTAAACCCCTGTCTACAAAGTGGGGGGATGTCATCAGCCTTACCTCCACATAATTATAAAAATGGTATTCCCTGCCATGTAATGTTATGTGGCTCTGTAATATCCAGCCTAGTCTGATGGAAGCAGTAAACTCTACCAGCTGATTTTATAGTCTATGTAAAAAATTATTCGTTTTTTATTTTTATTTTTGTATGCTTAGCAACAGTAGTTTTAAGAGAGACAAACTATTACAATTCTCAGTTATCTTTCTACAAACTACAAGAAATTCTTATGAAACAGAGCTGTCACATGGTATCTTTGCCAAGGCTTAACAAAGTGTTTTAATAAAGACTTGCATTATTCAGAGGGAGCTGTATTTTAAAATGAATTAAATATTTTGAATTATTCTTGGTCATTACACCAAAGTACATTTTTTCATTGACTCCAAAATGGCTATTTTTCATCCAGTATGCTTTCTTTTATATTAATGTTTGTTTTTTATATTAACTTTTATTTCTTATTCCCTAATTTGCTGTTTTAGCTAATTGCACGAGATGTGCAAGTATGAACACTAATTGCTAAATCAGGCTCCAGCTTTTAAAAGACTCGGGGGAAATAAACCAACAAATGTGAGGACAGGGACCTGTTTATTTTCCCTGCTCCCTTTCCGATGGGATGCAGAAAAAGTCCCAGTATTTTAAGAGAATACACATTTATGCTGAAGAGTGGCTTATTTTTACTTTATTACTGGGGGGAGGGAGAGAGGTTGCTAATCCCTTTTCCAATCATGGAGTCTTGCCAGGGAATTTGCAAGGTATTAATTGCCATATGGAAAGCATGTTCATGAATGTGTACATATGTTGCTATGTATACACACAAGCTTGTGTATGTATGAGTAGAAATGTCTTTGTAGAGACAGTTTTAGTTTTAGTCGACATATTTTGCAGGCTACACAACAGTTGCTGACCACACACACCTGAACTGTTGCCTTGTGCGTGCTGACTGTGGAAATGGGTTTGCTCTTTGAGGGTGGAGGTTCCTGAGAGAACACAAAGAAATTCCATCCCATTTGGATCTCTCTTTCTCCATTCTTTTCAGTCTGGCACGTCTTTTCACACTGAAGTTTCTGATCTCCAGTGACTACTGCTTTATGATTTGGCCCTGAGCTATCTCCCTTTCTTTTGACAATTTTAACACAGCTGTTGACACAGAGTTATCTGCAATAGTGCCTGTCATCCTTGGGACACAGGCAGAAGTCTGTAGAAGACTGTAAGACAGAAGACTGTAAGGACTTCAGCTTTTAGTTGGTATGCTGTTGAGATTTGTTCTGACTCTGGAATAAATTTTGGGATGTGGGGCTTTTATCTTGATTTTCTTCTAGTTGACACCTTTTGATGACTCCCTGAAATATTCTAAGATTTAAATTAAACTTAAATGCATTGTCAGTAAGATTCTTGTTTACCAATGGTAAGGAGGACCTATTTCTACTCACTCTCTGTCTCTCACTAGCTGTGCCTTCTGACTGTAAGAGTGAGAGAGAAAAACAGCATCTTTCTGGATTCTCATTTTGCCCTGTGCCGAAAGCAGAGAAACAGGAATATTGTGTAAGACAGGGGATGATGTAGAGCTGCAAGAAGCCACAGTGTGTTCCCTAACAGCCACAGAGAAGAGGCAGAGCATGCCACTGTTTGACTTGCATAAGGCACTGTACAGGGTATTGCCATAAACAGCCCTTCATGAGTGCTGAGCTGAAAAAAGGCTTAAGGAGCTGGAGCCAAGTTAGTGGAAACTTCTGAAAACTGCGTCCCACAAAACTTAACACTTCCTTGGAACAACAGATTGAGAGCCTTTTTCCTCCCTGCCAATAAATGGCAAATTAGAGTAACAAAATTCAGTCATTCATGTGGAATCACTACAGTCACCCCTGGGAACCAGCCTTTCGCCTGAGTCTGGGGCACAAGATAGCATTACTCGTGATCTTGCCCTGAATTAAGGCTTTTGAAAACCATGAAGCATGTTTGTAAGAGCCTCAGGCTCTGGGTCTGAAGAAGATCCCAGATGAGGCCTGCAAGGTGGCCAGCTCTGACAGACACCTCTCACAGGTTGGCTCTACACTGTCCCTGCTGAGGGTGTTTCACCATCAGCCGATTAAATGTCAAGCAATTTTCATCATTAGTAATAAGCATGGATGCTGATATTTTCTCCCCAGCAGAGAATGCAATCAACTGAAATGCCCTGCGGTTTTGTTCTAGCAGGTTGCCAAACCTTTTGGCATTGCTTTTGTAGATTCTTCCCCACTATGTTTAGAAGTTGTTGAGAAACTTGCCTGCTACTATTACAGTGATATTATTCATTTATTTTTGTAACATGCTCCTAGATGAAATGCACATGGCCATAAAATTGTAGAGTGGTTCTGTAGCAGATTTCCTTTGTGAAGGCCCTTTACAGAGATAAAGGTACTTTATAAAAAACTCCAATGTAGAAACACTCTATCCTCTGCTGACTATCCCCATACAGCAGGATGCTGAAACCTGGGAGTCACTTGGAAAAAGAGAAGACTGTAAAACTGACTAAGAATCCAACTTAGCTCAGAAAGGATTGTGCAAAGCTTGACTTAGTGGAAGGTGAGGTTCATACAAAGTATAGGAAAAGCAAATTGAGTGTAAATATCCAAATATTCAGAAAAAAAAAAAAAATATTTATTTTATTTAAAAAAAAAAAAGGCTGTGATCACTGGCAACCTGAACACATACTGTCAGTCACCCTCATTAAGTGCCACTTACAGGAAACCAAAGTGAGAACGTTGGGATGAGCAATGCACTGACTTTAAAGATCAGAGGGAAGATTGTTGAATGAATATGTATATGGACATGGAAAAGGAAAATGATGAAAGGGGGAACACTTACAGGAGAAAGCATAGAGAGACCAACCTGTTCACTTACTTCTTCCCTTAGTTCTACTGAAAACATGGGAACTCTTTTTTTTTTTTTTTCTGATTCCTCTTTTTTTTTCTCATTCCCCCACCCAAATTTCAATTGAAAAGATTAGTTAGAGTCTTTCATGGATTTCAGTTAAGAAAGTGGTTTTTACATGGCAACAATTTAAAACACAATGAAGGCTAATATAATTTCAATTTTATGCTTAAGAAATATAATCTACAATACAACAAAAAAGCCATTACTTTTAAAGTGGCACAGGAGATTATATGTCTGTACAGTAAAAGCACACAATACATCCTATTGTCTCAGGCATACTTCAGCTCCTGTTGGAGCTGGGTGGCAAAAATTAAATATGATCAATGTTACAAAGAAGAAACGTACAAAATACAGTAAATTTCTGTAGTGAAACTAGGATAACTTAAAACAGCCAGTAATCAAACTGGTTAATTGTTGTTGGTTTTGTAGCACAGGCAGGAATGAGAATCCAAGGCCATCTGCCCACTACTTTCCTAATGCAGAAGAGAAACTGCAGATTTGGGACAGTGAGGCCAATCCTGTTCTCCCTGTCTGAGGAAGAGCATCAGAGCTGGGATCATCTTAAGGTGCCCTTTGTATTCCTTATTTGTGCCTCTGATGGACAGATCTTCAAATGTTTCAGTGCTAAGAAAGGGCTGGTGCCCCAGCACAGCATGTCTCTCCTGCTTCTTTCTATAACAACCAGAAGGGGAACTGGAAGATGCTGGACTTACCAGGAATCACAGGATGGCTTAGGCTGGAAGAAACATCTAGAGGTCATACGGTCCAAAACAAGGCCAGCCTTGATGCTGGATGAGGTTCATCAGCATGTTGTCCAAGCAAGTTCTGAGTACGTCCAGTGACAGGAATGCCACAACATCACTGGGCAACCTCTCACAGCACCTAACTATTTCCAGTGCCAGAATAGTTTTCATTATCATTCAACAGAAATTTTCCTTTCTGCCATTTGTGGCTCTAGTCCTTTTGCTCTACACCTCTGAAGAACACCTGGATACATCTTCCTTTGTTGAAGGCAACTGTGAGATCTCCAACTCCTCACTAGCCCAAGCTTTCTTATTTACAGGCCGAAACAATACATCCCCAGCTGGATTTCACACTGCTAACCAATACTTTTTGAGTTGTTGGCCGCAGTCTGCAGTCATATTCATAGTCAGCTTGTTGACATGGGATGTTTTCACTAGAAGGATGTGGGACTTTATGTTACGTGTTAATGTATTGTGCCTGTTGTGTTTTTTTTTTTTTTTTTTTTTTTTTTTGTGCGTGTGTGTTTGTGTGTTTCAAGCTGTATAACAGATGAAAAATATTTGAAAGTTTTGAATCAGACAAATCTAGATTTCACATCTTTTAACAATTTAGGAGCCAACCAGAAATTACAGTTATTAAAGACTGTTGCGTTTTCACTTTCATAGCTGTGCAAGTGAATGCCTAGTAAATGTGACATACTCCCATCTATCTTTATCTGATTAATCACTATGAGAAAACATCCCCATCTGAGATGACAATAACAGATTAACTCTAGCCCTCTAGAAGAAGCTGAACAGTGGCACAGCTCCCTTCCTCATCCCACAGGAAAGAAACCAGAGTTTGTAAGCTCCTAGTGGCCAAGCAATAGGTAGTGGGAACAGAGACATATTAATCCTACTCCTCCCTGAGGTTATAGGCAGAAAACAGAGCAAACCTCCATGCCTGAGCCCATGTCAGTTCATGCAGAGTAGTGATGGGAGACAGTCCTAGTCCCCCATGCATGGGGTGGGGAGCTTACAGTTCTGTGCAACAGGGGTACCCTGTTCTGCCCTGGCTTCCCAAAAGGCTGGCTGCATGGCATGCTCCATCACTGAAACTGGACACAAACTCAGAGCTATGGGGAGACACGGAAAGGACTTTATTCAAAAAGACACAGGGCTGAAGAGAGTACAGGAATGATCTCCTTGACATTTAACTCAGTCATTAGAAGAGTGATTAAAATAAGAAACTGGGAGATATAAGGAGTCTTTACCTGTAAGAGTTACATTATACACTAATTTTACAGTGCAGCCATTCTATTTTTCAAATATTCAAAAATATTTCAGTACTCATTGTAATTTTTTTTTAATGTGTAAATTACTGCAGCATTTTAAATTTAAAATATTTTCTAAAGTGTGCTTTAATACAAATTTTTTGATCATGCAAATGTGTAGATGTTATACCTGGAGTGATGTATGTACAACATCCATTAATCGGTCTTGTCCTATGCAGCTGATGGCAGAAACCATCAACCATGTCCTGCAAATAGTCAAGTAATAGTACAACTTTAACCACAGTACAATCTTGCTTGACTGCAGAAAGACTAGTCAATTAAAGTCACATTGCTGACATAAGATATATTGGAAAGCTCCTGGGCACTGAAGTGAGCAGTGCAGACTGTTTTCCTTTCCTGATATGTGATTTATAACGTCCCAGACTTTGAAAGAGTACCATGCAGTTTGGATGATGAAGCAGGGGAATTATGCAGCTTGCTCCTTACAACTTGAATAGTTCTGAATGACTGTTTCACATGATTCACTGGAAGCCTTTGTCTCATTCCCTTAATGAAGGAATCGAGACAGAAATGGATATATTTAAGTATCAAAAACATCTCTATGCTTTTCAGAAACAGAGAAACAAGGACATCAGCAAAACCTATAATTTTCTCTGTCAACATTTAGAATGCACTGCAACTCAATAAACTGCAAACTGTATTAAAGGTATGAAAAATTTTGTGCAAGGCCATAATTTTCCCTTAACAAATTTTTTTTGATCATCTCAGAATATTTAAGTGGCTCTCAATAATGTAGCTCTCAATATGTTTGGTGTTATATTTAAAAGATTTCATTTGTTAAAGTTTTCATGTGTTACTGAAGTCAATGCTTCAATGTGGTATAGTTTGTATTAAAGGATAATATTCAAACTAAACATACAGCTTTTTAACAGATGTTTAATTACAGCAGCTTCTCAAACTCAGAAATCATTTGTGGATCTCAGTTATTTCAGAAGAAACTACTTATATACAAATGTGTGCTACTTTGCCCCATTATCTTTTCACTGTCGTGGGGCAAGACATAGTTGGTAGCATTTTTACCTAAAGAGAGTATCGATTCCTCTTTGCTGGTTCCAAAACAACATGACCAAAAAACTCTAAAACAAACAAGTAACGGATAAGAAAACTTGTTATTCGTCTTCTAAATTCTTTTAACAAAATACCATCAATAAAAATGGTAACCTCAGAACTCACTTCTTGCTTGTACTGTAGCCTTAACTTCCTCACTGTTTGCATTCTCCAACAAGTTGTCTAAGTTTGATTTATTTTTTTATAAATATACAGGAATGCAGTTATTTATTGTCCAACTGCTGCTTTGTTACAGAAGAGTCTTGTTCTCACACTCATAACTATTCACTGGAAAGATTCAGGTTTGAATAGAGATAGAAGTCTTGATTAACAAATATAAAACTGGTTCCTATTAATAATCCTCTATGGACTAAAAGGCAGTTTTGTTATGTTCTTAGAACTCTGAAAGCAAACTTTGTATATTTTGACAATGTCACAATGCTGCAATACTCACTCTTCTCCATCTCCCTGAGAAAGGTGAAACCTGCTACTTTTTGAACCAATCAAGGCCATTCATGATGTAAAAGAGATACACTGAATGCTTCTCTCACCCTTGGCAAAACTTGCCCCTTTGTGAGGAAGAACCCTATGATACTCGGCAGTACCTTAAGAAGCATGCTGGGCTGGTGCTGCCACTGTGCAGAAGGACTAATTTAATTTTTACAGTGATACTTGTGCTGCCTTCACTGTGGCTGAACACTGAACGTATATTTTACACCACCAACTTGCTTCTTAAAGTCCAGTTTCTGTAATAAAAGTTAATAAAAGTGAAGATCAAGGAATGAGAAATAGACACATGAAAGGTTTCAAATAACACACACTAAAGATTTTAAATAAATATTTTAATTCTATTATTGGCATTTACAAGTAGAAAGCATACAGTATGTTACAATTTTATCAAAATGTGAAAAATATGGATGTTACATAAGTAACAAATGTAAAAAAGGTATTTTTCTTACCTTCCCTGAAAGTAAGAAAACTATTCAGCATAGGAAAATATCGATATAAAAAACACAGCTTAGGTAAAAAAAAAAAAAAAAAAAAATTGAAGTTTTTACACAGTACGATAGGTTCATCAGATCTGCATGAAGATGTAAGGACTTTGTGAAGTTCTACTTATCCTAAAACCTTAGGGAATTTGGGTCAAACAGTAAGCTACATTAATGAGTCTACAAGTAGTTTTCCCTCATATCTGCTCCAAAATGCTAGAGTGCAGTAATTTTCTATACAATAAATAATTCTTCAAAGTTTTCATCATAGAAAATCATATAATGCAGAAAATGCCACTCCAAAGGTCACAAAGGCTAGGCAGTGCTTTAATAATAATTATGATAATACTTATTATAGTGCTTTATAATGTGTAAGCACTTCAGATGAGTTAACTAATTAGTCCTCACAACAACCCTGTGAGGTAGGTGAGTGTTACTACTACCTTTCCAGAGTACAGATGGGACAATGGGATCTGGGGAGAAGCATGGGCTGCAGCAGCTGCACAGCTACGATGAGAGACCAAGAGATGTGGAAATGGAGTTTCTTTCCTCGTTCCCCTTGATTATGATGCTGTGAGCCAGGTGACCTGGCTGTGCTGTGCTGACATATGCTGAGCACTGCCCTTCCACTGGAAGCACTGAGGTGGGGCAGGCAAGGAGCAGGGTTGAGCATCCCCAAATATTTTACAGAGATTCAGAAGCTCTCACACAACTTTGTCAATTAAAAAATAAAAAACAAAATCCCCAAAAGAAGACAGAAAAGCCCCCAAACAAATTAACAAGCTGAAAAGAACAATATCTCCTAAAGTGCTGACCAGCTTGAGCTGCTTCAAGCACCTCTTGTATGGAATAAGACTTACAGCACTGTTGCCAGCAATTACTCAAGCTGATTTCTTCCATAATCTTTACATGTGAGCAACTGCAGGATATGGTAGCTATGTTTTCTGAGACACCTTACTACTGTAATTCCTTCATTCATCATCCTTCTTCCATGCACTTCTTAAGGAAAATTAAATCCTCAATACTTTTGCATTGTAAAGCACGTTAGTAGCTGGAGACAATATGCACATCCTTCACGATTAAAAAAAAAAATTAGTTCATTTTCAGAACAAAGCATTATTAATTTAAGAATCACAAACCAAACAATGGTAAATAGGAAACCCTTTTAAAAAGCTGCATGCCAAATATCTTGTTTCCAAATAGATTGCATGCAGGAGAAATAAATTCATCCAAGCATAATTAAATTAAAAATGTTTTAAGTCTCTTTCAGCAGCATAATGGTTATTATTTTCAAAGTCTCCTCCAACCAAACTGGCCTGGGGTGCGAATGCTGACCTTTCCTTTCCTACAACCATACAATGGTCTGAGTGTCCCGTGGCCTTGCCCTGCGGCAATACCTGGAGACAAAGCCTATACATACTGTTCTGCTTCCCCCTCTTTGGAAACAGGCTTCGTTGTACCACCTTTGCTGTCTTCACTCGCTGCTGCTGCTGCTGCTGTTTTTTCAGGAAGTGATGCCAAATCCTTGAAAACATCTACATAATGCCCGAAGCCCGGGCCCCAGTTCAAGAGATTGTCCCAGTTGAAGCTTCCTGCCTGCTGCCCCAGCTTCACAGGCAGGGAGCTCTCCCCGGTGCCAGCCGCCTGTGCCCCCACGGGCCCTCCCTCCCCTCGGCGGCCAGGATACCGCCGAGGCTTCAGCCTTGCACCATAATTGTCCTCGTCATCTGCGTCAGACTCGTTGACCTGGGATAATTTGGGCATCCTGGAGGTGTAGGCTATGGGCTTATCCCTGTCATACTCCATCTCGGAGCACGTGAAGGACTCGTGGGAGTCGCTGTCAGAGGAGGACTCGGGTGCGGGAATGCCGTCGGCCGGGTTCCTCGTCCGGGACAGGGGCCTTCTGCAGTCCTCCTCAGAAGAGGACCGGCCATGGTCAGCGCTGCAGATGCTGGGGTTTCTGGGGCGAGGGGTGTTCAGTCTCTCCACCTCTTCGATGGACAGCCCCACCGGAGGAGCAGACTCCAGAGGGATCTGCCCGATGGGCTGCTTCAGGCGGCTGCCTGGTCGGGAGCCGTGGCTCGCCATGGTCTGCGGACTCTTACTTCTCCTCCCCAGCCGAGTGGCGTAGTTGAAAATGCCGGGCTGGCAGACATCGTTGTGCATCTCCAGTGGGCTCCCTTCCCTTATGGCGAGGTGCAGCTCCCTGGCTGGGCTGTGCCTGTAGAAAGTGGACGACTTGGAGAAGGGCGCAGGGCTGTGCCGAGACAGGGGGTTGGGAGTAGGGCAGGCCGAGTGGCTTAAAGACGTCGTCCTCAAGCCCTGGCCGTACGACGGCTGGTACGTCAGGCTGCTGGCTCCCAGGGGCATGGGGGACTGCCGGGCAAAGCCCAGTGGGCTGTGCCTCTGGATGGAGAATTTGGGCGTGTGGCTCCGAAACTGCTTGTAGTGCTGGATGATGTCGGCGTCCGAGGGGGCAATGCTGCTGGCATTGTCAATATCATAGTGCTCAATTTCAGGCTCGGGGGAGGCCAGAGGGGCACTGGGGATGGTCTCTGTGGCATGAGGGATGTCGGTCTCATCGTAGATGAGATAGGGGTTTTCCCTTTCAATGATATCGGGTTTTGGGTTCCCTTCGGGCTGCTTCCTGACTGTCATGTCATCGCCGTAGGGTGGGATGTTGTCAGGGTCATCGAATGCCACGTTCTCGCTTCCTTTTTTCTTTTTCTCCTTTGTTTTCTTCTCCTCCTTCAGGGCCTTTGACTTCTTCCCTCGGCACTGGTTGCAGAGGATGAGGCTGAGGACCAGCAGTGCCAGCACCGTTGCGCAGCTACCCACAATGGCCGGCACGGCCCAGAGGGGCAGGGACAGCTCAGCAGGGTGTGGGGACGGCAGGCACACGTGGCCACCACTGAGCCCCACTCTGCAGACATGGCCAGGGCCGCAGGAGACCCCCAGGCACGCCACCACTGTCTCACACCTCCGCCCTGCATAGGCCTCGGGGCAGCTGCAGGTGAAGCCAGTGTGTGGCCCGGGCTCACAGCTGCCTCCATTTTGGCAGGGGTTGGAGGCGCAGGCGCCCGGCGGGACGCACTGGTAGGCGTACCACTGGTTGATGCACATCAGCTCACCCCAGCAAGGACTGCTGGCACAGACATTGGGGCCACGGCAGCCAATCTTAACCGAGGGGTCTGTTTTGGAGAGGGTTGCGAGGCTGTGCTTGCCAGTGAAGGGGAGGCTCTCCTCACCGTACTTGATGTAGGAAATGCAGCCGTCGAAGCCTAGGAAAGAAAGCAGCAGTCACTTTGGGATCTGGAGATTGAGCATGCACTGTCAGAAGACGCATAAGAAACTCTGAGCATTGATGCCATGCTAAAGGGAAAGCCTGCTATTGATCAGATTAGAAGCCTTGCAGTATGTGTTTTACCTCCTGGAACAAAAGGTAAAACAAACACACCGGCAACAAATTGCAAAACCCGAGGCCATGATGGAGGTGGCAGCTTTCTTTTGTGATGCTATATCAAACAGCATGTGGGGCAAATTGTGCATTTAGTTACTACACAAAGCCTCCTTACCTTCACACGTGCATCTTGGGTGTACTGAGCTTATGGTTGCTTCCCCACATTTTTACCTTCCACTGTAATTACTGTAGAAATATCTGTGATATTAAGGACATTGGTGTAATTTGGAGTAACTCCACTTGTTTCACCTGAAGGATGGACTGTTCAGATGTTTCACTATCTAACAATCTGTTGAATAATTTAGAGTACGGTGTACGAAATGTTTTCTTGCTTTCTTTAAATATTTCCTCTTGATTGTAATGACTATTTTGTTCATAAACTTGACGGTTCTGGGGGGGGGTACATATTAAAAAGGAACTGAAATCTGCTTCTAAGCAAGAGAAGGTTAGGTAAAGGCTACTCATCCCTGGAGCTTCTGATGTAACTTTTATAACTTACAAAATTTTTTATTTTTTTTTTTTTTAATTCTGCCAAATCAGAATTCAAAGAGCTCAAGGCTTTTAACTTCAATGCTAAGATTTCAAAGCAACAGAAGTATTCTAATGTGAATAAACAAAATGTATTAAAACCTGCAATTAAGAAACTGAAACAAATGAATCTTGTTTTCTAGAAGCCCTGCAAAATGTTTGGCAGTTCCATTGCTTTGAAAGAACAGGCAAATGTTAGCAGAAGCCTACATACAATTCAAAATGTTGCTTTGTGTTTTAGAAATTATCTAAGCTGCACAGGAGGAGGAGCTACTGCCTGATTAGGAAATATGTACCTCAAGTTTGGAAACTGGCAATATAGTTCAAACGAAGGAAAAACATACTATGAAATGAAATGAAAAAATGTGTTTTGGGTAAAAACAAGTTGCCCACGCATAACCTCAACTTTGTCACTTGCTGAGCAGATTAGATTTGAGCTTTGCAATGCAAATTGATGCTTTGGTGCCTATAGCTTGCCTTTCTTACAGATAGGCTCATCAAAGGAAGTCTGAAGAACATTCTCAGATCTTTATTACAAAGTAGTTTCCCCTTAGAGCAAAGTTATCTTGCTAAAATATTAAGCAACCATTTTGGCAAAATACTATGCAATGAGATCTTTGGATTTTGCAGAAACATTATATTTTCTAAAAATATATCATTAAAGTAACTCAATTAATTTTCAATTCATAGACCCATTTCATTGAAGCTAAATGAATGGCTCCACTTATTTCAGTAAATAAGCCAAGAAGTCAAATGGTTACTATAGGGAAACATCTTTTCCAATAGTATTTAATATCTTTCAAATGAATTTGAACAAATATTTCCTCTAATGACTTCATTCAATATATGTGAATGTTTTCCTTTTCTAATTTTCCCATATTTCTATAACTTCTTATCATCCACATGTAGAGAAACCTGTTCACAGCTGGCTTGGCTGTGCTAACAAAAAACATTAGCTATGATTTCCCTTGTGTTCTTTCCAGTTTACCCTTTCAGAGCTGAAGTTGCCTGTTGTGCTTCAGCTAAGCCTCCTGTCTTAAAGCGCTAGGAAGGGCACTGCTCATGGCAATACTTCTATGCCTCTGAATCTAAAGGGAGCTTTTCCCAAACTTCCCGTAGCTTAGTTGTAGTGCTACCCTGCCGAGGTGATGCAGTTTCAGTGCTGCAAGAGCCCACAGAGATGGATCATCCCCGGCCTTTGTGCAGTTGTGTGTGAAGTCTTTTGCCAGCCTAATAATTCTCTGTGTTCCTAAGAGTTAATCCTTTCTGCAAGGGTTTTAGTATAGTACAACCTAACGCTGACCTCTTCTCAGAGCTGTGACAAAATGGTATGCACAAATTTGACTGCAAATTATACTCCCAGGTATAACATGTGCGATTGCTTTAAGAAACGTGTTTCTTTCTCCTTAATTTCTGAGGGATGGTCCTTGGCATACCATTCACAGTGCCAGGTTTACAGGAAAGTAATATTTAAGACCAAATTTATCAGCTATTATGCTTCAGAAGTAATCTACAAGGAGCAGGAAAGTGCCGCTACTCAGTTTTGAAGCACTGCACTTGAGTGAAACAATAAAAAGGAGCAAATATTCCATGCATCATTAGTGTCAGGGGAAGTTTAGTTTCTGCAAATGTACTTCGTGAATGAGAGAATAGCCACTATGAATAGTAAATTCATGAATAGTTGTGGAAATCTCCATAAAAATGGCTAATGCAGAGATTAAAGTTATTAATATTGACTGTCCTGAAAGAGCAAACATACTTGAGTTGTATGAGGTGCCGTTATGTATTTATAAGCTTCAAAGGATGTTGTTTTAAAATTTGAATGCTTTCTGATGTCAGAAATGAAATATGAGTGGGCATCAACGTCAAGTAAGCTTTACTCAGAGATGCAAGTCATATAGTGTAAAGGGACATGAAAGTCCAAAGACATTTTTGTAAGCAAGTATGTTATTTCTGTATTACTTCCATTTTGAAAGAGCTGTATTTTATTTCAGCATTACTTATATTTTCATTTTCTCCTGTTTTCACATTCCCAAATAAAGAGGAAATTGAGGATTTAGGTTCACTTTGGAGACCAAGCAAAATGGAGGATTAGCTTGCCTCGTGCTTGGTGGTCCCTTTCAGCAGTGACATGACACACAGCAACTGGGATTTTGTCAGGTCTACCCAGGTTTGAAAACATTGGATATCCCAGCTTCACAGCCCTGGAATCATCATCCATGTATGTTTTTGTCTGCCTTTAACAGTGCTTCAGATATTTTTGACCATCTGAGTTCATGCAGAGTTTTATGTCTCCCCCTTGTAAATCCTTGGTATGTCGTACACATTGTAATCCAGTATTAAAAAAAACCACATCATATGAATATGAGATTTTGGATTATACTATCATAGTGGAAGGCAGACAATCATAACTTGTCTGCTGCTGCATTAGACAGTGAGAACTTAGTGTCCTCAATTTTCTTTGTTCCAGCTTTCTTAAAAGCCTCTTTGGCTTTTCCATGCATACACTGCTCATAAAACATACATGTAAAAAGGGTAAAGGTAAGCATAGCATTCATATGATTTCATACCGCATTTCAAAACAGTTCACAATACACAAATGTGAAGTGTGAATTTGCAGCTTTCAAAGTTACTTTATCTGGTCGCATTTCTTATAGTCAGGACAATCTTTTAATATAAAAAACTTTGTGAAACCTATGCCTGCATTGTCTGGAATATCTCACAGTTTCTAACTAAAATCACTTCCATCTTTACTTATTACTGGGGGAATAATATCAAATATATGTTATCTACATCTTTTGCCAGGGTCTAAGACAGTTGCTTTAACTCTTAAGGGAGACTGATTTACTGATTTTACAGCTAGATGCTGGTCAGAGGGTGGTTCTTTATTGTCCTTGGTTTCTGTTGCTCAGAAATAAATCCTATTCTTCATCTGACAGCAGGAAGTTGGAGTTTCAGAAAATATTTTAATCATATTAATAACAGGCTAAATCCTGCAGTATTTACCAAACCCCTACAGAGACAAAGTTCTCATTTAGAATTTTTGCCTCAGTAGGTTTGCCTTGATTTTCCAGATTCTGACCCAGGTAGAGAATGGGTCCTTTCTTCTCCATTAACATAACAAAATCATTACAACTCATTTGCAGACAAGCAAGCAAACCCTAACCCTGCCTCCAACAAGATCTGCAGATGGAATGCCGTCTTTTCAAAATAACAAGGCTGCAGTGTATATTAAAGGAAGAAAAATTTGCAATCCTTACTCATTCGAATTGCAATTTTCCTGGCAAAGTGTGAAAGTATATTAGTTACTAATAAAGAATTACAGTACTTTCTGCAACCTTTAAGCAAATAGACACCCTTTGTCTGCTCAAACATGCTCATGTGCACTATATTAAAAAAAAATAATAATAATAATAATACCTGCAACTGCGCTCTTGAAAGGTTGGCTTGGTGGGATTCCTCCCAAAGAAAGGGTAAGAACATTTAGTCCACCAAAATCCTGCGTGGTATGGAGGATGTCTCGGCTATGAGTCTTGTCGACCGACAGGATAGTGATAGAGCCGTTCTTCTCAATGAGTACAGAATGCCACTGGCCATCCGCAGTGTACACTTCTGGGATATTTCTCTCCACTTTCCCAGCAATTCCAGCATCAGATACATAATGCACTTTCCCACTTTTAATCTGGTCAGCAAAAAAGCAAAAGGCATAATTTTAAAAGATATTTACAGACTACTTTTTGCCCCCATATACACATAAGCAACGTAATGCCTACTCAGTACAGTTACACATGGCTTTGGTTGTAGTGAGAAGCTTGGTTGTATTTTTCCCCAAACAACCATTTTGTATTAAAAATGCATTAGTTATTTAGCACTAAAAATTTGGCTGCAATTAATTTCATTACTGCATCTGTAGAAAACTTAGAATTGCCATCCACTCATTCTTTAGCTACTCTCGTAAGAGGAAAACCTATTGAGAACCCAGCTGTTGGGCATGCGCATGACAAAACATTTTAACCAATTAAAGACAAACTCTTCCTTCTCCATCAATGCAAGTGAAGAAAATGCTCTACAGAATGAACAGATGCTGTTCTTGTCCCAAAAGCTTGCATCTAGTTCTCATTATGACACAATAGGAATATGTATGTCAGGATTTGAGCAAGATTCCAATTTCCTAACTGTTTGCTGCTAACTTGCATTTTGCAGAAAAATATTTGTATTTTAAAAATCTTTCTAAAGAGTTGTAAAGTCTATTATTTTGTGTGCATTTTCAAATGGTGCTTCCTCAGGCAAACTGATTTTAAACTTGTGAGCTATTAGAAAAAAATATATATTATTATATATCTGTGAATTTTTTTTTTTGCTTTTTCGTTGCAAATAATGCCACACTTGTGTGGCAGGACTTTAAACCTCTTATCAGTTCAGTATTAAACGATCCCAAAATGAGATTTAAGATAAAGGAGTGAAAAAAAACAGGTTTCTCAAATACTGTCTAAGAGTTGGGCTTGTCAGCTGACCTCCTAAGGGCTGTACAAACTTGTAAGCTTTATACAAGCTCATAAGGTGACTCTGGAACCTGTTGCAGATTTTCTTCCATGTGCATCTCTGTTACTCTGCACATTGCTCATACGTGTTAGATAAGACAACTCCTTTCCCTTCTGTGTTCCTTGCTGTGATCTGCAACAGGAGCGTGCAGAACGTGCACATGCATTGTCCAGGAGAGGTCAGAGACACTGGTTTGTTGAAAGCCTTGCATGCTTTGTTCCAGGAAAAATAATGTTCACCTGGGAAGAACTGTGAGGTGACACACCGACTACAAGAATGCTGTTCCATCTTCCAGAAACTGTTAAATGCTCTGGATTTAATTCTTTAGTGATGCAACCTTTGTTCATACAGATCAGCTTTAAGATGGATGTAAGAGCACGCTCATGTCCTGGCAGCAGCCTGTGCTGAATGTACCTAGCACGTATTCCATTTGGATCACGAAAAGCAATGGTTAATATGTGCACACACTGTGCTTATACCTGCCATAATTTAGTTTATTTGAAGATGGACTATTTGGGAACTCACTAATAAAATTCCCTCTCAAAGACAAGATGCTTTTTGGTATTCGCAAACAGAGGTGGCAGACATCTAAACTATCACACAGCCCAAAGAAAACCCTGTATTTGGAAACGCAGTCACACAGATGATCATTACATATTAAATACCATTTGTCACAATCGTAAGTATTTATAAAAAGACTAATTGGGAAGAATATATACATATATTTATGTTTGCAACCTTTCATTGGTTTGTTAGTTTTATTTTGTCTTTTATGCTCCATGAAAGTACTGCATTGTGTTTTGGTCTTTATGTAAACAAAAAGGAAAACACCATATCAGACAGTATCCTCTACGCTTACAGAAGGACTAAGCACAGACTTGTATCTTCTAATTCCACATCAGAGAAGAATTGTATTACTATTTACCTGTTAACAACTGATAATTTCAATACTGATTTATGACTTTAAAGTGCTATTTCTGCATTCATGTGACTAATGTTCATAAATATTATAGCAGTGGTATTTACAAAATAAAATTTCCAGACACAAGACCGGTCCATGACTTCTTTGACCAGGAGAAAATAAGGGATGTTCTTCTTGGTTCCTTGAGTTACAAAGTATTTCTAAATTTGAAACAAATGCTGATGCTGACAATGTCAAATAATACTCATTTCTAGGTTTTATTTAAATGGCTGTGTAACTGGTAAGTAGGCTATAATGAAAAGAAGAGCCACTAAAGAGAACATATTTCTAACTATAAGAATGATTCAACTTTACTAATATTCTGAATCTCCTTTACTGAGCAAATTGCTTCTTATTTGTCTTAACTCTGAGCACTAGCCTTTACAGATTTATAGCCCATTGGATAAGATATTGTTGAAATGAGCTATGTTCTGATTTATTTCTGCAACTCACTATGTGCATATGTTAGCATATATAGGCAATGTGTAATCCACATTCTCTACTCATACAATTCATAGATCTAGCGGTACATTATGTGAATCCAATCTGATTTTAGATGAGATTTTCAGCTAAAACAAGACAGGTAATTTCACTTTTAACCAGATGTATTTTTGCCCTTATTTCTAATTGAATTAGTTGTAGTGCGCATTATTTGTTAGAAAATATGCTGTGACAAAGAGCTTTACTAATAAAGAAACCCCTGCCTTTTTCCTTTTTGTGTTTTTTTGAGAAGCACTTTCCATATGAATTTGACTATTGTTTAATTTAATCTACTAGTTTTTTCATTTTTCCAAGATTAAGAAGCCCTTTATATCATAAATAAGACCCTTTTTCTCCAGGTTTAGGGTTTTTTTAGAGGGAGGTTACATCCATCATTTAATGAATTGCAATGCTTGCAATCTCAGTGGGTCTAATTTGTTACCATTTCTCTAATTTTATCCCAATCCCAGCTGTACCAAACTCAACTGACTACAGATGAAAAACATGAAGGCATGGAGGTAGTCACAGAGCATATAGCTTTTCTCTAGCACAATTTTATAATAAAAACACATGCAGGTTTTCTCTGAACGCTTACACTTTCGATAACAAGCATATTAAAATACTCCAAAATCAGGTTAAGAAACTGTCTGTTTTGAAGCTTGATGAAAAAGTTATAAACAGAAGTTCCTAAAACTCATCTTCTGCACTGGGAGTATATCGAGATGCAAGGGAGACCTACGTATGTCTGGATTTGCTGACATACTGGGCCACCACCACGGGAAGCTCTGGGTGTGAGCAGTGGTGCAAGAGCTGCACTGTACTAACTACAGTGAAACAGACCTTCTGTTTTATTAACTAGCATCATCTGGGAACTTTTTGGCAACAGGCGGTACACTGAAGTTACCTCTCTTTCCTTAAAGGACTGCATCTGTTACTAGGCGAACCTCTGCTCTTTGCCTTTGTGCAGCTGGGTCTGGGACTTGACACTCTCCACTTGCTTGTATAACTACACCACTATTAACAATAATAAGAGTGTTTGCATAAACACACCACTAGTGCTTTCGGCCAGGAAAGGCAACTCTCTTTTTCTCTCTCTTGTTTTTTGTTTTGTTTTTAATTAAAGCTTGAGAGCTGACATTGCAAAATCTACTACAGAGAAAAAAAGGTAGTATTTGTGTTCTTTATTTTTACTCCAGAACACAAAATAATTAGATCTTATCAGCTAATATGACTGTGGCAGAAACTTCCTATCAAATGACATGGTAAAAGCATATGCCAGTGAACTACAGGAGACTTGCTTCTTAAAAGCAGACAGTGTGACAGAAATGCTCTGTACCTCTGATCAGCACAGGATTTGGGCAGGTGGACAATATCAATGGGGCTGAAGCTTAGAAAGTGTGAATTTCTGTATGAGTTTCTTTAAAAGTCAGGGAAAAAAACTTGGAAAGCATTACAGCAGTCAAGGAAACTTGGAGCTTACACCAACCCAATAAAGGGGCTTGCCAACATCGCTGCTGTACTCATTTAGAGTTATGAGTAAATGGACTGAGTCATAGCCAGGAACTGAACCATCTCTTTCTCTTGAGAAAGGTAACTTCTGCAGCAATAAACTCTTGGGAAAGAAAACCGTGTGGCATTTGAAGCGTTAATTCAGCTACGTATCTCAAAATAATCTGATATTGACATCGCTCTGTGGGTAACCTCATGAATTCAAGTTATCCCTTACTTCCTAGTTTGATAAGCATGAGCCACATTAGTAGGAATTCATGAAAACTTTTTGGCAATTGTTTTTTAGCTTAAGGAGGGTCTGGGTTCGAGGCCTGAAAAATCAGAAGATAAAAGGCCAATAATGAAATTATTTGATCTGTAGAGTGTAACTTAATGATGATAACAAATATGGCAATATGTACCATTCCTGCTGCCTTAAAACAGTCACTATTTGGAGTCTGGACAAAACTGATTAGATACAAAGCCATCAAGATCTTCTGATACCTTGGCAAATAGCAAGGGAATTGTTGAGAAGATTAATGATATTGGAGCAGTGCCTAGCTTTAGTTAAAGACCTAGTATTTTAGAAAGGAAACAGCAAGAGTAATGGAAAAATGTGATTTTGATCACTATGCACAAGGCAGTCCAATCAAATCAAACTCAACATTAGCTGTAATCTTACCTTCACAGTAGTGAAGTTGCTGCTTTCCTGGATGTGAACTAAAATCCCATTTTCACTTCTTGTCCTGAATTTCACTTCCAAGCGGTCCACATTCATGGGTCGTGGGCTGGCGCCTCTAGCACTGTGTCTCATCATGTATTCACGCTTCTTATTTGGGCTCATGTGGTAGTCAAGTCGTCCTTTGCCTTCCAGCGATAAGGCAGTGTCGGCAGTAATATCTGGGACAAGGACAGGGAAACACTGAGTGTGCAGCTCATTGTAGCTATAGCACAGTGATCATCTTCCTGATAACAACCATTTTCTTCAGGGAGGAGATCAAGTTCAGAGCAGGTCAGTGGGGAGAGCAGGAGTGAATGGCAATTTCACCCCCTCTATTCTTTGGCTTGAACCAGAATGTGTGTTTGAGAGTGGGAGTGTGCTAGTAATTTACTGCTGGTATCAGTCAATAGTAAATTAAAACTCACTAGGGAACAAGTGAGGGAGTAGGGAAAAAAATTTGGCTCTTGGAACTGTAATTCCTTCCCAGAGATGTTACTATTTCCATTACTGCAAGCAGGGTTTCATGATATATTGAACTCTAAGCTCTTCAGGGCAGAGATAATGACTTTCTATTTGTGGTGGCATAAAATGAATAAAAAATGGCAGAGTATTGACTACCAAATGCTGTTAAAATTATGGTAAAATTATTTTGTAAACTGGCACAATAAAAGCATATAAATCAGCTAAACAATAATGGGACATGTAAGAAAACAAAGCCCAGCTGTTATATTACAACTACATGGAAATAAATCACTTTGCTCTCCTAGACAATCCTGTACTGATTTACAGACCTATCCATACTGAAGTTAATAATCCCATTGCATTTACTTACATTTGCTATACTTCCATGCATATAATCTGACAGTCATTTGATAAAAAGGCCTACAGTTCAGAGGAGCCATAAGCACGTGTACATAGTGTTTATGCAAAGGGAAGACTTCTCCCTTACCCTCTTACCTCCCTACAATAAACAAATCTCTCCCTACGGGATAGCTTTATTTTGATTAGTGATTACACCCTATTGGAAGCAGTAGTTTTAAATGAGTGCAAGTTACCTGAAATGTGATATACAGACATGGAAACATAATATACGCAACTTGATATTTTTAACTCATGAAAGGACAATAGTTCGTTGTGGAATTTTCCTTCATAATTATTTAAGAGGCAAGCATGTTACTTGTTTTCATTATTTCATAAGATTCATTACCCTGTGCCCCTGAAAAAAAACTCTTAATAGCAATCAGTTCAACCATATAGTTAGGTGTAGATTAAAAAGAAAGAGTGAAACCCTCTCCATACATTTTTCACAGTGCTTTCCCGTCAGTCCATCTTTGCAGTGGCACTGCTGCCATGACCAGTGATCAACGCACGTGCCACCATGTTGGCAAGGGCTAGTTGTACAAGCACCTTCTAACCGGGGACATCTGAAACAAATCAGAGAAGAAGATACTGAAGTACCTGCATACAAACAAGCAGAGCAAGTGTGCTGGAAAGGGTCATGTATTTGAATGATATTCTCTTTCTTTCCCCCAGAGGTGCAAAAACTGAGAGGCTTTTCTCCTCGGACAGCTGATGTTTCTAAACAGATCACAACTTTCAGCATCCAGTTATAACAGAAAGGGAAAGAAATTTAGAGACGGTAAAATTCCTATCTTCCATTACGCAAGAGATGAATGAACTCTTTTAGGTGCTTTTTACACTGCAGACTTCCGGAGACTTCATATCACAAAGAACAGTGCAAACTTGGGGGTCAAAAGAGGAAGGGTGAGCCAGTGAATTTGGATGTAAGACTGACATTATTGCTACAACTGTGGCTTTGAATAGTGAGATGGAAAAACAATAGAATCAAATAGTTGATCATTTCTGAAAGACCACTCAGAGGATATGAGGGAAATTCAGTGATACTTGAGAGGCAAAGTGATAGAACAGACATTGTGAATTAAAAAGAAATAAGAGGGAGTAGAGGTTCAGTAAACTATATGAGACTGTCAAAACCAGGTGGAATTTATAAAGAAATCCAATAACAGGGCTACTCGATTTCAGCCTGCAAAGCAACACTAATAATAATCAGCAACAGAAATGTAATGATGTTGCTTTTTTGAAGTTTCTATAATCTTTTGTGAATTTTTCATCCAAATTCAATTTCTTCCTAAATTTTTCACACCTTATAATAAAGTCTACAGCCATTTTTTTTACAAGAAATATCTAGCGGTGTTTGAATGGAATAGTGCCTGGTTTTCATGCTGGCTTTCTATATCGTAAATGCTGTCTATTTGATACCATATATAGCAGACGTACTGATCTAAGATTCCTTGAGCTGCCAAAGCCTGGCTGGGCTCCAGGGGACGTCCGTTGACTGCAAACTCCATTATACAGCCCACGAAATCATGGCTTTCCACCTGTCCTCTCCTTTGAAGGATGGGCTCAACTGACCTGATGCCACCAACAGTAACTCGATTTGGTTGTACATCAAGAGTCCTATAAAAGAGGCAGAAAGAAAAGTTTAGCAATAACAGACGTAAGATAGCAATGACAACAAGGGAGCTGTAACTATTAGCTAAGGTCTGTGGCTGAAGTTCCACTTCCAAAATTTGCATTTTATCTTTAGGAGGGGAAACAGATGTCTCTATGACATTTAAATTCACACTCAGTTATCGAATGTCAAAATTTCTATTCACTTGACTAAGCAGTGTGCTTGAAAACAAAATGAATAACGATTTTCACTCAATTATGGTTTAAATTATAGATGATATTTAAGCAGCTGGAAGATGGATTCATTATTTTACAAATATATAACTGTTTTGCTAGTGAGGAAGCCACCTGTGTCACGAAATATGATTGTGACTACTGTAAGAAATTTGCAACAATGGCTGGGATTAAATTTTTTGCAACCTGTAAAGAGGATCTAAATAAGTGAAGTGCTTCTGAAAAAGGAGCTTCTGAGTTAGCTACGGTAAATAACAACAACAGCAATGTTTGCTTTCTGTACTGGCTGATGTTTAAGAAATGAAAGTTATAAAAAAAGAAATCTGGAAAGTACTAAAAAAAAATGTCAAAGTTATATATATATATATATATAAAGAAAAAAGTAATCAGGTAATGCTATTTCTTACACCTTCATGAGAAATTATAGGTATATTTTTTAAAAAAGAAGACCCAAAATGAACAACACCAGAGTGAAATATAGGTGCTACTACAGTAATAGCATTTTGAGTCTAAGACTGTTCTGGCAAGATAGTTAGGGTTGCAAAAGTAAAAGTGGAGTAGGTTTTGTTAAATATTTGTAGTACTAAATATTGTAGAATTTCAAACTAAGAGCAGCAATGTATATTTAAAAGCAATTTCATTATAATGAATAAATTTATGTTTTACTCTCTAATTAAGATTTACAAGTTATCAGTAATTACAAATGCCTGATATTCTGATCTGTTAATTTTGTCTGGATTCTGATGTGAAATCTCATACCATTAGGCAAAACGTCTTACCCCCATTTATATCACAGCTTGGACTACCCACAGCTTCTTATGTGGGCTTTTTATGTGTGCCCACAGCCTGGGGACAGAGATGGAGTAGAGAATTGAGAATTTTTGATTAAACTCCTTGTAATGAATAAATCCCATGCACATGGGAATGTGGCCCGAGCTGGCAACCAGCAAGACACATAGAAAATATAAATTGCTTCTACAATGATGGGAGGCATTTCAGACCTTTGCACACCTCCTGAAGGTATGAAGCTTAGGCATCTATCCCTTCCCAGAGACTAAGCTAAGGGCATGTATATTATTCCAAACTTCTGATTTTAGAGTGTGATTTTTCATTTTACAGAACTAAACCCCACAAAATGAAGAATTATTTACCAGTCAGTGGAAACAGCCACATTGCTAACAGTGCAATAGCCTGGCTCCTGATCCTCAGAGCAGGAATCCACTGTCAGTGATGCTGCCTGCAAAAGCCACACACAAATATGTTGTTTATTGCAAGGGTGTAGTTCCCAATCACATTAAATGTTTATGATTAAATATATTATATCAAGAACTTGGCTAGAACAAGCACTTGAGCACAAGAGCACTTGTATATTACCATGTCACTCAGGATCACAAGGTGCTTTGGAAACACTGACCAACTCCATTCTGCATCACCACAGGGAATACTAAGATGTGGATACTAGTGGAGGAGTTAAGTGACTAGGTCATACAGAGAGAGTTAAACACAAAATTTTAGTTTTGGATTTCTTCTCATTTGCTTGCTTTATTCCTTGAAGCTGCAGTTATTTTGGCTCATACAGTACCCCACTCCTGATCTTAACAGAGAGCTGCTCCCTCTAAACACAAAGGGCATTCTTTCAGGGGCTTGACCATGATACTATACATATTGATCCTGAACTTAACAAAAATGTGCCTTACAAGAGCTAGGAGTACAAATACTAGGATCACTGGTTAAAATAATAACCGAAGTGGACCACACTGATAACAGTGAAACATGCAAATACTGCTTGGTGAGCAGGACCAAGCTTACATTCAAAAAAGTGCTGGACATCATCGGCACTGAGAGCAGTCTTCCTCTTTAACTTATTATTGTCTCAAAGCTGTCAATCCCAAGAGAATGGAATGTTTTTTACCAGTCATTTACACTCAAGCCAATCATGGCACTTTTAATTGTAATTTCTGTACTAAGAGCCTAACCAAAGCTTTCACTAAAATCATGAAATAACTCCTGTTCATTTAAAAAGGAGTTTTTATTATATTCCTTATTTAGTAAAGAAATTTCCTCATGGTGATTTATTAATAACAGATGCACTGCAAAAAAAAAAAACCCTGAAGGTTAGTTATTCCTTAAATCAAATTTTTCAAAAAAATAAACATAATCTCCAAGTTGTACATATCGGCTTCTCACATTTCCACTAGATGTGTGGTACAGTTTTATGGCAAATTTAAATCAAACATTACTTTTTTAAATGCCTGGGTTCCTATTTTGGTTTAGGTTACTCCACAGGAGCTGAGCAAACAGCAATAGCTATCAGTATGCCATTATTGTGCAATGCCTTTTTCTCCTGCCTGCAATGAAGTTTACTAACAACGTCTTGCGGGAATCCCAACAGATTCTCCATGCTATTTCCAAATACATACCGCAAGCTGACGCATTGTATTGACCAAATGCATTCATAGCTCTCAGCCCTAAATCATGTTCTGCAGTATGCCTAAATTGTTCAATTTGCTTTTTTTTTAATGAAAGCTTATCTTGAATTTCTTTCCATACATAATAAGCAAACTGCTTCTGAGAAATGTCAGTCTGCAGTTCCAAAGCAGATTATGTGCCCGGTATAAATGGAACAATTCATAGAAAGAATAATAAGCTGACTGGTCTGTATGCCATCATACGCATACATATTTTCCTTCAGAGCTTCAACAACAAAAAATGAAATGAGTTTTTTGTTCTTAGCTCAATCAGTGTAATCTCCCTAACTCACATCGCTATGCACTGTGAAAGCCAAGCTGCAACCCCAGCTGAAGAGCTAGATATTTGAGAATATATTTTACTTGGACCAGAGTTCATACAATTTATTTTCTAATGTTAGTCAAATGTCCCTGCTTGTTACTTAAGCATTACTCTACGGTTACCTTGCTGCATTATGAGACTTTCTATCCTGTCACTCTGCAATATCTCAGGACTGACAACTTAATGATTTTACCAGTTTCCGATAAAATCCCACTGTGCTGTAGGAAACGACAGATCTGGAACCCTGATGGGGGGCTACTTTATACTGTTTTGGACACCTGGGAGACATTCTTCCTGAAGCAGAAATATCTAAGACAAAGGTGATTCTACTTGCATACTGTGTTTGTAAACAGCTGACATTAATGGGATGGTTTAAACTTAAAAATCACACAGAAGTATAGGTTGTCTTAAATGCTTGCTTTCAGTCTGAAACATTTATAACTGAAATTTTCTTTAAATAGTCTTTTTCATGTTCTCTCTTCTTCTGTAGTCTATCCCTCTGGCATATCCAAGTAAAGTAAAATATTTTTTCTGCTTGATTTTTTTTTTCTTAAGTGTATTTCATTTATTTGTTGCAATTTTTAAGGTGGGCTTCTACGCTTAGCCATGTCAATCATATTGATAGATATACCACATTAATGTAGTTGCTAAAATGTGAATCTGGTGCCTTTCAAGATTTAAGTGCATCTTTGCATCTTTGAGTATAACCATTTGGAAGCTGAGAGGCAAATTATTAATTATCTGATATTAAGGTACGTTAAAACAACATCATAACTCAACATCACAATTATCTTTCATCTTATTTGGATATATAATTTTGTCTTGAAATATAAAACAAAATCTGAGCTCCGACCATATATTATTCTTATGTGACTTTAATTTCAAACATGGGGAGAATATGAGATTCCATATATGTTGGCCATATCTGCTTGAAAAGGGAGCTGTTGGGCAAGAGCTACTGATTATGGATGACAAATATATTTTGTTTCATTTCTAACTCAAACACTGTGGAGTCAAAAAGCTTGGCTTGAACTCAAGGAGCATTTGGTTTATGTTCTGCTTTGGAAATATTAAAAATTAGAAAAGAATAGAAAATATTTAATGGAAAAAAACAAAGGCAGGCGAAGGGTCAAGGTACCAGACATCTGGCAATCGATTGTTCCTGTTCAGTTTTGGGCAAAATTCATTCCCTCTGGGAGGACTGGAGGGAAGTAATTCCCTTATTTTCTCTCAGAAAAACCCTCACAACGTAACAACTTTGAAATCTTTGCATTTATTTTACAGAGTTTAAAGACAGAAAGAAAAATAAAAAAGGTTTTTAGTCTGATGAGATTTGCAAAATTTCTGAACTAGCTTAAGGAGGTCAGAGATGGAATTTTATGTTTGCCTGTTTCTACTATCCAAAGGGTAAGGTAATTTTAAGGGCTTTTGTAGTTACTATAGTTAATTAGTTTTCCCTAATATAATTCCTGTAATCTGCATCAGTTAATTAGCCTCATGTGCAGTAATTTACTTCATTAATTATTCCTGGTTCTCGTCTTTCACATTTAGAATCCAGGGCATTGCACATGTTTTTTTAATTATTTTTTATTATCATGATACTAAACAAACCATTATAGGCCTTTGAGTCAGTTGGAGTAAGACAGAAATGAGGGATTTTTATTTTTATTTTTTCCCCAAAGTTGGAGGTTCTGCTGGTAAATGCAACATTACTAATTTTATGTTCCTCTGAGTTCATGTGGAAGCCAAAGTGACTTGGCTGAACTTGTCTTAAATACCCATTTTAGCATTTCTTACCATTCCAGCCCTCCGGGCAATAACTGTGTGAAATTGTCCATCAGACACCTTCTTAGTCGCGGTAAGCTTGTATGTGCCACTGCCAAGATTGTAGGAGAATCTCATCCTTCCTTCTGTTATTTCCAGAGCCAGAAATTCTGCCTTCTCTCCAGTTTGGTTATCATAGTTATATAACATTAAGGCATTACTTTTTATAGTGGCAAACTTTATATAGATATAATTGTTGTTTGGATCCATACTGGGAAACTCCATATATGACAGCTCTTCAAATCCATAACTATTCAGTTCACAATGATTCCCAAAAACACCTGCAAAATAAAAAAATAAAATCTGGTAGCAGCTAGCTTTTTTTTTTTCCTTCCAAGCATACTCCCAGAAACCAAGTATTAATGTGCTCTAGATAGGGTTATAATACACAGGCTTTTTTAAAAGCCTCTAATGTATGATTAAAAATATGCTACCTGAACAGAAAAGTCCTATTACCCATAGGTAGGTGTTGAAGTTTATTTGTTTAAACTTAAAAATTAACTTACAGATGACAACTAAATGTATTGGAAAACAAGATACACTACACTGAGCCTCTATGCTTTCCTAAGAAAGTAAGGGGAAAAAAAAGTTTGATAGCTATATCAAAAGGAGTTATTAATTATCATCAGGCATTTGTTAACCCAAATACAGAAATAAATTTTCAACTTCAGCTGATTTTTCTCTCTGTAGATGTTATATGAACTATTTCTCAATTAACAATTCTAACTTAAGCCATCCATTTCTGATACTTATAATATAAACATATATGTGATAAAAAAGTTATGCCTTCTCAGTGTCTTTGTTGATCTGAATATTTTGGTGCATTTTATATATTTCTTTTCATATCTCTCTGTCACAATTTCCCTTGACTTTTTTTTACTGCAATGACAATGAGAAAATTTATGAATAATAGTTGTATTTATAATGGACTGTGACTATAAATTTAGGAAACGAATAAACTCTAAAACATGCAAAACATGGAAAGTAGAATGAAGAAGTTATTCTACATGTTAGTTCAAAACCATATTCAAAGCTATTTATAACATATATGCTTTTCTATATGAACAATGACAATTCTGGGTGGATTTGCATTCAGAACCAAACTTGCTGCAATTACATCACGATACCTTAAAACATTGATGTTGTTTTATGTCTTTATTGGGTTCATTCCACAAAACAAATCTGGGATAATTAAATTCTAATAATTACTGAACTATTTTGGCAGTACTACATGCTTCTCCAGTTCTCGGCATTGTATACTGGTTTTGGAACTCAAAACTTTATTAACATGCAATAAAGTGAAAGGGCAAGACCTTGTGTGGACTACTAAAGCTGTTCTGGCTGAGTCAAGTTCTCTTACTGTGAACAGGACAGGGATCCATATACACATACCCACCAGTTTCATATAGGTAAACATAAATAGTATGCTTGAGAATTATTAATAGGGGAAGGGAAGATAAAGATGCAAGAGCATACTCACCGAAGGGGCAATGGCAGTAGTACCCCTCCACACTGCTCTGGCAGGACCCACCATTGAAACAGGGGTTGCATTCACAGTAATTGACAGCGGAGTCACAGGTTTTCCCTGTGATCAAGGAACAAAATCAATTTCAAGGTCAGAAGAATCAGGTCAATAGCAAAGCAAGGGTTGTATTAGAATAACGAAAGGAGAGATCATTTGAGGTTTAGGGAGGGATGGAGGGATGGAAACACAGACATTGTCCCAGCCATACTAACCATGTCCCAGGCTAACCAACCAACCGAGAGAAATTTTGAAGTGTTTCACTGTAATTATCTCATATAGGTATTGCATTGCTTTTTATTAACTGGTGTCCATACAAGAGAGATCATGAAATAAAAAGAGATGCTGTACTAAAACAAGAAGTGTTTTTTTTTTTTTTTTTTTTTTTTTTTTTTTTTTTTTTTCCCTATTGAATGCAATGTACTCAGTGTGAAGGGGATCAAAGGTAAGGACAGCTCTTGCTGGAACCTGTATGAACACAGCAGGGCAAACACAGGCTGCTATTGTACATTATATGATATTTCTTTTTCCTCATCAATTACAACCTCCTTCCTGACTTAGAGGGACCACAGTCCTCTGGAGCTAAAACATGTTACCCTGGATACATGGTCCTTTTCTAAGCAGGCATTGTCACATGTGGTAGATATTATTCACTAGAGAATATACTGAAATCACATAATTCATTTCAACAAGGAAGGGAACCAAGAGAAGAAGTGAAGATTTTAACAGATGCTGAATACTGACAAGGGGATTCTTTGTACAAAACTATGATTTTCTTTGTCTGGAAACATTAACTACAAAAGTGTTTTGTCTTCACTTCTCAGTTTTTCATTGCTCAGTTTTTACCAGTTTGTCAGCACTTCCACTATATGCCAACCTTGGTACCTGCCTTACTTTCTGCCTGTACTCCCAGTCTTCACCACCGATTCAGCAAAAACTTGAAAGCGTTGTCATGTTTTTCATTCTTATTTCTCTGCAAAAATTTGTAAAATCAGACACGCTTTTCTAAATCTCTCCTTGATCTTCATTTAGGCCCACTTAACAAAGGGTAAGACTTCTGTTTGCTTCTTCTTGCACGGATAATGAATTATTTTATTCCTTGCACCATACAAGCATAAAGTACGTTTAAGTTAGAAGTAACACATGAACTTGCATAGAGGCTGTCCGTCCTTTTGTGTCACATATTTTTTATAATTCTTACATGGCACATGACAGCAATGCACACTGATATGCAGTCCTCAGGCTTTAGAAGATCGCTGGCCTCTAAAATTGAAGAAAAATAGGACTGCGCTATATTAACTCTGCTGGTGTTTTTAGCCTTATCTCCTAATTAGAAAACCTCCTTTTTTTCTGTTCTTTTCTGTTTAAGCTAAAGAAGTTTAGAGACTGTTCTTCCGTGTAAGCAGGAGCCCTCCCTGTGTGACTGCAAGCAGGATGGAAACGGAGCGCTGGAGGATTCCTGTGGTTAACATGTAACTTGTAGATTCACCATAAATCCGGGAAACATTTCCAGTGTCTGTATCTAATTATGCTCTGGGGGTATTTATTTGTATTTTATTGTCTAATGGGCATGACTGAAGGATGAGCTAACTTTTTATGTTAGATTTTTATATTTTCTTTATTTAAAAATCATGACACATAACATTGATCTTTGACTTAGCAAAGAGAACATGTAGCAAAAATGAGGCTGAGATGCTTAAATTAGCTCAATGACGTTTCTTAGTTTTCAGAAGGAAAAATCTAAGCTAATAGGGCTTACTCAGTCTTTTAAAATTTTCCCAAAGTACTCTTCTTTGTATCAGCTCTCTTAAAGGTAGCATACTTGCTGAGTCAGCAACAGACCATGGATGTTTATTTTAGCTGCATATATTTTAACCAGTGAATAACAACATCTTTTTCATATTTAACAATTGTTTGAATAATTCATAAAACTAATAAAAGCGTGTTTGCATTTATTCCAACTGTTTTGACACAGGAGAAGACAAATACTCTGATTAAACAATTCATCAGAGCTATTAAAACTAATATTTATTTAAAATGAAGAAGAAATTTTGGCTATTCTCTGACATTCACTGAAGTGCTAAAGACCTGGGAAAAATGTATCTATTTATATTTGGAATAGTGATCCAGCAAAAGATGTCTCTGAAGTTCACTTTTTGCCTTTAAATGCATGTTAAACATGGTTATTCCAGGAAGCAAGAGTCCTTCCGCCTCTTCAGTCGTATTGGCAGAAGAAAAGTATAATTTGGGACTTCTATCCTGTTTTGTCACTATGGCTGTACCATAGGAGGATTTAAAGTAAATGTCTGATAAAGCAAGATTATTAGAAAAACACGGTAAATAGATTATGGGAGTTTTAAACTAGGAATTGATAAGTAAGTTAGTAGGTAAACAGTACAATATAATGCCACATATGTACCAGAAGAACAGCAACTTACTTCTATTCAGTATGTAATTCATTCTCATCCAAAAAGATCCTGGTATGACCACTCAAAGCTCTTTAGACAGCTGTATTTTTTAATATGGCCTTAAGATAATTCTCAGTTATACTTTTTCCTTCAAAATCCCAACTCTCCCGATTTTCTTTTCTTATGTGCATACCTCCAGGTTAACCTTATCAACCAACTGCCTTATGTCAGCTTCTTCTAAAGACAGCTGCTGTTAGAAGGCTTCATTTTCTCTTTTCTTCAAAATCCTGAAGTTCATCAACTCATTCAAATTTCCTTCTACCTTCAGATCTTCAGTCAGTCCCTCCCCAGACTCCTCTGAGACAGAAACTCTGGTGCTTCCTTAAAGGAAAGGTCTCCATATGTCAAGCTGTTATTGGCAGCCTGCATTGGTTAGTCTGCTAGGACTTTCTACATGTATCAATTTCTGTTTTTTGGATAGTCCACCAGTGTTCAAATTGCACCTCCTTACTCTTCCCTTTTAATCTAAACTATGTTCCTCCTATATCCTTATTTTTTCCCACTGTTATCTTTGCCCAGACTTGATTGGTAGAAGTGGATCTTTCTGGATGTCTGAACAAGGACAAAAGCTCTGGAAGTATGGAAAAATTTAGGCTGGAGGGACCCCAGAGGTCATGATGTCCAACCGCCATTTAAAGCAAGGCAACCTTCCAAGTTAGATCAGGTTACTCAGGGCTTTACCCAGCAGGGTTTTTTGCTTGTTTGGCATTTATTCACTGTTGGGATTCCTCCAGGAAAGTTGCTGTGATACTAGTTAAATTGTACTTGGTCCTGCAAACTTCTACTAAATTTCTACTTTGTTGTTGTTGTTGTTGTTTGTTTGTTTGTTCGTTTGTTTTAACACCTTGTTCTTCTAGCTTGTACAGCCATCTAAGGTGTGAACCTGTTGCCCTACCACTTTCAGTTATCTCCCTTGTAGCATGCTATGTTGGCTTTCCAGTATTTTAGTACAAGTACTGTAGAAGATACTCCTGCTTAATATCCTAGAACTCCATTGAACACAACTGTGAACAGTTGATTTGAAAAGTGTACTTATTCAAGTTGGACCTGGTTGCCTATCTCATGAGTTATCAACACAGTAAGGTTAATATAGGTAATAAAGGTTAAGGTTTGGGGGTTTAAATTAAGGTTAAGTTTTGGGGGGGGGGGGGGGGGGGGGGGGGGGGGGGGTTAATTAAGATTAAAATAGCTTGCGCATCTATTGCTTTTCCTGTTCTGCCTAAGGTATTATGCTTCTATTTAGACACAATTTTTTCTGGAGAGGGAAAAGACAAACAAACAAGCAAGCAAACCAAAAACAACAACAGGACTTTCAGAGAATTATGTTTTTCTTAAGAATTGACAGAAACACTAGTTAATTTGAAATTTCACCCCCACAGATAAAGTAAATCACTCAAGGAACCTTACTGGATTGAAGACAATACGAAACTGGCAGTATGCACAAAAGCATCTTCACTTGAACCCAAACTTGAAGTTTTACTACTTTGCAAAAATATGAAGCCAATGATTTTTGCTAAAATCTCATACAGCTAGAGCAGTTTTGGATTATGCAGATCATTTTCCACAGCAGTCTGCTGATTTAAGGTTTACAACATGAATTTAAGAGTACGGTTCTGATAGACCTTTGTCTCCTTAAAGCAATGTGCTTTGAAAAATTATGAGGTTTACAAGTTTTCATGGCTTATGTGAATTAATTTTCTAGAAGTATTTTCACAGAGTTGGATTATTATGCACTTCTCAACTGGGGAATTGTTTCATTAGGACAGCATAAAGAACTAGGCTAATCATATAACCTTTATTAGAATTTCAGGTTATTAAATCCAATGAGGGGAAGGAAATGTCCCAGACAATGTTTTGTGAACCAGAGACCCCAAATCTGAGCCGTCTCGGGAACTCCAGTTCAGGTAAATGAAGTGGTTAGATGAGTTTGGAGATTTGTTCTCAAACAAAGTATCAAAAGAGTCAGGGTATTCATCTTTGTATCACAAAAGCCTTTTTTGAAGAACACGAATTTTAGGATAACACAGGATAATTGATAACGGACTATCATTTATCATCCATCACCTCAAACTGATGATATCACGTGCATGAGCTTATACAAAAATCAAGCTTCCTGAGAGCAGGTTTTTTTTTTTTTTTTTTTAATTAAAAGATGTAGGAGGAACAGATACCAACTGAATGCTCTCGGATTAGATTTCAGCTGATTTGAGAATTTTACTTTTTGTGGTTCTCCATGTCCATCTTTTAAAATGGTTCTGGTATTTTAATCTGGCATTTGAAACAATTTCACAAACCTAAATTCCTTCATCTTAATGAGTCCTGGAAAACAGGAAAAGAAGGGTTCAAAGGAAGGGCAGATAACTACTGTAAATCACAAAGTATATTCCTTCTAGAAAGTGATTATTTTAAAAACAAAACCTGATCATCATTAAGAGATGTAATTATAACAGATTGTTCAAACCCTAGTAATGTTGCTCTGAGGTAATCGCTCTCCATAATCCTATTCAGTGAAATGAACTAAATTACCTTTGCAGTGTGATGAAGTGAAATGCAGCTGACAAAACATAATAAATCAAGTAAAGAAACGCTCAATTTTCAGGTAAGCCATTATAAGGGTCTATAGCTCATGCACTCAAATTTACAGTGAACAAAGTCTGTCTCAGAAAATACTAATTTCTAATTGTATGCAATACCATGTTGTTGATGTTGTTTTTTTTTTTTTTTTTTTTTTTTTTACAGAACATGGAAATTCAATTATGAGAATATTTTCATTCCAAGAGAAGCAGCAAAGCTATGTATATGATACACTGAATTAAAAATCTGCTATTTTGGCTGTCTCTTTTCTCGTTGAGGCACTCAGGGATTATATTCATAAAGAAACAGTTCCTAGCTTTATTATTACATGCACTATGGCTATCTTTAATCATATATGAATCATGATTAAAATCCCAAACAGCTGTGATTTTTTTCTGTTGGTAGTATGATAATGACATAACATTCTCTCTGACATTCTCAATCTGTATTCTGATATTTGCAGAACCCATTGAATATTAAATTTGCAGCATATCAAATACATTTCTGCAGACATAAGATGTCTAAATATACTGAATATTAATTGTGATCTTATCTAATAAGCTCTACTGATATTCAACTCCAAAGATATTTTGGGTTTTAATTACATACTTTGGCGCCATTTGTTTTCTGTCTTGACCAATTAATCCCAAGACACTTAAATAATTCTTGATTCTGCAATGACCAACTGATTTTAAAAAGATCTGACTCCCAAATATAAACAGCTGCCTCAGTCGTACTCTATTTCAAAATTATTTGTGTTGACAAGTAGTCTAAGGAAGCTCATATCTGATGCCAAATTTAATTCATACCATGAAAGAAATCAAACACTTCAAATTGTAAAAGTCTCTTATCACATTTTCTTAGTTAAAACATCTTTCTTTTTTTTTTTTTTTTTTTTTTTCTTCAAGTGTTTGTCACATGTAAAGCTTTATTTTTAGCTGACATAAAGGGTGAACATTAAGCTTTAATACCAGAAAAAATGACCTGAACATTTCTTTAATGCTTCAAATTGTAGGCTAGAGGCATATATTACAGTATGCTGCTAGAGTTAATGAAGTGTTTTGCTTAGTTGCAATATCAAACATATGTCCATTTAACCTCTGGTCCTAATGGCCTGAAGAGTTACAGGGGAGAGGCACCCTAGAATTATTTTGCCATGCTCCTGGCAAAATAATTGGATATACTAATACAACATAAAATAAACTCCTGGATCAGTAACTTAATTAGAACTGCTTGACAATTAACAACAATTGCTCCTGGCCTGAGGCTCAGTAGTACGTTTGTAAGGTTCACACAAAAGATCACATCAGCATCCTCTGTATCACGAGACCTTTCACATCGAACACGTATCAACTGCTATAGTTATGCCTTAAATGACATAGTCATGCCTTTGTTTGAAATAGATTAATCTTCTTTGCAATGAAGTAGATGATATCTCCTGTGCTAATCTGATTTAAGAAAAAAGAAAAACAAAACAAAACAAAAACAAAAGCCAATCCCCCGATTGCTGCACTGGTTACAGACAAGTTTTG
Organism: Aythya fuligula; assembly: GCF_009819795.1. Taxonomy (NCBI): domain Eukaryota; kingdom Metazoa; phylum Chordata; class Aves; order Anseriformes; family Anatidae; genus Aythya; species Aythya fuligula. The sequence goes on from NC_045562.1 coordinate 42,138,612, forward strand.
GGGGCAATGGTGGCAAGCCCAAATATTCACACTGTAATGAGCACAGCTGTTTTAACCTGGGCTACCCCAGGGTATCTGAGATGCAGAAATACACTTTAGAAGAGGTAATGGAAGCTTTATTATATCTTCTCTAGTTAAGCTCTTTAATATGTCTCTAAAAATTGGCCATAATCAACAATTAACATTGTTCAGACCTTTCTTAAAGAACGTACTCAGACAAAAATGTTTTATTTTCTTTTGCTTTTATTTGCTTAGGGTGCTCTAAGCACAATAGAAATGTCTGAATGAGGCAACCCTGTACCTAAATAAAGTTTAATTGTAAATTGTATTTTTTATTTGTGTCTGTTTTCTATGCACACAATGAACAGATTATAGAAAGACCATACTACAACTTGAATTTTATCCAAAGGTTATGCACAAAAAGGCTGAAGCCTTGCAGTAGTACACCCATTTTGCAACTGGAGTGTTTCACTGAAGTAGTGAGACAGGCTAGATGCAACCTTGCACAAAGATCCAACTGCAAAGTCCCTGTCTCTTTTTCGCTTGAGAAACTGTCATTCAGAAATTATAATTACAGACTGGAAGTTCATCCCCTGGTCAAATCTTTTTGAGGGTGATCTGAATTCCTCTTGAAGATCTGTTGACAGAAGAGAGATCTCCACTGACTGCAGTGGGAACCTACGTGCCTCTCCCACAGCCATAGCCACCTGAAGGCTGGTGAGGGGAATACCACCAGAATATATGACAGACTGTATCAGCTTATAAAGTGGTGATTTTCTAGAGAAAGTATATATGATTCACATATCGTAGAAAAGACATTTGATTTTTTTTTTTTTTTTTTTTTTTTTTTTTTTTTTTTTTTCTTGAAAGTGCCTCACATTCAATGCTAATAGCTAAAGTATTGCACAACTTTCTAATACACACAAGAACCACAGATGGAGGAAGACCCAAGCAGACAAAGACTATGCCAGAAAAAAAAAAAAAAAACAATTATGTATATGAACTTAAGTTTACAGGCTACTTGGCATAGGGCTGTTTTCCCAAATTTCACCCTAAGCAATAAATGAAGACTAAGGCTGGAAGGCAGTCATGCTAAAATAATTTCAAGCAGGCAAATTCAGCGGGCCAAAGTTCTGATGGTATAATTACTCATGACAACCAAGTAGTTTTCTTCTGCTAGAAAAGGACTTACTGTATTTTCATCCAACCCCTAACACTATATATGTTACAGTGACTTTAGTGGTTTAAGATAATTTGCAATCTCAATCTGTTGATACTTATCTTAAAATAACTGAAAGCATCCAGAACCCTTACATGAGGAGCCAGGAATTTAATTTAGTATAATTTAATTAATAAATGTGCTCTTTGATGACTGCAAATGAAATACATATAGTTTCCACATGACACTATACACTAGAGCCTCGTTACCATGAAAGCCAAGTCTGCTTTTCTAGGAATAATATGTAACAAATATTAGAGAAAAAATACTCAGAAGAGGTAGGAATGCTGAAGCCATTTCTGTTATTATATATATATATGTATGTATGTATGTATGCATATATGCATATTTGATCATTTTGCCTGAGTTTTGTGTTCTTTCCCATATCCTTCATCTGTTTTCTGTCTTGTACAACTGTAAGCAATTTGGGGCAGAGGCTGATTTTCTTGCTTGGAACACTTCTAACAGACTCAAAATACACTACAGTATGTATAACAATAACAAAAACAGAAAAAGTCGTATTTAAGCATTGGAAATGATTTCTACATATTTAATAAATTAAAATAGCTCTTGAAAAATCCTTCTGCCCTAATACGAATCAGGTAAGTGAGATCTGCTAGAGGACAGAGCTAAAATGAAATAAACATAGAATCATTTAAATTGGAAAAGACCTCTAAGATCATCTGGTCTAACCTTTAACCTAGCACTGCCTATTCCATTATTAAACCATGTCACTAAGCTCTACATCTACACATTTTTTGAAGACCTCTAGGGATGGTGATTCAACTACTTCTCTGGGTAGCCTGTTCCAATACTTCACAACCCCTTTCAGTGAAGAAATAATACTGCAGGCACCTCGTCTTCTCAGTTTTCATAACTAAAAATACTTTCTTCTGCATGACCTCTTCACCTATTGGAAATGCACATATTCAGATAATTGCAGCTGGAATTTATCATGGGCTAAAAAGGAACGTTTCTGCCCTTTTTCTAATTCTTCTTCACTATAATATGAAAAGAATTGAAAGCATACCTGTATATCCAGTTTTGCAAACACAATTGAAGCTTCCAGGGAAGTTCTGGCAGGCAGCACCGTTTTTACACGGGTTGGAAAGGCACTCGTTGACGTCCCTCTCACAGGCCATGCCGGTGAAACCCTCTGGGCAACTGCAGGAGAAGCCCCCCACCAAATTGTGGCAAGTCCCATCATTGTGGCAGGGGGATGGGAGGCACTCGTCGATGTCGGTCTCGCACAGGCTCCCCTCATATCCTGGCATGCACCTGCACACGAAGGACCGGAGGGGCTCATTGGCTACGATGATGACGGGGACACTCTCGTGGGTCCTCAGAGCCGGGCTCACAGCCAGCCTCCTCGCACAGCTCCCTCCATTCTGGCATGGGTTCTGCAGGCACGAGTCGTGATCCACGGACTCAACCCTCACCCCGCTCTGGCGGAAGAGGATGTCTTTGATGCTCTCAAAGAAGGTGGCCACACCGCTGGGATTCACGTACTGGTTGCCACTGCGTTTGACGGCTGCCATGAGGAAGGTCTGGTTGCTCTCCTCGTACAGCCCGTAGAGCTGCACGGCCGTGCCCAGCCCTGTCAGCTGTGAGCTGGCAATTCGCAGGAAGTGCAGATAGTGGTTTGTCAGGAAATCCCGCACGGTGTGGATGCTCAAGCGGAGGAGGATGCTGTTGTCAATGGTGGCATTACTGAAGCCTGCAAAGAAAATCCGGACGCTGCTCGTGACAGCACCGTGCAACCCATCGTTGCTGAGGACGGCCAGGTCAAACACTCCATCCGTGGACCTTGCCTGCGAGTGCAGCTCACAGGTGCCCCCGGGAATACTGAAGAGGCTGGTGACTCCTGAGGTGAGGGAACACTGAAAGCTGTCTAACACATCTGGATCCTGCGGCTTTACGTTGCCCAAAATTCCACCTGGGAAGAGGTTGCCATAATAGTGAACAAAGATTTCTACCGTTCTGGGCTGAGACGGGTTGTCATTTTGGTCTATTACCTTTATCTGCACAGTTCCTGTGGAAGACATCTGAGGAACCCCAGAGTCTCTCGTAATCACCGACAGGTAGAAATCGCTGATTTGCTCCCTGTCAATCTCCCTTGTTGTGGTCAGAACACCAGTGGTGCTAAGGCTGAAGTAACTGGTTGCAGGGCCGGTGCTGAGCAGGTAGTATGTGAAAGGACCTTGGTTTGGAGGGAGATCAGGATCTGACGACTGAAGTGTCATCACGAGAGTTCCCGCACGATTATTCTCCATGACTTCTCCTTGGCTGGTGGACAAGGTGGGGCCGTTATCATTGATATCTTCCAAGGTTACCAATAAAGAGGCACTGCCTGTAGCAGACGGCGTTCCCGAATCAATGGCCAGCACGGACAGATTGTACACAGGCAGCGTTTCTCGATCCAGTTCTGCAGTGACAGTGACCTGTCCTGTCTGAGGGTTGATGGAAAAGGCACTGTTGTTGTTGCCAGACCCAATGAAATAGGAAAACCTGCTCCAGCTAGGGACAGAATCTGAATCAAAGGCACTTACAAATGTGACATGGGTGCCTGGAGGAACACCCTCGCTGATTTGTATGTTGTAGGTTGCTAAAGTGAAAACAGGGGGATCATTGGCATCCAGTACAGTAATATTAACTGTTACTTCATCTATATCCGCACCACGAATGCTTCCAAGATTTTTTGCAAGAACTTTCAAAGAGATTCGTTCTTCTTTTTCTCTGTCAAGAGGTCCTGAAACATAGATCTGGCCACTTTTCTCATCTATCTGGAAGCCTTTCTTTCTGCTGTTGCCAAAGATAAGGTAATGGACTTCTCCATCAGTTCCCATATCACGATCACTTGCAAAAACTTCACCTACAATGGTACCTTTGGGGGCCGCCTCAGAAACTTCAAAATAATAAAGCTTGGACACAAAACGGGGCACATATTCATTTGTCCCTTCTAACTGGATGTTGACACTAGCAAAGCTGCACCTCTCTTCATCTGGAACATTAAAAGCCTTTACTGTTAAATGATAACTTTGCTTTGTTTCATAATCTAAAAACCCCTGGGTGGTGATTGTCCCTGTATTGGGGTCAATGACAAAGAGGTCACTATCTGAGGACTGAATAGCATATGCAATCACAGCATTAGGTCCAGAATCAGCATCAGTGGCATTTAAACGAATAACAGTTGTCCCACTCGGGGCATTTTCTAATACATTGGGAAAGTAGTCCTCAGGGCTGAATGCTGGAGAATTATCATTCACATCAATGACATTAATGGTGACACTGCAGTAGCCTGTTCTGGACACCCATCCTCCATCTGTGGCAGTAACAACTAGCTCATGCTTTTGGTGTAACTCAAAATCGAGTGGTTTGGCTAGTGTCAGTGTACCAGTAGTTGTGTTAATAGCAAAGGTGCCAGCCTCATTTCCAGAGGAAATGTTATATCTGATTAACCCATTCATGGCGGCATCTCTGTCCCTGGCTGAAACCGTCCTGACCACTGTTCCAACAGAGTGACTCTCCGGGATAGTGACACTCATGCGGCTTTGAGAAAACTCAGGTGTATGGTAATTTTCCTCTGTTACAACTATTTCAACAGCTACCTCAGATGAGAGTGGTGGATTACCTTTATCCTTTGCTTTTACTTTAAATAGAAAATTTTTGTTCAAATCAGCCATTAGTGAAGATGACACAGAAATCCAGCCCGTACTCCTGTCCAGTCTGAATTTATTAGTTTTGCTTTCATCAGAAACAAAGTATTCCACTTCAGAATTCAAACCAAAGTCTTTGTCATCCACTGCAGTAACTTTAATTAAGTTTGTGCCAACTCTCACGTTCTTAGTAACAGGTGTAAAATATTTAGGAGCGAGGAACAGTGGTGCATTGTCATTGCTGTCTACTATGTTAATTGTAACGGTTGTCTCACTCAGCAGCGGAGGACTGCCTCGGTCTGAAGAAGTAACTATGAAGCTGTGCCTATTAATGTTGACATTGCTTGAACCACTCGAGTTTTGGTACCTTAAATATTGCTTGTTGAAAATTACCCCGGTGGTTGCGTTGATCCGGAAGAACTCGGACTGGGATTTTATGAAGTAGAAGACTTGACCATTAGATCCTTCATCGGGATCAGTGGCTGAAACCTGGGTGACCTTCAACCCAATCCCAGGAAGCTCGGGACACTCCAAGTAATAGGATGGCTTTGTAAACCGTGGGGCATTATCATTGACATCTGTGACAAATATGGTGACATCCGTACTCACTGTCCAGCCAGAGTCATGTGCAGAGACTCTGATTCTGTAGCGATCTGTGTCCTCCCTGTTTAGTGGTCTGCTAACTGTAATATCCCCAGTGCTTGGATTTATGATAAATGGGAGACTGGTATCCCTTATGGAGTACCTGCTGATGGCATTCATACCGATGTCTTCATCTGAAGTTGTGACTCGGGTTACTGTAAAACCCAGAGGTGCGTTTTCAGGCACAGAAGCACTGAATATCTGGGAAAACCTCGGGGCATTATCATTTTCATCCAAAATATTAATGATAACTTTGACAGTCGTGCTCTGGAGGGGGGTGCCTTTATCTGAAGCCTTTATGGTTAGTGTGTATTGAGACAATTTCTCCCTGTCCAAGGGCCTGACACTTCTGATCTCACCAGTGGCTCGATTGATACTGAAACTATTTTCCGTATTGCCTTCAATGATTTCATAATTTAACTGTCCATTAACACCACTGTCCTTATCAACAGCAGCCACCGTCAGTATCTTCCGTGGGGACAGGTTCTCCACTACTTCAGCAATGAAGGGATCTTGCTCAAACTCCGGTGCGTTATCATTGACGTCTACCACTGTTACTTCCAATTTCTTATACGAGGAAAAAGGAGGAAAGCCTGTATCTCTGGCCTCAATCCAAACCACGTATTTCTGTATGGCTTCAAAATCCAAAGCCTGACCGACAGAAAGCTGTCCTGTTACCTGATCGACCAGGAAGGTGTTGCCCAGGTTACCACTGGCGATGTAGTAGGACAAGGAGCCTCCTCTGGCTGAAGACCCAGAAACAGTGGTGACAAGTGTACCGACTACTTGGTTTTCAGGAAACGTGAAAGTCTCCTGTTCGGCTTGAACACGTGGAAATTCTTCTCTGTTCACAAATCTCACAGTGACTGTTGTTGAGTCTGTCTTGGGGTACCGGCCGCCATCCCTCACGTGGACAGAAATGGTGACTTCAGACTCTCCTGCCAGTGCATTAGAAGATAGGATTGCCCCTCTTTCTGGATCAATATGGAATTTCTCGGAGTTTTTCCCCACAAGGGAATAATGGAGCTCAGCATTGGAGCCAGCATCAGCATCGGTGACAGTCACTGCAAACACAAATGAGCCTGAAATGGAGAACAGAGACAAGCCAGTTTATGAATAAATGTGTGATTGTGGAAAATGAGATACCAGCTTTTCACTTGGAAACACTGTGAGGGTAACCCTTCTGATATTCTTCCTGGAGAAGCATGCTCTTTCTTACACTGCTCTGAAAACAAACTGCTTCGCAAAATCTTAAGTTCAACAAGCTGAGTTTGTGAGCCCACAAAACATGCATGCAGCCATAAAATGTAGGTCTGAAAACTAGGTCACTGCATTCAGGGAAATGTCAGTATGGATGTCAGTGTTTGTGCATACATCTGCACTGGCAACTGGACCTACAATTTTTTGGAAGTCTAGCATCCTATTTCTAGAACATTTACATTGCAAAAGCCATAAATCAAGTGAGACTGAATGGGATTTTGATTTTTTTGAGTTACTCATCATTTATTTATCCATGTAAGAAACATAACACAACAACAACAACAAAGAATTTTCTGCAATTCAACAACTATTAAGTGAACAGGCAGCACCACTGGATATTTATTTATGTAATGTCTCACCTTCCCTTGCAACCGTTTCTTCCTATTTCCCAGATATTCCTCCTTTGTCTCCAATAGCCTCACACATCTGATTTTTAAGAGTATTAAGATGACAATAACTAATGGGACCACATTTTTAAAATCATGCTGATCATCTGAGATAGGAGTGCTGAGTCACACAGGAATGAGGGTGCTAAGTCACATAGAAATAATAATAAGAAGAAAACTCCAGTGCAATAACATCAATATGTTATGTTTCGTATCTTTCACATTTATGTTTCCCAATAAGCTTCACTGTACAGGCACCCTATTAGCATCTCTATTTGCAAGAAGTTTCCTTTTGCACTGGAGTTTATAGATTCAATACATGGCAGATCTTTTCGAATTTGATACTGTCCTACCAATTTGCAGAACACTCTGTTGATGTTTTACTAGTACTTAAATTTAGAAAATAACTATTATGTATAAAAAACAATGTTGTTTTCAACCTCTTAAGGCAAAATCAGTTACACACAGGAATTACTTTGACAGTGTCTCCTTAAAACTATACTTGATGTCACTATCTGTCATGTGCAATGATATGTACTCCATAGGGAAGAATATTTAGACAATTACAATATTCAAATTCTTGTGAGAAATGAGATAGAAAAAAATAGATTTTTGCTTCAGTTAAAAAAATTGTACTATTAATTACTATTATTAGTTTCTCTTTTTAGTCTTGATTAAAAATGTTGACAAATTAAGCTTTGTTTTCTTTCAAACCATACACTACATATTCTGATTGGAATAAAAGCAAAATTCTCATACAAATTTTGAGGCTTTGGTGGTGTGATCTTATTATTTTCTTTTTTTTTTTTTTTTTAAAGCTACATTGCAATGAAGTGTTTTTTTTTTTTTTTTTTTTTTTTTTTTCTAATGGATGCTATGCCTGGTAGTAAAATCACTGTCAACAGCCTTTCAAACTAATTTGAAAAGATATCAACATTTCCTTTTAATGAAAATAAGCTATCAAATAAGGAATTTGTGCCTGTATCTCAAGCTTTTTGCTAAGTGAAAAACAGTAAAAATGGCTTAAGTGTTCTATGCACTTTTAGTTATAAGAGGTCTCATACAAAAAGTGTCCAAAACCAGTATTGCCTGAATACATCAGTTAAACATATGTATGCTCCTCATAATCACATTTAAGGAAACAACCCAGAAAGAACCATACAAAGGCACTGTGCCCTAGTCCGGGTACACAAAGATTCACCAATGCAATAATCATATACTCCCATTATGCTGTTCTGGAAACAGGGAAGAAATAAAAACAAATTCATTCTTCCATAAAAAGAAGAAGTATTTGCAATTGTTTAAAATTTAGAAAGACAACCCCAAGACAAAGAAATAAGCTTTTTTAAATTTTTCTTTTAAAGGAAAATTTGTTTTGTAAACCATTTGTCTTGGACTGCTCTGTGTAAGAATCACATATGTATGCAAATGCATGTGAAAATGGACAGAACTGCTGGCTTCTACAATCAACTGCTACGACTGCAGTTTGGTGAATCTGTGGTAATACCGTAATCATCTTTACAAACCTTTAACTGTTTTGGGATAGCAGAAGTTTCAATATCAGTCTATTTTAAATCTTAGAAAAGTCTTAGTATCAGAATCATTCAGTATATTCTCCCTATCTCCCTGCAAATGCATATGTTCTCCTCTTTCTTTCCCCTTGTAATGCCAATTTTGTAAATAGAAAATATTAGTATTTTAGAGTTACCCATTTCTAGTTTCTTTATTTATCAGGCTTGTTTAAACATAAACCAAAACAGAAATTAATGTCTGCATTGAGTGAAGTAACTGTAACTTAGGAGCACGTTCAACAAAAGTAGGGTTGCTGCTTGGCTTTACTTTTACATTACTTCACCACTTGGCTCAATGAAAAGCAACATAATTAACATCCAAGACAGAAGATATGGAAGGCTTTTCAGAAGATGTTGACGAAATCCTCTTTAAGAATTACTCAAGGCTGCCAAAAAATATCTACATGCAGGAGGTGACTTTAAGAGGAAAAAAAGGCTACTGCCTTCCTAACCCTAACAAAGCAATTAAATTTGATCACCTGTTTGCCTATCAGATTGAAAGCTGGGTGCTCATTTATACTATGTCCTCTTTATATAACAAGAGTACAAATGGGACTGGATGGAAGGAAGAAACTAAAAAAAAATGCTAAAATGCAGGTCATATATTTTGCCTTGTATTCATTCCTGTGCAACACAAATATAAAACCTAGAAAATAGCTTCAGAGGAATATCTCAGAAACATTTCTTGTGGCATAGCTTTGCATTCAGTAATATATTAATGCAATCTGAAGTATCCTAAGTACTGCCACCTATCAGGTTACCTGAAGCGGTAGGCGATGGGACATGGGTGACGTAGGGATGGTGTTGAAATTTGGGAGGATTGTCATTCACGTCGGCAACAGCAACGAGCACACTGGTGGAACTGGAGAGAGGCCTGGGGTAGCCCCCGTCACTTGCCACCACCACCAAAGTGTAGTTCTCTCTCGTCTCTCGATCGAGTAGGGCGCTGGTGATGATCTGTCCTGTTGATGGGTTGATTGTGAATTGTGAATTGCCACCAGTAAGCCTATAGCTGTTTGAAAGAAAAAAAATTAGAAAAAAAAAAATCAATTAGTATTTCATAAGGCAGGCTGCTGCCTCAGGATAATAACAATTTTTTATACTGTTCAGACCACCATGCTGATGGACATCGACATAAAGATTTTCTTCTGCCTATCCATCTGTCTTCACTTTTTTTCTCTTCCATATTTTGAGACCTCTCAGAAATGGCATTTCTGGGGATTTCCAAATGCACTTGCTTAACACTGATAGATTTCTAATAAATGAGGAGTAGACTGAGCCTTTGTACGTTTGGAGACACAGCTGGGCATTCTCTCAAAATTGCAAGTGGCCTGCTAGAGGCAGCCTCTAGTACTGATTTCCTTGGGCTAATGCATTAAGTGTTACTCCAAAGGACTGACATTTCTTAACTGAAACTGCAGAATACAATTAGAAATAATACTACTTTCTAAAATAAAAGGATGACTTTTACAAAATAATATGAAGGTTTATAATTTATAGTTTCCTGATACTGAGCAAAGTTTTGCTATTCAAGATTTCAATTATAGTTTATAGTAATTCATAATAAATCAGAGTAAATCAGTAACTGCAAAACTATGCTAATAGCAACTAATCATGAGAGAGTGTGCAAAAATGTGGTAAGAACGGATTTTGTGCTCACTGTACCTCGTTGTACTGCACTTCTGGCTTGTTAGCACAGTGAATTTGTCCTTGCTTTTTGAATGCTTACGCATCTTCTGTTAGTACAGAACAAATCTCAAAGGCACCTGGAGCACTAGGTTGTATTTTTAAAGATAACTGGTTAACATTAGATTTCTGTTAATTCAGAAAATGGGCTTTCTACAAAACACAGGAAAAAAAAGCTGGCTAAAATGAACAACTCTCATATCTCATATTACAGCCCCTACAATTGAGATTAGCATTGTTTCTTCAGAGAAGCCTGTTATGGCACAGTAGCAACTTTTCTGAAGTACACAATTATATAAAATATTCAGAAGAAAACTACTGTTATGAAAGAGAGTAACATTCACATCTTCAGCTTTTCAAAATCAAAACACGCTATGACAGAAATAATAACACAGGCCAGAAGCTTTTCCTAGAGGATTGATAGCCAGCCTGTGTAATAGGCTGTGGCAACCTCTCATGCTCAGTCATTAATCTCTACAGAATGCCAGGAGCATATTTTAATTGCTTAATTATGATTCAATATGATGGCCATATGTAATTATTCTCCAGCCAAAGAAAAGTGCATCTAGGGTGTAAGAAATGTGCACAAAGCTTAAAGCACCACTTAAATCTCTCTAAATGCCGGCAGCACGGACACGTTTCATCTGTGTTTTGCAGTGTTTTAACATTGTGTGAGACAGTCTCTCTCTCATGTACTTCCATGTACGAAGAATGGCTCAAGCATTACTATTGGAAAGGCACTGTGAGAGACATTAAAAAAAAAATACGTTTGCCATGGGATATTCTGAGTTATAGCTGAGTATAACTTCACACCAATTAAATTGACAATGCAAGTGTCTGTATTTAAAAAAAAATAAATTCCAAACTAAGCCAAAAGATAAATACATGAAACTGTAATCATGGCAACTAGTATACCAGGAAACTGACTGAAGTGCTTAAAATCCGGCCTTTTGACTGTGCTGACCCTTCTTATCTATACTGCCTTCAACGATACTATTCAAGCATGCATTACCATTAACAACCTCATCAGCTCCTTGTAATGATTTCACAGGTTATCACCAGAAATAAGAGGAAAAAGAGTTGGCATATATTGATATGTTACAGTTTTGCAGAAGATTAGCTACTTTTTGCATAATGAAGTTCGTTTTTTGACTTTATATGAAAATCTTAACATGGAATTGTATATCCCATCTATGGAAATCAAAGATTTGATTTTGGAATGGGGTCTAATAAGACTGCGAAGGAATTTTTGAGTGCTCAGCACTTCTGACAAGAAGGGCTTATGTATTCTGGTCCCTCTAGCTTTTGTTAGTTCTGTAATACCAGTCATATTTTAAGGTTTGCATTATTCTAAACACTAAACCTGGACAAGTTCTGTCAAAGAAAAACAAAGTATGTTTCTGAGTCGAAAAAGTGCAAAACAAAACCTCAAAACAGTCTTAAAATAGCTTCTTACAAAAAAAAAACATCTTAATCAACTATTCTGCTATGAGGTATTGAGTAAGTGACTAAAGACTAATAGCAGAAATATCAAAGCAATTCAAACATAGTAAAGAAATCTGAGAGCGCTCTGATAATTTTTGGTTATGGGATGAAATCATTATAATCATTCATGATTTGTATGGAATTATTTTTTCTAAAGAAGCTTTCCAGAAATAGTTTCTCTGAGTGAGAGTGAAATGGATTAAAAGCTTCATTGTTTCACAATTTAATAAATGGAAATTTTGGACACTTTTCAAATATTTAAAGATGCCAAGACATAAAGTTCCTATTTATGGCTTGTAGCTATTTGAAATAAAATATTGCAGTATTTTATATACACTTGCTTCATTATAACATAATTCTTCTTTATTTCCTTTTTTTTTTTTTTTTTTTTTTTATGAGCACAGTTATATTCCTACACACTTTGAAGAATGAATAGAAATTGCAAATGAATAAGCTACTTTTATATTTTTTTTTTTTTTAAGTTTGGAAACAGGCATGGGTGTTTACATTAACAAAAGTTAATTTTGAAGAGATAACCTACATGTTCTTGTGATTTAATAACTAATTAGAATCTGATTTGTATTCCATTACCAGTAAATCTGTCCTCAGTGGATAATTTTTACCTTCTCACTGCCACTTAGCATCTTAATTACTCTTGCCTGTGAACTAGCAATGGCCAGTGTTCAGCCCAGTGGCTAGTTAATTACAAGTCCTCAGTTCTAAATGCTATGCTAAATATAATGCTAAAGCTTTAAAAAGGCTAAAAAATCTGACGGTAGTCAGTAACACAGAATAATCACAGCCTATGTCATATTTCTTTAGTCAAAGAATGTATACGGAAGGACTGCCTGCTTAATTTCTTAATCCATTTATTATATTAGTTTTTTTGTTTGTTTGTTTGTTTGTTTGTTTTTCTATACTTAGCAAGACATTTAGCCCATCAACAATAACGCTTAGGTGTGAATTAGACTCACATTTGCTTTTAATGTAGTTAAAAATTAAAAAACAGTACTGCAAATTTCCTTGACCTTAATACATTTCTAAAAGCTTATTTAAAAACAAAAATCAGATTTGCTGAAAGAGTTAGCTGTACACTGTCCTTTTCTGCCTTAAAGCTTTATGTCTTGTTGATGATGGATACTATGAAAAAAAAAAAATCTTCAGGCGAGGTACAAGGCAGGACTGCACACAGTGGTGCTAAACGACCTACCTAATAACGGCATTTGTAGAAGCATCAGCGTCCGAGGAGTTTACTAGCAAAATATCTGTCCCTGTAGGTGCATCCTCAGGAACAATGGCAGAATACACATTAAAGGCAAATGTGGGCACGTTGTCATTGACATCATCCACTGTGACAGCGATGGTTCCAGTGCCAGTGAGGGCAGGAGATCCTGCGGGAAAGTGGGATAGAGAATGCCAGAGGTTACGAATATCACAGTGTTAATCTGAGGTCTGCCATCTCCGATTTAAAGCCTAATGATTGCACATGTCACAGCTCACAAAGTGAGAAAGCCAATTCAACATACAGGACAGGGTCAGATTTGTTTCAAAGGCATCTTGACATAAAGTACAAGCTGTGAAAGAAAAGGAAAAAAAACAAACAAAAAAAATATATTTTTTAATCTCGTTTCATCTAATTCCAGCAACATTTTGTAATACAAGCTCACTGGAAAAAGATGGTCTTGGAACCACTCAGAAACCTTCCTGTAACAATTAGGACCAATTTGAACATGTGGTTGCCTTTGAGAAGTCATTCAAAGGTGGCACACTGACAGCCGTGAAGACTCCAGCCTTCAATTTACTTATCCGCAGAACAAATAGAGTGGAAACAGTGGCAAACTCCAGCTTTCCGCACAGCACTTCCACTGCCGGTCACACCCTGACCTAGGGAGACCTTTCCCTGAACGGGTGAGAAGGTTGCACGGTCTCTAGACTCACGCAGCCTTGATTTCCCTGTAGAAGCAAGCATCACTAGCAGCAAGTAACTTTTCCTTTGTCAAAACTGGAAAAAAAAAAAAAAAAAAAAAAAAAGACACCGAAAAATTGTAGAAGTTCATGCTGGGTTTAATAGTTTATTGCTCTTGTTTTGAGCCAACAATCAGCAAGACACCTTCTGCTAACTAAATTCTTCACTGAGGGTCCCTGAAAAAATGGGATCCTGTTATTCTTTGAATACCTAGCAAAAGTGTGTGTGTTGAGACAGGGGGCAATAAGAGAGAAGAGCTCAAAACTCCCAGCATACAGCACTTTTACTCAAAAGACAGATGATGACCATGCCTGGTTTACCTAAGATTAGATTCCTTTCCCCCTCAATCTCAAAGACATACAATAATTCATTATTGGCTGGACTGAGGAAAAAGCAATGCTAATGAAATGCTTTGGGCCAGCACCCTGGAGACCGGTTCGGGTCCTTGCTGAAAGGCAAGTTTATTACACTGAACTGTTACTTGATAAAACACAGGCAAGTCCCCGTGTGACTGCCCTAATCCCTCCATCCCAGCAGATGATCAGGTCACTGCTGCACAAGGTTACTGCTGGGCCTCAACATCTCAGGGCTCGGGGCTCACGTGGCCCTGGCAAGGGCTCCAGACACTGAGCTTCTGTAGAGAAGAGCAACTAATGACCTCGTTTTTCCCCATTTTAACCCCTGCAGGCTTAAGGAGCATCACACCATCTCAGGGAGGAGCTGGGAGCAGCTTCTGCAGGGGAAGGAGGTTTCCCACCACAAAGCAACTCAGCATAATGTGCAAACAGACCGAACGAACAAGTGTCCAGTGGAGACGAGCTATAAATCTTGCAGGGCTCACTTACAAGACTGCTGATGGGACAGGCTGGACCACAATGCTGAGGAAAGAACATGAGAGCCAGAGAGGATATGTTTCACGCCACGGCCGCGCACAATGGAGCCCTTTCTCTGCTCTGTTCTGAGGTAATTCATTCTGCCAATTAATATACTTTCAGCCTCAAAGGTTACATTAAGGCAGACTCTTTTTATTATTTTTTTTTCTCGATTTTGTCATTCAGCCAAACACTTATAGATAGAAAGGGCTGCAAAAGCGTTCCCGATTGCTGAAATATTGCCCATGGAGTGTTTATTATTACTGCATTAAACGAAATCGAGTCCTCAGTGGTATTTGCTGTGTGTGTCATCAAGCTCTGGCCTTCCAAACACATTTAATCGACATCCATCTCACAGCTAATGAAATGAAAAGCTGAAAGTTGTTAAGTTTCACAGGTGATAAAACAAATTATGCATAATTCAGAGATTAATATTGGGTAAGTCCTATTCAAAGAGCATCAGTAATGCAATGCAGCCTGGTAAAGAAAGCAAACTTGCAGCTAAGCCCTGAATCTCATTGTTTTAAATGTAATTTAAATGTTTTAAATGTAATTGCTCACTCAAAAAAACAATGCTGGAAAATTCAATGTGTTGAGTTTCTTCACAGTTTCTTCCACAGTGGAAGCTTCTCTAGAAGGTGTCGTGAGACATAACACAACACTAGAGAGGTGGGATCAGCTCAGGCGCATGCCAGTGGGGTACTCTGCAGGCTGAAAGGGGCTGGGGCTCAGTGCCATGCTAGCTGCGTTCACAAGACAGCATGGGGAATGGGAAGAGGATGGTCCATGACTGCTGGCACACTACCACATGGACATGCGCTACAAGCAACATGCTGTGATGGGTTGTGTCTTTCTCCTGCATGGCTGTTAAGTCCTTGATCCCATAATGGAAATGGTCCTGTAATAGAAAGAGATGCCAGATGTGGATATTTTCCGGCTCAGAGTTACACTGATAGCAGCAGCTTTTGATTCACTATTTGCCTTCAACCAAGCAGCAGCTTTTGGTTCGCTATTTGCCTCCAACCAACCTCAGTCTGCTATCCTCTGTGAGGAACATGAATTTGTAGGGTACCAAGCAGGTGCTCCAAGGGTCAGATCCCAGTCCTGCTGAAAGCCATGGAAACTTAGCTGCAGACAACCATCAGGCCTGGTATTTCAGTATTCATCATACTTTTAGGTTTAAATATATCCAATAAAATTCAAAGTTTTATATATATAAATATATCCCTGTACTCTCTTTTTGTTCACTTATGGCCTCACTCCATAACTGTTACCTGTCTGTATATTCCTTATCAATGCAACACACTCATCAAAATCAGAGCACTCGCATAAACTAGAATGGCAGAAGTTGGCTCTTTGTAAAGCACTTGATGGCCATTACTTCCCCATTGGGTGTATCTACAAGGCATAGCACAGGATGGGCACATTTGTATTAGCCTTAGAGAAGTGAATTTACCAGCCAAGGTTGAGCACCATACTAATAAAATTAGCTAGGGTAATATAAGTAACCCAGATCTCATTCAGTGCTAGCTTGTGGCTCGCAGAAGTATCCCAGAAGTCTAATTCAGCTGTTTGCAACATCCTAAGTCACCATTCTTCAGTTCAAAACCAAAAATCATTCTCATTTTACTTAGATGGAAAAACTCACACATCTACATTGGTTTCCCATCTATGTAGTTCTCCAAGTATACCTTTTTTCCCCTCTAACTAAAACATCACGTCCACAAATTTACTCCTTTATTCTATTACACTGAAAGATAAAGTTGCAATTTCACAGAGTTCTTAAAGCTTGCATTCACTTGAAATTAAATGACCAGCTCACATTTCTGCAGTTACTGAGAAATATAAGAAGAGGAAATTACAAATGAAGTAATTTTCTATGGAAAAGAAATAGTTTGGGGCCAAATTCTACCGTCCTCAGTGAACTTCCAGTGAAAGTTCTGCTTGCATAAAGACCACAGAATTTGGCCCCTGGTAATAAGTAGGTTTCATAAAATGTAGATGTCATATTTGTGGTGAAAGAAGTACTTTCCATGGTCGGGCTGAGTTCCCAGATTTCTTAGTTTTGCTTCGATAGCAAATCTTCCTCAAGTCAGTTATTCCAATTATGTTCGAGCATCATCCTTTTCTTTTTTTTTTTTTCCAAACGGTGTTTAACATTTTGCATAAATAAGTGTAGTAAATTTTGTGTAAATTCTGCTCTATTAGCCAAACACTCAGGATGCCCCCATTTTGATAAATCAGGCATGATTGATTATTGTAAAATCTACGTAACATTGTCATATGTAGTCACACAAGACTTTGCATACCCCTACAGACAGCTTGGAGTGCCACAAACGTACACTTTTCTTTTAGTGAGCTTGCATGAAAATTTCTACCATTTTTTCATAGTATTTTGGACTATTTTTCAGCAGTAGTAGTAATTATTTGTCAGACACCCACCTCTTATTTAGAGCATTTCCCTAGAGCTATACTACTAGTTCCTTCAGATTTCAAAGCACAGTCTCTCACAAGGGCTTAAAACATCCATGTTGAAAAAGCATTTTCTAGACAGACGAAGGAATGAAACAGACATCGAATGATTAATAGCCAGAGAACGTAAGTTAACTCAGGGAAATAAATGGGAGAGATCAGATTGACTGTTCAGTGACCATCAGATCTTTAAAACTTAAAAGATGGCATCAATATATCATTAATATTATTTTGATTTTCCAATATCTGTGTGCTGTGGTCTGTTTTTATGAACTGAACAGTTTATTTTCTAGGTGACAGCCGTACATATACATTAAGCAGAGAGCCCCACAAATGTCCACACGTCATTGTTGAAATAAAGATTAACCTGGGATAGTGTCAAAATAGCAACGCTGAGTTCAGGAAGAAAATTGCTTCCCACGGATGTTCTTCCAAAAATTTAAGCTTTTTGCTTACATCTGCAAAGTAAACATGTGTCTGGGGACGGAGAGAAGGAGCAGACCTTGGGAGCCTGCTCCTTGGAGGCCTGTGGTGGAGGACAAGTTGCAGGACGAGGTTATGAGAGGCCACCTCGGGCTCATCCAGCTGTGGGCCGCAGCTCCCCTCTCTGCAGGGAATGTTTGAGGAGGTGATGTGACAAAATGGCAGCAGGGGACCATGGCGTGGGCAGGGAGCAGCAGAGGGGCAGGAGCTCTCTTCTCTCTTACCCTCCACTTCTGCCTGCTTCAGCGAGGCAGGACTGGCAGGGATCGCCAAGCGCGTCTTCTGCCCCATCCAACAGTCCTCAGTTGCGGCTGTTGGCCACAAAAAGAGGATGATGCTGGAAATGTGCCACTATAGAAGTTAAAACTGGACCTAAAGAGAAGTTAGAGAGTAACTAGAAGTTAGTTGCTTCAAGAAGTTTTGGGAAAAGACGATGTGCTTGGAAAACCTCTCAGCAGTGGGGTACTGCATGGCTTATGGCACAAATTAGAAATAGGAGACTGTGCTCAGAACACTATCCACAAGTTGTTTGAAGTTTTAATGGATCCTGGGTTTTGTCTGTGCCATAGTTAGCACAGCAGATAGTAAAACTATCATTCCTTTCAGAAACCAGGAACACAAAGTTTTTGCCAGCATTAAAATATCAAAATTAAGTGCTAGAAAACTAACAATAAACTTAAGTAAAAAACTAGAGATACACTTTGCTAAGAAAAAAAAAGGATTACAATTAAATAAAATGAATCTAAACAACTAATCCAAACTCATACTGCAGGCAGTTTACCATGTTTTGTGGTAAATTAAACACATCATTATCCTGAAAATTGGAAAGCGATTTAACAGAAGTGGAATTTTTGCCTCACTGAAATGTGTTGCTTTGCAACAAAGCGGATTTCACTTCTGCAGTCAAACACTCAATGAATGAGTCCCAGGGCTAGAAGCTGTATGTGTTATTACAGAGCACTAACTTTTTCACTCAAGTAAACAAGGCCTGTCTCATAATAAAGCAGCCAATCTTTCTATCTGCATTGAAATGCAGATAGAGTGTGCTGAGCCTCACACAAGTGAGGAATTTTAAAATAAACATGCAGATAAAGTAAGTTAAAATGCAACTAGTTGATTTTCAGTACAGAAGAAAATGTACTTGAAACATGGATGAGCTTTAATTAATTTACCTGGAACACAAGAGTATATGCAAATGAGCAAAATGAGTAGTTAGTTTTACAAGTTGCACCACAAATATTCACCCTTGCTGGATATACAGACTGTACTTTGCTTTCCTCTTATTTGTTTTTTCATATATGCTTTCCTATTAAATCTTAAAAGGAAAAGCTGAAATACGTGCTTAAAAAGCATGTGTAGTAAGAAGCTTAGAAGTTAGCCCTACTGTCATTCATTTCAGCAGATGAATGGCAAATGAAACCACGCATGTGCCCAGTTTTCACAAATTTCTGAAAGTGTCAGATCTGAATTTTAAGACAGATAAGTGGGTACAAAGCAGCAGCATTTACACCTCAAGCTTCCCAAAGCTGATTTAACTGAACTTTCACTTCATGAGAACAAGGGAGCTGCTGGGGTAGCTCTGTATGTCTGCTAGCATCACCCAATGAGAAAAAGAGACTTTCCATTACTGCATCAGATATTAGAAATCTTAACATCTTCCTTCATCCTCCTAGACTAAAGAAGCTGGGAACAAACAGACATAAATTTGTGAATACATCCATCATTTCAAGTCATCAAATATATTTTTTATATATCTTCACAAGACAGAGTACAGGCTCTTTCATGCAATTACAAGTTCAGCCCCACTTAGATACATACATGTGCACACACATCCTCAGGAATGTTTTGACACCATCTTTATCTCTATGAAAAAGAAATCCGTGTCCCAAATAATGATGCATTACGGGCTTCCTCAACTCTTTCTATCCACACAATTTTTACATTTTGATAATTGCCTATTTGAATAACTGCACTCTATGGATTCTCTAAGCTTTGCAGTTTCACAAAAGGGGCAACACTGAACTGCAATATACTATTCAGCTACTTGATAGCTGATTATACTATCAAAAGAGTGGGACTTGTGTGCACAGTTTTAAGTTCCTCAGTGTATACACATCTTCCCCTTTCCTTTCTCTTATCCTCTGACCTGCTCATCAGAACAAGTTACATGCAGTTGTTTACCAACAGAGAAAAAATGCTATTACAGAAGCAGACCCAGCAGAACAGAAATAAAGACTGAAAATAAAACCTACACAATAAACCAAAAGTACAGTATGCCCCAACTTCAAACTGTTCCATGTAACAACCTCGTTCTACACCCATCCACATTATTATAAATTTATAACTTATTCAGCTGAAAAACAGTAGCTGTTATATTCCTTCAGTTAAGCATTTTTCCCCCATTGCTACTTTTGTTTAGCAAACTTTAAAATTGATGAAGGAAAGGCTGAAAGATTCTGGTTGCAGAATGCAGATGGATGCTGGGCTTCTGATATAAGCAGATGGCAGCAACTCGTGGCTGTCAAGTTTTGTTTGCCTTCCACAAAAGCCACAACCATTTATCTCATGTGCTGTACAACCCTCCAACCCTCGACAAACACTTGTAATCTGTTAACATCTAAGGTACAGGTCACTCACTGGGGATGGTGCCTAGAAAAGATCCATGAAGCTACCACAGGTTTCTTTGCAAGAACTGAACTTAATTCCAGAGCAAAAAAGTGCCTTCTTCCAAGTAAGTTTCACAAGAAAAATCCTTAAGGCCAATTTCTCACAACTGAATATAATGCTTTTAACAAAAACTGGTACAGGACTGCTTTTAGGGTGCACCTCCATGTTTCCACAGTGCACGCAGTTCTCCAAGGGGAGGCATGACGGTACACACTACCAGGGCCTCTGGTGACTGTAGCTAGATTTAAAGAACAACTTAAAAGAAAGGCACTGGGATTTAAAAAAAAAAAATTTCTTAAAACCACCAAATTACTTATCCTTATTATAAGTTATTGCTGTAAACAGAAAAAACAGAAAAGCTGGCTCCTGCAGGGACTGCTGACTAAGTCATTTTTTGACTGCTTGTGACTCTTGAATATCCCACAGCGAAATTCCTGTAATGCATGATTTTGAATTATGCTTTAAAAACACCCTTTATAAATAGCAAAGATTAACCAGCAGGATAAGTGTTCTGGCCATATATGCATGTTTTACTGATTTTATCCTTGTAATTAAAGCTTCCTGAAATTGTAGATTTGTTGTTGAAGAATCAGTTAGCAAACTTTCAATTTGTGAGGTGTTATATTTGATTTAGAAAATAGTTTAAGATCATGATGACTGGAAAAGTCTTAGTATTTATCAAAGGCTGAAAATTTTTCCTTCCATAGCATAGTGACTACTTTTGTTATCTTACTGTTTTGAAAAACAAATTATATTCAGCAAACTGAGCACATTTGCAGTAGGATTTCATATAACAGTGATGTAAGCAGGAGGGCAAACATTTTACATTAATTTTCATTTCAACTCTTGTTCCGAGCTAATCATAGCAATATGGATGAATGAATAGATGAGAGGAGTGTAACAACCTCAGAATTACTGAACTAAAGCTCTTGTTTCCTTGAAGTTTTTTATTGACTGCTAAATCCTAAAAATTAAACATTATATTCTTGCTTGGTTTCCAGTTTATATAAATGAATTTTATTTTTTTTTTTCTTCAAACAGATATACCTACTTTTTCCCCCTCTAACCTGCAACAACATTTTAAGAAATAATAATAGTAAAGAAAAAATAGCCAGGAAAACACTGAAGGCATCTTAAATGTCTGACAGTCTTGTTCGCATTCATTTGGATCAACAATGCACAATGTTTTTCCTGTACTGTGAAAAACTCAAAGAAAATTAAACTGCCTTGGCATATTTCCGAAGTTCAATTCTCGTTTTTTCATCACTGCCCTTCTATACATCCACCACCATTTACTGGTAATCAGCAGACATATATACATGCCAGTCCAACATATATATAATAAAATTGTATTGCAATGGTGGTGGGGCTGAGAGAAGTAGATCTTAAGATCCTACAAGAGATGATACCGAGGATCAAGAGAATATCTAGCTTGTTTAATGTACTTCATGCTGATTTGAGCAGGATTGACTGCTGGTCAAGCTGGTAATCCAAAATCCATAAAGCACGGTGGTACTTTCTGTTTGACCAGTGGCAGAAGGAAACCATTGCCAATGGAACCAGATGTGAACTGGGAACATGGTCACAGTAGAAGCACAAAGGTAGGTGAAATATATTCATGACAGACAAGAGAAGCAAAAAGTGAGAAAGGGAAAAACAAGGGAAAGAATACAAAGCAAATAAGGAACTTAAAAAAAAAAGTTTGTATTAATCTTCTTTGGCCTATGAATAAACATTTCATGCTTGAATCCCATTTGCATTTGCTACATATTACAGTAGGTGTCAATGAATCTTTTGTGAACATGGGCTGACATTCAAGAAACTAAAACAAGACACAATTGAAGAACTTGAGAAAATAATGGTGTTTCAATGAAAGCAAGAAAAGTATTTCACAGCAGTGCAAGCTGTCTAAAAAAAAAAGCATGGATGGAAATAAAGGAGAAGAAACATCCCTACTAAGTAGATAAGCTATTTGAAAAACTGAGTGGTAAGAACTCTTTGAACTATGTCTTCCATACAATACAGTACATAGTACAGTCGATCCCAGTTTACCGTAGTTCAACACTTTTATTGTTAAAATTTTAAATATTTTCTGTCAGTAATCAGATAAATTTGCAATACTGAGTTAAAGATGATGCTAAATGCTTTTATTAAATAAACCCTTTAAAAAGAAGCAGAAACCAGCTTCCACATTTCATGGCACATACATGCCTTGCAAAGCTGTTATTTGTAGCCATTTATTTATTTATTTATTTATTTATTTTCTCTGTTATTTTTACAAATAAATACAAGAATATTTTATAAATATTTTTGTGGTAAGAAATCCTGTATAATAACTAACAACACTGAAATACAGAATATTCCTCTTTCCTTCATTTATAATGCAATAACCTCATAGAGCAAGCAATAACATCATCCACACTCATTATTCATTCTTTCTACATGGCATCAAATTATATTCATTAATAGATACGGGAATTCTCACGACTATTTTTGATGAAACAAAAGAAGTATATTACCTCTAACCCAACCAAAACCAGAAGACAATGAAATGGAAACCAGTTCATTCAACAACCTTCAGCTAAAAACAGATGATCTCATTTGAACTAAACCTGCCAATGACTTGCTGGGTTCTCTATCTACAATCTCAACACAAGAAATGTTTGAATGGAGAGGCACGTACTTAACTGAGTACTTTTCTAAAAGTAGCAAAAGTATGCCTGAACTAAAGAGGATAAACATGTTAACACACATTTCTAACTCTGCTTGCCTTGTCCAAATAAAATCCGCCATCAGCTGAAGTTGATCTCAAAGATCTCTTCTGCCTGTGATTTTAACCTAAGTGAAAAAGTAACTCTCCTTCTTTTCATAGGTATTTTAGCTTGTGCTGACCAGCTTAAGCCCTTTGCCAATATGAACACACACCTCTCCTGCACCCCACCCTATGGAACACATACACTTGGATTTAGCCCAGAGACTCTCGATGAACTATTTTGAAAAAAACTGATCTAATAAAGAAGGTTTAACTTGAAATAAAAGACCAAAATCCTCAAATGGTATTCTGGGGCTGGATTACACATCTTGTAGGGCAGTTCTCTGAAGGGATGGGCTAAAGCCTCATCTCCTCTGGGGAGTAAATATGTCACATCGTATAGACATGAATACACTCTCTTCCTTGACAATTACTCCCTGGGGGACATCCAACTGACTTTGCCTTACTCCTGCTGCCTAAACATCTTTCTGAGCCTGTTGGCTTCTAGAGAAAAATTAAAACACTGCCAAGACTTTCTAGGCTCTCAGAAAGGGTAGGATCCTGCTATTAGCCTCCCACAAGTAAAAAAAGATGCTATTGATTTTCCTCTCTCCTGATTTTAGATGATGGCAACACAAAATAAATGCTGCAAACTCCCTGATGAGACTGCTGCCAGTTGTCCTCCAGTGTGCTTCAGAAATAAAGAAATAAAAAAAAATCATGCAAAACTACTAAAACAATAGATTTAGTACCAGTAGCATAATAGTAAAAATAATGCAACTAGTAAAATAGCAAAACCAGGCTCAAAGTAGATAGTATTGGCCTGAGGAAGAGCTTCCCTAACAGCATGGAAATAAATGGGGCTGGGATAGAAACCAACATTCATTGTGGAACAGCTGTAGCATAAAACAGAGCAGAGAAGAGAGCATTCATTATGTAAACTGCTAAGCACCAAGGTAAGCATATGTCAGCTTCATTTAGCTCACCAATGGCCGAAGTGATGTGCATATTTAGACGTAACATATAAAAACATGGAAAACAGGCCACTTCTAAAGGAGATTTTTGAGTTGTTTGTTTGTTTTGAGAGCACCAAGATTTAAAAATAGTTTAATTTGTTTTAAAAATACAACTCACTCTTTTAAGGCAACATCTTTTCACACTGCAGACTGCCTGTTAAGTAGAAACACAGTGTATGCTAAGAAAACAGGATGAGTATAAATGTCTTTAAGCCCTGTCATATAAATCTCACAAAATGTTAACCCTTGAGACTCTTTCTTACTATTACTAGGAAATAAAGAGGCTGAAGTTTTTCTAATTTGAAAATACAGTCATCCTTTACTTGTCACCCCAAACCAGGAAATACTTCAAAATGTGTCAAACGAAAGAGTGAGAAGAACAATACAACTGCATTGTCAGATTTAATTTGATTTTAAGATTGAAGAGAACCAAAAGCATATGTCAAATGAGAATTCCTGAGAAGGATATAACCTCTATGTTTGGTTGCCCTCCTGCATTCTTGAAGGAAAGAATGCATAAGTTGAGGGCCAACATTTTGTAAAGAAAAAACATATGGTTGTTTTTTTTCCACAGGCCAGCGAGGTATACGACGATCAGCTAACTAAATATATTTATCAGTCCACTGATTTATTTCTTTTAGAACTATCATCTAAATCAGTAAATAGGTTATTTAACAAAATAATTAAAAAACATACAGCAACGCAGCTAATTAGAAACATCACACTGTGATTTTGGTTTTATTGTGGCAACATGCCGTTCTGTTCAACCAAAACAGATATGCTGGTTGCAGTTTATTTAAACAGTAGTCCTGGGCAGCTAGCAGGTTTCCAGATGTGCTACTCTACCTCCCTGTGACCAATACATAAAAGGAGGAGGACTGTTGGAATGCTAACATTTTCTCCAGAAAATGGCTCAAAGAGTTAAAGCCCCGGATGATAAAAGCAGCTTCACCAGTCCTTGTCACGCTGCCAGGACTGAATGTTTACCCATTGCTGTGTCCCCACCAGATGGGGTGAAAAAAATAATTTAGAAAGTCTCTTTTCCCAACCATTTTGCCACGAAGAAGGGTAGAGCTAAGCGAAACAAATGATTTATATGGTAGAAACAGTCCTGTAAAGACACATTCAAATAGCTGCACGTAGGTTTCTTGGCGTTTATGTTAGCAGATATTTTGGGGGAGCATGTGCAATTTAAACACTATCGTGTTATTCCACAGTCCATCATTTTGCTTGTCATTGTATTTATAATTCACACACTCTGGTCTACAGCTTGTGCTGCAAGAGGGGCTCTAAATTGGGATGGGTGAACTTTGAGGTTGAATTATGTTTTATTTCTCAAACAAAGCCACAGGTGTACAGCTCCGGAAGATGCCTTGTGCCTCTCTGTAAAACCCTACTGCTTAGAGCAGAAGTCTCCTGATACCAAGCAGTAAGGTGGAAATGCAAAAGTGAGGGAAGAGGCTGAAATCATGAACCTTTGTGCAGGCTGTGTCATGGAAACTGGGCATGAAGCAGACTGTGTGGCCACAACTCACTGTGTCATCTGCCACACTCATCTAAGCACCTGAAAACATTTCATCAGTCTTTGCCCTCCCCCAGGGGAAAGGGAAAACTCTGTAGACCCAAGATCTACCTAGAGGACTAGGTGGAGGACAGCAGGTCAAGGAATAGCTGGATCAGAGCCAGGACGATACATAGATCATGACACTCGCTTCTGGTCTGAGAATAATCCTTGGGAAAGCATTTTTCCGACAAGTGCCCAATTCCCATCACTGGTGCAAGCTGTCATGACAGCATTCCCTGTCTCACCTGCCCAAAACTCTTATGAGCGGCTCGGCTCAACTCTTAATACTCAGTAACTCATGAACTCTTCTCATATGTCCTGGACCAAAATCCAGGCTCCAGGAGAGCATGCCTGCACGGCATTTTGAAGCCTAGAGGCTAGCACAGGCACCCGATCCCACGCAGCCCTGCTAGCTAGCTCATGCTTCACATATGAGGGCTGATGCTTTGCCATGTCGTAATCCTCCATCTGCTACAAATAGACTCAGGGTACATCCCACCAGTATGTGTTACAAAACCCATAAGGTACGGGGTGAAGCAATGTGCATGAGCAAAGTGTCTATGCCTTGTAGAGAGACCATCGATTGTTTTCAATATATTAGACTGACACCTCTACATAAAAATAATTTTTCCATCAACTTCTCCATAAACATTATAAAAGAACTATTAGAACCACAGTCACAAACTGATGAACTGATAATAAACATAAGTAAGAAATCCTTGTTTATGTTTAGGGAGATCAGGAAGACATCCAAAAAGTTGAGAATCCATCAGTCCTTACGTCTAAAGTTGCTTCTAAGCATGTATTGCATCTGATTCTTTGAAACAAAGGGAAGAATTGGCATAGACTTCTATAGGAGTAAGGTATCATCCTTGAATGTTTTAAATTAGCCAGTGCAGCATATAAAAATTGAGATGTAGATCCTAAAAAGAATGGGAAGTGGGCTGGACGAAGAATTTTGCCCTTGATGTACTACCCAGACATTTCCAGAGCTAACTGCATCTGGATGTCTACCACAATTTTTATCTAGAAAAAAATAAAACTAAATAAGAGGCACCATCTATGGGCAAGCCTGTTGCTTGGGCTGCTAAAGGCAACCAGAAAGACTGTTTATTACAGCTAATAAAAGCCATACTCAAAGTGCAAAGTAGAATACCTTTCCCTTGATTTATTTTCGGAGATAATACAGATGTGGATGAATTCAGACACGCCTGCCTTCTTCAACATTTTGGCAGGCACTGCTTTCCTATAGAGGAGAACAGTTCTGTATGTGTGTTTCTCACTGAATTTACTCTATGTAGGATTCTGCTGTCTAGGAACAGAAGCATTACCTAACAAATTCAAGCTAAGATATTAGAAAGAAATAATTACATTAGGCAAAGAACTGGACATGCCTGTGAGAATATTTTCTATAAATGTTTATCAGCTGCTCAAGAATGTAATATTTAAAACACTTTTCTGACACATTTCACGATAGTGTGACTGCTATAATTTTGGTAGTACAGCCAGAACTACCTTATTTAATGAATGCACCAACTAGCAAAGGTCAGTATGTTAGCACCTGGAAATCCATCACAAACCCATACTGGTAGCTTTTAAAACACCTTGTATATTTTAAAGTAATACATTCTTCTTCTGATAAGCTACAACTCGTTTTAAAAGAGGCTTCCTCCTCCATAATATTTTTCTAACTTGGCTGCCAAATGTCCACGGTAGTGCATGTACATTTGACATAAGATAATGTAATATATAGTAATATAAAATTTGAGACACAGCTAGACAGAGATCTCAGAGTCTGTAGCTTGGTCCGTTTGTTCCACCTTATTGTGACAACCTCACTCCTTAAGAGGCCTCAAACGAATTATATGCCAGAGTGTTCTTTACCACATAGACTGCTGAACTCAGTATGACTAATTTAAACATAACAGAGATCCCATAGAGTTTCCTCAGTATGTAATATATTTAGAGCACTCAGAGTACCTGTTATAACTGTGGTCCACAACCTGCTTCCATGAAATAAAGGGATGTTTTGGCATTGACTTCTACAGGACCATGAGATTTTCCGTGGTGCTTTAGTTTAGATAAATCATAACTAACAGTTTTAAATGCTTTCTTTGATAGTATGAATTTAGGGTATGTCTCCAGTCTGATCAAAAGTTACCGTCTAACTTTATTCACAGGGTTGGTAAAAAAATATAGCAAGTCATATAAAGCCTATGCATTAGTCAGGTTGTAAACTTTTGCTACTCTAGATAACATACTCTATCTAATATTTAATTTTATATAATTAATTAATTAAATATTAATTATTTTAATTATTACTTATAATTAATTAATTGTTTTAATTAAATATTTAAATAAAGCAAATACTCTAAAACAGTTAAATTTAAGTTACTATTTAGCAACTGTTTCTGAACACTTTTGCTAGCATCTTTTAATATTGACAAGAGGGAGTAATATCTTGTGATTTAGCATTATGATAACATAGCTATTATTTTATATAAAAAATATTCAAATTATTCCTAATCAGCATAATACCTGTGTTTTTAAACATAGGAACTGATGAAATATGCTGCTATTCTTGTCAGCTACTTAAGGCAAAGGCCCGATGAACACTTCATGAACTAAAATCTCCTCTGGACTAGTTGAAACTCAGATGTCTCCCAACCCAAATAAATATTTTCATTTGCTATGGTTGGGTTAATTTTGGGGGGGATTTCATATTTTTTAGTAACCAGAGTTTAGGAAAAGATTATGCTATTGTCAAACTTTTGGCTTATACATGGTACTAGGCATAGGGTGAAACAGATTTCTTGCTCCTTTTTCTGGGAAGAGTAATAATTGTTTGCCACTTGACACATCCCTTATCAGTTCAGACATCATGTATTTTTTGTGTAGGGCTATGTTTTATAGGGTCCTAATAGATGCCCAGTCCTGCTAACTTGGACTGGGACAGTAAACAGGCATCAAGGATCTGATTTCTCTTATATCCAGCCTCAGCTTCTGAAGGAACAAAAGGATATTCAAGCCCAAGCACATACAACTCACAAGTGAGCACTTTGCAGCTATACTTTACACTGGAAAGCCAGTGTAAAAATACAATGCAATATAGCATATCTAGCCAAAGTAAAAGACAAATGATACGTCAAGTCCTAAAACTGTGTTTCACAGCTTCAGCTGTGCCCAGACTGTGAAATACCTGAGCACTGCTGCAATAGGAAAATATAAGCCATAGATACTGTCACTGACATAAGATCCTGCACACAATATGGCAGAAAACAAAATTGCATCAACTTGTCAACAAGTTAGGATTGCTTCTATTTTTATTATTAGAAAGTAAGAACATATTCTGCAATAAATTACATCCCATCAGACTCTGGGGGACTGGAGATCAGTCCAGAATATGATGAAGAATGTCTTTGTTACTAATATTCATACCCAAATCTGCAACCAAAATTTTATGCTCAGACACCTAAAGTAAAAATGTGATTAATCTTCATAACAAGAATTCATGTCTGTGTTTTAAACTGAGGGAACTTAGTATACATTAGGGATTTTGGAGCAAACGTAAGACTGGATGCTGAGCAAAGCAGAAAATTAAAATGCTGAAATCTAAATTGTCATTACTTTTCAGGGGTAACATTTCAGTAAGATTAACTGAGTAGTCCATAGCTGTTTTCTGGCCATTGATTTGACCTGTCTGCACATTTCCAACGACAACGTTATACAGTTTTTCATTGCCGTTCATGAAGCTGTCATGACCCACATAGGATCACTTACTACTATGGGGGAAAATAAACCAACCCGCCTAAAGCTGTAGTGAGTCCTAATATCGTGCAACTAGACATAAGGATAAAATCCTGACTTCCAGAAACTGAACTCCCTTTGACAACATATGAGCCCAGATTTCACCCCAGAGACCTAAACTGAAACTTGGGTACAAATCTCCATGCAGTAAAATTTCAGACCACCATAAAAGTATTTCTTTTACACCCAGAACACAACGTTTTCAAGTGATACAAGATTTAACCAGAAGAGATTGCACATTTTACCTGAATCAGCAGCGGTGATGAGTAAAACATACTGCTCCTTCGTTTCTCGGTCCAGGCTCTGCACCAAGCGGAGCTCTCCACTGGCTGAGAGAATAAAGGCTCCTTCTTCATTTCCACCCACGAGAACATAGGTAAGCTTGCTGTTTAGGCCTTGATCATCGTCCCTTGCTACAACCTACAATAGCAACACAAAGATATGGGGAGAAATATCAGTATCTGGTAAATGCAGGGTCTGTACAATTTTATTGGGAAGGAAAAAGTATTCTCTATGACATTAATCCAAATTAATGGACTGATTTAAACCCAGTGCCTTAAGGGCTATTATAAACTAGCTGTAATTGTAAAATGACTTAACACAGTGGTGATGGACTCAAAAGCGTTGTTTGAAAATTTTTAAATAGTTAATTACTTATTTTTCTCTAGCATAAACATAGTAAAGGCTGCGTTGGGATATAGTGAAAACCGCAGATGATTTGGTATAGGCTGGGCTGAGTATCAAAGAAAGCACTGCATGTCCTGCCGTCTGAATCCATTTAGTGCTCTTTCAACATTTGGATCAGAGCCTCATCCTATGTAGGCAATGATCAGATTGAGAGACCTGTTGCATCAAAGTTGAGCCTGAGATGAGGGAATATACTAAACTCTTAAAGTCCCAGTGTACATAGGAAGATAGGTCAGGTGAAAAAAATGACGCAAAAAGACCCTTCAAAGCCTAATATAAAATTTTGGTAAAAAACAACTAACAAACAAAAAGGAAAACAAAACAACAAACAATTCATATTAGATTACAGCCAAAAGAGAACTTTTCAATTTTTTATTTTATTTTTTTTTAATTGTGGAGGAAAGACACTACATATTAACAACATATCGTAGGGCTCACTAATAATTGTAGCAAACACATATTTATTTGTTGAACGTACTCACCTGAAGAATGACTTTGGGAAGTGTCTCTAAATTCTCAGGGACATTCACAGAGTATGGAGAAAGCTCAAATGTGGGAACATAATCATTGACATCCTTCAGAATAATATTGACTGCTGTGGTGTCAGTCCTTGGGCTGCTTCCACGATCGGAGGATTGAACAGTCAATGTATAGGAGGGCTTCTTCTCTCTGTCCAAAGGCTTAGCAACTGTTATCACTCCCGTCACAGAGTCGATGCGAAACTCATTATTGGTATCTCCACTCACGATGGCATAGCGGACTTGCCCGTTTGTACCCTCATCTCCATCGGTAGCAAGCACCTGGATTAAATCTGTCCCCGTTAAAGTATTTTCTCCCACCTCTACTTTATAAAGCTTTTGTGCAAAAAGGGGGTTGTTATCATTAATGTCGAGGACTATAACTACCACATCTGTAGATGAAGAAAGGGATGGCTGACCCTTGTCTGTAGCCACCACGGTCAATGTGTAGTTGGACACAGCTTCTCTGTCAAGCTCCCCAGTTAGCCTGACTTCCCCATCGATAGTGCCAATGCTGAATTTGTTTCCCAAAGGCCTAAGCAGACTGTACTCAATGTAGCTGTTTGGACCGCTGTCAGGGTCAGTTGCCTGTGCTTTGAACACAACCGTATCTATCGGCGTGTTCTCTGGGATGTAGGTCAGCTTCGGAGAGATAAAGCTGGGTGGGCTGTCGTTCACGTCTAGCAGAATAATTGAAACCTGGGCTGTGCTTGTGTACCTGGAGGCCGGAAGAGGGGCCATGTCATGGACTTGCACGACAAGGTTATAGAAAGACTGGCTTTCCCGATCCAGAGGCTGTTGGATGCTCAGCACCCCGCTGCTGTCGATGCCAAAATGTCCTGCGCTGTCCCCAGAGGTGATGCTGAAGGACAGCTGCGAGTTGGGGCCTGGTGGAGTGGGAGAAAAAAGGTAAGAGCATGATTTAATTTCACTGAACTAGATATAAATGTTTCTAGCCTCATTTCCTATCTAAATAAGGATTATATGATCATGCTGCCTGTTCAGCTTCCCCATCATCATTTTTGAATCCATCAGCTAATTTCAGGCGAGTTTCATGGTGGAACAGAAGCCTTTGAAATAATTAAATTCTGACATGAGTTGAAGAGAGACAGGGAAGGATGTTGCTAATTAGAGGGAACTAATTAGGGCACTAATTAGTGCCCTACTAGAGCCCACTGAGGGAATGGCCATCAGAGCTTGTCTCTGTACTTCTTTCAGCAGGAGCCACGTGGTGAGAACATGTGTACTTTGTTCCATCTATGATGGTTATGGACAAAGGATTTAAAGTGTTTTCTTTCAGAAACCAAGCCCCAAAAGCTCTGCTTCTTACAGAACAGTCTTTTTGCTCCTTTCTTCCCATTTCTAGGCTACAAAGTTATCATTGATTTAATTATTTTATGAATTCTTCCACCCAATTAAAAACAAACAAAAAACCAGAAACTGCCATGCCTCGATGGAGCAGGCCAAGAGTGAATACAGTGGAGAGGTATGCTTACCATACATGGAATAGTGTTCAAAAATACCAGATGAACAGCCTTCATCTTATGACTGAAACATAACTAGCAATTATGGTCAGGGAGTGATTTATAATTTTGGTAAGGGAAATGCATTGTGAGTCTTGACAAGGCTACAAAATGTCCCTAAATATGCCATACAGTCAAAAAAATTATATATTACATATATACACACTTTTAAATATAGTATACATTCATGTTATTAATATTTTAATTAATTTTGATTTTTTCTTCTTGTTTTGGGTCATGAAAAATGTGATTTATGATTAGCAGATTAACAAAATGTTCACTACTCATTTACCCCTCAAACTCACGTTTTCTTGCAAAGAAACCAAGCCACCTGATTAAGCAGCTGATTACTTCATTGTGCATTTAGTCATTTTTACTCAGGAGCTCTTTTCCCTCCAACTGAACTGTTTAGGTATCAAAATTACCCCTGTATTTGATTTTTTAATCAATGGTGTTTACTAAGCTCAGACTTGGGAACTCTAGTCCTACTTGCCTTTTAGAGTGGCTACTCTAATCGGCATCTTTCTCTTCTTCTCTTGTAGAAACTTAATTAAAAAGTAAATAGAACCAAACATGAAAGACAAAATATTTTAATACAATTTAAAAAAAATACACTTGTATGCCAGATATTAGTGTTTCTATGTTACTTTGACCAAGTGAATTACTGTGAAAATGTAGTACTATTCTATTTTTTGTTCAGTTGTACTTTAAAATGATCAATTATAGAAGTCTTTGATTTCAGTAAAGTACTTTCTGGCAATTCAAGATTTTGACGACTGACTTTGGAAATGGGTAGGAATTAGATCTTAAAGAATAAAATTTTTTTTTTACTATTTTTAAATACATTTTTTTCATTGTATTCTATGGTGGTGTATTCCTACTAAATTTACTACTTATTCTTTATCTCACCTCCATGTAACTTCTCATTCCTTGTCCTGTATTCTCATAGGTCTTAACATTGCTAATGTTTATATAGATTAAATTGTGGTTCTCCTGAAGCAGAAGGAGATTTTCCTAAATATCACTGGAGCTGGGACTGCCACTTGAACTATTCTGTTTCAAACAGCACACAAATCTGGAATTATGTACCTCATCCACCCTCTCTCTCCAGGTTAGGAGCTGGATTTTTCTTATGGTGAATGTAGGGGCATCCTCTTTTCTTAGGTTTAGGCTTATTTCATTCCAGTGTTAATACAGTAAAACTCTGAGTAACAGCTCAGACATGAAGCCACCAGTTTCCATGATGGTCTTTTAAAGATCTTGTTTCTATTTTTCTTTATTTAATGAGACAAAAAAAAAAATCCTACTTTTTTATTTATTTTCCATAAATAAAAATACCTATAGTCTACAGGTATGCTATAGAGTCTCACTTCCTAGTCTAAAAGGGAAATTTGACAGCTTTTGCCATCAGAAAAATTTTAACAAACTGACATGTGTGCTTTGTCCCAAGAAGAAACACTGATTTTTCTGTTAATTACATATGGAAATATATATATATATATAAATATATGAGTCTCAAAATGAATGTATCTAAGGAAACCGAGTCATTTATTGTTCTGTAGATGAGCTGATGTTTACTATGGATTTGTATGGTTCAAGCTGACATAAATCCCAGTGGTGTGTCAAACAAGAAAATGACAGTGGAAGCTGTTTCACAATCACAGTGAAT
This sequence comes from Aythya fuligula, assembly GCF_009819795.1. Classification (NCBI taxonomy): domain Eukaryota; kingdom Metazoa; phylum Chordata; class Aves; order Anseriformes; family Anatidae; genus Aythya; species Aythya fuligula. The sequence continues at coordinate 42,172,513 of NC_045562.1, forward strand.
TTGTTCATCAGTGTTTATCCTAAAGCAACAGGTATATCTCATTAGGAAACAATGTGTTTTCAGAGCTATTTGGGGATCATGTAACATAATCAATGAAATCATATTTGTATGCACTGTCTGAATCACATGCAGTGCAGTATAATACTGGTTATTTCTGTACTCCAGATAAATTCAAGAAAACACAGGATAAAAGGTTTGGGGCTTCAAACAAAAACATAAATAGATGACCACATTTGCTAAAGTTGCAGTTCTGTTGGGGTTGCAGTTCAGCCTGGCATGTTCTTGGAATGAAATTTCTGCCCTATTAAATTTTAAATCCAGCCTGTTAGAAAAGTCAGTGTGACAGAAAACGTAAGAGGCAAGATATCTGTCTTACTTTTCATGGCATTGCTCCTCAAATGCTCATTTACTTCCTTCCTAATTGAGTGCATGATGAATGTAAAATGATACGTCAGTGCTATGACAGATCACATCCATTGCATGCAGATGGAAAATAATGTATGAGGTGCAAGAAAAAAGGAAAACAGACCCATAATGGCTAAGTGAAATTAACTGTCAAAAATGTTTGAAGCCAAGCATCATAATCCTAATTTTTTAAAACTTTTTCTTTTTCCTTGTTTGGTTGTTAGGGTTTGCAGTTGTTTTTTTCCTTCTTCATTTTCTACCCACTTTATATTGTGATGAAGTCAAAAATATTCGGAGAGGAAAAGACAATCTATAAGAGGGGATAGATGAGACACAAACCCATTTCTCTACATGCCTGAAGGAGCAATAACTTCCCTGTATATGTAGATGCAAGTACAAATTCCTCCTCCAATATATAGTTAGCTTACAAAAAAATAAATCTTTGACAAGAGTGATGAAGAAGAGATCCATACAAGAACAGCCAATATCATGAAGGTCTAATTTCTAGTTTGCTGGCTTATCTTATGGAAACTTCTCTCTCTCACTTTCTCAGTTTGATCTCAAAAATAGTTGTACAACCCTTTATCACTGAATGCACTATCCATCAGCACTTGAATGTTCCCACAAAAATGTCCGAGTTTGAACAAAGCATTTCCTGAGGAAAAAAATGTTTCACTGAACAATCTTGATGAGCTCTGTTGTTATACATACATAAACTGGGGTTCCTTGAAGCATGTATATGCTTTGTTCTTGAAGCCCACATTTCAGTATAAGACATTACAGGGTTTCCTGAGCCTCCAGTTGAGAGAAAAGTTTGCTTAATTTGTCACAAAATATCCTTCACCTGTAAGTCAGTGTGAGTGCTATAAATAACTTTGTATTAAGTCACTCTGAGTAATGTCTATGGACACTTAATATGCAGTATGTTACGGAATCACTTTTATGTATTTTATGACCATATTCTGCAATTATTCTTGTTTGGGCATAAATTATATGGCAAAATGCTTAAGCAAGCTATAAAGATCGTATCTTTAGCACTCCAACACATTAACACCTTCTAGATGTCATAAATAATCCCCAAATTAAAGCTTATTTTAAAGAGAAAATTTCCCATGATCTCTTTTAGTCAGTTTTTAAACTCTGCTATCCATACCCTGTAGATCACAATCCTCTTAATGATATACTTATAAATTATAGTACAGTTCAGGAAATTAAATAAAAAACAAACCTGAAAGCACATTTAGGTCTTATTTAAATGTGCAACCTGAACACCATAATTTGTCTGCTGGTGCTTAATTCTTGAAACTTGCTCTAGATAAAACACAGCTTCTCTGCAATTCATTGCCACAACAGCAATATGAAGCCACCCTCCTAAACCTGATGTGAAATATGAGGAAAATTACCTCTACTTACACAGCATGCAGTAATTGTAAGCACACAATGGCGTCCTAAGGATAGCCCTAATTTGCCCTTTCTACTTGATCTGCTAATACACTGCTAACATGAAATATGCATTTATCATCAGAATATAAGGAAAAGCCTACCATCATCTGCATCTGTGACACTGAAGTTGAGAATAGCAGACCCAGGAGACAGGTTCTCCATCAAAGACGTACTGTATGAAGCCATGCTGAATACTGGCGGGTTATCATTTATGTCCAATATGTTGAAGTACACTCTGATGGTAGTAGATTGGCCTCCTCCATCTTCTGCACGGACGGTCAGAATATAATACTGCTGCACTTCGTAGTCCAATACACGAGTCAGGTTGAAGACTCCAGTAACGGGGTTCAGGAAGAACGTACCCTCTTCATCATCTTCACTTACAGTGTAGGTGATTTCTCCATTTATACCGGAGTCATCATCTGTGGCTAGGATGGCTGCCACTAATGAACCTGCACAGCATAAGAGTGCAAAACAAGTCACTCACAAAAGGCACGTCACCAACGTGGGCACGGGGTGCTCATTAACAAGCATTTCTGTAGAACAAAAGGTGTCGGTTGGTAAACATTCAAGCCTCAGAATTGTATGCCTAAATTTTGTGACAGCTTTTTCAACGCTGAGAGGAACAATATTCAGTATGATGTTTATTTTCAATGGCAACTAAAAAAAATACACCAAGAAATGGTCAGCAATATTTGGTTTTATCTTTAAATGGGAGCAGTTCCAGATACCAGCTGGGGCAAAAATAGCTGTTCTCCTTTTCTGTATTTTCTTTCTGCTATTCAAAGGACCTTTTTCTCTCCACAGACAAACACAAGTTCTGAAACCTTCTATATACTTCTTATTAAATGCAGAAAACTGAAATGTCAGTACTCACACCAAAAATCCCAGCCCTACTTTTTGAAAAAAAGTGCCTTAGCAGGGTAACTGCGGTTAGAAAGCCAGAAACCTTATAGGGGTTCATTCTTCAATGTTTTTTGAAATTCAACTCCTTATGAATTTGTGCCATTGTTTTCGTTTCTGCATAGCTGCATTCACATGACTGACCTATCTTACTAAAGTTTGGAAATTCAGTGTCAGTTTTTAGTATATTGAATACTAACTATAATTAAGATCAGCTCATTTCCAAGAAAGTTAATCATTTAACTTCTTTTTCCTGGAACCAGATGAATTACATTTGCTCTAGCACAGTTAATTATTTTTGAGCAATGTGACAACAAAAATTGCTTATCATCAGGATGAAGAATAGTGCTACAATTCTGTTTAATCTAGCTGAATATTCTGGTATCTTTTCCATACATTTGATTACCTAATGCTTTAACATTTCTGATTGCATGCTAATTGGCAAAAAGGGCTGTTCCTAAGCCGGATCGGATCACCAACCCTCTCGCGGGCCTGCAGCAAAGAAGGATCAGAGCAGTGCTAACCTCTGTGCAGCACACAGGGGTAGGGAAACACAGCAAGGACCCTCTTTGAGGCCCCAGGAAGGTGCAACTTGCAACCACAGCTGCTGGGCTGCAAGTGGAAGGGGAATACTCACTGCGCATACCCTCTGGGATAGAAAGCAGACTCTCAGAGGGGAAACCTCACACTGTTTCTTCCTTCTGCATGACTTCACACAACTGGCCTGCCACCACTAAGCCCAGTATAAGGCACAGATCTATACCCCACATACGCAATTAAGGAGAGAAGCTTTGTCTCAACAGGGAGGGAAATATGCTCGCCATTTACAGGGTTATTCCTGCTAAAACAGACTGAGCCTCAGGACTAGGACTGGCAAGAGAGAATAGCATAGCTGGGGATCAGCAACCAAACTGCCCAATGCTACGCAGATGTCTTGTCTCGATTACTTCCAAATTCCTGAAGCACAGCTGACTACAGTATACTGCTTTAACGTAAAACACCACTGAATTTTGGAACTGTCACTGTGGGACAGAGCGCAGAAGCTGGAGGCATGGGGGTAATCTCCGTTGTCCCAAGCTGAGCCTCCCACACTCATGAGTCTAAGCCCTAATAAAAGCTTCAAAGCTATCACTATGTAATTTACATCTCCTTTGTTTGTTTATGTTTTAGAAAAAGTTTCTAAGATGCTTCAGTAACTAATAAAGCAGATACTGCTTTTATGAAAGCACTCTGTATAGAATACTGGAAACTATTTATTGAGAGAAATATTCATTTCTCATCTTGACCCACAATATATAGCACAGCTTTGAAAAGTTTTTGTTGTTGTTTGGTTAGTTGGTCTAAATAGTTTCTAGCTTAAAACCTAACCTGTAAACACCAAACCACTATCACAAATGAAACAAGTTTTAAAAGAGGAAAAGAGCAACTCAGAAGGTTTGCAGTTAATTCTAGGAATCTAGGAATTAATTATCTAAAGGTCACATTTTGTACAAAAAGTCGTCAAAAGTAGGAGTCAAAGACGATATTAAGAAAATATGATGTTAGGATTAGTAACTGAGTGTGTGTCAGAAATACTATTGAGAAATCAATGTATAAAATATCAGCAGCTCAATGGCAACCAATTTTGTGATCCTATCTGCAATGCATTCAATACTCGCATCAACTCTGCATCTTTTCCGTAAGAGTATATTGTTTCCATTCTGTAAGTTTTTCCCTCTATTACTTTCCTGTTTTTGCTTTGTTTTGTTTGTTTGTTTGTTTTAATAGTAGCACTCAGAGGTTTCCACTGTCATACAGGCATAATTCCTGTTCTGCATCTAGGAACTAAGGTTTGTTTTTGTGTTGTTGGCTTTTATTTTTTTTTTTTTTGTTTTGTTTTGAGTGGCAACTATTTCTCTATTTCCCCAAAATAAATGTTACCCTATTGTACTGCACCAGTGATACTGATTTGCTAGCAAGCAGACTTTCAGCATGATGCGATTCTCTCTGTCTCTCCATCCCATCTGAGAGATGCCTTTGACCACTGCTGCCTCCTGGACTAGTCAGAGAGGTTTTCTTTCTCCTTCTCAAGTCCCTCTGGATGGATGAAAAGAAAATTTCAGTCAGTTTTAGGGTCATTTCCTATTTACCTGGGGTGGTATCTTCCGGGATATCAAAGGAATACACTGGTTTGGAGAACTTGGGGATATGGTCATTAACGTCACTGACAGTGATGTTTATTCTCATGTCTGAGGACTGCAGGCCATCATCAGCACGAACCAGCAAGGAGTACTTGGAACGGCGCTCTCGGTCCAGGCGCTTGGTGGCTATCAGGTCTCCTGACTCAGGGTCAATGTGGAAGCTATCATCTGCACCGCTGATAATAGTGTATGTGACAAGGGCATTGGCTCCCTAAGCAAAAACAGAAGTGGTCAAATCAAGTTATTTGCCAGGAAAACCACATCGTAACTTTCAGTAAGGCAAGAACCGTTCCAGTAACTGCACTTGGCGAAAATTTTCAGAACAGTTTCCTTTAATAAACAGCCTTCCTGCCCAGTCTCAGCTTCAGTCCCCCAATACAGATGCCTACGCACACAGTTTTTATTTATGAGACGTGAAATGACGAGATTGTTCGGACAGTTTTTGCTCCACTGTTCATAAAAGGGTTTCATCCAACCAAGACCACAAAGCTCTAATACCTGTTTTAACCTCAAGCCAGCATCAGCAGGCAATGCTACACCTTTCCTCTACCAGTGACTAGTGTTTATTCTTCTTTTAAATTGGAAGGTGAAATTAAATGAGCCTGTTGCCAGTGGGCACAACTCTGCCCTCCTTCAGTCACAGGAGGTGGGGTGTGGAAGGAGGAAGACAGGGAGGCATGAAAAAGAGGGAGCCAAGCACCAGCTCCACCAGGTTCTGGTCAGGAGAAACTCATGGGAGCAATGACTGCACAGGTGTCATACAGCAGCCCCCAAAAGGTCAATTTATGCAAGGAAATGCATTCATCCCCGTGAATAAGCAGCCCTGAAGTGACAAGTCATGTGTCACTGAAATCACAGTTCTCATCTCTTGGGTTGTGCTGCCAGTCCCTGGAAGCCAAAAACATTAGCTTTGGGGGTTGAACAAAATATCTCATTTGACCTTGTGGAAAAAAAATAAATGAAATAAAGGGGGAAAAAAAGGGATACATGTGCACTTTGAGCATTTTGGTTAAAAAGAAAATGAAGGAAAAGTAATTTTACACAGAAAAATCATTTTTTTTCTTTTTCCTTAAAGGTTGAAATTAAAACTCTGGGAAAAAAAACAAACAAACAAAAAAAAACCTCTAACTAACATAGTGACACGATGTGTTTTGCCTTGGCCCCACCCCATCAGAAATAGGCACTGAAGGTTTGGCATTTGGCAGCCTCTGGAGTGGCGCACTTGTGCTCCACATGCTGGTGATGCCCAGCAGTGTGTTTTGGTGAGCAACTAATGCTGCGGCTGGCCATTTCCCCCACGCCTTCTGTTTGGGCACCACATACCACCCCAATCAAAGAGATCAGGGAGAAAGAAATTACAGCTGTTTCAAACATTCTTGCCTAAAAAAGCAAATTAAGGGAGATAAATACTCACTTATACCTGTGAGATGAGAGGAAAGCATTAGTTATCTGGCCTTACGATAGCACCTCGTGCCAAACCTTTTCTCTGGAGTTTTGTTTCAAAGAGCTGGATTGAGCTAACTGATAAAATGAAATTTCAAAAGAAAACACCCTTCTCCAGGTGCCCAGCCTCTGACAGCTGCACGCAGAGCTTCAGTGTACACAGACTCTGTGTGCTCAGGTGTACCTGGGGTATGTAATTCATTTTCCTGTTATTGTGTGGCTTAACAAAAACAGCTGATAATAATTTAAGATTTCATAGGTGACCAAGTTTCTCCACAATTTGTTTTACTAGGCAGCCTTCTCCTAACAGAGCACAGCTAAAACAGCAGCTACATGTGATTCTGGCCTAATCAAATTAGTAACTTTACATCAATTAGGTGAGAAGGAAAGCAAAATAAAAGGTTTGTGAAACCTATTACAAAGCTGTATAGAAACTTCCCATCAACAACTGTCTGAAATGCATTTGCAAAGCTCTAGAAACTGTTGTAATTGTTAAAGCCCTTAGTAACATCTATCAGCTAGAGTCTGTCTTTACATCGTCTCTCAGATCTCTACAAAGATTTTATTATAACCGACAAGGGGCTGAAATTTGCTGCCTTAATACTATCATTGAAAATCATTATCATAGTTATAAGAGGGATTCATGTACACCATTCAACCATAATTTTTAAGCATTCTGTCACCCTTTTAAAGTTAAACCTTTGATTCTGAAAGCAGCTGTGCATGTAGTAAAGGCAGCATGCTCAGGCACCCGCATTTTACTGAGCTACATATATGGGTTGCACATGTGAAAAAAGAAGACAGAAATGCATAACACAGCAGGAATGGTCACAAAAGAGGCTTGAGCGTAATACATTGCTAAAATCTTAGATATCAGTTTGCTGTATCTCAGCAGAAAGTGGCCATTTAAGATTTACTTCTTCCTAACCTGAAGATATATACTGTTACAACTTTTGTTATGATTGTGCACTTTTCCAAAATCCTGCTTTCTGTCTGTACATCAGACTGCTCCCAGAAAACAAAAGAAAGAAGAAGTTCTTATCATTCATACCATTCCTAGGCGTGTTTTAGTGCATCCCTATGTAGAAGCAAGATTCATTACATCAATTAACAATCACAGAAGGAATAACCACAAAAAAAAAAAAAAAAAAAAATCTCCTGAGGGGGTTGAATTACATTATTATTTGAATGCAAGAATTACTTGTTGCTGTTAAGTGTAACACTATATTTTAATGACAACACAAGCTTCTTTGCATGCTCATACTGACTTTTTAGGTCTTTCCCCAGTGTAAAGAAAATCATTTCAAGTGAAAAAAACAATATGATTAACTTTCTCATAACTTAATTTCCAAAAGTAATGAATACATTAAATTATATTTGGATATACTTGCCTGACACATACAAGAGACTACAATATCCCACGCTAAGCCAACTGGCTGTTTAATATCAGTAGCTCAGAAGGCTTTTGCTGGCTTTTTAACAGCTCCTTAGTTGCAGTGTCCTCAAAGAAATGAATTTCCAGAATTGCATTTTTAGTACAGTTCTTCAAATATGAAACCATGCTCCTACCTCATCAGCATCCATGGCTGTCAGCTGCATTATCTTAGATCCATCTCCTATATTCTCCTCTACAGTCAGATCAAGCATATCTGTGGGGAAAACTGGTGGGTTGTCATTGATATCCTGAAGCGTTATTTCCACCTATAAAGAGGAAGAATCAGAAAAAGTTGTGTGAGCACTGCAAGTTAGATGTTGATTAGACTCGAATGTTACAAATCACATAATTTTGAAAGAAATCAGGTAAATTGTGCCTAATCGCATGAATTAGAACATTCCCAAATAACACTGACAACAGGAACAGCCCCTCTGGATATTTAAATTCCACATTGTTAGAAAATACTCATAGGAAAACCTCTAACATAAATAAAGATAATTTGACTTGTTGATAGCGACTGATTTTAAATGGTCCTAGCCTAGTTTATATTGGAAAAGATCCACTGATAGACTGTCATTGTAATCCCCAAAGTCGGCCCCTGGAGGATAGCTGCCAAGTCCCGGGGCAGGGGATCATTCAACCATTAAATGCTGCTTGACATAAAGATGAGGTGGTGTAAAATTCTCTCTGAAATGTTTATGTATTGGCAACTCTCAGTTCTGAGGGAGGAAAAAACACCCTTGCACTTTATATTAAAATATACATTTATATGTGTTTTTCCCTCTCTCAAAGCTCTTGTCTAATTGCAAACACAAATGTTACTTTAGAAGCAGCAACTAGCACCCACTCTCTTATGTACACCTAAACATATTGTTTTCACTTGCTGTATGTGTATGCCTTCCCAAGTAGCAATGATGGTTTCTGAAAGATTGTATTATTTATTCTTTTTTTTTTTTTTTTTTTTTTTTTCATAAGCAGGATTGTTGAGTTCTCATACCTCTGCTGATGGCAATTCAAAAAGCCATAGAGTTTGATTTTCCCTGATTGCTAGGTATGACATGCAATATTCCAAATATTTTTTTTTGAATATTTGGCATCATTTTTTATTTTTTTTTTTTTCCTGTGCAGAAAAAGGGGCTGGTTTGGGTCTCAAAATATTAAATGGCCACCAAACTCTGAAGAACCTCTACAGAGAAAACTGAGTAGCTGGAGGAAGCCAATCTGTCTTTATTTCTCATTAAGGAATAGAGAAAAGTAGACAGGGCCATTCCACAGGAAGGGTGGCAAAGACATGGATGACTTAAAGAAGATACCTAGGCTGACAGGCAAAATATTACTTTGTACTTGCATGTAGTTGCCATGCCATTGTCCACAGAGGTTTTCCTTGTAGTTCGTTGAAAACATACAGGCCTGCTCTGGGTATGATCAATGCAGACACCCCTGGTGATATGAAGTCTATGATTTTTACTATTTCTAGTCACCTGCCATAATTTTTCCCCATCCCCAAGCAGATCAGTAATTGCCAAACCATGCTGACAATCACCAGGATGATCCCAAAAGTAAGTGTTAGTGACAGAGGCTCGGTTGTCTGCAGAACAACTGAGTCAGCCAGGCTTGCTGGTAGCATCTCTCCCCGAGATCCCAGTGGCTGCACCCCGAAGCCATCGATCCTCTGAGGGCTTCCCAAGCCAGGGATCTCACCTTGCTTCTCTGAGGCAGTTTCTAAAGAAGGTTCAGGCAGACAGCCTGCCATGGCATTAAAGGGAACTGACAAGTTTTTAAAAACAGAGGCTATATTACATCAATATTAGAGAAATCTGCTGAAAATGCAGACAAAACACTGGGCTTTAAATGGCCTTTTATAGGAGACTGTTATTTATTTACACCATATATAATTCCTTTGATCATTTGCAAATGGTACTGTGCTTCATGGACTGAGAAAAATTAACGTTTTATTGTGAAATTCACATCTGTGACAACAGAAGTACAAGAAGTGCTAACCAGAGCATCACAAACAATGATTCAAACAATCAAATAACCAGACACAAATTTTCAGAGAATACTGATGGTTTTCATAGTGACTGCTGCACCAGACTGACGATTATTCACTGAAAGGGGAGAAACACAGCAGAAGTGACAGACGAAGGATTTTGTCACCTGCCAAGGAGGTCCTCCCCCTGAACTGGCACAACAAACCACACTTCTTGGTGAAAGTATTGCATTTCACCAGGTACAGTTTCAAGCTAAAGCAGCTGCACAGCTCTGCAATTTATTTATTAATACCATTGTATATCACGCACAACTACAGTGTTACAGCTACTGGTGATATATCAGCACTGGAACCGAATTTCACAATGAGAGATTGCTCTTTGTAAAAAACATGAAAAATATATGAGAACTTCTGGGGTTTTGGGTTAGGAGATCTGCATTGCCTACAGCTTGCATCATGTAAAATAATAAGAATCCAAGGATACAGATGGCTCGGCATGGTTTGTGTGAGAAATTAATTAATTATAAAGTCCGATTCTGGAGGACTGAAAATAAAAAGTAAAAATGATTGATTTTATAGAAATAGTTTTATCCCGGAAAATCACCTGGCAAGTAAACAAAGACACTACTTTATATTAAAGACATGCTTTAAATGTCAGAAAAAAAAATAAAAAATGCTCATATAAGGAGATAAATTTGTAGATAGAGACCACTATTTTTAAGGGGGCTTACACCATAACTGCTGCTTATTCACAGGGCTTTGATAATATATATTGCTTCATAATTCACTGTTGGCTAGTTCTCATCACCAGCCCTGTGTAAAACTTCTTTTTTTACTTCTTCTATGTCTTACCACTTTAGTTTACACATGGCACTGGCAAAACTAAAGAATAAAATCCTAGGATGTGATCATTTACAGAAATTTCCTGTAAATAATAGGTTACTTAGAAAGACTTGAGAAAAATCTTCACAGTCTCCACAAGACAAAAGAGTGAATTGCTGCACTGTAGGCCCAAGACCTTATTTAAGAGAGGTTAGGTATATAGCCTAATTTAAGGATGCAAGATTAAAGGGCAGTCTTCCATTCAGGAGATCAGATATTAATTTCACTTTGAAATTATTTCAAAAATGTAGACCCCTGGTAGAAGCTCCTAGGACAACCATGACCACAAAGTCTTTCAGTATCACAGGACACTGAAAAGTTCCAGTACATCTTACCACATCATTGCCAGGGAAGAATTAAAAAATCCCCAAAGCTTTAAAGAAACACCCAAACCATCTCTCTGCAGCCAAATGCCTCTATCTTTCTAGTCCCACATTACATTTGCATAAAGATACTAGCGTGCATCATACTAGCGTGCATCACTCTGACTCTTGAAATGCACGTTTTGATTAACATCATATGCTACCAATTAATAACTGTGTAGTTATTAATCTATGTCAGACTTAATCAAGGCAAGACAAGAAGGTCATCTGTACCATCTGTACCACAGGCAGAAAGGTCTTCAGAAAAGATGTTCAGAAAGGTCTACAGAATGCATGCTGTGCTCTCATCTTGCACCCGTTACAGAACACCCTCCAGTGACAACAGCAAGTACAAGAATAAATATCCATTTCAGAAGACCAAAGGACTCAAACACTGAAATATGCCACAGGAAGAAAGACAGAGCGCTCAAGGGATTTGTCCAACTCTTGGCCCCTGGAACAGGAAGGAACCGCTTGGTGAAAATGTCTGTATGACTGGAGGAAGTGAAGTGCCCGGGCTACATGGAAAGTGATCAGCACCCCCCTCCTCCTCTTGTCCTCCAAATCTACCCAACACAGGAAATATTTCTGCATGACCTCGCACCCATAACTCAGTGCCTCTGAGGACACAAGCCAGGCACTAGTCACCTGAGAGCAGTCCTTGGACTTCTCAAAGTAGTGCACTCTGGACAGTCTCTGACCAAGCAACTCTTGCAAATTCCCGTCCTTCTGACAAATCCTTCATTTTCATTTATACCTACAGTACATTTAATATAGGAACCAAAGCTTGTTACTGTCTCAGATAAAATAACGACTCAAATATAATAAAATACAGCAGCAGCAAAAGGAGTGAAGCCTGTTTGCTTGCACCTTTCAGTTCCATAAATGGCTCCTCCTACTGATGCAGGTTTCGCCCCTCTAAACAGTCTTGAATTTCTGCTGAAGCCATGGGATCACTGTGACTATTTAGTTGCAGTGACTTCTAAATCATTCATGAATGTGATGGAAAACTGAAGAATATATTCAAAATATTGCCTTGCTTTATTTGTACAGGGGGAAGTGGAAAAATCAGACAAGCTTTGTTCTATCCATATGTATGTGTGTAAATCTCCAGAAAATTACTCAAATTTTCTAAACATTCTAGTATAATGCTTCCCCTCACACATTTAATGCATCTAGAGAAAAGCCTGAAAATTAAAGCTTTCCCTCAGTTTATTTAGTAAAAAAAAAAAAAAAAAAGGTTGCTTATCTGCAAACTATTGCAAAGGTGCAGTGTAAAATAAACACAATAATTGTATATATCAAATTATATGCAAACTACCTTTGGGTTTTCTTTGTTTGTGTTTTAATCTGGAATGCAAAAATACAGACGTAAAACAAACCACAGAGATTAGCAGTAGCAGTAAGTCCTTGCAACAGTGCAATGCCCCTGCCACTATTACAGATGGCCAACCCATCCTCATCTGTGACATCCTGATTGCTGCAGCTTGCTGTCTCATTTTCAAAGCAGAGGAAGTATTAATGACCTTAATCTTGTTCGGATTCTTATTTGCTGCTCAAATTGGTGCTTTTTTTTTTTTTTTTCCTAAATAAACAAATGCAGAACAAATACATATAAAGAATCAAACAAGGACATCAATTCATAAAGCATACAGTATTTAAGCATTTAGGGCATGAACCTGAACATGAGGAAGTAGTGGGAAACTCATTGATTTTGTTGTTTTAAAGGTGGTCTTTGCTTTGAATAACACACTCTTTGAATTGAGGGTGTTTATGAAGAGTCTATATGAATGAGACTACAAAGAATGATAATGCAGTGTAGTCTTCACTCTTTGTGCACAGATCAAGAAACAATATTGGACCCAAGAAGAAACTCAGTTATGATGCAAAATAATTTATTATTATTTTTTGTTAACCAGAATTACTATCTGGATGCTATAAATAGAGTTTGCATTCGAATAATCTATTCTGACACTTACTCAAAATAATGTGTTGAATTAAGAAACAGTTACTAGAAGACCGAGTTTAATTTCTAAGACCAAAAGAACCAATCAACTTCAAAAATACTAGTACCCCAGAGAATTACTACTGAACAGGCTAGACAAATTCCATACTCAACATAAAAAGCTTAATATTAGAGTTTTATTTTGGAACAAGAAATTACTCCAGTGACCAAACTTGCTGGGTTTATGAGCTACAAAGGTATGTAAAATAAAACATTGCACTGGAAGGCAACGTGCCAAATTCTATCTGGTTGTAACGCCTTCTATAAACCAATGGACTCATTCGGCCAGAATCTATCCCTCTGTTTTATTGCATGTATTAACATTTGTTTTTCTTATATTTCAAGGTGAGTAGGGTTTATAGACAGAGTTGGTTTTTTTTTTTTCTAAAGTTCTTCCATCTAATCAACAAAAATGAGGGGGAAAAAAAGCCACAGAAAACTTGAATTAGCTCATGTGGCAGCAGCAAGTTTCACTGGTAGCCCAAAACCATGTGCAGTCGTTCCTGCTTGCAGCCACCCTGTCCGTGTTCCATGCTTCATCAGAGATCTCTCGCTAGAAGATGATCTAAGAAGAAAGGAAGTCTCAGATGTCTCACATGTTCAATACTCCTTCAAATGCTACAGCTATTTGATTAAAGATCAAACAGAATGGAAAGGCAACAGCTTTTCTTTCAATTTATATATTGAGTCATTCTTTCCTTTGCTTGCTGCCGTGATATACACTGCATCTCTCGAGAGATACCATCTAATCTAACGGCAGTATTGGCACACACTGCCTGAAGGCTTGTGTTTATGCTTAAGCCATTATATGATCCTTCATATTAAAAAACATAAGGAGCTTGTTCTTCTTTGCTGGAGACTGTGGTAGTGCATTATCATAAATAATTTTAGCAGAACAAAAGTGAAAGGACTCTGTTCCCAATCTCCTGTCAAATATTCTAAATAATATTCTTCTAAATAATAAAAAAGAGAAAATTCAACTATTAATTTATCATATACATGCAGCTAACACAAGAACATGGCCAACACTAGTTATTTTTCTCCTGTCTCCATCACTTTGGCCTGTTGTTCATCCAGCAAGCAATGGTTTGCTAATCCTGAACAACACATGTATGATGTACAATCCCTTTTTTTTTTTATTGACATGAGTAATCTTATTGGCTACTCACATCAGTAAAGTTAAAGCTGTACTAAATGCTTGCAGGAGCAGTGCATTTGCTTTCTCCAAATTGTGAAGGTAAAGGAATGGATTAAGAATCAGAGTACTAGCAAGAAAAAAATGCTAGTTTTTAATTTTAAATTTAGTTGAATAACCATTGATACCAAAGCTCAGGAAGGTGGGAAACCTGAACCACAGACCCTGTATATTTACAATTTCCACAACAGGATGGTAAGCCCACTTCTAAAGAAAATGCCTTGGGACAAGATGATAGCTTTTGCTTAGACAGAAGATGAATGAAGCATCTGAATATTCCATTCTCTAGGAGGCAAACAATCCCAGGACATGCTAGTACAATAAAAATCACATTAGGCTATTGTACTGCAGGCCAGCAAACCTGTTATATAGAAATACAAAGTTGTTAAGAATCCCACTACTAACAGTGGGAAGATTGTGGCTGGGACTAAAAAAAATAAATTAAAAAAACAAAACAACAAACAAACAAACAAAAAAAAACAAACAAGCAAACTAAATAGGCAGTGCTGGAAAAAAGACAAGTTAAAATGTCTAGGAGGCGGCAGCTCCAACCACTTGATTTTTCAGTTTTGGGGTAGCATATCTGAAAAAAAAAAAATCAGTAAAAATCAGTGTAGTGAATGTAATCTAAACTCCTCCTAGTAAATTTCAGGCAAAGTCTTTGATTTTAGGTGATGGTGACTCATGCAATAAATGGATGTGTCAAGCCATATACTTGAGATCTCTCCACAGGAGGATACCAAAGCACAAGACTTAATTTAGATGTCAAAGCCCAAAGGTCCATTTTCAAAGAGTACCTTAAGGAAAGAGAGGATGTGAAAGCAGTCACAGGGTATGTGATCACCCATTCCAATCACCCCTATGTAGAGTGTGGAAATCATACATGGACACAGCAAAATACAACATTTTGAGCCCATCTCTATCAGGATTTTCTCTTCCCTAACAAAATTAGGAGTTACTATTGATTACCAGCCTTGAAATCATTTGGAAACATAGGTCTCAACACATTTTATCAACATTTCATTTTCTTCATTAAAAAAATGTGCACATAAACATGATGAATAGGATTTATAAGTAATGCTGTAATTTCCCAGGTAATTTTAATCCATGGGCTGCAATTCCACTATATTAACATTGCATAACTTTCCTGGAGGTGAAATCATACTATAAAGTACAGTTTAGTAAGGCAATTTGAAGGTTTACAACTAACTCATTTTTATAAACCATCAATATCTTCTAAAAAACACTGGGAGATCAGAGTGCTTTCACAAACCCAATTATTTAACTGACACTATTGGAAAAATTAGGCGTAAATCTGCTTACGTTATTATTTAAAGCTAAAACAGTCACCTTCTTGTGATGTCCCTAACAAACACTAACCTTAACGCTGCAAAGAAAAGGTGCCATAATTCGTTTTTCTCTCTCTCTCTCTCTTTTTTTTTTTTTTTTTTTTTTTTTTAAGGTGACCACTGGGAGTTGCTCTGCCTGGAGTCTTGATTAAATGTTTCACTGCATCCAGAACACTTCATCATGCGGCATAGCCAAAATCTATTACGGCTTGCAAGTGACTCATACTTTAGCTATGAGAAGACCATAATAAAGAACATTTTACATAAAAATGCCAAAAAGGTTGGTAATTTAATCTTGATTCTAAGTAGGTATGCAAGGTCTCCGACTGCAGCATGTGGCTGCCTATGCAGACAATAAGGCATTGTCTGGAAGCGCGTTACCTGCTGTGGTTACATCTACAAAGCCCAGATGGTACCACCGCTGAAAAGAAGTGGCTCATTCCTGTGAGAGAGCTGCAAATACTGCATTTAGCAGACATGCAGTATGACTGCAGCCCAGAAAGCCAGCCACATCCTGGGCTGCATCAACAGAGGTGAGGCCAGCAGGGCAAGGGAGGTGACTGCCCCCCTCTGCTCTGCCCTCATGAGGCCCCACTTGGGGTCCTGCACACAGCTCTTGGGGCTCACAGCACACGAAGGACGTGGAGCTGTTGGAGTGGGTTTAGAGGAGGCCACAAGGATGATCAGTGGGCACCTCTCCTGTGAAGACAGGCTGAGAAAGCTGGGGATGTTCAACCTGGAGAAGAGAAGGCTCCGGGGTAACCTCGTTGTGGCCTTCTGGTACGTAGAGGGGGCTTGCAAAAAAGCTGGAGAATGACTTTTTACTCAGGTAGATAATGACAGGACAAGGGGGAATGGTTTTAAACTTAACAAGGGGAGAGTTAGCTTAGATGTTAACAGCAAGTTCTTCACTTAGAGGGTGGTGAGGCACTGGCACAGGTTGCCCAGAGAAGGTGTGGATGCCCCATCCCTGGAGGTGCTCAAGACCAGACTGAATGGGACCCAGGGCAACCTGATTCAGTGGGAGGTGTCCCTGCCCATGGCAGGGGGTTTGGAACTGGATGGGCTTTAGGGTCCCCTCCAGCCCAAGCCATTCTGTAATTATATGATTTATCTGTTCATGCTAGGGGCCCATCGGTACCTGGGCAGGGCATTCATTAAAACCAGAGACATGGGAAACTGCATTATTAGCTCATGAGTAAACATATGTGGCTGATAAATTGTATCCCTCCACATGTTCACGGAAAGAGATGAATAAACACTAAGGCAGTATACAGAAATTAACTTCAGAAACTATTATTTGTAGCACTTAATCCTAGCGTGCATACCATAAATCACTGAGGACAAGACAAATGGTATTCTGATACCCCAGCTAATGAAATAAACACTGGATCCAGGCACTCGTCCCAGTCACTCTGCGACAACACTGGCTTCCTACTCAGAAACTGCAAACAAAGATGCATTCTGTGCTGCCCAAACTTACTGCCTCAACCCCGACCAAGCCACTCGTGTTTGGATACCCTGCCAGGTCAGTCCAGGCAAAGATTTGTCATGATGTGTTAAGCAGCCCAAGGCACAGGGAAAGAAAGTTATATGCTCAAATCTAAGCATCATTGCAGCTTTACTTTGGAAAGGGCAAGTAAAGCAAACAGTTAAGGCTATGATTCAATTATTTATTGCTTGGGCGTGCTGTATGCATGCAACCATGACTGATGTTATTCCTCAAGCAAAAGCTACTACTCCTGTCAACCTTGTGCCACATGACATCCTCGGCAGTCAGCGGCCCACAACAAACCCACAGGAATGGCCACGAGCAAGGACAGGACACGAGTGCCTCTGCTCCCCTCCCCGAAGTGCCTTGCCGAGTGCAGGGCGGTCATACTGAAGAGCAAGGCTTTGGGGGCTGACTCTGCTTTCTGAAAAGCTAGAACAGAAAAAATGTTTTGCTAAAGGCAAAGCAAGCTGTGTTGCTGTTCCCGCTCCCCCTGAAATCAATATTGTTTAAGTAATTGTTTAAGTGCTGCATAATTTACTGCTCTCCAAAAAGAGGCACAGTCTTGCATGTAGCAGAGGGAATTAAGACTGGGCTAAGGAATGTGATACTCAAACCTTGGCTAATTTCAGAAAGCAACAGCACACTGATTTTAAAACACACATCAAAACACGCATAATTGTATACATGGAAAATCGAAATAATCCAACTTCACAATAAGTGAGAGATAAACATCAAAGTGGTACAAGGAATAAGAACGATAAGGAATGCCACAAGCAGCCATATTTTTTCCCCCTTCAACACCAAGGCCGTAATGAAATACAGGTTATTTTGTCAGTACTGCTAAATGAGTAACATGTGTAAGTCAGTTAATATTCCCATAGTTTAAAACAACAAAAAATTTTTTTGATTGTTCAAAAAACATTTTTTTTTTTTTTAACATTTCAATAGGATCAGCAAATACACTAGGACCTCTGTTTCCACCCAGAAATGGCAAGCTGCTGGGACCAACAGATAGCTGGGCTGGCACTAAGGACCATAAGCCCAAATGTATGTATGTGTGTATATGTAGACACCATATATATCTGGTGAACTGAGAGTCTTGGAGTACACAGGGCACAGCTTGCAATCTGCTCACCATAGGAAGGCCAAGCCCTGGGGAGCATTACAGGGGTATTCACCTCAGGGACTGCTACGTGTGCCTGAAAGAGCAGTTTGCTACAAAGCGTGTTGAGAGGTGTGACTGCTCTGGGGCATGGTACATGGAGAGGAGGGCAGTGAGGGCAGAGCCACTCCATCCGTCCGAGCACAGAGGCATAGGAAAAGCTCCTGCACCCATCCTTTCACTGTCTACCCACTGATGCTGGGACACACACACATATGTGGTCCCATGTCACTTTCCCAGGTAAAACTGGTAATTTTCTCGTAAAGACGTTAATCCTTTTGCATCTAGCACTGCCTCTAGTTACAAAAACCACTCCAAATACCTGCCAAACCAATACAAACACTTGGCAGACACTTTCTAGTGAGCTTTTTTTTTCTTTTCTTAAATTCTCTAAACATTATACATTTGGGAACCATTTAGTTTATAACTTTGCATTTAATTAAATGAGGTCTACTGCCATTTAATAATAAATGGATTGACTTGGTAAGAACATTTCACTCCATGCCAGAAAAAAAAAAAAGGAAAAAAAAAAAACACAACAACATAAAGATAGAAAAAGCAAGCATTAGCAATTCAAGGATGGGAATGACACACCTCTAAATTAAACAAATCATCTAATTAAACTTACAGGTGTGACATTTGATAATAATGAGGCACATTCAATCATTAGGACAATAGGATAAATCCACCCCATCACTGAAGGTTGCTGAAACAGTAGAAGAAAAGCTCCCTGACCAAGGGCAATGGTAGAAAAAGCATTGTTGTAGTCACTTAAGAAACCACAGTTTGATGGTGGGATATATTTTCTTTTCTGAGAGTGGAAACAAATTAAAGCTATAGGACTGAATGCTGACTGATGTCATGCAGAGTTACCAGAGTTTAACAGCGACACTTTTCAGAGAAGAAACACTACAGAAGTCTAAATAGATTTTGATAAATAAAATACAAGTTTGAAGTGCTACTTGGGGGCTTCACATTCAGAAGAACAGGGCCGTTTCTCAGAAAGGCCTAAAAGCTTTTCAACCACAGCATCAAGAGGCTGCTAATAAGCAACAGCAGGGCTAGGAACTCCAAATATTTTCACGTTCTCCATGTAGATACGCTCTGCAAGTTTCAGGGAAATGCTCTCCTCGACCTCACTCCTTGTTTGCAGACTGCAGTTTTCTGAAGCAGCTCAGCATCTGCTCCCGCTGTTCCTGGGAGGTTCCCTTGCCATGGCCATGGGCCACTTGTGGCCGGGAAGGCCTTGTTAGGTGGCCGCAGATGAACCTTCTCCCTGTGGCTGCCCTCAGCAGATCCAGCTGACCATCAAGGGATGGCTGTGTGGTCTCCTTTGCCAGCAGGGCAAGGTCCTTGGTGCTCAGAGGATCCCAAAAAGGGCTGTTCAGATGGGTTTGCTTAGTGACAGGAAATCCATACCTCCTTGCTTGACACCGCAGGTCGGTACGTCCCTGCCTTTCCTCTCTTCTGCAGGGCTGCAACAGCCTCTGCTGGTCTGTTCAAATGAACGTACATCACACGGGACTTAGGAAAGCATCCTTAATCTGAGATCACCTTTCCATGTGAATCGGACTCTTAAGGGACACTTCTGACTTAAACTCAATTAAAATTTGGGCATTATTAAAAAGGAAAAAACAGACAGTTATTTTGCTTACATTTATGGTACTATTTATTCTCTGGAATATTTGGGGGGCAAACACTCGTCCTGGGAAGGCTAAAACAGATTCATCTTAGATTCATCCAGCTTCATCCCTAGTCTCAAGGAAATTTGCCAAGGAGAGAGACAAGGCATCAGCCTAATCAGATTAGGAGTTTAGAAACATGTGGTTTTTATTTGTGGGACCAAGACAACCGTCTCCAGCCATCTGTGATGGGGAGTTTTACAACAGTTATGACAGCAAGTAAACCAGAGCTGGTCGTCTCTTCCAAAATGGGAACACATGCACTCAACCAGGGTCCCCTGGCTGCTTTCAGCACCATGCAACAGGGCCGTGTCCCCTGAGTCACCACAAACAATGTGAGCATCACTCCACCATGCGGTCAGGCAGCTGAGCTCTGGTTGGAAAGGTTCCCTCCTCCTCCCAGAGGAAACAACAAGTCCATGAACACTGTCATCTTGGTAAAAGGACATGAAAATGCAAATCCATGGGATGAGTGCTCATGAAGGTAAGGCCTTGGACTCCACTGCCATTCCTTGCCCCCTGCCCCAAAGGTCTTCCAGACTTACCAAGGGCTTGGAAATGATGAAAAAGGCTAACCCCTGGGGCTGCAGGTTTGGGGAAACTATCTTTGCAGCAGTATGTCCTTGTTTCCAAATCTTTGTTTCCAAGTCTGCACCTTAAAAGCATATAGTTAGGCTGTTTTCCCTGGCTGATCTCATCAGAATTGAATGAAACAGCCAGGAACTTCAATCTTTTGGACATACCAGCCCTCCTTATTCACTTTTCTCCCATATATCAGTAGATTTGTTTAAACAGCTCTATCTTCATGCAAATCTTGTCCCAGTTATCTTTTTGGTCAATCATGACCTTTATTTCTAAGTCCTTGCTAAAAGAAAACCACTGCAGAACATATTAGATGTACTTGGACGATAAATAAAAGAAAAAAAAAGCAAAATCCCGTATGCCTCAGCTTTGTTTTTCTGCACAATAACATTCAACTCATCTACATTATCTCTCCTTAAGAATTTGCTGGTTTTAGTGATGAAGTTTTGTGATAAGAGCCTTCCTAAAGCTGAACAGCTGAACAACTGTTTTGGATCTTTAGCAAACTGTGAAGATTCAAGTTTATATAACTGCACACTCTGATCTCCAGAAATGTTCAGATCAGCTTAATGACACATTTTTGTCCTGACAATGCAAAAGGTGGCTGACACTCACTATATTTTTTTTCAGGTCAATTACGAATTTTATTTCCTATTCTGATCTTTTGAATTTTCTTACTCAGTTTTGAGTTCAGATTTGATATGGAAAAAGTTAGAAACCCAGTCATTAAGAACCAGTTTCAGTACCCCTGGAAATATACATATATGAGCTTACACACTGAAGAAAAATAAAGCAAAAGAAAACAGGCATTCACAGAAATAGCTGGAAAAGCGTGTTTGCATGTGATTCTTACAGTCACCTCAATAAAGAATATGAAGTGTTTTGTGCAAGCATAAATTCAGAGATTTGACTTTTATTGGTTTCTGTAGGTCTGCTACATCTTTCCTTATAGGTAGAAACTACTTCTACCTATGAAGTTACACACTGTGGCCTCCAGAGTCAATATTGGGAACGTTTAATAGTCCACGTCCTATACCAATATTCAAGTGCTATATTACAGCTGTCTCTCCCAGTACCAATAACTTTGCACCTCTCATTGACTTCAACATGTTCAAAGGTGACAGCTTACAGAAAGAGAGAAAAGAGAAACTGTAGACATATATATATACAACACAAGAATAGAATGAACTTATTCAACAGTTTTTGTGGTTAATTCCCCTCTCAAAGGGTTGATTGACATGCATTTCTCTTTTCTAGCTTCAGTGTAGCACAATTCTGTGCTGTTTGGGTGGAGATGACAGGTTAAACCACGAAGTTACGTGCTGCCCTGCAGCCCTCTTCTGGGACATTCCATGAGTAACCTGGGGATGCTACACAACCACTTGCTCCCAAAGGATGTTACAAGAACGTGCTTTTATTGTGGCACAGTTCTAAGCAAGCCCTGACTACTGAGTCAGAAATATCATCAGCACTTAACAATTATGCAACAAACACAGCTGCTAGGAGGGCTAGTCAGGCTACTCCAGACAAAGAATGACCAAATCAAAGCCTCCCTTCAATCAAGTCAAAACTAACTTTGAAGTTTGATAATCTTAGTATGCTTTAAAGGAGAAAAAAAATAAAGAAAGAAATATACTGGTATTTCTGCATATCTTAATTTTAGTGTGGCAGGAAGCAGAAATACCACAAAAGAACTGTTCTCATGGTATTTACAGCACAAGTCAAACCAAAGAGGCTGTTCTTGCTCAGGTTCCAGTCGGATGTCCCAGCTACAGCAACTCAACTATTCCTTGCATTATAGCACTCTGGTTTTTCAATTGTTATCTCAACTGTGCCAAATCTTTGATCCTCTGAAAGTTCTCCACCACTGGTCATTACTACAAGCCTCCAGGTTTTTAACAGAATGTATGGGAAGAATTTTAGTGGTACTGAGAAACAGCAGTTCCCTTCTTAGGACACAACAGATCCTCCAATATGTTCAGAAAAAAAAAAAAAAGTCAGAATGGATGTTCAAATATAACTATGAAAGAATCAGATATCCTTCATATATATATATAAGCACCCTTATGAATACATGACTAAAAAATATAATTCTGTGAAAGATTTAACCTAAGCTCAATTTATTTGTGTTTATGCTTTGTTTTGTTTTGCCATTACTGACAATAAATGTCATGTCTTTAATAAGCTGTTTATGCTGTGGTATACTATAAGTTTTTAAAAATGCATTCATTTTAGTTTTTCTAAGTGAACTTGTAAGTTAAACTGCAACAGCATCAGTCTTGGTGGTTTCTAACTGAATAAAGAAGTTCTACGCTCTGGATGTACAAACTCGCCCACTATCCATGTGGAACAGATTAGAGAATGATCATTCATTGTACTTCTACAATTGGAGCATTTCAATAGTTTTACAAACAATAAGAAAAAAAGTATTTTGTGAACAAAAAATTGAATGACTTACAGTTAAATGACTGCCTTATATTAAAGGGTAGGAGAACAGAGAGAATGTGACCAAAATTAATAAATGAAACCAAAGAAAGTCATACATTGACTCTTAGTAGGAAAATTACAGTGAACCTGGGCATCATGAAGAGGTCTAACAAATAACACTGCATTAATACTCCCCCTTTTTGCATTCTTTCCCCATCACCAAAAATCCCAAGTCTCAGCCCAGTTTAATTTGTATGACATTGCTTATTTTTTCTCAGCATAATGTAGAAGAATGCCAGAGCTAAACTTTTATGTGAAAATCACTTTCCAGCTACAAATGTAATAACTCTTAACGATTTCTGAGAAAGTCATCAATCAGTGGAGAGAAAGAAAACAAGGCGAGCAAAGAGTTCTGAATAATTAAACGATGGCAATGACTCAAAGCCTCGGCTAGCTCACGCAGTTAATGGTGACAACAGCATAATTACCAGTGTAACTTCATAATGAACATTTGCTGAGAGGGAAACTGGGAAAGCATCATGCCTCAAAGACATCCTAGTGTGTTTTATAGGGATTTATTTCTCTTCCTACAAGCAATTACATGGGAGGTAAAGACGGGGATACTGTGTTTTAAAATATTCTATAGCTAAAAATATAAATATGTAACTAGGAACATACTGTTTGAAAAACAATATTAGCATTCATAAATGGTTAACATCAATTTTTGAGTTTATCAATAGCCATCTACTACAGACTTTCAGAAGATTTCTCAAACATGATTAAAGGCATCTGTAACAGTAAGATTATTATTATAGTATTTGTCTTGCAGGAAGAAAACATTAGGAATGGAGAAATAAGGTGATATGATCAGTATCATGCAGTTCATGGCAGATCTGGCTGCTGGCCTAAGCCCTAATCATTCTTCATTTCCACAGTCAAAATGTGACATTATCCAAAAGCTGTATGGACACTGACCACAAACAGAGGAAGGAAACCTCTTGTAAGAAGTCTGCCTATTTTAAGCCTCCCGAAAAGCATGCATGTAATGCAGCCATTCCTCCCATGGTGCCCATGACTGAATTACAGCTCAGAGAAGCAGAAGCTCCTTTGGAGATGCCATCAGGGCAGTGGGTAACAAGGTGGGCATGGCTGCAGGATGCTCCTCACCATGCGGGTGGCACTGCTCTGGTGAGGGGAACCCAGGGAGCAGGGCTGGCTCAGGATGCACTCTTCCCCCCCAGAATACCATCCTTGCTGCCACCACAGCAAGCAAAAAGGTGCTTGGGGAGAGAGACCCAGGGCTCGCCTCTTCCTTGATGGATGTCCTCTGGTTATTTACACTGACTGCCAAGAAGCTCTGATGCCGCTACTTTGCAAGCATTCTGATGGGACAAGTGCAGTAGCAGAACACTACAAGCAGGAGTACAGAATTTATTGCAAACTTATTAGTCTCCTATTTGGAAAAAAGAAATCACTATGTGTATGAAATGTACTTTCTTCTTAACTCATATAACAAGCTCTCATTAGGAATTTAGCAGGCCAAATCCCATTCCACCATTGCTAATACAAGCCAGCTCCATTAGTCCTCTACATAACAATCCGCATTCACAAAGGGAGAAAAATGCAACAATGACTGATTAGAAGTCTCTATCCAGGTTGCTTTTTTTTGTTGTTTGTTTTAATATGAAATAAAATTATACACTATGCTTCATTCCAGACATGGGCACAGGAATTAATTAGTGTAACTCAAAGGCCAGATGTTGTGGCCATTAGTGTCAGTGCAAACATTGCTACTGAAGATGAATGAAAATTGAGGACTATAAGCAGGGGATGGAAACAGCCCGACAAGGATGAAGTTAACTGGTTAAAGCAGTTCCTGATAAGGCTCCGGAAAGAGCTAAAGATGCAATGCCACTCTAAGTATAATATTTCATTTTTCTTTCTTACTCCATTTTTACTGCACTCTAACCAGAACTGATATAGCTGACTGCGTTCTGACAGTAATAGCACCTCCTGTAGTGTAGTTATTGTATTTATGACTGAAGGTCAGTTCCATTCTGTTTGATAGCTGAAGATACTGTATAAAATGAAGAAAAAACATGATTTTTCTCAGGACTTTAATGCTTAGCAGAATGGATGTGTCCAATCAGTTGCAGCCCTAAAAATATTAATACAGAAAATACATTTAAGGGTGGTGAGCTGAACTGTATCCCTATTTTGGATTCCTAAGGTATATCATTCAAAAAAAGACATGCCATAATTTGAAAAACTGTTTAGCCATCAGCAGAAGGATGAGAAAATAATCATTATTCTTTAACAAGCAATCAATAACTTTAGATCTGTAAAACCACCATGGAAATGTACTGCCACATGCTCAAAGTTTATTCATTGCCTATTGCTACACTGATGACCATCACAGTGAAATAAGTTTAGATATAGGTCCTCCACTCCTCAAGTATACATAAAACTGAACAGACAGCATTCTGTTATGATTTTCTATTCATAGGGAAAAATATTATTCTACTTGTATATGTAATATCTGTATATTAAACTTATATGCCATTTATTAAACAAATATGTATCATACAGGCATACACAACCTCTAATAGATTAAACATTTTGCAGAGCTTCTCCATTATTTGTTCAGTTCTTATGTGGTCAAATGTCATTTGAAGTCAATGTTAATAAGTCAAGGCAAGAACTCACTGAGAACTGGCTCAGTTAATCCACTAGCAAAGCTATTTGTACTTTCCTGAACTATATCCAGCATCTTAACAAAGCCTACCACCAACCGAATAACAGTTGGCTTAAATCAGTATACCCCCACTCATAACGGATCTGAATCATTCTATTTTATAGCAATCATTAAATACAGATACCACTACTTCTACCCATTGCAACTGCATAATGAAACAAAAACAAAATGGAGAAGATAATTAATGTTTTTGAAAATTCCTTCTGAATTCAGCATTAAGTGCATTACAACTACTGCTGTATAACATGACCTGTATTGCAAACCTCGCTATCAAAAACAGATGAATTAAGGCCCGAAGCATTTGAACGAAATAAACTCCTCAATGAGTAAAGGAAAAAGCAGAGCATCTGCTGCCTTTCAGTTGTTCTTGGATATCTAACTGACATTTAAACCCATAAATCCTGAATTATAGATAATAATAATGGAAGCCTTGAAATCAGTAGAAGGATTAGTCCTGTGTAGCAAGATGTAATTTGAAATTTTAACTTATACAGTCAGCATTGGATTTGCTTTCTTCAACAGAAAAAAAAAAATCTAAAGCCTAAAAGACAACTTATATGATATTGAATTAAAATGCATTTGATTTTTATTTCAAGTTATGGAATAATAAATTCAGAAGAAAAAAAGTGTATCCAGCAACTATTTCACAATGTACTAATACTGAAAAAGTCTCATTTTTGTTGCTCATCACAGACTTCTGAGCAACTTTAGATGTCTGTCTTAAAGTAGTAGAAAAACAAGCAAAATCAGACAGCAGAATTTTATTTCAGTTTGGCTTTTAATAATCAAACTGCATCTTATCTTAGATACCCCAGGAGAGTTCTGACAAAAGTCATCATGTTTGTGAACTCACCACATCTTGGACAACCTTTTAACATAATTTTGTTTGCTGCTTATCTCAGAAATCATGGACATTCCTAAATTTGATTGAGCCATCAGTATTTATTTGAGATAGGGTCAGTTGCAGTCCTTAGGAGAGGTATAGTAATTTGCTCAAACCTAATGGGCACGATGAAAATCAAAAGTTGTAAATATTTCTGCAAATATAGCATGGTAAAAGTTAAGTACACGACCAGCTGGGGAAAAAACTATGCCTCATCCCACTATATTATAGTTATATTCATAATTGTTAATGTCTTTATCTTCCAGGTCAATTTGACTTAAAATAACTTGCCCTGGGGATTCTTCAACAGCTACAGATAATGGAGCTAAGAAATGCCGCTCTCTTTCTGAGGTACTGTAGTATGAACATCTATTACATTTGCTACCATGCAGTAAACGCTAGCTGACTGCTAAGCAGGCAAGAAATGGAAGGCTTTGAACCTGGAATACATATGGTAAATTTGCCATATGTAGTCTGATCTTGATCCCTCTAATCATTAGCTTTGGGATAGGCTTAATGTGCAATTGACTAGAAACTCATTAGAATGAGACTTAATGATGCAGAAATTAAAAATAGCCAGGAAATTATTTTCTGCAACAGAAGCAAATACTTAAAAGTTGTTTTCATGTATCTGCTGAGGGTGGTGCTTTTAACATCAAAAATGCATTTGTGTTGCCATCTAGGCTTAAAAATATTAAACATAATACACATTTCTCAACTTCAGATACATTATCTTGCTTTGTGGCTTCTAGCTGATTATTCACAGAGGTTTCAGCATGTTATCCAAATGCCTTTTCAAAGGTATCAGTGTTTGGTGGTGAGATGACTTACCAAAACAACACACAAACACATTTCTGACTATGTAATAAAGTACTCTGTGCTCAAATTCAAGGAAAAGGTATCCAAAATTAAGTTTCATGAGGAACAAAGCATTTCCATGGTATTTCTTTCCCCCACCCCAAGTCACATCTCACAAGATTCCTAATTAGACTAACCCCATCCTCTATCAAGGTTATCAAGGTGGGCTGTGATTCACTCTAAGGAAAAATATCCTTTTATTGCATGAATCAATGTCATGCCTTGCTGTGTGCTATTTGCTGATTTATTTATTTATTTTCTCAAAATAAGACGACATTTCTTAAAGTGATTACTTAATGGATTGCTGATATATTCAGAATGTCTTTGTGATGTCTATTACCTCTGCATTTTTTTTTTTTTTTTCAAACATCTTTCTTACATAGGCGTAACCAAATGGCAAACAACAGCTTTCTGGCTTCTGGAGGTCCAGTAGTTCATGAATGCTCTCTAACCAGGCTTGGTAACTCCCCAGTGTGACGCATTATGCCTGTCTGCAAAGTGCAGCCAGTATTCATTGAGCGTTTCAGGGAGAAAGGTACAGGTTATGCATAAATTAATTCAGGTCAGAGGAATAACAGTAAAAAGAAACAAAGAGAAAATGCTTGTAGTGATGCTACCTGATGATTGGATTCATGTTTTTCAGTTACCCCAAAACAAATCCAGAAAGACTCCGGCAAAGTGAATGCCTTTCTTTTCACGTGTTGTGCAGCCTCATGTACTTGCTAAATGCTTCTGAATGAAAGTGAGCCTACAACACGGGACAGTTAAAAGAGTTAACTGAAACCTGTCTGTGCATAAATGCAAACCCCTCAAATCTGTCAAAGCTAATGAGAAGGGCAAGAAGAAACACTGCAGTTCTCCTGTCTACCCTGCCAGAACTGCCTGCCTGCTTCATGTGAATACATGTACATGCTATAGAGAATACATTCCCTTCTCCTAGCTATGGTATTTGTATTTTACAGTCTTGCTTTTTTTAATACAACATTGAGGACTTCATTGAACAATGCAATGTACCACCATTTCAATGATCTTTGCTAAATGACATCCTTTAGGCCACAGCAGAACTCCAAACTTGTTAACTGCCTTGCAGAGAAATATGCACAGAAGAGCAATGAACATTCCAGCCCGCAAACAGGCAACACAACCTCGTGCTCACATTCAAAAGCAGGGCAGAGGCTGAGCAACTTCATCCAGCCAAACCCTTCTGTTTGCTAGCAAACAGCCACGGGTATTCATTTCAAAACAATGAATCCATGGAAAAAGTTCTCACAGTAAGGAAAGAATGTGCTAACTTGAGAAATTACAGCTAAGTGGTGCACTCTTGCTCCCTATGAAGCTCAGTCCTCTTATAGCCCTTTTGTCAGTCAGGCCCGAGGCCTCCACTTCCAGGAGGTGGCTTGAAGAATGCAGGCTGTTCCTCTGGGGGTCGATTCAGCTGTGCACCTCTGAGCAAACACAAGATATCCACTACCATACACTGCAGATTCACCTGAGCTGATTGCACATGGACCCATCGCCTTGCCTCTTTCCCTTTCCAGCTGCCAGGAAAAGCCAGCTGACAAGGAGGCTGCTCCAGCTCAGAGAGCAGGCAGCAGGCAGACAGTACATGAACAATTTTCCACCATTTTGGTCACAGCAATGACCCTCTGACCTCCTGCATCTTTAGTCTACCAAGGAGTTGGCAAGCACCCTCAGATAACAAAGCTCATGTAGCCAACTGCACTTTTCACAACACGTTTGTCAGAAATGAAGGCTTGACTCAGAAGTTGTGTTACTGTAATCTGCTGTATTGATGATCAAGAAATTTCAGAACCAGACAAATATCCCCACTCATACCATACCATATTTAAACTTGCTTAAACTTCCTGCTGAAAGAGTTTGGGACTTCTCTGGCATTTCCTACTGACAGCCAGGCTGAGAAACGTGGTTTTCACAGGAGGTTTTCATGAGAAGTTACTGTTCTGCCAGCCTGCTCCACCACTCAAAGTGAGATGCCACTCGCTGATACATTGGGGTGACAGTCCAATTTTAATCACACAAATGTTCAGTGTCGTGCATTTTCCAGCCTATTTTATATACTGAAAATGACAAAGTGAATTGAATTGAGAAGAACCAGCCACCCACGACACGTATGAACACATATCTACTTCACACTTAGAGCCACAACGTAAGGCAGCTTCTGCTTCATCCAGTGAGAGTTCAAATTCCCTAGGAATTAAATCTGGACTATTAATTATCCTTCTTTTTCACACTACCACCTCTCCCATCTCCTGTGACAGCCATCTCCTCGTGCCCAACATGAACGCAAGTCAATTAACAAGATACACCAGCTTCTTGCAACCTGTAGTCATTGTAGCCAGCCTTTCCTATTTGAGCCAGTGCTACACTTCCCAAATATAATAGCTGCCTTTCTAGAGCCCATGTACTGTAAAGATTCAGGGTTGGAATCTGGACAGTTAAACACCAAACTCCATGGGAAAAGCTGCATGTTTAGTCAAGATTTTTCCATCTGCACAGAGAAATAGTCCATGCTACTTTTGTTTGTTTGTTTTCTCTTGGGGAAGGAAACTTTAGCTTTCTCCTCCAATTTATGAAGACGGCTTCCTGGGAAGGGCTATGGCAAAAGGCTTTTGCAAATTAAAATCTGCTTAATACCCCTGTAAGTGGGATACGTGCACTTGGGTTATTTATTAGAGAAAAGATTTTAGCTACTGTAGCTAACTTTGAAAGAAGGATACATGCAGGACCTAGAAACAAGTCATGCAGAAATACATCTGGTCATAATTAGTTAAATGAGGTAATAAACACTGCAAAGTATAGCTAAATGTGGCCTCTTCTGCTCTCTCCATTTCAAGGAAAATTTGCAGAAAAAAAGGAAAACGTGCATCTACTGAGTTAATAAGAAACTGCTGAATCTTGGATGCCTTGGGTGAGACTGAAAAAAAAAAGTACCCAAAGAACCATATTTTGTGCAAACAATATATAAATGAAACTAAACAAGAAGTAAATCTGGCTTACGAACAGTCATAATAAGTCTCAAAGTCTGTCGAATTACTGCTGAATAAATGTGGAAAAGATTAGGAGCAAATCTATCTCGCTAACTAATCATCACCAAAATAGCCACATTTGCAGACAAGAGAGAATATAGCAACCTAAACCATTAGAGCTACAGGGAAGCTGACATTATAGAAAGGCAAACAAGAAAAAGTTTTGTAAACAGTTTGCTTTCTTGATATGGATTGAAACCAACAAATACTTGAAATATGCTTTTGTTTAATAGCTTATTCTTTAAGCAATTCACATACTGTCCACCCACCCACTTCAGTAATTTTTGTAATATCAGGAGTAGGTGCTTTGTTAAGAAATAAATTCATAATAATCACAATAGGTTGTATGAATTCAGAACAATGACTTTCTGTCCGTATTTATTCAGGGGAATTGAATACCCAATGAAATAAACTTTTATTCCTATTTAAAATTGTTAAAGATGGATAAGAAGTAGGAGCTTTACTATTTTTTTCAGTATTCATTCTGTCCAGTTACTTTTAGCTGACATTTTCCTTCTTGCCCTTCTTGGTAACCACTGGTGAAATTAATCTTGCTGATTTTGTGCAAGAATTTCAAATCACAGCAAGGAAGGTGGTTTCCAACCAGCTTTTCTGTATGTATTGAAGTGATGCCACAACACCTCTGTGAGTCCTCTGCTTAATGTATGGCAGAAAGCATTATGTTTCTGAGCCTGTTCTGCTGTGCTGGTGTGCAGAGCCACAAAAGCATAGGGAATCCTTGTACTTCTCTGTGCTGGATATTGACGTTGGCCTTGGGTGGGAGGGTAGCTCCAAGCTACCATCTTGTGCAGGTAGCATAGTCACAGAGCTGCTTTCATCCTCATGACCCTGTCCTGGCCAAAAAGGCCCAGCTGCAAGAAAATGACCCCTTCTTTGGCCCTGCAGAGTAGGTCTGACCCACAGCAAAGTAAACTTATTTACCCCGCGATCTGCAGACTTCAGAGAGCACTACCTTTCATGTAGAGCCCTGGAAAAGCCAAAATTACGACCTATGATGATTACACCCTATGTTAGTTTTAAGTTTTTCCCATCTCAGCCCTTAACCACTACAAAGAGTAAAACAAGAGAACAGGGAAAAAAAAAGGGGGGGGGGGGGAAAAAGTCCTCCAGACCAAACAAAACCTCACAGAGTGGAACAAGCCTTCCAGTGGGACATGACCCCCCGCCAGGCCCAACAGCACAAAGACAACAGGCAATTTCAGTGGTGGGCAGCCACGCAAAAGGGACCACAAAGTCCCCTCTCTTGGGGTCTAGCTCGTTGCGGGTCCAACTGCTCAAACAACCATTTGGGCAGCATTTTGGGGTGCCAGGCAGACGTATCGATATGCAGAGCATGGGATCTACACAGCCAGGGCTTGAAAGCCCCTTTAGCATCTCTGGTAAATCCATCACTGCTGCCCCAACACCTCCTTGTTTCTTCTTTTTCAAGCAGATGAACATGTTCTTGTAACGCACAAAAAAGATGCAAACAGGAATTCTAGATCATTTCTCTACTGATAGAAAGTTATCTAAACTAGTCTGAAAAATGTAAAGACATCCTTTTTTTTTTCCTGTCGGGATTTTTCTTTTTTTATATCAGTCCCTGGTGAAATAGCTCTTATTAAGCATGTTATTGTAATTTACTTTGCATATAAAAAATGTAAGAATATGGAATTAGATTCAAAATTACATTTATCTACTGGATTTCTGCCCTATTTTTTATACTGTACAGTCATTGACCTCACTAGTACTGCATAATTAAGCTTTCTGTACCACACATCTTTTATCCATACTTAGCTTTGATTAGCATACATAGCTTATCAAATTTGTTAATTTATGTACAAAGTCAACTCAGATCCTCTGCTTTGTCGGTACATTTATGTGTGCATCTTATTAAGAGCAACTTGGTTAACACCGACAATTTGATAATCATTTTCACAAATAATATTATCAGGCAACAGAAAAGCAGAGCAGCACTAATATTTTTTCCAAACTTGAGCTTATTTCCTGGTATTGAAATCATAATTAAATTACACCGAAATTTCTTCTGGAGTAAATGCTCTTGCCTCCAATAGCTAGGCCAGAAAGTGGCCATTACGTTAGTTATCTGCTACAAAACAGAAAACAGCAGACATCTAACAAAATAAGGCCAACTGAAAAGATTTATTTTACTGTTACTACAGGTCCATTTGAATTGTGTAACTCCGTACAATAGCTATGATACAATCTTGTTTCTCTAAAATATGATTCAGAAAAGGTGACTAAGAATTTCAGTCAATGTATTTTTTCCTGTCGGCATATTTGAACAACTCACACTCCACAGCAACAAAATTTGTGTGTATGTTTTGACATACTGCCAGATAATGCTTGCCAAGTGCCAAATGCTCCAGTAACCTAAATAACTTTTACAGGGCTGATGAACAAGGGAAAAATCTGTTGTTACTGCATTGGCCAGCAAATACAGCCTTAAAATCCAGTTGATTCAGTACAGTGATTCAGAGAGACCCATTGTCACAGCAGACACCGCTGGAAAATACTTGCATTTATAAATGTACACTTAAAAATATATATAATAAAAGGAAAAATCAATTGCCAACAACTTATCAACGTGTGTATTAAAACCAAGAACAAATTACACCTGTAACTCTGATCATGGCATCTGCATTTAAGCCAGTGCATGCACTTGTACATACCTGCTCAGCAACAACCTTGAAGATAGGGATCTGACAACTCACACAAGTAAAATGAAAAAAAAAAAAAAAAATCATTATTAAGTTCATGTGGTGGGTATGAATCCAATGCATGGGCTAAACTACTAATCCACTAGATAAAAGTGCAGCTCAAAAAAAAAAAAAAAAAAGAAAAAAGATTTGGGTAGTACAACTGAGCTTTATGTTTTCAAAGACAAAAAGATTTGTGTGCAACCAGCAGGGCCATCTTCCAGAAACTTACTATCAAAAGAAAATCTTCATTGGAGAGCTTCATAAGAAATATTAATTGGCTAGTAATACTGTTTTACAAATGAAGACCTTAATAAAAACGTTCAGTTAAACATACTTTAGCAAGAAGTCTGCTCAAAACAAAAATTTTATGCTCATGAAAAGAAAAGCCCCAAATTTTAAACCTAGAAGAGCTGCTAGCATTAACCCTCTCCAACACTTTAAGGAAGAAGGTTTCAGAAGGTGTAAAATCGACACATGGTTCAGGGTGAACCTTGACTAGCTGCAGGGGATGTCAGTAGGAGGGATGGCCACCTGAGTCATTTCAGTGGGAGTTTTGAAAAGCAACACACCTCAAAGCCAAAAGCTACAGAAAGTCCTCAAAGCCTAACAAAAAATCTCAGCAAGATCATGCCAAACAGAGGGTAAAATACATTCAGTATTTAAGAGAGACCGCATGTTTATTCCCTGTTGCCAGCTTCACACAGAGCAGTATCCTGCAAGAGTTGCTGCTCCCCTCTGGGTGCCCACTACCGAGATTTATTTCAAGCCTGGCAAATGAGAGCTTTTATCTCAGTTTCAGTCTTGGCTTTGCCAAGAACATGTGAACCAAGTGGATGAGGTTCAAATATTTTGGTAGACGTGCAACTCCTACCATCTGTGTCCTTATCCTACTGAAGCAGGGGTGGTACATACCCTTGTGGTGTAACTGCTACTTGCTAACCTAACCCATCCTTTTTTTTTTTTTTTTCAAAAATGCCGTGAGAGCTCTTCTGTTACTTGTAGCTCACTCAAAATGCAGCTGCACAGTTGATAAATGGGTTAACGTGACTGTGGGTTAGTGCAATACTGCTTTCCTTGGCTGAGCATCCATGTACTTCCACACTGGAATGTAGGATCTGCAGGGTCTACTGCTTCCTCAGGGAAGAGAGAAGAAGTGATCACCCAAACCATTGCTTCCAACCTCATCCATGATTCAACCCCTGCTCTCCTAGATGCTACAAGCACTGGTGGTGTCACAGATGGTACATTTTTCCAAAAATCTACCTGCCTATTTCCTTCTGTTGAATCAAGGCACTGCTCCTTCCTAGCCTCACCACTTTTTATTTATTTATTTCAATGCCATTAATACGCATGTCTGTCTCTGTATACAAAAAGGCTGATTAAATACAAGCACATCTGCCTCCTAACTATTAAAAAAATAACTAGCTCTCTTAGGCTTTCTTCACTAGCCTTGTTCTCTACTTGCAATCTTTTCATAATTTTCACTGCTCTCCTTCACATGCTTCAACATCTTTCCTGAGCTAGCAGGACCAATACAGCAGATGATATTGTGGGCAAAGCCATGTGAAAGCTCTGCCCAGTCAATATAATTTACAGGTGACCTTCCAACATAGGACTCTGAGACAGGAGGTCCCTTCCTGAGAGCAGTTATTTCGGCATTGTTTCCATGTCATGATTGAGCACTCCTGGAGAAGAACTGAGGGAGGAAGAAGGAAGGAATACCTGCCCAAGCCACTGGCATAACATTTTACAATGAAGACTTTTTTTTCTAGAGGAAAGAAAAAGGAGAGATGACAGCGAATCAACCAAAGAAAGGGTTGGTAGCCACCTAAAAGACATGGAGATAAAGAGCAGAAAACCAACTGTGTCAGACCTAATTTCCTGCAGTGCTGGAACAACAGACCATCCATACTGAGGAAAAGCCACAGATGTCACATCTTTTTGTCACATCCGAACATAAGCCATTAACATGCCTCAGCTGTAGAAAAGGCAAATAATATGCCAAGACATAAACACAGGCGTGCTGAGCACGTGGCATGGGAAATGGTCCTTCCACCCTGCTAGTCAGAGACTCACCTTAGCTAGAACACTCTGATCCAAGCTCGGTTCAATAGTAATGTGGATCTGAGATTCAATAGTGGTGTGGATCCAAAGGAAAGAGCTCAGAAAAGGGGAGCACCAAAGAATATAGCCATTAAATATGACCCACAAACTGCATGGAACTGAAAGAACTGAGATTTAGTCTAGAAAAAGAAAAAGAAGATTGGGGGAAATGATACAGAAATAGCCTCAGAGCATGAAGAGAAGGAATAAACTGTTCTGCAAGTCTGAAGAACAGAGGACTTAAATAGTAATAAAAGGAATTTTGGTTAGAAACTGGAGGAAACGCTGCAGTGCTGGGAGGGAGAGGCTGGGAAGACTGAACATCGCAGGACAAACCTCTGCCAGGAACAACAAAGGTACACCAGGGCCTGCCTCCGTGCTGGAAAACATGCGTGCTCCCCCTCATGGCTCCTCCCAAGCCTTTCTCCTGTGACACCCTAGAAGCCCAGGGAACAGTTTAGTTGAAGGGTTGCTACAAACAGTTGATAAGACCATCCTGGTAGTGACCAGAGTGAGAAAACTGAGGGATTTTGAATGGAAATGAAGCTCTGAACTGCTGCATGGCACTACCCATGATGGGCAGGATCTTCATCTACATCCCTTTTAGATGCTATTAACACGAGTCTTTATTTAGCGCTGTTTCAGTGTCAACACCACCTTGAGCACTATCACCAATAAAAGTCAAGACTTCATACAAAAAAAACATCTGCATTTGATTTACTCTTCCTGCTGCTCTGCACATCACCACCACAATTACAAACAGAAGTATTTGGCTCCACGCCTTGCCCTTTTATTACTTTACTATGCTTCACTGCCAATCCTTATGGCAACAGAACTTGCAAAGTCATGGACTCTTATAAAATCTTATAATAGTAAAGCCCTGTACAGTGAGATTCCTCCTACTTTTGGACACCGTGGGGTTTCCAGGTATTGTTTTTGTTCTCATCTCATTTTATATTTAATAGAATAGCCAGAAATATGAGTCAACAATAATAATTTAAAGATTTTTCCCCTAATCGTAGGTATTTCCTTTTTGCTTTCCCCAGTACACTCTGATGATCTTATTTATACTGCAAACTCTGTGGGGCAGAGGCAGCCTGCAATGTGTGTTCTTAATCTCAGTTTGCAGAGAAAAAAAAAAAGTATAATGCTGAATTAAGATTTTAGCTAGCACACGCCAAACAGGTTTCATCGTTTCAGCTGATCCTACAGCCTACCTGAGTCACCAGGTGTCCCTACAACCAACACGGAGCACTTCTCACAGCACCACGCACGTACCAACCTCTGTCTGCTCAGCACCACCCGATCTGCTGCTTGTGAGCTGCTTGCATTTTGCTTAGTGTAAGGTGATGGGAGTAATAACAGCAATACTTTAACAGATTATACCATGTTACAAAGTCAAGGGGGAAAAAAAATAGCTCAAGAGCAAATAGCATCACAATTTAAAGGCTCTCCTTTAAAAATTTTCCCAGTGCTGCTAAATGAAGAGGGTTGCACTGTATGGTGCTTTCCAGCTCTTCTAATTCTGTGCCATATGTTGTTTACTTTTCAAAACTGTATCTTATTTGTCCAGAAACTGGACTTTGTGGAAAGATTTTTTTTCCTCCTAATCCTTCTGTACACAATTACTTAAAATGCTTTTAAATAAATAAGAAAAATCCTACAGACAGATCTCTAAGAATTCCTATATTATTCACATTTGTTATTCATGTTAAAGTTCAAAGCTTTTGAGAAATAAGCCATTTAATAAAAAAACCTCCAACCTCAAGTACATGGAAACAGCTTGGAGAGCACCCATATTATTATTATTATTATTATTATTATTATTATTATTATTATTATTATTATTATTATTAATTATTATTTTTCCCTTTCTGTGAAGAACAGCAGAGACATAGCTGAGATGCAAACCAGCAGTGGTTCTGGGAAAGTCAAGACACTAGCCTGGACAGGATGGCTGAGAGGCGAGGTCCCAGGGCAAAGCTTATTATCAGGGCCCACAAACACTCGGTGCCGCCCTTTTCTAGCCCAAATAACCAAACTCTCAAAGGCAGCCACCACTTTTAGCTTTTTCCCTGTAGATAAAATACCATCCCCACAGAGCAGGATTGTTGTCTTTCTGGCCAGCACAGAGAGAGACCTTCAAAAGCGCATACATGTTCTTTCACCCCCTCATCTACCCTATTTATTTTAGTCATTCTGCTGACTTACGAAAAACGAGCAGGGTTTGGACAAAATTATTTTTTACCCCTATTGTTTTTTTGAAACGTGATTTATTTCAGCACGGAGAAACTAATCATCCCTGTTGCCTGAAGTAATTTAAGAAGAAAGTCTGGTAGGTAAATGCTGCCATCTACACATGGCCAACTAAAGGCTGTTGTGCCAGGCCCGGCCATCAAACAACAGCCTTGAAACAGGCTTTTGATGAAGCTGAAACTGCTGTTACAGGGCAGGAAGATTTAAATCCCAGGAGAAAAGGCACACATTATCTAAATTTGTGAGCAAAAAGCATCCATAAAATTTGGATTTGTGACTTGTGTCAGAAACACTTGTCCCTGAATTATCACTTTCTTTTCCTGACCTACACACACAGATTACATTCTGCAATATCTCAGCTGTCAATTAGACATTTATATGACGTTCACAATATATTTTAAAATAACATTTCATACAGCAGCTGTGTTTACAGAAGGAAATATTTTTATAGGGCTCTTAGTAACAAATCTCTCCCATTTCTCTAAGTCTGTCCTTCATTCTGATTACCCCCATCACTTTTCTCATGAAATCTGTCCCTGGTAGACAGATTATCATCTGTAAAGTTCAGAGAATAGTATTTATCTATTTTGGCATGCCACCTGTAAAGGACATTAAAAAAAAATAAATCAGTAAGCTTGAAATCCTAAGGAGTTACATCCATGACAAAACAGTCAAAAAATACAAACCTTCCATATTACAAAAGAACAAAACTATTAAAACTATTTTAGATGACAAAGTCTATGAAGGAATATTGCTTCTTCCACTTCTAATCAAATAAACAAATATTAAAATACAAATTAAAAAAAAATAAAACCTATTCTCAGTGATTTTTTTTGAGGGGTTTAAATCTATATGATGTTTTTACCTAGTGTATGTATATATACCTGTATGTATTTCAAAAACTCATATGCTGTAGTAGCAAGTATTAAGAATACACAGTAAAAACGTTAATCTTTGCATTTGTATAATGCCAAGCAATGTTGACCAAACCCTGACACCAAGAAAACAGAGATCTCCCACCCCAGACTACAGATTTCACAAGCAACTTTGTGTTAGCTGAAGGAAATCTGTGGTTCTCTCAACCTTTACTTAATGGCTACTGCTTCTGGGTGTCTGTCATTTATTTATCCTCACTTTGACCTCTCCAGATGACATGCCCTCCTTCCTAGAGTTACTCCAGTACATCAATATTTTAGCAGCCCTGGGTGTGTACTTACATTGAAGGAAATGCCCTGAGAAAGGCAGCCAGCTAGCTGGCTTCTGCTCACTTTTCTGAAATGGTGCCCTTTGGCTATAGCCCCACAGAGCACCACAAATCACAACCCCTTCTTTTCATTGACACTCAGCAGCAGCTGAAGAATTGCAAATGAACACCAAAATATTTATTTGTGCAAAGCTTTCATCATTAACAAAAATTCTGACAATAAAAAAAAAGATTCAGAACAGAGGTGCCGGAAAAACACTGCCCTTCCTGACACTGTGAAACACATCCTCTTAGTTGAAAATGGGATGCACAACAAGAAGGCAACTGTGGATAATAAATGAATCTGAAAACTCAGCACAGTATTGTTTCTGGCAGCCCTTGTTCGTACCAAAACAATGCAATGCCCTGCTCTGCTGAGAAATCATGCTTCTTGGGAGACCACCAGAACATCTCGGGTGAGTTTTTGCTGGAGAAAGACAAATGGTTGAAAGCGAGGGATTGTTTCTTGTCAAATCCCGTCAAGAAAAGGAAAGGGAAAAAAAATCTTCCAACTGCTCCCCCTTAAACATACCGGAAAACTTTAAAGGATTAATAATAGATAGAAAAGGTAAGGAGCCGTATAAAAACTTCCTACCACTGACAGCAATATAAGCTCCTTAATGCATTTGCCACTTCAGAATACATTTGTCCTATTTTGGGGCACTGCTGTTTGAATTGCTACTTATTAATTTCACTGTGTTTTGGCTTGGCCTAAAATTTTGGTACATCTGAGTTATCCAACCATGCTAGGATTAGCAGTTCTAAAAACAGTGCCAAGTTCTTCTGTCCCATGTTACAAATGCAAAAAAATAAGGCTGGAAAAATCTGGAAAACAACTAGCTAGTTCATCCCCATGCCCAAAGAGAGGATCAACTGTACCTGTGGCATTCCAGACACACACTTCTGTAACCACTCTAAGAAATGCATACTGAAAAATGTTTTACAGAACTCCCTGGACATGCCCTTACAAGGCAGTACTAACTTTGCTATTAAAAAGCTGTCCTAGTGAGTAAGTGATCCCTCCCCTGGTGTGGTAAGCCAATAGCTACTTATTTTGTTGTCCAATAAAGCGATGGAGCTGCAGGAACCACCCATGTTTCCAAGGGCTGGCACATCTTCTCCCTCTGTCTTCCCTTCTTCATCATTTAGGTGATGAGCACAGAAATGGTCTTCCCTCCACTAACACGTGTGAAAGTCATTTCTGTTACAATGCAAACAGTCCAGCAAATCTGAACATCGTATTTGAGAAGCACTGATGTGGCTCTTATTCTAAATAGCTGCAAGCATCAAAAGCTCTTCAGCCTGAAGAATAATCAGAGAATAACTATACTGGGTCAGGCCAAAGGTTCGCCAGCTCAGGCCTCCAGCAGTGCTGTAAACAAGAGCCCAGATTCAATTCCATACATATACTATTTTTGAAATATATGATTTATGAAAAGCATGTATAAAACATTTCTTTAGTAAAAAGTATTTCATTGCTTTCTCTTTTTGTTGTTCTTTTTTTTGGTTGGTTAGATGTTTTTTTATTCCATAACTTGGGGCTGAAAACACAAGTCTAAAACCAAAAAAATAAAAAAAGCACGATCCTACATATAAGAATAATTACCTTCACACTTCTCCAGCTTTCAGCCAGCTTCAGTCCAAGCACTTCTCGAGCAGGATGTGGTTTCTATGTATTGTCCAATCTTCCCTTGAACCCATGTCAACTGTTAGCTGCACAGTGCTTTTTTTGGGGGAGCTCTGTTGTGTAGCTCCATCAGTTGTGCAGAGAACTACCTCCTTCTACAGCTTTCAGAGATGAAGCAAGTTGCCAGCTCCTTACTCCACTCTTTTTTTTTTTCCTTTTTTTTTTTTTTTTCCCCTCTAACCCCAGATAATAATAATGTGCTGATGCAAGCACTGTTCTGACTGACCAAGTAGGCCTATGCTTCTCTTGTCCTGAGTCTCAAGACCCAGGAAAATGATTTTGGAAACAGGATCAGTACCTTCACAGACAGTTTGCCAACTCAATACTGGATTAGGATAAAGCAAGACACTCTCTGGGTCTAAGAAGAATGAATCTTCTAGGTGTGTGACTGTTCATTTCTTATTTCTTGCAATAGCAAACTACCCACTTTCTGACAGGGACTTGACAAAGACACAAACCTACCAAAACGTAGCATGAGTGGAGCAGTACAAGGTGGACGTTGCTCACACTGACCATTAATCAGAGGTCTGGAGAGCAAA
This sequence comes from Aythya fuligula, assembly GCF_009819795.1. Taxonomy (NCBI): domain Eukaryota; kingdom Metazoa; phylum Chordata; class Aves; order Anseriformes; family Anatidae; genus Aythya; species Aythya fuligula. The sequence goes on from NC_045562.1 coordinate 42,213,547, forward strand.
CCTGGCCCCTTATGGTGGGGAGGACAAAAAGCAAAGAAATGTGACAAACCTGATTGTGTTTGCCTCACTATAGAGAGCTTTCAATTGCACAGACGTCTGTGCAAATCCAGCCCCAAAGCTCTGAATTTTTGTACATCTGCACAGACAGATATGCTCATATCCTTTTTTTTGTACTGTCTACCTCAAAAAAACCCACACTTATTCACAAATTACAATGATTTTACTTTTCCATTACGAATGTACATTTTTCTCTCCCCACACAGGATATTGGTAAGACAGAGGCATATATGAAGAGAACTACTTTCACAGCTCTCTCACACAAAAATGCCACAGATCAATATTGAACTTTTATTTTAAACAAACAGGAAAGGTTAGAAGTGATAACAGCCAGAGCTGGACATATACAAATGACACTAGGCTTTATATTTGGTTGCACTTCGGGTGCTACTTATATCACCTCTGAGCTCTCCTGCTGGTGAAACAAGATCAGCTCTTCAATAAAAAACAGCTGGCTGAAGCTTAACCAAAGCATGTGATAAATTATATTCATATCCATGGCAGAAATATAGCCAACATCATTATAAGGAAAAAGCCTACCTCTCCAGAATTAGCATCAAGAGGTTTTCCTTAAAACTATAACCATTTAATGCTCTTAAAATGTGAAAGGAACAGCACTGCATAAAGCCAACTTTTCATTTGCCATCAGTAACTGGGGTGGCCATGCCGATCCTTGTTTATGGCTTCTGATCTTTATTTTCCTGCTTCTGACAAAGAAGAGTTATTTTAAAGACACGCTACAATAGGCAACCATGTTTTGTGTTAGATACTTGGCGTCAAAGGCCTCACATTGTTAGACACTGGCCTTTTTTATCATCAGATTCTTCATGAGTCAGTAACTGCATCTCACCTTTCGACAATTTCCTATGAGACCCTAGATCAAAAAAAATAAAACACACCACTGAAAGGAGTAAAATAGGCAAAGTATTTCTATTTATGCTGGAGTTACAGCATTTTAGAAAAGATTAGATATCTTTGGGAGATGCATTTGCATAAGCATCCACAGAAGAGCTCTGTGAAAGCCAGGGATCAGGCTAGGCATCGCAGTGTTCTCTTTGGTCTTGAAGCCTCAAGCTTCATCGACTAATCTCCTCTCGGTGGCCATGGGAGCAGCAGACCAGTGCTCTGACACTCAGACCCTGCAGAGGTTTGAGAAGCATGGGTACATGCTCGGAGTCCAGCTGACGCTTGGAAAATTTCAAGGGAAAACTGAATAAAATACACTGGGGAAGCTTCTCAGAAACATGAGCTGCAACACCAAGGAGAATAAATAGCCGCTTCCAGAAGGTATTTCAAAGCAGCTATCAAGTAAATTACATTAAAAATCTATGGAGTTGGTAATTAATTTTATAGGTGATGAATAATAAAGGCTACCATCTGTGCATCGAACTTCTGTGCCACAGCTCTGAGCATTACACAATTCAATGTTTAAAAAGTGTTCCTGGAAAACAATGAATTCGCCGCCTGACCTGCCCAGATAACCTTTTATTTCTTAGTAGCCTGTGCCTATCTCCATTACACACAGTCAGCAGTGCCCTCAGAAACAAAGTTGACCATTGAATAAAACAACAAGGTGGAAAGAGTGAATTAGTAAAAGTACACGAGCGGTTTATTTTTTCCACACAAAGAAATTTCTATTCTTTCTATTCTCTGAGACCAAAAATGGTTGCTGCCCCCAGTGCTTTTTAAAGTTATAGCTCTGGGTCTCCTGCCATCAATCTGCATGTTTCAACAGCCTTTACTTCTGCTTAATAATTCAACAAAGATTTGCTATTGGCAATCTCTAATTTGAAGGGAAAACTTAGAGCCTGCATTTTATTAAAACTCCGGGGGCGGAATCTCTTCTCTTTGACCTTACTGGGGACTTTGCTTTAGGAACAGAAAGTTGGAGATTCAGCCCTGTCCAAAACTCTGCTTGTATGGAAAAAAGGCAGTGAAATTGCAGGCCTAAGGGAAGACAATGACAAATGCCACGCAGTGACACTGATCACAGCAGCCTGCCCCACGTGCGTGACCCAATGGGTGGCAAGGGCTGAGCGGATGAAGGGAGCCCACATTTCCCAGGGCTGAAAGGCCAGAGCAAACTCCAAGGAAAAAATATTTCTGTACGCAATTGCAGATGAGGCTGTGCTTTAAATGTTATCTGGAGGCCAGGCCAGGCTGCTTCGTGCTTCAGCATCTCGTGGCTCTGACCTCACCCACCAAAGATGAACTTGGCCAGTTGCCTGTTGTCATCATTTTCCTTTTCAATACCTACAATTACTAATTTGCTGCTTCAGGTCCAGCAGGAAAATACCGAGAGGCAGGAGGGCAGGCACTACGGCGCCCTGAAACCGCACAGTGTGAATCTGCCGCCGACCACAACCTGGCACAAAACCACGCTGCCCTCCTGCAACCCACATCACAGCCTGACATAAGGGTAAGCCTGCCTTTGCTGCCCCTCCAGGTTTAATGCCGGGGACATTATCCTCCTGTCCTCTGGAAAACTCACTAGACTGGGTCTTTTTTGGTTTTGATTTTTAACCATTAAGCAAAATGTCATCAGCGATGACAGCACAGCTCTTGGTAAAGAAATCATGCGTTAACTTGTGCTCCCTCTGCTGCTCCTGCTGCAGCATAGCAAACTATAGCATGATCAAACCTAAAGATCACTGGGTTTTCTTCCAATTACTTTGTTTCAACATTTTTTTTACCGTTCTATTACAAGGAGTACCTTTTAAAAAAGAGTGGTGAAGTATGCAAAAGCACGAAGGATTTCAACCCAATTTTAAGCAGCCACAAGTGGAAGCCTCAGCAGCTAAAGACCCCAAAGTACTTCTGGTTCCACCGAAGGGGGGGCAGGGGAGGAGGGTGAGCACGGGGTGTGAAGTGTCCCCTTGATGGGACAAGGCAGAGCCAGTTGGAGGATGCACGAGGGACCTGCACACACAAACACCCACTGCTCATCCTCCTCGTGCTGCTGATGTGCCGCAGCCATCCACAGGCACAGTCCCACTGGGGCAGCAATGGGGAGCCCAGCGAGCGATGGCGCAGATGGGAGGGAAAGAGTTGTTTAAAATCTTTAGACTAACAGGAACAATAAAACTAATTATGGTTGTCCATTAAAATGTAAGAATCAGTAACAAAGTCTAAAGAAAGAAACGTTTCTTTGGAATTACGGATCATCCAATGCAGCTATAAACAAAGCCCTTCAGGAGATGGTTTGGTCATTTATGGTTAAGCATGCCCTTGGTTTCTACAGCTTAAACAGCACCAAGTAAAACAAGTGGTACTAATTAATTGCTACCAGCATCACTCAGACCCACAGCATGACGACTGAAACCAGTAACATTTCCCCCCTACACAATATTTAGAAGTACCCAATTGTGTTTACTGCAAGAAAGAAACTAATTTTAGGAGAAACACTGAAAAGGAAACAGGAAGAATGTCCCTGAAGAAGGAAGGCTATGCATATATACACATTTATTTGCTTTGAAACCTACATCCTGACTGTCTTGGCAAGTTCAAAATTATAAATAGCGTGTGTCTAGTAGGTCTAGCAATGAAGTGTGAACTCTTTATGTGTATAGTTTTGCTCAGTCTGGGGAAAATAGTTTACTCACTATCTGGAGTTCTAGGACTGCAGGTTATGCAATTTCCCTTTTTCTGTATTTGTTTGTATTTAAAAAAAAGAAAAAAGAAAAAAGAAAAAAAAGTAACTTTAAGCTATCTGCATAATTTGTATTTGGGAAGAGTGTTTGTAGGACTCAATACACATTAAAATAAGCAGAAAGATGCACAACCTATTGATAATGAAATGTTTAATTCATATTTTTCTCCTTCCCATCCTGGCAAGAAGCTGTGCTGGCAGGAAAGCCTGGAGGTTGAGTCTGAAGTTCCCTCACTGCCCACTTCAAACTGGACACTGAGGCCTCGCACTGACCTGGTGGGGCTTTATTTTTTTAAAAGGGATGTGTATATAAATAATTTTGTTAGAAATCTACTTGACATTAAAAAACAAGGGAAGGAAGCCTATCATTTACTGACCATTGCTTTAAAAAAATGGGTGTGTGAACGTATGCGTCTTTGATAAATCTTCCTCCTACCCATAACAGCATTTCCTCCTCCTGCAGATTTCAGAACAAAAATGTGCAGTCTAAATGAACTTCTATTTTATGCCACAATAACCTGTAATTTAGTGGTTAACAAAGACCACTTGGAATTTATTTTTCTAAGAGACAGACAGCCCATCCCTGCAATTCAAAAAGACTTTTTCCTCATCAAAGCACCACAGGATCACCGATGAGACATTTCAGAGCTCAGTACCCAAGCTGTGGCCATTACTTGCGACACAAAAGTGTTCTGGAAAAGTCAAGTCTCCACTACGACACAGTAGCAGTGATTCAACTTTTTGGCACACTCCCTTTCTGTGATCATCTGAAAACCATCTGAGATGACCTCCAAAGGAAATGTGCACAAAAGTCTCCGCTTTCCTGCTCCTATTTCTTGTGGCTACCTACCAAACAGGACCACAATACCCAGCAAAGCAAAACAAAGCCCGTTTGACCACAAGAAGGCCAGACACACAAGCACAAGCTCCTCGTTCAAGCCTGAGGGACTCTCACAGCTGGTTGCTGCAATGTCTCCGGAAAACTGTGATTTCCATCTGCTTTTACCATCTTCATCTTCTGGCTTAGACAATAGCAACAGGTGCAACAACACTGAGACCTGAGCGGAACAGCCTAAGGAATCCGCTGGTAGGATTTAGGCAATCATAGGGAAGCACTTAATGGGTATTACAGGTCAAAGCCACAGGATGACACGCAGCATTCCAACACAGCAATACGTAAAAACAAAAACGTGAACAATAACAGGAATTAAATGCAATTAATGAGAAGCTGAGTTAATGAAGTTTCAGCCACCCTGAAAGGCACTCATTTACCATACAAAGGTCCGTGTTGCTCACCAACACCAGTATGCCACTCCTGGTTAATTCATGGATGGATTTGCCTCATCTAGAAGCAAACCGTTACCTGCACCGAGCAGCATCTTATTCTGGGAAGGTCTCCTTTGCCACAAAGGCATTACTCAATAGGAACAAGACTTCTAAAACATGATCTTTGTCAAACAACCAAAGTATCACATTCAGAGTCTGATACTGATCACAGGAAAAATATTTGGGGTGTAGGACCCCACTTGTTGCAGAGTGCTAATCACTGCTAAAGAAAAAACACAGTCTTCAGCTATTTTCCTGCTAGGGGTATCCCACTGAAGGGCCATTTCTCTCCCCCTGTTTTACTTTAGATCTGTAAAATGTCACCTGTTGTCACCACTCTTTCCCTGCTGAAACTTCCCTGCCAGAGGACAGGAGACTGCTGGCAGCTGGGGCTGGAGGGGCACAACCTTCCACCTTCAGGTTACCACCTGGAGACACCAGCCAGGTGTCAGGTCACTGGGAACACCCCTGACAGCTGGGGACAGGGGACAGCTGTGCCACACCTGGGCTTGTGCCCACACAGCATCAAGGGCCAAGAAGGGCAGATGCTGGATCACCCATGATCACTAGGGGTATTTTAATTAAAAAAAAAAATCAGCTGTGATGCATGTACTGCTCACAAAGCATAGTGAAACATTATTAAAAAAAAAAAAAAAAGAATGAAAGAAATCAAAACCACATTTTCAAATACAATAAGCTGTCCAAAGACTGCACATGTATGTTTTGCATCCTTTCTTTTAGGAGGAAAAGCCCATCAGGCTCAGCAATAACTCAGTTTCTTTTCAGGAAGTAACACTCACGAGAGCAGATACTTGCATACAAGCTCCTTTCTCTGAAATGCAGCAAGTAAAGTTGTTTACACAAACCTAGCTAAGTAAACGACTGTAAAAAGTCACCCCAAGCCTTTCCACCACAGAGCCTCTGATGGTCACAGCCACGCTCAGCCTTACACTTCCCCAAAAGGACTGGCAAGAACCCATGTGGGCAGGACCCATGTGGGTTGGGGTCTGCAGGGACCAAGCTACGTCCTCGCTTTGTTAGGGCTGTAAGGAACTCTGCTGTACTCGGGGGAACAGCAGAATGCTTATTTTTCCATAATTCAGTTGGTTAGTTTTTGACGAGCGTTTGTTGCCTCCTCCTGCACCCTGGGCAGAAGGAATGCTTGGGACCCACACTGAAAGAAGGGCTGGAAAGGCAAGCAAGGAGTCCTGCTTTGTAACTAAAATCCACGTGATTTCATTCGTATACACACAAGGCTGTTTAGTTATTACTAAAACTTTTTCCTCATGCTGAACTTATATCTTTGTACTTTTTCTTGACTTAGCATATTTCCAAAGGGTATCTAATGAAGAATCTTGCTGAATATTTTCTGTCTCAAATTCCTGAAAGCACATGTTTCTGGTCTTTCCAAACTTTGGTCCCTCCTTAAAAAATGACCTGTATTGAAGGGAGCAGATGCACAAAAGCATGCAGCAATCCAAAGAGAAAAAAAACAACAACAACAAAAAAAAAAAAAAAAAAAAACCAACAAACTATTACCTTAAAAATGACTGCACACAAAACACGACACATGGCTCAGAAACCCAGAAGGGACAGTGTTGCCACTCCACTGCGAACTATAAAGAGGACAGTAACTTATCACACTGGTGATAACGCAGCATCAGACAGAGTAACAACATCAGGTCCCAACCTCTCATTCCTGACATAGATCTTAATTTGGCAACAGGAGCTCTCCCCATGGTATTGTCCTGCTGACAGAGCTCGGCTTTACACAGGAGGTCTCTGCATTTTTGGCAACCGTTATGAAGCCATCACGATTTTTCATTTTTTTTAAGTACACTTCCTGGAAACAAACCCAAGCATCAAGCCTCGCTCAGCGATGTCTGCACGCAGATGGCGTTGGGAAGCCATCTCTCATCAAACCGTCGTCCCCCCCATAGGACTTAATGTGCTCGGTGTGCTTTGTAGGCACGGCTGAACTTCACTTTAACCCCAGAGGGTGTGCTTCGAACTTAAAACCCAAGTATCCTCTCTGCTGAGTCACAGCCTAAATGACTTCAAAAGAAGCTAATGCTAGCAGATGAAAGGAAATAATCTTACAGATATGGCAGGGAACTAGCTGGTTCTTTGATTACTGCAGGGAAGGAGGTCCCTAGCCCCACCATTTCATTAACATGTGCAATTTAACTGCGTCTAAAGGCCCCCAAAGCCTATTCACACCCATCCGACAACAAACTCAGTAGTAAATGACAGCCCCCCCAGGAGCCTTTTGAAACCCAAGATGCAAACATATCCACAGGACATAAGCCCTCGGTCTTCTACCGTTTATATTTTATTTATCGCACCTTCAAATCCCAGCTGCAAAGCTGGAGAGAGAGATGTAGTTTCTCATTAGTGAGAGCAGTAAAACCTGTGAGTAGGAGCTATAAAATAATGTCCTACATACCTGTGTGTAAAACCCCCAGGACACCACATAAACTAAAACTGGCTGGTATTTCTCATTTAGGTAAATATGAATATGAGTTCTCCTGATCCATCTCACTTGTGCCCTTTTGTTTTACTATCCTGAGTTCATTCCTGTCTCCAAATTCTTTCCCCCTGGGGAAGGTTATAAAACTTAATCCTGGAGTTTGCTTCACACATCATTTGCAGCTTGTCAATGGGTTTTTGAATGTCACCATGTGAGGAATAACGTTAGATGGGGGAATGGTCTCAGCATTTCATTTTACTGATGGGAAGAAGAATGACAATAGTGCTGCAGTGCTGCTCGGTATTGAAAGTAGTTGTTTGTTGGTGTTTTTTTTTTGTTTGTTTGTTTTTGAGCAAATTAGTAAAAATACGGTGTGATCGTAAGGTGTTTGTTTTGTTGTGTTTTTTGTTTGTTTGTTTGTTTGTTTTCTTCTGCAATGTGACTATAAAAGGACTTCTTCTTCCATGTTTAGTCAATCAGTCTGTTAGTACTTTCGGCCTGTGAGCTGGAGGATGAAAAGTCATTATTTAAACTATCTTTTTCTCCCTATTTCTTTCTCAGTAACATGGTAGATTTCCTTCTGAACAAACTACCTTGTAGCTCTGTTAATCACAGATAAAATCAGCAGTGCAGTCTGCAGATACAATCTACCATACCGTGTAAGCCAGCTTCCTTGGAGCTTCATGTCTCAGGATGTTGTCTGAGGATATCCCTGACTGCAGACAAACCATTAGCTGGAAGAACTGGGCTCAAGAAACCAATTCTTGCCTAAATTGTCTTCTAGTTACATTATTTAGGTGTTGTTTTTTTTTCCTGATTTGTCATTGCTGAGGACATTTCTGTAAGCACCTCAACTCTCAATACTATTGAGAAATCTTCATGACAACAATCTGTTCTTTACAAGCATTAAACACTCAAAGCTGTCATTTCTACATCAAATACTTCCTATCAAACAATAATTTTTTTTTCATGCTCTCAGGGATCACTTTCATTTATGGGGAGAAACAGAAGTGTCTTCTCAATGCCCTTGACACACAGAATTTAAGGCAGGACTCACCAAATCACACAGACCAAAACCACACTGAGCGGTATTCAGCAAAGCTTTGCAATTGCCCAAAGCCAGACACAGCAGCAAGGAGGCTTTTAATCAGCTCACCGCTCAGTGCCCATCAAGGAGAGCACACAGGGACCTGCTGGGGACAGAAAACCCAGCATGTCGAAAACAGCAGGACTGCTGCCATCCGGATGCAGCAGTGTCAATCACAGGATGCAGCTGGGATCCAGGCAGCTCTTTACAAAAGCAGCCTGACTGATACCTGCTTGCCTCTGCGAATTTGAGACAAGTTTACCTTTGCAGCTATCCTTTTTATTTTTTATTTTTTTAAGTTGTACACACTTTAAAGTAGGCTCATACACTTATTTAAACCACACAAATCTTTAGACTGTTAGATGCTGATGCATGCCTCCAGATAGTAGCATCTAAGAGATGAGTTACACGATTCGCTCAACTTTTCTGTGAAGAAAATTAGGACAATCCATGGTTTGTTAGCTTCCCCTTATCCACTTTCAAGGAGACAAATTTCCTATGATATAGATTTGTGTGCAGCTTACAGGCAAAATCTGCAGATACTGCATCAGGACCAAGCACAGAATTATGTGCAAGCCTGACAGTAACTCATTTTAGTCTTGAAAATGAACAGTAAGCAAATGGAGCAGTACTGCCAAACTGCAAGGTGACTTTTTTTTTTTTTTTTTAAGCTAGAACAGGAATTCTCCATCTAATACTGGACTACACTGTGCCATGGGTCTGCACTATGACTTCAGTAAAAAAAAAAAAAAAAAAAAAAAAAGCCTAAATAGAAAACGACAAAATCTAAGTGACAGCAGAGGAGCAAGACTCAGAAGACTCACTTCTCTGTGCCTGTATTACTGCTGTGCCATGTTACTGCTCAGCTTGTCTATGATCTGCTCTACCTGAATGGTAGGGTTCCCTGGATGATGGTCTGCACTGTTTTTGACAGGCGGAGAGAAATATCAACACTGGCAAGCCAAAGTTGACAGTTAGCTTCCTGATGACCAAGACAAAGCAAATGTAAACGAGCTCTTCCATACTAAAATACCCAGAAAGCTTGTTTTTGTTTTTTTTTTTTTTTCTTTTTGAAGAGATAACAACAACCACTTAATCCAATTAACAAAGCACAAAACAAGAGTTTGCAATTTTAGGGTGGATGAACTCTAACGTTTTATATGGCTTTAGCAAATGTCAAGTTTGCACTAGATTAAAGGAAACACTTGACATTCATTTCTGCTTCACATGGAACAAAGCAGCATATAGGAATGTATGAAACAGCAGTGGCCAAAAGAAGGGGTGACGTCTATCCCTTGTGAACAAAGTCTTTGCTTGTTTTGAAAGAATGCTATGTTTCTCAATGATATCACTAAATTACTGGCTGTTTTTCCATTTTAAAATTGCTGTGAAGTTGCAGTACTTAAGTAATCACTCTGACTGGCTGCCAAGCCACTTAATCAGTTACATGCATTTTAAATAAAAGCTAACTTACAAGAACTACACCATCTAAATTGTCTATCCCGAATTGCAAGTATAAATGTGCCATTATTCTGACTAATGCACACACAAAAAAATAAGAAACTGCTAAGTGAATCAGCCTCCTCTTCAAGATGATGAATTCCTAGTCCAACTAATGGCAATGGGGCACTGAAGTTAGGAACACAAGTTACATCGCCTGCAATATCCAATCATGCAACTGCTTAAAGTGCCAAACAACTTGGGAAAACTATCATTAAGAAAAGCTGAAGACAGATAATAGATAACTCAGGGCTAGATTAACGCAAACAATGGAAGTGATAAATCAGAGATTGCACCCTGTCAGTGGGAAAGAGGTTAGAAAGGGGTTGAGATACAAAATCCTCAGCCTTTCTAAATAGAAAGTTTGGAGTGCAGAAAGGCCACCAGTACAGTCTGAAGCCTAGGGGCTAGTAATGAAAATGCTTTTGTGCTTGCTTTTCTGTATTTGTACAGAAATGTATGTGTTATAATACAACAAATGCACTAAGTAGCAGCTATAGAGCAGCTTTGGAATTAAAATGGTATTTCTGCAGGCACCTGTTACTTAGAATGATTTTTTTCCTTTTGTTGTGCCTTTAGTTCTGTACAGATATTGCTGTATTTTAATGCAATATTACTACACCACATTTGTTCATCTGCAACATACTGCACCATGAGTTGACATGTTAATACGACAGCTCTGAATTCAATGAAAGCAAATTTTTTTGCTTGAATGCATAGCAATAACATGTAACTCTCCCTGAATCCTCGTACACCACCTTCTCACGACCTGATGTTCCTTTTGCAGTCCATTCTTCCCCCTGGTTTAGAGGAGCAGGCTTTTTTTCAGGCAGGAAAAAAAGCAGCTACAGAAGTGCTGCAGGCAGCAGTGACCTGACAGAACGGGTTTGCCGGGATGTGCAAGTTGCTGGCCCACAAATCAGCTAAAAACAGATCATTTCCCAGGCAAGGTGTAAGACCCCAGATCAGACCAATAACAGTTGGAAGTGCTTTGCAGGACAAATGGATTAAGGCATGGCAGGTCTAAACTGAGGACTGACATTCGTAGTTATAAAATAAAGCAGTTTAACATATTCAACCCAATGGTCTACCTCTGCTTTCCCCCCAACCACTTAATACAAAGATAATCTGAAATAAGTATCTTTCCACACAGGCATCCTCAAGGCTATTATTTTGCTGTAGGAATACAGCCAGTAAGAATAATCTCCCTGCTTTCTCTTTGGGAAGGCAGGAACTGAGTGAAGCCTTAAGAAAGCCCATCTTTCAGCTTCCATTCTTCCCACACACATCTCAAATTATCTGCTGCATTTCTTCTGCTCATTTGACTTCTAAAGCTCAAGCAAAGCAGGGATTCAGATAAAAGCCAGTGGTAAAAAAAACAGCCACTTCCTATGGTGATCTTTGTGCAGCACTAACCCCAGGGTTTTTTGGAGGCGGGGGAACGTGGGTTGGTTTGCTTTCAGTCAGCATCAGAAACTGAGGACTTTGCTTTGGATAACTGCTATATCCCATTGCAAAGAACAGCTCAAACCAGAGTAACTATGTAAATTGTTTTAGTTACATGTGTAAACAGTACTTCCAGCTTTTTTAAATGGAAAATTCAGTTAGTGAATTTTATAATTTATTTTTTTAAATAAAAAATAGTTGTACAAGACCAGTTAGTAATTCATGGAAAAACAGATAAAATAATGAACGAGTACTAAGTGTTGAAGTGAGAAAAAAATGAGGCAGCACATTCCAGATGGAATAACTTCTTAAAGTCGCAGTTTATGGAAACATCATATATACACCTTAATTAACAAATAAATTTCATGTGTTTTCATATCTCAATGCATATACATAAGTCCTCTATGTGGGATTCAAAAGAAGTGGTCAAAATTTGGCTAAGATGTACTTAACTGCTGTCACCTATGAAGTTGCAGTCATTGACAGTGTGGTGATCCTGCAAGGCACACAGAGAAAGGGTCTGATGAATACAGAGCAATATATAAAAAAACAGTTATTCACTTGCAAGTCAGACAAAAGTTGATAGCATTGAGCTAGCTACCTGGTCCCCTTCCCTCTGGCCTGAGATGGGAAGGAAAAAGCCAGCCACCACCTCCGTGTTTCTGGCCACCTAGCACTCCAGAAGCCCAAAAACAAGCAAACCCCATTCTCTCACAATTTCATTATTTTGGTTTTGAACTTCTGTGAGGCGATTTTTCCACATACACATTAGTGAAGCCTTCCAGACTGGGCTCCACGAGCTGGCCTGCGACCCTGGTCAGAGCAAGGGGTGAGTTTGGCTGCTAGGGGGGGCATCCATCTTGTGGAGCCCAGATGGCAGCCTGGGCTCAGTACTAACTGGCTCCATGGGGCTGAAGCACCAAGGTAAATGCCTGAAAAATAGCAAAAGCCTTCTCCCAGGCAGCTCTTAAGTGTAAGACTTGTTTGGTTTGGCTCTTGCCATGTTTCCTTTACCTGCAAAATCACATACAATCTGCATATTTGTTTGGTTTAAGCTATTTTACTAGCTCGTGAGATTAGGCTGTAATATATTTTGTCCTAACTGCAACTTCACTGTAAGAGTGGGCCTCTTATCAGAAAAAAAAATATTTACTTTGAGTAACAATTGTGTATCCTGCATGTGACACTCAAAAGGGACCAAAACCTTCCTGAGGAGGAAGTTGGAAAACCCTCTACGTTAGAAGGAAACTTGGCTGGAGGTACAGCCACTGGCACACCGTGAGAGTGGGAAACGATGGATTAAGAGGCAGAGGGAGAGATGAGAAAGCAAGAGATTAATTGGGCAACAGGAGACAAACAATGATCTGAAATAAGTGGACCAATCTATGTGAGCACACCTCAGTGTCCAGATAAATTTTAAACACAGTCTACTCACAAAACAGGTTCCAGAAAAGCAATCTTTAAAATAATAATTAAAAACCATTTCAGATATTACTCTTTTCTTAATATGTACTACAGGCTATCTTGGGAAAACACACCTGGATTTCCAGTGTCTTTTGCATGAGCTATTCTTCAGCGATGAGGACAACAGGACTGAAGGAGCATCCCATGCAGTCTCCCATTGTATATAGCAGAGGAACATGGTACAACTTCTTCAGCTTAATTAAGAGCAAGCTCTTTCTCACTTAAGGACAACCTCTTTAGTTAATACTAATATTTCTCTACCCCAGCTTCTTGAGTCAAAGTGCATCTCTTAGCCAGCACTGACAAGAAGCTGCTCATCAGCCTGGAGACACTGCAACCACTGTTCCCTTTCTGCGCTTTGTTTTACATCTTCCCTTGTTTTTCCCCAACAAGCCATGGCACAATCAACGATCCCCTCCCCACGCCGCAGCTGTCAATACCAGCTCGCTCCGCTTCTGAATCTGCGAGCACTCCAGAGTCAATCTTCCCATGAAAATCAAGTCAATGACCTGCCTTCCCTGGTTCTTGTGAACCAAAGAGACGACCATAATTTTTCTTCCCCTCAGTTCTCACGTGTTGTAAATGTTCACTCGAGTTGTTAGGCAATACAAAATGCATTAATTCCTCCAAAGTGAGTTTGCCATGAAAGATTTAATTGTGGCTGATTAGGCATAGTTCTCTTTTTTTTCTTTTTTCCCTTTCTCTTTTTTTTTGGGGGGGTTGGAAGAAAGAGAAGAGGAGAATGCAAAGATATTTTTCACTCAAAGCCTACGTTAGCCTTATTATCTAATCAAGTGGAAAGGCCTTTGTCTGTCCTGGCCCAGCCAAAAAAGTGCAGCAATAAAAACCTTTAAGATTTTTCTCAATCCTTTGTTACCCTAAAAGACCCAAGTTTAGTCAATTGCTGTCACATCAGAAGAAAGAAAGAGTGGAGGAAAACAGAAAAGAAAAAGACATTGCTGTAGCTTTTTTAAAAAGGCACTTTTTGTAACCCATGAAGAAGTCTGGTATACAAAATTGCACAGTAACTTTTCAAAGATCTGCATTTAAAAGATTGAATACAGGTCGCTTCCCTGTGACCATAGAAACATTAGAAAAGGTGGAAAATTCAGTCTACAGAACTTCAAATGACTTTATTAAAGTGTCACTAATCAGAACCCAAGAACACAAGGTTTTAGTGTTTGGGCTAACAAAGTGAACAACCCCCAAAAGTCAAAAGACCTTCTAAGAGTATTACTTCCGTACCTTGCCTGTCCTCTACATAATAGTACTGCATGCTGCTATGCCTAAGATACTCTGCAGTTGACATTACTATTAGGTTTGAAATTTTCAACATATCTACAAAAAAAAGAATGTTTCAAAAATCCATCAGTATGAAAATTCGTAAATACATGAAGCCCATAAGGAAAGAAAGAACTCCTTTCTCTTTACTTATGTATTATGGCATAATGTTTAGCTGATACAGGGACACAGCAGACCCAGCTGCAATGTTCTGATCTAGGTTCAACCCTTACAATTACACAACACGGTATAATATTTTCTTCTTGCCACACATGCATGTTCTTATGTTGTTAGGAATGCACACCAAACCATGGTGAAGAAGTCTAATAAAAAGTTGTACATAAGGAATTAATCCAAACAGAAACAATTCCATGCACTTTGCCTTGCTTTATTACATTTGTCATACCTTAACTGAGTGACTGGATCCTTATTCTACACAATTCTCACAAACCTCCATTGCCTTGCAGGTAAAATTTGGTAGGTGGACAAATTTTTAATAAAATATTATACTGTATTATATAGGGAAATTATATGGTTTTACTTTGTGAAGTATGACTCCATTTTTTTTTTAACTGTTAATAATCATTTAGCTATGCAATTAACCAGGTCTCAAGTATCAAAACAGCTATCATATGTGACTTCTCCAGAATTCGTCTTATCCACCACTAATTAAACAAGTCTTAAGTAACTGCAACATAATGAGTAGCTCCAAGCTACTTAATTTCTTAAATGTCAGTGAACAAAGGTGAGTGTTTTCAAACTGACTCGTGTATGTAATCTCAATGGAGATGAAAGCCCTTTGAACACGATTTTTTTATTAGATCACTTTCTTCCTGGTTTGCCTTGATGAATATCCTTAATTTGAAGCATTCAATAATTAGTCCAGACAAGGACAGTATTGCATTCATTATTAACCTTAACTCGATATGAACTATTTTGATCTAAGAAGGCTTACATTTAAATACATATATTTCTCTTGAAAAGGTAGTGTATTTGTCCCATAAATTGTCTATGTAGAAAAACTAGACACTAAAACTGTTTAACGCTAAAATGCTAATTCTAAATTCAGTCCTAAGTAAAACCTCAACAGTGGGATTAATTTAAGAAAATGAAACAAAATAAAAATACAACATTTTGTAGAAAAAGAAGCGTAGCTGTTATTGCAACTTGACTGTGCATACCACCCACCCTCCAAGCGTCCCCAGCAGAGCTCTGCAAGCGTATTGCAAGGCTTCAACCCACTCACCGCTGTAGCCAGGCTCCTTGGGCTCACTCTAGGAAACAACTTCTTTTCACAAAACAGAGCTGGATCTGCTTTTTTGATAACCTTAGAGAAATACCACAGTTCCTAACCCTTGTTTTCATCACACTTACAGCATAGAAAAACTACTGTAAGACCAGGCAGAGCCTCTGGAAGCAAAAATTATTCCCTGGTTGGGGCTTAGGTCAGATATGACAGGCAAAATGAAAGAGGGGAAATGTCTGTCTAAGGACAGAAGTCAGGCAGACATCTCCCAGACAGAAAACAAGAAAAACATTGAACAAATTTAAAGAGATATTTTTGGTTCATTATTTGTCCTCCCAGTAGCCAAACACTCATTTTTTTTCCTGCCTGTACTCTTTTCATGTTAGCTGGACTATACACAGTCCCAACCTGGTTACTTCAGAACTCGAACAGAGCAGTTATGAATGTACCATATAATGGGATAACAGCTAATGCACATAATCCACAAGTAACAAAATAGGCAGAGTAAGGGAGATCTTTCTGTTCGGCCTGTAAGAAACCGCAGGGATGCATTGCACTGCTTGCGTACCAAAGAGATGCCAGTGAAGTCTTTCTAAGAAAAGATCTTTGGTTCTTAAAAAAATTGCACTACTTCAGCAGTATACTCACAATGAAAAGAGAACACTAATTTGCATCAGCTTTAAACATCTATGTTCTAGTGCTACAAAGCCTATGGCTGATAAAGTACTCTTTCTCCTTAGCAATAATTGTAATGAAAATGCAAAGATCTGGCAAGATATTTGCTTCTGAAATACTTCTCTATTACCATGGAGAATTTGGAATATCCACCACTGCACTGGAACAAAATGAAGATAAAGAAGCTTGAATGCTACTATTATTGTTAAGATTTCTTTCTCCTTTTAAAAAAGCTCCATGGATTTAAAAGGGATAAGAATTAATCACAGAAATAAATCAAATACTGCTGCCAGTAAAAGAGCAGGAAGAAGTGTTAAATAAAAACAATAAATAAAAATGACTACACACTAAAATAAACACACACATACATATACATAAATAAACATATATATGAAATTTACATTTGGAAATTAACAGAAGAGGAAAGCACCCATGGGTGCAGACAATGACAGAAAACTGGAGTACAATAGCAAGAAAAAATAGCATCTTTCTTCTAAACTGAAGGTTTATCTTCCTATTTTTCAGTGTTTCTCTTGAGACAAATCCTGACTTCCTACACTCAGAATTAACTTACAATGAGTTTACTTTGGGCAAGTGCTCAAGTAAAAAGTTCACAAGACCAAAAAAGTGAGGCAGGCACCATGGGAGTCCGTGGGACAAGCCTCCATTACACCACAGCATCATTGCATACACACACAGCGAGTCCACAGCCTGCCTGCCTTACCTCCAAAGATTATGCTTTGGAGATGTGACTGCAGGACTTGTAGCAGTGCAAAGAAGGTGGCAAAAAAAGATAGAGGCTGCAATGATGGTTAGGTGGAGAAGGGGCTAAACTTCACCTATTCCCCTTGGGAAGGTGATGTACACCATACATCAACACATTTTCCAACACCATGCCATGACCATCTCTCTGCAGCTCTCCTGCCTGATGCTGCAAAGGCTCTGTACTCTGAAAGAGAGACACGTGCTCATTTTCTTCTCCTGCCGAAGGCTCAGTAACCAGGAACCCCCTGTGCCTAGGGAAGATCATTTTGCAATTTGTTAAGTGCTTCTCCTCATTGACCACTGAAGCCCTGACTTTGGATGACCTCAACTTAAAGGCTGGACTAGAAGATCTTGGAGCTCTTTTCCAACCTAGATGATTGATTCCACGATTCTGTGACTTCTCCTGGGGCTGCAGCATCCAGCTGCATTCCTTCATTCCACTCATTCCTGTATGCCATTATTCACCCAGGACTGCCTGAATTTGAAATGAGGAAACAGTTGTACTAGTAACTAAATCCTTAGATAGCTTTGTTATTTTCTTTGGCAGACTTGTTGCAAGCCATCGTTAAAACCTGACTTCTACAGCATTTTCAGCTTCAAAATAATAGCAATCAAATCCAAAAGCTAACCATGTTCTGCTTCGTTTTAAAAAACTTGCTTATTTGATAAAGCCAGAAAAAGATAAGCCTCTATTAAATATACATATGTGTATATATATAGATAAGAACAGAAAATAGGATTTTATAGAAAACAACAAAAAAGCCAATGAACTAGATGAAGACTTAGAACTGAGAAGATTCTAGAGAAAATGGGGTTCTCTTCCAAGGCTCTAGTTATCTCAGGTCTACTCAATGCACCCTATTCCATCCAGCAGAGGCACACAAGATATAGGAACCAAGTCCCAGGAGATGCTCCAGAACCCCAAACACTCCAAACCTATTAAATGCCCGGATGCCAGGACTTAGAAATGAAACTTTCAGCAGTATCAAAATATTCCATGAGCGAAAAATAGCCTGTATAACATTTTTTGAAACTATCCTGGCTTAAGCCACTGCTAATCCCCCTGCTCTATTGCCAGCCTTTCATCCCCAGTCCCCCACTGCCCTTTACTGTCAGCCAGCACAGGCTCTTGCATCACTAGGCTGTAAAATGGGTTAGGAAAATTGACCTGGCTGAAAAAATAATTATTCTGGGGCTATTTTTCAGCTGGATCTGTTTCCTAAGCCACTTTACAGTGTGCTGAGAACAACTGTTGGTGCCAAGGCAGCGAGCAAGGGCAGCACTGAGCAGCTGGGGGCAGGAGGTGAGCCAGGGAAGCCCCCACCAGATACCTCCTTAAACTGCCTCTTTGGAGAGCAACATGCAGGCTCCTTTCAAAGGACCCTTAAAAATCCAGTGAAGGCCACTTTCAGGAAAGAACTGCCATGATAGAAACAAACGAGCCTGGATCAGAATTTATGTCCCTCAAAAGAAATTATGTCGTTGAGATGAGACCAGCTGACCATCACACCAGTGTGCCATCATCCCACACATCTTTTAGACAGCCAGTGGAGCCAGGCAAAACCTACCAGCCCGTAATGCAAACAGCACTCCCTCAGAAGTATATACATTAGGCTTGGATGTGAAGTTGTAAATTTTTCTGACAGCACAGTTCACATGCCATAAGAGGCCTAAATCCAGCATCCATAAAGGTAAAACTGAATTTCAGATGCTTAGGTGTGTGCAAGCTAGCACCTATGAAACTACCACTGATTGACTATTAGAGGAAAAATGACTTTTAGGGGACTCATAAAGTAAGGATATTTAGCTGCAAGCTACTGACAGACATCTCTTATGTAAACCCACAATGCCACATTTATAAGGTAATTTTATGAAGGATGTAACTTTAAAAATATATAAATTAAAGTAACCACATTGAAACCACCCTGCTGTAATTTTTACCTCGATCTATACATAACATCTGTTAGATTACCAGAACAGTACATAAAGTTTTGTATTTTAATGATTGTGGTGAATCATATAGCTCAATACTACAATTATTCTCCACACGACTAGGAAAAGAACAAATGAAAACCTGCCATTTACAAAGTGCTATCAGCTAATACAAGGAAAATTCTTCCCCAGAAGAGCAGACTACTTCCCAGTAAGTAAAAGAGGGGTCTTGACAGAGATTAAGAACAGAGAAATGCAACTGATTCCACTGAACAGGAGCTAAAAATGCAGTGCCCTATGTAACACGGTATCTCAGAAAGCTTCACATCTATTATGCACTTTGGGGTGAATCCAATTTGTACAAGGTCCATTGATCCTCTTCAGCCACCTCTCATTGTTCCATTGCCTCCTGAGTGCACCTCTACTCTAACAACCCTATTACATGAAGGAGCCACTATTATGTAATTTGGAAGAAGATTTGTACAATGTAAAAGCAGACTATTTCCAAAAATTTGATGTAAGCTCTGCTGCCCTCTTACTACCCCAGATAATGTATCCCTAAAATAACACCAAATGCCAGTTCAGAGAGACAAAATGAGAAGGGAAATATCTCAAAATAACAAATATCAAGAATATATTTTTGCAAAAGCATATGCACAGATCTTACACATTTGTTTGAAAATGTAATTTCAAGAGATCTGAATTTGATTCAAGTAAAAGAATGCTGAATACTATGTAGACATCATTCAAGAGATGCTTAATCCTATGTTTTCGACACACCATCGTGTCTGGCAGTCACCAACCACATGGAATTTCAAGTGGAAGATGACAGTCGTTGCCAACTGCATGACAATCCCCTCATTTATCAAACAAAGGCCTTATTTCCCCTGATGACACCAACAAAAGAATTTACATGTTCACAGCAGGCACATTTCAAGTCTCACTACCTTTTACTGGGCATTTAGAAACATCGAGCCAGAGCAATGTCATTGGGTTTTGAATTGGTAATAATTTACCAAATTTGCCATTTTCAATGGCAATTTTGCCATGCACATATATAGTGCATAAATTGTTCAATGTAGGTGTTACATTCTCTACACCCCAGGGAGAAGGTTAGTTTTGTTCTCTCCAGAAAACATTCCGTGACTCGGAGCATACATTATTATATTCAAAACTTGACAACTATCACATGGAAATTCATGTTTTTGGTTATATAAAATATATTATGAAATATTCAGCTGTGTTTCTATTGTGCACACAACAACAACTGAGTGCCTCATTTCTACATTCTTTTATATGCTCAGTGGGAGGGACAGAAAAAGAATTTAGTTAATCATTAAGCTTTTTCTTTTTAAGAGAAAGCCACACTGACTGTCCCAATTAAAAAGTGTCTGTTGGTGTCACAGAGGAAATCTTAAGGCAATGTTTCCTTGTTTCAGAATCCTTTATTCTAAACCCTAGACATTTTTATTTATTTTTTTATTGGAGAAGTACACAGCTACACTTTATAATCGTATTAAAATATGCTTTGGAATTTGGGTGGAGAAAGATAGTATCTTTCAGCCTACTAACACAGTTCTTTCTTTCCAATATAACTTTCTTGGCTGAAAATAAAAATAAAAACATAAAAAAATAAAAAAATAAAAAATAAAACAGAAACACTATTATAACACTATTAATGAACTGAGCTTCTTCTAAAGAGAAGATTGCCATGTAAACTTGATTAAACATTTTTGAGCAACTGAACACACCACCCATTTCACACATTTCCATTTACAGCTGAACATGGGGGCCACAGGAGGTGTTGAAGAAGGAAGAACTGCTACCGCCAACCTATTTTCAAACATGCTATGAGCATTTGCTGGTTGCTATTCTCCATGTGAACAGAAACCTGCACCTGCAATGGGACTCGCTACCCAAATTTAGCCACCTTGAACACAGCAGCCTAGTTCAAGCAAGGCATGCAGGTCCCAGCCACCCAGGATGGGCACTTTGGGAGGAGTCCCCCAGCCATGACAGATAGGTGCATTCACCTTCTTCATTGCCTTTCACTTTGCTGGGGGGATACTGGAAGGCTCAACAAACAGCTTATTAGTGATATTATTACAACTACTAAATGCATCTGGGGAGCCAAACAATGAGATACCTAAACCACGATGTTACGGTTCCCCTGGTAAGCAAATACTGAGAGAGAAAACTTGCAGGGCACAAGAGCTTGCAGGTGACCCCAAAGCCCACCATCTGCTGAATCAAAAGGACTGCTGGTCCCAATCGCAGTAAAAGAAGAAAACAGCTCAACTCAAGTTTTCTTTAGTGAAGACATTCTCTGCAGCGAACACATAATCATTCCTCAAGGAATTCCCATTTTAGTAGGCAGCCCATTTTATTTTACATAGGAAATACTTTTCTGTAAATTCGGAGATGGCCTGTCTTGGCACTACCAGAAGGTCAAGCTGCTAGTTCTACACTAGTAGTCCTAGTCTTCAAGAGGAGTGAAAAGAACAGGATTTTATAGTTGGGTCTTGACTGTGTGCATGCATAAAGTTTCTCACTAACTACATTTTTAAAATCTGAATCTTTCCCCTCCCATAAGAAAGCTATTTTTACCTATTCCTGGCTGGAATAGATCTAATACGTGTGTTGGTAATACAATTTTTAGGCTGCCAACATGCCCCTACCAAACTACTTTAGAATTTCCATTCTTTTTACCAGCCTATGTAGATATCACATACCAAAATTCTAACTTAGCTCAGGGAAGGTAATTTTTGTCTTTTTAAAAACTACACCACAACAGAAAGCACTCTAATACTAGATAAAGCTCTACTTTATTTTTAGAATTATATGAACAATGACCATCTAAAAATGTAAATCTAAAACTAGAAATGTCTAAATATCTAAAAACTTCTAGAGTTTGTTTTCTTGACAGTTTCTACAGAACTGTGCTCCATAAAGTTGTCCTGTAACCTTCTTCGTACCATTGGTAGTTCTTTTCATGGGAGCAATGTGTTAATAGCATTGTCTTATAATTTCTTTTTACTACGTTACATCCATGTAAAATGCGTAATTAAAGATCGCAGAATGTCTTGTTTCCCTTATTTCCTTGGCAAGATTTTGCTAGTTGTTTGGTGTTTATCCCATGTCACTTTCAATATAGGTTTTAAATTACACAAATAGGTCCTTCAGATTTACTCATTTTCTGCTTGGTTGTACCAGTGTAAGTGAAGAGGAATTTAATTAAAAATATAATTATAATGATGGAAAATTAACATAACTAAGTGAAAGAAAAGCCAGTCTTTTTTTTTTTTTTTTTTTTAAGGATTCATTTTTATAAATTCCAGATTCCTATGCTTGTAAGTCCTTCAGAGAGCCAAAGCTGTAATAACAATGATACATTTTCACGGAAAAAAGCAGCCTTTTAATGCTCACAACATATGGACTTTTTTTTTTTTCTTCCCAGGAAGAATGTATCTGGGCTGCATTTATTTTTCTATTTGTATAGTAGTAGTCATAATTAATATTCATAATATTATCCTGTATTTATAGGAGAGACTGTTTGCACATGTGAGACCTCAAGGAATCATAAAAGCTCATTCATTTTATATCAGCAAATCTTAGAATGAAACACTGTCTCCCTCCAGCAGTTTTGGACAGTGTTACACCACCAAAAAATGTATTTCATTGTTTTAAAAATACAGGTATAAGGGGGGGATCAAGGAAGTAGAGAGAACATTTAGAAGACAACAGACAAGAAAGACGGTTCGGACAAGTTTGGCCTTTTCCTCTGAAAAAAACTGCAGTGTCAATTTATTGATAGCAACTGATGAAGACGTTCAGAATGAAATTAAATTGCTCTAGCATGAAGTCTTACTTTCATGCTCACTTGTAGGCACATCCTGTGGCTTTCCAGCTGTCATGAGCAGGTAAACATTACACTTAGAAAACAAGAATCTTTCTTAAGTCCTCTTACTGAAGATGCTTGTTCAAGACTTTGCTTTAAATACATGGAGGGAAAAAAAGGCCTTGTTTCTAGTCCCTCCTTCTCAGCTCTGCACTGATGGATGTTGTTGCTTAGGGGTGTAACGGATCCGATGACTTGGAACAACCACTATGTCTGGTGAAAATGACTCATTTCTGCAAGCAACTTTAAAGTTCAGACAAAGTACTACCTAGATAGTGGTGACTGATTGATTTCTACAACAATAAATAGCAGAAATGCTAAAAAAAAAAAAAAAAAATGAACTTTGCTCAGATGAACAGTGTGTGCGGTTCACTCATCCCTTACAAGCTCCTTTACACATCCCTGTTCTGCAGTAGCTCATCTTCCTCCTGTGCCAAACAAACTGCAGACTTATGCACTACCTTCCTGCAGGCAAGATATTATTTATACATACAAACATACGCATACAAGCACACAGATTGCATACAATAAATAAACGTGATAATGAGTGGTCTGAAAAACAAGGAGGCATGCAGGGTCCACGCAAGAGGAGCACTAGCATTTGGGCTGGTTATGAGCAGGCCAGGGCAGCCAACACATTCAGTCCAGTTCTTAGGAGCTGCTTCCAGCACTGCATTGTAATTTTCCTATGAGGAGATAAGAACCAAAGGTCAGACAGCAGGACTTGGTAGAACTGCAGCGCAAATCCCTAAGGGCTCGTTATTGTTCATTTGTTACCGAAACCTAAAAGGAAGGCTTAGCTCCAGCATACGGCGTCCTACTGAGCACAGACATACAGGATTATTGAATTTATGCAACTTCTTCTCTATGCTGTAAAATGTATTAAAATAAACATATTCATGTAGTCTTCTTCCTCCCCTCTTACCTCTTTCTCTCACACAAACTCAAAACAGTACTGAGAAGAAAAAACAATAAGAGACACCTTTATCAGCCTCAGCCATCTGTGTTCCTTTAGTCTGATCCAAGTATTTTGGCAGGCATGTGTGCAGCTTTCTCCTACCCAATATCATCCTGCCCTGCAAAGAAAACGTTCACTCCCACTTCCTCCTCTTTCCACCAGTGCATGGCTCAAACAGCCGTCTAAATCTGTCGATTGCAGGACTTGAAATTAGAAGGCACCGTTGCTTACGTTTAATTAATTACGATCTCAACACTATCACTTAGCCATATTCTGAATAACTGCAACCCCATTTGATAACACAATGTAGAGAAATAAACAGATGATAAAAAACTGCAACTTACAGTGCTGATCATAGGACTTATTCAGTGTTAAGAAATTTATATGTAAAAATAAAATAAAAGCTGACTCCTGGAAAGCTAGAAGTACATGAGTTAAGAGTAGTGTTAGAGAGGGAAAAAAACATGGAAAGAAAACCTCAACTTCTTTTAAGATCATCGCTACCATAAATTAGTTTCCAGACAATCTGACATGACCCTGCTGGGGTTAAAATCTGGATTTTCATTAATTTGTTCACTGAAATCATAAAGGCTCAAATTCTTTTCTCAAACCAGACAGACATAAAAACTTTATTTAGCAGCTTTCAAAGGGAATAAAAACATGCTCACAAAAAAAAAGTCATTTAAATAAACACACAAACAAAAATGCAGGTCTCTGAAGAATAAGAGTGCAATAAACTACTGAGTTTGTCTTCTGTTTCTAAACAGCCTTGTAATTGCAACATGTCTCCATATTTCAGATAGTGTGACATTTTGATGGATTAAAAAGATTTGTTGTATTGAAAAGAATAAAGAATGTGGAATGGGGAAAAGCCCCAGGAATCCCAGAGTGTAACATGATACAAGAAATCCCCTATGGAAAATACAAGCTTTAAGCACATACACTACAGACATGTGCCATCGTTCAGGCATTTTATTTATTCTTCCAAACTATTTCTGCAGAATTCTCTTAATTTATCAAAAATGATCCAAAAGGAGTTGACATGAAAAGCCCTCACCTCCGTTTTCTCTCTAGTTCTCCAAGGAACAATTTATCTCCTGGTACACTGTAAGGGAAACATAATCACATATTTCCCCATATACAGTGATTGTTGCAAACCTACACCTCTAGCTTGAAATTCTAAGTAGTAAACTTTTTTTTTTTCTTTTGTCCTATGATATGAACTTGGTATTTTCTTTCTCCAGGTGCTACTGGATGCTACACATCAAATTATCGTTTTGATAACCAATTGCTATAGCTGAGTTAAGTTTAGCACTATGTAGATTTGGATGCTACACAAATTAATTTGGCATAGCCAGGTTATCAACTCTGTGTACAGGTTAAAAAGGAGACT
Source organism: Aythya fuligula (assembly GCF_009819795.1). Classification (NCBI taxonomy): domain Eukaryota; kingdom Metazoa; phylum Chordata; class Aves; order Anseriformes; family Anatidae; genus Aythya; species Aythya fuligula. The sequence continues at coordinate 42,238,694 of NC_045562.1, forward strand.
ACAGATTTGGGTAGGTGAAACAGCATGTATGCATTCTTTCAATTAACAGCTTTCTTCTGAATTGTATTTTAAGAAATGTTGCAACTACCAAAACCCAAACTTGTATACTGCTCAGTTAAAAACTGAAAGATGAGTAGATGTGCTTGCTTAAAATTGTAAATTAAAATTTTACCTGTGCATATTTTAGACAAAAACATGTTTTGAAAATGCTTCAAAGGCTTTAAAAATGAATATAGCTGCAAATGAATCCTTAAGGGAAAAGCCTGAAATGATTTTAAAACTAAAATTACCACAACTCACTAAACAAGAATTGTCCTTTGTTCATTCCTCACTTCACAGTAGACATTAAAAGCACATATGCAGCAGTACCAAAGCAGAGCTGTGCATCAGCTGGGAGCAGCTTCCCCCCGATACCTGGCAGAAGACCCTTGGCATGATCCCTGACCCAGCTCCCAGGGGCAGGAAGTGCACCAGGGTACTGCCATGCTCAGCTCTGGTCCTGCTCTGCTCTCCCAAAGTAGGGTCAGGAACAAACCACTCTTGCTTCCCATTAGTGAGGGTGATTGTTACTCTCTGTACTAATAAGCTGTCCCATAAAGCATAGATATCCACCTAAGAACCTGGAAATGAGTCAAAAGGCACTTGTAAGACACTGAAAGTTTCCATCTTATTGGCTTCCTCAATGCCAAATAGAATCAAGCAAGAAGTAGCATCCTTAATCCTCAAAAGTTAAATATAACGTAGCAGTGAAAGAGAGAGATTACGGATGTGCAGTATTAAACTGGGTAGAAGCTTTCCAGAAAAACAGTAGAGCAGCAAGAAGATACAGGGCCCAGCCCGCTGGGCACTCCAGTACAACTCCCACTTGACCTCTGGCCATGCTGGAGCAGTAGGCTGCAAAGGCCCAGAAAGACACCTACCAATATCAACCCTTGAAATAGAAGTTTACTGTTCTCTCTCATGCCTTCCATTTATCAAAAACTATCTGAGTTCAGGTTTCTAGGGACATACTGCACTGCAATGCAGGCCCACATGTGCCTCACCAAAGACAACATACGACATTGGTCTGAACCTTCATTGTATCTTGTACCAGAGGTACTATGACAGAAAAACGTGTCCTCGATTTTTAGGAAATTCAGAAGGTTAGAAATACAAAGAGGAGAAACTGGAACAGAACTGAGTTGCACTGCCATGTTCCCCTTGCCTATTAGACACTTCGTGTTTGTAATGGCAACTTGGGGCCTGGCTTGACAGAGATCTGAAAACAGTACAGGTGGATGCTACAGGGGAGACTACAGTTTTCCTTGAGACGCAGACTGGTTGTTTTCTAAGCAGCTCCAACTGAGCAGCTGATGAGAGAATTATTTTGACACATGCACGTACATGCATATTTATAGGGCAGCATAGTTAGACAAGAGACTGGAAAATGTGTATATCTGAAGTCAAGGATGGCAGTTTTGTGTTAATGCTGATGATACTTCATTTGCTGGTCATATGGCACATCTCAAAACTACTCTCATTTGTTTACTTAACACAGATCCGTGAGAAAAATCCTTTCAAGTTTTAGCTTTAAAAAAGGATGCTAAACACACCACCCACAAGGAGATAGACACAACCCACCTCTCAGAGATGATCCCACTATGGCAATCACAGGGAATAGACAGTGAATGCCTTCCATCACATTAGCAACCTGCAGGGGCTAGCCAGCAGCCCTTGCTCATTTCCTGGGCACCATCAAAAGGCAATCTTTATACAGACCCTTCTCTGCCATTGAGTTATCTCCAATCTTTGATTTTCCCTCTCCAGACCAACTTCATGGGACTCTTAGGAGTTAGCTTCCCTTGCTTGGCTGCTGCAGGGAACCCAGACTTTGCCAGGGATACCACCTCCAGGCTAGAGGGTAGAGAGAGGGGGAAGGTGATTCACTGTGAGAAGATAGATGCTCCTCTCAACCAGCAGCAGCCACAAAGCTCCTTCCATCTGTCTGAACCTCAGAGGCTACTGAATGTTTGCAACAGATAACACAAGCATGGCTACCTGTCTGCAGAGCTGGATGTCTGCAGTAAACATAGCAGAACCATGATATACCAATTCAAGATGGTTATGTCAATACAAACAATAGCCTACTCACAGTGTGTACACACGTGAAGACTGCAGAATATGAAATATTACGGCAAATGCTTGTTTTCATTACCTTTTGCATAGTTGTTGGCATATAAATTACCACTTCATAACAGACTCTTTGAAATTCCTTTGAATTAACTAATGTAACTATGTATTTTTACAGTATAATCAGAACTATCAGCTTCCATCTGTTCTACTCTCCTTTTGGTATGCTATTGCTCTGAGGAGGTAAACAAAAATAGATCACTACAAAAACAAACCTGGGTGACAGTCTAGACTAAGTGATCTAATTAAATACAAGATTTATTAGAATAGAGAGAAACATCATAGTAAAACAAAGACACAGTTTCCCAACATATCTGGTATTATTCTTGGCAAGTGAATTAAGGCTATAAATTTACTGAAACAAATCATACGATGTACCATACTGATCTGGCATCACTTTTCCTGACTAAATGTTAAGAAAAGTCTTTGTTTTACTTCAATTTTCTTCGCAGTAAATTTTGTTTCTAATTAGAACCCTAGAGTATTAGGGCTTGTCCACACACAGGTTTTGCACAGACATAATTACATGGGTAACAAACCAAACTGAGTTAACGGTAATGCTACTCCCTAGTCTAGACACAGCTAAAACAAACTACACTAGTATAGCTATGTCATGCTCCGGGGTTGCTTTGATATACACAAAACAGGCACTTTGTTATGGAGAGGGAAAGAATAGCCCTTGGAGTGGTGTTTTAACAACATTCAGCCCTGACCTAAAAAAAAGAAGAAAAAAACACACCTAAAAGACCACAAAAACTTCTGGAGCCTCTTTCCATCAGTCAAGAGGGTACGAACCACCCTCTGATGAGGTGCGGCACTCGCTACTTCAAAGTTCAAGATACACTCAGGAAACAGGCGGAGACAATAACAAAGATTTAAGGAGCCAACAGCAACATTGTCTTACTGCAGCAAAGCTGGGGATGAGAGCAGGAGACACCAAGAGGGCAGGCATGCTGAGGTGCCTAAATTCTGAAGTTCTCCAAAATGAACAGCCACCGATTGTTTCCACATAACACTAGCATTTAGAAAGAAACCTGCACTCCATCAAGGTTGGGGGGGTATCATTTTACGTGGAAAAGGACTTGCTAATTACCATCACTAGAACCTAAGAATCAGTCAGAGATTTGTATGAAGAATTTAACACTTAGCAAAAATAAGCACACAAACGTTTCACACTGGTTGTGAGCCATTATTTCTAATGTTTGCATTAGAGACACATGAAAAATATTTTCCATAATAAAGAATGTTGTTTTTAAAGTCTAGTGATTTTTAACATAAAAATTATGAAGTGACCTCACATGCAAGAATGCCCCAAAGCTGCAAAAACAGCAAAGAAATTAGAAACTCTAGATATTGAGAAAATGTAGAAAAGCAGAATTATTAAAGAAATGAGAGAAGATTAAAAGCTTTGAACTGAAACCCACTAATTGGTTTGGAACAGTTTTCAACATAAGTCACATCCATCTCACACTAGTTCAAGGAGAGCTTATAGATCCCTTTTTTAAGATCAGTGCAAGTGACAACAATACCTTTAGTTCCAGATTTCTCAGCATCAGTAATACCAGCACTAGGGGGGGAAAAAAAAAAAAAAAAAAAAAGGTTTTGGAACTTGGACAAGAAGGCCGATTTTCATTGTTTACTCAAATGTTTCATAAGTAGTTTCCTTTGTCAAGCTACAATTAACGTGCCATGTATCATTAAAGAATAAAATGACTTATAAATAGTATGAATACAGGGAGTACTCCATTGTTCCCATTTGCACTGGTAAATACAGAGAAAAGCCAGATAAGACTTGGTAAAATGGTTCACATTCTCTAAGTTTAAAGCCCTCCATCCTTGGCCAGCTCTGTTAGAGAAGTAACACCTTCAATGTTTTGCTTGCCCTACCAATTCACACCTTTCCCTCCCTGGGAGAGATATTAAGTCTAGGCCATGTGCAACCCTGGCAGCACCTTCACATCTCTGAAGCAGCCTCCAACCTAAACAGGAGGGAGACAAGAATGCTCCTATGGCTCTGCCTGCATCTTCTCCTATGTATCCTGTCATTCCTGCTTAGTATCACTTTGCTTTCCATTGGGTTTCTGGAGCTCTGCACAATATACACGAAACAGAGGAGATGCTTTTGAAGCCCTCCATCTCACTTGAGCAAGGACCCACGTGGTGCTACAATGACCCAGAGCTAGCTAAGCCACAGCACCTAGGCTGGGCTGAGTCAAAAGCTGCACAAACTAATTACACTATGCAGCTAGGGTTTTATGGCTGTAGCTGCAGTTCACACAGAGTCATGGTAAAATGTGCTATGATTTTCTTTCCAGAGGGAGATGGCTACACAGTCTGCCTGCCTCCGTTAGTTTCCAGACCTTTACCACGCCAGCAGTCTGCATTGTCTGAAATCCCCATATCTTGTCTGATAAAAGGACTGAACTAGTCCAACACCCCAACTGTTACCCTCTTCCTGGTAACACATGACAGACACATTAGCACTGCTGGTCCCTAGCAAGCTCATTACTCCTCCCAATGAATCTGTTCATTTAAGGGTTAAACATGCAAACTAAGATTCTGTCTAATTCTGCTTAATCCCTAGTAACATGGCACAGATAACAACATCGTCCATAGGTTCCTTACATTACTGCCACCCCAGACACAGATTACAACATACAATCCCCCAAAATAACATACACCACACGACTGCTTTGGAAGGCAAGACTGAATATAATCACATGCTTTTCCAGTGATACCCATACGCATTAGTCACTCTGTAACATATATAGGATCACGATGATGAAATCCTCATCCTTGCTGGAAGAGGTTAAAAGAGATTTTATGTTGGAAAGCCAGGAGAAAGGAGCTAAGCATTTGTTTTTTTTGTTTCTTTGTTTTTCCAGCACGAGTATGTTAAAAGACATAAAATAGCAAACAGAAGGGCTCCCTTTGGGACACCTACATTATTTTTCTCTCAGAGAAGAGCAATGCAACACCTAATAACTAATACAAGTGGGGGAAAAAAAATAAGATTGATCACAGAACACTTTCATACAATGTCAAATAATCTGGTTTATCACTGTAGATTACACAGAAATAGGCTAAATCAAAATAATAAAGCAGCTTTCAAATTTAATAACTATCCAAAATTACACAAATTGGCTGTAAAATACAATGGAATAAGCATTTGTTTTCCTTGCAAATCTCAAACTATGTAGTACTTTGAGCATAAACGTTACCTCACGACCTGCATTTTTCCAAAAAACTCACACTTCTCTTTCCATATGGCAATAACGAGCACAGAATTATGCACAAATATGAGACCTAAGTGCTAAAAAAAACCCACAAACTGTAAATCATAGAACCATATAGGTTGGAAAAGACCCTTAAGATCATCAAGTCCAGCCATCAGCTAGCACAACCAAGTCCACCACTAAACCATGTTCCTAAGCACCACATCCACGTGGCTCTTAAATACCTCCAGAGATGGTGACTCGACCACTGCCCTGGGCAGCCCATTCCAATGTCTGACCACCCCCACCCATGAAAAAATTCTTCCCAATATCCAATCTAAACCTCCCCTTGTATAGTTTGACACCATTGTCTTACATCCTATCACTTGTCACCTCAAAAAAGAAACTGAGGCAAAGAGTTCTTAGCTTGTTTACCTGCTTTACTGAAAAGAATGCAAGTCTACACTTTCAGCTGCTTTGTGTTCAGAAGGGGATTCAGCCAATGCATAGCTCTTACCTTGGACCCTCCCTTCAGAAAGGGGTAGAGTACAAACCGGATAGCTATGCAATGAATGGCTCTGTAGTGGGATCATATAGGGAAAACCCCAGGGATGGATGTGAAAGGTGGGAGAGACTTTTTCAGTTGGAGCACTGAGTAGGTCATTTCAATATAGTTGATACTATAAAAAAGAAAGAAAGAGTTTAATAACAGAACCTAAAAAAAAAAAAAAAAAAAAAAAAGCCATTTCCCAAGGACAAGGATTCACTTATTTTATAAGTGGTTTCACACAAGCCTGCTCTTCTTAGACGATGCCTAGTCATTGCTTTGAAGCTGCAAAAAACCCTACTTCACACCAGGTGCCTGCCACCCAAAACCATTCCTAAAGCCCAAGTTAGAAAAAAGACGGAATAACAACTTCTTGCTGAGTGGCTCAAAGTGCTCTCTGGTTCACACACATGCCACGCTCTAATTAGGATGATGTCTGGTATTGGGGCAGAAGGTGCTACAGGCAGTAAGAATAGAAAGTTATTAAGCATAACCTATTGCTGCTCTTTCCCTCCTCCTTAACCAGATGCAACAGCAAAACAACACGCTGTATGAGAAGGAAGAAAGATAATGCACAACACTCGAGTTTTTTCTCGTAACAGCTATCTGCTTAAAAACTGTCAGGTATTGTGATACCAGCCAGACCCATTATGCTTTGTCTGTGTGTGTAGAGAAATGCTTTATAACCTGCTTCTCACAGAGGAATCCAAAATTGGTCAGTCCTCATTTTGTCATGTAAATGTTAAAAAAGTTGAAGACATTATGTGTGAAAGAACACTTAGGTTTTGTGGCTTTATAACCTCTACAGGTTCATGCACATTCACTATCCCTCGTCTGTGTTCTGTGAACCATCACCATAAAAATCAGAGCTGAAGGAAAACGTTAAAGCTTCTGGATTATAGAATTGATGCATAAAGACTGTAGCATGAGTGCGGGTTTTTAAAGGTAAAAGATACTAGTCATCTACTTGGGTATCAGCTGTTTCATATAAAAGATTGGCAGTAAACTCTAAGACTGTATCGAGCACACCCATTTCATCAAACCACTGTCCCAGTGAGCAAAAAAATTAACATCCATAAGCAACATGGAAAAAAGCTGCGTTGCTTATTCAGCACCCACTGACAGGCAGCTTATGCAAGGAATTTCACTGTAGTAGTTCTTGTTCAAGTGCAGGGCAGCAAAAGCCATTGCAGAGAAGTGAAATCAGTCAAGAGAAATACTGCATATGGTTATGTTTTTTAAGGTTGATAGCTGATTATAATTTATAATATATTTCTAAAGAAGCACTGTACGCTAATTATGTTTGGGAAAAGACGCATTTAAGAAGCTATAAACATGTAAGTAATAATATGAAATCCTAGCTCCCAACCATTGCTTTCAATATTCTTTACAGAATAAAACATTTGTTTTTGATTTCAGGAGTGGTTTGTATTCAACAATGTAAAATTTGTTTAAAGTTTCAATAGTTGTTCTTTTCGCTGCTCACCAAATATTCATATTAAATACTTTTACAATGTGTGAGCCTATTGCAACCATAGGGTCTCCTGTGAGTCCCCCTTCAGTCAAGAAACTCTTCAGTCATGTGGGCAGACTCCAAGCTGCAGGATCGCGATCCAAAAGCTCACTGACAAAGGCTTAACCCTTAAAATAACTGTCCATCAAGACAAAATGTAACTAATAATTCTTTTTTTTTTTTTAAATCAGTTTTTGCTTTTATCTTTTACAAATTGCTAGCAGGGATGCAGGCACCAGTGTGACAGAAATCTACCCATGAAAACAGCATACTATATAAACCAGCAGCAGCAAACAGGTCGTGTTCCGATACACTTCAAAACAATAATCAACAGCAAACAGCACATATGCTGCTGAGATAAATTCACTCATACACACTGAGAAATCTTTGAGTTCTGCTCAGATTCCCTGTCTGACAACAGTGCTTTACAAAGCATTAATCACTGTCAGTACAGGAAAATCAGGTTACGTACAGACCATACCTAAAAACAGTAAAAACAACAACAAAGAAAGTGACAAGAGAAAAAGCTACAGATGTCAAGCAAGAATTAGAAATACCCCATCTGCTAAAATCAAAAAGAAGAAAAAAAAAGCACCTTGGTGACTCAAGACAAAGACATAATTCTGAAGTGGAAATATAGATGGGGGTAACACCTGGGACACACAAGGCTATGCAATACTGAGGTAATGGGCTTAGCTGGCGGGGGAAATGGTTGAACCACTGTACTTCCAGCATCCCCCACTGGCTGACACACTCAGTGGTGCCAGACCCAAATTTCCAGCGAGTGCAAGTTAAATGACTCATAACAAAGCACAGAAGGCATCTCCGTAACGTGGTGCAAGCTAAACCAAACACAAGGCCCCCTTTCACAACAGGTCTCTCAGTCTTCACGTGCAAGATGGCAAGAATGGTGTAAAATTTCAGGTCTGTCATCCAATTGCCATACTCTGTGGCAATTAAAATACTTGCACTTCACTGCTGATGTCTCAAACCTGTTTGCTGCTCAAGCTAGTGATATAGAGCACATTTAAAGACCCTCGAGTCAACGCCAAAGCAAATTGCTTTCTAATAAGGAAAGGTGCCTGCTAAACTGTTACACTTTTTCATTCTGTCACACTAGAGAAGAGAAACAAGAGCATTTTCATGCTCATCTGTGCGGGTAAAGAAGTAACGGTAGATTAGAGATGCATGTGGAGATCTGTCTGAGGGGCTTCACCAGGAAAACCACAAGGCAGGCTGGAGACACTAAATGAACTGTTCAGAGAGCAATCCCCTCCTGGCCAATCTTCAACATCTTTCATTACTGTAATCATGTCAGTATTTTGGTTGTAACTCACACAGGAATACAAAGACTTAAAATAATTAATGATTGCTAAAATGAGAAGGTGTGCAAAACTCATGATATGCCTGTGATTAAAGCTTTTAGGACCTAAAGCATTCAGTACCCAAAATGTATTTGGCCAATGTTATGCCTATAGTAGTCAAATTTGAGCACTATGGCCAATCCTCTCTGAAATTCCTAGAGAGGCAGCTTCGAGGGGAAAAAAAAAAATGTTTGAAGTATACAGGCTGAAAGGTTTTCTCTAATTAATGAATCAGCAGACTTGGCATTCAGGTGTTCTGCTGTGCACTAATATTTATAAAATATTCAATTAAAACCATATACGTTAAACAGCTTATTTAGAGAGCAAACACATAATTATTGAATAAAAGCTATACCTCTGCTCGTTGTGTGCGGGGCAAAACTGACGACTTTTCAATGGCATAAACATCCACCAAGTAGAGACGTGCTCCTTGTTCCCTGTCCAAAATGGCAGCAGTCTGGATGACACCGGTATGGCGCCCGATGGTGAAGAGGCGCCCCAGGCTCTTGTCTTCACACCGGACAGACACGATGTAATATTCCACCTGGGCCTCAGAACCCCGCGGACTAGCCGCTTCTATAGATATCACGTTTGTCCCAATAGGCTCACCTTCTTTTAAGATGGTTATGTATTTCGGCTGGGTGAAAATAGGCCCATCAACCCCTTGCAGAATTATAGTCATTTCAGTGGTAGATTTCCTCCTTTCGGGGCCAAGATCCGTGGCAGAAACTATGAGATTGTATATGAGCTGAGAGGGCACCAAAGCTGATGCTACTCTTAGGTCTCCGCTATAGCGATCCACAATGAAGGTTTCGGTATCTCCATTGATTATTTCATATTCCACCTCTCCATTGGCACCCTCATCAGGATCTGCAGCAATAATTGTTGTTAGGATCGAACCGATCACAACCGAAGGGTCAGCCGCAAGAGCGTTTTGCGATATGAACACAGGAACGTTGTCATTTTGATCCGTCACTAAAATGGTCACGTTCTTCAAGGCAAATCGCCTGGACTCCACAGGAACAGCCTGATCAGTGGCTTTGACTGTTAACTCAAAGAGATTAGCAAACTCACGATCAATTTCAGCATTGGTAAATATTGTTCCTCTGACTTCATCTATACGGAAATGATTACCTCTCGGCATCTGTTGAATGATTGCGTATGTCAACTGCCCATTAATATCCGCATCTGGGTCATGAGCAGTCACAGAAATGACAGAACTACCAACAGGTATGTTCTCAATAATAGATTTAAAAATGTCCCCTGGAGGAAAATTAGGAGGGTTGTCATTAAAATCCCTAACGTGTATTACCACTGACATTGTAGATGACCGTGGTGGCCTTCCATGGTCCTTTGCTGTTATATTTAGCTTATACAATGACTGCGTCTCAAAGTCCAATTTCTTTGCAAGAAAAATACTACCAGTGTTGGGACTGATGCTAAAGGTCCCGTGATTGTTTGTCCCTGTAATGCTATAATGGAGGTCAGCATTGTCACCTGAATCAGAGTCAGTGGCAGTGACAGAGGAAACAAGTTCACCAACTCTCATGTTTTCCAAAACATCCACTAACAAAGTTGGTTTAGGGAAGGAAGGACTGTTGTCATTCTCATCCAATACATCAATGCTCAATGTGCAAGTTGAACTTAGGGAAACTGTTCCAGAGTCTACCGCTTGGATGACAAGAGAATACGATGCAGTAGCTTCATGATCTAGCTTGCCTACTAAGGTCACCTGGCCTGTGCTGCTATCTATTGCAAACTGTTTTTCTTCATTTCCCTTGATTACAGAATAGTGAATCAATCCATTATTCCCTTCATCAACATCTGAGGCAGAAACCCTCAGAACTTGTGTTAGATTTGCTGCCAATTCTGATATTGTAGCTTGGTAGAGATCTTTCAAAAATTTGGGGGCATTATCATTGATGTCTTTCATGTAGATTTGTACAGTTGCCTGATCCTTTAGAGGCTTTGGCAACCCCTGATCTGTTGCTATTACTGTAAGACTAAATACTGCAGCTCCCCGCTGCCTCATAAGAGCTTCCCTGTCAAATTGGTGAGTGCTTCTTATTTCCCCAGTTACCGTGTTCAGCTCGAAATCTGGTTGCATATGCTCGAAAGAGTACCTGACTTCACCATTTGGCCCAAAGTCTTTGTCTACAGCATTTATTTTACCCACATATGAACCACCCCTCTGCTCCTCTTCAAAGTAAAACACATAGTTGGTACTGTTGAACAATGGCCTGTTATCATTTACATCCTCCAGAATTACCGTAACGTTCACAGTAGCATTGAGCGGTTCTACCGCCCTATCAGAGGCAACAACCAGTAACACGTATCTTTCCTGAAGCTCACGGTCCAGTTCACTCTTTATGTACAGCTGTCCATCTGGGAAAATGCCAAAGGCATCCCCAGTATTTCCTTCAATTATGCTATAAGCTATCTCACCGTTCACTCCCGAGTCTTTGTCAGAAGCCTGCACCTTGAAAAACCGGGAATTCACAGGCTCTGACTCCAAAATAGTGATTTCATAGGAAAGCTGGTCAAACACAGGAGGGTTATCATTCACATCATGGACAGAGACGGTCAGGATAAAATTAGAGGACAGCTGTGGCACTCCCATATCCGAGGCCAGGATTTCAACCTGGTAAGACCCAGCATTTATGTCCAGTGGTCCTATTAAGCTTATAGCACCTGTTTGTTCATTGATTGAAAACAAGCCCTTTGGGTTTTGCTTAAGGCTGTAAAGAACCATGCCATTAACACCTTCATCAGGATCAAGAGCTTTAGCCTGGAATATGGTATGCCCAGCTTTCCAGTTTTCAACCACATTTACACTTTCCACCGCATGAATAAAGTGCGGTGAATTGTCATTTAAATCTTTGACTGTTATATTGACCAGGGTGTCTCCAGTTATTGCCCCGCCACTAGCCACCACTTTCAGCTGGTAAAATGCTTGCTCTTCCCTATCAATAATACTGGCTGTGGTGATCTGCCCCGTCGCTCTGTTGATGGCAAACATGCCCCTTTGGTCACCTGTTGTAATAAGGTAACTGATATTGGTATTGAGGTCCATGGTGGAAGCAAAGACAGTACCTACATGGTAACCCAGGGCAACATTTTCAAATACAACAAAACTGTACATGCCCTGGCTGAAAACAGGTGGATTGTCCTGAGTGTCCAACACAGTGATGGTGACAATGGCCTGGTTCTGTGACTGCAGATGACCACCATCAGTGGCCACAATCTGCAACTGGTAAGCAGTTTTCTCCTCCCTGTCAAGAGCTATTTTAGTTGTGATGACCCCTGTCTGGCCATGGACCTGAAACCTGGAGGTATCTCCAGCTGAGATACTGTACTTGACAGTCCCATTGGGTCCCAGATCAGGGTCAGTGGCAGACACTGTGGTTACATAGGTTCCAGCTGGCTCATTTTCCTGGATATGGGCAAAATACTGGACAGGATAAAACACAGGGCTGTTGTCATTCACATCCAGGAGGCTCACGTTAACCCGAGCTACTGAAAAAAGGGGAGGAGAACCCAAATCAGTAGCTAGGACCTGCAGGGAAAAGTGAGCCTGCTCCTCCCTGTCCAGCTGTGAGATGGTGCTGAGCTTGCCCGACACTGGGTCCAAGCGAAAAATCCTGCGAGGGGACACCAGGGGTGGGCCAACCGCTGCCACTGCTGGCTCAGCTTCCTGCAGGGAGAAGCGGACAGTCCCGTTGTCCCCCAGGTCCCCATCTGTGGCGCTCAGGACCAGCAGCTCAGTTCCTGACGGGGAGTTCTCAGCCAGGGACACCTGGTAGCCCTCAGGCTGGCTGAAGCGAGGCTTGTTGTCATTGACATCCAGGATGGTCACCACCAGCTGCGCGTAGGAGAACTTGGGCTGCACCCCCTGGTCACGTGCGCTGATATTGAGCACCACCTCAGAAGCTGTCTCTCGGTCCAGCCCAACGGAGGGGGACGCACCTGCAGCATGCCCAGCGGTGCCACCCTCGGGGCCGGCTGTGGTGACCAGCCCGCTGTGCTCGCTGATGCGGAACCAGCCGAGCTCGTTGCCCGAGACGATGCTGTACTTGAGGTTGGCATTAAGGCCTGAGTCACGGTCTGTGGCACTCAGGCCCCGCACGTAGCTGCCCAGCGGCACCTCCTCGCTGATGTTCACCCTGTACACCGACTGCCCAAAGACAGGGGGGTGGTCATTAATGTCATTCACAAAGATCACCAGGCTCGCCACCGACGAGCGGCTCACAGGAGCCGCCACCGCCCCATCAGAGGAAAAGGAAGAAGTGGGGGAGCCAGGGGGTGGTGGCGGGGCCCCGTAATTATCAGCCACCGCCACCGTCAGGTTATAGGCAGGGATGCGCTCCCGGTCCAGCGCAGCTGCTACCTTGATAAGGCTGAGGTTGGGTACCTTGCTGCTGTGCACCTCAAAGTGCCGCTGCTCGTTGCCCGCCAGGATGGACACAGAGATGTTCCCATTGGCAGCAGGGGAGTCAGCATCGCTCACCGTCAGCAGGGCCACCACGGTGCCAGGGGCTGCGTTCTCATCCACGGAAGCAAAGCGGGAGGTGGCCGGGAAGTAGCGAAACTTCACCCGGGGCTCATTGTCATTAACGTCCAGCAGGCGGATGAGGGCCTCGGCACGGCCACTCAGTGCAGGCACCCCCCGGTCCGTGGCCTGCACCGTCAGCGAGTACTGCTGGCGCGTCTCATAGTCCAAGCGCTCCCGGATGCGGATCACCCCGCTCTCAGGGTCCACCTCGAACGGGAGGCTGCCAGCCCCCTCCCCACCACCGCCGCCACCGTCACCTCCTTCCAGCCGGTAGCGGATGTCAGCGTTGGTGCCTTCATCAGCATCAGTTGCTGCCACCTGGAGAACGCTGGCCCCGACGGGTGCATCCTCAGGAACACGTGCCTGGTAAAGGGTCTGGCTGAAGATGGGCGGGTTGTCATTGATATCCTGCACAGTGACGTTGACCTGCAGGTACCCACGGCGCCGGGGCTCGCCCTTGTCCTCTACCTGCACCAGCAGCTGGTAAGAGGGGGTGGCCTCACGGTCCAGCCCACCCCTGGAAACCAGGTGCAAGAAAGCTCCTTCACCGCTGGGGTTGAGGGTGACGTTGAGCCGGAACCGTCCCTCCTCGTTGCCAGCCACGATGCGGTAGGAGCTGTGGTCCACGCCGTTGGTGCCGCTGTCGGCGTCAGTGGCCGTGTCGAGGATGAGCTGCCGCCCGCTGCCCGTGTCCTCCTTGAACGTCACCACGATGGAGGGGTCGGGGAAGACGGGCGCGTTGTCGTTGAGGTCGAGCACCAGCACGCGTACCTCGCTGGGGTAGGTGGGCTGGCTGGAGAGCACCACCAGGTCCACCACGGCGCTGGCCAGGCTCTCGCGGTCGATGGTGGCGCGGGTGTGCAGGGCGCCCGACGTGGCGTTGATGGCGAAGAGGGCATGGCGCTCGCTCAGCCGGTAGGTGAAGCCGGGCCGGGTGGCGATGGTGCCCACCCAGGTGCCCGCCGGCTGCTCCTCCAGCACCTGGAAGACCTGCCGGGGCTCGGCGGCGGCGCCCAGCGGCAGCAGCGGCAGCAGCAGCGGCAGCAGCAGCGGCGGGGCCCCGCGGCCGGCGGCGGGGCGGCCCATGGCGACCGGGGGGGCGCCGCTCCGCGCCCCTTCCCTCGCTCCCTCCCCGCGAGGCTCCGCTCGCCCTGCCCGCCCGGCGCCGCGCTCAGGGGCCGCGCCGCTCCTCCTGCGCCCGCCGCCGCCGCTCGGGGGCCGGGGGCCGGCCGGGGGCTGCGCTCCGCATCGCCGCTCAGCAGCGGCCGCCGAAGCTGCTCAGCAGCGGCCGCCCCGCCGCCGCCACCGCTTCCTCCATGCCCGGCTCAGGCGCCCAGCGGCGGTCCAGGAGACGCTGCCGAGCCCCCGCCACCCCCCAGCCGGCTCCGCAACCCGCGGCCGCGCCGCCCGCTGCTGCCGCCCGGCCCCAACTTTGCGGCGCGCTCATGGACCCCTTCCCTCTTGACGCCCGGGACCGCTCCCCCCCCGCCGCCCATTGGCCGCCAGGCGCCGAGCAACGCCTCCATCCCCGCCCGCCGCCCGCCCACCGCACGGCACCTGGGGCAGGCGGGCACCGCCGGGGGGGCGCGGCACGGACCGACCCCACCCGGCAGCGGGCATCGGGCACCGGGGTGGGGAACCGGGGGACCCCCAGGACACGGGTGGCGGGGCGGCCAGAAGCGCTCCGCGGCTGCTGGGGGGTCATTTAACTTTGTTTTACTTTGTTTGCTTTTATTTCGTTTGTTTCATCTTACTGTATTTTACTTTATTTTGCTTTAAAAAAAAAAAAAAATGATTTTTTTTTCTCTTATTATTGTTTTTATTATTTCCCTTCCCTTTCCCTTCCCCATCCCTTACCTTTTCTCTTTTTCCCCGTCCCAGCCCGGTCCCGTCCCGTCCCGGCGGAGCGGAGGGGGTAGCGCGGGTGCCCCGCACAACCGCGTTCCCCGAGCGCCCTCTGCTGCCCACCGGCCGCCGCTGCCCGAAGCAAAGGAAAAGAACAGGAGAAGGAAAGCGAATATACGGGGAGCTAGTTCAAAGCACCAGGTTTACGCTATCGCACACACTTGCAAATAACGCCCGTCAATGCCAGGTGCTGGAGTGCCTCTTTCATTGCATAAGCACAAACAGTAAATGCAAGATTGTGCAATTATGCATGATACTAAACTAAACAATATCCATAGCAATGTTACAGGCCTTGCAGTTTAATAGTTGCAATTATGTTGCTGATCTTGCATGATGACTTTAAATATCAGCAAGTTGTTTCAGAAACGGAATTTGCTTAAGCCTTTTGTGCCTATGGATGTAAAACTATCCTTGGTGTATCTCTAGATACCAGCCACCCACAACCATTAAAAAAAAAAAATGTTCTTGAAGTGTTTCAGCACATCTAAATTTCATAGGATTCAGAAAGTGTTTTTGCAATCAAAATGCTTACATAAAATTGGATTAAATTCTGCAGCTGAGTTTTAATTACCAAAACAACTTCAGGCAGAAAACGTTGATAACATTCTTATAACAGCTGTATTAGATTTTTAGGAATAGTTTATGTATCCAAAGTTATGAAATTGTTTAAGGGCAATTATTAATTTATATATTTATTTTAGTTTTAGCAAAAAGTTATTTTAAGGGCTAGGAAAAACAAAACAAAAAAAAACTGTTGAAATCGGAGCAGCTATGCTAGATATAAAACAAAACAAAACTTTCTGTGCTGCCACTGGCACTGTCAGCAGGATGTGTTTTAAAGGAGTTAATGGACCAGCGCAATAAATTCCTTCGGCTCAGTTCTCTCCTCTGTCACTACCCCTAATTTTGCCTCCTGAAAAATGAACAATTTGTTTATACGAAGACTCGGATGTGAATGTTACACACACGCTGTTACTTCTACATGCCATCAGTAGAAAAGACAGCCTGTGACAGAAGTGAAAAGCCAGTGAGAAAAGCTCGTTTGCCAGCCGCAGGATCACAGCCAGCACCTCCCCTGCATGCAGGTTGTGCCGAGCAGCTCAGATGACAACAATCCCGACGGCACCAAGGACCCCCCAGCTTGCCTTGAGAAAGAGTGGCTATGAGGAGCTCGCCAAGGTAGGAAGCAATATAGCAGGAGAGAAATCATTTATTGCCCCTGGTAGCTTTTGTCCCTGTTATTGAGCCTGAAACTAAAACAAGCCTATGATTTTGTTGGCATACAAAAGCCGCTAAATAACTGAAGCTCGTGGAAATCACGGCCATCTCCTGTGCTACCTGAGCTGCTTCAACCAACTGCAGTTCTGAGCACTTCAAGAAAGTTTTTTGCTTAACTTGAATAAAGTTGGAGAGAGAAAAAAAAAAAGGTCTTAAACCTCAGCAAAAAGTAATAAGTAAAAAAAAAAAAAAAAAAAAAAAAACTTCCCTGAAGCCCAGTGCAAGCATTGACCCCTTTAGATTAAAAATAATAACAACTTTAGACACCGTTAAGGCTATTCTAGGAAGTGTTTCACCACTCATAACCTTGTAAATACAGAAATAAAGTGAAGAAAAGGTCATTTTGCACTTTTCATGTTGCCTAAAATCCTGTTGATAACACAGCCCAACACTTCATCAGGGTTTCACCTCCAGATACAGAAAAGCAATCTAATCCTCACACCGTCCTGCTCACACTCCCCTGCAAAACCTTAATAGTGCCCTCACAGGGTCCAGTGTCAACAGATCAGCACATCTGGCTGTTACGTTTCATGCATTGCCAACGCTGTGCTACCAAAAGTGGCCGGTGATACTGCTGAAACGTTGTGCAAGGAGGCACCAAAAGCACAGAAGCTGATGAATGAAATAAGAAGCACTCATATTTTGGAGCAACACATTATAGGGAAAAATAAAAATAATTAAACAAATAAATAAAGCACGTTTCCTTCCTGTGTAAGCTAAATGCAGATTGAATCTGTACCTCTTATCACACAGAGTCCTAAGAGGCCTCAGGCTTATGATCAGATATTACAAGAAAGACAGCATTTTACCCTGCAGCCAGAGTAGAAACCAGCTATGGATTCAGCAGATCTGGTGGATCTGTCTCTGTGTTTTGCACTTGCCGTGCTGAAGGCAAGACCACAAAAGCTCTGCCTGTTTGATGCACCGTACTCCTCAGTAGGGACTCGGCACTGGGCATTTCCCCTATTTCTTGAAGGCAGCTGGAATCCCCCCACATTTCCATCCTCTGCATGCCGCGGCTTCATTTATGGCAGGAGGTGTCAGTCCTTTTCGGAAGAACTCAATCTTTGTGCCTGCCTAATGGCATTCCTGTGAGGGTGGGTGGCAGAGCTGGAAGCTGTTCAAAGGACAGCCTGGGTCTTCCCAGGAAGCAGTTTCTAGTTTCACTAGTTTCACCCATATGATATATAAAGGAAATTTCACCTCACAGCTCCGGGAGGGTATTCCTGTACTCCTACATACAGCAACTGAATCCATTTTCTTATCGTCAGCCCTGCACCGGGGACCTTTGTAGTCAGGAAATGGGGCCAATATCTTTTCCAGCTTTAGCCTGTCTGAGAGATGCACCCTCGGCTGTCCTGCTGGTGTGATTGACGCTCCCTGTTCCTATACATACAGAGTTACACCACACTGAAACGCGGGCTGCTCTGAGTTCAGCTCCCCGCACAGTGAGGATAACCGACAAAGCAGGCTGTGTGGGGATGCTACCACTCCTTTTTATGTTTTCATATGGTGTAGGCTATACCTCAGTCAAAAAAACATTCCAGATTGTTCAGAATAAATGACATAACTGACTTACCATTTGGCTATACCACATATTTTTCTGACATTTTTATCAAAATTAATTCCATTTTCTCCCAGACCACTGATAAAAATCTAGAACGATATTTGACCAAGACTAGATGGTTTCTGACAGATGGTTTCTACTACAACAAGGATACCTCTTTTTTTTTTTTTTTTTTTTTTTTTTTGTCCTATTCCAGCAGTCCAGTTAAGTTAGCCTGTTGAACACAGTCTGCTCTCTGAGCAGAGATATTTTATCAGGACTCATATGGGATTGAGTTAAATGCTATAAAGAACCCTAGTATCACTACTCACAAAACTAGTATCAAACTCAATATTTATGTGATTTTGTCTGTTTTTTTTGGTTTTTTTTTTTTGTTGTTTTGTTTTGTTTTGTTTTTTTTTTCTTAGATAAAGCCTATTTCAAAATGTGTCACAAATCAACTTGGCATTCATTGCTCGAATTGTGCCCTCGCCCAGCACAAGAGTCTTCCATGACTGTATGACAGACAACAGACTAACCAGCTTGTCCTTTCCAGCCTGTCTGAACGTACATTATTAACTGTTTAACTGTCTCTTAGTATTTTACTGATATGTTCAAGGACTTTTAAAATGAGCAATCCAGGTCCTGCATGCCAAGAATTATTCTAATATTTTTTTCACTTTTTTTTTTTTTTTTTTTTTTTTTAATGCAACTTTACTGACATTTGTGTACCCAGTCATAAGATGCCAGGAAAAGAGACAAGTCATATAATTACATGTTGAGTGTACAGCAGCTGCCAGGAATGGATGCTATCTTTCAGTCCATTGAAAGCAGTTAGCAAGAATATTTGTTTTTATTTTATTATTATATTTTTTCTCAGTAGGTATCAGTCATTTCTCTAAGCCATGCTGTCCTTTAGGCTTAGTGCTATGTAGGAATTCAATACGCTTAATTTTATGACCTTGAAATATGCTATAGGCTTCTAAACTAGCACTGGATGTGGGGGTTAAGATTCAAGCTGCATTTGCTGGTCCACATTTGAGGTCGATTGCCTAAGCTCTGTTTATCCTGGGGATGGACCAGGGGAGTGCAGCCTCAGCCACCGTTCACCTGGTGGTGGTGGCACCTTGCTGGCATCGTGCCCTGGCACCACCATATATGGCCACCGAGCACCATCCTTGTGTCATGCTGGCAAATTGGCCTGGCCAGTGAAGTCTGCAGGCTTTCTATAGCAATGACCACTCCCTTCAAGAAGTAATTTCATTCTGAATTTGTCATGTTGTGGGAGGGAAAGTTTTCAGGCAGTGAAGGGTAGATTTCCAGTTGTAACTCACTAGAGTTTCATGTGCTTTGTCAAGTATTCTGCAGAAGCCAAGCTTACAGTTCTTGACTTGTACTGTAAATATTGTTTTTGTTATATGTCTCTCTTTTTTTGTGTTTGAAGCAAGCAAATGTTTTCTTCATCATTGTTCCAGAGTGTGTTTTTCCAGGAGCTTTTACCACAGGACTAGCCTTGCCATTACTCACATAAACCAACATTTGATAATTTGTTGTTGTTGTTGTTGTTGAAACCTATGTTCCATGTCCTAATGACAGTCCAAGACAGCTTGTTTTATTAGCCCATAAAACCCCTCCCTCAGAGGTGATATTTCGATGTTCTGGCAGAGCTTTATGGAAGGTGCTATTACAACCAAGTTGCTTGAGAATTGGGAACATCCTCAAAGGAGACCAAGAGATCAGTTTTCAGACAGTTTTATCACAGGCACATTTTGGAATCTGTTTCCCCCCCACAGTGTTATTTCAGGCCCAAGACCAGCATGGCGATAGGAAATTCTAGGTCTTATAATAAAATTGCGAATTTCCCACTACAAAACTTGATGGCAAAGCTGGGTTCGATTAAATGTGTTGGGATTTTTGTTGTTGTAGTTATTTTAATACACAGTTGCAAAGGACAATTTCCCGTGTTCTCTCACCCACTTGTACAGTTTCATGATTTCCTAGCTTTTTATCTGAATTGTATTTACTTGTCATATTCCTCTGCCTCATCTGAGACACCCTTTTCTTAAGAGGGTGAAGCATCTGTTGATGAATGGGTAAATCTAATCTTCTTCAGTTCTTCTGCTGAGCTTTCTATCTGTTGCTTCCTTTGATTAACTTCATTCAAATTAGAAACACCATTTTGTATTTCAGTCAGGGGAAGATACGGGGGAAAAAAACAGCTTTACTCCATTGCTTTTAGTTGTGACATACCAATATAATATTTTCCTCAGGAAGAAGTTTATCAGTAACTGAAGCAGAACAAATAGTGATTTAAATCAATCACTATTGATTACAACCTTCTCATTATTATCATTTTGCCAAAAAAACAGGTCTGCACATAAGTGGCCAAATGTGGACAACAGTCTAGGTAAGAATTAGCACAAGCCAGCCCATAGACATGAGCAAGTGAGGCAGCGGTGTCATTGTAGATAATTTAAACCTCCTGACAAGAGGATTGTTTCTCTTCCATTGCCTTTCATAAGGACTTTCAGATGGCATTCATGGATCTCCTGAGGTCCACTCATTGTCGGTTGAAGGAATTAATTAAAATCCATGGATGTGAGTATATGCGATTACTATTATGCCTAGAAAACCCTGGGCTCCCAGGGACTTAGGTTGGCATAATCAGCTCCACTCATACGCTTTTGTAAACACTTTCATGGGGCTCAAAGCTATGACCTCAATGCAGAAAATCCTTCTGGAAACTGATGCAATATAGGAAATATGGGAAACCCTATCTTCAGTCGTGGGCAAGGTTATTATTCTTGACATGCACACCCACTTTTCACTGGTTACAAAAACAGCTGACAGAAGTCTGCTTTTTCTTCATTCCCTTACATAGCCCCTGCTGTCTTCTCTGCCTTACAAAAAGGGAAGCAGGGCACTTGTGTCCTACCAAGGCTGCAGGGGGGCTTGCAGTGACTCATGTGTCACTATAAGCAGCGTGTCCTTAAAACAAACAAACAAACAAACAAATAAATAAATAAAAATAATTCATCACAGAGCCTTGCTATTGATGCCCCTGTTTAGTCTCCACAAGACTCAAGTTCTCTTTGCTCTGACCCTGCAGATTTTAGGCTGGCATAATTCATAATGTGTTACTGAGGATCATGTTGTCTTTGGTAGGAGCATCTTTGGTAGGTAGCAGCAGGATCAACCCTTTTGAGTCTGATTCAATTCTCAGTTGTCTTCCCAGTCACACTAATGAGAGATGAATTGGCCTTTTTGATATTTAGCACTTAATAGACCAGCAGTGTTTGGAAAAAAAAACATTAAAATGTTTTTTTCCAGCCATGTTTTATAGCCTAGGAATATACTGGTTTGAGCCCAGTAGATTTATTTTGCAACATCTGTCTGCAACAGTATGTTTTCTTTTTCTTTTAACAGCCAGAGTATTCAGCAGTGTTCTTAACTGTGTATGGTGGCTATGGCACTGTTGTTTCAAAATTATGTCTTCTTTTTTAACAGCCGTGGCCTGGTTGTTGGTGAAATCTTACTGAAGTCAGCAGCTGCCCCATTTGTAAAGGTTTTTAAAGAGATTCTGAAAACAAAACACAACGCAAAATAAAAACCATAGAAAAGCCCAAAACAGATAGAAATCCTCTGCTTCCCAGACAGGACACTGGGACTTCCTAAGGACATCTGATTTGGCCAGGAGACAGGAAGGAATTATCCAGGGTATTACTAATGTTTCTTTACCGTTTTTGTTTTTGTTGTCCTTGTTGTTTTCATTTCTTTTAAGTTTTATTGTTCTGTTTTCCTTGGAACACCGTTTTAAGACCCTAAATAGCAGCAGAAGGTTTGTATCGCTCTCTTTTTCTGCTTTCACTGTAAAATTTCCACAGATCAAGTTAGAAGTTTGAAAGAGAACTGGAAGATACTGGAATATGTGGCATGTGCATCCACCATTGGGACTCAGCACATGACAAATGGGAAGCACAAATTACATAAAAGCTTTGGTAGTGTTCTATTCATAGTATGCTGCTTATAAGAAATGGCAATGCTCTCATCAATTTTAGACTGAAAAACCTACTAATGATTTTGATACGGAAACTGTAATTTCCTAGATACCCACCAGATGGTGTAGTACAGCTGCGAAGTAGCATAATCTCTGAGTTACTGTTGCCTATGCCATGAACAGATACTATTGCTAACTCATAAATAATAATTAATTTTGATAATATCCCAGAAGCTCAATTTCAACTTTTTTTTTTTTTTTTTCATAATTTCTGTGAACTTTTGGAGAACTTTTCATTGCTTGTTTAGCCTTGCTATCTATTTTGAAGAAAGAGAATGAGAGCATCTTGTTACTCCTTCAGACATCTGTATACCACACTGTTTGGATACGGTTCTCTTGTCCAATCTGTTTAGTAACCACTGACAGTTGGACATTGAGAAAACCAACTATTTGTCTTGAATCCTGCAAATCTGTAATCTGGTTTAGTGTATCAATTACTGTGAAGCTGCTGGGCTTTTACTCTGTCTTCATAAGAAAAAGATGCCTTTAAATCAGAAATACAGCCTATCATCCAGTACAACAGCTGTGCAAATCAACAAATCTGAAAGTTAAATCTGTCCTTTGGAGTCCAGCAGCTTTACTGATATGTGTGATATGTGGTGCTTTACTGACTCTTCTCATGAAGCCATTTTTTTAAGGAAGCTGAGTAATATACCCATGTTTCAAATGCAGTGTTTGAAACAGCAAATCCATTCAGCTAAAATTGACTTGGAGTTCGGAAGAAGAAATATTTGTTATAAATTGGACATATAATGGCAGTTATTTCAGTATCACAGAATCACAGATATGGATGTAATTAGAGGATAAAGAAAAAAAAAAGAGGGGGGAAGGAGAGGAACAGTAAAAAAAATAAAGGTTTTCACATATGTTACTTTAATTTATACATTTTCAAGAGCTATTTCTACTGGTCATTGTATTTCTGATCTGCAGAGCTGATAGCACTGTCCAAAAAGCAGCTCCCAGTTCCCAGCACCCTGCAATCTCCCAGTCAGGCACTGAAGTCCTGGAGCAGTCTGAGTCTCTAAACCCTTTCTTCAGGGCTTCGCTTGCAGCTGCTTATAAACCTGAATAAATGAGCTTCTATTAAGCTATCGATACAGTGACTGATAACAGCTGTACAAAGCTCAGTCCATGCTAATTAAATTCTTAGACTCATCATTGGAATACTTTGTTGTTATCTGCTCAACCCAAGTTGCTAATAGGTAATAATCTTTGAAGGAACAGCAGGGGGTAAATTTATGTAAGAAAGAGAATCTGCATAACATTCAAAAATGCATACAGTCTATAGGAAGTAACAGATTAAAAAAAAAAAAAAAAAAAAAAAAAGCAGACATTCTTCATCATTTTTTTTTAAACACCTTAGAAAACCTGTGATGTGTTCAAGGGTGCAAAACAGCATGCAGGCTCTGTACTGAGTTGTATGAGATGTAAGTGTTGCATAGGCTTTACCTTACATCTCCTTAAAGCAAATGACTATTTCACACTCAATAAAAAAAATAAAGCTCTCAGAATTAAATCAGGCTCAAAATAAAATGGAACAAGATATTTATGTCTTTGCTTCTAGAATGACATGACATGGAGATTTATTATGAAGGCTTTTTTTTTTTTTTTTTTTCCCCTAAAAGGTAAAACTTTGGAGCCTTCAGGCTGTAGAGAAGGTGAAATATGTTATGGTCTATCATAATTCATTCATTTCATATTTTATTGATTAAGGTGGAATTTTATTTTTACCAAAAAAAATATATAATATTAATATTCTAACATATTATGAATGTTAGGATAAGGCATAGCTACTTTATATCACTGTTTAATCTCATCCTAAAGTACACATGTATTACACTAAGGTGTAATTACAACAAACTAAGTGCTAAATGGGGACTGAAAGTGGGTGTTGGGAACTTACATAAATTGACAATGAATGAGGAGGAATGGTTACTTATCACTTGAGAAGCAGCTGCATGGGTGCACCCCGTGAGCTCCGCTCCCTGTGGACAGGGCAGTGATGCTGCCAACAGCTCAGTGGCCACACATCCCTTGGTACACCAGGTCCCTCACCTCCCTGCAGGGCTGCTTGCAGCTCCAGAGAATAGGTGTCTGCAGAGAAAGAAACAGCAAAGCATAGCTGTACAGGGCAACCCTCTGCAGCACAAGTGGAATTTGATGACGCCAAGGTGATGGGTTAATTTGATATTGGTCTAAACATGAACTTTGTCCTGAAATATGTTCAAGATGTTCACATACATATGTGCAAATTCATATGAGCACTCCAGTACACACAATATAACATGAACTTCAATGGAATTGAAGTTACTTACCATTACCTAATGCAAATAGGCTACTCTTGCCTTAACTTTAAGACTTTAAGAGACACAATTATGCATATATATATATATACAGATTAGAAACTGCTTACCCCTCCTTCATAGTGAATAGTCTCTGGGGCACATAGAGCCTGTCCGATACACTCAGAATATTTTTACTTAGTTGACTTTGACCTGATTAACTAAAGCTCTTATGAGGCTTATGCCACACCATTTGGATGCACAATGTTACAAAATAGACTATGAGACAGAAATGTATTTTGTAGTGAGGTTAGTGAACTACAGCAAGAGAGAAAGCTTTAGCAAACGCAAAGTATTATGCAAAATCTGCAGGTAGTACTTCCTAGAGAAAAAATACCTAGGGGTTGTTGGTAACTGCGACACGGATTACAAAGTACTTCTTTTTTCCTTCCAAATTCTATAAAATTGTAGCATCTTTTGTGGTTAGGAAATGTAAATCATTATTAATTATTTTTAAATCAATGTAACATTAAAAAAAATAGATTTCATATGAGTTATTATAGGTCTAAAAATTAGAAATTAAGCCCAATAATATAGAGACATTGATATATTGTTGTTTGTTTGTGGGGGTTTTTTGTACACTAAAACTTTATTTATGTGTAACTTTCATTTAATTGATTTATATTTTTTTAAGAATATTATTTTCTGATTTGTTTTCTCCTACTCCTCTTTGCTAGGGTCAAAAAGAAAGTTTCATATCTTCATTGTTTTGAAAGGTTACAGGGCCTAAATGCATCCAACAAAGCTTTAAGGCAATCCATTTGGTCTCACAAAAATACTGTGCCAAATTAATATGATTATGCAGTGGTGTAGAAGGCAGGAACACCCTGGCTTTGCTTCAGCCCAGTACATTTGTAATACTACTTGAGCAACAGGGATAATATCAGGCTGGGGGTGCATTCTTGCTCTCAGATTAATTCATAAAGGTATATTTTGCCCTATTTTATGATTAGTTCCTCACAAGCATGGCTAGCTGGTCACTAGGTTTGAGAGCAGTATTTGTTGCAAACAAGACTTTCCTTCAAAACATTGTGTTTTAATATAATTGCCATCGAAACATCATAAAGAAGTAAAGAAATATCAGACATAAATGAGTCCCCTCTTTTGACAAATATTGCCGTACTACTGGAAGAGCCACGTCAGCTAAAAAGTATTGATTGTCAGTGTGTTGTTGTCTGCTAATTACAGGATAGATCATCATCTACTGAAGCAGCTTCTGCTTCCCACATAGTTAGATTTAAATTTCCTGTGAAATAAAGGCTTCTCCAGCATAGCAGTCAATAGTGTTGATACTAGATCTGCTGTATTGTCATGCTCTATTGTCATGCAATTTTTAAAAACAGGAGATAAATTCTTGACTGATACTGAATGCAAAACTCAGGTGGATGTGGTTAATTTGCCCCCCTGTGAGTGTTGCTGGATCCAGTAATTTTGCATCCAGTGACAAGCATTCAGACTAAGTCATTAACACCAAAGAAAAGCCACTAGCTGAGTCTCAAAACCCTCTGAGGATTTCAGAACCAAACCCAGGGCAGTGGCCCCAGCACCCAGCTAGTGACCAAGGGAGCTGGGACTCACTGCTCATCCCTGCTACCATCAAGCACAACCAAACAATACGTGGGCTGATACATATATGCATGGCTTTTATTCCCCCAGGCTAGTCAGCATTGCCTTTGGCAATCAATGATGGTGAAATTGCAGTGTTTCGATGTGGGCTCGCATCACTTCTGTGTGTTAATCGTGTGCTTCAGACATCTCCTATTTCTTGAAGTGTGAGCTGAGGTTTCTCCAGTTAGAGCAACCAAAACAGGGAAGCTGAGGTTGGGTGGTCTCCATCAAAGAATGAAATAGCAACAGAAACAGAAAACCAGATGAGGGAGAATGAGCACAGCAAGTAATTCTTTTGCCCCTCTTCATTTGAAATGCCCTTTTAGTGGTAATTACTGATATTTCTGCTTCGATTACCCTTAGGGAGTATTTTGCTTACATACTGCAGTATGCATTCGTTGCATTATTCCAGAAGAAATGCTGTCTTGAATCATTTGCAATTTTACAGAATCACTTATATTAGTAAAGTGTTTTTTGTTGTTGTAGTTTTTTTTCTTACTTTTTTTTTTTTTTTTTTTTTTTTTGTATGCAAGTTGTATTTGAGGCTAAGCTGTTTCTATTTCTCAAGGACTCGTTATCCATATGGAAGAGACACTTTCCATTACATTTGATCCATCCTCTGTTTTACAGTTGGCTGCTTCAATTTAATTTTGAAGTAATGAGAATGAAAATCCCCACTCACAGTGTAACTGTTGCTGTTTCTGTTATTTTTTTCTATTGCTCCCCATTATGCTTCCTGAATATGCCAGCTTCAGGAACCAGTAGGAACTCTGACAGAGCTCACTGCACTCAGTTCAGACAGAGAAGACGAAGGCTGTCTCCATGTCCTGCTGAGCACTGGCAAAAGCCAGCAGAAGCCTGTTTGCAGGCCATTTATTTCATACACAGTGTACCTGAAAGCAGAGGGTCTCAGCCAGTGGAGTCTTCTCCCAGAGCATGAACAGCACACGGTTAACCATGGGGAGGCACTCTGGGTATCAAAGTTTGAATAGTTCAGATTTGGCAGGGGTGTTCTTTCATTTCATGATCATTTATTAGAAAAACGCCTATAATTATATGTTCTACAAATGTTATTATGAAGCTAACCTGGTGTGCAAACATAATTAAACTATTATTTTCTCTCAAAACATGTAAGTCTTCTTTCTCTATAATCGCAGCCACATTTTGAAACTAATACTTAGATACACACTAAATATTAGGAAAGCTTACATTTTCACACTGAAATAAGTATTTCCATCACTGCAGTTTTGGTGCCTCCTGAAAACAACACTGTTAATATCATAGTACCATTGTGCATCATGTTGGATTCAGGGGTTACATTTAAATAGGAAGCAGAATCTCGGTTTCAGGAAGGAAGATTGGTCTCCTTGTTTATAAGAACACTCTTCTTCCTATCCAGACTTCTGCTCTCTCTGTGGGTGCTCCCACCTGCCTAGGTCATGTTTGCAGGAAGCAAACACGGCTGTCCTGCATAGTGGGCATACCCAAACATTAATAATCTTATCTTCTACCTTCACATTTGCTTTATACATATATATAACTTTATATATATATTTATTTATATATATAACAAAATAAGTATAAAACTATAAATAACTATATATATTTAAACTATATATGGTTATATATAAATATATATATATGTTTATATATATATATATATATAACTTTTAATATATATAACTTTATATAAATATAACTTATATAACTTCCCTGATGGGCTTGTGTACAGAGAATTGCATTGGTTTTGACAAATTAGAAGGAGCAGAACATGTTTCCTGATATTGTGCCATGAATACAGGGCTTTACTTTTTTTTTTAAATTAAAAAAAGATATGTCATAAGAGGTGACATTTTCCTCTTACACTGTAGATATGCCAAGGGTTTAAAATTTGACAGGTCAGAATTTTTCAGGCATCTTTTCTGTGGTAGGAGGTCCATCCATCACATGTTTTCATCCCAAGTTGAAGGAGTGCATATTTCCCATGGTGTACTTTTATCAGTACCTCCATCTATCAGAGTGAACCAAAGGCTCCCAAAATCACTGTGTGAAAAGCACCCACCTGTTAGTTGTCCCCAGAGGTGGTGGAGTTCCCTCCTGCGCCATGACGAGGGGTGCAGGCTGGCCCCAGCTAACCTGTCTGTTCTCCTAGGAACCTGAAATTGCTGGTGGTGATTTCCTAGAACTTAATGTAGCTTCCGTTTCTGCAGAATGGTTTGTGCACTGGGAAAAGTACAGCGATTAACACTGTTAATAACAGCCCTGGGTCAGAATAATTTCAACAGAAGCGTTTTCCCTTAGAAAGTGACACTAAAATGATATCTGCGATTGTGTCTTTTCCACTTCTCTTCCTTTTGCAGAGCTCTTCACTTGAGTTTCCTCACTTACCTTGTCTATTTAGGCTTTAAGCCCTTCGGAGCAGTGACTAAATTTACCTTTAAATTACCCACAAAACACCAGCACCTGTCCTTGCTTGGAGACCCCTTCACACTATAATCTCAGGTATAAATTTAAATTGCAGAAATATTCTGTGCCATTTGCCCTACCCTAGCTAAATGATAGAAAAGGTTAAGGAAAATGAAAGACATTTTGAGAAGAAAACAGAATCCTGTATAATGAGCTTGTGGTGTCATATCATTGTGAAGCAAGTTTCAAAAAATTATTTCCTGTGAAATGTGAAGAACGAAACCCAAGGATTTGTTCAACTGCTTATTCTGTCACCTTAGATCTGGCTCCCTTCCAAAGGAGGTACACAACAAAGATGTCAGAGCTGCATTTTAGACCCAAGTGCCAATATCAGTATTTTTCAGAAAATAAATCTTCATTGTTAACCAAATTTATTTAAAAACAAATCAGCAGGACCTCTTTGTAATTATGTATGTGCCCAGCTATTTGCAAAATCTTTTATTTATCTGTAATCCTTCAGAGGATGTAGTAGAAAAGGGCCAGTTACTCTGAGTTTCCCCTGCTCAGAGTCTAAAAGGGTTTAATTGTCTGCACAGATGTTGGTCTCAGCAGGGTACAGTAGCTCTCTGTTATTTTCTAAGAAACAGGGGAAAAAAAGTTAAAGATTTTGCAAAAACTAATACCCTTAGTATTTTCTTGGAGCATCTATGTGAATTCCTTCAAGCTGTCTGCCCAGATCCAGGCATTTGAAAAGCTGGACTCTATTTCCAATCCGTGCTGGACACAAAGCCATCTTTCTGCATTCCCTGCAGAGCAGCGCAGGGGGGATGCTCCCCCCAGCCTGGCCGCCACGCTGGGGCCGCCCGCACCCTCCCACTTGCCAGAGGAGAAGGGGCACAAGGCTGGGACCTGCTCAGATCTGGTGGGGATGTGTATTGCATAGTCACTCTTAAGTCTGCTTGACATTAAAACAAACAAACAAACAAACAAACAAAGGCAATAAATTCTCATTGGAGTCATGACCATGTGCCTGTATCTCATTTTAAAAGTGCAAGTTGTACTGTTAGGAAGAAAATATCCTACTTCTGCTATGCTCATCGGAAGGAGCCTTGAACAAAATGAGAATGGCCTCCACACAAATAAAAAAGGAAGAAAGATGTTATTAAATGATGAAATACATTTGGCAGCTGCCTTCATAAACCTAATATGGCATTTTTTTTTCAGTTTTGCGAATATGATTTTCCAGTTACAGTTTCTGTTAAATTTAACACATAATGTGGCTGCACGTCTTCTTCTAACATACCTGAGTAACACCTTTAAGAATGAATGATATCTTCATATTTCTTCATAAATTGCTATTTCACATTAATTCCCCACTAATTTCATGCTAGCTCTTGTAAATTGTACCACTGTTTTCTGAACTTCATTTACCACAATCTCCCTGTTTTTCTAAATAATCATATCCCCAGAAAGCTATTAATTACATTTAGAAGCACTACCATTAGCCAAGGCCTTAATTATGCAAACATATTCAGTGTCCCCATGACATTTGGATAATCAAGGTTGTACCGTCTAAACAGCAGCCCTATGATTATGCCTCTCTGCCCTAGGCTGAATAATCTCCCCTGCACCTGTTGTACCCCACGAAAGTAATGGGATGTATTGTAAAAAAAAAAAAAGAAACAGCTGAGGAAGATCTTTGTTTTAGTGAGCTCAACGAGTGGTGTGATTTCAGGCAGTGGTTGGAAAAACCTGGTGGCCACCATGGCACCTCAGCACCTTCCCTGGCCACCACATAAATGGAGGTTCTCCACCTCTTCTGCTCACACAGAAAAGCTGTGTTTGACTTGCACACAGAAGCCCTGTAGAACCTGAGATTTAAATGATATGTCCAAATATCACACAGGTGGATTTGCTATGCAGATACAGCTGAGAGCAGTTTCTGCCCACAGCTGAGGTCTGTCTCCTCTGCTCCCACGGCCAGTCCCTACCAGCTCTACCAGCTGCTGATTTCTGCACCATGTGCTGTGCAAGTACCTGAGCTGCAAGGGAAATTGTGACTCTGGTTCCAGTTTATTCCCTGAAATAACAGTCAAATTTGCCTGTGAGTAAGAGATACGGTCCAAGATATCTAAAGATTGTTAGCAGGCTTTCTAATAGCTGAATTTGGAAAGATGAAAGTGTTCCTTTCCTGGTGTTTTTTCTTTCAAATATCTGTTTATAGATCAATTATAAATAAATAAATAAATAAGTACAAAATAAAAAGGTCCTCTAGCTACATGGATCAATATCCATCTAATCACTGGCAGAAGGGAATCCCCATAAGGCACAATTAAGTCCTGCAGCAAGCACGATCCATGCACACCAGCTTTTTCACCACCATTAAATGCAATGTTCTGAAGGAAACATAATATATATATGAAGTGATGTCTGAATATATATATATATAAAAAAAAAAAAAGAAAGAAAAAGAAAACAACAATTTCTAACTGTTTACTGGAACAATAGTTTTTAATTCTTGTTTAAGATCCTCCTGTTATCTCTGGATTATAATGCTTTGAGGTTTTTGTTTGTTTGTTTGTTTGTTTGTTTTTTCCCCTAGAAAGTACAGATTTAACTTGCATATATTGCTTCCTTATAAAATAAATTTGTGACATACATGGGATATGCTGCAAAACCAGTGTTTTGCTGAATGGTGGTTGCCATAGGTTGGCTTGTGCTTGTGGATGCTCCCTCTACCACTGAAGCAGGCAACAGTGGTTCCAGCACAGCGACTTGTGTTTGTCCCCACTGGAGGCAGCTGCAGGTCCAGGTACCACTCTGGCCTTCTTTTTATTTATTTATTTTTTTTCCAGGAAAAAAGTCTCAAGGTAATAAAATTGATTCCAACTCAGTTATCAAACGGGCTTTTATATATTTCAAAATCTATTCATGCTAGTAAGCAAACACCGTAAGAATTGCTTCCACTGGGGTTCCTCTTTTTCATCATCCAGCCATACTACTCATTCCTTTCCTATTATGTTTTAAAGACAGTGTTTTGTGTCCTTGCTACATTTTGATTTCTGTATTTTTTTTCCAAGCAGGTGTATTTCCTTAGAGCCCCATTAGTATCATGTAATAACCCTGTTTGTTTGTTTGTTTAAAAAATTGAAGCCAGTGATTGTCAAACACCCCGTGGACACTGCTTTGTGCACATCAGACCTGCAGCGCCCTGTTAGTATGTCTTGCAGACAGCTTTGGTGCCCGTGGAACAGCCACACTTTTATTTTATGCAGCTATCTCCTCTGCATGTTTGCTAATTGGACATTGGCGGCTTCCCTTCATTTTCATTTAGAGTTAATCCTGTCAAGCCAAATTTCATCTCAAATTCTAATATTCTTGGAAATGCTGCATCACAGAAATGAAAAACCCTGTTATGCTCACTTCTAGCTACACATTAACAGGTATTTTAGATTAGAGCTTCCTGATCATTCCTCTTGGAGCCTGAAATCATATTTGAAAGCTTGTGCTGCCATACGCACAGCATAGACAACAAATACTTTGCTCAGTATAGCCTGCAGTGTACCTATCTATCTTTGCTCAGTGGATGCCTGGCAAAACTGATCTTTTTTTTCTGTCTTCCAAAGAATATAATTTTATGATTCTTATTATGAAAAGTGTGATTCAGATTATGAGAGGAAGATCATGCTATTATTAATATTGATGACCTTTTCTCCCTCCTTGGGCAAAACTAATTTTCTTAATTAGCAAAATCTTGTCAATGCTGCCCTGGAACACAAGAACCCATGAAGTGTTTTATAGAATTGGCTGTTACATTTACGTACATCAAATGCTTTTCAAGATAATAGCATCTGGCTTCAGAATCTGAAAAACAAATTATATTTGGTAATAAAGGCTGTAAGGATAACATGAAATCAATGTCTGTACTGTGAGCAGAGAGGAACAAGAGTATCGTATTTTTTTAATCTAGCAGAATACCAGATATGATTTAAACACGAAACATCTAAACCATCATTCCTTAAGTGAAGAAAATTTGAAGCAGCACTGAACTTAGGCAAATTCATCAATTTCAAAGCACTTCCATAAGTCTAATTATTGAAAATTAGAAGATGTAGATATGATAAGCCAAGGGCTTACCATAAAATTTTGCATTTATACATATGTG
The DNA here is from genome assembly GCF_009819795.1 of Aythya fuligula. Lineage (NCBI taxonomy): Eukaryota > Metazoa > Chordata > Aves > Anseriformes > Anatidae > Aythya > Aythya fuligula. Next base: position 42,271,361 of record NC_045562.1, read on the forward strand.
AAATACTACAAGTTAGAGGAAAGGTTTCAAAAGATAGAGAAATGCCTAAGAAAATAATGTTCATGTTCTTTCTTCTGAATCAAGGCTTTATTTAAATTAATGGAAAAAAAATCCTAGGATTTCACCTTATGCAGGTGTCCACTAGGTTCTTGTAATTACCAAAATGTATCTGTAAACCAGTAGACTAGTCAGTATTAAATTTCTATGACAGTTCATTAAAAAAAAAAAAAAAAGCATCATGCTTAACTCTGAAGCAAATACCAGACAAAATTTGATGTACTTTAGCTCATAGGTCATACATAGAAGAGAGATGCAGCCCGGAGACCATCTCAGCTGTCAGGGTAAAAGAGTCTGAAACAGCAGGGATAGGAGGTGCTTTAATATCCAGATTGGCTGAGAAACTCATGCTGTCACGGTTTCCCAGTGCAGCCTTACCATCACAATAATCACTCCTTTTTGTACCCATCAACAGTCCCAGAGAAGAAAAAAATGAGATGAAATCTAAATTTTTCATGGTAGAGTTGAAAGAAGACTGAGGAATCAATCAGTCTTACATTTTATCTTCTACGTTATCACCTATGAGCTTCTTGAGCTTTTGACTCCTATTGACAATGTGATACTTACCAAGGGACTGAAAACAGTGGAAAGACATCAGAGGCACTTTCCTGTCATTGCTTTTATGGCTCGATTGTTCCTTGAAGTCTACAGGGTAGTCTCACAGAGAAACGTCTTGCTTGAGGTGACAGGTAGGTGAGGCTCAGCAGTGGGGGGGAAGCCCCATACCCACCTCTCAGCTGGTGAGAGCCTGGGCAAACTGTCCTTCCCCAGCCTGCCACCTGAGATGGCACCACACGGTGACCCTTCCAAAGGATTCATCTGGGCAATCAATGGGGGAGAGTACCTACTTTTCACTCTGTTTGCTTTTTATTTCGTAAAGGAGTGTAGTTTATCTACAGCAGTCCATAAACTCCATAATTAAAAGAAAGGAAGCTAAAAGGATACAAAAATATATTTTTTTTCTTCAGGCATCTGGAAAGATCTAACAATCTCCATATAAAATTTCACTGTTCAGGCTGGCTTTGTAAGGCAGTGACATGGCACATGCTCCAAAAACTGCAGAGGAAAATGCCACCCCTGCTCAGCACAGACAGCAAAACTCTCCAACCAAGAACTGAAAAGTGCCATCTCAGATACCAACTTCTTCTTTAAATAATTTATTCTCTGTCACAGGAATTGCATTAAAAGTAAAGGATGGAATAAAATAATTCCCTGTTTGTTTTGTTTGTTTTTGTTTTCTGTCTTTATTTATTTGTTTGTTTTGTTTCTCATTTCAGAACAGTCACTGAAAAATCCTCAGGGACAAAACATATCATAATATATTTTATTTTCATATTCATACTTATTTATAGATCTGGCATAAAAACAAAACAAAATACACCTTAATTCTACCTCTCTGTTCATCAAGTGTTAAGCATGCTGGAATTACTGACACACAAACGTTGGCTATCAAAAATTTTCTTCCATCTATATCATTTCTTGATGACAGGGAAAAGTGGGTTTACCTAAAAAAAAATCATAATTTTAAAACTATAAATGATGTTGGTTCCACAATAGCACTAAATTTTCTTTACTTTGCAATTTGAAATATTCTGCAGTTTTCTTTTATTTCTGTCCTTTCATTTTTGTTCATAATATATATGTGTATTACAGAGAGAGGGAGGGAGAAGGGAAGTGAACTCTTGAGAGTGAGAGAAAGGGAAGAAGAGAAAAGGGGGAAAAACAGAACTATTATGAACATCCTTGGGTCTATTTAAAACTCACTTTTTTTTTTTTTTTTTTTTTCATTTGATAAGAAAATTCAACCTCACCTTAACTAAAAGCACATGAAGCAGACCTACATAAATGTGCACCCTGTGCATGTAGTTAGATATACTGATGTTGTAACTCTAGCTCTAATAACGAATGGACTCCTCTGCATGTGAAGAGATTTTGTTTCCCTTGATATTTTTCAGCAAGGAATTTCTTGCAGCATTCATACAAATATCACAGGCAAATTTTGATTTTGATGGAAACTCCATAGGCAGGAGGTGAGAAATAAGACAAGAAGACTGCTCTCCTAAATCAGGAAGAACGATGGAGGAAATTAAATTTATGGTGAAGGGGCTACCTTGCTCTGTGTGCTCACAGGTGGCATGTTACCTAAGTTATGTCATTAAAAAGGTCAGTGGTGTAAAAGTCCACAGGAAGAATTACGCTAGCTATTCAGCAAGTGCAGGATATGGCCCAAAAAGAACATGGCTGTGATCTCCGCTGTTGAATTGGAAAGAATAATTATTAATAAAAATGATATCTCTGAGGTATTTTTGTTTAGCTTGCAGGTTTTTCAGACTGTTTTTAGATTTAAAACGAAGAGCTCTTGAGTAAGGATTACCTATCTGTGTCTGTATATTACAGATACTTGTCTGTATGTCAGTCAGTTCTTATTCAGTGCTTGGTAGATGTTCTTTAAATAAATGCCTTCATTTTGCGCTTATAAAATTTTAAGTATCTGAGAGATATTTGATGAGAATGAGATTTCAAATAAACATTTCCATTTAATCCTAAATAGAATTATTTCCAAGTGAAAAGAAACAATGGCATTCTGCAACACAGCTATTGCTGAAAAATATTTCTACTGCCCTGGCCCTGACTGACTTCTGATATTTGCCAAGATATTTTAGCACACATCTATTGGAGAAGGGAAAAAAATCTAAAAAGAAACCCATGTCATTCACATTAATGTCTTTAGAAACATAAACCTGTTTTATGTACAGAGGAAGGTAGTGTTGCTGAATCTCTGTCAACTCAGTTTAGAGCGGAAGGACAAGGCATTTGTAATATTTTTCTCTTGAAGTTAAATAGATTTTTGTTTGGCAGACGTCAATGGCTTCTAAAACAAAGTCACCATTGTAAACGCCCGCCCTCTACATTGCAGCTGCCTGCAGTGGCTTTCCTTTCTAGGAAACCACTTCCAATTATCTTCCACATTAATGAGCATTCCTTATTTCTGAGAAGTTGTAACCTAGAGGCTGAGGTAGCTGTTGTATTGTTATGGCAGAGCAACTGTGTATTGATGTCAAGCTTGTAGGTCCCTTATCAGTTGTCTGCCCCAGCGCACTCAGTCTAGGACAAACATTGTTGAGGCGACTTCATTTACAAAGGTCCCTGTAGTGCTCAGAAATCCCAGATGCTATCAGGGAGTATCAATAGACAGGAGTATAGCATAACCAACTGAAACCTCATAGCCCCATGTGTACCACGGGTGCTTTTGTGGCACTTAGACCTGAACGTCCCCATTGCACGGCATTGTAGTGCTGCCAGCATTGGGGAACCCTTCCCCATCCTTCTCAGGGGGCCCTTAACTAAACTAATGTCCTTCTTACGAAATTCATTTCCAAATTTAAACTGCTGCTGACTACTGCTGCAAAGCTGTGTGCTGATTCAGTGGCCAAGGGCAGTTTACCAAGACCTCATCAGCAACAATTCTCTACCCAGCACACAGACACAAGGCTACCAATATGACTGTGATGAATACTACTCTGAAAGTATACTTTGTATATTTCTCCAAAATATTTTTCATTACTAGTGAGAAGAACAAACTAGAACTTCCATGTACTTTGTGAAATAAAATAATAAAAAAGTTTAATTTCATCAATCTTTTTTATATTTTGATTTCATGCGTTTTATAACACCACATACAAATATGCTTCCAAATGAAAAGTGAGAGAATGTCAGAATCTTGCCTTTCAAAAAATGCAGGCATGAATGATGACATCTTGAAAAGAAGACATTTCTATTTTTTACCCTAAATATATCACTGTTGAAACTAATAGCTTCAGATAGAAAATAAATAAATAAAAACTCCTTGACTCTGAACGACAGAGGTATCCTCAGATCCTGAGAGAGAACTGATTTTTTTTTCTTACTGCCTCTAAATGCATGAATTTACATACAACCATGCTATACTAGGTTTATAAGTCCGTTAAAAATGATGTATGAGGGTCACATTACATTTTGAAAAGACCAGAAACGGAGAAGAAGGACACAGAATGGGAAAGAGACAAAAAATGAGGTCATTATCTGTGAAAACAGGCCCAGATTTGGCAAACAAAACTCAGCCCAGAAAAAACATGTACTTCTGCATACACAGAAGCATGCAGCTTAATGGGGCTCATGTGGGCATTAAGAATGGCGAGGAATGTGGCCAACAGACTGAAACTGGAGCAAAAAAGGAGGGAGATCTAAATCAACTTCAGAAATGGAGTTTAGAGAAATAGTAAAGAAAGAAGTGTTTGTTTTGTACAGAACTGAAAACTAGCACTCAGGAAACATTCCCTTTTATCGTTGGTACGTGTTACTCCACACCCCAAGCTGAGTCAGTGGGCTTGGGAGCCCCCAGAATTACACATAAAAATCCCATGTGCCATCCCAAGTTAAATACGAGAAGGCAACACAGCAGCAGTTTAACACAATATTCATTCAGCTATTCCATGGGCTTTCTGTCAGGCCATCGCTGAGCTGGGGTGGGCGAGTTGGATTACCTTCATCACATCCAAAAGTACAGATATGTAGGGACAACCCATTGTTTGCCACACCTTTGGGAGCCTGAGCCTTATCCCTCATCAGCAGAAGCTTGCTAAAGCACAGACTGCACTCCGTGGTGCTTTTTTTCCACTTCTTTCCATGTCAGATCCCACTGTACCACCCAGCTCCCCATGCTGTGCCTGCAGTGGGGTGCCCCCTTCCCTGCAGCAGATGGAGCCCCTGCATCTCCAACAAGCATGGCTGAATAAGGGAAGGCATAGGGGTGGTGCTTTTTCCTACAGTCCTGTTTATATCCCTGTGGGCCTGTAGCAGGGTGAGGTGCTTTGCAAGCAAAGAAAAGTGCAAGTGCCCTGCAGTGTTTTAGTACCGTGTCCTGTTGCTTGGCTTTACTGGCTACAGCCAGCGAGTGACAGCTGCATTTGCAAATAAATCAATGGGGCTTTTCTTCAGACAGTCGCAGCTGGCATATTTTTCCTCCTCTGCACTTTTTGGTAAAAGGAAATTGTGCCACTACCTGCACACTGCAATCAGGCCTTCTAGAAGAAAGAGGAGATGTGCTAAAAGTTTACGTCCCTGCATAACGCTTCAGAAGTTCTTTGCCTTCCAGACACATGACTCCTACGCAAACCTTGAGCTAAACCTTAAGGTTCAGCTCCTGTTGTTGTTTTATAACATTTGTATGTTTTGGCTCCTCCGTAAACTTCAGAAACTGCAATCAAAGGTGTTGCAAGATGTACTTTCCCCTCTAAAAGGGGGAGCCTGCAAGCAGGAACACGACCTCCTGCCCCTGTGGTTGCCGCACTGCCTGGCAGGTGGAGACTTGTGGTCTGATCCCTGTCTCAAGGACTCAGTACAGTTTAGTTTCCAGGCCAGGGAACTTTCTATTCTCCTTTGAGAAGTGTATCGACTACCACAGGAGCTGGAAAAAGTGGCCAGCACAGTACCAAAGCTCCTCTCTCTTGGAAGTGTTAGCTAGCAGTCACTGCTGAGGGGCATGGTTGAACCTTCTGTCTAGTTGAAATCAAGGGGAGACAGGACAAGGTGCAGGAGATACAACAAAACTCAGGCATAGCTAGCAAAGAATATCTAGAAATATGAACAGGGAGATGTGAAATCTACCTTAGCCTGAAAAAACAAACAAACAAACAAACAAAAAAACATTCCAAAGAACATCTCTAAGAATGTGCATTATTCCATCCTCTGCAGTAAACTTTTGCTCAGATGTCCCCTACCTGTCACTGTTTCACTCCTTACACAACATCCTTTGTTGTTGGTGGTTTTTTCCCCCCCCTTTACATATCCGGTCCATCAGCAGCCTTCAGCCACAATTCCCTGATGTCAGTGCTGGCTGCTGGGGCTGGGGGCAGGTCCTGGGATGGAGGGAATTGAACACCACTGATTCAATTAGCCTCCTGTGACTCACGGCGCAGAGTAGTGCCAGGAATTGATGGGCTTGGGAAAGTACTTAGTTGTTCTAATCAGGAAGGAGCAAATCCCAGGAAGCCCAGCAGAGCATATGAACATCAAAGAGGCCAAGAAAGCCAGGCTGGCCAAATCCCAGTACTGTGGAGGCGAGCCCAAACAGCCTCGCAGGACTCTGTGGAACCAAAAAAAAACCTTACGGTATTTTCAACATCTGCATAATCCAGTCAGACAATAAATTATTTTGTCATCTAGTTGCAGGAGCTGATTTTAAAAATGAAGTTTGGGAAGCCATTGGACAGCTTCTTTCTAGTTTACTTTTCTTCTTTGTTTTTAGATGTGCATGGCTCTGAATATTGAAGGAACTTTTTTAAAAAAATACACAAGTATCTGAATAAATACTGTTCTTCTTTTAACACAACTGTTTTGTTTTGCAAATCATAGACAAAACATCAAGTATTTGTATGCAGTAAGCGTAACATTTTGTGGAGTTGCTAGTATATATATTATTTCCAGACTAGAGCTATTTGTTTGTCTTTCAACAAACATATCTGTTACTGTAATAGAAGCTATGGATCTTGTATTCATACTGCAGAAGACAATATAAAAAAGAAGCGATTATTAGAAATTTTCTTCTTTGTAGCTACAGATATTCCATCATAATTCAGGTCAACAAATCCTGCAGTTCCCCCAGAAAAGGAAAACCAGCTGTCCTTGGCCTGAGAGAAATATTTTCATCTACATTTTCATAAAGAACAAGAAAAAAAAAAAAAAAAAAAGAGAGAGAGTAAGCTTGATGAATAAAGGTGAATAGCATAGAAAATTGAATAGTGATAGGATATGTTGCAGAGCAAGAAGTTTTGACCTGGTGGTGGCGAATTTCCTTCTTCCTTGGTGTTTCAACTAAGGTCAAATATAGTACAGATGAATTTAAGTCAGCACAAAAGTATGAGCTCACAGGTGGTCTACCACACCATTTGACTTTGACATGTACGTTAGCTGCTAAGGAAGCTATGCAAAAGTCAGAATCTATGACTATTTGCATCAGCTAAAGAACTGGTTCACCACCATTAAATACTATCATCATTTTGTTTTTGGTACAAACTCACGTGTCAGATAAGTAAATAAAGACTTAAAGGAGTGGCTTGCTTTTTCCAGTTCCCTGCCCCACAAAATAGTAACTACAGCCCCAGCAAAGATGTCACCAGGAGCACTGCAGTTCCAGAGTATTCATTTTCCCCAGGTATTCTGACAGCTTGTTTTGTGTTCATTGAGAGGTAAACATGAGGTTACTTGTGATAATGAATGAATCAATGAATCTGAGGAAACAAGTAAATATAATAAACCCAATGGACTGGAACAGCAAAGCTGTCTCATTGAGTAAGAAGATAGAAGCTGTGAAGGAAAAATTGTTAATTTTCCTTTGGCTTGAATTGATGATTTTTGGTTAAGAAGTGGAATGTATTTGTTTTCTGTATTCTAACCAAGGTTCAAGAAGAACTGAGACTGGAAAGAGGATCTACTAATCTTGAAATGATGTCTGTTTTCAAACAACTTCAGGGTGAAACTGCAGGGCAAAAAAGCAAGGATCATAAACCAGAAGCAAGGTGGGAGCAATCCTGCCCAGCTCAGGGCTGGTCATTGATGCTGGTGTTAAAATGACACCCTGGATGAGCCAGGCATGCGTTTCCCCTCCATCGCCTCTCCCCACCAGGCTCAGGTCTGGCAATCTCCACCCACAGCCCTATTTCTATAACTGTTTATTGCCCCAATAAACATCGCCTCACCATCGTCTATTGCTAACAGTCCTCACTCATAGATATTTCACTGACATCAGCGTAAACTTCAGCCAAATATTTTTTAATTCGAAAGACAGCTTTAAAGTTGGTTTTGCTGTAGCAGTTATTCTTAGGAGAAACAGCTATTCTTATGCACTTTATAAAGGCTAACAGGACATGTTACTGTTGGCAGTTGCATTTTTAACCATCATCAGGATCAGCGGGTTTATGAACTGAAAAAACAGTGGTCTGGACTTTAGAAGTCAGAGGAGGAAGGCTCCTTTTCACTGTGCTGGTACTTGTGCAGCTTATCTGTGCTGGCTGACTTATTTCATGCTCGGTTACACCCTGAAGTTCAATTTCTTGGATGACTCCGGATGCAGTGGCTTGTGTTTGACATATTTTGATATAACAGACATGTTATAAATAAATGATGCATGTATGCCTTCATGGATGAAAAGCCACTGCAGTCGCTATCATGTTGAAGAGGGGGAGGAGAGATCAGTGTATGGCTTTATTTCTGCAGCATGTGCCCTCCTGACCCCACTGGCTCCTCCACCAGCAGATGCATGTACACTGCAGAGGGGACACAAATGCAGGCTTTGGTGGGCTTCCAGGAGTCAAGCTGGTCATTCTCCATCCAGCAGACATTTGAATCAGTCTCTCATATAAGCCTGATGTAGTATCGAGGTCTGACTAATAGCATGCTACCAATTAGCCCTGTTATTTTTTATGTGAAACAAACAAAACTCAGGACTTCAAATTGAGAGTGGAGTAAGGAGGAGACGTGAATGGAAGCAAATACTCTTCAAAAGGCTCTTAGATGTTGCTAGATTTATTAACTTATTCCCTAAGTTTCCCTGCCAAAATAATGTTTGGCACAAGAGGATTGTTCTTTAAAAGGTTACTGAATGAGCACAACGTGGCAATATTGGTTTTGAAATGGCTTTTGAAGAGCAGCCCGCTACTTTTTCAGTTGTGTTGCCATGGCTTTCTTGTTTGTTTTCTGCTGTCATTATGGATTTGTTCTGTTTTCTTTGGGTTGTTCAGTTTATGACATAATGATAAATATTTATGCTAGCAAAGCCCATTATCAGGAGGAAGTATGATCAAAGATTAGGTACAAAATTAGGAGCCTGAAAACGGCATCTTCTTCCTCACAGAGATGATAATAAAGTCTGAATAACATCATGTCTTCTTACCTGTGTCCTCATCTGGTTTGTCTGCAAATCTTTTCATGGAGGACACCGTGGATACAGTGAACAACACCTACAATGAGCCCCAGCTCCAGCTGGAATTTCTACATGTTCCTGTTGTTACTTCTCCTAATACTGTCCTGATAGCATTCTTTTCCCAGCTGTGGAGGAAGAATCACATCTCAACTGTACCACAAAGGCAGGAATATAAGCCCTGAAGTATAAGAAATAATAAATTCAATTATACAGCTGTTTGGATCAGAAGCTGCTAATTAAGATAAGGCTGCACACACTACTTAGCAAATTCAGATATGTGGGAAATAAACCAAATGGAACAGGATGTTTAAATGCAAATATCTTACCAATCGGGAAGAATAGATGAAATAGTAAGATCTGTATTGAAGGTATTTGAAATTGAAGATAGAGAAACAATCAAAATACTCTCCTGACGTTCATAAAAAGTATATCTATAAGACCTCAAATGAACAAATTAAACAAATAGAAAACAAGGGAAGCCATTGGAGGAAAGGGAAAGGAAAAAGGAAAGAGAAAGGAAAAGGGAAAAGTGCATCAAGATGAGCCCTAAATTCTCTTGAAGCCACTGATATTTTTTTCAGTATAATCTGGGAATGAGACAATTTCCTCCACAAGTGGAACAAAGATTAATTTCATGGAGGAAGGAGACCTTATAAAGTGCAAGGAGAATTAGATTGACTTCAAGGAAGATAAAACATTTTTCTGCTTGTGGTAACAAGGTTGAGCATAATACTGAATAACAGCCAATGCTTTTAATACAGTTGAAAAAATTTTGGAATTTCATGATGTCTCAGGCATAATTTTCAAATAACATATTATTTGTACTATTATTCAATTTTTCAAAGTATTATTGACATTTCATATTACATTTTTTTTTCTAGTGCATTAGGTAAGTATATGGAAAAACACAGCAAGAGAGAGACAAAGAAAGGCAAGATTCCACTTGTGCCAAGTAATGGCAGCAAGAAGAGAGGTGTCTGTAGATTCCAATTATCCTTGTTCTTCTAATGCCCGTAATTATTTTGATATGGACAGAGAACAGCAAATGACTTCTAAAGGTACATTTTTTAAAAAGTCTAAAAAAAAAAAAAACAAAACAAAAAAAAAAAACAAAAAAGGCAGAGCCAGGTAGACTCCAAGTGACCCAAATAAGCAGTGGAGGTTGCACACACATCACCTGCGCAGCCTGGCGGTATAAGGCCTCCAACCTTCAGGCTACTTGTCCAGACCACGTGCCCTGTAGTCAGTGGGTTCCCCTTGTATGGCAGCATGCCATCATCTGCTGGGATTTCCTTACTTATTTCTGTGACTGAAATGCTGAAAGTTTCAGCCTTTTTTTTTTAGATGCCACCATCTTACTCTGGCTTTGTGGAAAATACTTAGAAGTGCCTGTTTAAAACCTAAAAATCTATTGCTTAAAAATAATACTTAAATAACCAGGTAGTTTATTCAGATTATCTTTCCATTCTTCTTTTTTCCCTTTCTACTTTTGAACATATTTAGGCCTTCTTACTACCTACTGAATAATGTAATGGTATAAGTAGGAGCTGGTAGATTTTTGATTGCCATCTGCAATCCAAATCTGGCCTTTTGCAGCAGCAAGAGTGTTTGGTATTGTTTAGCGCAGGCAAAGGCTGTTGGACAAAACACTATAGGCAGGGGAGGACAGCAGCAGGATTTCCTGCTAGACAGGGGGGAAAAAAGGAGGGAATCAGGAGAGCAGCATTCTCTAGAAATGATTCTTGCATTTTCTCTTTAAAAAATATGACTGGGTCTATTACTGTAAAGGGAACAATGTGCAATGGAGAGCAGGGTTCAGTGCCTGGATGGGCAGAGAGCTGGCATGCCTCTCCATCCCCCAAATTTCCAGAATGCAAACTGGCTGATGTGCACCCACACCAGGACATTTCCCTGCTTGGTGCTGCTTGGCTTGCTCTTTTGTATGGTCAGCTGTGGGGGCCAGTGGAGCAGCTGTGTGACTGCTCTCCCTCGCCCACCTCCCAGGGGCACTTGGTCTCTGCTTCCAAGGCCATCTGGGCTCACCAATGCTGCAACAGCAGAGCACAGGCAAAGAATTTAACAACTGGATCTCTTCCTACTCAGTGCAATGAGTATGCATCGATGGCATGAGTTAGCTTTATACCCTGCGGGTATAACACAATGAGATATTATTCCCCTTGTAGATAACATCTGGGGCATTGCTAAAATCTGCTAATTGTCATAGAGTCACGTGTTAGCAAGGTGATTCAATTGTTTCCCTACTGGAGACTGCTGCCTGGTCCAAGGTCACTGTAGCTCTTTCAAAACAACTCATCTGTTGGCTTAATCATATTGTTGTTTCCCCTCTTTTTGGAAAGGAGTTGCTTCATTTGGCTTCATGGGAAAACATGGTTTCAGCAGAGAACGAGCCCCAAGACAAAGAGCGTAGAGAGTTATTTTCATAGTCTTAGTTGTGGCAGACATTAAAATCTTTGCCCAGAAGAACTTTGACATTTTTCAATTCAATGATACTTTTCACAGAGGAGGTCTTCAGACATGAAAAGCTAGCAGGTAAGAGCCTGGTAACAGCAACTTCCTGCTGCATATTTCCCCAAATGGAAAGCTGTAGCAAAGGGCTCTTCTAACATATACACGTACATACTTCCATTTCCATTAAGTCCAGTTGCAGAGTGCTGCCAGCAGCTGCTGTGTTCGGATGGAAGCTAAGGCTGAGGAAAGAAGTAAATCAGAAACAATACTCCACTCCAGTGAATGAAGACAAGTTTTTACCTTGAAAAGCTTTTTTTTTTTTTTTTAATTGATGCTTTGATGAATAGAAATCCAAACACATTCCTTTTGCTCTGCAGAATTTAGGTTAGGTAATGAACACCAGAGAGTTTTCATTGGTGGCCTTCCTGTACAGTCTTACACTCTTTGAATATTGCAGTAGTTATTCCAAGGTTTTTTTTGTTGTTGTTGTTGTTTTTTTTTTTTCCCCCAAGGGCAAATGGCATACAAACAACAAACTGGTATCTAAAAAAAAAGACACTTGAGCTAGCATGCAGTTTATGTAGTGTTTTGCTCAGAAAAATAATTTTTTTTTTGCTAACAAAGGGAGCAAAATAAATATGCAAGTTCCAGGCAGTTGAGATTGCTTTGTAGAGCCTAAATAAAGCTTGCTCGAGGGAAGAACCTTCTGTTACAGACAAAAGAGTTAATTCACCAAAGCTATGGAAAGAACTCTCTTCCCCAAATAAAAGACCTAATGACCCCTATAAAGAGAGCCATATTGTGATGCTGTAACTTGATTATAGGGAAAGAGTGTCTTTGTGTCTTTTAGTCATTGCACTAACAGGAAAACAAGGTGTTCTGCAATAAATAGGAAAACTTTTTTCTAAAGCTTTATGGTCTTCTGTGCTATTTTACAAAATACCTATCTGCTACTCACCACAAAAAGCCACAATTAAAGTGAAGTGATTCATCCCTTTTCAAATGTCCAGGCTGGCAACAGGGTTAGAAATGAGGCAGCCAAGGAAATTGCTCCTTTGAAGCAAGCAAATGGAAGGCTCTTATTTTAAAGCAGTTGCTGTATGTTCAGGGAGATGGGAACGTATCTTCCAGCAGGACAAGTGGCTTCAGGCCAGCCCACAGATGGCCCTCACATGGGTGTGCATTGGTAGGGACAGCTGCCCCGAGTGACGGAGAAGATTGGCCTCTGTACTTTAGAGATGACTGAAAGAAAACACACAACCGAGCAGAATAAAGAAGGAAATTAAGGAAGCAAGCTAGGCTTGCCTGTTCTTAGAAACTCAAAAATGATGGGTAGGGGTGTTCAGTGGGTGTGTGGTTTGTGTTTGCCATGTTTCAGAGGAGATAAATATTCACACAGTGACTGGTGGAACTCACTACCCCAAGATATTTCAAGAAGATTAGCATGACTAAAAAAAAAAAAGAAAAGCATTTATTTTTATTGAAAGAATGATCAGAACTTTTCAAAAACAGGCATCCCTCCCTACCCAAGAGACTAACAGGAAGGGAAGGGAACTGTTGTATTTCAGAGCATAAAACTAGGAAAAAAATGCCCATTGGGAGGGCAGGTCAAGCAAATAGCTGCGATGTAGAATTTTTAACTCCCTCCTCTAATGCATTTCTTACTGACCACTTTTTAGGAAAATTAGAGTTGATGGACCATTATGTTTAGTTCCGGTGACTCTTGGGAGCCAATTTGTGTTATACTGTGGAAGCTTTTTTACAATTACTGACAGCAGTAATGCTGTCCCTGGTAGCTGTCTGTTGTTTAAATGAAGGGGATGAGATCTATTAAAGATTTGGTTTGATTTTATAAAGAGGTGATATATTTGCTTGAAAGTAAAAATTCCCTATACCTGCCTTTCTCACTTGCTGTTAGGATGAAAATGGAAAATTGGATGCTGTAAGTAAAGAGACAAAACTCCATGAGATTGTTGGGCTGCTCTATGGCCTCGGCTATGCTTGCACACTTGTTACAGGCTCAATGCAGAATGACAGTGTAAAAGAAGTCCCTACATTTTGTGGGGACTTAAACAGGAACACCTCCAAGTCTTTTCCTTGGTGGCTTTTGTATATGAGCATTTGAGGACCACTTCTGGACTAAGCAGGTGCCTTGAAAGGGTGAGGACAAAGAACAGGAGCAAGGGCAAGGCATCAGAAAGACCTCTCTGCTCTTCCTTTATGAATGTGTACACACCATGTTTCTTGGGAAACCTTGAAAGAAACCATGAACCTTCTTGTAGTGGGGCTGTCAAAAATACAGCAGTTACAATTTTGTGAGTCTCTATGTGCACTTTTCTCTAGGTACTGCCTAGCAGTGGCATATGATCATGAAAAAACAAAGGGGAGGTGAGATTCACCAGTGAATCCTCAGGGTGTGTGCCCTGCCCCTGGCTGCCAGCACCCAGCCATCCATGCACAGGACACCTCTGGGACTCCAGGACAAGAAAAACTAATACCCAGTTCCACATGAGGTTTTTGTTGTTGCTTTGTTTTTGTTTTGTTAGCTCACTTCTGATTTGGCAGTAAAAATATCCTTTAGATCAATTAGACTTTCCCTCAGTGCATTTCTGCCTTGTTCGTCACTATGTCTATTTCCCAGTGAAATTCTTGCTATCCAGCACTAAAGCAATCCTTCACAGGATGAATTTATCTGGTGTGGGAGTGAGTGTCTGTCTATTGCTATGACAATCTGTCCCTGCCTGTATTTGCAGAGAGGGATATTTTTCCACTGCCTAGACATCAAAGCTAGGGATCCACCTATTTCCAGCTGTGACAGGGGAGTGAGAAGAATAAAGTTTGTAAGTGGGATGGGTTTTGTTGTCTTTTGGAGTCTTGAATGCTTGCAATACCTGTATGATGCCCGAGGATGTGAAAAGGGCTTCACTGGAAGGAGACACATCCTTGAGTGTTTGTCTGCAATCACCACATCTAACAACCCCACTTCCTCCTTTGTTTTTCAAGAACAGTTTGAAAAGCTGCATTTAATGTGTTAAATTCTGTTCTCTAGAGAAACAAAGGGTATAGGAAAAAATGCAGTGCATCATCCTTGACTTGCAAAATGGCTTTTTTTCCCCCTGGGATCAAACAAGGAGAGTGGTTTGGATCGATGTGCTGTCTCCAGCACTCACCTTCTGCATCTTCTGTAGGGCAGCATCAACAGGGCAGGGTACATCAGGTCCCAGAGACTTATCACAGAATCACAGAATTTCTAGGTTGGAAGAGACCTCAAGATCATCGAGTCCAACCTCTGACCTAATGCTAACAGTCCCCACTAAACCATATCCCTAACCTCTGTTACCACTAACAAACTTTTGTATCTTGGTAGGGCTAAACCAGAACTGGTTTCATGTGTTTGCCTTGCTTTACTACACCACCCATATTACCAAAGTATAGGCATATGCTAAGCCTCTGGGTATGACTATAAACACAGCTACTAGATTATTAAAGTTATGTATCATTTACTTACATTAAATGAGTCTTAGTAAGCATTCAAGGATGCTCACAGAGATGATATAAAACTCTCAAACTTAATGCCATCCTCAGTCTCTCCAAAGCATGGCAGGAAAATAAGAGAGCAACAGCAGGGACAACTGGGGGAACATCAGAAAGGAACATCTTGAAGAAAGCAAGGACATTCAACTGTACTTACAGCAAAATGGATGTTGATTGTTTTGTGAGTGTTTTCCACAGATAATGAACAGAGAAATTTTGACACAAAGTTAAAAAATAGGACTGCACTCTAATGGCTAATTACTACCATGTAATCTGACAAATGGCAAAGCCTCCCAGTTTTGCTAATGAGCTGCATCCAAGAGCCTGAATTGAGATGCTAGTCTAGACTAATGAAACATGCAAATATCCTCACGCTTTGAGCAGCACTCTCAGCACCCAGGTTTAGCTCCTGTGACTAGTCTGCCTGCACATCCCCACATCAACGGGCAGCTCATTAATCAAATCTCCCACTTTTTCTTCTCCTTTAATATCACAGCAGGGCATTTCTCTCAGCAAAATAATCTGAGTAAACAAGAACGCAGCCCAGACTGGGAAGCTCTACCTGTGGATTGAGCTCCTGGCAAGCACTGTCAGCTGAAAAAGAAACCAAAAAGTGGGAATGGATGAGCATGACAACTCCCCATGTGGAAGTGTTCTCACTTGGGAGGAGGGACAGAGGAAAAAAGAAAATGCAATGCTCATTATAAAGATCAGCAAGAAAGACAACAAATAGTCATTCCAGCACTAAGGTAAGGAGCCATGGCATTCGCACTCCATAACATAGAGGTGTGAATGCAAAAAACACAAAGCAATTACTCTCAAGCAAAGATGGTGTTTGCCATTTTAGGCTCTGAATCACTTCTCCAAAGTCAAACTGATCAGCTGCTCTTGATGCTGTATGGTCTTAAGATAACATCCCTGATAACACACTACAAATATGTGACACAGCAAAAAGCACGCACTGCTACCAGTAATGTAGGGATCATTTCTTTTTCTCTGTTTCTTGTGCTTGCCAGATATGAGCAGCAAATACACATTGTCATGCACAGTGAGACTGAGAAGAGGGGATGAAACACAAGTCCTAAAAACACCCGTTTGAATCCCATGTGCTTCAGATACACCAGTGTGTCAGCCATGTGTCTTACAAGGATTAAAAATCTCCCCCAAATTGTCCATTGAAGGTCATTGCCACATCCTTAACCAGCAGAAACTTCCCACCAGCATATCAGCTACATGGTACCTCTGGAAACTGTCAGAAAACATTCAGAAAGGCAGGTCCTATCAGGCACTGTGACTTGCAGCAGCAGCTATCTTAATCTAAGATACATGGCTGTATTTTGGATTAAATTGTGAGAAACAGCTGCTTTTCTTGGGCTCAGACAACACAAGTGTTACTACTGCACCTTTAAGCTCTGAAAATGAGCATTGCAGTACTCCCCAGTTGTAGAAACCAATTATATTCCCAGCAGTTTGAGAATTCCCTATGCCCACTATGGCTTTTAAATTGAGGGAGATTCTTACTCTGAGCAGCATCAACAGCTTTAAATTCTACTTTTACTCTGGCTTGCAAAAACTTGATTTTTTTTAATAGAGTGGAAACTGGGGAAAGAAAGGAGGAAAAAGAAAAAGACTGCACTGATAATTCTGGGTAATTAAACTTACACAGTTGAGAACTGGAGATCTGGCTAATTCTAACTCTAAACCATTACCAATGTCTATTTTCCACAGCAGCAGGAAGTCAATGATGTAAGTGGAATTTCCTACAGCATAAGAAACAGGATAATGGAGGTTGACATGTGAATATCTGAAATTGCCTTAAAAGTGATCAGGATTTCTCTCAGGTTTAGTGATGAGTTTTTAAGTAGGGCTCTTATTTTTTTATTATTTTCTTTTTCTTTTTTTTTTTTCTCCTGATATAAATGTAGATATCCTGCTATCTCAGAAGTAATAAAACCTTTTACATCAAAATTTGTTTTATATTAACTGTTAACATTGCTGTTTGATCTGGTCAGATCTCAAAATAACACAATTTTGTAAAGGCTTTTGTGATTAAAATGGCAAGACAAAAAGAAGGTATGTTAATATTTTTAGCTCCTAAGTCTAACACATTCTATGTCTATTTCAGTGTCTAACCATGTCCATCTGCTATTGTAGTAGTCTGATAGACTGATTTTTTTTTACCCAATATTTCCTTATTTCATTGCAACAGAAATAAGGGCAGTAAGGAAATGCCATGCAAAGGTAGGACTCTTACCCTTGCCAGCAAATGCAACAGAATGTGGTCCTCTGTTGGTGCACCATAGCACATCACAGCTATGGAGTCAAGAGTTCATCAAGGCAACAGATGAGCATTTGGTTTCTGCTCTTGGGGCAACATAGTAAAAATGTTGTTTGCACCTTGGATTTCTGGCAAAGATGCAGCTGATGCCATACATGCATATCAAAATACCATCTCAGTTATGCATGGTGGCTGAGGGCGCTAAACTACATGATTTTCAAACGTGTATCTCAGCCAAAGCATTTTGTGTGCATGCTTTATCATACATCTTTCCTCAGGAATAGCTATGACATATGGAGGCAAGCTCATTTTTGGAAGAAGTAGAAGTTTCAGAAAGAAAATGTGTTAAAACAGGAGGGCATATCCTTTTCCTTTCTTCTCCTTTTCTCTCCTCTTTTCTTTTTTAGCAGCACTGTTTAAAACCTCTCCTTCAGGCACATTAAAAAGCACAGAAGTTGCATACTT
Organism: Aythya fuligula; assembly: GCF_009819795.1. Taxonomy (NCBI): domain Eukaryota; kingdom Metazoa; phylum Chordata; class Aves; order Anseriformes; family Anatidae; genus Aythya; species Aythya fuligula. The sequence continues at coordinate 42,289,123 of NC_045562.1, forward strand.
AATTGCCGTGTCTCCATTTTATGCAGACTGCACTTATATATATATAACAGTTGTGATTACTGCCTGCTGATTGATTAATCTTTGCTGAAGCCCTACTTTTCTTTTTCTTTTATTTAAGTCTTGCAGCTGCCTCTGCAAGTGCTCCTCATCCTGACCTTCTTTGCTCTGTGCTCATAGACCAGAGCTCAGTGAAACCCTCATGCTAGATGATGTCTCTGAAATACGAAGCACACAAAGCCCGCAGTCCACAGTGGCTTTATACCTTAAGGTTTTCTTCACTACAGGGTTTTGGACTTCTAGCCCAGAGGAAGTGATGACTTCCAAGGCTGGAAGGCAGTTGGTCATTTGTGACTGGAGGGAGAGAAAGCAATCTCAAAAACATCCCCGACCTTCAAGTGCCAAGAAGACAGATGAGTTTTGAGCAAGATCTTGGCTAGTCTATAAGCATCTGGGATATGGTACAGCTGATCTTCATCACAGAGAGGTGTTGATGTAGTAGAGGGAATACACAGGACAATGAGAAGTCCAGCAGGAGATATTCTATCAAATCCAATATGTATTTGGGGGAGAGGGGGAATACTGAAAACATGACCATGTGAAATTTTATGGAACAGACAGAAATGAGGGTGAAATTGGTGTTTACCTGATTCTGTCATCCCATATTTTCCAGTAGTACACATTGTTCTTTTGGATGGGAAAGAAGTATTTGGTTCATAACTACCTTTATTCCTCACACTGTCAGTATCCCTCCACCACAATCAATTAGGACCTCTTGCTGTTTCCCACATCTGCATCTTATAGATACCACCAACAGGGAGCCATTATTAGACTCCCTATGCAAGCGCCTGTTTGTGTTTTTTCCCAACTATTCATTATCTGTCTCTAGATAAACACAGTGTGCTAGGATGCATTCCCAGACAGACCCCATCAGGTGCAGTTTGGAACAGTGCTCCAATAAGACAATGCAATGTGCATCAAGTCCAAATACAACTGGCAAGAATAAGTACCTACGTGCATTCAGAATCATAGCATGCATGTACAAATTCCTCAGCAAAATAACACAAGAGCTAAGGTTTGAAACTTCAGCTAGATGAAACATAGGGTTAGCAAGAGGTCTCAGACACATACTAGTTGTCTTCTGCAAGTTAGTCTTACTGACATTTCTCCCTATTTCATCAAAGACCACCAAGAGGCAGTGGCCATAACCCACATTAAGTATGAGATATCACAAGAAAATAACATTGTTCTAATGCACTTCAAAGACCTAACACAAGCACGAAACGTATTGTTGCAGAAATACAATTGCCTCTAAACTGACTCTGAAGGAACAGAACTGCCACATGAGGTATCATACAATGACAAAATAAAGACACAAGAAATGGATCACCATTTTACATCTCCTTCAAAGCATAACACCTCTAGAAACATAATTTTCTTCAGCATCATGCTGGGACATTGGCTTAAGATTAATACAGAGAGGAAAGTGTCACCTCTTAAATCACCACCGTCACTCATTATAACACTTAGGTTTTCTCTGGAAATTTCCCAGATGTAGACCAGGCCTGAATGCTACATTAAAGATGTGGCAAGATTACAGCCCGAGACACCATGGCTGCAACATACATTAGCATCTGCAGCCATCACCACTCTTTAGATTACATACACAGTATAGCATGTGGGGGTGTACCCTCCTTCTGTGTGTTTTTTTTTTTTTGTTAGTTCATCCAGATTTAAAACAAAAGCTAATCTCTGACCACAGACTCCTTTCTCAATTTGAATACCATGAAGTAACTTCCGACAGTAACTTGTTTCCTATGATGCAGAGGTAATACAGGAAAGCACTGTGCTAGCTAATTTTAAAGCAGGAGAGGCTCTGAGGAATGAAACTTTACAAGTCCTGGTAAATCTAGATTTAAAAAGGTTAACACTCAGTGCTTGACCGACTTTTACAGTCAAATGAGTAAAGAAACTAGAGTTCCAAGTATGAGACAAGAATAAGAAGGGCAGATGCAAATGGAGGAATTCTTGCTCAGAATAAAACAGTGTAGACTAGGATGTTGGCTTTTATTTTTCCTTTTTTTTTTTTTTTTTTTATGTGGGATAAAGCACAGACATGCCAGTAATATCATTGTAATGCAAAACAAAGTTCTGGAAGTTTAGTGCACTGAAAACAAGCAAACCAGCAAGAAACAGTGTGCTTTATTTCATAATCCCCAGTATCTTCCTCCTCTAGGGATCAAATCCACATCTGGTATCAAATATCTTTTTATTATTGCAACTGAGATACATGAATTTACTGAAATAATACATCTGTCCTTTTATTCTCAGATACATGTTTTTTGAGATACATGGCACCCAACATCTAATACACTCTTCACTGGCACCCACACTTTGATCACCAGAAGCCGTGTAAATGAAGAGCAATGCAGCAAACACCACTGTCATTTTCTTCATCTTGCAGTATTTGGCCTTGTTAAAAGACTTTCATAGCACAATTACTGTATTTTGGGTTTGGCAGGAAAACAGCTCTGGGCAGGTGTAAAGGAAGCTTGGAATGGGTCAGGAGAAATATGGCCAAGAAAGGAAATGAGTTCAGTCTGGAAAAGAAATTAGGACAAGGACGTTGGGATCAGTAGGCCCAGGAGTGGGGCTGAAGCAAAAAAACAAATGGAGGGGGAAACCCAGAAAGGATGCAGCAGGGAGATTGTGGAAGGGTGAAGAGGAAACACACATGGACAGGGAGTAATTAGGTGACTGTGGTAATGAAAAGGAAGCAGAGAATCCAAAACAACATGGGGAAGATGTAAAACTTTTTTTTTAAATCTCCTCAGCCATAAACTGGAAGCTCTCTTTATAAGGAAAAAGAATAAGCTGCATCTAAGCCAGACTATCTGAAACCTTCTAGTGCACATGATATATATAAGAGCCTTCATTTGCTGCCTCTAGTCTCAGACATCTTTCTTTAATAACACAGGTGAGCATTGTATGGGATTTAGGCTTATAATACATTGTTAGTAAGTACCTCCAAAACATTACACAGACTCTGTTCTCCCACATGAAGAATTGAGGCACTGCTCCTCAAGCATCCAGAGGAAAGGTTGGTTTTAATTTGAAAATAACCTTCTTCACTGAGGTGTGCTTTTTCCCTCCAAGTGATACATTTGACACTGAAATATCTTCCTTCTGGAATCATTATGGTGTACTAAACGTTATCATCTTACATGACTGTGTTCATAAAAACACAGGAGGTAGTGAGGAAAAAAAAAAAAAAGAGACTAGAGTTTAAAGATTTTAAATTAAATTCAGAGTTTTATAAACTGACTCTCCCTCATTTCTCAGTAACATGAGGATTGTCTTGCGTTTCCAATTCCAGCTCAAAATGAACCTCAAAATAAAGCTAATGCAATCGTCCTCTTGGTTCTGCTCAAATATGCCCTGTCCCTGATGGGAGACAGAGGTACAGAAAAACCTACAACAGGCAATTCCGAAATGCCTGCAAGGCAGTTTGTGATGTATAGGGAACTCCTGAAGCAAAATAGTAACGTCTTTTGGAAACTTTTTTTAAATTTTTTTATCCTTACTGTTGTACTGTTAACAATTTGCAAAGGGAAGAAGTGGTGTGAAACTTGAGTATGAGGTTGAAATGCAGAAAGTCACGTTTAAATCATCACCTTACAGCAAGGACTTATTTGCAGTTTACAGTTCTTATATGTCATGCTGCCCTGCAACTCTTTGTCCATAAGGGACTGAAATGAGAGAAGAGAAACAGCTTGAATGGAAATGAAGTAATACTATTTATTGCACTGTTATAAATGATGCTACATGAAAAATAGCATAATACTATTGATGTTGTCATGTCAAAAAGTTTACCATATCAGGAAACTCCTGTGACACAGATATCATCCATTCCATAAATACATTTTTATTGGATCAAAATGGGAATTTAGTCTTTAAGAGCATCCACAAAATTATTTAATTATTAAATACAGTAAAAGTATTTTCTCTTGCTTAAAATTACTGAAGTTTCTACTGGAAGAAATTGTAAATAAGAGCAGCAGAAAGCTGACATCCAGCATGGAAAATTTCAGCTCAGCATTTAGGTTTAACATTTTTAGAACAAATTAAAACTGTAAGAATGGAGGCACTTGGCAAACCTAAGAAGAAGAAGGCCAACCATCCATCATCTTTTTCTGTGTTGTCTAAAACAGCTTCCCAAGACACAGTTTCTGAGTATGTCATTTCATAGAGTCACTTGGTGAAAGAGTACATAGCTGTACTAGAGGCAAGAAGTCTACATCAGTTTTTACATACAAGAGGTGGCTCTTCCATTAATTTTCATGCTACCGGTAGGCAAGTATTTATTTGTGGGTGTTCTGCAGTAGGAGCTGCAGATAATTTATAATATGGGGCTGGTCTAACAGAATATCTTCCCAAAGATTACCTGCCTCAAAAGGTACTGTTTTATCCAGGCATTTCCTCTGAACAAGGCTGCCATTCTTCTCACAAAGCACTCATAGGAAGCCTGCAGATGGTTATCTCATACACAGAAGTATTTTGACATTTTATCAGATTAACTGGATACGTCTAGCCCAGCTTTCCCCCCCCCCCCCCCCCCCCCCCCACCAACTCACAGCCCTAAGATGCAATCACAAATAAGGTAACACGAGAAGCCAGTGGCCTTTCCCTAGCAAAGGTGCTGGCCTGGGAACCTGGGACTTGTCTCTGATACGAGGGATGAGTGCTGTGGTCCCCAGAAGTCCCCACGAGCCAGAGCCTTGGGGACCTGGCAGCTATAGGGAGCCCTGCAGCTGCAGTTGGGGCTGCTTCACCTGCACTTGCCTGGTGTTTCTGTCTCTATTTATGCTACACACTTGCAGTTTGGGAACTGTTTTATTGTCTTAAAGGAACACAGCCTGTGGTTTTAAAACAACCTCCCACCACGTGCCCAAGCAATAAACTCTGATAAGTAAATCCATTACACAGACATAAATGATGTTTCTGTAATTGTTCAAGCACTGTTCTCCCTGAAACAAGTGCTGTACATGCTGCAGAGCACCCAAGTGCTTCAAAACCCATCTGGACATGGTCCTGGGCAACCTGCTCTAGGTGACCCTGCTTAAGCATTTTAGCCAACCCCTTTCTGTTCCTAAGACAAATATCACAGTCTCCCTTAATATGGGGTTCAAGTGACAGTCCAGAAACCAAATTTTGACATGAGGCAGTATTAAATACCTTGCTAAACAGGCTCAGAGGAGCAGAAGCACACAGGAGCAGTGAAGATACCACAGCAGCTAGTGGAGACGGATTGCTACTTGCATGTGGCAGAAGAAACCTCAGCAGCTGGGAAAAGAGGTGCAGGCAAGTAACATTTCTTGGAAAGAGTGCACAGTGAGGATGAACAGCAGTGCAGAGCACAGAGCAGCCCATGGGGTGCTGCAGATGAGACAGAGGCTTCTCTGGTGGAAAACTGCAAGGTCAAGAGAGCACTGCGGTCACCTAAAAATAATTTGATGTTTGCTATCTTGGAAAGCAGGCATTGCACTGGGCAGGTTAACTCCTAATTGAGTTTTCTGTTATGAGTGTGTAAGAAGAAAGGAATTGGATGTGGTTTTATTGTACATAAATATACTCAAAATATAAACAGAAGGCTTGGTTTGTGAACTTGTATAGCACAAATATAAACTAATTTTTGGAATAACAGCTTTTTGGACAAATATATTCACATGTATTTGCGCACCTAGAAACTGGCACAGCAGGGCAGAGAGTGCAGGTCCACCCAGAGGTGTGCAGGTACCTGGGGAAGAGGTTGTAAGATGGACCAAAGCCTGGATGTTAACTGTCACACACTGACCTACCTATGGTCAAGCTGTTTCACTGAAGATGGCAGAGTTACACACACACAAAGTCATAGTTGAGCTACCTTGCTGAATTTACCCACAAGCAAGGTTGTAGGGCTGCAAAAGCAAAGGCGCAGCAGAGTAGAGAAAGGGTCCCACAAAGAGCCCTGCTCATTGGAGATGTAGGCTTCTTGCCAGCTCTTCAAAGGCTGCCTTTGAGAGGAGATTTGAGGGAAAAATCCTTTGTGTTTATGCAAAACAATTAGCTGGGAAAGGCTCCTTCGTGGGTGCAGAAAGCTAACAGCTGCCCTGCCAGCCCAGGGGCTGAAGCAGCAGACACAAAGTGGCCATAACCACATCCCTGAAGCCTGCCTTGGGGCTTTCTGGAAGGATTTTGTCTCTTCAGTGCTACATTCGTAACAGCTATATAAAGCCAATTAGTAGTTGGGCTCCTTTGTTATTTTTTCTTCTGCGCTTTTACAAAAAATCCAATTATTAAGACTACCATCTTTCCAGCTGAGGAGCTTTACCTAGCACAGACTGCGTGTTCGGCTTTGTTTCCATTTCCCTTTTGTGGCTTTCTTTATTAGAGAAACCAATTGGAAATCATTAGTAGGAAATGCTAATGGTTTTAGTCATTCATCAGTCACAAGATATTTCAAAAGCTGCATTAACAGTACTCCAGGTTGCAATCTGCAATACTCCTTGATATTGTTGACCTCTTTGGGTTGGCACAACAGGGTGAACAGAAGCAGATCTGGAGGCACTGGCTAGCAAGCGAGGGCTGTGCATTCAGCCTCCCCCTCCCAAGCAAGCCACCTCACTCCTCTCTGAAAAACACTGCCAAAGAGAAAATGGAGATAATCATGTCCGTGAGGGAATGAAAGACTCACTTTGAGCACGCTGATGTATAATACTATTTCCAAAGCAATTTTTCCATCAAAACTAATCAGCACAAGCAGCGTGTAAAAGAGTAGCAGCAGACTGACAACCTTGCAGCAGGGAGTGTTTGGAGACCCAGCCACTGGAGCAGTTTTGCCCCTCCAGAAAGGCTGGGGGACCTTGTCGCAAGCAGTGTTGCCAATTTAAACAGGGCTGGGATATGACAGATCTCCTCGCAAAAGCACAGAGTCTCTGCTGGGATAAATTGTGCAGCTGTAATCACAGAGGTTTGCTCCTTCTCCAAGACTGCCTCTGAAAAACGATGCTCTCACTATGCGTACAGATATTCAAAGAAAGACTTGATCATTTTTGTATTCAAATATACTTTAACATGTTCTCTTAATCCTATGATGAACATAATCATAAAAATTTTGATGAAAAAATCTTCAAGCATGTGACCTCAGTGCCACTTCCTAAGGGCAGAGGAAGAGTTTGCACATGAGGCAGTTTTCCTGCTGTTGGTCTTATTTCAATCTTCCAGGAATTATACCTGGATCTTGCCTGTAATTATATATCCACATGGGAATAAATGGCTTTGCCAGAAATAAATAAGTAAACACTCTGCATTGCATTTCTCCTAGATGTAATTTTCACAGAATTTAAAAGTTAATCCTGAGCAGTTGACTCATTCAAGAAGTTTAATCCCCCCACAACACACCACCTGCCCATAGGTGTTAAAGAGCCTAGGTCCTTCTTGAGTCATCAAGGGATTATTTTCTCTGAAGTGACAGTGACTGGCCTGCTTTCATGCATATTATTTAATCTGCTCCTGCACCACACGAGATTTAAAGTGTAATGAACACCACAGAGCCCCATTTTATTGCTACAGAATACAAGATCTATAACATAGGTATAGTTGCTTTCTTATTACTATGCTTTAGAATACTACAGGCATATAAAGAAAATGTAAAGTACTTTTCTTTACCTCCCTAGAGCCTAACAGGCTTCCACATGCATTCCAGTCTGCATTGATCAGCACAATTAAAATTGATGCAAAAAGCAGAAAATCCAGTTTCATCACTGGAACAAAGGTATATGAAACATGCTTTTCAAAAAACACTTTTCCTGTTTTATTGCATGTATTCTGTACGTATCTGTATTCAAGACAGGATAATTTTCTATACCTCAGGATGCATTTGAAGTATTTTTAAAGTAATAATGCATTATTATGGGATAGGAAATGGCAGTTTCCTCCCACAGCTCTCTGGAATTCTGGTTTGTAACAATACAGTATGACTAAATTACTAATAGTCTGATCTAAAATATCATCCATTTTCCTCAAAAGTAGAGGCTCAAATACTAACCCAAAGCTGTTGTATTTTCCCCTGAAGGGAAAAAAGTGATTACAAGTCATCTTCATCAAGTTAAGGGTGTATGTCTTTTCCTACAATGGCCAATCAATTATACACTGAAAGCATAATTAAGGTTCCAATGCACACGCTATCATAGTACATCACTACTCCTCACTAACAAAAAGTTAGTGTAGAGTGACAAACTTCAAGGTAAGAGAACAATCATTCACTGTCATAGAGAGAGCAATACTCCTAGTGTGTCCTGGAGCTGGACAGAAGGCAGGAGAGGTTATAAAGTTAGGTAGCTGGAGCCAGCTGTCCTGGAAAGTGTCTAACTCAGAAGGCAGGTGAGGAAATGGAGGGATGTATTTTCAGTATCATTTGGGACCACAGTCTGCATGATCCATGTGACAGAGCAGACAGGAAGCTTGCTTTGCTGAATAAGCATTTTAAATCCAGATGGACTGTTATCCCAATTACACGCATTTTTAAAAATCCATAGACTTCTCAGAGGCAATTTCATGGGGGGAGAGGAAGGGAGGGAAAATATTCAAGCTAATAAAATACATTAATTGTGACGATTTCAGCAAGCATTACTAATTAATCCACTCAACAGCCCCATGGGATAAATTACTTTGTGACATCCTGTGGGTAATTTCCCTTTTAGTCTACGCATTTCTTCAGTTGTTGTCCAGTTAGCTGAAACAGTTTGACTTGAGCTCAGAGATGCTGATTCCCCAGTGTGATCAATATGTCACTGGTACCTATTGAATTATCAATAACAAAGGTGCCCAAAAGCTCCAGTCTAGGAATATCTTTATTCCTCCAAGTTCACAGGTCTAAGGTCCTTTCCTCATTATACTGAGAACAGAAATGAGGGAAAATGGCCTTTAAATTCTGTATGTAAGAGACTTATTAGTTAAACACAGGTAGACTGATGTCTTGTAGCATGGAAAGTGGCTTAAATGCAAGAGTAGGATCACAACTTTAAAATACCAATGTCAAAAAACTGTTTCACTAAATAAACTCCCCTGAATTCATAGAGGTTTACTTTCATGAAGAGTTTACAGAAATGAGTGCAAAGAATGCCTAAATTGTGATCTGGAAGCTTGCCAGGGCTCCCATAGCAAACCTGTATTTGCCTTGTGGATCTCATGCCACACATACATGTACCATCCAACTATTGCAGCTCATGTAAACATAATTGCACCAAGTTTCTAAGTCAGACAATGTTGTGGCATAGATCAGCAATGTGAGAATTTACCTACTTCCTTTAATGGAGATCTTTGTACCAAACATCCTTCTCTTTGGAGGACACTAATAACAGTATCCCAGACAACAAGCCTAAGCAAACAAGCTAAAGATATTAGTCAATTATGATTAGAATAACTAATTTCATTTAAGTTTTTGAACACTAGCAAATTTTAATGTATAATTTACTGATTAAAAACATTCTTAACCTAGTATGTGTGAGATTATTGATCAGAGGAACATCAGTGGCATTAAGCATTAGGCTACCTCAGCAGAGACAGGAGCCCTGTTTGCATCTCCCAGGTTCAATCAGAGCACAAGTGAGTGCACCCCTTTCTCGGCTCACTGTCCCTAGCAGAAGCCTGGTTTTGCAAGAGCCAAAAATGTCCATTGCATTGCTTCTAGATTGCCTCCAGTTTCTTTGGAAATCAGATTTCAGCTTTATTGAAATGCCTTCTTATAAGCCATATTCAAAGAACTAGCTTGAAGACTTCATTAACCAAGAGGGAGACTGGGTTTTGCATCAACATCTTTTAGTACTGATCCCACCAGCAGTTCCACAAGTAATAAGTAACCACTTCACAGGAAAACTATGAAAAGGGGAAGTGGGGGGTGGAAATGAAGTGGAATAGGACTATATTGCACAAAAATCTTGCTTTGGAGGAGGATCATGGAGGAGCCGAGAAGCAGTTTACAATTTAAGTGTGACCTCCCAACCCTTTGCTGTGCTGGCTACATCAAAGAGAAATGCTGTATCTATGATGATTTACACAAATAATCAAATCCCTAAATTTACTGTTTTTCTCCCTTTCATGTGTTGCCTTTGATGTCTCAGCCTCCCCATGCAGGTGCAATAACAGCCTTGGTCAAAAACTGGTCTCAGAGCACTGCATTGCAACTGAACGTTCCAACTCTGATTGGGCTCTGCAGGAAGACATGACAAATATACATATATAGACATACTCAGAATCCAGGAAATGCTTTTAGACATGGACAGAAGGCTAAGTATTTACATTTGTCTGTTCCTTGTGTTCTTTGGAGGGTCATATACCAGAGGGAAAAAAGCTCATAGCTTGAATTGAGTTCATAAACTGGCCACATGAGTTCTCTTCCCTTCCCCTTCATTTCTTTTTTCCTACCGAACTAATAATGACATAATTGCATGACTTAATATTATGCTGAGTATTCAACACAGGAAAACATGCTGTGATAATTTCAGAATTTACTCAAGTAAAAATATATTGCCTTTCTACTTTTACGTAAGAACTGTCAAAAGGAATAAGAAGTACAGTGTTTAGTGATCTTGTTTAGATATCTAAGTAGACTTTAACTAGGATAAGATTTTATTATTATTTTTATTATTAAATATCTATCTGCCAACAGTCCTTCAGGAGTTCATCTTTGTTTTGGGGTTTCATCAACTGAAATTAGTAGGAATACGCATTATTTATTAAGCACGCAAATCATGCATAATCCCAGTGAGCTACAGAAATGTTTGAGGCAAACACTATATTGTATTAAAATTGGTCAATCTCTGTATTTCACACTGAAGAACAGCATTGAGTTTCCTGATTCATATATAATAGTAAGGAAGATTTAGAAAAGTCATTTCAATGTATCTTCAAATAACACTCAGGTTAATAATAAGCAGCCTATAATACATCTAATAATGAATAATATGCAGATTTAGCATTGCTGTAGCAAAAAAAAAAAAAAACAAACAGGACTCCATCTATACTCCCAGTCCTAGGAAATATTTATTAAAAAGAGACAATTTAGAGACAAATATATCTAAATGCATACAAAAGGATAAATTTTAAAATCACTAGGTGCAGTTAAGAAAAATAAACTACCCAAACCATACACCCTCCTGCCAACACACTATTCCAGAAGTGGGAAGCAATAACTAATATTGCTTTCCACAATTTATGTCTATGTAATTTGTTATTTTAACTATAAGAAGTTATCTACCTGGGCTTCTCAGTACAACTGTACTTTACACTTTCTCTGTAATGAAAGTATGTGGATTACAAAGCCACTCCAAAAATATTCTTCAGGTACATCCTCAGCTTAAGGATCAGTGTTGCTATCTGGGCACAGAGGTTCACAGCCCTCAACTAACACAGACAATGGGTCAGAGTAATAGTGGAATTACCTAGTCCCCATGCTGCAGGAGCTGGACTAGAAATTCATTACTGTTAAGGCATTTTAGAAATCTGAAATATTTTATAGCAACTTCCTCATTCAGTAAGATTCTGCTTGTGACTAATTTTACTCAGTATACTTAAAACTTTGTGGAAAAAAGCTGGCTACTGTATCATTTATCTTTTGCAGAGCTTTTGAATGGACATCAAGTTTCGATTCAGATGCAATGTCCATAGCTGAAGTGGATCCAGCCACCTAGGATTCCCATCATAGCTCTGGTGTTCAATCACTTGTTTCCTTAAGACTTCCCTGTAACTCTGCTACATAAGACACATACTTGGTCCAGTAGCTAAATTCTGTACCAGTTTCCATTGTCTTCATTATCTTTTTAGAAATATTTAGCTTTATGGATTTCTACAAGAAGATTGTAAAATCTTTCCTTTCTCCCTTTTGGGAAGAGACAGAAGGAAGAAGACTCCTGATGGACATGACAGGGATCTTTGAGTACTTTGCTGTCATTTGGATGGGAGTAACTGAAAATTATTATATCCTAATACTTTTAAATTTAACAAATTCAAGCTGTTCTGTAATGTTAAAAGGATTACTAGCAGTAAGTTTTTTTTTAAGTGATGTTGAACTAAAAATTCTCACTCCTGTGCAATGTAGCTGAGTTTCCTGTAGTGCTCTGCTGTGAAATGTTCTCTAGTTATGACTGCTTTTTTTTTTTTAAACTAAAGCATCAGTTATCCAAGTGAAGCCAACTCTTCATTCTTGCTTTTTCATTTTAGCCTTGCAACAGCTTTTTCCTAGAACACAAAACATCCATCCTCACCCCCCTCCCCCTACCTTTCTACATTACCACTTATTTAATTCTACAAAAGCATGCAGTGGCAAATTCAATTCTAAATGTACTCAGTTTTTCAGGAATCTGAGAGCTAAGATAAACACATAGTTCATGTTTTTTATTTCCTCATTACAGTCCAGGAAGAAACATTATTTCTCCAGGAAGCTCACACCTCCAAACCACATACAATACAAAACAATCAAGAGTTTCCCTGCCTTAATCTTGGTCAGTAAAGATGCTGAAGTCTTTCTACAGTCACTTTTAAAGGGAAATGCAACAGAGAAATTGCATCAACCTATCCTGCTAAGTACCAATTTAGTCTGCTTTTCTAGTTTAACAAGATTTGCACAGCATAGCTCATAATGTTTAAATTATTTCTACCTTTTCTCCTGTTTTCTTAGAAAATAAGTCATTTTTCCCCCAGTTATAGCTTCCTGATTATTCCTTTCAGAGAGTGCTCCCACTTAGTACAATCTCCCTTTCCACTAGAGCCCCTGATGATCCTTTGGTTCACCTCCCCTCTACCCCAGCCTCCTCAAATTAGCTTGAAATTTTGCTGAAAGCCATCGGCTGTGCAAACTACAGCAGAATCAAATGGTAGCAGGAGGCTACCTTTAGCATTGCCTGGCAACATGCTACTGGACCCCTCCATTACATTAAGTCTCAGTCCTCCATCCTTGCACCAAGCAAAACCCAGAAGCCTCTCCATAAGGCTGTGGACAGATGGCACATGATCTCTCCTGTTCACATCTGATAAACAGCCTCTGGGAGGAGGGGTCCACAACAGCATCCACAACAAACTCCCAACAGCCACTCCTAATGTCACTGGTCTTCACAGGGGTTTCAGTCTTGAAGTCAGCACAAAAAGAAGTGTTGCTGTGTGTTGGTTTTAATAGGGAAGAGAATTACTATTTCTTCTGTTTAAGCAAACCACAGCAGATGAGATGAAATCATCTGTTGGATTAGACAGTCAGCTGTCTTTTCCCAGTGTATTTTCTATGCCTTTCTCTCAAGGTCAAAAGACATTTAAAGTTGAAGTACCAGAGACATCTCCTAGATGTTAAGTTCAGCTGCTACACTTTCATATATTTGTTACAAGCATGAAAATAAAAGCAGTAGGAAAATGTGTTTGCTTTGAATAACCTCCAGCCTGCATTAAATTCTCCATTTGAAATGCTCCTACACATTTACCTAGCTCTGTCTTTCACATTCTTTTAATGAACTTAGAGAATGCCTACCTAGGATAAAATGCATTAGAATCCACTTTTGTAAGGCCTTTGAAGCAATTATGGAGCCACACAAGTGTAATACCCTAATAAGAGTTCAACAAGGCCAAGGGGAATGCTCTACTAATAGCAAGTGTTGAAGTGACTGAAAAATAGGCAGAGCTTTGGTAGATTTAGTTTTAGTACTAAGACCCACACTGCAGTGCAGATGGCTCACATATTTTAAATTGTAATTTAATTACTCTGCTCATGATCACACTACATTTGAACTCTACTGAATTTCTGGCATGTTTACATTATGCAAATACTTCATTGCAAAAATATGGCCTTAATAGAGTAGCCTTTTATCACAATTATTTCTTTATTCCATGCATGTTTCACAACAGACGAAAAGTACTGTTTATGCGCAAAACTCATATTTACATATACAGTAAGGGCTTTGTTCTTATGCATTTCTTTGAGTCTACATTCTGGTTTACAGAAGCTTTTCTTTCCACTTAATATCATAGTATCAATAGACAGACTAGAATAAGTAATAGAACAATGAAGAAATAGTACAGCCTCTCTACATCAACAAAATCCCCCAATTTAGCTTCTTACATTTTAGCTACAGCCTTAAAAATAATTGCATGGCCTAAGAACTGTTATGGAAGGTTAAACAAATATTGAATGCATCTACAGAACAACCTTCAGGTCCTGTATCAGGCTATATTCACCTCTTAATACAAATCAATATGAAAATTTAGGGAGCTATATAAGTTAGCCTTACCTTGCTTTTGCTATAGCTATTCCTTATCTCTTCTTTATTTTTCCTCAAAGGCAGTCACAAGAGAAATCTGCAGTATATAAAATAAATTTCACTTTTACTAAAGAATTGAAAATGATAAAACTCCAAGAAATAAAAAATACTTTTTTCAGCTTATAAAATCTACTGCTACAATAAAGAGGAGGAGAAAAAAATACGCTTCCATTTTAGCTTTATTTTTCTTAATTTTCTTATTAAGGCAAAAAAAAATGCACTTTTATATTTAGCTTCTATAACCACCACTTCATACTAGAGCTTCTCCATTCCTTCTATTGCTACCCCATCCTCAGAAATTAGCATTAACTTTTTCTTACCTGTCCCAGATGCACTATATATATCACCCCACCTGCATCGTGATTCCAGACCATATGCCCTTCACCTGTGAAGGTGGGTGGAGCACGGGAGTTAAAATTCTTAAAAGGACAATCCAGGGGGGAATTGGTTTCTTGTTTTCTTATTTCTATGTTAATGGAAAGTGAGGAATTTATGAGGTAGTGGGGCTGTATTGCTTTTTAAGATGTGGTAGCCTTATTTATAATACAGTAATTCTCCTTTACTTGTTTCTATTTAATGAAGATTATCATGTTGCTGTAATGAAGCTTGTTATTGCCACTGAGAGGGCTAAGAAAGAGTAGCTCTTATAATTGTGTCTTTGCTTTGACTTTCCATTTATAATGAAGTATCTCTTATTTTATTTGCAGTTGGGATCTGAGGCAGGGTGTGCCTGCTGAAAAGGGCTTCACAGACCTAGAAGCTATCCCTGATACCCAACTGTACCTAGATGCAGTTGGAGGCAGCAATTAAGCTAGGATGTCAAAAGCTTGGATTCAAATCTGAAACCTTGCAGAGCAGGAACTGGGAGGCTTCTTCTTCTCCTTTCAGGAGAGTTCCACCTCACAAGTTATGGTCATATTTCTTGTGTTGTAACAAATATCTGAAAGCAGCACAGATTTTCCAGGTGCTAATAAACTCCTTGACCTAACCTAACAACCTTTCCAGAATTTTAATTTGGACCCTTCTATTATTTAGCTTTAAACTGTTAGCTCAGGCTTACTTTAAAGGATTTCTGCTTATCAATGCATGTCAGATTTTAAAGTTTTCCTGAGTCTTTTAAAAACAATGTTGCTGATTGCCATGTTACTGGATTAAAGGAAGGTCAAAATATAAAATACTGAGTTTAATTGGTTTGTTTTGTTGTTCCTTTCCTATGCCTTTGCTCATGCTGTTATTTTAACACTACTTCCAACCATGCAGTACTTTATATGTTCCCCCCTTTTTGAAGTGAATTCATCGCTTTGCAAGATTGACTTCTGTCTCCACAAGCTTGTTTTTTCATTTTTACTCTTCCTTCATACTTAACCATTGTTTGCCCTTTCATATGGTGGTGATGGCTCAGCGCTTAAGGAGTTAAAAACCTGTTTCCTTTTCTCTGTAGTAGTACACACCAAAGGGTGCCAAGGGCATTACATATGAGTGATCATGGAGTTGATATTTATTTTATGACAGTTATATAGGAAATAGAAAACCAAAAGTTAAAATTGATTAAGGAGCTGTAAAGAACCTGCTTCTGGCTGCAGTAACCATATGGAACACAGACAGGTCTGAGCACGGTTATCGATCACTGCAGAGAAATAACCAGCAGATACCATGATACAAACACAATGAAATACTTATTACACAAAAAGGCTGTATACACTAAAAACATTAAGTACTTTTACCCTATGTTCTATTCCTGTATTCACTTAATGCCATTGCGCAGGTAGAATAATGACTGGTATGTGCAGTCCCGAAGTGCACTTGTCTCAGGTCACTCAGCAACTGCACTGTTTCTACGCTTGTAGCACTCCTGAGGCATGTACCATGTATATCTACCAATGTATACTCCTTTAGTTCACTTTAGTTTCTGTTATTTGCCCATTAATGAATATTTTAATGCAGTGATTCCAAGATGGAAATACTGTTTTCTGCTACATACTTTCCTCTTTGCTAGTTGGAAGCCATGGAGAACCCTGTTGCAATTAAAGACCCCACTTAGTTCAAATAGGTCTAGGCTGTGGGTTTATAGGGGGCTTCAGTACCCACTGGTTTTGAATTACATTAACTAATACTATTTGAGATGCCTTATTTCTGTGAGTACTCCCTTGAAGGCCACTATAATTGCAAATGAGCCTTTATTTCAACAGGTAGATTGAACACCCTTGTCCTTGTAGCTGAGCCCTATCCAAAGGGCAGCCAGTGGCACCATCTCTGTTGATTCCAGCCAAAGCAGGGCTTTATCGTGGTGCCTTGGGCCCATTTATATAGGTGCTTTGCCACTTTTATTTTTCTTCTTTCTGAAGGCACACTTCACTGTTTCTCTAGGGTTAGTGAAAAGCCCGTGCTCAGTACCATTCAGTTTGCCACCCTGAATCAGAATTATTTTGGTGAGAACAGAGTGAGAACTAAGATTTCTCACTTCTCCAGCAGCTGATCTTTTTCTCCTTGCTGTTGGAGCATCTATAGAAACTGATGGGAGTTTTAATAGCATGAGGGCTTGGGGAAAAGGTGTCCATGTGGGAAGATCTAGCTGACACAGTACAATTGCCTCCAGAAGTCTCTGGCACTTTCTAAAACCTACATCTGCAGCTTTCTGAGTCCAGCATGTAGCCCTGTCTCAATGCACACAGATTTATTTTTTTTCCATTTCTGTGTGCTTCTTGTCCTGTTTGGCACACTTCAGTCCAAGTCTTTTTGTTTGCTTTTTGAAACATTCTTAACTTTTCTTGTATACTTTGCTTTTGCATTGAATGATTACTCAGAAGTCCATTTTGAGGATGGGTTATCTGAAAGGTGGCAGCTCTTATACTGAAAACTCAATGCAAAGGGTCAGAGGTAATTGCTGGGTAAGCAACACCCACTGAACTGGAATTCAGAGCTCATGATCTTTTTTTTTTTTTTTTTTTTTTTTTTTGTGTGTGTGTCAGATATACCCATGACCTCTCCCAGTTTTATATTTTCCCCTGATGTTATGTACTTTGTTTCCTGTGCTATTTGTTCTTTAGGTATGCCAGATTTCTATGGGTGGCATAATAACAAAACTGCATGTAAACAAAACAGAAGCCAAATAAACAGTAGAAAGGCACACATTACTTAGGACTCTTAACTAATGGCAGGCATTTGGGAATGCCAAATACCAGAGGGGAAAGATTATTGATTATAGTGAAAAATAAAAAATAATTAGCTTTAACAACTTGTGTGCATTTACTTCAATGTTTTTAAAGCAATGTACATATATAAGATCAAACCCAGATGTCTCTAGCTTTACTCAGGCAAATAGACTAAAGATAACCGCTTGTTTCCTATATGTAACTTTTTCATATCTTCCATCTATTTCATCCCACATCAACATGCTAACTTGTGTCTCTGCTTCTTATTGAAAGACAAAAGTACTAGTGGATACAGAATAAATAACATCTGCAATAAAGAACATTTGCCACTTGAAAGTCTATGTGCAATAATTCCTTGAGTTGCAGCATTTATGTATATTTCAGTATGCTTTCTTTCCTTGCAAGGCTGATAAGCTAGAAACCCCAGTTTGCTGTACTTTCTGTATTTTCCAAAGATAAAAATGCACTGTCTTATTGCAAGGAGCCATGGGGTGATAACTGCTCTTCTCCACTGCTCAGTCTGATTATTTTTTTTTGTATTTTTTTATTTATTTGATACCATTCACTGGGTTCAAGCCAAATTCACAAATAAACAGAAATTATGCAAAACATCTTTTTTTTTTTTTTTTTTTCTTTCCTCAGGGAGCCATAATCACTGCCATAGTTTGATAGAAGAATATAATAATTGACTTTGATAGGACCAATATTCAGACTTCTACTTCATAAGACAGTACAGCTGCTCTGGATTTTACGTGGGTTTTCTGGAGCTGGGAGGACAGAGGGAAGTATGGTATTTTCTCATATTACGTTTTTTAGGATTCTTTTTTGACAGTGGCTGTTACATTCTAACATAACCTCAGTTGTTATAATCCAAACCAAGATTAAAGAAACACAGATGAGTTTGAAATTGCTACTGTATATATAATATGCTTATGTACCAAGTTTGCAAAACT
The DNA here is from genome assembly GCF_009819795.1 of Aythya fuligula. Classification (NCBI taxonomy): domain Eukaryota; kingdom Metazoa; phylum Chordata; class Aves; order Anseriformes; family Anatidae; genus Aythya; species Aythya fuligula. The sequence goes on from NC_045562.1 coordinate 42,307,564, forward strand.
TTCTTCCTTTCAGACTTCTGAATTGTGGTTTAGGGAACAAAACAAACAACAACAACAAAGATAAAATATAGGGACAAAAAAAAAAAAAAAGTTTTCTTAATTGATTGAATGTCCAATTAGGTAGCTAGATGAGTAATTTTACCAGTTTATATTCCAATGCAGAGTTCTGTTTTCTAGTTACAAGTGTTATACAGCTATTAGAATATCACTTCTAATTTCTTCTGTTTAAAATATCTCATACAGAAAAAAAGAGCAATCATTTGGCCTTCAATCATGTAAGCAACAGAGACTTTTTTTTGTTGATAAATAGAATACTGTAATTTAAAATTTGTGAGAGTATGCAGTTTGTGAATAACTTGGTCATTGATAAAGCTGCATATTAATTAAGTCTAAAAGATCAGGAAACATTCAAAAAGCTAAATGAATTTTCATCAAATACATAGTTTGTGCTCTAACATGTATTTTCAAATTTGCAATGAAAATATTAAGGGTACCTTTACTGACAGAAGATTCTGTATGGCAGTGTACAGAGATGAGAGAAAACAGAACAAAACAAAAACAAAAACGAACAAACAAAAAAAAATCATCTTCCTAGAGGGCTCTCTGCAGTACCACTCACAGCCCATCTGTATTGTCTTGCTTTTACTCCTAGATCTCAAATCAAGACCTCAGTGTCTCCATGGCACAGCTCATCCTGATGAATTCTTAATCACTGATCACTTTTAAAGTGTTTTGTTTTGTTTTGTTTTTCCTCATTCATTGACATTATAATGTCAATCCAGACCACCAACCTAGCCAGTAGTCTGGAAAGAGGAAATATCTAGCTACACCGATTGCAGCCATGAAGGATGGTAAACTTAGACTACAACACTGATTCACTTTTGCCTCAGAAAAGGAAAACACGACTCATTTCCTGCCTCTGCTATTATTCCATATGGTGGGGATACCAACTGAATATTTTCATATTGTTTTAATGATATCACAGATTGGGAAAGTAAATCCTCACCCATGGAACAATCAACAAAAGTGTGCATTATCACTGATAACTTCTATTTGTTCTCATATAGTTATATTTGCTACTGACAATGAATTTCATCTTGAATTTACAAGACACTCATATGAGCAATTTCTTGTAGACAAACCTTACCAGCAAGTTTTGTGGGATTACTTCTACATAGAAAAGTAGCTGCCCTCTTCCCCCAGTGCTGAAGTCTGTGCTGGGTTTGTGCCTCATACTGCCAGTACTCTGTTTCTCTGAGTACTCTGTTTCCGAGTATTCTCATTGTTTCATGCATGGATAGCTGTAGATTGTAAAGTTTCTAGTCTTAAACCATACAAAATAAATAAAACATGTTTTTCACCTCAGCATTCCCTTAGGGCTCAACATGTTGTGAGACACATATTTATGTGAAGTGTGCTTCCAGACAAATTACGCTGGCTTTAGATTGAAAGTCACCTCTGGAAAGAATATACTTATATTCTTATTTATTCCACTTCTTATATTTTCATTTTTATTTTTAGTTCTTGATACGTTAGGATAAAATTGTCATATCAAACTCTACTCTAAAAATCCAAAACACTGTACTTTTATATAGGCACTTTTTTGAGCACATGCAAATTATTTTTATGTGCTATTAAAAAGGCACACTTCCAGTTGGTGGAAGAAAATACAGAAAAATTCCTCCCTATGGCAGTATACAGATGAAGACATACTTTTGCCCTTTCTTTCATTGATTCTCTTACTCCTACATCAGCACAGGAGTTAAACCTCATGGTCTGATGTTTGTGAATGGCAATATAAACTGGGGTTAGAGTCTCCTACCTTGTCTGTTTTACCAGAGTTGTTAAAACAGCAGTGAACTAAAACTTGCATGGTTGTTTCCCTGTTGGCTTGATGCACCACATGAAGCAGCGCATTGGCTGCAGTGCCCAGCGGGAAGCTGGAGAGGAGCGAGCAGGAGCTGCTTGAAGGAGCAGTTGGGGCTGACCTGTTCAGAAGAAGAATTTTGCCATTTTATGTTGTCTTTTGCTCTGAAGCATGTCAGCCTGTTGTGCTGTGTGATTGTGTACTGGGTGTACGTGGTGGCCTGTGTGAGAAGATTCCAGAAGCTCCCCCATGTTAGATAAGGGCCAGTTGCAGCCAGCTCTGAAGGGACCTGCCACTGCCCAAAGCCAAACCAATAAGTGATGTTGTTTGCCCCTCTGTGAGAGCAGATTTAAGAAAGGGGAAAAAAATAAACAAAGAAACAACAACAACAACAACATCAACAACAACAAAAACCTGCTGCACAACAGGAGCTGGGAGAGCGAGGAGTAAGAACCAGCCCTGCAGCCCCCAAGTTCAGTGCAGCAGGAGGGCAGGAGGTGCTCCAGGCACGCAGCAGCAGTTCCCCTGCGGGCTGTGGAGAGGCCCCTGGTGGAGCAGGCTGTCCCCCTGCAGCCCATGGGTCCCACATGGAGCAGATCTCCACACTGCAGCCTGTGGAGGAGCCCCCAGTGGAGCAGGTGGATGTGGCCTGGAGGAGGCTGCAGCCCATGGAGAGCCCCCACAGGAGCAGGCCCCGGGCCAGAGCTGCAGCTTGTGGAGAGGAGCCCACGCTGGAACAGGGGGTTTGGGGGGAGCTGCCACCTGTGGGGGACCCGTGCTGGAGCAGGGAGTGAGAGAGTAGCTGTGGTGGTGCTCAGCTGCCCAGCTGAGTAAAACCACCACAGATTGTTAAGGGTGTGCCTTCGAGACCGGCTTGTCTTAAGCCCTCTTCCTTCAGCGAGGAATACAACATCTCATCATTTTCTGTCACCACCATTTTCCCTGATTTTCTATGTATTTTGCCAAGTGTTATTCAATTTAAGCAAGAGTATTGCCATGAGTCCTGAGAAACAACTGTATGTTCTCACAAGTCAGGAGAGGCAAGGTATTTCCATGCAAAATATAACAGCTGCTTAATGAAGCAGTACATTAATTTTGATATACAAACATAAAATACTACAGAAAGCTATTTTTATTTGTAAAATATTTTCATGTTTCCTAGAAATATTGATTCAAAACAAGGTGTAATTTGCTTTTATACAATGGAACAGGGCATTTCTTCCAAATGAACTCAGGAAAGGCCTGTGATATATCTTTCAATAATTTAAACAAGATACTATTAGAGAGAATAGATCTCTCTGACTGAGAGTTCCCATACTTGTGTTTATAAATTCCCCCAGCTGAATTCTTTCATCAGGTACATGCATATGAGCCCCAATCATGGCACATTTAAGTTCATGGAAATGCATCAGACTCCCCAGTTCCCAAAAAGCCTTATGAGAGTTTTGTATAGTTATAAGTACAGAAAATTACTCTAATGAGGAATCTACTTAAACTTAATTACCTCATTTAATTAGACTGTTTAAATTGCTAATCATTTTATAAGCATTACATTCTAGGTTGTTTTTAGTATATAGTTTGCCTTTTTTGTTGTTGCTGGAGGAATTTAGTAATAATTAACTGACCTAGTGTGCAATTACACTGATGAAAATAAGCTATGAGACATTTAATAAAGAGAGACTATTAACAGGATTTGAATTTATGACCTTCAAAATATGAATCAAACACTTTATCCATGAGGTCACACAAGTTTTCATTACGGTCTTAGAATTTATGGACACTAGATTAACCATAGAAAGACTTTGCTCTTGTTTTTGGATGCACTAGGAACATACTGAGAAATAGATTACAAATTCTATGAGAAGAAATATAACAGCAGAAGAATGCTTGACAAAACCTTTTAAACCTTTTACTTCTAAACATGCAGATCTGTATACATACTATGGGGTCACGGAAGTCAAATCTGATGCGTAAAAATATGTCAAATTGATGTGATGTGTAATCAGATGACGTAAAAAGAAATCTAGGACCATACCTCTCTCCATATGAACTTACAGGTATTCGTTTTTCAATACATTTGTTACTGATGGTTCAAGTAGCAAACCAGCATCCTGGCCATGGGCATCCTGCCATTGCTTGGAGACCGTGTGGATAATATGTCAGTGGTTGGGCTATGCTCAACCTGGTGAAAGTCTGCAGTTGTATATTTTCAGATATTCTTTCACATTTGGGGAGTTTGCCTTCTCCATTCCCATGACTGGTCCAAGGGAGCTGGAGATTTGTGAACATCAACACCCATAGCACAGCCAAAGACTTTGGGAATTGCTGCGTATAGTAAGACAGTGGTTGTGACACTGAGCATATTTTAGGACAAGAGAATTTCACCCTTACATTCCCATGAAACTATAGCCTGTAATGCCCTGTCTTCTGCTACAATAAAAGGTGGTAGCATTTTAAGCAGCAAACTCTAGGGATGTCAACGTCCTTTTTACACCTAACATACAGGACCCAGTTTTGGATAAGAAAATTACTAAACATGTTGGCTTCCTGGCAGCTTAATGATTTGTGCCACATTTTCTTTAGCCTTTAGGACATACCATATGTCACTGCTTCTCTCATATCTAGAGTTATAAAACCTTTGCTGCTTTTTTCTGAAATACTTGGCTATGCAGAACACTGTATTACAGATAGGGGGCTTAGAAGTGAGTGTTTCAGCAGCACTGGTGTCAGGAACATGAGGCTGTTGTAGTTTCTATCTGCTGGGAATCCTGGCAGTTTCCTTATAAGCTATCAGCTGCTTTGTGTTTCAGAGAGCAAAGCAGAACATGGTGCAGTTATGGTCAGCTTACACAATTTGAAAAAGTGTTCCATGCTTATTTCTGGAATCAAATGCATCTTCCTCCAAACTCAGGATGATCACCACTGTCTGTTTTGCACTTCAAATATTTTGAGAACTTGTATATTTTAAAGTGAAACCATGTACTTTATATATGTCATACAAAGAAGAGGTTTTGCAGCAAATCCCACCTGTGAAAACACTACAGCACAAAGCAGGGGTTGGCACTCTTGCACTACTTTTTGCCAGCAAGAGAGTTTTTGCAATACCAGGTAATTAAGATCCCATAGGAAATGGTCTAATATTTGGGTAGAAAGCTCAGAAAGCAAAGGTGATTAGAAATGCAATGCATCAATTGGTGATAACTGTTTTCAGTGCTTCTCAGGATTGTTCCCCTTTTTTCAGCCAAGACACATGCACAATAAAACTGAATGTGCCTAAACATAAAATAAGAAATTTGGAACAGAGGAATATGTGAATGATTTCTTCTCCATAGACAAAATAGTGTCTTCAAGATGAATCAAGTGGAAAGATATGTTACCAAAACTCTTTTGGACCATTAGTGAGGAGAATGGCCTTGTGGCATGGCTTTAATCTGCCAAGGGTTGTTTTTTTCTCCGCCTAAAGGGGAAGTGGCTCTGGGTACCGCAATCAGCATTACTTTCTGGAAACAGTTGTGAGTGGTGGACTGGGACAGAGGGACGAAGCTAAGTAACTGGCTTATTCAGGACCATGTCATTAGATTTTGTTAATACACCAGTGTAATAACAGTTCCTGATTGTTTGCTGATGTAGAGGATGAAAAAGCCTGTGTGCAAACTGATTTGCCAGCTCTGACTTCTAAAAGCAGCAAAGCCGATTTTCAGCTCTAAGTGGGAGGAATGAGCTGCATTGTCAGATATAAGTCCACTTCAGGCGAGGTTGGTGACCTCAGTCAAATATTTATTAAAGGGGAAAGAAGTATTTGTGGTGACTTGTTTATTCTAGCTCTTGCTCACACTGATAGGATTTCCTTCTCTGGGTTATCACACTGAAACCTTCCTTATGACTAACTTTGTCTTTTGGAAAAGTTTCCAGTCCTCATCCGACTTTTCCTGCTTTTTAGCCATACAAAAAAAAAAAAAACAAACAGTCTATTTCTCAGGGGTGTGTGTGGCTTGCACAGCCCCCGGCATGGGGCAGGGTGCTGGTGGGGTGGGCAGAAAGAGAACACTTCTCTGGGGAAGGCACAACATTCCAGGAGCTCGTGGCCAATCTGCACGCTGAGGAGGTGGCTGCAAGTTCATTTTAGCAGCATTTGAACCATCGTGCAAGCTAAGGATGAAGCTGCTAAATACTTTTATCAGTTTCACTCATCTCTTGAGCTATCCCATGGAACTAATTACAAAATTGCATCTAGTACAAAAGAATCGCATGTTTCAGCTTTATTACAGAGATATTATTGCCTGTGTAATATGAATAGGATGCAATAAAAACTACATTCAGGTTTGGAAACATTTCCTCTGTGCAAGATTTGAAGTAATTTTTCATGTACTTGCCACTAGTAAGATAATAATTAATGCTTTTACAGTACTTTCAACACTAGATCTGAAAGTGCTGCACAGAGGGGGGCAAATACACTTATTTCTGCAATTATAAGAGATTAAGAGACAGACAACCTGCAAAACATGCCCAAAATGATGATATAAATGAGTGACAGGCTTGGTAGAGATGTTCGCCTTTACCAGCTTTTCAGTGCTGCGGAAGAGCAGCTACTTGTGACAATAATAATGAGTAATGGAAAGGAAAGTGTTTTAAATTGATTCTGTCTATATAAATTAAGCATCACTTTCATTAAAAGAAATGGCTTTGGGCTTTTAAAGAACAGAATTCCTCACACGCTGGTGTAATCTAAGGAGAATTAGTTCCTTTTTAACACACTTTATAAATAACTTAAAAAGCTTTCAGTGAGCAGTATGTTCTTCTCAGGTCCTGAAATACCACCAAGGACCTCATTAACCTCCTGTTCTTTTAAGCACAGCGCTCTCAACGAGGCACGCTCCCGATGTGAGTTTTCAGTTTCTTCTGACCAGTTTCCATCACAGAGCACTGCCAGACAGTTCCCTGCTCACTGGGCTCTGCATAAAGCTTATGCATAGCATGCTTCCACCATACTTCATGTTATTTTAATTGGATATTTATTTTAACAACTAAACAGCTATCCAATGTAAGTTAATGCAGCTTATCTTGTGTTTACCAGAACCTGTTCCAAAAATACCCAAACGCATTTATAACCAGTCTTCATTTCAAATGAAATTATCATTTCCCTCTTCATGAGGTTCTTTCTCCTAATGAGAGTTCAGTGAATAATTAATCTTAATTTTCTTGATAAACGTTGTTTTACTTTCTGTTAACTTCTAGCAATCCTGTTTATTTATTATTTAGTTATTTTAATTGTGTGAAAAGTGACTTAATGAAAGGATGTGAGCAGGTCGTTTTGGTGTGACCTGTGTTCCGCTGAGGAATTATTTAAACTAGATTATTTTGTTCCTGTTACTGGCAAGGGGGGGAAGTCTCGAGCCTGGCGTTATGATCCAGGCTGTCCACACCCTGGCTTGGCACCAGCTGGTGCTGCGGGAATGCTGAGGTGGTTCCCTCTGAGCAGCCACACGTGTGAGATACCAGCTAGTGTACGTGTACACTAGCTGGGGTACTAGCTGGGCGTACAGCCTGCTTCTGTGTACTCGTGAGAGCACACATCCATATCAGTGAGTGCACTGAGTCTATGCTAGTATTGAGGGGTAATCAAGAAGAGGGATGTAGAAGCTTAAAAACTTTCCTGTCCTCACAAACAGCCACGTGGTGGGGGAATGTGCACTGCCATGGCATCTCCCTGCAGAACCAGCACAGCCACAGGGAGGACAGGGGCGTGGGTCCCCAAAACGGCACTCTTCCCCCCAGCTTGCACCAGGGATGGGCAGGCAGTGCCCTTTATTCCCCAGTGTACCACTTCATGCATGTGCAGGATGGGCATTCCCCAGATGAGCCAAGAGGATATGTGCATAAGTCAGCCCAAGTGCTACACACAGCACTGACAATGATTTGTGAAATTGATTGCTTTCCATGTGTATTCAACTATTCAGTTTTACTGGGGAAAAATATTTTAGGTCATGGAAAACAATGTTCAGCCTTGGGAGCCAGGGAGCAGGGTGGAAAAGTCTAGGAGATCTTAAAGTGCATGTTTTGTGTCTGAGAAGAGGCAGCAGCTTGGTCCACACAGCTAGACCTCACTGGAAGAAACAGCAATGGTAATGTACTAATAGCAAGGAGTGGTGACATGGGGTTATTGCAGTATTGTATTATATTGTAATATTGTGTTATGTTGTAATTTCCTTTCTAATATTAATCTGTGATGGCTTCAGTGGCTTCCAGGGAGATTTTAGTACTGACATTTTCAAACATGTGAGGGAACACAGATCTTGGATTATGAACCACTGCTCATCCATCAAAGACGATCTCATCTAGTCTCTCAAGTGACAGCACAGAAACAACAAGAATATAATAAGTGGCTTTAGAAATAGCATTACTTTGAGTAACATTTTCTATCCAATCATGAAAATCAAGTTTGCAAGACATCTGGCTAGACTTGGCCAGGTGGTCTGCTTGAGGTGAGCAGTTGAGCTTTTACTGGCAATGGAAAGAAGTGCTCCAGTGCTAGCTAGGAGATACAGGATGGAGGGCCAAGGCTATTCAATCTCAGGGACCCTCTGTCTTAATGGAAGTGCATTCTGTGCAGAGTGTGCCTCACAATGAAAACTGAATTTTTACATACCATCCTATTTTATAATGCATATTAAAAAATTTAAAATGCATATTGAAAATTATTAACCTACCCCAGGATACAACAGAAAGATGTCACACTTAGAAAGAAATATTTCTCATTCTCCTCTATTCCAGCCTTCAAAAAATGTCTTTTCTCACCTAACCCATTAGAGGCAAAGTTCTTGCGTACCAAAGTATGCTAAATGCATCAGGCAAAGTATGCTAAATGCTCAGGCAAGAAACATAAAGCACACAGCACACCTCCAGTTATGACCATACTTGCCCTCTACAATGTAGACAAATACAAAGGTGAATATGCCTTCTCCAGATCTGAACATAAAACTAGCAAGTTTCAAAGCTGGATATAAGTGGAGAAAAATTATTTAGGACTGAGTCTGATGAGTGTGTTAGACCACTTATGTAAGAGAAGGTAGCAGATGTCTGAGAGATTCCCTTCTATACCAACTGACCTCATAGACTCTTGTTCCCCTCCCGGTGTTACCTCCGGTGTCCTTAGGACACCACGATTCATCACAGCTCCACCAGACGTTCATCATTCGTCACTCCTGCAAAGGACAATACTGTCTTCCTTTCTTTTGCTTAGTCTTAGTATAACATAACAGACTTTTTTAGGAAGAAACGTGGCTTTTTTGGTTTTTTTTTTTTTTGTTTTGTTTTGGTCATGGACAGCTTACAGGTTCAGTAAAGTTAAGTGCTATGGAGAAACAATTAGAAAAATTTGTGGCTAGTCAAAAATTTGATCTTGATGCAGCGATTATGTGTTTTAGTAACCTGAAGGGGATAAAAAACATTTACAAAAGAGAAAGTGGACAAAAAATACTTTTATTTATTTATTTATTTATTTAAATTTGAAGATGTAGCCAGAGTTCTCAGTTTTAAGGCAAAGAGAGAAAAATGAAAGGTGTTATTGACAGCATCATACAAATTCATCAACGTGTGAAGACCAGTTCAGTGCCCAGCTTGGAGGACGATGCTGAGACCTGTGGGTCAGATGGCAGCCATGTACTCTTACTTGTACCTCACACCACCGTGATAACAGGGGCTTCACCAACATCCACAAAAAGGCAGTTCCTGCCCCAAACAAATTCCTCTGGCAGAGACACCAGAGCAGGCAGGAACAGATCCTCATTCCAATATGTAAATAGGGATATGGGGTGTTTGTTTCCAGTGGTTTGCCCAGCATCAGAGACCTGCAAGGGCCCAGAATGCAGGAGTCTAGGGTAGGGCTGCTCCTTCTTCTTGGCAACCTCTTTTCACTTAATCCCACTGATTCGGGGGGTTCAGCTTTAATCTTAAGGTATCATTCCCATTTCAGCATTGTTTACAGCAAAAAGGGACAGAGGGATTCTGGAGCTGATTTAATCTAAACACAGAGCATTCAAGGCTGTCCAGACCTATAAAAGGAAATAAATAAACTCCTTTGAAGATCAGAATTGTAACAAGAACAGTTTTGTTTGGTCTTTATTTAGCTTGAAGGAAATGAAATTCATGTTGTAGGAGCTAGTTGTGCTGTGGGTGTGTTTGTTCTTAATTAACTAGGAAAACTTTGCATGTGCAACACAGAAAATAAAATCTAAGACTCAGTTTCTTATGTAACTTGTTTTGGTTTATTCCTCAGTAGCATTTATAAGATTGTGTTAATGAAATGAATTACTAGGGCAACTTAAAAAATTAATGAAAACAAAACTATGTGGAAAAATAAATCATTCTATGGATATGTACAATTCAGGTATGTGAAAAGTACAAAGCACAAGTATATGACACAAGAAAAAGGACAAGCTCGGTGATAAACCTTTGAATCAAAGCTGATGTATTCACTATTCAGGAATGGAAATAAAGATTTTGGGGTTTAATGATTTAGAAAAATGAAATAATTGACATCTTTTAAATCACTAACTAAACATTAATAGTAGTGCAGTACAGGGTATCCCCAGCAAGGGAAGCAGATCCTCATTTTGGTCCTCTTCATTGTGCCTCTAAATGCACAATTCCTACCAGCTGCGCATCTTCCTCACCATGCAGACACAATCAAAACAGTGCTGAAACTTCCAGTAGTTTTGTTTTAGGGACCAGACCAATGACCTAGGAAGAGGTTGAGGAAAACGCTAAGTATTCCTTTTGTAGGTGTGCTGGAACGGTGTGTATAATTTTCCCCTATAGCAAGGCAGGTGATCAAAGCAGTTGGCCATTGCTGCCAGCAATAACTGGCAGTTTCTGTGGCAGCAGAGGAATGACTGCACAGGAGACGTGAGGAATGCCACAGAGTCACAGGTCAAGCTTTAATGGCTAGCGGAGCCGGGAGTGGGATTCCTGCGATTCCTCCTGCATGCTGATTTGGTCTGATAAAAAGGCACAGAGGGGGCATGCTCACAGATATACCGATTTTTAAAGTTAAAGTTTAAATACGGTAGATGGAGTTGCAAATCAATGCGTGTTCATCAGGAAAGACAAGATATGGTCTAGTCAAAGCATAAAAAAGCTACACAGAGGACCTGTGGAAAGTGTTCATTATATACATATGCAGTAGCAAAAATAAATAGACTTAAATGGTGGTTTTGCATAATTACATTACTAGTGTAATAGTTTCATTATTATCTATGATTAATACAATAGTTTAACTATCTACACCTTGTTGGTTTTAAAACATGTATTATGTCACAGTCTTCTTTGAATAATAGCAAATAACTGATCATTATTTATTTAAACTGTCTTCCCAGGTCATTTTCTTTTGAATTGGCAAGCCTAAAATTCAAAACAGAGCACTGAGTATGTTAAAATAGAGTCAGGTGGACAGTTCGAAGTAGAAAGCATCTTGAAATCATTCATGTTACATCTCAAAATCCCAGCCCAAGATGTTTCACACAAAGTTTTGCTATGAGCAACAAGATAACTACCGACTTCTATGGAATTAAGAATTGCATATTAGCCTAATTAATTCTTTAACCCCCTGTCAGAGTTTATTACTGGTCTAGTCAAAATGCTATGCCCTTGGAGTCTACATTGCATAATGAAAAATAAAAATGAAAAAAATCCTTTTTAATAAAAATGGTTAAAATAGTTGGTTCCCCAGGGATGGCCCCGCAGCTTGCATGCCGCACCGCAGCAAACCCAGCTCACACAAGCCCCGAGCCCCAGAGGTGCCAGGCCACTACAACACACATGGGCTCTTAACAGTAGTGGCAAAAACCTTATGATTTGGACTGCGAATGGTAAGACATATCACTGGGAGATGTGATTTACAGCTTGTAATTGAGGGAACCACAGGGGTAAGAAATGCATTTGTGCTAAACACATGGCTGGCTGGCAAGAGCTTCAGTCACAACTGTCAGTTGTCTTTACTGTGTAGTGATTTTTCTTTCAGAGGATCATATTTAATTTGTGATTTATGAAAAAGAATGAAAGTTCCTTTGGGATTTCATTTATAAATTATGGCTAAGAAAACTTCTGAAAACTTTGGAGTTACTTTATCCGCCTATCCCTGTATTGCTGACAGAATAAGAAAATAAAATAAAAGGTGACACCGGATCTCTAGTTACCAGCTATTATCAGATAGTTGGGTACTGACAGATCTTATCAAAGAATTGTTACCCAAAGAAAATAACTTCTTTTTATTGTGGATTAGGTAGAGAGACTAAATTTAAAAGTACCTTTTCCATTTCACCACTTAATATCACACCCCAACTTGTTGTTTAGAAGTTGTTAAACAGAACCTCAAAATAATTTCACTTAATTTCTTACCATAGTGATGCCATTCCTGATGAGTATATTTTGTTACTTATGGTAATATATCAGAAAAAAAATGGTCCAAAGGATGTGATGAAATAGTGATACCATGGGGCTTGGTGGCCTTATTTTAAAAGAAGAGTATTCTTACCAGTAAGTGATATAATGACATTTCTAATACTCAGACTTGATCTTTGCCAACAGATATATTTTTCTTGTTTATTCTCGTCTGTGGCGAAGATATCTTGTGAAAAAAGTTCTTCAGTATAATGCTAAATACAATTCCAAGGAGTCTTTGAATATTGAAGGAGTCAGTGAGATGTTATAGCCTCTGCTGCGTGGATCCGTGGATTATGGGGCATTTCTGATGTGCAATAGTCATTGCTTATGATCCTTCAGCACTGATGAAAACATGCTGACAGAAATACCTAGAAAGAGGCTGGATCTTTCCCCACTGAAGGAACCAGTGGTGGAGCTGCTGAGCTCCTGCATGGAGGAATGGGTAGGACACAAGGACATACATACCATGAAAAGTGTCCTTTAGAAAGCAGGAAGGCAGGGAGGTAATTTTGGTCTGCCTTGAACTTTTTATTTCATTATAAGCCTACAGAACATCTCTTTCTATTGCATATTTATATATGTAAAATCACAGAGAGTCCTAGGCAGGAGGTTATATTTTAGTATCAAACATGTGCTGGAATAGATGGGCTGAATATGTTATAGTGACTACTTTTATTCAGCTTCTGAAATGTTCATATTTACCAAAACCAAGTATTGTAATGGCAAAACACAATCACTTCTTGCTTTTTCCCAACTGCATGTGGAAAGAATAGTGCTACATAACAGGCAGCAATGCTTCAATACATTTCAATTTCTTTCAGTAAAATCATTTAACATGCATAGCTTGTAGTACGTTGAGGTAGGTACTGTCAGCAACTCAGAAGTGACAAACTTCACGCATGACTCTAACCTATTTGGCAGTCTTCAATGGGATCCAAAGCAGCTGGGTTGGAGAGAAAAGTAGGGCTTGTTTGTTCTTTGTCCAGATACCTGCTTGGTAAAGTCTTACTCATTAGAAATTGATGTAAGTTTTCAGTGATTCTTGAGTCAATGCTTCAGTGACAGACAAAGAAAAAACATAGACAAATGCAGTCAAGCAGCAACAGAACTGCACTTTGAAGACATTTTCTTACAAACTCTATTGGGCTAACACTGTCAATGACAGTGGAAACAAAAGCAGAGAAAAAAGAAAAAAAAACAACACGGTTCAGAGCCTGGTGGGTCCATGTCTCCTTGCTTATGTGGCCCTTAGATGTCCCTTTTACATTTCACTAATAGCCACATTGAGATGCAAAGCACTAGACAAGCACAAAATAAATAATGATAATAAAAAAGAAAACAAAATAAAATAAAACTAAAAACCCATACAGCAAATAAATGGGCATAATGGGTAATTCTTACAGCTGACTAAGTGCTTTAGAAGTGTAGGTTTAATTTTATGGTCAATTGTGTGGAAAGCTGATGAAACAGAAACATAGTACGTCAGTCAAGTGCTAGATCAATTGCAGCTGAGCTCCCCCCAGCCCCAGCAGGACAGCGGAACCCCCCTGTCCCAAACAAGTCGAAAACTAAAGACAACAATATATAGAAGGAAACTGGGATTCAGTCCCAGAAAGAAAATGTCTACATTTGAGAACAGGAAAAAAAAATTGTATGGAAGGTTGTGACACAACCACCTTAGGATGTAAATTTGCCGGCAAGCATACGCAGAGCATGACACATGAAGAATGAGAATGACTTGGATGAAATCAAGCTAACTGTAGTGCCAAAAAAAAAAAAAAAAGAGAGAACAAGGGCTTTGTCCGAACAACCCAGTCATGTGTAACCTTCAGGAGAATAGGTTTAGCTAGTATACAACCATGCACATATTAACAACAAGCTTTAATCTCCCAGTCAATGCCTTGGTAAAATTATTCCGTATGCTGCCTTGAATCCCAGAGTTCAGATAAATGTGCCCTGTAATTTTTTTTGGCAAGTCAAACAACAGAGCCCTCCACGCTGCCTGCCTCACATGCGTGCAGCTGCACTGGCCTCCTGCTTGGCTCAGCAGCTGCCTGCTTTTGGAGTGCTCAGGATGGGAAAGGGTGGAAAAACCTGGCCCCTGAAGTAGCCTGGGAAATGATAACCTTAACTGCTAGGCGCTCTGCTCCTTGTCCCTCCTCCTCTGTGGCTACATTCACTGCCTGTCACCAGGCTGTTCAGCAGAGAGCAAAGTGAGCCCCTCGCAGGCCTAGTGGACTTGTGTCTGATCCTGGTGGGTTTATCTGTGGTGGCTCAGATATACGTGTCAAGAGATAGGGGAGCAAAGCCAGGGATTTAACTGGCATGTAGCAATGGAAGGAAAAAAAAATGCTGTCTCCTATCAACAACTTTAATCTGCTGCAACTGGTTGAGGAAATAGCTAGCTTCAAAACAAATTAGTGGAGGTTTAGGGGGCTGCATTTCAATTAATCGCAGGAGGAAATGGGAGGTTGTGTGTGTGTGTGGGGGGGGCTCTTTCATTACACTCTATACAAAAAAATAAAAAAAGTTGTGAACTTGCTATATTTCTGTTCTGAGGTTAACAAAGGTGCAAACGAAACTTAAAGTTTGAGCCTATTAAGATTAGAAATACTATCTGCTGTGAAGTGCTCTTCATCTAGGGTTGTGTGCTAAGAGGCTGCTGGCAGATGAGGGAAGAATGTTTCCCTGCCACCAAAGTCTCTAGTGGGAGGGGATTTGTGGCAGTCAATTGGCAATAATAAATAACAATAACAAAAACAATAATTATAATAATCATAAATTGTCAATGTACAGAGAGATTTGAAATGTGAGCCACCAGAAAATAAAGATAAGAATTAAATCATGGACATGGCATTTGTTTGTGCAGACCAAAATGCACATACATCAAAAATGCAAATGATATTGCCTTAATTACACAACTGAAATTAGGCACTGAAGCGGAAGCAAAGCTGTTTCTTTAAGATACATTCTGGATCAATTGATCCAATGATTCAGGCATTGTGCTTCTATTTTCCAAAAAGATTGGGCATCAGGCTTCAAAACAAATGAAAGGCCAACTATGTTACTCATTACGCTTGCTGGAGGATTTACAGCCAAAGTGGTAGCTTTTTACAGCAGCGCAGAAATGTTATTATCTACAGAATTTGTCACAGCGGGAAACCCTTTCAAGTGGTCCGTCTTTCCCCTTGTTTTTTAATTATAGGGTAACGTATGAACTTTGCCACCCTATTAACTGAGTGTCATCTTTTCTATAAAGACAAGTGACATTATTTATGATTCAAAGTCCTGCTTGAAGGAGACTAGTCTCCTTGGCTTGAAAAGAATGCATTTTCAAGCTGCA
This sequence comes from Aythya fuligula, assembly GCF_009819795.1. Lineage (NCBI taxonomy): Eukaryota > Metazoa > Chordata > Aves > Anseriformes > Anatidae > Aythya > Aythya fuligula. Next base: position 42,323,214 of record NC_045562.1, read on the forward strand.
GTGTTATATTAAACAATTCCCCACCGCTGTGGTGTGATACCCAGCACCGAGCAGCTGGCCGTGACAGGAAGATCAGCTGGGGATGGTTTAAGCCCCAGAAGCATTTGTGTGTTGGGGTAGGTCCAGGTAGGGACATGGAGAGAGCTATCACTCAAGCATGTAATGCTTCTGCTCAAATCGTTGGAGTGATACCTGGGCAGAGACCCAGACGAGTGCTCAACATCTGCAATAGCCAGCTTGAAACACTTCAAACTAGCAAAAAGTGATTGCTGAAATCACTTATTTAAAGCAGAGATAACAGTGAACCAAAGCTTCTTACTCAAATGAGTTGGGAGGACAGGTGGGTATGGTACCAGCAGGGAAACTGGGCTCTGCCATAAAGATGGACCTCAGCTCTCAACCAAGTGGACCTCGGTTCTCAGCCATGGTACTGCTTTAGCCCTGCTGCTGTGCAAAGACAGCTATGGCCACGCTGGCCATCTTACAAACTAGCTCTGCCATGCTCAGAAGTGCCCCTTTCCTGCTGAAAACCAAGAGCATTGGTGGAGCTGTGTGTATGAGAACCTTTCCAGGCTGCCTCCTCTTCCAGTTGGCAAGAAGATATTAACCTTCAGGATGCTGGATTTTAACATCCACTATATTCATTTGTATGACAGGAAAAAAACATTCAGAGCTTCTAGGATAATACTTTCCTCTGTTAAGGGATCTCTCATGTCTATTAGTTTACCTAATGCTTGAAAACTTTAAGGGATTCTATTCTCTAGTGTAAACCTATTCAACCCAGTGGAGAAGGAGTAATAATAGGTTTCATGGAAGAATAAATGATATCTCTAAAAGATATCTCTCATCATGAGGACTTCTAAGATGAAGAAGGTGGCTTAAACTTTCAGAGACGATAAGGAGTATTTTGTTGGCTGTCCCACTAAAGCTCTGCCCAGTAGACTAGTACATCAGCAGCCTTGGGCCCTTGTGATTTAGTGTATCATAGGTGGGTCTGGGACCATGCCACACTCTCTGATGTCTCTTTCCTCTTGTGTTTTTTGTTCAAATGCTGAGGCATCAGGCTTTTTGATTTCTCTTTAGTTCCAAATCAAGAGAAATGGAAGAAAAAAAAAAAGGGAGTGGGGGTGGGGAAGGAAGGGGAGTTCTCCTTACAGGCACTCGTAGCTGTTAGTTGAAGTCTTATCACCCTTTGGCTCATACTTGTACTGTCAGAAGTAGCAGTAAAAGCATCTTCTCCTTCTTATATTTCAGCTGTCAAAAAGGAAAACCTGAGAAGACGGTATGGCAGGACAGAGAGAGTGGAGGGAAAGCGTGAGACTAATGAACTGAGGGACTGAAAAAGAAAGCAGAGAAAAGCCAAACCGAGAGGGAAAAAATAACGTATAAAAGTCTGATGGTCCTCAAAATCAGAAGAAAATTTTGCAAGTGTGTACTTGTTATTCCAATATAATCTTCTGGTGAGAAATGAATCTACTCAAACCTTTCTCACACACAGATTGCACAAAGGCAAAGTACAGCTTTCTAAGATATAAAACTATATCTAATCATGATTAAATGTGGCAGAAAACACCTAGTAATCAGCTACATAGCACAAGAGGAAATTTCTTTAACATTTGAAACTAGAAAAATGATTGAGTTAAAAGTGATTTAGATCTGGAATGAAGTTGATGCATTTTCATCTTCTTTCTTTGAGCCTTTAAGATCCTCTCTTTGCAGTGAGGTTCCAGCTTTGTGGTTATGCATGCATGTATTTGCTAAGGAACAACATATTATTTCTGGTCCATGGCTCAATTCTTAAGAAATACAACAATACAAATAAATACTAATTTATAGATAGGGGTGGTACTTTATGTTTAGATGAAAAGCCAGAAAAATGGAGTCTTACCTCATATTAAAAGCTCTATCTTGCCCTGCAAGCAATATTTTGATCAGGCAACTCTATTGCTTTTTTTTTTTTTTTTTCTTTTTTTCTTTTTTTCTTTTTTCTCCCTCTTTTGTTGGACTACGGCTTGAGATCTAGAGTTATGAACCAGAAAGACCCCATATTCAAACACAACAATATTTCTCAATACATCTAACCAGTATTTTTTCTATTTTATTTTCTTCTCTTCTTTTTACCCCAGCAACAATGATTTGAATCTCTTGAAGAGGCTTGAAGTGACCGTGTCCTGTTAGATGAAGAGGGATCTATCTCAACATAAGAGATAGACCAAAGGTCTACTGAGTAAGGAGGTATACAAAATGGATCCCATGAAAGGATTTCTCTAAGCTCAAAGGATGTTTAGGGTTAGTAAAATGCTTTTCCAGGCAGTTTTTTTTACTTTTTTCCTAATTTGCATAAGCTTCGTGACTTTGATAGAAATCTACATATGTGGAAAACCCTTTGCAGACTCTGTCCTATTTACTTGCATTGTCAGATAGCTCTCAAATGGGAAGCAGCAAACCCGTAAAACAGTGAAGTCCATAATCTAGTGAAACCCAGGGAGAGGTGATCTCCACAGGCAGAACCAGTTTTATGGCTTGGTAAATGGAAGAGGGAGCTCTTCCCTGTTGCGGAGGTGGGCCCTGCCTGAGAGGCCTGGGCACAGGCACTGTGGTCAGTGCAGCCCCAAGGATCCCTATGGGAACAGCTGAGGATGGTGGCTGTTCTAACTGAACTTTGGGAGGCTTCCCACCTTGCAGGAACACGCATAGATGAATATAAAATTTCCAAATGAATGCAGCGTTACATTTTCTTTCTTTCCTGACACTCTGATCCCAGTAACTACTTTGCTGCCTGGCAGGGAAGCTGTGTTGACTAAACAGCTTTCATACAACCACAAAACCACTTCAAAGTCTGAGAAAGAAGAAAGACCATGTATCTGGCTGACAAAGATCCTGTAACGAGGGGTTTGCATCCTGTATATCCAGCCTGGGGTTAGTGACTCAGAAGGGCCTAGCTGCACTAACACACCGCATCAGCTGTGACAGGCCCCACCACCAGCAGCTGACCCCCAGAAGGTGCCACAGATGTCAACCCAGCTCTCTTCTAAGGAAACAGTGTTCCCCTGGATAAAGACATGTGATTTTGGGGGGATAAACTTCAGATCCATGCAGTGGAGAGCCAGGCTGAGCTGAAGAGTGGGTGGCAGTCACAGCAAGTGTGTACCCATGGAGAGGGGTGCCCACCAAGCTTGGCATCACAGAGAGGATCCATGGGGGGGTCAGAGCTCCCGTTAGCAGAGCTGGGCATGGAAAGAAGGGTCTGTCCTAAGGGTCCTGGTCTTTGGTAAGACCTTTCGTTCCCTTTCCTCCTTCTCCAACATGCCTGCTTCACTGGTAGTGGGGCAACTGGTATAGAAATTCCCTATAACAGTGAAACAATGGCAGAAGCTCCAAACATGAGCTCATTCCTGTATTTGCAGCCTAATTATAGAGGCTGTCGATGGACAATAAATACACAGAGATCCTCGAAGACCCAGTCAGATTTGTATTAGCAATGGCTGATTTGGACTGCTGCATGTAAATACCTCTAAACTATGTAAAAGCTGCTATCCTGATCATTTTCTAGGAAACAAAACAAAAATTTTCCCAGGCAGTTATAAATGCATCTAGCAGCCTTTGGCAATAGACCTCAAATTGCCTTTGTGAGGGTAAGCATTATTACCTCTGCTTACAGGGAGAAAGCAAGGCACCCAGGGAAGAAATGACTCCCTCAGGTCACGGAGCGAGCCGTTGCCAGACATGAGAATATAAGTTAGTTCTTGCCATTCCACAGTCCTGTCTTCTGATTCATGTCTCCCAGATTAAGATCTGAGGTCAAGCATATCATTATTATGCAAACATTTTTCCCCTTGGAGGAAACTCAGGTCAGGATTATGGATTTGGGTCAGGAGCTTGAGCACAGATGTAATTTTTACCCACATATGAAAGGCATTATCGTGAAACACTTAGCAATCAAAATACATGCCGTGTACCTAATATCAGTGTACAGAAGTGAGGGGCTGAAAAATCAAGCAACAGAACAGAAAACAGCACCTTGGCATCACCATTATGGCCACACAGCACAGTTCCTTGGGTCTGTCCCTACAGAGTGTGCTTGAAATGAGCATAGGGTTTCAAACAGAAAAGAAGCAAGAAATGCCTTCAAAGAGCCCAGATGATGGTGATGAGGTTATGAGAAGCAGTATCTTGTCTTTCTCAGAGGAAGTGGTGCATGGCCTTTTTGCTGATTTTTGCTTGATCTGGTTTGGCATGTAGGTGCTCCTATTGCATTAAAAATATATTTTTTTGGACAAGTGAAGCTATTCAAAATAGAGAAGTGATTTTATGACATTTCAGCACATCACTCCAAACAGTACTTACAAGCTGGCCACTTCAAACAGAGCCCTTGGCAGAACTGGATCTTCCAAAGGAATCTCAGCCTTCACTTTCCCTGTTTCTTTCTTCAGCACACAATGTTTTCCTTGCAATAGCTACATTCAGTATTTTGGGTAGTGGTTTGTCCACTACTACTACCTTGCAGATGAGCTATCTTGAACATATGTGTACAAGTTTATGCCATTTACTTGGAAAATCCTTGCTGTTACATTTTCCAACTGCCTCAACCTCAGCAATTGCAAGCAAATGAGCTAATTTGTCACAATCAGCATAACTGTTGCTTGCACATGTCCACCTGTATGGAACAAATTGCAGACTAAATGTCTGAGTTCAGCAGTGAAGGGAGTGAACTGAGGACACCTGGAATATAAACCACACTATATTGCTATAGACTAGGACCAGATCCTTTGGTAGCTCTAGGAAAAAAATTGTGTTTGTTCTTTTCAAGGTAATGTGTAATTCTGGCTGGCATTTCCCTTCAGATTTTTGCTAAGATCAGTGTTTGCAGTTCCAGTTATGTGATATTTTCCAGGTCAGTTTTTAATTCTGCCTCTCTGCACTGAATTTTTTGACTTATTTTCTTGAGATTTAAACAAAACACAACAAACAAACAAACAAACAAAAAACAACAACAACAGCTAGCTTAATTGTACAGTATACTGAAAAAGTCACCTAAAACAAAATAATACCAAAATCACCTGCCTTTTGTGGTTGTCTTACTTGAAAAGGTTATGCAGGTATAGTCAGTAGACGTACTGAGATGAAAACAGCTTCTTTTCAATGTGTGGGTGTTTATTCCAAATAACATCACAGACAAGTGTGATTTTTTTTTTCATCATATTAGTATATACGTTTAAAAGAAGAAGAGAAAAGAAGAGTTCATTTTCAGTCTGTAGCTTTCCCAGGGTAGCTAATCAGAACAGAAGGGATCCAGCAGTAGGTGTACGGCAATGTCTTTTAAAGCTCAGCATTACAGAAATGCTGTCACACAATGAAATGTGGTAATGAGGGCTACCCAGAAAGTTAATCTACTCCAGAGCAATGCAAAGTGCAAGCAGAGACATCACCAATGTAGAGCAGAGAAAGTGCCATAAATTCTTCCAGAAAAAATGGTATATTCCCCCTTCCCCCCTTCCCCCCCCCCCCCCTTTTTTTTTTTTTTTCCAGGAAATCTCAATTCTGTTAAAATTAATTTACAGCTTAGTTTATCTACGGTTCATGTGCATGCTTCCATTCCCTGCCAACAAATGCTGTATGTCATATGGGACTTTGTCTTCTCCTATTCATTGTTTTCTCAGTTGTAAAAATCAAGGCTGTTCTGAATTGGAGAGTCATGATAAAATGGATGACAATTATACAGCACAGAGAGTAATCAGAGAGATGGCTTTCTTCTGTAGGGCATTTGGTTTCCATTGGATTCCATTGGATAGAAATCCCATTTAAAGTTCCATGGTATTTATTCAGACTTGACTTCTGTTAATCTCAACAACTACTTTCAAAGTTTTACAAAGTTTTTCAAAGTTTTCAAAGTTTTTAGTAAAGCTCTAGTTTTATCTTAAAATGGAAAGTTTCCATCTTTTTAAAACTTTTTTTTTTTTTTTTTTTTTTTTAAACATAACAAGACAAGGGGCTTGGGAAAGGAGAGGAAACTGCCTTTTTTTTTTTTTTTTTTTCTCTGTGTCAGACTCCCTGATGGCCCAGCAGTTCCCAATTTACCTTATTATGGAGTAGTTAGCAGGCTGTAAATCTCACTGATGAGCCAGCAACCTTTCTGTGGGCAACTTGGTTAGCTTCAGAGTCCCATAAATTCTCCAAAAAACAAGGCAGCCTTCAAGGATGGTAGGAAAAATGCTGTTCATAACTGAGACATCCAGTTATAAAAAGCTGGAGGTATTAATAGTGAGTAGGTTTATTAGATTTGTAGACTTCAGCAAGCAGGGAAGGGCTGGAAACGTTTTAGGAGATGGGATTTTAATTCCAAATGTTCTTCCCTAAATACACGTATGGTCTGCAGCAAATAAAAGGAGGCTCAGCTGGGACAAGTGATAGTTAAGCCACTTTAGAAAGTTAGTGGCCAGCTGTACAAATGCAAGTCAGGAGCACACTGGCAAGCAGCAGCTCAGCAGAAGTGGTTTGTGTTTGATGGTGAATCAGACAGTAAATGGCATGTTGTTTCATGAGAAGAAAATGCCATTCTGGGTTGCATAAATGGGAGTGCAGGCTGTAGACAGGCAATTTTTCCTCTCAAGGTGAGGTATTGCCTAAAAACCACTATGCCTGCAGTGCTGGTTTGGAGAGAGATGGGAAACAAGGGGGAATCCAGAGGGGAACAGGAGCCAGGGGAGACCCCAAAACATGCCTGAGAGAAGAGGTGTAGTGAATTAAAGGAAGAGGAAACTGAGGGTGGGATAGGGTGGCAGTGTTTAAATGTACAGAGGGCAAAGAGGAAAGGGTTTATTGCAGATAAGGCACAAAGTAATGGTTTCCAATTACCGCCAGGAAGATTTCATTTAGCCACTTGAAAGCCATCTAGCAATAAAGGATAATAATGCACTAAAGCAACATTTTGGAAAAAGATGCCAACCCCCAATGAAGAAGGCAGAACAGCACCAGTCAGGACTGGCCCAGATATGACTGATTTCTGCCTTGGGATAGCTGTTTGATTCATCTGCCAGTGGTGTCAGCCTGTGCACTGAAAGGACTATATCTGCCCTGGACTGCACCTCCTTAGTCTGTACCCTTCGTGCTTCATCAGAAATGGTTGTTATTCCTTTTTTTCTCCTTTTCAAAAAACTAGATTCTTCACTTCTCTTAAAAAAACACCCAGCTAACATTTCTGCTATACCAGAAGTACTAGGATGAAATGTGCGATAAATTCACTGCCAAGGTACTTGTGCTATTCATGTCTCACAACTACTAATTCCAGAAAAGAAAGAAAGGAATAATGAGATGCTTAGATGCTTTTTTTTTTTTTTTTTTTTTTATGAAATTAGAACATTTCTCTTTTACAATCATCCTACACAGATACAGATTGTTTTCAGGACTTTTCTGACATTGTTTGTTTCATTTAGGCTTGTTTCCTTATCTCAATGATGTATTGAAGGCTAAATGAAACCTATTTCCTTCATGTCTTTCTAACAGCTTGTCAGGAAGCATCGTTGTGCAACAGTGTCATCCACAATTTTAATGATGACATCTCATTTCAGAAGGGCGTGAGCTGAATCCCAATGAATAAATTCATGAAGTTTAACCTCTCAGTGACCCCATTTCTACCGTGTTTTCTTTTAGTCCCTCTCCAACTCATTAGCTCTCCTGACAAAAGCAGCTGAAAACATGAGTTTTTATAACTGTGCTTGAAAGAGGAAGAAAACATGGGAAGAAGAAAGGTGGAGAGAAACATTGTGTTTGGTCTGGAAGTGATTTGCTGTGTGTTTGGACTTGTTTGGAAACAAGACATTGTTTTTCCCAAGTATGGCATGGTTCTTAACTGGAATGATGGATCTTGGAGCAGAAACTACATTGACATTATGATAATGTTCAACCCTAACTAATTTCTTTCTAATGTACTGTGAATGGAATCAAGTTCATTGAGATGCAGCCTCTGTTCCAAGGACATCCTGTGGCTATCAAGAAAACCTCTGTCTCGCACTCCATTTTCAGCAATGTTTTCACTGTCAGCTGTCAACGTTAACACAATGTTTAGGTTCTCTTAAAATAAGTCAAGCCATTTTGTCACCCCCTTATTGCTCCGACAACTGTTGATCCTGGTCTCAAGCCACTTTAATGTAGTGCCAGTTTGGTGCCCAAGTTACTCTTGACATTTCTCTTTGAGCATCTACTTTGTTTGCTTTTTACCCCTTAGTAAGACTACATAGAAGCCTAAAAATGTGTTCCTGGTAGTATTTCTCTTGAAATAGCAACTTATGAATTAAGAAAACATACATATTAATCTGCATTTTGCAAATGCCTAGTGAGACTCATTTCTATATCCCAACCTTATGCAGTGTTATATCTGTTGGGCGAATATTTCTTTGTACTGTTTTTATCAATTCCTTATCCTGTTATTATCATTAACTTTGGCACTGAAAACAATCAAGTATGAATTTCAATATGCGTAAAATTTGAAATTGCCTTTTTTTTTTTCTTTTGCTTACTATTGTACCATCAATCTTTCTGACAATCTTTTATATAACATCTAACAAAAGTCTATTTACTCTATTAATGCATTCCAGTAAGGATATCTTCTGTGAAATTCTTGTTTATGCCAAGTAGTGGACTTCTGAAACTTTTCCTACTTCAATTTTCTGCAATACTACACTTACTGAATCCAAGCAATTCCAATTTTAATTCCATTCATTATTTTGCATTTAAAATTAAAAAAAAATTTAGTTGACTACCAGAGTACTGTAACTATTTAAAAAGTACCTATAACTTAACTTAAATTCTTCAATGGGTAGACAAAATATCTGTTATTTTTTCTTGTTATTCTACACCAGGAAACAGATATTAGAAGAACACAAGGGAAAATAGTTTGTTGATGCTAGCTGAATTTAAAGTGAATTGTTACTGGATGAAAACTGTTTAGAGCAAACTTATCCTGTTTACTGAAGGATTTTATGGGAAGGTCTCAAATTTGCATGTTGATTCATAAAATGTAGGAAGTCCTTCCCATCCATACGATAGGAGAAGAGGACTGTTAAAATATGAAGTCATCTCTCAGACATGTAGCAAGGGAGGCAGCTATTTGCAGTAGGAGAGCAATCTGCAAGACTAGGAATAGTACTGTCCAACCTGTGTAAAGTTTTCATTGTGTACATGAATTTTCCGTATCTAGAATTCATATAAACAGAGAAATATAAGGATTCTTCTTATCTTAAATTTCTGGACTATTTCTCATCAAGCTTGTACAACCTGAATGTGATCAATAAACACAATGGAGTGATACTTACCTTATTTTCCCCACATGTCAAGCATTTCAATCCCTCTTACAACCTCTTCCAGTGCATGCACGGAGCTAGGCTGTTGCAAAGCTCGACAGTGGTGCTGGTGTCCCCAGGGACCAAGGCATGAGTTTCTCTTGATTTTGATGCATAGCAAAAGTCTCATATCCATACCCAGGGCAGAGCCTTGCTCCCTGAGTTTCTTTCCCATGCAGTTGCAGACTATCTGAGTTGAACTGTGTGAGCAAGTGTTTGCTTTCTAACTGCTAATGATGGTAAAACTGAGGAGTGCAATGAAAAGAAGAGAAGAAATTTATCTGAGATGGCCAGGAACCAAAACTGTTCAGTTCAAGCAAAATGTGTCACTGTACCTCTCAGATTTTGAGCATCAGAACTGAAACAGATCTTTTAAAAAGAAACATCATAATTTTACATTTAACAAGTGAAGCACATACAAGTTTGGTGATACTGCTTTAAGGGAAACATTTTTTCCAAGTTTTGAATATTTTTGTCCTTCTTTTTGAAGGAGCACAATTATCAAGCACAAGGTCACTGTATATTTTATTGTGGCTATAGATGTCGATTATTTTATTTTATTTTATTTTATTTTATTTTATTTTATTTTATTTTATTTTATTTTATTTTATTTTATTTTATTTTATTTTATTTTATTTTATTTTTTTGCTAAAAAACTTGACCAAAACAGTTTCTCCCTCTTGTTCTAAGCTCTGTGACACAAATGATCATGTTTGTTGATGTATAAATTACAGCTGCCTGTTCTTTACCACTCAGTGAAGAAATAACTGACATAGCAGCTAGAGTGCATGGAGATAATGCTCAGTGACTGCTGCCAGCCCCAAGGACTGTGGTGTGAATGTATTTTGTGAGACTCTCCCTGCTAAACTAAAGCTTCTTGCCCACCCAGTACTCCACAACCTCAAGTTTTCCAAGGCAAAGTGTGCTGTTAAAATATAGGCCCGGATCTGCCACTGATAAAAGATGTTGACTGTGTGGGCTCAGCTCAGATTTGGTCACGGCGTCTTGGCAGCTTCTTAGACTAAAAGTTTCCTTTTCTTCCATGTGGATGGAAATGGTGAAAGAGGTGATGGTATGAGAGCTGGCTGGTGAGCGGCAAAAGGTTTCTCACTAGTATCAGGCACAAAACAAGTCTGAGAGTGAGTCAGAAAGAACTGGAAAGTGGGAATTGAACAGGAAAACTGGGGAGAAGGGAAGAGGGAGGGGAAAAGGTACGGGTAAGGGGAAAATAATGTGTGGGTGTGGAGGTAGCCATCACACAGGAAGGATATGTGAATAACAGAGTTATCTCAGATGCTTAACTCTTAAATACACTGTCCCATCCTGATAAGTAGGACATCAGTGGGAGTAACGTGTAGGTTAAATGGCAGAGTATGACCCTCATCTAAAAAAGTAGCAGGAGGGGTAAAAAAAAAAAAAAAAAAAAAAAAAAAAAAAGCAGAAACAATAAATATAAGATGAAAATCAAAACAATGAAGTGGCAAAGAGCTTTGTAAAATTTCATGCTGTATGCTCCACAAGCTAAGCAGTGGCAAACCTTTTACTCTCTGCCACCTAAATGTAACCGTAGTCTCCAATCTTTGTCTCATACTAGAAATGCATGTGCCTGTGAGGAGTTTTATACCAGCCAAAATTTACAAATATGACTGTTCATAAATGACCTGAAGATGCAGTTTTTCTAAGACATGACTGCACTTTTAAAGACATTAAATGATCTTTAAACTTTCTTTAAACATTAAAAAAGCAAAATTCTACATACACACACACACAAATGAACATGCCATTTTCACAGAGCTTGAGAATGAAATTTTCTTCTGTACTGGTCCTGAAACATCTGTCAACACATTGTTGTCATTTACCCAATGAAGTGCCTTTAGTTCAGCTGCTATAAAGAACACGTACATTTTCAGCTCCTGTACCAATAGCATAGGTGATGTCCCTCAGGCACCAAAGAGCTTGACAGCTCATCTTCTAGAAGTGTCACTGCATGAACCAATGTCACTGCATGAGCCGATGTCAGGCACAAGTGTCCCCCTGTGACTGATATAGCTGGTATTACAAAGACCAGATGCCCAAAGGTGTCCAGTCCCAAGCAACCACAGTGACAGTATTGATAGAAAAGCAGCAGATACCACAAGTGTGCTTTTAAGAGATTTAAGGGGTTAAATGCTTTAAAGAGTGGGACCTGAGGAAGTAATAATTTCACCATCACCAGTCAAAAGATTAAGTGTTGACTTAACAAAGAGGTACTTAGAAAGAACTGAACTTGAATAGCAAGTTTAGGTTTAGCTGTTGTGGAATGTTTTGTTGGTCCCATTTTTTTTTTCTTTCTGTTAAATTGAGTTTATAGCCCACAGATGTGGAAAACTTAGTACCGTTAATAGTTACAATTACTCTGTTCTCATGCTTGCATAGTGGCCTTACCATCATTGCATAGGCAACAATATTTATGGCAGACAGCATCAAGACAAATGAAAAGAGCTCTAATCCCCAAACCTCTCTTTCCTGCCGTCAGCAACATTTGGTAGATACAAATTCAAAGGAATCCAAGAACAAAATTCATTCCCTGAGGATGTAGGTCAGTTTGAGGGGCTGCTGTAAGACTACAGGCACATTTTTCCTGGATAAATTATGGCTCACAGTGTCAAACACAAACTCTAATTGAGTAAAATGTAGCGATCTTCCTCAGTGGGGCTTTGTTTTCAATTAGGACACAGTTCCCCTTGGCCTTGAATTTTTCAGGGGTGATTTCTGGATGAGACGAAGAAATCCTGGGGATTGAGAAGGCAACAGACTAAGGAAGCCTGAGGACCTTCATTAACAATGATTTGTGCAATACAGACTCACTGCTCAGCATAGATGTGGCTGTCCATCCCTGTATGTTAAGGCAGCATCAGGTGGTCCTAATTATAGGCTTTGCTCCCGGAGGCTCTCAAAGTGCTTCATAAACTGCTTACTAAATCTGAGAATATTTAGCAATGGTATTTTAGTAGCAGAAAAGACCATTTTGATCACATAATGTGATCTGCTACATAGCACAGGCTGCTTCCACCCTGTAATTTCTGCTACAAGCCCTAGTCCTTAAACAGAAAGAGGTTTTCTATGAAAGGAAGCCATAAGAAAAGAATGGGTAGACCTTTATAGATATTGAAGCAATCTAAAAACAAAAACAAAAACAAAAACAAAAACACACACAAAATAAAGTTGATCTTGTTCCTTTTTCAGCAAGGTAGAGAGACTACATCCTTTAACTCTTCTTGGCCCCCTGCCCACTCCTTTGTCCTCTAAAACTGAGTCTGATTTCTGTTGTCTTGATAATTATCAGCCTAGTTTAATTGCTGTTGTCTTTCTTTTCATGGCAGCATGACTTGATGAGACTGTGAACAATGCCTCTTGTCTGACTTTTCTTAACAACAGACATAAAAGGAAAAGATACAAAACTTTCCACTGGCACTGAATGACACATGCATTCTCTGCTAACACAGAATGAAATTATATTTCTACTAGCTGCAAGCAATTTCCAGTATCTTCTCATTCTGCGCATTTTCAAATGTTGCACAACCAATAAATGATGGAAGAACTTTGCAACTATATCAAATTAAATCGCAAACATAATTGTGTGGCCTGACTGAAAAAGCCTGTTATTTCTTGAATTAAGGGATTCATTTCTTTTGCTTCCACCTAGATAAGGCTATATTTTTCCTCAGGCTAATGAAGATGGTACAACACAAACAAGAAAGTTTTGAGTCCACTTGTGATTTATATAAAAACTGTATTTTGAAAACTTGTATGTCAATGTCCTAATGCTTTGAACCTCAGTGAGCTCTCCAGGGCACAGGAACAGCTCAGTTCCCCTGTTAGCCAATATTAAATACTCAGCCAGGGGCACATATATATATCTTCTCCACCAAAGCCAGCCTAACACACCCACTGATTTTCAGCACAGGCTTTGCAAGGAAGGGCAGGCCTGGTGACAGGGAAATGAAGGACTTTGTAGAGTGTGGCTGCTCCTGTGCACTGCCCTTGCACATTGCTCATGTTTCTTCTCACTGTGGCTAATGGCACTGTCCAGTGTCCTGGACATGGCCCGGGAGTCAAGAAACCAAACCCCACAGCCTCAGTGCAGATATGTAGTTTAGGAGATTAAAGGCATTTAAGCATTTCTAGAAAGTTTCTGAACATGTTTAATGTGCTAGAATGGACAAAGAGTTCATCTGTACTTTTTTAAATGGACAAATTAAGCTGTGAAATAAACGCTTGGGTATGTGTGACAACTTCAGGAGACCATACACCTTAACAAGCCTCCTTAGCACTAACTTGGTTTAAGTAGGCTGAACCCTAGGCCCCAGGCCCTGCCTACTCCCCTGTCCCCAGCAGCCACTGCTCCAAATTCAGCTTGGGACTGAAGAGGCGTGTAGGCCTGAGAATTTCCAGTGCAAACAGATTGGCCAAAACCGTGTTTGTATTAGCTATACAGATTTCTTAAAAACACAATAAAATTATAAATAAATCCCAACTGGAAGATACTGATGGCAGTGGGCATATGCCAAATTGAAATTCAGTAAAATTTATTTTTCTTTGGCCAGCTCCTCAGCCGGCATAAACGCTGCCTCTCAGAACTTGCACCACAGTTTCTGCAAGCAGGATTTGTCCCGAAGCGTCCACAAAAATGGAAACTACAGTTTCTGAAATCAGACTTGGAAACTTATTGATTCAACTAATTAATGACAATGATTTACTGTAGCAGCTTTGCTTCTGACTGAAATGACATTCTGCTAGATAAGAAACTACGGAACTGGAGATAATTTTGGGTTATAGACTTACTCACTAGTATATGGATCCCATAAAAATTAACAGTATGACTCACATAAAAATTAATAGTATATAACCTATCACTTTTTAAAACATTTAGATCTTCAAAACATAAAAATGCTGACTAAAATTTATATTTCTTTCCCCGGAAGACCTGTCCTATGTATCTTGCTGCTTTTCTGACAAGGCCTTCTAGTGCTGAATGAAATGGACTCAAAAAACTCAGCTTGAGTCTGGGAAAGAAAAGGAAAAAAAAAAAAAAAAAAGAAAAAAAAGAAAATAAAAATATAATAATAATAATAATAATAATAATAATAATAATAATAATAATAATAATAATAATAATAATAATAATAATAATAATAATAATAATAATAATAATAATAATAAAAATAAAAAAATTGGCATGCAGCATACAAATCATTTTCCTCTATGTAAATACTACATTATTTAAGCCCTGTCTGGGGCAAGAGGTGGGCAGCCCAAGTGCCCAGCTGCCAGCTGGAGGCTGGTTCCCCTCTCCCAGACATGGGCACAAAAGCTTTTTTGGCATGCTTTGCTCCAGGTTATAGGTTTTCCCGTTCAAATTTCCATCCTCTCTCCCACTGCCCATTGGGGTATTGGGATCTTGAAGGGTGCTTTGTGCTTTGGGGATTTCTTTGGCCTTGGCTCTGAATCATTCCCTGGAAGTCTTCAAAAGACGTTTAGATGTAGAGCTTAGGGATATGGTTTAGTGGGGACTGCTAGTGTTAGGTCAGAGGTTGGACTCGATGATCTTGAGGTCTCTTCTAACCTAGAAATTCTGTGATTCTGTGATTCAATACCTTCAGAAGAACAAGATTGCTGGGTGTAAATACCTTGTTGTTGGGAGTAGTTTTCAGCTTTGAACAGGCAAACTGGAGTTTGGAGGGAAGGCGATAAAATATTAAATGATATAATTTTCCTGAAAGAAGTGAATTTCAAACTCTCTTCAGAAAGCATTGTGAATTACATGTAATGGTGGTAAAGCTGTTCAGTTAAACATTAAACAGCAACAACAGCCAGATTTCCCTCAACTTCTATAAATGATGAAAACTGTGTACCAAGTTGTCTTAATTGCTACAAAAGTGATGAATACCCTTCTGCCACTGCAACTCAGAGCATTTTATTTACTTCAATTTACATGTGCATATACATTTTCTGTGATGTTTTCTTTTGGTGCAGTGATTGGGAAATCATTTTAACCTTGTATTTTTATTTTAGGACATAAACTGTAATGACAGAGAAATATTACTTCTTTAATTTATGCTTTTGGGAAATGGTACACAATTCTGTGAATATTAAACAAGAGTATATATATACAGTATTTAGGGAAAGATGCATACAGTATGTTGAGCCAAAATTATGTCAAAATTGTTTCAGTGAACATATGTCACAAATTTATGCATTTGTAGGATGTTTTACACTGACAAGCCAACAGCTGCTTTACTTTGTTTCAGGGACCTCTACCCAAACACTCAGTTTCACTCCTACATTTAGGGGTACTTGAAAATGTGTCCTACTGGTAACTGATTTTCTAATGCCATATTGATCTTGTTAGAAAAGGAAAAAATAAAGTCAAGGA
This sequence comes from Aythya fuligula, assembly GCF_009819795.1. Classification (NCBI taxonomy): domain Eukaryota; kingdom Metazoa; phylum Chordata; class Aves; order Anseriformes; family Anatidae; genus Aythya; species Aythya fuligula. The sequence goes on from NC_045562.1 coordinate 42,338,967, forward strand.
AATTCTCTACAGTGACAGTATAGTCATTCCAGTCTTTGAGAAAGAAGAGTCAGTGAAATTATGAATTAGAAATGTATGTAAAAATGTGTAAGTGTGTACTTATTATAACACACTTTGTTAGCAACTAAACAATTGGAATTTAAAAAAAAATATTGCAAACAACCTTTGTAATGTTTAGGTAATATCTATCTATCTATCTGTCTATCTGTCTATCTATCTATCTATATTGCATGGATTTATCCATAGGAAGTCATTTTAATCTTGTAGCAAATATTTACACGGGAACCCTTTAGTTTCATATTTTGGAGTATTGCTAAGGACTGTTTTTTGTAGCACCCTTTCTCTACCTACCTACACACACACACACACAAAATTGTTCCAGCATAGATAGAATTACATAGCCATGCTGTCCAAAAAATGATTGTATCTCTAGCTAGTTTAATCCAGCTGTGCTCTTCTGCAGCAGCTTCTTGCAGCAGCTTCTCTCTTTTGTAGGTAGAAACTGGAATGAACATAAACTGATAAAGTATAACTCTATCTACGCTGGGCTCTTCAGCTCCTAAGACTGTAAATCACAGACCACAGCTTTGCATACTCCTAAAGGAGATAGATATGATGGCAGAAATTTATACAGTGGCCTTGACTTAAGTGGGGTCAGTATTGACAGTTAGGGTAGAGTACATTAATTACCCATGAGGAGTCATCACTGGCAGCAGGGTTTCTTATGGGTCCTCACAGTGGGCAGCCAGAGCATGGCCAGAAAGTTTGGCTGTGCACTGCTTAGCACTCATATCAGTGGTTTGGAGAGATAACCTTAAAGACATAGCAAATCTAGTTTCCAGGTGGCCCAAAGGCTGACGAGGCAGATAGTGGAGAGGACAGACTGGTCCCTGGTATGATTTTGACTACAGCACAGACCCGGTGCAGCAGGTTGTGTTCTGGTTCAGCCAGAGACAGCCAGGCAGGGTGAAGCAATGGGACTGGCAGTGGGAAGACAATGAAGCATCACCTCCAGGAAGGGCTCTTCTGCTGTGGAAGCTGTCCCATTTCTCTTCCTCTGGCCAGATCATTTACACCAATATGCCCAGTGAAACTGTCAACCTCCCAAAACTCACATGATGTGCCATTTGTAAAATTTTTTTTTTTTTTCTTTTGTGCTAATTTTTCTTATAACTATCCTTTCACTAGTTTTTGCCTACCTGTTATGAACAGCATTGACATTTTAAACAGGGAAAGAATATTGTTTCTCCGTATCATTGTGGTGGTTTTACTTTATGTACCCCTTATGTTCTGGTGTCATTTCAAGGAGATTTACTAAAACAGAAATACTGTGTGCCTCTGTGCTGTTCCCTGCTTTCTGTCTCGTACTTTCTCACTGGAATGGAGATCATAAGCCAACGTCTTAAAGGGTAGGAAGAAATAAATCAAGATGATGATACCAATGCTTGCACTTAGCAGGACAAGTTGATTTAATGTTATCTCATTTCCTTCTAACTTGCATTTTATTCCAAACTTGTTTAGTGTGAAGAAACGATGAAACTGTTCCACAGTTATCCAAAATGGAAATTGTGACAGATGGTAATAAAAAAATAAATAAATTCATAATAGGTCCTATTTTGTTTTATACTATTAGGGCAAGGTTATTGCTACAGTTATGATCTTAAGCTCTGTTTTATTTTTATAGCTATGATACTAGTTAACATTGCCTGTTTCTAGCCAGATGCCTTTACAGAGTAAAATGTCTGTAACAGCTTCATGCAGCCAATTGGTGGAACAAATAATACATTTATTGCTCCAAACTGCTGGTTTAAAATCCCAAAGGGAAATAAACAGAAGTTCCTATACAAAGGTAAAATGCCTGCAAAAGAAGTGTCAAAGAGAAGGAAACCGTTTTGCAAAGCAAGTTGAACCAATGGATTTACACCTACTAGGTCAGTAGTGGTAACTGGTGAGCAGCAGCCCCAAACTGTCTCTGTCAAAAAGTCTATGAGCAAAAAGATTTTTGAAAGATCAGACTATCCTTTTTTTCCTTTTTTCCTTTCTTTTCTTTTCTTTTCTTTTCTTTTCTTTTCTTTTCTTTTCTTTTCTTTTCTTTTCTTTTCTTTTCTTTTCTTTTCTTTTCTTTTCTTTTCTTTTCTTTTCTTTTCTTTTCTTTTCTTTTCTTTTCTCTCTTTCAACAGAAAGCATATCTTTTCAAGTATTTGCTTTTTGAATAAAACCATTATTATTAATTGTAAATAAGCTTTGGTACATGTAGGAGTAACATCAAAAGTATATAGTCAGACTGACTGATTTCTCCTTGGTTTAATTGACTTGCTTTTCAATTAAAAGGTGATTTTTGAGGATTAATTTAATTCTTTAAATATGCTAATATAATTTATGGCTTTAAAAGGCTAAAAAAATATGAATTGTTAAATAATTTATTTTGAAGTGAGACCATCAAATATCATACTTGCAAGTATTTTCAATGCAGTCATAAACTTTTCATAAGCCAGATCTGGGTGTTTTAGCTATTCCACTCTGTTAGTGTAGGAGAAATTATCTATTTCAGGCAACAGGAAGATGCTGTTGCTTAGAGCACAATAAAATTTCATATATGAAGTATGACTTTTGAGGATGTGTAACATAGGGGAGAAATTTTTGTTACATGAAGCAAAGCTACAGCTATGCTCAATAGAAATCCCCATTCAACAGATTTGATGGGGCTCAGTTCTGTGGTAGGGCATTTCACGTAGGTTATTACAGCCACCATATGTAATGGAAGCACTGCAAAGTGCACACACAAACATGGGAAGTTCCTTCTAACTTCAAATGAAGTATGTCACTGTGAAGAAATGTAACACAAAGGCGTATTTCAAATAAAAGGAGCCCCTTGGCAGCAGCAGACCCAACTTTGTCTAGGGAAGTGGTGGAGTCCCCATCCCAGTGTGGTGGTTTTACCGTGCTGGGCAGCTAAACCCCACAACCGCTCTCTCACTCCCCCTCCTTTAGATGAGGAGGGGGAGAAGTAAAGCAAAGAACAACTCACGGGTTGAGATAAGGATAATTTAATTAAAGGGAAATAATTATAATAATTAAATAAAGACTACCATGAACTAAACAATTTAACTAAAGGGAAATAAAAGGGAAAGGGGAAAAAAGGGAGGAAAACAAACAAACAAAATAAATGAAAGCTATATGGAAGTGCAGAGGAAAGAAATTACTCTCTACTTCCCACAAATGAGCGATGATTGACCACGTCCTTGAAGCAAGGCCTCAACGCACGCAGCCGGTGTTCGAGAGGAGGACCGACGTCTTCTCAACGAGAGCCCACCCCTCCCCTCTTCTTCCTGTTTCCACCTTTTATTGCTGAGTGTGACACCACATGGTATGGAATATCCCTTTGATTGGTTTAGGTCAGCTGCCCTAGTGATGTTTCTCTCCTCACTTTTTTGCCCACCCCCTAGGAGGGTTAGAGAAAGGCCCAATGCTGTGCCACTGCTGCTCAGCAGTAGACACAACACTGGTGTGATAACACTGCTGTTCCAGCTACAAGTACAGAGTACGGCACTGTATGGGCTGCTGCCGAGAAAGTTAACATTCCAGCCAGACCCAGTACACCCAGAAGCTGTTTAAGAGAAGTGGGGACATGGCCCTAAGAGACGTGGTTTAGTGATGCGACTCAGTAGTAAGGCTGATGGTTGGAATTGATAATCTTGAAGGCTTTTTTCCAACCTAAATGATTCCATAATTCTATGAAATGCTCCCCGGTATCCCAGTGTTGTCAGTGGCTCATTGCCCTAAAGATGCTGGCACAGGCCTTGCACAATGGGGACCTGTGACAACACCTGCTAAGCAGCTGGAAGATTTAATCCTGACATTGGAGGGGTCTCCACAGTCCCCCAAAAAAGTTATTTTGCTGTCTTTGTAAGGTATGTATTTTGCCAGCTGAAATTCACTGCTAACTTTAAGATGATGGGAAAAAGAGCTGTTTGAAGAGCTACGTTACAGTGTAGAATCAATTAATCCCTTCAGATAATTTCCTTTCAATGAGTGTTGCTCAGCCTAGATTTTAATTTCTGTTCAGCTGCTCCTAATAGCCAAATTGCCAGCAGGATTATCTTTCTGAGAAAAGTAGCAACCCCATAAACTGATGATTTGTTTCTAAGAACACAGTAATTTTGAAACATTCAATAGTAATACCTGTAATTGCATTGTTCCTTTAGGTAAAGAAATCAAATTTCAGTGTGTCACCTCTAATCAGCTTTTTCCATAAGCAGTTGAACAAAATGCTTAGCACCTGTCTGATATAAGCCAGATGTGATTATATTAGAAACAGAACACTAAAAGTAATAAAATAGGCAATTTTAATTGCAGATCTCTACATACACTCAAGATGGGAAAGCAGAACTATCATTCAAGCTAGATCACCTTTTATACCAACTCAGAATAAGTGAGCACATGGTGAATTAGTATGCAACTCTTCCCTATGGATGGAAGAGCAAAACAGACCTGTCGAAGCCATCCCGAATTTGTGTCTCTGTTTCCATGGTGCAATGACCACCTCTGTTGTAGGGGATGCTCTGCAAGGAGTGAAAAATCTGGAAGGAAACTGGGAATGTGGGGTGGCCAAGAGTTTCAAAAGCTCTTGTTGTGTGATGGTTTCTGTGCAGTTACCTGAGGGCAGGTCTGAAAACTGCCCTGCACTCCATTGGGCTCTTGCAAGGCCAGGAGAGCTTTCAGACATACATGGACCCAGAACCTGAATTAAACACAATTTCAGTAACTGCTCTCAGAAAGCAGGTCACTAACATAAACAATTCTAAGGCTCTCATGGCTGCAAAGGGAGGTAAAATATTATTGATACTAAAACAAACAAGGAAAAAAAAAAAAAAAAAAAAAAAGCTTGAAGCTGCATTTTAGCAGATTATACTGGCTTAAGAATCGCTCTTCATATTACCATGAGAAACATTATTGGAAACCAGCAGTATATTTCAAAACCGAGCAAACTCGAAATTCTTGCTGTTATCACATGCTTTCTTCAATAAATCATTCCATGGTTCACTTTCCTTTGGCAAAGTTCTCTCCCATGCAGAAATACAAAGGACAACAAAACGCCTTCTGAGAAGAGATGAAAAGAGAGAGGCCCAAAGCATCTATTTCCTTACTTGTCTCCACTCAGGGAGCACAACGATGGAGATGAGTGTTGCAGCTTGTGTGATGAGAACAGTTTCATGATGCCTGCAGTCACTGCCAGGAGATTGCTATGCTGTGGTGTAAGGACAAATCACGCTCAATCAAGCACCAGTTGAAGGAGACTTTGGAAATGATTCCTCTTGAAAAGATGTCTTAATCAATTGATAGAGCAAAAATGCGATGAAACTCATCAAGCCCGTCTTTCAGCATAAAGGAACAGACATATCAGTGACTGCACTTGGTGCTCAGCTATGCTTCTACCCTGACCCAGTCAAGCTACTCATATATCCACACGGAGTCACTGGAACCAGAAATAACTTCAGTAAATGGAGATTTATTTCCGTGTGCCTACTGTAAGTTTTAGGTTTATAGCAAGAAACTCAGAGTAGTTTAACATTTGCAAAGCCATTGCATTTTTCTTTCAATATATTTACCCATCTTTCAACATTTTTCTAAGTCTTTTTGCCTCTGATTCAATCCTCCCCTCCCCCCTTTTCTCTCCTTTTCCTCTCTGTTGCCATTCTTCTCCTGCTGTGAAACATGTCTAAAACATTATTTTCATGGAACTGTACCTTTCTGTCTCTCAATAGCACTTTGACTGTCAATTTTTATTCCAAAAACTGTACCCACGCTATTACACATAGCGTATCTTACACAAATTTGAATAAATGTCTATATTTCAATAATACATTTGCTATGAAAAATAAAGCAAATTAACATTCAGATCTCTTAGTAATCAAATTTTGCTAAAACTTCAAGTGTTGCATATGCAAGTTGGGTTCATTTTTAGTGAGTGTAATTTTAATTTAGAGGGCCCTGGTATAATCTTTTGGTTCTTTAGCTATTCAAAACACAAGCAAAATTATTCCAAGTGTGTCTGAATAGAGTAATGTCTGGATTTTAAAATATGACTTAAAAATACCTCAAATTAGAGAGATTTTATTAATTGAAAGTCAATTAAGTTTGTTGATTAGTATATTTCATCTGATAAATGCAGGTAGCTGAAATGACTTAAAGTACTATATTATTCTCTGTCTCTATTTCCCGATGTATTTCACCTTGCCTTCTGTATTGATCTATGTGCAAATGTATCCCTCAAAGTCAGAAGAACAAAGCCCTTATCCCCCATGAAATCAGTAGGAAGATAGCAGGATTCACGCTCTTTGTGATTGAGTGGTGATACCATCGGACATTAAATGAAGGAATTTAGAACCGAAGAAAAACATTGTATGCTTTGAGACTTCGCAGTGCAACTGGCATACTTGGTTCTAAAGGGCCTGACGCAGATATTATATTTTAAATGACTTCACTAAAATGTTAAAAATGTGACTTTTTGATCTTTGTCTTGTTGTCTAACATAGTATTATAACTGATTCACTCTCTAAAATAAAGTGATTTTGGTTTTCAGCAGCCATGAATTAAACACAGCACAGACTGGAAAGAAAGTGCTAACTTAAGCAACATGATAATATATAACATTCCTACAACTTCCTTTACTCTTGCTAATCATTTTTATTTGAAGGTTAAAAACGTACAACATGCCTAATCCCAGAAGTTCATATGAGTTTTGTACCTCGAGCTTCAGTGGTCTTTTATGTGGGCTATGAGTTTCTAGCTTTTGATGAATCTGTGCTTTGCTTTCTCTTTGGCTTCTAATACGCCATTTGTGTGTTATTTATAATCTGGTCTGCTGCATTATGGAAGACACTTTGCATACTACAGACATCCTTAAAAAAAATCAATAAATCTTTAGTCCTCTAAAAGGTTACATTGCTTTTGTCTGTATTTGTCCCTTGAAAAATAAGATCTTGGGCCATGACCAGAACTTCTATATCCTACCACAGTACAAATAATAAATAATAGCAATGACAAGAAATCAACAGGGAGACAGCACATTCAGCTGTGTGCATTGGCTTTTCCAACATGAAAGACACAGGGACCAGGGATGTGGACCAGGTAGAAATCCAAACCATGTTCCTGAGTGAGGCATAAGTACTTACAAGACGTTATATCTCCTAAAGAGGAACAAAAGTGCTTGAAGGGATCTGTGATTATTTTATTTATATATATATTTTTTTTTCCTGGAGAAGCATCTCTTCTCTCCTTCCACTCTGTGTATTTTCTCCCTTTGGATCTGATGAAGAAGACGTGCCCTGCTCTGTTCATTGACCCATGACAGCACTTCAGCCTTTTATTCCATGGACCTTTTCTGCTTTGACCATCCCAGGTTCTGCTTGTCCTCATCCTCTGCCTTCCTCATTCTGCCACTGATACAAGCTCCTTCACCTGCATTTCCTGTAGATAATTCTGCGGTCTGACAATTAGACTCCATTGCATAGGAATGATTTTTCAAAATTCACCATTAACCTCTATTGCATCAACCCCTCCAAATCCTTCATCGAACTATCTTCATAACAGCATGATTTTCCCCCCCCCCCTTTTTTTTTTAATTTTTTTATTTTTTCCTAAAACAAAATTCTGTGTGCTACTGAAAGGAATTGTCTCAAATTGAACATGGACCTCACCTAGCTCGGGTTCTTCACTTATCCTTGTTCTGCCACTTCCCCTTCTCTTACTGAACAAACCAAGAGGAGCAGGGGAAATTGAAAGGGGAAACATTAAAAACCACAGCCTTAATAAACAGGCCTTAGTAATGCTGCTGTGGTCTTTGTCTCTCTTTGAACCCTTCCCCCTTCTCTCTTCTTACACAATGCAAACAGCAGTGACATGCTGCAGCCACTTCAATAGCAGAACAGACTGCAGCTGTGGATATTTAGTAGACAATTTGTATTCCTAGGCATCAGCTAAAAAGAAGGGTTGCTCAGCGTCATTCAAACAAAAAGCCCAAAATCATGTAGCAGATTGCATGTCTCCTCTTTTCCCTAAAAATGATATGTCTTTATGCTCCCTCTAGAGTTATTTCCCTCATCTGTGCACTTCCTGTATACAGAAATGTTATTTTTTCCATCGTTTGATTTTTGCTCAGGCACTTGTCTGATATTGTTGATGTTTTTTGTTTTTAATGCCATGGGTACCACATTAACAAATCACTTCCTCCCAAAGCCTTGATTGTTTGGATCTATTGCAGTGGAAATAGCATTTGAGCAGGAGGGGAGGGTAGGGCAGAGAGCACGGCAGGTGACATTGAAGACCCATCTGTATTTAGCCAGGTTAGTGACTAGCAGTGAAAGAGATAGTTAGAGCCAGACTAGAGCTCTAATAATGTTTGAAAGATGTGCCAGAATTAGACTTTCTGCAAATTTGCAGTCATTTTTTAGAGGGCAGTCCAACAAAAGGTGGCATTGCTGAAGAACATGTAGCCAGCCTGCAGGAGCCACAAATGCCATTCTGGCAAATCTGAGAGTCCCATTTCTGGCAGGCTCACAAGCTGGAGTAAGCTTTATATGCTTATCCAAACACACCCTTTAAACTCTCTGTCCATCCTATTAGGCAAGCTAACCAATTTAATTACTCCTGAAAAACCCGGCGAGGTATTGGCTGCCTATTGCATGACACAATGTTCTCTTTGAAATGCATGGCTCTAAATTGTTTTTATAAACTGTGGTTCTTTAAAAGGAATCATGCAAGTGGGATTTGGGTATTTCAGGGAGCCAGCACACTCACTGTGTCCCCCTGACTTTGTGCAGAGGGAGCTACCTGCTCCTGAGGGCCTGCAGTCACTTCTCGCAGCTTGCAGGCTGATCTGTCCACCTGTCTGGTACGAGCTTCAGGCCGCAGGGACTCAGTTCACTCAGTCCCTCCTTCCTGTTAATCCTTAATTCTTCAGCTAAAATAGACACACAGGAGCAAAGAGTGTGCTGACTTTCATGGGAAGTTACAGCTGAAGGCCCCTTTGGATGTCAGACAGTGAAGGCCATGTATATACGTATGTATGTATGTATGGAGTCCTCATACATGTATGTATGGAGTCCTCAGCTGCTGACGGTACCCACTTGCTGCTGTGAAGATCAACTTACTACAGGACTTGTAAGGACTGGACAAACACCAAGTCACTTTGGTTTCCTCAGGCTGTGTGGCCGTGGTCCTCCCATACGTGATGTGATGGCTTGGGCAGCTGTGGCTACGCTCCGTGTACTTGCTCTGTTCTGCCCTGCTCAGAGGAGCTGCATGATGTTCTGCCTGGTCTCCCAGCATGTGCAGACCCCAGCAAGCAGCCTCTGTCAGCTCCAGCTGTAAATATCACAATACATGGATGTAGCATAAGCATATACAAAGGCATTATTATAGTTCTTCAAAGCATGAAATTCCTGGGTTTTGGAATCAGCAGGATGGGGTTAGAAGTTGTTCCCATGAAGAAATGTAAAACAGTTAATGTGAGCCCCCTCACTGCTGGACTTTCCATGCTGCTGTTGTGAGCAGCTACTTCTTTCCGGCTAATAAACCATGCCTGCCTGCGTGGCTGCAGCCAACACTAGTGTTTCTTCCCACTTTCCTCTCCTGTCTGTCTTGCTTTCATAAGACTGAGCTTCTCGGAGCTGGTAACCTTGCTGCTGCCCTCCCACTCCCTGTCCAAGAACAAAACAGCTCACCTCAGAAATAAGCAACATCCCAGCTTGTCTGGGGATAGGGCACATAAATCATAAACTTTTCTCCAGAGAGGCAAGGAAAAGAAATCTTCATTCTTGGAGAGGAGCCATGAGCTTTCAATAACAGTTGCTTCATGGGCAATATTGTCTATGCTATACAACTTACAGAGATATAACTCACACTCTCTAATGCAAACTGCACTACTGCCTTTAATCTTTTCCAAAACCAAGAGTAGATCTTTAGTAAATGGTGTAACTTTCCTTGGAGTTTATCTTGAAAATGCTCAACATTTAGTTTGCAAAAATGTTTCCTTTTCTGAAATTTCAGAGCAAGCAGCTCTTGTTATCTTTCTTTCCTTTCCCTTGACGTGTTGTGCTTTTGAAAATTTTCAGCATACTCTGAGCCAGAAGAGCTGAGAATCAGATCCAGGGCCTACTCTCCTAAAATACTTGTGAAGCAATACTGAATTATAGGGCTTATACAGTGCTCAGCATTAAGTCTTCCTGCCTTTGGCTGCTCCCTCCTGTTTCACTTTTTTTTTTTTTTTTTTTTAACTTCTCCAGAGAGCTTTTGAACCCTAATGGTTTGCTTAGATCCTCTTGCTGAAGATGGGGGTTTTGTGTCCAGTGAGGAATATCTGTGTCCCTGGACCAAGAATAACCAGCCCAGGCTCTGGCAAGACAGCACCTGCAAAGGTCTGCTCTCTGCCTGGCAGCAAATTTGTGCACAAAGCACTCCCCAAAGCAGAGACAGTCAAGAGACTCCTGAACTGCTAGCAGGATTACCGTGGGCAGGGGAAGAAACGTTATCCATTGAATTACGTGCCATGAGTTGCTCCATTTCTGACAGTGAAATCAATTATCCTGTGAAATACACCTCCACTGGAGCCACACTACTTGACACATTTGAAGTCAGACCAGAGGGAAATACACTTGTTTGTCAGTAGGGAATGAGCCTGCATTAGCAGGGCCGGGGATTAGCGGAGCTGGTGCAGAATGCCCATTTCCACACCCATGATGCCATTTAGTGTGTCCTGAGGAGAACTGGGGGATGGTAGGGCAACACCAGCCAGCAGGCGGCACAGCCTGCAGCCTCCAAATCCATTTTGTTCATTAACTGGCAGCAGTTCCTGGGTTCTGTGCAGACCTCGATATTGTTTTAATGTTCATCCAGTGTAGATGTATGCAAAGGCAGCTTATACATAGAAAAGTGTGGATACATGAGGACATGAGTGAATTGTGAACTCATCACAAGTGAAAATGAATTTGGTACGCTATCTGTCTTTTGGATTATCTCATTTTTTATCTTATCTTGCCACCTAAATGTCCTATTTTTTTTCTGCGCTTCCCTGTTTGATCAGGAACAAGTGGTTTCTGATTTACAGTCTTCCTTCACAGATTTAATGATCATTTTCTGCATGCACTGAGGACAAGAATACTTAGCAGACCTTAAAAAGTACACTGCTACTTGAGCAGCACTTGCTCCTGAGTGGACACTGCTCATTGCAGTATCACAGTGGGCACTAATGTAATTTGGCCTGCCTGACTTCATCTTCTCTGTAATCATTTAGTTGTGACGATTCTTAGAGAGCAAAACGCTTATATTTTTCTTTCCCCTGAACTTTAGAAAAATGTTGATTACTTCCTTTAGGCTGCTTTATTCCAGAGATGTGCTAACGTGGGCAGGCATCCTGCTGCTGCCTGCTGCTGTGAAGAGTGAAGTCTCTTGCAGTACTACCTTATTTTTTGGTACAAAGTGCACAGAACAAGCCACTGTCTGTGATTTCAAAGGTTTTCACAGGAAAGGGTTTGAACCAGGGCATCCTCACCCCCTTTCAACTTCTGGGATTCACCTGGAGCATGGAGACACCTCCTAAAGCCTTGAATCAGTAGGAGTGGTCAGGCCTCAGTGGATCAGTATCAGTACAGTGTGGTGACCAGAGAGGATTGTAAAGTCCTCTAAGCTGTAAAAGCCTCAACCTTAGAGAGGTGACAGTCCCAAGGTGAGAGCACCACAATGGGCAAGCAGCGATGGGAAACACTCGAAGAGTGGTGAGACACTCGCAGAGTGGTGAGAGCCAGGCTCTGTCTCTTGTCTGCAGCGGTGCCGAGCAGGACCAGTTCATATCACCATTTAATCCAAGTAGCTTACTTCCCTGAGCGGGTACTTTATTTAGAGAAGAGCTATTGCTTTGATTTATATGGCAGCTGGAAGTTGCTGTTAATTTGTAACAGCTTTCCCATGTGCCTCAAAGTTTCCAAGTGATGAAATATTTGCATATATATTAGGGAGGATACTGTGATGGCTCTTTTATGAGTACATCCTAGCATTTTATTGCATATTGCAGGTGATCATTTTGAGAGGAAAAAAATGAGCGTGCTGCCACATTTCTTATGATATCTCACAGAATGCATTACAGATCCTAATTGAGACCATTATTTCCAAATGTCCACAGACTCAGGTTGTTTTATAGGCTTATAAAGCCAATTCATTATTCTCCTCTGCTGAAGTTACGAAAATTTTATTTGTATCTGATAAACTGGTTTGCAGCTACATCTTGGAAAGGAAAACACAAGAGTGTCACTGTTCACAGGAAAAGAAAATTTATTAAAAAACGAAGATATTACTTGGGTCCTGCTTGTTAAATCTCTCTCTTGTTCTTTTTTTTTTTTTTTTTTCCAAGTTTAGATAAATACCTGTTGCTCTTGGGGAATGTTAGAAACATCACCAACATAAAGACAAAGAACAGAATTGCTCATTTTCTGTTTTTTGTTTGTCTGTTCTCTTTGGACAATAACAATACAGAAATTATTTTCAGTTATCATGTAGGACCTTTGCATCTAAGACCATTTGCATAGTTAAAGCCAGCATATGCATATGGTTGAAAATAATAAATATTTTGTCAATTGTTTTTCAGTAGTGCTTTTGGCAGCTCTTCTCCCCAGGCTCCTATAAAAGTGCCGGGACACAGTCATTATTCCTAATTCCCATGCGTATTATAATTAAAGGAAAGTACCTTTGAGTTAGTATCTGCTTTCATCTCCTGCAACTGTTTGCCCATTATAAACATGCCTGTTTACACAACATATGCACTCTTGCATTTTAGAATAGGCTGTGGATCTATAAATAATGAGTTCTGCTGTCAGTTAAGCCTCCCTCGAATTCATGCAGCAATTACCATTGCATGAAGATGGAATATGTGGCTACAGCAGCTAACGAAGTAGACAATTATTCCAAGCCAGCAGTACGCTGCAGTGCAGCCCAGCATAGATGCAAAGCAAAGCTGAGCCTGTTGCAGTGACTAGCCCAGGGCACAGCTCTGCTCACAGGAATCTCTAGCCTGTAACGAAAAAGGCCTTTCTCACGGTGTGTCAAGATAAAACTTAGGCAGCCGTAATATACAACATAACTACAAGTTAGCCCAGTCCCTGTGGCAGGGATATTTGCATCCTGTTGCTTTTTCCTGACACAGCTGCTTCATCACAGCTCACTGACCACTTCCCACAGTCTCCAAAACACCAGGGATCCATTTCCCTGTGCAGCTGTGGGCTTGTAGCCTTTTTACTGAAGGCCACATGCTGATTCCTCTGCCTCCGGGATGATTATTAACCATTTGGCAGCATCTTACCTAAACTACTGAGTGCTCAGCATGTGCCTTTCTCTGCCTGGATGCTGCAGCCTGTTAGTGAGCAGTGCTCCTCTGCGTGGTGTCCAGGCTCTCTCCTCGCATGCTGGTAACTGAAGCAGTGCCTGCAAAGAAGAGCTATGGCAATTCAGTTGAAATCTAAAGGTGTGTTTGTTGTTGTTGTTGTTGTTGTTTTGTTCTGTTTTGGTATTGTTTTCCAAGTTTTAATGAACTCTTCTGGTCAAAGTAACACAAAAGGTCAAATTCTTTTTTTCATAAAAAGGTGAATTGTACAACGAAAGCTGAAATAAATAACTGTTCTGAAGAATAAACCTCAGGATGTGTACTGAACTATATAATTAGCAAACCTCAGTGAAATTAATTCTTCCAGTTAGCTGGATTCCTCATTCAGCCAGCTACAGGAGATACTACAGAGACTTGGTGCATGATCAGTAACTGCTAAGCACCATTTCCTTCTCTTTGGTTCCACATCTACCTTCAGAAGAACCATTCATGGAGCTCTTATTTCGAAAAAAAAGGGGTTATTTTTATCTGCTAAGACTGATAATAAATTGTATAAATAATGTAAAAAATATGAGACTTATCTGCTACAATTGCAAATTTCACTCAGAAGCTAAAGGTCAAGTACTTTCCTCTATATCTAAGTATTTTTCTAATTTTTGACCCATTTCTCTCCAAAATAAATAAATAAATGGAAAGCCAAAACAGAGAATACTGGAGATGACAACCAGAACTCCCCTTTCTAATATTTGGTAACTTGAGTTGGTTCTCAAAAACTTTATTTTCTTGTCTTTCCCAATAAAAGCATGGTTTTCTTTTTGTCAGAACACCACGGTAATCAAATCAGGCTTGTGCCCTGCTAACAGCAAACACATTTAAACATGACAGATTGCTGCAGTTTAGCAAAGGTCTGTCTGTGCTCCAAATCTATACACGCCAATTTTGCATAGCAAAGAGTCTGCAGTTTTTCCAGCTGTTGAGAGCACTTAAAACCATTGGTCTGAGGAAATGCTTTAGATGTTATTTGATTTATACTTGCAATTTTGCAAGTACACTGAATTTTCAATTTTGGTATCCATGCCCAGAAATACTCTCAAAACTATGCATTAATATATTTAATGCAGTGGCCCAAACCTCTCTCTGTCATTTAAATTAATACCCAAAGAAGGAATATAAATCATTAAAAAGTGTTTTATGAAAATCAGCCCCAACAAGCCAGGTTCTGTTCCCACACTGCAGTGCCAATGTTGAGGCCCGTAACAGAGCTGGCCTGACTTCCACCAGACCAACAGACACATACGTTTCTGCTCTGTGCTTGCAGACTGCATTTTGTATTCACCCCATGACAGGCTGAAGCAAAATATGCAAGTCCTCTCCAGCTGGAGATAAGTGCGGAGCAGCTGACATCCATACGAGCAGGGAAAGGTCATGGCTGACCCAGAAATAAGCTGCTGCCTATAGGACATGCAATCTCTTTGAGTTGGCTGCTGCGGAGACAAATGATTGGGGCTGATCCCGGCTGCCAGCAGGGATCACATTGAGCACCACAAGGCCTGTGCAGTCCTCCAAAAAAATCCCACATCCACGATGCTGCAGATTGCAACTGCTGCAAAACGAGTGAAATTTTGTGGCTCCCCACAGTCCTGTAGGACCTTCATGGGGAGCAGAAGCCACCACACATCTCCCAGGCTTCACTCGTGGTCATAAGCACTGCAATGCATCCTGCTTTAGTAGTGGCAGAGCTTGTCTTCAGGCCAACTATGTGGCTGCGCTTCTTTCTCCTGAGTCATCCCACTCTCCTTCTTGGGAATTTCGTATTACATAAGATCCCAAAGTTACTTGCCTGTCATGTTGTGTAAGGTTGTATGTGCTGGGACATGAGCAGTGGAGCTGGGAAACAACGTATGGTAGTGCCAAAAGCAATAAAATACCACATTTCTGATAGCTTCATGAAACAAAATCCTAAACACTTTTGTCTTGTGTTTCGACTTTTTCCCACAGAAATGAAACATTGGGTTTTACTTCACACGGAGAGGTAAAATTACTTCTGAGAAAATAATCTTTTCTTAGTAATGCCATCAAATATTTGCCTGGACATAATATTTCTAAGAAAAATAAAACAAAGCAACAACTGTATTCTTGTCCATAAGGAAGCTCCTATGCAATAATACATAGAAACAAAGCCATCTGACCTGCATTAAAACATTGGCTCCTTTGAAATCTCAGAAACCTTTCAGCAAAATACAAAATTAAGATTTTTGGCTGTGGGGCACTCTGACAGGAGTTTGTTTTTTTTGTGCATTTTTCCATTTTCCAGTGGGATGATTTTTACTAGGAACCCAAATGGCATGGATCATGAAAACAGCATCAGTGCCTGAGCATCTGGAAAGCGTGGAAAGCTCTGTGTCTGGCTGGGCTAGGCTCAAGCTGCAAGGTGTTGCAAACATGCTTGCCTTGTATCAATCTGTAACTATAAACTGGTGATTTTGAGCATTTTTTTTTTCTTGTTATCTGAAAGGGAAAACAAATAAGCAAATGATAAATTGGTTTAAATTTTAAACATAATTCACACAGGCTTAGCCCCTGTCGACTGTAAATATTTCCTTCATTTGGTTTATTTGATTGAAATCCAGGATCCAGGTCACTGAAAGGTCAAGTAGCAACAGTCTTTGTATTTGGAAGTATATTTTGCAAGTATATTGGAAGTATATATGGAAGTATATTTTTATAATAGATTGAAGTAAAATTCAACACGTAAAAATTCCTCAGAGATATTCAACTCAACATCTACACTTATGGCTTAGGTCTGTCATTAAAAACCAATTAAAAAATCTTTGTTTTTACTCTTCATAAAAAAGGAATGCAAACAAATGCTTTTATTACTTTTCTACTGCTGGTGATGAATGTTTAATTCACAGTTAATTATTTATTGGATGAGCCTCTCCAGTTTTCCTAACCATGAGCATGTCCACAAGCAGATTGCAAAATCCTCATTTATTTGTTATGCAAAATATTACTGTAAATAAATGAACCATGAATCATGAATAATTGTACTTTGCTGTTATTCTTACAGTATTACAGGACTAGATGCTATGGTGCCGTTATGTCCCTCTTGTTCAACTTCATGGACTATGCGTGTAGCCATGCAGGGCCAGATCCACCTCTAATGAAAGTGAATTTAGCCTCTCCATTGGGAGCACCAAGCAGAACTAAATCCCCTTACCCCACAATGAAAAGCAAATTTATCTATTAAACATTAAAAAAAAAAAAAAAAAAAAAAAGTATATAACTATTACTGCTTCAATGGAATAAGGGACCTTCAAAGCCACAAGAAGATTATTTTTTTATTACCATTCTCACTAATAACTGGGATAGCTACTGCTGCTGCTCTCTTGATGGGGCTCAGGGAGTGACAAGGCTGCTCCCCTGCCACAGCAAATAATCCTCGCTGATTGAAGAGGGACAAAGATATTCTGCAATGTGTACCTATACAGATGCTCTGTATAGACTAGTAAAGCCAGGGCTGTAGTTCAACTTGATTAATCAAACATTTGAGGAAAAGGTGAGAGAAAATACTGCACATGTGAGGGAGGAAAGTATGACAGGAGGCTTAATGAATCCTTTTCTCATTATCAGCTGAGCTGCAGAGCGATCGTGACAGTGCCACCATCTTTGTGCATCTATTTCACCCTCTCTATATAAAATGGAGATATAGCAGTATTGTTTTACTTCAGCTGCTGTTTTGTTCATCATGGAACAGTGTCATCTAATTTGCTGGAGCTGTACTGCCACGGATGTCTTATTCCACTGATATTTCCTTTCCACACAAGGTTTTGGGTTTGCTGTTATGAATGGCCAAGTGATAAAGCAGAAATATTGAAATATATCCAAATAAGAAATATTTGAGTATTTGATAATGAAATGCATCCAAAATAAGAAAATAAGAGTAGTTAAGTTTGGATGTTATATTTTGGTCATTTGACTTTGCAAACTGTAAGCGGCAGAAAAAGGGAATAAAGCCTACATTCCTGGAAACCTGAAGGAGACCCATAACTTTAAAATTTACTTTCTGACTGTGCTATGCCATTTTATGACTCTACTTTTTCTCGTTCTCTTCAGCTGTCTAATCGGAATGACATTTTACAGCAGGATAGGAAAGATTTGAGTGATGATTCAGGGAAGAAAGATGGATAGCAATAAATTCACCAAGTCAGCCAGCGGGGTATGCAATTTCTCAGCACTGCAAAGGGCACTCTGTTGTGCTCCTGGTCTGCTCCAGACACAGAGGATTGATAGGCAGCACTCTGTATGCAGGGCTTTCATAGCAGGCCATGCTCTCTGCTGCCTATGGCATGCCCTAAAAAGTTTGAGCCTTGTGGGGTCTGAACACCAAAATGCTGTAGAAATTGTGACCTCCATGTAGTTCTGCACATTTCAAACAAAAAGGGGAGTGGAAAGAAGTTGGTGAAGCAGTCCAAACTTTTAAACTTCTCTGAGAAAGGATAGAAATTCAAACTTAGAAAGCCTTCCTGAGGTCTGTCTCCAGGTGTCTGAGGGCTGTGGGGCTTGGCTGGATGATGTCTCATTTAGTCATCTAATCTAGAGCCATAAAGGGATTGTATTCTACCCTTCCTGACTCCTGAGAAAGATGTTGCCTTTTTCTGATGGCCATATTTTGTTACTGCTAATTATAACAGCGCTGCTGCTAGTTTGCCCATCATTGGTCAGCACCACACATGCTGGATGGGCCCCACAGGAGCCACCACAATATTTATTGGTGTCAGCATCTGCTGGCGTTACCCCACAGCAGCTCTCACTCATGTGAGGGCTCCCTCACCCATGTCCAAATAATCTAGGTTTGGGTAACCTGGTAAGCAGAGAGGAAGAGGGATGAAGAGGGCCAGTGGGAACAGCTGGGCACACGGTTGGGGGCTGCAGTAGTGGACAGATGGAGTTGTTATGTTGAAACTCTCTTATCTCACTTTGCATAGGGCTAAATCACACAAGCTAAATGCAATCAAGGGATTTGCAGGACCGGCTTTCTGAGCCTCTACAACAGAAAAAAAAAAAAAAAAAAAAAAGATTAAATGCTACCATTGCACCCAAATGATTGATGATAGCATATCTACATGAGAGAAAGACACACACCACTCAGAACAGGCTTACATCTGCACAGGCAAAACCACAAACAAAACCTGAAGGAAAGGGATAAAAATGGAGGGAGCATGACCAGGATAAGCAGTCTCCAGTGCATCTATATGAAGATCTCTGTGCTTCAGGGTGTGAGGAGAGAACGAGCTTTGCTAGCCCTTTTTGGCAATGGCAAGGAGTGTTTTATGGTGAGTTTTGGTTAGCAATGAACACTCATAAATAAAGGTATGAGACTCAGGCCAGAGACTCCTTTTCTATTTTAAATTTTCCAGATTTTATTCATGTTTTATTAGCCCTAGTGGCCTATGAGTTATCGGTCTCTCAGCTTGCTCTTCATATTACTTGGTCCGCGCCCTCCTCAGAGGTGCCCCCAAGGGCCTTGTTCTGGTCTTGTTCTTGGCACAGCTGAGGGCTGGCGACCTCCCTATACATCACAGCCTAGGCAGTACTGGTAGCAACCTGCCCACCCTGCCAGTGGTGAGGCTTTCCTAAAACATTTGGCCGTTTCAGGTCTGTCAGCTCATTCCCGACTCTTAAGAGAAACCTCATGGTTACAGTCTCAGCTCACAACCTAGCTGTAGCCTTGCTGTCCTGATCTTCCTCCAGACATGTCTTCCTACAACATATATTTTTCTACTTTATTTAGGTCCCTAATAATTTGTTGAAATATAATAACTCCCACAGAGCAAACCCCCTCAGAGATGGGGCCTTGCCTTGGTGTTTGCATGAAATGTCTTCCCAAGCAGCTCGTGTTGACTGGGGGTTGTACCACCAATTTGTCTTGGTGGTGGTATGAGATAGAGCACGCTTCAGTCTGCCAGTGATGGGTACTTATAGCACCTACAGAAAGTAAATTTCTTGCTCTTCTGCAATGCCACTCTCCCATTTTTCTTCATTTGGCATAGCCTTTTCCTTTTGCATATTAATGCCTGCCGTGACTAGTGGAACACAAAGGGGCTCCATTTTTCTTACCGCCAGCATAGTGTACATATGCTTGATATGTTCCCTGGGATGAAATATGTCACTGCACTCTGTGGTGCTGCTCTGCTGCCAAAGAAAGCCATAAGATATGGCAGTAATTTGAATTTACAACCCCAACAAGCAACTTTTGAGACAGAAAACACTTCCCAGAATTTCAGAGCAGCAGGAAAAAATGCCATTTTCTCTCAGAACAGCTGCACATTACCTAGGAGGAACACAGCAGAGAGAAGGTGCACATAGAAGTGTTTCAGAAAAATAAAGTTCAAGAGGACTTTACCATTAAAAATTTACTTCCTTGGCAAGATGCATGTCTTTTCTGAAAGCTGAAGTGTTCTTGCACCTCAGAGGTGCAATATGGTAGGCAGAAACACTGCCTTTCTTTTCCAGCTGCGCGGGAGCCAAGACCACGTCAGTCCTAGTGCAGCAGTATATGTGTCATCTATTTTTTACAATGGTTTGGCAAAACGTCGGGTCCCCATCAACAGTGCTGCCTGCACGGCTGTTACAGTCTGAGCAGCTGCACTATGGCTGGTGAATAGAGGCACTGGAGGGACTGTGTTGTTTTTGTCTTTTATCCTAATCTAGTTATTTATGGACCTCAGAGTTGGACTGTGGGGAATGTTTGCCAAAGGGAAACATCTTCAGTTCGTGATTAGATATTGCAGTGGTAGGGCTTCCAGCACCAGCTCTGGTATCCACTGTGGTAGGGACAGATGTCCAGTGGAGATCTTCTCTCCAAGGTCACTCAGTAACCATCAGACAGGCACTGCAGTTGGGCTCTGGTCTGCATTCATGAAGTCAGGCTCCCCTCATCCCTCATCCACCCACCACTTAAACTCAATTACGTACGGAGCCATGTCGAATATCTACACCTACACAAGAAGCTGCATTTGTGTTCCTCTAGCTGGCTCCCATTTAAACAACAAAGTGTAATATTCGATTAAGAATAATTTCACAGATTCCCTCTGCTAGCAGACGAGCTCCTTTTGGAATTCTCCAGTGGTTACGGACAAGCTCATTACCAGGCTGAGCTTCTCAAGCCTTGGTACTTATGCCCTAGCTTCTGGCTTGCAGTGGCTTCTTGCTCCAATGCATTCCCTGTTTTGGTTGCTGGGACTGTTTACCTTCATTTCCACAGAAAAATAAACAGGAAAAGGAAAAGAGAAAGAGAAAATGACAAAATGATAAATCATAGCCTGTAACAAAACCATTATCATTGCTAGTTTTCTCGCTAGTAACTAATTTTCAGAAAATAACAGGACTGACAAAAAAAAAATAAAAATGCAGAAGGCTGAAGTTTGTACCTAATTTTACTTGTGTTGATGAATCAATTGGTATCATCAACATGCTGATTTATTTAAACTATGTTCTGGAGTGCTCGTCTTTCCTGGAAATCAATTTCTGCCTGTTTGCTTTAATTCTTCATACCAAAGATTGGTATAAATCTTCCTTGCTGCCCATCTGAGTCCTGATCAAGCATACAAGCTGCTTTTGGGGCATACAAATACTGATCTGTGATTGGCAGTAGTTCCCCATCATCAGGGCTATGAAGATGGTTTCTACATTTCTTCTGCAAGAAATACTCCAGCTATTCCGATTGTAATTTAATTCACAGTGGGTAGGAGATTCAGAGAGCACAAGTGCAGTCACCAGACAGACAGCCCAAATCTTTCCAAAGACATTACAAACTGGTCTACGGCAATAGCTGGAGTGATTGCACTGACTTAAAGCAGGGTTTCTTCTCCTTAAGTTGGTGAGAGCTTTTTACCAAACCCTCTCCTCAAGACAGGCCTTTTAAATTGTTTTCCAGAGTGGAAATCACTAAATGTCTGTTCAAAGCCAAATAAAATCTAGGGTGAGATTAACAGCTGGAATTGTCATAGTCAAAATGAGTTAGTAAATTAATTATTTTGATTGTCATAAAGATTTGAAGGAGTTTGATACTTGTCTCACATTGATTTCTTTATGCCCAGCATGTTAGCAGTGAAATACACACACAGAAAAAAAATCTTTAAATAATACTTGACTTTAATAGGGAAAGCTACAATAATTTAAGCTATTTTTATTCACAGAGTGCCTATCAAATGTAATGATATCCCTAGGATTCTTAATGGCCTCGTTAATTGTATTAAAATCTTTTCATGGGTCTGCTGCTGTACAAAATATTGTCAGAACATATGCTGTGGGTATTTTGGAGTCTAACGTCATATTCCACAAGTTTTATGATGGTTATTGTTGCTGGTATAAAAGCCTTGAAATGTTCCATAAGTCACTTCTTATAAGAAGCTTCTGGGTACAAAGCAGCTAGAAAATAATAACTGGGTTTTGGCAGGTCTTAAATTTAACAAATGCATACTTAAACTAGTCAGGGACTCAGGGAATACTGTATTTCTCTCTCTGTTTTCAAAGCAGAACTTAGGTCAGTCAGAAGTTCTTTTTAATCCTTCCAAGGTAGTATAATTAATAGTTCAAGGGCACAAAAATGTTCAGTTGTTTGCACTCTCTTGCTATTAGAGCAGCTTTAGTTTCTGTCAGCATTTCTGTTAGCTATTCTTTAAGCTGGAGGCTTATAATTTTGAATAACACTCATTCTGGCCTTAAACTCAGCAACATATGCATATTAATCAGAGGACTTCACATATTTGTCTGCTTCTTTGCCATATAGCTAGAGTTATGACCCCTTAGTTCCACTAAAAAATTTGGATATCTTAAGGGAAAAAGGTAGGGATAACTGCAGAAGGAGGTAACAAAATGACTTGTAAAATGAGAACAGCAAGAGACCTTGTGAATATCTATAAAGAATCACATTTATTTCTTGAGGCCAAAACAATCTCCAATCTCTCTCTCTCTTTTTTTTTTTTTCTTTTTTTTTTTCTTTTTCTTTTTATTTCTTCTTATGTAAAGGAATTACTGGAAAAAAAATGCTGTCAAATCAGTAACTTGCAGTGCTTTGTGAATTTAGGAAATCCATGTTATTTCCTGTGGTGCAGGACTGTTTTGGGCTGTTCCGAGCACTTTTGGCTTGGAGGTAAGGGCTGATGAGTCACTGGTCAGGGCTCAGTCCTCTGGGGCGCAGTGAATGAGGCCAGAAAGCCACTGGGTAGGGCTCGAGGATGCCTGGATTCCCCACTGGCTTCCTCTTCAACCTGTATCAAGGTGATTGACTCTATGTATCCAGAGAAGAAGAAGAAATAAAGCCAGGAATAGTGTGTTAAGTAATATAAACTTGTTGATTAAGGAGCCAGAATCCTGTTACAGAGTATATGTGTATTTAAATACACCCACATGCACACACGTGTATATGTATGCACATATACACATACATAAACACGCACACATACTGAGTTGCTTTGGGGTGAAGTGTGACCTGCCCAGCCCAGTCATCTGAGAGGCAGCCATTTATGAAACTTTTCATTCACCAGGATATATTTTGATTTTCTATGGTATGATTAAATAGCTTTCTTGCACAGAATCAAATTATTTACCACACTATTGTTATAAAACTTTACTTCATCATGATAGCTGTTCTGTTTGTTTGCTTGTTTGTTTTAATAGATATTTATTCCTTCTGTTTCTTTAGTTTCTTGACAAAGATGTTTGATTGACAGACAGGGATGACACAAGTATTGCCAATTGGTGGCAATACTTGTCCTTCACTATTGCAGTACACTTCCCACAATAAAAGGTATTTCAACATATACCAGAAAAGAAGCACAAAGTATATAACTGCTTTGTAGTTTTTCACTGTAAAACATACCTGTAAGATATATTATATGTCATTTATAATTTAGTTTTCATATTTTAGACATACAGTTAGATCAAGGCATCCTCCTTAACAAGGGGTGACAGAAGTTAGTCCTTAATTAATAAAGCAGTGAAATTAACTTAAGGCTACTCTACTCAGAGATATTTAACTATTTCTAACTTTGGTGTCACTCATTTACAGAACATATACTTCTTGCTGGTAAAAAATATTTTGGACCCTCTTAGAGTGGTGTGACACTCCTTTATGTGGAAAGGGATAGTGGAGATTCTCTGTTCTGGCACACATCATGTCGTTTCCTATTAGCATCTAAATCTCTCTCTCTCTCTCTTTTTCTCTTGTTGAAATCAGCTTTGTCATGCATATGAGAAATGAACCCTCCAAAACTAGCACATTATAAAGGTGACAAATTATTAGATGCAATTCCCAAGATTGAATATAAGTAGATTGTCAGAAGTCCCAGATGGATGGTGTTTTTGAAAGGGAAAAGACAAGTTACTGGTAAGACAGACTGAAAAAGAGATAGGAGAGCCAAAGAGCTGGAGAGCAGAGAAATATGGAGAAAGGTACATGTATACAGACTATGAAGGAAAATAGTAATAATCCTTATCTTAATGAAACTGCCACCAAAACTAATCCAAATTTCATTTGCAAAAACTTTAGATAATTAAAACGCCCTGTTCACGTTTCCAACGTGTGAAGAAAAGAAAAGCTGTCTTTGCACTGGTATTCTGTTAGCCCTATCTTTTCCTATATTTGCTCCATGTAGCATGTCAAATGCTTGTCACTGAAAGCATTGTCTTTTTTTATGTGAGACGCAATGTACCATGACTAAGGTGGTAAACTGCTGAGCAAACAGAAAAGGCATAAAATGGGTAAGGGAAAAAAAAAAAAAAAAAAAAAAAAGAGAGAGAGAGAGAACCTGGTGTTAAATAATCCTTTAAACTGTGTTCTGAACAATTTGACAAGATTAATAAGCTTTTCTCATAATAATCCCTTATAAAATGTGATGTGTAGGGACTGGGAACATCCATTTGTCGTGTGTTAAGCAAAAGGACAGTGGCAGATGATTAAGATGAACTGATCTGATTTTGGACTCACTGATGGGCAAATTTTTTTTCAAAAAGTTTGGCCCATACTCAACCAGCCACAAGGAAAGACTTCATTTCCTACTTCAGAAATGTAGTGCCACCAAAAAATGAAGGGAACAACTAGCTATACAGATACCCATGGACCCTTTCTTTACAACTCTTCCTGATGCTGTACTTTTTCTGTGATTCTAAGGGATTTTACCAACACCTGAAAATATTCTCCAAAGTTTCATAGCGAAGTTCTTTCTTTCATTCTTTTTCTCTCTCTAGTTATTTTTCTTCTTTCCTTTGAAGGCATACATTTGAAGGCAGAGATTGATTTCTAGCATATAAACTGAGTAAATGTTTCACATATTAAATAAATAAAAATAAATAAATAAAATAAAATAAAATAAAATAAAATAAAATAAAATAAAATAAAATAAAATAAAATAAAATAAAATAAAATAAAATAAAATAAAATAAAATAAAATAAAATAAAAAAGCACTTCTCCTTGGTGTTATGCACTGATTAGCAAGGACATCCCTAAAGTGGTATATTGCACCTTACAAGAATGGAGGGTGCAGGCACACAAATCTTAGTTGGGAGCACAGAGGAAATATTTCCTCACTGAATTGAAGGGCAATTGTTATTTCTGTCATGGGCAAAGTTCTCTGTTGCTAGGAAATTTAAACTCTTGAAGTTGGTCAAGGACAAAAAGCTCATGTTGACTTTATTTTTACCCCCCTCCCCTCCAAAGCAAAGGCATATATCTTTCCATGGATGCAGGGGTCCCTCAGAGCCCTCACATCGAGATTTAAGTTGTGGAAAGTTCTCAGCTTACAGACGGTGTCTGTGATCAATGGTAACAGAAAACCTGCTTTAAAATAACAGCACAGGAAGCTACTGTGCTGTTCTCTAAAGAACCTACAGCATTGCAAAGCAAGTGATAAATCTGCCAACAGGTCTAGCACACATCTAGCTTTCCTAGCAAAATACAGCATACAACCGTGTAACATGAGGGGCAGACACATCTCTCCTTTCATCGCTGGAAACACCGATAGCTGTTGGGCTCACAAAGCCTGGGCTGCGAGTGGGGCCTTGTTCTCCCAGGGATCTGAGGCGGTGGCTGGCACTGAGCATCAGTACTGAATTCAATACAAAAACTCTCGGCCCAGGCCTTGTGCCTTTCACAGTTGTGGCAAGCGGGCCAACAGCGTTCAGAAAGAGCCATGGTGCCATTTGATAGATGAAGAATGTGTCCTGTAATTGCCCGAGGACTGAGATGATCTGGCAAACAGGATGGCTGTGCCCGTTACCTGACCAGGAACCAGAGGCACAACCTCTCTTCCTTATCCCCAAAACACCAGAAGGTGCCCCTCCAGCACAAGAATATATGGCTGTGGAGGTGTTTCTGATGCAAGGACACATGGTTTCTCTCCAAGCCTTGGTTGTGTCATGGAGGGAAGGAAGAACAAGCCCAGCGTTGGCTGGGCCTCTAAAATGTGCCCCTCAAGGCCCTGCCCACCTTGGGCCTTGTAAATGTAAATGTATTTTTCTTCAAAATGACCGAGTGATTCCTTTGCTATTTCCATAGGCATCTGCAGTGTTCATTTCTCCATGACAGCTTGGGGAAAGAAAGGACAGCTGAGGCACATGAGGCCCTAGGCCTTCTTACCCAACCAGGCATCATGTTTCTGACTGAATTTAAATAGGTGAAGCTGAAGGGGAGATCACAAGTAACATGGCTGCATTAAATGAGGTAAAATCCACTACTAGAACAGCTTGGCCTTTATTAATAGTAAGGCCTTCGGTTTTAATGACCAAAAACCTCAGTTACAGACATCACACAAAAGCTGCAGCTACTCTCCCCAAATTAGCTTTCATCCACACCAGTGGATGTGCCCCCCACACAGACACAAAAAACAGCTTTTGAGCAGGTCCCAGGCATGCGCTAAAGGCTTGATGGTGTCATAAATAAACACTAATCATGGCTGAGCATGTCCAAAGCAAGCCAGCAATGTGGTGATGCTGGGCCTAATACTGCATGTTAGATGTGTTGGGATTCATAGTTAAAATGTGAAGCAAAACACCTTTCATTTAATGTTTTTCAACTCCACTCTGCTTTCTAGCAGGGTGTTGGGAATTTATATAAGTTGCTAGACTAAATTCTCCTGTGTTAAAGTCACCAAAGCTGAATCCCCAAATTTCATTATATCAGAATATCAAACATGCCTATGTAAGGTTTCTTGTTCTTGTTTTTTTCCCCCTCACTCTAGTGATGTTTTCTCTCAGCTCTCCATCAAAATCAGCAAGAGATAATGAGCATTCACTACATTCACTGTCATATTAAAATCAGTGTCCTTGGCCCATTTTCATGGAAAGCCTGAGCTTGCACTTGCACTGCTGCTAACAGTGCCTTTAATTGGGAATGCATTCAGATAGCTCTGAGCAACGGATGTGGGACTCAGCAGCTTCCAGATCAGGGAAATGTCTATTTTTAAGCATGTTTAGGATTCCTGTTAAGCATGTGGTTGTCTTCTGAAGTTTACAGATTTTCAGTTCTTTACACCTAATTTTTGGTAACTTGCCTGCTGAGTTTGTTTGTGTGATGTGAACTCATCCTATTAAATTTATCCAATATGTTGTGCATTTCTGAGACATACGCAGGGCCGCTCTGATCTGTGATATACAGTTTCCATTTTCTCTGCTGATTGATAATGTAGTTTTTCCACTTGGTTATGGAGGTGTTGAATCCTGAAATAAGAAACCAGACCCTTAATTTGAATTCTTGAAAAAAATCAGTCTGATAAATGCTGAGTGATTAAACTTGTAGAGATAATGACAGTTTGATTTGCATAGTGTGGCAAAGCAGTTCTACATCCCATTTCTTTATTTGTACAACTCTCTTCTTGTAATCATTCATCCTTGTATATTAGAGCTTATAGTTTCTTTCTCTGCATTTTGATAAACACAGTATGAGTGTTGCTACTTCTACATACTTTGTCTGATCTTAAATCAAACTAAGGGGAAAGAAAATCAACTTTTCTTCACCTGGGCAGAAAGATGTCAAAACCATTACAGTGAAAGTGTAAGGTAATTTTCATGGGGGCAGTGGATAACTTCACACCCTGCTGAGCAACAGAAAGATACTATTTCTGAGGCTCTCACACTCTGGATTCTGGCTTTGATTTTCTTTGAAAGAAACCTGTGCCAGTCATTTCAGATTCAGGCCTTGCTTTTTCAAGAAGATGGACACCTTTTGTTGGTGCATATTGCCCATGTATGTACTGCACATGTTTGTTGAAGCTGAACATCAGTGCATGTAAGAAGAAATCTTACTTCACTAGACTGTTCTTCCTGGAGAAGATCCATTTAACAATCAATACATATGATAAGATGTCCCTATTTATGAAGCTAATGATTTATTTAAATGTGATTTCAGAAACTGAAATGCTCTGAGGTGCACATTATTCTGATAGGAGCCAAGGTTAAGCGTTGGCTGCAGTACACCAACAAAACAGATGTTTAATTGAAGTCATATAAAATATTTACAGCAAAGTTGCAGCTGTTCATGAGTTGCCGCACATGATGTGCCATTTGATATAAAAGGTTTAACAAAAATCCTGAGATGTGGACTGGCAATGGCTTAAGATAAATAAACCGTCATTAAGGTAGTTTTTCTCCTTCCTAAAGTGAGGTTGAATTCCATCTGTCTACATTACATCTCACTTTGTCAGGCTGCTGGGTGCTTCTGCCACAAACAGAAATAATGGCAGCTCCCCCAAAGACTGTTTTGATCTAAGTTTCACAAACTACCTGAAGGTAAAGGCATTACATCTCTGCCAGTTTCCACATTTGTATTCACCTTGGGAAGCAACTGGTTTTAATGCTGCATGTGCCTAAGTCAATGTCTGCTCTTTTTCCTGACACGGATTGTGAGTGATAAAGATTTGGGAGGAAACATAATTTGAACTTCACTTGAAAACAGTTTTCACTTGAAAACTGCTAACTGTGATTTTTCTCTCCTGCTTCTGCAAGGTATTTATTACCTGCTTACTATGGAAGAAAACCCAATTGGCTTCCAACATAAACTGCAAAACATTCAAGAAATCCTCTTCCTTTTGTTTTCTACATTTCAGCCAGGAACTCGCTCAAAGTTTCACACCAGGAGATTGTTATATAGCTCTGTGCTGGGAACATCAAGCTGACTACCACACCATCCTCTGCTCTTTTCAGAGGACTTAATCACTACAAAGGGTGTTCAACATTTTGCCTGGTTTGAGCCTTTTTCAAAATGAGTGGTGCTTACATTATTATGTGCCCAGCTGGCATGGGGAATCACACACAGACAAATTAGCAAAATAATACAATTGACACTTTGAAATAATTAATCTTTAATTTAGGAGAGAATTAAAAACATGGGCACAATCCCCTACAAATATTGGAGTAGCTGATTGTGCACAGTTCTCATTTAATCTGACTGCTCACAGGGTAAAGCAGTGACCATGCTGGAGCTGAGGGCAGAAATCCCACTGACTTTCATTGGGTCAGGTTCTTACTCTCCACATGTGAGTGCAGGTGCAGGTATTTGCAGACTTAGAGGCTTGCATCAAGTTTTTGATGCATTGATATTACATTTTTCCCCCCCCAGGAGACTAATAAGCAGGGCAAAAACCACTTTCACAGCCAAGTCTTTATTCTTTGTGTAGGATTAACTCCTAGTTAACAAGGAATATGTTTAAAGTTATTTTATTTTGAAAACAGGTGAATAAAGAAACATCGGGGTAGGCCCTCAAGCTTTGTTGTTTGAAATGCCAAATGAAAAACAATGTCTGTACTGGGGATTTTGGAAAACCCTGAATGGTGATTCTCTCTCTTATTACCTCACTTTTATGTTTTAAAGTCAAGTAGAGGTAGATGAGGTAGATTGTGCTTTATTTTATAAGGCATTTGTATAAGGGAACCTGCATCTTTTCAGTTCAGAATGAGATAAACATCATACATAAGCAAATACAGGCAGTATCAGTTCTGTCTTTTGGTACCCATCTTCACCATATCTTACAAAAATATAGAAATGATTCTACTGCTCAACACTGAAAAGAATTCCCCTGCCTCCAGGTACCCTGCAAAACTGTAGGAACAGGAACACAATTCATATTTAAGAAGAGAAAAAAGACTTAATTCCTGCTGAAATCTCTATTCCTCTTGGTGGTCTGGCCATAAGTGAACTTGGCCTGGTTGCAGCAGGGTGTAAAGCCCTGCATGCTGATTTTACTCAGGAGTACCAGTCGGGGCAGTTGCATGTGGAGAAGTATATTTGCTTTGGATTGAGCTGAAGTGACACATACAATGTCAATTTGGCAGGGATATAGTGCACTGCAGTTACCTGCATCTTTGTTTTCCTCAGTCATGTTCACACCACACTAAAAATAAAATGTAAGTCTAATAAGCCACGTCATGATTAAATCTGACCAGTTTGGGTTTCAGATGAATATCAACACATGCTGGTTCAGGGGACACTCCAGACATGGAGTCAAGGGAAATGGAGTGCAGCCACCCAGCCTGAAGTCATGGCGTGTCTGACACCAGGACCTCACACTTCAGTGCTCTTCCAGTTGCCCTAGTGTAGACCTAGCTGGAGAACCGGCTTGTTGCTGCTAGTTTATACATCACCTAAGGGTCTGCTTAGAGTTGCTTTCATCCTTGCTTGTATTAAGATGTCATGATCCTGTAGCTTTACAGCATAAGCTGTGTAAGATCAGTGCTTTTCATTGAGGCTGCCAGCATCCTCAGTGCTGATGGCTTCCTCCTCAGTCCTGAAGAATTATATTTAGCCATGCTATGGATAGCAGAATGCAGAGTGGCTGGGATACACAGCACTTTAAAGCAAAAATCCTACAGGGAGCAGCAAACAAATAACACCTGGTCTCTTCTTTCACTTTCTCCCAGCAGTGGCCTGAGTGAAAATAGATATTTGTATTGTGTAGCCCACACCTATTTCATTAAAGTTCAAAGCTTGAAAAACATGCCTTGCTTTTCCATACTTCTGAAGGGAGATACAAAATAGTGCTAGTGGGAGGGGAGAGTGCCGGGCTGGGTGTGGAAGCAGGGGTTAGGGTGGGAGGAGGTGATGCAGGCCAGCACATCACATGCATCGCTTTTGTGTTCCTGATCTGACCAACTTCTCCCTTCTTGTCCCTGCAGCGACTAGTGACAGGAGAAGGTCTTAACTCAGGGCTGGGCAGCTCCAGAGATGGGAGATGGACTTCTTCCTGTGTTTTGTTGGCACAGTGGTGGCAACTCCCTGTCTGGCACAGGCGGCAGAGACTCGTCACAGCCCTGGACCAGAGCACTTTCTCAAAACAGTTGTTCTATATAGAAGCAATACAAAGCCAAAATCAACTAAACCAAAACAAAATGCTGGTTTGTTTCCAGGAGATATGAATTCACTGCAATAATTTATAACTTAGCTGAGGTTTTGCACTATTGAATTTGTAGCAGACCTCTCGAGTTTAGAAGGTAGGATGCTAAAGAAACTCTCCAACTCCCCTCAACTGAGTAAAACAGACACATTTTCATGAAAAAACAAAGTTGAACTGAACCATTTTGCTAGCCAAGAAAATTGACTTGTACACTATATGAAGAGTATAGCTCCTCAGAAAAGAGAAATGACTACTTGTGATTAGAAAAGAGAGAAAAACACCCTAGAAGATAGTAAAAATGAAGAAAATGGCAGTGGTCATTTCAGAGACAGATCCAAAAGGTGATTGGAAAGTAGATCACATAGATTTCTAAGGAGATTTGCAATTTAATTAAGTTCCTCTTATTTCCTGCTCCTGCATTTCCTTGTGGTAATGGAGTATGCTGAATAGCAGGGATGAGAAGAACAGGAGGGCAAAAGAGTGAAAAGTCATTGAATTAATAAAACATAATCATATGTTTTAAAACATCTAGCTTAGCTAAATTTAATGTTGGGGCAAAATTCCATTGTATTATGAAAGTCTTAACATTTCCAGAAGAAACCAAAGGAAAATTAAATTAAACCTTGAATTGCTTTGATTTCCCTTTATTTTGTGCTTTTCACACAGTTCTGACCTTTTTATTTCCTGTCTTCTCTCACAAAAGCAACGAACGGTACTATCCAAGCTCTTAGCAGCTTTTAGAGAACACAGCTGTTCCACTCAGGTTTTTTTTTGTTTTCTTTTGTTTTGTTTCATTTTGCCAAGTTGTCTGCTTCAGGCAAGAGAATAATTTTCCTGCATTTATGTATTAAAATGTATTCAAGGAAATATAAAGTCCATTTATAGAACCCACAGAAATAGAAAAATGTCTTAGGCGGTCTGGGATGCAATATAGTATTCTTTTTCTCCTAGTAAATATAATTCTTTCTCAGTGTAGGGAGGTGCATAATAAGACTTTATTAGCTAAAAGCTAGAGCTGAAGAAATAATAAAGAAAATAAACCCATCAATACAGCAATCTGCAACTTTTTTGACTGTGCTGCATGTATTTTAATGTGTTCTTGTCTGAGTGCCTTTGTGAATGATGTTGTATGCATGGCTTGTTACAGAAAATTTATTTTCTCCTTTATAATATTGTTTGTACCTGAATGTGTTGCTTGCAAGCATATGTGCAGTTGTTAAGAGAAATAATGAAGTACTATCTCTTATGGGAGAAAAAAACATGGTTGGTTAAACTTGTGCATCATGACCCCAGCTCTCACAGTCGGGAAGACAAGGTGATGAAACCACGGGCTTCCTGAGCGCAGAAGCATGTAAATGCAAATTCCTTTGTGTGGATGTGAAAAGGGGCTTTTAATAGAAAACTTTCTGTAGGCTTTTATTGAAAGGATAGGAAAAAAAAGATCTTAATTCTCCCTCTTACTTTCACACTGTGAAGAATTTAGTCCCTTTTAAAAAATCAAGAGTTTGTTAAGATGTCTGGAGAGTGCTCTTTTCCCTTCACAAAGGGAATCCACCGAGCAGTTCCCCAGCATACAGAAACAACAGTATACAGACCTCACCTGCCAAAACAGAGAGCCACCTGCTCCTCGTTTCTAAACAGTGAAAGCCTTTGAATTAGCCAAAAGAAACCAGTGTGTGACTTCAAGTCGCAAAGGTCAGGTGCCCCAGTAAGAGCATGGGCAGCTTGGAGCCGTCCTTGGGCAGGTCCCACCACGGAGCCGTGGGAGGAGGTCCTGGTGTAAGATGCCTGGCGGGGAAGTGTGAGCCCCCAGAGGTTCCTGGGCTGCAGGAGGTGTTGGAAGGCAATTATCGAACAGAGGAAAGGCTATCAGTGAGTCACATTGGGTTTGCTATTCAGCGGCTCTCACTAGCAAACAATTAACTTCAAAGGAGAGACTGAAATTGGAAAACAGGATGGCCAGCATGGGCTGCAGCCAGTAGGAAATGGAGCAGAATTGCATTTTATTTCATGCCACTGCTGCCTTTGAGAACATTTTCTGTACTAATTTTTATGCAAATTGAGAATATAAATGCATTTTATCCCAAGTTGTTTGGGCTGGGTTAGTAACCATGGTTTGGGCAGTGGGTGTTGACTTAAGGAATTTCATTTTAGACAACGTGAATGTTGAAGAGATTGGCCATCTCTGGACCAGGAACTGAAACTTGTATGGGTGGTGCAGCGCAGAGCTGATGAGTGCATGGTGTGGTGGCTGTGCATGTCTGCCTTCAAAGAGCATCTGAAATAAGCAGCCAATTTTCAACTAATTTTTACAGAAGTCCTCTTACAGAGAATTTTGTTTTTACATTAGTCTAAATAACTGCAGAGAAGCAAGGGATCTGAATGAGAGAGAAAACAGGGTGTAGGGGAATCCTTTTAGAACTCTCTCATGGTCAGGATTCCTGATTTTTTTCACCCAGGTCATCTGGTTTCGACTCCTGTGTATGGAAATCCAGAGAATATGTTACCAATTTTCAGCTGTGTGCTTGGCGGTGCAGCAGCAGCCATGGACTTCCCTTCCACCTCCTAATGACCCTACTGCAAAAAGCTCATGCTAGTGATGCAAAAAGCTGAAATCAAAGTTTGGTTTCAGCTAGATGACAAGTCCTCAGGAACCCAGTGATCCACAGCTGTAGTGGTAATAAATCTGATTTTTTTTTTTTTTTTTTTTTTTTTTTTTAATAAATATTGGCTTTTGTAAAGCTATGGGCTTGGTTCCAGAGCTACGTGGTGAAATTCCCAGGTGTTTTCTGTATCACGTCTGTTCTGGCCTGCAGCATCCGCTGGGCCCAAGATGCATAGCACAATATGAGCTCCTGTCAAGTTAATTTAGCTTTCTGTGTCTGTTTCAGGACGCAGCCACCCGAAGCAGACTGCTGACTCTCCATCCTTTCCACCTGCACTCTCCCACCTCCACCTGTGTGATTGCACTGAATATTGTGCGTTTGATCATGCAGCTGTACAGTGAATGCAGTCAGCCCATGGATCCTGCTGAAGTCCACTGCTATCCTATAGAATTTATTTTTGGCAGGATCTGTGAGCTGATCCAGTTTGCTATGCGAATGCACCAACTGATACAAGGCTGGTGATGGAAAGGTATGGCTGGGGTTACATTTAATTAAAAAAAAAAATAAATATATATATATATATATCTTATTGTACAGATCCTTTCTGCGTCTGTATTGGATTTCTCAACCCGTCTTACAAATGGATCAGGGCTATAGGGTTTTTTTTTGAAGGGAAAATGTCAAAGCCCAGGGGACCTGGCCTGAGCCGGAGGGTTGTTAAAGAAACAAAGGAAGGATAGAGTGGGTAGATCATTACCAAATGGTCCAGCTACACGGGCCCTGCTTCCCTAATGAGCCTGACAGCATGCAGTGCCACCTCCCTCTTCATATGTAAAGCTAATCCCTTGCCCTCTCTGACAGCCGGTATTTACATTTGCAAATGAATCCGTCTTCCCACATCGCCTGAGCAGGGGCAGGGAGAGAGCAGAGGGAGATGGGGTGTGCAGCATCCAGGGACCTAACAGCATGGTCCAGGCAGGGTGTATGACATCCCGAGAGGTGCGGGGAGAAGCACCTGGGTGACAGGAATACCAACGGGGCTGGCTCTGATGGTACTGATCCCAAGCAGACAAGTTAGCTAAAGCCCCTCGTTAAACTCAGGCAACTGCTGATTAGGAACTGGAAACTCAGGTGGTGTGGAGATGAAAGCAGTTTTCTTCCCTTTTTTCACCCTACCCCCCACTTTTTACATGGCATTACTATTTATTCCAAGCTATAACACCCAGACCTTAAATGCACTAAGGAACCACATGCCCTAAGACTTTATGTGTGTGTAGTATGACAAAAAAGTAAGTGTGAGGCTCCCCATCAGAAGGGTTGTGCGAGTGGGAACCTGCCACACTGCTGTGTGATGTTTGTTGTGCTGGCAAGAGCCTCCTCCTGAACTTCATGAGAGCCACCAGAAACAAAGCAAAGCTTCTGTGGTCCCATACTCCTCTCCCGAGTCCCTTGGCCACCCATCCCTACAGCTCACGTGGATGGGTTTAAGGCATGTTAAGGAGCTAAAAGTAATCTTTTCTGAAGAGAGACACAAGGTTTGAGGATGGTTTCATTGTCTCAGTGCCCTTGAGGGAGCGGGCACTTGTGGACCATGGGGTAGGAACTAAGGGTCAGTTCAAAGTGCCACCAGGTCTTACCCTTGGGTACTGCTTAGTCAAAAGCATTTTCATCAAGCAGTTGGTGCTTCTGGGAGGCCAGTGTGGAAAGTAATGAGAGTTTGTGTTACATTCTCATCTAATGACAACCGAGTCATTGATTTGACTAATTTGCTGGGAATGATCCTGGAAATGCATTTCTGATAGGAGAGTGAAGGCGAGAAGTCATCTCTCCAGCATGGGGTCTCGTGGTAATTGCTAAATATGCTGAAGTAGGGGAGAAAAAGGTGGGACCATATGCACTGTATTCCTTCTTTTGTTTTATGTGAATAAGCAGTAATACCCCTGCAAATGCAGAGAAACCAAGAAGGGAAATCACAGCCCTTCCTGCAGAACACAGCAGGGAGCCCTGTGCCTGCAGCTCGGCCATTGTGTGCCTCCCAAAGACGGGCTTGTTCTGCTGAAATGCCAGGCGTTTCTGGAGCTAAGGTTATCCCCTGAGCAGAATATATAAATAAGAGATTACTTGCAAGCTCTGCAGCCAGGCTTGGGTTGTAGGAAATGTTTGTTTTCATTTCTGTCACTAGGCAGCAGGGAACCCGTCGCCTTTGTTCTGGGGGTCATGCTGCTGGAGATGGCAAATATTGACATACATGGAGGTAGTTTTCATTTTCATGCGTTTCTTGTTAATTCTTACTGCTATGTGATTTTGCTTCTCTGTTCTCTTGTTTTCCAACACCTTTTTTTTTTTTTTTTTTTTTTTTTCCTCCTTGGAGGATGCTTCCCTGTGCTGACTATATTGTTCTGGGCTGCAAACAACATGACAGGGCTGTAGGGGATATTACAGCCTCATAGCCCTTATGGTGACTTGCCCCAAATGAGCTGACAGCTTCAGTTTCAGCCCAGTGTGATAGGGACAGGGGTTCACATGCCGGAGGCATTAATTAGCGGGCATGACAGGGATTCTCTTGTAGAAATTGCACTTCCCTTCTGGTCCTTTCACAGTTGTCATTTCAGCTCAGGGTTCAGAAATGTTGCCAGGTGCTGCACACTTCATCCTGTATCTGCTTATGCTGTACCTGGCTGGCACCAAGACAGAGAAACAATTTTTCAGGGTTATAAAGCATGAAAATGAAAGGAAGGAGACACAGAGACAAGCAACTTGTCCAAGATACCTTTTCTTCTCTCTCACTGCACTTCTTCAGACAATTTTCCATGGTGCACTCTACATTCAGCCAATGATTTCTACTTATTACTGGTCACAGAAAATACATGCTTCATTACTGATCAGTTCTGAAATTCAGGAAAGCTGTCATGCAATTCAACTCACCGAGGTACAAAGATCTTCCAGGAAGAAAAACAGCCACATTAGGAAAATCTGGAAATGTCTGCACAAAACCTGTAATATGAAACAATAAAATGTGAGAATAAACAACAAAAATTGTCCTGGAACTATGAGATCAAATTTGTAAAATCCTAGTTTATTTTCAGTTAATCACAATGGATAAGCAGGAAATAATGTTTTAGCACTGCAGTAAATATTTGCAGTAGTACTCCTTGTAACCACATAGAATGGGAATTTCTTTAACATTGGATGCTCTCCAATGAAAACTGTTAATTTTTTAATTAAAAATAAATTCACAAATAGAAAGGCTGATAGGGACCTCAAAAAGCCACCTAGATCTTTGCAGCAATGTCTCAGTTTTTGAGGAACAAGTTTGATAAGGATTGCTAAGAGACATCATATTAATGCATCACAGCAACTAAATGGTTCCATAGTTTATATTGAAATATTACCAACTATTACCACCCATGGAGGTAGAGTTTTCCATTTCATGCGTTCCTTGCTAACCATTTCTGCTACATAGTGTTGCTTTCCTGATGATAACATGTGTGGACATTCATTCCTTGCACTGATACATCCTGGGTAGTTAATCCACTATTCTGAAGACTCCCAATTCCTTGTGTCTATGTGCAGTATTTCTGAAGCATCTTGGTAACCATGATGCTTTTTCAAAAGAGCTGTCTTGGAAATGATTGCATAGCAACAGTCATTTAAAGTTTTCTGTGAACAAAAGATAGGGCATTTGGCTGACCTGCTCATGATTTAGCTCCTCAGCCTTCATACATGAATATCCAATTACTCCTTAAAGCTCCCGCAGTGGCGAGGGAGGGAAAGGGAGGAGATGCTCATAATCATCTTGCAATTATGATTCTGCCACTGTCCTTTCCCTTTCATCTGAAAATTATCCAGATTCGAAGTGAGTCATTAGTGAGCTGATCATGATAGCAGGTATTTGTTAATAAATACACTCAGAGCAGTTTGGATGAATAATCCTTGTGTGTTAAAGGATTCTTTGGATTGTCTCATAGGTGGCTGTGTGATTAGCCATTGACCTTGTGTGTTGTTTCTGTCCCACCTGGGTGAATGAAGGATCTGAGGAAGGAACAGAGAGCTCTGATTATAAATTACACTTTCTGATGCAAAATGTTGGACTGATAATAACTCATCGTACAATCCGTGAAACATTCAGCATTCACAAACCCCTCATGATTAGAGTCCTCACAGAGAAATGGCAACATGCCTACCCTGAATCATTCACAATTTTAATTTGTGAACATAATCATAAATCAAGGCTCACTCTGTAGGAGGGCCTTGGCCTTTTGCTAGTTGTATGGATGCAGTTTTGTTCAGCAAGAAGACTCAGCACTGGCATTGGGAGAGGTTTTCCTTGACAGGGAAAGGGATGTTGCTCTTCACAAACTCAATACAGAAGGTCAATAACCCCCATCTGCAAGCAGCACCCAGGGGCAGCTCTCTGATGTCAAAACCCATCTGGTTTGACAGCATCAACTTCTGCTGGTGCTTTGAAGGCTGAGGGCTTATAGACCTGATGAAATGCTGACCCAGCTGCCTGGCTGATGGCACTCTAAATTTACCATGTCTAGTGCAAGAGGTAAATCTCTGTGTGCCAGGGGAAAGCAAAGCTATTACATATCCTCAGAAGTCTTCAGGATGCTGCCCTTATTTATGTAACCCTCTTGCACTGCAAGGTACTTCAATAAATGGTGATACCACCCTCATCAGCCAATGCTGAAGAATATTTATCCATTACGGGGGGCAAAAGACAACCTCCCCACTTTCAATCCCAAGCAGAGGAGAGGACTCCCCATCTGCCCCAGCCCTGCCTTCTCCCCTACCGAGGTGGCTACACGAGGCAGCCAGCTGCTGTGACCCTCTGTGCCTTTCCTAATGTCATACAATGAAGATTGTAGCTTGGATGAGGGAAATACTCATCACAGCACAACAAGGAACACAGTCCCGTTCCTCCCCCACCACTTCTAAGGACTTTAAACCTTTTAAACTTTAATCTGATAGACACTTCTGGACCATATGTAACAGAGGGATGAACCAGCAGTTGCCATGGGATAGCTTGCATTTCATAAAGGCATAAACAAAGCTTTTGAGGGAATTTACCTTATTTTTCTTTATTATATATATGTATACATATGTATGTATATATATACATGTATATGGGTGAAAAATAGAAAAGAAAAAGGTTGGTGTAAATAGAGGACTGAAGCTAAATATAATATACAATGCATTACCAAATCTGTGCTTAGCGCCCTATTTTTTCAGTGGTATTATAGCACTGAATTATTTATCAAACATTAACAGTATGTACATGTATATTTAATGTAGAAATAATCATCCATTTGCAGAGGGGTTTTAAATTAGCACATGGGAGAGGCTGCTTCCTTGGGTGTTTGCACAACTTTATAGAAGCTGCCCTCCCTCAGCCTGTGAACCCCGTTCTATTTTTGAACATACTTCTCCGAGTTTTGATGCTGTTTGATAGAGGTCTAATAGAAATGCTACTGTTTCCTCAGGCATATAGGGACTTTGATATCCCAAGGAACAGAAGAGAAAGAATATGGGCAGAGATGGGGACCCCAGTACACCCAGCAGGGCCATGTCAGAGGTATGGGGAGGAGGCAGGGGGAACATTCAGACCAGGAGCTGGGTGGGCACATCACCAGTAAGTCTAAACCAGCCTGATCCCACTACCTAAAAGTCTTGCAGGGGTGAGATACACTTCTCATTATAAGACAAAGCACCATAGGAAACCAAGCCATTGCTTAGCCATCCTCCAAAGCAGTCCAGCTTTTCCAAGTTTCCCAGCACCACCATCTCCCCACCAAGCTTCATCCTTGCCACAACCCAAGGATATACATCACAGTGTAATTTCACTGACCTATGGGAGCAGATGTTTTAAATCCTTGAGCTAACATTCAGATGTACCTCTTAAAATGAGGGTCCTGTTAAGAAACTGAGAGAACATTTTTGTATCTTTTTTTCCCTCTCCCTCCCACAAACACATGCAGCCCCTTTGAAAATCCCACTGCCTTTCAGTTGGAGGTTGGTGTCAAACAAAAGCCACACCAGCTTAACTGTCTGGCAACAAAATTTGAAGCTTCAGCTCAGTTTTTGAGTACATTGTGTGCAGTTTGAGAAAGATCAGGCCTTTGGTAACTTAATGTATTAGATTCCCAAAGCTGAAAATTTACAGTTTTGCTAAACCTACATACTACATCTTGATTATCAGCCTCTGGCTTCCTTCTCTACCTGGCATAAAGGTTTTGGTATTCTGCTTAGGTAGTGAGATGGTCCTTTCTCCAAAAAGACTCAGTTTGAGTTATTCTGGGCAGCTCTCAAGAGAGGGGAAAAATAACAATAAGAGAAGATTACCTACAGCTTGCAACACTCTAGCTGGGGAAAGAATTGCAGTGGTACAACTAAATATTTATAGCAAAACACTTACTAAAAAGCTCTGTACAGTAAATAATTACCATATTGCTTTAGTCAGGACTTCTCTGATGCAAGCCAGGCAGGGCCCATTCCTGTTGGTATTTCTGGATGGGAAGAAGCCATTACGCATATCTCAGTTGCGTGCTCCAGGATCGTAGGGGAGGATAAAGCACCCAGGAGATGCCTGCACCATGTTCTGCCAGCACCACAAATGCTTGAATGCAGGACACCGACTGGAAAGCTGTGGCAGCGGCTGTTTCCCAAGACATCCCATGGTCTGAATGAAGACACACGTTCACACCCAGCATGTGGCACCGTGTCCCACGTAGCACCACGCTGCCCTCTCCAAGCAGTGGCGAGGAGACCCACCACACAGGACCTTCTTGGGTCTGGATCTCCAAAAGAAGTAGATGTTGGGCTGAGATGATTTGAATTTGGCTTTTCATTTCATTTTCCTTGGTGATCTGTGTGTGCTTCCTTTTTTTTTTTTTTTTTTTTTTTTTTGTCTGTGTGGAGATAAATTGTGTTTTCCTTGCAGGATAATATATTTTGATCCTCTTGTGAACAAGCTCTCCTGCCACTTTTAAAACAGGGAGGCCCCTTAGAAATCTAAAAGACTTGAAAGACTTGATCCTCCTCTGCATTAATGCACACATGTATTGTCACTGATTGTTTATTCTCTCTTTAAACCATTTAAATGTATTATACAGACTTTAACCGTATAATTTTATTTCCATTTCAAATTGCACATGAGCCATTAAGCAGAGATTTGTTCCGTGCTAGTTTTTAAATGTTGATACAACAAACAGAATTTGCTGTGGCCTTAGCCTTAGAATAAGTCTGCAAGTCTATACAACTTAGAATATCAGTTTTATTTCTTACAAAATTCCAGGGCGTATAAACAAGGCAATCTGAAATGGTTGACAGCTCAGAGGTGGCGGATTGAGTAAGCCCTCTTTGTGATAGATGAACGTGGAAGCGATTAAAAGCTCTCCTGACAATGAAGAGTTTTCATTTTTAAGAGGTTTGGAAATAAAAAGTTATAGGATAAGGTTGCCTTTGAATGTGTTTGCTCGTGTTTACAATACACACCAGCATAGTGAAATGTGTCTTAGTGTCCACGGGAGGCAGGACAAATAAAAGACCATATTTCAACTATCAGTTGCCCCAGGAGCATTTACATCGTTAATGAGGATGATAGCTGGAATTTTTCTCTTGAGAGACATTGAAAGGAGCTGATTGATAATCACTGGACAACAGTGACTATTAACTTCTGTAATTCAACCATTAAACTATGTTTCACCCCCTAAAAGCATGGGGGACTGTGGTAAATTTGGTGAGAATTCTCCTGTTTGTTCTGTGAAATAATGCCATTCAATTAAATGGCAAAGATAGGGAGAAATGAAGATACCAAACATATCATGAAGAGCTCAGTGTGCCCACAGCCACTGGGCATCATCACAAGGCACTGCCAGAAGAAGGCCAGAGCTTGCTGGATGCACTCTGTGGGAAGGCAAGGCTCACCCTGCTGTCTCTAACAGGAAATGTGTCCCTGGGAAATGTGTGCCTCCCACAAACTGATTGTTCCTCTAGGGCT
The DNA here is from genome assembly GCF_009819795.1 of Aythya fuligula. NCBI lineage: Eukaryota > Metazoa > Chordata > Aves > Anseriformes > Anatidae > Aythya > Aythya fuligula. The sequence continues at coordinate 42,380,335 of NC_045562.1, forward strand.
GTGTCAAGTGAGCAGAAATTAATACATTGCTGAGATTGTCTGGACACCTTGGAGACCAGAGAGGAAAAAGCCAAAGACAAAAGTCCTGTGTTGTGTGTTTTTTTTTAGGCTTCATATCATAGAACTGGATTTTTTTATTATTATTATTATTCTAATCCTTAACACATTGCCATCAGGGCAAGTGCTATACATCATCAGGAGATCTGGACAACATCTTTTATACAGATGGAGCGGTTAGACATTACTTGCACAGTCGAAATTGCAACGGATGGTTGTTTTTATTGGTAGCCATCAGGAGAATCTTTCCAAGCTGCTTATAAAGATGGTTGCATGGAAAATGTGTTAGGGTGGAATGAGGCCATGCTATTTATAGAGTGAATCTGCTGAAATAGTTCATTGTGTGATTATTCTTTGTCAAAATTATCTGAATCAACACAGCACCTCTTTACTTCTTTTGGAAGATGGAGCATTAGAGCAATTTGGTATGTAGAAACAGAAAAATATCATTCACGATCACATATTGGCTTAGTGATGCAGTTCTGTCTTCAATACAGATCTCATGGCGTTCATAACCAGTTACTATTAGGTTGTAGGATAAACCCCCTCCCCACAAAAAATGATATTATTCAGCACAAGTAAGAGAACATTTGCAAAACAGTCCATTCTCTTTGGTACCAACTTTAATATTAACTTAAATTCAGTAAATTTCAAAGATCTTGAGGAGTTATGGCCACGGATCAGTTTTGGTAATAAAATCTCAATGCTCAGCTTTCTTGACATATCCCAGCTTCTTGCTGTGACTGCTTCAGCTCCTAAAGGAGTGTAACAAAGAAAAGCTGGGCACAAGTAGTGTTGATACAATGAATTTGCAGCTTGCTTAAAGTTCACCACTCTGCCCCAACAGGATTTTATGGGAAACAAAAGAGGGGAAATGGTTTCTCTGATGGAACAGAAATCTTCTGGCTTTGCTTATAGCAAACTTGGTGCCACGTGGTGATACAACCCAGCAACACATAAGTAAGCACTGAGATCAGATTGGTTCCACATTCAGTGGAAAAGAAAAACAAAACAAAACAAAAAAGACAAAACCATCAAGCACCATTAAATCACTGCAATGACCTCCAAATGAAAAGATTTCATGCAGGCATCACTGGACAAAAATCCCGTAACGAGTTTTATCTTGGCAATGGTAAGCTCGTTCCAAATGCCTTTTAAATAGAAACACTGGGCAGGGGCCATTTCAGGGACATCTGGAGTGGGGAGTGCCCAGGGGTGGGTTTAGACATCCTCTGCCTCGGCCAGTCCTGCTCAGCTCCTGACGGCACCAGAGAGCCCCTGCGGCCATGAGACTTTCTTTACGGGTGGGGAACCAGGCAGAATCCAAATTTCTGTCTTCCTCTTCCTCCCCCCAGATCAGGAAACAGGGAAGGACCAGGCTGAAGTTAGAGATTAGGAGTGCATCTCCAAACCCTCCATCCTCAGCAGGACAAAAGGCCCCGAAGATGCCAAGCACTTATCCCATCCTGGCCAGAGCAGAGCTGTGACTGCTAATAGCAGATGGACGTTTTTTCAGGTTTAATCTTTAGACTTGTCTGAAGGAAAACTGAGGGAAAAGCCTCTGGGATCGTACTTCTCTGTGGCCTCATTGTGTTCTGCTGGTTTGAGGCAAGGCTTATGAAATGTCGGATTTAGAGTAATAAATAAAAGGCTAGTTATGGATTGGCTATATAGTTAAATTTTGACTAGAAAACCCTGCAATGCACTCTTCCCTGGAGTCAACTCAAGTGAGAGCCCGTTGGATTTCCTTCTTGATGAAGCAATACTGTTGCAAAGTAGAAAACATGACAAAAGTTAAGACTGCTGGACATGACATGTTGTGTTGTATTGCTTGACTGAAGCAAGGGCACATGGCTGAATATAATTTCTCTGTTGGAATGATTTTTGTCTTATTATTATTACTTTAATTGCCAGCATGATGCTATTTCACTGCTGAATGCTGAAAGCCAAAGAGCTAATATTCATTTTTTTTTCTTGTTTTCTTTTCCTCACACCTAATCAGCTGTATCCAGGACTTATGAAGGGCAGGTCTCTTTTGCAGTCTGGTGGTATGACTACAGTTTGTGTCCACATACCGATCTACCTTTAAGCTCACTCCCTGGGATGCAGCAACAGAGCAATGTAGCACAGATTTCGAAGCAGGCAGCTTGCCCGGCTATTTTGAAATTAATTTGGAATCCCATGTTACCATGTGGAATCAATGGTGCCCAGTTTGGTTGTTTAAATCTGAGTGGGAAACACCTCAGTCCACTGCAATTAGGCTCCCGGAGCACTGTGTACATGTCTGCTGAACTGGATGCCCCCTGTGCTGCAGGAACCCTGCACCGATGGAGCAGGGGTGAGTGGCTGGCCGCTGCTTCATAAGGGAGGGCACATCAGTGCTGAGTAATGAGCAATTTGTTGCGGAGGTTACAGTGTCAGTTCACTTCTAATTCTGATGAAATCTATGTTAAATCCATGAGAACAGTGTTAGTTTTTTTCTTGGACAGACCAGTTTTGGGGATATAAGTGTGCATTAAATCCTGTCTGGAAGAAAAACAAGTAATATGAGCCTGAGCATGATCTCTCCTAGTGTAGTTCTTGTATGTATATATATATTATTGCTGTTCATCCAACCAATTGTTTTGGATGTTTTGGATGTAGGTGAACTTGGCAAAAACTAAGGAATCCAGAGCAAAAAGGGAGAGGTGGCAAGCATCACTGCTGGTCTCCGAGCAGGGAGCAACAAATCTTTCTGCATGTGAATGGCTGAAGTAAACACTTCCAGCTCTGTTAATCAACATCCTTGTTTATTTTTATGTTTTTTTTTCCACAAGGAGAAAACTGCTTCTGACTTTCACTGTGTGAGAACCAGTGAGTGAAGTCCACTGCTGGCATGTGCAGTGGGATCATCAACGAGGGTCGGGGAGTTTTGTGTGCTTGCAGGGTTGGAAGGCCCCATGTACAGTTTTCTTTGTGTTCCCAGTGGCTCCAAGGCACAAACCAGGGCTACTGGGACTCAATTACTCTCCCTCTGAAATGGAAAGGCTCAGACATGATGTTTTCTTGTCATTTTCATTAATTATGATTTACAGTTAAGAGGACCGATTCAAGCGAGCTGTCAGCACAGGAGGAACGGTGGCAGAGCTGTTCAGTCCTTTCTCCAGGGATATGATGGCATTAATAATATCATCATTTTCATTTTTTTTTTAATCTTTTATACAATCCATAAGAAAAAGCCTTTGAAACACCTCCTCCTATAGCCTGTCTCTGCCAGTAGCTTGTAGCAGTTGCTGAGGGAAGGGACTAATTATGTACTCTCAGATAGGCAACTGCTCTAACTAACAGGCAATTATTTGCTGGATTCTTGTATTTAAAAGTAGAGAAATTAAATAGTAAATGCAACACATAATTACTGCAGAAAATTGTGAAATGTTCAGGCAAAATGACACATGGCATCTCAGTGGGATAAGTCTGTCACGGTTTGGGAACGGATTTATTTATTTGGAGTAGCTTTAATTTTCCCTGCTTCTTTTTTCCATCTGGCCATCCCAGACTTTCATCAGCTTGACCGGTGGCCATTCACCTGTGACAGGATGGTTGGCCTGCACTTCACAAATGTTTTTCCCGGCATTTATTTGTGCAGCAGGGGTGTATCAGCCATCCAGCGAGATAAGTAATCACATTGCTTCTATTAATACTGTGCTTCAAAGTATTTTTTTCTTCAACAAGACAGTGTTTCCCACACTTCCCATCCAACAAACAGGCAGCCTACTGGCTGCTGACTCCTCGGTGCCAAGAGCCCAACCACTGCTGTTTCTCTTTTGTCATCCTCTGCCCTACAGGTTTCTGGGGAGAGGACAGAGGAGGCTTCTTTCCCCTTGCACCAGTAAATGAGATAGCAGCCGGCAAGGTCAGCATCAGCACCTCGATTACAATCAGCTGGGTTATCTGCTCACCACCATCAGGAACTGTCTTTATTAACAAAGGGCCTTCAGTGCAGCAGCAGATAGCTACTGGGACAGGTTAATGGAGAAAGAAGCTACTTTTACAACCTGTTATTTCAAGATAAAAAATTACCCAGAGCATTCCTGATATTTGGGGTAAATTCCTATTCTGCTTCTCATCTGTACCCTTCCTTGTTTCTTTCTTTATGCTTTCTCTCTTTTTTTTTTTCTTTTTTTTTTTTTTTTTTCCCAACCACAGTGTGTTATATCTATAAAAGATATGTATTTTTATATTCTGTCCAGATTAAAAATACTAGGTAGTTTCAGAGAAAATGCATTATTAAACCTCAGCTTAGTTTCACAGGGTCAGTTTTGTTATTATGAATTCAGAAATATCAGAACAGCCCCTCTATCATGATAAAACATTGTAGCTATGACAGTTAATATAAAGTAAAAACATGCGTTCTGTAGCTAAACGTTTATTTAAACAACATTATTGTTTTTATATATATATATATATATATATATATATATATAAAACAGGTCTAGTTATCTGAATTACTGTTGGAGAAAAATCTTGTTTTATTCCAAATAAAAACTAAATTTTAGACAAATTTAGTCAGTTCTTTGTTGTTGGTAGCTGCCTTATGTCACCTAAACTGATCTGGTTTCACTAAGCTGGAACTTCTTCAGTCCTGTTCTTTTCAAGAATGAGTGGCCAATGGGCAGGAAAAGGATCCTAACTATGGATCTCTTCTTCATAAATAATCAAATTTGCTGATTATTCATTACTTGTTATACCTGTTTGACATTACATCATTCATAGCATTGACTAATAAGGCATCACAGAAGTACAACTACATTATATTAATGTTCCAGTAATGTACTATTGCTTATGTATCCTGAAATGTTGCATATTTTCAACATATACAGCACAGCAGAGGCACTAATCTTCCTGCAAGTCCATGAATGAATGAATGTGTTCCAGCACCATGTGCCGTCCTCATAAATCAGCTCATTGTCTCTTAGGCATCAGTACATATAATTGAAATTGATGTCATGTTTATAACCCCTGCTCACAGAGCGCGTGTATGGAAATGGGCTCAAATCTATTGAATAGATGTTTTGACCTTAGGCGACCTTCATTTAATTGTCTTTCATACAACATGGAAGAAAATAGTGGTGTCACAGGAGAAATTAATATAATTTTAGCGAGTTTTCTCTAGCAGTCTCATAAGGTCAATTATGAAGTTCAGTAATCATGATGGATGTTCTTCTGATGCAGACTGATTGAGAGGTCAATATGGGGATTTTTTACCTGTTTTCAGAGACTCACATGAGCTGCTGAGCAATATTCCAAAAAGACATACTTCACTGGAGTGTAGCTTACGGGGATGTAAGAAATGGAAATTTATGTCAGGAGTTTAGCAAAGGACTGAGCTGAGTGTTAGACCACCTACCAGATAAAATTACACACTCAGCACCGCATCACAGAAATGCAATGTGTGAAGAATAGAAATGCCATGGCTCACTCTCACTTCTGGGAGAGGCTCTCCTGTTTTGTCTTCACTCAGGAGACAAAAGAAGGCCCTGAGATGAAAGCCCAAACCCCTTATTGATCCCAGCCACAGCGAGGGGTGACCATGTTGGAGGACGTGGACAGACAACACCTCAGTGTGGGCCCCGTGGCCTGTTGATACGAGCACGCAGGCTGTATGGCCTGGTCTCCATCAGCACCCCGGGGCAGGGGCAGCCCGTCCAACCTGGAGGACACAGAGGAGCAGGCGCAAGCATCCATCGCGGTTGCCGCAGCCCACCCCGTGCATGCCAGCCCCTGCGGTTGGCCCTTCAGAGCCTCCAACAAAGAAATGATCGTGGAGGCAAATAGATGTGTGTGCATGATGGGAAGGAAGGAGGAAGACGGTGGAGCCAAGATTTGAAGTCACTTGTGTGACCTCCTGAGAGGTGATTGTAACGTACACAGTTTTGTAGTTAACACTCACGTTGTTTAATTTTCTCAGTAGGGAGAAGTGCTTCGAGCCTTTCCAAGGTAAATAAACCACAGCTACTTCGCACTCTGCGTGAATGCCAGATCCGAAGCCTGCTGCTTCTTCCTCCACAGCCTTTCTTTTCAACACCTGGCCTTCCCATTCTGCTCAGACAATAATCCCTCACAGCCCGCTCCTCACCTCCCTTACGCATTTTCCATCACAGCTCCTGCAACTTCCCTTGCTCAGCTTTGCAAAAGTGCCCACATCCCACTCAAGTCCCTTCCAAAAATGCCCAACAGGGCTCCGCTCTCCACCTCCCCACCCCTTGACCCCTGCTATGGGTGGATGTTTAGCTCTTCCAATGCCTCAGATGCAAACACCATCCTCTGTTATACTGGGGGAGACTTCCCAGCCCCCTGTCCATGAGCAGGTCTGCAAACATCATCCCCTCTGCCCACTGTCTCCTCCCAGCCATCAGCCCTGGGACTCCCACACTTCCCACCAGCCCCCTAGTCTCCGTTTCTGCTACCCTCCAGTGCCTTTCCAATCACTTTGTGTTTCCAGTAGCACACTGTCCCTGATAACTTCCAGGTCAGGGATGAGTTAAAAGAATGAGCTCTTTGATATTCAGAAAAATATTTCAATTCTGGGCTCTCTGTGGTGTGTCCAGATTGAACTCCTGCCTACACTAGACTCCCCAGCTTGTCTTCACTTTTCAGGAGAGCTGTGCTGCTGGCAGTAAGACCCTTCTCGTCTTCTAGAATTGAAGCTGTTGATGCCACTGATAAGGCCAACCATAAGTGTAGGCAGATGGGCAAGGAGCATAACGTTCTGTGTCCAGATGCAGAATAAAAGTCTTTATGTCCATGCAATGTGCGAAAGGGGTACAGATGATATATACACACAATGACAAAAACCAAACACCTTCTTGAATTACTACCAGGCTTGAACATGTTAAGACAGATCAATTACTTATAATCTTATAAACCAGGATATATTTTTCAAATGAGTAAAGCTGTTGAGTGCCTCTGCCAGAACTGGCACTCAAAAATAAGACACGGAGATTTTCCAATATTCTCCTTAGGTAATTTGTTTAAGCAAAGATTTTTCTATTTTCATCATTTAATAATTCCTCTGCCAAAGCTGTCAGAGTTGAATTTTGAATTTCAATTCAACAGGAAAAAAAATGTTGGCTCATTTGACAAGACTGACTGACTTAGTGCCTCTCATTGACTTGAAGCTATAACTACAATCTGTGTCATAACTACCACTACTTCTGCTGAATATATAATGCCAGGCACTGGCCAATTATACATCCAAAGTTCTGTACATATCAGTATCTAATTTCTTATTCCCATTACAAAAGCTGAGGTAAAATCCAGATCTAATGAACTCCATAACTAAAATTCCAATTTCTTCAGGTGGAGCTAAAAATCTCCTCCCAGATTTCCACAAACCACATGCATAAGAAGATATTTTCCATGCTGGCAAATGTATGGCTTTTCACATCTCATATTTAAACCCTCAAATAAGAACCTGCAATTCCATTCATGCGACCATATACAGTAATCTCTTGCTATCTTATTTGATGTGAATTACTACTCAGATATTTTATGGCACTCTCCACTGCAGTTTCCAAACCCCTCACAAATTGTAATATTTTACCTCTGTCAAGTACAGAAGGAAACCTGCAAGTATTTAAATGCAGATTAGATACAGCTCTGTAAAAGCTGATTAACTAACTTGGCCAGGACAGATGCGAATCACAGAAAATCATGGGCCTGGTCCAACAGCAAGCAAGCATAGAGCTCAGAGTGTACTGCAGAGCTGCAAACAGGACCTGGTTCTGCAGGTTCCCAATGATTTCACAGGGCAGCCACCTCTTCTCTACCCACTTGCCTTGGTCTCGGATGCCCACCACTTTGAAAATGTGAGATGTGAGTAGTTTTGCTTGACCCATGGCAGTAACCCATGTTCCCATGTGTGTCAGAACTGACTCATGGATTTCTTCCCTCATACCCAAGGGTTTTCCTCATCTGTGCTGAAACCATACTGAGGGAAATGTTAGTCATTGCTTTAATTTCTTGAAAAAGTGACAACCCTGAAATCCCAACTAACACAGATGGAAATTTTAAAAGAACCTTATGTCTGATCTTGATCTCCTTTAGCTCAGCATCCAGCCAGTGGGAAGCCACAAATGTTCTATTTGCATTCAAGTCAGGTGAAGGAGAGGTGGTCAGGGAAACCCGTTCTAAAAATTCAGCATCACATGTAGGCATAATGTCAGAGCATGAAAATGAAAACACTGATGACTTTTTTTTTTTTTTTTTTGCCTTTGACTCGGGGTGGGAAGGAGGCATTAAAGCAGGCATTAAAGTCTCCCTGTAAAGAGGCATCAAAGAGAAGAACGTGATGACCTCAGTGAAATTGCAAATTATGCCACAAATCTCAGAAATATGACCACTGTGGATCTCACAGGAAGCCTTTTGAAAAGGGGTTTTACTGTATGTAAGAGCCGCAGATCAGGGAAGCTGAGGTTAGCAATCAGAGCAGGGCTTTTAAACACCAGCCTGAGAGGTGAGTCAGGTGGCCGCTTTAGAGAGGGCAACCTGCTCTAATAAGCCGCTGCACTAATAAGGAGAAAGCTCATTTCATCCACCATTAAATATCCATTAAGGACTTTAATTCTTGCCACCTCACTTGTGTGAAGTGCAGTCAGCAGAGATCTATGTTTATTAAACTTCACTATTCATTTTGCCCAAAATGGCCTTGTATCCTGACAGGGAAAAGCCAGCAGTTCAATAGATAAATCCCATGAAAAATGTTTCCAACCATTTTGCTACTAATAACATACATGTAAATAGAAATCGGCTTTGGTTTCCTTAAGGAAGCAGATGCTTTTCAAGCTGTACTTAAAAAGACTGAATGTCAGGCTTTTCAAAGGTGTGCATGGGACACAGCCCCCACCAACTTACATAGGGCATTGTGCCCCTAAGCGTAGCTCAATGGTGTCAAAAAGTATGAGAGTGTTTTGTCTAAGCTCTTGTAGATATGTTAGATGACTGATAATGGTCCAAATCACTCTTTCCCTGCAACCCATAGGTGCAGCTTTGCATTGGAGGTGTTGTTCATGGTGTTGAACTATGGGGAACCCATTGGCATTGCAGGGTGGTCCAAGCAAGGTGGCAAAAAGTTATATATTTTCAATTGTCTTTGGAGACAAGGAGTTGTGCTTCTTTAAAAATAGTAATCACAAACGGAGTACTTCAAAAAGGCCGTTAATAATTGGTCAAAATCAGTTGTTTCTTGCTCTGGTTCTCTTTGTATCTCTCTTGGATTTCAGCATACTCCATGAACTGTAACATTCAGTTAGCCATAAGCTCACCTGGGGAGAGAGTAGAGTAGCTGGAGTTGCAGGCCACAGGATCATGGAATCATCTAGGCTGGAGAAGACCTTCAAGACCATCGAGTCCAACTGTCAATCAAATCCAACCCAATTATGCTTTGTTCTGTTTCCTAGTATTGATGCTCCAGGTGCTTCTGGATTTGGTGCTGTACTTCACTTCTTTTCAGCTTCATTCTTTCCTTTTGAAGCTTACATCTCAGAGACCTTTCCTTCATACTGTTCAGCTGTCCAGTAAGAAATTAGATAAATCTTCCTTGGCCACCATGAATGATCATTTGCCCATGATCCATTAACACTTGCTATGGCAGTTAATCAATTTTTGCCTGCTAAAGCGCAGACACTTAGAACAGATGAGGAGGCTGGACCTCCTCTGGGAGAATGAATCTGGAGAAGAAAAAGTGGGAAAGCAAGGGTGAAACAGAAGGCCGATGTCAATGAAGTGCCTCAGATGTGAAGCAGGAACTTGGCAATTATGGTGTGTGCTACTGCCCAGCTACACACAGCTCTTCTTCACACAATTGTAAATCTCATTCAAGCCTTTACTTTCCATCCCCATACTTTCTTAGGTTTAAAATAGAATTTGGAAATAAAAATTCCCACACGTGAGTTTTTTAAAAAAACATCTTTACTTGTAACTTAAAACTTCTCTGTCAAATCTAGCTTGATGTGCTTTGTTTTGCAGAGTGCTATACCACAAGAGGCTTCTGTTCTTGTTCAGCTGAAGGCTAAAGGCTGTCTTTCATGGTGTTCACAAAAACTTCAATATCCTTCTGTATAATCCATCCTCAGGGTGTTTATGTCTGATCAGACACGGGAGGAACACAAGCCCTCTGGAACACACAGTCTTATTTCCTAACTTACAGGAGTTGAGATTAACGTCATATATTTCTGGGATCTCATAGAAAATGAAACCCCTAAGACATTTCAGATTTGTCACCTACTAATTTTGGAAAAAAATACTTTACACAAACTTAGATACTGTATCTTGAATTCATATTTCCTCTTCCTACATCAAAAACAACTAATTAAGTTTCTGAAAATGTTTGAAAATATCAGCACTGCTACACTTTCTTCTTCTTCTTCTGATCAAAAAGCATGACAAATAAATCCTCTACAATAGCTTTCATTTAACTACTGGCACTGAATATCAGTCTACTTGCAACTGCTACCAGTTTAACAGACTTTTTTCGTATGGGAGAAAGTTTACCCAGCCTCAACTAAATATTTGGGGTTACAAGCTGTTAAGAGTGCTGTATTAGATTTATTTTTATAGCCCTAAAAGTGATCATGGCAGCTTCTCAGCACAAACTTGGTATTAAAGCCCCTGCTTCAAAGAGCCTGTAAAGTAAACCATGGAAGATCAAAAGAAAATGAGTTGCCATGGTGGAATAAAAGTCTCATAGACCCATATTGCTACTTGCAGTATGGTAGTAAAATTTGTCATGGAAGAATTTATTTTGTGATAAAGCTGGTCAGAACAACTCTGATTTTACTTTCTTATATCAAAAATACTTAACAACATCATCAGCAACAACAACAAAAGCAACTAAAAATATTCTGAGTCACATTAAAAAGCAACTTGGAAACACAGAATGTTCTACAATATCAATATTGTGATCCCCATGGACCTCCAGCATTTTTTTATTTAGTGCAGACATTAAGGTGTTTTTAAATATAAAGCACTAACATGAACATTCCACTTAGTTTATCATCTAAATCCAAATGCCTCCTAAAGATTAAAGCTTCAGTCTATAAAGAAAAATGCAGCTTCTCATAATCTTTCAAAAATGGGCAAAAAGATAGGTGATTCTAGTTATTTTCCTTGGTCTCTCAGAAAGCACAGTACAGAGATATAAACATGCTCAAGATGGGGAAAAAAAATAAAAAACAAAACAATAGGTTATTTTTAAAATGGTCTCTGAATTAATTAGCTTCAGAGAAGGAGACTGTCCATAATGATGTACTTTAGCTCTGGCACAAGTACATAGATGAAGAGGAAAAATCTACTGACCCTCTCTGAAGTAGAAGCTGGATTTTGTCTGTTGGCTCACTTGTTTGTTGGCTTTTCTCTGTTTTAAAGTCTCCTGATGTAAGACGTCAAATGCTGTTGACTTTTGCAGATTTCCTGGGAGCTGTGCATCCTCACCTCCCAGAAGATGGACTCCATAATTGCCATTGTTGCTGTGATCAGCATATTGATCTGCAATGAAACAGCACAACATCGCCCTACCTGAATGAAGACTCGGAGAGCTTATTTTCATGTGAGAGTATATCTTTTTTTTTTTTTTTTTTTTTTTTTTTTCATGCAAAGTATTGAAAATATTATCAAATTAGTAAGGTTTTATCAGAAAGAGAATGTTATAGACAGCAAATATCTCAGAGATGGATCATTTTTTATTTATCAGGTAAAGTGTCTAATAAAAATAAGTAAAACAGGCAGTCAAGCTCAAATGCTTTATTTTAAAAAGGAAAATGACAAACATGAGAATGCCAAATTATTCATTTTTTTTGCAACCTTTTGCCTACCTTCTTAATGCAGTTAACACAAGCTACTTCCAAGATAGGTCTATGGTGTGGTGTAGATTAAACTACAAGGGCTAACTTCTCCTTTCATTAATATGACAACACCAACAGATTAAAGAATAGGCTGTGTTGTTTTCTTCTTAGGCACATGGGTCTGAATTCTGCACCTAGTGTTGCTCCTTTATATGCTGTATTCGTTTGCTTTTTGCTCTGGGCAGATAAGCGGAGTGCTATTAATATGCATTTCCTTGTATTAATATGTTAATATGCAATGGCTAAATGCAGATAAGTAAGGAGGTGGAATGAAAAATAGTCCTCTAGCCATCCGGATTTTCAGACATGTTCTGGTTTTCACTGTTTCTTTTTCAAGCACTTTGTTAAGATTTTGACTTTCCAAACTGATAAAAAACAGCCCCTGAAGAAAAGCCAAGAAGAACATAAAATGAGGAAGGAAACCCCCACCTGCATTCATATTGGTCCCAGTATCATTTGTGAGATCACAGCCATCGCAGGCTTCCTTTCTGAAGTCAGATTAAGCCAAGATGTTATTACTCTTCTGTGTGCTGTCTGTGTTTTTTAAGTAACTTTCCTTTGAAGCCCTGTTTTTCAACACTGTCACTCCACTATTGCTCTTCTGTGAATTGTATGCTGTATCTGCAACTGGACCAAGCAGACTAACTGCTTAACCAATTTCTTCTCTTACTTTTTACACGTATATAATCTAAACACTACAGAGTGTTGATATGTGCCTTTGGAGGGAGGGAGAAGAGTCAATGCATTGGTAGTTTTTCTTTTTTATTAGGAGGATCATATCATACAACCAGTTTTCCTTACTTGCAATTAGAATAAAAAATAGGAGTAATTTAATGGCAAGAGACAGATTATTTGCTTACAAAATATACACAACACTAATGTCAGCAGAGGTCTGTTAGCAAAGATGTGCTTCAGATTTTTAGGTCTTCTAGTCACCTGAAGCAAGTAGTGGCAAGCGTGAACTTTCCTACTTTGCCTATAAATGTAAGGGTATGACAGAGATTAAAGATATTCCAAGTTCTTTTACAAATATCTACAAGGAGAAGTTGTGCCATGGTCTCCTGCAGCCGTATGGTACCATGAATCACTGGGTCACTGGGTAAAAGTCTGTTCTTGCTATTGTGTTCTTTGGTGTATCACAGACTAAATTATACTTGGCCGAAAGTACCTCCAGCCACAATTGTTGACTGCATTCAGCTTAAGTCTGTGAATAGTTTTGGGGTGAAAATATACTGCAGATTTTGGCAAACAAATTCTTTGCTTCCAAGAATTTCTTGGCTTTGTGCAGAGCAACACCACAGACTGCAAGCACAAAGTCTCTCTCCTGAAGCTGGAGTAGGTTCATTGGGCAAAAGCCAATGAATTGTGTAAGCAGTATGGTGATACTAATCTCAGAGATTCATGTGGGTATTAAGAGCTCAGTCCTCAGGAGCTCTGGGCCTTGCTCTGTTCATGTAAGGTTTGACCTGTTTGCCTCCAGAAATGATAGACAGAAAATGCCAAATTTACCAAGGCTCGGGATAGTTCTTCTGAATCAACTAAAGGTATACATTTAGAATATTCTAGTTAAGTTTAGTTAGATGCACAGACTTGTGGTACAGCAATGCTAATTTAATACTAATCACCCTTACTAAGATTCACTTTGATTCATTTTTTTTTTGTATTGAGATAATATAACTTTGAAGAAAGAAGAAAATGTACCTGAATTTTAAATGAAGCTATCCACTTGTGTTTCAGCACAGTTTAACCTGTACAGATACATTTTCATTCAGATTAATTCAAATGAGAGTCCCAAAATAGATAAGAAGACTGTTACTTTCTTGAGGGCTTGTTTTGGGGAATACACTAGTTTTGAGTAACAGATATATTTTATATGTGACCTTAGCATGAAAGATTTGTACTCAAGTTTCAACATAGTTAATATTACTAAATTGATCTGCTCTACTGCCCAGAATGTATCATTTTTGTAATGATGTGTTATGGCTGTCTCTAAGCAAAGCACAAGACCCATGGTCCTCCAGAAAAAGCTCACATGGGGAACAGTCCTCTCTTTTCTAACAGTTAAAAATGTCTTCTTGCACACATTTTGCAGTCCTTTGTCTCCTGCTCTTAGCAATCACATTCCGGTGCAAATAGTAAATTTGACACAGAAAGCAAAATAAGAAAGAGGGAAATAGAGGGAAAGGATGGCACAAAGAGGCTTATAGAAGATAATTATTTTATATTTTTTTCCAAGGAACTTGAAGAAGATCCACCAAGTCCAGCTCTTAGAGACTGAGACTACTATTCAGTGTTTCTGTTTAGCAGAAAAGAGAAATGACATTGTTTTAATTTATAACTAAATATTGTAAATCAGAAGTCTCTGTTTCATCTCCTTTTCCCGTCATGATTATTGTAGCTTTCCATTTACTTACATGTCACTATCCCTTATTCTTCACAACTCAGTTTGTTTCTGTCAAGGTATAATACATGTAAATGTCGTTGAGTAAGCATGTAAGAAATGAAAAAGAAATCAACAACTACAGGAGAAAAAAAAAAACAAACGTGTGAAATTCTGATTAAAGCTCAAGAACCAAGGATATACAGTACCTGATAAATAGATTGTATAGTCTCAGCTTTCATTTGAAATGCTGGCTAGGTATTTTCTTGTACTATTATTCATACGTTATTAGTAATAAACATTATTACCTAGAAAAATCTCAGAATAAATAAATAAAGTACTATATTTCTAAAAGAAAGAAAAAAAAGGGGGGGGAGGAGGATTTTACTTTTTTTTTTTTTTTTTTTTTTTTCCCCAGATAAATGTGTTCAGAGACTCAGAAAACAAATCATTATGCAACTGTACCTTAGTTTCCCTTACCACTTTAAGAACAGCAAGTTTGTTTTCTGAAGTACATCCTATTTATCAGCCTCCATCAACTTCCTAGAGTGGCAACAATCTAAGAATATGTACCTATACAGAGAATCTAGCACTTCAAGATTGTAATAGGGGTTTGAAACAGCCTTTGTATTAGTTAATTAGATTGCATGTAGCATGGTAATGAGGTCACAGGGACTCTTTTGATGACCTTTGTTATAAATAGCCATTAATTAATCTCCACATTCATCAGAGACATTGTATTTGAGCTGTACATGAAAACAAAATTAGAAAACATCATATTCTATGATGTAAATGATTGTTGGTTAAATGGCTACTGTATCTGGATGATTCCCAAATAATCAAACTAATAAACTATGAAGGTAATCAGATAACAACAATTTGTACAGTATTATAGTTTGCTCTGTGCACGCGTGTCTGATGACTACAAGCTAAATCATCAAGCAGCTGCTAGAACACAACGCAGACCCGTCAAGACATCCTAAAACAGCATCCCTTGTTTACAAAACCAGGGTCTTGCCTCTGCTAAAGTTTGGATTTCATGACGAAGAAAACAAAACAAAACAAAACAAAACAAAACAAAACAAAAAAAAAAACCAACAAAACAAAACAAAACAAAACAAAAAAAAAAACAAAAAAAAACCCAACAAAACAAAACAAAACAAAACAAAAAACATTTTGTACTGTAAGCAACTATTTAATGTCACATGGACATTTTATCAGATCCTCAGAGTCACTGGAAATATTCCTTAGTGACAGAACATGTAATTTATTGTAAGAGCAAAGTAAAATACTGTACTGGGTCTGGCTGGAATGTTAACTTTCCCGGCAGCAGCCCATTCAGTGCCGTACTCTGTACTTGTAGCTGGAACAGCAGTGTTATCACACCAGTGTTGTGTCTACTGCTGAGCAGCAGTGGCACAGCATTGGGCCTTTCTCTAACCCTCCTAGGGGGTGGGCAAAAAAGTGAGGAGAGAAACATCACTAGGGCAGCTGACCTAAACCAATCAAAGGGATATTCCATACCATGTGGTGTCACACTCAGCAATAAAAGGTGGAAACAGGAAGAAGAGGGGAGGGGTGGGCTCTCGTTGAGAAGACGTCGGTCCTCCTCTCGAACACCGGCTGCGTGTGTTGAGGCCTTGCTTCAAGGACGTGGTCAATCATCGCTCATTTGTGGGAAGTAGAGAGTAATTTCTTTCCTCTGCACTTCCATATAGCTTTCATTTATTTTGTTTGTTTTCCTCCCTTTTTCCCCTTTCCCTTTTATTTCCCTTTAGTTAAATTGTTTAGTTCATGGTAGTCTTTATTTAATTATTATAATTATTTCCCTTTAATTAAATTATCCTTATCTCAACCCGTGAGTTGTTCTTTGCTTTACTTCTCCCCCTCCTTATCTAAAGGAGGGGGAGTGAGAGAGCGGTTGTGGGGTTTAGCTGCCCAGCACGGTAAAACCACCACAAATACCTCTGGATCCAGGGATTTTTGACTGCCATGCTCTTCCAACCCCTCCCTGCAGTAATTGCTGACTCTTGCAGCCCCTAGATCAAGCAGCTGTGAAGCCCTCTTAATACGGCTACACAAACTGGGGCTCTTTTTTATTTTCATTTCTGTTTATCTTCAAAACCTTTTGTCAAGCTTTGGTAGCAATACTGAAGAAAATAGATTCCCCTGTGTTTCTCTTTTCTTTGCCCTCAATCCCTCCTCCCTCAGCATAGCAGAAAGAATAAATATTAGCAGAGCCTAATGGCCACCAGCTCTGGAAGTGTGGATTTAAAATATGAGATTAATTCAGTAAAATTACTTTAAAACTGGTACATCTTGACCAATATTATTAATGAAGAAAACGTCATGCTTTCTTGACTCACAGATGAGGAGATAACTCTTAATAAGAAGCTATATAGTAGGACTTGATACAGGGAGCGGGCAAGAAATAAACTGTTGCCTTATGAGATACTCAGTGTTCTAATATTCACAAGTGGCCACACTGATCAGAGAGAAGATTACTAAAATTTATATGTGATCTTATCCTTTATATATTTGCCACAAGCATATGAAATGGTTGTAGTGTAAAGAACTACAGCAGAATAGAGACAGTGAGAAAATCAGTACTGATTGGAAGAGACAGGGAAGGGAGAGGAGGAGGAGGAGGAGGAGGAGGAGGAGCAAGGAGAAGGAGAAGGAGAAGGAGAAGGAGAAGGAAGTCATGTCCCTTCTCTGGTCCCCTCATGAAGTCAGCAGTCCAAAACTGTCCTAGTACTTAAAGAAGAGCAGGAGAACGAGACACCACAGAGGGCAGTACAGCCACTGCAACTGGAGTGGCAGTGACTAGGAGCCAAGCTCCCTGGATACACCTGAAAGCTCAAGAAAAGATGGTGATAAAACCAGCAGCTTCCCTCAAAGCAGATCATGCAGCTTCTTGCTCGACTTTGCTCCTGTAATGATATGTGACCAGGATTGTCTCTTGTTCTTGGGTTCCTCTTAGCTTCCCCATCTTATTTGTGCTGAAATGTGAGGGTAAAAAGTTTTGGTGGAGATCTGCTAGGGGGTCTGTTGGTGCTACTAGGTAAGAGTTTCCTTAGATCTTAACAAGTACTGTCACAGAGAATCTGCCTATAGAGTATGGCTGCACTGCCAAGTCCTCCATTTGCAATGGCTCTGATTCCAGCTCAGACTCACATTTTTTGAGAAATCACTCCCAGATCACCATAATCCAAATAATCATTTTTGCATGGTCATAAGAGAATATTAAAAAATGTTCTATATGTCGAGGCTTGATCATTTCTAGAAAATGGTTGTAAAAATAGTGCTTTATTGATTCTAAATGATTTCCAGATCAAAATTGTTCAATTTTCAAATTAAAGCCTCAATCTGCAAGCGTTTATAAGTAGCAGCCTTCTTCATGTCAATAGCTTTATTGAATTCATGTTACGAATTGAGAAAATGAAACCAAGTCCTCTCAGCTTTGCATACTCAAGCTAGGACTCAAATTGTGTTCTGTCTTGCATTATACAAATTACAGAACTGGATTTTCATTAGCACCAGGGCTAATCAAAGACATTTGATCCAAACTGTTTTGACAGAGAATTGGCTACTTGACAAAATTAACGTTTTCATGAGAATGTTTTCCAAAAAAAAAAGAGGACATTTTCACTAAAAAGAAGTTCTCTCCTTTCTTGTTCTCCACCTCCCCCCCCTCCCCATGGTTTTAGATACATATATACATATATACCAGGGATTCAGAGATGCCACCGCAAATTCCTAGTGCTCTTTGTGTTGAGGTTCCTGTGCTGCACCACCTCTTCTGTGTTGATCTGATCTTCCAAATTAGAGAGCAGATGAGGGTGCTTCACAGGAAACATCATCCAGGCAGAAATCCAGGGATTAAAAAAAAAAAAAAAAAAAGTAACAGACTCCTGTTCTTCATTTTCCATTAAATACTGCTACAGCTTTCTGATTCCATTTTATTGGTAATTGAAAGTATTTGGGTCTCTGAGAAGTTAAATATTTCTTTGAAATATGTTCCTCTGTTTCAGATTAGGTATCACGCAATGTTTTCTTGTAATTGGTAAATCATATGAAAAAGAACTTACTGGAGCATAGCTATTGCCCTGGAAAACAGAAATTAAAAAATACTTTAAAATGGTGCCAAGCTGTTTGATCCCTTACATAGAAGACTGAAAACACAGAGAAAAAATAATAATTCTGGGTTTACAATCAAGAGTAACATTTGAAAATGTCCTTTCAGCTAATGTTGAATGTGTATTTTAAAAAATCCCTTATTATCATTTACTGTCATAATTATAAGTATCTTTTGGATTTGAATGGAAATAAAAAATGATATCAATACTAACAGTAAAATGCAAGACCAAGACATTTCTGAAAGTATACTCATGTCTGTTTTTGAGTAAAAATCAGTATATCTGGCAGAAAATACAATGGTGATCATGCAAAAACTTGACCTCATTGTTTAAAAATTGAAAAGAAAAATAAACAGCTAAAATTGGGAAGCTCTTTGTATATGTAATGAAATCAGACTTCTTGTTAGTGAAATGTTCAATTTTACATTAACATATATTTTGGACAACTTCCTTTACAGCTCCTCCAGTCAATGTGAGGGTCTCAAGAACCAGAGCATGCTTTGACCATTACGTGCTCTGGCAGGATGAGGTGCCCTGATGAGGGACACTGAGGTTTCCATCCATCACTGCTTTTTGTTCTGCAATGAATGTGATTCAAGGCATAACACATTTGAGTAAGAACATTGTCCTTCATTACTGTTTCCCTTTGCTGTTACCTCTGCCAAGTGACAGGAGAGATAAGTTTTCACACAAAAGAGGAAAATGAATGCACTTTCAGCACAGACATGCATTTCAAATTGGCAGGGTGCTTTCCTGAATACACGCTATTCCTCAAACAGAGGCATTTAACAAACTATAAGGTGTTTGCTTTTGATTATACTATTGAAGGTTGAAATATAAAATATGAGCCAGGATTTCAAAACATGGTACCGTGGCCTGGCTGAAAATGTGTTCCTCAGCTGCTCTTTGGGCTGGAAACGATCCAGTTGTTACAGCATAAAGCTTAGTGCTGGCTAATTTACCCAATTTCTCTGAATAGTAAAAAGATCTGTGCAGATCAAAAGCCTTTATACAAATAAAGTTATTAATGTCGCAGTATGGAGGGTGTCAAAAATTCAGAAATCAAATTGGATGCTGGCATTCCACTATTCATGCAGATAAAACATAAATTTAAACACAGACACTAAACGCAAATGATGGCCAGGATTATTTCTGTATATTTCTGTACATTTTGATCCTTTCCTTACATTTTCTGTAGAAAAAGTACTAAAAAGAAAAAACAACAACAATAACAAAAACCCATACCAAGCTCCTTGAGCTTCCTGGATGAGAGGCACTGTATGGTTAATAAGTGCTAGGCATGTGATATATTCTTAATACTCCTTTAAGAGTTCTCTGCATAGACATAATAGGAAAACCCATTGCTGCTTTTATCAGGAGAGAATCCAAAAGCTCACACTAAGGTCAAAGCTAAGAATACATACTGCTCATTGGTGAAGGTAATGTTATCCACACATCCTTGATTTTTATAACTGGCACTGTGATATTAAATTTAACATAAGCATTATTTCAGAGCCACCTGCAAAATAGGTGGATAGAAAGGGGCAAGGAGTTATGATGGTAAATCCTGGCTCATTTCCCTCTCCTTGGTAACAGTCTGAGAGCAGAGATTATGGGAATGAGAGGAAAAGTGGAGGATTCAGCTGATAATTCTCTTATTTGCATAATGAGTCTCAAGTCCAATATCACACAGTGTGGTCTCAGCTCTCACTCTCACTCATCCTTTACCTACTCTTTATTTCTTCAGTTCCTGAAGCTAACTCCCTTATTAATGTGGAAGGATGCAATTTAGAAAAGTACAGTTTAATTTGCTTCTTTCCTTCTTCACAGCTCCAACATTCAAGCATGAAACAAAGATCTACCAACCTAAGAACTTATTATTCTGCATTAAATGACACTTTTTGACTTTAGCGCTGAAGGTTTGTATTTCTGCTGAAGGATATTAATGGTTAAGACCAAAGAGGCACTTTGAGGGTTCACACTGTCTCAGGCTGCAAAAGCCAACACACAAAGTGAGGGACATACTACACATGTAGGCTATTAAAACACTGCATTTGCTACCACTTGTGGTAAACCTGCATGGAAGAGAGAAGAAAGGACAATTGTCCTTTGGTGGGTGTATACAAGGAAAACAGCCCCACGCTGTCAATCATACTGTAACTGTTGTGAAGATGCTTTGTAATGTTGTGTTTATGCTCCAGAGGTTCCCTTCTGCAAGGACCAGTGCCCCCATGGAGAAGGTTCCAACATGGAGCTCGTGGGGTCCCTGTCTATGATGGAGGAGCCCTGGGGGACGAGCAAGGGCAGATGAGCAGCGAAGAGATTGTGGCACTACTGGACAAGCTCAGTGATCTGGTTACTTATGGGATCAGAGGAAGGAAGGGTTGGAGAACCAGCCCTGAAGAAGACCTTTCTGCTGGGCCACTGCCCGCCTCTTCTCCCAGCTGGGATGGGCACTGCCTCCCTGAGTGACATGCCTTGAAAGCAGCGTTGTGGTATGGTACATCATGCCAGTGATTTTGTGTGCTGAAGTTCTAGTAATTCATCTGCTGAAAGGGAGGTTCCTTTGTGAAGCATCCTAAAACTGTATCATCTTAAAAATAACAAATTCTGAATGTAAAAAAGAAAACACCAAACTTTTGTGGAAGATTGTGGTGGTTTTACTCAGGTGGGCAGCCGAGCTCCACCACAACCGCTCTCTCACTCCCCCTCTCCTCAAGGAGGAAGGGGGAAAAAATACAACACAGAGAATTCGAGGTTTGAGATAAGAAAGGTTTAATTAAAGGGAAAGGGAATGGGAGGAAAAAACAGAGACAAAAGAAGCAATCAGTCCGCGCGGAAGCACAGAGAGAGAAAAAATTATTCTCTACTTCCCATCAGCAAGCGGTGTTCGGCCACGTCCTGGAAAGCAGGGCCTCAAACGCGTAGTGGTTGTTCAGGAGGAACAGCCCCCTCCCCCACGAGAGCCCCCCCTTTTATTGCTGAGTGTGACATCAGGTGTTATGGAATATCCCTTTGGTTGGTTTAGGTCAGCTGCCCCAGCAATGTCCCCTCCGCATCACTTGCCCACCCCCAGCCTGCTGGCTCTTGGGGGCTTGGAAGGAGTCCTGATGCTGTGCCAGCACTATGCAGCAATAGACACAACACTGGAGTGGTATCAGTGCTGTTCCAGCTACGAGTGCAGAGTACAGCACTGTGCGGGCTGCTGCAGGGAAAAGGTGACTCCAGCTCAGACAGACCCAACACAAAGATCTGGGACAAAACAGACTCAAAAAACCTACCTATGTATTTATTTCATGATCTACATAATCTTTCATCCTAACTCTGTGCCAGGATGAGTCCCAAGCCTGCATTTTTCTTTCTTCCCCATTGTGGTTTCTGTGGTGCATCTGTGGGATGCTGGAGCTGGACAAAGGAGCAGAGGCTGAGGATATTGATACAGACCCGAATTTAGCTTCTATTCTAATGTAACATTTCTTTCCTTGATAAAATAAATAAATAAATAAAAATAGTAATAATAATAAAAAGGATGCAAATAATACTAAATCATAGAGATTTAAAAACAAACAAAAAAACTTATTTGCTCTTATCCTACTGTTCTTTTATCCAGCTTTTCTGAAAGGACTTTCATATTCTGTCATTTTCCAATGGTAGATATGCTTGTATTGCCTTTTATTTTATTACCCAAGGGGCTGTAGTGTAAAATGCAATTTTCCTACTTGGATTCCAACTATACCTGCCATGCATAATAAAAAACATGCATTCATTTCAAAAAAATAAATCATTTTCCTTTTGGAGGCATATTGTTATAGATGGCTGAATCTGCGGTGTTTCTGATTAGCCTAAAATGAAAAGGAAAGGGAAAGAAAGAAAAATTTTCTCCCTCTGGATGTCTGCTCACAGTGTTACACCAGCTTCTGGGAAGGAGGATTGCCTGTTTCTTTATATAGGGTATTGCTTGTTAGCCATGTGTATTGTGCAATTAAGCGTGAGACAATCGCTCCAATGTCTGCAGGCCCAGGAGGAACGTACGCATGCAGATGCATTCTACTCTGCTAATGTGCTGGCCAGCAGCATCCTGCAGCTGCTCGCAGCCTTCCCCCCTCCTTGCTGGCTGATTCCAAGGGCTGGCGTTGCTCGGTGGGCTCAGCAGGGACAAACGCACAAACCCACTGCCGGAGCCCCTTTCCGAGCAGGGAGACAACAGAGATGACGGTCTCATTTGCTCTCATTTGCTGACCACTTTGCCATCAACCTACAAACCCCTCTGAATTGATCTGATGGCACAAATATGCACTCCTCACATGAGCAGTCGTTTTCTGTGCTTAATGCCTTAATTTCCATGCAGGTCAGTGGGATCTAAGCTTGCCTAGCACCTTGGAGGAGTAGGTACTGATTACCAAGCAGCCAGTAGAGCAGCAAAAAGCACTGAACACAGGAAAGCCAGCTGTGATGCCATCCAGAAAATTAAGAAGCTGTCATGATAGCTCACAGGAAATCATTAGCCACTGTGTTTTATAAAGTAATGGTAACATTTATTGCTCCCTGCCGTTTGTGCTTGCTTCTCCATTAAATATAACACAGGTTCATAACAGGTAAGGTGAATATTCCAGCACCTCTGAAATCTTCATTAACAATGGGTACTCTGTAGTTTCTCTGTCCTCAGCTTGCCTGTCACTGGGCACACAGCCAGCCTGAGAGCCTAGAAAATCAGTACTGTCCACATGAAGATATTTGTGACTAAAGGCCAAGAAGAGATCCCACATACATCTGCAATATCTGCTTAAGGCTGCCATTCCTTCTCCCAGGACTTAATCCAAACCTCACTGAAGCCAAGCAAATGACGGCTTTAGCTTTCCCTGGGATTCAGATATGTCCCTAAGCCATCTGACTGCATAAAGCCTCTACTATTGCAAAGGTTCAAGGGAAGGGCTCACATTACTTATCATATCTGCTAGGTTTTCATATGGCCAGGCTGCTTCGGGGATAACATATCAGCAAATGCTCATTTTGAACACGCTTGCTATTCTTCCTCTGTGTCAGAGTTGTAACATGAAGTGAGGTTAGCTGTGTCTGTTTAACTGGAGTCAAAATAGAACTGCAGCACGTAACAAACATAAATTTGCAGAAGGTGGGAGTTGTGTGTGATTTGGCAAGAAAAATAACTCCCGGGACTCCTACTGTCTTATCAAGTGATCTTAACGTTATAGTGGCACTGTTAATTTTGGATACCATGTTTCTTTTGACTGAATAAATAGCTCAGTAAATAAGCACAGAAATTCATTAGTCATTCATTCAGATCTACAGTTTAATTCAGTATATAAATTAAGATTTGAATTTTCTTCCATCCTGTAGGGGAAGAAAACATTTGAGCAAAATTTGTTCAAGTATTCCACTAAAATTCTCCCCAGATTATTCAATCAGAATCCAGGCTTCTGGATACACTTACACCTAATGCCCACAAATAAAACTCTGACACAAGCTGTACAAGATGATTAACCACATGTAAAAAAATAAAAATTAAAAAAAAAAAACAAAAAAAAACCACCAACAAGGAAACTTGACTATCATTGCCTTTTCCTCTTGCCATCTGTTCCTGATTGCCTTTGTTAGAACATCTATAGGACTACAAGTGCATTTTGCAGCCATCCTACCAGTGATAAGGTTTGTATTTACAGTAAAGAAAGCAGTAGCAGACCTCACAGGGGTCACCTTCATTCACAGCTACTGCTCACAGAGGCTTTTCTGAATGTGATCTGTCACCTACTTCCTCATCTGCAGAGCTCTGGGAAGGAAAAGCATCGACAAAGCTGAGCTCATTTATCCCCGTGTTCTCTCATCCTTCAAAGGAAGGTGCCACAAAATAGGGAATGAGGGAACACTTTCACCAACTCCACCTTTCTCAGTCTTTCTCTGCCTCTGCCATCAGCTTAATGTTAAAACTTACACATCTAGTGGAAGAATATTTAGTTAGGTTACTTGGCATTTGAATTAGCAGGGTTACTTTCATAGTACCAAATCAGACATTTCCAGGGTGATATATTAAAATTCTTATGAGAACACAGGCAGAAACACTAATAGTGTGTACACCATTAACTTCAAGCTGATAAAACATTAACTGCTTAATTCCCACCAAAAACACTAGATACGTCTTCCAGCACTATGTTAATGTTTGAAGATTACCCATCAAGAACTGACAGTAGTTTAAGTTTGGTTAAATTGTTTCAGCATTTGTGAAGTTTGGAGTACTTACTGGACATATATAAAGAAGCAAACCATTCAAACAAAATGGAAGGTTTCAGAAATTGTATTAGTTTGTATTTTCCTTGATTATTAGAATTTATGACTTTTTAGCTCACACATTTTCAGGCCCTCCAATCTATCAAGTTTCAGAAAGTCTAAGGAAGGGAAACAATGCAAGAAGGCATGGGTTGATAGTGTAAATTAGGAATAATTTTGCTTTTGTCAGCAGAACTGCAGAGGTGTCAAATTTATCTGTGTAGGACCAGAATTAGCCTCTTGAGCACCCTTTAGAGTCCTTCTACTCATCTATTGGTCAAAGTCAGTGGCACTTCCCCAGGCAATTCAGAGTGCTGAAGGGTCAAGATTTTTCTTTGCTTTTATTTGGGATTTTATTCTCTTAAACAGATCAGGAGAGGAGAAAGAAGATAGGATCTTCTGGAAACAGACAGAGCTAAAGGCTTGAGATTTTAGGTCCACATCATTTGGAAGTAAAAAATATCAACCTATTATCTTTTGGCAACTGTTACTTCAGAGTTAAAATTTATCCAGCAACTTCTAGGTACAGGGAGAACAAAAAGAAATCTGTGACATTCTCCCCACCTGTTGGCAATTGGACATTAATTAGAATCCTGAGGCTTAGAGAACTTGGCTTTGTTGAAAAGATCCAGTGAAACAGAGAGAGGTATAAGACATTTCATCATGACAACATGAGAGTTTCTTGTGACAACTTCATCAAAAAGTCTTAAAAGAAGGAAAATTATTTATGTACAGATAGTTTTATAAAAGTCACATAGATCTCAAGAAAAATCAACTAAGAATCATTTTTCCATATTCAATACTATGATCTTTTTTAGACACAGGACAAAAAGCAGTATCTTGGCTAGGTTTAATGCATAAAACTTTTGAGCCAGATTCTGTGGCACCTGTTAGCTGTCCTTTCTTCTTCAGGATAGTTCTATAATATGTCCTTATGCTGCGAGAAGTCTATTTTACCTTTTATGAACTATGAAATCCCAAGGAAAAAAAAAAATCTTCTTCATTCTTTGAATAGTTTCCTGGTATATTAAATCCGTCCTTTCAATATTTATTGGAATTTGTGATCTGGGACAAATTCATTAGCTCTTTAATTCCCTTTCTGAGAATAAAGATACTGCTTGATGAGGAAAATTCTGCCTGCCTGAAGATGTATTCATACAGGCATGCACCTTGTATGCCACCAGGTCCCAAAACAGTAGTGGCTGAACTGAGGTGGGGAATTAAACTAGAGCACTTTGGGGAAATGTGTTCATTACTTTTTCCTCCTCATGCACAGCATGAGAATTACTGGTGAGGTAACACACGCCACAGCCTGCACAGGCTGAGTAAAGCAAAACTAACATTTACCTCATGGATGCTCTCAAATCAACAACGGCACGTTTATCAGGGGACATCCAGAAAAAGTTTTATTAATCACACAACCAAGGACACCAAGGAATTCCCCACATCTGGGTTAATCACCAAATGCAGCTGTACTACCAGCTCTTTGGTGTGCCCATGGGAGATGCGGTGCCCCCTAGGCTGCTCTGACTTCAGGGGAGCTCCCTGCCCTCCTAAGGAAATGTGGTCCTCTGGAGGTGGGCAAGAAACTGCCACCAAGACTGCACAGCAAAACACAGGTGAATTCTCCAGTGTTGTGGTTGTCAAATAACAAAAATTAAAATATGCATATATATACTTCGATTTGCAAATATACTATCCATATATCTAGAGCTATGAGCATAGATCTGTATTCTGCCTCTGTATCTTACCCATCCACACCTGTATACACATACCTCTTGGGTTTAGGCTTAAAGAGATTATATTACACCTAAAGGACAAGGTAGGTACCTTGTAGCTTTTCAGATGCTGACAGCCTGTTCCTTTCATTGGGAATTTCACCAAGTAACTACTTTTATTCCTGACATCAAATTTAGTTTGTGTTTGCCTGTATTCGGTAAGGCTCTGATGGGCAATTGTACTTGCCCCACCGAGTGATATACACAGTTCAGTTCAAGCATGTAATTAATGGCTGCTGCTTAAAAGCTGTATTTCATTTGATTTATAGCTCATGACATTCTTTTTCAGCCCCACTTGTTAATTGGCCATATTAGCAGCCCTTTCTTCCTTCATCTCTTTCTTTAGCTACGTACAAGGGCTTCCTGATTTTGGGGGGCAAAGGGATGAAGCGGAGGCCTTGCAAAATTAGCTGCAGGTTAATTGTCTGCTTGTCTTGATTAGCTGGGTCACAGTTCTGCTGGCAGCCTCAGTTGTTGCCGTGCTGCCAGGGTGGTGTTCATTTCAGTGCAGGGCTGTGGCACATCACTGCTTGGGGTGATGAGGACGCAGGGGAGAGGCAAAGAGAAGAAGCCCTGGGGCTCTGGGGCAGAAGGTGCTGGTGGGTTATCCCTCACTGGCTCAGACCTGCCCTGCTGCAGCTCCCCTGGCACCTGATGTGAGTGGTGGGTACATCCCAGCTGCCTGCAGGGCCACAAAGCCTGAGAAATACCCAGTAGCTGCAGCAAAGTTCAAGCTGGAATGGAAAAGCAGAGATAAATATTTGGGAGAGTCCTTCCTCTGCACTCCTGAGTTAGAGCTTTCCCTCCTCTTCTCTGGCAGGGGTCTATCACCAGCCCCAGGCCCCCTTCCTCCTCAGGAAGTGACAAAAACAGTGCTTGGGAGGAAAATGGGTCTTCTGCCAGGTGAAACTCTAAAGCATGCCTCTGAATAGACTCACCCTGCTTGCAAGTGGCTGGGCAATGTTCAGAGGCTGCCTAATTGTCACAGATAGATCAGAAAACCTCTTTGTGAACCGTGTCAGCCCCATTTAATTATTTTGCTTCACACTCCAGTGCCTTTAACACAACAGCGCCTGCAAGGTGCTCTCCGTGCCTGTGGCTGCCTGGGAGAGGAGCAGCTGATTTGAAGGTTGAAGGGGAGCTAAAAGCAAAGATTCATTGCAGTTTCCAAGGAAAGCAAAATGAAATGAAATGAGAACTAAAAACAATTGCCCTAGTAATCAGGCTTATGATTAAGGAAATGGACCAGAGAGAGACCAGAAGATGCAACATAAATCTTCAGATGGGCTCTCCACACATAGCTCAATGATGTCTGGCTGCTCACCACCTTGGAAAAGTTGCACAATTAGGATGCTAGGAAATGTTGTGGTGCCACCTGGGCCAAATAAAGCTGGCTGGCTCCTCAGCAGATGGAAGCAACACCTCTGTGTCTTGGTGATGGGAAATCAGGACCTTTTGAAATACTCGCCCAGAGCCAGCATAGAGCCTCATTTTACAGAGTTCACTGAGAGCCCAGGCAGCATGAAGAAGCCTTAGAAATTGTAGAAACAGAATATCTGAAAAGCCTTTTCTAAGGCCACATCCATCACTGCTTTGCTGGGAGAAATGATGTTGAGCAGTGTGCCAAAAAAGCATGGTGCCGAGGTGTAACCACTGGATGGGCACATCAGGATGGTGCTGGCCTGTCAGGGATGTAGTGTGATGTCTGTATAGCTCAGACCAAATATCTTCTTGGTTTTCACATTTTCACTGGTATTTTCTGATATGTAAGCAAGTACTAGAGTTTAAATATATATATATAAAAAAATAAATAAAAATTGCTAATGCAATCCATCTTAAGTGACTAATTATACTGCTCAATTCCCCTTCTTTACCTTTAATTCCTGGTCACATTTTTTCCTCTTCTTTTTAAGTAATTTCTTAAATAAGCATTTTAAATAAACTCTTGCTGGTGTTTCTGGTATGGATATTGACCTAGAAATGTTGATATACTGGGTCCTATTTTCATTTTCTCCAGACCTCCTGTGAGCAGCATGCCATGCATGCAGTTCATCCCAGAGGTAAGCTGACAACAAAGTGGATTTTTCATGTAAGTAAATAATATTCTTGATTTTTTCAGGGTTGTAAAGCATCACTCATGGTCATGTATTAGAGATACGAGCAGTAAAGGAAGTAGCACTCAAACCCCCCAAACCTGTAAAATAATATTAGCTATGATCAACATTAATTTTACCGGCAGTTACGTTTTCCAAATCCTGTTCTCCATCTTCTAATAGCATTCTCAAATTATATGGCACAATACTCAAATTGTTACTTACAGGAACAATAAAATGTAATACATTAACATCAAAATCTAGCAATTACTCCTGTTGCTACAACACAATAAATATATGAAAAAAGAAGCAGGTATGTGTCTACTCTATGGTTGTCTCTGTACAAATCAATCTATCTGCTATTTGAATTTATTTATTTATTTATTTTCACAAAAGAAAGGGAATAAAGCTTGGTCCCTATATGATAAAGTTGACTCAAATGCCAGAGACACCTATTCTAGGCTTTCTCCTTTATAAGCACTGCTTTCCTCTTGAAAATTGTCATAAATGAGGTATGATTTTTAACAAAAAAAAAAAAATGAAGAACATTAGATAGGATCATTAGAAAAGTATGATTTTCATTAGTATTTTATATTTTCTTTAACCTAATTGTATTTGCAATTTCTCTATCACATTTTAACATCACAGATTTCCACAATTAGCATCTCACAAGATTCTTCTCTTTTTATATGTGTTTTTTCATAAAAAGCTTTCATCTTAACACATGCAAAATAAGACTTTCAGCTGTTACTTGTAAGTAATGTTTATGATTTATGTTGATGTAACATAACTATTATATATTATAATAATTAGTTATTAAACTTATTACTTTTAGTTCCTAGCTCAGGGAGACCATAAATGTTACTGTAATTTTAAATCAAATATAATGCTACACTTTAAAGAGTGACCTCCCTTACTGGTGAGCTCATTTATTGTCTTGTCCATTGAAAGTGAAAAGTAAAAAAGCAATGAAGAAAGACTTCCATCTGTAATAGCAATGAAATAATTGCAGGAAGGGAACTGTTGGATGTGAAGGAGGGAGAGTATGATTTTGTGGATCTAGTGAGAGCAGCAGTCTACTCTGCTCAGGAAAAGTCTTTTTATGGCCAAAATTTTGCTTCACTATTTAGAAACATTATTTATTTATTTATGTATTTGGTGAATATAGCTAATCAAGGTGAGAGGAGGCAGGGTTAGCAGCTTTGCAGAAGGAGAGAGGCTGGTGTTGGTGGTGTCCTGGATGTGCAGATGGCCTGGATGTGCTCAGGAGATGTTGCTTTGGGTGGGTTTACTCAGGACCCACCAGCTGAGAGTAAAACAAGTTTTAATACCTGTCTGCAAACCCCTGCTCTGTTCCTGGAGTAGTTCTACAGAAGAGATTGTTCATCTTGTACTAATTCTGGACTGACTCAAGTTAAAAAATAAATGCATTATTGCTCAGAAATGGAACAGGCGAATACTGAGAAAGACAGGATGATATCTGGAAAATACACATCCCCCTCTTCCATCTGTCATCATGGGCACCCTCCGGAGAGCACCCGTGGCCCAGCTTCATGACAACTGTGCGGTGGCCACACAGAGGTTGCCTTTTGGGATGCAGCCTCCTCCTGCCCCTTCAATAGATGTGTGGCTGCCACAGAAAGGAGCACGCGGCTGTAATTCAATAGGAACTTGGCAGGGCCTCCTCGCTCGCTGCTCCTGGCAAAAGATGAGAATACTCCCAGGCATTTCTGGATTTTCTGTGCCACTTGGGTCCACAACGTTTACAGCCAGCCCCAAGAAATTCTTGGCAGCTGCAGAGGGCAGATCCTGAACTGAGAGATGTGCAAGTGTCCAAAAGCAACTGTGTCTGAGCCCTCGCCTTGCTAGGGACTGTGCTGTCAGCACGTGCGTGCGTGCGTGCGTGTGTGTGTGTGTGTGTGTGTGTGTGTGTGTGTACAAGAGGCTGGGGAGAGAAGAAAAGAAGAAAAAAGAAGAAAAAAAGGAGAAAAAAAAATCCAGTCTGTACCATCACTTCACAGGCATGATTTATTTGGTGGTATGCGAAAATCATTGGATTTCTACTTTGCAGAGAAAATTGTCATTGGTGCCAGCTTATCACATACCTCTGTGGGAAGTTCACATAGGAGTGGTATGAATAAAAAAGGCTACTGGCTATTTTCACATCTTTCCCCACCCCTCTGCCCCTCCTCTGTGCATTTTTCTGCAGTTTTAGATTCCAGCTGCCTCTAGATCTTTTATATGAGTTGTGTCTTATTCGGGATTTATTTATCCAGAAGATGCCCTCACATTCCCAAAAGCCTGAACTCCATTGACTGCAATTTCTGCTGTGCGGGTTGGTTGTCAACGTGGCTTTAGAAAATACACAAAAATATTTGCAGTTTGGCAAGAAGCAAAGGAGATGAAAAACAACTGTATGAGAGGAAGAAAGGCCAAAGTGCTGGACAATATTCTGAAAAACAGTATTTTGTTAATAAACACATTGTCTTCCAAGAGTGTCAGACCTTGGGATATGCACACTGTGGGAAATCTTTCTTCTAACACCGAGGAACCTATCAAAAGCATTGCAATGCTTTGCCACGTGGACTGAAAACATCCACCCTAGGATCATTTCAGGGCCAAATCCTTTCCCTGTAAGTCAACAAGCATGCAGAACTTGTGAGGATATTTTGCTAGGCTGAGAGCAGCTCTTGGATGGGCTTGCAAGAATGCTGGTCACATTGTTATCCATGTGTTCAGAGGAGCATTTATTATATGCCCATCTTATGGGAAACATTTAAACAAGAAGATAAAATGCAGCAGGAAAAGTTTTCTTTCAGTTAAAAACAAACAAAAGCCACGTGACATAACAGAGGACAGAATTCACTTTTATCTGAGCTTAAAAGAATCATTGCTTCAACTGAAGGGAGTGATAATAGATTAAATGCAAAATTCTCTATACCAAACACTTTTCTTTTCTACACCTCTTCTGAATTTCTTTCTATAGTGTGCTGATGGCTATCAAGAGCTTCACACAGATATGTAAAGTGGGATGCTTTCTCCCTTTCTATCAGGCTTTGGAGTTATCTCACACACACCCATCACTCCTGCTGGAATGACATCAGTAGTGCAAATACAGACTTGCAGCACCACAGGACCAAAGAGATGATAGAGGAGTGCTGATTACCTGGGAGAAACTTTCTTTTACAAACAAAGCAAAACAAAGTCACTGGTGCTATAGTGTTTAATGTGTGAGATGTGTTGCTGGTCGGGAAATAAAAAAGAGGTTTTTGACTACAATCCCAGTTCTACATTTCCCAGTTGTCACAGCCTCAACAGCAAAGCCTTTAATGATTCATAGGTACCACAATTAAAAACGATTCACCATGTGTCAGCACCTATGCAGGCAGTCTCTCCTTGCACAGTGGGATATTCTTTCTACACTGTCAAGAAAGTGCCAAAGAGCTAAAGCAATTGGGCTCCATAAATCCTAGCGTAATAAAGATAGTTTCAAACTGGCAACTGAATCTCCCAAGTGACAGCTCTGTGGTCATTATAATGTGGCTGTTGTGGAATATTCGCTATTTTAAAGAAGCTCCCTATGATTACCTATGCTGAGAAGAGATGCATTTACTATTTGCACTACAAAAATAACCCGGCTCCATCCTCTTTGCACCCTCCCTTCAGGTACTTATAGACATTGATAAGTAGCCTTACTCCCACCTCTGCAGGGGCAATGGAGCTAAGAGCAGCCCAAGCTGCTGTAGTAGGTGCTTCCAGGGCAGGCATCAAATACAAAACGTAATTGTGGTGCATGACAATGGTTGCTCAACTTTTTTTTTCAATATACAAGCCATTCCTTTTTACAGAAGAATAAATGCAGCAGACAGTACAAGCAGGTTTGGAAAGAGATTGAAAAATATAGCCTTGAGACTTTTAGGGAAAGGTTCATGGGGTTTCAACAGCGTAGAGAGATAATGCAAACAGCCCAGAGGTCTGAGTTATGGCCAAAATTAAATGAACATGATGGTTCTTGTCTAGCCCCATGGGGAGGATTGTCCACACTGGAGAACCAGCCTGGCCCCATCCAAAGTGGGTCAGAGCTGGAGTGAGCAGGGGATGTTCCTGGCGCCCCAGACAGGGCAGCAGTCAGTACAGATGGACATGGTGGACATGCTGTCTTCAACGTGTGCGTTGAGCATGATGGACTGGGGGTTGAGCCGTGTTTTCTGTCCACATTTTGCCTTTTGTAGCATAATTGTTGTCACTGCTGCCTGTGGATGCTGTCAGTCAATGTAATAGAGAGGGCTGCCAGGATGGCAGCAGGTCCACCCCCTATCGCTGGATCACGCTGTGCAGATCTCAGCTCATACAACATCCAGGAAAGAAAGGAAAGACATTTTTTTCCCTCACATCCACTACATCCTGTTTTTTCAAAGGATGAGGTTTTGATTTTGATTTACTGTAGAGCTGAACAGTGCAGTAGATGGGAAAAGAAATTGCAGCAGTTCTTCTTTAATAGTTTGTGAGGTATGGATGACCTCTTTCTTCCTTTTCTCTGTCGAATAATGATACTATGCTGCAACTTTTTTTTTTTATTCACATTAAAATTTTCTACTGACTGTTGTAATATTTCATAACATTTCCTCAGAAACACTTCTTTTTCAGTGTGCTTTCTGCAAACTTGCATATGTAATCCCTGTTGACTGGAAAACAAAAGCAAATATCATTAAACCCACACATATTTTTTTTCAGTCTCTCCCTCTCCCATCTCAGACAAGATATCAACAAGTACAAAGTGTTCTTATCTCCTCTATATTGAGATGTTTTTAAGTAAAGTATATCCTAAGTATGTGCTAGGTCCAAAACTCTCAAAGAAGAGACAGCCGAGGTAGATTGCAATTACAAATAAGTTTGCTGGAGGAAAGGAAGCACTTCTTTTTGAGAACGAGGGATGTCCCACCTGATGCTCTGAAGACTGGCTTGTGTGGCAGAGGTGGTGGTGTCTGTGCCACCCACACACCGCTGTCCCCAGCTGGGGACACCACACTGGACACCTGCATCACATGCCAGTGATGTCTTCCCCTGTCCTAAGATGGGGATGTCTCACCCAGGCAGCCCACACTGTCCCCAGACCTTGCAGCACTGATCACCTGCAGATCACACTGACCTACTCGTAGAGCCTTTGCTCTTGGCGTTAAGGTCTCCGTGGACCAGGCAGGCAGGGACAAGGCATCTCACATCGGGTTTTGGCAGATCTCTGTCCAGAGAAATGGAACATATTAGGTGGGCTGGTTGGATACAGGAATTAATCATTAATAAAGGAAAAAATCAGTAAAACATAGAAATATGTTCCATTTTTTTAAATATAAAGCTATCTGCACTATGCCTTGAAAACCTGTCAAGCAGGGAACACCAAACCTATCACATTTGAATGAGCAGTACTACAGAGACCAAACCAGTTCCTCTGCACTCTGTTAGTAAGAGAAGTAGTGCATGAATACTTTCTTTTCTGCTTCTAAACCACCCACCCATCACAATTTCTTTTACATCTAAAAACCAATAATCACATAATTCCTTACAGCTTGTTCCCACATTACAGACATAATGGTGCAGAACCATACAGCAGAGTAATAATTTAATTTCAGCACTCAGCTTCTGCACACGAGCAATGCAGAGAGCAGTGATCACTGCATTGCAGTTCAGGACTGAGCACCATCCCACATGCAGAGCAGCAGCTCAGAAACTTGTGGTATTGCCTGGCTATTACAATCCCCTTGTGCCATGAAGTAACATGTCTGGAGATCACCAAAAACATTCAGTAGTGGATGAGCATGACTGTGGGACAGTATTATTAACTGCAGTGCAGTTTCAGCTGAAACCGCATTCGTTTATCAGCTGTAGTATAGCCAAGAGCAGGATGGAGCAGAGCAGTGAGCAGCTCTTCATGCCACAGCCATATCTTTGATACTGACAGGGATTGGTCAGAGCAGATAACATGCTTGGAGCAAGCACTCTACCGTAAGATGTGTTTGTAGTGTTGTGCAGGGAGAACAAAAGTGTGGAAATGTTTTGTCTGGGCTCCAGAGCTGGCCCTTCCTCCTCACCCTCCCAAGCATGCAGTTCAGAGCCTGAGGGTGATGATCTACACCTGACCAGAGGCAGTCACCTCAGCGAATGTATCCCACGCACTGCCAGACTTCAAGCCAAGTGCATGCATCATGCTCGGGCTTACACAGCAGTAGGGACTGTGACCAAATGTAAGCCACATTTCAAGGTTTGCAAAAAAAAAAGCTGCAAGTAAAAGGGTCAGCCTTAAAGAAAGGTTAATTTGTAACTTCTGCATAATTCTGTTGTTTTCCACTGACCGTGGCACATGGCTGGCTGACTTCACCCCCCGAAGCAAATGCGTGGTGAACATCAAAGGTCTAATAGGGAACATACAAACACTTGGGAACAAAAGTGCTTGGTACTGGGGAGAAGCAAATGCTATGGAGGAAGTATCCTATGTAGTTGCATGAGACTTGAGGCAGCATTAATTCAGGAAGAATGCAGCTGCAGGTAATATTACACAGCATAGAGGTAGGAGTCAGTGTTCTTAAAGTGCTCTGGTGTTAGCACGTTAGATTTGGGGCATTTCTAGGAAAGTTATTCCAAAGGGAATTTGCAGTGAATAACAGAGACTGCTGTCATTGAGCTCAGAGAAAAATAATCACAGAGAGAAACCTAAGTGTTTCAGTGTCAGAGTAGTGGGTTCCACCTAGGAACCAGGTTGGAGGGACCATATGTGAAGAAAGAGCCAGAAAAGGCATGCTGAGTTACACAAAGCAAAAGCAAATTCTGTTTTCTATCAGACAGGTGAGCAAATAAGGGGAAAACTGATGGAAAAAGGTCCTGTATCAGACCTCGGGAGTACCAGAAAAAGGCAAAATCTTATTGTGATTGCATAGGCATGTTTTACACATCAAACCTTTAGTCCATAGTTTATTTAAAATTCAAAGATTCATAAGTGATAAAAAAAGAGCAACACTAAATGATATGTGTGTGTTTGCATGTGTGTAAAAACACATACGCATGCAAAGACACTTTACTTAGAGATACTGCTATTTTAGGGAAAGCTCCTTTAAGAACCGTCTATTGCCTGAACTCTGCATGTGCTCTGGCTGAGATCTGATCAGTAGCAATAAATCCATCTCATACAGATCTAATCTTGTCACTGAAGAGAGGATTATGCTAACTGATGACACTCAGGCTAGCATCTAGTTCCAAGCGGTCAGCTAGTTTGTTTTATCCATTAAATCTGTGGCTCACTAGAAAAACAGTTTTCAAGTGCACATTTTCCATGCAGCAGAGATAATTCAACATCTTTTGTTCTGAAGTATTCCAGAATGTTTCACAGACTATTTAGGCTACGTGCATTAAATTTTGTTGTTACATTGCTGCAAATCCACAGTTACTCTATTGATTTCAGTAAAATTAGATGTCTGGAGCATGTACACATCTCTATAGCTTTTATGTTTCTCACTTGAGAGTAACATGGGATTTTTTTTACACATAGTTTCTTTAAGGGAATTCCAAAGCATGTCATAAATCTTTCTCATAAATATGCATATATGGAGAACAAACTCCAAAGCCAATTGGTGCATGTGCCAGCTTTTATCCAGATTTTTTTCTGAGAAATATGCACAGAGGTTTTATTAGTAAAATGTTACAGGAACAATTCAGCCCAGCTACTTGAGGAATTTACAAAGATCATATAAAATGTATTTTGTTTCCTTCAAACGTCTAAGACCCCATCCAACGCCAGCTATGTCAGACTTTCCACTGACCATACTGCTACAGAAGCTGCATGAGACGTTGGCATTTGCAGCCAAACTGGCTCAGGAAACTCTACTCCTCTATATTCAGGTTGCTTTTTGCCTTCTATTTGTTCCCATCCTCACGCTTCAGCTCACGACCCCATCAGTTACAGGCAGCAACTTGTGGCTTGGGAGTAATTACGTCAGAAGGGGTTTGGCTGCTGATGCTGGCACAAGGGAGCCATGGCTGGAGTTTCAGCTTCACGAAGCAATTACTAAACCCTCTGGAAAATGCAGCTAGGAAAGGTCCTATATGAGCAGCCTTCATCTAGCAGCAGCTAAGGCTTGAGTGCAAAGAAAGGCATGGGCAAACCCAAAGCAGGCAGCAGAAAAGGGAATTTCTTGGAAGGGAATTGCCTCCCACTGTGGATGCTATCCTGTGACACAAGAGACATCAGTACAGGGAAGGAGCGTGGCAGTTGCGGTCTCCTGACTGAGCACACCAGCTGCACAACTGCCAGGAGCCTATTAAATATTGAAGAGCAAGCATTCACCAGGCAGTGGAAACACAACATATTGATTGACTCATTTTGTTGCTCCTAGGAGAAGGGCTTTGTGATATGACTTGCAAAAACAATATGCTTTTCCCTCCTGTTTACTGCAAAGGAAAGTCACAGAAGGAAACTCTAGTGCAAGAGTGGAGCCACGATAACCACCCCATGGGCTTTGATCCAGTGTGTTGTGGTTTTACTCAGGTGGGCAGCTGAGCTCCACCACAACTGCTCTCCCATTCCCCCTCCTCAAAGGGGTTGTAAGGACAGGGAGATCACTCAACAATTATTGTCACAGGCAAAACAGACTCAACATAGGGAGATTAACGTAGTTTATTACCTATTACTTACATGTGCAGGCTAGAGAGGTGAGAAACAAAAAATAAACTAAAAATACCTTCTCCCCCAACCACCCTCTTCCACCTCCTCCCCCCAAGCGATGCAAGGGAATAGGCAAATAGGAACTGTGGTCTCCGCCACTCCTTCACGGTCACTCTCTGCTCCTGCTCCATGTGGGGTCCCTCCCACGGGATGCTATCCTTCCCAAACTGATCCTGCGGGGGCTGCCCACAGGCAGCAGCTCTTCAAGAACTGCTCCCACATGGCTCCATCCCACTGGGTCCATCCATCCCCCAGGAGCAAACTGCTCCAGCACGGGTCCCCCATGGGCAGCAGCTCCCCCCAGACCCCCTGCTCCTGTGTGGGCTCCTCTCCACGGGCTGCAGCTCTAGCCTGAGGCCAGCTCCTGCGGGGTCTCTCCAGGCAGCCTCCTCCAGGCCACATCCACCTGCTCCACTGGAGGCTCCTCCATGGGCTGCAGTGTGGAGATCTGCTCCATGTGGG
Organism: Aythya fuligula; assembly: GCF_009819795.1. Taxonomy (NCBI): domain Eukaryota; kingdom Metazoa; phylum Chordata; class Aves; order Anseriformes; family Anatidae; genus Aythya; species Aythya fuligula. The sequence goes on from NC_045562.1 coordinate 42,418,112, forward strand.
ACCCATGGGCTGCAGGGGGACAGCCTGCTCCACCAGGGGCCTCTCCACAGCCCGCAGGGGAACTGCTGCTGCGTGCCTGGAGCACCTCCTGCCCTCCTGCTGCACTGAACTTGGGGGCTGCAGGGCTGGTTCTTACTCCTCGCTCTCCCAGCTCCTGTTGTGCAGCAGGTTTGTTTGTATTTTTTCCCTTTCTTAAATCTGCTGTCCCAGAGGCATAAGCATCATTTTTTGGCTAGGCTCTGGCCAGCAGCGGGTCCCTTTGGAGCTGGCTGAAACTGGCCCTTACCTAACATGGGGCAGATTCTGGAATCTTCTCACAGAGGCTACTCCTTCAGCCCCCTGCTACCCAAACCTTGCCACATAAACCCAATACAAATCGATGCCCTGAGCTTCTTACAGATTGCTTTTGGCAGTTCCACAGGTATCGAGTGCTCCCTGTGTGCAAACGAAAGCTTTGACATTCACTTGGGGGCTGTAAATGGCCTGCTGTTAATATTATAACATCTGCATGGCAGACATAAGCAGTGTATATCTTTTTCTTTTTTCCCTCCTTAGGATACCGTAGAGACCAAGGATCTTTCACAATGGGAACTGGGTCCCTTGATTACAGTTTATGCCCTTGGGTGTCTAAGAAACTGTTTGCTGCAATTGGACCTTGACCTTCAGGAGGGTTCACAACCCGATGTGGGAGAAACATTTTATTCCAAACCATTCAGTTCAATCAAGGAGCTTTTCATTTGGCTAGAAATAACAGCTTTTATCGCCAGCTGGTCAGTAAATGAATTATCACAAAAATATAATTATAGTATGCCAGTAATGGGTTGAAGCCATTATCAAATTTCACCACTTCAGAACACTAATTTTTATGCAGGTGCAATAAATAATAATCACTGTTTTACTGAACATCTTTTGGTTTTAGCAGTAGTGGAGTAATTTATTTTTTAACATACACCTGAATTTAATCAAAACCACACTCTAGCTTGTACTCTTTCCATTGGATGACATACATTTACCTAAAAAAACATACTGTAGGTTTGCATTCTTACATTTGGCTACAAGCTAAATCTTGGCAGTCAGCCTGATAGTTAAAAACTTGATTCTAATCTTCTGTTCTTAAGCCTTTAAAAATTAACATGTTGAATCATTCTTTAAGTTAGAATTTGCATCATTTTCTAACATTTCCTTGAATATTAGAGAGAAGCTACTTCATACTATACCGCGAGAACCCTCTTTTCAAAGAGATAAAAGATAGGCCTAAAGACTATCTGCAGTGTTATCTTCTACACTTTTTGGATGGTTCCTCCAGACTATAGGACATTTAATGCCTGGGAGGTATTCTTAAAGCCAACATCTGCCCCTTTCTTGTTATGTATGATTACGTAGTCTCTTCTATTTTCCTCTCATCTCTCCATTCTGTTCATTAAACACAAATAGTTTTCGTTTTGTAATTGTCAGATTCATTGTCTGAATTCTCTTTTTGGTCAGCCTCAGAACATACTTCTTATATTTATTCCAATGCATAGTGTGTAGTAGTTACAATAAGGTTTGAGGATTTGGAAATGTTTACAAAAGTAACATTAGTGCTCACTGGAGCAATAGTAGCTCTCACCACTGTGAATTTAACCTCAAGTTCTTGAAACCAAGTTAAGAAAGACTTTCTTGTCCATTTTTTGTTGTTGTTGTTTGTTTGTTTTAGGAATATTAATACTTTTTTCTTCAGAATTGTTAAATTTAGAAAACAGTTATTCACATGTATTGCATATGTTTGATTTTTTGTTTTTCTTTTCTTTTTTTTTTTTTTTTCCCATAAATTACACATCCACCAAACTTCAATTTTATAAAATGTTTCCTTTATTTTTCTATACAAATGCTCTCATGTTCAAACAGAGTAATTTGCTACTATTCTTCGTGTACCTAAATGACAGACTTTTCCTTTTGTGCCCAAGCCTTTTTGCACTACCTTGCATCCTTCAAGTGAAAATCAATGTTGTGCATATAGTTTCTATTTTTTTTTTGTTATTTTTGTTTTGTTTTTTTATCTAGAGTAAAAAAATTCAATGGCCTCCATCCCTGCCATAGACCACTAAATAGGACAAATATAGGACAAATCTTCCTGTTTTTCTTAAATGCTTTTTTTTTTTTTTTTTTTTTTTTTAAATCTGAATGGCTCTCAATTTTTTAATGCTTTTTCATGTGTTTGTTTGTTTTTGTTGTTGTTGTTGTTTTTCAAGTTATGCCATTGAAAGGAAAAACAAAACAAAACAAAACCTTCCTTATTTATGTCTGCCAAAAATATTTCTATTCTGATGTGGACAAATATCCTCTGGATTAGTGAATTAGTGAATTCTCTCATTTTGGAGAAAGTCAGGCCTAAGACCAGGTTAACCTAGTCAGGTTCAGTAGGCAAGAGGAAAGAAAAGCTCACATTTTTATTGTAGCAAAATATTCCTCACTTTTTACCCAGAAGTCACCTAAGATTTCTGAACATCTTTCCCATCACCACCTCTCTGAGTGACAGTAGCCTGCTGCTGGTGGCTTTCACAGCATTGAAAAGCAAGCTCAAAGGTGAGACAGTAACTGGGCTCAAATCATTGTGCACCCACAAGCCAAGATTTGGGGTTGCAGTGTAGTAAATGTGTGGAAAAGTAGTGACAGGGAGGATATTGTGATGGCATGAAGGCACCCTTCGCTGTTCCTTTCTCCAGGTCCACTACTCCCATGGGCTTCTCTTCCCTACATATCTTTTTATATAAACTCCTCCTCATGACATATTCAGCTTTTGCAGCATGAGAGGGTGAGCAGAACCAGGGTTGCACCCTTGGAATGAGTAGGAAAAAGGAGCTGAAAACATTTTTTATTTTGTACCTACTGCTGGCCTGCAAACTCACATCAGCAATACTGAAGAGGCAGAGGAGGGAGGAAAGGATGCCAAAAAGGAGCTGGGGTCCTGTGAAAACTTAATCTGTTTCAGGCAACATTAACTGATTCCTTGCTATAGGTCTGGAGTATTTCCCAGTTGAGGGAGAAAAAGCCAGAACACACTGCTTCTCCCTTAATAATCCTCTTCCTTCTGGCCAGGGCCAGGGCCAAACTTCAGGCAAAGGAGAAATGATTTTGTCCAGGTTAGAATGAACAGCCTCCTGAAAAGCCAGCTGACCTGGCTCCCCTCTATTCCCTTTATGACAATCCTTGTGCTGTGGGTCAGAAACCAATTTTTCTTCAATTCTTGCTTTAAGCACTCAGCTTCTCTCTGTACAGAAATTGCCTAATGGGATCCACTGACCAGCTATTTTGGTCCACTCTTTCATGCAAGCCAACAGCAGGGTCATAAAAAACCTGCCCGCAGTCACGCATTTAATTGAAAGCTGTGACCTGTTTACTAAGACTACTGCAACTACAATTTTAATTAACCTCTGCACTTTCTGCAACCAACAGGTCACCTATTTTATCTTTGGACAGAATTAAACAGTTCTCATTCCCAACATAACCTGTCCACCCCCAACCCGCACACCTCTGAAAATGGCTTAGCTTTATGAGGTGGCATGAGGGGCCAGTCAGAGCTGGACTGCTAAAACGACTGTGGTCTAGGTATATGGGTCACAGTTTCACAGTTTGACATAAGAGCAATCTTCAATTTTCAATCAATTTCTTATCTACATCTCCTTAGGTTCAGCTCTGAAATTGTAAGCCACCTGGAAGTTAAAAAAAAAAAAAAAAAAAAAAAAAAAAAAAGAACCAACTCAGCCCAAATACAATTCACCTGATTCAGAGACAGAAGACATAAAAAAGGTGGAAAGTGTTTGCTTCTCTTCTTCCACCCATTCCTTGAGGGATCAGATGCTGCCTTCTTCTGTTGTCTCCCAGTACTGCTTAATGAAACACATCAGGTACCTGTTTCAGCCTCTTTATTTGCCTAGGAAAAAGTAAAAGAAAACCTCACTCCTTTCTTATAGGTTTAAAGGTCCTGATTTTACATTTAAATCATTTCCAGTCTAGTTGATTTACATTACTGTGTGAAGACTGGGTGCTATACACAATTTACCATCCTTGAAACTAAAATACATGCTACTTTTGAACCATCAAAACACAAAAAGATATCAGTGACTTTTGGGGGGACCCAGTCCAGCTCTCATTAAAATCAATGGGAATTTTCCAGTCAATTTTGATGGGGGGTGGATCAGACCTCCCAGAGTGTAAAAATTACAATTTTCATGGTTGGATGTTTCCAACATAGCAGATTTGATTCAGCTTTTGAAAATGATACAGTCCTGGACTGCAAATATGAAATTATTATGTAGATAGTCAGATAAGAGACTCTGAAGCTTAAACAAAAGATCTCTTCAGACTTTTTTTGTGCATTTCAAGCAAAATAACGAAATAAGCCACCAAGTGCAGTATTTGCTAGAGTGTTTCAGGGAAAATAACTTTTTTTGTTATAGCTAATGAGTCAAACCAGATGACACTGCTAATTAAAAATGAACATTGATCTTAACTGCCATGAGCTGGATGACTTTTAGGCCTCCTTCTGAATGGATCAAAACATTTCTATCCCAGTGGACACAAAGCAGACATATCCTGAAGAGGGTCAGTCTATCCCTGCTCCATCACCCTTGAAGGGGACAGAGCTTGTCTCCAGCAGTAAAATGATATCTTCTTCTCCCCGGGTTTGGAAGGAGCTACAGCTCCAGGCTGGGCTTCCCCAAGAAGGTGGCTCTGCCCCATATGGGGCAAAGGGCAGATGCCGCTTCCCAGTGTGCCAGCACTGTAGCTCCTTTCTTTGGTCTTCTTATTCTCCCTATTCTCCCCCTCCTTAGGGGCACCCAGGTATTTCTCATTTGATCTTGTCCATTTTCCCAAACATGTAAGCTGTCCGAGAGGTGTTTAGGCCACCTGAGAGCACATGTGGCCCTTTGGTTCAGCTGCATTCCAGCAAGGCAAGGAAATAGCTGTGACTGAGGAGAGGATTTGGGGGATGGGATATGAAGGAGAACATCCAGTGGCTTGTTCCAAACCTGATTACAATTTCTTAACAAAAGATAAAAGTTCCTTAATAATTCCTCAAGGTTAAGAGGTTCACGTTTTACTCCCATGTGCTCTGACCTTCCCTAATTGGCATGCTGTTGGTATTTCACGTCTGAAATATGAATAAGCTATTCATTATCATCATAGCCATTATTCTTCTGCAAGCCACCAGAAAGAAAAAGTTGCTTCTTTTCATAGGAGACAAGGTCAATCTACTCTATCAGTTGACTAAACCTGAATAATGTATAAACTGTTTTTCACAGCAGGCTTTGTCAGCTGAGCAGGTGATAAGAAACGCATATCCATAACGATGGCCAGCCAGAAAAGATAATCTGCTATTTAGAAATATTTTTACTGTGATGTATTTGCTACCTCTGCTACAGTATCATCTGAATGAGTGGGCCTTTGCAGATAGAAACCTGACTCTATTATCTTTTTACTTCAGTTCTTTCTCTTTAGCAGAGTGGGAGTTATGATGCAGGATATCCCTGACACTGAAGACTGAAGAACAGGGATTCTGCAGCAGGAAATATTTCTTGTGTTTGGTGGCTGGTATCAGAAATATCTGCATTCAGTGTCTACTTTTGTTAAGCCTGGGGAAGCGTGTATGGAGAAGTAACAGCTTTCATTAGGCCACCTAAAACAGTTGAAAAAATAGGTGAAGGTCTGGGCATGGGAGTCTTTCTGGAGGTTAGAAGACAAGACCCAATTTTGCTGATATTTCTTTTCGGACCTGTGGAAGTCTTTGTGTGCCAAAAAGCTTCTCTGATTTCTCCAGCTGCGTCATTTCACTCAAAATGCTCTCATCTCTCCTTTCAAACCTTGCTTTAATATACCCTTAGGGTATCACGACACAACATTACTGCTAATTATATTAACTCACCTCATATAATGAGAATTAATGAGAATGCTGCCATACTGAGGACAGGTCAATAGTACAGCAAAGCACTAAAGGCATTCTTAGCATTTCTCATCCTTTTTTTGGTCGTTGTTACTTCTATTTAATTCATCAACTTCATCATAGGACATACATGGAACACAAACACATAAATCACTTTCTCTTTCCAGTGATAAAGTTTTGTGCTTCTGGATCTATTCTAGGAGATGGATTCCATGTCAAATAGTCATCACTGTTTGTCTATGTCTTTAGTTTGAAAAGTAAAGTGAAAATTGTACATTCTTCAGTCATGCTTGCTTCTCCAGATGTACCCTTCATCCAGAATTTGTTAATATCTGTTTCAAAGAGTTTCAACTTTGGAGATATATTAAAATATTTCAGATTTAATATATTAAAAACATATTTAATATATAAAGATTTCTTTCTTCCTGTTTTCTCTGCATTGCCCTAAAATGTAAATACAAGTTTAAACTTGTTGATTTTGTCAGAGATTTATTATCATAAAGCCCCCTCTACCTATGAAAGTGACTCTACCTATGAAAGTCTGCTACTACTGCATTTGCTTGTGCCCTGGTTATCTCTGTATTTATCCCTCTAGGGCTGAGTTTAAGGTCAGCTGAAGGTAAAGTCCTTGAAGGTCATACAACTATAAGTCTGCTTTGAGGATTTGTTTAAATCTTCCCTGAAATTCCATTGTTATCCATGGTCTTATCCCATGGCTTATGCATGGTCTAAGTGCTACCCTAAAAGGAATCATTTCACAAGTGCTGTGTAAATGAAAAACAACTAATTCCTGTCTGTATGAATGATAACAATGAATCCGAAATATACTTTAAATGCTTCAGGTCAGACTTGCTAACTCTCTGCTTAATAAGTTTCTCACAATGAGTCATTCATTTTTAGAAGAGGGAAGGCTATGTGACATGGCAAAATGATAAAAGAAGCATGTTTCCACAGTCTGCAGGACTTACTCATTTTAGATGATTGCCATATTTATAGCTAAATTGATGAAAAAAACATCTGAAAGCATGATCTTTCTGGAATATTTGTGGTGAAGGAGATGGGGCAACCAGTTGGAAGTTATGGCCAAAAATAAGGTTGAACCAGTTCCTCAAGTCTTGCCTAGAAAGTTTTTATAAAAATGGTGCTGTTTTCTGTGGTTCTAATATCCATGCCTATGAAATCTTGAATTTCTTTCAGTGACAACTAGAAATTAAGATCCTTCACTTTGCTGATAAGTCAGGTGACATTATTTAAGCAGTGAGGTCAAAGAATTTACATTGGACATATTTGAAGTAAAATGTTGTTATCCATCACTTTTGGTATTGGGACACTTCTTCCTAAGTATATTATTAGAATGTTAAGATCACAGTTTAATGCCATAATTTAGTTTTAAGAAGTAGAGTAAAATAAATTACTATTTTTTTCTCAGATCAAAAGGAAACTGGAAAAATATTATTAAATCTCTCTGAAAAACTTTAAGAAAAATGATTTTTATTTTGTCTGTAGAAGAGCAAGTTACTCAGGCAGTTCTTGTAAGGGTGTGTATTGAGACATTTGTGGGAAATATGTTTTATGATTGTATGAGCCATGTATACGTAGGCTAAGCAGGATAAGACAGAAGTTACATCAGGTACTTCCAGGGTCTGAGCTCATACATCCTGGTCAAGAAACTTGTAAATGCCCTTGTTTCTTTCACAGCTTGTATTTCTGAGGGTTTCTGCCACACAAACCAAATGTCCTGGACAGGAGGAAGACAGAGCTCTTCTCAGAGCCTTGATGGAGTTAGAAGTTTCACATGGCAGTTTTACTCCAGAACTTGGCAAAAACTTTTGGTTTTCTATTTTTCACAAAAAAAAAAAAAAAAAAAAAAAAAAAAAAAGCATGTATTTTCTTAGGGTTATCACCTTTATCTCATTAGTTAGTAATATTTTAAATGAAAAACGGTATTATGACCAGCTTTAAATTGAGCTGCACCTAAAGTATTGCTCTCTCCTAAATCTTTTACCTGCTACAAGAAGAACAAGTTGCAGTGCTCACTGAACAGGTTAAAAAAAAAAAAAAAATGGAACAAATGTTCTGCAACACAACAGTTCACCTGTAGTAACAAATAACAATAATAACAATAACACCAGAATGTATAAAATAGGGAACAAAAAACTAAGCACATTCTTTCCTCTGTGTGGAACGTTTCCTATTCTTCCATTCATTGATAGTACAGATAGATACACAACTGTAAAGATGCAAAGAGTGCTTTAGTCATTGTCAGGACTATTAAAGAAATCTGCAGTGACTTGAAGTGAATCAACAGTTTCTTGAGAAGATATCAGCCTATGCAATACACTTATTTCTATTTAGTAAATGCTTGAATGATTTCTGAACCTAGAGAAATCCAAGCATGATAAGGAGAGCAGATGTTGCTGTGTCTAGTGCTCAAAGCTCTAATTGCCAGCTGGCATGCTTTTCTTAATCCACTTGAGATATCAAATTGCTAAACTGAAACATAGAGTTAATCTGAGCTCCAGGAATACCGGGTGTGTAGCTCATCACTCCTTGTAGAGTGAAATGCTAACTGTAGATGTTATTCCTCACTATCTGTGGAACACCACTAGTTTGAATGCTTGTTAATCAGAAAATTCAAACCTAAATTCAGGAATGACTATATCTTTTTTAAATAGTGCTGCTGCAGACAGCTCTCAAGATTGTTGCCAGATGTAAAATCTCCTAGATGTTAATGGCAGCAGCAGTCTTCCTTTTACAGTGAGGACAGAGGCTGAAGTTTTTTGGTCTACCAACAGTGTTGTACAAAACAAATCTGTAAGCCAGCATCTCCAGCAGTTTGCTATGGGTGAAAAAATTGCATTTTTGAGTAGGAGTTCTGAGAGAAAAAAAAAAAAAAAAAAATCTTATTACTGTTACAAATTACAGGATACAAGCAAAATCCAGCAATCTTTCTCAGATGAAAAGATCTATGTCATGTGGAACTCATTCTGGAGCCTCCCCAAAACAGGACAATGATCCTCCTCTACTGTGAAATTTAGTTGAAGCTAAGATGTAGGCACTGAGACTAACACTTTTTAACTGAGGGCAACCACCAGCAAAGGCACTCTGGGCAAGGAGGATACCATCCTGAGAATTTCTTATAGGTGCACAGAACAGCTTTGCCACAGAAGATGAACTGACTGACATCCTAAAAGCAAAGGGAACATTTATTATTTTTAAACTGAACACAGGTGCAAAGATGCCAGCGTGGTGCCACAGAAAGTTATAAGAGCCCAGAGAGAAAGGGGAGCACAGAATGCAGCTGATTCATACTGGGAGGAAATCTCTGCCTGCTCTCCAGCAGGAGGTGAGGAGAGGATGTGGATCAACCTTTGCTGGAAGATGAAACAGAGTATATCCACTCAAAGGCTGCACCCTTTAATTTATGTCTAATTCATTGAACATCTAGAAGTGGAAACTTTTCTGTATGATCTAGCTTTGAAGTTGGTCCTGCTTTGAATTTGTGGTTGGACTAGATGACCTCCAGAGTTCCCTGCCAACCTATTTTTTTTCCTATGAATTTGTACTTAACTACATGTAGATTTTTCTCTTTTTTTGGTCAAATGTTTTTCCTCTTTCAATACACCCATAAAGTTCTGCCTGAAGCCCTCAGAAAGAGAGCAGTCATTTTTGCACAGCCAGCATCCCCCAGGAGAAAGGCTGCTGAGTGTGTTAAGTTTGCTACCTGAAATACGTCAGAAATGGATAGACAAGTTTTTTCTTGTGCAATTGCAGCTGCTATAAGTAATTATTTGGTTTGTGAGAGAAAAAATAAAGTCACCACAAGCAAACTTAGAGAAATTTTGCATGGAGTTAAAATAGAGTTTATTCTGACTAAATTGATACAGACAGAAACAAGCTACTTGGGAGAGGTGGGACAAGTCGAGCCCAATAAAAAAACTGATATCCCCACCCAGCCTACTTCCAGAAACAAGGAAAGGGAGTTAAAATTAGTTATAATGGTGAATCGTGAGAAATGTGTGACTGATCTAGCTGCTTGTGCCGTGAGCTAGTGACACCCTGCAGTCTGGTCCCTCAGCTGGGCAGATGTGGGACCTGGCTGAAGACACTGCAGCTTTCCTCCAAGCACTGGTCTGTGGTTTAAACTCTCCAGAATCTGGACATCAGAAAGGTTTTAGGCTTTCAGAACTGACAACTAGCCAATACAGTTCAGAAAGGCCACTGATATATAGAAGATCTGTGCTGAACAAACTTGTCTTTAAATATCTTGCTTTAACGTGCTCCTAGTCCTGAAAATACATACACGGGGCTATTTTTGTTTCTTTTTCACTATAATACAAACCTGAGGATGGTATTTGTACAAAACCTAAGCATAGAAAATTTTGTTGAAAAAGAATAAATAAATGTCATTCTGAATAGCAAATAAATAAAAGCAAAAAGCAAACAAAGCAGTCTGACCATAGGTGAGATGTGAGCAAAAATTGTGAGAGCCATTGCTGAGGGTAAAAGCCTGAACAAAACAGCTAAGGCTTTTAGCACAAGGTTACCAAGCCAGCTTGTTCCTAACATCTATTATGAATTGATGGCAGAAGTTTTATTATGACAAATGATTTTCTTAGAGACACTAGATAATGATCTGTAATCTTGAACAAAACATAATGTGGAGAAGGGCATGCAAAAATGCTGTAAATATCTGTGTTCCAGTATATAAATATTTATAAGATGGAAAAAATGTAGCTCAATATATCATCCTATGCGCAGGTGTATTATAACACTGCATTCTTCATGAAACAACAGAAATACACTGTCACCACCTCAGCCTATATATTTATACTATAAAAAAATAGTAGTAAAACATGTATAAAGGTAAATTGGAGCTGTTCTGCACATCTTCAAAGGAGGCTAGTAGTAACTTAAATTAATTTTGCAGAAACAGACATTTCATGACAGCCGCATTTCTCAGGTCCAGCAGGAAATTTTTATTCAAAGAAAGCAGCAAAATATCCCAGGTAGCTAATAAGGCCTGCAGACTACCTTAAATCAGGTAGAAAAGTGCCCTGGGTTGTGTCCCCTGACTTGATTGTGAGTGAAACAAGGCAGCTATTCTGGGGTGACCTGCCTTGAGAAGAGGTCTGTCTTGGGCTGGTCCCAGTCATCTGCTAAAATTCATGTTTATTCAAAAAGCATGTGGAAAACCCTGCTAATCTCTTCCTCAGCTTTTCAGTGACTACTCCATTGGTTAGGTTATGGGCTTTCTCTTTCTCACCTATCATATATTTAACCATTCACACAAAGTGTAAGAACCCCAGCAAGAGGCAAAGACTAAAAGCAAGTGGGCCAGCAATTAGAGGGCTCATCTGGAATGGCAGATGGTAGCTTGCTCTTTCTTTCCCCAGGAATATCTAGTCATTTATTCAATGCAGTGTTGGCAGTAGCTTGGGCTGTAAGGGTTTGTGATCTGGACATAAGCATTCATAAGTCATTACACATTTTCATATTTCTAATATTAAAATAATGTACAACCTCAGCTCTATTTCATATCAGTCTTTTTATCCTCTTGCATAACTGGTTCTGTAGGAGGTAATCTTGCAGCTAGCCATAGCACTATATGTAAACACATAGACACGCACCCACAAGCATGTATGTCTTCAGAGAGCTCAGTCCCTCTCTACAGAACATTTATCTTACTTAACCAGGAGATAATTGATTACTTCTGTTGCTTTTTTCACAGAAACCAGGACATTCATTAAGCAGTAGTCTGGGTGTATAATCTTCAGGAAATAGCTGGTTATGCATTTATGGATGATGATCCTGGCATGTCACATTACTATGTGAAGTAGCCTGTTTATCATTATACCTTATAGCATTTCATCCTTTCTTTGTTTTTTTTTTTTTTTTTTTTTTTTTGTTGCTTTGTTTTTGTTTTTTCTTTTTTCTTTATTTTATTTTGTTAAAAAAATAAAAAAAAATGTTGATTGAGAAAACTTAACTTATCCTCTAAAGTGAAATTCAACATCCTGTGCAAATATTGTATTGATCTGAAAACTCCTTTTACAGCATTCTATTCTTTGGCACTACATATTATTCCTGTTTCACTGCATATGTATTTCCTTATGTATGGCAGTAAATAATTTGGGGTGAATTTCTCTCATTTGATTGCCCATGACCAGGAAGACGTGTTTTCTTCTTTATGTGGATCTCTTTAACACCAGCAGATGCTGCAGTCAGGAGCACACTGTGTATCTCTCAGTAACTGAGATCTGCAGTGGTTGGTATTTCCCACGGGGTATGTGGGAAATGCATTGTTTTTCACTTTCTGAAAGTGTTGTGTTCTCTTTTTTGTAACTTCTTTTAAAATTATTTTTGACTGAGTAATACAGAAAAGGGGATAACAATTAAAGTTTACAAAAAGAAGTAATAGAAATGGATTGATCCTAACAGAGAAATTGTGGCAGTCCCAATAATTCTCTGGTTTCCTGCAGGGTACACAGCAGGAAAAGTGAAACGCTTGATGGGGGAGAATAAAAGAGTTTGTCTTGGCACAGCTGAACTCCATGAATCACCTTTTTGAAGGAAAAGAAGCTGAAACTTTAACTTTCAGTGCATTTAACAATGCAAGTGACAGATTCTCGTACTGCATGTGAAAAATGAACTGGGGACATTAAAATACTATTACCTCTCTGATTTCCTCCACCTGCTGCTCCACATGAAGCCTGTTCTAGACAGCCAGTGACTGACTGCATTTCAGGAAACACAGCTTCGCTTTCCTCCTACTCTGATCTCTGGGAGTGTTTATTATCAGCTTACATTTTTTGGAGCACCTTTTGTGGGAGTGGTATCTTTTCTCTGGACTGAAACCAAACCCTCTTTCTTCTGTGATTTTTCCTTTCTGCAGTGGCCTCCACATACTTTGCCCTTCCTACCCACTGCAAAGGTCCTCAGAGTCTCATTCTTGGTCTCATTCTTTATTACTTTATTCTCCAGAGTAACTTTACTCTGGGTTTTACACAAGGATACTGTGTCAATGTGGATACATTATATGCCTCCCTCAGCTCACTTTGGTAACCACGTTCATTTATCAGACTGTCTTGGTTCTTTCACCCGTAGCATCACCATGACTTCCTACTCTTCAATATTTCAATTACAAAATCACCTAGCTAGGTAAAATTATACAAATGCCTGCAAGTCCCAGCCTGGGCTCTGACAGCAGTTCAAGTTTGGTGAGACTGCTCCTCAGGTCTTTAACTTGAGCTAAAGTCTGTATAATAAGTTATATAAACAATACCTTTGGCAGTTCCTTGCTTTCTCGTGAGGCAATATCTCAAAAGTCAGATGTGTGAGTGATTTGCAAGGTGTAGACAAAAACTGAGGTTCAGTGGCACAGTGTGTGATGCCAGGGCAACTCGAAGAAGTGGAAAGACTGGTCAGCCCCCCTGAGCCCCAAAACATAGTCAGAGGAGTTTCAGGAAATGATGTCTCACAAACCTGCACATTGTCTAGAACAAAGTGCAAAACAAGGTAGTTAAGAAACCAAGATAATGAAAAGAAAACCAGATAACTCACATTTAATCAGACTATGGCTGACTTTTCTGATACCAATTCAGAGCTGAACCATTGAAGTGGGTTTTTGTTTGTTTGTTTTTATTTAATTTCTTCTCATTTTATGGAAAGCTTCACAAAATGGGGTTCATTAGCAAGAGCAAAACTTTGCAGTACTTCTTGGTGAGTTTTTGAAATCACAAGCAATTTCAAAAACAGGGTTAAACTCCGCTGTCACTCCAGTTCATGGCTGAAGAATACGCTGGAGATTCAGCCCATTGGTCTTAGAGCCTACAATTTTGGTGAACCAATATGAATTAGGTATTCCTGGAATGACTGTAGTTGCAGATGAAATGCTTTTATGTTGTGTTTGCAGTGTAAATATTTAAAAAATAAAACATTCAATGTTTCCAACCCCTTTTGCTGAAGAAGCACGAACACAGAAAGGGCACAGAAGTACGTGGATCAAAGAAGATACTTTTATTCAGATATTTCACATTACATGCATGCTTCTCAGCCCTGAGTATTAGATGGGGGACATTTTCTGTCTGCTGGATTATTTTTTTTCAGAATTTCATATATTCTCCTACTTTGTCTTTCAAAAGCATCTTGTGAAAAAATATGAGAGAGGTAGAAAGAGAGCTGGAAAACCAGTAAACCAGTCCCCTGGTGATTAAAGCAGGCTTTTATCTAAGACAGGATGCCCAGTTTGATGTTCACCTTTCACACCAGGCACAGCAAGGATGGAAAGCTATCTGGAGGGTCAGACACAACTCTGAAAGATTGTTTATCAGCTTTTCTTTCCACTGTGCTGATCATTTCTGTGCTTCTTTTTCCACTGCTAACAAAACTCCTTGATATTGTAAAGCATTTCAGTGAAACCCTATTAGATTAAGGAAACAGGGACTGATTCTTCACAGGGTCTGGTGATTTTTCCCCAGAAATAGCAGTGTTTAATGACAGAAACATAATTATTTTGTACATGATGTAGCAATGTTGTTTATATACAAGCAACATCAGTGCTCATTCTCCCTCCCATATCTGATGCAGTTTTCTCCCTCTGGCAAATGTGAGGCATGAGGTTATACTCCTAACTTAATGAGGTGAATTATTGCACAATCCTGGAAACTTCAATTGCAGCAGGGCCCTTGGGATCATCCACATGAGGCATACTGGGTATGCAGAAAACTCTGCGGCATCTCACAGTGCAGTGAAGGACTGATGCGTGGTAGATCCACGCTACAGCTCCTGAGACACACATAAGATCTGGGTGAAGCTTGCTCGAAGTTGGTTAGGCTCTCACAGGAAATCTGCTACTTTCTGCAGAAGAAATCTCATGGAGTCTCTCTACACTACAGCCTCAGTATTCCTTCCTATATCCTGAAAGCTGTGTGAGAGCCATGTGTAACATTTATAGCCAACGCTCACTTGGGATTAGCATGTGTTACCTCAGGGACTGTTGATTATAGTATTGAATTTCTTTTTCTGTTGTCCCAAGGGGAATTCTCTATTTAAATCGGTGTGTCATTGGGTTGTTTTCTTTTAATCGTTTGCATATTCTGATGATCAAAAGTAGTTTTCAAATGAATTTCAATTCAGCAGTGGTTGGAAAGAGTCTATGGTTATGAAATAATTCATTACAGAGCTGAATTCTTAACTGTCCTTGCACTCATCTATATGCCTTCCAACATAGCCTTCAGCCAAGTTTTGGGAGGTAGAAATCTTGTGAGCAAGAGGTCTGGTGGGATGAGTAATGAATTTGGAGGAAGAATAATTTAAAATTAGACCAGTTTTGAGGCAAGTGAGGTAGGAAAAGGCTGGGACTTAACCAACCCTTGTTACTTCAGGGCCTGCTAGCTCTGCCCTTTGACAAGCACTACATGGAAGGTGGGTGACCTGTCATCCCACACAGGAACACAATCAGGGAACAGGATTACAGGGGCAGGCCCAGGGCTTGTTAAGGACTGATGTCTTCAAAGATGAGGACAGCGAAGAGAAATGCATGAGCTCTGGAAACCTCTGCAAGGTTGGGAATAATAAAAGTCCATAGATCTATCTGGGTTTGTCAAGAGATGTTGTCAAGTTTTGGCATGCGGAGGGCAGTTATGAAAATCCTGACCCATCATTTCTTTGGCTACGTTCCCTTTGACCTTAATGGGATCATGATTTCATTCCTAGATTTTATGGTGAGGAGGAAGCAGCAACGAGGACGACTGTTCCCCATCTGCAGGCCATCATCTCTTTATAATGGCTTCATTCATCTTTCTACGTAAGTCATTTGGTTTGTGCATTTCTTAATATTCCTAGGATTTGGGGAAGGAGTTGGCAGAGACAAAAGGGGTTCCAAACTCCCATACGAGAATTCATATTCCGTAAAGAACAAGTCTTATGAGAAGCTGTTGGATGAGTTTGACCTTTCACACTGTAACATCTTTAATTCAGATCCTGTGCAAGATTTAGCTGCTGGTGCTTCAACAACCTAAGCCTTTTCCATTTATTCTAGTTCAGTTTAAGTTAGCATTTAGTATCTTTCTTGAGTTATCCTATGTCTGTTACTGTACATTTTACAATAGATGAGCAAAAATAACATCCATGTTTACAGTGGACTAAGAAGCTATTATTTCAAGCCTGTAAGCTGTTTAAAGTGTGACTGCTCCCTGTATGTTAACTTATTTTTGAAAATAATTGAATAATCTTGTATTATTGATTGATATTGACACAACAGACAATAGATTTTGCTTGCTGCTTTCTGTCATACACATATCACTCAGGCAATCTTGATCCCACTAAGAATAAATTCTAAAGTGTGCTGTAAACACTGTTAAAATCCCTTCATGAAGTGAGGTCTCTTTACAACGTTGTGATGATGGGCTTGTTTGTCATTCTGCATCACCTCGCAGGGTTCACTAATATGGCACGCTCATAGTACTCCCTCTTTACATTTTTTTTTAAATAACACAACATTCAGCCATGTGTTTGGAGAAATAATAATACCTAGAGCCACTGGGGATGGCCATAATCCAGCCGACAGCCCAAGCATTTTGGAGCTGCGGCTTGGAGCGGTGTTGATATTGCTGACCGCTGTGATGGACTATTCCCATTAGAGGCCACTGCAGCTGGATGCAATTTAAAGAAGCCCTGGGGGGTGCTCTAAGCTTACAGCCCTTGCTATTCTTGAGGATAAGGAAAGCAAAAAGGTGGTTTGAAGCCATATGTTTCTCAGCTGTCCCTCTTTCCCCTGGCACTCCCCAGCATGCCAGGCACACACTCCTCAACTGACAAGCCAAGGTTTGACACAGCCAAGAATTTGGCTAAGCATGGGAAAAAAACAATGGATTTGAACTTAATATATGCTGAGTAAAATGTCCAGATTCCCTACAGCCGTATCTCTTGTTACTAAAACAGAGTGTGCAAAAGCCATGTGGTTATCCATGAGCCCAGGGAAAGGCAGTCATACAAAACTGACATTATTGTTTAATAGTGGGTACAAATGACTAAGCAGGAGGAAATTGTGTTAAAACAGAACAGCCTTATTTAGTTTAACATAAAAGCAGACCAGCATTAGACATGGCTAAATCAGAAATTTTCAAAGCACCAAAAACTCCATAAAAGAGATGGGACTTGCATTAGGGGCTGCTACTAGCTTAAAGTTTGGTGCACTCTTTTGCCTTTTGTATGCTAACAGACTCAGCTGTTGAAAAATATCTGCTAGTATGAAATGCTGAAGACCAAGTCTTAAATCCCTTGCATTACAGAGCAGAGGTGTAAGACCATCTCCCAGTGTACCTGCCTGTGACATACTCCTTTTAAAACTCTTTGGCTTGAGTTTTTATTATTCCTGTAGTTATTGGCAATTTTAAATTATATGGGAGAATGGTTAGCAGAAGCACAAAACTTTTCTTTGACAAGTTAGGCTTGGCTTAGGCCATAATTTAAAGCTTTCATAATTAACAACCTCATCCTCTTCGGTTGTAGTTATAAATAAAAATAAACAGGGTAGAAGGATACTTCCTTTGATAAAACAGTCTCAACCTATATATACATATTTTCAAATACTATATTCCAGATTAAAGTTTCATATTATGTTTGTAACCCCACTTGCAAAATTCTTGTCCTATCTTTAAAGCTAGTGTAGGAGGAGAGAAAAGGAAAATAGGTTTTTCTTTGAAGATTTGCTAACATTGCTACATTAATGATAGGCACTTCTGAAATATTTGACAAGGTTGTGCAGTGTGGATGGATTATTAGCACCACATGGAGAACTGGAGTGCTTCAGGGAAACTCTTGTGATAATCCTTCTCTTCAAACAAGGCTGATGTATTCAAACCAGCCTACAGAAAAAAAAAAATAGCAGTCATACAGACAGATATATAAGCAACTAAGTAGGCAGGCAATAAATAAAAAAAAATAATTAAAAATAATAATAATAATAATAAAAAAACTGCTACAATCTGCAGTGATAGAAGCCCCTGAATGTATCCCCAAAGCTGTCAGTCAGCCCCATCACTTGGACAGCCATTCAAGATCTTGTTGTCTTATTCAAGAGTCCCCATCAACCTTTTGTTTGCTTTTGGTTTTTCTCTTTCATATAACTTCTCCCGTATATCCGCTCCCCTTGATTCAGCTTTCTGGACTTTATTAGGATTTCTTTCTTGCTTATAACCTCACCATCCTTCTCAGCTGGGACTTCTCCAGTACCTTTCTGCAGATCCTTCTGCTGAGGTCTGTTCCTCCACAGCAGCTGCTGTTGCTTGCATATCGATTCACTCTCAAATCTGTACTTGGGCATCATTGGCCAGCTGTCAACAGTCAGGTAGCTCTGTCCTCTGGTCCCAGTACCATCAGTGGCGCTACCTCTGTGAAGAACATGCAAGTGCTAAACTCAGCAAAAATGATGTTGAGCAAAACCCAGGCTATTGCAGTAAGAAAACTCTAAGTTTGCTTGTGTGGCAGCACTGGGAGAAAGAAGCCACCAGAGAAGCAGGAATCATTATTCTTCCCCAAACCCTTCAAGAAGAATTTATGCCTTAAGATCTATGGCAGATATTCTGTCACGAGAAGAGAAATGGTCTGTGCATTCAACAGATAATACACATTGGACAGGGAGCTCACCAGCATGCAGCCAAGATATTTTGTACAGAAATGAGCCTAAAATATTCATGGAGGTATAATTCTTGCTTTTTCATCCAAGTTGACACACGATGTTGACCATATTCAATCAAGGCAGAAGTGAAATTAATAGATGCTATTTTTATCTAAATGTCTGATACTATACACTTCATATTACATTACAGAAATTCTCTTATTCCATAGTGACTGCAAATATAAACATTTATGCTTCTGGGATTCTAGTTTTTTTCCTTCTCTAGTCCTGAAAGTAATATCAAAGAATCTCTGAGAAGGGTTATTAATCCACTAAATTAATGAACTTTCCAATTCCCAAGTCATTCTGGAAAAATGTTGCAACATACTG
Source organism: Aythya fuligula (assembly GCF_009819795.1). Lineage (NCBI taxonomy): Eukaryota > Metazoa > Chordata > Aves > Anseriformes > Anatidae > Aythya > Aythya fuligula. Next base: position 42,437,047 of record NC_045562.1, read on the forward strand.
AATAAACAGTAAGGTGTAATCTTCCAAATATGCAGTGTTGTTGTTCTCTTACTGCGTTTTTTTTTTTTTTTTTTTTTTTTTTTTTTTTTTTTTTTTTCCTATCAGGTTTTCCCCCCCTGTTGAGCTCTGAGGTCTGAATAATATAGAGTTTAGAGTCATTGTTGCTGGTAAACTCCAGATAATTGGACGTTGTTCACTGGAGAAAAACTGCAAAAGACAAGAACTACTTTCTAAGTATCTTTTGACCTGTATTTGGTCAACAAGTACTCCCAGGAGATAAGCAGAATGCCTTAAAATATATACAGACCTATAGAGCTATCTGAAGAAATGCATATAGCAGTAAATATAAATTAACTTAAACCATTTCTTTTGACATATATACAGATTTGGCTTGTTATACATCTACCCATAGGAAGTAATGGAAATGATGAGGTTATCTATCACCCAACACTCATGCTTTGCAAATTTACAAATGTGTACTAAGGTGATGTCAAGCTTTGACCAAGTTTCAACTGAATAGATGCCAATTAATGGTTTTGAGTAGAAGCCATATAAAACTTGATGGCTTGAACTGAATTTGGAGGGTCACCAAAAGCATAACAATATCTAAACCAGTAATAATTTAACTGAAGCCAATGAAGTTCCACCCATGTAAGGCAGAGAACTGAAATCCGACCAAAGGTTGGTAAATGTCTACAGGCTAAAAAGAAGAAAAAGAGGCACAGCCCTTCTCTTTCCATGGGCCAACATAGCAAAGCCTGTGTAGCTGTACTTAATGCTTTCACCTGTCAACATGTTCCTCGCTTATTCCTCATTTCCATTCATTTCCACTTCTTTATAGGAGTTTATGGAAATGTCAGGATGTGTTCTTACAGGAAGGCTGGTGTCACCTCCACATTTCCTGAGGGATATTTTTAATAAAAAAGTCTTCTGGTCCACTCTGAATAATTCTGTTCTTTTTGTCTATGTTCTGGAAGACAGAGAGGTGACTGGAAAGAAAGCTTTTACCTCTAGCTTACAGCTTCTAATTCAGCTCAGCTCAGTAGTAAGTAAACACTCGGTAGTAATGTGACAGCCCATGTCAACCAAGTTAGCAGCATGCATGAAGCATTTGTATAGAAAAAAAAAAAATTACTTTATGGAAATAATTGTCAAAAAATGCATCTAGATGACAAACACTTTCTGGGGAAAATGGATGTTTATTTTGGAAGTAACATCTGAGTGTATTTAAAAGTGAAAGCTCTCAGTATATAACATAAAAATATAAACATAGTAAGATAATGCTTAAGAGTGGAGGAACAATTTTATAATCAAATCTGAACACCCAATTCATTGTGTCAAGCAACTTGCTTTGAACCTTAGTAATGCTGGTAAAACAAGTGTCAGATAAAAAACATTTTGAAAGACTGCATAACAAAGACCCTACAAACAGCAATGAAAAGGCACGCAACAAACTTTAGACTTATGTATAATCTCTCCTACTATAATTTAACTCTGTTACTTCCTGTCTTTGCTCCTCGTTCTTCACAGAGCAAGCATGACTCTGTGGTTAATATTACAGGATCATAGAATTCCAGACTGCTATAGGTGTCATATATATGTTATATATAATATATATTATATATTTTGCCAAATGCAAATATATATATATGTCCATGTCTGCATTTGGCAAAATATAATTGCACTCCAGATATTTATCTTTTGCTGTGTTTTGATTGTTTAATGTTATTCTAAGCTAAAACTTTCCCACCACTCAAAACAATCCAGCTTTGCATTTTTATTGGCTGCTATTTGAATAAATTACTATTGAAAAAAATCATTTGAAAGATTATGTGATTCTTTCTCAGAGCTCCGTGGGCCAGAGATTTTTATTTTTCATTTTTGGAAGTATTCACTTAATTTATTGGTTGTGAAACTTCTAGGCTAGAGACAGAAGAAAATAAATCCTTCATTCTCTCCCTGAAACATGTGCAGTGTGCCCTCTGGACCACCCTCAGCCGCAGCCCTTCAGTAGCAAGCATGAAGCTTGCACTTCCTCTGTCTTTTCAAGGTCATTTCTTTAAGGAAGGAGGGTAAGAGCAAAAGTGATTCCCAGGTACTGGTTGGACTGGAAAGAGCTAAGAAGACTACTGGACACTGAGTGTCCTACCTATCTGCCTAGGTGGTGTTGGTGGTCACAGGGCAGGAGGTGCTGTCACCTTTGTCTTCTCAATGCAAGTTCAGATACACTTTCTGCTAACACCCCATCTTGCAACCCTCCCCTTCTTGTTCAAGGGTATGTGCTACCTGAGAAAAGCAGAAGCTCCATATTCCATGTCAGCTGTAAGCAATGGGACTTCTCATAGAGACCCAGCCTGAAACACCACTGGTTTATTTTTGTTTCACAGGTGGTGCACCACAGGCCAGGCCAGGCTCAGCTGGATGCCCTTGGCCCTCCCTGGGCTGGAGGAAATGCCAGCCTGGAGGTAGCAGCACTCACTGCTGCAGGGCTTTCCTCAGCTCTAGCAAAAGTTTCTCTGACAAAGCCTACAGCTGCTGTTTCTTCTACATGAAGGGCTAAGGCTGTGATCAAAGTTCAAACAAGCTTGCTTTAAGACCACATCCCTACCTGGTTCCCCCCTTCCCCAGGAAAAAATGACCCTCCTTTCAGTGCACAAGACAGTGGAAGGGCCACAGGAAGCCCTGAGGTCTTCAGTGTACTCTGCTGCCATTTGGGTTTGAGAAACCCCTTGCTGTTTTTGCTGCCTGTCACCGTGGTGAGCTAGCACACACAGTGTTAGCCTGGTCTAATGTCTTCCCCAGCAGTGAAGGAAAATGAAACCAAATACAGGGTGAATAAGTCCTTTGCACCAAGGCCACACTTCCAACAAAGGACAAACAGAACCTTTCCATGTTTGTCATCCATGCAGTAGCATGGTTCAACTCAGGGAATGAGTTGAACACTTTGAATTTGGCCTGGGAAATTTTGTATTGGCTTCTGTCAGCTCTGAGCTTGGCATTTTGATCTTGGGCATCAGTGGTCTGAGAAACAATTTTCCTTGTAACTGAAAAAAAAGAAAGAAACTGAATGGGCACCTAGCATATGGTCATCTTTTTTATGAGCAAGAGAAAAGAAGGCAGAAAGACAGACTAGTGACAGTTCAAGAACATACAACAAGCTAACTTTTCACAGACTTTCATCCTGACCTGTTTGCTGTGTTAAATCCCCCTCTGCTCTGCTGTGAGCTGTTAATACTCCAAACACTGTTAGAAGGATATCTGGATCCCTGTTGAAGTAGATAAGAGCTAAACATGTGGGGCTCCATGCAGTGGTGGAAGCTTGAAGGAAAAGAAAAATGAGAGAAGAAAAACGAACTAAATATTTTAAGTTAGCAAAAGGAAAGAATAGCAACTTTTTGCCTATTGAGTTGTATATCAGTACAGACTCCTTTCCTCAGGGAAGGAAATGTTGAATGAGAAAGCAATGAGGTATAGCTTTAATCAGCTATTTTATGCTAACAGCGCCTAATCTGAGATGAACATTAGTAAGGGTTTGGCACCCTTCTCAGGTACCTGAGGCACCAGGCTAAGCAACGTGCCTGAACCATGTAAGAGCAGCCTGCTGGCATATTCTTGTTTATTATTCTCTAAAGAAAAGATCACAGACAGAAGAAGAGAGGGGAAAAGGAGAGTTTCTTGGGTACATCAAGCAGAGGATTTGCTGCAGAACTGCTCCAGTTTATGTGAGCACTCCACCCCAGTTTGAAGTGAGAATCAGAGCCTGTGCATGCTCATTTTGCAGGTTTACGTTCTGATGAGACATGGGGCGATGACTGACACCGCTCTGCCAGTCCCAGCACGCGGGGCAGGGAACATGCCCAGCACTCTACTCTGGCATGCACAGACTTTCCCAGCAGTTTCTACCTGTCTTGCTAGAAAAAAAAAAAAAAAAAAAAAAAAAAAAAAAAAAAAAAAAGCATAGTAAGGAGCTCTAGGCTGCTCTATCATATGTGAGCATACATCTAAATGTATGTAGAGGCTGTATGTGTAACAGCCTCTAAAAAGCTGTAAAGGTGGCCCTCAAATGCAGTTAATTAACTAAACAAAATACTGTTTATTTGTTTGTGCAAAATATATTTGTAAACTGCAATAGTTTCAACCAAAACCATCAGTACTGTTATTCATATCTGAGCACAGGAAACAGCTCAAGTCAAGGGGAAGGGGAAAGTGTAATGTGAGAGGAGTGGACTCACAGCCAGAAGCATCAGAACCGCTACTGGGAAAGGGCTTGAAGATGTTCCCATCGGTCTCTTCACACTGCTCTCAGTGCTTCTCACTGAAAGTGGAGCCATGACACTCAGGTAAAGTATGGATCAGTGATTGACTTCAGCTGGCTGTGAAACCTTTTTTACCATTAGTACATGAGCAGCAGTATTGACAAAAACAAAAAAACAAAAACAAAAAAAGGAGATGCAGAAGTGTCCTACTTAAGAAGCTACATTAACTTAAAATTCAAAGTTAAAAGCTGTTGTCTCAAAGCCTCTTAGTTCTCTAATGGGATGAATGGACCAAACTTCAGGAGTAGTTCTTGTTTGTGGCTATGACAGTAGTTGTAGTTTCCTGTCTGAAGATTAAGTTTGCTAAAAAAAAAAAACAAAAAACATGAAAGCACCATACCTCCATGCATTTAGTCAGTAGATGTTATAGACCTAATATATCTCAAAAGAGATGACAGCATCGAATAGATGAGAAAGGAGTTCCTATTGGATGCACAGTTTCTAAACATAGCTCAGAAGAGAACTTCAAAGTCTGCCAAACTCAATTTAGGAGAGCCCCAGAGCATGTCCATACCTGTATACGCTGTGTATGTGCCCCATGACAGATTCCACGGCTGGGATGAGAAATGCGTGCCCAAATAGCATGCCTGCTGTTAAATCTGCAGAACTGAGGCTCCAATATAACCTGCAGCATTACCCAGATACAGAACCATTCCCTGATTGCATGTACTGTCAGTTCCATGCCCAGATTCATTATTTCAGTCCAAAAGCTGTCATGGAGGGTCCCTTAAGTAAAACTGAATGGCTTACAGCAGTGCTCTACTGACCTGGCTAGGGATTAATTGCTTTCTGCATTTAACGTAAGCACATTCATTTCACCACAGTGAAGTCAAAGCAATGTTGAAAAGTTACATTGGAGGCACAGTAACCAGAGGCAAGGTTACTCTAACTCATACACACAGGAGACATTGAAGGCCCTGGAAGACTTTGACAGGAATTGTCTGCATTAAATAGGCTTTTTAAGTTCATTAAGTTAATTTGGGCACCTTTTGCCTTATGTCGAGGGGAAAAAAAGTCACTGTTAAATTGTTTCAAGCTATTTTGGACACTACATGAATCATTCCAGATTAAAAAGCAATCTGGTTTAACATGAACTCTCCCATCTTCCTCAGTCTGTGCAACTGATGTGTTAAAATTATTTGCTTGTAGTACATTTACACTGCTGCACAGAACAATGGCATCTGATGTTGTGCCTGTGTTGTGCAGATGAATCACACAAATAGTGTCCCTCTTCCAAAAAAAAAAAAGTGTGAATTGATAAATTGCTGGGATCTCTAAAGTATTCATGGTCTTCTGCAGGTTTGAATCAAAAGTAACCCCACAGAGCTTAACACATTACCTGCAGAACGCAATCAGTATGCAATATAGGTGGATAGCTGACAGACAGTGTGTTGAAATTGAGCATTCTGGTCCATAACACATTTAAAACACCTTTCCTCTGTTAGCAAAGCTGATGCACATGAAGATGGGGTGACCTATGTATGGACACATTTAATGGCTTCACAAAACTAGTGCTGTTTTTAACTTGGATCCTTTTTGATTCCCATTCTGAACACTGTTTGCTGATCTTGTGCTGCTCTGAAACCTCTAAATGACTTTGAGGCTGTAATGTGTTGATGACAGCCATTTGCTGGGTTGAATTTAAATTTACTTTGTCCCACACCATTTAAGCTACAACAGACACTGACAGCCAGCAGTCACGGAGAGAAAATGGGAATGGTTCAAAATCATTTCTCCCATAAAGAGAACATTTGAGGGAGAAGAACTCATCAAGACGAAATGTTACGTTCAGGGCAATGTAAATTAAATATGGTGTTGACGTGCTGGTTGGGGGTAAGGAAAAAATAGTAGACTACTTTTGTAACAACATTTATTGTTCCTGAAATGAGGCAGAAAGGTGCCGTAGCATGCAAGTGTGATAACTGCAAGAAAGGTATTGTCTTTTTGGTGCATTGTTCTTTCTTTTCCACTGCCTGACAGATGCTGAGCAGTTATTCACTCTAATGCAAAAAAAAAATGGGCTTGACCCTGGCAGGAAGAGGGACATTTGGCTTAAAGTAACAGAATTGTTGAGTAATTGATGTTGGTAGGGATTTCTGCACATCTATTGGACCAACCCCCTGCTCAAAGCAGGGCTTGCTTGGGAGTTCAGTCAGGTCACTCAGGACCTGTCTAGAGGAGTCTCTAAAGTCTGCATGGATGGACATCCCACATCCTCTCTGGATGACCCCTTCCAGTGCTCAAGCACCACCACTAGGAAAATTGTTCTTCTGGCATCCAGCTGGAATTGCCTTTGATCACCATGACCATTGCTTCTCCCCCTTAATAGTGCCCACCTGAGAAAAGACTAGCTTCATCATTCCTATAAATCCCCCATTAGGAAACTGAAGGCAGTAAATAGAACCCCTTGTAACCTTTTTGTTTGTTTGTTTCCAGGCTGAATTAATCCACATCCCCTTCCCATACGGTTGCTGCAATCAACATCTGATTAGGAAGGTGCACACATTAAAGAAAGCCAGGATCAGACCCCAGGCATAGCTTACCCCACTGTTGCAGACAGATCATACTGGCTACTGGTGTTAAAGTGATTTGTCAGTCGCTGAATCAACAGGGATCAGACTTTCCCTATACAATTATGGACTAAGAATATAAGTTCCCACCCACAGGAAACCCAAACTGAAGTCAACGTTTGCTATGACAAAAAAATATTTAAACATGATCCTTGATATTAAATTGAGTGTTCAGTTGTCACCCGCTATTGAGAACGGAGTTCATCAGATACAAATCTACTTTTTCAGAAACAGACAGAAGTGAAGTCTTTGGGAATTTTTGAAATAACATCTTCACTTGGCTGTAAATTATCTCTCACAAAAATGAGCTATTAATTACTTTTTCCTAATAGCAATTTCATTCTGTAAAGTGAACAACATTGCCATTTTGCATAACAGACCTTTCAGGAAAACCACAAATGATAAAATTTTGCCCCACATCATCATCTGACTCCCCAGCACCAATACCTCAGTGCCAGACAGGATGGAGAGAAAGGATAAGGCTGTAAGCTGGCTTTGCACTTGGTTGTCCTTCAAACTATAGCTGGGCTGCTCTAATTTTGTCAGAAACACTAGCCCCCAGGATGAAAATATGACTGAGGCTGACTGGATTGCACAGAAGTTTCAGCCACCTCTCTTTTCCTGCCTCCACCTTTCTGCACAGAGGACAGGCTTGGTGCGGGGGCTGGCTCAGAGCCCCCAGCGGATTCCTGTGTCGTGGAGGGAATGTCAGGGAGCTGGCCCTGGAGAGATCTCAAGGGGGCTTTGTGCCACTCAAGTGTGCAGAGTAGGTTTAATGCAGCCAAGGAACAGGCTAGATACATGCTCGCTCAGACCTAAGCATTTGCTTTTAGTATAAACATCATCTCACAGCTAGGAGAATGCTTGGCTTTTATTTTAAAGGGAGGTAGCAAGGACTCTCCCAAAGCTCCCTTTGTTCTAGCACATAAGAATTTATAACACAGCGCATTAAAACATGTATATGAGGACACTCGGAATAGAACTACACTACAGAATAGAATAGAAAGGTCTCTGCACTCTCTAATACATCATGCAAGTGAAGCTAGCAGAAGCTCATTAACATCACCACGAACGTAACTGCCTGCCCATCTCCTCCCTGTAGCAAAGCCAGCTATGTGCACTCACTGGCCTTGCCTTGCTGTGCAGGCAGCATGGTTCAGCCACCCTTCCACTTACACAACATCATTTGTTTGGGAATTGTCCAAACGATGGCTTCAAGTCTCTGCCCTCTGCCCCCACCACCCAAGCTGACCCACAGAATCAAAAAGTTGAAGAGAGTAAGAGAGGGATGTGGACTGCCTGGTGAGATGCTGGCTGTTAGGCTCTATTCCTAGATGTTCTGTGGCTTTACTATGTGTATTCACTGTTAACCTTCAATGTGGGCTTATTATAGAGAAACTGGATGTCGTGAGGACTATATTTGGAATTGCTGAAGCAAGAAAATTCTAAAATTGCAATTGCAGCCTACTGAAACATTGAATTTTCACTCTGTAATTAAAATCTCTTATATAAACTTGAGCTTCTTCAGCATTCAGAATATTTTTCCTGTCTCTGCTTAATGTTTATACATTCAGTGTCTGTGGAAGATTAATACAATTTTCTTTCCTAAGACTACACCCATTTGAACTGCAGTATGCTTTTTTCCAGTGTCTGTGTCCCCAGGATGGTTTTGATCTCTCCATCTCCAGCTGATATAAATTTTCTGTAATGCATGGGATTAGGGAATTTATATATATTAAGGAGTTTATATATATGCATATATGTATCTAAAGTATGTGGTTTTATATATAAATTTATATTTATACATATATCTACATATGTATATAATTTTCAATACATTTATAAATAATATGAGAACTACCTGGACAATAGAGAAACAATCTGTTTGTTGTTTTTTTTTTTTTTTTTTTTTTTTTTTAATTGTTGTTGTTGTTTGTTGTTTTGTTTCCAAGAATGGAATTGTGTTTGCAGTAAGTTTACTTCCTATGTGCAACTGCAATGGCTTCTGCAACAAAGAAATGACATTCTTGGCCAACAGTGATGCCACAATGGTGACTCACATCTATTTATATTCAATCTTGTCTTCTGCCATCGGTGTCAGACCTTAGGTTGCCCTTTCCTCTCTTCTTTCAGCTTGCTTCAGTGCTGATTATTCCACAAATGGCAATGTGAAGCTGTGTGCAGTACGATAGCAGACCGAATTAAAGGTCTTAATTAACTGCATATGATGCTAAGGGGTTCCTTCATGCTGCAGCATGAAGGAAAATCTCTAGCAGATCAATTAGAAAAAAATCTTTATTAGAAAAAAAAAATATAGGAATAGTATTTTGAAGCAGGAAAGGAAAGATAGAAGAGGGGAATATGTGACTTTAGGCTTTAGTCTGAAAAGGCAAAATGAAATATTCAAGTCATTTTGCCGACTTCTGCAGCTGTAGATTAGGGATGTACATTGAGGCCATGCAGCCCGCTTCTGGCTGAAGTAGCAAAGACAAGACATTGGTTCTAAATATATTATTTTCTAGCAGTAATGCAAACACACAAAACACAAGAGTTGTGAAACAAGAGCTGCAGAAAGACTATAAAGGTACTGAGAAATGCAAAATAGTACATCCTCTGTCTATTTTTTGATCTGCTCTGGTTTTACAGCATCCCTAACATGAAGAAAGCTGATAACCTGCAACAGTTCTGCCACAGCACACATCTGTCGATGGGCAGTGTATTCCCTTACAAAATGGTTTCAGAGAAACAGGATTTTAGCGAGGCTTGCAGCATGTATTTTATCACTCCAATTTTGCTTGCAGTACAGTCAATGCTATCAAACTGACTTTTAAAAATCACTCATTTGCATATATTTCATACATCCTTTCTGGTGACTCTTGGATGTTTTTCTGTGCACTGTAAGACTCAGGAAGCTAAGACAGCATGGCATTCAGTTTATTTATCTGTCACTAAATGGCACTGTGGTATTTATGGGAGTTTCTGGAGGTCGTACTGGGAAACACTTGTCTCCAAGAATTACCACTCTGCTGGACTCTGACTGCTCAGGAGAGACACAGGGATGTGAAAATGTCCATGGTGCATGACCTGCGGCACAAGATGACAATGCCACCTGACGAGGTCAGATGATCCTGCCACCCTCTTGGATGGGACTGCCAGCACTGCTGGCACATCCAATTTCAAACTTGAGGGCTAGGAGTACTTGTGTAGATCAGCTGGAAAATCATTCTCTGGTGACCTCGGTGCTGGAAAAGCTCAACTGCATGGATTTGCAAACAAAGCAAATTAGATTCATTTCTACTTAAACCAAAGCTCAATTTACTAATGCTTATTCTTGGCCTGGAAGAACAAAATGACTCTTTTACCAGAGAAAAACACCAGTGTGATTGTTTTCATAAATAATGAAAGAAAAACCTCCATCACACACTCAGCAGTGAGCAAGTGAGGTTTTTATTTGAAGCAGCAGAATATTCAATCAGTGATTTCATCACTATAGGAGACCTATGGAGTCTGCCACAGACACAAATAAAAATGCAGCCAGCACACACAGGAGGCGATGGAGAGGAAACAGATAAAGCAGAACTAGTTATTTTTAACTGTCATTAATATTGCAGGAGAAGCTGTGACAAAGGCAGCAGCTTTAGAATTCTGGATAGTGTTCTCATTAATACCAGAAAAAATATTATCTAATGAGATATGTCATATCAAGAATAACACAAAATGAAGGCAAGAACAGACATCATAATAAGACAAACACAACAACACTTATATATATATATATATATCTTGTGAGATTTTGAACAAAATCTTGACTTAATACAAATAACAGATATTGCCTTTACTGCATACATGCTTCAGCCTTTTAGTTGTACAAGAGTATAAACAATTCCAAGAAAAAGAAGTGTTTTACTAAGACAGCAAGATAAGCTGCTGAGAGTACATTTATCATCTTAGATCACAAAAACACACTCATTTACTTTATACCAATGACTGGGGTGATAACTTGCATTATCAAAGATGTATGAAATGCTTGACTGCAAAGAATAGGAGAACAAGATTCCCATGATCTCTTACTTGAGCTCTGAAAAAGATGTTCAAAAATTCAGATGCTAATTTGAATATATAGCACTGGAATAATCTGCATCTATTTACTTTCTGTGAATGTGGAGTGAATAAAATGTGTAACTACAATGATGTAATCTGGAGATACTTTAAAATCCTAATAGCTTCCTGGAAATTATATGAAGTGGAGTCTGGTAAACATTATCCCCTGAAAAGATAAAAAATAACTTGTGTACCCTTCCCTATTTTGTCATACTTTATATGATAAAATTTAAGAACTTGTTGCTGAAATGACTAAAATGAAACAGACACCATGGACTTTGTGGGTGGGGAAAACATTTTCTTACAAGAGCTGGACTTCTGTTAGAAACTGTATATTTCTGCAAGATCTATTCATCAACTGATCTATATATCTATTTTTCTATTTGTCATAAAATAACTGTTGATAATAGAAACATTTCATATTCCTTTCTTTCCTGATACTTTTCCTGAAAGATTATACTCCCAATACTTTTTTTTTTTTCCCCAATCACTTGTGATAATAAATTCGATTAATATTACTAGACTACCAGAAAAATGCAGCATCCTATAAGATAACCTTAGTTACATAGCTCAACTATTAGTTTGTCTGTAAAGAACTTAATGTTTACAGTAGATTTGCTCTTGAACAATCCACTGATTAAAAGATCATGATAGTCAACTGTGAATATTAATTTACAGGCTATTGGTGAACAAACAGGACTAATTAAAGATGTTTATCTTGGATGACTCTCATCTTATGTAATAAATACAGCACTTTTAACATAATAGTAAACCACTGCTTCTGAATGAAGTACTCTTTCTCCCAGGTTCTTATTCCTGAGATTAATTAACATTTATTAGCATAAGCATTTCTGTGGTCACTCAGTTGGACCATGAAACTGATCTGGATTAAAATTAACTTGACAAGACAAACAAACAATAGTTGCTTTCAACCTTAATTTTAAGGATTGTCTTCATTTCTCTAGGGTGAAGGCATCCTGCTTCAGTGTCCTGAAAATCACCTTTTTACCTACTTTGGAGGAATTTTACTCTTTAATTTTTATTCTTTAATTTATCCTTATATTCTTATTTAAAACAAGCAAGCAAACAAAAACGCTTTCCTAAACTTATTCTTGCAGAAGAGAGGAGAGAAAAAGAACTGGCAGTTATCAGTCAGACTGAAATTTCAATATGAATGTTATTATTATTCAAATTTTAAAATTTGAAAACCAGATTTCAATAGCTGTTTGTTTGTTTGTTTGTTCAAATCACCAGAACACCTTATTTTCTATCCCCAGACTCATAGATGGCAATTTTTCCAGCAGCTTTACCTGAAACCCATGGCAGTTCTATTACTCCTATTCCAATACAACAGGAAGAAAATTTTGCAGAATGTAATTTTGCAGCTTTCAGGATACACAGAGACCCCTGTGCACATTTGTTCATTGTGACTCTATGAAGCTGTATATTTTCCCTTGTATGTGAAGCCTGCTAGGTGGTATAAAACCAGTAGGAACATAGTTCTTCAGATAATTTCTGGGGGACAAGCAACACAACAGCAACACGGGGGCTAACTGAGCTCTTCTACCTCTGACTTTCTCATTATCTCTTCTCATTTGTCTGTCTTTAAGCAGTGCAGTGTATCACAGCCTACTCATTACAGTCCCTTCTAAGAACAAATGATCTACAACATCTAATGAAACCCCTTCTATTGTTACTAAGACCTTAAGATTTTAACCTGATTCTTCTTATTACTATGAAATGGATGGGTTCTCCTATCTTAGCTGGAAAGATAGTTTTGAAAACAGGCTCCTTTCTATACATATGATGAAGGAGTTCATGGTACTGGGAAAACTGAAGAATGTGTGATATATGACCCGCAATTATAATGATTCTCAATAACTACATCTCACTTGAAGTGCATGTGCTCATGTGAGATGAGCAGCCCTTCAAAGAGATGGCTAAACATATCTGAGGCAAGAGGCAAGCTGTGGTTTGAACCACATAGCTGAAAACAATTTGATAAAGCCACTGGGAAGTAAATAAGGTGAAAGACAACATACTATGTTGATTTTCTTAACCTTTGGCCAGAAATTGGCATCTCCATGTCTCTTTGAATTGCTTGGCCCAGAAGCACATCCTGCTCCCTTTGTTTGAGTGTATACCTTCAGTATTCCACAGCTTAATAAGGCCCAGGCTTGAATTACACCAACCTGGTGTCCTTCTCCCCTGTGTTTGATTTAATGCGGAAAACAAGCTAAGGCCTGCAGGCTAGAAGGGACCTGCAGTACATCCCCAATAGCAATCTACAACTAAGTGGGAATAGGTTCTCCATAGATCTGTGGACCTGAAACTCCAAAATAGTTTGTGTGGGAGTTTTTTCTGCCCATGCTGGAAAGAACTGTCATGCTTTAATATGTGTGGAAAGATCAGAAGTTATTGTCCTCATATTTTCAGTAAATACACTTTCAGCCTTCTCTGCATCAGCAATAGAACCCAGACTTCCAGAAGACTAATCTGGGGAAAGTCAGCGAACCCTTCTTGTTACTGGAACATTTCAGCTGTTGTGTGTTCCTGCCATTTTTTATTTTTTATTTTTTTGCATGCTTCCCTTTAGGTTATTCTCCACACCTGACAGCCTTCAGCTAACAGGTCCAGAGTTCAGATGACTCAGTGAACTTCAAATATCAGGTTTCTATGCTCCAGATACTACAAAAGATGTTATTTACCTGTTTTTAAACAGCAATATGTTCTCAGAAGAAAGGAAATTTTGGATAACAGTAGCTTCCTGTGCCTATTTTGCAATGATCTAGTGAGGCAAATGAGCTGTAATGTTAGCATGGCCAGTTTTCTAAAGATCTGCTCAACATGAGGGAATTCTCTAGGTAGATGAGATCTACGCACATCATCTCAGCTTGGCACTAATAAAGGGTGGCAGCCAGGCAGAAGGAGTTGTAGCCCAGACTCTACCTATCCTTCACAACTTCTCACTGTGTGAATGGTCCCTGCAGATATAGGCAGGTGGGCCTAATTTACAATAGCCCCAAGGCAAATGCATAATTATTCCAGAGGCCAGCCTAGGTTCCAGACACTAAAATCAGAAAAGCAAAAAGCTAACATTCAGACACCTTTTTCCTTTGCATTCATGCTTAACAAATCTCAGTTGGAGATTAATTATTTCTATGTAATTATGTTAAGTTTTGAAGTGATGATTATGTAGACAGGAGACACTAAAGTGAAAATGAAAATAAATCATAACAATGTTTTTATTTAAAACCATGATCCAATAATAAGGCTATAAATAACATCAAAGAAATCAGCAAGGATAGCATACTAATCTAAGTACCAAATTGTCTCCCTGTAGTATTAGTTCCTGTGAATTTCTTTATAGAGATAGATTAGAGAATGGCTTGTCCTTTCCATTTCTTTTTCTTCTGTAGAAGCTAGATTTAATACACTTAGAAATATAAATAGCAATGAGGTCATAAAAATGTTGAAATGAACAAGAGTTGAAGAAAGAAACTGATAAAGAGAGGAGTCAGACTGATAAGCTAGTTGGTAATTTCAGAGTGCCATGAAGTTGAACTAGACAATAAAAGCCCTCTAAAAAAAAAAAAAAAATCAACCCTAATAAAAACAGTAGTCTGTCTGCTCCAAATCAGGTCATTGTAGTGTGCACTCACAAATTACTGACAGAGGAGAGAAGTGATGAAAATGAAGTTCAGCACAACTGTTGCTGTCCCAGCAGTGGAGGAATGTGTGTGTTGCGTGAACCCCTAGATACAATGACCCCCAACACTTCTCTTGCAAGTCTATCTAAGATCAGTTAAAGCTCTGCAGTAAGAAACACTCTTTTCTGCATAGCCAGTTTTGGTAAAATTCATGTTGTTAGTCATAAATATATTCAATTGTATTATCTAAAGTATTTGAGATTCTGACTTTAATATAAGTGGCCTAAATAGAGTTATGAAGACATTCCTTAGAGACATTCAGACAAATTATGTTCAGTTTCTGCCTTTGACTTTAAATCCAAGTGAAAGAAAATTTGGGCCAGATATTGTTTAACTAGTTTCCTTACAACAGATATGCTATTGTTTTATCTGACTACACATTTCAATTGTCTACCAAAGAAACTACCTGTCAGCATCACTCGTTCACCTTTGCTAGCCTTCCCCAGTTTGGAGAGGGAAAACAGGTCTAGCCTTCTTAGTGAATAAGAAAGATGATTATTTTCACTATTTTTATACTCAGATAATTCACTTGATGATGCACTTCATTTGTAAATTTGAATATTCATGCTTCTTTATAGTTCCTAGTTTTAAGATGAAAATAAGATTGCCAGTTCACCAATGAGCACCTTCTCAAATGAACTCAGCTTTACTCCAGGTGGCAGTTGCTAACAAGAGAGAATATATTGTAATTACTTTGCGGTCTCTACCCACTTCCCAAACTAGATCCTACTCCCTCTCCCTAAAGTAAAGGTAAAAGTCTTATTTACATCAGTCCATCCAGAATCAGTCCCCTAAGGTACAGGTTTCATTTCAACATGTAGATACTAATATGGATACACTTCCCTGTCTCATCCATCTGCAGTGTGAAGGTATGTGCAATACCAACTCCTCAGTGTTATCCCAAACTAAGAAAATATTTAAAAAAAAAAAAAAAAATGATGAGGAGAAGGCTAGACACTTTTTTGTTTGCTTTGTGTTATTTTATTTTATTTTTTTCCTTTGGAAAACAGTCTGTGTGTCTAATGTGAAGATTGGTGGCTTGGGTAGTATTGTTTTAACCTACCTCAGGTTAAAGCAACAGTCAGACTTAACCAAATCAATAATAATTCATTTAGCTGTGCTAAGATATTTGCCCAGTATACATACATTAGAGTGATACATTGTAGTGTGATATGCTATATAAAGAAATATTTCTCATATCTCATATAAATAAATTGCTTAACTTTAATAGTTTCCTATTAAGCAAAATAGAAGTTCATGACTCACTTTCTTGATATCATCCTTTAGTTTATATTTCTCCTCCTCTCCAAATGTAATTAATATTAATGTTTTAAATTACTTCTAACATAGAAGACCCCTGCGTCTTTAATCATGCTCATTTCTGGAGCTATTTAAAATTTGTCTCTCTTTTTTTCAGTCACAGGACATGACTGAAATTTTAATGCTCTCTGCAAAATTGGTATATGCCATTGTTTTATCATGTGTAATGGCATTCTTTTCCCAGATATCCCAGATTTGGCTTGTTGACTGTTGTTACACATTTAGAAAAGGTGTTCTCATATATCCACAATAGCCTAGTCAAAAACATCACAGAAAATGAAAAAAGTTCTTCTGGGGCATTTAAATATCATTTAGCTACTGCATGATCTCAATTTGAAAATTACTGAAGTATGCAGTAGTAAATTTTGATGATCATTATTTTAACACACAGTAAAGACTATAAATCATGCTAGGTGTCAGAATTTGTTTGGATTGTCTTAATGATCATTGATTTTCATACAATGAACGTTCAATACAGCATGTGGCAGTTACCATCTCTTAAATGAACCAAACACAGCTAATTTTGAGGATGAACATTACATTTATATTATACAGTAGTAATTAGATATCCCAACAAATATGATTAAGTGCTTATTGCTCTAAGAGAAATCAAAACATAGCAAGAGACAGTTCCTGCCATTAAGCATCCACCACCTGATTGAGCAAGTTAAACTAAATACAACTTCTCAAGAAGCAACACTAGCACAGAGAAGCAGATTGCCTCACTAAAGATGTCACAGCTTTTTGGTGGAAGCGCCATGAACAGGAGCTCAGAAACCCAGCACAGGGTCTACCAGGCTTCAGTTATGCCTTCAGCATGGGTTATTCCTTAAGGTCAGACTGAAACCCTTCCCTTTCTGCCTGCAGAAATTACAGGTTGAAAACTTAGAGATTTGCTAATGTTAGCTAAATTAGATAATTTGTTAATTCATAAGGAAACTGAGAGACATCAGCTACCATGATCTAGAAACAGCCCCTGTACTGTATCAATGACAAAATGTCCACTAGAAGCCAAATGATGTTATGACACAAACAGATCTTATTGTCATGGACTGCAGAGAAATGAGCATATATTTTTTGACAGCTTCATTGCAGAGAGACCAGAATATTTATGGGTAAATTTGTTTGAATACCCAAAGAAAATAACCAAGTGACCTTGTAATATTCTTTTGTAACAGAGAAAGGCTGTTATCCCTGTTTTACATGTGGGATGACAGAGGCATTAAGGGTGGTTTGATTGTCTAAATGTAGGCAGCTGGTACTAACTTAGAAGCTTCATGGTGATCCTCCAGGACTCCTGGGTTTCCCAGGGTTGTATTCTGACTTTGTGGTTATACTTGCCAGCCTCATGCACGTGTCTTGGATATATAGAGTCTGCATTTAAACCCATAAATTGCATTGTAAGTGACCTAAAATAATCCAGGAATCATGCAATGAACTGTGAAAAGAACCCCGGGCGTACACTTGGACTGATTTCACAAAAATCATCTCTTTTCTCACCTTTTTCATTCAGACTCACATCACCAATTTCTTCTCCTAAACCAATTGTTTACACTTCCACCAATTTCTCCCACATTTACAGCCTACGCTGACAGTCAGTGTGACTCCCTCCCTCTTTTTTCTACCTTTTTTACCTGCTGACTGTAATGTCTGGTCACTCGTAGCCTATGAAACTATTCATAAAAATGAAAGATGAGGGGAAAAGACAGCTGGGTGAATGAGTAGGGCATCCCATGTGGGTGGAAATCCTTATGCTGTACAGAAAAAGAGCTAACAGATTTGAAGGCAGGAGGGAAGAAGAGGCAGAGACGAAGTTTTATTTTTTCAGGAGTTGGGATAAGAAGAGGTTGAAGCCCACCACAAAATTCAACTGGCAGTGAACATCAGCAACTAAAACCAGTAACTGAATTCACTACTAGTTTTTCAATACTGGTAAGACATGGTACCTTGCAGTCTCTTATAGTACAGACATAAAGAACATCCACATTCAACTACTTATGATTTCATCTCTTGTATTATTTAGCCATTCTCTTACAACTGTGCCTAAAAATAGCATTGGAGTGACATTAGATATTAACAATTGAAGAACAAAAGAGTATATAATGGACTCACTCTCCCTTGCAGTTAGACTACCTGTATGTCCACCTGGTTCATGTGGTTTCAGTGAAGCTGGTCTGGTGCAGACGTTTGGACCTATAATTACTCTCACACGGGTGCAGTTGAGAGGAGGAAAAAAATGTTGCTTTAAAATGTTTTATGAGTGTAGTGCCCATTATTATCTCTAGTTATCACACTGTGTGAGAGATGAATTTTGCTATTTTTAAAGTGTAAACACTTTGGAAATATAGAACATTTTATTTTTAACGTTTAGACAGTGCTTTGCAGCCTGCAGTTAGACAGGATGAGAATTAATACTGCAGAATTAGTTGTTTTATTGTGAGACAACATTTTACACAATTCCCTTATTCAACAAATGTCTGTGTGGAAATGGAGAGACACAATTCTTAAGCAAATAACTCACCTTTTCTATTTTCTTGTGGTAACATAGATTTGACTGGAATTACTCTTTTTTGGAAGTATTTTCTGAAGTTAATTTTTGTTGCTACTGAAAGATCAGATTCAAACATACCATCTAACAGCTTGTCTCTTGACCCTGAGCACAGATGTCACTTAATGCATGTAGGAAATGTGAGGAACTGCCCTGTAGTTTTGGAATTCTAATATCAAGCACCCAAAATGAGGTTTCATACAGCTACTGACTAGCCACAAAGTTTTTGTGACTGCAGACCTCTGTTCCGCATAGGCTTATGCAGTACAGACACCTATTTGGCTCTAAGGAGACTTCAGAAACATGAAAAAAAAAAAAAAAACACCTCACAATAATATATTTTTCTCTTCTAATTTATTCTGCCCTTTGGAGTGCCAGGGATATGCCTGTCATTAGTTCAAAGAAACTGCAGTAATTATTGAACAGTTGATAGTGCAATTGATTCAGTAACAAAAAGTAAGCTTCATTTAGTTTTCAGTAATTCAAACACAATCAGCAATTTTTATTGGTGCAGGAACTCCTTCATAAGACTTGTCTCATTCTAAACTAATTATTTCTGTGTTGAGACTCTCCTGTCAGCTTCTTCCTTGCTCTCCATTTCAGACAATTACTATGTCTGTAGGAAAAAAAAAAAAAAAAAAGAAAAAAAAGAAAAAAAAAACTGCCCAAAATGACAGTTGGTAAAAAAATAACCCTTTTAGAGAAAATGACTTGGCAAATTCTGCTGTTTTTACTATTAAAACCCCTCATTTTTCAGGAACTCCTACTGCACAGTATTTTAAATTACCTGACAAGAACTTTTGACATTGCTCGGTGTTTGGAAATAATTTCAAGTGTTTGTGTGATATTGCTGAATATGCTGAATAATTTTACATGTGACTATTGGAATTTTGTCTTATTTGTCAGCTTAATTTTGATCTGAGTATCCAAAATAACAGTCACTGCCAAAAACAGCCGTCTCCTGTTGGACACATATACGCTGGCTTTCCCGGCTCAAAGATCCACCTCACAAGTGGGTGGTTGTCTTTTCCATACCACGTTTCACAGTTACTTAGCAATAAGGGATTATCTGACACCTGCATTCTAATGAGAATTTGATGGGAAATAGTAAGCATGGCACAGTTTCATGTATTCAGGCCAACAAGGTATTTAGGCAAAGGTGAAATGCCAGTTGCTTCATTAAAGTGACAAGTAAGGATAGTATACCGCCTAGTTCAGATAAAATAGTCAGACTGTTCTGGGAGTTTGACAATGATGTCTTGTCCACAGTTCACATCAGGGGCCGTTTGCTTATGTAACGGTTTCTGTCCATACAACAGCTGGGCATAAGACACATTTTAACCTGCTCATCAGCGACATTCAGGGCTATCTGGTGCTGTCTGGAGTTTAAAACACTTGGCAAGTTTCCTGTAACACATATAGCCCTTCTGACACTTGGTATTGCTGCTGTATGAAAACATTCAGGTATTTAACAATCTCCTGCTAAGAAGCTGTCACCTATACTATACAGCTTGTCTTCCATTTGATAGGTTACATGCTACAATGAAATATATACTTGTCCATGTAATTTTTTTAACTACGTACTTGAACAATGATTATGATATGCATTGCATTTTAAACTATTTTCCATTACGTTTCATGTGCTGTACAGACTTCAGTTGGCATTTGCAAGACAGCCAGAAAATTACAGCAATTATTGAAAATTATTGTGATATAAAAGCAACGCACTTCCCCTCCTCCTATCAAGTTTCTTTGTATTGGTGTATAAAACAGACTGCTGCTTCAGCACCTAGGAAGACAAACTATATTTTTCCTCCTTAACTATTAACTATGCAGAGAGAATAAATTCTACTTAGCTTGATAGTGTTGGTAGCAGATATGTGGTCAATATCATTTCTGAGCTTTTACCAGGATTACGCTTTTTAGTATTGAGCCATTTACTTAGATTACAGTCTGTTACACTTAGGTGTACACTCACATATATTTTCACAAGTGTAACAGTCAATTCTTTATTCTTTGAAAATGTAATCCATTTTTAATTTCATTATTGCTTTTCTGGTTCAGATTGAGGAGGTTTTAACAAGAACTTCTTTGGTCAATCTGTTTTATTACTTCATTTATCTTAATGGCAAGGACCTTTTCTATAAACTCATCTATCCATGGTTAGTTTTACATTCATGAATAGTTTCTTAAGAGCCTATGGGTTTACTCACGTGCAGGAAGTTAAGCATTTGTGTGTTTATAAGAATAAGGTCTTATTTTGCCTGGGCTTTTTAAAATGTACAGCACTAAGACTTCATTGTGTTCCTTTAAGGGGAGAAACAATTTAAAAGTGTTTGAGAAAGAGGATTAATGTTTTTCATAGCATACATAAAGAACAGTAATAATTTTCATCATGTATGTCTGTCTAAAGTAAAAATTGTAATGCAAATCTCTGTACTATAGCATAACAAACTTGTACTTTGTGTGTTTTCCTCTGAGTTTAATTGAATTTGACATTGTAAATGGCAGGAATTTTAATTACTTAGGGCATAATACAGATATTATTTTAACATGGTAGGTAAAGAGGATGTTGTTTGATTATAACTCAGTTCTACATTTTTTCTTTTGTATGTTTAAAAAAGCAAATACGGGCAATGTCTTTATTGTGACAAGAAGGTATCTGATACAAGTTGCTGGGAAAATAATCAGAAAAAAAAAAAAAAACCTATGTTAAAATAAAACAAACAAACAAACAAACAACAAAAAAAAAAACGATGTAATTCCTAGCTAAAACATTGCCTAGGCTCCATGTTATATACATTGGAACAGCTACCCCAAAAAGATCTGTAAGCAAGTTCTCTGATGTGGGATACTGGGGTATGCTATGCCATGACATTACAAAGTAAGAGCCTTAAATTAAGCAGGTCTCTTATTTATTTACCTTTTCCTTCTGTTGTGGTTTTCTCTCTGTACTCCTTTTCATTTTTTTCTTCTCAAGTTTTAACTTTAAAAAAGGCCACCAAGAACACAGACGAAGCAGAGTTTAGCCATGAGCTTAATTTGAAAAAGCCAAGCGCCAGTGCTGTCTGCTTGATATCTGTAAAGGTATTTGCTTGCTGTTCAGCATCCTCATTAACAGCCCGTCAGACACGTGGAAGAGGGATGTTGTGACAGTAAACAGCAATGCTGTGAGCAGGAGCTGAACTGGAAAATGGGAGCAACAAGTCAAATGTACTGTTGCTGAACATTGTAATCTCCACTAATTCCACTTGATTATTTTGACACAATTTGCAGCACAAATTATGCTAGATAAATTAGGGGGCTTACTCCCACACGCGTTTCAGTGTTCCTAGAGACCTTCCTCCACCTCCTCCTTGATTCCTTCCACAGCAGGATGCACTTGTGATTAAATGTATTTTGCACAATACGCTGACTGTTGTTACTTACGATAGTAACTGGTGGTTAGTCTTGAGGCAATTTTTAGCATTAATCACAACTTTCTCTTTGTTTCTGATGAACAGTGAACAAACAAATGGAAAGAAGATAAACCCTCTGGTTTAGGAATTACCTTAACTGAGCTCTTCTCTTTCTTTTGTCCTTTTTCACTGTTCTTTTGAAAAAAAAAAAAACCAAAAAACAAACAAACAAACAAACAACAACAACAACAAAAAAAACAACCAGATACCTGTGCAGTTTTAAACAGTTATTTATTTTTCTAGGAGCTCTGTAGTGTCCTAGGCACTAAATGGAGTACATCAGCCTAAAAACAGAGGAAAAAAAAAAAAAAAAAAAAAAAAAAAAAAAGTTAAGCCCTGGCTTTGAGAAATTACTTAAAGCATTTAATATACTGAAGGTCTTGTACTCAAAGCATCCCTTCCCTCTCTTGTGGTTCATCTCCTAAACCTCCATTTTCAGCATTTTCACTTAACATTTTGATATTAGCTGTACTTAAGTCCACACGTGTTTCATTGAATGAACTCTTGGGACAGACAGGCAGCCTGAAGAGCTGCAGCCATGCCAGCTGCAGTACAACGTGGAGCGAGCCTGGTGCTGAGAGCAGCAGGGGGTAGCTCCTCTGCAGCCTCCTGAGCCGACACCACAACCCGGTGCTCAGACCCATGGGCCAAAGGGCAGCCAAAGGGGGCGGCCAAGCAGCTGCTGCTCAGCCCCAGCCATTTCTTTCCAGTTTTGGTAGCACAAAAGGCCACTGGTTTCTTCTCTGGCAAACGCTGGAGGGCTGAGCATCCTTGGAGCTGGTCCAGCTCCTACTTCTGGTGTCCCCCTCATTTATGCAACCACACGGGCAAACTTTACAACACCTCGTATATTATTTGGCTATGGACAGGCACAATGCATGGATGGTTATCACTGAGTATAACCAGATGAGCCTATGTCACAGAGCTGCTTAGCATTACGGCTTAAAAATAGACATATATTTATATCATTTTTAGTTGCCATGGGTAAGTCTAAACTGTATTTGGTTTTCTTTTTTTATAAACAGTGCCTTAAGTTATGTGAACTCACAAAGAGAAAAAAAAAGCCAATTAAAAAAAAAAAAAAGAACAAAAAAAAAAGAAAGAAAGAAAAAAAAAAAAGAAACCAGCCACAGCCATTTTGCACTAATATATATATATATATTTTAATATGTGAAGTACAGTTGACAGAAATGTAAAGTTTGGCATATGCATAATCAGGCAGTGTTAGGAAGGTCACGCTACCAGTGTTCTGCATCTGTCATTCATAAAGGAAGCTGTCTACACGGGACACATGAATATAGGTTCCTACAGTAACATGGAGCTTTTGTTTTTCTTCAAGTTTATTATGTAGAAGCCAAAGAGTATACTAAGACACTGAGTGCATTCATAACTCCTAGAAAAGTCTGGTGACTGCTTTCTCAAAGGCACCTCTAATTGACTCGTTAACTGCTACAAACTGCAACCTAGAAACAAAAAGCAGGCAGCCCTCACAACAATAATATCCCACCATGGTCCAGGCTTGTGTCTACAGCTCAGCAAAAAAAAAACAAAAATCATGTAAAATAAGTAAATAGACAGAGGGGAATAATAATAATAAAGGCAGTTAAAATCCCTGTTGTCATTTTCTGGAGTAAACTCAAGAGTCCTACAGCAAGGACCTTCTCTGAGCAGATGCAACGGAGTAACTCTGAGGATATCTGAAATGTGCAGTAACGCAATGACCTCATGCTGATCTCCTCTCCTGTGTCTTGTTTTTAAAATTTTAGTACAACAGCTTTGTTACAAAAGGAGTAAACAGATCTTTGTCAGCTCCCCATGGTAGAATTGTACAGTCTGTTAGATGCTGGGGAGCTACATGACAGAAATGATTAAATACCCTTTTCTTATGAAAACATCCATCTTTTATGACTCATCTCTTTTCAATTCACCTTAAACACCATTTAATTTTAAAGCTGAAACTTTGTAGGTAGCTTGAGGGAGTCATAGAGAAGAGAAACAGAAAGCAGTGGTGCTCCAAGATTGTATTAGTTCTTACCAGCAAAGTTATGAAGCACAGTACCTAAAAATACATGCACAATCTATTTAAAGCATTGTTGTATTTGCTCACTCTTTAGTTTCCTTTGGGAGCTAGCTGTGTTGTGGCTGCATTCAGGAGCAAGTCTTCAATCTCATGGCCCTGCGGTTACAGGAAAATGGCAGCTGAAGATCACATTTTTGTTTTATACAGCTGTACGGCAACACTTTGGGCACCCTTTAATTAAAGGGAAAAAGTTAACTAAACTGTTTGCTTTCCCGCAGTGGACTGCTTTATGACAGGGATGAAGGATGGTTCGTGGTTAAGAAACTGGCTTTACACTTGGGGATGAAAGTTTGGTTCCTGAATATTGCAAGGGTTTTTGTGTTTCCATGTGCAAATTTCTTAGGGCAGGGCTGTCAAAAGTAATGAATGATTTCAGCTTCCTCCAGATGAGGTTGCCCAATTGAAGACAATTTAGTGGATAATAATAATGGATTTAATGAACAATTTCCTGGATTTTCCAAGAAAAACTGAGCATCAGCATTCCTCAAAATAAGGTCCCTTTGTCTTCAGTTGGGTAGTGCAGATTTCCTCCTAACATTCCTACGTGCTTTCTGAAAATCTAGCCCAACATCACTGGGGCTCAATTGCCTATCTATATTAGGAGAAAACTCATATCATTTTCTCCATCCTTTATCTTTTGTTTGTTTTTATTTTCGCCTGCTTAGCTGCAAAACCCATTTAATGTGCCAGTGTGTAGTGCCTGGAATTGAATTCTCAGATCCTTCCTGATGATTTTTAATGTTACTAAAGTGCAAGTGTCTCTGCATCAAACTCGTACAGTTTTATATGCATCTTTTTCAGTGCTTTATATAGAAAAATCCTATATACCTGCATCCAATTTGGGTGTGGGATAGTTGGCATAAAGAAAGCTGCTGGAGTGCCTTAGAAGCCTTTTCTTGCCATGACGCTGTGGCTTCTGTCAGATTCCCTTCCCTGCTCTTCATGTTGCTGCCGTGGCTTGGGCTGCACGCAGAGGCAGCAGCCGGCGTTTGAGCGGACACATGGAGACCATCGACTCCATCCCACAAGAGCAAATGGGCTGCCAGGGAACAAACATCCCCCAGGGAAGATAAGCAGATTACTTTAGTCCTCACATTTCTGCCACACTCTCCTGCGTGATCAGAAGGACACCACAAGAAGCGCTCTGAAAAGCACTAATCTGCTTCAGCACACTTCATTAAAACTGAAATCCAATCAGCTGAAATATGCCACACTTCAACAGACCCAAAAGGACTACAGAAGACTCAAACTGTTCTTTACTAGCTTGTGTTTGCAAAAGGGAAAAGCAGCACCATGGGGCACTAACCCTGATGCCAATGAAGCCCAGTCCTTGTAGCTTATTCATGCACACCCCACAGGAAGCCCTAGTTAGGGAGCCATATGCAGAAGAAAATATAGAACAGAACAGAACAGAATAGAATAGTTCAGTTGAAAAGGACTGACAAAGATCAATGAGCCCAAATGCCCGACCACTTCAGGCCTAACCAAAAGTTAAAGCATATTACTGAGGGCAGTGCCCAAACACCTCTTGAGCACTGACAGGCGTGGGGCATCAACCACCTCTCTAGGAAGCCTGTTCCAGTGTTTGGTTCACACACGTCCTGCCACCAGTGAGCAGAGGCCGGTGCCTCCCTCTGTGCTTCCCCTCCTCAGGAGGTGCAGAGAGCAGGGAGGTCCCTTCTCGGCCTCCTCTTCTCGAGGCTGGGCACCCCACATGTCCTCAGCCTCCCCTCATAGGACAGGCATTCCAGCCCATTCACCAGATTCATTGCCCTCCTCTGGAGGCTTTCAAGTGACTTAACATGCTGTCGGTATTGTGGAGCCCAGAGCTGCTCTCAGTGCTCACTGCAGGCCTTGTTGCTCTGGACCCAGGCAATCCATTTCCATCCTGTTGCCCCAGCCCCACAGCTTGGCAGGTGTGGACTTAACAGCACCCGTCAGAGCACAGAGAGTGCCAGAGGGCTCTGCCCAGGACAGGAATCAGCTCCAGCCTCTGACGGCTGGCCTCCAACAGTATCGGCAGCACCGGCATGATACTGCTAGGTGTGTAGGTAGCTGCTGGCACCTACGGTTAACAGCATCTAGCTGGGCCTTGGCCTTGTGAACTGCCAGCTAGAACAAATGGCATTTTTCTGAAGATTTCCAACATCTCTGTCACTGGCTTCAGGGCTAGATCAGAAATAGCTCACACATGGCTTTACTCTGTGAGCTGCCATTCCTGCTGCAAAGCCATAAACAAGCATTGGGGTTACACCAGAGAAGAGCCTAGCATTTCAGGGCGGAGGGGGGGGGGGCTCTTACCGCTTACGCAGTTCAAACTCCAGCAGAAATAAAACTATTTATTTAGGGGTAATTTATCGCAATCATTAATATTAGTTGTGATTCAGAGGCAGCAAAGACAGGAGATCTCCCAGTCCATTCCAACTCCAGTTGTTATGCACAATCCTGTCTGTTAATCCTTGGTAAAATACTCTATCTAAACAGTCCACAAGCTTTATTGCGAAGTGTTAAAAACCTAATGGTCTTCATCTACTAACTTTTGATTTCTGGTCTGAAATGGAGAGCTTTACAGCAGCTTTGTTTAAATTATGTGAGTTTAGAGAGCACTTAAATTCAGCCTTGAACTGACCTTGTTGTACAAACTGTAATTTTTTTGGCACCAAAGCCTCAGGCTGCAGTCTGCTGCTGGTTGCGTGCTGTATTGTGTCTTTTCAAATGCATCCCCTGAATGCATCTCCCACATATTTGCAGAAAAGGACTGTTTCCTGTTCACGTCCTGATGCCCTGCCAAACGTTCATTCTCAAGTAAGTAGCGCAATGAATTATCTCTTCTTCCATACCGAATAGCAGCCCCAAAATAATCCACAGGTTAAACTGGGAGCTCTTGGAGCTATAGAGACATATGGAAGGCTTGGAAGTTCTGTCTTGGAAACATGAGAAAAATGTGACCTTCTAATCACCATGTGATGATACCATGCATGCCTGCAGACATCTGCTTGACCACATGTACGTTCTTCCTGTAAAAAAAAAGAGTGAAATTAGAACTTGCGAGCCTCAGGAAATTTTATTATTTCAACATTTTGTTCGTTTCAAATGAGGAGGAAGCTGAAACAATGATCTCTCCTGTCCTCTGCAGTGACCCCACTCAAAGTGAGTATCTAGACTTTCCCTGGCAGTATTTTTGAGAAGAAAATGGTAGCTTAATGGAAATAATGGAGATTTCTATTGGATTTCTATTCTGACAGAAAATTATGGTCCCCAAATTTAGATGTTGGTTTTATTTTTGAACTGCTTTCTACGGAGTGTATCTTGAGGTATACTTTTGCATTCTTGAGTTTTTGCCATGCCTGTGACATATTTGCTTTTTTATTATTATTTATTTTTAAATAAGTGCTGCCAGGAACTAGGACCTTCTTAAGCTTTCCTTCTGAATATCCTCTCATCTCTTCTGGGCTCCTAGTATCATTCAGAGTCACCTAGGAGCTTCCAAAACCCGCCAAGGAAACCCTGAGTGATGAAATTATGATACTTGAAATAAAGGATAAAAATGTCACCAGGAGCTCACTGCAGAAACGGCACTGTTACTCCTTGCTGGTGAGTACAATGATGCTGCTCTCAGGCACCTGTGAGGTAGGAACTGCTGCTCCTCTCCTGGTGGAAGGTCCACCACCACCTTGCCTCCTGCCATGAAACAGAAAGAGAAATGGTAGATAGGGATAGGGATAAAGAACCTGAACTAGAATAGAATAGTTCAGTTGGAAGGGACCTACAAAGATCATTGAGTCCAGGTGTATCTGTATCTATAAGGAAGCTTAGTGAAAGAAAATAAACCACGTGTTTTTAATTACTGAGAAAAGTCTTACATTTTCCCCAGTATGCACATCAATACATGAGGCACAATGGTGTTCATATCTTTATTTTGTATCAATCTTTTATTTAAAGAGATCTATGTCCCAGTGCAGAGGGGCTTTCTCAAACCGAGCATCTAGCATTACTGAAAACAGGAAATACATGTGTTATTTGACAGGGGATTCTTGTTTATTTTTTATATTGAAGAATAAAATCTTCCTAACAGAAACATGCCAAGGTTTCCATTTCAGGGATAAAAATACTTCCATTTCCATTCAGAAGATGACTGGTATTACAGAAATTGAGATAGAATGTTTCTCGCTCTATTTTCTCTTTTTCTTCTCATATATATCTACACATTGACTTAAAAAATAATGAATACACATAAAAGCTACATAACAATACAGCTATTATTGGATTATCAGGTAGAATAAGGGCTAGTTTAGCAGCTATGAATATGTGGCACGTGCTGGGTTAAGAAAAGTTTGAACTGCAAGGTTTCTAAAAGCCTGGTTTTCCAGAACTACTGAGATGGTGGCATTTTGCCAGACTGATTTACAGACAAGGCTCATTTTTATTTTTTCAATCTGTCTTCTGCTATCACTCTGGCTGCCCAGATGTCATACATTTCTGAGTTCTGAAGAAGTTCAGAAATAAAAATGATGAGCTTCTTGCAAAGATATGCAATCTCTCATTAGAAACAGCTACTGTTTCAGAAGACTTGTGGATAGGTAATGTTTAAAAAAATAATTCAGACAATTAAAAGAATTAGGGTAGTAAGGGTTACATCAAAACCTGGAAAATATAGTTGAAGTGCTACTTATAAACAGAATAACCAATTGTCTGGTGTCATAACAGGAGTGAGTTTAACCAATGTTTTTTTACAAGTAAAAAAGCATCTAATTTTTCATCAGAAACTTCAAACTGGAAAAATCAAGCAACTCATAAAGAAAACTGGCTGACACAAGCTGCTCAGGTTTACCAAGAAATCCTTATCCAGAAGTACACATCACTTTAAAGGCAAAGCATTTTCATGAATCACAAACCTGGCACAAATTTAAAGAAGCAGTGTTTTAGGTTCACTTCTTAAAAATATTACAAGGGTCGGTATTAGATTCAATGTGTAATGTATTTACTAATCATCTGAATGGGGGGTGGGTAGAGAAGTAAAACTACTTGATGATGATGAAAAGTAATGAAATGAGAAACAACAAAGGTCAGTGCTGAAGGAAAATATTTACTTGCCTAAGCCCACTTCACTTTAGTAAAGTAACCTGATATTCACTGTGCAGCTGTAGTTAATGACATGCAAGTATCCTTTTCTTCCTATACATGGGCATACCCATCCAAAAGTGAAGTAATAGAGCAAGTGGATACAGGGAAAAATAATTATATCAGAATTCAGAGTAAAGCTTCAGATTTAAAAAAAAAAAAAAAAAAAAAATAAGAGTTGAATATTCATTAGGTGATTTTAGGAAAGATATTGCAGATTCAGCATGAAAGACTTTCAGAGATGGGCAATAAGAATGGTCAATGGCATGGAAAGAGCTCTTGTTCAGAATGACTTGAAAACTCTTAAGACTGTTTCACTTAAAGGAATTTAACAACACTGGACACAATAATAGAAATATTTGAAATAAGGGGAGCAGGTAAAGAAATATATGAGAAGCTTCTACTTCTGTGATTATTCAAAATGATGACAATTTATGAGAATGGAAAGTACTAAATTCAAATTGCAGGAAAGAGCATGTTGGAAAGTCAAACCTGGCAAGGTGGATTGATAGTAATGTAGGTTAAAGAAATATCAGGAAATCTGATTTAAAAAAATAATAATAAAATGGAAAAAAATAGAAGTACTTCAAAGTTTATATCAATCTCTAAAGAGCAGAATGACCAACATGAGAGCCTCCCAGACACACATAATCCCTCTGAGATGTTTTCTCCATATTCTCATGTATCTGGCTGTGGTTTGATATGTTGATTCTTCATGGCAATCTCTCTGTTTCTAAATTACTTATGGCCATAGGTAAATGAAAACAAACAAACAAGTCTTCTCTTTCAAAATACTAAGTATCAAATTTCAGTTAGAAATTTGACTATTAGAATAAAATCACATCATCTTTACTCAGAGGTATGGCAAAGTACCTTTTAATATGCTCAGCCAGCTCTTTAATCTTGATAAAAACCCATTTATAAATATGTATAATATTTAGTTATGGGCATTTATTTTGGGGGGATCTGTCAGGTAAGACTGGAAATTAGGAGCCAACATAACATATTTGTGGGAGGCATCCAGAAATGCATAGCATAATTGATAGAGAGAGCAGGAAACATTGCTACTTTGGTTTCTTGTATGAAAGCTGGCCCTGTATTTATCTCTGCTAGGATTTTTAGAATGAGGATCTCATCAAATGTCTGTTTTTTTTGATTGCTATGTAGATCACCATCAAAAGAGACCCATAGATGGAAAGATATGGATGGAGGTCTGCAGCTTGTAACTTTGCAGGGTTAAAGTAACTTGAAGAACGGGGTTCTAGAATTCAGGCCAGAAAAGTCCAACTTAATAAAAATAATATATGTAATGCAGGGGTATTATAGCACAATGTCTCTGCCTGGCAATATTTTTGAACCTATTTTTCTGTTAACTTGTTTAAATATCTGCCAGCTTGAGTTCTTATACACAGTGTCCCGAGGCATTAATCTCCTTAATAAAATGCTATGCATTCCCACTGAAGCCAGTAACAGAAAAATAAAAGGGAACCTGTGGTCATATTTCACCATAAAAATGATCTTAAAGAATTGCTGAGTGTACAGTCTAAAATGTTTTGTAAGTTCGCTAGCTAACCCTTTCTCTGGAGATAGAGTAATAATGAGTATGTCCCAGGGAAATAAGAAATAGCAAGACCATGCAAGGTGAAAATATAACTAGAAAAGCTAATGCGTGACTATTGATTATTTTTGCAGATTCTCTGCTGCTGCAAGTTGCCTTTGTCCTATCGACATCAAAGTGCCACCACTGCAGGATCTGTCCCTGTATGGTCATAGAAGGAGCTCAAATGGCTGTATGAGCTATTTCACATGTGAGAAAAGATGTGTGTGCTCTTGCTGGTATGACTGTGCCTAAAGTGCTACACCAGAATGCAAAGATCTCTTGCAGGGTCCAGACGAAGTTTTGCAGAATATCAAGGAGGCCAATTACAGAAATGTCTGGGCATGCTGATGGGATGGTATAGTTAACTCCTACTGTAGTGAGACTGTTCAAGAAAAAGCTACAAAGTTCTTGGGTCAATAGTTTTACCATTTGTACCTTTTCCCCAAGGAATTCTTTTTCCCTCTCTCTCTGGCAGTCTCCCCTCTTCATTGTTTAGGCACTTTCAGGCTACATCAGAAATCTCCTCTTGAACACACGGAGTCATATCAGACAATAACTCCATCAGTAAGATTTGAATTCTCCCTCGCAGTTTCTGATGGTGCACAGAGACAGCTGTGAAGAGGCCTGCTAAACTAATTTATCAGACAAAAATGACACAAAGAGCTGACAAGGTGTGCTATGGCTTGCTGAGTACTGCAGGGAGCAAAGAGGACTCACGCCATGTGAGGGCTTGCTGGTGGCTGGGCTCTGTCTGTGTTAGAGCTCAGTGCCAAGAGCAAGAGGTATCCTGACACCTCTGCCTGGTTCTTGAATCTGTTTGAACATCATGACAAAGGGAGAAAGAATTAACGTTCAGAAATGAATAATTTCCAAGGAAGACGAACTCCTTAATAACATACATTAGATGTTATGAGGCACAGAATATTTGCTGTGCTTAATTTCATCATTCTGTACAACCACATTCTGCTAGAGACACTCATAGGATGGAATGGAGTGGGCCTATATCACTCGAACAAGACAAACAAATATATTTCAGTTGTAATTTGTATTAGATGATAGAATCTATGGTAATTTTCTATCAAATAACTCATTCTTACACTCCCTGAGAGCATGGTTGTTTATAGTAGCCTGTCTGTCCTTCACATCTCTTTTACTGGTGCAGCAGGAAACATGATAGCAAGGGGATTCGCTTATGACCGATGTATCTCCTGCATATGCAATGTGCACAGGTCACATATAGTTGCAGAATACATGGTAAAGCATTCTTCTGTAAAGTTTAGCTATGTGAAATTGCTTTCCAATTCCTTTGCTTTCAATTGCCTTTGGTGGGGATTCGATTTTTTTTTTTTTTCCTGTAGATTATTTCTGGGCTCAGGTAATGAAGCTATAAGCATTTGAAAGCTGTCATTTCTAGTTAAATCTCCATGCTGAAAAGGATTATTACATATCAGTGTCTAGGCAGTTTGTATCAGTATAATTCAGCAGATCAGGCACTAGATACTCTAACTCTGTGAATTATCACAGTCACTGGACAAGTCACTCTGACTTTAGTGCAGGGTATTAATAGCTATGGATATTTGTTTTAATAAATCCTTCCTTCCTCTCTTTTCAAATCAGAGCACTTCATTTTCCTTATATATATATATATTTTTTTCCCATTAAAAGACCTCTCCCAGACCCTACTCTGCAAACAACCATTACCTCCAAATCACAAGGAGTAATTTCCCAGGTATTTTCACAGTCAGCCCAGTTCTGATCAAAGAGACAAAAATGATCTAAAAAGTTATCATGAACAGCACTGCATCTGTTGGTTTCTTGCTACTCTTCTCCTTTCCTAGGGAGAAATCGCATTTTATACCCACTTTGCACATTTAAGTAACAAGTCTCCAAGATGCACATTTGTTTGAAGCACAAAACTGTCTGGCTTAGTAATTAAGCTTGGCATCATCTTGAACAACTGGTCACATCCAATGGCAAAACAAGGATGAGTACCCAAGACTGGTACCCAAGACAGTTTCAAGCAGATATTTGCTGTGACACTGAGGGAAAGGTTTGAACAATCAATAAATATTCATTGATTAGACTTTCCTTTTTGTAACATCTGAATGGTTAAAGACATTTATATTCTTCATAGCTCACTTTTTTTTCCCTCTAAGATGCAATGCAATCATATTTCTCTGCCAAGTAAAAATGGCATAATTTCCCAAATGGGTAAAAATTCCCCTCAGTTATTGCTAAAATTTCCTATATAAAAAAGGAAATTATGTTTCTGAGAGCCTGGGGATTGAACACAATTTTCCAGAGTCAGTCAGACAGTCCCACTTACCTATAATGCAGTGCTTTTGAAATCAGCTACACAGCATGGTATGTGACAGTATCCTGCATCTAATTATGTTCCAGTTTATAAGAGGGTGTGAAACAAGCCTGCTATCTCTTTATATTGCACTTACACTTCTAATTATATCTACAGCTTGTTATCAAAAATATAATTAGGCAAGGTGCCAATAGGTCATGGAGCTGCTTTAGTAACTGTGGCTGGCTGGCTAACTGCCTGCAGTTAACAATTGGGTTGATACACTCCAATCGTCGTTATTATGGGAAATCTATGCAACTGATGGATGTTCACTGTTTCCAAAGCATTCAAACATTCTGCTTATTTTTACTTCAAATTACTTACCACTCTCCTTTGAAAGGGCATAGACAGCAGCAAAGATAATTAAACAACTGTTAGTTACTAATTAAAGAAAAAAATAAACTTTACTAATTAAAAATCAACAACAACAAAAAAGCCTCTAAGCCTTACTTTCTAACAAGGAGAGAGTTTTAGCAAGATCAAGGTTAGCTGGTTGGATTATTGGTCTCTTTGGAAGAGATACATCGAAACAATGCCTGAATGCAAATCCAGGCACTTATTAAATAGTTCTAACTCATTAATCACTTGTACTGTGTGGGGATTTTCTATCCAAGAAATGAATAAACAAAGACAAGTTAGGGAGCTTGATTATTCCACTCTTACTCTCTGTAAGCACTATCTATACAAGTACTCTTGCCTAATTCAGTGGGATTACAGGTAGGGTTGAATGCTTGATTTGAGACATCGTTTCCCTTACAGTACATTTTGTAGCTTGAGTTTACCAATTCATGTCAGAAATCACCTGGCCTTTCTTTGCCTTTTTTTGCTTTGAACTGAAGTCAGAGGTGCATGCAACCACACATATTTTAGCTAACTCTAAGCTTTCCAGATGGGGACTCATATTTCACGAGTACAATTCAAAGCAGTATGTACCTTTGATCAGTTCTTTATAGTAAAAAGAACAGAGAATTGTAAATGCAAACTAATTCAAGTCAATTTTAACCAACATAACACACTTTATAATTACTGAAACAGAGTCTTCCAAAGAGCAGACTGAACCAGGGCTACTTAAATTCAGTCTGTAACATGGAGAATCTGAGACTTCTGACTCAATCTGGGATCATCCCCTGCCTAACATGGTATCTGAACATCTTTAAATACCTGTAGAAGTCTGGATTCAGAGCAGAATCTAGACATCATGAGTAGCAAGTGGCTATGTGTTATTTCTGTACAATGCCATCCTGGAGGTGAAAGGCATTTCAGAATTCATTTTGTATGAGGAAGACCAATCAGATTCACATCCTTTATGTTAGATAATTATCCAAGTTCTTCCTCAAGACATTCAGGGATGAGGACTGTAGCCCTGCCCAGGTGACCTATTTCAGTGCTTCCAAAACTTCACTCATGGTAAACTTTTCTTACTGCCTGCTGTGACTCATTCCAGTTTCAACCCATTATTTCTTGTCATAGTGAGTCAACTAAAAATTTCCAGTTTTCTGAATTGTTATAATTGTTATTAGGATTTTGGAAGTCATAAAATGCTGTAATTGAGGATACTGTTGTGAATTCAGTTTAAAAGTATAGAGTTAGCCCTTCACAGTTTTCTATAGTTAACCATGTATACAGTGTGTTGTTTTTTTTTTTTCTAGGACCTATCCAAATCATCAGCAAATTGTCCTCTGACCTCATCTCTGAGAATTTTATATTCTTAATAACGGGTACTGTAAATAAATGTAAGTATTGTAATCACATAATTAAATAGAAATCTCTCACTATTGCCATCTGTATTATTATTATATGAAACTCTCTTTTGTAACTGAGGGCTCTTCTTCATTGTTAGCACTTCAAGATATAACGGACTTTTAGGTGAAAGAATTGACTTTTTCCTTTAGTTAAGTTTCAAAAATTACTTTGTTTCAGAAAAAAAAAAAAAATCCAATGCACCAGAAACATATTGGCTATATAGCACTCTGTTTAGAGGTACAGACAAATTTTGCAGTCAGTCAGCAGTTTACACGTTGTGGCATATCTAGTACAGCATTAAGAAGTTGCTGTGCAAAGGTCACATTAATGTCTCACATTACCCATTATAAGTGTCTGACAAAGTTATTCTTTTTTAATCTTTTAATCTTCTGCATAAAAAGATACAATTCTAATATTGATCAATGAATATCCAAAGGATGGTTTTAAGTTTCTAAAGACTGGGTTACTATATTAAAAATTTCACTTTGTGATAGGCAATTATTAAGTCACTTATTAAAAGTTGCTTCTGTTCACTAACTGGACTGATTGAAGTTTCTCAAGACTTTTTGTATGTAGAAGTCCAAGTCATGCTAAGCTTTTTAATTATTCAAATTAGCTGAGTATATTTAGGAAAAATGAGATTCAAAGCGGACTTTTAATGGATAATGCCTCCAATGTGAAGGCTTTGTTTCTAAATTGCATTTGTCATCACAATATTTTCACATAACCCCATCTGAAAATGAAACTTGCTTACCTAAAGGTGAACAGACAAATGAGCCACAAGAAAACAGATTTTTGTACGGAATATCATTATTTAAGCCTAGTTGCAGATCTAGCTGAGATGTGTCAGCTTTTTCTGATTGTAGAGAAGATCACCATACATTCCACACAGATGTCATGCTGCTAGAAGATTGCTTTCAAATATGTTGTGAAAAGCAGAAAAAAAAAATAAACAAAAATAAAACACTTGTAGTAAGGAAGTGGGGAGAAATAGCTGAGATACCACCAGCCTCCAGAGAGGGGATCCATCAGCTGGCAGAGGAGTCCTGACAGGGTTCTCGCTTTGCAGGCTCTTTCTTAGAAGTAATAGACAGGCAGGGAAAGAAGAACCTCCCAAGGATTATTTCCACCTAAAGGTAATTGTCTAAGCTAAGTGAAATGCATCTCTCTCAGACATTTCTGTCCTTACGAAGGGAGTTCAAATAGCTTTAGATAGATCCTAAAGGCACATAAGGGAAAACAATGGGTAAAAACCCGAGACAAGGAGAGAGGGGACGTCCTCACCAGCATTTTATATCAAACCAATTGATGTTTCTCCCTGCTCAGCACAGAGGCTGTTTTGCATCCTCCTTAGAAGTTTAACTCTCACCATATGTTGTTATAGGAAGAATTTGGCACTTCACCCTGCATTCTGAATCCAAGGGCTGGTAACCCAATACCCGCACACAGCAATGCTCCCCACCACCATACACAAGTCCCCCAGTGCATCTTCAGATCTGCTTTTAAGATTAGATAAGTATTAGATTGAATAACCCGAGACTGGAGTTGGTGACTGGTTTTGTTGTCTTTTGGTCACTGTGAAAACATTACCAGTCCATCAGAACATTTTATAAGATTCAGCTTTTTCTAAATGGCATTAATTGCTGTTTCCCTTCTCAGCTGTGCACTACACTTTCTGCTTCTTGTCTGCCAATTTCATGCCAGGGCAGCTGCAGCTCACTTTTGCTGTGTGCAGTTAGTTTGCAAAACAGGTCTGGGATCCTCTGGGATAGCAGACAGTATATAAATATGAAACAATATTGAAAAGCAGAGCCAGTTAGCTTCTTGTAAAACTACCTGCCAAAGTAATATAATATTCCAGACTCAATTACATGTACATGAAAGGAAAAATCAAAGTAAAAGACAAAATAAACTCTAAAAATAATGTGTTCAGTTGTTTTTCTTTATTCTTTGACAAATGTACATAAATGATTTTTTAAAGGTAAACAGTTGTTTAATCTTAAAACATAGTATGGTAGAATGGATTAGTGTTTAAATAACTAACATTTACACTTTCTAGTGATCCTTGACACTTACAGTGAAGAACTGGGACTTTACATTCTTGAATCCTCAGTTTAGATACTGCAGTATTTGTTAAGGAATGAGGATAAGAAAGTCAGATTTTTATTTTTTTTTTTTCATTTCCAAAATAAGTGAACTTGAAATGTAGATGTTTTTATCCTGTGCTTGGCTTTAAGTGAGCAATTGTGAGCCTAATTTTAATACAGAGTGTAAAATACATTTGATTATGAACATCATCTGTTTCAATAAATCAACTTATGTAAATGAAATTCATGATGCAGCAGTAAGGTAAAATAGACACTGTCATTACAGTCCACACAAAGAAACCTGCTTCCATTCTACAGTTTCACACTAAACAGACTGTAAGTTACATAGCTAGTTTAGATGGTAGGTGTAAACATATATTATTCTTCCTACTTTATCTTGTAGTGTATCCCAGAGGTTTATTCCATATGGTATACAAAATAAACATGGAAGAAATAATCCTCTATCAATTAGAGGTTTCTCTACCACAGCTCAATCCAAAAACCATTGAAATCCCTGGAATGACTCCTACTGACTTAACTAGGTTTTAGGTCATGATGGTAGAAAGTGAATTTACACTTTTAATTTAATGAATTTAATTTTATGAATTTAATTTAATGAAAGAGTATTTACATCTCTAAACTATTTTACAAAGCATCTAATGAAGTAAGACAGAAAAGGATTAAAACTAGCATTCTTCCATTTAGTCAGTATACTCCTCAGGAACCAACACTGAAGTGAGCTCACTAGTACATCTATTTTCAGAGAATTGCAACTAGCTAACATACTTGTGGGTTGTCTTTGGAGAAGACAGATAATGTAAAAGCCAAAGTTTTCAGTTCTTTCTGCTAAGGCATTATTTCTGTTTCGCAAAACTAAACAGACGGAAAAGCATAATGAACTTACTTTTAGACCAGATTAAGAATAGATGTGTTTATCTAGCCAAAACTAAGGCTTGTTAAATATCTTGCATATGAAAACCATGAAAATTTCTTTGGAAAAGCTTAAAAAACACACAAAAACATTTCAAGATTGCTTGGTCAAATATACATAAATTAGTGCCATTTGTATTTATTATTTATTATTAATAAAAATATTTCCTGGTAATTATATTTTTGTTATTATTATTATTACAACTAACATTTTGTCCAAAGGAAAGTAAAGTTCATGGAAAAAATTATTCATGCGTATGAGATTGGAGTGGTATGATACTGAGTCACTTTACCAAATTGTGAGTACAAAGAGAATACTGTAAAATTGGACATGAATGCAGTACATTCAAGATAATCACATCAAATACTTTTGCACAAATTATGTAATATGCAAAAAAGATTTTTTATGAAAAAAAAAGTCATTCAGTCATTCAGTCTTCTCTATTGTTCATTTGAGATCCTTACCATCAATGGGGTAGTACAGAAATGCATTTGAATGCTTCTGTAAGATGAATACTGTAAACATGCAGAAGTTCAAAGCTATTGTATTTCCTTTGACCCTACTTTTCAAATTCTGAATGTGAAAATTAAATTGAACCAAATGGCTAAAGACGCTGCCAAGATGCGACGGTCTTTCCTGGCTGTAGCGAGGTATACGTATAGTGCAAAATGTTGAGCTCCTTAAAAAAAAAAAAAAAAAAAAAAAAAAAAAAAAAAAAAAGTGAAAGTTCTTTCCATGTTATAAATACAGTAGAGTATCCCTATAAGACATTGAGAAGAAATCAATGTTCCCAGGTGTCCCTAAGATTGTTGAAAATACTGAGCAACTTCGAAGACTTAATATCACAGAGCCTCCACATAGCTGTCCCTCTGTGCACTCTTGCATCTGCACATAAATACACCTCACCATGTTAAGCTGGATCAAAGATAAATGATGGGATTATTTGTAATATGATTCAATAACTCACATCATCTTTTCCAGCTGAATGCTATTTTTCTTCTATGATCCTCTGAATCTGAAGAGGAAACTGGAGTATAGAAATAAATTAACCTAAAAAGATTACAATTGTATGCATTCTGCTAATAAGTAAGAAAGGTAAAATGAAACTGCCAATTTTCTTCATTAAATTATCCCATAAGATTTGTTTGCCTACATACCATGAGTTAATTTTAAGGTTTGTGTATTTTTTCTAAGGGAAGTCTTTCTGAAAACAAAACACAAATAAATGTGATGGGAAGTTCCTGATCTTCCAGAACTGCAGCAGGAAATATTTGACCTTAATAGACCTCTAACTGTGATGTTTTCATCAGGGAAAAATATCAGTAAGCAGTGTCTACAGTAAAAGTGTCTTACAACAGCAGTGTGGAATTTTAAACAAAATATGTCAAGAGTAATTAAAATCAGAACAATGATCCAGCCTCAGTTAACATTACCACAGAAACAGTCACTGCCAAAACAAGAAACAGTCCCCTCTCACTCCAAGATTATAAGGGACAGTGAGCATCTTGCTTAAGGAAATTTAGAAGTTTAAAGTTTATGTGCCTGTATGTCCATCGTTTATTTCACTTAAATTTATAGTGTGCATATTCACTTTTTTTTCACAATGTGCAATAAATAAAGGAATATTGAGAACACTTCTGTTGTGCAATAAAATTTGATTATTGACATTTTTAAGGCAGATACTTAAACCTATGGAAAGTTTGGAAGGGAATTTCCTTATGTATTACACCAAAAGAAAAAAGTGTTTCAATTTATTCCGTGGGAGCACAAAAAGGTTTTCCTGAGAACCAGCAATAAATAAGTAGATATCAAGAAATAAAATAATATCTTCAATTTTGAACTGCCTTGGACCATTCAAGACATTGTAGTGGCCTTGCTATCAGTGAATCAAACTGCTTGGGGATAACAGTCCAAAAAATTCCAAAAAATTTCTAAGTGGCAAAGGGGGCAAACCCTTCTCTCAGTGACCATATCAAGTTGCCTCAAAGCCCCTAGGAGCCACTGCTTGTCTTGAAGAACAAGGGAGGGGACATTAAGTTATTGTTGAACACCTGGTTTGAGTTTAGACCATTCACATAACTACAAGACCACCCTCCCCATTCTATGAGGCTTTGGTACCAAGTGCCCTGAGGGAACCAATGTTTTCTAATTGCCCAAGTAGAAGCACCTGATGCCCCCACCCCATCCCTTGCCTCAGGGGCTATTTCAGCCCAGCCCTGGCTCTAATCCTGGTTTGAGTGGTGCTGTGATGGTCCCTGGTCCCTGCTCCTGGAGCTCTTCCCAAATTATTGCTTAGTCCTCCTGGAGCAGTGTGCTGGCTGCTACAGGCTGAGGAGAGTTGTTTTGGGATGCTGGAGTCCTCTGTCCTGGGCTGCTTGGGCAAATCCCAAGGATGAAGGATATTGAAGGTATAGTAAAACTAAATGCTACTTTGGTAGAGAAGATATAATAACTGCTGAAAACATATAAGTTAACATTATAGAGTGTTTTCAGTATGGATTTGTTTTATG
This sequence comes from Aythya fuligula, assembly GCF_009819795.1. Classification (NCBI taxonomy): domain Eukaryota; kingdom Metazoa; phylum Chordata; class Aves; order Anseriformes; family Anatidae; genus Aythya; species Aythya fuligula. Next base: position 42,477,495 of record NC_045562.1, read on the forward strand.
TTGTAAAAGAATATCATCCTGAAGAGTGTTGCTGAAACTTGTTTTGTAAAACTTTTTTAAAGAACTAACTTCCTAGATTAGGCTGGCTATTACGAAAGACCTTGTGATCTAGCTCCCATCACAGCACAGTCTTCTTGAGACTTTGGCTGATAAATCTTACTGTCCAATTTTTCCATTTAAAGCTTTACAGATCTTCTGAGAATATAGCAATGTCCATTTGCATTTTTTTTTTCTGGAGTTATGTATTTACTGGCACAATGAAGAGTTTTCTGGAGTTCATACATCATTTGAATTTTGCAACTCTAAATAGTGACTCTTTGGTTCTCATCTCAGAGTGTGCTAAAGGCAGATTCAAACCACATAAAGAAAAATGTTGACAAGTACAAGATCAAATTATTGTTATCTTTTTTTCTCCCTCAAAAGCATCAGAGGAATAGTTATGGCTTTGATTATTTTTAAATGCAAGACTGACTAATGAGCAAAATAATCACAACAAATAAAATTTATTTGTATTCTTAAGGAAGAAAAAAGCCTCTTTAGATGTTTTTTTTCAAGGTCAGAATGAAGGCTTTACTTTGTATGAAAGAGAAATAGTAATTGAAGTTGTGCAGTCTCCACCATTTGAATTAAATCAAGATTCCACTGGAGATCTTCCAATCTTCTGTCTGGAAAACATGCAGGATATGTAGCTTTAAGATCTTTTTTCATTCTGTGTTTTGTTTTGTTTTCCTTTTACTTGCATTTGCTAATATAGAATAAAACTCTTATTGCCATAACCTGCTTTAAGAAGTAATGATGTATGGATGTCATGAACTGATGAATCACGCAAAGTACTATTTAAAACCTCATGCGGTATAATTCTTTCTTAGATGTCTAAGAAAGAAGCTCAGTTTCTGAGGCAAATGTCATCATTTGCTCGTCTGAATAAGCTATATAATACAATAAGAATTCGTGAGAGAAAATACATAGATGGCTGATTAGCACAAAGACATGCAGAAAATGTATTGCAAATATTGGTGATGTTTGTTTTTTTTTTTCAAGATTTTCCTAATGGAAAATCTTATCAGTGGGATATCATCAGGAACAGTTTCTCAAAAGGAGACATGGAGATTTGGAATTTAAACAAAATACTTCATGGTTTTTAAAATCATGACTATTAAAACCTGAACTCATAACATTTTGGGATGTTGTTCCTGTAAATAGTGTACAAATTCCTTCATGCAGTTGAGCTGACTCATTGTTTTACATGAGCAAGAGGAAGGGTGTGTGTGTGGTCAAAAGAGCTTTGGAGCCTTGATAGGTATGCTGCATATTTACTGTTTCAGCAGTCTTGCTATGTATTCTGCATTTTTGATATATTATACTTAAAGTAAGTCACATGAATAGAAGCATTTGTCTATCTCTGCAATGTTTGTACTGTAGAAAGTAGAAAAATGAGAGGTTGTTAGCCATCGTGTTAGATGGATTAAAATGCACGTAGGAAAAGCTTAGTGCTTACAACTGGAGTTTGAAGGCTACTACATTCACTGCTGTAAATTGTAAAGCCGTGTGCTAAATGATCAGCTGTAATTGAACAGAATTTTTTTTACTAAGTGGAAGGCCAAATAGTGCATTCCTGCCGTAGCACTGCAGCCATGACTTGGCCCTTTCCTCCTTCATTAGGTAGGCTAACAAGTGGATGTCAGTTTTATTCACTTTCATGTGCACCAATACCTGTGGTTGTTACTGTATTTCAGTATAAGGTAAACCTACATGATAACATCTGTAATGAATGTCTCTCTGCATTCCTCAGGGGAAAACATCTGAATGAGCTTGTTTCAGTTGTGTGGCTCTATAAAGCGAAGGGAGCCAAAAAAATGAAAAAGGTGCTTGAATGGTGGAGGGTGCTGAGGTTTGAAATAAGCTTTAATTCTTCTGGAAATAAATTTTCTTCTTTAGACTGCCTTCCAAGAAAGCTACAGGCTGAGATCAATGCCTTCAGCTGGCTGCAGTTCTGATGAAAGCCTGCAAGGAGTGGGAGGAATAGCCCATATTACTTCATTCCTTGCATGTTTTGAATAGCACGATTGCACTTTGTCTTTGCCACTGGTCTTTCCCCTGGAAGATCTTGCTCCCTTTGCAGTATGTCAGCCTATGGAAAGCTGCTGTTTGTTTGAATTTGAGGTAGCCAAATCAAAGGAAGGAAGCTGGAAGCTGACAGCTGTGGCTAGTGGCTCTGGTGATGTAGGTACAGATATGGAGCTGGCTGTGATTTCCATCAGCCTCTGCTGAGTGCCACCCCTCTGCAGCAGGGCTGGAAAGGCACCAGACATGCTGCTACTGAAAAAATGCTGCAAGGCAGCCAGCACGGGGGAAAACCACAGGCTGGGGAGAAGCTACAGCAGGAGAGTGGGGAGTAAGTGGGGCCTGAGATGCTTATCTTGGCTATCTGAACCTGGAGGACCTACCAAACCAGCCTGTCATCGGATAATTGCATCTCTCCCTGCCTAGAACGTTTCTATTAGGAAAGAGATGACCTGATGTTTTGGGTGTTTGCATGGGAAGGGTTGGTTCCCCTTGATGCATGCAGAGCTACACCACCCCAAGGTATCATCCCTCCTGAGATCTGATAGAGCACACAAGAAGGGCCTCCTGCTTGCAAGGTACGAGAAGGAGCACATCATGCTTCCTGCTGTCCTTGGAGGTGTAATTAAAGTAATTCTTATTATTTTACTGGATAGATAATTCTTATTATTTCACTGGATAGATTCAGGCAGCCAAAGAATTGGAAGCAATACTGTATGACATATAATCTAGCCTATTCAACCTGTAAAATAGGACACTTGAAAAAGTAATCCATGTGCTTTTTTCTTTTTGAGATACATCAGCAATGTTTGGAGTCAAAATGTAGTAATTTCACTGCTAGGAGTACCTCCTGTCTTCTGAATACAGTAATTTTGTTAAAGGGAAAATGTTCACTTAAAAACAGCCTAATTGATATTTCTGCCAGACATTTCTGAAAATGAAAGACCACATCTACAAGAGCACTTGAGAACCTAAAATTTCAAACATTTCTGATGAGATTCACAGAAACACCAGAGCAAGTAGGTAACAGGCAAAAGTATTCTATCAGTCCCACTTTGTTCTCACTGTTCTCACTTTTATCTTTTAAATTCTACATAATTTTTAGAAAACTTCAGACAACATGAAAAACTCAATTGTTCTTTTGAAATTAGTCAGCAATAGATACACATTTTTTTATATTGTGTATAAGATATATGCAAAGGAGTTAACTGCTGTAGTGATTATTTGATAGTAGATTGAGAATGCAATTTTTCATGCAGTTTCTCAATAAGATGCAGAATTGCAAAGCCATTTAGATCTTTCTAGAAATAATTTGCAATATCCCTTCTTGCTGTTCTTTAAAAAAGAAACATTCAAGCATCTTCACTGCTTTCAAAGTGCACCTGCAAAATTACTCCAATACTGCTTGAAACAGTTAATAGCTCTTATTACCCATGGCAAAATTCCAATTTGTAATCTAAGCACTTTTAAAAATTCCAATTTTAGAAACCTGAACAATATTTTGTTTGACATATTGACTTACCAAAGACAAGAAGAATGTTGTAATAGATGTTTAATTTGGTCCTTTTACATGAGCCATACAGTAATCTCTAAAGTTGGAAACTGTTCAGAAGGGTACAGCATCTAACAATCTGTTATACTAACTTCTGTCATTACTGAAAAAGCCAAGCTGATTAACTTTCTGTTGCAACTCATCTTTTTCTCTGCATAAGTGTACTTATATTTTAATATCCTCCTTAAGTTACTCTAAATCAAGGTAGGGATAAGGCCCAAAAGCCTCTTAGGACTGAGTATATAATACTTCAGTAGAAATGTGTAGCATAGAACAAATCATTGCCAGAAAGGTTATTAAAATTGAGCTTAAGTGCCTTGGTCATGTTCTAGAGTTACTTCCATAGGTAGGGAAATCAACCAGTTCTTGGTATTTCTAGATCCTCAAAACACTTTCTGTTTGAGATTATTTTTGTCTTTTCTATATGCACCAGGAAGATATTTAGGAATTGGTTCTACACTTTTGGATCTTAAAGCATATATGAGCATGCAGTCTTAACGTTGTATGTGATTGAAGGTATTCTCAGATGTACTTTTGAAAAGTGAAACTATTGTTGCAGGAACAAGACAAAACAAAGGAAAAGAAGGCAGTTTTACTTTATTCCCCAGGGATTCTTTTCATCCTGGAAAAGGTATTTACCCAATATAATATCATTAAATCACTTGTCCCTGCAAGTAAGCTCATAAAATCCAGGCAATTAGCAATGTTGATTGTAGACATTAAAATAAATGGAAAGGAAGGGTTTCGTCTTAAACAACTCAATTAAAAATAAAAGATGTAAAATACTCTGGCTGCAATATTGTGTCCCTTATTATGCAAAGGGTCGGAGCAGAAAAAGCATAATCATTTCCGTATATTATTACTCATTTAGTTGTACAGGGCTTTTCCCTAGGAGGAAAGGGTTCTTCGTTTGGCAGAACATACATGTAGTCTTTACCCATCCTTTGCTCCTTAAAAACCACTCAATACAACTATACTTGTAAAGCCTGACTTATGAGAGCTAATGCCTAAAATGATCCAGCAAGATCATTTCACTATTACTTTTCACAATTGTTATGTGATGTATTCATTAGAAATAGCTTGGTTTCTATTTTTAAAAAAGCTGGAATTAGACAAGCTGGTGTTAGAAACCTAATATTTATAATAGAAGCTTAATATATTTTCTGCACAATAACAGGTGGATTCAGTTCTTCAGGGGAAAAAGTAATATAAATATTTAAGTACGATTTTCAAATCCCATAAGTGTAAAGATTTAAGAAGATTTCTTAGGACTTCTTGACAAGCCAGGAAGTCATATTAATAATTGGTTTTGGAGCAAATAAATTATCTTATGTTTTAATTGTCGTAAGGAAAAAAATCTAGCCATTCTTAAGCTGTTCCTTTAAAAACTTCTATATCTACTGCTGAGGACCTAGGTATCTCTGGATTGAAGCATTGATATTTAACCACACATTTCTTTAGCCTTATCTTCAGATGGTTTATTTTGGAACTGGGAGCATGCTTCACTACTTGACTTGAACAGAGAAACTTTAAGTTTTTCCAGTGAGTCTTCCTAGGACAAGCATGTCTCGTGCAATCAGGCGTTCTTCATGAATGTATGTTTGCCTGTCCACAGCTCAGTCAGTACTTGTGAATTCATTAACCACTTCAAATTGGATCTCACTGAAGAGTACCAGTCCTAGTAATGCAAAATTCTCACAGGTTCTGTGGAAATAAATGGCAGAATATTTAAAAAAAAAAAAAAGTGTCCAGAGTGGAGGAAGAGTTATAGTGTGAACTGGACCCCAGATAGTTCACACAGAAGAAACATGATTATCTAGCTGATATGGAAAACTTCGGTTATTACACTTATTAGAAAGAAAAGCTGAAGTAAACCACACTTTATCATTTTGTTGCTTTACTATACTTGCAGTTAGCTACTTGATTAGAGTATTAGTCTCTGCATTTGGTAAAGCATGTACTTCTCTACTACGTCAGCATGATCCAGTGCCATTGGTCTGACCTGGGGCGATAGGTTTACATTCCAGCTCTGGCCCCTGTGGTGAAAAGAGGTTTGAAAGGAAGTACTTTTTCCAAAGAAAATGGAAAATGTTTGTGGAAGCAGGTAGAAGAGCATCTGTGCCATTAGACTAACAGAAATAAAGACCTGAAAGATCGATCACCGTGACTGAAATGTGATGTAATATCCACGGCTGGCTGTAGTGGTCAGTTGTGGGTCATTCCTCAGTGCTGTTTGTTCTCAGTTTGTGCAGACCTACCCAACTGATATGAGATAAATGTATGAGTTTTCCATGACTGGAAGATGGTAACTTTTTCTGAAGTTTCATTTTTCTCTTCTGCCATATACTCTGACTGTTTTGCTTCAAAGGTTGCAGGAATGCTGTGACTGATTTGCTTCCAGATGTTTGATTCAAAACCTTTTCCCTAGTAACTAGTGTTACCTGAAAATGCCTAAAGGAAGATTTTAACATGCCCTGGAAGTATTCTACTGGTTTTCTGCTTTCTTGTAAAACCTGGAATCTTCTAATCCTAAGCTTATGTCCAGTTAAATAACTCCTTTCCAGCAAGTAAACAAAAATAACAAAAGAAAAAGTGGGCATATAACAGGAATTGGGATCATCAATACCTAGCAGTCAACCAGAAACAAGTAAAACAATTTGCAAACAAATGTCATATCATTACCTGAGTATAGATGTTCAAATGTCATCAGCAAGAGCCCCTTCTTGGTATGAATGTGAAGTTTTTGCTGACTTACCTGAAAAGACTGAGTGACGGTTTATCACTCAGAATTATTTTGATATGATTTTTGCATAAAGATGATAACCATACTTTCCAATCTTTTGGAGACTGCTTTTTTAGACCATTTATTACATAGGTGGTGGGCTAATCCTTAGCTAATGTTAAAGAAGCATGTTCCTGCTCACGTTTATGGAGGTAGACAAGTTTAAACTGCTTGGAGAGTTGGATCTATGCTTTAATTGCAGTTAAGTATGTAACAAGGGCAAGAGAATTAGTTTTTGCATGAGAGGAAAGTTATCTTGAATTGCCAGAAGTAGGGTGTGAGTTCCATCTGAACATTAGTGTTTTCTTTCCAATACCTCACTCCAATCCTGGGGAAAAAAAAAAAAATAAACTCCAAGCCTTATATTAAGATATTTTTTAGATTTTTCTTGGATACCATGAAGTAATTTTAATTTTTTGTTGCCTTTGGGATGAACATAAGGAGTAGTAGTCCCACTCAGCATCTGTCAAAGTATTTCCTCAGAAGTCTGCAGGGCTGTTACCCAAAATTCTGTTCACACATTCACACAGCTCAGTGCTCCTCCTTGCCTCCTAGAAATAATGATTGATTTAGAGGGCCAGGTCCATGCTCTGTGTTTAATTAAAGCCTACAGTGTCCTCCTTTTCACCATACTGTCTTTCATGTCCCAGAACTCATTACAGAGTGTATAACTGGTGTTGTAATTAAATTCCCCCTTTCCAAGCTCTTTTCTTACTATTAACCATGGTTTTTCACCTTTACAACAAAGCTTTCCAAATCCATATCCTTTAGTTGGACTTCATGTTTCCCTGACAAAGTTTGATTTTTCTACTGTCTCATTTTTTTTTTTATTATGAGGACCTTCAGTGTATCTATACGCAGTTCTTTCCCAGACACCCTGTAGCAGTCCTATGGGTCTTTTTATGATCACAAAAACATCTTTCCAGATTTTCCTGTGTTTGGCTTCTCTATAGCCTACCAAAATGTATATTTATCTCCTTAAGTCAGCCTTTTAAGTACCTCTTTTTCTTTTTTTTTTTTTTAAAGATGTCCTTGTTCTTGAAACTGCACTGCTGTATGATACCTGACTGGAGTGCTGTCGTGGTTCCGCTCGAGTGGGCAGCCGAGCTCCACCACAGCCGCTCTCTCACTCCCCCTCCTCAAAGAGGAATGGGGAGAAAATATGTGAAAAGGGCTCAAGGATTGAGATAAGGACGAGAAAATCACGCAATAATTATTGTAACGGGCAAAACAGACTCGGCATAAGGAGATAGTAAGATTTATTGCCTACAACTAACAAGCGAGAGAAGTGAGAAAACAAAGGAAAAAAAAAAAAACCAAAAGCACCTCCCCCCCCCCCCCCATCCACCCTCTTCCACCTCCTCCCCCCGAGCGGCGCAGGGGAACGGGGAATGGGGGTTATGGTCAGTCTACAGCACTTCTTCTCTGCCGCTCCTTCTCGGTCACTCTCGTCCCCTGTGCTGTGGGGTCCCACCCACGGGATGCAGTCCTTGATGAACTGATCCGGCGTGGGCTTCCCACAGGCAGCAGCTCTTTCAGAACTGCTCCAGATATGGGTCCGTACCACGGGGTCCATCCCTCAGGAGCAAACTGCTCCAACCTGGCTCCCCTACGGGCAGCAGCTCCTGCCAGGTCACCTGCTCCTGCGTGGGCTCCTCTCCACGGGCTACAGGTCCGGCCCGGAATCTGCTCCGGCAGGGGTCTTCCACAGGCGGCAGCCTCCGTCGGTGCAGGGCCACCTGCTCCACCATGGTCTCCACGGGCTGCAGCGTGGAACCCTGCTCCACCGTGGTACTCCATGGGCTGCAGGGGGACATCCTGCTTCACCATGGTCCTCACCACAGGCCGCAGGGGACTTCTGCTCCGGCGCCTGGAGCACCTCTCCCCCTCCTTCTACACTGACCTTGGTGCAAGGCTGTTCTCCCACTCCCTTGACTCTCCCGGCTGCTGTGCGGCGCAGCGTTTTTTCCCTGTCTTAAATATGCTCTCACAGAGGCGCAAAACAACATCGCTTATTGGCTCGGATCTGGAAAACAATGGGGCCCTTCCCAAACATGGGGCAGCTTCTAGATCTTTCTCACAGAAACCACCCCTATGGCTCCCTGCTACCAAAACCTTGCCACGTAAACCCACTACAAGTGCATATCCTTACCATTTTCCAGGGATATAATTTTGCTAACCAGCATCTGTTTACCATATCTAGGGAGTTCTGATGTTCTTTGAGTGCTGGTTCATTTCTTAATTTTACAAAGCTGATGTGTGTTAAGGGGCAACCATTCTCAAGCAAAAATTTACTGGTGAATGCTCTTTCTTTACCAAGCATTTCATAAAGTTTTCCTATTTGTATTGACCAATAGACCATGGTGGCACAAATTTAATATCAATTTAAGTTTTAAAGGGCTTTAAATTTCACTATAGATTCATAGAATTTGATGTATGAAAATATTTAATATATACAAATTGATGAATACATGCTTATACTTAATATGGAAAAATCAACATGCATTAAACTTCTGTCTGCACATTTCCTCTGGTGCAAACAGGCATACATATGCTAGATGTTTCTGCACATGCAAGTATGCAAATTGTTATTTAGGATACAAATCCAGATCTGCTATGTGTATGTTCAGTTTTTAAAGCACTGACGGGCCAATAGGACAGGTGGAACTCATACTTGCCATTATACCTGTGAGTGGAAATTAGAACCATATTTTAATAGTCTGTATGCTTTATCTAAAATACATACGAGGAAGCATGAAAGTTATCAGAAGGTCACTTTGGACTGCAGCTGCCATTCTTCAAAATTAAAATTTCACAAAGTGGTTTTAAAATGTTAATTTTAATGCCAAATTATTTGTTGGAAAATGGCATTATGGTGGTACTTTATTTTCAGTGAGAACAATTAGTGTAGCTTAATCCATTTTTCATCCACTTTTATTTTTCTGTCTTTGGCTCTTCAGTATGGAAAGAAAACACTGAATTACACCATCTCTACTCTACTAGCTTCTACTCTAAGAATATAATTGTTAATGCTACAAAAAGAGCAAAGAAATAGCAAGAGCATATGTAAACAGACAAATCTGAAAAGCATCAGATGCTCTTACTTTCAAAGTATCCTATCATTTTGAAAAAAGTACTGTAAAAAATTATACTGTGGTTGCAGTTTCAGTCTTTCTACCTTGACTTGCTAATAGGAGGCTTTTCAATTGTAATGAGCACAGATCAAATCTGAAACTCATTGAAAACAAAACACTAGTTTTATTTCACTGTTCAAGTTAAATGAAATATCTAAATGAAACATCTAAAAAAAAAAGGCAAAAAAAAGAACTAATTTAAATTAGCAGAGATGCTATTAGTAACAGAATATATTAATAGAATATACAACTGTCATTGGGAATCATGGTTACTCCTTAGCAGGATTCAGCCCAATGTTGAACAATCTTCTGATTGTTCTGTATGTTCAAAACATTGATAATGCAAGGTATGATTAGAATTAACTGAGCTGTGGTAACACTTTAATAAATGCTCTATTTTTTTTTTAAAGACTGGCATAGAAGGATATTCACTGACAGTAGCAAAATTTCTACATGCAATGTTTCCCCAAAATCATGGTGGATTATTTTTCCCACTGAATAAAGCAATCCAAAACTACCTGGCAATGGTGAAGAATGACTGAGACTTCCTTGGGATTTTACTTCTGTAGCTACTGTAATTAATAATTATGCAGTCATTAGTATGAAATGAAAATGTCACTTTGATGTTATTCTTAATGAAGCAGATTTTCATAAAGGTGACAATGTGCCTTGCTTACAAACCAGCACAATGACAGTTGTCATGTACCTTTTTTGTGGTGACTGGTGTGGTCTAAATTTTCTACGCTCTTAGGAACAGCAGCAACATGTGTTTGAGTCATCTGGCTCTATAATCAGAACATGAATATAATTATATACATGCACTGTTCTGACTCCATACCCGCAAGGGCTGCTGCTGCTGTGCTCTCCCAGTGGCAACTCCCTGCTCTGGGGAACCCACAAAAGGACTGTCTTTACATCAGGGTCTTGTTCTCTTCCAGAGCTAGAAACAGTTCCATCTCAAGCCTCAGCTAAGTTAAGGACAATGAGGCTCTTAAAATACTTGCTTCGCATTGTAACTCCACTCATACCTGTTATCCCATCTCCTACCCAAACGTTATGTATAAAACCAGGCATTGGCTTTGAGGTAGTTAGGAACCAGATATATTGAGTCAATTACAATGTTAATACAGTTAATAATGTTCTCAAAGATGAATTACACAACTAATCCTACATTTACAGAGATAATATCGGAGCTGTCAAGCATCAATATTGGAGAACCCAGCATCTGGCAATGCAGTGTTTACTGAAAACTTACACTATTTTGTACTCATCAGCTTGGCTTAAAACTTTATTTTTAACTACACATTGTTCACTAATCTATTTCTCTTTAGAAGTACCGATGCAAATCTCTTTTGATTTGGCTAGAAGTTTTGGAATTATCTGTACGTACACTGCAAACACACTTTGCCTTTCCAGTATCAACCACCTACCTTCTAAGCATTTTGTTAATCTATCTAATCTATGACATTCAAAAAGTACCCATTGCCATAGCATCATTAAGTTTCACAATAATAAATTGATTTCATTTGGGGAGCTGTACTCCTCATGGTGTGGGTGGATCTCAAGGAGTGTTTAGAAAATCAAGCTTGCCAGTAGCAGAGCTAGTGGCTGTAACCCTCTGAGAATGCAGTCAAAGTGCTAAAGAACATAACTAGCCCATGCAGATGGCTAGGGTGAACAGCTTAAACCTAGAGAAAAAAAAGGCATGAAATTAGAAATATTTCTACTAAATGAAAGTATACAGTTTCGCTGGCTGATAAAGCTGGGACAGCTGTCATGGTCAGGGCTGCTCTTGTGTACTGCTCACATCTGACTTTGGTTTATGTCAATAGGATTATAAACTGTGCAGTCTAGCAGTTGATACACAAGAATGCTATTACCTCCAGTAATAAGACTGAGTTAGTAACAAAACACTTAATCCTCTTCCACTGAGTATAATGCTCTGAATGCAGTGCAAAAAGAACCTGTCTAAGACTAAAACTCCTAGAAAACAGCTACTTTGTTTGCTTTTCTTAAATGGTTGCAAAGTAGAAAGTGTCTTCAACTTCCTGTTTTACTAAAATTTCACTGACTTGCAATCAGCAATTTCTGAAATTGGGACCACTTGTCAAAGTAGGAAAACAATTTTGTTTTCTATTAGAACAGTTGCACTATGGGCTCAATAGAGGGACATAAATTGCAGTTCTAAATTAGAAAGACATAGAATTTGTTTTCCTTTTTGACAAAATCTGACTCAACTTCTGATAAACCTGATTTTAACCTGTTACTATAAGGGTAATAGTGATTACTCTATTAGAAGTTAAATGGGAAGAAAATACATGTATATTCTGAAAAATGTAGCAAAACAGGGTAGACACTATAATGGGCTCACATCCAAACAGTTTCTTACTGCTTGAGAAACACAAATAGATTTGAAAGTAGTTGTGAAAGACTTGTAGCAATGTGATGGCAAAACCACTGATGTTACGAATACAGAAACAGGTCGTGTAATTGATTTCTAGTAACAACTGCAGCATTGTCTATTTGCTGTATAATTTTCTTCAGACTAGTTTCATTACTTGCCGTTACAGTAAGATTGTCTTTACCATGGTGACTAATACCTTTTTTCTATGTATGTCAAAGTTAATCTTCCTGCTGCTCTACTGTTTCACTTCACCTAGTCTCTAGTGAGACACTGGAAGTTCCTTTTCTTGTGTTAAGAATTATTCCCCAGTCCTTAGATAACACATGTATACGGGTATACACAGCTCCAAGCAGTTGCACTACTGTGACCATGTCACATAAATGGGAACTTATCTTATGCCAGCAAATAAAAAAAATCCCTTTAGTCCTTACACTTCCCCAGTAATTCACACCTGCCTCCCACCAAGATAATTTAATCTGTGGAGGTTTCAGGACTCCATTTATCATCTCTCCCTCTTCTCGTTTACTAGATAGCTGAAGTTATCTCCACCTCCTTCTGCCTGAGTCCCATCACACGCTTAATCCATTTAAATCCTTCCATTATTTCTTCTGTTAAATCCTCAGCTTCAAGGTCCTATGTGCCTTCTCTTAATGTGTCATAACCAGCACAAAGGTACTGGACTCCTCTTGCTAAGACTCAATAGAGCCTGCAAAATAAAGGCAATTTGTCTTTTGCCCCTTGTTAGTTATGACTATAACAAAATAGGCTTTATGCTTTCTCCGTTTTTTTCTGTTTACCTGCAGGTTCAGGGTCACAGGAACCCAGCTACAAGAGGTGAATAGGCCAGACTGTATTCTGCTTAGTTTAATGACACTTTCAACATAGACCAGTGTTATTTTTCAGAACTGCATCTTCAAATTAATGTGTTTTTTCTTTTAATCAACTATTTGTTTCTATTATCTTTGGTTTTTAGTCTTTTTTTTTTTCCCGACTAGACCCGCTTTTGAGAGAAAGCTAAAACAAGACAAACCTTGCTTCACATCCAAATACCCTTTAATCTTTTTGGACAGAATTTCATGGTCATAAACCAGATCCTCATCTCTCCTGAAGTTTCAATTTCTGTGCCCGCTCCCTAAGAGCGTTAACAGGGTTTTATGAAGATGAGGCACTCATGGAAACAACCTGAACTGAACCTTTTGGGCTGTAAAGATGTGGTCTGGATTTTGACTTCAGTTTGCATTTCTACAGTGTGCTAATGCAATGGAGAAAAGGCCGGCTATTTGGTAAGGTGTTGAATAGTAGGAGATCATAGAAAATATTCAGTAATGTCCTCGCACTCTTTGCTGGCGAAGAGCTACCACAGGGCCACGGTCGTGTCTGTTTGCCATGTTCCTAGTGCACTATGCTGGGCAAAACAAAGGCCGCAGGCCTACCTACTGGACAGAATAGTTGCTGCTCTGCAATCCTTGTGGAGGCAAGATAGTACTCTTCATTTAGGAGAACGTTTTGCCACTTAATGTAAAAGGGTATTTGTGGAAGCTGTTGGGGTGGTTAGCTTCTCTGATTTTGCAGTAGCTTACTGCACACTTTACAGGTGAAGAGAAGAATATTCTTAGCACTGCTTCTGCCTCTTCTGTTTCATGCTGTAGTGTTTTCTGTAGCTATGTCTGCATCTTAACTGATAGTATCTACATGTCTGCAGGCATTTTCCTTTGTAGAACAATTATTTGTGAATTTGTGCAGAAATATTTAATAACCATATTTAGTATCTGCCCTGAATCAATTTTTAACTTCAATTTAACTTCAGCTTTCTGTTCAGTTTTAGGTACCTGATGAATTTCTCCTGACTTACCTTCAGCTTGTAAAGTTATAAGTAAACCATGCAACTTCTGTGTTTGGCAGGTAAAATTTAGCCCATAAAACACTGTTTTTTTGTCGTGGTGGGGAAAAGAAAGCGGAAAAGTTATGTCAAAGCAACTAAACCTTCTCTTCCAATATGCATATAAAGTTCTGAATGGTTGCATAAGAAAACAATTTGATTTTTTTTTTTACTTTTTATTCCTTTTATAGATTAATTATTTAGGATTTTTAAAGTACATTAAAATGGAAGGTGGAAAATAGTTTCTTATTTAGGGAAAGTGAATAAAATTATGGTTATCAAAGGAGATGCATGATCAGACTAAAACTCATTTCCACACTAAATACAAAAGCTTCTTTCAATCAACATTAATTTATCTTTCTCGTTTTATTTTCCAAGTCTAAAAGCATACTTCTAGGAACATATTTTAGCTTCCCCTTCTGGATCCAAAAATCTGTAATTAATCTAAGCAAACTTATCCAAAACATGCTTTAAAAATTCATAATCTTACTATATATTTTCTGTGCTCAGAAGTCTTTTAGAAAAGGACTAATCAAGTGATTTCATAGATGCAGCAAAACAGCTCCAATATCTCTTGTATCTTTAGCCCTGTTGATTACAATTTGTCATGAACAACTTCATTCACTGAGTGTCTATAACACTGTAGTGGCCTGGATGAAATTTTTCTTAGAATTATGCTGATTATAATCATTTATCATATTACAACATATTAATGTTGTAAGCATAAACATAATTCTACAAGCAGCGGGTATAACTTTTCAAAAAAGACTTCAGTGCAGCTATGGATGCTGCAGCACTGTTTTACCACCTTCCCTCCTGATCCTGGGAACATTGAGCTGTTGTATGTGCTTTGGTACTTGAGTCTGCTTATAAGGAAAAGGTTTTTAAGGTTGCCTTATGCAATTATGTCCAACTTTATTCCTTAACATTCCATATTTTCCAGAATGCTGGTAAGCTCAGCTTCCAGAGTTACAGATAAACTTCTATTTGATAGAGCTAGTTGTAGCCATTGAAACAAATCGCAGAATTATCCATCCCACGTCAGATGGAGCTGGCTGATCCCCATTCAGGCAAAGTTTAAAAGGACAGGCGAAATCCTGTAATTTTCTCACTCAGGAGAAAAATGAGGATCTGTGGAGCACGAACAAATTTGAAAGAATAGCAGAAGTGCTTAGGGTTTAATACAGCAAGTCCAGCAGCGAGTGCTTAGTGACCTGGGAGATTTTGTCAAATGGGCAGTTTGCCTCCACAAGGATTGCAGAACAGCATATAAAATGCATGAATTCACAAATACCAAGAAATGATCTCGCAACAGGGTAAACTACATTGAGAGAAATGAGTTAGATTGACTATAGAGTGTATCAGCATGACTTCTCACACAGTGAGCACAGGGCAGAGGTTTGCAATAGCCAATATAGCAAGAAGTATTTTGGTTACTTATTGCTTATGGTTTAGTCTGCATAGCTCACACTGATTCAATGTCACTTCAGCCAAACTTAGCCAGTTAGAGGAACACTACCTTGCAGTACAAAATATTTTGGTAAATCTTGCTTTAGGTTGCAGTTTGGCCAGGCACAGCAGGCATAAAAGGGGAGATAGGAAAGATTTACTATCCTATTGCACTGACAGGAAAACAGAAGCGGATAAGGTTACACGAGTTGCTCAAGATCACAGAGCGGGTCAGGGCAAGTGTTCAGACACTGAAGAAAGCAGTGAGATTACATGAGGAACATATAGTAAGAGCATAAACTACACACAAATTCCCAATGCTTAAAGCTTATTTCCCACATAAATACTTAAATTTTACTAAGTTCATATGAAATCTTGCTTCAGCATAAATTCTTCTGTTACTGTAATAATTCTGATTCTTCATTTACATATTTCTTATCCTTAGACATCTGGTTATCTTTTTTCATGCATAGTCTAAATTTTTTTTTGATGAATATATTTCTGGTCCAACTCACATCAGGTCACTTTCTTGATTTAGTTTTATGGCTTACTGCTCATGGATTTTTCTTTTTGTTCCATAGACACTTTCATACCATCATGTAAGACATTTAAATTCATTGCAGCTCCTCATGTATTTTCATGCAGCAGAACTAGTTATCTACTGCAGCACCTGTTTTCCAGAATATTATACTTAATTATTAATTTTGACTGACCTTGTGCTGTCAACTTATTAAATGGGATGGTAATGTTACATCAGAATTCACATTGCACAAATATTGGGTTACATGCTACTCTATAGTAGGAGGAAGCTGGAGTATGTTCCTACCCCTGTGCACACTACAGCTGAGGTCAGAATGGCACAGGCAGGGCAGACACAGAGCACTACATTAAACTACATTAACATGCATTTCTTAGACTCAAAGTCACAGTTCTGGAGTATTTTTGTTAGCTGCCTAAAAATTGTAATGTATTGTCCGGACAACCAGCCAAACCCAAGCCCAGTAAGGATCAGAGGTTGAATATCAATATTTAAACAGAAGATTCATTTCTTCCTATGGCTGTGTATGAGTATATTTGGATATTAAAAAGATGCTGTAGCAACATAGAAAGCTGTTGGGGTTTTGCCAAAGAGGCATAAAAGTGTCTCCCAGCACATCAGTTAAGTTTAGTGTGCAATCCCCATGCCTAATTTGGGAGGATGGTGCTCTCATGTCAAGAGAGGAAGAGAAAGGCTACTCCAGAAGCATTTCAGAGCCTTTAAACTGGGTTTCCATTATGAACAGCCATCTGGAGGAGCTTTTTTTTTCCACAGTGTAGCACTGATGAGCGATTGCACTAGTAGGATGATTGTATCGTGTAGTTATAACTGAGATACTAAAGATAAAAGACATTTAGATGTAGAGCTTAGTGATATGGTTTAGTGGAGGACTTGTTAGTGTTAGGTCAGAGGTTGGACTGGGTGATCTTGGAGGTCTCTTCTAACCTAGATGATTCTGTGATACCCAGAGTACTAGCTATTTGTAAAATTATACCTGCAATGCTGCTGCTGTACCTTGCTGTATGGTCTTGGCAGCATTGGCAGCACAGCAGTTTGAGCTTGTCTTGGCGCTGTTCTTGAGCTATGAAGCGACCCCCACCATCACTGGGGTATTCTGTGCATGCATGTACTTTCACAAGGGTTACATGTATGCAAGCTTCCTTCTCTCCTTTTTTGATGGCTACAGAACAGATCCTGCCTTTTAAAGGGAGCGTGGATCCTGACCTGTCTGCATCAAATCTAAATTGCCTTTCAAAGTACAGCAGCTCTATAATAACCTAGAAACTAATGATGCCAGCCTGGAAGTGGGAACCATTTCCTTTTCAGAAGGAATAAGAATACATCTCTTTCCTCTCCCATTCAAGTGTTTGAAACTCTGCATTATTGTGTCCAGGATCTTTTGTTTAATTTCACTTCAGCTCGATCATTCTTGCATCCTTTGTTCACAGAGATCCTGTTTGAAAAGATGGGATAGATAGTACTCCTACTCAAATTACTGGGTAATGAGGAAGGCTTGAGGAAGGAAATGAAAGGAACTAATGTACTTCTTAGCTATATTCTTACATAAAATAACACTATTACCTTTATCTGTTGAAAACTGCAGTGATCAGGGAAAGTCCCTCATAATTCAATCTATAATGCTATTTTTTCTAGTTATCTTCTTTAAAGAGGCAAGAAGGAGGATCCAGGGAACTATGTGATCAACTTCATCACAATTCGAGGACATCGTGAAGCACTCAGATTTCATTTCCAAGTAGTAAGTAGGCTATTTGTGCTTTACCAGCACAACTGATATTATGACTGGCTCTGCGGATGATCAGGAAATGGTGACTGCAATGTCAAAGGCTTTTGACGTCCCCTGCAGCATTCTCATGAAGGAACTGAGGAAGCATGGACTGGAGGAACAGGCTGTTTGGAGAGTTGAAAACAAGCCTATCCCACTTGGTTGATGACTGGCATCATCCATTTGGCAGCCAGTGACTAGCAAGGGGCTCCAAGCTTGATAGCGAGGGCTGATGATTTCCAGCATATGCATTGCTAGCCTGGGTAATAATGATGCAGGGCACACCACTAGTGAGCCTGTGGATATCCCTGTAGTATGTGGGAGGAGTAGTTGGCATGGCAAATAGCAGAGCTTCAATCCACAGGGACCTTGCTGAAGTTCAAAACCAGAACAGCAACAGCCTCAGAGTTCAATAAGGAGACATGCAGATCTCTGTGTGGGAGAGACAGAATAACCCCAGGCACCTCTGCAGGCTGAGAAGCCACCAGTGGAGCAGCAGCCCTGCCGTAGGGGACCTACAGACATGACAGTGGGTGTCAGGTTGAACACAAGCCTCCCACACACAGGGCTTCCAGGCTGTTCTGTGGAGAAATTTTATGATACTGTGAGGCCTAAGATGAAAGAACCTCTCACTCCAGGTAGGTTTTGAACTGGGACCTAAACATCAGCATTATAGAAATTACGCACTCATGTCTTTGCCTAAGCATTTCATGTGATAAGGCTTCCACTATTTGCTTGGGAAATTATAACATGTTTCTTATGTTAATTTTCTCACATTACATTAAGTCTGCTCTATCTTTATTTACCATCAACTTCACTAATTTTACCTGTCAGAGAAATAAAGTAGCTGAATTAATACATAATTATGCATGAAAACCAGTAAGTTAAAGTCAGAAAAGTAGTTGAAATGACTGCTGCGTGTTTAAGTCGACAATGGTGCCTCGGGCCCACCCATAAAAAAACATTTATTTTTGGATGTGAATGGCTGTCTACCGAAAGCTTTACCAGAGACTTTATTAGATTCTCCAGAATTTGCAGCCCTGCAGAGCTGGCACCAGCCTGAACGGGATGTGTGCGCACCCGGACTGTGGGACCAGTAATGGGTGTGAGTCATGCATGAACCAGAAAGCAGACAAACCAACAGTGCTGCTCCAAACCATGTACAAAACAAAAGTTTTAACATGCATATGGTTACTCAGATTCCGATGACTTCAAATATCAGCCTTGTCCTATGTTTGTCATCACAACTGATCATGTTCCTTTGCCTATCAGGGTTGACTACGTTATCTTAAAACAAACTTTCGTATCTAAATAGCATTGTACTGTTAACTGTTAAAATAACTGAAAAGCACATCATCAGTCCTTTCTAACATTCTGAAGAAAGATGCTGCAAGTCATTTAGAAAGTGTCACAGCTTTGTTTAATCCACCCCTTAGACCTTCCAATGTTGGCATACACTCCATAAAGATAGAACTTAATCTTTTTACTAACAGTTTCTTTTCATGTTCTTAGTGTTAACTAGTATTTGATAAGTATAAAATCACGCCTAAAACTGCAAGACAGAAACCTCATGTTGTATTTTAAGACTAGGTCCTGAAATGAAGCTCAGTTTAAGCAGCAAGGTTATTACAGCCTCAGACCACTGAAGCTTCAAGAAGAGAAAGTATTTTTTCAGATGGGAAATTTTGATATGTTTCATCTTCTTTATGTCTGTTTTAGGTCTTATCTGTCAGTCTTGGAGTCTGCAAGGTTGCACCCAATTATATCATGGTTGGTTTGCTATCTATGTTAAGTTGAGTTATACAAAACCACAAAATAAGGTTTGGTTCTTATCCTGAGACTGTCTCATTAACTACAGCATTGCAAAATTGTATCAGTAATATCTGACTCTTAGCTATAATAATTCACCAGGATGATGTCATGTAGGCTGTCACGTTATAAATAGAAGGTACTATGCAAATAGGCTTGATAACAAAATGCCCTCCTTGCTTTTGAAGGTTGACTTTAGGGTCTTACTCTTTTGTGTATAGATGAAAGCTCTCAGCCTAAGGAGCTGTGCCACCTACTTCATGGCAATCTCATTTTTTTAACCCTTCCAACAAATTTGATCTTTTTTTTTTTTCTTATTATCACCCCAAGTATCTATATGCTTTTGCTTCCTAACAGTAAATCAGGGGTCAACGCAAGGCCACAATGAACCTTCACCTTTAGTTCAGACATGCATCCTTCTGGAAATAAGTGTGCAGGACATTGTATCTTGCAATATTTTGTCCTCTTCTGAAAGAAAAACTAAAAATCCTCCTACTGATTAGGGTGCAATTACATTCTAGGCCTGCTGCATTTCTTTCCTACTTTTATTCCCTCCTTTCTGCCTCTTTCTCTATGCCACTCCCGCAGCTAATTTATATTCATATTAGTTGTATAACTGGTATTCTGAAGGGAAGTTTTTGCTCAAATGCACTACATGTTATTTTTGTGCGGACAGTTATTGTGAGTTCTGTCCCATGCTAAAATCAAATTACCGTCATCTGTTCAGTTGTAGAATATATACATTAGCATGGAAAGATTAGTGTTTTACAGTCATTATCTATAATGCAATCTTGATTACATTTAAATATCTCATTTTAGCAAACCATGCTATTATTCTTCCTGCTGTGCTATGTTCATGTCAGATGTTGTGGAATCTGATGACAACTTTTCATGTAAATTGGGTCTTCCTTTGTGTCCTGGTTGTCAGGAAAGTGGGAACTCCATTTTCCCCTGGCTTTCACCATTGTTCAAATTATTATTATTTTTTTTTTTTCCTGGAACACCTAGCAGTCTAATATTTGTGTTGCCTAAGATCTGGCTCTTAGGATGCTGAATCTGCAATTATTTCTTGCTTTTGTTTGTTTTGAGTTTTGCTTTTTTTTTTTTTTTTCCCTGTTACTGTCAACCTCTTTTGTCTCTAGCCAACTTAACTGACCAGAACTGCAATTTAATCACTCAGAATGTTATCTATTGCTATTCTTTCCTTGTTAAAAGAAAAACAAGGGGGGGAATTTTGCAGTTCAAAGTCTCTTGGAACTCGTATTAGCATCAGTTTTCTGAGTCGTAGCCTCTACACTGTTTCACACTGGAAATTAGGCACTGCTAGGAAAGAAAAAAGCTTAGAGAAGGCTATTTGCCTAAAGTTTTTTTTTTTGTTTGTTTATGTTTTTTTTTTTTTTTAAAGACTTTTTGACTTCTGATTCTCTTTCTGTTTCTCCCCCACTCCCAATTGCTTTGCAAATTTGTAATTCACTGCTTCCAAAGGTTCTTCAAACTTGTTCTACTGGTTTTCAGGAGTAGGCAGACTTGTTTTTCTAAGCTCTTCAGGATACCAAATGAATTTAATTTTTCATTTTGTTCCTACAAAGAATCCTGGGACGCTCCTTGAAGGGCAGTTCATGAGTGCATGGCATCGCATGGACACAGTGTGGGCTCCACAACACTTTAATTACCCCGTGTATGAAACCATACAGAGCTGTGCTAACACGAAGGCTCTTTTCAGTAACCATGAAGACGTTGATCGAAAAGTTAAGGGGAAAGTGCTGTATTGTAAATAATGCAGTCAGCTCCAGGAGGTCACGTTTTAATGAACATCTTTTCCTCCCTTGCCCTCGGGCAGCCAAGATGGAGGGGAGCTCCTTTTTTTTGCTGGGGTGTGGGCCTGAGGAAGGTCACTGGAAAGACCTTATGGTGGCTTCATCCCTGCTAAAACCACTGGAGATGTGGGCCTTGAGGGGTCTGTGAGCTGAGGGAGCATTTCTTACGTTGAAGAGAGTATGAGATGGGAATGGGCCAGCAACATGGGCCTCAGGCTAAGCACAGGGTGCTGCCAAGCCCATCTGGGAGAAAATGGGGGGCTTCGCTTAGGTGAAGGACAACAAACTGCTTGCTACTGCACACATTTTGGGAGGCTGTGTGCTGAAACCCTGCCTGAAATGAGCCACTTCAGGGCAAAATGAGAAAAGGCAGTGGAGTGGCAGAAGTAAAATAAGAATAAAAGCGGTTAGGTCTACGCTTGGTTAAAAAAAAAATGAAAAAAGCCGGTCTTGCATCAAAGAGACGGCTGAGGGGACGCCAAGCGAAGTGTCCCTCGCGTGATCCGACCCCCATTGTTCTCGCCCCTCGCCGTTTTTGCACTTGAAACGTTTCATCGCCTGTATTTATTTTCCGCCCCCCGCCGCTCCCCTCAGGGCGCCAGGCCCCGGCGGCAGGAGCCGCGCTGCCGCCCCCTGCAGGGCCGCGCGGGCAGGGTCCCGCCGCCGGGAGGGGGGAACGGGGGACGGGACACACGGACACGTCCCTCCCGGGAGGAGGGGGCGGGCGGTGCAGCGTCCCCGCCGCCGTGTCCCTCCGCCCAGCACTACTTCTCCGCCGGCCGGCGGGCAGGGGGCGGGCTGCGGGGCGGGCCGCGGGGCGGCGCCTGGCGGCGGGGGTGAAGGAGGCGCCGCGGAGCGCGCACGGGCGGGCTGAGGCGGCCGCGGAGCGGGGCTGGCCGCGGCCCTGGCACAGCGGCGCCCGGGGGGCGGGAGCCCGGCGGCCCGGAGGAAGAGGAGGGGCGCGCTGGGGGCGCCGGCGGAGGTGAGCGGGAGGCAGCGGGGACCCCCCCTTCGCCTCCGGCACAGCCCGGAGGTTGTAGGGCGGGGGGTGACAGCGGGGAAATGGGGGGGGGCTTTGTGCGGGGTTTGGGGGCGCGGGGCACGGGCGCGGGGGGCTCCCGGCTGCGCTGCTCGGCTCGGGGCGTGCCCGGGGTGGTGCCCCCGGGGCTGGGGGGGACGGGGCGGTGGGGAGGGAGCGGGCAGAGCCCCGGGGTGGAGGTGAGGGAGAGCCCCGGCCCCCGGGTGTGCCCCGTGTCCCGCTGCCGGCGAGCACGGAACAAAGACGGGTGCGAGGCGAGGCGAAGAGCCGTGGGCAGCGCTGGCGTGTGGAGGAGCCCCCCCCACGCACAGCCCGAGCCGGGGCCAGCTGCAGGGGGGTCGGGCACGGGGAGGGCTGGGCTGGGTGGCGAAACCGGGCTGGGGGGGACCCGCCAGAGAGAAAGGGGTGGGCTCGGCGGGGCTCCCGGGATCCGGGAGGCTGCTGTCATATCTATTGTTTCTGAGGTTGAGATCCTACGTGGCTAGTCGCACCCTTCAACGATGCTCTTTAAAAGAGCTTTTTTTGGATTAATTTAATAGGAGGAGTAATAGCTATTGACTTTACTCTTTGTTGTCTGCTTTGCGATTGACCGAATTACGGCTTGCACGTAGGGTTAAAAGTGCTGTCTTCTTTATTTCAGGGCTCTAGGGGATGATGTTGTCTCTCCTGACATCTTGCGATTGAGATACCTGAGAACAGGTTCAGTAAGAATCCCGGTTCCCGACGGAGACGCTTACGAATGAACGTGCTGAAATAAGAAGTTGTAAATGCGCTTCTTTTCCTGTCATCTGTACCGCATAAGAAACCATAATCCGAAGCACTTCTCAGACACTTGCCCAGATGTACGAAGTCTGCCTGCAAAGTTCTCTGTCCAAACTGACCGTTTCTCAGTAAATAGCACATATCCGCGTGTTTGGGATGTGTACATAGTACTCTGAAGAAAAATCACTTTCTTTATAAAATTCCCAGAAGGAACGCTTTATTATGGACAGCTTTTTCTGGATTTACATCCAGAGAGATTAATGCCTAGAGTTGAAAGGCACTTAGTGTATACTGAAAAGCTGGCTTTGCCTCAGTTTTTCCAGATGTATTGTCTCCCCCATACACTGGGAACATACACAACTGCATAAACTACAGATGTAGTCATGGAGCTGTGTGGACTTTTGAGCCATAGGAGAAGTATTGTTGAGCGCTGGTATCAGACGCTGCTTCATGATGTCAGCTGAACTGTGATTGTGTTATGCTAATCATAATAAAGCACCCAAATGGAGTGACACCCTTTCCAGGAAGAGGCTGTTTAGTTTCACGAGGAAGGTTAACTGATTACCTTAACCTCTGTCAAGTTCTGTGCAGAAGACCTTTCTGTGCAAGATGAACGCGTTTCTCCTTGTGCTAAGGTGTTGAAGGTGTACTGCTGCTTATGACAAATCCAAGAGAAGAAGCTTTATAAAATGGCTCAAACCAGCTTGCTGCAGGGAAAGCAGTTTTACTGTAGGGAGTGGGTTTTCCACAAGCTTCAGCACTGCCTCCAGGAGAAAGCTAACTGCAGCAGTAGTGCTGCCAACAAACCATCTCTTGTAGCAAATTCTGGGAATAATACCGGTGTTGTCTCTGGGAAAGGAGCTGCCTGGGGTGTATTGTTGGTAGGAGGGCCTGGTAGCGGGAAGACAGCCCTCTGTACTGAGTTACTGTGGCCAAGCTCACCTGCAAACCTGCAAAGAGGCTTACATCGTCAAGCTCTAGCCTTCCATTTCTGCAGGGCCCAAGATTCTGACACGCTCTGTGTTGGAGGGTTCATTAGAGGTTTAGTTGCACAAATCTGCCGCAGTGGACTGATCCAGGGATATGAGGACAAACTAAGAGATCCTGCCATTCAAAGTCTCTTACAACCGGGGGAATGTGAGAGGAACCCTGCTGAAGCATTTAAAAGGTAAAAACAAACAAGAAAACCCTACCCAAAGTAAAACCCAAATAAAAAGCAGTACTGTTTTCTATTTAGGTTTTGCTTCCAAAGAGTCTACAATATAGATGGTTTGTCTCTTGGCTTGTTATCTCTATGAATTACTCTCAGAGCTTTCACGCCCACTGTGGAAAAAAATGAAGTTTGTCCTTATAGCTGACATAAATAAATGTTTTCTTTTTAAACGAAATTTACTATTAATAGTGAATTTATTTACATTTGTATAATGATATCCTCAGTTGTAACTGGGGTTTTGGAAAGACTTTGAAGTAATTGCCTTAAGAGCGGATGACAGCTTGGATACAGGTAGGATGAAGTCAGTGGCCTTCGTGTGCCATAAAGGTCTTCACAGTTGTCTTCACAGACCTGAAACAGACCTTTCAGGACCCTCTGTAAAGCTTCCAGTACTGTCCTCTGACAAAGAGGAAACTGGACTAATGGATCTCTGGGTCTGATCCAGCACACCAGTTTTATCTTTGTCTAAAAATATGCAGTAGGAAAATGTCCATTAACTCCTGGTGTTACTTCTCACAATGTGGATGGATTTGCCAAGACTTTATCACTACTTACACAAAAATAAAAGTATTGAGTGGATCAGAAACTCATCAAGAGGGTCCATCCTACCCCTTAGAAGGTTTGTCAGCTAAAATGAAGCAAAATACATACTATGTAGTGCTCCCTAACAAACCAGAGTCTTTTCAGTATGTCATTGAGAGTTGCATTTCTCTGAGGGTACTAGTGATGGTGTATATAAGCATGTGTATCTGTAGATTCCTTAAAAGAGCCTGCCATCTTGAGCGTGGTATTCACAAGCATGTGTCTTATCAGTAGCTTATTCCTTTGGGTCACTATGAAGGAAAATTCAGAAAGGACAAGGATTGTCTCTAGCAATAGAGCTTCTACTGGTTTTGCTGGTGGTGTGAAACTTTCCTGGGTTGTTAGTTAAACTGACCTTCTTTACTGCTGCAAAGTGACTTAACTTTCTGTGGTGCTTAAGGTTTTACTGGATGATGTTCATCGTATAAACAAGAAATCCAGTCTCCTTTTATATTTTTCCTGTCTACTAAGGCTGGGTAAACAAACACTGAGGTTGAACTGTAGCACTTGATCATACTGTCATGGTTTGGAAAAGAACCTTCCAGTTCAGGTGGCTGTGATATCCTTGTCTGGTAAATAAACAGGATGCGGGTCTACATTGTTTCCAGTGTAGTGTCTTAAAAGCAAAACAAGCAGACCAAAGTGAGACTATTTCTGGATTTTTTTGTTTGTTGCTAAGTGAAGATGCAACTTCTAACAGCTATTAAGGCCCTCATTTCAGAAGTGTTAAGCCCTCTCAATCTCTAATGACTAAAAATGGGGTGAAATTAGGTGTCTATAAACAGAATAGCAGACTCTCTGTCTAGCTTTAGGCAGTCTTTTAAAATCATGGAAGTGGATTAATCTGGTGAATAAGAGCCTGTTTACATTTAAAAGTCTATTACAAAGAAATCTTACTAATTTAGAGCAAATTCTGTCTAAGAGCCTCAATCTTGCCTCTGCTCTAAACACGACTGCCTTGCTCTGAAGAACAGGAGTTAAGAAATGTCTTTAGACAAAAATGCAATATAGAAATATAAAAGATAATTGCAAGTCCGACCTTTTTAGATAAGACTGCTTTATGAATGCAGGGTTTAATGACAAGCTGCTTTAGTATTTAGGTGTTTATATGGGATTCTTGGGTTTGTACTGGAGAAATTAGATGACAACGTTGGGTACCATTATCTCCTTTCTAAAATTTTGGGGCAGTGATTGTGAACTCTTACTGTTAGGCTAAAAATACTTGCAATGTAGTACATCAGCTTTGATCAAGGATTTCTCTTTATTTATTTATGGCCCTTCCTGTACTCCAGTGTTCCTCACCTGCCCTGATCCCCTGCTCTCCAAAGCGGCTGTGGTAGCTGGTGTTTATCTTCCTATTTCAGATTTAAGGGAGATGAGGTGTTAGAGACGAGATGCTTTCCTGGCAATTGAAGTTTTCAGCGCTGTGGCAAGGGACCAGGAGGTGGCTGTTGACAGCAGCACCGCCAGCTTGTTCTGCTGCAGCCGCTGTCCACAGACATGAGGATCTTGGTGACACCACCTCGCCCTCAAATGCCTTGATTGCTTTTTAATGGAGCTTTTGTTAATATATAAAGCAGGGAAAAAATGCTTACTAAAGCTCTAAGTGAGAATTTTTCATGATTCCAAAGACCTGTCAGGGAGCATTCTAGCCTGGTGTGGTTGTATAGGCTTCCTGTTAAATTTAAGTTGTTGCAATGGGAAATGAGTTTTAGGAAGAATTAAGTCAGCTGATTGCCTTTCACACTGTGCAAAGGCCCTGAAACAGTATAAAACCCCCATCTCAATGCTCCATTGATTTTTACCTTATTTTAATTTTCTTTATTCAGCAGAAGATGGGACAGACCTTTCTTGAAAGGCGCTGTTGGTTTTTTTCCTTTGCTTTGCACGGCTGCTCCAGGCCCTGCTACACATTCATGGCCTAAAATGGAAAGCCTTGGCGTTAGAAGAGCTGAACAAGTTTACACTGTTCTGGTCTTTGTGTTACTTGTCCTAGAAATAGTGAGAAAGAAGAACTTTACGGTGCCTTGTAAAGTGTCAGTTTATTCAACGTAACATGCATTGGTCAAAAGAGTGAATCTTTTCAGGAAGAATATTTTAAACAAGTTTTCAGCAACCTTTGCAGTCATAGTGGTACATGTGCAAGTGATTACCTAGAGAGTTAGGACTTTTCTCTTCCTATTTGAATGTCTTCTCTTAAAATTTTCTCACCTATTTATAACCTTGAATTGCCCTAAAACTTCTTTCAGGGTCAGATCTTGCAGAATTGTGGACCTGGAAGGTGTGCTACATACAAGTGTATTTAGCATTTCTGGCTGCCGACAGCTGAGTGAAAGAAGTGCTGTTATGGCACTGCTTCTGAGCCACTTCTCTTCTCCAGCCATGCTGTTCTGGAGCAGAAAGCAGTCTTAAATGAAAGGCAGAGCAATGAAGCCTCACATTCAAATTTTAGGTGAAAACTAAGCAGAAAAGTATAAAGGAAACGGCCAAGTATGATACATACTCCAAAAGACAGATGAAAAATGTGTAAAACATTTAATAGAAAAAGGTCTATTAGGCTATTCTTCCCCATTTAAATAGAAAAATCATAACCAGAATAACCTGAATTTTGCCAGACTAGGTTGTGAATGGGGGTTGTTTTCAGTTTTGTTGGAACAAGGTCATACTGCCAGCGACTGGAAGGAACACAGGCAGCTGTCAGTTATCCAGG
Organism: Aythya fuligula; assembly: GCF_009819795.1. Lineage (NCBI taxonomy): Eukaryota > Metazoa > Chordata > Aves > Anseriformes > Anatidae > Aythya > Aythya fuligula. The sequence continues at coordinate 42,505,012 of NC_045562.1, forward strand.
GCCACGAGGAAGTAGAGGAAGTCAGATACAAACCATGAAGCTATTTAAACTAGTCTAAATTTAAGGTCTTGGTTTATATTTTTTGGAAAAAGAGAATGGCATTAGACTGCTCCAGGCAGCGGGGGAAGGCACATCTGCCTTGTGGGGCTGTGGCTAGGGCTGGTGGCGGAAGGCAGAGCTCGGTCAATTCACAGCCCAGAAAGTGGACCGGACTGGAAGCGTTGAACCAGTTTATACCACATAGTGATTTCTTTTCCAGCCAGTGCTCTGAGTTTGAAAGCCATCCAGGAGCAGCGCTCAGGAATCGGTTTCAGGGAATTTAGAGTGAGAGCAGCTGTCTGTTAAATAATGCCGCGTGGTCAAGCTTGTGCTAAGCTCACCTGTGGTATGCAGCAAAAGCTTCAATGCTGTGTAGTGCTTGGGTGAACTGATGATACCAATAAATCCCTAAAAACTGAACTGCCACATCTCCCAGCTGGAGATGCTTTGCTGTCACTCTCAGACAAAATCATTTGCTCTCCTCTGTATGCCTTCTCAAGGAACTTCAAATCTTGTGAGGTTTTGCACATGGGTGTTTTTCACATGCTGAATTGGGGCAGTTAAGTTATTGTGCAGCGTTCCTAAACTTTAGTATTAAATTATATCTATACAATAATTGTAGTGTAAGATGAGATCTAAGAGGTGTAGGCTATGGAAGAACAAAGCTATGAATTCAGATTTCTGCTTATTTACATTGCTGAGATTGCATCCCCATGCAATTACCTCTGCTGGATCAGTAGGGACCCAAGAAAAGAAGGATAAAATAAAAGCTGCTGAACACATTTGTTACTGTATAAGAACTTCACAGAAATTGTCTCAAGCTGATATTGTATCTTCTTTACCAAGAATACATATGGCAGAAAAGACACCATAGACTTCACTTCTTCCATGAATGGTGATGCTGAATTCAGTGTCATGGTTCTTGTTGCAGCTTGTCAGGCAAGCACAGCTTTTCTTCTGTTTGTAACTCCTGATCTGTGCTACTTACTTGAAAAGAAAACTCCCAGAGAGTTAACTAAGATGGATAGCTGAAAAGAGTCACCCACACCAAAACTTTGAAGTGGGATGTTGCAGTTTCTGTTGCCTGTGTGTATACCTGTGGTGTACTTCCTATGTGTCCGAGTACAAAAATGAATTTGCACTGTAGTGGAATATGACCCACAACATTAGATGATTTACAGAATGAAGCAGTTCTATAATTCTGTGGCATATGTAAATATCCACAGACCTGATTGTAATACGTGTAAGAGGTCATGTAGGGTTTTATGCTGACATTCAGTTTGAAGCTGTGGTTTATACTGATGAAAATTGAAAACCTTCTTGCATGAATCATTGGTTTGGACAGCATTAAAGTACAACAAATCTTCTGCCAATAGCTGTTATCTATGTGAAGTGACTTTGACCAGTTTGTGGGAGAACTCTGAAGGATTGAGCCTCTGGTGTTTTATAGTTGGCAATGTGATGGAAATCTTATGGCAGAACTCAATCTAAAAAAAAATAATATAAGATTGTCAATCAGTGCTACAAGTATTTCCATCCCCGTTCAGCCTCCTTACGTGTGTTGGATTACCATGCTACCAATTCCTTTTTTTTTTCCTTCTTCTGTTCCACCCCCAAGAGTGGTATATGGCCAGAAAGCTGTGAAATTTATGTGTTCAGAAGATCTTTAACCTTTATCTAAATGATAAGGGGAAACAAGTTTTATTTCATGTTCTAGGTTGTTTCTGAAATTATAGAAAAAAACAGGTTTGTTCAGCAAATGTTCTGTGACAGTTGTCCAGGGTCTTTAAATCTGCAGTACTGGAATGCCATTTTTCTTGCCTTTTATTTAGCATAGATGAAGGAGAAGGTTCAGAAAATGAGTTGTATGTGATAGATGAAACATGAAGAAGCTGTTCTTTTTGGAACTCCTTGTACTATCCTTGAAGCCAGTAATATAATTATCATGGATCGTGTAGACTTTATTGAGCAATTAATTAGTCAGCTTTTCACTGTTTTGGAGTAGCCTACTCTTAATTGCAAAATTGCTTAAACATTTTTTGGAGTATATCTAAAAAGTAGAGGGCCAGCTCCTCATCTTTCCTTTTCTTTCTCTCTTTTTTCTTTTAACCATTTACTTTCACATTATCTTTAGCTAGTAGAAGGTTTCAAGTCCACCTTAACGACTGAGGCAAGAGATTAGAGTACCCTGGCTTCCATGAAAGCAAGAAGGGTTAGTTTTCAATACTGCCCTACAAACTGTGTGTTGTCCTTTCTAGTGAATTAACTGCAGTACATGCTGCTGTTTGCAGCTGGCAGAAGCATGGAAAGGACATACATAGGAAACTTCTAAGAGTTTCATTGACACCCACGGTTCTGCAATTTCAGTGAAAATAAGCAATATTTGTTTTGCTTTGGAGGTGGTGAGGTGGTAGTGTGTGGTATTCAGGCTGCTTTTGTCTTTTTTTAAGTGTGTTTAGTAAGTTTCTACCATGAACTTAAGAGGGATTTGAAATAAAAGATAAACTGAGAGGCAGCACATTGGAGTCACAGGTATTTGATCTCAGGCTACTGGAGACTTGAAAGCTGCTGGACTTTCTACCAGTTAATACTGAGTTGCTAACATCATGCAGAACAAATGTTTTTGTACAAAAGAGATGCCGTGACTTTTCTCTTCCAGGTCTCAGTCTCTCTGGAAGTGGTCTGCATCTTTCTCTCTGACCTCCTGCTGTCTGCAAGGCACTGCTACACAGGCTTCCAGCTGCCTCTGCAGCGCCAGTACCATTTTGGTAGCTGTAGCCTTGCCACAATTACAAGGTAGTATGAACACAGATCTTGTCAGACTCTAATTTCATGGAGCTATAAATGGTAGAAACAAAGCCGAGGACTAACTATATCCTATTTCATAGGAAGATCTGAATACATAATGAAATCATTTACAAGACCCTTTAAAGAAGAAAGGTTTTCAACTTCACAGCATGTTTATTCATTTACCACATGTAAAGTTCAAATGTGCAAGTAACTGACTTCCACCTAGAGAGGGAGGCTTGGAGGGGACCTCAGAAAGTCAAGTCTATTTCTTTGTCCTGGACAGAAGCCACCAAGTCTGAGAGATGCTTGCTTTATCTGCTTTTATGCTGCATTGCTCTTACCAGAAGAAAATTCCTGTATGTCTAACCTGAGTTTTTCTTGCTGTAATCTATTGCTCTAAGTTTGTTATAACTTATGGTATTCACCAAGACATTGAGCATAGATTCTTTCTTTTCTTTTTGAGACAGCCTTTTACTTATTTGAAGGTCTTACTTCCTTTCATCTCATCTTTAAGCTACGTAATGCTAACTTGTTAGTCTTTCCTCAGAGGTCACACCTAGGAATGTGATATTAAAAAAAAAAAAAACCTTAGCTAAATGAAGTTTTCTGTATGCAGAGGGAAGTTTCATTAGCAATATCTCAGGTGTGTAAATATGTAACATTCTACTTCCATACTTTCCCAGAATTTTGTCTGTTCCAACGTCATTCACTTACGCTTGACTAGAACTGTGAAGTGAGTTGGATCCTAGCCCAGAGTAGCTTGGTCTGGTACAAGATTGGCTTCTGCTTATAATAGTGGCCATAAACATTTTCAGTTAAAAGCAAGCTGAGAGAGCAAGTCATCTTGTGTTAGGTATCTTTCAGTAGATTTGCTTTGATTGATGCGTCGATGAATTGTTCAGGATCTCAGCACCTACAACCTGCCAAAGGAGAAGTGCAGGCAGGGCTCTAGCAAGGGAGGGCTTCATCTCATTTTTGCTTTCTAGGAGTTAGCGACAGAGTTGTGGAGTGGGACATACTTCCATTCTTTCTTTTGAAATTGTATCATTTTGTATTATTACACTAGAAGAGACAGAAGAACATACCATTTCTTTATACTTTTCAGGGAATTAGTAGGAGAATTAGAATTGATTGCTGTTGCAAGTAGTATAGAGATTTTTTCAATTGAAGATGATAAAATTTGTACACATGGTATAAAAAAAATTTTGAAACCTTTCTTCTGTTATTGTATTAACTGTTAATGATTTCAGATAATCAGTGAGCTTTTGTAGAAGGTACTGTATTCCCTTGCAGTCCTCTCCAACATTTTAGAAAGCTTAATATTGCCTCAAAATTTATGTACTTTGTGATATCTTTCTCATCATCCTCCTCTTAAGTTTGTGGAACAAATAGATCACAACAGTATATGTCTCTGAATAAAGTTGGTTGCCTTCTCTTGATGTCTGGAAGCGTTGCTTACAATTTTTCTCTGGAAGGAATCACTGCTGCCACCTCTTCCTCTTCCATGTACTTCAAACTAAAGGAATTAGGTCTTAAATGGTGGAAAAGGGTTCTAGGTAACAGATTTCTAATTTACAGAGTATATGTAGGAAGATAGCTGGAGTAGCCTTCTAAATCCTATCCCTCTCCTTTTTCTTTTTTAGGTTTAATCTTGGTGGTCCATCCCATGTAGTCTTCTGCCTGTGCAAGTCTTATTTTGAAGCAGGGTGTTGGACAGAAGCTGAGTGTTGGAATGACACGTTCTTAATTCTGTGTGATTAAAGGCTAGATTCATAAAAAGATTCAAGTCTTTCCACTTCTTGAAAATTTTAAGACTGTCCAATATAGTCACGGCAAAACTTAAGGAACATGTCACTGACACTACTACATACTCAACTGTAATGGAACAATTATAATTTGCTCTTAACATTTGATTTCTGGTGAAGAAACTTGGTGTCAAAAATTCTTACCTTCGACATTGAGTGGCTGAAGGACTGTTTATTTAAAAAATGCTTAATAAACTATTTTTCTTTCAGCCCAACTTCTATGGGTTTAATCAGAAAGATTGGATGGTTTTACTCGTTAGCTCCTTAGTAGATTGATGTTCAGGCTGTGGAGGCTTAAACTTAGTGATCATGTAGGAGAAACATAAAATATTAAAACAGCAGACAGCCTTCACAACACAAAGCCTCTTACTATCCTTCATAGGAAGCAGCTACATGTAAGCTGATATCTGCAAGATCAAAAGGTCTTTTGAGATCTAATGAAGAAAAGTGGTGAACAAGACAGTTTGTGTGAAAGAAGTAAGGAACAGTACAAAAAAATCTATTACGCTGAACTTTAATATTGTCTCCTGTGTGGTGGTGCACTTTGAAGATGTAAACAACTACAGTGGATGAATGTTAAACGTGTGGTAAAATGCTGCTCGTCTTCAATGTAGCTTACTAGTTGCAACAGTTCAAGTAATTATGAATACAGTTTCTGTGCTGACTTTCACTTTCGTGTGGTCTGTTAATTTATAAGTATTTACATAGTTGTGTCATGTACATTACAGAGACTTCCAGTAAATAGACCATTTGCCTACTTTTCAATTATTCACTAACATGATTTATTTTATACTCAGAAATTAGACTAGAGGCAGGACACTGATGGAAAATCTTAGTGATTCATGAGTGAAGGGAGAAAAGAGATTTTTCTAAGAACATGCAGATGTTGAAAAGAACCAGCCAGCTCAGCTTCTATTTCCCAATTCAGTGAAACTGAATTTTTAGGAGGTGGATTGGTATCTCAGAAACTTAGTGTCTGGAGAGCATCTTGATTCTGGTGGAGCTTCCACGCGTTTTACTTCATAGCACATCCATGTAATGGGTAACATGCTTTAGACTCTTATCGACACAGGTTTTCATAGAAAATGCTGTGTTCTCATGCTCTGCACTATTAGAAAGTTGAACATTGCCTGAAGCTTAAGCAGTTGGTGGCATGTTTCTCTTTAGGCTTTTCCCTTAAATCTCTGGAGTTAGCAGGTCACATAGCAGCAGTCAGTGTTTCTGCAAGAGCAAGTTGTATGTTCTTCTTTCATTGTATGGAAGCTCTGCATACAGACTGAACATAATACCACTTAAGGTTTTAACTTTTTCAGTTTGAATTACCATAAGAAAGTTTCCCTAAGGCATTTTAATAATGACAACTCACATAGGCCTTTTTGTCTTCTACTTCTATAGGCATTAACATTTTGCCTTTAATCTATGTGGCTCAGTCTTAAACCTTGCAGGTTTTCCTATAAGCTGTTTAGTTAGATGGACCTTCATAGCAATTCTCACTTGTTAATTATTTCCTTTCCCTCCTGTTTTCTATGCACATGGTCATAGCTTGTGCAAGGGTTTAAGTTTCTTTTCTTTTTTCCTTTTTAATGAAAAAATGAAAAGGATTTGGAGGATTGTGAAGTAGAAAGGACTTAGTGTGTCTAATATACTGGGAAAAGATAGTATTGAAATATCTCCTTCTGAAAGCGTTAGTGAAGCCATGCCTTGAAGAGGTTTCAGTTTCTGCCATGTGATGATGTGTGCAATGCACTGGGAATGCTCATAAACCTTCCATGCTTTAAGAGCAGCTGTGTTTTAAATAGCTGATGAAGAAACAGTGATTGAAGAATTGCTGCTCAAAAAATAATTAGGGTGAGTGTGATGTAGAAAAAATATGTATTGAACACCTATATATAACCCAATCCTTATTTCAAAGGTGTTGCAGAGGAAGTGTTGCAAAGAATGTAGGTGTGTGGACTCTTGGTACACTTGAGTGACATCAAAATGTGGTAGGATAGCATGAAAGAAGAACTGAAAATGTGATCAAGAGAAGAAAGCAAAATAAGGAAATTTACGTAGCTGATGGAGTGAACGGTGGAAAGCAATTGCAATCAAAGTTGTGTCCTTGGTGCATTTGCTTCTGCCTTCACACATTGGACCAAAATGTTCTTGTTATGATAGAGGTGATCACACTTTTTGGATCAGTTCTGGATACTGTTTTTAAATGGGCAGGAGTGGGAATAAAGGATCATAGTGAGCAGACTTTCAGACCAGGGGTCATTGTGACATCTTTTCCTTTTTCTGTTTGTTTTTTTTTGTTTGTTTGTTTGTTTCATTTTGATTTTTTCATGTACTAATGGTAATCGGCAGTAGTGTGGCATATGAAGAGGAGAAAAGGGCACCCATCTTGCACAGAAGTGAGCCTGTGTGCTAAAGGTTGGAGTTATCTTGTCAGATGGAAGAGATTAGGAGGAAGAGGGATGTTAGGGCAGCATCGTACTTAGGGTTATTTGAAGAATCATAGACTTGTCCTGGAAGAAACAGAAAACTTTTCAGAGATCTCATTAGGTAAGGGAAATATGAGCAGTATAGAGATGACAGTAACAAGTGGGTATGCATGAGCCTCATGGGCAAAAACTGTTGAGAAAGGGATTACAACATCACCTCAGTCTCATAGCACCTAATTAAAAAATCTTGGTTTAACTGCACTAGCTCGCCTGCAGTGACACAAATCACTAATGTCTATACTTTCTGTCTACTTCCATGAAGTAGAGTTCAACAGGATGGTGGAAAAAAGCTGTATTTGTAGGTCAAGCAGGGCTGATAGGTGGAAAGAGAAATTGTCTTAACATGATTATAAATTGCCCCAAGTTAGGAAAGGGTTATTAGCTCTGCCTTTTCTACCAGGTAGAAACTTAAATAGCCAGGCAAATAATTTAGGTAAGGATGTTTCAAACTGTTGGGATAAGTTGCCACCTTCTATTTTTATTCATGATAAAGTTGCTATCCACAGTGAACTTTTTTGTTAGTGTTTAAATTGGTATGGGGAAAAAAAAAGAATTTAATTTATTTCACATTGTCTGTTATAGTTAGGGTTAAAAATAGATCTTAGTAAATACGAAGCTCTAGAATTGCTTCCAAGGCTAAACGCTGCGTCACTGCTGCAAGATAATAGAATTAGGTTCGCACGGTGCTAACCTGGCAGTGGTTTTTGAAAGTAAATTACAAAGAAGATACAGAAAGGATCAATAGGAGATTTACAGTCAAGGGAGTTCAAGAGAGTCAAGTTTGGAGTTGGGAGAGGGAGAAAAATAGCACCAGGTAATTCATATATGGACCCTGAATGATGCAAGAGGAACATACACTTTAGATTCTGCTTCAGGGAATACGGGGAGAATAATTTTGAACGGGACATATGAAAGCTGCTCTCCCTCTGCTGCCTCTTCAACTAAGACAGTGCCTCTAAAGGTTTGGACAATCCTTTTGACTTGAGAAAATAAGATGGAAAAGGATCCACGGTGTAATGCAAATGTAGAAGGAAAGCTGTCTAAAGTGCCTGGCTGGTAAGGTAGGATCTTAACAGCTTTTCGTCTTGTATTTGTGCAGAGGATTTTCTGGAAATGAGGTTGGACAGCATAATCCTGTGATCAGTGCAGTGGTTGAAGCAAGGGGTGTTTTACAATGATGTGCAAGAAATGAGAAAGACTCCAGAGCAACCTGACTAGGGAAGGACCGAGATTTCAAAACATTTTTTGGTGTTTCTCCTGGTTCCAGCAGGCGGGCAATTCAAGACCCCTCTCTTCTGAAGAAACAGCTTGCTCCTGCAGCTCCTCTTCTCTGTACATCCCAATCAGTAATGCATTCTTATCTTCTCAAATCAGATGTATAGGAAAAATCTAATTAACTATAGGATTGTCAGACTTAACTGGAGTAATAACTGTGATTGGTTTTGCTTCATTTGCATTATGCTGTTGTCTTTTGTTACAAAGTCATGGAATATTAGAAAATACGACTGGCTGGACAGTAACCTAGGATATAGCCTGACAAAAGCCATGCAGTTGAAGTATCCAGTGCAGCTTTCTACCTGTCCCATCTGTTGGGATTTCTTGTTTCAATTTTTGTGGCTTGCATTTCTTCCATGTCAACAAATACAATCCTGTACATGGAAAGCAGGTCTGTCTCTTCAGTTGTTTACGTTCTGCATACATTGAGACGCAAGAAAGAAATGGATTTTGTCTGTCTCCAAAACAGAATAATACCAGCAACTTAAATTGCCTGTTAAGCTACAGGAATTTATATTCAGTTGTATATTAATGTGTTCAGATAACACTACTCGTAGTAGAAGCTATATTTGATTAACAAATAGAGGTTAATTTTTATGACTAAGGGACCAAATAGTTAATGAGGAAAACTGAAAAGCCTATATTTCACTTTGCTGCACCTTTCATTTCGTAAATGATTTAAAACTAACTTTGCAATTTTAATATATTCTGTTGCATATATAAATCTGATAGTTTTTCTTATTATGGTACCCTATTCCTACCTGTTTCATTTCACTCATAGACTTCTGAATATTTACAAAGCTATTATCCTAACTTTACAGGTATAAAAAATAAAGTGCAGAATGGGTATTCTCTCATTTCAGCTAATAACAGATTATAGGGAGTCTGATTTGATGCTTTCATCTCATACATTTGATATAAAATGCAGTTTCTTTGATGTTCTTCTTTTAAATTAATTTAGAGATTGAGTTGTGGAAAGAAACAATGAGAATGTAATCGATGTTTAATGCAAAAAGAAAAACAGTGATTTTGACCCTAACAAATGAGATCTTTAAAGCAACACATGGTGGATGACAAATCCCAGGGGTAAATATAAATAACAGCATCTCAGATATTGGCTCAAAAACTGGGGACTGAGGAGGAGAAGAAATAGGGGTATTGATATAGGGTCATGGGACGGACAAAGAGGAGGATGAGAGAGGCAGTTAATCGAATGTCTTTGGTGTCTTTATACTAATGGAAAAAGGGTATGGGGCATAAACAGGCAGAACTGGAAATCTTAGTACGCAGTCAAGGTTGATTTAAATACTATTAAAGATCTCTCAGGATAACTTGTGTGACTGGTATGTTAAAAAAAAAATGTAGCTTGTTTAGGAGTTACTTTCTGTATCGTACACTTGCCTGGAATTGTAGAATAAACTAAAGCTACTATAAAGTCTGTGAATAAACAAATATGCTACATTTGGGGATGGTTTTTGCATCTATGATATCTACTTAAAGATTTGTAGAAAAAGTCATTTTTACTGACTACAAATAAGACTCCCATACCAGACCATCTTGCATGTCTTAAAATTTATCTGCATTGGCAAAGTATAGTTGTTGTGAGCAATGGGGAGATTCCCTCACCTCTAAACCAAGTCTTTCCTAAAATGTGAATGTTTTTCATGTTTTTCTGTATCTAACCAACAAGATCAGGTAAACTAAGCTTCTTTAAGAGAATAAATGAAATTATCCAAAGTAAGGATTTGGATGAGAATGTCAATGTAGTTAAAATTTTTGAATTGCCATAAGAAATTGGAGAGGAGCATCAGCTGGGAAACAAGAATCTGTTAGTGACCGTATTTCTAAGGTGAAAGAGAAGACTAGTGAAGACACAGAAATATGCTTCAAGCAGATTGGAAAGAACTAGCCGAGAAAATAGAAAGGCAGCTTTTGGTGATGGTGGTTATGAAATGATCTTAAATGTGTGATGTTTAGAAGAGAAAGAGGAAGAACAAACTAAAAGCAGTGGACTTAGGCCTCAGATAATTTGTGATAATTTTCTCGTGAAGAGTGAAGACAAGTATAAGGAACGACAGGAATTAGCTGGAAAGAACAGCAGAGTCTCAGAGCAGTACATTAAATGTCCAGTGCAGTGAAACGGAGCTCCTCATCATTCATGTGTTAAACCCAGGAACAAAGTCTACTGAAAGCAGATCAACTGCTGAATGTGAATGTAAAAGAGTAACATGAAATGAGGCAAAACGGAGAGTTCAAGGCATTATTTGTTTCTTGGAAGGTTCATTTTGTTTGGTGATAGGAAATAATTCTGTGTGTTAGCTGAAAAATGACAATACCCACCAAGTGCTGGCCCACGGTTCCTATGGAAAAAAATAGTGATAGCTCTGAGAAAGCTAAAATGTTCAGTGGTTATGTATATTGCTTCTCCCACCCCTTTTTTTAGCAGTCATTTTGCAGTCAGACAGCTAACGATGAAAACTAGCAACAAAGAAGTAAGATTACAGATAAGCATAGCATGGACAGAAGAAAACAAACAAAAAAAGACAGTAGGTGAAATGTTTTCAAACTGTTCAGTCTATGAGGTGTTACTGGTTGTCTTCAAAGGACAGGTTATCTTTCTAAGGGAATTTGGACATGAAAGAAAAAGATGTCCTACTTTGTAAAGGGACAGAAAGACATTGGGGAAGTGTAGGCATTGTCAATTGCCTACAAAATGCCAGAACAAAAAATCAAACTATTTACAATCAGCAGGAAGATAAGAGTTTAAGCACCAGCTCACGTGGAATGACATGGTTTGTTTTTAACAAACCTGATCTAATTTCTTCCTGTGGAAGACAACAATAGTACTTGTGGGGAAGGGCTAACCATAAATATCATTTTGACTTCAGAAAGGCCTTGGTATCTTTGTGATGCTCATGCAACCAGGCTGTGTTGTAGGTAGATCTGTACTGGGCTACGTGCAGGAAGATTGGAGTACCTAGGGAGCAGCTGTCAGCAGGTCGGTCACTTTCCATCGGACATGGCACATCCTGCTGGGCTTCACTGAGGTCTGTCCTGCATCTGTCTGTCTCTTCAGCCTGCTGGCTCCTCAGTGGTCTGGCTGACTGATCAGGAGGAAATGTTCCAAATTTTGACCATGAGGGGCTTGTGGATCCACAGGGCACCGGCGGTAGCACAAGAAATACTGAGTTTAAAGGTTAGACACACGGGGAAGGGGAAGACTTCCCTTCTGCAGGGCTATTGAAGCACCGGCATAGATTGTTAGGGGAGACAGAGCATTGATTGCTGCAAGTCGGCACGAGGGCTGTCGCTGCTCCAGCCGTGTGCGGGAGAGTGGGCTAGGTGGCCTCAATCGCTGAGAAATAGGTCTGGGAGTTTGTGCAAAATAAATTCCTTTTCCATACTGTGTGTTCAGGAAATTCTTTGCAGGGTTTCCTGTACGCTCCTCCTCTGTGCCTTTGGTAGGGACACTGATTTTTGTATGTCAGATTCTGAGTAATCAGAACGTGTTGTGTGTGTAAGCAGATGAGGCGAATGCATTGTTTAAAAATATGTAAAGAGTCAATGTGCTAGTGGTAGCTGATGTGACTGATTTTCAGCCACTGTTGTATTTCTTGTATAATATCTGAATTGTGTGCAAACTGTTCTAGGCAGTCCAACTAATACAACTAAAATATTTGCTCTTATGGTTTATATTTTCTGAATTACCTAGCAAATCTGCCAGTAGATCCACTGGCTGCCAGTGCTTTGTAGAAAAAAACCTCACCTATGTTATTTGTAAGAGACAGTAGGAGGTCTCTAATCAATACGTAGGGGTCCAGCATGCCCTGTTTGTGTGTGACTGATGGTGCTGGTTGTATGATAAACTCTGCTTTTGTCAGGCCGGATACCCTGGAGCTAGCTTTTGTGCTCTCCTCGTGGGACTACAAATCTGCTTTACAATTACAGATAAAATTCAGGTTACCAGAAGACACTGCAGAATCAGGTACTGAATTGCACAGCAAGCCTTGCCTGCTGTTTCTAATTCTCTACTCTGAAAAGCCCAGGCCCCAAATCTACATGCATGCACTGGAGCTTTCCTAATGAGTAATTCTCAGTGTCTTTTTCTTTTCTGCTTTCTGCCTTTTTTCTGCTTCCTTGCCTCATAAGGCTTTCTTTTCTCCTAAGACTACCTTCAGTTGGTTAGACCTGCTAGAGCTGGTTTGCCTTTCTGTGCAGCCAGTGAATGAATAATTCACTTAAAACAATAATCTGGATTACGCTGTAGTCCACAAGTGTGTATAATTCCTGTATTGCATTTAGTCAGAAAATTGTAATCACTTGCAGGCATGCTTTTATCAGGCTGAAAAGTAACAGAACAGCTACCTCAGTCATCTGACCAAATGAGTAAGTATGTACACAGGTGTGCACACAAAATCAAGGCAGGTAACTTCGCTCTGACAGGGAGCAGCTATTGGACTTTACCATCAGAATTTTGCACAACCTGTAGTTCAGAACTGGTGTAATCATTAGTCGGGATACCTCATGATCCAGGTAAGCGGGCTGCTGCTGTCAGTGGTCCGTGACACACAAAAGCCTTGTCACAGGACAAGGTAGAGCTCACTAATCTACAAACAGTACTACAAGTAATTGGGGAAGATACTGGTTTTCATGTCTATTTTTTTTTCCCTGTGTGAATTCTGCTATTGAAAGTGTTCTCAGGGAGAGGTTAAGATTTCATCAGCTGAGCGGCTGGAATTGTCAATTTTATTAGAAGTGAAATTTACCTTTGCCTCTTTTATTGTGACCTGTGTCCTCCTATGCAGTTTGGAAAACAAAAGAGAGAAAAATTCAGTTCCTGGCTTACGTATGCGTTTGCTGAAGTCTCTAACAATGTTTAACAGCTTTATCCTCACCGGCTTCATTCTTTTAAATGCAAATTACAAACCATGGGACACGGTTTTAACAGTTTACAGTCTGCTAGCCAACCACTGGATTATAATATACAAATGGGCTTGTGAGACGGTGGGGAGTGAGGTGGGGTATTGCAGTCACTTGTGGAAATTTTGTAAGTACAGATGATAAAATCTAGAATTTTGCAATTTGTCTTCTATTCTTAAAGTGAATTTTAAATTTTAAAGCATTTGTGTTTATTCCATAAGCAGTGGAACTCATAAAAGCCCCATTGCCTGCAGCTTTGTGCCCTTAGATATCCTTAGGTACCTTGCAGTGGTTTGGGCTCCCCCTGCAGTGTCTGTATAATGTAATTCCTTTCAGCTGTGCCCTGGGGAAGATGAAGCTTCTGCTATACCTGATTCAGAGACAACAGAGACAGAGTCAGGTTCCTGCTTACTGTGCTTGGGATTCCAGCTGGGCTGCTGCATATGATTTTTATCAAAACAATTTCTTATGTTGCTGACAAAAATTACTGCAAAGCAGACTTAATTGGCTTACTTACAGTTTCACTGTTAATATACTTCATTTTCTCTATTTTCTGATACAACATAAATGGAAATGAGCGCCTTAAAAGTTGTATAGTAAACTGCTTTGATATATCATGTTGGTGTAAGTCACCCATAAGGAGAATGATCATTTGCTTTTTCCAAAGATTGAAATTAGTGTTTGAAAAAATGTCTGCTTTATTATACACTTGGGTATTATTAAACTTTATATACATTTATATAAATATATCAATCTGGTATATATGTAGGCATATTTTGTCATTATTTTAATCTTTGGTAGTTCTTTAAATCAGATTTAATTTTGTAGCAAATTCTGCAAGGCACTCATATTGTGGCAAGAACAGCACTGTGTGCTGCCTTTCAAGTAAGGTGAATGTTTTGTGAGGTTCTGTTGGCAAGGTTTTGCCCACTGAACAATAAATTCAGGTAAAATTCAATACAACTTTGCTGATACCAGTTAATCAGCTCCATCTTTGCCAAACCTATTTTTTCAATGTATTATGCCACTTTTTTTTATATATATATTTTTTTTCCAGTGGATATTTGCAGTCCTCAAGGAAGTGTTTTTCTGAACTTGGCAGATATTTCCCGGTACTCTGTGGGATCACCTACTAGGAGTACAGTTTCTTCTGACTCAGAGTAGATGCAAGTGATGTGGCATTAGTATCAACTTAACTTTAAATACCACAAGGAGACTGTCTCACTGGCAATGTCTGTTGCTTTCCTTTTTGAAATACCAGCGCTCTTCCGAAGAGAGTATGTAGAGATCTCTGCAGCAAGGGTGCTGGTGCTCTCAAGCAGAAGAATGCCAATTTAATGAAATATTAAAACTCATAACAGAATGGAGGAGACAGATTTGCTGAAGGAGAATATAGTAGCAGCCTTGCCAGACAGGCATCAGTAGCCATCACTGCAGAGCATTAGGCAGCATTTGGGAAGTTCTTCCCACTTTGGGAAGAACTGCTTTACTTGTCTTGTGCTTTTGTCCTGTAGCTGTATTAGCAAAGCTTGAAACAGGGCAGTAGTTACACTCTGTAACACAGGTGAAAATGCTAGGGTCTGCCTACACAATACCAGTTTCACAGTGCAAACCACCTTGCTAGAGGGCAATGTGCATCCCCAGTCATTAGTCTGCATGAAGCTGGCTCCCTAACGATAGCTTTTTTTTTTTTTCTCTGAATATGTGCAAGATAAGTATGTTGCCTGCTTTTTAAAGGCCTTCTTCAAAAAGAACAAAGCTTGTTACATATTATACCCATTAGACATTATGTATATCACATGTAATTCTCTGATGGTTTGTCATGGTGTCAGTGGCTGTAACTAAAACAGAAGTGCTCAGCTAGAAAGTGTGAGCAAAGAAGTGTCTCAAAAGGCAACTTTTAAAGAAATGTCATATTGATGTAGAAAAAGAAATGTAAGAGCAGTACTAGTAGTTAAGCAGAATGTCCGAATTCATTTGTATCATTATGAAATTTGAAATATTTTGACTTTTGGTAAAGGAAGCAAACACTCAGACAGAAGTAGCAAAAACTCAGACAAATACTTGATCTTTGTTCTTCCTTCTTGCTCCTTCTGGTTTGCCCAGGAGATGAGTTTTGTACAATTGCTCTGTGTGTCTGCCAGTAGTGAACTCTGGCAGCTGGCTAGAGAAAAAGGGACCCTTCTGGGGTCTTGAGGGATAAGCTCTGTTCGTGCTGTAACAGATGCATCCCCACTTACATTCTTTGATACCTCTGACTTCCCGATACACCAGAGTCATTCAGATGCAGGGCACATTCATAAGAAATGAAGCTTTATCATTCCTTCTGCTTCTAGGACTGCTCATTCATCATTATTACATTAACATGCCATTGTTACATGGCATATTTCCTTTTTTGTTTAACAAGTATGTGCATTCCACTGGGACTCTCTTTTCAATCTTTGTGGACACCGCCGCTATCCTGCTACTTTGTTCTGCTGTGGCTCAGCATTTTTGTGGATCCAGGCTAAAAATCTGAAGGATAATCATATGCAGCACTTCAGCCTTGCTGTTATATATTCCTTCCATATGTTGAAAATCATATTTGTGTGGGTTCAGTCAATTCAGTAGCAATCCTGAAGAATTCTGTGGGACGGTTCATTGTTCTGAGAACGCAGTTTGCTCAAGAGCACAGAAAATATCTTAGCTCTGCATAAATAAATCATTATTTTACATTGCCATTAAGATGAATCCCGTCATTTAAGATACCTAATTGTGCTGTTTTCTCTAAAACTTTTGTATTTTTACAGAGTAATACATTTTAGTGTTTTAAATCCAGATTTCTATTTCAGAAATGCTCTGTAGCAAGAAGTTGCCATGTAATGAGAACCATTTTAATACCTGTATTGGATGTAAAAGTTTTAAAGATAAGGCTGTTGTTATCCTTTCAGAAGGTAGAGGAAATCAACTTCTCATCTTCTGAGTTGCACCGTGCAAATTAAGCAATCTGTAGATGAATCATCATTCACGGAAGTCCTTTAATTAATTCTGTGTTGATTGATGTAATTTTCATATGCAAGCAAGATACTGCAGGGAAGTGGGGATTACTAAGTCGCATTATGGTAAACATGACAGGACTTTTGGCTTCAGAGACTTACCATCTCTGAAGAATTTCCCTGTTATGTTACTTGGCATCTACCCTGAACCCAGAGATATGAGAAGTCTAGACAGAACAGAAGTTTATCAAATGTCTCCTAAGGGCACTTTCACAGAACGCCTTATCAATGTCTTGTCAATGCCATGCTTCTCACAATACAGCTGTAAGCCAGCTGAAGTCATCGTGCCTCATTTTATGTATGCCTGTTTGTGTATATGCATACATTTTTCCTAGTGGAAGTGAAACTTCAGAACCTGCAACCACTGTTTGCTGCAGTCTGGGAGAGATCTGAGAGGATGTGGCGTAGTGCTTGCACTATTTTTATTACATTATTCCTTAGACATTTGCTCTTATTTGGAGGCAGGATGAACTTTTTGATTTGACCTGCTGCAGCCAACTGCTGCATACTGTAGGGATTCAGCAGAATAAATTAGTTTTTCTTGGTATTCCCACCAGGTAAGTACTAACACAAGAACATTGTCAGATGCTCCCAAGGTATTTTGTAGGCGTTCGAAGAGGGTCACTCAGATTTTAGGTGAGATTTTATTTCAAGATACCATTACCATTTTATCACATTTCAAAGTAACATTTGTTCTTGAAAACTAATTTCATGCAGAGACCAATGTGAGAGGAATATTGGTTTTGATAGAAAGAGAAAAGTTGCAGAGAAAGTGCCTTGACATTAATAGCTGAGGGGGCAAGGCAGCATTCTGCTGGGGGAAATGCTGGAAAATGTGGTAATTTCAACTACCTCCTTTCATTGTGGGATTGGCATTGCTTTGGAAAGCAATTTTGACCTTACGGCTACTTTAATTTCCTGCCCCGTAAGTTGGTAGCTGCTTAAGTTCCTGTCTTGGTGAACAGTGATTTTAGTTGTACTGCAGGCATCTTCTGGAAGAGTGGCTGGCTTTGGGGAAGTACCAAAGAACCCAAAGTAGGTTTGTGAATCTGGAAAAATGGGAGGCCAATGTTAGGGATATAAGTCCATCCAATACTAAAAAATTTCAGAATGCTTTCAGTTTTTTTATCTCCTTTTTATACTTTTGGGAACATTTCATCCAGCTGGAACAGACCACATAGCTGGCTCTGCTCGATCCTGCTGTTACTATCAAGGATGCATCACTGCGTTTGCCTTTTGTCTTTTTCTCGGTCAGAAAACCAGAAAATAACATTCTATTAGCAGTGCTTATGAATAGTTTCTGATTCTGGATGTGTTTTTCCATTAACAGGCAAGATTTGCCTGTGTTCTAATTTGCATGCTTGGTAGGTAATAATTAATGTGTTGGCCAAAGTGTTCTGAAGATAAATTTGTTCACTAAAACAAATGAAAGGAGATTATTATGGCCTTGAGTAAAACAAAAAGTACTTATGATGTGGATGCCATCTGGACACATGCAGATAATAAGTCTGCAAAAGAGTGGAAACAGTCACATATATATATTTTTTTTATTTTTTTTTTTCATTCCTCATTTCATTTTCTGAGTCTTTTTACTATCAAATCAAACTTTATTTGTTAAATGTATTTAAAGATAACTTAGTCAGTGGAAATTAAAAGCCTAAATGGAGCATCCCCCAAAATAGTAGTGCAGCATGGAAACACTAGGTAGGCACATGACAGTTATGTGTAAGTGCAGTTATATATATTTTAAGGAGTACCATTAAAGATGGCGACAATACATGTAAAGATGAGACCAGAACTCTGGTTATTAGCTATGGAGATGCATTAGTACAGGTGCTGGTGTCCTGAGAATGCAGATAATCCTTTTTCAGTAAGGGGAACATGGCAACTTCAATAGAAATAAAAAGTAATACCTCGCCAGCCTCAGTTTGCTACTGAATTAATTTACATTTCATTTGTTAACGTACGGTACTACAAGTGCAGAAATTCAGTTCTTTGTAAAACTTGCTCATTCAGACATGAACTCTTTGAGTTTTGATGTTTCAGATGTCTTTTATTTAGGGTTCTATTTCATGACCAGCTATCGTTCACTGTTAGCTTCGGATAAGCAATAATAGCACGTTTGGCACAGACAACAGTAATGAACTTCTTAAATTTTAGGCCAAGTAGTTTCTGTCTTACGAAAACAATTTTTTTCAAAGTCTTTTAATGAGCATTGAACCATGTTACATTGTTTTAAAATATTCTTATAAATTTTAAGTTAATAAAAATCTAATATTGCCTAAGCAAGAATTACATCACAGGCTATTCAAGCTATCTTTAGTTAGTTCAATCTAACTCTATATTTTCTTTGGTAACCATGTAGAAAATTGCCTAGATTATTTAAAAATAACCTTTCCTTTTAGGTTGATCATAGCTTTAATTTAATGAGTATATGACAGTTAATAAACACATTATTAAATCTAAGACTGTTTTTGTTTCATGTTCCTTCCAGGTGCATTCTGCTTCCTCTTTTGGGAATGAAGCCCCCTCAGCAGAGCCTCTTCCTGCTTGTAGACTCAGTTGATGAGGGCTGCAACGTTTCCGAGGGTGAACAGACTTCTACAAGCTTATCTGGGACGATAGCGGAGCTGTTGGCTGGCCATTTTGAGTTCTTCCCTCCTTGGTTGCTCCTTCTATGTTCTGCCCGCAAGCAGAGCAAAGCTGTTACAAAAATGTTTACAGGTGAGTGCAGACCCCAGCAAGCATCAGAACAAGGATCTAGTATCCTCAAGACCCTTGGTGTCTGTTGAAAACACTAATGTGTGCTTAGTTCTAAAAAGCTGCAGTGGCAAAAATGGTAATTCTAAAATCCTCACATTCAGTTTACTGAGACCTACAGAAAGCTGAAATCGTCAGAGTAATTCAGAGGTAAATTATGTCCACAATACAACTGTTGGTGGCTTTGAGTTTTCTTCTTGCTTTGCTAGTTCTAAAAAGCTTTGAAACAGTGTAGGTGATGTGTAAGTACATAAGTATTTTGGCTGTATACGCCCATTCCTCACAACCTCAAAAGATTTTTTTCATCTCCCATTAAAAACTTTCCCCTTATTTTCAGAAAGCAATGAATAACCTTTGAAGGTGCAACTTGAGAGGGTAAAACTGTCAATGTGGATTCTTAGAGTATACTTTTGGCAAAGATGGTGTGGTAGAGAATTCTTTACAACTTCTTCATCCAGGCTTTACTGTGTCATGAAAATATTTCTTCACTATAATGACATTGTTACTGGACGTTCTCTGAAATGCAATAAAGGGTAATATCTAGACTGGATTCCAGGCCTATGTATAAAGCCTGTGTGTGTTAAGGCAACAATTAGGACAAAAATGTGATTATAGAACACAGCCCCATAGGCTTGCTCGTTTCTACTGTGGCAAAAGGTCAATGTGATAATTGCATTCTGGAATGGAGTCCTGTATTAATCAGCAGCAGACACGAACACTGGTATTTGGGAGTATGTGAGAACTAAGGGAAACTTTGGGGTAGCTTCATAGGGCTCCTTTGGAAGTTCATATGGGAATAGTTTCGTCAGAGTTTGGCTGATTAGATACGTTGTCACTGCCAAAAAACAGACAAAACTTTCTTCAGAGCAGCTTTATTTCCTTTCCATTGAATCATATAATGTTTCAGGCTAGTCCTAAAAAATTGCTGTTGTCTTCTAAGTATGTTTCCAGATGGAATTCTTGACAGAAAAAATCAGCAGAACTAATGCGTATGCCTTTAAAATAAATTTAACTTGAATGAGTTAATTTCTCATTTCCACAGCAAATGATTTGATGAATAGTGTAAAGGGAGTTGGCTTGCAGTATTATAATGCTATCTTCACTGTGCAAAAAGGTGCAGAAAAGAAAGAATGAATCCCAAAGTAATTGGACACAATTTGAGATTAAATTTTAGGGTCTATTTGTAAGAAATGGTGGTGGATTTTTTCCCAAAATGAGAGCAAACTGTGACATTACATCTAGCAGTACACTTCTGGGTGATTTTCTTGTTTACAGCCAATACTCAAGTTTGTGAAAGATGTTGCAAGGACATGAGGAACATAGTTGAAGCTTCTGTTAACTTCATAAATACACACATATGTATTGCAACTTTGTGTTGCAAACTTTGAGATAATGTTGATTTTCTGGTTTTAGCCTGCAAAGGATAGGTTGTTGTTAACACTTCTGGGGCAAACTCTTCTCTTCTTTTGTGGTATTTGAATGTTTACTTTTAGCTGAGCTTAAAAAAAAAAAAAAAAAAAAAAAAAAAAAAAAAAAAAGTTAATTGACAGGCAGGCAGAATTTAAGATTTACCTTGAGCATTTTTTGTACTTGTGACAGAAGAAAGGGTGTGCACAGTAATTTGCACTGTACTCTGGGACACCATTACACTGAATTTCTTGTGCTTCCAGTTTCTCAGTAAATGGTTGCAAGTGTAACGCTAATGTAGTCACTGGTCGTTTTCTTCAGATGTTTCTTCCATTTGGCACAAAAAATCAGTTTCACTCTAACTTCGTAAGATAGATTGGAATCCTTTTAACATTGTTTTAGGAAAACGAGTCCCATCTGGTGTTTTTTCTGCTAAAAAACGTTATAGTAAGGTATAGAATATATACTAGCCAGTATTAATTTGATAAGTCAGTTTATATCAGGTTTCACTTATAATTTTGAAGTGTGAAGTCTTCCTCCACAAAAGTGCTGAAATGAGAGCTAAGACTGTATGTCAGCATGTGGTATAAATGATTGGGAGCAGGGCTGCTGCAGTTGCTTGGTCCCGACGATGTTCTTTTTTGGGTGTTGAACACAGGCGAGAGCTCTGCAAGCATCTCTCCTGCCAAAAATAGTCATGACATGGAAGAAAGAGTCCAGCCTTTCCTCATCCACCGTCATCTTGCCACTGCTAGAAAGGAGGGGAGTTTATTCTAGTCCTCATTCCTTCCCTTTTGCCGGTGACTTATTTATGCAGGTTGAATAGCTGTGCCTGCCTCTGCTGCAGCCCCATGTTCGTGGCCCCTGTGTGTTTGGAGTTTCTGTAGTAGCACAATGTGCTACAGATTTTTCCCCTTACTCCAGATTCTCAGCTTTCATTAATTAAAAAAAAAGAAAATAGTTTTTGCCTCTTGTGGCTGCAAAGACAACCTCAAAAATATGAACCAAATGTAAATTGATGCCTGCATGAGTCTGCGGTCACCCTCCACAGTGAGCAAAAGCCAGCCAACTGAGTAAAAAAGAGGGGGAACAGATAACGCGTGTCTTCCTGACTTCTCTTCTATGTACACTGTCACCAACTGCCACATCATGCCTGCCTGCTTTTCTTACAGACTTCTGCCCCAAATTTAGCTATTTTCCTTCTAGTGTCCATAGTTGTCCAGATAATCTCCCACGTAGTCATTTGCTATCATTTGGCAACAAGTGTGGACTGTCAAGCAGCTGCAGTAAACAGTCTTTTCAATCCTTTTATTACAGTTTTTTTTAGAAAACGTTATTTCCTTTTATTCCCTGTTTTCTTTCTTTTATTTTCTAAATAACTCAAAAAACATCTACCCTGAAAGTGGCACAGACCATACAATGTGTATAGTTTTTTATGTTTCAGCTAACTAGATAATTAAACTGTTTCCCCTAAAAAGAGGATAAATATTGGAAGTAAAGCAGCTATTCTTGCAAAACTAATTTCCTCTTTAAAATAATTTAGGCATTTTAAATTCCGGCAATTTTATTTAGATAAATTTGAGTAAAAAGTGGATATTTCCTCATTTTACAACATAAAGATAAACAGGCAGAACTGCATATGTACAAATGCTCTATTCAGTGGTCTAAAGAGGCTTTTTAATGGGCATGTACTTCTTTGTTTTATCTTTAAAAAAGATATTATCTGTGGCATCCGGCTTGATTGTACCCCTCAATTAAACACTGACATTCTTGATCAAACGAATTCCTCGTGCACAAGGCACCAGCGTAGTACAACCCATGCAGATGACACATCTCACAGAGTCGTAGTTACCATGAAGATAACGTTACATACTGGAAACTGCAATAAAAAGACTGAAAAACGGACATGAAAGGGTTCAATCTAGCATCGGAGGCAGCTTTTTCTCAACTTATCTATAGGCAAAAGCAGACCTTTTGGCTTTTCTCACTCTTGTATTTGTCTATCATGCAACTCCAGACCTACAGATATTAAGAGCTGATATTTTATTTATTCAGACTTGCTCTGGATTGGAAACCTTAGGAGCATGGGTCTCAGCAATTTTTGCAATTTGCTAGTTCTGATCTGGATAGGTAAGGAGGGTCATTCTTGTAGCATTTCCTAAAATTAAAAACTGAGCAAAAATGTGAAAACTGAAGGAAAATGTAATAAAAATCACAAACCAGCTTTTCTGCACCCAGAAGATTCAGACTATTTGGTTATTGAAGCCACTTGGGTAGCTGTAGTGCTGAATCCCCAAATCAAATCACTTGTCTGATTTGGAACCGAACCTTTCCAAATCAGCTGCCCAGAGTATAAATGGCATGAGACCACTTTAGAAGAGATCGCTTAAAAAAAAAAAAAAAAAAAAAACAACAAAAAACAACTATGTTGTCCTCTAATTTTTCATTGTAGGTTAAAATTTATTTAGGCAGTTTTGTGTTACATTAAAGTCTGGATTTTGACAATAAAGGATAATTTATATAGATTTTAAAACGTTTATATAGTTGTAAAATTTACTCCTGTATTATGACTACTGCTGTGAAAAAGATATTTGCAGTTTTGTTTTGAAAAAAATCATTCAGGAGACTTGGGAAATAAGTGTGGTTTTCTTTTCCCTTAGGAGGTAGACATGACTTTATTATTTACTGTTTCCTCTTTTCTCACTCTTCTGATCAATGCTTCAAAATTTGATGCTAGGGAGTTTCTTCTTTTTTAATAAAAAGTTGTGTGCATTTTCAGCTTTTAGCTTTGTAATTAAAGAGGCAAGACTAAAGTACGTCTGTAGTTTAGTAAATCTAACAAAATAAAATTCCATGCATTGACATGGACCAGTGACAGTAGCAGAATTCAGCCTCAAGACTCTTCCAATATCTCTTAGCATCTGTGGTAGATGCAATGCAATTTGTAGCACATAGTACACTGCGAATGTATTAAAAACTAAGGGTGCTGCTGCAGTTTTCAGGCGCATTTACTGTGCTGGATACGTTGTTCTTTTTGAGCAGATGTCCATAAATAGCCAGAGAAATACTGAACTTAATATATGCTTAGATCAGCAGTGTAAATTATTAATGCCTAAATGTTGCCATGGTTTTAATCATTTAGATTATTTCAAAGCTAACAGTTTAGTTAAATGAAAAATATTAAAGTGTATTTAAAACTTTAATGCAATAAAATATATTTTGTTAAGGATATGAAAATTGAAGGTTATTTTTAAGTATTTAGTGGAACCTGCTAGTTAATAGCTTATTTTTATTATTAAAGTTTGAAAATGTTCATATACTGTAAAAGTATTTATATAACCAAGATACTTTTTTTTTTTTTCTTTGAATGACCCCAGACCTTGCCAAGAAATACATTTGGAACTGATTTGTTTACAGAACTGCCAGGAATTTAATAAATCAGGAAAATCCATATTGGAGCTCCCATTGGGTTGAAAGTGATGTGTTGTAAGAAAAATCTTAGCAATGCAAAAAGCAGGGTCGTGGGACTGCAAGTTCTGTCTGCTGCACTCCTGTTTTGCTGATCTTAAGTAGTTCGTGGGAATGCATCTGAAACAAAATGAACTTTCTCCTAGTGTTTTGATGCTTCTTGTCCGTGAAAGTGACTTATTGTGTCTGGTAGGGTGGAAAAGCAAGTTTGCAAGATCTTTGTTTGGAAATGTAAAATGAGCTCATTTAGATAGAAGGTTGGGGAAAAAAAAAAAAAAAAGCTTTGTTCTACTCCTTCAAGCTAACAACAAGAATATCGTTGTTGTTGTTTTTTAATATTTTCTATCCGTAAAACTTTCCTTGGAGTATTTATTGTAGAATGGCATGGTGCAGTGGTTAAATATAACAGCCTATTTCTGTTCAAAAGCCTGTTACAATGGAAGTTTATTAATCCCAGCCCTTGAGGAATGTTTTGTCCTTAGGACATGTGAAGACATGTATGGCTGTAGTGTGTTCGTTGTATATACGATCTTCTCTTCAGATACGATATATAGGATTTCCTTAAGAAAGAACATTTGAAAAACTTGGAGCATTTAGGGGATTGAGGTTTTGGGCTGGTTTTATTTTTTAGATCATGTCCAAAATGGTTTTATTGACTTCCCTACCCCTTCTGAACGGCAAAATGGAGATTGGTATTTCAAGACATTTCAAGATAAGGAATAGTTTTGTGCTTTTGAAGCACAAGTATGGGATCTGAGATGCTTGAGCAGTTATGACTCTGCAACTTTTCTTGCAAAGGCTGAGAGTCAAGGAAGGTGAAGAGCGGTCATAAGTCAACACAGAACATAAGCTGAAGTCTTATTGCTGTTGTGTGGGTCTGTCAGGGATTTTCTTGCTGGGGTGAAGTGAAATCAACCACTGCAAAACTTGAAGAAGCATTGGAGTTATTTAAAAATAAAAGTAACTTAGATACGGAAATGTAGGTGAGAAGGAAAGATGTGGGCATGGGATTGAGGTGAGAGCTGGGGATGTCGTGAGGAGAGTCACCTATTACTAGACACACTGAGAAGGATTTTGCAGAGCTTTGTGCCTATTTCCTTTCAGCCAAGTGACAGATACAGATCTGACTCGCAGAAGTGTTTACTTCTCTCTTAACAGAGGAGTTTAAAGAACTACAAAGTGATTGTGGTGGTTGCTTTTTGCTCTGAATTGAGCAAAATAGAGCTGTTGCCTGCACACATGAGGCGAGACAACCAAAGCAACGCTTGTGTGATGACAGCTCTGTGCACGCATACGACTGTGAATTCATGCACCAAGCAGTCCTTCATTTTTAACTGCACTGTTTTTGCTTTTCTGTCTTCTGAAAGCTCGCAGAAGCAGCCTTTCCTTGAAAGGAAAGCTTGGAATCGGCAGAATGGGAGGGCACCAGCTGTCCTTACTCAGCAATGTTTCTTATTTGGCTTCTGTACATGAATTATGGGCTTTACAAAGTTACATACAGAATATTTTAACCAAATGAACAGTAAATCAGTGAATTATGCCATTCTGCAGGTCAAGTTAGGACATTATTTGAAGTTGCGGTAACAAATTGTGATGGGTAAAGATGGTTCTTTTTTTTTTTTTTGGAGAGACATCAAAAAATGCCTCTAGAATAGAGAGATCCTCCCAGATCTTATTTTCTGCCTCCTTGCCCTTGCATTCAAAAATCTGCAAGTCTATAATGTCATTAGTGTGGTCTTAGCATTTGCAGAATTATCCTGTCCGATGATTTTATTTTGAGGGGAAGCATACTTTTGTATTCTATCGATTTAGTCCTCTTAGATTTGTCGTGCTACCATAATTAATATATTTCTGCTTCTTTTACTATTTTAGTAACATCACTGTAATTGGCATCTTGGTTCTAGGCTGTTGTGTTTGTACACTGCTTGGGAAGACTTAACTCTTAAATAGTTAACAGAAGGAGCTGGACATCATGTTCAGAACCTCTGCTGAAGATATTCAGGAACAAGAAACAAAGCTCAATTATTGGAACAAGTTCACAGAGTGAGCAATTTGATCCACAGAATATTTTAATCCAATAAAAACATAGAGTTGAAAATGACCTTCTTCAGAGTGTCACTTCCAATTACTTGTTCCATGAAGTTAGGACTGAGATTGCATTGGGTGGGTTGCTCAGTGGCTACTTTTCCTTCAATATAATTTGGGGGTTAGTAACTGCTTTGGTTTGCAAAGCAAGGCTTTTTTTGACAAGATGAGCTGACTCTAAAGGAAATGTGTGCAAGCTGCTACATTGGAGGATGAGATTAAAGCCTGTCCCTGGAGAAGTGAGGAATAATTTTGGCATGAAATACAGTTTTAACCTCAGTAGTTCAAGACACTCTGTCTGTGTCTTCTGCAGTTTTCCTGTAGCTTTCAGAAAAGTAGCATTCGGAAAAACATAATGTTTTGTTAAACAAAGAAGGTAGGTATTCCTCAAACGCACAGTTTGGTGCTATCAAAAGCAGTGCTTTAAATGAGATAGCCATGTATTCCATGGAACTGAAATGCCATTCACATGTTCCATCCCGCCTTATTCTTTAGGGCTTTCAGCTACTGGAATTGCCCTGGAGACTGTTCCTCACCTGTTTGTATGAGCAGGGTTCTTTACTTTGCAAGAGGGTGTGGGGTTTTACGTGTATGCATGTAGGGAGGAGACGTACACACTATGCATATATGAAATTTCCCTTTTTCCTCTCAAGAGTAAATAGTTTGGAAAAAACAATGGGATCCTATGACTATCAGAAAGCCTGTTTCCTTATGCAGCGATTCAGCTACCAAAGAACTGGGGTGTTTATCTAAAAGTCCTTATTTGAAAAAATACATGGTAATTAGTGCACAGAAATGTAAAGGCATTTAAGATGTTCTTGAATCTCTCTCTCTTTTACATCATAAAGGCTTTTAAAAGAAACTAAGGTGATCATGTTAAAGTGATTTATGTTCATTTCAAGAATATGCACCAGGTGTAAATAATATCTTCTGTAATTATATTAATATAATGGTTGTCTTAATCTAAATAGCTGAAAATTATTTGGAATTTCACTGTTAACCACATTGGAGAAAGTATTATCCCTTTAATAAAATAATAATACTTAATAATCTCACTTTAGTTGCAGTTCTGTTTTTCATTTATTTTTCTTTTTGCTTAGGTGTTTAGTATTGTCCAAGGCAGATACACAATGTCTGATTCAAGTCACTTTTAAAATGTTTGTCTTTAATGACATGTATTTCTGCTTACAGTAGATCAGGATTAAAAATAAGTGTTTTCTGCTATTAATAATGATTTACATTCAGTATGTTTGCATACAAAACATACTGTGGTGGGTGTGCCCTACCCCAAAATGTCTTTTTGCTTTTTTTTTTTTAAAGACTTAAGCGAAACCAGATCAACAATATATAATAACTTTCTTCTCTTTCAATAGGTTTTAGAAAAATAAGTCTGGATGATCTACGAAAGGCATATATTGTGAAAGATGTGCAACAGTATATTTTACATCGTTTAGATCAGGAAGAAGCACTGAGACAACATCTCACAAAAGAAACTGCAGAAATGCTGAATCAGCTCCACATCAAAAGCAGCGGTTGCTTTTTGTATCTGGAACGTGTCCTAGATGGAGTTGTGGAGAATTTTATTATGTTACGAGAGATCCGTGATATTCCGGGAACATTAAATGGCCTATACCTTTGGCTCTGTCAGAGACTTTTTGTGAGAAAACAGTTTGCAAAAGTCCAGCCTATTCTCAATGTGATTCTTGCAGCCTGCAGGCCGTTAACCACAACAGAATTGTATCATGCAGTGTGGACCAAAAATATGACGTTGACTATGGAAGATTTTCAACGCAAATTGGATGTCCTGTCAAAAGTCCTCATTGATGGACTTGGAAATACAAAAATCTTGTTTCATTACAGCTTTGCGGAGTGGTTGCTGGACGTAAAGCACTGTACGCAGAAATACTTGTGCAATGCAGCAGAGGGACACAGAATGCTGGCGATGAGCTACACCTGCCGGGCAAAGGATTTAACGCCCTTAGAAGCTCAAGAATTTGCCCTGCATCTAATCAACTCAAATTTACAGTTAGAGACCTCAGAGCTGGCTTTGTGGATGATATGGAATGGCACACCTGTCAAAGACTCCCTGTCGACCCTCATTCCTAAAGAACAAGAAGTATTACAGCTTCTGGTGAAAGCCGGCGCTCACGTCAACAGCGAAGACGACCGCACGTCTTGCATCGTGCGGCAGGCTCTGGAAAGAGAAGACTCCATTCGCACCTTGTTAGACAACGGGGCTTCGGTCAACCAGTGCGACTCGAACGGGAGGACGCTTCTAGCCAACGCGGCGTACAGCGGCAACCTCGATGTCGTTAACTTGCTGGTTTCGAGGGGAGCAGATTTAGAGGTAGAAGACACGCACGGGCAAACAGCACTTACCCTCGCTGCGCGGCAGGGGCATACCAAGGTGGTGAATTGCTTGATCGGATGCGGGGCTAACGTTAACCACACCGATCACGATGGCTGGACAGCGCTGCGGTCTGCAGCGTGGGGTGGGCACACCGAGGTAGTTTCTGCGCTCCTTTATGCCGGAGTCAAAGTGGACTGTGCAGATGCCGATAGCCGAACAGCGCTGCGAGCAGCAGCCTGGGGAGGGCATGAAGATATTGTGCTGAACCTGCTCCAACATGGTGCTGAAGTTAATAAAGCGGATAACGAGGGCAGAACAGCTTTGATTGCGGCTGCGTACATGGGGCATAAAGAGATCGTGGAGCACCTGCTGGACCATGGTGCAGAGGTGAACCACGAGGATGTGGACGGAAGGACTGCACTGTCGGTCGCTGCGCTTTGTGTACCGGCTAGCAAGGGGCATGCTTCTGTGGTTAGTCTTCTGATTGACCGGGGTGCTGAGGTCGACCACTGCGATAAAGACGGCATGACTCCGCTGCTGGTAGCTGCTTATGAAGGACACGTAGATGTTGTTGATCTACTTCTGGAAGGAGGAGCAGATGTTGATCACACAGATAACAATGGTCGTACACCGCTTCTGGCAGCAGCCTCCATGGGCCACGCTTCAGTTGTAAATACTCTTTTATTTTGGGGTGCGGCTGTTGATAGCATTGATAGTGAAGGGAGAACAGTTCTGAGCATAGCCTCTGCACAAGGCAATGTTGAAGTAGTACGGACTCTGCTGGACAGGGGACTAGATGAAAACCATAGAGATGATGCAGGCTGGACACCTTTGCATATGGCAGCTTTTGAAGGTCACAGGTTGATATGTGAAGCTCTTATAGAACAAGGTGCTAGAACAAATGAAATTGATAATGATGGACGTATACCTTTCATATTAGCAGCGCAAGAAGGTCACTATGATTGCGTGCAGATATTACTGGAAAACAAATCCAACATTGATCAGAGAGGCTATGATGGGAGAAATGCTCTTCGGGTTGCTGCTTTAGAAGGTCACAGAGATATAGTTGAATTACTGCTCAGCCACGGAGCAGATGTAAACTACAAAGATGCTGATGGCCGGCCAACACTTTATATTTTAGCATTAGAAAACCAGCTCACGATGGCTGAGTATTTTTTAGAAAATGGTGCAAACGTAGAGGCGAGTGATGCCGAAGGAAGAACAGCACTCCATGTTTCCTGCTGGCAGGGCCATTTGGAGATGGTACAGGTGCTGATAACATACCATGCCGATGTGAATGCTGCAGATAATGAGAAGAGGTCTGCTTTGCAGTCTGCTGCATGGCAAGGTCATGTGAAGGTAGTGCAGCTTCTAATTGAGCATGGAGCTCTGGTTGATCATACGTGTAACCAAGGTGCTACTGGACTCTGCATTGCAGCCCAAGAAGGGCACATTGATGTTGTCCAAATATTACTTGAGCATGGTGCTGATCCAAATCATGCTGACCAGTTTGGGCGCACTGCTATGCGTGTCGCAGCTAAAAATGGACATTCTCAGATTATTAAATTACTGGAAAAATATGGTGCATCTACTCTGAATGGCTGTACTCCGTCTCCAGTCCACACAATGGAGCAAAAACCCTTACAGTCGGTCTCTTCTAAAATGCAGTCATTAACAATGAAGTCAAATAGTTCAGGGAGTACTGGTGGAGATATGCAGCCTAGTATGCGTGGCTTATCTAATGGGCCTGCTCATGCGTTCAGCTCTCCTTCAGAGTCGCCTGATTCTACAGTTGACCGTCAGAAGTCATCTTTGTCAAATAATTCCCTGAAAAGTTCCAAAAATTCTTCTCTCCGTACCACATCATCGACCGCAACCGCTCAGACTGTGCCCATCGATAGTTTCCACAGCCTCTCCTTTACCGAACAAATCCAGCAGCATTCCCTGCCACGCAGCAGAAGTAGGCAGTCTATTGTTTCTCCTTCTTCCACAACTCATTCCCTAAGTCAAAATCACAATTCACCAAGTAGCGAATTTGAATGGAGCCAAGTGAAACCTAGTTTGAAATCAACTAAAGCTAACAAAGGGGGGAGAACGGACAATTCCAGCAAGTCTGGATCAGCTGGGAAAAAAATAAAACAAAGTGGTTCCTCCCAACCAAAAGTGTTAGAGTATGAAATGACTCAGTTTGATAAACGAGTACCTATTGCCAAATCTGGGACGAGTGTGCCGCTCAAGTCAATGCCGGCAGAGTCACAGTGCAAAATTTTGGTCCCACCAGCTCAGCAAGAAATTGGTCGATCTCAGCAGCAGTTCCTAATTCACCAACAGAGTGGGGAGCAGAAGAAGAGAAATGGAATTATGACGAATCCCAATTATCATCTTCAAAGCAATCAGGTTTTTCTTGGTAGGGTTTCTGTCCCACGAACAGTGCAGGATAGAGGGCATCAGGAGGTACTGGAAGGCTACCCTCCTGCAGAGACAGAACTCAGCCTTAAGCAAGCCTTAAAACTTCAGATTGAAGGTAGTGACCCAAGCTTCAACTACAAGAAAGAAACGCCACTATAAAAGGTAAACTATCTAGTCAGGAAGGAGTAAAATGCATGTATTTCATCATGTGTGTTTGAAGGAAGCTGAAAATACATTTCATTGTGGTTTACTATCATAGTTGTCTTCTTAATGAAAGCCATGGCAAGTATTTGGTTGGTTGTAATTTATAAACATCACCCTTGGAAGAGTTGGTTTATCAATGTATTTTTTTTGAATTCCAAATGCTCAAATCTTGCCCCACTGTCTTTAGTATATTACTGAATGAAATGCTAAGTTTCATGTAGCTTTGATCTGGAATTTTCTTTACCAGTATAAGAATAGCTGGGAATTTTATTATGTGGTATTTTCAGATACACTCATTATTTCATGCAGTTCCCCCTATATTGAGTAATTAATCATATTTACAAAGATGCTTCTCAAGAAGATTCTTGCAAGTTACAGGCAACAAATTTACTTCTATGAATTTGGATTCTGAATGTGAAAACTCAAATTTATCCACAAATGTGAAAGTTTAGAAGCTACCCTAAAGCTTTAATTTTATATTTCTGTTACTGTGAAATAACCTTCTACAAAGAAATGACATTCCTCATAGCAAGGTAGAAATCTGTTATCAATTTCCTCACCATTCTGCAATTCTTAAGTATGAGCTGAAAATCAGTGGAGTTCACTTTGATTTCTCACTTTCTCTCCTATACTAAATTTTATGTTGAAAAATAAATATTATGTAGCTTTTTCAAGTATGAATTGTCAGTAAGGAAATCAGCTAAAACAGAACCATTTCTCTGCCTCATCCTGGGGAATTTTTCTTTTTTAGGGTATTTGGAATGTATTCATAATTAGTATTTTCCATTTGAATTTCAAAGAAGCAGCATCTTCATACATGAAATGTATGCAGCTCTCATTGCTTATTTGTATTTTTCTGAAAACATACATTTTGTTTGTGTAAACACTGCATTTTTACAGACCAGACTGCTGCTCCGTAGAACCAGAATGTTCTTGGTAGCTGACTCACTTCTCTTGCAGGCCACCAAAGACTGCAGGTTTCTAGGGCAATTGCAGATAGAACAGAATGCACAAATGGGAGATTTTGAGCTGCCAAAAGCATGTTGACATTTTCTGTTTTTTTCTCTGAAATGTCTGGGAAATTGAGTTCACTTTAACAGAATGCATCTCTCCAGGTGTACCTGGGATCTCTTGTGAACTGCAGAGTGTTGAGATACTGTGCTGGACTCTTAAAATGTTTCTGTGGGATTCCTATTTTGGTTAAACCGAAATATTTGAAACAATACAGTGTTTCACAAAGCTACATAATAGAGCCTGCACATTTGTAACATGCAAATATTTGTGTTATTTATCAAAGGGTCAGGTGAGCTGTGAAGCAGACAAAAGCGAAAGGGTAGAACTACAAGAGCAGAGAGAGAGGGGAGTAAGCAGGTGTAAAAATGGAAATGGACCCTAAATTTTAGTCAAAAGAGCTATAGATTCCTACAGCTCTAAACCCTGTCCAAAACAGGGTTTTTTGTTTGTTTGTTTGTTTTTTCCTACCTCCATACACAGGTGCCTGATGTTCAGTGCTAGCTTTCATGTTACATTTTGTATATAATTCTGACCTAAAATGTATTGTTTCAACATGACCTGTGTCCTTGAAGCTGATGAGTTTTGATGAATTTTTCATCGGTGTAGATTTTAAAACATGTAGAAAACATGGAGAAAAAAAAAAAAAACACACTTTGTGTATAATTTTAAAACTCATGTTGAGCTTTGCTTTACCAGGAACATATAGTGCTTTTTTCCAAAGTCAGGGATTTTCCTCTTTGAAGTACTTATTTTATGTATTAAGCATATGAGGTGATAGATAACTATTTTTTTTCTTTTGCTTTTCTCTAATGCTTTCACGTAGCTTAATTTTAAATACAGAAGTTTAAAACAACTTGTGTGCATTATTAACTGCACACAAGTTCAGACTGTAATTTACCTCCTCTTTTGCCACGTCTGGAGCACAAAAGCAGTAATTTCCCTGACCGGTGAGTGCATTAGTCACACGTGCAGAATCACACAAGAAATAACCCTGCCAGAGCACCTGAGGACCAGCTTTCCTTCCCTGGCTGCCTCTTTTAAGCTGTATTCAGGAGGCTTTCCTGCTGCAGGATCCTTGTAGCTGTTTTGGACGGTAGCAAGCACAGGAAATCCATCACGTGGGTTGAGTTAGACAGGAAATGCTTTTTGTCATTGGTATGTTGTTGTGTGCTTTTAACTTGAGTTAGAAATTACATAGCTGCCTGGCTGACAGCACTGCATCTATGGTGGAATATTTCAAAACTTCACGGTTTTGTTTTGTGTTTTTAGGTCAGTTCCATGATGCCACGAACAGAAGTGCTTCTGCTCCAAATGATTTATCAGCTGGCTGGGATGAAAGCATTGATGAAAACACCAATGAATGCTTGTTTAGTCCGCCTGGAAATTCAAGAATGTGATTATACCACAGTACAGTTACCTTAATTACTGTAACGTGCCTACATTTTCAGGCTGCCTTCTCCGTATTACCCTCTGTGCTTCAAAAATTTATTTTATGTACTTTATATTTAATACACAGAATGAGCACTTTTTTTTTTTTTAATCGCAGAAAGATACACGCGGTATTTCCCTGACAACAGCTGAAAATTGTAAGATTGAGGAATTTCTGATTTCTAGAACGCTTGGCAGAAGTGCATGTGCCACAGTGAACTTTGTATGAAAAGGCAGTGCTTTTTTGTATTTATTTTCCTGTGGCTAAAGAAAAAAGCAGACAGTGTGTCACATTTGCATTGGTGTAACGTATGGTCAGTCTTTCCTGTGTACTTCAAGAAGTCCTCTTGAGAAATACAAATCTTGTAGCAGTATTTTATAAATACTGTACTTGTGTGTTCTGTCTCTGTAATAGCTGGTCCCTGGTAGCAAAGGGGTCAAACTGCAGCCATCTGCAGTATCTTTGGGATTTTTAAGAAACAAAATTCTGTGTCTGGTACCGTAGCATCAAATCTGGATGGCAGCCTGTGACCACGGGAAGCAATGGGTAAATTTGGTCTTGGACACCTGATCTTAAATAGCCTCAGTTATTGTTATGGTAATGAGGTAACTGAATATGGGTATTTCTTAGGTGCTAATGTAAAAGGTCTGCTCCTGCTTTCATGTACATCTTTATACATTAGAAACAGCTCTTTATTTTTCCAAGGCAGAGGACTGTATTGAGAATGTGTCGGTAAAACCAACCGTGGAAAATACAGAAGCTTTGTTAGGCTGAGAGAATATGCATTGAAAGTATAATGGAGAAAGAAAAGGTTAATGATACCATTGTCTGTGGAGGACGAAGATTACTGAGTTAGCCCTGTCCTGAGACAATAACTCTAAAGCACAAACTTGTATGAATGTGGTTGCTACTTCTGGTGGATTAGGTAGTGCCTGTGTGTGTATCTGTACCTGGAGTGTGGTTGGTCAGCAACCTGGGTAGTCCATATGTAGGTAACAGAAAAACAATTTCCCACTCTTACAGCAGAAAAAGATTACTTATATAAAGGGGAGCAAAATCAAGCCCATTGTTGTGCAAGTGAACAGGATGAATTTTTCCTTTGAATGTGCATATCTTATTTGCACAGCTCTGAGTGATAGAATTAAACAAGTGATTATTTTCTCCTAAAAATGCAAGCTATATTCTACTATTCACCATTACACAGTCTTGCTCTTTAGAAAATAAGCCTATTTTTATACGTGAGTATTTCTTCTAAAGGCTTGAGATTCGTCTTTTTCATACTCTAATTCTGATCATTCCACAAATAAGAAGATAGAAAGCTGAGGTTATTTTTCATAGAGGATGAATTAGATGTGTGGCTATCCCTAAACTTTGATAAATGGCCCCTGGATGTATGTGTAGTGCATATTCTAAGGCACTAAAGGGCTCAGTGTCTTATTATCATAACATTTTCTTGTCATCAGAATATTTTTTTGAAGTGTTGGGTTTTTGTTGTTGTTGTTTTTTTTTATATCTTGCACCTCCATTCTTATTCACTTGTTACTAAATGTAAAAAGAGTCTTTTATAGTCAGGCATTCAGTGCATAGTAAGATTAAATGTTAAAAGTTGACACACAGCAATATTGATTATTCTGAATGTTTCATGTATTGAATTCTTGTCCCTGTGGGACAATTATAAAATAGACATGACAGAAGTCTTGCAAAACGGCCTTAAGAGTGGCTCGGTAAAGAGATAGTACCAAAATGTTCTCAGCAAACTTGTTCCAAACCTCAAGTACAGTCCATTTGCAATGCTGTGCAAGAATAAAACTTTTCTTAGTTGTTAGATGTATGTTTTGTTCTGTAGAAAGGGATCCCTGAATGCTAACGTTTTTCTACTGACCTTGACTGTCATTGGGATTATATTTATTTAATTTTATTGTGTTATTAATTGCACCTTGTGGACAGAGGACGTAAAAATATGGCCAGTTTCACAAGGGGCCACCATTTATAGATAGCCTGATGGTTTTTGTGTGAATAGTATTTACATTTGAAACAGCTGGTGGGGAAACCCCATATCCAAATCAGCAGAAAGTAGACCTGCTGAAAACGTTTTCAGAAGGAAAATAACAATGCTTACGGATTTTGAACATCACTTTGGAACAGAGCACGAATCGCTTTAAAGCATCTACTTTCTCAGAAGGTCTGTGTAATTCCACATTGCTGTCGTGTGTGATTCTTAATCTCTACATTTGTGAGGTTCCTGTGTGCAAAGGCAAGTTGCTGTTCCCCCGTTGTCCTCTCTGTCCTGCTCTGCTCCGTCACATCCACGTGATCAAGTGGAGGCGAATGGAGTTGCGTAGCTGTGACTCAGCACAGCTGCTTCTGGCAATGTACCGGTTCTCCCGACCCAAAAAGCCTGAATAAAACATGAATCCTCTTTCTCTTCATCACATTTCACTGGTCCTCCCAAGGTCACCTCCACAAGACACCTAAATCTCCTAACGGGAAAGATAGGGAAAAGACTGTTTTGTGGACACTGGCATCAGTACTGTATGCATGTGGAAAAACTCTTCAAAAGAGCAATGCGTTAAGAGATGTAGAGGCACAACGATGCATTTTTGTCCTCTCTGTGATCAGTATTGAAAACATTACCATTTATTTAAAAATAAAAAGGTGTTTTCCCTCCTCAGTTACTCTGCTATGCAAACATCTGTATTGCTTAATATTCCCCATCTGAACTTCTCAGTTAACTTGGTTTGCAGATAGACTGTTTTTTTCCTGGAGTGGGTTGTAAATAGCCTTTAATGTACATTGAATGAATTTCACATTGTAAAATTTTTATTTTATTCCTTGTATTATATTAAGCGAAAATCCCTGTGTATATGAAAGTGCATAATAAATATATTTGCTTTTCAGCATACATCTGTTTTAATTTTTGTACCTCATTTCCCGGGACATCTCAGGAAAAGCTTATTAAATGTGATTAACACTTGTATCATACTTCATGGAACAAAACGTATGCATCAGGCAGTCTAGGTGAGCAAAACTCAGACCTCAACATTAATTCCTACACACCTGCTTATCACTGAGGTGACCTTTCTTTTTCCCACATTAAAAGTGAGTCAACCCTCAGTATCTGCAGCAGGGAAATCAGTGCATGTTACTTGGGTTAATATGACAATTTATACCAGCTATAGCAAGAGGGCATAAAAATTAAATATTTCAGTTGCTCTTAATTCTTTACTACTTTGCATGGTATTTGTTAATCCTCTCTTTGCTCGGTGTTTTTCTGTAGTATTTTTGGTTTAAGCTTGCTTCCTGGCAGTGCCTACTCATTTTCTTTGAGCTTGTTACTAAAAATTAGTAGAAATAGTAAGAGAAGGGAGAAGTTTTCCAGTCACTGCAATGATTTCATTTGCCCCAATGATCTTGTCTTCAGGTTGTATACTCATGGTGATTTCTCTGCAGGGTTTTTTGAGTGTGGAGGGAGAGTTTGGCTGTGCCTTCTGCCAGTGATGCTTCGCCTTGCCCTCCATGTACACTGCATCACACTGACTGCAGCTGCTGGTGCTCAGGGGTAGGCTGGTTTGCAAGGTTAGGAGAGTGACAAGCAGAACTGTTGGTACCTATTCACTTGTTTTGTGTGTAGTATTTCTGTGGTTTCCCACAGTAACTGTTGACACTCTTCTGTTAAGTTCTTTATGTCTGAAATAGCAAAGTATGAGATGTATTTGTTCAGTGGCATTTTTTCAGAGACTTATTTTTACTGATTGAATATTTTTTTATTGTGTTCCATAGAGATTTTATTCAGATAATCTCTAATAATATCTAAATATAATTATTCAACACCTGTTTTAAATTCCAAATCCTTTTTAATTCTAATTTTATGGAATATAAACAATCAGGATGAATAGTTCTTCAAATCTTCTGTGAGATCTTTGTAACAGTTTGGCTTCTGCATTACATGTATTTTCCAAATGAAAGCTGGGACTAGTTGGCACAGTGAACAAGTGCAAAGCTTTGCAGTCGGGGGCCCTTTGAGAGACAGCAATGAGAATTTGGCATTGATCTAAATCCTAGCCATTGTATGCTACAAAGAGTCACAGTTATAGGGCATGGGACTGAGAAATCTACTTGGCAAATCATTTTGTTAAACAAGTCTCCAAAGTTATACGTAGTTAATGTAAACAAGTTGACCTTTATGATGAAAATTTAATTTACTGGTGTCCCAGAAAGACCTACCATTCTCACTTTAATTCTTACAGAATATTAAGTTTGTATTAGGCCAACCAAGTCACAGAACTACAATTACAGGTGAATTTTAAGCTAGAGAAAAACAACTTCTAACAGGCTCCTGGATATAATCTTGTCTCTCTGGGATTTTAGTTTGTGGTCTGTAACCCTTTCTGACTGATTAAAAACACAGTAAAGGATTTTGTGTTTTGGTTTGGAGCCTTTTTTTCTTCTCTGTGCCTCACCAGGTCATTTTTAGCTCCCCAATCTGATCTGTATCTGCCTTTGGGGGCTTGTCCAGCACTTTAGTAGGGGACTGCCAAAGCTACAGAGCTTTCAGCCATTTCACATGTGTACCCTTGAAAAACTGGGATGTGGCAAGGATGGGGATGCTGCAGTAAATAGCTATGCCAGATAGAAATAATCAGATTTTTTTCTGAAGGAAAAGTAATTACTACTTTCATCAAGTTATCTCTGGTTTAACAGTTTCTTGCAGTTGCAATGCAGTTGCAGGTTTTATGTCCAAATCCCTAAAATCCCACTGGCAGACAGGTACTGGATCTGTAGCCAGAGGCAAGGAAAAGGAGAAGTTGATGTATCGGGTAGATGTGCATCTCCAGTAAGAGTCACTACAGCTTTGCTAAAGGATCACTCAGAAAACCTTCTGCTCTTTCAGGGAGGGAGTGGAAATGGCTTTGTCAAAGAAAATTTTTTAAAGAAAACGGTTATATCAAGAAGCAGCATACAACTTGGTTGACTAGCCTGTTCATGGGGATTAAAATCTTCAGCTTCCAGGTCTACAGCCGTGTTCAGAACTGGTATTACAACATGACAGTCTGCTGCAGAGCTTCTTCAGCTTTCCTTGCTGTAGGTCTGTGCTAACTAGGCGAGGAAACCCGTGCTTCAGTCTGTTTATTATCCCTGCATTTTTTAAAATGATGATAGTTCAATGTTAAGGTGACTCACATAGTGTGGGCAAGCTGCCCCCCCATCAACAGCAGTTTTCAAACTGAGTCTGCAAAACCCTCACGATTCATGAATGAATTTTACTGCTCCATAAAATGGTAACCAAAAGAAAAAAAGAAAAAAAAAAAAGAGAGAGAGAGAAAAAAAAAAAAAAAAAAAAAAGAGGAAGACCTGAAC
The DNA here is from genome assembly GCF_009819795.1 of Aythya fuligula. Lineage (NCBI taxonomy): Eukaryota > Metazoa > Chordata > Aves > Anseriformes > Anatidae > Aythya > Aythya fuligula. Next base: position 42,543,843 of record NC_045562.1, read on the forward strand.
TTATAAAAGGGCCCGCCTTTGGCATTTGAAAATCAAAAAGTCAGAAAACCACAACTCTGCAGTTTCAGCTAAATAAGGTAATGCATTTAAGGAAATTTTGGGGTTTTGGAAAATTTTGATTCACAAGTTCCTTTGGGAACAAAGTGACATTTGCCCTCCTGGGCACCTATTACAGCTTCTCCAGTCAAAGCCTGGCAGTTGAATTATGATTAGATTTAAAGATTATGATTGGATTTAAAGATAAAGTCGTATTTCTAAGTAAGTTTTGTTATTTATAGACCTACGGCAGATTGTAGGCTCTTTCTGCTGGGGAATAGCACCTGTATATCAGCCTCTTCTGCAAGCAAAGCTAGGAAACAAGAAGAAAGTCTGTGCCACAGAGAAGTGGTGTAAAATTAGCTGGTGAGGGTTGTAACACAGGGGCCATATTGTTAAAAGCTCTTAATTTTTTAATTGCCAGAAGGCTGATGATAACGTGTGCTGCCAGACTGCTGCAGAGAAGGCAGACTATCTGGAAGTGCCAAAGTGGGCAGGAGGTTTTTAGGTTTTTGGAAAGTCCTTTGGGAGGTGCTTGGTGCATTTATTTAAAAACAAAAACAAAAACAAAAACAAAAAACTCATTTCCCAATGACATTACAGGTTTCTTGATGAAGCTGACCCTCTGAAAATAGCAAGATTACGGAGAGGAGAGTTTAGGGGACAAAAGAGAATAAGCTGTTGGTTTTGTTTGCTTGTTTTCCTATCTATTTTGATGTATGTTGTTTTTAGCCTGCATCTCCTAGGGGGGGAAGAGAATTGAAAAATAAATATTTTTCAGGTAAGCAATAAAGGTTTTTTCTTTCCATTATTGAGTCAAGGCCATGAGCACAGCTGTTGTGTACTTGCTATGTCCTGGCAAACATTAAGCAACCTCATAGGAAGACTATTTAAAATTCAAAGCTTTATTCATAGATGATAAAGACAGAGTGGACCTTTATTATGATTTATTCTGTCTTCTTTCATTACACTGGCCATTCGATTTGCTGCTTTATTTTCCCCAAGTAGAGAACAGTCCAGTCTTAATCAGCAGTATATCTGGACAAAATGCTGTGCTACAGTGCTTGAGATTGCTTTAATAAGAATAATGTCATAATTGCATTGGTGCTTTTCTGTATTGCTCTTCTGTAAGGTATTACCTCTCACCAGTAAATCTCAAAACGCTTTGCAGTTTTGAGACAAGAGCAGTATTGAGATAAAGAAATCTTTGCCCTCTCAGCCACCAAACAGGACACAGACAAAGTCAGGAAAAGCCCCTGGGTCTCTCCCAGCAGTAGGAACTGTGTCGCCTTGAATAACCTGCTGTCTGGCACTAACTCATCTCCTGCTTTTTTTAGTTGCTTTCTGTGCATTTGCAGTATCACCCACTGGAGGCTATCCGCGCAGCTGGGTGCAGGCAGCTCAAGCTCTTTGGCCAGCCGTTTGAGCAAGGCTGAGTCAGCTTGGATTCAGAGGCCTCTCAGCAGACTTTTATTAGGTTGGACAGGGTGCAGCACATATAGTCATTGTGCTACTGCAATCAGATCTTCCAAAAGTCACTCTTAGACATCAGACTCAGCCAGGAACCTGACTGGCAGCTGTGGGGAGACCCCAGAGTTTGCTCAGATGTTGTGGGAAGCAATAGTGGGCATGCATCCCAGCCTTTGTGTCTGGTACCCGGTTTTTCCTTTTTTTTTTTTTTTTTTTTTTTCTGACCTAGTATTTTGAATCAAATTGAAAATAAAGCAACATGATTGTTTCTATCTCTGGTAACTTTTAATTTCTTCCTTGGCCTTGGTTAGCTGTCAGTCTCTTGACAAACTAATGGGTCGTTTGAAGGTTGTCACTTAAAGGTATTCATGGCATTGAGAAACAAGGTCTTTTATACACACAATGCCCAATGAATAGATTTTTTTTCATAAGCTTGATAGGACCAAACTGTCTATGTGTCTTTCCAGTTGCACTTGTCTGAAAAGAGGGGAGCAGAAAGCAGAAGTATTGAAGTACAGGCCTTGGTTGCATGGGAAGAAAAACGGGGGGAAAGAAAGGTTCATGGCATCTCAGAAGACATCAAAACACAGTTCATTAATTGCCACTTCCAAAACACTTTCTTACTAGAACAAACCTCAAGGTTATTAGTGAGTGAGTAATTAAGAGCAAGAGTCTTCCTCTGTCCACAGAAGGTGTTTGTTGCAGACAAGGGACGAGGCAGAAGAGCCTTTGCACTGGCTCTGTTGAGATGCTTGCCCTGATAACAACCTACCTGGTAATTCAGTCTTCTGTTGAGATTTCCCAAAAGGGGACTGGATGAAGTTGTTTTTTAAATGATTCCACTAATTACTTTTTTAACATGTGAAATTAATGAACAAAATCATCCAGGGGCATTCTTAATAATAGAAACTCCTTCCTTGATTGGTTGCGTTGATTTCCTCAGCAGGACTTCAAGGGCACATGCAGCTCCCTTCACTTGGAGGAAGGGTGGCAAGACCTGTGCCTGGATTGATGTTACGGTGCTTTTTAGCTCATGCTGCCAGCTCATTTACACGAAGCCTGGTTTTATCAAGGGTAAGTCTTCCCCTTTGCCAAGATGTGCTGATGAATTGAAGAAGGGCCATTTCAGGACAAATCAGAGATCCATCCAGGCCAGCAATCTGTCTTTAGCAATGACCAGTACCAGATGGGAAGAGAAGAGTGTGAGAACAGGGTAAACTTGTAACGATTTTTGTCCTGAGTGCTCTCCAGTGATTTGTGGTTTGAGGGTTTCCAAATCCCAAAGCAGTGCCTTTGTCTATATTTTACATATTGGTCAATGTTAACTAAATCAGACTAGCAGAGAAGGAAAAAGGATATTATTTTGAAGAAGTATTTAATATTTATTCTTTAAGGGTAAGACCACTGAGCAATCAGCCACCTAGCACAAGATTTAATCCCTAAGTAGATTTATACCAGAGATCTATATGATAAAAATATCATGTATGGTATGAAATAAATATGCAGCAATTCATGTTAACATACAATACAGCAAGTAGGGGTATCTTGAGACAAAAGAAATTCCTCACATATGCCAAAAACCTGTCTTGGAACAAGCAAGGAAAAATGTTACACTACCCTGGATCCTTTTAGGAAAGCTTGTAGGTCTGTTTGCATGGTGACACAACAGTCCCAAGAGTGAAACCATCAGTTATTGTATTTTTATTACCCACTAGCAACATGAACATGTTTGAATATTGGTTCTTTGTCTCTTCAGCTATTAGTCAAACCCTTCATATGTCAGTAATAAGGAACGCACACAAGAAAAAAAAAAAAAAAAATGTTTTAAAAATTAAAAGCGTGAGTATAACGGCAGAAAAAAATACCCATAGCATAGCAAAATAAATGGTGTCTGTCCCATTCTGGAATGTAGGAATGCAGAGGTGTTTGTAGCTGAAGCATGGGACCAAAATATTTTTAAGTAATGGTCCTGTACATTTAATCTGCAGTCCAGCGTTGCTGGTGCACTCAGGATGCTGGCCATGCACTTGGTGGTGTTGGCAAAAGGAAAAGAGGCTCCACCCGAGCTGCTCCGAGGAACTAGCGTGTGAGCACCGTTCCTCACACAGCAAAACCATCCTCTCAATTAAACCTGCTCTGTTCTTCATTTAGGCATCCTAATTATTGGGCAAAGTGCTGCTGTGCTTGGAGCAGGACAAGCAGAACAACAGGTTGTCTCTCGCCACAGCAGTGAGTACTGACCTCAGGCAACATGTAGGTGTTTCCTAGTCCAGAAAGCAGTGAGGCAGCAGAAATAATGTTTGGGGTTTCTTTTCTTTTCTTTTCTTTCCTTTTTTTTTTTTTTTTTTTTTCATTCATAGCTGAAGTCTTATCAAATTTTGATTGTTTCACAACACAATAGATTATTAAGAAGGGAGGTGGGAAAAAAAGTCTGTCATAATGTGGCTGTTTATTACTGTCCCAAGCAGTAGATGAGGAGGAGGTGCAGAACAGCTTTTTTGAACATCCAGCATCACGGTGGGCAGCAGCTGTTGGCAGTGCGGGCTGGCCAGAAGTGAGAGCAGAGCCTTTAGTGACAGATGCGAGAGATAGTCAAAACCTTCAAACACCAGTGGCTCATTTTCAGTGTGGCAGAGAAGGAGATGCTATCTCAAAGAGATGCCATAGCAAGAGCCATACTAGAAAAATTGTCCTTGGACAATGACTCCAGATGGACATAGCACAAGATGTGACATACAAGAGTTCTGCTTTGTAAGAGGAGGGAAGGTCTCATATCCAAGAGATTGCTGAATGTCTCTGAAAGAGGAAGGAAAACATGAAAAAGGTTGAAGTTAAAGACTCAGTTAGAGACAGAGTGAGGAGCGTACACTTTGCCTTAGCAAGTCTGGGCTGTCCCCAGCTTGAGAACTGCTGGGATGAGGACATTGTTTGTGTACCCGGGTGCAGCTGTAGCACCCAGGTAGAAAATAGGCTAGGGTATTGTGACCACTCCCTTGGGATGGGGACTTTAATCCCCGCTTTCATTAGTCTGAGATTGCACAAGGCTGTTTAAGTGAGTTTCTTCTGTTTTGGGGCCATCTGCCTAAATCCATTGTGCAACAGAGACCAGCACTAGCTTGTTCTGCAGTGTGGTCACTGCATCCAGTGCTGCCTGCGTCTGCTGGGGCAAAGCAGCTGTCCAGATGTACGGTCAGTCTGTCTGTCTGCAGGCAAATCATGACACACCTCCTGCACTCCTGGATGCAGGGAGTGTTAGCTGTCTGGGATTAATTTCATTTGTTCAGGGCTATTCAAAGAGCTCAGGTCTGTTTCCATGTACAAAACACTGTTTATGATGCAGTCAATTCTCTATTAGCTGAAATTAAGGGAAGACTGAGGCTCTCCCAGTACACTCCCTCAACTATTAACACTGTGGGATGTGCATGGGAATGCAATGTGCAAATATCCACACATCACCTGGGCAAGTTTGGTAGCCCTGAGGCACTGCTGGCTTTTCCTGATCTGTGCTGGCTCCTGTGGTGCCCCCGAACACAAAATGTCCCCACAGCACCCTCTCTCTGCCCCCATGGCCTCTCTGCTCCAGCTCAACATCTCTGCCATGCAAAGGTATTTGGGTGCCTTGTCACCCGGCCAGGGCTAGTAAGCCTGTGGGATCTCAGCCACTTCTAAATGCACCATTGCCTTGCACTCCCTCTGCTGAAACAGGGCGGAGATGCTGCTATTGGATGGAGGTGCCGCCGGGTGATGCTCCCAACCTGGCCTTTGAAGCAAGAGCAGAGACCTGTCTGTGTGGCTCCTTGCCTGGGCAGATCTGCTTGTCACATCTGCACCACCTCCCTTCCTGACATCCCCTTTCATGTGGCCAAGTTTAGGGAGCAAGACCTGGCTGCATTGATTTGGGGTGACGGAGCAGCACGGGGCACCCCGAGTGGCCCTGTAACTGCTGAGCCCCTGCTAGACTTAGTGTAGAGTGAGGATCTGCTGCCCGCATCTCACGGCAGCTTTGCACCAGGTCTTTTTGCCTCAGCTGCACCCCTTTTTCTGTGGGTCACAAGTAAAACAAGTTTTCAGCCAGCGTGTGCACTGTGTGATGAGCACGGTGCCCATCCCCGCTCGCTTTTTGAGGTAGGTAGCTATCAGCTTCTTGGCAGAGCTTTCTCTCTGTCATTATATTTTTTTTAGAGGAAACCAGAACAATATATGTGCTCATTTTATGCACCACTTTAATCCCAAAATATCTGTTCAGGCTCAAGTTTACTGCAAGTGAGAATTAGTTTACTTTAAAGCAGTCCAAATGGAGCATGATTGAAAACTGCATGGCCAACTGTTAGTACATCAGCCAGCAAGGGGCAAAACATCTTTATAGACGTGGAACAGGCTGACTAAAAAGGAAAGCTACTTCGCATAGCAAGAAACTCCATGTTGGGCTTAAAAAAATGCAAATCCCAAAGCCCTTTACTCCCATCAGATCACACGCCTATCAGAAAGAACAATGCAATGTAGTTTGTAAGAATGCAGGTTGCAATGGTGCCTTATGAAATGTGGGTGTAAAAAGACTCAAAACATGAGTCTGGAAAGACTCAAAAATGATAAACTCAGAGCCCGTGCAAATGGCTCTGTCACTGTGCTTCAGTGTGCTGGTTTTCTATGTACAGAGACAGAAATAATGACAACCGTTTATTATTGATGAAATTGCTTTATTGTCACTAGGATAGGAGTTCAAGAACTGAAATTCCACTGAAGGAATGATATTTTATCACTGAGCTTAAAACCCAGGGCAAAGTATCTTGAGAACCATTTACAATCACATTTTAGTCTGTGACAAATTACACCAGAATACTGCTTGGACAGTCCTTGGTATTAACCAGATGCAGTGGGATTCATGCTTCTCCATTGTACAAGAAAATGACTCACATATTCCTCTTTCATCCTAAGGGACAGATGAAAAACTGATTGCAGGCTCTTGTGCTGCTCTCCTTTCATGCTGCCTGGCCCATCCTGTACTCAAGCTGGGTTTAAAGAGAAGAAAAGATGCTTGTGTGTAAGAGATTAAGTGTGTTCAGACTGTACCCATTAGTTATTCTCAGCCGTGGTGCTGTGCTCAATTTGCGGTGTGTTCCAGTCCCGGGGCGTGATTACAGGCTGAGCCCGTGGTCGGTGCCCCGTCCCGTTTTCACACTGGTTTTTGCTCTACTTGCTTTGCAGGCTTTCTTAACCACGTGGCATGGGAGGCTGCTCTGGTAAATGGCTGCTGCTTTCATTTGGAGCCTGCCTGAACAACAAACGCAGTCTCTTTCCATGGACCTTAAATTTAATGAAAGTTTGGCACAATGAAATGATGTTTATATTACAGCATTTCGAGAACTATAAGTGCTGATGAGACTCAAAGCCAAATATAACTGCAGTCAATACAGACCCAGAGAAATTGTTTTCAGGCTCATGCCAACAAATTGTGATTAATTTCTTTGTTGTGGTGCAAGCTCGCTTCTGAGCATGTTCCCCATTAGCTCGATGAGCATCCCGTGCAGTCACTGGCACGCTCTGAAGAACAGATCAGCTCTCACTTCTGTCACACTGACAGCACCTCACAGTGCCAATCCCACTGAAAAGCTGGGTACCGCTGTCTTTGCTCTTTCTTTACCTCAAAACTGGAAAACACTGTGTTTTTTTTTCCTCTGAGGAGGAGTTTGGGACCCACAAAGATGAGTGCTGTTTATCCTGGTCTGTATCATAGCAATGGCACCAGCAAGGTGACATTTCTTAATGCTGAGAAGTAAAAAGGTGCCTCTGGGTAGAAGTGACTAGTTTCTCAAACTCTATCTTGTGTCAAGCATAATCAGGAAGTCTTGGAAAGCTACATATCTCAGGCAGGCTTTGTTGCTGGAAAACCAGGAAAGGTCTGTTTTGTTTAAACAATTCCCTTGGAAGTAGCAATTCATCTAAATAGAAACTGTTAAGCAGAAAGCACAGATTCAGAGAAACCTCCTACTTTAATTATCTGAAAAGTTTGAAATCACCAGAGAATTTTATTAGGTAGTTTTATTACTTCAATTTTTAAACTAAAACATAAAAAAAAAAAAAAAAAAAAAAAAAAAGGAAAAAAAAAAAAGAAAGAAAGAAAGAAACAGAGAAACAGAAGCAAAAAGTATAAAAATTTATAAAAGGCTTAAGATGCAGTCAGGACTTTTAGCTGATCTGAGGCTGTTTCTTCCTCTTTAGATCTCTAGGTCAGGGTAGCTGTCAGATTTTGACCCCAAAGTCTTGCAAGACCAAAAATTTAATCTGCAACCAACTTAAATTTCTATGTCTTATCACAATATGGACTTCCTGAATTTATGGAATACCAGGTTTTTTTCACAGTATAAGCTTTTGCCTCCTTTCAGCTTGCTTTTTTGCCTTAATCACTCAGAAGTATGAGCAAGCATGTTCCGGTCTCTCACCATTCTGCTCTCTGACTTTCCTTTGGCTGCCTTCCATCACGCCAGGAGCCACAGATCCCATGTAGCTCTATGGGAAGCAGTGGTGAGGTTTCAGAAACTACTGGGACAGGACCAATGGGAAAAAGGGGCATGGGGGAGGAAACTCATTTCCTCCTCTCACATATTTTTCTCTTGATTTAATCATCCTAAAGACACTTTAGATATCAAATCTGAGCATGGGCCCCTTATCTGCTCATGCATAATGTTTCAGAGCTTCTGCTCAGCATAAACTGATTGAAGCAAGTGTGCTTTCCCAGAATAGATCTTACTTTCTTGAACTTTTCCTGTCCTCCTTGATCAAATTGAGTGGAGTAGGATTCACGGCCATAAAAAAAAATGGAACCTGGCACATCCAACAGGCAAGAAGTATAATGATTGATGCATTGTCAGAAGACAAAAGTACTTTTCTTTGAAGGTTAATTTTTCCATTAACTTTCCATTGAAGTTAACTTTAGATTGTTGCTGATGATGATTAGGGGAGTTCAAAATTCAGCTCTTAAAGCTGCTTAGCAACTATCTTGGTAGCAGAATGCAAATTTTCCTGTGACTATCCCTGCAAGACAGCAGGTAAGAAAGGTGCTATCTTAGTCATTTGGACTGTCAGCAATTGGCCAGGGTATAATATAATATATATATACAGTTTCTTCTGTATGATGTAGGTCTGTATACAAAAGGTTTAATCAACTTGGATGTATGGTAAGTGCAGTGAAATGGGACCATCCTGGTAGTTATCCCCAGTAAACAAATATTTATTTCACTTTGTTGCACAAAAAGTTTTAAAACATTTGTTATTGTGAATAATTCTGTTTATCTGAGAGAAACAAAAGCATTTGGGGCCAATTTCTACTTCTTCATTCTGCAAACATGTTAACTGAAACTCAAGAGTCCACTTGTGTTTAACATCTCTGTGACATGAAGCAGAACTGGTTTCCTCATGTGTTTAACACAAAAAGCATGGACATGTTTGTCCTATGCATAAGCATATCACTTTTTTGCCTGACTGATCAATATGAAACCAAGCTGTGTGTTGAGATTCTATTATCGTGTTTTCTACTGGGATGCTAAAATGTTCTTAAACGCAATAGTCACTGTTTAAAATAAGTGGTGACGGAAAGAAAGGTAATCTCTCTTTCTAGCAAAATGTTATGGTGAACTCCAAGAACTTGATTTAGAATAATGGAAATAATGACTTTGTTCCTCTAAAATAAACATAATTATCCATTGTTATAATCACACTAATCTGGAACTAACTGTAGAAGATCAAATAATTAAGATCAAGCAATTAGTATATGAACTCATTATGCATGATTCAGGAACAAATCTTAAGTCCTATAGGCTCCATAAATACCAGCTTCCAAACTGTTAATGTAACTGGTAGAAGATCATACAAATTCAGAACCTAGTGCAGTTTTAATCTGACTGAAAGTTATGTTGCGCAGAGCTTTCAGTGCTGTTATTTGTGTTACTATGGGGCACAGCATACTCCAGCAAGCCTGGCCCAGGCCTCAGCTGAGAGAGAAGTAGTTGCCTCTTTCTGTGTCTGTTAGGGGGGTGATCTGTCCGTCCTGCTCAGGGTCCACACACCTATCCATAATGCTCCACCACCCCAGCTGAGGGTGGGGATTTGTTCTGCTGTCTTACCCAGGATGATGAACCATGACCCTTCCTCCTTCCAAGTGATTCTGGGTGGCCCACCACCAGCCCCTGGGCCACCAGAGAGACAAATTTCACTACCAATGCAAGCCTGGTAGCTAATGATGTCTTGATACTATATTACCGTCATTTCAGTTAATAATTGTAGTGGGTTTATGTGGCAAGGTTTTGGTAGCAGGGGGCCATACGGGTGGCTTCTGTGAGAAGGATCTAGAAGCTGCCCCATGTTAGATAAGGGCTTCACTGCTGACCAGAGACAAGCCAATAAGCGATGTTTGTGCCTCTGTGAGAGCATATTTAAGAAACAGGGGGGAAAAAACAAAAGCAACAACAACAAAAAAAAACTGCAACACACAGCAGCTGGGAGAGTGAGAGGTGTAAGAATAAGCCTTACAGGTGCCAAGGTCAGTGAAGAAGGAGGGGGAGATGTGCTCCATGTTCTGGAGCAGAAGTCCCCTGCAGCCTGTGGTGAGGACCATGGTGAAGCAGGCTGTTCCCCGGCAGCCCATGGAGTACCACAGTGGAACAGATCTCCATGCTGCAGCCCGTGGAGGAGACCACAGTGGAGCAGGTGGACCTGCACTGACAGAGGCTGCACCCTGTGGAGGACCCCTGCTGGAGCAGATTCTGGGCCAGACCTGCAGCCCGTGGAGAGGAGACAACACAGGAGCAGGTGACCTGGCAGGAGCTGCTGCCCGTTGTGGACCCAGGTTGGAGCAGTTTGCTCCTGAGGGATGGACCCCGTGGTATGGACCCATACTGGAGCAGTTCTGGAAGAGCTGCTGCCTGTGGGAAGCCCCTGCAGGATCAGTTCAGGAAGGACAGCATCCCATGGGAGGGACCCCATGGTGCAGGGGAAGAGAGTGACCGAGAAGGAGCGGCAGAAACGAAGAGCCTGGCCATCACCCCCATTCTCCTGTTCCCCTGCACCGCTTGACGGGAAGAGGTGTAAGAAGTTAGATGGGGTGAAGGCATTTTTAGTTTCTTTCCTTTGTTTCTCACTTCTCTAGCTTGTTAGTAATAGGCAATAAATCTTACTATCTCCCTATGCTGTTTTGCCCGTCATAATAAATGTTGAGTGATCTCCCTGTCCTTATCTAAACCCTTGAGCCTTTTGCATTGTATTTTCTCCTTCTTCCTCTCTGAGGAGGGGGAGTGAGAGAGCAGCCATGGTGGAACTCGGCTGCCCACACAAGTAAAACCACCACAATAATGAATTTGTTCTTGGTTCTAGTGACACATACTAATAATTTAGAGGCCTGTTGCATGTGTAAGACCTACAAAACATGATAGCTCCTTCTGGTTCCTTGTTTCATTACAGAAAATGTTGAATCTAATCATATAGACTCCGGGGTTATTACTGGCTCCATTCAGAAAGAGGCAGGTACAATGAGTGTTAATGAGAATGTTATGGTGAAGAAGTCATCGCTAGGCCTGTTGCCTCTGAGTCTCAACTGCATAAACTCCAGGAGTTCAGCTTGTTTTAGCACTGTCTTACAGAGAGTGTTTGACAATAACCTTTAATTTGGGGAGAAGCTACTACAGATTGTAATTAAGGCAGCCTTTTTTTTTTTTTTTTTTTTTAATAATTATAGTTAACCAATAGCTGTAGCATTTTAAAGAAAAAGAGACCTCCCCTTGTTAAGTTGTTCTGAGAGGATATTTTTAATTAGGACATCTCCCAGAGAGGTAATATGCTCTAGCTGGTGCCTTAAGCAAACAAGAATTAAGCATGAAGCCTTTTTCCTCAAGGAAACAACCTTCCATTTAAATACATACAAGGTATTCTAGAGGGAGTCTTTTTGAAGACAACTTCTTAAGTATTTACTAATATAACAAAAACAAAGTTGGGAAGTGTTTTGATTATAGCTAGGCTCAAATTTCATTTTGAAAGGAAAAAGTCTTTTGATTATGTCTTAAATAAAAGCTTGTGATAATACAAGCTCCTTTGTAATGTTTAGTTTGGAATAGTTTATATATAAATAGAGCCATTTAATGTAAGAGTAACTTGATCTTGTCTGTATTTTGAACAGTGAGGTGCTTCATGCCCTACTATAGGATCAAACGATTCTCATCTCAGTAGATAGCTGTTTAAAAAGCAGTTTCAATAGTAATTGAACCTAATTAGTTGCTTTGTAATGCTTAACCAATATCTTAACCACTTCAAGACTTGGTAAGAAAGAAAGGCAATACCTTTGACAATTTTAGCTAGAGGAACTCTTAAGAATCTAAATGTTCTATCAAAAAAATAATAAAATAAAATTATTTTGTTTCAAAAAATCTTGCAAAAATTAGCTAAATTAGGATGCAGCTTCAGCTTTAAAGGGGCTCTGAGAGTAGTAGTAACTGCATTGATGGATTTCAACACAAACCTCAGAGGAGGTCTGTGTTTTAATTCTTGTTTTGCAGAGGGGAAGCTCAAGGCATGGAGGAGGGGGTGAGTTGCCAAAAATTGGACCAGCAGCCCAGGAGCAGAGGTCTGCCAGACATTTCATGTGCCAGCCCAAGCTCCCTCCTTTCTGTGGAAAAGGTAAGAGTTGAGAAAAGGTAAGAGTTGAATGTCCAGTTTCTCAATGAGCTGATGCAAAGGAAATGATGATATCAGTGTGATATCCATCCATTTTGCATCCAATAAGTTGCTCAGAGAAGCTGTGGATGCCCCATCCCTGGAAGTGGGGCTTTGCGCAACCTGGTCTTGTGGTGAGTGTCCTTGCCCATGGCAGGGGGGTAGGAATTAGATGGTAGATGGTTCTTTAAGGTCCCTTCCAACCCAAACCATTCTATGATTCTATGTTTACCAAGGTTTCTGACACATAGGCAAGAGATTTTATAATTATCAAAGAAAATGGATTATGTGTTGCTGTGAAGGCTTACAACAAGGAAAGATCTGATATTTGTGGTTCAGGAACCAAAATCCAGGCAAGACTTTCATATTTATTTCATATTTAGTCTCTGTGCTGCTCAACATTGTAATTTTTTTTTTTATTTGTTTATTTTTTGCTACAGTGTAGTCAGTGTTCCTTGGACAGAGAGAAAAGAGTTAATATCACCTGCTTTCTCCAATACATGCTCATCCTTGAAATGGATATATGTGCATGTACAAAAAACCCACTTTTTTAAAAGAAAAATTATTTATAGGGTTCTAAAACATGAAGTAAATTATTATAGCTACTAGATAAGAAAAAAAATCATAAATGTGCTTCAGGAGGGTTTTGTGGTCTGCAAGGAAGCAGGTTGCAAGCCTTCAAGCTTCAGCTGTCTTCAGGATTAGACAAGCTGAATATCTCTGAAGGGACTTCTGGTCAGTAGCTTAATGCATTCAGTGTGCTGTGTTAGGGATTGTGAATCCCCAGCTGTATTGTGCTAAATTGCTTGTTACTTGGTTTAACAGAGGACAAAAGCTTTGACATTGTACTGGCTATTTCTAACATAAACGTAATAGTTTGTGCCAGCCATCCAGCTGAGAGCCATTGTGTAGGAAATATAGAAAATGAGATGGTTTAGATGTGAAAATAAAATCTTGAAGAAAATTAGACACAGAAATTATGATATATGTATTTTTAATTAAATTTCATAGATTTAAAATGTCATTCAAAGAGCAGAGAATTGCCAAGGCTAGCAATTATTTTACACAATATATAATATCTAGAAAGTACTGTTACCTTTCATCAAACCTCTGTGGAAAGAAAAAAAAAATCTTTGAGTGTAATTTGGGAAGATTTATAGCACTGGAAAAGTTTGCAAGAATGACGATGTTGATATCCAAACTTTAATTTCAGCAATGTTTGCTATTCATTTAATCTTTTTGCTTTAATCTCTGCAAAAGAAATTGATTTAAAACTCCTGATTTTTGTTACTATCCAAGCTATTTCTAGGTCCAACAAAATCTGTGATGTATATGCCTGAAGGATCATAAAAATTGCTCTGTTTGGCACTTGCTTTAACACAGGGTGTGCTTTGTACTATATATGCAAAAGTGCTACTGGTTTATCATCACATACAATCTTTTTCTATATTTTTTCTAATGTTTTTGTTTATATTTAATTGCACTTTGGTATGTGCAGAACACAGCTTTCCAATAGCAATATTCAGTCAGCCTGTTAAAGAAAAGCCTAAGGACATGTTTCTACTAAGCAAAAACTCTGAAAGGAGAGGGACAACAGATAAAGTACCCACAGAAACAATTCCTCTAGAAGATTCTTCTTTTGAAAATACATAATTATCTAATCACTTCCATCCTGGTATGAAGCATAGAATTATCTGACATCTTCCTTTCTCTTATAAGGGAACAAATGCTGAATGGATTCAATTAGAAAGTTATTTAATAAAGATGCTGCTAGAGTTCAGTGCAAGGAGAAACCTGAGGAATTCATATATTTCTTTGCTGTCTCCCAGAAAATAAAACAATCATGTAAATTTTATCTTTTAGCTTTCTCAAAACAAGAACTCTAGTTGTACAGGAAGGCAAAACACGAATTAGGAAAACTGTTGTGTAAATACGTTGGAAAACAATGCCAACCAGAATACATTTATAACAACAAAGTATAGGGATGACTCTTGTTCCCCCCTGAACTCAAGTTTTTCATTATTATGGCAAAGAAAAACTATCTGAGCAACTTTCATGACCTCTTAAGCAGCAGGATGTTTCATATCAATATAAACTGAATTAGAACAGCATACTGAAATGTGGGGAGGGTATAATAATTCTAAATAGCTAGTAATATATTTGGTATATAATGATTTGTTAAATTCATATAACGAATCATTATATACTTTAGATACATAGTAACAGATTCTGGCAAATAGCAATGTATAACTTAGTTGTTGTGAGATTGAGATAAATGGAAAAACTATTAAAAGAAAAATGTGAAATCTTACAGAAAAATAGTGCTACCATGTGCAATACAGAGTATTGAGCACTAGCTTCTAATCTCTTCCTTGGCTTCCTCATCTCTAGAGCAGATCTTTTGAATTAATGTAATTAAAGTGGTAAGCAAAAGAGAACTTCAAGAGAAAATATTCCTTTCATGTTATTTTTATATTAAAAATATCTTAAAAGAACAACAACAACAAAAAAGAGAATGATTATTATTCAATGCACTTTTCCAAACAGATGCAGATGTAGGAAGCTTATATTTACATGTAGAGGTACAACCAGTTAAAATACCATCTATGCAGTTCTCTTTCATAACTGAACCATCGTGGCACCAGAGTTTTGTGCACAGCAAATCTGTATCTGCAATCTGGAGTCAACAACATAGCCTACAAATGTATTTATTTCATAATCACAGCTATTTTTCCATCATATGATCTCTGAACCTGGTTCCAATTTTGCCAGTGGCATGTGTTGAGTATTATTCCCAACAAAAATTCTCTCTCTCAATGCCTGTCTCAGTTTGGCCACATCTCAGCGAGACCCATGTTCAGGATCTTTGAGAGCAGAGCTTGTCTGCAGGCTGGAAGTCCTCGGCTATGGAGAGCACAATGCTTCAGCTGTAGGGCCCCTTTGGAAGATGTTGGTTGTACCCTCACAAGTGTAGATATAGAGAGTTATACAGAGATATCTGTCTATACAGCATTCAGATTGAGTTTATTCACTGAGGAAGTGCCTGGCTAGGCTATGGGAAAGACTGGGGGCACCAGCATGGGGGCACCCAGGGATGCTCCAGCTTGGCAGTGCAGAGTGATGTGTGTTCACAGTGATAGCTGTCGAATTTCTGCCAGTGTTATGTTCTTCTGTTAGCAAAAGACTGCCTCTAGCATTTAAGATGAGGTTGTGTTAACCCTAGACTTCTATGAACTTGCTTCTCAGTTGGTAAACACAGTTTACTGAGCTCAGTTGGGATTTCATGCTGTACTCCATCGGTGCATTGCTTTCTGCTGTGCTACAGTTTTAAATCAGACTTTCAGTCTTGTAATTTTTTTTTTCTTTGCTCATACATAGAATTCTTACTTACTGTAATGTACAGAACATCTTAGGAAAGGTACAGGAATATTATGAAGAATACAGTTTTATGACAGCTGTAAAAACTGTTGATTCTGTATACCTTTATACCTTGCAAAGCATTAGTAACTGCATCCTGGCTACAGGATGTAATTACATTGCTTGGTGCATTGTTGGCCATTAATAGGATTCCTTCCATCTGTCTGATGTATTTCTTTTCCAAGAATACTGTTGTGTTTTATTACAGCCGTTTAAAAATTCCTGGTGCCTTTCCAGGCTTACTTGTGGTGTGATAATACAGAGGTTCACCCAAAACATTTTAAAGGAAAACTGAACTTTATGAGGCAGACAAGGATAGTATTTAGCTTGCTGCTGTCTCAGGTGTATGCTTTTGCTATCATAAAGTAACTTTAGCTTTATTACCTGTGACTGATATTTTCATTCTTATATTTCATTACTTCAGAGTCAGCATTCAAATACAGAAATGCTATTCAGGTACCAGGGGCTTCACAAAATCAAATGTGAATGAACCTATGTTCTCCTGTATCTATTCAGCTCTCTCACTGCATAGGTGACTGATTTAACAGATCTGATGAGGCACCCATAGCATCAAAGTACTCATTAGTTTAATGCAAAGGGGGCAAAATCCTGGCCCCTTGTCCCTCGCCCTCCCTTGCTCTTTGTTCTCACTGCAGCAGCTGCAGGCACAATGTGCTCCCAAGTGAAAAGGGAAAGATCCAGCCCCAGCTCTCAGCATTTGCAACATCCAGATGCTTATCAGGGGAAATGCAACATTTTATGCTGGGGTCCTAGCACCAGCAGGAATGTGCTGTCTTGGCAGGGCAATAATATTCCTCTGCGTTGAGGTCTCAACAGCCCTCCTATGTCCTCATGTGCCACCAATAGCTGTGCGTGCAAGCCCTTCCTCTCATGGGAGTGCCAGCCATATGGAGGCATTGCTGCCTGTGCAAATACAACTGATGGCTTGTAAGGAAAGGCAATGACAAATCAGCCTGTACAAGGAGCACTGGAAAATAAATGTATTTGGTATTCCTCATCAGGATTGTGCTGACCATGCACCCTCAGAGATGAACAAATCCTGCTGCCTCCAGCACCTTCTCAGGCACCAAGCAAGGGTGGGAAAGCAGCCCTGATGCCATAGAGAGTGTTGAGGTTGCCCTGAGAACAGCCAGCAGTGATTCAGTCATAATTATAAGTGTTTTTAAATGGTTGTTTTTTTTTTTTTTTTTAAACAATTGAAGGCATGTTTTTTTTGCAAACATTTGTGGTTTCGATTTAGTTATCAAAGAAGAAAAGAGATTCCCAGGCCTATTGGTATCTTTGCTGCTCTGTAAGAGATATGTCTCCTTAAAAAAATACACACATAGACTGTTTATCTTTCTTTCTTTAAAATAAACCATTTTAAAATTTATTCTTGATATCCAACTACAAACTAATTTCAGGCTCAAATTCCTTTTTTTTTTTTTTTTCCCACAACATACCCCTTCCTTTAAACTTATAGATCAGTTGAGAGAGAAAAGCAAAATATATTCACTATTCATTTCTTCCTTCCCACAACAAAAATGGCAAATATTCACAAACTTAAGGAGTAGATAGCATAGACAATTTTTGGATTAGAATAGGCTGACTAGACCTCAAGAAAGTGTGAGACACCATCTACTTGTTTTTTGATGTTAGTTGACATATAATGAGTTGAAGTTTTTGTTAGCTTATTGAAGCAGCCTCTTTCTGCCCCAGATCAGGGAAGACTGGAGCAAGAATTGTTTGATATTATCTTTATGTACAGATTAGTTGGAATAATCTGTTGTTGTCCTGGCAAAAGCAAATATTGCGTGTATATTTTAGGTTTGGGAGATGCAGATTAGATGGAAGTCCCAACATTATGGAAACACCCATCCTGAATGTGGAAGTATCATTGTGTTGCTCCAATGAAATCTGAGCAGCAGTACTCTTTCATGCACTTTTCCTCGGCCCTTCTATTGTTTCAGCTGTCTGTAGTGTCTTGCTTTGAATCATTGATTATAAATGACCTAAATCCTCGAATTACCATTCATGTATTTTCTTCAGAAAGCTTCTGTCAGTTTCCAGGACATAATATTTTAGGGAAAAGATCTTAAAATAGGCACATGATTTTTAGAATAAAAGAAAAACACTGCAGTCTGTAAAGCAATTTGAATATTAAAATGGTCTGTCTTTTTTCCCATTCTAATTAGAAAAACAAAAATAGAAATATTGGAGTGGTGCATATCCAATTACACTTGCCATTCACCAGGCTTGAGGCTTTCCTACAGACTTCTACCATAATGATAAGGAGATGGAAAAAGAAAGCAGTCATTAGCAATGCTCAGGGAATTTGTTTTTCTTGATGTGAACTGCTAGTGTGGTAGATCTTAGAGGCAGCAGTACTGAGCGGCTTTTTCTTAGATAGTTCTCCTAGTAGTGAAGAGTGTAATGATAGTCTTTTTGTGGCATCAAAGTATGTTGGCAATACTACTGAAATGGCTATGGTGACCTGAGAAATCAGCATGCTCACATTCACTGAGCTGTGTATGTTAATTGCATTTGCAGGAATAACTTAAAATCAGTGGTTCCCATGAAGGAAGGGTCTGGGGTCTTTGACCAGATCAGAAGCTTTCCAAGATTCAGTGACCTTACTGCCAGAGAATGCCTTGGCTGATTGGCAGTAGAGGGATGAGAAAGCAAGTTTATTTGTGTCATCGGTTCTTGCTTTTTTCTTTTATGGTTGGCATATTCTCAAGCTGCTGCTTTGGAGGTGTCTTGTACAGGCCACCTGAGAAGCACATTTCAGGAGTGTTTCAAAGGAGAGCACCTCTGGCAGCTGCAGCAAGTAGTGCTCCTGGGCTTTAGTTTCTTGATTGCATGGATATGAGAAAGAAAGGGTAGGCCAAATGCCTTCCAGGGGTCCCATCCAGGCTAAATTATTCTGTGGTATTTCTGTAAGAATTTGATCTGGTGAATAATTTTATGTTGGATTTGGTTTTGAGTGGTGTTCATTCAGCGTCACTTGAAGTGAGCGAGTGTCACTTTCTGAATAGTTCTAGCCCATGCCAGAAAGCTGTCATTCACCACAGAATCTACGACTTACTGAGCAGAATCATTACATCTATAATCTTTAAAGAAAGAAAACTGATGCAATCTGTGTGTGAGTGAATGAAATGTAGCCAGCAAGACAAGCTGAGAATCGTTCTCTAGTAAGTGTCAGGAAATTTTGGAAGACAGCATGTCGCTGAGAGATTAATTATCAGGCAGAGGGAGGAAAAATTCAGAGATGTATACATGTACTGCTAAAAATTTACCTGAAGTGACCTTTATAAACTCTAAGATAATGTCTAAGATTAGGCTATTTATCACTGCTTATTTTCCAAATAAAATTGGTAGGTTGGTAAATTATTAGGATAATTTGTATCTACAAAAATAGTTCACCAGTTCACAGAAGAATATATCATACCAAAAACTGGCCTGCATTTCCAACTGTGGATTAATAACAACTGAATGCATGCTGGCACATAATTTAGATTCCAGCCATGAAGTCTCTGAATTGTGAGCTGGAAACTACAGTAAATGTATTTAATAAATACAGCTATTGTTTTTGCTGGCATCATGTTGCACATAGCAGCTAGAAGAGCACTCGGTGACATTTAGTAATCTTAAAGGCCAGGAAACAGCCTGAAAATCTTCTTTGCCTTATTTGGGATATTGAAATGTTGTTCCAAATGGAAATAAAGCACACAGATCAAATTGTTAAAATGGAAAGTGTATGTTGACGGTTTTTAAGTTTTTCCTTATTTGCAACTCTTATTTATAATGGAATATTTATTAAAACAAATTGTTTTTTAGATTGGATATTTATATAACTATTGGGCTGTACTTTTCCCCACCACAGAAACACTTGCAGATGTTGGATATTTGTTGTCAATGATTAATTGAAAAGGAATCAAAATGTATCACTGCAGTGAACAACTGCTGAACCTAAGCAATTTCATTTCTCTCCTCCAATGACATTATCAGATACCTCCTCACCAAATCATGGCTTTTAGAAATAAAAACATTTATATGGATATTTTAGATCTGGGACCACAAACATAGTTGTTGAGCCATATTGCAAATTCCAATCTCAACACCATAAACTTTCCTTTAAATTTAGGTGTAATTCTCTGTCTTAATAGATGCAATTTCATTTTAGGTGTAAGGTATGTGTGGAGCCTTGAATAAATAAGTACTCTTGTTAGAAATAGACTTCATGGCATATTTTTCTTATATTTTAAATCCCACAAAATAAAAGGAGGACGGAAATTTTCTTCCAGATTTTTCTATGGGTAGAGCTTTTGCATACATAAATGGAATTAAAATAAATTTTTAAACCCCATTTTAAGTTTTACTCATCCATATTTTAAGGCTGATGAAGGAGCTTAAGAGCGAATCTGACGTACTTAATTCAGGCAAAACAGAGACAAGAAGGAGGAGTAGTTATGTTCCCTGAGCACAGAATTCAACAAGATCAGCTGAGTAGATGTTGTCCATCCTACTCGAAAAGTTTCTATTGATTTGTGAGAGAGCTCGTGCTGACTTTTTCAAAGAAAAACAACACATGTTACAGGAATAGTGCCTTGATTCACTTGAAGAATATTAGGAGCTTAGTGACTCAAATAAAACACAGAAGCTTTGAGCAGTCACACTGTGAGCCCAGATTTGCACAGCACTTAGGTTGCTGGAGCCAATTGTCTTATCAAGAAACTTTGACCTAAATAGGTCCAATTCACACAAAGCAAAGTCATTAAATTCACATGATTTTTAAGTCAGGCTGTAGGCTCAGGGATGCAACACATCTTGTATTAGCAGCAGGAACACACAGAGCTCCCAGCTCCTGGACTAAGCTCCTACATGCTTCCTGGGAACAGTTGCCTATGTGCAAGCGTGGGAACAGTTAAATATCTGAGAAGTAAATTCAGAGAAGACTATACATTAAGCCAGAAGTCGCAGAAGTGGGAAAGGCTGAGAGGAGAGTTATTGCTTGCAGTCCATCTTTCAAAGAGAGTTAGAAACCTAATTCCTGGCTAGAGAGTAGCATTTAATCCCAAAATGAAATTACAGCTGCAAACCCTTCTCTGAAGTTAATCACTGCAACTGGGATGGTCTTTCTCAACAGCCACAACAAAATATAAGGAGGAATATGCCTTCTTTTCAGGAGAGTACTCAGTAGGGCTGTGATGGATCTTGGCCAAATTTTGTCTTGGTTATTGGGCACGAGCACATTTCCCAAAAAATACAATGCCCTATTCTCATGCTCCATTCTCCTGATTTTTCCTGGTGAAGCTTACACATTACCTGTTACTTTGTAACAGGTGTAAAAGTTTAATTGTTTTATCCTTTTGTTGAGGATACTGGCTTGGTGCCATGTCCTAACCCTTTGTCCCAATCACCCTGCAGAATAGAGCAGCTTCCCTGGTATGGTCCAAACACAAAATGTCCAGTTAGTCACCAGCCTAATGTTTACAGACTGATGGCAGTAATCACAGACTTTTGCCTTGGTATTTGATGCTGGAGAGAGTCTGAGATATTTGTAATGATTATGGATGAAAGCTAATGAAGAACTTCTTATTAACTAGAGTTCCCTCTAGACAGAAATGTGAATTGCTGATTTTTCTGTGAACTGTGCTTGCTACTTGTCCTCACGACAACTAGTTGGCATCTTAAAATATCTTCCTAGCTGGTGCCTTAAAACAGCCAAAGGAAGCCATTCATATCATAATATTTGCACTCATAACTATATGTAGCAGCTCCTGATTGTTAGAATTGTTAGATTCTCAAAACTCAATGTAAATTGGTGACTTTTTCCCCTCTACTTAGTTTTGACTTTTTTAATTTCTTTGATGCCAGGATAGCTATGATAGGGACAGTGATTTTTAATATCTCTGAATGTATCTGGATTATTTGAAATGCAGACTTGCAGCATGGGATTTTTCTCCAGTGTGTGGATTTTTAAACACCAATTTTTGAGTGTTAAAGGTATTCACGTAATCAGGTGTCTGTGTGACTATGAACAGTAGAAAAATTGAGGTTGTCTAGAAAAATTAGAAATCCAGGTTTTCTGTTGGGATTTATGCTGTTTCTAGTTGAAAAAGCCTTAAGAATAGAGCTTTCTGTTTCTATGGGCAGATAAGGTAGAGGGAAGCTTGGAAACAGAGAAGGAAAATGTTGTTTTGACAGTTTCATTTCTGATAGTCTTTGATGAAAGTGTTAATTTTTGTTTGTTTCTGAGGAGCCTACTTAGCATTATTAGTAACTGGCCTGAGCTTTGGAGACTAGCTCACAAGACACAAATTTCTCATAAAAGCTGTCATTGTAACCCATACAAATGTAACAAAACAGAAGTTTTAACACTTTGTGTTGTGGACTTCTGGTGACAATGCAGTTTTCAGTCATTTAGCTATAGGAAATTAAGAGTTTGTAACCAGAAGGGGATGAATGGGTTGGAATTAATCCAATTTAATAACATGTGCAAATGCATTCACCATCTTGAATTTCAGTGTTAATGAATTACATTGCAAATGCCATTGTGTCTTTATCCAGAGGCACACTTAGTTTTTTGTATGATGTTATAGTTATTCAGTAGCATTCTTTTCTGGTTTTAGACACCAGCTGATAAGAATACAAAAGCAAAGGAAGCACAATTTTGTATACCCCTTTCAATGTCTAAAGTGAGCAAATGCAGTCTCCTGTGTCCAGTGTAGACCTGTTAAACTTCCTTAGCTTGCCAATGTGTTTCCTGGCAAAAGTCGGAAATGTAACTTAAAGCAAATGAGTTATTTACACTTGAATACTCGAATGACTGATAAACACACCTGGATATATTTACTTTTCAGTAATTGCTGATTTGTTTTTCCGTAAGTGTAAAACAATATTTGTTGTATTCTTTTTATTGGGGTTTCTCATCAAATCATTGAGGTGTGAGAATAAGGTACCCAACTATAAATGTCATTGACCGTAAAAAACCACACACAATTGATCTACCAAATTGCTCTGTCCAGGGAAGGATTAATAGACCAGTTTATCCACTGTTAAGGAAACTCTCAAGAATACTTTGAGACTGTTATGCTGTTGTTTTAGTTAATGAAAGGAATATTAACTTACTGTATTGATTTCCAGAGAATTTACAGGTGGAAATTGCATAATTATGAATATATTTATATGAGACATGAGAAACAGTCAGAGAAATTGTCTGCAATTAACATCCAATATACTATTGGGAGTCCACTTAGTTCACTTCAAATCTGGGAAGGTTAAAGGATTTTGAAAGCGATGTAATATTTCTGATGAAGCCCTCTCCTCCAGCAGTGCGTTGTGGCAGAGGGGTTCTCTGACTGCTGTCACCTATCAGTTATCAGAGAGAAAGCTATTTCACTCTCCCATTTATCCTCCGGATCACATACACACACTTCATCCACAAGAGTAGAATTGAGAAGCCAAGTGCCTGCAGCTCTTGAAATCAGGGACTGGTGTATTCCAGTTTAGTCTTATTTACTAAATACATCATCACACCAGGCTATGGCTTAAACATTCATTCTTCATGGTTCAGAAAGCACTCTCGGCTCTTCTGTGACATATGGACAAAGCTGGTGTGGCTACAGTTTATGGAGTCAGCCTGCAAAATTGTGATTTATTAAATAGTATCAATCCAGCAGAGGGGAGGAAGAGAGTGAAGGACACAAGATAAATAATAGAGACAGTGCATTACTGTAAAGCATGCTGGGAATTGACTTGTAAATGTAAATCCCTTCCTTCCTCCATCTGAAACTGCAAAAGCAACCAGTAATTGGAATTAACTGATAAATGTTACTGGAGTGAAGAAATGTTTCGGGTTTTAGTGCCAAAGTCTCTGAGAGCACATTCTCTATGGGCTTACTCAGCCCCACACAGGTCAATAACCTTTATTGCAATCCATTGGGGAAATAGAAATGTCAGAACTATAAAGTAGCCTCTATCAGTCCCTTCCAAATAACAAGTTTGACCTATGGATCTAAATACTGAAAACAAAAAGGAGTCTTCAGCCATGAGTTTCCAACCATCTCCCCCCACTGTTTAGACTTAAACAAAAATGACCATTTTGGTAAGGATCCTAGTCATCATTCAACAGCAATGAGTGACCGTTTTTCATTATTATTACTTTTTAAACATAGCAAGACTGCTCTGCTGTCCTCAGAGTCAGTGACACATAAGTCATTCGGCTGACATTTTAATAAACATCTGTTTTTTTCAGAGCAAACCACAACAGTCATCTTTGTTAGGATTTCCTGGCATTCTAATGTCATCTCCATGGATATTGTAGTCTGTTCCTGCAGAAACAAAACAAATATAAAACCAAACCTCCAGAACTCAGAGAGAGATGGAAAGACCTTCAGAGCTTTCATCCCTCTCCATTTGCGCTTGCCACCCAGCCTTGGAAGCAGCTCAGCTTTGATAAGGCTTCACAAGAGTCTGGCCATCTCCTCCCCAGGTCTTGAAGTCTTCCTGATATGGAGCAAGGTTTGGGGACTTTCCCAGATGGGAAAACTGCAGGTGATCAGGTTAGGCTAGAAGTTATTGCTGAATTTCCAATAGCCCAAGGGGCTGAAAAGGGTTGCCTCAGAAGAAGAGGCTTTGGTTTACTATTGTTACATTACATTATAGATTGTGCTCAGAGTATAACCTAGCACAGTTCTCTTGCTCCAGAAATGCACATATTTTTAAGGGTGTGGATGGTGGGAGTAATACTGTTCAAGGTGGTGCGAGAGAAAGGCAGACTGCTTTCTCGTAAATTGCTAGCTTAAATAAATAGCGAACGTGCCAGACAACCAAACCTGTAAAAAATAGTTTTGTTTCACTGCTTCTTAATCCGCACTAGCCAGGAAATACTGAGGGAGAGAACGGTAGTAAGAGCTGTGTTACACTGTGGAAATATGCTGTTATGACTTAGAGTTCATGTCAGTGAAACCCAATTTTTTTTCTGAGGTCGCAAGGTGAGAAACTTTAGAAAGTGAGAAACTCTCATATTTATGAAGGGATATGGGCTCACATTAAATATTTTCATCTGATAAAAAGTTAATCATTAAATAACTGGCTTTGGAAACCTCAGCACTTTTTTTTTTTTTTTTTTTTTGGTATTAAGGTGCAAAAATATATGCTGGAAAACCTAAACAGGCTATTTAATCACAGAGTGTGTGAATCACAGAGTGTGTGCTCTAGAAAGTGTGAATTTATGTCGTCTTTGCTCTTATCAGAAGTGAGAGGGCAGGGGTAACATCAGCCTAGTGTCTGGAGAAAGCAATCTCAAAATACAACCTAGTCAAATAACCTGCCTTAAAAGTTGTAAATAACCTCCCGCATGCATATGCAGGATAGAAACTAAACATAATTCATCATATGAAAAATTCTAGTTTTACTTTAGTATCAACCCTGATCACCATATCCCAGCACATCACACAGTCGTCTGCTTAAAGCAGGGAATCATACAGGCTACTGATCCCATTTTCTGAGGTTCCCTGGGATCCTAAAAGAGGACTAAAGGTTTGTTGATGTTGTTTCTTCTGTTGTCATTGTTTAACTTATGTTAATTTTTAGGATGTACCCGTTGGCAGCTGGCTCATTCAAAGTACATCTGGGTGTACTGAATCATCAGCTCTACAGGAGTACCTTGGAGCTGTGCTGGGTTTCATGGCAGATTCGATAAGGAATAGTAATTGAACAAATCTCTTTAGGCAGCTGGAAAGTTACATACTTTGGGGAAAGGGAAATCTCTTCAAAAAACAGAATGAAGCCAAGGGCCCCATGTTATCCTGAGAGTAGTTAAAATATAATAATGTCTAGGACCTACAGGCAAATTTTTGGCAGTGGGTTGCAATGTGCATGAGAAGGAGGTCAGAGACATTATCCGCATGTGTCAGACAGAGAAGCTGAGACAATGAATGGTGGGTGATTTGCATGGTCTGGGGGAGGTCATGGTGCCTGTTCAGTCTCACAGACCCCCAATCACTGCAATTACAAATGCCACACTTAACTTCTAGGGCGGTATCTCACTCAAGAGACAGGTAGGTGTGGCTCAGGGCCAGGGAAATACAAACAACTTAACAAATGACACCCCTGTGCTTTGAGGAAAATTAATGATACTATATTAATTGCTACTTTGGCAAAAATTTAATCTTGAGCTCTCCTCCAGCTCCCACCACTGCTCTGAGCGTGCTTTCTCTGCCTTGTCACATCATGCCTATGTTGAACTCTTGAGCTCCTCTTTGTACATTGCACTGGTCAGCTTTAAGCCTTCCATCCATCTCCTAGGAATGCCATCAGTCATCCCTATCTCCCCACATGGCAAACAGTGATGTTACTGTGAAAGCTGCCGTATTTTCAGTGCCTCTTGAGCTCTGTATCCTCTTGACAGCTTTCCATGATATTCAGCAAGACCTAGGGAAAGGGAGGCGTGTAACAGTAGTAGCGTCACTCCAGTTAAAACCCCTCACCCGCTCTGATGCCCACAGCTCTGCCTCCCACCACGGCACTCCCGCTCCCACTGGGTCTGTTCCTAGGGAGAAGAAACAAAAGGCCTGTCTACTTCTGCTTGAGCCAGGCAGCCTAATGCTCCTCTAATACCGGAGATCCCAGAAGGCAGTTGACTTCTTAGAGAGGTGGTCATGCTCCGTGTAAGGGTGGAAAGAAAGCAGATCATGCTTGCGTTTGTTTTCTTGAAAGCATTGTTGGCTACAGGACACTCCTAGGGAGGGCAAATGCTAAATGTCAGGAAAATGTTTGTAATCAATGTCTTACAGTGGCCACGTGTTCAGAAATGTTGTAAATCCAATTTAGGCAACAAAGCAAAGAAGGGGTGTATATATATGGTATCTGTATGGGCCTTCCCAAGAGCAGGGGCTGATCCCTGTCTGACCGGGTAGCTGGCAGTATTTTGAGTGACCTGAATAATCTAGCACCACGCTACTGGAAGGAGCTGCAGTGACACGTATTCGGCTTGGCACAAAGGTGGTAAAACTCTGCTTTCACTTCTCCAAACAATTTCAAGACATTTTTTCTGAGGACAAAGCTTCATTTGGTGCACCGTCAGTGGTAACATGTGCGAGAATATCTTTAAAAGGCAGTATCAGCAGGCAAGGACTTTTTTTTTTTTCTTTTTTTTTTTTTTTTGTGCTCCCAGTGAAGCAGAAAAGCAGATCTGCTGATCCAAGTCTGCTGATCAAACAGAAATACTGTCCATCAAACCTTCGATTTCTGCAGAAATCAGAAATTCCCACTACAGAGATGGCTTAAAAATGGCTTCATAAGTTTCAGTAGGGAATCAAAAATAGCTGAACAAACTAGCTAGCCAAAACCTGCTCTCTCTTCCTCAGCTAAAATTTCTGCCTTCTTCCCAGCGCAAGCACAGTTAATGGCTTACAACTGTTCAACTGCTGCAAACAACGTATTGCTGAACACTCATCTCGGTTTGGAGAGTGGTTCTGCTCCATCACATGCCTGCCTTTAATGAGGCATGGCTATGCCATTAACTTTTGGGGAGAAGAATAACTGACAGTAGTTTTCACCATTCACCTTTTGTTGAGCTATTATCACGTATTCAACCAGGAAACACAAAAATACCGCATGACCTATGTGTCCATGTAGCATGGAGGGAGAATAATTGGAGCAAAAAGTCTGGGAACTGACTATGCACTGAAAAAATATTTTCCTATGCTATTCATTAAGGGTTTATGAGTAACAAACACATTTTCTTCCATCTGAGCAGCCTGAAATTACTTTCTTATGAGGAAATAGGATGCACATTTCAGATAATTTATATGTAATAGATTAATCAATAGTTCTGCTTCTCTACATGTAAGGACTAGCAGACCCATTCACAGGAACACTGGAGAGTGATGAACTAATCAATACACATAAATTATATTTATTATAACCAAGATGTGGCGTTTGAAGTTGATAGAAGTTTGAGAAAATACAGGTCTAAAGTAGTGCATTAGTTTGGAGAAACCCATCCTTTTGCCCTTCAAACATCTAAAAACATTGCATTTCACTAATCTGTCAGGATTAAAGCTGCTATATTTTTTTTTTTTTTTTTTTTTTTTTTGTGTTTGTTTTGTTTTGGTTTGGTTTGGTTTGGTTTGTTTTTTTTTGGAAATGCTTCTCTAACTATAGAGACACTTCTCTGAGTGAAAAACAGCAGCAGCACTGAGCCACAGGACCATTATTTGCCCAACTTCTCAGTATATTGGTGAGTCCACCCACATCTGCTCAGATAGGCCTGAACATGATCCAGGCTTCCCTGAAGAACCTGAGCTGGCAGGAGATTTTAGATCAGACTTTGTGTATAGCTGATTCCCAAGACAAAAAGAGCATTTTTGACCTGTGCTCTTAAAGGTGCTAATGTGATGTAATACCAGCTGTCCTGAGACAGAGTTTAAGGTGGTGAAAAGTCTTTGCAGTGGCTCAATTCCAAATGTAACTGCTGTAAAGTAGGGTTATATTAAGATATGATCATTTCACTGTAAATCTGCTCTACTATTGAAAATTGATTCCAGCTGCAGGACCTTGTGAAAATTGCTGGTTAATATAATTGATAAAGATGTGGGTTTTTTTCATTGCATTGTTCAAAAATCATTGACACTTCTGAGGAGATCCACATTTCTACAACAGTTAGTTATCCCTGTTAATGTGTTTTATTACAACATATCTTAGGTATGTATTGATAGGTCAGTGATGAACTTAACATTTATTAATGAAAATGGCAAAATAATAACATGCCTGGAACCCAGAAGATTGTTGTTGTTGTTGTTGTTGTTGTTGTTGTTTTGTTTTGTTTTGTTTTTGTTTTGTTGTTTGTTTGTTTTTGTTTTTGTTTTTTTTTTCAGAACTTTACAGCAAATAACTACAATACAATCTAAATTCTTGGCAGAGTTAAAAAGGATGTCTGAGGATTCATAGCAGGAGTGAATTTGGACTGGTCTGTAGCTGAGCTTTTAATTTTGCATTTTTTTTTCTCTCAAGCAGAATCCAAATTTTGCCAAATAAGCTGGAAATTATGAAGCAATAGCAAGCAAATGAGCTGTATTTTAAGGACTGGACAAAACACATCTCTGTTTCATTAGAGAACAAAAAAAAAAAACAACAACACAACACACACATTTTAATCAAAAATTAATCTAAACATGGGTAGTTAAATAACCTATATATATATATATATATATATATATATATATATATATATATATATATATTTCCCCTCGGATTTCTCTGTTAGAACTCTGTTTCTTAATCATTCCACAGCACTAGCAATGTTACTTCTTTGGGCCTGGCAGGAAGCATGTTGTTTTCAACATTTTCCCTTTGCAGCTCATGGACTCCTTCAGGTTTCACAATGTGGCTTGCACTCTTTGCTGTAGTTTCTGAGGTGTGCCTTCCATGAGACAAGGTAGAAACGCAGAACAAATCTTCTGAATGGAAAAACTGGGTTGACAAGTCTGACATTTCTGTGGTTTATATTAACTGTTAGTAAAAACAAATAAGCAAATCCCAACCGCATTAGGCAGAGAGAGAGAATAATTCATGCATATGTTTTCAGTCTTCCAGCATTTTTAATTACCCAGGTTTGATTCTTCACTTCGTATTTTCCTAGATTGAAAAAAGCACGTTAATGGTCTTTCCTAAATACAGCTATAAATTCTTCTAATCATTTTGCATTTGTTGTAATTACATCAATTATTTATGAATTGTTATTACTTAGTAGAAATAAGGAAGCCTTCCATTATTTTCTCGTATCAATCTCACCCTTATGATATGCATTTTGACATATCATTGCAGAACTGTACATGGCAGGATGCCAAAACCAAGCACAGGTTGAAAAGGACTGAGAGCAATGAGCAGGGGTGCACTGCTGTGTTACACAAATGCAGTCAAAACACACTAGCTGCAGTACTAGAAGTAACACTTTAGCACTTGTTTCTTATATCTTGTTTGTAATAATCTGAAAGCTGTTCCCCTGGATATAAGCGGATCCTTTGTTTTTGGAAGAGGGAAGGTTGCCAAATGATTAATAAGGGAATGCGTGTAATACTGCAGCAATGTTAATTTTTTTCATATGCTAAAAGTCAACATTTGAAAGACAAACACTGTGAGTATGCAACCTGTAGTTCAGAAAACATATCCATAGCAAATATCCTGCTCACCCGTACCAAATGCTATCCAATGTATGCTCCAACTTTGTGATGTTAACATATAGTTTAAGACCTCAGAAAGCATTCTAGTTAACTATGAGAAATTTCCAGTGTTTTCATATATGAAAGATGACTCAGATGCAATGCCATGTAATACCTGGGGTCATTCTGGTATGAGAGATGTTCTTTCCTTTTTGACAGGAGTGAAATACAAATGCCTTTTTTATTTAGACATAGTCTATATTTATTTATAGTGCCTTCCATTTTTTCATTTATAGTTTTGCTTCTGCCTGCCTAACTCTATAATGCTATCTAAATACATTCAGATAGATGTTCCTGTGAAAAATAAATGAGGACTTAAAAACTCTGAGAAAAAAAATGATGTGTAGAAATAGAAAATGAAATAGTTTTCTGTGTTATAGAAAGTATGGGTTTTCTTAGATAACCAGGCAAATACGCTAATCTTTTTAAAATTATATAATAGTAGAAATTAGTTAAAAATAATAGCTGCAGAACAGATTATCACAACATAAAATGGGCTCCTACCCCTACCCTGTATTGTGCTGAAATCAGGATTGGGTGCAATGGAAATGAATATATGAGAAGGAAATACTGTGTGCTTACACCAAAAAAAATAAA
Source organism: Aythya fuligula (assembly GCF_009819795.1). Lineage (NCBI taxonomy): Eukaryota > Metazoa > Chordata > Aves > Anseriformes > Anatidae > Aythya > Aythya fuligula. The sequence continues at coordinate 42,574,292 of NC_045562.1, forward strand.
GCAATCTAAGTGTGAATGAGAAGGGCTGGAGAGGACATGGCAGGACTCCGTAGTCACTGAGCAGGAACAACAGCTCCTCGTTGGCTGTCCCCTGGCAGTCCATCCCTGCTGTCACTCCCAGCCATGCTGCCGGGTTGGGTGGTGAGGTCTATGTGGGTGTCTGGGGCCACCACCACTGCCTTGGGTAGAGGGAACCATCCAGGTCCTGTTAAGTCTCTGCATTAGGTGTGTACTCTCTCAGAAATTACCAGTCCACGTCTGTCTGGAGCATTCTTTCTTTTTTTCTTTTTTTTTTCTATTTTTTTTTCTTCCCAATTTTCCACTGGAGGACCCACATTGTTGTTTCTAGAGGCTGCCAACATCCTCTTTTGGTGCCAGTGTCCCCCAGACATACGAGGCTCCTCTGCCACCCCCTGTACTATGTGCCCCAGGGACACAGGGTGCTGCCCCCACAGTGTCCCCTGCACTCCCCCAATGCGTGGCTGCTGGCTGGGGGCATCCTCTGCTGTATCCCTACTTGGCTGCTACTGCAGCACCTTCTCCTCCTCCAAATGGATCCACACCTTGGTCTGCCTCTGGCTCACATCCCTCATGCGCTGCCTCTCTCTCCCTCCCTCCCTTTTAATTTACAGCACAGGGTGTAAAGTAATTGCCCAGCTGTGGGGCCAGGCAGAGCTCCACACCCAGCTCTGCGGCTGCCGATGGTCTCGGCCCACGTCCACGAGGACGCTGCAGGGCAAGCTCCTGGGCTGGCAGAGGAGCCTCAAATGCCAGACCAGTCAGGACAGAAAGCCAGATGGAAGTAATCCCTACTGGGGCAGCCAGTTTTGGTGTCGGGTTTTCTGAGGAGAGCGGCAGTGCCGGCGCCTCGTGCCACATTCGCGGTGAGCGGCGGGGCAGCTGCCAGCAGGCTCGGATGGGGCTGGAAGCTGCTGCTGCTGCTGCTGCTCGCGCCAAGGGCCTGTTCCCTCTGGGCCTGATCGCAGCCTTGTGTTTACCAGCTTATGGGAGGGCGGGAGAGAGAAGATTGTATCTCAAGGAGAGGCTTTTTGAGGGTAATTTTTAGATAAGGAAGGAAGAGGAGAAGCAGACATGGAAGGAGATGCACAGGAGCAAAACAAAGTATTACATTTTAAGCCCTTTACAAAGGTCAAATCTGTCTAAGTCAGAAAGCAGCTCTGGACACAGATCTGCAGTTGGCCTCTCTTCCCCTCTCAAAGCTGCTCAGGAAGAAACTTCTACTCTGCACTTTCTGTATGTTCACTTGTATTTGCCTAAGCTTAGGTCATAGCTGTGGGTCTCAAACCCTGGAGTCTCAGTGGGACATAAGCTTCCTACAGCTACCTCCTACCCACTGCAGAGAGGCCCAGCAATGAGCTGCTGGTGGCCTTGGATGGGCCCAGACCATCAGAGAACTGCAGACCGGGGACAAGGAGTCTGGCCATCACCATTCATCGGTGAATGTGAGGAAATGAGTGCATGGGCCAGACCTTGCTCCTGGCACTTCTGTGCTGCTGTTGGAGACAGCTGCAAATCAAAATTACTTGTGTTTTTAATTTGTCAGTAACCAAACTGTGTCACCATGACAAATAATGTAAATGTTTCTCCAGATGCATCAGGTTGAAGGGCTCCCTCCGACCAGGTCTGTAGTCTTTTTAGCTGAGGAAATACCACACAAAGCAAATGCTGCACAGAGCAACTACATGCGGAGAAGGTGCCTGCAGGTTCCGTCCAAGGCCCTGACCTCTCAGCAGGACAGCTTTCACCAAGGGGCAGGAGAGAGCTCTTGGCAGCCACTGGGACCAGGAGTTGTCTCTTGTGGGCATAAGAAGCTGTGGAGCCTCCAGCCCTTATGGGACGATGGCCATGGTTAAGCCAGGATACCATGGCAGGAGGGAGAAACACTAGTTTTATTGCCAGTTCCCAAGCTCGTCCCTCATTTCTTCCTTCCCCAGTAAAATTACCTTTTAATTGTACAATAGATTTGCTGTCTGTGCAGGGAAAACATTTCTACCTGGGAGAGGGCTATTTAATTTTCCCAGACTCTGGGAGCTTGATTCGTTGTTTGTTCTGGCTCCAGAAGGAACCTGACCCTTTTGCTGTGGTGCTGAGCAGAAAAGATCATTTCTTCTGAAAACTATCCTTATCATGAAACCCTTCTTGAATGTTGATACAATCAACATTCAGGCAATTGTTTTAGTGCAGAAGTAAAACTGGAAAGTTATCTAAACAGCACCATCATTTGGAGAAACTGTCTTGACCTTCTTTTTGCAGACATATTTGTTCTGCTGGACAAGTACTTTAACCGTTTGCTTACCCTGTCCACCAATATTTGTGTAATTCATAGGCATCGTGTACTTTTCTTTGCCAGAATATTATAACTACATCTGGCAGCTTTAATTTCTGTGGTAACTTTTTTCTTTTTTTTGTCCAAGCCAAAGTACTTTTAATTAGATTTAGATTAATTTAGATAGTATAAACATGTTCCAAAAATGTAAGACAGCTGCTCTGTCTCATATGATAAGCAAATTAAACAGGTCATGTCTTCATTCATCATAGCTGAGGATCAGGTGGCAGGGATAGATTGCAAAGGTAAGACGGATTTTTTTCTAATAGATGCTGGCAGCGCCTTTGAACATGAAAGGATGCCATTAAACTGCTGAACCTTAAGTGACAGCACAGTGTTCCTTTGCACAGAAAAGTTGTCTTCTGGCTATGCTGACAACATAAAATGTTCATGCCATCAAGAACAATCTGTTTCTGAGCCTTCCTTGTGAGTACAGAGGTGGTAGCTCAGCATAATGTAGCTGAGGCAACTTTTTGATGGGTTTCCTTATGGAGAGTAGACACTTCAGGAAAAAAAGGGCTTGGAGAGGAAGGCAAATTACAGATGGTGTAATACCCTACTGATGAAAGCTATGACATGCGTATGGGTCTAGGAAACAGGAAGTAGGTCCTCAACCACAGTTTGATTCATACCAAATCTTGGAGAAAGTTTCCATCTGGTGTTTCGGTTTGGCCCCATATGCAGCTAGAGATCTGCTTCCAAATGTCATTCTCAATCTGGATTCAGGCTGCAAGCAGCCTGCTTTTCCAGGTTATAGTAAGAGCTTTAATTTGGACCATTAGTAGTATTTGTGTCTTCATTCTGATTTAAAAAACATAACAGAGAATTTTAAACCCTTCAGATTCTGTTGTAATTGGCCAAAAAGACTGCTAAAATGAAAAGCTTTTTCTTTCTTTTTTTTTTTTTTTTTTTTTTTTTTTGAATAAGAATGATGACTGGTGTTGCCTCTGCCATTAAAACTGGAGAGTAACTTAACCTTTTATCCTGTTGCTCTGTAAAAAAAAAAAAAAAAAAAAAAAAAAAAAAAAAAAAGGCTGTACATCTCATTAACCTGGCTGTGAGCTTGATATCTCTAAAAAGCCTGTAAGATTGACTCCTTAGCTGCTAGGGAAAGCTATTGCATAACTGAGTTTTCACTTTGTTGATGTGTATCTGTGTAAGATATCTGTAGTCATCATGCATGGGCGTGAGCTGTCTTGCATTTCTTGCATGGCTGTAGGTATTTGTATAGTCTACGTTTCATGGTTTATTTAAAAAAAAAAAAAAAAAAAAAAAAAAAAGCAGCTTGCTTCCTTCCTTCTGCAGATTGTGAACAATAGCTCTGACTAATTTAAAAGGGTTTTGTTTCATAGATTCTGAAGAGAAGGTACTATCATGAGAAAACTTACTGAAAGAAATGAATTTTACATTTAATTTGGCATAATTTTCTCCTGGGAATTGCATTTTCTCTTCTCATGGATCCAACTCACAAGAAAGTTTTTGTATAGATGTCTTTTTAATATAAATTTCTTATTATTCTATAAAGTTCTTCTAAAAAATGAGGACAGTAGCTATGACTGTTCAGCATCTTTTTTTTTTTTTTCTTTTTTCATATAATTTCAGTGTTTCCTTCTTAAAGATATTTTAAGCAAATTGCATTCCTATAATGCAATCTCCTCACAGCACTGGCAGCAGCAACTTCAGAGATGTACGAAAGCTGTGTCTCATATTGTGGATGGTGTAGAAAGTGATAAGAAGCTTAGAGGAGAAAATAGCTTGGGAGAAAGGAGGATTAACCTCTCTTACTGAAAGTGGAACAGATACCAAGAAATTATATTTGGCTTGAATTGCATTGCTAGTTTGAATTCATTCAAATCTGGGGGAGGATGTTCTGGGGGAGGGTGTGTGGGAAGAAGCTGTAGTTCTTGTGTTTTGCGCTCTGGCTGCATCTGCAGCAGAGACTCAGTAGCTGATATGGAGCTGTTTTGGTTAAGTAAAATCTTTTTGTTATTGGGAAGAGTAATGCTTTTTAAAAAGCCTTTTCTCTGCACCTCCATTTCTGACAGCTCTTCCTTCCTGAGCTGCTCTGTCTTTCTTTGGGCTGTTCCTCAGAAGCATTTCCCGGGGTGAATCCACCAGCAAACAGCACCAGTGACCGCAGCTGACTCCCAGCTGTTGATCTTGGACTGGAGGAGGAAACGCAATCCTCTTTTGTGGAGGATTTTGAGTCTGGTCATTTTGGTACCATTCCAATCCAAACCTAAACCCAAGGATTTCAGAATTCTCCATGAAAGAGAGCAGTGCCTTAGGGGGAATGGGGCCTTGTGGACTGTCCTAGAGCTGCAGGCCTCCAGCTGTGAAGGGGACCACATGGTGGGCCTTCCCAAAGATGCAGGGCCTGTGACTGCAGGCCTTGGAAGCAGGGCGAGCATGGAGGTGTAACTTAACACTGAGAAAGACAGACGGGGCCTCCTGTACAAGTATGAAACATAAACTGCAAAATCCCTGCAGACTTTAAGCCTCCTGCTCTTAGAAGCGTCCCTGGTGCTGCCAAGCTCCTCTTCCTGGGCAGGAGGCCAGGCTTTCTGCACGGGTGACTTGGAGAGCGCAATTCCCCTGGGGCTTAAAAATCTCAGCCAGTAAGCTCTGCCTCTCCAGGGAAACTGCCATACGTTTTGGATTCGTGTCCCAGTCTTCCCCACAATTTCCTCTTTCCTCAGCAAAAAATCTGCGGGATATAGCTAACAGGGAAATTAGGCCTTTAAACTTTTACTGCTTGGCCTCGCATAGCAGTTGTACCCGTGGTGTCTGTAGGATGGGTCTCTACATTCAGCAACATACCTGCCTATTGCTAACACAGCTTGTGCTCTCCTCAAAGAAGGATGACATTCTCCCTTTGCTTGTACTCAGGGCTTTTTTACCCTATCCATGGCACAACTCCGGTTGCCCTACTAAATATTTTAGAAAACATCACTTCAAATAAAATCTCCAAGGCTTAATTTAGACAAGAATTTTTAAACTTTTCCATAGACATGAAGTCACCAGTTGGCACTAATGCGTGTTTATAGAAATAAAATCTGCTGGTTATTATTTGCTTTTCTGTTGGTTAAGCTCCTTTAACCCATGCTGTCTTTCACACCAGCCTACACTCAGCGGTAGCCTGACAGGTGGTGAACATCTAGATCAGTCAGTGTTTCAGTGGTTGAACAACTTCCACAACAAACTAGCTTAAGAAGTGTCGAAGTCAAACCTGAATAATACCTTTCATGCTTGGCTTTTAGATTAAACATCTTTGGCTATGCCTAGATTACCTTTTCTGTGGTAATCTCTTTTCTCAGCCCCTCAATATAGGGAGGGCAATGGCTGGAATTTAAAGCAAATATTACAGAGTAATTGTGGGAAACAGTTTTTGGAGTCCATTATAATTGTTTGCATAAAAAGAATGATTTGGAAGTGATATCTGATCAGACAGCAGAGAATTACACCTTGGGCTCCTCTGACCCATTGGTACAAGTTACATTTCAGAGACTTCAGCAGATGCAACGATCTGCTTACAAAGGAGCACTAAGATTAATAATTAAGTATATTAAAAAAAAAAAAAAAAAAAAAAGGAAGATGTTTTTTAGAAACAGCGATCAGAATTTATTGGTATGTGATGCATAAACAGAAAAATCAGAAAGAGATTAAAAATTATAGTATTGATTTTGCATTTTTCTCCAATTTTAAATAGATTTCTATATGTCTGTAACAATGAGACTAATTTCAAGTGTTACAGCAATCAAAATCTAATATTCCAATGCACTGTTCCCAAAGAAAATGGCAATCTTGAAAACTAATAAAACAGTTGAATTCAAAGAATCTTCCTTGAACAAATGTCTAAATTACATATTATTTCTGTCACTTTCAAGGAACATCAAAATCAGCATGCTTCTTTAAGCAATGTCCGAAGGGGAGTGAAAGGACTTCATTGTTTATGGTGTAAATGTTTTTAAGCATTAAATGGCAGTCTATATTGTTTATATTGGATTTAGATCCAAAGCAGTTCTTGAAGCTGTTTTGTCAGGTGTTAAACTGCACGTAAAGACACCACGTTACTGACTTGCAATTGTACCATAAATTATCAGATGATAAAAAAGGACAATGCACTACTATTGTAAAGAAGAGCTATAAAGCACATTAATCTTCTGCAGATATCAATAACATGGCAGTCACAAGATTAAAATCTGAGTATTTTTATGTTGTCTGGGCCTGAAGTGTTTATTTACCTTAAATCTATTTTCTGCCTTGTGAGTTGTTGAGGTTTGCAAGTATTTACGGTCAAATGGATCCGAGGCTGACACATGACCCAATCTAAGATCTTGGAGGTCAGAGAAAAAGCCATCATTTCTCTCGTGTCTACCACTGGGTTTGAGGAACACAGATATTTATATATGCACTGGTCGGGGGGGATGAGATTTTTGCACTATAAACTTGTCATTTTGTTGAAATGTACAGAGTGGTTGTTTACTTCTACATGTAAATCATAAGGCACAAACAGACATTAGGACTGCATATCCTATCTCATAGATTCAGTAGAAGACCATGAACCTAGGATGGATATTTCAAAGCTCATGAAAACAACGGAGCCATGTTAACCTACAATTTATTTGCAGGCTGCAGCTGAATTGGTTAACAGCTGATGCAAATTGTTATGAGCGAGCAAATGGCCCACCCTCCTTGTAACTGTAGTGAAACAGAAAGACCTGTCAAAAATACTTCTTCCAATTTTGAAGAAATCGTCTTGTGGCCTTCAGTTGTTTTTTGTTTTAATCCAGTTTATATGTCTAATCCTTAAAGGCAAATAAAGGTAAGCAAATGGAAATGTTCATAATTTCCTTCTCTAATTGATACATGGCATTTTTGGTTGTGTTGTGCTGGAAACCGAAGTCGCAGCTTACATTTCCAGTATCATATAAGAGACTCTTTAGGGGATTGTATTTTACTGGCTCAAAGTGCATAGATATTTCAAAGTGGCAGCATCTAGCTGCAATCTCTATAAACTGCCAGCAGTACATATCCCAAGGGAATGATGACCAGAATGCAAATGTATTGTTTTTAATCATAATAATGATATTACTGAATCTTCTACATGTCATTTTAATCTCTTAAGAAATATTCAAATTTAGCTTAACATTCAACCTAGTCAGCCTAATTGGCCTTGCCTACCCTAGACTTTGATTACAGAATTTTGCATCTCAGTAAAATATATTCCTTGCAGCTTCAATCTTTCCCTTTTCTGATGCCAAGCATGGTATAGGTTTGTATTACACAAGCCTGTAGTGCAACTAGGAATTGTTCCCTTTTGTTTTGTTTCATCAGAGGTTGTGGTATTGTACTGAATGGGCAAAAATGTGAGCAAAATGTGCTTTTAGGTTCAGGCAAAGAAAAGTTCTCTGAACCTGACTAGCAAAAGCACATGGTTCTGACAACTGTTCTCTCATTACCATTGGGTTTTATTCCTCCTTGTTTGCAAGGTGGTGTATTTTCAGAACATTTCCATTGCCTGACATGGAATAATTTGTAGATTTATTTTGTTACTATTCATTAAACTGTCATATATGTTATAATCAATCCAGCTATTTGGGTGGGAGCCTGAAAATGGAATATTGAAATAACACATTAATTCCTGCTAACTTCGGTGGAAGTATGTGGTACTGTTCTTCCAAAAAACAATCTATATTAGGATGCTTATTGTACAAGAACTCTGCAACAGCAGCAGCAGGAGAGTATGAATCTGCAAACTCTAAACTCTGTGTTAGCCAGGGAAGAGGAGTACCTAGGAATGGTTTATTCCCTGTCAGGACTGTTAAAATTACATTGAGTCAGAAGGAGCTGGGAGATAGTAGAATAAAAAATAAAAGGTTTCTGTTTGTTCTGCTACTTTTGGACAACTCTTTTTTGCCCCTGAAAGACAGAAAGTTGAGCCAAAGATGATTTAGGAAGTGAAATTCTTCCCTAGCCTTGTTTCCCCTTCCTGGATGATATTTCACCAACAGATCCTTATGCATTAGTCTTTTTTTTTTTATTATTATTATTATTATTATTTATTTTCCTTCTTCCCATTTCCATGCTAAGCCTTGGCTTCCATCAAAGATTTTAGGGAACAGGGAAAAGAGGACTTTTCATTACTTTTCATTACTTTCTCCTGCTTGTAATCTCTCGCCTGGGGATTAAAATTCTACTTTCCGTAATCTCTGTCCTTAATGTATGTTAAAGCTTTCTTTGTCCTTCCAACAGACACATTCTTAATAGGATCATTGGAGATTGCTCTTCCTAAGCATGTTATAGGTTTGAAGAGTCTTACAAGGTTTGTTGTGGTTCAGGAGAGTGGAAGAAGTCTTGAAATAAACATCTCTTCTGGATCATGTCTACATAATCCCTTGGAAAGAGTTCCTTTCACATTACCTCCAGGTTTGGCTAGTGCTTTGTTAGCCAGAGCAGTTACCTCAGTTTCAGCACCACTTTGCTTTTGTTTTTATTACCTGTGTAACTAGGAAATTATTTTAAAGTCCAAATATTCTGAAAATTAAGAAACAATTACAGGATGGATCATTTTGAGGACATCTAAAATAGAAAGTCCAATCTCTTTTTAAACTTATCTGTCTCTTTATATCTCAGAACAGGGCATATACATATGAATAAAGTATAGCTTGATCTGTAAAATAATTACTGTGACAGTGAAATTTGGCAATGTTAGCTGGTGATTGCTAACTGAAACCACTAGCTATCAGTAGTGGCTGTAAGTCATGGCTATCAGACTACAGTTTTGTCAACCACATGACATGATGCCGTCAAAGTAAGTTATTCTCACAATATCAATCTCATCAACTCCTCATGAGGCAATAGCAGGGCTGACATTGAGATGACTTCTTTTATTTAATTGAAGAGATAGTCTCAGTAGTTCAGATATGACCCCCCATCTGTGGGTAACTGAGGAAAATGTGCCTTTCTGCTGTAAAGCATTGTTGGAGAAAGAGGGAAGGAAAAAGCTAAACAGCTAGATCTTATTAATTTGGAGCAGAAGGGCACCCAGTTCCCTTCTCTGCCAAACTGTTTTCTGAGAAAAGCTCACCACTTGACTGGGGATTATGCAAAACTGGGTTGGATGCATTCATTTTTCTCCTCAGAAGTGTTATTTATGCTCTTTGGTAAAAGTTATCGGTAATAGTGCTTTGTTTTCTTTTAACCACTATCCTCTGATCATTTAAATGGTAAATTTTGCTATGTGCATTTGAGGTTTTTAGGATCAGTTGGCCATCTAACCTTACTTCAAGCAGTAAGGTTCAGGTTAAAATGTATGCAAGTTTAATAGCAATGTGGAAAAAATAAATACCAATGAGCTCTGTTTTCTTTTGACAAAAAAAGAACAAATACACCTAGCTGAGGTTCCCTACAATCCTTCTAGATTTATTTAAGGACTTAAATGAAATATATAGTAATCAGGTTTTTAATAAATTTGTATAAGATGGTATTGATTCATAATTGTTTTGTTTGTTTTGCTTTTTAAAATGGAATCACCAGATACATAGTTAGCATGGGCACACTTGGATGCTCATTTCTACAATGCTCTTCTAGTAAATTAGTTGTTTGGAGTAGAGAAGGGCCAAACCCCAACTGTGTAAATCTGTAAATCTTGATCTGAATGCCAGTTTGAAGGATTTCTCAGGACCCTCACCTTGTACCATATTATATTTTAAAATATGTTATTATGAACTTAAAAGATGAATATGCTTGCTATCTAAACATACTCATTATCTAAATTATTTTCATTGCTTTCATTGCTACTCATTATTTATTTTTATTGTACTTTCATTTTCTTGTCCTATTTCATACATAGCTTTATAAAACCTACAGCGTTTTAGCACAAATACCTTGCCTAGCCATTATCAGGAAGCACTTGTTCACTCAGAAAAATGTTGTGAGGTCATTAATGCAGTAACTCTTCCTGACAGGTAAGGAGTTAAACTCATGACAAGTTCTCAGCACTAAAAGGCCAGAGGATTAATTTTTGCCTGTTGTGAACAAGGTAGTCTTGATGGAGAAAGTACCAAGAAGCCTTCTGGTCATCTAGAACATCAGTCTGTTTGCCAGGACCCACACAGACTGCTCCAGTATAAAATTGCAATAGCTGAGCAGCTGGTTTAAAATGTCTGGAAGGAATATAACATGGATTATCTCAGGAAGCAATTACCAAATAGCAGTAATTTATAAGAGGGACTGATTCTTCATTTACAGTGGTGTAAATCCAGTGTACAGGCACTTTTAGAACAAATTGCCACTAGAACTGTTTTTTTCCTGAAAGAAATAACTTGGTGCTATGAACGTCTGAAAACTAATTTTTTCTTGAAGCTATTCAGAGTGAAAGTGTGTTTTGGCCAAAGCATGTATTTACATTGAAATGCTGATCAAAATGCCACTGAGGTTCAAAAGGCAAGTGCCTGGGGTGGGTTTCTCTCCCCTGTTAGATGCTGTCATCATATCCAGAGGGCAACTCCGTGTCCCAGGCTTCCAGGGGCCACTGTTTCAGGCTGCTTCCAGCAAGAGACTCCCCTGGAGCTGCCAGGGTTGCAGTTTCAGGGCAGCCTGGCTGTATTCACATAGTTGCATGCTTTTGTAGTTAATGTTTTTCACAGATTTCTCCCTCTGCAACAAATTTCAGGGACTTTGCTTCCCATCCTGACTAGCAGCTGAAACTCCCCCATCTCATGGTCAAATGGAGACTGTGTTTTGAGCACACTCACTCCACTGTGCCTAGGCTTTATTTATTGACAATAAGCCACGCATTGCTGTTTCCAGACAGTATGAAAATGAATCATCAGCTGGCCATTCTGAGTATGTCACTGTATGCTGAGTGCATACAATTGCTGGGTGCATACCAATTGCACGTGGGAGTGATAATGGCCCACCGCTGATCTGGTTAATGAAAACTTCTGTAGGTGATGCTGCTCTTAGCCTGTTTGCAAACAAACAAACAGCCGGCAGCAGATAGGCCTGTGAGGCAGGCTATATGCTGAGAGTTGTGTGCCATCATTATGCGCATGTAGGCGGTTGAGATATTTGCGGTGAAATCATGGCCTCATTGAAGTGGGTGGCAGCTTTCCCACCGCCTTCAGTTGGGCCAAATACTAGCCTTTCTGATGGTATTTGCTCAGAACGCTTGATTGAGTTCAATGGAGACTTAGTTGCATAAAATGCAGCAAGATGCCACAGTTGCCTTAAGAAAATGAGCTCTGAAATCAGTTGACATCCATAGGCTTTGTATTTATTCCACTGTCTAAATTTTGCGTGTTTTCACTCTGAATGGCTTTAGGTTGGAATGTAGCAAATATATGGAGATGATCTGTAAATTTTCTGTGGGGATTTGTAATTTTCTTGCTAAACAGTTCTCTACGTAATAAGAATAAATGATCAAATTTGGGTTGGATAAAAACCAGCAGTATTGCAAAGTATGTAGGCTTCCAGAACAAGATGACCTACAGATGCCTGATGGACTAAAACCCACTTTAAAAGCCTCTCTCTTTCATGTGTATTTTCCACAGAATAAGAATGATAGAAAGAGGAAAGCCTGATTTTTTAGTATTAAGCAGCAACATCAGCATATTGTGCGGAGGCTGACCTTGTCTCTGTGTTTCTGTGTTGATCTGAATGTGCTGGGTTTCCTCAGGGTTCAATTCCTTGGCAAGGAAATACTCTTGCACAAAGTCTATGAATTACTGTTACTTTATAACACTGGGATATAAAAATCCCAGGTATTTCTCTGCTTTTAGAAAAAGACTGTAGGTTTGTTAGCAGTGTGTAACAAGGTTCAGTGAATCTGGAGGGAGAGGGCATATAACCTCTGGAAGGAGACTCTGCAATTATCGCTCACAATGCCATTCAGTAATGCTGTCCCTGCTGTGACATATCCATCTTAGACTGTAAGACATATAGCTGTGCCTTATCATCAAAATCTATTTCAACTGGTATGGCTTAGATCGTCCTGTTTTCTCATTTGTCTCTGGTATTTCCTGGTCTTTAAATCTCCAGACCACCTGGGGCTCTTAACCCCCTTTAATAAATAGGTCCATCACATTTCCCCCGTGTTCAAAAATGGCACAGCTGCTTCCAATATGCTATGCAGGGATCATAAAAATAAGTACAGTATAAAACATTATTACAGCCCTATTTCCAGTTTCTTCAGCATGGCTCATTTTGAGACATTAGCCATTCTGCAAACTCTGCTGTGATTATTCTTTCTAACTGCTCTCTCTTAAAGTAACCTGGTCAGATGCTGGTGTCTTAGGCCATGCAGTAGCTGTTTAATAGCCTCAAACAAATCTGCATGTTTTAAAAAAAGGTGGGCAGCATCCTATTCCCAGAGTTATTCATCTCCCAAAGGAAGCTGCTTTCTCTTCTGCCTGGGCTCTGGGATGCACAACACTGGCATCACTCGCAGAGGGTGCGGGGCAGTGTCCATGCATGGTCTGCTATAGTGGGTCCTCAGTTTCTCCTCTGCTTTTAGTGTCTGCAGGCATCATCTCTTGTGGACAGTAGTCTCTCACACTAATGGGTCTGGACAAAGAGGAGCCATGGCTTTCAAACAATATTTCCCTGAAATACTGCCTGAACTCGTGCTGCATCTGTGACCTGGGCTAACAGTAGCTGTCAAAAGCTGGTGCATGGTGTTTGGGTTTTCTGTTCCTAATCCGGTCATTCTTTTCACATCAATAGAGACAATATAAATGTCTGTATACATACATCTCTGCAGAGCTCAGGGGTTTATTTAAACACATTACAGGATGTTTTCAGGAACTAGCAAATTGTGGGTGATGCTGGCCTTATTGGGGCTCAGCACCAACACCTACATGGTGACTGCAGCGTGGGTCAGGATTTTACCCAGCCCACTTATACTGTACAGTACTTACAAAATGCAAGCAGTTGCAAATAAGGAGCAAACAGTCCAAGGTTCCTCATTTGTATTTAACCTACATTATAAGCAGATATCTGCAGATCATTATACAGAAAGAAATCCATCAGAGATAGTAAACCTAATTCTCAACTATAATCTGTTATGTTTTGTTTTCATTGCGTGTCGTATTTGTTGTTGGTTTGGTGTTGTTAGTTTTTTTGTTTTGTTTTGTTTGTTTGGTTTTTTTTTAGTCACATCAGAGGTGCCGTAACATAGACTCAACATCATCATGTATGCTAGTTGACAACAATCTGTTTAGACTACTACATATACAGTTTTTTTTCTCCTCAAAAATGAAATTGTGTATGTGATTTAGGCAGGAGACAGTGCAGCAATGCCATTTTGTTGGCTCCCAGTGTCTGATGGCTTGCAGTTCAGGCTGCATGTGGCATTAATATGCTTCAGCTGGTCCTCTTCCAGGAGCAAGATAACATTTTTCAGTGCCTCTCAGTATGTTTCCTTGGAGTAGATGGCTGCAGTATCCCCATTTCTCAAGAGATGTCCCCTTCCCCGGAGCCCTCTGAGAGCAGGCATCCCCTCTCCGGACAGCCTGTGTGACACCCAGTGGGGGTCACTGCACCTAAATAGTCAGAACTATCAAACTGCAGCCCAGTATAGTAGAAGCGTGAGCATCACCTGAGGAAGGCTTTCTTTTCCTGGCTCTGTTTACCCAGTTTGGGGGTGTGGGAAGGGACATAAGCAGAGGACCTCCAAGGAGTTGCCATCCCAACATGTGATGCTGTCCAGACAGTTCAAAGAATTAGAAATTCCAGACGTGAAATATCTTTTCAAGAAAGAAATGGATTCCTTCCCTCAGTTTAAAAGCATGAACTACATGCAAGATCTCTGTTAATAGGAAATTATCAAGGGTCTTTTCTGTTGGGGTAACCTTTGAACTATGTACTTCTGCAGATGATTCTGTCTTCTCACATGTCATTTTTCATGCTGCATTTGCTGCTCTTCAGTCCTGTCAGTGACTAAATAAGGACTTTAACCCTCATAACCCACATTGTCTCCAGTGGTCCCATTCTGAGTTTGGCATGCCTGTCCGGGAATGCGGACGCTTGCCATAGCTGCAGAGCGTCATCAGAAAGGTATGGGCTATGACCTCGCAAGGGCATCACAGAGCAACAGCCAAGATCTGGATAGAAAAGGCCCCATTGTCACCTAAATATAGTTTCATCACAGGCAGCATGGAAAACAAGAGCGGCAAATGATATTTTATCTCCTGCAGATGATTTTGCTTCCAGCTTTTCTTCTCTGTGTGGCCAATTGTGAAGATCTTTTTAAAAGCTGGAAATCTGTTCTTAATCCAGTCCATTTAGAAGTACTGCTACAAAAACAGAGCATAACAAATGGATAACAAAATGCTCCTACCCCAGAAGTACTTCTCAAAATTTACCAAGAGAATGACAGTGCTTTCAAATGAACTCAGTCATCTTTAACTAAACCTTCACCACTATTTTAATGTTTCTCTTTCCTTCACACAGCCAAAAGGCACTGATTATGGATCTAATCACCAATTAATTGGTCCAACAATATCCCCAGTAAGGGAAAAAAAAAAAAAAAAAAAGCTAGAATAAAAGTTATAAGATTGACTATAAAAATGATGACTGACAAATTGGCAAGTGGACAAAGTATTTTAAGAACTTTTAATGATCAGAGCCAGACAGAAGCTATTGGGGTTATTTTGGGTATAATGAGAATTCAAAATCCCAATTGCCCCCAGGATTTTCACTTTTTTTTTTTTTTTTTTTTTTTCTAATAGTTTTCCGTGTTTTGTCTGAAGTGTTTTCTTTTTTTGTTTGTTTTCAAGTTAAAACTTAGATATATTCTCAGTGATGACTAGTCAGTTTCCATTCTGCCTTCTGTTTAGTCCCCGTTCCTGGGTTAAGACTATCTATAAATCCCACAGTAAGTTAGACCTTGTTATCAAACATCCTAGACCTTCCAGTGTCTCCCAGAATGAAAAAGACATCAGATTATTTCCATCTGTATCTCTGATGTCCAGAACATATTTGCACCATTCAGCAGTAAGAGTGCAACTCATGAACTAATTGCAGAAACCTCATGCATCCATGAATCTGGCTCCTTTCCATGTGCGTGAATCATTCACAACCAGGCCTGGATCCCTGTGAATGTGTACAACCACTTATTTTTAGCAACTACTTATTTTTGTCAAGAAAGTGTTGACTTCTCTGCTGGGTCCCTTGGGTTCTCCTGCTCTCAAGTGCCAGCAAGCCTCCGGTACCATGGGCCGCAATGCTGCTGGTTGCACTGCCTTTCCTGTCAGCAGGGTAATGTGCTGAGCAACCACTCATGGCTTTCAATGCTGAGAAGTACCAATGCGAATGATCTGTCACATCTGAGAGGGACTTGTTGTCGCTCTTAAGCCCAGGAAGCTCTGGATTGTCAGGAGTCCCTCTCCACCATTAGGAATAAAATTTTCTCTCTCTTCCAAAAATGGTAGCGAAGCTGGAAAAGAGAACTGCTTTGTTCCAATGTGGTGATAAAAGTGGGAGATTTGCTGTGTTTGCACATCATGCTTCTATTCTTGAAATGACTTTTACGAACAACGGTAAGGAAATTAAACAGGATTTGAATTTGCCCTTCAGGTTATAAACAGCTCTAGTATTTACAATGCACTTTGCACTTGACTCTGCTGTAGCAGGAATGTTAACAGCAGCTAAATTAAAGTTGCCTAAAGATTTCCATTAGCCCAGGCAAAAGATATTTGTAAGTGTGTATATAATCTTTCACTTACATGAAAAATCAAATAGTTACTTGTAATTCTTTCCATCTTCATTTTTAGATATATTAAAAGAAGCTCAAACTTCTCAGTGTAGGTCAGCTCTGATGTGAGACTCGAGCTTTGAACAGTCACAGCTACGCATGGATTTGCAGAAAGCTCAGCACACAGCACCAGCTTGGCAAAGAGCACTGGGAGAAGCTCACTAGCTTCAACCTCCTTCTGCAGCAGTCCCTGGTTGACAAATGGAGTCCTAGGGAACCCCTTGGTGACTTGCTGAGTGTCATGGATTGGTATCTGGGAGAGAAGAGTGCGTGCCTTCAGTTTATGTCCTATCAGGAGAGTGAGCATTTGTAGAGGCCATAGCTTCTTTGGTGATGTGCTCTTTTGCCTTTTTATTTCTTTCTTTTTAAGAAAAGAAATTAAAAGTTAATTAAAGTTTATTCTCCTGTGCTTGTAGGAATAAGAATTTCAGATTGGCCTAGTTGATTATTATAGGTATATTTTAAATGTGTAAATGAGGCTCTTCTTCCATCCCTGAAGCAGTGCCTAGACAATAGAGTCAAATTTTAAGTGTCTGTGAATAAGCTGTCACACTGTTTAGACCTAATCATAACTGAGCAGAAGCTGAAGAGCTGCTTTGCATGCAAGTTGACCTGCATGTTTTATAAGCAGACTCCTCTTGTCAGGCGAGAGGGAGATAAGGGCAGAGGATCTATAATTTATCCTCTCATGTTTATGAGAGAGAGTCACCTGCAGCATGATTACAGGGCCCCATGGTGTTGGTTACTTACCCATTAACTGTAGGATACTGAGTTGTTGAACATGTAAATCTACAGGAAAGCACCCCGAAGAACTTCAACTTCACCCTCCTTCACCATCAAGAACAGTGGCCTCCATCCATGTATCCCCAAGAATTCTTTCTGTCCAACATGCATCTCTTCCCCTCTTGCCCTAGGGTACATCTTTATTTGCTATCCAAATATCTAGCATCTTGATGAACTACATAACTGAGATAACAGTCTAGACTTTCTTCTGGTCTACCACTGAGTGAGTGTCTAAATTTAGAGTTGTTTCTGTGCCTCATTTAACAGATGCAGAAATGGGCATATGTTGCTATTCAGGGTTGAATCAAGGCACCTTTGCTCTGGTAGTCCACAACCCACCATAAGCACTACTGGAGACTGTGCAAGAACTCTGCTACATGCAAATATAGGGTAATTCACTTGTCTCAATTGGCCTTATCTGCATCTCTAATAGATCATGGCTTAAATCTTCAAATACAAAAGCTTAATCATTAAAAATATTCTCACAGATAAATAAAAAATCTGGAAATTTTGGCTTTGACATAAATATTCAAACCATTTTTGAAGTTTGTTAAATTTTTAATAGTGGAAATGCCAATCACCTTGTGTCCCTGGACCCGTAACTATCCTTTTTTTTTTTTTTTTTTTGCAACCCCATCTCCTAAACTTTCTCTAAGGTACCTGTTCCTTTGTAATATGCCATTTTAAAATTAAATGACAAATCCTGCATGCACCATGCTAGTTGAGACCAATATAGCGATTTTAGGTGACTCAAGCAATAATATTAGGATGTCCTCTGTAATATTTTTCAGTCCTTTTCAGAGATGCTCTGTGGCCCAAGGTATCTGAATGAGACTCTGGTCATGCATATATATATATTTTTATTATGATTTATTTATTTCCTGTAGGTTACACTACATAAGTATTTGCTGTTACAGCAGCAGACACTTTGCATATTCAGTTATAACATTGTTTGGTTACACAATGCAATATGCAATTACTTCTCTGCTACGGATCTGGCTGCCAGTAAGGCTCATGTTTCTGCAGCCAAAAGATATACTGAAAGATTCCTTTTTCAGAAGCTTAACTAAACTAACAAAGCAATTATGGATTGGAATTGATAAGTCAATGGAATGTGTATTCTTTACAAAATCAGGTTAATCTGGGAGAATTTATTAGCTGTGGTCCCTCTCCTCAGAGTAGCAACATGGGAGGGAACTAGTATTCCTGAAACACTGATAGAAGTTGTACATGGAGGAAATGCTGCATTTCCTTTGTTCTTTACATGTTCTATAAATATTTCATGTGTTTGTTATTTCTGGAAACATGCCTACTCTCTTGTTTAATTTTTCCCGAATCCTTCAGGGCTGTAGATAGTTTGGGATACACAGAGATTTAACATTCCATATTTATGCTCTTGCTAATAGGCACCACATGAAGATTAGAAATGTAAACGGATTGTGAGGAACAGAGGGAAATTTTTAGCACATCTAAAAAAGGCCTGGACTTAGAGTCCTTTGGATAAAAGTCTATTACATTTCTATTACTCATGCTTGTGACTTTCCATCCTTCTCACAGAAAAAAAAAAAAAAAAAAAAAAAAGTCATCAGAGCATCTTAAACCCGATCAGATATTCAGATATTGGGGCAGTCCTGCTGAGTTTTGAATATTGATGCTGAATTATAGCAAAAGATTTTTTTATCAGTAATACCCTCTTTTTCCATCTCCATATATTCATTTATCACAGCCAGTGGCTATTCACAGCTTCTCTTGATCATAGCCCTTGGGAGAAAGTATTGCTTAATATGGAAAGGTTCTCCATTTACCTCTGCAAGTAAATAAAATCACTTTGTTTCCTTTTTCTTTCCATAATCTGAACATACTTACCTCTCCTTGCCCAGCTCTAAATGAACAGCTGTAATGTTCTACAGCAGTATGTGCAACAAAGATGCTTAAATATCAGAGAGAGAAAAATAAATAAAACTTTGAGTCCATAAATATGCTGAGATAAATGAATAAAAATGTTGAACTGCTTTCAGAAATGACTCACTGCTTGTACCATCCAGTTAGAAACACAGGTCAAATGATGAAAATTTGTTTTGATCACAAATATGAGTTTTAACATGGCCATGATGTATAAATCATTCTTGAAAGTGGAGTATGGAGCCCATGTTCCTCAGGTGTTTCTGAAAATTTTACTCATGTTTTTATTTTGCATTCTCTTCCACTGTTTGTTTGTTTGTCTAAATATCTATATGGAGGAGTCAGTGAAAAATGAATCACGGATAACAGTTCTCTGATATTTCAGATATAGTAGCAATGCTGTTTTGAAAGGAGTCATCCCCAAAAAATGACTTATTCTCTTGAGCAGCTCCCTTTTTACCTCAGGGACCCATATGTTTGCCTGCAAATTCAGCAGTGATGCTGGCTTGGTAATGTCCATTGGGAGTCACTAGAAAAACATATAAAAGCTGTGCATGAATAGATTTTTCCAATGCAACTGGAAAAAGAATGATTTCACCTTATGCTGTGTACAGAGGTGAAGTAGTGTAAATGTATACTTAAGCCTCAGAATCATATGTTTTCAGGATGTACTTTCCTTGATTATTGGCATCTTCAGGCTGAACTGATAATGTACAGGATATTTGATACAATGCTAGATTGAGCTTTTGATTGCACTATATTTAGTGAAAAACAGGAGGAGTCCAACTAAAAGCAATGAGATTCCTCACAGCATAAAATGTTGAGCAGAACGTATAGGGCTGTCAAAGTATGGTTTCTTGTATTTTGAACTCCTCTTTCTACAAGGTAGGTAGGAAAGGTCACGTTTATATTGAGAAAACAGGAGGCTATTTGGTGCATTAAATCTCGAGGGCCTTTTTTCTATTTCCAAGAAATAGAATAGGAATCCCATGCACACCCCAGAAAATAAAAGGCCCAGAGAACAGAGACCTGAATCGTCTGATCTCCCCAGAGATTCAACATTTTTATTTGTAGTGATGATATCTGTAAGAAAGTAAGGCAGCGGCTGATTCACAAACCATAAAGGGAGTTTCAAGGGTATTTGCTCAGTGAGTGAAATCCTCGGATCATGACTACAGGTCTTGGCAATCACTCAGTTATTTTTACTGCAGTTTTAAAACTCATCTGTTCTATTTCCACGTGTAAAACAAAACCCACGTGGGTTTCTTGTGTTATATTAGCATTCTCCTATTTGAAGTTCCAGCTTTTTATGAGATCCCACATATCAAACTGGAGACTCCAAAGAGGGGTGGGGGGGGACAGAATCAACAGTGTTCCTTGTTTCTTTAAGGCAACAAATAATTAAGAAAATCTTCACCTAAAAATTCATTGTTTTAGGGGTTTGGCTCTACATACCAACATGTTAACTGAATGGAACTATTTAGAAAGCATCTTCTCCTATAAGCCTAGCTATCCAAACTAACATAAAAAGAGCTTTTGAAGCAGTCAACAGTTCTGCATCTTTCAGCAATGCCACGTAAAACAATTTGAGATAGACACCTCTTAGAGTCAACAAAAGCTTCTCCTGCCAACAGAGGAGGAGGATCAAGCCATAAAAGGAAAAATGAATTGTCTTGCCCTAAAATTTGTTGGCAGTTGTCATGCTAGAGTCAGGGCCCATTTTCCTCCTGCAATGGGTAAATGAGATGTATGTCAAAGATGTTGGCACCACTGACACAGACGTAGCCTTCCTTATGATCCCCATTTATACTGCAGAACATCCCACAAGAGGATAAGCCCTTTAAATGTAATGCTGTAGGGAATTTCCTTCAATAAAACCTTATCTGGATACAGTAGCTCTAGGGTTTTGTGTCGTTTCCATGGACTGCCTTAATGCAGGTGAACCTTTACAGCGTTTTAACAATTCTTCATTTGTGTTTGTTTCAGTATTATGATACCACAAGTATGTATTTATTTTTGATTTTGAGGGCATCTAATCAAGACCTTCTTGAATGTAATGTCTTTTTTTTTCTCATTTACAGAGACTTTTCATCAAGCTCAAAACATTCCAGTCCAGCCCAGCCCTCTAAGAGTATTCACCATAAAAAAAGAATTAAATATAAATATTTTTTTAAATGACTCACCTTAAGTGGCTGAAAGAATTACATTATGTCATTTCAAACCCTGCCTGCTCTTTTTAGTTTCTACTGGACTTTCAGACCGCCTTCAGAAATCTGAGATAATTTTATTTTCCTGCAAAATCTTAGCTCTTTACAATCATTTGTACCAGTGTTTGATCTGTGAAATCTTGATTTAGACTTCCTGGCAGATTTGTACTGAACAGCATCTAATCCCTTTTAGGACGTGTTCTGTGGGCTGAAAGAAATTTTTTAACATAGGCAAAATTTTAAAAAGGGCTTTACCTAGAAGATTTCCTTTAACCCAGTCCTCTTTAAAACACGAAACCTGACACCAGATAGACACTAATTCCAATTTGTAACAAAACCTGGAAAAGGGGGGAGTGCCAGTGGATGTGTATAAGTCTCAGTATGAGCCAGACAACTTAATAACACCATTTATTAGAGAAGCCTTAAAGGTAATCCCATTAAAGCTATTCAGCAGAACACAGATATTTTTCTGAAATCTGCTTGGAAGCAGACAGGATTACTTGAATGAAATGTGAGCAGCTTTCTAATAAACCTCATCCCCCCACCTTTTATTCCTTAATGCTGTGGACCTTGGTGCTCTACTGCTCTCTCACTTGATGGATGAGGGGAAATTACTGCTTAAAAGTGAGGAGGGATGGAAAGGTGAATGTACAATCTTCTACATCTCTTCTCATGAAGGCATGGCAAGAGAGCTTGTTGACACTGCCACAGGTTTCTTTCCTGGCCCTGGACAGTGGAAATTCACCTTGCATGGCAATTAATTTCTGGAAGATAGACTTGGTTTTCATCCATATGGGTACATCAACAAAAGTAAGGAGGAATAACACATTATACAGAAGGCTTTGCATGGGCATTGTTCCCTCTCATTTTCTTAA
The DNA here is from genome assembly GCF_009819795.1 of Aythya fuligula. NCBI lineage: Eukaryota > Metazoa > Chordata > Aves > Anseriformes > Anatidae > Aythya > Aythya fuligula. The sequence goes on from NC_045562.1 coordinate 42,596,165, forward strand.
TCTCTACCTGCTTTCCCATCCATAGAAATGCCAAGTCTCAAATATGTGAAGTGTCCCCACCATCCCACCTTGTGTGAGAGGTGCTGGTTGGGTTGTTAGGATCTGGGAACCCTTGCTGCTGAGAACAGGCAGTGGTGATTTGAGGGAGGTACAGAGAAGTTTAGAATGACAGGAAACTACGATCCCATTTGAACTTGAGAAAGGGTGAATTTCTGTTTTAAAGTGCTTTATCTAAACAGAGCTTAAGGAAGGAAACCTCATGAACTCTTGTTAAAAACCTATAGCTATAATTTAGCAACTCCTTTCATCTAGTATGAAGTGTGTTTTGTTTTGTTTTGTTTTGTTTTGCCTTTTTTTTTTTTTTTTTGCCTCGAAGAAACAAGGATGCACTGTTCTCATTTGCATGTACTGTGCCAGTGAAACAGGCATACTTTCTTACTTTCTGGGATGCTCTTTCCACTTCTTATTCTACTCTTTTAAATATCTCTGTTTCTATTGATTTTTTGGAACTCTTTAAGATCGCCACAGAAATTGTCCTCAAAGAGAGTAGGTTTTTTTCTTCTTTTTATGTGAACAATGTCTGCTGTTATTTAGATTTAACAACATAAGGAGATATCTGTACTCTGTGTAAACATTCTGCAAGTAGTTTAATCCAAACCTACAAGGATATCTGATTTCTCTGAAGGTGTCCATAATTATAAGGCAAAGCTCTGAAGAATGCAATTATTCATTTTAGAAACTTGGGCTGGAACATTGCACGACTGTTTGTTTTAGGCTTGGAAAAAGGAATATGATGGATCCAGAGGATTATTTTTTTCTTTTATTCAGGTCAGTGCCTACTTTAGTTTGAAGTAGTGTACTAGTATGACAGCAGGGTTGTGCATCAGTGACACTACCACTTCATCCAATCCTCCTAGACATTATCAAGCCCTCTCTGCTCTTTGGAATTTACAGTGCCCTGGAAGGGGGATTTTCATCTGGTATTTGGCTGGATGCTGGGACTTGTTTCTCCTGGTGTGTTGCTTTTGGAGTGTTTGAAGTACTGCTGGTAGTAGCAGTGTCTCCCCCAAACAGCCAGAGGATGAAGCTGCTTTAGTGTACTTAATGTTGTTTCCTATCAGAACTGTTTTACAGCTTGACCTCTGGGTAGCAGCTTCCTTCTTGTCAGTGCATAATTAAAAGAAGCTCTCTGCTTTAAACAGGATGATGGGCTGAAAATTTGCAAGGATATGGGAGGACTGAAAAGCTTTGTTAAGCCTCCCAGGAATGGATTCTGTGCTTGCTAAGAGATTAAAAGCTGCTCTTCCAGTGGTGTGTGATTAAAAAGTTGAAATAATACTGTGTTGTTTTTTTTTCCTGAAAAAAAAAAAAAAAAAAAGTTTATTGAAGGGCTTAGTGTGCTCTGAAAGTCACTGCTTCAGTATATCTGATTTTGACTTTCTTGATTTTCCCAGCTGAGACTTGTCCTGATGCTTACCAACAACACTGTGTTGATTTATCTGTAGCCTGCCTGGTGGCTTGTTAGTTAAACATCCCTGATACATCTGAGACACTTAAAGCTTCCTTCAGTTTCTCAGTAGAACCTCCATCTTGATAAATTATAGAGAATTATGTGTTGATCATTTTCCAGTTTTTTGAATGAAAGCACAAACAATCCATGCCTTCGTGTTAATTTGGACTTGTTTTATTTCTGCCTTGGATGTTCAGATAACTGGAGACCACATTTTCCAGCATGTCCCTCTTTGTTCTGCTTGCTGTCTCTTCCCTGATTGAACTTTGATTTCATTTTGGCCTGAGGGGAATTAAGTCAAGACAAGGAACAGAAGTTAGCTTCCCAAATATTATGGTGGACAGAAAGGGAGGAGGGTGTTACTCATCTTGGAAATATATCAACTATGTCCATCTACATGCTCTGCCTGGTAAATGCTGGTATTAATATGGTCAGGGTTCCTCTGTTGAGTGAATCCATACTATCTGTCTATCCCAAACTGGAAATGCTCCCATTTTGGTGTCTAGTATGCTTCCTGCATCTCAGTATGTTTTAAACTATTTTTCTTCCTCTCACCGTAAAGATTTTATTTCCAATTTACCCAGGAGCTGTTGAAATTAATTCCTGTTCATGGCAACTTTTCCTTTACAGTGAGCATTTCAATTTGCCTCAATTCAGGTGTCAGAGTTCTTACAGGTGGAAGTAGAATGGTTCTGCTTGATTTTTTTTCTCTAAGTATGTGGAAACACGTGTATTTCAAGTGAAACTGATTCTTGATACTGTAGATATTCTTCAGAGGTATAATTGGTCCCTCTTTCAGCTGTCTTTTATATGGACTGCGGAATTAGGTCCTAGTTGATTGTGCTTTCAAAATAGAGCATAGTAAGAAAATAAGTCTGGTTACCAGAAGGCTACATCATCATTAAAAGAAGCGGAGAGGACTCTAAGGATCTAGTGAAACCTGATGACTTGTTTCCTTCTGAGGTGCGTCAGAGAAAAAATCAAGAAGTGCAGTGGCTTCTTTCTCTTTTTATTTTACTTCCTTAAATCAAAATCAGGGTGGGCAGAGCCACAGAGGGGCTACAAAAGACATCTATTTGTTCGTTGTTTAAAAGCTTGGTGAAATAACACATCCTGAAAAGCAGAGCTTCTGTCATCCTGCAGCCGTTTGTGAATAGACCACTGGTGTGCTAAACAGCCTCACTTAGGAGGAAGGAAAGGGAGGAGGTGCTGCAGAGCTACACGTGCACTTGTAAGGGTTACAAAGGTTTCGTCTCCTCGTTGAGGCATGAGGGCAAGGCCACGAGAAGGTCATGAATGCTGTCTGTTGTTGAGATTTTAAAACCCTTTGCTGCTGCCCTTTTCTCTGTTTCATTGACATAGTATAACGAGTTATCTAAACTCTGGGTGCTAGCTACATAGTTTAACTGATGGCCAGATGGTAGAGGGCTTCCATAAGGCTGAAAGGGATGTAGGATTCATTAGCTACATTAAACTTCATTTATGGCAGGGAGCAACCAGGTGGTCCCTTCTTTTGTCACTTCATTCCTCTTACAAACCACCAAACAACCGGATGACCTGGAAGAAAATGCTCCCTGTCAAAGACATTAATATCTAAATCATTGCTCTCCAAAGCGGAACAAGAATGTACCGGGGTTTCCGGGAAAGTTCATTTTGTACACTTGTCACACATCGTTCCTTTCATTAATATAACAGATTAATTGTTGCTCTGAGATATTTTTCTTTACTCTCCTTCAGGCTATGCACTTTTGATTAGAGGTGACTGAATAATTTATTGCCAAATTGCTTATTGGAAAAGGTTTGCTTTATTCCATGCAGTCCAGAATAATGTATTTTCAAATGATTATTCAAATTATTATTCAAGTGATCCTCAGATAGTTTCAGTGAAAAATTCTTGGTCTAAGGCTTACTTGGAAACAGATTTGATACAAAAGCAGTAAAACTAGTGAAGAGCATTTCAAGGCTGTAGGCTGGTTTGGAGTGGGTGAGCAGGCCTCTTATTTTGATCCACGCCTCGACTGGTTGTTAACCAGTCTGTTGTTGGTTTTCTAATGTAAACACACTTGTGTTTTACAACATTCACTTTTTATAAGTATTCTCCACAAGTCATTGAAAATATACTATTTCTATAAACATCCCTGCTACAAAATTCATTTGAAGTGATATTCACTGGTAAATAAATGTAGATGGTGCAAGAAGACATGAAAGAAAAATCCCTTGGGGAAAGAGTGGGGGAAGAAATCACAGAGATAACATATCCTTTGGAAGTTTTTATATAAATAGACCTACAGATTTCCACATATTTAGTCACTGGAGAAGATTAAAACGTTTGATGTGCAGTTACCATCGCAGATGAAAGCAAAGGTAGTTTTCCAATTGCATTTGGTCCTTATAATTCAAGTGCTGACAATCACTGAAAACCTAATTTAATGAACGTTTTGTAACATCTTCAAGTGCTCCGTGGGAATTCCCCCCTCCCCTCGCCTGGCTGCGCGCTCCCTCTCGCTGCGGTTTCATGTCCGTAGGCCCATTCCTAGCAAGCCCTTTGCATGCCAGTGGCTCTCGTCTCTCCTGTTTGCTCTCTGGAGCTGCTCCCACTGGTGCAGGCACTCAACATGCCTACAGCTGCTCTTGTCTTCTCAGTTCTGTCCGGGTATTTGTTTAAGCAATACAATTGCTTGCGGCTTGGTCAGTATAACAAGGTGAACACACTGCCAGGTTGGGGCTTGGCTCCTCCTCATCCCGTCCCCAGAGGCATGCCCCTGGCACAGAAGAAATGTTGGTGTGCTTCCAAATGCCTGTGAGGTGTCGCTCCAAGGCCAGACACAGGTCCAGACTCCTTGCATCACCCTGTCATTCCTGCCATAGAGCCCACTGCCTCTTGCTTCTGCCACCAGTTGGCTCCTTATTACTGCATGGGACAGGCACTAGGCCTCAGAGGGACAACTGCCCTCTGCAGCTTTTCTGTAATGCCCTATTCTTTGTTGTGCCTAGTCGGGTTTGCTTTCCTGCGGAAATGTCCCAGGGAATCATCACTTATCAATATTGCCCCAATCTTCCTCTTGTCTCTTCAGTGTGGAGAAGACTCACAGTGCAAGGTTGGAAAGGCAGGTGGTGGCAAATCATGAAGGACTTATGTCACTTTCCCCACTGCTGTGATGCCCTCAGGTAAATGCCTGCTCACCCCTCATCTTCCCTGTACTCTGAGGGAAACAAAGAGACACAATTTGGGGTGTAGAAAAAAGGTTCCTGTGGAACAAATTGCTTTGCTGGCATTCCTGGGAGCACAGTTATCCCATCAGGGCTGAGCAAGACAAAAGTTTACGATCCCAAGCAAAGGAGGAGTTTGGCTGTGTTCGGGAAGGATGCTGTACCCAAGGGGCTATTGGAAAGCTCCAGGAAGAACTTCTTATTTCTTGGGTAATCTCTGTAACACGAGCCTCTGAGCAGCTTTCAGCCCCAGGGCAGCGCTGTGCTGAAGTCAGCCAAGTGTATTAGGAAGAGCACAGGGAAAGCAGGAAGCTGATGAGAGGGGCAGGAGGAAAGGGAGGCTGTTGGCTTCCTGAATGACCTTAGGACAATATGGTTGCTTATAATCATTTGAGCATTTCTCAGATAAACATTTGCAACAATGCTGCATAATGTTGTAGGGAAGATGATTTAATGAGAATAACAACTTACCCCATGACAGCAATCAGAGGTTGCACCCCACCTCCACCATGAGACAAAATCCTCTCAGGCTTTTCCACTTTATCAGGAAAAGCATGACTTAGGAGCTAAGCATTGCCACCAGGAAGGACTGAGGCAAATCCATCTGTGCAGGCATGGATATGGGGCAGTGCACCAGCAGATGCTTTCCCCAAGGACTGCAAAATGCTTAAGGTTTTTTCTGTGACTGTGATCCTTTCCTGCTCCAGGCCAGCAGCTGAGCAGGGCCTCCTGGAGCCACTATTCATGGGAAACACTGAATTGTCCCTCATAAGACCAAGCTGGCCTCCTGTCCTGTGGCAGTGATTTTCACAGAGAGGGGTGTACTCCATGTGGAAAGGAGGAGTCATTTCACTGCTGGTGGTTTTGCATATCCTCTCCCGCATTCAGTGAACAATGCTATAAACAGAATTAATGTGGATATTTTTTAACTCTGGAGAGAAGGAATCAGGGAAAAGTCACCCTATTAATACTTTAGAAAGGCTTCCTGGCACAAGCCCATAAAATAAAAGACCAAAAGTTTTTCACATCTTCACAGTTTTAATGAGCACAAGTGCAAGATCCAGCACACTGGGAACAGATTTTACATGGGGATTTTCAAAGGAATTTAGTAATTTCAGTATGCATTTCCCAGTGAAAATTCCAGATACAGAGGAAAGATTTATAAGGCTAATCACTGCTTTCAAGCATATTGCAGCATCTCTTGTTAAAAGTGACTTTTTTTTTTTTTTTTTTTTTTTTTTTTTTTTTTTTTTTTAGTGCACTATCCTTGTTCTTGGGACTCTGTTTCCTTCTTTTGTTCTCTTCCTCACTCCACCCCTACCTCCAAAAATAATGTGCTTCTGTTAACTAGTATGCCTCTGTTAAAGTGATATGAAATACAGAGAACAGATGACAGTGATCTGTGTGATAGCTAATGGTCATCTGGGGTGTGGTAGTGAGCTTGTGTACAGGGTGTTTCTAAATTTAACTCAGTAGCTAAACCAAGTGGTATCTCTTCTCTTCACTCAACTTAAAAGGGAATATGAACTCAAGCCCGAGAAACTCATTCCAAAATTTTCAGCATCTATTTTTTGTGTACATGCTTCTCGTAATGCAGAGAGTTAATATTCCTGTTTGATTTGGTAATTACTAGGATACATGCCAGCCCTTTTCACTTTTATTTAATCTGAATCTTCCCAGTTTGCACTAGTTTCACCCAAGTTTAATAGATTTATTTCCTCCATTGCCCCACCAATTCACCTCGTCTCAAGGATAAAAGACATGAGAAACTCACAGCTGTGGTGCCAGATTCTCCTTTTGATTTCTATATGCTCTGTCTTTTGTGTGCTTGTGTCCGTGCTACCACCCACTATATACTCGTGTATTTTGTAAAGATGTACTTCATGTGAATCCAGGAGATGCGTATTTCACCTGGCAGATTCTTGTTTTATTTCAGGTCCAACAAAAGCAGTAGATCTCCATGAAAGCATTGCCCAAACCAGTGGTCAAACTTAATTCCTTTTTTTTTTTTTTTTTTTTTTTTTTTTGTGGCTTTGGAAAATACTTGCAACTATATATTATTAAAAATAATAAATAACTTTAGAAATCATTCTATTTATTTATTTCAAACATCTGAAAGCACTTTGCTTTTGCTTCCAAGAGTGTAATTCCAGATAGAGATCAAGCATGGACATTTTCAGCTCAGAAGATCAATATCTGGGAAAATAACCCTATGTTTTGCAAAGGGGTCACTGACATTAACATTTTCGGTACTTGATCACACTTTGTTATGGTAGCCGAAATATGCTGTAATACAAATAGCAAAGAGCCACAATAGAGTGGGCATCTCTCACCCCACAGTATTCTGCAGGATCCTTCTTCTGTTGAGGTGAGAACTAAGGGTGAAGAAGAAATAAATAAATAGATAGACAAATAAAACCATTCCCAAAGAACACAGGCTCCCAGGTTTGTTCATTTTGGCCAAAACAGGTGTTCTGTCAAGCCTTGTAACATTTAAACTACAGGCACCAAGAATACTTCTTCATGCAGATGCTACTTCTCATGCTGGGTGGGACTGGGAAGCTTGATTTCAGGTGGGGTGGATTTGAACTTCACACTCCACTGGTGTTCTCCCCACTGCTCCATGGGTGGTGTTCTCCTCTAGGCACCTAAACCTGGCAGTTCCTGCTTGCTGAGAGATTGTCCTAGTTTGGGCCAGCCAAACCAAGCTTCTTGCTTTGAAATGGCAAAGTATGAAAAGAATAAGGCTGTCAAACACCAATTTTTTCTTCTGAGAGGAGAAACAGGATGGGGAGGGGAGCTGCTATTGAAATGTTTTAATCTTTCCAACCATGGCAGCACTGTGGAGCAGTCTCCTGAGCCATATGCAAGGATGGAGGGGATGGATGCCTCCTGACTCCCACCAGGAGCCACACCTGGGGTTAGTTACCCTGTCGGCTTGATTTCTGCCCAGCTAGTCAAGATACTGACTTTTCTGCTGGCAGGTTTTTACCCTCTGTGAGTGTAGCAGGAGGCAGCTGGTGTAAATTCCATCTTCTTTCTCTCTGTCATTATGTTTTGCCTAATGAAGCACCAGCAGTGGAGTAGGATTAGGATGCACATTTATAATTTTTCCTGATAAAGATGGAATGACTGAAGCTGGACCAAGTGGCAAACACAGGAATTAGGGTTAAAACTGAGCATTTCACATGCACTTAGCACAATGAAGTCTGTTTGTGACAATGACAAATTGTAACATATGTGGCAATATGCGGTGAGATGGAAAGCTGAAGACATGCAAAGTGGTAATAATGGCAGGAAAGTTCATGTTTCTGCTTAGATTTTTAAAAATGTAGAGAAATTCTAGAGAGGAAAGCCCAGGAGAAAACAGACAGGTTGGGACCAGCCTGAGCTTGGATCCAGGAGCTCTCCTTCCTCCACCCAGACAGGTCTCAGCTAGGGCAGCGGAAGCAACAAGGCCTGATATATGGATGTCCCATCCCTTCCCCATGCCTGTGAGCAATTTTTAGCGTCGGGGCAATTGGTTCTGTGCCTGGAGCACATGCCAGCTGTACTGAGGTGCTGGCCAGCCCCAGTAACCAGGCAGCAGCTGAGCTTCTCTATCAGCCACCTGCTCTCAGAAGACTTGCCACTACTCACATCCTGGAAACTTTTACCCCACTGTCAAGTTCAGTTGCAACTGGCCAGTACTGCTTTGTTATGGGGACAGTGATAAGGAGACAGACAGTGTGGTCTCAAGCAATGTTTCCCCTTTGGAAACCAGGGTAAAAATAACACAGTCATGAATAGAGCTTAATTGAGAGGCGTGTTACAGAAGAGAGCTGATGGAGAGTGAAACAAATGTGACAGACCCATTGTTATTTCACAAGTCTGAATGTCAGCAAATGCCCCTCAGAATGTTTCTAGTAATTTATTCTCTTAAAACACAGCGTACAGATATACCTCCTTATCCAGAGCTGACTGTTCTCAGTGAAAATTAACATCTTGGTAATTTTAAACCCTGAAAAACCATGGAGAATTCCAGCAAAGCTGGGATGGGGTCCAATAGTATCTTAATGCTTTTTTTTTTTTCTTCTTGCAACAATCCCAAAGATAATAATTACATGTTCTGTTTAAATAAACAGAAGTGCTGCTCTCAGTGCTCCTGACTACTATCAAAGCCTTCATGCAAGTTCATGATCTTAGGACTTCCTAGCTGGAGAGGTATTCAAGAGGTCTAACAGCAAGAGAGCAGAGGAGAAACTGAAACACGCTGTGTAGCAAAGGAAATAGGCAGCATAAATGATTCTATAAAAAAAAATAAATAAATAAAAAATGGGGGCAGAGATCACTGAAGAATAATTATGAATTTGATAGCTGAAATTTTTGGAAAGAAAATGAACGTAGGTTGAACTAAAAACAAAACAAAATAAACAAAAAACTCGACCCCAACCATTGTTTCATTGCAAGTCAGCTTGAAATATTTTAGCTATTCTGGGCTCTTCAGTCCTCTTGTTTAACTGTGAACGAGATCTGTTCATTTTCAAAAGTGGAAAAAATAAATAAGCACCTTTGGAAACAAGAGGTTAAAATGTTCATATACTTTTTAATCTCAAGATTGTTTTCTTATTTGCTAACCTTTCCTCATTGCAGACCATTTAAAAGTAATCAAAATATTTTTCCAGACTTGAAACTCTTGAAACTTGGAAATTTTATATCACAAAAGAGATTTTATGTTGTTAGTCCTCTAGGATTTTGCAGAAGTACATATACTTTGAGTTGTTTAATGGGCTAACACAAAATCTATTGTGATTTAGTTTGGCTTCGAATTTAGTAGGGATTCAGTAGCGGAAGCATCAGAGATATGAATCCAAAACAAAATCATGTACATGTATTTACAGACAGGTATTCGTCAAAGAAGACTTAGTAATTATCTTATGTCAGAGAAAGGAATCAGACTGGAATAAGACAAAAGTCATCATACTAGTGCATGATGAAGAGACAAAATGGGGCAAAGTCACATTAGCCAAGAATGGTTTATCCCTGAAGGTTAAGTTCCTGATGGAACTTGCAACAGAGCAATAAAACAATAGAAACTATTATTTTTTTTTTAAAGTCAATATATCCATTAGCTGTAGCTAACCATGAGTAAAGCCACCACAAAATGAATGTGAGCAGCTACAAGCTCTGCAGCCATTTTTCCCAGGGCAGTTTTCTTTCTCAGCCAGCTGACCCACAAGCTACAAAGCTGCAGGAGTTCAGTGTCATCCCAGTGCAGGGGGTGAGGACGAGGAGCCAGCTGCTCTACAGCGGGGTCAGCCCAGCACACACAGCCCATGTTGTCACTAGAAATATGGAGACGATTTTGCTCCAATGGGGATTGCTGAAGACTTTAGTGCCTTAGGCCAAATGTAAAACTTGCAGAAATTCCTCGTACATGTGTTTCCTGTTTTAGTGAAAACACATTCATTCAATGTTTGGACCTTTATGAATTTTAGCTACTTCTGGTCAGCTATTCAAATGGGAGTAGACAAGAGATGAAAGTGAATACACCTCCAATGAAATCTGTTCATAAGAGTGTTGTGCACTTCTACGGGTCTCATCCACTGACTGAAAAACATTTATGAATTCTGGAAAACTAAGCTTCACAGTTGTTTCCTGTTCAAAACAAATTATGTTGGCTATATTTGATGAAAGGAGAAAATAAGATCCTGTACAACAACGAATATTAGCAGAGCAGGCTGCTCACCATTTGTTGATGGTACATTCAGAATATACAACTTCATGGACACAAACAGAAAAGGCACCTGACCTGAAAAGCTGCTCTCCTCTCCATCCCCACCACCAGCCTCCTCCTAGTTTCAGGTACAAATCAAGGTAATTAGCTCTGTATTATTCACTCTGTACTGAGAGTCACAGACTGGGCATTTCAGGAGGCATGTGTCTGAGAGTTTGAAAGGGACCTGAGGGGCTGGTGTTATCAATCCTATTTAATTCCAAATGGGACTTAGGCACATGACTTCATTTTGCTTGTCAAACAACTCTCAGGCATGTGCTCTGATTTGCATTGCGTATTCATCTTTCCAGGTGAAAAATATCCATTAAATTGTGCTCACTGAGGTAAAAATTCAGTCTTTTGTAAATGCTGGTGCTTTGACAGTGCAGCTAGTAAATGACATCCCCTAGGCTAAGCAGAACATTTGAGTAACTGTGAAGATATTTTTGAGCATAAGGTAACATACATAAGGTGTTCATCGCTGGCTCCAATATTTGCATGTATATAGAACCATAAGTGGCTGGCTTTCTTGCAAACATATTTTGAAGAGCCCCTCTCTCTGTCTTCTGCCATGGACTCACGCAAGAGCAACTCCCTCTCTTCCCATGCATGAGGCTGTTTTATATAGGAGTGTTTGTGTGCTCTGCCCAGCTGTGTGTGTTTGAATACGTTGCCAGACACAGCCATTCCAATGAAATCATTTGACTGTTATTCAGAGGGCTGAAATTTCACCCACTTCATAATTTATTTTACTCTCTACAGAGCCAGTCCATCACTTACCCACTGGAATGTGTTGCCAGCTGTCACAGCACACTAATACTCCTTGGCTAGTGAAACTTCAAAGTCTAGTAAGCTGTCCCAATGTGGGGGGAAAAATTGGCTGATGAGTTTGGTGTTTCTTCACAACAGCTTGCTTGCTTGCTTGCTCTCCAGGAATGCACAAATTCCTGTTTCCCATGCACCGTGGCAGCCAAACAAGAGCAGAAAACCTGCCTGCTGTCCCTCACCTCTTTCAGACAGCACCCACGAGTCTCTCATGAGACTCTGCATCTGTGTGAATGAGAGTGACCTCAAGCTCTCATGTCTCTATGCTGCTGTGTTGTTTTTTTCTGTATTAAATATCATACTCCATCTCATCTGGAGAGAGGCTTAACCCAGCCTAATGAGGAAGAGCAGTCCCAGAAGTGGGGAAACAAATGGGAAAGGCAAAGAGAGAAACTGTAAGTCAGCCAAGAGGAGTTTGTTGGTGATGAGAACCTTGTTTTTTTGGTCACTTTAAGGGTTCTGTTTGGCCCTTTGGAGCCTCTCCCATTGTTGGTGAGAAGGGGAAAGAGGAGAGAGGAAGAGGTTCTGAGGAAGGGACCATGTCCTCAAGGGCTGGGGGAAGTTTACACCAAGTCCTAGGTGTGCTGCCTATGCCAGGCACAGCAAGGAACCTGCTTACATCCTGGGTTTGTCCTTCATTTCCTGCCACTCCAGGAAATTTTGACAGATTTTGTCAAAATCAGGCATTCCTACTCAGACTATGGGGGTTTTGATCTTAACCTCAACTGTATTTTCATGAGGAGGCTGGTAGAAAACTGTTGGCCTTCATTTGTGATTTTCAGAAGATTAATGGTAACCGGTCACCACCTCATTTATTTGTAAGTGTAGCTTAAAGGGAGCACTGGCTTCATCAAAGGGATTGGCAACAGGTTGTATGTTACACATAATCTCCACCAGCTGCAAATGCAGCTATACGATATCTTATACCTCAGTTATGCAATTCTATCTATTTGTCTTCTTCCTTTACTGTTTTTCTTAGATATTAATATTTCTAAGTAATTTTCCTGGGGGAAATGCCAACCTTCCTCCCCACCATTTGCCACTCCTTATATCTAATTCTGCTCATTTCCCCTTCACTTTCCATCACTTTCTGGTTTCTTTGTGCAATCCTCCAACTTGGGTCCTTCTGCAGTTCAATGGAAGACTCATTTCCAGGCTTCAGCTTTCTAAATGTTGTTCCTTAGTGATTAAACATAAATCTCTGGTCTTATTTTTCTATTTTTCTGTGAGACGTGAAATACACCGGTATATGACTCTTGTCTGAGCAACCAAGGGGTGTCATCAAAGCATTATATCAGATAGATGAATTTCATCTATTGGTCTTGATGTATTTACTTTCCTTTATATAAGTTAACAAAAGCTGTGTTTACATTTTTGTATTTTAAGTTGTCCGTGGTGCTTTTATTTTGGGAAGGAAGGAAGGAAGAAGACATCCCTTCCTCTAAGAACAGAGGCCGTGTTAGCTTATACAGGGGACAGCTGTATTTCTAAAAGCCTGGTTTCATTTCTGAAAACCAGAATATTTAATGCATGGGCTAACCCAGGTGGAGGATCGTTTCTGTGATAAGACTTTTAGGGGCTGCTTTGAAAGGCGGTGTCTATTTTTAATATCACTGCACACCTGTGTCCTTGAGGCTTGTTATTCTCTAGCAGGAGGGAAGCAAGGAGTGGAGCAGTGGGTACAGGCTCATTGTGGGGGGAGAGGGAACACCAGTCAGGCAGTGCTGGCTGTGCAAGCTGCACAGTTTTGTTCCTTTTCCAGCTATCCTTGTTGAAAAATGTTGCTTTTTCGTATTCTGAGGAGAATTTAATTCTTTCTTCACAAGCTAGGAATGTCTCTACTCTGTTTAAAAACACCTTAGCTTGACTCATTTTTTTCTGACTTAGTTATATCTTGGCCACTGGGGGACACAGGAGAGGGATGTCAGACTCAGTCCTGCTTCAGACCTGTTCCTGCTCATCTTTGTCTCTTGATGTTAACAGAAGGTATCAGAAAGGGAAGGTTATAAGCACTGATGGATCATATCAGTTTCTTCTTAGTGTTTATCCTAAGCTTAAACATTGCCAAATCCCCAACACAGCAAAGAAACACCAGGGAGTTCCTGCATTTCCTGGGAACTTCAGATGTGAAACCTACAAGCTGATCCCTGCTACCCTGTGCTTCTGCTCACCCATAGTGGTCCTGGAAGAGGCACATGTTTGTTCAGTCCACAAGGGAACAGTCTCTTATCGTGGTTGCTGAGACTCCCTGTTTCTTTATCTTCAGCCCACCATGCTTGCATTTAAAATATAAATAAAATCAACCCAGCCTTCATACCCCAAGTAGTTGCAGCACAGAGCTATGGATAAATCACACCCTGCTCACACACATTAAAAAAAGAAAATCTCAAGAGAGAGAAAAAGCATTCAGGTGGTCTAGTTATTTTATATGATTCATTTCATCAACTTTTGCTAAGGATGTGGAAGGTGCTCTGCTGTAAAATACACATTACAGAGTTATACATATTCACTGTGTAAAGGGGCTGAAGATGAAGATAGACTGACTCTTTGTTCTGGCATGGCAATTCATACTCTCCTATCTGCTGTGACATTATGAAATTGCACTGTTGTGTTTACTGAAATATTGCACGCCCATTGGATTGGATACAAAATAGTATTTTTCAAAACATTTGACAAATGCTATAATTTATTTTTACCATGCCCCAGAAGTCATAATTACATTCCAATTTTACAGAAGAATACACTCTATATCCTTTGACTCTCCCAAACATAATCTGTTCAGTATCAGTCTTTCAGTTCTACATTGGGAGATAGCCATTTGGCTGATACAGTCCTGAGAATGTCTGGATAAATGTCTGGATAATTTCAGCTCAAAATTGCTCTGAGAGGCATTTGCAGCCCAGTCAGAAAGATTTCAGTCTGCACCCAGATACTCTGGATCATGAGAACACAATAGGAACAAAGTGGGCCCCACTGTCAGGCGAATCTATTAAGTCACAGGGCAGTAGTCATTTTGATGGTATTTCATGAAAAGCTACAGTGCTTCTAAAGCTATACTAGAGTCATACCATCAATGAGGGAATATACTTTTTTTTTCTTTTTTCTTTTTTTTTTTTTTTTTTTCTCCTGCCTCTACAGTGTGTCAGAGAGCAACTTTCAAGAGATTATTAGTTAAGGAAAAACTTGGAAATTTAGTATAAAGCCTAATACGAAGTACCTGCCAATTCTTTCTTGCATCTTCAAGAAAGGACTCACGTACAGTTTGAGCATTGACCTTGCACAGAATACCTCTTGGAAGATAAATAGCATGGGGATATTGGATGTTTCCCTTTTTTTTTTTTTTTTTTTTTTTTTTTTTTAAAGAAATAAAGAAAAAAAACCTTTGGGATTAACTCTTATGCACATACAGTATTTCAGATCTCATTGATTCGGTGCTGGCAAGCAAGAAGCTACGTGACCATGAATGGCGAGTCAATAAGTACCACTGCACCACATCTTACAGCTCTGAAATGTCATTTCTCATGACATTTGCACTTCACCTTTCAAAAATCATGCACAGCCAGAGTCTTGTGAGGGTGTTGTTTTTTTCTTTGCTGCTGGGTTTAAATGGGAGAGTTTGCTGCTTGGATGCTTCCTCTGTGCAGTCATGACCGTTCAGGAGGTTCGTCTCTGGAAGGCGGATAAGGCTCTGCTCAGTGCCCTGAGCCTCCTTTAGCTAGGCAGGATTGCATCCCTGGTGCCCATGTTCTCCTTCCCTCCATCTTGCTGTGGGCTCATGGTTTAATTCATTGCTGTTTTGTCATTAGTCACAGTGATACCTGCCTGGTCTCTGCTGAAAAATGCCTACTCTGAGGGCTGGGCTTTGATTCCCAGCAGAGGGGAAATTTATCCAGTTGCCCAGCTCAGCGCTTGCACGCACCCACCGGGTACGGGCTCCAGTTCTCCTGCTCCACCAGGGAGGTTTACTGCTTGTTACACTTGTGGGTAGAGAAGGGGTGCTTTGGTTTTCCAGGGTTTCACTCAACCCTGGCAGGGGCTGATTTAACTCTAGGCGTCCTTTCAGAAGAGGCACCAAACTCAAAATGATGACAATGCTCACCTGAGGATATATGGTCATTAAAATTTATTTTTAGTGGATGTAAAGGTATTCCATTGACTTTCTCTTTTTCACTTCCCATCGATTGCAAATGACATAAAATTTAGTTTATAATGTAGTTTTAATTTGTTCTTAGCTGGAGACAATTTGAAGAAAAAAGATGAAAGTGTGAGAAGCATGTTAATTAATGAGACAATGGGAATAGTGATACAATAGGGAAAATAACCTGGAAATAATCTTCTTTATTTTACACACAGTTAACGATTCCCTGGGGAATTTGCTAGGAGTCCACAAATAACATGTTTTTAGTCATTTACATATCTCCTGTATAGTTTATTTACATAATTTGTCTCTACAGTTTTCCTTTCTCTCATAACATATTTTGCAGTTGCTGGCATGTGTTGTGTCTGGTTATAATTGATTTCCATATTGCATTAGGCAATGTGAATGCTTCCTCAGTTTTGTCTAATGCTGGTGTGCAAGTTGTAAGAGTTGGCATTTCTAACTGAATTCATAAATCTCCAGAGTTTCAAAGGCATCTCTTGGTCCAGTACTGAAAAGAGGGAGGATGTGGGAGGAATAGGCTAATCACAGAATGAAACTATTCATAATTGTTAAAACCTTGCAAGTGCTACAGCTTGTTTCTCTTATCTGCCCAGTGCAAAGTTCTCTTAAGTTACTTTCCTCAGAAATAACATCAAAGATAACATTAAGGGAGAGGGAGAGCAGTTTGCTTTAAAATGATAAGACAGAGCAACATTCTACAGACTGTAACACAGCAGAAATGTTCAAAAGCATGTTTAAAAAAATACTCTATTGAAAATGAATTCCAGTTCGGTAAAGTTTATACATGTCAGAGAAAAAGAACAATAAAAGAGGATGAAAAATATGTCTCTGCACGCTTCCTTCCCTTTGCCTTGTAATGGAGAGAGCAGGGTGTGAGGAGGAAGGAAACCTGGAACGGAAACTGGACATTTTTTCATTTCCAAGCTGAAACAAGCTTCTAAGTTGTTGGGGTTTTTGTTTGTTTGTTTGTTTAATAATAATTACCATCATGTTTTGTTTCACCTCAGCATGCTCCTCTGAATTAAAATCTCGATAGAGGACTTTGACAGGGAACACTTGCAAACACCTTTAGTATTTTTCAGAGGAGTTATTTAGAGAAAACCACTTTCTAAATGCATTCTGTCAGATTTTTGGATCTACACATTCGATATCACTCAGTATTGTGCTTGTGTTTAAAAAAATGTACCTGAGCTATACACAATAGTGGCAGTAAATGGAGTTCAGGCTCCTGCAGAGCCCTTCCTGTGTCACTAGTGCTCTGACCACGAGGAATCCAGAAAACTTTGGGGAAATGTGTGTGCTATTATATTTCATTATTTGGGTTTGGGTATGGGAACTGTTAATTAACGCGTCAGTCTTGCAAAGATTTATGTAAACTCTTAGCTCTACCCTATGAGTAATCCCATTAGTACCATGTTACTCTGCAGCATGGAGGGAACCTTCCAAGAAAGGCTGCCACGGAGCACGTGCGGTAATGGAAACAGTATTTCACAGTGAATTATGCCAGCAGTATATAAAAATAAAATAAAAATAAAAAGTGAAAGAATATCAGAGAAAAATTCCCTCAGAACTTGAATCATTATGCTTACTTTTTGTTCCCATTGATGAGGCAGCCTTCGGGGAATGTCACAAACCCAGTGTGGCTTAAAGTGCTGGGGTTTTGCACTTGCCCTTGGTAGGCAGGCAGTCATCTGTTAGTGGACATCTCTCCTCTGCCTTTGTATTTGAGGATCAGGACTTGAGCGTGGAATATTCCTTCAGAGAAAACACTGGCTTATGTTGGCATATGCTCCATGGATGTGACAGGGAAAAATGTGGCTTAGACCTTATATCTTCCCAGTTTTTATTAAGGAAGATGAAAGAGTACTCTGGGGTCAGGTTCTGCCCTGATTTACACGCTGTGTAATCTTACTGGCTTCGTCAGGTCTGTTGGAGGTGTAAGCCAGGGCAGGTATTGGCTCTTTTGTCCTAGCCCCAGAACTGCTGATGAAAGCTATTGCATCGCTGGGAAATCTGTTACCCCTTTCAAACACAGAGCTGTCTATTGGGCCTGAATGTCTTTGGGAAGGGAACCATAAAACTTACTCAAGCCTCCTGCCTCTCATCTCAGGCTGGATGCTCTCTGTCTAGAGTGTAAGGCTCAGCACAGTGCTGAAGGGAGAGTTTAGGCATTTTGTTGGTTGGTACTTGATATTTGATATATGTTATTATCTCCATAGTTTTCCAGATTTTGGGAAGCCTTCAGTGTGTGAATATTGTAAATATAGTATGAACTGTTCTCACAGGTGACACAACAGACTATTTTCAGCATGAAGAGATAAATATTGCAGTAGTATTCACTCCATGCAGTTGAAGTCCTAATAGTCTTGAATGAGTATTTGTATGCCATGTACTGAACCTTTAATTTTGATGTGGATATTGTACGAAAATGGTGCTGGCCTAGTCGTGTTCATACATTGCCAGAGTGGAGCAACAGAGTGCAGCCCTCATGTGTAGCATCTCCAAGTCTTTCTGGCAGGCATGGAATTTCCGTTCTCAATAAAGTCTCCAAAAGTTAACATGCTGTTCACATTTGGCATGCCAACAAGGATGTGGAGTGTTCTCTGACTGGGACTGCAGCAAAGTTAAATTCCAGAGTATCTGGGCTATTGCACCAGAAAAAGTGTTTTGCAGGACAGCGCATCAACAGATGTGATCTCCTGCTGTGTGCCTCTTGGCACACATGAAAGTGAGAATGCCACTTCAAAAATCAAAGCTGGATTACTATAGATGGTCTCACAATCTTTTTTCCCTCCTCTTCAGCAACTTGTGCATCCAAAACACTAGGAAAAGATTAACTCTTTATATTGAATGAAAGCGAGAATGCCATCACACCTCTTATGTATGTGTTCAGAGAGAGTACAAGAGAGGGAAGATGGTTGTGTCAAGGAAGATGGGGACAGCTTTTGCACCTTCATTGTTATTCTGGTTATTTTTATGACCAATTACTAAAGAATTCCTGTCTCTGAAAACATAGAGACATGATCTGGACCTCAATCAATGGGGGGGCAGGGGAGGAAAGAAAGAAAACTCCTTAGCTTCATTTTGAAACTGGACCAGAGGCTAGCGCATGTCTGGTTCCTGCATGGTGCTGGATTGCCATTACTCCCTTTGTTTCCGGGCAACCTCAGTAGTTTTTGTCCAGAATCTCTGACAAAAATAGGTACTGAAATCAGTCAGCCTGTTGCCTTAACCACATCCTTGTGCATCTGGGCATTCACAGCACTGTGTTTAAAAACAGTAAGGGCACCCTGATCTCTTACCCTGCTATCGTGTTCTCCCTGCTCAGCAGTCACAGATACTGAGGCAGATGATTTTTTTAAGGTAATTTCTGTTCTGTGCTTCTTGCCAGTTGCACTGAACACTTAAATGTTATTAAAATGCAATTGAACAAGAGCAAGTCTCATGTTGTTAGCAATTTGTCATCTTCTCATCCAAATGAGCAGTCCAGCCTTTCATACCCATTATAGTATCTCTGCTGTGTAGCTGAGCTTTGCAGCACAGTTCACTGTTCAGTGTTTAACAGAACCAGACATTTTTCTCTTTCTCATCTTCCTCCTATCAATCTCACTGACATTTTCTTTTCTTTACAATGATGTTGACAGAAAAAATACTATCCCTCCCTCTGCCCTTTTGACTACTCAGCCTCCCCCTTTCCTATACTTTCCTTCACCAAGATGACTACTTAAGCTCCTTCTCTGGATTCTTCAGTACCTTTTTTTTTTTTTTCCTTTTTTTTCTTTTTTTGTCAGTGTGCATCCTTCTGAATTATCAAGGGCTTATCTGCCATGTATCTGCTGCAGTCTGATCGGGAAGTTTCTCTCCAACTGACATGGTTCCCCTTCTTTACAGTAGGTTAACTATGACCTTACTAATTATCTGAGGTCAAACAACTAGTTGCTTTCTGATGTTAATACATAGCCTTGAATCAACTGTTGAGGATTATTGTGCATTCTGTTTCACAATACCTTTTCACATTATATTTTGTCACATCAAAAGAGAGCAGGACAGGTTTGAACTAATTAACACAATTAGCAATGACACCAGCTAACACAAGAAATAAACAAGGAGATCATTGGTTTTATAAAAAAAAAACTTATTCATTATACATGAGAAAACGCATATGATTTGCTGACTCTTACTGCTGAGGTAGATGAGTGAAACAAGAAAATCAGAACAAGGCAACTTCCTGCCTACAGTGAAAGAATGATCTCTGGTCAAACGATTTGTACAAAAAAAGTTGCATTAAACTCAGTTGTGCTCTTTTCTCATTAAAACAGGAGGAGTGATTTACAAATTTGCATGCGCTAGATGTTTATACATGTGTGACTTAATCTATAATCTGATGAAATCCTTGCAAAGGCTCCCATTCATTCCAGCTGGAGCATACTATGGTTTTACTTCTCTCAAGGCATTGAGAAATTTGCTTCTTTTGGGATGAGGGCGAGAAAGGATATAGCTACTTCAGAAATTTTTCTACACCCTGTAGTTTGTGCAAGTCTAGATCTCAAACTCAATAAAGTCCCAAAGGGGTTTAAGTTTTAGGAATGATGCTCCATGCTGACTTCAGTTATTTCATCCTTCTGCTTCCCTGTCTCATCCTTCCTCTTCACTTCATCACACTACCCATGTACCACCAAAATATTCCACTACAATTTTTAAAGTCTTCTAACTCAATGGTTTCCAGTTTTAATTTAAACTAAGAATAGACACTTCAGCTGTAGACTGTGTATTTGTCCTCTCATCAGTTTTGTAGTCTGAAAATCCCTTAAAAATAATAATAATTTAAAAAGGGGTCTTCTCATTTTATCTCATAGATAACAAAATATTAGTGCAGGTGTTATACATGTATCCTAAGGAAGGGGTTTTTATCATATTAATGTCACTAAGAGCAAATATCTCCAGAAGGGAATGAGAAGTATCGTAAATACTAATTGGATCCCAGTGTGCGTGCGAGCACAGGAGTGTGCAAATCCACATACCTATAGAGGTATTTGTATATATGTATACACATATATGTGCACAGTGACTACCTTGTTTTCCTTAAGTAGATGAGCTCTGTGGAAGGATTATCTAATGAAGAAGGTTATACATTCACACAGTACGCTTTTCTTACTGCATTTGACTGCATGGGTATTTCCCAGCTGAGCTCTGAACAATGGCTAGTTACAAGAGGAAGCGATATCAGTCTTTGTCAATAAAAATCAAATGGCACTGAAGGTCACTGTGGAAAAACAATGACAAGAAAGTAATACTTGTAAGAACTGTGAATTACCAGTCACATTTTTGTCTACAGTATAATCTAAGGATGCAATGAAAATATTTGGTGATCTTTATAAAACTACCGGTTAAAGACAATTAGAAAAGAAGCAGACACAGAAAGAGAGGAGTTCAAATAAATTGCCGCAGGCAGGGTTGGCTACAGTTTGAGAGTTTATGTAATTGTTTCCTGTTAATGCTTGCAGTTTAGCAATTTGACTAACTATCTGTGACATTTCAAATATCCTCCTTCTGAGAAAATCACTTGCATCAAGTTTATGGATGGGGATATGAATGCAGCTGCAGGAAAATATAATATGAGGCTGAATTTTTAGAGATCTAAGTGAGTTGACAGTGAAAACAAATACACAAATTAAAGGGAGTGAGACTGTTCACTGGCTTCTGGCAAATTGAGGTTTTTACTGTTTCAGGCAAAGTGGCACGTCAGTCAAATACCAACAAAGACATCGTAAAGCTTACCAGAGAAACTAAGGGTTCTCCTTAGGCAGATTAATCACCGACAAAAGTAAAAGTAACAGCCTATTTACATTACTGATCTATCTGGGAGGTGAATCCAAGGACATTTTACCCTCCAAATCCCCAATCCTTATGAAAATAAATAATTCTATAGCATTTGACTGCATGGAGTCTTGATGACTTCAGCGGGACGACCTGTAGAGCATAAAACTGAGGGCTCATGTAAGTCTTTGGATCAAGTTCAAATGTACAGCATTCCTGCCCCCAAATGTTCAGTAATATCCCAGCTAGCAAATGTGCCTGTGCCCTCTAGTACAACAGGCATTTTTTCCATGCTGTTTACATTATCACTTGCTAAATTTATCACAGTGCTTCCCTAGCATTGCATGGCTTTCCAGCCTGGGAATTTCAGATATAACAGAGTGCATGCTCCTGCCACACTTTCAGAGAAAGGCTACCCTGTACAGTCACAGTTCACTAGTGACTGTCCTACAAGGCAGCTTTTGAGAAATGTTCACATGCAGTGTTGGAGAGTAGGCTTACTCCAGCACTACTGAATGCAGGGTCTCGTGGAGATCCACAGGGACAAATAGCATTGTGTCCTTCCTGTTGCATAGCTTAGATCATTGGCATGTCTTTTTATTCGCCGTGTTTCAGTTGAGAATGTGGAAGGAAAGAGGATGTTTAATGGGGAAGCAACACTTCCAATGAATGAGCGATATCCTCGTGAGTTGCCATGACCTTTGAAAAATAGGATAAAACCTCAGCTGCAAATGGAGCCAGCCTGCTGCATATGTAGCACATGCATCAGGACAAAATTCCTTGAAAACAGTAAATGACAGGAAGACACCTGACTACATCTAGATATGAATGTATGCAGCTTAGCTTAAGCAATGCTGTGCCTTTATGAATGCACTTGACTTTTAAGTCTGTGTATAAAGGATCTTCAGAATTTGATTCAAGTGAGACCAGAATCCCAGAGCAGAATATGTGAAATTGTTTCCTGAGCTCAGAGTGCCTTCAATCACTAGCAAGCTCCAATCCCAGAACCAGCAGGTGAACCGGCACAGGTAGGAGAAATTTTCTTGCCTGTACTTGGTACCTATGACCATGGTTTAAAAGAATAAATTGACTCAGTCCCACAGCCTTCCACTAAGCTAGAAGAGCCACCTGAGAGTTGGTCCTGATATGCTTTTTATTTCAGAGATTCATCAGAAGTTTTTCTGTGTCAAACATCTAGCAAAGTTCTGTTCTGCAAATGGCCTTGTCAGAAAAGTCTCTCTCCTTCTAAATACATCTGAGTTGGTCACATCAGTGGTGTGACAACAAGGTGTGAGACATATTCTTGCAAGCTACTTGACTTTTTAAAAGGCAATCAGTAAAAAGGAACTATTTGCAAATGCTTCAGGTTCAATGAAGCTGTGCCATACATTCTCCCAGTTGCCTGCCACGAGGTTAAAGGTAGCTTTACTTCTGGTGTAGACATTAGTGTTGTACGCATTTAGTGCCAGCAAGGTTGAGATACAGCAGTTGTTAATGAATATGTTAATTATGTCTGAAGGATGAAGGTCAATGTGTATTTTTACAAAGATTCTTGATGTTTCCGTTATTTAAAAAAGAAAAAGGAAAGCCAACATAGAGTCCAGAATTTAATTCATTTTCAGACTGGATGCAGTAGCTGTATTGTTTTCTATCTCATGTATCTTCTTTTTCCTCATCCCCCTCTGTCCTCCTGTCTTTCATCACTAGAAAGAAATATAGGGGAAAAAAAAAAAAAAAAAAAAAAAAAAAAAAAAAAAACACTTATCAAGGCTACATATTTTCAACATAAATGCTTCCATATGTATTTCTCACAGCAGCTAATGTCATCTTTTTTTTTTCTCTCTGTAGCCAGGAAGGGGCAGAATGTCATTAAATCTGTTTTTCAATGATGGGTAACTGGATATAGGATGCAAGAGAATGGCAAGAGATTTGTCGATAACCAGGAGAACTGGAACTGTGAAAGAGGCTTCTTGCATGAAAAATAATAAGTAGTTTAGTATCAGTCTTCAGAAGGAATATTATGTGAGGCACTAAAATCCTGAGAGAAGGAATATTTGTGTGTTGTTTTTAGTGGCCATAGATTGTGCATCCCATAAACTCCATCTGTAGGATCAGAAAAGCATATGCTGTTTTCTTTTTGTGTACATGGAATGGCTCAGTTTTATTAAATACCTGCTGGTACCTATTGCTATTTGAGTTAACATCAGTTAAGCTCTTCACAGGAAACACTCTCTTAAGTGACAGGAGCTACCCAAAATGCTACTTCAAAGGTACAAAGGTAAGGCCCTACTTCCACACTGCATGCACAGGTAGGATGTCCACCTACCACAGCAGCTGTTCTAACAAATACTCTAACAGGTCTAACTCATAAAATTAGAAAATGGTTACTTTCTCAGAAATGCAGGAACATAATACCATCTGATGTTGTATAAACATGTTGACCCTCTTCTGGAGCTACCAGAAAATACATATTAGTAGCTACTAACCTGTAGGGAATGTCATCTTCAGTGCTCAAGATCTGAGTGACAGTCAGCAGCCTGGAGAGCCACACTGTCATTGTGAGTTGGTAATTTCTAAATGGTGATACTGGAGAGCATTTCCCAGCTCACAGGGCCTGCTGATGTCTCCCACCACATCTCTGTGCTGGGGGAGACCAGGGCATGCATTGTCTTCATATCGTATCCTGCTTTTTGTGAGTGGGGAATGCTAGTAATGATACTGAAAGCAAGCTCTGGTGTATTCTGACCACAAAGCATAGTAGCCATGTGCTTTAGACATGTCTGTAGCAACTACGCCAATATAGAAGGAAGGCATATGTATACAAAGGAAGTTGATTTAAGCCTGCAGCAATTTTTCTCCTCCTTTCATAATAGAAAAGCAGTCTATGGGGCACTATTTTTTGCATCCTGCTTCCTTCTTTATCACTAACAATAAAAGCAAGCTTAGAATGACATGGGCAGTCAGAGATCAGAGATGTGATATTGTGAAAGCCCCCGTCATCAACCTGCACGAGCATTAGCATGGTGTGGAAGCAGAGGTTGGGGTGAAGATATTAAAGCTATTCTAAGCACCTCATATGTGGTCTGGGAAATGCTCATTGAGAAATCATCTTCAATGTCATGCAGTTAAAGTGTGAGGGACAAAAATGAAAAAGGGTTCCATGGTAAATGGTTTTTATACCATCCTTGGCTGGTAAAGCTCCTCAGAGTGGTGGGAAAAAAAAATAATAAAAAAAAAATCATCTAATGCAAATAATATGTAATGCTGTGTGTGTGTACAAAGAATACAGGCAATTTGAATCCTTAATGTTCTCTTTCAGAGTACAGGAGAATTGAAAAAAAAAAAATGAAAGTGCTAAGTCTTCCCTGCATGCATTTTTTTGCTCTAGTATTTTATAATTAATGTTATTGTCACATATTCTAAGCTTTCTTTATGCTCTGTTGTCTATATAGTGCTGGTTACTATGCAACCTCTGGGCAAGGTAAAAGAAAGTCAAGAAAAATGGTGAATGCATTAGTAGACAGTCCATTACTGATTTTGTTCAGCCTTGAACTATGATTGTTTGAAATGTCAGCACCAGGAGAAATATATCCACTTGCTTATGTATGTGAGACTTTTCTTTAGAATGTTGTCTTATTGTTTTTGTTCCTGACAAACTTCATACACACACACATTTAATCATGCAGTACAAATTCAATACTGCAATTACCTCTGTGACTTTTACAGAGGCTTCCCATATACTGAAGAAGCAGATTGAATTGCAAGGCAGCATGAATTACAGAGATAGTTCCATCAAGTGTTTCTAGTG
Source organism: Aythya fuligula (assembly GCF_009819795.1). Taxonomy (NCBI): domain Eukaryota; kingdom Metazoa; phylum Chordata; class Aves; order Anseriformes; family Anatidae; genus Aythya; species Aythya fuligula. The sequence goes on from NC_045562.1 coordinate 42,621,252, forward strand.
CTGTTATAAACAAACAGAATGAACCTCAAGTCACCAGAAATCTGAGACAAAATTATAGCCCCATGCTTCAAATAAAAGCTTGTGAAAATTTAATGTGTGAATGTTAAATTAATAGCGTTCATTTTGAAAATGATAAAAAGGAACATGTCTTTAAAATGTGCCTGCCTCCCTTTCCTTTCTTTAGTGTTCAGGAGGCTTTCCACCAAAGGAATGGCTTTCTTCTTGCAAAATAAAGCTGGTTCAATGCTCTCTGATTTGGAGACACATTTGTAAATACTTCCAACAGTTTTAAATTCTGTAGGGTGGCTGGCCCTCTAATCCATGCTCTCCGAATTATTTTTGGCCAGGCTGAGTTAAAGCCTATAATCACGGGGCACCAACTGTTCTTGCGGCTGCGGCACAAGAGGAAAAAGGAGATTGCACAGGCCCATAGGATGATTAGGATGATACGCAAAATATGTGTCCCTTTAAAAAAAAAAAAAGGATGAATGAGCTTTTTGGGTATTTTCAGCCTTGCTCAAACACGGTCAAACAAGTAGGTAGCAGGCTGGACCAAGAGGGGAGCCACGGCACTGAGAGGTGTGTGAGAGTGTACCAGGGTTTCCCCTGGGGAATTTCTGAGCTGCTGCAGCCTGGCCTTGCCTGTAAAAGATGGCAAAGCTGAGTGGTGTCCCTGAGAGACCACATTAGGGTTGATCTCAGGTGCTTTCTTCTCTGACTGCCCACTCACACAACAGCTGCGGGCAAAATGTTTATCCTCAGATAGCCTCAGAGCACCATCCCTTTTTAAAACTTAATTCAGTCCGAACTGATGGAGAAGGCTTGGTTGCTACCTCCGCAGGATAAAATCAATGAGGAAATAAAGACTAACAATTTGCCATTCTGAAGCCCAAAAAAAAGCCTTTCATCCTTTATCGTGATGTATCAAAAGTGACATCCATTCCTTACCTTAGCGTCTGCAGACTCTAATTATGCATGTAATCTAACAGCTGGGGGGAGTGGCTTTTGATGCTTTGGGCTGCAGGATGCTTTGGAAGGCTAAAGAGTGCTTGCTAATAATAGGATCCTGAAGATGTTATGTGGGTTTCCTCGTGGAAAGGTCCCTTTTCTCTCCCACCCAGAGCCGACCACAGGGCACTGTTCAGCCCCCTGAGGTTCCCCTTCTCCCCATGCTCCCGGCAGCTCTGCTGCCTGATATCCTGCAATCCCCCCATTAATCAAGCTGCCCAGTTTTGTTGTCTGAGAGTGGGCTTTTCCTCTTCCTGCTGGGAAGGGAAGCCTGCTTTGTCCTTTTAGCCATTTCCAGCCCCAGGATCTGCAGATGGGGCTGGGCAGCAGGGAGGAGGTGAGGAAAGAAAGACGGGCCTCTGCAGCCTGCAGGGGGGAAGGAGAGAGGTTGGCTTCAGACCCTTGCAGCCAGAGTGCCTTCTGAGAAGGAGAAAGAGGGGTTGTCAGCCCCCTGCCTGGGCTATAAGGGCAAAAACAGCTTCTGGGTTTCATTTATTTTACCCATTAGTTGCCCGCAGTGGCTTGCAGAATGGCAGCTACAAAAGGGAAGTTCTGAGGTCCACAGAGTTATTGTCCCCTAAATCACCTGTCCCTGGCACATGTTTATAAACAGCCCTCCCTGTCACTGACAACAACTATCACGCTCAATTCAGGGCTTTCCTGTGGGAGTGAAATGCTATAAAGGGGAGGAATTCAAAAGCCCCTACCATCACCTGGGTGTTTTCCATGCTGAGCTCCATTCATCACTGCCACATCCAAAGGCTTTAACCCCTCATAGAGCCTCAGCCTAGCCAGTACAGAGGGACAAGGTTGCCAGACTAAAACTACTGAAAGCCAGGCTTGCTGCAGCACCCGGCGCCTCCACCTCTTGCAACATCCATGGCCTGCATGACAGGTTGGAGAAGTTTCAGGGAGACACCAAATGTCAGCGATGTGGCAAGGCATCAGAATAGGAAAAAGATTTATTATGGGTGTCAGAAATTCAGAAATGTCTGTTACCTTTGAGGGCAGCCAAGGAACGTTCCCCCGGGCCAGTCACAGACCCACAGCAGCAGCATGTTCATTACCTGAGATGCAGCCCCCAACCACTCTTTTCCCAAAACAGGCTCCTACAGAAGGAGTGCTTTATGTGGAAATTGACAGTTTTAGAGGTAAAACAGACAGTACATTGCTTCCTCTGTGGGCTAGGAGCAAGTGCTGCTCCTTCAAATCTGGACTAGGGTGAGATTCTGTCTGTAGTCCCCAGAAGTCCACAAGGGACTGCTCAGGCCAGGTCTGTGGGGATGATAACATGTGGAACAGACAGAGCTGGGGGTGCCAGCACAACCCCCTCAACTGGTTATATCTTAAGAGAAATATAAACCCTGCATCCTGGTGCTGGGAACTGCTGCCTATCTGTTTCTTCCAGCTTTTGGTGGAGCAAGAAGCAGCAGTCTCCCCAGCTTTCTGCTTTCTCAGCTGACCCAAAAGAGAGGAACAACTTTGCCTGAAACTATCAGCAGTGACACACATCTATTATGTCTGCTGTTGAGTCACAAATGTTTTTTGTATAGAAACAAGGGGGAAGTGAGGATTGCTGTTCAAACGCTGCTTTCTCTCCTTGGACTGGCCATAGGGTGCCTGTGCTATTCTGGGGACAACAGTTACTCTGTGTCCTTCATTCTGCATGCCATGGCCAAGGCAAAGAAGATTTGTCTTGCAGAGAACTAAGGAGTGAGTCAGTGCTGGAGTCAAGGACAGATTCTGGGAGCATTGCATCCTAGTTTCCCTTGCTCGCCCTCACATAGCATCCTAGAGAATTTTGAAGAAGTCAGGGGTGCAACACAAAACCCTGGGAAAATTAATAAGCAGTTTCTGTAATGGCCAATTTTTACAGTACTGGAACTGCAAACTGAGACCTGCAAACTGAGAAGACAAGAAGATTCCAACTGAGCAGGATATCAGTTAAATTAACTTCTCCCCCCATTCCCTGCACTTGCCAAGTTCCAAGATACTTTACCAAGAAAACAAGAACCAGATCACACGAGTGTTTTCCATTTAGATTTTGTCTAAGCTAAAGACACTAAAGAAACCTTTAGGGAAAATTAAGAGAAAAAGAAAATTGGCTCACTCTTCCCACTTATTGCTTTAATAGAAGGAAATGAAACTTCAGGCTGTAGTTCTTAAGCCCAAGGCCCACAGCAATCTGTCACTCTATGTTTTCCCATGGAACTGGGTAAACAAAATACTGTTTGGCCTTTAATAAATGAGAAAATGAACACATGAAGGAGTACTTGATCAGAAGTGACAAGAGCAAGAGCAGAACGATCCAGAGGAATAAATAAAGCTGTGAAATTTAATAATAATATTCCCTAAAGATATCACAAATTCTTTTCTGACTATTGCATAGGTTCCCTGACTACCTTTTTCCAGAGACTGAACTGTGTTCCATCAACATTTCCATTGCTCCTACTGTTTTAACTTGCTCAGGACAAGGAAACCACCTCAAAATACTACTGGAAGGTGCTTTAAGAAGTTATACTCCCATGTTTTCTTTCAAGGTAAGTGTGAATTGTTGTTTTGAGAAGTCTAATTAAAGTTAACTGCCTATGGAGAAATGATGTGCTTGCATGTTTCAGCTCTCCCCAGGGATATGCCCTTCCCAGCTGAATTAAGTTGCCACTGTGTTTCACTAATGTGCATCTGATGCTTAATGAATTGGGGTGTTATTACCATTGGGTAGAGGTGGATTAAAATTAAGTCCAAAGCCTTTCCATTCATTCCACTCATTATTCTCTGCATTCATTGCACACAGATGAAACGATGAAAGGCTCCCTGTTGTGCGGGATTTGGACATTTCACACTTGGAACATAAATTGGGCTGATTATCCATACAGCATTATTGTCACATTTGTGGGTTTTGGTGCCAGGAAGCAATAAGCTGTGAACTGCCATATTCCCACTGTCTCAGCCTCTGGGGATGGGAAGGAAAACCCTTTCTTTGTATGTCCTTCTTCAATTTCATATCTAGATCATTTTGGCTCATAGACCTATACCAGAGACAGATTCCCCTCTCCTCTCTCCAAATGTAGAAGCAGCCATCACTCTGAAGCTTTGGAGGCATTCAGACCATGCTTCTAAAAATCAGGTTCCATTCCTCCATTCCCATACTCACAGGTTTCAAGCAAAACTCAAAGCACTGAGATGCTGTAAGCATAATCTCTTGGCACTATCTGCTGGGGAACACAGTGCAGGAAATCTTTTGAAATAGATGGCTTCTTACACAAATTACAGTCTGCTAAGAGACTTCAAGGGATTCTAGTTCATGGTTGATTCTTATCCAGGCAGAAAGTCTTGAGTGTTTTGGATTGCCCCTCTTTTAGCCTGCCTTTCCTAGGTCAAGGGTAGACAAAGTCTTTACTGTCAGGATGCTGGTGTCCCAGGGGCAGACTGCTCTGCCATAAAGACACATTCAGCCCTTAGTTGCTGATCCAGTTATGCAAGTGCATTGCTTCATGTGCTTTCTGTAGTATAGTGAAGTCCCTTCTCCATTAGGACAGGGCCTGATGAAAACCCAGCACTGCACCAAATACTGGATCAAGACTTAACAATCACTCTTTAGCCTGTATTCTTCCAGAAATGCCCGACATTTTTGTATATGTACATGTATACAAACAGGCTGATGATACACAATATATATGCACAACCTTGTCTTACAGGTAATATAGCCAAGTTACACTTAAGGTACACTTGTTTCTGGAGTTTCAAGAGAACCAATTAAAAAGAAATTTTTGGATGTCATAAAACTTGACACATTTGTGTGAAATACTTCTATTTTGAATAAATATTTCAGAATATTCTTATTAAAAGTTGTTTTGTCAAAAATCTACCAATTACAGCAAAAGGGAAACTAATGAGGAAAACAAGTCTGGCACAGAACTGAACAAACTGGAGGCATCTCATACATAAACTTGGAATCAGATCTTACTCATGTCCCATGGATGTGTGAAATAAACTGACAGTTTGCTTAGTCAAATGTCTTGTCTGGCTGATGGCTGCAGCACCAGCACATGAAAGAAACTATGTAAAACAGGGGATTAAAATTATTCTTCAGCTGTACTCCAATAATAATGTAGAAAGCAACAACATCTGTGTTATGTGGCAGAGGCAGTATAAAAAATGACTGTTAACCTCACATACTGCAAAAACTAGGGAGGTGTTAAACAATTGCATTCCCATTTTGGGAAAATATGACTATGACTGTATCCTTGACAGAAATAAGCTGTGATTCCAGAAATAAGGAACAGAAATAAGCCATAATTCTTTAGCTTTCCAGAATTTCATAAGCATTGTCAGTATTAACCAAGTCACAGACTTCAGGGTAATTCTCCAAGAAAACTTTGGAATCTCCTAAGCAAAACATAAATACAAATCATTTTTAAAATAGTGGCTTTAATCCCAGAGCTGAGGGAGCTCTCTTGAGAATTTACCCTTCGACATATTAGGACTGAATCTTAGGGAAAGGTCTAATGCTATTTTGTGCAATTGGCAGAATTGCAGCTCCAATTTTTCCTCACACCCACTCTATTTAGATTCAAAGGCAGTCTCATATGAGAGCCTTTAGTAAGTTTTCTCTGAGGAAGAAAACCTAATGGAGTCCATGTACTGTTATCACAAGTCCATGTGTGTTCCTACCAGAATATGACTGGCCCTTGACAGTCACAGACATGCACCAGATGCATGCAATCTATTTTTGGGGTGAAGTGGCACTGTCAATAGTGAGAAGACAGGCTGGCCATGGGACTTTTTTTACGAAGTCCTTTATATTTTTGCTGCAAAGGCAGTAGGATTTTGTAGCCTGCCAGGGTGTAAGCTATTCATTGGTTTTCCAGCTGTGTGGTGGCAAAATACAGCCAATGATGTGGATACATGGACACATCATGCCCACTCACTGATTTGCAGTCCTAGGACTAAAGTGCCTTCTAGCCCACACCCTGCATGGTACAGACTGAGCCCTCAGGGTTTAACCATGCACTGAATGTTGATAAAGTGTTTTGTGAAACAGTCAGTATACTTACATTTTAAAGTAAAAAAAATATATATATATATATTTTGCAGAACTGAGACTGAAACTGCTGTATGTTATCTGTGCGCCTGCTAAATGCTGTTCAAACTGTTTGCTACTCTAAAAAAAATGAAAGTAACATTCATACAGAGCTGTTCTTCTATGGAGACCATTACATCTTCTTGAGCCAGACACATATGCTGTTTAGACTGTACTTATGTGTTAAATCAAAGCCATCTAAGTAAATGCACTGTTCATGAGCCACTGTTGCATGCCCTTGCCACTGAGCTTAAACTGTTCATAGTAACACTGTCCAACACACAAGTACAAAACATTTTTATTGATGCAATCACACTCAATTACCTTGCACATCATGGTTACACAGCCCTTGCCAGTCAATGCTGAGATGGGTACGTGGCAATTTCTTCCTTTGAAAAAGATTGTATGAGTAACTATAAAAATAATAATTAAAAAAAAAAAAAAAAAAAAAAAAAAAAAACTGCTGCCATAGAAGCTTGCTCCCTGAGCAAGCAAGATAGTTAGCTAGATACATTCTGCAGGAGTTCTGTTATCATGTTGGGATTTTTATGTTCTGTAAGCCAGCTACTAAAACATGCTTCATTGGGATGTTAATAAAATCTTCCTTAGGGGAAAAGTAATACAACAGGCAAAGAGATTCAAGGAAGAGGGGGGAATTTTTCCCAGAAAGAGCCACCTCAGAGAGGAAAGTATTCCAGTGGAGAGTACGTTCACAGGGGAGGTGGGATTACCTCCACACATTGCCATACCCTGGGCCTTCCACCTGGCACAGGCCAAATACACAGGCTAATACAATTTTCTCATGTGCTTCTGCTAGGCATTACTTCCACCAGGCTGTTGTACCAGTCAGGGGCGTGAGACACTGCTCCATCGAGTCCCCCAACCTATATGCTGACATATATTCCCTCATGGAGTCTCACGTTTGATAAGATGTCCTCTGACATGAGATACTGAACCAGAAATGCCTCGCCTTGCCTCCAGAGGTGTTCCTCACTGTCAGCAGTGAGCGAGACCATAGCTTGTGGGAATACTTGGCAGCTTGTTCAAAACTAAGTGTTTACCTCAGACACAAAGATTTGAATTACAGCATTCAACATAACATTTGACTGGAGAGCTTGGAGTCACCGATAAAAGCAGGGGCATCGCCTGTTTATTTTCCTGTTGGGAACATCTTGTGGGCTTTCTTGCTCTGCTGATGGTTATGAATGTGTTGTTGCTTTGATCCGAGAACACAGGCCTAGGGAATCTTCATTAGAGAGGAGTGACATACAGCATGCAGATGCTGTGCATGACATTTCTTGACCGGAGAAAGGTTCAGTGATCTTGGAATGAGGCCCTGCATGCACGATCCCAAAGCTATCCCAGTGCTCAAATGAGGAATCTGAACTTAAAGGAATGTTTGCTCGTTCGTTCACCCTTAATTAGTTTGTATCCACTAAAGCCATAATACACTGTAACTCATTGACTGAACATGAAAGGCAACAAATTGGTTAATTGAGAGAGAGCAATGCAGTGCCTGCTCTTTTTTTAGGGAGTCAGGGCTACTGCTCCCCAGGCAGAATTGCCTGCAGAAGGACTGTGGGGTTATCACCAAGCTGATCCCATACACCCTCTGGCAACAAGGGCAGCAAACAGCCCATTGTGCTGCAAGGCTCCCGCAATTTGCCTCCTCCAATGCACTTCCTTTGCCCTCCCACACCCACCCCAGATGCACACCAATTTCCAGTCTGCATGTCTGAAAGACCCTGGGTGCAAGCAACAGATGCTCTGGTTCTCTTGTTAATGCCCTTCCTCCCCCAAAGCTCCCTTTTGCCTCTCATGCTTCATCCCCCTCCATCATTCCAAGGAACTGGGAAATGAGAAATAAGGCTGAGCAAAGGCATTGCGTTGCAGCCTGCACGGGGCTGGAGCAGCTGTCTTTTTATCTCCCAGGTTCGGAGAATTCATCCACATATCCTGCTTCCAGCTGCTTAGCTGTCAGGTCTGCTCTGCTCAGCTCCCACTGCCATTCACTTCGAATTTCTGTGGAGAAAGCTCTCTCCACAACTTGCTTTTCCTAATGGCATGCACAGCCCTCAGTTCAGGAGGGTCTGGTGAGACTTCTCATCTTCCCTTTTGGGGCACCACACAGACAGCCAAGGTAGAGATATTTATTTGGTTCTAAAGGAAAAATTCCGTTCTTTAATTGAAAAAAAAAAAAAAAAAAAAAAAAAAAAAAAAAAAAAAAACTATTAAAACCTCTAGTTACATCTGCCAGGCATTCCAGTGAGAAAACAAATAGTGAAAACAAATAGTGGTAGTTTTGTTCCACTTTTCATTAGAGACCTAAGAATTTGAATGTCTGTAGTGAATGCCAGCCAGTTGCTTTTCCTTGAATCTAAAATAATTGAAATAACAAACATGACATGACATTCAGCTGGAATTTCAGCCAGCTCAGAAAGTAGCATCACCAAAGTCTAGCCAATGCTGCTCTATAGCTCTTCTCCAGCAAAATAGAACTGTAACTATTGCAAGGAGAGAGCACTTGCAGAATATTTCTTTTCAATTTTGCTTCCAGAAATATCACAGTTGCCTTTCAAATGTCTGCAAACATTCCTGAGAGTCTTGTGATGCTGAAATACCCAGTAGTTTTCCAAGCCAAGACATCAAATCCTGAGAATTTGAAACTCATTTTTAAATGAGTTTACTAATACTTAACTTGCATTTGTGCCTACCTTAAAGCCTCTTCATTGTATCCTAAGAACAGGATGTCATCTTTACCTGTTAAGATATTCAAATTATGAACTAACTGGCTTTCATTTTGATTGACATCATATAGATTTCTTTAGGCTGGGTAATACACTATTTTTTCACATAAGGAAGATAAGACTTAAAGATTCCTTTTTAGCATAATGTATCTGTCCAAAATGGTATTAGATTGAACACTGAATGGAATTATCTCCGTCAGGGAAGAAATAAAAAAGGCCTGGACTAGTTCCATACTTTAAAGAGAAGTTGCGTTATACTATTCTGGAGCTAAAAAATATAATGACAGTTTGAAGAGTTTTGGTTGGGTTTGGGCTTAGTAGTTCATTAGAGACACTTGATTACTTGTTTTGAGCTTTTTTTTTTTTTTTTTCCATTTCCTCATTCTGAGGCCTAAGTACACAAGCTTCTTTATCCACATGCTCTTGCCTCACTTGGAAAGAAAAATCAGTTGGGCTTGTTTATACCTGTGTGTTCCTACCAACCGATGACAGTGCATACCATTATCCCTCATTAGGGTGATGAATACTTACAGCTGTGCATATGCTCAGACCTCTTTGTAACCTTTTGGACTTGAACACAAAACTGTGAATAGGGCGGTCTGCTGCTCTGAGAATGTGCAGCATTTCGCAGTCACTCACATGCACGTACAAATTTAGAGCCCAGCTGAAAGCAAACAGTGTCATAATGCCTTCTTCATGCATGCAAAGTACATTTTAACAGCCTTTGTGTTAGTTACCACATATGTCTAGCAGCTGGATGCTGAGAGACTGGGAAACTCAAACTGTACAGAAGAGCCATAAGGGAGTGCTTGATGAGTATTTTCCAAGTGAACAGCACAAATAAAACTACAAGTAGAAACCACAGTTACTCTAACACAAATCTGTCTCACCACCACAAAAAGCCCCCATTAGCCATCCTCTATACTTGGCTTTCCTTTCACCCCAGGTTTTTGATAACAATCAGAGATGAGTTGCTGTACACTGGTCCATCTCACTGTGATTCTAATATAGACTAGATTCCAAAGGGACCTCATAAAAGTACTCTATGTTAAGATATTCCACCCCGTTGTTTGTTTTGTTTCTTTTCCTACGGAAATAAGCATCACATAAAGATGATGACTATCTATTTTTCATCTAGTTCTCAGACCTTATTAGATTACGTGCCTATTGGCAGATGCAGCCAAAAGCTGTCAAAGATAGTCTCCAAAGACTCATAATCTTCTTATATGCCTTGTGAAAGTAAGAGATAAGGTTAAAGAGAGAAGTCTAATTTTGCGTAACTACAGGTGTTAGACTATATAGAGAATTCACAGTCCCAGACTGCATTTTCTTAGACTTCAAATTCACTTCACCACAAGACTCAAATCCATAGGACAAGCAAATTCAGAGCCAATGTGGAGCTGAAATATACTACAGAAATCTGTAGGTGGAATGCTTATCAGACTGTTTGCTTCATATGATAAAAGATACATGCATGCAAGTTAATGACAAAACCAAAGATTTTACTACCACTGAATTCCTGTTAGAGTAGCAGAATGAACTAGTAAAAAGGTTGAAATTCATTTCCATCTTCATTGTACACCATTAGCAGAATCGTTTATTGAGATGGTAGGACTGCCAGAGAATAGCCTCTTATAAGAAAGTATTTGTGAAAGCTGTAATCATGTAGGTGATACCTAATCATACATGATTATCCAGTCTAGTCAGGGAGTTGAAGGAGTTCAGTGAAAAACAACTGAGTTATCACCATTGGAAATAACTTTGGATCAAGCCATCATGTGTTGATTTGGTCTAAATTAAATAGAATTAAATTATAACAGGTTTGGGATTTCAGAGAGAAAAACTGAGAAAGTAAGGGCACAGGTCAGTGAAAACACCTGGACTGGAAAATCTAATCTAATTATCTCAGGGATAGGAAAACTATCAGGACTTTTTTTGAAAAGAAGGAAAAAGAAAAAGCAGAATTTTGAGATAAATAACCCATACAAAGAAAATAAAAAGCTATAAAATGCTACAGAAACTTAAATTATAGAACTGTATTGAAATATACATGATTATATTATCTGCCATATTGTATTTAATTTTGTTTATATTTAATAAAATAAAAAAGCGATGCATAGCATTAGCAAGAGTCAGCAGTTACCCTATAAAAGTGGTTAAAGACTGGCTAGTTCAAATAGATTTCAGAAACTCAGTGACAGACATATCCTGTGTGTTTGGGTGCATTAATTGACTTGCTTGACGATGTTGACATGAATAAAATAAAATTAAAATGAAAGGCACTATAGACAGGAAATTATTACAGTAGACCAGAAACAATATGACCAACTATGATAACCAAGCTGGCCTCCTGGACTAACCACGCACTGGAACTGCAGGGACAAATGAACTCATCTCCATAGAAATTAAATCTCAATAGATTTATAACAAAGACTTCACGATTTACTTCTCTCCAAACCCTTTGTCTTCAGCAGTAGGGAAAAGGAGGGAGTACTCCTAGCCCTACGCTTGGCTTGCAGCGCTGCTGACCTCAGCTGATTGCAGTGATGCAATAATATGGGAGCGAGGTCATAAGGAACAGCAGGTGGGATGCTTGGGGGTCTTGTAGTCGGGGCTCTTGTAGTCAGGGGCGGAGGGGTCAGTCTGCCAACTTGTGGAGGCAGTTCAGCATCTGAAGAGCAAGGAGACTGTCTGCTGTGATAGAAGATAGAGGAGGTAAGCTTTGCTGGATAATAACTTCTTGCCTTCTTCCCTTCTAACCTTCCTGAAACACAACTGGTAATTACAATGGGGCTCAATGAGAGTCTGTTTCTAAATTTTGGTTAGGAAGGGTGTCTAAATGTTGGTGAGAACTGTAGTATAATCCATATGAAGTCTTAAGTAAGTCAGGATTAATGAGTGTGATCAAGGTTTTTCCTCTCTCATTCTTAAATAAAAAACCTTAACCAAGAGGTTAGACTAAATGCGACCTGGCAAAAATGTATCGGTAAACTTGGGAAAACCCTTTTAATATAAGGCTGTAATAAATGTGATTCACTTTCCGTCTTTGCTCTTGCAGCTTGGATTTATGTTTACTTATTTAAATATATTCCTACTCCTGGAGTGTTTGGTAAATATGTGTTTACTTAATTTTCTTATCCAGAAATTGTGGTGGTTTGAAAAAGAATAAGATCAATTGAACTGTGTGAAGTATCCCGTGAGTGATAACTGAAGTCTCCTTTAGAGAGCTGAAATTGTTTTAAAATATAAAAGTAAAAAATCAAAAATCTTGATGTCCTTCATGATATTTTAACTCGCTTTGAAAGTAGCTTGACATTTCTTTGTGTAAATCTGGTTTATTTTTTATAGAATGGGAAGCTATTGAAGCTTGCTACGCAGCCATTTCACAGAGCTGTGGCTTCATTTTTGTCTGAAGCCTACTTTCAGCTCCTTTTGGTATTCATGTCGTGGTTCAAGCAGCATCTTAACTGATGTGCCTGGGTGGAATGAGTTTGATAAGGAAGATGGATAGATATGGAATTCCTGAACTGCAGTTATGGAAAGGAATTTTATCAGTTGGCTCTAAAGCACCTCACTTGTAACAGTGTGTATACAAGGCTATCTTGTGGCAGTGCTGATACCCCTGTAACATGTGCTGGTATGCAATGGTGATGTGGAGTGGGGTGGCTTTTGCTTGCCCGGGTTGCTGTAGCTCAGTGCTCCCATCTGGGTCCTGCTGCAGTGAACCACTAATGAATGGCATCTGTGCTCCTGGAGAGCTGGGAGCTGGGGGGGGACTGGGAGGAGGGAGGACAAGGCTGCCTGCAGAGCAGATAGGCAGCATCAAAAAAGTCGGGCCATTGGCCTCTTTCCTCAGACCAAACTGCACAGGCATTCTACTAGCCATACTTTTTCAGTGGGGGCTGAAGACTTGTGAGGATTGGGAAACAGCAATAGTTTTATAGTCTTTCCACTTGCAGACTGCACAGGTGACATACTGAAACTTTAAATAGCTCTGCTGAGCAGATTAACCTCCAAATCCATGCAATCATGGTGCAAACTTCCTTACCAGATGACTCCAAGCTGTGTTCATTGCTCTTCCCTCTCCTCACCAGAGCTCTCTCTTAGGAGGCTGGGCAATACCCTCAGTGTTGTGGTATTTGCAGGATTGCAGATCTGTAAGGTAAATAGTTGTGGGTTGAACTGATAAGTTTCCTGTGAACGTTTAAACAAAGAAAATAACTTTGTGTGATGGTAAATCACCTTTAGAAAGCTGCAATTGTTTCCTCAGGAAATGGTGCTTTGAGTAGGAAACCTGTATGTGTGTATTGGTGTAGAGAAAGCTGCAAAGCTGGCTGGTATCCTGTCTTGTGTGTGAGCTTCTTGAAGGAAAGCCCCAGCTCAGCGAAAGGCCTTGACTCCACAATTAAATACCTCCAAAAAGAGGGCGGGAGGGGACAGGAAGATGCTGAAACAGCAGAACACTTCTTACTGTCTGTAATTCATAAAAGTTCAAAGTTTTCCTTAGTGGAAAGAAATGGCCATCCACATGTTCTGGACCTGACAAAAGCATAATGAGGCTCAAAGACACAAAACTACTATATGATTTCAAATAAAAAGTTCTGGTGGAGAAACAAGGAATGGGGAACGATTGATGGCAGCAATAACTTGGTCTTATCAGGATGCTGATAGCTGGATGGAATATATTTCAATTGGACAAAAGGAAAGTACTACACTCTGGAATAGTGTCCAGTTCATGGGTTGTGAGAAATCACTGAGACAATTTAGCAAAAAGTATCTGCAAAGGTGCTGGTACTTGTACATCATATAGTGATATTCTGCCAAGACAGGTGGAAAGAGAAGCATGACAGTAAAGCAAACTGTTTCATCTGATTCCCCATGAGGATGAAGAAATCCAGCCCCTCTGTTACTATCCTTGTGTACCCATGCATACTTTGTAAATAGCAGAAATGTGCTGACAGATGGATCAAGAGAAATGGAATATATTACAGCACTGCATAAACTCACAGACTAAGCACTGGGTTTGATCTGATGAATGCAAGATCAGTTTATAATGCAGATGAGAATACTGATTATACTGTGATTACAATGCCTGAGTATTTCAGTGCAGATATAAGCATCCAGCTGAAGACTGAAATAATCGTTTTCTAGGTGTTTTGTAAGGGCTGTCCATGGCTGTCCATGTCTCTTTTTTTTTTTTTTTTTTTTTTTTTTTTTTAGTGTGAGAGTTAGAATCCTACTGTTATATATAATAAAAGGGGGGACAAGATGCAAATGCCTCGATTCAGTTCAAAGCCATTCACTTCTATTCTTGTTAAGTCTTCCTGGAACTAATGTTTCCTTTCCCCCAAGCAGAGCAGCAAAGCACTCTAAATGTGTTCTGCTTTCTGTATGTTAATGGCTGGAGTTTAAGTTGGAAATTGTTCCACTGCCAATTATGTGAGTAGACTTGAGCAAGGAGACAAAGGGGCTGAATACCAAATAACCATGTGGCTGGGAAGGCAGAGAAGAAGGGGTGGGGGGGTGCCGTCTGTGAAAGGCAGCATGCCAGAAGAGTTTTGTCTTGTGTGTTACTGAACAATTCAGATTGTGTGGAGGACAGCTTGGTGTCCTGAGCCACCCCGGTGGCCTGGGCGCACCCTTGCTTGGTGGGAGGAGGATGCACAGCTCAATTAAATGCAGATGCTGCTGATTCAGCCACCTCCTATATGTTATCTTTGCCAGCTCCCCCTTTCTGCTTTTGAAGGGGCAGGGTGAAACTAGCTCTCACTGCCATTAGCACCCTAGTTTAGAGTGGGTGGGTTTTTCCCTTCCTCTGTAGGCCTTGAGTAATTTACTCATACTCTGTGGAGAAATGGTCATAACTACTGTGAAACTCTAAGGCACAGGGATCAGGAGGTCTGGTGCAGATCATCTTGACCTTGTGCAAAAAGCTAGCCGAACATGCTGCTTGGGTGCCGTGTATTAAAAGCACTGCGTTATTGTGGTGATGGAGGTGTATGCTGATGTGTCTTCAAGTTGCTATGGAATCTGAAAGCCACAGGCCATTAGTCAGGTGACAGCTTGTGCTTAGGTACTGCTGTGATGGATGTTCTATAAATGAGAGTGAAGGGGGGGAAGAGAGAGAGGGATGGGCTGATAGAAATGACCTTATCCCAAGAGTTGCCAAATACCCATGATGGCCATAAAACCTTAGGCAAATAAAAATAATTTCAAATCAGCTGAGGATTCAGTGCTATAGAAAGAGAAACTAATAAAGTAGAAGCTCCCTATTTCCATTTTAACTTCAATATATTAAGCAGCTTGTAAAATCCCCTACAGAAGGGAAAAACATCCTTGGTTGTATGTAGTGTCTTTGGTATACAAAGGGGAAAGCCTGTCTGAGGTTTAATGTGTTTGTCTGGGTGTCTGGACTTGATTAACTTCTCCCTGTAGACCTTTTCTATCACTCTGGTCAAGACACTTATCCTCTCTGTTCCCTTGTCTAAGTAAAGGTAATGTAACCCTTCTCAGAGGTACTGAGAGGAGAGATGCTGCTATTCATAGTAGAAGTGCATGGGCCACCATAATGAATTCAAGTATTGTACTAGTTGAAGCCACAAAGATAGTAACCAAGTTACTAAGATAAATAGACAAAAGAATGTTTGTCCCTGTCATGGTTGTTCTGCACTAGACATCTGATGCTAATTGCCACCAGGATCTCACAAAAAGAAGTCACTTTGTCCCAGGAATGCATGGACAGTGTTTCTGCTGGCTTCCTCTGTGCTGGCAAGCTATCTCTAATAGAAGGGCCTGGGGCTGAGTGGAATCCAAGAGCCTCTCCTTAAAATATTATAATTGTTTGACTCCTCTTTCCTCCCTTAACTGTGTGTGTGGGGGGGAAGGGGGGCGGGGGGGACAATGACATGACAATGACTTCTGAAATGGGTTTGTGAGGGGGAAAAAGACTACACACTATTACTCAGTGTCTATGTTATTTTAGGATGAGGCCTTCTGGAAAATAAAATGTAGCCTTCACAATAATGAAAGGGGGTCAAGGGAAATGGTGAGGATATCTGCTACAAGTCCCCTGGTAGAAAGTCATGAATCTTCTGCCCAACTGAGAGAAATGAATGACTGAGGTAAGGGGTATCAGGGTCTCCTTAGAGAGGAGTGGCTGTGAATCCAGTTTTTATTCTCCATCCTGACCATTTTGAGCTATCTTTCTGTTGGGTACAGAAGACTCTTTAATAAAAGGTGATCCTTGCAAAACTCATGGATGGCAGGTATCATTGTGTCATGTCTACAACGGCTTCGTATGTATCCAAGAAGGTGTAGACACTGTGCATCAAAGAAAAAGTTTACTGTTTTGGTACCACTGCCAAAATACGTGGTTAATGATGGCTTGCTCCCTGTCATTGAACAGCTGGGAATATTGGGAAGCCAAATTATCTGTTCTGCTTTTTCTATGCTTTAATGAATGTTGCTACTAAATGGCTGTTTAAGTGGCCTGATTTGTTTTGGGTGTCATATGTGAAGAAGCAAAAAGGCTCATGTTCCTGAAATAGGTAATATACGAGAAGAGTAATAATTATAACAACACTACACTGGGACTTGTCTTCTAGTCTATATGTATAACCTAAGGGTCCGAGTTGTGAATTGCAGTATATTTCTATGTAAGCCAATGTATTTTGCAGCAGGTGCCTTTCAATAAATTGTACTTTTGTTTATTTTTGATCAGTTCTACACTAAACTAAATGAACTAGTGTCTTTCTCTAGCATGTCCGCACCACAGGCTCAGTTGTAAAATAGAGGTTTTCAATCCAGATTATGTGAATTAGCCAAAAGCTTTGAGGGGATGTGGTCACTGTGCTATAGTTTTGATTTTTCTCTTTTCCCCAGGCAGGTATATCCTTTTCACCTTTAAAGTTAGTATGTCCTTACTATATCATATAGACCGTAGTCTAGATGTTTTTACCTTGTATGGGAGACATCTGCTTGAGTTCATCAACAGTATGTCACAATTGAATCTTGTTTTGTCTCCATAAACTCTTAAAATACAGCTATTGCTCAGATGATGTTTCTTACTGCTGCATCTTGGATTTATGCTTTTGTTGTTTCAATGCAGATTTGATGGTTGGGAAAGTCATTTTCTGCCAACGTCTTCTGTCAGTTTCTTACCAGCATTTGTTCAAGTGTTTTCAGGTAATGTGTTTTTTTTTTTTTTTTTTTTTTGTGTGTGTGTTAGTAGTTAAGGAAGTTGTATCCTACTGTGAAGTTGCTTGTGCCAAATTTTGAAATGAAATAGGTTGATCTCATCTCTGGGCAAGATCAGGATTACATGAGACTTGAGTCTTGGTAGACTATCAGTTAGATCCTACTATAGATCACCTAGTATTTCCTAAACTGAAACTAGCTGCATCCTGTGAGGCTTTTGAGAGGAAATTTGAGCCTTGGATTATTGCTTAGGGGGCTGAAGTACTAGCCTTGCCATAAACAAGAGGGAAATCTGTCTGACTGTATATAAATCTGTAATAAGTTAGCATGATTAGATATAAAAGCAGCTGATAGGGTGCTCGCATGACTTCTGAGATAGACATGTGTGTTCCTTAATACTACAAAGAAGAAGGAGCTAGTTCAAAGGCAGCCTTGAAATAACTTCTGTTAGAAATTCTACTACTGCTTTTGCTTGAGGGCTGGAAGTAAGGTCTATGCTTTCTCTAACATTTGTTTATCTGAGGAGAGCAGAGGAACTTGTCAGGGATAACATCTGTCACATGTTTTATATTTTGGCTCAGTTCTGTTGGGAAGGACTGCAGACTTTGTGCTTCATCTTTCCTGCCTTTTGTGGAAGCTCCTACAGCACCCTTGCTTCTGGGAGCTTCTGTTTTTCTTCTGCTATTACTGAGCACTGGGTACAACAGGCTGACAGGTTCTCTCTTAAAGAAGAAAACATTTAGGCAATATCATCAGAGGTCAGGTTGATAAGGTGCCTTCAGTGGTCTGTTTCCACAGGTACCTCAAAGCCCCAGAGTGTAGGGAGGAATATGGCCTGTGAAGGCTCTTAGGTAGTGTAAGCATGGCAGGTGGCTGTTATTATCCATCCTGTGCTATCATGTGCAGGTAGACAAAAGACCTGAAAAAGAGTCCTACAGACAGATCTATGGATCTTTGGTCCAGGATCTTTTTTTTTTTTTTTTTTTAAACTGAAGCCCATTTCTGGACAGATGGGCAAGTCAAGTATTGCTTTTCACAGAAGGCCAGTAGTTTCATATGCTTTGAATACATCAAAGGCAAGTGCTGTAACGAAGCACTTGGGTTGTCAAAAAGCTCATGGAATAAACGTGGTACCTGGGCTTTCCCCAGTTCTTCCCTGACAGTGTCTAGGCCAGGCAAGATACTCTTAACATGTCATAGATGTGGGATATGCAGAATGGGGCAGTCCTCAGGCTCTGCTTCACAGTAACAAAATGCAGCTAAAATAGTCTATTTTCAAGAATGAGATTTCTGGAAACATCTATAAGAATGCTGCTTATTTTATGAAATTTGTATTTACAGTTCTAATCCATAAAATCTAGAGTAAATGATGAAACACATATCTTAATTCTAAATATTAATGTTAGGCGAATACTGGATTGGTTCCTCACAAATGTTTCCAGCAACTTTGCAGGGGAATTCTGTTTATCTCAACAGCACTAGCTAAACCCACAGTGAACCTTTCTTCATGTAAGAGAAAAGTGCTGCTGATCAAAGTGAATTTGAATATGATTTTCTTCTTATCACTGACTGGTACTAATCATGTAGGCTCTAGTTAAACAAGATAAAAAATACAGATCTACATTTGTTCTTAATAGGTAATAACTTGCATTCATCATATTGCATGGGTTTTCCTAGTGTCAGTGCAATAATACTGTGAAAGAAGTAGTTGGCTGTAAAGGGGTAACTAATGTAATTAGTCTCCCAACTCAGTTTTCTAGTGCTCTCTGCTTAACCAGCAAAATTTCAGATTCCCTATACCTCCTGCTGGAGGCTGGTGAATTGAAGAATCCATATGCAAACTCAAAAGCTTTCAAACTTAGTACTAGATAAAGACCCTACACTTGTGCCATGCTGTGTGCCTCCCTGCACAGAGCATTTGTTATTCCTTCTTTCCTTGCATTTCTATTCCTTTCACTACATACGTTAAGTCTGGTTTGATGGCTGCACCCATGTGTAGCTGTAGCAAGTGAACTGGAACGCTTTGACAAATAGCTCTTCTTTTTGGCTAGGCATTGGTTTGGTTTCTCTTAATTTCGACAAATATCAGTGGGATTTTAAACACAAACATTTGTGGAAATAGCCATAGGCAGAAAACATGAAATACCAAGATTTTTTTGTTGTGACGGTTGGTGAAAGCTTACCTTTTTCAGTCTTGCAGCAGTCTGAAACTTTGCATGCATATTACTTTGTCAGGGCTACTGATGTAATCAGCTTCATCAGATCACAAGTGCTGTAGAATAACTTAACATGCTATGAACTGCTATAATTTTAGGTAACCTATTGCTTAATTTATATCTGTCGGCCTTCAAGATGCTGTCAGTTTTAAAGGTTATAAAAAGGTATTGCATCAGCTCTAAAACAGCGTTGCTTAATTTAATTTCGTGACTAGGAGTTAAAGCAGTATGTATGTGACTTTTTTTGGTATATGCTAATTGTCTAACACCCTGTTGCAATTCTGTTGTATGTGTGCTCTATTTGGGGTAATACAGGCTATGATTAATGAACTTGTTAGCTCCAGATTTCAGTTCATCTGAAGGCAGGATGCTCAAATTGCCACTGCCAACTCATTTTTGAAAATGAAAGCAGACAGTAGCCCCTACATGATAACGTGGTCCTAAACATACATTGAATGCATGTTTGTTTTTCCTGTTTTGTAAATTGTGAGTCTGAATTACTATATACGCCTGTGCAGATGGAGAGGAATCCAATGGGTTTTCTGCTGTTTTGTATGCCTAGTGATGTTTTATAGCTAGGAAGAGAGAGTCTCAATTAAGCTATCTGTGCATGGCATTCCCTGTGTTTAGTGTTTTGCCAGCTTGCAGGAAGGAAATGTAGTTTCTTGCCAGATCAAACATCACAGCAGAATATTGGTTTCCCTCAACACAAATTGCATCATGTTTTCTTGTCCTCTGCTATTTAAAAAAAAAAAAAAAGTGTACTCCCTAGCACTTTGAATATTGGCATCAATGTTGCTGTCCTTATGAGGACTGGATTTTATTAGGTTTAGCTGGTGACTTGTCCTGCCCATTATAGAAAACACTAAAATCTCTGCCAACCACCAGGACTACCAGTGGTGCCAATAATCTACTGGCTCTACATACATAATGTGCGTCTCATGTAGTCTGCAGTGATCTTGTGATGATGCTCTTTGGCAAATTGGTAATTTGGACTGGTGGACTGGGCACTGAAGCAGATGAGCTGTGTTTGCATGATTCTTTCCAGCAGGTGAGGTGTGGGGCAGTTAACTCCACTAGAAGTATCAGAAGGACTCTTGCAGTGGGGAAAAAATAGCATCTTCAGTTGTCACATATGCATCTGGTAGCATGTTCTCAGAAGGAAAAAACTGCCTATCAGAACTGGATTTGTCTTAAACCCTTAAATTTATCTGCTTTCCAGTGGGATGGAGGAATCCATACTCTGTTCTTGATGCTGGTGATAGGAATCCTGACCAACTGACTACAACTTGTATGCCACCCTTTGCTACCATGGCATCATCTCTAAGACATGGCACCAGCAAGGTATCTTACTATGTCCATCTGTTTCTGTCCAGTCACCAGACAGACTTGCTGATGGCCTAAACTCAACGAGTGGTGTTTTATTAGGAGTCCCACAGGCAGTTGCTGCACAGCACACTTTGTGCTTTGAATCTTGCTCTTCAAGGTGCTTTACACAGCAGTGAACTGCAAATATGGTTAGTATGGCTGTGTATTTAATACACGATGACTTCTCAGCCAGGTGCTTTAGTATGCTTTAGAGCATTCTGGCTGGTTTTCTGTGCTGATGTGGCTGATAAATCTAGTTTTGATATGTTTACCCGCAAAGGGTATTTTGACTTCGTAGCTAAAGCTGCTGAAAACAGCCACTGAAACCACTGGACTATTTGAAGATAACAATGCAGGATGGTACAACATATTCCATGGCAGATCTTGTTGCTAGTATATGTTGAGTACTGCTGTTCTCCATTAATGGGCTTAATGGAGAGCCATTAATGAGTACATGAATATACTTAAATCTTGGGACTTTCAAGGTATTCCCAGGCTGCATTCCAGACCTGGGCTGTGTCCTCAACATGCATTGGCTGTCATTCCCCATTCCTCCTGGAGCATATCTGTCCTGCGGTCTGGATACATTCCCTGCTGAGAGTGGTCTCACAGGGCTGTTACTGGCATGGGGAAATATGGCAGAATAAAGTCTTTTTATTTTTATATACTCCATTCCTCAAAGCTTTAAAGCTTGAATCTGCAGTTTCAAACCCAGCTGGCTTTCGTATTTTTCTGTAAGAGAGTTTTGCCAAAATACCAACAATGGTCTGAACTGTTTGTTGGTTTGGCACAGCTGTGTTCACAGTGGTCTTTGCAAAACAACTGCAATATTTGGAAAAACGCACAAGAAACTTGAACCTGTTAATTGTTAAATATTTTTGTATGAGGCATGAAGTTTAAAAGATTTTGCTTTTTTCAATTCAACTGTGGGAATTTCCAGTCCTAAGTGACAGTTTCTCTTATTACTGGGTAAAAAACATTTCATAAGTCAGCAAAAACAGTCAAAAAAGAATCCTATTTTAGTAGTTTTAACAATAGCAAAATGATTTTGGTCAGTCCTACAGCTTCATAGAAATTACAGAGGAGTGTTTCTTACTACAAAACTGCTTGTTCATTCAAGTGGAAAGCAGTCTGATCCTGTTTAGCCAAACTGGACTTGCATCTAAAGGATATTTTTTAAAAAAAAAAAAAAAAAAAGAACAAATCACACATAGCAGGGGTTCTCACACCCAGCTAAAATGTTTGCCCCCAGTACTTCCTCTTCTTGACCCTATTGTCCTTCTGGAAGCCCCAGGCCTCTCATCTGGGAATCGTTTGAATTATTATATCCCTAGTCATTTCAGCATCATTGAAATAGAGAGCAGATTGATCTTTCCAAGCACTGTGGACTCTGAGCTTTGTCTTCCAAAGTGTTTACAAAGCACCTACCAGGATGGAGCCTAAGTAAGCCCTGCAATGCTACTGCTTGTGAAGATATGAAAGGCTGGAGTAAAGCAGTTATCTAGATAGGCATTGGAAGAAGTCCTCTAACCACTAGCCTACAGAAGGAGGTAGTGCTTATGATGGTGTGAGATTTGTTCTGTTTCTCTTGGGTCTTGCATATTTCTTAGCAAGGCTCTCACAAGTGAGAGGGAACTTTCATGCTAAATTTAGCTGCAATCAGTGTAATGTTTTTACTTCTTGGTATATTACAAAAATGTCCATAGCAAGTTTACCAAGCTCTTATGTGGCAATCTAACAGCTACTCCAGTTTTATTTCAGTTGACCAGTTCTCTCCTACACTGAGTTAAACCATGCTAGATTATCCTTGCTTAGTGAGGTGTTGTGCTATATTGGGACAATTTCTCATATTGGAGGTTCTTTTCACTCAATATTATGTTTCTAGTCTGAGCTTCAAGTAGTCATCTTGCTTTTTGACAACTCCTTGTGTCTTTTGGCTGCTCATGCCAAGCTATGCTGACTAGGCTTCCCCTTCTATGCAAATAGGGAAAAATATCATTATTTTTCTAGGCAAGCCTCTGTCTTGTTAATTAGCTCTATTCCGTAGACTGGAGGATGGCTGTTAATTGGTCATTTCTAATCAATGTCTGTCGGGGGAGGATTCAGTAACAGCATGAGCTATAACCAGAACCTTATCCCAGGTTTGGGGGTTTCTTCTGTAACTGCTGCAGCAGCAAATGGAGCAAACTGACAAGTTATTTAAAAGATAAATACTTGAAATAAATACATGGAAAGGTCAGTTGAAGGAATTTAACTGAACTGTAAGCTACCACTTCAGGGAATAGAGAGAAAATGACCTCCTTTGCTGTGGAGAGTGTGCTGAAATATTGCCAAGCCTTGAAATATTCAGATGATTGGTCAGCTGCCAGAAATTTGTTATTCATGAAATGCCTAGTGTATACAAGCTTGTAGAGCCATTACAGATCTTAATGAACTACAATAGAAACTTGCTCTGCAAAAGGCAGAGTGGTTTGTTCTACCAGTGTCTTTGTTTCAGCTGAGGTCTACAAGAGTGGGACTAGAGAATTAAGTGGCTTTATTTGGTTTGAGGAACCAGCTACTTCTGTTGCTAATGCATGCAGGAAGGTATTTGCAATGCAGGCAAGGTCTTTGCCACGGTAACTCACTAGTTGAGGTCATTAGATTTTGCCTGAGTACCTATGCAACGGGAGTGATCCATGTTTCGGACCATCCTTTGACTGCTCAGTTTTGGATTAGTGATCAGTGTAACCCTGCCTTCTGTGAATTCCCAGCCACAGTTCTCCTGGCTTTGCACATCTGACAAAGACTGCAAAGCACTTGATTAGATGGAGAATCATGTCCTGCTGCGCTCTCATTTTTTGGTTTATTCAGCTAAGTAGCTTACTGCTTGACTTGTAATTGCAAGGCAGGCACTACTTAAAAGCTACTTGTTTTCCAGAAATGAGGCTCTGTTCCTTCTGTTACCATTCACATACTTTCTGATCACCAAAGCTAAGATTTTTTTATTTATCGTTGGTCTTCTGTACTTCTATTTTTTTCAAAACATTCACAATCTAGCCTTAACATATTTTTCTCCCTGTTTTGCATGAAATTGAGAACTACAGGTAACCTAGTCAAATGTTCAAACCACTCAAGTCTCACTGTGAAACGTTCTTACCTGAATTTCTGCTGTTTTCTGGTTAGTAAGCTAATTCTGGGAGAAAAAAAGAAAAGCTGGAAAGTGGCCTGTATTTATAGTTAGAGACTTGGCAATTTTTGGGAGGGAGCCCAAATATCAGCTTGAGGCTTCCTGGGCCCAAAGCTTTGTTTTATCAAAGCACATCCAAGATCAGTTTTTTTTTTTTTTTCTCCTTCTTTTGAGAAAGAGGTCAGGACTCTTCAATTTCTCACACCTTGGATGAGCATCACTATCACTTCTAACTTAACAAGGGTTAAATGTTGTTGTTTGTGTATTGTCTGATTTGTCTTCAAGGCTTCTAACAAAATGCAATATGGAAACATGCCACTCTTTGTGTAACTTAACTTCTAGGATAATCCTTGCTAAAGGTTGGAAAATAATATAAGAATTTATTTAGCTCTATGAGCAGAACAGCATAGTCCCCGAATGATGTACTAAAACTTTACATGACTCCTTCACTGAAGGAACACCAATTTGTAAACATCAAACTAGTAGGAAGAAAACTTGGCCTGATAAAAATACGTTGAAAATGTTTGACCTTTCCCATGAGCTTTGTGCTGTGCATTAGTGCAATGCCCACTGTAATGCGTCAGAGGATAAAATCTGTTTTCTTAGAATATGTTAGTGTTATATTTGAGCATATATTTAAACTAATATAATATTGACTCTAGTGACAAAGCAATCAGCTACTCTGGATTCTTGCAAGGTAGTGAAACTAGTGTGGGAGTACAATTCAAGTATCTTGAGCGGGATGATATTTTGCATTTGCTGACTGTCCTGAATAATAATGAAACTATTCTAAATTCCTAGTGATCATCCATTAGGACTTCAGTGCAAACTTTTATATTTTTTCAATCTGCCAGGGAAGGTGCTGTGCTGAACTGCTACTTGGGCAGCATCTAGTCATGGCTATCTGAATTTGTGCTGTGAAGCTATAGCAAAAGCTCCTCTGGCACAAAAAAAGGCTTATATTGTCTTCATTTTATATAGTTTTGCTATTTTTTAACCTTTTTTTCTTTGAAGCTAGCCACATAAACGAGCTCAAAGCAGCATATTCACAGCTGCCTTGCCTGATACTCATTTCCTATCAGAATAGTCTGGGAGGTCAGGCCCAGCCACACGGCCGGCTGTGGCCAGCAGCCGGAGGGCTTGGGCTCTGCAGGGGGATTTGCCAGGCTCCAGCTGACCCCTGGTGGCAACTGTGTGAGAGACCAGACCCCGGTAGTTTCCCCCAGAGCTCAGATGCAATTTCTTCCTTTCCTGACATGCGTTTTTGTCCTGCTTCTGCAAGTTCATACAGGAGGGAGGAGTGTGTGTACATTTATCTATGTAATTGCATATGTATATATATGTATTCAATATGTATACGGATGGCCCTGCTCCTGTATGCAACTGTATATCTGCAGCTGCTGCTCTTTGCCCCTCAGAAGGTTGCAAAATCTGCCAGGAAGGAGGGGAGGGCAGTATCATCTGTACCTGTGGGCTCAAAGGGAGGGGAGCACCCCAGTGAAACGCAGCACGGAAATACGAGTGTGGTCTCTGAGCAGTGGAGGAATTCAGATGTTTCTGTTCCTGCTGGTGGCAACAGAGCTGCTCAAAGAAAATGAGTCCCAAGTTAGCTGTGAATCTGGGTTTGGACCTGTCTGAGAAAATGTGGTTCTTCATCTTCCTAATGATAGGAAATCTGCCTCTTGATTGCTTGCACAAGGAGTCTCTGTGGCGTCAAGAGAAACCAAATATTTTGGGAGATGCATGCAGGGGCCAGGAAGAAAGGAAAAATGAAGACGGGGGAAAAAATCCCACTTCTGTAACTTTTTTTTTCTTTGGCAGGTATAGTTCAAGAAATACCCTCTAGCAAATCTTTGAAACACAACTTTTTTCATCTTCAATGATAATTACTCTGTTTTAAAATCTCTTCTGTTTCTGAGAATGTGTTTGTTTAAAGTTGAGAGGAAAAAGTTAGTTCCAAACCCTTTAAATTCACACACACCTATTAACTAGAGTTAAAAGTATGTAGCCATAAAAAGAGCAGTGTAAAGTATCTATGTGCAGCGTGTATACTTTGGGGTAGTATTGTCATGGGACTGGTATAAGATGGTTGGGAAGCCAAATTTTAGTTCCAAGCAAAACTGAAAACCCAAACTTCTGTCTGGCAGCTGGGCGGCATTATGAGGTCAGTTGTATTTAATTGCACACTGTAGTTACCTGTAACCGGGACAACCATCCCCAACAACCAGAAATGGTTCCACTTAGGATTTCAGAAGCTAATTAAGCCTGCATGTTAAAGTCATACAGTAAGGAGGTGGAGGTGGAGGGTGAAGTCAGACCTCAGAAGCTGTGGAGCAAGCAGCCCCCTCCTGTTGCTGGGGGAGAGCTGGTCTGAAGCTTGGATTTCTCATTTGGGGGGATTAGTTTGTTCTGCCACACACACACACAGTGCTCCCGAGGACATCAGCTGGACTTACCTGCACATAAAAGAGAGTGACTAATGCGGCAAAGGATTTAAATATTTAAGTCTCTTTAACATAATCTCTATTAATTTTTATGGATTAAGGAATTCTCGGTGTTAATACAGTCA
The DNA here is from genome assembly GCF_009819795.1 of Aythya fuligula. NCBI lineage: Eukaryota > Metazoa > Chordata > Aves > Anseriformes > Anatidae > Aythya > Aythya fuligula. Next base: position 42,647,608 of record NC_045562.1, read on the forward strand.
CAGAGGCTTTTGAACTTCTGGTTTGCTAATTGGTGGATAGAAAATAAGTCCTTTTGTATGTCCAGACAACTGTGGACTGTTAGCAAATTAAGGAATTACAGTAAAACTGCAAGGCATTATTGGTCTCCCTTGATAAAATGTTTAGTAATAATTGAAGAATTAGGAAAAATACATATAAATGGTCAGCAGTTATTATATATGCAATTTATCAGTCCATCTAAACCAACAAGGTCAGAAAGGATGCTGTCAAAAGTAAGCCTGCACTCAGTCCTGAAAAATAAGTTTGTTTGGTTTTTTTTTGAGCGGTTAATTAAAAGGATGCAGGAAACAAGAAGCTTGATTATGAGGTTACAGTCCTGTGGCAACAGAAAAACAGGAGCAACTCTGCAGGAGTTTTTTTGTTGTTGTTGTAAGATGACCTGACTAATGTTTCAAAATGCCTTTGTAGGATTTGCTGCATCTTCAAGCTGTTCCTAGTCAAAACTGGGGTAAGGATACTTGTTCATGTTTGCACAAAATGGTGCATGTGCGCAGGTGTGGGTAGGGCTGCTCTGGGCCCTCTTAGTTGGCCTTGCACAGCCCAATTGCAAACAAGAATATTAGTAATAGACTTTTTTCCCACAAGATGTTGGAGCACCTTGTTGTGCCCTGAGCCCAACCTGTTTGAAGCAGGGCTTTGAATACTGTGCTCACAGGGAAGCATGATGTTGCTCAATAACTTCTGAAGAGTGCAATGGGTGGGAGCGTGCAGACCCCTTTCCTTCCCATGTGGTTCTATTAAGCTCTTGGGTAGTGATCTGGAAAATAGTATCTGAATTTACTTTTCCTTATCAAATGCTGAGCCAGCAGCTGGCAATCTCTAATACATGTGTTTTTGTATGTATAAAAATAGTGACAAGAAATTAATGCTGTCTAGGATCAGAAATGTTCACTTTCTGGGTTTTAAGATAGCATACTTTCATTTTAGTCACACATCCCCTGTGCTGCTTTGCCTCTCTGGTTAGATCTATTTCCATCATTCCAGCCCTTGTCTCTTGCTTACTGAAAAGAACTTCATAGGACAAGTGCTTACCTAAGTTGTCTACTTTTTTAAATGCATTCACTTGGGATGAAATCCGTTTCTGCCCAGGCACTCTGTGGGTCAACTGGTGCTTACAGAGCCCCTTAATGGCTTAGCAGGAACTCCTGCCATTTGCTGCTAGTGAGTAAACACTTTTTCTTTGCATAGTATTGATGATTTCTGAGAGCTTATTTGGTAGCTCTGCCATCACATTTTCCAACTCCTCTCTCATACAGGAGTGAGAGTGGTAGTGAGGGTGACAGCAGTGCTGGCTGTGCCCATGCCTGTGGAGTGACATGCCCCAGGACTGGGATGTGGTGGGCAGAGGGAGCTGCTGATAGGGTCTGCTGGCAGCCCAAGACATTGCAAGTGGTGAACCATGTATGGGGCTCAACCAGAGAGCCCCTTGTGGAGCAGGAGGAGATGGGTGGGTCTGCTGTGAGATGAGGAGCTTCACTGGGGCTACCAGGCACCCATGGTCATGAACAACAGCAGAATGGTCTTTGATCAGCCTAGGTGCCTGTGATACAAAGCTTCCACCTCAGGGATGAGGTGCATGTGTCTGCAGGCTATCTTTTGTCAATGCAGCATCTAACTGTGGAGGGACCTTTCTAGTTCCTCACATCTCTGCTGTAGAAATGTTTTAGTTCTACTTGCCTAAGCAGCTAGTGAAAATTGCTTTTCTGTATGTGAAACCTTAAAATGTTGTTATGAGTTTCTGCAATGGGTTGTAAATATGCGTGAGAAATACTTTTTGGTTTTGCTCTGGTAGATAGGGAATGTAATGGTGGTGATGTCAGGTTCAGCACAGCAAATGCAAACAAATTGGTGATAAGCCTCCTGAAACTACCAATGGCAGATTCAACCAAAGAACTAGATATTTGTTTTGCAGCTGTTCATGGATTTTTAAGTGTGATGAATTTTATCTAGCTGTTCTCTTAATCTAGTTTTTAATCTGCCTGTTCTGTAATAAAGAAACATGTCTTCTGCCTTCTTCCAGTTTTCTGACATAGGCTGCTATATAAATAAGCAAAATAACAATGTGGTGTGACTACACCTATTAGGAAAAGACACAATTTCCTACCATAAGTCTGTACAGGGGCTGTTTTCACTATCCATCCTTAGCACATCTGTAGGCACTCATACCTTTCCCAGTGCTTATGTATTGAGAACCTGTCATCAAAAGTAGGAGAAGTAATCTACAGGAGCATGAGACAGTTTAAAAAATAAATAAATAAATAAAAACAACAGGTATTAGTTCAATAGAATATTTTAACAAGTACTTTGTTTTCCTCGCAGATGTGAACCTAGCAGCAGAGTGCCTCTAACTGCAGTGCATGGTAGCTGAATGTAGTCTTAGAGCAATTAATAGGATTTCTCTCTGTGATTCAAGCGTCTCTGCAATGTACTCCTAGTCATACTGTGTGTGTATGCACAGAATATTCCTTGCAACTCCAGCTGTGGTTGGGAGCTTGTCAATAGTAAACACTGGTGGAGTGGGCATGTAGGTCCATTCTCTGGTGGATGCTTAAGACTATTCAACTTATTCCTCTTCTATTTCTCACTGATCTCAGGGTACCAAAAAGATTTTTCTTTAACCTCTACAGACCTAAGACCTCCAGCATACAACTGCTGCTGGCAGTTCAAAGAGCTGTTGTCACTAGCTGTCCAAAGGTCCTGAGGTGCAAATGCTCTGCTGGCTGTAGGATGCAAAGGTTTCTCTGCACCCTTCCACCACCTCACAGATCTGTGTCCCCACCACACACACCTCTGAGGGAACGGCTCTAGCGAAGGGGGGCCACAGAGAAGAGGACAACTAGCTGCTATTAAATTGTAATGGGAAGTCTACAGCTAAGTCTGCAAGGGGATTTCAGTCTCATGCACAATATTTCTGAATGCTTTGGCTGTGGGAAGTGCTCCAACTTAAAGCTGCCTTCACTTTCCCATATTTCAAGATGTTTTTTCCTGTATTGGTGTGAAATGGCTTTTCTCCATCCGTTCTTAAAAAAAGTTCCAGTAATTACCATGTAGCAAAGTTAATGCTTAAACAGTAAGTATCTCAATAACCAGGCATATAGCATTATTAATTGCAAAGCTTTAGTTTTGTCACAGTACTCCTTAAGCACACAACTTTAGCTTAGAGTTGAATTCAATGAAGCCAGCCAAGAAATATTTAATAGAGTTAGCAGACTTGTTTCTATTGTCTCAGACTTCGGACTAGCCTTGGAGTGAATGGGAGGCTAATACTGCATGAACAGCAAACTAGTACAGCCTCCTCCTGATGCAGTGCACTTTCAATGTCTCACCAATATTTAAGATTAATATTTCCTTTGTTATGCGTTATTCCCAAAACGTGGAATGCAGAAGACAGGTATTGCTTATCTGAGAAATGAGTGTCATCTTCTTGAACTACTTGATATAACACTGCCAATGAATCTATGGAAAAACAAAAAACTTTTATACAGAAAAATATAAATAACTCAAATGGAATTCAGAAAAAAAAAATCAGGAAGATGAAGGATTTATCAAGGCAGATTATGACTTAGATGAGTGATACCTAAGGGAAGACAACTGTTTCACAAACAGTGGGAAAACAAAGGTGAAGGCAGAAAGCTGCTTGTTGCAAGGGAATCAGGTCAAGAAAAAAAATCTTGTTATGCTGGTGTTTGGTTTTTGTTTTTCTGAGACTTAAAGGTAAGGTGGAAACATTTATCCTGGACTTGCACAATTTATAGGGATCGAGCACTTTAATTCAGAATTGTAAAGCTAGGTCATAACCACACAGAATGTAGTGATACTTGGTATTCTCAGAAATTAATTGTATAGAAAAAACCTTATTCAGAAGATGATGGCTTAGTCTACAGAAGGTATAAACCTTCATCCCTCCATATTACTAACTTGAACTTATTTCCTTTCAGCTATTATGCAGACTCTGCTATTGTCTTGTGGGGAGAAAACTGATAAGCCTTAGGTCTTATCTGAAAACTTCACTGCAAGAAAGGGTCTGGGGTGAAGGGCACAGGGTATGTGTGTAGGCTATTAGAGATGTGGGACTCTCCTCAGAAATACTGAGCCATCAGCAGATCTAACAGAAGGGAAGGAAGCAATTCAGGAGTATATAGACTTGTTAAACTGACCACTTCAATCTGAAATCTCATGGTTTTAGACTTCTTAATCTATTTGAACATTTTGGGGGTTTCATTGACCCACAGTTACATTGGCATTACAAATGCTGTCTCCTGTGCTTTCTACTGTTCATGAATAGCAGTGGAATTCTGCCTTCATTGGAAAGAGGGATTTTTATTACTAGTAGTGTAATGTAAGCATCAGCACATCAATGTAAGATCAAGTAACAAAAGACTAAAAGGAAAGAGGGAAGGAGAAATAAAAACAGCAACTATATTTTTTTCTGACTTCTGGAGTAGTAGGCTCTCAAACCTTGGAATAAGAAATCAATTCTTGATATGCATTAATAAGCAAGCTTGATGAAGAATGAACTAACTTATTTCAATGGCATTGAACTGCTGTAAGATGTAAAAATCTTTCAGTAACTGTAAGGGGGAAAAAAGAAAAAACTGCAAGCCTGTACTTTCTTTAAAAGCTGTTTTTCTTCAGATTAAAACTTCTGCTTGACTGACTTCAGGATATGTAGTGGAAGGTTCCCCCCCCCCATACCTTCTTTGGAAGTTTAACTTTTAAAAATACACTAAACCAGACAGTTTCCAAGTTTCAATTTTATTCTACTTTGAAAAGTACTGAAAATCACTTCTCATATATAAATAACATTACATTAGTAATGAGGACTTAAAGACCTCCCTTATGTTTCTCTAAGACTCCTATTCTTTACAACAATTATATTGTTTTCCCTTTCATATATCTTTCCATTCTAATACTGTCTCATCTCATGAGACTCAAGTAACAATTTTCATTCTTCTCAGTGCACTACAGCAGCCAACTTGAAGACTAATAAGTGTAACACTAAGGCCATTTTTTAAAAATAGTTCTTCAAAAATGAATCAATTTGCTAACTGTATTTGGAAATGTAGATAGGTGTTGGTGTTTGACACTTAACCAGGATGAATTACGTACAGAAATAATGCTTTTTCAGGTACAAGTTCAGTGAATTGTGATCCAGGACAACATGCCATTGAGCAGTTACCAGGAAGATTTGTTACTTTCTCATAGCTGTTATATTTGTGTGGTCTTGAATAGTCTGATAAAACAGGAGGCAGCCAAAAAAAGGAACTATACACTACTCTTTTACTTGTGGTTCTGTATATCAGTTTGGGAGAAAAGATGTTTTTGTCTTTCTCTGCCAAAAATAAATCAATCAAGAATCCAAAATCAAACATTCAAATACAGATCCTTGAGTCTAGACTAGAGACTTCTTTCTAAAGGTGCTTTTATGAACCTTTGAGTCTGGTCTGTAGGGTTTGGAGGAACTTTTTCTGGATTTCTAAGTCTCAGGTGGCAGGGATTTTTCTGGAATTTTTGTTGAGCCTTGAGTCTAGTTTAGTGGACCACCCTCCATCCCCCCTCGGAGTTACTGTAGCTTTGTGTCTACGCTGAGAAGCATTTTTGTTTCCCTCCTGAAGATGAGGTATTTCTTTTTCTGCTGGAGTGGCTGTTGGGTGATTGGCTTTCTGCAAGATTTGGATTCTCTGGTATCTATATCAAGAGGCTTTTACCTCTTAACCTTCTTTTCCAAGATGCACATTTGTTCCCAACATTTTGTGATCCCCCATAGGCTGGCTGTTGTAGGCAGCATTGCAGCCAAGTGATTGTAACAATGAAATGTTTAATTCAGCAAGCAGCTGTAGACATGCAGTGTTTCTCAGAATCCTGCACCCTTTGTTTCTCAAATATTGGCTCAAGTCTCTCTTTCCAGACATTCACAGTTCTAAAGAGCTGACCAAGTAAACGTACTTCTAGCAGTAATGATATGAGGTGGGTTGTCCATATAAAAACTCAGATGGAAGCTTAATTATCTCTAAAGTTAGAGATGTAGATGGGAACCATGTTGAGGTTACTTCCATATCTCTCAAGACTCTGGTACCCCCAGAGTGACTTAATCTGTTTTCCAGTTCTTCAGTATAATTCCTGCAGGGTTAAATATTGCAGCTTTGCCTAGCACTATAATGCTTGGGGTGAAGATGAATTTGGGATGCATGTCTGGCACTTTCATTTATTTACTGTTCTTTCCAGGACTTACAACTCAACTGCAAAAGCATTGCTTGTGTCTGGAACTTGGCGAGTGAATCCTAAATCCCACAGAAATTAGTCACTGTAAACTCCTAAGACTAGAATCATTCAGCAGTCTCTAACCCTCTGGCCATCCGCTAAATAATTATGTAAACAAAAACCAAAGCACAGCAGTTCCAGATGTTTATTTGTACTCAGATGGGGGGGGGGGGGGGAATGGTTTGCTATTTTAAATGAAATTAGAGGGAATTTTGCTTTTGGAAGTAGGAAGCAAGTGTACTGTAACTGTTCATTTTCATTCAAACAGAGCTTGTTAGTGTTTGAATATTTGTTTCAGCAGACTGTAGCTGCAGCCATGCTATTTAAATGCTGTTTAGCTTGTACTTCTGGATTCCGGCTTCAGCTGGAGCTGCACAAAACCCTTCCTGAAACAGGGCTGGACTTGCTTGGCTCTGCATTTTGTTGCAGCCTTGAAACACACCCAAGTGTGCAAACCAGACCTACCACCACCCAGTCACACTGGGACTTGCAGTGGAAATGGTCAGGCATGCAAAGGTGGTCTTTCAGGGCAATTGAAAGATGAAATAAAGGTGTAACTTAGTTATTTGATCTTTTTTATCACCAAAATGAGTCTTAGTGTTGTCTTTGTTTTGTTTTTGCAAGTAGATTTGTATCCCAGCTCTACCAGCAAAATGTGATAAAACTAAACATGTAAATAAGTTACACTGAACTTCTAGATCTAGAACAGTTTTCCTAATTCTTGTCACTTTTACTTAGAGGTTTTCTACTATTTACCACTTTACTATCTTTTTTGTCCTTTGCTTCAGTGAGAATTGTTTGCTTTCCCATGTGCTGATGGCCTGTTTGCAACTGATGTGCTTCTGAAGCCCACCTTCACTTTGATCACTGGCTTCTGAATTACTTTAATTTCAGCTCTCCTAAATATACTTAAAGGCACTGGTTTTCCTTGTGCACACTCTCCTAGTCAAAATCAGCTTTTGGATTGTTACTGTAGGCTGGTATAGTACTTATTTGAGGAGGCAGTGGTAAGTCACTGAAGTCTGGCAGGTGTTTCACAGGAATCAGAAAATCTTGCCATGTAAGGCAGACTTCATTGTTCTGACTTAAAAAGTGAGTGGAGATTTCAAATGAAATATGGGATTTATTCATTTTATACTGCACTACACACTGCTGGTCTTCTTAAAGGCACTCGTGAGAGGGATTTTGTTAATATTTAGTAGAGTTTGGGCTGCTTTATTTACTGTTCTCTTGGCAGGTCTATTATAAGAGGGGGGACAGGGTCTTCTAACCACATAAAATATTATAGAATAACCGTGAAACTCACTTTTAGGGCCATGCAGAAATGCTACACACTTGTGCACACGGGTTATTCACCAAGGTGCTTAGAGAAGACTACCCAAGGCACTGACTCCTCTGTCAGCATGGCTGTAGGCAGGAAGCAAAGGGCTATGAGGGACTTTATTTTTATTTTTATTTTATTTTTTATTTTTTTTTACCAGCAAAGAGTAATTCAGGTAGGAGAAGGTAACAGCAGGAGTTAATTTCTTCCTCCTATACATGGGTATGTTAGGGTAATCAGTGCTTAGCAGACCAAAGATCAGGTCTTGACTCTCGTGTGTGGAGTTGAGTACAGTGTGTGCAGCCACTGGCACTATTCCCAGCCACTACTTTTAGATGTCCCTATAGTCTCTAGCTAGGTCAGGTTACTGCTTTCTGATGGAGGGGCTCTTAAGGCGCTATCACAGCTATGCTGCAAATAACATGCAGTAATTTCACAGGAAAGTACTGTGCCTTTTGGAAGCGATGTCCTTCTTCCAAACACCTTTTGGGACTGTGAACTTTTCATCAGCCCAGAGGAAAACTATCAAAGTTGGCTGTAACTGAATTATTTTGGAAGCTGTTTCCATATTCCAACACCTCTAGGTTACAGAGAGGAGAATGTGGGCCACCAAGATGTTAATTCTGAAAGCATGTCATCCCACCTCCAGAAAAGACCTGCCATCCACAGGTTAAGAGGAGATCCTTAGAAGGATACAAAGGTCATGTTAGCTCTTCTACAACATGTTCTTCTTTAACCCCCTAGGCCTGCACCTAGCATGATCACTTTGTAGATGTCATTTCCAAAGTGTGTAGCTTTGGTACATTCCTGATGTGGGTAGCACTTTTAATTTCTTTCCAGCTACTTAATTCTTACTGTTTTTATCAGACAGGAGTATAAAAGGAGCGAAGAATATAATCTAGTTGTATAGGAACTCTATATTGAGTTTTTAGTAGTGTAGTGTGCAATTCAGTGTTCATAGGTGGTAAAGGAAAAAAATTCTGATTCACAGCTTTGAGTTCTGTAGGAACTAAAGTTAGTTAGCTTTTAGAGCTCCCTGTAAAATTAGGGTCCAGGACTATGAAAGTAGCCAGTCCCAGTGGCATGGTGAATTAACAGGGAGGAAACACCTGTGAAGCTCCAGGAAAATCTTATGATTCCTTCCCCAGTTTGTTGAGTTCACAAGAGGCTTTACAGCTGAAGTAGAGCTGAAGTAGTGTTCTCTATTCAGATACTCAGATATCAAGGTAAATTGTGAGTAGTGGATTCAGACTATGAATTAACACAGTGCGTGGCTCTCTGTCTTCTACTTACACCTCCCTAGGGCTGCTCCCTACTGTTCTCCCAGCCATAGAGGTGGGCAGGAACACGAGCAAACCCCTGAGTGCAGATGTGGTGATGGTGGCCTCAGCAGTAGGCTGTGGGTCAGCTGCTGTCTGGCACAAGAAACCTAGGGAGGGAGCTGTGGCCATGTAGCACATCTCACCTGAGGAGATAAACGTGCACATCAATGTTAATAATACTTGCTCCTGATGTGTTCATTATTCCCAGCCCAAAGGTGGGAGCACAGCAGCCTCCTACTGGGACAAGAAGTGAAATAACAGAAGGAAGCCTTGTGATTTACGGAGGATGCTGGCATCTGCTATCACTTCAAGAAAGTTATACAAGGTGGCTTCTGGCTATGCCACTGCTTCCTCTGTAGTGTTTAGGGGATATAAGGCTGATCATGGAGCCTGTGGTTCCACTCGGCCGGTGTTTCTCTCCCTCTGATTTCTGCACAGTGAAACAAAAATGCAGGTCCTAATAACACCCCACAACACAACGGATTGCATTTGAACTTGCTGCTCTGTTAATGAAGCAGTACTTGTCACTAGATCACGGAGCCACTAGAGGGCACAGAAGTACTCTGAATTGGATAATTTTGAGCAGTGCCACAGCTACAATAGCAAAAGAAATAGTACATCATTAAGAAATAGTGCCATCTGCCTTTTCAGTTAATTTGCTACAGCAGTCATCTCGAAACATAAATAGAGATTGCTAATTAGCAGTTGTTTGTGCTGGTTCTCACACTCCTGCATAACCACTTGGCTGATCTTGGTAATCTGCACTTAGTTAACCACTGGGAGAGAGTGGAAGTTGTTAAAACTGACCATTTCTGTGGATAGGACAAAGAAGGTTTCATAGTTCAAGTTTTAATTAAAGATTTAGAGTGAACTTATTTTTTTCTTTATTTACTCTTTCTTTGTTTAAAATATTAACTTGATTAACTTTTGAACAAGGTTAATAATTTTTTGTTTGCCATTGAGACTGGTTGACATCTATTTCTGGATATGGTCTTCCTCAAATATATCACTTTTAATTCCTCTGTTGGTATATTGGATATTGATATATCTAAAGCTTTAAATGACTAGTTTTTCTCCAAAGAATAAGGTGCTTGTTTCTTAATGTCTCTTGTATGTATATGTATGAGTATGTATATGTATGTATCAACATATATTAGTAATAGATAATGTGTATCAAAATATGTTAGTAAGATTTCAATGGTCAATCTACATCTCCAAGGGTTTTAGTGTCCTGTACAGGAGACTCTGTCTGCTCTTGCAAGGTAATGAATATTGCATGAGTTACTGAAGCTAGATGAAATGATCTGAACAGAATACATTAAAATGAAGAAAAGTATAGTCACATGTTCAAGATATGGTTGCAAAGCAGTACCAGTTAGTTGGTATCTATTATGATTACGAAAATTTCTCGTAGCTATAAAAAATGCTTCCTGTTAAATAATTTTGAAGATGCGGAGAAATGCTAAATTTCTGGGGGCTTCAGTCACTCTGCTGATATAGAGTAATTTAAGAAGTTGTATTAATAAGTGAAAACAAGACAACTTTTACCTCTATTTCATCTCTGTGCTGCAATTCAAGATCGTCAATGTTGCCTTTCTTACCTTGGCAGGTGCATGGATTGGTGCCTGCAGAGAGCAGCAGCTCAGGCAGGAGCTGTTTTATGACTGGCATTTAAGCTTTTCATATTAAACATGAAGAAAGTATTTATGAGGAAGGGATGGGACTTGGGTCATCAGGCTGCCTACTGGGACCCATGTCTGCCTGCTCTGCACTATGGTGTCGTGCCAACGAGAACAATCACTGTCAAATTCTTGCCTCTAAATGCATTTTCTCCTCACTGGCTACTCTGTCAAAAACAATGACATGCATGCTGCATTCATGTAGCAGACTTCTATCTTTTTGCATGTTTTTATCTGAGAAGTAAGCAGGTATATATATATCTGAGCACACTGAAAACAGTTCCAAGAAATTTTATTAAAAAACATTAGTTTTAACTAGATACCTGCTTTTGAACTTTTATGGCACTATTTTGTCTTGTGGTTGTGTTTGTGTATTTAATGATACCTCTCCCTTATATAATGTATCTTTTTTGTAGTTGACATTTAAAAAACGACAAAAATGGTATATGTACAGTAATGGTTTTATAGGAAAAAAAATCTTTCTCAACTCATATCTTCATTGCGGTCTGTCCTGTCACATTTGTGTAGCTTTGTGTTATTGTTATGTCTGTCTCTTATGCTGTGTAGTTCCAGCTATTTCAAATACTTCTAGGAATGGTTAATCTTTTATTCAAATAGCAATTGTAGGCTAAATTCCTGTCGAAGCCATCAAACACATCCCTTAACACACTTCTACATAAGATATGTAGTCACATCCCATGCAGTATGTGAAGGGTCCTGTTGGTGGCTTTAGCTTTACAGGACATGTGTTTGTCCTCATCTGTGGCCTTTTCTTGTATTTTGGGGCAGGTCCTTTACGGAGGTGGCAGTATGTGTCAAGGTAAATCCCACAGATGACAGGTTCGTGGCTTGTGGAGACACTGGCCTCCCTGGGGGCATTTTCTTGATTAAGTGTGATGGCAGATTTAAGGCAGAGTGGTTGCCAGTGGGAAGTTACTGATTACACAGCATCTAATTACAGGCTTTCCACTTTACAGGGTAACCTAGTGTCACGCATAAACCTGTCAAAATTCCTCCAAGATACAAAATATGATGGAAAATCAAGATGACCAGCAGCAGAGGACTCAGATCATCTACAACCATGTTTAGGTGAAGGGCTGTCTTCTGCAGCTGGTACATGGCATGTTCTTCTCTTCTTCCTCTCCATTTGCTTGGCTTTAACCACTTTGAAATAAACATTCAACAGGAAATTGTGCAGTACCGTAGATACAAAAAAAAAAAAAAAAAAAAACACACAAACAACTGAATGACACTTCAAACAGTTTTTTCCACTGTAAAAAATAAATAAATAAATAAATTGTTCCAATGGTGCCAATCAACTGCCTGTGCAGAATAAGCTGAACAAGGGTGTCTTACCAGTTGTCAATGATTCTAAACTGAGTTTCCTTTAACTCTAAAAAACAAAGGGTCTTTAGATTTAGCTACTCTGGGACAGCTTCATATCTCTTACAGCCAGATTTAATGAGACTAAAACAATCACCAGATATTTAAGGAGAAAGGAGCAGGTATTCTAAGCTTTGTTGGAGAGCTGCACTGCAGAGTTTTGTCAGTGAGACATCTGACAAAGGGGAAGTTTTTTTTTTTAAAAAAAAAAAAAAAAGTATAGAAGGACCTAGGGGAAACCTGTATTAATGATTGGGCTATAACAAGTTACAATTAAACACCTGAGAAAATAATACAGTACAGCCATACTGTACAACGCTTTCTTTAGTACAACTATTCTAAAGAGAGAAGAGATTCAAAGAGATTGGGGGGGGATCTTTACGGGGAAAAAAGATTAAGTGGGCAGGTAGCAGATTCACCAAGTTTTGGTGCTAATCAATTATAATAATGAAGAATACAAGTTCTCTTGCTTAGTGGCCATGTGACACATGAATACATCCAGTGAAAGCAACTCATGCTCCTCAAGTCTAGCTACCCCACCTACAGACTGGTATTGCTAAACTGGAAGAGCAGAGAGGAATGATTTTTTTTTTTTTTATGGAAATGCCATTGTAGGACAATTTTGCGATTGATGCTGGGATTTCTTTGTGTGTCACATGAGAGCAGGACACAGTATGGGACTGACGTTTTCTTGCGCAAGGACATAATATGAATTATTAATTTATAATTTCTTATGCATTGCAATAGTTGCTTCAGGACATAACATACAGTCTCTGTGTAGGTGTGAGAATAAAAAAAAAGGCATCAGGAAGGAACTAGGGAAATGCAGGGATTCAAACAAAGTATAGGGTCTCCATTGAGCTTCCTAAAGCTTTCCTCTCATCAAACTATTATTTTTTTGCCATTGCTTCAACAAATCAGCCTTCTGTAGTGCTTTCTGATGTTCAATTTCAGGCCTTACACAACTTCTTCTAAATCTTAATTTAATTAACAACAGATAAAAAGAATGGGAACTGTAGCTTCTTATTGCTAGTATGATTTCTTATATGATTTTTAATGAGGCAAAACAGCATCCCTCACTTTAGGAAATTTGATAAGAGATTCTGAACAGCCTTGCTTTAACTAGTATAACACAAGAAAAGTTTCTCTCCTAGTACTAATGCATTTCAACATCTGATCTTGAAACTAAGCCAGAAATAAAAATGATGAAAAGGAAAACATTTACTTGGCCACAGCATTAGAAACAAAATGAAACTCATAAGCGAACATGACATTTTCGGGAGCACTGTGCTTGAACGTTCAGTCTAATAAGGCAGGATGAAATGATGGTACAGGGTTCAGGCAACATCAGAAAAAAAAAGCCATTTATCTAGTGGCTCTGCAGTTTTGTATAGTCCCTGGGAAGTTGTTTAACATATCTGCACTTGGCTCTCTTAATTAGTAAGATGGAGGACTCTCAAAGAGGAAATGAGTGTGTTGCGTTCACAAATGGCATGACTCCATGTTGCAGAGCTTCATGTAAGATCTTGAATGGAAATAATATTGTAGGGTCTCACATTGTTCTAGTTAATATCTTGTCTTTGTAAAATGAAGTTTATACAGATATTGTGTTCTGTGAGTTATTTGACAACATGGAGTTTTCAGAGTGCTGATGGTTAGGTATCCTTTGAAAACTATATGAATTCCTAGAATAAAGTTGCACAGGTCAGAATAAGAAATAACACATCAAGCTTGTTACAATTCAGGAGCACTGTGTGTGTGGGGGGGGGGTCATTTTTTTAAATTATTTTCCTTTATTTTCCTGGTTCCAGGTCCAATAACATCAGTGTATATCAGTGTTATACTAGCATCCAGGAGGTTGTTTTTTTTGTTTTTGTTTTTGTTTTTGTTTTTTTTTTCTCCTTTTAACTTGCAAATGATTTAAAGCCTCTAGATCCTCACAGGGAGAAAGTTGGGTTTTTCAGGGTGTTTTTTTCTTTCCTCTTGAAACTTTCAACACAACTTGAAGACATGAGCATCTTGTAGGGAATTCACAGCTGTATCTACACTTCAGCACCTACCTACATACCTTTAGGGATTTTCTGAGCAAAACTATCATTTATTAAATTGAAGGACCTAGGTACATGGTGGAGAAAAACGTTCTTAAAAAAAGCCAGTCAAGTTTTGATATGGTATCAAACTCTGTAAATTGCATGTCAGTTTGCAGGTGGTGGGGGTTCCTTCTGTTAAAAAGAAAACACTTTGATGTTTAAAACGGTGTTAAGATATTCATCCTTTAATTCCCTCCTCCTTTAGTTGGTAATTTAGTGATCCGTTGAAGCACATCATTTCACTTATGGCCTTTAACCAGTAAACAGCCACTCATTACTTTTGAGGTTTATGTTGCTTACTTTTGTGTACTTCCAATTTATTGGTTTGGCACAGTGGTTCTTGCATCTCTGTGGGTTTATGCTCACAGTTTTCATTACTGTCAGGTTAGTAGACATTATTAAAGCAGTCACTGTGCTGTGTATTAGTCACTGTGTAACAAAACTGTCATGTCAATGTAGGATGATAGTATCTATCAAGCACTCCTCCATAACTTGGAGTTAGAAGCAAACATGCAGAGCTCGGTGTCAAAATTTGTTTTAAAGCATGTTAATAGCTGTGTCCTTATTTTGGAAAGATGGTGAGGGTTAAGTCAGGGTTAGTTCTTAACACCCACAGCTTTGACTGTTCAGCCATAATTCAGAAATAACTCAGAAATCGCCAATTCTCATGGCCAGTGTGGAGCTCCCCAGTGTGTTACTATATGGAAGTGAGAGGACTGGGACTGCCAGGGTCCCTACGCAATTGGTGAGGAGCATCTCGGTGACCTCTGGTTCACACAGCCACTGTGCACCCTTGCCTTACCTGCTGCAGTGCTTCAGCCGCTACAGAGTGATTTATGTGATCTGATTTGCTGCTGTCAGTTACCTCTGATTTGTGAACAAGCTGGAATGAGCCTCAGGGAGAGGGTGGGAAGGTGACAGAGGGATGCTTGAAAGAAAGGTTACATACCTCCACACTCTGAAAAGCTAAACATGTAATCTTCCAATGTAGCTTTATAATTTCTACCATGCCTGGTCATCTGGTAGGAAGAAAAACTGCTAACTGATGACAGCCTTGAAACAGGCAATTGAAGAAGCTTTTCTTCTATCTGCAGGTAGAAAATGTAGGCAAGGGAATAAGGAAGGGGCAGTTTGCATTTCTGGCACATGGAATTAGTCACTGCTGCCAAAGCACTGATGGAAATGTTATGGGAAGAGAGCTGCTCATAATAGAAATAATACAGCAGCATTTATTTTCATTTGAAAGTAAATAGGTCCTTCTTCCTGATGACTCACTTGAAACATTCATGGCCTTTGCAATGGCATTGGGCTGGGACCACACCAGTCATGGAAGCGTTGCTCCTGAGGGTAGCCCCTGATGAAGGACCTGCTCACTCCTCCAGGGAAAGCCCTCAGCATGCCCCAAGACTGCCTAGACACCTCTGTGCTGCTCCCTATCTTGGTACCTCCAAGTAGGAGCCTTGCACAAGGCAGCAAGTGAAAGGATGTGCAAGACAGGTCTGGATGTCAGGGGGCACATAATCTCTTCAGAGCAAGGGCTGTCACCCCCTTTGCTCTTTCACAGGCTGTGTGCATGGCCTGGCCTCTTTGGTAAGGCTGAGGGTACCCTGGAGAACCCCAACTGCAGGACAGAGTAAATCTCAGAAGCATGTGAGCCAGTAGGAACTTTTACCCTCACCTCAAAATCCAGAGCCCCAGATTTCTTCTCAATACTTATGTCAGGTTTGGTCTTCTGAAAGCTGTCTGTTAAAGACCACTTTATTTAATGCACACTTTGTTTATGAAGTGAAGGTTACAGATGTCTTGGTGCAAGTGGGGAATCTCAGCTTAGTGTCCTCATTACCCCTTGTCCCACCTAACTCCAGCCTTCCACTTCTCTTCATCCTGGCATTGATTCTGCTGCTACATCAGCTCTGCCACAATTGCAATACAGAGGTAAATCCAGGGAGAAATATGAGGAAAAGATCCTGCTGGGGAATTAAATGATATTTCCCCTATAAACTCACATACCTCATTCTACAAACTGCTGTGTTTTCATGTGAGTGTTCTCTTGTGCCATCTGTTTAACAACAAGGATTACAAAGTACCAGATGTAAACATTCACAATGCCTGGGCAGAGAATTCAGATCCTGGTTTTGGAGTTTGGCAGCACAAGCACTCACAGTGGCATGCTGCTAACCTGCCTACCTAGCTCCTAAAAGCATTGATAAAAAACAGGTTTGTGCTGTGTCAGAAAATAAAAGTTGAACCCTAATATCCAAACCAGACAGGCTAGGCTTTCTTACTGCCTACAGAAATGTGTGAAGTATCCAGCTGTTCTTCCTGTATCTGTGATGTGAAGTGTGAGTAGCTCTGCACAAGTAAACGCTGTGGAAAGATTAAATCAATAGTTGCAAGCAGAATATAAGTTCTGGCATTCAATAAAACACTGTACCAACAGAGATGAATAAGTAGCTATCCTTCATTAATGAAGAATCAAATAAACATGCCGTGTGATGTGCTAATCTTTTTAATCACATTAGGCTGAATGAGAATTGGACAAAGCCATTTATTATCCATCCTGCTTCCACAATTGAGGTTTCCAGCTCAAGCAGAGGGACAGAAGATGCCAAGTTTCTTTTTCTTTCTTCTTTCAACTTTAGCTTGAAGCAGCTGCTAAAAACACTCAAAAAACATTGCTCCTCAAAAGTTTACACATCATTGGCAGTGTCTGTAAACAAGCCACAATTATCAGCTTTCACTGAGAGGACTGGAGCAAGTTAGATGGGAATCTTCCCTGTCTGTCTTACAGAAGTAAGTGGACACTGATGTGCCCAAGGATTGAAAATGCGTAGCAAGAGAAATGAATCTGCTATAAATTGTTGAAACTGGGGAAGAATCTTTAGCATCTGTTACAGGTGAATATTGGTGATGAGCAACACTTAATGACATAACTGGACTAAGCTTTTCTATTTCATTTGGGACCAGTGCTTTGGGAAGGCATGACAGGACCCCACGTCACTTCTTTTGCTCACTTTTGAAGCCCAGTGGGCCATCTGCACCAAATAGCAGCCCCGGTGGCAGTTCTGTCCCCTGCCAGACCTGCAGCACTGCCTTCCCATGTTGCCACCATCCTCTCCATCACCAGGAGATGCATGGGGGGAAAAGCCCTGGTTTAGGCAGCACAAATAAAACAGCACTGTGTGCTGCTACCAAGCCTGCGCAAATGAAATTGTGTTGCTCCTTTTTACTTTCCATTGCTCAAAATCTGAGAATAGACTTTAATTTACAAATAGCGTTTTTAAAGATGTTTATATCTGCTACAGACAGGTCTAGTATTGCCTGATATGAGCTTTTTTTTTTTTTTCCAGAATAGGTATATCTTATAGAAAAAAGCTCCTTTTGGAAATATTTAATATCTGGATGACTCACTTTTCTTCTCAACCTTTTCTTTATTCAGCATAACCCAGCGAAGATCCATCCGAATTGTTTCATCTGCTCTCATATAATTTCTAATTTCCTTGCAAAATGAAAGGTTTTTTTGGCCTACACAAAATTCAGGCAGTGTGTCGAGGTTTTTGATACTCACTTTACAGTACAGCTTCTGAGCGGAAATTCTGAGTGAACTGATCATGACCCTTGTACAAATACCTAAAAGAAAAAATATAAAATTAAATGTCATTGCTGCTGCTGTCCCTAGGAGCTTTACAGTGCATGTATCCCGAGTGATATAAAACATTGAAATATTTTTATGTATGAATGATTATTTCTGACTCAAGAATTCCAGCATTTGTGTATATGCACATGTCAGTGTGTGTGCAAGGTTTGGATGGAAAAAAATCCTGGCGCAGGAATGGCTACAGCAAATGTCTCATACTTAGGTGAACAAAATCTTACCGTACACATTATCGAAGATATAATATGTGAGAATAAAGGCAAGCATTCCCAGGTAAGGGAATAGGAAATCCCTGCTTTCTTTCATTTCAAATGAACTCTAGACAAAAAAAGTTGCAATTATCTAAGCAGCTTTAAAGAGATGAGTGAGCAGTTACTTTAGAAACAGCCCGGGTGTTAAACATTCACAGGTCAGGTGTTGCCTTCTGGCAGTTTTTGTGTGTTCTTTAATATTAATCTTTGTAATTTAATAGGCATAAATAGAGTTCATAATTACCTTAAACAAAAATGCTTTTAAAGTTTTGTCTAGTGCATTATTTTTGCACTTTTCATTTGGAGTGTGAACCATACAGGCAGAACTGTAACCTGGGTGAGAAATGCAATGCTTGCTGTCCTGCATCGTGCAGCAGTGAGCTTCACTGCCAAGGTAACATCCAAAGCTGTGAGAACGTCCATGGCAACTTAGTTTGGGTTATTTTAGTGATAGCCAGCATTCAGACTATTTGGAAATCATTCCTTATTCTGACAGTCAGTAGCATATGTAAGTATTTTATGGAGTGGCCCAGTGGGATCTCGGGGAATTTATGAGATGCTATGTGCCATAAAACCAGCTCACTAATTCATAAATAACCTTCTGAGCAAACAGGAGGGAGGGAGAGAAACCTTTGCCTAAACCTGGAAGGAGAACGCAAAATACACCCTAGAAGCATGTTGGCTTACCATTCCCCTGTCCTGCTGTCACAGCTGGGCACAGTGGCCGCTACCTGTGTAGAGACCCTCCTTCCTTTTGCTGGGGCAACCAGCCTGAGCTGCGATGGATCAGCGTGTGCTTGCTGCCACGGGAGGCATTCACCCTGGCTCCTGGTTGCTTCCCTGGCTATATATATGCTCCGACTGAGCCAATTAAAAAAAAAAAAAAAAAAAAAAAAAAAATTACGGATCTAGTTTGAAACCAACTCCAGCTTTCCATAAGGTCAGCTTTGTTATTTATGAAGCAGCTCAAGTCTGGAGAGTGCTTTCCAGAACATGTTTAAGACCCAGCCTCCTGCTCCTGAGGGACCGAGGCTGTAAGGTCTTACCATTTCACAGTCCTTGATTTGTATGCGTGGGTACGGTCACTGACTCACCTACCTTAACTGTGCCACCAGCACAAACTGCCTTCAGGGCCAGAGCTTAGTTCTGGACACTCTGTGGTAAGAGATGCAGGAAAAGTGGTGGGAAAGTGAGGAAAACACCCACATGCATTTTCTGCAGTTGCCGAGTTGTGGCATGTGCCCATTGCAAGTAATCTAGGGGAAGGGAGTTAGGATTTTTGTGTTTCTATTTTTTTTTTTTTAACTGTTGTTTCTGATAGCTGAAAAATGGAGATGTGGAGGAAGCTTCAGGAGGCAACAATAAAGCATCCAAAGTGGGGCCTGTCCCTTTCTCCCTCCCTTTTATTTACTTCCTTCCAGTGGTGGCAAACCTTTAGAAGGAAAAACCTATATTCAATCAGTCCCCTACCTCTTTTAGGATTTCCTAAATTTTTTTTTTTTTTTTTTTTTTTTTTTTTACACCTGGCCAAGTGTTTTGTTCTCAGCTACATGCTCTTTCAGAGCAGAAAAATGCATGGCAAGGTTTAAAAGCCCAGGGCAGAGTTGGTACTTCCCCTTCTCGCCTTCCTTCATCTGCTAAACTTCCCTGCACGAGGAGCCTCTTCCTTAGACATGCAGGGAGCAGTTCAGGCCAAAAGACTGAGAGGAGAGGCGGGGGGTTAATTTGGTTTATTGTTTAGGGTAGGCTGCCTAATTTTAAGTGAATGGCCATTTGTTATATTAGCTGATGCATATTTTGATATCGTAATTTGAATTACGAGAGACTCTGGTGCCAAGATTAGCATCATAAAGTGAAATAAAGTAAATAAAAAGGGTTAAAAAAATAATCAGCCAGTCCAATTAAAATTGTGGCTGTCTGGAGCCATGGAAAAATGTAGCATAAACAGAGCTGCAAGATCTGCAGGGTGGAGCTGGCATGGCAGCAAGGTGTACAGGTATATACCTGTCTCTCTGATTTGGCCCAAACAACCCACAGTGTGCTCCTTTTGGGGATCAGAGAACAAAAGTCAGGCAATCACTGCTGAACTGTGGGAGAAGCAAATTCACACAGAAGGAGTACCTGTTCAAACAGTCCCTACTTTACCGAAACGTTTCCCATTTAAAGACTTTTAGCTTCTGTGCTTATCAGTTTATTGTTGTGCTTGCTGGTAATTAGTGATCCACTTCACCCCTTTCGAGCTCACATCATCACTGAGCTAACCTGACAAGATAAACTCAGTGCTTAAAATTCCATTTCCAGTCACAGAGATGTACCCCATCCTATCATCTTTTGAGCAGACATTTTTTGAAGTTGTATGGAATACCGCCATATTAGGTTAAGCCTGGAAGGCATGCATTTAAAGGGAAAAGCCTGTGTTTCTGAACAGCGTGACAGTTTATATTTTTCACATTGTAATATTTTCAAAATAACTATTTTCTAATGGTCTTACACACTTTACATTTGCTCAGTTTTCTTATTATGCACTTAACAACCTTTTACTTTTTTCCTTACCCTTTACTGCACTTTGTGCAATTAAGCCTAGAATCAGTAAAAAGTAAAAATACTTAAATGCATATTTTACTGTAAGCTAGTACCTGTTCCTCTTGAAATGAGTGGGTATTAAGGTCTTGCCTAAGTGCTCCATTAAATCATAACCAAGATCCTTGTTCTTAGGCATTATTACTATGGGGACAGGGTATTTCACTGTGCTTGGAGATCTTCAAAGCTACATAGATCTTGCATCAATATGGACAAGCCAGGTTTGCTCATTGGCAGCATTTTCTTCTGGGGTACATTTAGGAAAAAAAGTCAAAAGGAAAAAAAACTGTTGAGACTTCACTGGCATGTAGATTTCTGGATGGCCATGCTGACTCAGCTGGAGACAAACCTGGTTTATAGGGCTGGGAAGTGTCACACACTCCTAAACACGTGAAAAGCAACTACTGCAACTCCCTGGTCTGAAATGCAGAACAGAAGCAGCTCCTCTTGCAAAAAGAGATGTTCTTCCCCTCCATGGCATGACAGAAATGCTGCTGGAATAGTAGCATCATGGTGTGTGGTGTTTCCCAACCAGCTTGCTGTGAGCTCACTCACAAGTGAGAGCTTACTGCACAATCCTGTGCCAAAGGTGGCCACCACAGCCAGCTCCCTGGGAGATAGTGGCATGGTGTCCCTCCTCTGAAGCACAGATACCCAAAGTGGTGGCTCTTGGGCAAAATCTGATGAAATGAGCGAAGGTTGAGAGCTCTCCTGTGTTTGGAGCAATCTTGGAGGCCTTTGGAGAGCCATAACAGAGGCTTAGTCACTTTTGGGGAGTGTGTGATCCAATAGTGTTTTGTATCTAACTGAGAATTAAGGCATTATCAAAGCTCAGCATCTGTTTGACCCTTCTTCAAACCGGTCTTTTTCCTTACACCATAATCGCTTTTCTGTGCATTGTCCTGAACTGGAATGCTTATGAAAGACATGATATTCTTATTCCCTTCCTTCTCATCTGAATTTGCCGTATGAACCAAGTCAGCAAACACCCAAATGCTCTTAGACAAAGTCTTTCATGTAGGTAACAGCGGACTTTTCCTTTTTTTTTTTTTTTTTTTTTTTTTTTTTAGGAGGGCTGTCTGCCAAAGGGTGTCCAATATAAGCTCTTGTAGACAGCAGTTTTTCTACATAGAGCTGAGTTGACAGCTTTCCTCCTGGGATAATCACAATCTTCATTCTTCTGGGACAAAATTGCTTCTGACAGTATAAAACCCAGGACATCTTTGATGTAAGATCTGACTCAAACACATGAATGGTGAGACTACAGAGTCATTCCATTCAAGAGAAAAGGTTTGTGGTGGAAGTGGGATCAGAGGTGCCAGCTGAATTAATCAGACTGGTAAAGTGTGAGGAAGTATCAGTCCATAAAGCTGCCTAGAAAATCTGAGTGCACAGCGTTTGAAGGAAAGTGTCTTTGGACACTAAGCTGGGTGTCAGACTGGGAATGGGTCCTCTGTGTGCGTAGCCCTGTCCTGTTGATATACGCATGCTGCGCTGCATTAAATATTTTGAATGAGCATTTCTCAAAAAGCCCATCTGAATCTCTCATGCTTGTTGACACAGCGTAATACCCAGCGGCGCGTTGCTCTCCCTCTTTGTCCTCCTTTGGGGGTGAGGCCCCCAGGAGCTGCTGTCCAGGGTGCACCTGCAAGATTTGGCTCTGTTCCCTCACCCTGCCCCGCGGCTGGTCTGCAGAGGGGGGTCCAACGACAGCTTGAGTTTGTTGAGATAACTGTTAATTTCCCCAGGGTGGGACCAGAGGATCTAGAGGAGGATCACCCAGCAAATGTTTTGCAGGGGTCATAGTAGCAAGCACTACTATGTTTTTCTTAGAACTTTTTTTTTTCTCCTCCTTATGAGAAAAACCACTGGGTGGCTCTGTTGGGGAGGAAGTGTGGGTGATGTTCCTGTATCTGTGACCATCCCCCAGAAACTGATCTTGTGACCGAGGGAAGGCTGTGCTCCTGAAAAGGAGGAGTCCTGCTCCTGCTGGAGAGGGAGGCCTTTCAGGAGGCTCCCTCCTCAACTCCATCCGTGGGCTGGTGGCTATTTGCCACTGCTTAAGCTGCTGTGCCCCAGAGAAAGCGATGACCCAGGTCCTGTGCGAGTCCCTGGAGCTAAAGGTCATGGGCCTACAGTGTTTTACGTGACCTGAGGTTTCAGTCTGGGCATCCTGTGCTGTCCAAGCTGCAGTGTTCACCACCACCATGCAGTTCTTACACGAGTCTGCTTCTGTGTTAATCTGTCCTTCCACTTACTGCTGCCTCTTTCTGTTACTGCAGCATGGAAAGGTGACCAAATCCTGCCTGTGCGCTGCGTGGTGTTGCAGCATGGTAGTGCCTTGCAATCCCTGCCGTGACTCCAGGGAGAGTGTGTTCCTGCATGCCTGACAGACCCAGCACCAGTGGGAAGTTAATGAAGGAACCTGGGAGGGTTTAGCTGGTGGCACAGGACACTGCTCTCACATCCACATGAATGTGAGGGCTGTGCAGCTCTCCTGTCCCTGCGTGGCTGCAGGTTTGTTTCAGCAATGCTTGGTGGGCTGTGCGATAACCGAAGGCACAGCAGCTAAACGAGACACGCGGTACCCCCACGCCTTAGCAGCCTGGCGAGCCTGCATTTGAGCACCGCTTGCTGTAAGAGGCTGGGAGATAAGACCGAGCATCTAAACCAGAAGCACAAAAGGCAAAGGGCTGTTTTGTGAGCCTTGCAGCGAAGAGCCGGCCGCAGCTCGCCAGGGGGCGGTGGAGGCTGTGAGACCCGGGCTGGCCCTGCAGCCCGGCAGCGGCAGGGGGCACTCGCGGCACGGCCGGCCGGGGGCTCCCCACCGCATCCCTACTGCATCCCTCCTGCATCCCCATCGCAGCCCTGCCCTTCTCCCGTTCCCCGCTCGGCGTCGCCCGGCCGCGGCGCTCGTCCTGCTCCGGGAGCAGCTGCAGATTTGGGGGGCGCCCGCGTAGCTAAGTTAAGGACCGCCGGGTCTCTCTGGCCATCTTGCAGCAGGAATGGAATAGCCAGCAGCTATAAGCTTCGCGATGTGTTGCAGGTTGTTTTCCTTCTTGTTTTTTTTTTTTTTTTTGTTTTGTTTTGTTTTGTTTTGTTTTGTTTTGTTTTCACTCACTTTTCTTCATATTACTCTGTGTTTAACCACATGTGCCTTAGCATCCCTGCAAATCTGCCCTAGAAAAGTAACAGAGACTGAGAAAAAGCCAGACAGGAGAACGCCTGCAGAAATCACTCATACTGACAAGGCATACACAGGCTTCTCTATACCCATTGATATTTCTGCAGCAAGTCTTGAAGTCCTGATTTCTCAAAGAAATGTCTGCTCCTCAAGTCTGCTCAGTGCCTTTCTCTCTTATTTGCACTGTTTCCTTCTACGTGCTCCCTGTTCTCTGCTCTCAGCAAGCACAAAACAGCCCCTGTTCCTTGGTTCAGCACAGCATCTAAGCATGCAAGTAATTTCATCTCTATTCAGCAAAACACTTAGCCACATGCTTACCTTTAATTATGTACTTAAACCAAGGACTTGTGAACTTGCGTAATGCTCTTATTCTGGGCTCACATTGGACAGCATAGGACTTAACGAGATGCTTAAAGTTAAATAAGTACTCAATGATTTCCTGGATCAGGACCTAAAGAGAAGATTGCTCCACCTGATATTTAAAATTAGATTGTTTAATTTCAAAGTCAGGACATTTCCCCGAAGTCACATCAATTTGCCATAAATAGTTCTGGGAGGCAGTGCCCTTGGGGTCTAATCCAGGCCCCTTTGATCATACTCCCGTTGACGTCAGTGGATTTACATCGGGCCCTGGGTCCCCACAGAGCAGAGGGAAGGAAGGAAGCAAGGAAGGAAGGAGGCAGCTGAGATCACACCCTGTTGCCTGACCCCCAGAGTGATGCTGATGAGAGCTGGCAAGGAAGGCTCACAAGCCTCATCTCCCCTTGACTGGGAGAAGACCGCAGGAGAGCAGCAGGGTGAGAGCAACACTGAGCCCTGCAGAAGCCAGGGTGCCTGAAAATATGCACCTACTTCCTCTCTTTAAGTCCTATGTCCCAAATAAAAGATCTCTGTTTTGTATGCTCAGACAAAACGTGCTGCGTGATGCTTTGCTGTGCACTGCATTTGCTCCTGGAATTAGATGCATTGCATGCAAGCTTTAAACAAGGCAGAGACTTTTGTGTGGGAAATCCAGGGAGCTGACCACTGCCCATATAAAGTGAGTGTCTGTAGCTGTCATCCTCTGGCACAAACATGGCTTTTGAAGAGCCATTAGTTCTGTTCTCTTCAAAGAGGTGGAATGGATAAATGAGCAAATAAACTGAATTAAAACATATCCATACGTTTGTACAGATTTGTGTGCCTCTAGATGGTAATATATACATCTACTTCAGGGGAGGAAAAAAAAAAAAGGTAAAAAATTGAGTTTGTTTTGGTTTTAAGTGTCTGAGTAGGATACTGGAACCATCTTAAAACACACTAAGTACAGCTCATTGAGGAATTCACACATAATTGTGTGCTCAAATGCTAGCTTTTTTCTTCATGCAAAAAATCTATCATCAATAGGGGAAACCATCTCATTTAATTTGCATTCCAGGTTACTAAGGAATTCTTTAGTTTGTTGCAGTAAGCCTGTGCAGTGTTTTGCTTAGCTACAGAAGCCAGAGGCAGTTTGTATAATTCCCGTTTCCTGGTTATATGACATACATAAGTGAAGGGGAAGAACTCGGATAGCTCAATTTACGACTGGATGCAGGGTTTGAAGAGCTATTCCCAAAATCAGAACTGTGAAGGCAGAGCATCTCTGAAGATCAGCTTGTTCTCACCTTCTGTCCTGGTGTTCTTGTGAAAGACCCCTTCATTTATACCTCCAGTTTGTCGTATAAGGAGGTTGAATAATAGTAGCTGGTTTTTATTAACAGGAATATGTTTGCAGTGTGTTTTGTGGTCAGTGCCTAACACAATCCAGTTCTTCATCTTGCAGTTCTGAGACACTGGAGAAGAGCAGAAGCTCTTCTCTGGGGACCAGTCCCTAGGAAGCGCAGGAAACGAATGTCCTGGACTCACTCTTCTGACAGATCTAGTATACTTTCTGCCCTTTTTGGCAGCATCTGCCACACAATGCCTTTTTCCTTACAATTTTCCCTTCAGTCCATTCCTTAGTTTTTCTTCCTTTTCATAGGAGACATTTCCCTTCCCTTCCACTGTCTGCAGGATTTTTCCTTTCTACTCTTTCTTGCTTCTGCCCCTTCCTCTGCCCTTTATTGTATTCCCTCCCTTTCCCTGTGTCTTTCTGACCACCTTCAGGATCAACTCCCTTGCCTCTTCAGCTGTGCCTTGCTCTGCAAGAAGAAATATCTTGCTGCCTTCTTTGACAGCCTAAAAAAGCTATTTCCAACTCCCCCTTGCCCCGGCCCCCACCCTACAACAGATGTCAGGCATCCAAATACCGCCCATCCCCTAGGCTGGGTGCAGGTGGCAGTCGCAGAGCAGATCCTCCCCTTGCTTGCCCTAGCTGTAACCAGCAGGAAGGAAGCAGCTGCTTGCTCTGCAGCTTCTCCTGGCTGCCTGTACGGCTGCCTTTCCCTCTTTGCCCCTGCCAAGGTAAGCACCAGCTCCACTGCTGACTGCGATACCAGCAGCGGAGAGCTGAGCCTCTCCAGGTCTCTGACTGCTTTGTCTCCTATCTCCCTGCTTGAGACTTAAAATATAGAAGGCAGAGGCCTCTTGCAGTGCAAGTAAAATTAGTTGGTCCCTTAAAAGCTTATGTCTGTTTTGCAGTTGGAAGTACTTGATTTTCTCTGTTCATAATTCTTCTTTCCTCCACCCCAAATACTTCAATTAGTGGAGCATCAGTTGTCAGATACTTGTAGAAAACATATGCTAGGGCAGGGATTACACACACAACCTGAAATCTGCTACAAGTCAGATGGATGTTGCTTGGAGGTGTCATACCCTAGTTTCTCATGGCAAGTGTCAGACGTAGAGTCGTATCTGTCCTTTTGCAAACTGATGCTGTGTCTGGCAGTGCCGCAGTGAAACATTAAGGGATAGGCATCAGCCGGAAGCCCACATCCAAACAAGCCTCAGCTCTGAAAATGCTCAGTCCTGGGTCCGGATCCAAGCTTCATGGCTCAGGCCCATCTCCATAAAGAATGAGAGAGAGAAATTAAACACCCTGTTCCTTCGGCTGACCAAGATATTATGATATTTTGTAATCATAACAAAGGGACAGCGATGGGGCCAAATTACATTTTGGCTGTTCTTATGTTCATCTGTAGGATGAAAAGACGAAAGTCAGATAGGATGAGCACAGTTTAGGCTGTAAGGCAAGTGCAGATACCTCCTCCTGAGAGAGGAGCTCCTCACAGCTTCTGGTGCTACAGGATGGGTCAGGGATGAGTGGCTGGTCCTATTCCTCTGGATCCTGGATTAAGGATCTGCCAGAGCCAACTTTGCCAGGGCTCAAAGCTGTAGTGACGTTTGTTTCCTCAACCTTTCCCCTTAATTTATTTATAAACTGCTTTGAAATCAAGCCTGTAGTCAACTGTGCACAAAGGCATGATTACAGACGTGACCTTTCCTGAAATGCTAGTGCTTTCCTGTTAGACCTTCCCAAGCAGGGCACTCTGTACCACCACCCTTTCACTTAATTCAGAAATTCAGCTGAATGCTCTTATATAAAAACACCAGTTTGGCAATCCTGCATTGGGGTTTTGCTTGTAAAGCGACCTCCACCTCAGAGGATCTGTGAACTTCAGTCTTGCAAAAAGGTGTAAAACTGGCTTCCGAAGTCTAGAGGTAATCAAACACTCAGACACAAAATTACCTCCAATTACAGTACTTGACAACACCAAAAATGACTTAGACAGATGGTTGTTATTACCTCGGGCCCCAGCGAGCTGTGCTGGCACCATACGACTGAACATCTTCCAGGGACTCCTGCAGCTCTTGCAGCAGCTACCCTAATCTCCTCAGCACATTCTCTACAGTTCCTGAGGGCTGACCTTTCCAGGCTGGCTTGCAAATTTAAGGGCAGAATTAAATGCAGTTTACCAAACCTTGTCAGTCCCATATTGAAATATGGGAACTTCCCCGTGCTGATGGCACAGGTCCCTTGCACAGGGCAGAAGTTTAAGTTAAGGGATGGTGGGTCTGGAGTCTGCAGAAGTGTGGAGGTATCCCCAAAAATATGTTATTTAACATATGCTATTATTCTGGACATATAGGGGGCTGTAGAGGAAAACAGGCTATGCTGCAGTTGCTTCATAGTCTTACTGTTTGTGTCTTTGTCTTTGCTGCGGACCATGGAGTCCCTTGATTTGGGACTCCCGTTTTTCCTAGAAAGCACATAGGGGAATGCTTTCAGTTTGATGCATCCTACAATTTGGGATAAACACCCCATTGCTGTAGAGCAAAGCAGGATGGTTCTGCTCTATAAAGGCTGTGTTCTGGAAATGTGGATGTACGAGGCATTTGGGGTATGCAGGAGGACGGCCCGAAGGTGGTGTAAGGGGCTGCCCAAGCAGTTGCAACAGAGTGGGTGACTCCCGTTGGGACCAGCCCTGTTGCCAGCCCCCCACCACGGGCAGATGGAGGCCAGGAAGAGAAGTTGCAGCAGAGGCCACCCAAACCTGCCCTAGCTGGCAATCAGCTTTGTGCACACATGGGCTAGCTGTGGCTCTGCTCGGTGCTGGTGCCTTCCTCCCCTCCCCACCCTGGTTTTCCGTGGTGGCTCCTGTGCTGTGTATAGGAGAAGGTTCTGTTTCTTGTTCTTTTGCAATACTAGTAGCACTTGGTTTAAATTTAATTTTCTTCTTTCCAACAAGCATTTTTTGGCAGTGCCTTCTTTGCCCTTCAGCTGTTTTAAATGTTTATTTCTCATTTTGCACATGTTTGACAAAGACAGCACTTACACAATTCCTCTCTGAATAATTCCCCTTCTCCCTAGAGCCAATAAAGTAAAGAGATTATAAAATGAGACACTGCACTTCTGTGTTAAGCGTCCAGGTTGCCCATCTTGTTTTACTGCTCTAGAAAAGAGCGCTGAGATATGAAACCTCCAGAGGACCTATGGTCTAGCCACCAGGTGCCAGCTCCTTTTAACTGCTGGGTTTGCACACTGACTTTTTCCCTGATGCAAAAACTCAGCTTTTGGAAAAATTGAGCAACATATGTGAACTGTCAGTTTATAGCCCATACTTGTCTTTTGTCATGTTCTCCAGGGCTTTGAAGTGTAATTAGGAGCTATAAACCATACCCTCAGAACGTGGTTGTATTTTCTGCTCAAGGTGCTTGTGTTGCAGCCCTAGTGCTGGGGCTTGCTGGCATCTTCAGGGCACGTGGCTGCACAGACCTGGTAGCTTTGGGTGCTTGCCAAATCGCACGGGTGGGAATAGCGCTGTGTGGGGCACTACCAGGGCAGGAATGCTTTCCAGTGAGTAACGAGGATGGGCATTAATGAGCAGGTGTACGTGGAGTGCTTGGTTATTCAGCAGAGAGAAAAAATGTCTCAAGACTTGGCTGCTTTCAGACACGTGGCTGCTTTAAGCATATATTTCTCTGAGAAAACCGTAAGCCCTCTAGTTAACCATCTTATCCAAACAAGCATCTGGTGGCTAAATGACCAACTATTTTCTGTAAGTTCTTTATTATTTATATTTAATCCACTGATGAGAGAAATAAATAGGTCTGGAACAAACTGCAGTATATAGGAAAAGGGGTTTTAGCAGAGAAAATTTGGTTGGGTATTTAAGGTAAAATAATCTCAAAAATTGTTCCAAATTTAATCCAAAATCAAAGCTGATAAATGGCTGGGGGAAAAATAAAATAAAATTTAAAAAGCCTTTGTTTTAATTGTCTACTTGCTATTAATGATAGCAATGAAATATCATAAGGAATAGGCATAACACCTACCCCCCTGTCCCCCAAACACACAGTAATACTTCATGTTGACCCTGTAAGTCAATTTGAAATTCAATGTCATAACAATAACACAACAATTCCTTACAACACTTTTCAGGGTTTTTAAATGCAATCCGAGAAGAGGGCTGCTTTCTTTCCAACTGCCAGCTTCACAAACTGTAAAGAGAGTCATAGAGTAAGTTTATGCATCCCAGGAATTTTAGATCGACTACTGGGGCCATGTATATGGAACAGATTTAATTCACTCAAATTCTGTATAAAGTTGGCAAAATTGTTTTGGTTTGGAATTCTAGCCTGAGCCAATAACTCACATTACAATAAACTACTGCTCTTTTCTTGTCCACAAAATTCCTGTCCGTAAATGACTTAGATGCACTCACTATCTGACTACTTTTTTATTTCTTGTGAGTGGAAATCTTCTTTTCAACAGTTGTGGATAGTTGAAATTTGCAGCTGTCTTGTTTGCTATATTACAAATGTGGGCTGAAATCCTGCCATTGGTAAAATCTCTCCCAGATTTCATTCAACCAGATTTTCCCTCATGGGATACTTTCATTCTTCCGCCATCTATCTAACTAATTGCTATAATGAGATTTGCAAAAGGCAAGCATAAAAGTCAACTATACAGTCCAAAGTGAGCTGTTACCTGAAATTCACTTTCCATGAGCATTCTCACAAAGAAGGCTGGAGTGTTGAAATGCACAGGGAAAAATGAACACAAAAGGCCTGCAAACATCATTATATCCATACTTTTTTTGAGTTCAAATTACCTTGCAAAGAAGGTGGATTTTTTTTCTTTCAATATTTTTCAGCTCTGCAAACTTCATACTGTGAAACTGCCCATGAAAAAGAAAAAGAAGAAAAAGGGAAATGAGACATGTAGGTGGCATGACAGAATTTGCCAGATGCTCAAGCACACCTGAGAAAATGAGCTGTAAGCTTGTCCCTCCCCAGCTTGGCCCCAGGAGTGATTGCACCTGGTTCGTTGCTCACAGCAGCCCCATAGGGATGGCTGTGCTGGGCACAGACGAGGGTGCAGATCACCTGAGTGGGTTTGTGTACTGGGTCTGGCTGAAATGTTAACTTTCCCGGCAGCAGCCCATACAGTGCCGTACTCTGTACTTGTAGTTGGAACAGCAGTGTTATCACACCAGTGTTGTGTCTACTGCTGAGCAGCAGTGTGGTGGTAAAACCACCACAGTTGGATCCTGGCATGATGCCTGCAGCCACCAGGAGTTCCACATGGATGGCTTTTAAAACCCAAAGACATCCACTTGTGATTTTTTTTTTTTTTCCAGCAAATATTCACGATGGTGTCTACTTCTCTTGCAACAAAATGCTTTGACGTTCAGTGATTGCATCAGACACACCCTAGCCGAGAGGAAGCTCAGCCTTTTGTTGCACTGAGCTTCGGCATCCACTTTTATCTCATCTTCAGTTTGAGTACATGGGGCAGCTAGGCAGCTGCACTCTGCAGTTAAGGGGCCATAAGCCTAACATATATTTCCATCTTAATGATGCAATCTTTTATTAGGACATTTAGCAACTCCAGAACAAAAGAATTTACCCTGCACTAAACAATTTGCAGCTCAGACTTGTCTGGCCATTGTTTTCTTGTCCTACCAGGTCCTTCATTGCTGCAACAAAAATGTTTGGCTCCAATTTAATGATTTCCTCTGTGAGCTCTGAGCTGGCAGACAGGAAAAAAGGTCATGTTCCCTGGCATGATCTACAGGCATCCTCTTGGAGCTCCAGATATTGCCCTGCTGCATCAAGGCAGCACAAATCCCCCACAATAGATCTGTGGCAGGAGCTGGGGAGAGGAATGGTGCTTGCAGTGCTCCCTGCTAAGATAGCAAATGCCTCCTCCAGATCAGACCTAAAGATACTCCCGTGACTTAATCTAAATCAGACTAAAGTCATTTGCTGAATCAGAGCTCTGTCAACAGCTCTTTACTTGTCTCTGATGCATTTACTCTGGCTTTGCCAAGCAGTAGTTGATATGGGGACCTTTAGTAAAGGAGAAATCACTGGAGCGGGAGGCTGAAGTATACATAGTTAAGGTGTTTTCCTCTTTAAGTCCATGAGTCATAGAAGAGAGGTGGTCCCAAGAAGCGTTAGGTAAATCATTTAATTAGAAATTGCATTCCAAATACCCATTTCCAGGAAGTGACTTTATACAAAGAATGGGCTTCAGTAAGCTTAGCAAATAGGGCTAATTCTTCCATTGTTCATCTTTCCTAAATTAATCAACTATCTTGAAGCAATTCACAGAGCTGCTTACAGATAAGAAAAAAAAAAAAAAAAAAAAGAGTTTTGCTGGACATCGTGCCACATCACTTCGATGTTTTTTTTTTTTTAATCACATTGTCCTAGGTGATCAAATGACCGGTTTGATCAATGGACCAATTTGATCCAAAAGTGATCAGTGGACCAGTTAGAATATCATCATGTGCATCTCCTGCTGCTCCTTCCCAACCCCTCTACTGTCTGCAGGAAAGCATGATGAAAGTGTTAGTAGCAGAACTGTCATCTGAACAAATATGTCAATATGCAGGTTAAAAGGCAGGTACTCTGATGGTGGTTGATATTTCTAGGAAGCTCTGAAGGGCAACAAGTTTTCCTGATAATGATACTTGAGCAGGGGGATTGTCAAAATCCTAAATCTCAGTTGCTGGGTATCATGAGGTTTGTATCATGAGGTTTATATCAGTCTTGCAAAGAGTTGCTCCATCTTCTTTCTTCTTCCTTCTCTTTCTCTACTGTATTCTCAATTTCTCTTCCATTATTAAGTTTAGATAGGGACTTGGGATTCCTCCTTATAAATCTGTGCACATGTTATGAAGAATTGAATGAGGTAGCATGAGGACTGGCTTCTGAAAACAACTTCCAAATGGTAAAAGTTGTGAAGATCTGGAATAATGTGCTAAGGAGAATGTGTAGAAAATGTTGCCACTTGGGCCCCTTAAAATCAAACTTAGACAAACCATTTGAAAGCACACTGCAGGGAACAATCCCATCCTGATGTATCTTGAGGCTATGAAAACACCTAATTGCCTGCATAAGTAAAATATTCTATGATGAAGCAGTATTCACATTTATTTGTATCCTCTTCAAAATGAGCAAGGATACCAACACCAATTCAGTACTAACAATTAAATTCTGTCATGTCTATACTTATGAAACACATTTTATATAGCTAGAAAACTAGTGCATCATAAATATCAGATCCTGCTGTGTGTGTGTATTAAAAACTTTGTCTCTCTTTGGAAAAAAAAAAAAAAAAAAGCATATATTCTTGTTGAAGAATCATGTAGTTAAAACACTGCAAGTCAAAAGTTTAGCTCTGGATAGGGAAGTGTCTCTCTCCTTTGAGCGGCCATTAGTAGTAGCAGTTTTATTTGCTCTAAAGCCTTATGTCATGGTAAAAGGAATTTTCTTTACAGAGAACCTTGGGATCATGGGCAGTCCTTCTGTTGTCCAAGTTCT
Source organism: Aythya fuligula (assembly GCF_009819795.1). Classification (NCBI taxonomy): domain Eukaryota; kingdom Metazoa; phylum Chordata; class Aves; order Anseriformes; family Anatidae; genus Aythya; species Aythya fuligula. The sequence goes on from NC_045562.1 coordinate 42,680,608, forward strand.
GCAGTGATGCAGTCAGCTCACCTAGGTGTAAGAATGTTCAGTGAAGCTGCTCTGAGAAGATCCCACTAGGCCAGTACAGTACTTGCAGAAGTCTATGAAAGAACAAGCTCAATGTGGTCAAAAGCTGCCTTTTGACATCAGCCAGACCTTCAGCATGGTGTTGTGGTGCTTGCCGCACCATTCCTCGAAGCTCCTCAGTGGTGCTCTTCAGATCTATGCGTGTCTTCTGGTGAGACACAGCAGCCTCCACTGTGCTCCCAAAGGAGCACAGTGAGGGAAGCATGACATGGCCAGGGCTATGGGGGCCTGCTCATGGCCTCATCTCCTTCAGCCATTGGTTTTGTCTTTGATGGCCAAGTAGGGCCCAGCATTGTGGTCAAAACATCATAATTTGGTTGGACCAGCAGCAAAGGTTGTGCTAGCTCCTGCTCCCTGGGACTTCTGTAAATACCACTCCCCACGCATGGTTTGAGTGTGTGTAGCCAAAGCGTGGGAGCTGGGACACTCAGTGCTGTGCAGAGGTGGGAAGATCCCACAGGCAAGGCTGACATGGGCATGGAAGGTAGTGTAGGAGCCCAAACTTCCCTGGAGATGACTGCAGCAAGGGCAAAGATCCCCACTGCTAAGGAACAGCTCTTGGGCAGGACCAGTGGCTGTCTAATGCCTCCTGGCACCCGCAGGTATGGCATCCACAAGCACTGCTGTGTATTTTCTTTGGTTTGCTGGCCAAGTTGGAGAGTAAACAGCATTTCATTTTGTTTGACCTGAAACAAAATATAATTTTTTATTTTTCTTTTGCCAAGGAAAATAGAAAAATAAAACATTACATCATGTCAAAGAAACTGATTAATTCAACACAAATTAAACAGTTTAATTTTTGTTTTGTTTTGTTTTTCCCAGATTTTATTCTTGTCTTTGTGTGCACATGCTCTCTCTCCATTCAGATAATATTCAAGCAATTCAGATAATATTCATAATGAAATGGAATGGAAAAGTGAAAAGTTTTGTTTTGAAATTTCCCTTTTTTGGTTGTTTGTTTTCTTCCACCTGAAGCAAACAATGGGCTTGACATCAAATTGGGGAGGGGAAAAAACAACTTTAAAAAAAAAAAAAAAGTTGTCCAAGAGATTTTTTCTCTCCAAAATGTAATAGGAAAATATTTGCTCTTCTATATGTGGAAGCTTCTATGCTTCTGAAAGCAAATAATGACTTTTAGTAGGCACTTGCTATTGAAAAAATGCTGTTTGGAGAGTCCAGAATCCTCAGACTTAAATTTGTCAGTAAAAATAAATAAATAACTTCAAGTAGTAAGTTATAGGATTTACAAAGATGCTAGTGACTTTCTTTTGGCAGCATCTTAGAGCTGTTTGTGGTAAACTGACCTAAGATAATTACTTGTTTTAAATTTAATAAAGCTAATGTGCAGTTCATTTTCTTTACATTTGAAAACCAGCAGATCTAGCTCTTTCTTTACTATTACATGGATTTTCCACATGGCCTCAAAAATTTTGTAACATTAGGTTATAGTTTTTATATCCCTTCTTTCTCACTGAGAAGGTTTTGCTCAAGTCATTCTTCTTCTGAGTAGGCATAGCAGGTGGAAGATGGTTATTCAATTGAAATCCTAGCATATATATTTTTTTTAATGTTCAGGTCTCCATCATTCTCTTTCCACTGCCTCACTGTGGCTCTGTAATTGCTTTTCCTGTCAGCCCCAATGCTGCCTTGGACTTCCAGTAGTGCCATTTGCTCCTAACTCTTTGCACGCAACCATCTACCGTATTAAATACAGCACCCCCATGTTGATTTATCTGGTTGTACTTGTTGGAACAGCTCTGTGGCATTTATTCAAGGGAGTAAGGAATTGCTTTTGCAATCATGGCTTGGCAAAGAGTAAACCAGGAAAGGATGCCCAGATGAGAATGAATCTGTCAGACTCATTTTCTTCTTGCTTTTAATGCTGAATTTATTTTGTCAGCTTCTTGAGGAAGTAAAACATACAGATGTTTGATACTTAACTGGAAACTCAGATTCATTTACATTCCTGAGATAAAATGAAAATTAACCAGTCTGCTTCACTTCTTACCATCCTCTGCATCTTCTGCTAACCAAACCTGGAGTCTAGTAAGGGCAATAAGGCATCACTTCGTAGTGATAAAGCCACCTAAGATTGGGTTTGAAGGTTAATAGGGGCTCGAAGAGCATGGATATTTAATTGAAATCAAATATTCAGGCTCTGTGGGAAAAGAGCATCTGCATTATCTGAGACTAAATGACTGTAGGATGGAAAAATACATTTCTTCTGATGTCTGGTTTAACTGGCCACAGTGTGACTTGGTGATACCTGAGGAAAGGTCCCATTCTTCCCAGCAGTGCCTGTGTTCAGCTTCCCTGGGGCAGGGTGAAATCCATCCTGGGGGAGCCCACACCCCTAACAACCACTCATGCTTCCTTCTGCTGGACCCCTGTGCAGCAGTGATTTTAGCTTTCCTGAATCAGTAAAAATATATGTTATTTACTGTTCCCACCTGAGGCATGCTCACTGAACCATCTCTGGGTCTTGTATGTCTAAATCTTTTTCTCCCTGTCTCTCATGTTATTGGTTGTCTTTCATCCTATCACTTGTTGTATCTCACCAAGGATTATTAGCTTTCCAGGACAAAGTTTAGAATCTTCCGTTTCTTGCAGGACATCTTGTGTGCTTTTGAGGGCCTTGCAAATAAACAGTCAAGGTCAATGTTGGCACGTCACCTTCTCCCTCTAGATAGCAGGGCTCAGCAGGAGCAACTGTGTTTGCAGTGGGACACTTGTTGGGAAGACAGGTGTGTCCTCTGGATCTCTGCTGGGTCTTTGCAGAGTTTTGTATACAGCTGTGCTGCCGTTACCTGCCACCCAAATGAAGTGGCCAGTCTAGTACCGTGCTTAGGTACTTAACCAAACAAAACTTCACTTTGGCATCAGTGGGAGTTAGCAAATCAGTGTGACTCCTGGAGGTCACAGAGCTTTTTAGAACCTGGTTCCTAAGCAGAAATGTTTCTGCGGGAGGCAGAAAAGTGAAGGAAAAAAAAAAAAAAGGTTCCTACAGGAACGAGGTCTTGCTCAAGGCCAAGCTCCTTCAGACTGGTAGTGCAATGTTCAGTCCCGTTAATTCCTGATCACAACTCTAAAATTAAATATTTGTTTGTGTGCCTAAGTTGCTAGTTGAAATTGATATGCTATATCAAAGAATTAGGGGAAAAAAAAAATCTTATTCCATATATACTTCTCTGTAATAACATATGATTGGAAACCAAATAGGAGAAAAAAAAAAAAAAAAGAAAGAAAAAGAAAGATCTTATTTCCTACTTCTTATCTGCGAAGGTCTTCACTAAGTTAAAGTGACTAACATTTCCATATGGACTCCAGCTGCAGAATGCATAACTGAAATGGAGATATAGGGCATAAATAACCAGCAAGATCATTTTCCAACATGCAAACCATCAACTTCCTAAATTGGTCATGGGATAAACCCTGTAAAGAAGAAAAAGTAGCACAGGAAGTTTCAAAAACAGATTTAAGAAACAGGTTCTTCTAATTCTCATCTGCTAGCAATTTTCCAGAGAGGCAATGAGAAAGGGGTCCCTGCAAGGCAGACAGGGCTTCATGCCACCATACCTCAGCAGAACAGTAAAGAACCCATCAAGTTCCAAGAACTACAGAAAGCTGAAAACCAGAGCATGCACCACCTTCCCAGACTCAATCAGAAGGCTCGGCAGCTTGCAACGCGCTATTTAAAGTTAACATCAAGTGGGAGCATGGCAGTTTTATCAGGAATGTTTTCTCATACCCTTTTGTGAAACCTAAATGCTTTCCAGACTCAGGAAGTCCTGCCCTTAGAACAGGAGGCCTAAGTAAATTAGAGCATTTTTAAGAAATAACATTTCACAGTGTTAGCCATCCAAACACAACTCCAACTCAAATTAGGAGGTGTGAAGATGCACTGGATTTATGAATGTGTTAATTGAAACCCTTTTCAGTTACAGAATCCTTTTATTTTCCATATTTTATCGCTGCAGGTTTAGCACTGAGTTGTGTAAAAACCTTTGATTTAAAGCTCAGTTGTGATTGTTCTAAAAAGTTATGGTATCAAAGATATACCTTCTCTTCATGACTCCTACATAACATACAAAGCTATACAAATCAGATTGGCCACCTCAAATTCAATGAATGGCAAACTTCATCCTTTCTACTGTCTTTTTTAAAAATTAAATATTTCAAATTAGTTTATCCCTTTCCCAAATCTAAGTGTGGTTGGCCTATTTCAAAATATGGTTATTTAAACTTCTAGCTGCCACAGAATTCCTGCCTGTTTTTAGAATGAGAGTCTTAATCCCATACCTGTGTGGTAACTGATGCTTTAATTGTGACCACTGCATAAAGCACTCAGGATCTGCAAATAACAGAACAGTTTGTTTAGAGGTCATGTGAAATGTAGTATTTGTCAGTGCTGCTAGGTAGTCTACACACGATAGATGACTTCAGACAACAGTGATTATGCTGTAGAAGAGAATATTTACTGTAGTGAAAGAAAGTTACATTTCCAAGGTCAATATTTTCCCTTATGCTCTGTACTGAACCTGAGGAAAACTTTTGTGCACACCCTGTAATTTAAAATTTGAAAGAAATGTTGACAGAAAGAAATGCGTTTCTTCTGCATGCTGCTTTTGCGTGTCAGCTAATCTCTTTTAGCAATACAGAGTGTTACCTTGATTGTCAGGTTCATTTTAGACCCTTCAATCTTCATTCAAGGAAACCTTCATGGTTTGGTTTGACTGGTTTTATTAATTTACTTGGTCACTTGTTTGGAAATAAGATCAATACTCTAAAGGAACAAGCTGACATACACAATTAACAAAGGTCTAGTGCCAAAAAATAGATTGCTAACTACTGAAATGGCATACAGCTCTTTTGGAAGAGGAGATGTGTGTGCCTTGGCTTTAAAACCATGTTCTCCTGACCATTTTCTGATCCAGAAGGATTAAATATTACTTCATAACTGGCAGATTCATGTCATGATTATCCTGAAGAAATCACCTCTTCAATAACCTCGCCAAAGAGCATTGTGCTAGTGGAGCCTGGCTGGGAAGATTAGGAGCTATGAGAGCCTTTGATGAGAGGGCAATAGATGCTTAGCCTTGTGGTGACAGCCAGGTGTTTTGGCATCATATAGGCAAACCTGAGGAAGACTTCACCACCAGTAGCTTGAGAAGGGTAGCTCTGTTTTGCTCCCAGAGGAAGAAGAGTGAAGGCAGTATAATCAGCTGAATTGCTGAATTCTGCTACATGCTGAGTAAGGCTTTCTCTGTTGAGTAATGAGGAGAATGTGCACGGAATATATTTTTCTCAGTGAGATTAAGGGATCAGAGTCAATGTGTGTATGGGACAGAATTTCCTGCCATGGAGATCAGCCTGAGTCGGCCTTGCAAAACCGCAGCACAGTCATGTCCTCACACTGGCGTTTTCATCACACTGGGTGCAATCGCATTCTTTCTGGAATGAAACCCCTCGGGCTGGGGGCAATGTTTGGTTGCAAAATAGTCACAGAGCTTTCACTGAGAAGGATGTCTTCCCCTTCTTTGCAGGCATGGTCTGTGCACTGTCAGCTCCAGTGCAAAGACAGACCACTAAAGCTGCTCTGAGGCTGAAGAGAGACTGTCCCTGAGGTAGTTATTATCAGAGCAATTCAGGACAACATGCACAACCTCCAGAAGGAACCAGGGTGTCCTATATGACATTCTCATGCACTTATATACACATATATATACATGTATATACTTACAAACACATGTACACACAGAAGCAAATATATTAGTTCTGGTTATTTAGCTGCTAATTGGATGATTAGCAAAGGACAATGCATTAAATGAATCCCTTGTGTAAGCACATTGTTTTTCATGAAGTTATACCAGAGATAATTAAGGCCCCTGTTCGTTTCTCCCAGCTTTCCTATCTGATTAGGGACAGAAAAGAAGTCCCCAGCCCAATTAAACAATCCATCTGGGAAAAGCGTGAATTTTGGAGGCCATTCTTTACTCAGACTTGGCTGTCTCCTCCTTAATTATTATAAACATATTAGTTACAGTAGTTTGTTTTGGAAGGTAAACAGAAATAAAACATTATGAAAAGTGATACAGTAGTGCAGACCACAAGTATGTCTAACTCTGTCTGTGGATTCCCATAAATGTCAATATTTTCATTAGATTAGTAGTGTTCCTATTGAAGTGGCCAGAACAGTTCCAGTAATTCATTATTTTCTCTCTTGTTCTCCTTGAATATGAGCTACCTCCTGCTGTTTGTGCATCTAGCCCAGTATGGTGGGTTGCTTATAGCATCTGAAATACCCTCATGTTGAAAACAGAAAACAAACAAAAAAATATTTTACCACAATCACAAAAAACCATGCTAGGAAAGGATTTCCAAACAGAGCTTGTTTGTGCTCCCTGGAAAGCAGCCCCTTCACTAGCTCTGACTGATAACGACAAAGTTTGAGCCCTATCATTATTTCTCATAAGGAAAATCCAACACCTTGGATGTAGGTGTACCAGATCCAACACCTTGGATGTAGAAATACCAGGAAAAAAAAAAAATATTTTTTTTTTTCTCAGGTACTGCTATGAAGAACTCTAGAGTCAAAGTTGAGTATTAGCAAATAATTGTACAAGAAGTCATGCTTTCCAGAAACACGATAATAGTCAGAGATGAGGAAGTCACTTTCATACCTCCGCAGAGAGAGAACAGGATGGTTATCTGAAATAATTAACTGTCCCTTCAAGCAGAAATCAGTTATAAACTCAGTAGTTCCAGTATTTCTTCTATATAGTGTTAATATTTCTGGGAACCTGTAGATTGAAGTAACATCCAGGAAAAGCAGAAATCATTTTAACTAAGTGCCTTTGGGGGGGGGGTGTTGATATAAAAAAAAAAAAAAAAAAAAAAAAGTAAAAGAAAATTTTGTCCATTTACACAGTACCTGCAAAGCTTGACTTTCACTCCTGTAACAATATGCAAATAGTAGGAAAGCTTTATATCAGTTAGGACCAAGAGTATATGTACACATCGTATCATGTCTTGGCATGTCGGGAGCTAGCAAGATTGATCAATTGATAGAAGAGTCGTACAAGAATCTGACTCAGACTTTACCTTGGGTCACCAAGTTTCAGCTGCTGCAGGCAATGCTGCCGTGCATGTCTATCCTAGCGCTGCTCTCATGCATCCTCTGAGCTGTGTTTGATGGAGTCATGCGGTTGGCTGTGCACATCCATTTATCCATTACCCAACAGCATCCCCTAACATGGCAGATGTTTTCCTTCACTCTAGACACGTCTGAGATGCATCCATTTTATTTGTCAGAGGCTCAGAGCTATCAAACTCTTTGGTAGCTCCTGGCATTTATTATAAACCCATTCTCTTTTGTATTTTCATTTAATTTAACATTTTGGAGGCATTTTCTTTCAAAAGCTTTAAGGTGTCTGCCTGTGTGCCTCTGGGGGATGTCCAGGTTTCATATCCATATGTTCACATGGAAATAACTTTTGAGTTATTTCATAGATTCATGGTTTGGTCAATGAGATGCTGATTGGCCTTTGAGTTGTAGATTTTCAACAAATGAATCTTGTTTAAACTGTTAAATGCAGCTGCTGCCCTGCCAATTTGTGACCTTATTTCCTTCTGGATATCCCCATTGACTTGCATTCTGCTGCCAAGGTATGTAAATTGACCTGTGGGTATTCCCTTGCCCTCTAAAGTAATTCTTCAGCTGGGAGTCACTGGGGTTCTCATTAGATTGACCTTATAAAACTGATTATGAAACCCATCTGTTTGTGATTAAAAATAATTTGTTGTGATTATATGGTGAAATGTTGTTACTTTGGTACCCAATAGCTGCTGCTATGATGCAGTATCTTTTCAAGATTTCTAACTGTTCATCACCTGTGTGTGCTCCTAGCTCTTCCTCTGCTACCAACTTCATGGAGAATATATGCCACTACAGTAGCAGCATTTCTTCCATCTTGCTAAAAATAGGCTAGTGGTATCAATAGGATGGTAATCAAAATTATTATGGTTTAGTTGAAAACTTATTTTCTGATTTTCCTGATCTTTTTCTCCAACTTAGAAAAATAAAAGAAAGCTAGGCAAGCATAACTTGAACAGAGACAGAAATAGATAAGGGAAAGCATTTTTTTTTGCAGTCAGATGTGTACTAAATGTAGGGATTTTGCATCAGGTGGAATTTATTAACCTTATTGCTAGTTTAATTTATTAAACTAGTGGGATGACCACTTATCCAACTCTGAATCCTCACCCTGCCCACACATGTCCTTGCCCCTGCATTTCAAAGAAGAAACCTCGGAGTATCTAAGGGTGTTGGGTAGTGATTTACCTGGCCTGCAGTGAGACTCCTTTCAAATCTTTCTCACTTTTTCTGTTGCTGCATGGCATTTGGTTTTCCATGAAAATTGTTGATTTAGCAGCTGTAGTAAATGGTGTTCCCCAAAACACCATCACCTGCACATACTGCTGCAGAGGTACGTGTGAGGATTGCATGTGGCATGGGATCACACACCAAAAAATGTATCTCTGTGTATATTGCTTTTATTCTCAGGTCCTCTCCTTGTCAAAGTGCACAAAGAGATGAATAAGAGCCCAGATCAGTTTTCATTATCATAAGCCTTGTTTTATACATTTCTGTTATGTTTCCTATTACTCAAATCTTTGACTGAATACATATTTTTCTTACTTGTCATCTTAGTACAAACCTTCCCAGGAACTTCAGATCATTTTTGTTGATCTTTCTGGATATTTGCAGTTGCTATGTAACTAAGATAAGATAATGAAAGCCAACCTATGTGTTCAGAATATTTTTGCCTAGGTACATAGAGTACATATAGTTGTATACAATATGGAGATATGAAAGCCATATATTCTGCATCCTGTTGTTAAAATACACAAAATAAGTTATGCAGGCTATGCATTGCAGTGTTTTGAAAACAGTTTACTGTTTTGAAAACAGTTGACTCTTTATCCAACTCTGATCAGCCGGTGCTCTCGAGTGTACACAAAAAAGCTGCAGTGACTCAGTGACAGGACTCCATATTCACACAGCTAGCATCTGGGCCAGATTTTGGCTCAGTGGTGGCAATTTTATATGCAGCCCATGTACCTGAGAAGTTGCAGTGATTTTTCTCACATTTGCTTGATTTTGCACTAATGCTAATTAGGCTTTTTCAGTGACAGCTATGCTTGCTCCAATCCAATACCCTCACAATGGTGTCACCAAGAGCATATTAAAGACTGCAAGCTGCAGTCTTTACAAACATGCACTTGTTGGGCTGATGGGTATGACCCACATCAGCTGCCATTAGAAGAAGCACGGGTCAGAGGCAGGGAACCAGCACCTTCACCACTCCAAGCTGGGTACTGCTGCTGGGCTCCCTTGTCCAACTGTGGGGTGATGGAGCTGGGGATGGTGCTTCTGCCCTCCCTGGCTCGGACAGCCCCCAACATGGCAGGACTCATGCTCCTGTCGTGCTGGAGAGCCCCATGGGTCCCAGTGACTCATTAAAGCCCAAGTGTGTGTTACGTGGTCGCCAAGGCAATGAGATAATTTAAGTAATTACCTCCACAAAGTCTCCTGTTGATATCCAGCACATCAGCCTGCCTGTCGTTGGGCAACCTGAGGCATGCATGCTGCAGTCGTCTTTTCTGGAAACCCAAAATGTGTTTCCAGTAATGGGGAGTGCACACTCTCAAAAGGTTTTTTTTTTTGTTTTTTGTTTTCTGTTTTTTTTTTTTTTTTTTTTTTTTTCCGCTCCACAGAGCACAATGTTTTTTTCCAAGTAAGTCGGTTTTTGCCTTGGGTACACCTTGGAGACTCGTGGCAGATAGAGCAGCCACAGATCTGGTTCTCTCCTTACATTTAAATAAACATTCCTGTCCCAACTGGCAAAAGCCCCGTCTCTGCTTCCAACCCTGCCTGCATAGGCAGGGATGTTACTGCTACTGCGCAGACGCTGATGTTATCAGCCAAATGTGCTCCAAGAGAAAGTAGGAAAAACACACTAGAAAACCCCGCACTGTTGATAAGAGCAACGGAGGCTCAGAAAATGTCCAAATTAGCAGCCAGTAACAGAGATTGCTTCACCAAAACAGCTGGGGCTCATCTCAGCACATGCTGGTATAATTGGCTGAGCCAATGATCCAGCTCATGCATGGTTGGTGAGGTTGGTTTGACTGAAGTATGCAACTAGGGGATCAGGTAAGAGCCAGGCATGCCGCAGACGGGCAGCTCTACGTGCCCCCATCCCACTCCCCTTTCCTTCAGTATTCCCCACAGTCTGCATAGGGAAGATTTTGTTTGGGATTTGGTTCATGCTGATGGGCCTGTGCTGGGTACTTCACTGGAACTGGAGTATTCATTTCAGTCATGACCTGAGGCAAATTTGAATGTAGGTTTCCAGAAGTGCTAAAACAGTATAGACAGAGTTTAATGGGCCAGTCTCCAAGCTCTATAAATTTAACTATTCCCATATATCTAGTGTAAGTTACAAGTTGATTAAAACATGTGTGAATTGATTCCTGTAGACTGACACTTCACAGGTGGCTTTAGACTGAGAAATGATCTGGTTTTGCTTTATAAAGTGTTTTGTATCTCATATGTATGGCTTGGAAGTTGTCTTAGAAAATCTCCATGGCTGCTAGTCTGCTGGACCAGCTGAGCTGGCAGTTTAGCCAGGAGGCAACAGACAGATGACTGTATTCCTTTTATCACTTGGAGGTTGCAGAAAATGCAAACAATATGGCCTTGAAGAGAGAGTGCATCAGAAAATCAGTTTCTCCTTAATCCTTTCAATGAAAATTTACTGCAGCCTTAGACTTACCCTCATCAATGGTAGCACACCCATATCAATCCACTCAAAAAAAGAAATAAACCCTTTGCCTCCTGTATTGAACCTTCCCCAAACACTCCCACTCCCCCAGAGGAGAACACAGGATTAAAGGGAGGCTCTGGGCAAAGCCTTGTCTGCATGTAGGGACAGAAGAAATGGGCTTGAGGCCTTCAAAGGGCGTGGACATCCTTTCAGACTGGGTACCCCTGGGTTGCTGGGAAGGGCTGTGAATTCTGGACAAACCTGGGGACGAAAGGAAGGCTTTCTCCTTCTCATGTTGCGGGAGGCTTCTCTTGTCCCTGCCATAGCCAGCAGGACATCACTGTTTCCTTGCAGAAGTCACCCCCCACAGTAGACAGCCTCTGCCACCTCCCAGGATGCTCCTACCATGCCACCTGCTGGGATTTTCTCTGCAGAGGGCCATAGATGAGTGTGCCTATGTGCATCTGCTGATGCAATATTGCGACCTCCTGTGAAGCTCTTATGTCTCCTGCTGGAGAGATTGTAGGGGAAGGCTATAGCACTCTTGGCAAGACATCATGGAGCCAATCTTGATTGTTTTCTGGGCCACCACTAGAAAAGCTTCATAAACTGCTCCATTACCCCATGCCAGTAAAGATGTCAGTCTGAGCTATCACCTTCTCCCTGTTACCACTCACCTCTTACCTATTGTCTTTAATAGCAGTTGCTAATGTTACAAGCAAAGATAACTGATACACTCCTAAATAAAATTCCTATAAACTTGATTTTGATAATAGAAGAATAATGAAAGGTGTATGGTTTCAGCAGAAGTTTACAGTGTGTGCTTTGTTATCCTTTCAGGGAGGGTATTTCCACTCTTTTTGGTGCCATGCATTACCTGGCTGAGAGACAATCCAATTTAGATACCTTGTCTCCAGCAACGGCCAGCAATGTTGTTTCTAAAAGAAAGCAGCAAACACTGCCATGACTATGTGAGGTTGTAAGTCTGAGGATTAAACTCAGTCTGAATCTGAATGGCTTGGGATTTTATTAGGAAAATCTTTATTAATCTGGTTTTCTCACTCCACTGATTGTTTTTAGTCTTCATTTGTGTACTATTTGTAGTGTGTACATGAATGGCAAAGACTAAGAAAGTGCAAAGATTTTTTTTTGTAATCATGTGTCATGATGTTGTTTCTGTAGAATTAGACCTAAGTAGTAAAATAATTTCTGAAGAGGGAGGTATAATTATTTTCAGTACTGTATTTCCCTAAGAATGAATAAAAAGCAAGTACCAGGGGTGGGTGGGCGTTATGATTGCTCTGTGAAATTCCAAGCAATGCATTCCTGAGATTTAGCTGGGAAACCAGCTAAAGTTGAGTGCATACTTGCCATTTGTAAATCATATTATTTAAATTCCCTGTTAACATACATAACTCACTATCTTGATAATCAAGCATGCTGGACTACTTCCAGATAGCCCAAACCAGACAGAGGGTTTGGACTTTGCTTTGATTACTAAGACACTTGAAGTGGAAGCCTAACTCCATACCCTTTCTGTATTGCATGATTTTTAGTTCTTAAAACATGCTTTTAAATCTTGTTTCTGGAAGGCAGTGACATACATGCCCAGTCCCAAGCACAGAAGTTCACAGCACATTATTTTACATGTACTTAAATTTAGCAACATAAAAACAACTGTTGAATTAAATGCTATGTGGTAAGGAAATGTGGATGAGCTGTGGATATGTTGTGGGTGAGAAAGAAGTTCATGATAGGCCTCAGTTTGAAGGCTGAGTCACTGATGTCCATCCACCAAGCTAATTGCATCCTCGTACACCTCTTTTTCAACTCCTTGATATGCATGGCTGGAAATGAGAAATTTGTCATCTGAATTGATAGGGTGTTCTCCTCTGAGCAAGGCTCAGGATGTTTTACCCTAGCTGTACTGTCATCTCATTAAATGTAATGGGGTTATCACAGTCTGTGGGAGCAAAACAACTTGGGTGGACCAGGCACTGCCTTTGTGAGGAGGCTGACTTTGCCCTTGTGGAAGGTGATGCCTCCCAAGCCTAGGTTATGCTATCAAAAAACTAAAATTGGGAAGTCCCAGTAATTTTATCCGAACATAGCACCATGTGAATGGTGTTAACCTAACTCTTCTGAAATATCTGTTACATTCTTAATCTTAGGAGAACATTTGCCCTATTATTATCCAGTACTTACATTTCACAGCTAAACACTGTGATTCTTTCCCTCTTGATTGTTCCCTTTCTTGCCTGAATAGATAGTCCCAGTGGATCTCTTCTACCTGTTTCCTGTGTGGGGAGCAAGCAGATAAGGTAGAATCTCTTCAGCTTTCAGTATGTGTGCAGTAAGGTGCACCACTGGGGAGGTGCTTAGGGACCCTCCCGACTCAGGACCTTCATTCCCACTACTTCTTTTCTGCTTCTGTTACCAGAAAGTCTACTCTTTTTGGCCTTCCCCAGCTACCTGTGGAGATAACACTCTCAGTTTATGAATTCTAAAAAAAAACACAAAACAAACCAACCAAACAAACAAACAAACAATCCCCAGCTACCTGTGGAGATAACACTCTCAGTTTATGAATTCTAAAAAAAAACACAAAACAAACCAACCAACCAACCAACCAACCAACCAAAAAAACACAAGGACAGCTGCTGCAAACCAACTTCTATGCTTAAAACAGAAGGTGGTGGTGTTTTTTTTTTTATTATTGTTTTTTGTTTTTTTTTTGTTGTTGTTTTTTTGTTTTTTTTTTTTCCTCCAGAACCTAATGGAAAAATAATTCAATATCTTTTTAGGTGTGTGTGGTTTTAGATTAGTTTATTAATCTTTATTATCTAGATTAATGGAACTTTAGTATTAGATAAATGTTTACATAATATAACCCTTGTCAGTGCTGGAGGTAATGGGTGTTGCCATTATACAATATTTTGCATTCTTTAATATGTACATTATTTATGAACATATTAGCCAAAATTCCAAACAAGTGCATAGTTTGAAGCCTAACCTTGGAGTTTCTGCCCCCTAATCCATGTAAGAAATGAAGGAGATAATGAGCAGAATCAACTTTTCTATGTGCAATTGCACTGAGATTAGAGGCCTGGATAGGATGCAGATGTGAATCTCTGTCAAGTCATTTCACAGCTATAGTGAGTATGCAAACAGCCTCAGATTTTTCACAAAGCATGGATAAAAGCTGAACACCTGCCAGTCCCATATGTCTGACAATGGAACATATTTTTCCATGGTCCCTTTCCTGGACTTCTACTTAATTCTCCTTTGCAAGGTACCATGGATCTGTTCTTGCAGCATTTTTTGGAGAGTGTTATCTACCTAGAGTGAAATCTTGGCCATTAAAATAGCAAACTTTAAGTAAGGATAGTAGCATATTCTAATGATCCAAGGAATAATATTGCAATTTTTTTTTTTTTTACATTAACACAGTAAATAAACTCCTCTCAGTGCTGTTTGAAATATGAACAATTTTATTAGCAATGCTATCAGTTCTGTTCTTCCTACTTTAGGCAATTTATTGTTCCTGCTTGCACAGTGCAGAGAAACTGGAGAATACATGTATAATACTGGAACATGTGATTGCTATCAAAGCTACACAGCAGTGTTTTATGCTTTCATTTTGAGGAAACGTGGCCCATTTTTCTCTGACCATTGCCTGGGATGAGAGCTTTTTAGTCTCTGTTGTGCCATGACTCAAGGCAACTGTTCCATGAAGAAAACACAACTGAACCTCCAACATTTGCATGAAAAAGGGTCTCACTTTGAAAGAACCACTAAAGTATCAAAATTTCTTAATCTTAATTTCATATTCTTCATTCAGCCTAAGAAATACAATGGAGCTCCACATCTCAAAGGAAGAAGGTTTCTCCTGAGTCGTCAGCATGCCCTCCTGAGAGCATATGGATTTCACACAGTTTTCTTCATGGCACTTTTAGCCACTTTGCTTTTTGTCCCAGCTGGAAACAGAAACTGCCAGAGGTTCATGAAAATGAAAAATGGGGAGTGAAATATATTGTAAATCCAAACTTTCAAACCCCAATAAGGCTTAATTATTATTTCATCCAAAGTGGCTCGCATAATTATTTCTCCCAGGTTTTAATGCTGTAAACCTGTCTTCTGCAGCACACATCCACATTCCCATTGACCATGCCAGGAACTCACATCCAAATATATCACTTGAGCAAGAAAACATACAATGATTCTATAAAAACCTGCCAACTGCTTGAAAGCTAAATATCATTGCCTTGGTATTAGGAGTATTCTCTAAAGTAACTACAAGGAAGTGCAGGGAATACTGAAGAAACTGTATCTATTTATCTTAGACAAAACTGCCAGATTTTTAAGGACGTCTCCTCCAGGTACTGTCAAATAGCAATTGAGGTCCTTACATAATTTGGACCAGAAATGTTACTCAGTTAAAGAAAGCAAAGGGCATGTCAGAGATAATTTCCTTCTTATGGCATGTTGTCATTCTGCCCCACTGCTCCAAATGTGATACATGTCATCGCTAATAATTCCTGCACCCTATAGCATGTCTGTTTTTCCCTTTAATTCAGTGGTTAGATGAACCAGCCAAATTACACATGGCTGTGAGTTCCAGGGGGGAAATGGCTGATATATATGAGAGACTGATTTCACATTCAGATTTACAATGAAAAGTGTGAGACAATGTTCCAAAAGAGATGCTTTGTCATTGTCCTCTAGCCTAATATAGTTCATTTTAAGTATTATTAAAAAACTAGCATTAATAATTCATAAAAACTTGGGAAATTCTTAATTGTGCTTCTTTTCCAATTTACCCTGTGGCAACTATTTTTTCCTTCAGTCATATAGATAGGTAAGTTGATTTCCCCATTTCTACTTTCTTTATTTTAGAGGTTGTCTTCTTACTGTTTTATTTGCAATTACCCCCCAGCTTCTGTCTACCTCCTAAAGATGGAATCACCATTCCACAGCAGCAGCATAGTCCTCTGACTTTCTGAGGAGCTGCACCTCTAAAGAAAGAGAATGTGATCCTTATTTTCTCTTCATCTCAGGGCTCTGGGTCATTAAATGTTGCTAACAGTTTCTTCAGAGCTTTATTGCCTTGCTAAGAAGGCAATCCCCTTTCTAAAGGCCATACTTTCTTATTCTTAATTGTATGCTTATGATGACTACTTTGTGGATTATGTATGAATATATTTTTCATGACACTTGGAAAAGCTCCTATCCCTTGAAAACTTAAGGGACTTTTGCGGACTATGTTTGTGCATGAGATAATATTTGAATGCCACTAAGACAAAGGAAAAAGACAAACCAATCACTCTGAAAGTCCAAGGTACTTCCCCTATACACCCCGATGTAAGCATAAAATTCAGTATATACTGATTAATAAGACATTGCTTCTTATGCTATGGAGCTCATTAATGCAGGATTATGTATGTGTAATAGTGGTGAGGTAAATGCCTAAAAAAACCAAAAACCTCCACTGCGCATAACAATCTCATGCAGTTCTTCCTCACCCAGGTGCTGCAAATCCCACAAACCAAGACCTTTGCTATGTAGGCAGCTTGGCAGCTTTCTGGGGAAAAAACATAAAAATAAAAAAATCCTGTAATCAACACAACTTCCTCCTCTAAATTGCATATAAACAGTGACCCTATTTATGCTTCCCAGTGATCCTTCCTGGTACCGGTGGGATTACTAATTTCTGCCTTCCAGAGCCTTCCTCCCCACAGCAGGAGGAGGGCCAGGGGGAGAAGGGCCAGGACCAGAGTGAGGCCAGGGAAGGGAGCAGATCCCAACCCCGAGCTGCCTCTAGCCTTTGGGAGCCTGGCCAGCAGCTGGCACGGTGGGCATTTGGCAGAGCTGTGGGTCCCTTACACAGGGATGGAAGTTTCGGGGAATGGAAGCTGAGGGGGTGACACATCCCTTAAATTTTATCTGAAGACAGACTGGAGGGTTCATATGCAGCAGCCCTAATTTGGGGAAATGGTGTGTGGTTTCCACTTGGAAGCTCTTAATTAAATAGTCTGCCTAGGCTTGCATGTAGGTCTGTGTTTATCTGAACACACTTTTTGTTTTTGCGGGGGTGGATGGGATGAATTAGGGGGCAGGAGTGTGCACTCCAGGATAAAAATGTCTAGTGCCGACTTTGCCAGTCCCGCAGTGAGGAAAGCAGAAGTGCAGAGCTCCTGCATGGCTTCCAATTTTCCTGTTTCTGGTTTCAGCATTTAATATATTAATTTATACTGTTTAGCCAGGAAGCCTGCTTTCCTTCACCTTTGGAAGGCAAAACACTCTAAAGCCGAGAAAGCAGCAATCCTTATGAATTCACCGTGGGCCAGAGAGGCCGGGCAATGTTTAAAGACACAGTTTATCAAATGGGATTTGCATTGCCCTTGTATCCCTCTGCCTTCATTTTGTTGTTTTAGTTTTCCTGCTTTCTCAGGGGCATTCATTGACTGAATTGTCTAAACACATTGACCACAACTGCCAAGTTATAAATGCTTTCCTTCAGAGATGATAATCTAGATAAAGCAGTTGGCTAGCTGCCTCCAGAGGAGGAATATACAGCAGGGTGAGTTCCTAGCATTTTTATTTATCATCTGGAGTATCTTAATTATCAGCATTAGACAAAGGCTCAGGCGTTTCCCAAGGAGCTGGGGACAGATGTATGTTTTATGCTGGCAGAGGCTGTGTTCCTGCCCTGCCACATGTCTGAGTATCGTCCTGTCCTGCCCTCCTCGGAGATGATGGGACACGGTGGGAGTACATAACCCCCAAAACACAGGATTGGTGTGGGCAGGAGGTTGGCTGAAGGCAGGATCTGGCCCTGCATCCATGGACAGAGCTGCTGGGACAGGCTGTCAGTGCAGCTCCCTGTGGCACATCCCTGCTGTTGGCGGGGTTTGCAGCCAAGTTTGGGGTGCTGGCACTTTGCAAAGGGAGATGGGGCAGGGGAGTGCATCCCTCCACTTGGCCTTTCCTTCTCGTGCTCTGCCTCCAGTGCCCAAGCACAGTTTCCACCTAGTTCTCTAAAGGTGACTTTCATCGGGGAAAAAAAAAAAAAAAAAAAAAAAAAAAGTGGCAGGTTTACAGGTATGTAAACACCTTGTTTTACTAACAGTAATATAAAAACCTGACTTGACCTGACAGCTTTTCTTTAAAGAAAATATTCCCCAGCTACAATGAATCTCCTGTCACTAGTTCCCGTTTCCAGAGACAAACTGTACTGTTCCAAGAATGTGTTGCACAAGTGAATTCAAAACAAAGTAATCATGGGGAAAGTGGGTTCCTTATAGCAAAGCTTTTATAAAGCATCACAGACACGGTTATTTTAATCTTCTGAAGTGTCTCTATCAGTACTTCCCTTCCTCCAAGCAATTTGGACCAGAATGACAACAGCAATAATTGCAGGATGAGTCACTGGCTATATTGGAGGTGAGACATCATTGCGGATAGAAGGCCAAGAAACAAGCCTCAAAAACGGACTTGTTTTTATATTGCTTCTGTGTCTGTCAGCTGGGCAATACTTATAACAGCACTGTGCGTGTCCCTGGTCCCAGGACCTGCTGGCACTGCTGCTTCAGTTTCAGGTTTCCAGGACACCTCCAGAAAACCACTTCCAGCTGACTCCTGTCAGACAGGATCTTAATTTCTGAGCTTATTTTAATATCAATTTTATATTTGTTATAGTCACATAAACACATTCTTTGTGTACTTATCATTTTGTTACATGAAACATTTTACAGACTGTTGGCTATTATTTCAGACTAGGCCATTTGGGGATCCCTCTTGGTGAAAATCAATCATGACAAATATTTAACATTGCTTAAAGGAAATAGTTTTAATGTAGGCACTCTTAATAACAACAGCTATCACCATGTGATCAATGCTAAGATGTGTTATGATACCCAGAAAGCACCTCTATGATAGCATTTGCAAATTCTGTGCTGTGCAATCTTATCACTGACAGAGATAGAGCAATCCAAAAGCCCTGCAGTGGGATACAGGGAGAAAATGAGGCAGACAAAGATGCAGGAGAGTCTGGAGCAGGAAAGGAGGAGGAGGACAGAGAAGGACCTGCTTTCTGCAGTTGTTGCTTGGGGCTTAAAGGACCAGAGCAAGTTCAGAAGTCCTGGCAAAATGATTTTTGGCATCCACAAAAGCAAGATAATTTTGTGGCACGCTGAGGGAGGAAAAGAGGCTGAAGGAAGCAAGGGGTCCTGCCTTTCTCTTACTGCTCATTCACACATAGAAAGTTAACATCATTGACTGCTTTGTCTCAGAGCAGACTTGAGATTCAAGCTTTTCCCAGGGTGGAAACCAAGGGAAGTTTATCCGATAAGGAGGTGCAAGAGGCAGGGAGCTGCAAGTACCTGGCACTGCTGAGGCTGTGCTCCCCAGAGCTGGGGGCTGTGGTGCAGGAGGAGCAGCTAGTGAGTGGAAACGTGAGCTGTCTTTGGTATGGGGTGAGCAAGCTGGGAGCTGGGCAGCAGTGGGAAGGGAGGGCTGAGCCCGAGAGGATCATGCACCGACTAGCACCAGCACAGAAAAAACAGCTCTTGGAACCACTTCCATAAATTTTATTTTCCTTGAAGCATCCGACAAGAGAAGAGAGCGAGAAGGGGAGGGGAAGGGAGACAGATGGAAGTGTGAATGGAGCCACAAGCTGTTAACACGCCCTCCCAAAAGTGCAGATAGACAATCATTTCCCTTCATGACACCAGCGTGCCCTGTGACGGCTGGTGAATATCACCAGGTACAGCCTGCTGCTCTCCTCCTCCGCTGGCCGTCCTGCAGCTCACCCATGGCTCAGGGCTGGTCTCGGAGAGCTCTGCACTGGGGAACAAATAAATCAGTGGAGCTGGAGAACTGGGCTGCTGCAAGCAGGCAGAGGCATGTGGAGCAGCAGTGTGGGGAGGGACCAGGAATCCCCCAGCAGCAAAGCCCCTGCAAGCCCAGCCTCCCCACACTGGGGAGCCACCACAATAGCCCTAGTGGGCCAGCACAGCTTCGTACCTTCTCCAGGAACAGTGAGGAGCTCCCAGAGGGTCTTACACCCAACCACCCACCACCACTGGTGCCAAGCATGTTTGCAGCAGCCCTAACAGAGAAAGAGGAATGGCTTCTTCCTCACATTCAAGTCCCAAAAGATTGCACAACAGAGCCCTCATGCAAAAGAGGCTTCTAACGTTTGTCCTGTTCTTTGATGCCTTGCTCTTAATCCCACATTTCTTGGTGAGGAAGTATTTCTTTATGATAGGAAAATGTGGGTGGGAAACAAACACATAAACACATCATTCATCATCACATATTTCTTTTTTTTTTAGTTTTGAGTGCTGTTTTGAGTGCTGTAAGCAACAGGGAAATGTAAACAAACAAAAATACTTCTTTTCAACCTGCAGTAATAGTGGCTGGACCATTAACTATTTCCTAGTCTGTCATCCTAATAACACATGGTTAGTTACGTGGCAGCTCCCAGGCAACGAGTTTGAAGAAGGGTTCCTGTTGCCATCTCTGTTCCACAAAAGTGTGTGCCAAGTAGAGGAAACAAAGGGACTTGCCCGGGTCAGTGAAAAAGGCCTGATCTAAACCCTTTCAAATCAGTGAAATCAGTTGCATAGAGTTCATCTGGAGATTTGGATAAGACCCTGAGTCAGAGAGAATGTGGAGGATCTCAA
This sequence comes from Aythya fuligula, assembly GCF_009819795.1. Lineage (NCBI taxonomy): Eukaryota > Metazoa > Chordata > Aves > Anseriformes > Anatidae > Aythya > Aythya fuligula. The sequence goes on from NC_045562.1 coordinate 42,701,201, forward strand.
ACACATCTGCTGATTCTCTCAGCATTTGTCTCCTGAATTATATCTTTTTTTTTTTTTTTTTTTTCTTTTATTTGTGGGTAGAGGGAGGGAAAAAGTGTAAGGCACAGTTGCCAAGGCAGAGACCAGGCCTGGCTAAAGCATATAAAAGTGTTAAAGTGCTTTATAATGATTCTAAGAAGTGCTCAGTAAAAATATTCTGTATCTAATAAATGTGTGAGTAAGAACACAATAATATTCACAGAACCATAACTCCTTCCAGCAAAGACTTTGAATACAAAACAGATCAGATGGCTCCCAGACAGAGAGAAGCAACTGGTTGTTATTGCAGCCACCATGGAAACTTCTCAGGCCTCTGCTCTGTAATTCCAGATGGTAAAGCAGGGGAGCAGACCACGGCGTGACTGATACCAAAGTGAAGACTTAGCTATGCTTGTAATAGAGCTGGCTTTTACTACAGGGCCACAGGAATCTCTTGGATTTAGTGCTGCACTGGGGATAAATAGAGTGCTTGGAAAAGATCGAGGTCATACAGGCTGCCTCTTCATGCACCTCTCTTTCAGTGCCTCCAAGTGCAGCTGTGTTGTATAGAAGTGTAAGGGCCTTACCAGAGCCATTCTGATCACACGTGAACATGTGCTCTCGTGGCCTTCCCAAGCAATCCTCTCCTGTGTTTTCTAAACTGACTCAGGTTTGCTTTTTGTGAAGCTGAACGCAGCTCTCTTAGGAAATCCCAAAAATGTCTGTATTAGGGATTGTCACTGAAAGCCAGGCACCTTCCCAGCTAGTTTTTGTCGAAAACGCTAACCTTTACTTTTTAACAGCTGAACAACCCCAGAAACTTAGGTGAATGGACTTGTGGCTGAGTTAGAGGGAGTTTCAGACCAGAGCCAGACACAAGCCCCCTTCCTGGCTGCAGAAGTCCCGCTGTGAAATGTCTGCACTCCAGCTACCAGGGATCAGGGGCTGGGGGTCCTCTGGAGAACAGAGCAATGGGGTTGCCACAGCTATTGGAGTAACTTCTACAGTGAAATAAATTGTTTTGTGAATGCTTAGGGGCTGCAAATTCCAACAGTGTTGTGAAGCATGGGTGCAAAGAGAGGCAAAGAGGATAATGATGCATACTGAATTACTTGTTCTCTAATGAGTAGGTCGTGACAAGACCATAACGAGGTGCTTCAGTTACAAATGCAAACAGAAAGCATGCTGAATTGAACTGAGGAGATACAGTGTGCATTCATTGCTGGAAACAAACAAATGTAAAAATGAAGCACATCCTCTGTGACCTAATGGGGAGAGCATTGGGTAGGATTCTGTCAGTTTGGACTCAAGTACTTGCTTTGTTGGGTGACCTTGGGAAAGTCACTTTCTTCAAGTCTGTGCAAGACAGGAATAGTCACCTTCTTTTCTAACTGAATTATTATTATCCTAACTGAAAGAATGAATTATGGTGGCTGTTATTTAGGTCCTCTCCCATCATTTTTCTCAGTCAGTTCAGCTCTTGTATCAGGGTGGCTCTCCTCTGGCGTATGACATGCTGGGCAAGCTTAATCAGGTGTCATTTATGAAATGAAATGGGATTAAATTTTACTTGTAGCTTAACAAGCACCCAGCTATATTATCCACTGATTCATCACAATGTCAACCTCTTAAAATTTATTTAGCTTAAACAAACCATAGGCTGTTGCTAAGGAAGATATTATAACATTATAATAATTATAACAGTGAAGTGTTGTAACAGTTCTCTGATGGAGGCATTGTTGACTTTTCAGATTCTTCTCAGGTTTATATGGATGGCATTTAATTTGATTGCCTTTCACAGGTCTTACCACAATGCTTATCCTTTATTTTCAAACAATGAGTAAAGATATTTGTCAAAGACTACAGAAAATCCTGGAAGTGAAAAGTACGCTCAGTGTCTGTACTTGGTCAAAGCTATGGAGACTGCATTTGGCTATGCCCACTTACAGTCTTTTTCTGTAAAACACAGTGATTAAAATAGAATATGTTTTATGATTTCATTTGGAATACCTTTTTTTTTTTCTTTTACCACATTTGCCTAGCATAAATGCGTGTCAACACAGCTGACTGAGGAATGACACATACACTGCTCCATGGTGCCAGTTTGAGGTGGAATCCTCTTTGGTGCATTCCAGTTCTCACTTTTAATGCCCCTGAAGGTCATGCTCGGAAAATTAGGAGAGGTTATATAGATTCTGCAGCTTCAGAAGTTTGCCATTAAAAAGCATTTCATGTGTGTTTATTAATCACACAATGCACTTCCTGCACTACCCAACCCAGCCAGGCTCTCTCAGTGCACAATTGTGTTGTATTTATTGCATATCCTCCAGGGCTGGGATTTAGTGCTTGGACGGCTAACAGGAACAGAATGTTTTCATCGTCTATGACTAATGTAATGACTAAGTGCAGGGCTCTAAATGGATCCCAGATCTACTGGGACAGTGCAGGACAGGATATGAAGATGCTAACATCTGAAACCACTCTTAGCCCCAGTGAAAGGGGGAACACAACTGCCTCTGCTGATCCACTAAAAGAGGTCTTGGTTGCTTATGAGAAAGCATTTAAAGGCTCTTGTAGAAGTGAAGGTCAATTTAAAAGAAATCCAAAGCTAGTAGTAAATTACTGTATTTTTAATTAGCTTCCTAAGTACAGGGACCTATGAGTTGTTGGGACACATACGCACTGTACTGTGATGAAGACAGGATATCACAATGACCTTTCATCTAAATAAAATGAAAAAATAAAACCCAAAAAACTCAGCGACTAATGAAAAAAAAATAAAAATAAATAAAAGAATACAAGGAAGTAGAAGAACATGGTTTTTTATAATTATTTCTACTTCCTATTCTTTCTTTCCCCAGGTTGTACATGCAGATGAGCTAGAGATTTGGATGTTAATTTCACTCTGTAGTAACATATGTCATAGAAGTCTTCAGTCTGCTCATGTCTCTCATCTCATGTTAGAAAACCTGTGTGAAACATGGAGGAATTTTTAAACTCTTTCACATGGAATAAGAATAAGAATAAGCATAAGCATAAGAATAAGAGAAAATAACTTAAGCCTAACTTTACAATACTGGTTACAGAGGATTTTATTGTAGTGGATAGAAAAAGTCTTCAGTACACTAAAAGAAGTCTAAGAATAGAAACATCTAAAAACTTGCTAGAAGTGTGGAGAAAAGTCCAAATTCTTTAACTCCTACAGCTCAGTCTCTCCATATTTCCCACACACTTAACCTGTAAGTAAGGAAATGTCTAGGGTAAATAGATGGGCCCTGAATATCGTCACAGAACCACTTATAGGCATAGATCTTCCATACATACTTCAAATAAAAGTGGTTGTTTAATACTATATGTTGTACTGTAGGAAATGTACAGAAGTTTTAGACTCTGTGATGCTTCTCTACCCTAGAGACAAGCAGAAGATGCAGCTTTTCATCTGACAGGGTTTTTCTTTTTCTTATCCATAATAATATTTCTGTTGTACCTTTTTTTTTTTTTTAATTTTTTTTATTTTTTTTTTTATCCTTCTTGAATAATTTGACATTCAGGTTAGGCAGTTCTTGAGATTTTATCAGATATTATTACCTTCTCTGTGAAAGTATGTATATGGCTCTGTGTTCTGCATAACCCAGGCTTGTGTAAGGATAAAATATTTAAAAATATGCAGTTGAGTTTTCTTTACCTTGGCCTTATTAAGTATAGAAAATAACCACTTGTGCTTGTGTTGAAGGAAAGTGTTTCTTTATGGGTTAGTGAAATGAGCTATTCAAAAACACTAAATCCTTCCAAAATAGCCTTGTGGAGCTGTCAAAGTCAGTGAGATCTCAAGTTATATTATCAACAACATGCTGTAAACACTGCCAGAGTCTGAGGGAAGCACGAGTTTGACACTAAGCCTATTCAGAAATGACCTAGCATTCTCTTAATTAATTAACAGACATTGTCAGCTTGGGATGTAACTTTCCTTCTCTCATTCTTTTCAATGTGTTCACCCTTCCAGCAACAGGTCAGTGTGCCTACGTGTGCCTGTTAATGAATGCAAGCATCATGAATATAGGGGTGGAAAGTCCCTTGAATTTTTCTTCATGTGTTTTCCTCTTGGCTGATAGAGAACAGAACTAATCCTGTGGGCATTTCTTTAATACCAATCCCATTTTCTTCTCCAGAATTCTCTGAGAAACAGTAGTTAGAAAGATCACCTCTTGTAAATAAACTCATTCCATATGAACCCAGCTGTTGCATTAGAAAACAGTGTCAACACAAAGTAGAGTGCATCATAGCCCACTTGCTGAAAAACATTATCTGTATTAACATAACAACTGCAGATAATTCTCCCTATGGCTAAGTTAAGCAAATTTGTCGTGACCTGTTTTTTCAGTACCCTGTTGAGATTTGGGACACTTCCTATTTTAAATGGACTAATTTACCCAACCCTGAAATCTTATTTGCATTGTGTACACTATTATATCTATGCTTACTCTTTGTTACACAACATTTTTAAACAAAAAACTATGTGATGGTTGAATGTGAATATTATTTTCTGGTTGTCTGACACAATATCTAGTTCTATTTAAACTACAGAGTGCAAAACATCTATTATGAATACCATGGAATTTTAGTCAGATTTAATGAAATGTGTCACTACCTAGGAAAAATATCCATTTTTCCTAGTTAGTAATTCCAGAAGATGAAAATTAAATACAAAGGCAGATGACTGGTTTGGTTCCATGAAATCATACAGGCTTGTAACTTAGATTGTAGTGTCTTGATAATAGAAATCCCTACCCAAGAAAAGTGGTTGGGGTGGGAAGAAGGACCGTATATAGCATTGGTAGCTCTTCTCAGTACTTTGAGAATAAAATTATTTTTACCGGAGCCAGTACCATTCTTCAATAGTTTTAAATATCCCTTAAGCCTCCTAGAAATCTTTGTCACACTAGGAAGGAACAAAGTGGATGCTTTCAAAATTATAAGGAACACGTGACATACTTGGTGATTGTATTGAACTAAAGTGTACTGACCTCTGTATCCCAGAACAGGCAGGGAAGGAATAGATTATTTTACAGTAAAAGTCTAGGTGTAAGTCTATTTGAGATACCTTTGGGGTACTGCCATTTTATTTTCCTTCTCAGAAAAAGGTCTATGTTGAAAACCTCTTAAACTAGCAAAATCTGAAGAGTTCTTATTCCTAGTGTTCATGGTTTTGTTCACCTTTTTTGTCACCTCATGCAACCTTAAAGAGGAGACTAGCTCATGACATAGACAACTGGAAATGGTAAAGGCGTGTTCAGTGCCTACCACTGCTGTGGATTGTTACAAGCAATGATTTTCAGTGTTGCTGCTGTAAAGGGCATGTTACTGCCAGAGGAAACATTTTCCTGTGGTAGAGAGTTTTCATTACTCAAATTAGATCTCTTCCAAAGAAATAAGTGAAATGACTTTTTATTATTTATTAGTGCTGCTAACATGAAATGTGTTACTTCAAAAGAGAGCAAGCCAAACTGAACAGATGAAGGTCAGCCCTTTGCAAGTAGCCTGCACACTAGAAAAATGAGCTTCCCCCAAGTCTATAAAATGTATAACAGACTTTTGAGACTTAATAGTTAAGTTGATGGAGAATAGCCAAAACTACCAGTGCAGCGGATTAGGAAAAAGTCTGCAAGTACAGCTTGATGTATATGAAATCCATACACCATTTGGAGAGCAAAAGTAAAGGCTATGAAGAAAACTATGCTGCCAGCTAAACAGGCTCCTATTTCATTCATAGTCTTAACAGAGCAGCGTGGTGCAGCTAGATAAAATCCCTGCTCTGACTATACCCTAGCATAGCAAATGAGAACATAGAAAAATTACAGTTCCCCATACCTGGTGGCCTTTTGTATATGGGTGAAGAAAATAAATAAATAAATAAATAAATAAATAAATAAATAAATAAATAAATTCTGCTATTCTTCCCACTTTCCATCCTCTTTCTGGCAAAATATCTTTTTTTTTACCTTGTTCAATTCACATTTGTCTGATATCTCACTAACCTTGCCAACTAGTATGTGTTAAGAACCTATCACAGAAGGTTACTTTTTAGCTCTGAATCGCTGTGGGATGCCTGAGCATGTAATTTTTCTTCTTATTGGTATCCTGGAGTGTGTCTGTTGTGTTCCTGCTTCAGTAGAATCATTTACATCACTGATACTATGTTAAGACCACAATGATTTCAAAATGCAATGGTGATTTGACCTCCTAAATAGTATTCTTTTGGATGAAAAATGTATGGTGAAAAATTAAGGCAATTATTCTAAGGAGAGGCATGAACATTTCGCTATACTAAGTGGTGATTACAGGAGACCCAAAAGATGTAACAATGACAGTAACTCGAATGCTCTCCACTGACTCCCTTGAGAGCCTAGAAAGGGTATTTGAAATCTCTCTTCTGCCATTGTTAACTGCTGAATTGTGTGGCCAGAGGACAGGGAAATGGGCTGGCATCAAGTTCAGGTGTGGACCCTGGGTACAACACTATGGCTGGGCTGTTGTGTGTTGTCTCCCCAGCGGTGCTCACTCCTGGCAGCCCCCTGTTTCCATTAACACGGGAATGGCTCAGTTTTAGAGCAGACAACAAGGCCTAGGGAAGCAACATGAGACAGCTTCATTTTACAGACCAGTCTGATATATTCCATATGGTGTGAGAGCAGCTTTCGACTCTTTATCTAGGCAGGGTTGGATGGAGAAACTTTGAAAGCGAGGAAACAGAAGGCAAAAGGAAAAGTCAGAAACCATCGTCTGGTTTCCAATAGTTGAACAGTATTTGGTTTGGCTTTCAGACATGGCAATTTAGCAACAGGAAATGTCAGCTCATTAGAGCCATCGCATGGCATCATATGATGATAGCAGTCATTCCTGCTGGCTGGGGTCCAGCGATCACACTCGGTGGGGAAACAGCATGATATGATATGAATGTCTCAGTTTCATTTTTAAGACGGGACAGTTTAGTGGGCTGGTTGACTTGGCAGGCTGTTAACAGAATTAATTTGATTGCCTTGGCAGTTGTAGGAGGATGCATGAAGGAAACCTTCTGGCTCTGCTGCCAGCATTTAATACCAAATGATTATCATATACCATTGAACTGGTGCTGGACGAAGTATGCATGAGGGCTTGCAACAACTTTACCAAAAATAGTAAGTGCCATTTGAAGTTGGCAAACACGTGTGCTCAAGAGAAAACAGGCTTTCCAGTTAAAGCCAGTCAGGACTTCACCCTGCTAGGCCTGTTACTTTTCATGTTCCTGGACTGTGTCATTTTTCATCCATGCTCCAGTTGTGAAAGTGCTGCTTTGTATTATCTGCTGCTGAATTATATTAAAAGCCACAACTGTCTGCTGTTGATGGAGTCTGTTTCCACAGGAGGATGGATACCTGCATTAATGATAGCTGGATTTTCTGTTCAGCAGCTCATAATCTTGGCATCCAGCATGTTATCTTGCCTGAAACCACCTTCAGAATATGGCACGAGGAGCTGTGTTTTATATATGTAAACGTTGTGGCTTTGTTTGGAGTGAAAGAAAACGCCATTTGGACTGTGATTCTTTTGTACAAATACCTTTCCTTTGAGTACTTAGTACAATTAGGAGGGTGTTCAAGAAGAAGCTATGCATCTAGCAAGGTTTAACCCTGGGGTTTGGTCCTGTGGAGACAGTGGTGGCATTTTTGCCACCATTTTGCCAAGTGACTAATGGTAAAACAGGTGTGAACATTTTTCATCCAAAGGACTAAGAGCATTTAAAAGCATTCAGGAGAACCGAGTGCCTCTCCAAATTCAAAGCTGCAACTCAGTTTCCAAGATCAGGCCAATGTTGGTTTCACATCCAAAACCAACACAAAGTGGAATATCTATCTCAAAACTGGCACAGTATCTGTGTCTGAGGAAGAAGTTTTCTGCTAGATTTGAGCTGAAACGCAGTCAAAGACCCCTGCTTTTGAGCACTAAAAGGGAGCTGTGCTGGATCCAGACCCCAGCAAGCTTTGCACAGAGCTGGCACGATGCTGGTGCGGATGGGGAAGGGTCAGGTGTATTTTTTCTGCGGTACAGATCTGTTCCAAGAGCACCAGCTCTGCCTGAGAGCTGAGAGGGGTGTTGGGTTCCCACTTCTGGCCAGCACATCTCCTAGCCTGTGTTTATAAAGGCACTGTGCAATGTTATCATCAAGTTTGTTTAACGTTTCCAATGAAACACACTTGTTTTGCAAAAGCCAGGTTTTTCTTTTTCATGCATGTTTAACGAAAGAAGAGGAATGTGTTCCCAAGACACATTCTGAATCACTTCAGCTATTTTTATTTGGCAATATTCAAAAGGGTATTACTTTGGCAGCAGTGGCAGTATTATCATTACTTCTCTTTGATATTCTTTGCTCATGATTACTGTGGATAGAACAATCCCAGGTAGAGTGGGGTTCTGCTTCTTTGCTGGGCTACTTTGCAACTCTCTAAGGTTTGAAAAGATACACTTTCTCTCCAGTATGGCTTTTCAGAACCTGGAAAAAAAAAAAAAAAAAAAAAAAAGATTATATAAGATTTTCTGTTGCAGGTGTTAAAGATGTTGTTAAACTTATATAAAAATCAAAACACCAGAATTTAAGAATGATCAAAATTTGTAATCTGGGGAGAAAAACAAACAAACAAACAAAAACAAAACAAAACAAAAAAGAGGAATTGAACTGGAACCATAAACAAGTATACAACTGACCTTAAATCTTCCTTGCTATCTGTTTCTGATGCTGTTGTTTTAGTGGGGCTTGGTTTCCTATCCTTTATGAACCTTATTAGTAGCATTTATATCTCAGTGCTATATATGCTTGCATTTTTTCCCAATACACTACAGTTTGCACATTTGTGGGTACATACATCCACACAAAAACGGGAGCATGGAAAGCTCAGGAGATACTAGTGGAAGTTATTATTAAGCTAATATGTTAATGGTAATTTCTGTGCAGTAAATAGATATTTTATCCAGATAAATCATATCTCCCTGTTAGCGTAGGGTCAGAGGTTGGACTCGATGACCTTGAGGTCTCTTCCAACCTAGAAAATTCTGTGATTCTGTGTGATTCCTCAGACAACAGAGAAGACTTTTTTTTTTTTTTTCTCCAAACATCACCAGAACCAATTTATGGCTGCTGCAGCCCACTAACAGGTGGTTTGTCTGCATGAGATCATACAGCAGCAGTCATCCAAAGGATTGCTGGTACCCCACACTAAATCAGAGTGATCTGCTTTAGTAAGTCACTACATTATTGAAGGAGCCATAGTGTGACCAGCACTCCACAGAATTGCTCATGTGCTCTTCTTCCTTCTGCACGCCCACAAGGGTAAATGGGAGGGTGAAATATATGGGGAAAAAAAAAAAAAAAAAAAAGAAAAAAAAAAAAGATATTCTAATTTTATTCAGTGTGTGTCTTGCAAGCCATCTCATCCACACACCACTAGGCAGCTTTGGTGGCCATTGCACCAGGGAAGGAAGGCAGGACAGGGGTGCAGCTGGTGTCTGAGTTGCATGGCTGTGCACAAATACACGCCAGCAGTCTAAGCAGGCCTCCAGAGCTGGTCCTGGTGCACAGCTGACAGGGGATGGGGGTGTTGTCCCAGTGCCTTCAGACAGGGTTTCTTTGGATGAGAGGAGGAGAAAGAGTGGTAGAGAAGAAAGGCTGGTAGGAAATAATGAGGTATAAATATTTTACATATGAATACGCAGCAGTCAAGTTCCCTAAGAAATGTCACAGCAAGATGTTTTCTTCTGAATATCTTTGGTAGGTGGGACTTGAATCTTCTGGGATGTTCTTTAAATAAATAAATAAATAAAATAAAAGCACAGAGTTCAGAGCGTAACAAGTCTGCCAGGACAACGGTGAAGGTATCAACCACAATTTTATGCTAAGATAACTCGGAAATAAGTCAAATGCATGTTCAATGGCTGCACCTGGACTCAGCAATGCCTGCCATTATTTTTGTGGTTTTGCATTCATATTTTCCTAGTTTTTTTCATGCCTGCTTTCTCACATTCCCATGAAGAGCCCACACAACCAGGGAGAGCTGGCTGACTAATGGGTGATAGAGAGGAAACAGTGACAGTGAGTAAAGGGCTCTCAGCAGCACAAAGAGGGGAAAAAAGGGTGGGGGAAGAATGGTCTGAGCTGTGGTAATCAAAGGAATTAGTGTTAATGTCAATGGGTGGAAAGATTCACAAAAATGTAACCACTGTGCAGTTCCTCCCCGTGGGGCAGGAAGGCAGCAGTGGGGCACATGGGTCAAGCAGAGAGTGGGATGCAGGGGCTCACCCCTAGCTGCTTGTTGCATCTTCCCAGGGTCATCATTTGCACTCCTGAACACATTTCATCTGCTGGCTCTGCTATAACCCCACAGCTTGAAATTAAACTCGGTGTCTCAAATGGGCATAGGATGCCCATAGGATGTAGTAAGGCGGCTGTTGAGCATGAAATGTCACACGTTGTTAAGGCTTGTGCTCTAATTAACTCGAAGTGGCATAGACCAGGATTGTATAATTGTGTCCTTATTAACACATGAGGCTTGACAGGAATTACTGGGCTTGGTTAATGTTAATGTTCAACAAGTTAATTTGATGTAAGTGAATCAATATCTTTCCTAATGTCACGTTAAGTTAAACATACATAAAATATCAAAAAAAAAAAAAAAAAAAAAAAAAAAAAAAAAAAAAAGCTAGCTTTTCTTCTTATTGAGGCTGATGAATCTGTTCCTATCCATAGCATTTGAGATCAGGTCATCTGAGGCTTTCTCTCTTTATTCAAAATGACTTGTCTCTGATACTTTACTACAGAGTTAGACAACAACTTAGCCTCTGAGAAGCATTGTTTCCTATGTGCATGTTTTGAGGTGCAAATTCTGTTGAATGATCCATTACTGTTTTATAGATCTGGTGCTCACATATCCCTTGTCATTAATCCTGGAAACAATTTCTAAGGCTGGAATTCCATTTTTAAGTGCATCCTCCTCTCAGGGCAGACTGATTAAATCCACTACCTGAGTTCCTGCTCAAATGCCAGCGCTGCTTGCAGGTGGAGACATCAACACTGTTGATGTTAGCTCAGTCTTCCCAAAAAGCACAGGGATTGCTCGGCTGAGTCCAGCTCCATCAAAGTAGTTTTACGTGGTTTTAAAAACAGCCCAGTGACATGTAGAGGAAACATGCAGCAGCCAATTTGCTCTTTTTGCATAGCTGGGAGCCAGAGGTTGGAGAATAAATTCAGTCTGCAGTGGGTGAATGTGGGAAGGGATCCCTGGGAAGAAGTTTGGAGCACTTTGGTGAGATGCCTGGAGTGGACTGTCAGATCATTTAGTATTATTAGCTGTTCTAGGGATGGAGGTAAGGCTGACTGGCCTGTAGTTTCCTGGGTCCTCCTTCTCACCCTGTTTGATGACTGGAGTGGCAATGGCTTTCTTCCAGTCCTCAGAAACCTCCTTTGATCTCCACAGCCTTTCAAAGATCATGGAGAATGGCCTAACAGTAACATCCACCACCTCCCTCAGCACTCTGGGCCCATGGATTTGTGGGTGTCAGGTTTGCCTAAATGATCTCTAACCCAATCTTCCTTGACCAAGGGAAAGTCCTCCTTTCTCCAGACTTTCTCTCTCGTCTCCAGGGTCTGGGATTCTGGAGAGCTGACCTTACCAGTAAAGACTAAAGCAAAGAAGGCATTCAGTAGCTCTGCCTTCTCCACATCCTTCACCACCAGGGCACCCACCCCATTCACCAATGGGCCCACATTTTCCCCAGTCTTCCTTTTGTTACTGATACATTTGAAGAAGGTCTTCTTAATGTCCTTGACATCCCTTGCCAGATATAATTCCAAGTAACCCTTAGCCTTCCTTGTCACATCCCTGCATACTCTCTCAACAACGTTCCTGTATTCCTCCCAAGTGTCCTTTTTAATACATTCTGTGTACTTCCTTCTTCTGTTTGAGTTTTTCCAGGAGCTTCTTGCTCACTCATGCAGGTCTCCTGCCCGTTTGCTTGACTCCTTCCTCAAAGGGGTGCATGTATGAAACATACGACATTCCAATGTTGTTTTACCCTTCTTATTTCCTGTGTTCAAGGAGGGCCCAGCCTCTGCTTAAAACCAGGGCATCATTTCATTACTCACTCACTCTCATGGTGTGATTTTACCCTAGGACTTGTGTTGTCTTGCAAAACTTTTGCTTTCTTCCTTTCCTCTTACAGAGAAAACACTTTCTCTGAAAGCATAGTCCCATGCCTACTAATACGAGGCTTATCCGGTATGAACCATCATCACCCTCTTTTACCCAATTTTAGAGGGGAGAATATCATGTAGGGAGCAACACTGCCCCGGCTGGGAATAGGAAGAGATTTTTGGAAAGTCCATATTCCCTTGGAAGCAGCACATTTTTTTCTCTTTGGCATATGTATAGGGACTTAATGTACTTGTAACCTGAGCTCTGGCAATTGTCAGTGTGAAAAGCAAACAGGAACACTCCGTTCTAGTGCGTATTTTTCAAACATATTCAAAAGGCAAGTGGTACTGCAGAAAGCATATTTGCCAATGAAATACAGATCTTTCACTACAGTCATGACTGCCCTGCTGTGTACACTAACATGCAGTCTGAAGGAATCTTCTCAGGATGGTTGAAGCCTGTTTTTCCTTTGCAAGATGAAAGTATATGGATAAGCAAGATTCACAACCAGATGAGGGATGCTTTGGAATATTCCTTCTGTCTAACAAGCACAAGATTTCCTCTGTGTACAAAGAAGTAGTTACCTCCATTCATGCTTACAGGAGTTTACAGATCAAGTTTTCTGGCTCTTCTGGATGGATGCAGGTTACATACTACGGGATTTTTTTCACCCGTTAAATATATCTTATATAAGATATATAAATATATCTTTATTTCTTGATCTGTTTCTACAGATCTTGAGAGCTTTCAAAGTGTAACTTCACAAGTATTACTGTAAAGTGACTTTTGTATTATTTTACAGGGATTTTTAATTACACAAGGTGATATGGAGGCCTTCCATTTCTGATAGCCTCAATATATACAGATAGTACTGAAGAGGGTCACACAGAATACTACAGATATAACAGTGCAAGCAGACTTCAAATGTAGACATCTAAGATTTGTGTTTGCATAAGCATAGACCCCAGGTTTCAAGTGTAAAATACCACATGATAAGTCTGCCCTCACTACCTCAGTCTGTGGGGAAGAAGCATGGCAGTGGAGGCTACGTTGTTTTTTGTCTTTTACCACCTTTAGATGTCAAGATGGCAGGGTACTTCTCTTATGAAAATAGATCCATCTAGGAAATGCTTCCTGTCACTGAGTGCTTCTTGCACGATAGCTAGCCTCATCCTGGTCTGCTTTAAGGACAGATAACATCAGGGTAGGTTTTGCCTTGTCAACAGGTAAATTAGGCAATTAGACTTGGGGGTGTAAATTCAATTGGGTCCTCTGCTGTTTGCTTGTTTGTTTGTTGTTTGTTTGTCAGAAAAAGTGTTTAAAAGGAAGGGAAGGCAGGGATGAGAGGCAGCTCTGAGACCACCTCTGGAAGAAAGGATGATATCCACCGCTCACTGCCCTCGCTTTGGCTGGGACTTCAGGGTGATGATTTACTTCCCTGCCTCTTTGTAATTTCCTTTACATGATATTTTACACCCACTGGCTTCGTGGCCAAAAACCTGAAGTTTAAGATGGGGGTGAGTCAAATCCAAACAACACTCAGTATTTTTCCATTCCTTTCCTGACCCTTCTCCACTGAGTGTGAGTCTCTGGAGATTGGCTGTGTCCCTTCCCTTAGCCTGGTGTAACTCAGTCTGGCATTTTGACCTGCGTTTCAGGGAAGTTTTAACCGGGCAGATTATCACTGAGCTTTCCTTCCTAGAACTTCTGTTAAAGTTAGTATACACCCAGTGGTCTTAAATCTAACATTTGGATGGAAGACAGGGAAGGGAAGGGAAGGGAAGGGAAGGGAAGGGAAGGGAAGGGAAGGGAAGGGAAGGGAAGGGAAGGGAAGGGAAGGGAAGGGAAGGGAAGGGAAGGGAAGGGAAGGGAAGGGAAGGGAAGGGAAGGGAAGGGAAGGGAAGGGAAGGGAAGGGAAGGGAAGGGAAGGGAAGGAAGGGAAGGGGAGGGGAGGGGAGGGGAGGGGAGGGGAGGGGAGGGGAGGGGAGGGGAGGGGAGGGGAGGGGAGGGGAGGGGAGGGGAGGGGAGGGGAGGGAAGGGGAGGGGAGGGGAGGGAAGGGGAGGGAAGGGGAGGGGAGGGAAGGGGAGGGAAGGGGAGGGAAGGGGAGGGATTAGTAGCAGGCTGGTATGGAATATCTACAGTTGGTAGAAAACACCTGACAGCTGAAAAAAATGTCCCACCACTACGGTGCATAATGCCTGTTATGTTCACCCTTGAACATAGTTTATGCCTTTAGGATAGAGTTTTATAGTGTACATCATGATGTAATTAAACAAAGTAAAGGGACTTTTTTAGTATACTTTCTTTTTAGAAGGGGATATTCACTGAAGTTAACCCAGAGCAATGTCCATTGGACTGCCCAACATATACATGTGCAGTGTAAGATATGTAAGATAGATAGCGTCATTTTCAGCTTTTTGCAAACCTGGCTTTTTTATATTTGATGGTAAAATATTGTTAGAATGCATTATCAGAGGTTACATTACAACAAGACTGCCTGGAAAGCAATGCAACAGTGAGCAGCCTGAGGTGGCACGGACCTATCACTCCCAAGAGCATCTCTGACGCTTCTGTTTCACATCTCTGGCACAGAGCTGCAGTCTTTAATGACCTGAGTGTGATAATAACCGTCATAATAATGCTATTTCCACAGAGCTGTAATAACAATTTTGCAGCTAATCCTTGTTTGTGTTTCCCTTTGTGGCACTGGCTGGTGGGGGTGTGCAGCTGGGGGGCTGGGTGTGACGGCAGGGTCTTTCCGGCATGCACCATTATTTCCAGATCAGCAGTTTTCTTTTGACCTGTGCTAAACTCTGCCCTATTCAGAGGAATAATGCCCGCAGGGGAGATACCTCCACTACAGCTTTTAGTCCCTTTGTGATGTTTCTCCCAGATCTTTTTTTTTTTTTTTAAACAAAAACTTTGGTATAGAAATGAAGCTGAAAGATTTGCGTGACAGGGTTGATTAAGTCCCAGCTGTGCCATACAAGTCTCGGTCCTGAAAAGTCAGAATGTTTTCCAAGGTGGGCAGCACAAGGTCTGTCCAAGGGACAAGTTTCATGTTAAAGAAAGAAGTAGCATCACCCTTCTTCCTGTGGGCTAAAAAGCCACTAGGAGTCATACTTCCTCACAGCACAGGAGTATTTAAAGGGAAGGGGACTGTGCTTGTCAGCAGCACCCTTCTCCACATGGAGGCCCTAAAAGTTCAATGCAAAGCACAGATATGGTGCTATCTGCAATAGCTTTCATGACACTTGAATTCAGGAAAATCTTGAAAAGGAGGATGTAGTATTGAATTGCGGAACAACAATCAACACTTGAAGCAGTTCTTGAAGTACCACAATTTTGGACCACCCATAGAGTTCATTGAGGCCTGAGTAGATCAATGTGCACATCCCACCAGCTGCTATGTCAGGGGATGCATCAGGAGGCTTTTGGAGGTGCTACCTGGCAGCAGGCTCAGCAACACCACTTGCCATGTGGCTTTGCTGCATTTCATCCCAAATAGAAGTAGAAAGGATCTGAATGTTACAAATATCATTTTCTTTGTGGTGGTCTAAGATTATTTAGGGTGGTCTAGGAAGCCTGTTGAAAACCTTTAATCGTCTTGTGAGGGCAAGTCACTGAAGCTTCTGCCTTGTTAGCTCCCCCAGAAAAATGGGGCTGGCCTTCTAGAGACGCTACTGGGGAGCGCTTTTTTCTCTCCTTCTTTCTTTCTTATTTAAAAAAAAATATATATACAATTTTTGTCCAAAAGAGAAATTTGTTTCAGAGGCAATACTGTATTCTTCTCGCCCACCTCTAAGTACAAAACCAGTCGAGAGACACCTCAGAAACTCAGATGGCACCAGCAAGTCTCTCATCAGACTTTGTGGGAGTGCTGGGGTGGCCATCTCAGGTCCTTGTGCTCCTCAGGGAGCCCTGCAATAGCCATAGCATGGGGAAGCCCATGCCACCCCTTAGGAGAGCCAGTCCAGCCAAAAAGTCCTCTCCAAAGACCATGCTACCATAAAGATCTCAGACTGCTCCCAAGGGTTAACATTGCAAGTCAACATTTTTGTTTTGTCAACGCTTTCAGCCACGATATTTTAATGACAAATCGACACTGGTTTTATATATAACAGCTCAAGTCAATTTTTTCTTTTCAGTTATTTTGTTTCCAAAGGTAGGGAAAGAAACCTTTAAGCTGCATCTATTAAGGCATTCCTCCACAGAGAGAAGATCGTATTGCAAACAAGTCCATGAAAAAATAAAGAGTATTTATTTAGTTCTTTGCCATTAAGACTCTGTGTGTTCCCAGCTGTTGCAGACTACTACTGCTGTGCCCCTTCCAGCAGCTTCACAGTTGTGAGTTTGCCACACAGCTCTCAAGATGATGACTGTGTGAGAGTCATTCATGAACTCTAAACCCAGAACATCACTGGCACTGCTCTCCAGCACTGGATGGGCTAGCAATTTATTATATCAACACAATGAATAAACCAGGATGTTTCCCCAGCACAAACAGAACACTTTTTTCCAAGAAACACACATTACCAAACTTCAAGTTGAAGTGAAATCATCGCATTTGTTGGATTATCTTGTGAACAGAATAATCAGAGACTCCAGAAGACTGGGTTTTATTATTGACTCTGCTGATGAGTCATTCTGTAACCTAAGGCAAGTTACTTACCACCTCTCTGCCTGCAACTCCTCATATAAACTGAAGAAAAATCAAAGAAAATCAATATCCTTCCCCACCCTTTGCTTTTGCTAAATGCTTTAAAATATTCAGGTGAAAGGCATTATGCAAGTGAAAACCGTCGTGCACTGGAAAATATTTCCATTGTTGCTAGTTTACAGCAAGCCGCAAGAGGAAAGCAACAATTTGACACCATCACTTTGAAGATGGGGAAAGAAGCAATGCTACTTGAACTAAAAAGGGATTTGTTTTATTTTGTTAATTGCAGTCCTTTTGAAAAATGATACTTATCCTGCCAGTGAAGTGCTAATTAATGTTAGGATGTGGTACACCATATAATAAAGGCTGCTGTTGAGGAATGTGAATGAAGAAGAAATTGTTCCTGAGGTGTTGATGGGTAAACAAGATTGGTGTAGAGGTGGGCCGCAGGTAAGCTTGACTTTGCATTTTTGCAAGCTACTGCCTTGCTACTTACATTCATTTTTAGATATTTTTCCATGACAGAAAACCGAGGAAGAGAAAAATCCTTCCCTTTTGGTCACCACTAACATTCTTGCTCTGGTCCTTGGATTTTTGGATGCAGACAACTTTAGGATAGGATCTCAGAGCAGCAACATAAGAAATTGTTATGTAATGAACCATCGTCATTTTAAAAATGTAATTAAGATTCTGTTTCCCACAATGCAATTTTTATTTGGCAGTTTGTGTATTTGTCTGATTTTATATGCTACGGTGTAACTTTGGCCCCACATTAATGAAAAGCTTCATACTCACTTGATAATTATTTGCATTTGTGTTTAATTTCTTCATTTTTTTTTCTCAGTCTTTTTTGTTGTTCAGACAGAAACACACCATATAATTCAGGGAGCAATTTTGGGTTTCTCTCTGCTCCCCAGCTACTTAGGGAAATTTTGTCTATCACAGAGGTTTATGTCTTTGCATTAAAGACTTTTCCCATGTAGAAACATGGAGGAGCTTTTTGCTGCTGTAACAGTGTGTAGCAATTTGTGGCAATACCCCCCGTGTTTGTCTTCTGCAGCCATCCTTGACTTCTCCACTGCTGGTAGTGGGAACCCCCCAAAAACATGAAATTGAATCACAAAAACTATACTGTAATTGATTGTAGTAACTTGTAAAAGTCTGAGGAATAAAAATAAATAAATAATAAAAATAATAATAATAATAATAATAATAAAAAGGTTTACTGCTTATGGATTTTATTGGCTGCATTAGAGTTTAACACACAGCTTTTTTTTACCCACCTCCCTGTGTGAGTGACACAGGAGGGGTGATCTTGCCACTGGCGGATGCTCTGCTTGGAGCCAGTATCTCTTCAGTCTGAATACTGGGTGAAACTAAGGTATGTTACATGGCAAGAAGGAAAGCTTCATGGGCCTTTATTTATCTATTTATTTATTTATTTATTTTCCCAGCCATAAGACCAAATGCTTTTGGCTTGGGTAGCTGGAGACCTGTTTTGGTCCTTCACTGGATGGCTTCCCTTGCCCACTCTTCTTCCTGGTTGTCTTCAGCTGGGCACAAGAGGTATCTCAGGATCAACTTCAGATGTATGCCAGTTCTGGCACATCTAACTGAACATAAAGCACGCTAGTGATGTACTTAAGCTATCAGACTGAAATACTAATCATCTCAGGCTTAGATTTCATATGGCCATCTAAACATCTGTATGAAGTATAATCCGCAGAGACAGACTTCAAAGGGTGGAAAGGCAAATGACTTTGTTGCATGCCTTGTTTCACCCAGAGAAGTTCAGCCATAATCTCCTGGGAAATTCAGTAAGCTAGGTAAGATTTCACAGACCACCCCACACTTTTTTTGTTTTGTTTTGTTTTGTTCTGTTTTTGTTTTTTGTTCTCATATGAGAGGTTAAGCACAAAGAACATATCCTTCTAGACAGAACAGTTTGCAGGTAGTGTTAGTGTAGGATCGTGCTTTTCAGCACGTGTTTTTCATTGAGATGTTGTAAAGAAAATCTTCCAGCTGTGAGGATGTTGACATCACAAGCTACCCAAGTGGTACTGAGTTTAATGCCATGGCAGAAGCTGCCATTCCTGAGGGCTGAGGGTGAGGGCTGACTCTTACAGGCTGCATTGAAAACCAAGCACGTGAATATTTCTGCAAATCTGGGCTCAACTATTTCACAAATCTTTCCCAGTGGATGGGGCTCAGGCTCACCAACCACAATAAATTGTGTTCACTTCTAAGGAAGGAAGGCAAATATGAGTAAGAGCAGTGAGGGAGGAGTATCTTTTATGCTGGAAGAAAAATAGGAAGAAGATATATTGAAATAGCTGGGAGTGCTTACACGCATTACTCAAAGCCAGAGGAAGGAGCTCAGGGTCAAAGGAAGGACAGTGAGTCCAGTTGAGGGTGTGTAGAGACAACTTTTGGTTGTCAGCTTGCCAATGTTAGTGTCACCCTGCTATCTGCAATCTTCCTTCATTTCATTAATGAATTGTCCAGCAGCACACAGCTGGGTTAGCATATTGGAGAGCCTGCTCTGAGTGCACAGTTCAGTACCTCAGCAAACAGCAATGCTCTTGCAGCTGTAGTCACTTGGAAAGGAAGAACAGTTTCCATGCAGTTCCTTTACAGTCACCTGCCATTATGGTGAGACCACATGTCCCAGCAAGGGACATCATGCTGACAACATGGAGCTGGAGCTTATGTGTCTGAGGCCCTCTGGGGCTCTCTGAATAGAGTACATGGTGGCCACCACAGGTTTTTCCAGCACGCCAGAGATAGTTTTCCCGTGAGCGTGATATGCCAGCAGATGAGGAAAAGGGAAGGTTTTGACTAAACTTCTTCCAAAAAGGTCATTTCACCTGGAAAATGCAGTTTCAATAAATGCAATCATATTGTGATCAAAATTCCATCCATGCTGAAACTATGTTTGGAAGAAAGAAAAGGAGTAATATTTTGAAATGCAGAGGTGTCATATAGTGGATTGCATCTTCTAGAGGTTGTTTTATCTTTACTAGAAATATTTTGGAATTCTTGTGCTATGACATTTTTAATTCCCTTATCCCTTAAAGGAATAATAACTTTAGAATACCTAATAATAATAATAGTTTGAAAACAATGTTATTGACCAATTTCTCCCTAGCCCTATATAATTTCTCTATAACCCTTCTGGCTTCAAGATCCATAGGTTAATAATTTTTGCAACTGCACCATTTATAAGGTGCAGAGAGATTCTTTTTGGCAGTCCCAGTGTTGCATTATATTTCATGTGGAAAAGTAGAACTTTTCCAGATACGCAATCACAGATTTTTGTGATTTTTAAGATTGACCTTGATATAGCCAAAGCAAAATTATACTGACCATAAACAATTGTGAAATCATTTGATCAGTATTAAACAGAGTATGGAAATACTCATTTTTCAGTCTCCAAAGGATTATTAGCTATTTTAGAAAATGTAAATGTCTGAACAAAACTCTTGAAAAATAGTGCTTGTGCAAGAGCTCGTTTTGATTCCAAAGTATCTCTTCATTTCCCACACACATTCAGCCCACTTCTGGGTAGATATTTAAGGCAGAGAGCTTCAGGCTGTTTGTACAATGAAGCTGGTGAGAGGCAATCTTTCATCCAGTCACAAAATTGTGCCCTTAGAATACAACCTATGAAAACAGCTAATATGATAATTAAATTATTTGAAAAGATACCTCATAAAATGAATCGTTCCACATCAGCTCAGTAATAAAAGTAATCTTACTTTCAGAAAGTGCATTTTATCTTGAAGGGTTCCAGAGCTCCACAGCTGCCAGCACTTTGCACGTGTCCAGCCATACATCACTGCCGGTGAAAGGCTCTCCTTCCCACGGGGAGGACGGCCAGTGTTCGTCATGGCATGCACTGTAACCCGCCAATGATGGGGGAACTGAAAGCCAGTTTTGGCATAGGGAGGGGAACGCATGACTGTTATCAGTGCTGTTTCTCAGAAAGGGTATGCTAGTGCAATCAGAGCCACTGCAGAGGCCTTGTGCGTACCTCGTGTTGGCTCATAGAGCCACAGAATGGCTTGGGTTGGCAGAGACCTCAAAGAGCACCTAATTCCAACCCCCCTGCCATGGGCAGGGACACCTCCCACCAGACCAGGCTGCTCAAAGCCCCATCCAGCCTGTCCTTGAACACCTTCAGAGATGGGGCATCCACAGCTTCCCTGGACAACCTGTGCCAGTGCCTCAACACCCTCTGGTCACCAATAATTTACCCTCACCAACATTTTACCCTTGTAGTAAAATGCTGTGTAACCAGCATTTACAGCATTAACCAGCTCTGTATTTACACAAAGACAATTTGAGCATTGATTTGTATACAGTATGTTGGACTTCATGACTGCAGCCTGGATATGAGGATTTCTCCCAGTCTGATGGGGTTTCTGATGGGGTTTACAAAAATCTGCAACCTGATCAACCTGATACCTAATCTAGAAGAAAACAAAAGAAATCTGAAGAAATGCTTTAGCTCAATACATTTTTTTCCCCCCTCTCTCTCTTTTTACACTAAGAAGTGGGGAGGTTGCCTATCTCTTTGTTAGATCAGAGTCTCTTAGTCCCAAAGACCACACCCTGGGACAACACCATGACACAGTGCCACCATATTTTTCCACTTCTGATTCTCCTCCTTTGAAAATATACTTTCAAAGCCTTATTGGTTGGAAGAAGGTAGCACCTATCCAAACTCCTCATCCAGAGAGCAGATAGTGTCTGTTCAGACACAACAGTGTGTTCATCATGCCTTTGATGAGCCTTGGCTTGTTACAGGTCTAATTTTATCAAGAACTATGTTAGTGATTTATAGCAATGCTTCAGATTGCCCTTTAGTGTGGAGTTTTTTATTGGTAGCCAGGATCTTCTCCTATTGCTACATACAACTTTCACAAGTGCAATGAAAGGAAAGGGAGAAATAAAGTTCAGCATTTCCCTGCTTTTCCAGCTTTGTCCATTCTATTTTCTGATTCTTTTCACCTGACCAGTTTTGTAACATGATCAAAGCACTTGTATGAGGACTTTACAATCTTGCTGTAGACTGAAGTTCGGGGTACCATGTTCATTCCTACAGAAGAATGACTTAAAGGTGATGAGCTTGGATGTATCTGAGTCTTAGATAATTGCATTTTCAGACTTCTCAGAACCAGCTCTAGAGAAAGATACTGCACTATTTCTGCTCCTTCAGGGTAATATTTTTCTTGATTACCCTAACACCAAATATGCACACAAAGCCACATTTCCACTGGTGTTTTCTTTAAATTAGCCTTGAGGAGAACAAATAATTTCTGCTGTTGCACCCACATACTGTGGGTAAAGATGAGCACAGAAGTGTAACAGAGAGTCTACTTATTATTCTGTTGTAACTGTATCTCAGAGGTAGACAATTGCCCTAGGCTTAGATTTTCTAAAAATTTATGTGTATCAGAAGGGATCTTGTACAGGCAAAAAGCAGCAAGTTGATTTTTCCAAGAGCAGCTTGCCATTTTAAGCAGTTGTTGGCTTAATAAGTGAAATAGCTTAGGGCTATATGCATGCCATAATGATTGCATTTTGTAAGAGAAGACTGTGCCTATGGGCCTCAAAGTTTCAGAGCCAAGACTAGTCATATTTGTGGTCTTTAACTCGCAACCCCAAGCTATTCTCACCACCATAGATAAGGGGTAGCTGATCATAGAATAACACTGATTTTAAAGTAACTAACCACAGCAAAATTAAAATGACCTAGTCAAGTAATACAAAGAGTATATGATTGACAAGATAGCTGTTCTTTGAAATGTACTGCAGGCAGTAAATAACACCTATGCCCATAAGCTATTTTCTATCTTAAAGCCAAGAATAATGATCTGGCATCTGTCCTTCCTGAGTGAGCTTCAGTTCTGAAATCTGCAACAACTGCCTCCCAAATGCCTCTGGAAATGATAGTGATGGTGTGCTCATGGATTGTAATTATATCACAGGACTCTCCTTTTTTTCAGTAGCAATTCTCTCTAATGTAAACAGCTGCACAGTGCTGCAATGGGAGGTTTCATCTCATATGCTTGCACTGAAGCAGATTTAACTTGTATTTCCTTGGGATGGGCAGTGAGACAAGGAAATGCAATAGCAGCAGGTCCAATTTCTAGTTTATCTTTGTCCCCATCATAATTCTACGGGCAGCTAAGGTTTCATTGAACTACAGTCTAGATAACTTTTCCTAATGCCACAGAGTTCAAACAGCTGCCAAGCTTTTCTGTACAATCTCTTTCTCACAAATAAAAAAATGACTGTATACAGCTAGGGTGCATACAATTGGATTGCACGCATACAAGGTATGTATTCTGTGCAATGCAATACAGGCTGTGGTCTGTGTGTATCATGGCATGAAACACAGGGGCTTGCATCTTGCCTCAGGCCTTCTACATGTTTTTTATTCAGAAGAGCTCTTCTTCCTCGTATTGTCTTACCAGGACCAGGGAATGGCTGCAGAAAATAAAAGTTGGAGACTATTTCTGCTCCTTATTTCTGCTGAAATAGCTTCAATGCATTGCTTGTCACTATAATGTTTGCATCCAGTGTCCTCTTGTGTTTCATGGTGCAAATACAGTCACAGAGGGGAGTGAACTCTTCCTACCCAGACAACTGATGCACAGCGGCCAAGAGCACATTTCTCCATATCACCAGCTGGGTCTGTGGCCATGGCAGGATCTGCCTTTGGCACTTTGGCAGCCCTTCCCAGCACCTGAACTGCAAGACCATTCTTCTCTTATGGAAGCAGTAGGAATCCAGAAATGCTAGTAAACATAAGATTTTTAGCTTTTTTTTTTTTTTTTTTTTTTCCTTTCCTTCTTCACTAGTATATGTTGGAATGCAACCTGATGAACAGAAAGATCTTGGAACATGTCAGATGACTTTGTAGAAAGCAAAATGCTCCCTCTTTCAGGACTAGTATGTTTTCTGATGTTGTCATGGATCTTTTTCCTTTTTTTTTTTTTTTTTTTTTTTAAAGAAAAAAAGGAGAATTGTAACTTCCTTTACACCAGTACATTAGCATAATATGTTCCTGCCTTCAGGTACTGTATGTCATTGTTATGAGTACATTTTGACATCTCTCACACTTCCAGAACTCCAAAGGTCCATGACAGAGCTGAATGAAAACTTTTTTTTTTTTTTTTTTACTTGGCAAGAGCAGTAAGAACACATAAAACCTGCCAGCTGTCAAGGATGTAAATGGTGATTTTGTTTCACTTTTTTAATGAATTAAAGCAGGATTGAAATCTGTCCAAAGACAGCATGTTTGGCCTTGCAAGGAAAGAAAAAATTGAAAGAGAGGGATTTTTTTCCTCTCTTTTGGCACTTACGCTCAATACAGTGTTTATTCTTGGTAGCACAGTATAGGCCAGAGCTTCTCTACTGAAAGAGCTGTGGTCATCAGGCTCAGACACCTTACCTGGGACTGGTTTTTGAGAGAGGGAAGACTAGGAGGCTCAAAAATAAAATAAAATAAAATCTATGTCTTATTTCAAGATGGGCACCTGAAAAATGCAGAACCCATTGGAGAAGGGTCATAGCAACTAGCTGGTAGAAATGATTTCATATGTTAATTACACTGTCATTGACTATCATTGAAGCAAAAATAAAATTGGAGGGCATATACCTTTCTTCTTAAAAAAAATGTTATTTTTGTCCTACTGATGGTGCTTTTTTGAGGTTTGGTGGGGGGAGGATTTCTCATCTGTAAGGATGGCATTTGAATTATTCTTTAGCTTTGAGTGAGGTTGTTCTCTCTGATTTTCTGGTCTCAAAGTCTAGAAATGATATGGGTTATAGCTTCTAGGAGATGTCCTGAGTGTTCACACATTCTGTGTGATGTCTCTGTGGAAAAAAAAAAAAAAGGCGTCTGTTCTGAGTTCGTCTACATTGCATGTCCTTAACCTACATTTCCTGCTATTGAAAAGTTAACTCCAAAGCTTGGTTGGGATAGAGTGGTTGTTCTGTAAATTGCCTGCAATTTAACTCTCATTTTCTTTCCTAGCTTCTTAAATTTTGCAATTGTAATGCCTTTGGCCATTATCCATGATTCAAGGTGATTGCTCTGCTTGTGACTAAGACATTATGTTCTTATATCCCTTCTTATTTGGCCACTGAAATTGCGCATGCAAATGCACAGCTTCTTTTGTACTGAAATCTTACTCTATATCACATGTTCACACAAACACAGTGCACACCTTTCTATACATGAGTATACTCCTCTTTGGCGGTGAAAGCATGGTAAAATATTTGCCAGGTGCTTTGCTTTCCACACCATGATTTCCGTGAAGGATTTTCAGATGATGTCCCATTCAAGGACTAGCTGGTTTCAGATCATAGTTCCAAGGCTCTTATATGGTTATTGGTTGTTTCAATACTTTAAAAACTGAACTGCACTTGTATGAACACACGCAGGGAGAAATGAAGCTGGTTCCTTTGGAAAATGTAGCACTTTACATCAGAATAATTCTATATTGACTGATGATCCTGTACCAAAGGTCATCCTGGAGGCACAGTTCAGATTTGGAATTGGTTCAAGCCCAGCGCAAGCACATTTTGAATAATTTGGGCTGAGCTGGTCTTCTGCAGTGCAGAAGAGGTTCCTGTGTGCCTGGCAAGTGGTGCATGGAGTAGACAAGCTCTTGCAAAGATTTACAAACAGGCTTCATTTTATTACTTGTGAACAAACCTATTAATTCAAAGCGACATCTCAGGGAAGTCATGCCCAAGCTGTACTTCAGCCAGATGGTTTAGACAAAATAAAAGTGAATACATTTTTTCAGACAAAACAAAAAGGAATTGTAACTTCTTCCCAGAAGTCAAGATGAACCTGAATTTCTGAAGAAATTTGTAACTCCCTTTTCCTCCCCTCACCTCTCAGCCTCCTAAAACCTTGGCACCTACTCACTTTAGCTGAAACAGAAAGGCTCTTCTCAGATTTCCAGCCAGTCTTCAAGTAGGAAGTAGAGAAAATCTTGCAGGAAAGCCTAATCTTATGAGCTTTCCAGGCAGACTTTCTGAATAAAGAGTCTTACACATCCCGGTTATTTACTAAGTCTTCTGAGAACCTTCCATCCCCAGCTTTAATATAAGTCTTGAGACAAAACATGTAATTACAGGATGAAAGGCTGCTAAATCCTACAACCACTTTGGTAAACTTTGTAGGATTGTAGGTGATCAGAAATTTATTGAAAGTCAGAACCCTCCTCACTTTTGTTGGAACAAAGATCTTCATTGACAGCAGCATGCCCATTAATTGCAGCACTTACATGAAAGAACAGAGAAGGGTAGTCCCACACAAAGCAATGCGGCCAGCTCAGTAGTCAGATATACGTGGAGGTATTGTCCTCACTTGGAGGCAGTTGTGCACTTTGAGTGAAGAGCCAGAGCACTTTCAGTGGGCTCAAGATCCAGTGCTTGGAAGCATCACTTACCTCTGGCTCTGAAGTGGGCAGGACCTACTCACAAAATGAGTCCAGTACTTCCTCCCACATGACAATGCAAGCAAGGGAGATGAGAAGAATGAAATCCTTGCCCTCTGTTTTCAGGCCAAGGTCTTCTATCACTCACTTGGGCCTGGAGGAGCTTCCCCACCCTGAAAGACTTCCCCAGGCTGGGGAAAGGCATGGCTGCCTCCATCCATGCTCCCACCCCCCTGCAAAGGTGTGCTGAGTGCAAGATGTGGACCCACAAAATACAGACCCCATCAAAAAGGGGTGAGACAAAAGGCCTAAAGTTTTGCTGATCAGTGGTGTCCCAGGGCTGAGACCACCCTTCACCCTCCATCACCCCCGGCACAGCATATTTCATGCCACCAACACACTAACCTGGGGTGAACGTGGTGCAGGGAGTAAGTCAACAGTGATTATTTACTCTGGTGCTAAAGTGGTAATTTGTGCTATATTATGAAAGTTTTAGGTTTCCTTGTGTATTGGAGGCAAAAAGCCCTTGATTATGACGCTTGGGTTGTCATTGTCAATGGAAACAAGGTGCATGGTGTTTTTAGCCTTGATATCTTTCATGGAGCTGTGGCACTTAACCATGCTTAATCCTTCCTAATGAACACTTTTCTGATGCAAATCAGGCTCTAGACCTCTATTTAAAGCAAAATACTGAAAAATTTGTTGAGAAGCAGTGACTCTGTATGATAGACTTGGCTGAAATAAAGGTGAGTGAAAAGTAACTGCCAGTTAAAAATACACCTCTGACAAGCTCAAAAAGATGTTTCTGAGGTAAATGTTTCTGATTTTTTCATTTTTTTTCATTAAGAGAAGAAGAATAATCTGATCCTACTCTTTTCTCCAAAAATAGTTCAAAACAGAGGAATACTAGCACTATTTCCAAACAGGGCTTTCCTGTACTTCAAACTTTCTTTTTTTGTAAAGGCAGGAAAGAACACAAAGTAACACTGACTGTTTTGCCAGTTGGAAAACATTTAGAAAGTGAGAGTTTTTAGACATTTAGAATGAGGTGGAAAAAAAAATAAAATCACATCCTTAAACTTTGTCACTATTTTTCAGAAGGACATTTCTTTTTTTCACACATTCTTGGTTTTTTGAATGGTTCCATAGGAAAGCCATTGTCTCCCAGGGAAGAGCCTCATCTGAGAACTGTAAGAGTTTTCTAGCACTCTGACCACGTGGCTTAGTATGATTTCTACACAGTGGTCAATAAGCAAGGCATTTACCAGGCTGGATATCTACGCCTACAGGCAAGCTGATAAAAGAAACGGTGCAAGGTAGAGCCTTTTGACCACAGTAATTTTCCATTTTTGCTGTGAGTAAACTTTAAAAATTAGTTTTAAGTACACACTCACATACAAGCATGACACAAACATTTATGTCTTAGAAATGCTCACTTAGCTCACTTGTTTACAAAACAGCAACATTTCAAATGTTTTCAAGAGCAGGATAATGAGCAGAACATACAACAAAAGCAAATTTACAGCTTATTCATCAACTTTTGAGTCTCAATTTTCAATCTCTAATAATTCTCATTTTGCTGCATTTAATACCTTGATAAGTTTGTTATTATTATTCTATTTATTATTAAATACAATTTCATTATTGTATTTTATATATTTTATTATATGAGATTATTAAGATCTCACATTGCATAAAAGAATTGACTTTCTTAACTGGTGGACCTCTCCACAATCATCCAGCTTTGCTTGACTCTTCCCACTCTCACTGGAAATTATTCTACTTAAATAGAGTTTGGGGTAGTCTGGACAGTTGAGTAATTTAAATGTATTTTGCATATCCTTTTGCTCAAACCACTGTTTGCAAATCATTGCACAAGGTGCTGCACTTTTCCCTTACTCCACCAGAGGCTATTGCTTAAAAGATCCAGTTCCTGTAAAAACAATCATAGGTCAAAAACTGAAAGAGTGATGGAAAGACCCATTTTAGTTATGTATTTTTTGGCAAGGGAGCACTGAGAGTACATAATCTGTATAAATGTTAGCTTTCTAAATAAACATAACCTCTGATTGCATGAAAGCAGGGAATAAAGTTGAAACTTGTTCCCTCCATTAAGCAACCCTTCAAGACTTTCAGTGCTTGTTTTGCTCTAAACAGACATAAATCTTGACAAACAATAACAAACAAATGGCAACAATAACAATGGAGCCAACACAGCTACCACAGGCTCTTCACCTTGTTTCTGTCTACAAACACAGATGTATTTTTGTCTGCTATAGAACCTAGACTTCAACATGCACTAAGAGCATGGTGAGGTCCATGGGCGCGTACCTGTGTAGCTATTTCATGTTGATGTTATGTGGTGTGTGCCAAATATTGCTGTGCCACCAAGCAGTACTGTGGACAGAGTTGAATTTCATCCATCACTATTTGTGCTTTTTTGTTGTTGTTTGTTTTGTTTTGTTTTTGATGATATAAACTTCCCACTCTGGTTCCAAAGGTTGTACACTTTTGGCAAAAAAACAGCTGCCAACAGTAGTCACTGTTCAGTAGTTTGTCCAGTTTTGACTCATCTCAGAATTGCAATAATCTAAGCAGGAATTCTGCTACTTCCCATTGCTATTGTGATTCACCATGATGTCACTGATATGTGTAAGGGTGTTTTTAGTGTTAATAGGATTCCCGGAGCATTCTGCTTGTGTGCTTAATATAGTCTGGAAATTAAAGAGGAAAAAATAAAATTGATCCACCTAAAGCAATAATAAAATATGAGTCTCCTAATTATTAGAGTACAGAGTGTTTTTGAAAGAGATGAAAAAACTGAATGTTGTTCTGAATATCACACTTAAAATCCAGTTTATCCTACCCATGTGTTAAGGATGGCAAAACACAGTGGATGAAAAGGCACATAGGTAGGCAACAGTTTTCAGTATTCAAACACAGCTTAACTGTGGGATCTGGTCCACTTCTTCCCCC
The DNA here is from genome assembly GCF_009819795.1 of Aythya fuligula. Classification (NCBI taxonomy): domain Eukaryota; kingdom Metazoa; phylum Chordata; class Aves; order Anseriformes; family Anatidae; genus Aythya; species Aythya fuligula. The sequence goes on from NC_045562.1 coordinate 42,730,538, forward strand.
TCCATTCTTAATGCACAGAGGCGACCTTGCAAAACACGTGCCAGTATATCTAGGGCAAAATTTCTTATTTTAACCAGCTTTATAAAATTAATTAAATCATAATGAATTCAGTACTTTCACCAGGCAAAGTGTAACTAGCTGATAAAGTACACCCTACACCAAGAATAATGTCAGGGTGGCAGAAGACATGATTTCTGTGCACCCAACAATAGAGACATGCTTCTTTTGGAGAATCACAGAATCACAGAATTTCTAGGTTGGAAGAGACCTCAAGGTCATCGAGTCCAACCTCTGACCTAACACTAACAGTCCCCACTAAACCATTTACCTAAGCTCTACATCTAAACGTCTTTTTAAAGACCTCCAGGGATGGTGACTCCACCACTTCCCTGGGCATCCTGTTCCAGTGCCTCACAACCCTTTCAGTGAAGAAGTTCTTCCTAACATCTAACCTAAAACTCCCCTGGCTCAACTTAAGCCCATTCCCCCTCGTCCTGTCACCAGGCACGTGGGAGAACAGGCCAACCCCCACCTCGCTACAGCCTCCCTTGAGGTACCTATAAAGAGCGATAAGGTCGCCCCTGAGCCTCCTCTTCTCCAGGCTGAACAAGCCCAGCTCCCTCAGCCGCTCCTCGTAGGACTTGTTTTCCAGGCCCCTCACCAGCTTTGTCGCCCTTCTCTGCACCCGCTCAAGCACCTCGATGTCCTTCTTGTAGCGAGGGGCCCAAACTGAACACAGTACTCGAGGTGCGGCCTCACCAGAGCTGAAAAGTAGGATATTTCATTTTTATGAGAAGCTGAGAAGTAGGATATTTCATTTTTAGTGTAGATGGGTTTTATGTCACTCTTCAGTTTGTCTGAAACAAAGATACAATGTATGGCTATTTACTTAAAAAGCACTAAAATGATTTACTGCTTGCCAAATAATGCTAAAACAACACAGATTTACACTTAACATTTTAAAATGACTTTTTTTTTTTGGCCTAGGATGCAAACAGTTGCTGAAGCATAAATATTAGCTGAAGAGCACACATTAATTTGCCTCCTGGCTTATAAAGACATGAGAGCGAAGGCAGGGAACCTAAGTTTGAGGATTCCAAACTGCCTATCAATGGTAAGAATCGTACTCCAAATAGAATAAAAGAAAATACACCTTGTTTATTTGAAAATCCTTGCAAATGACTACAGTAAAGTTTCTGCCCCTTCAGCATGATTGACATGCAAAAATCTGTTTATGTTCTGGCACAAGTATAGCCTGATGAAGTTATCCCTTTAGTGGTCACAGGAGGTCATCTTTTATATCTTCACTCCTTTGTAAGTAAGCCCTTATGTAGCTCTCCTCCCACTTTTTTGTCTACACCAGATTTCATACTTTATTAACTATTTGGTAGCTTTGATTGTGCTGTGCTTGTTTTTGTTGACTGACATACAGGCTTTGCTGAAGCATGTCTTGATCAGCAACTGTGAAAGAAGGGACGAGGCAAGGACAGAACATGACCCATGCTCTCTTCTTGTCACACGGAAGATGTGCAGAAAGAAAGGGATACGGATTAGCAGATAGAGCCTGTTGCTCTGCTCCCTTTCAGCACAGAGCCAGCAATGCTGTGGAGCATACTGACCACTGGTTTTAGCTCTACCAAGCCATAATCCCCTCCTAATTCTTCCTAGCAGAAGCAACACTTTCCCGTCTCTGTCTCAGCCAACAGACAGAGAGGCCATTTGGACAGGAGTGCTGCACAATCTTCTCTTTCCTCTAAAACAGGATAACAGCCCATGTCTCTGAGCTTTGCTTATTCCCATAAACTCACTCAGGGCTGTTAAGAAAGGTAAAATAACACAGAGTGAAGTATGCCTTCACTGAACATCTGAAACACTGCAGTCAGGCAATTGACAGCTAAAGTCAATGGAAAGCAATACAGTACCATTCATTTGGTAAACAAAGCACTTCTGTATTACTTGAATTCTCCAAAAACTGCAATGCATGCAAGTTCCCACCACCTGAATGTCATTTCAATTGCCACCTGGTCTTATTATAAATTAGAACATGGAATACTCAACTATCTTGATAGTATTCCTTGACTTTTCCTGTTTTGAAAAATCACTTGAATATATGAAATGCCAAAAATCTCTAAAGGCATTTCTAACATCTCAGAAACTATTCTGAGACTCTTCTCAGCATGGAAAACTGCATGCATATCATTAATAAAATATGATTAAACATCATTTTCTCTGAATTAAGTCATATTTTTTTCTCTTTTTTTTTTTTTTTTTTTTTTTTTTTGAAGTAGAAAAGATATTTAAATGAAAAAACTCCATTCTGTAGATGACTTGAAAGTTCAAAATTGCCCTGGAGACCTTGGTTTCAGCCAAAGCAGATGCTGTAATAAAATTACATATACAAATACTTTAACAGGTTGTTCCAGTATCCTAAAACTAGAATCCTATTTATTGGAAACTCCCTACCTGTGGCAATTCTCATCAGTTGCCACTCAATTTTCTGCAGGCACGGTGTTCATTTCATAGAAGCTCTGAAAGAGTTTGTGAATTTTTTGCATTGTCTTCCAATAGCCCCTAAACTAAACAGCAGTCATAAATCCATCCTTTATCCTTGTTTAGTTATTAAATGTTTCTGTTGGATCTGTTTCCGAGACATTTGAACTTTTCAGATGCAGCTTTAGTCATTTGTAACATGTGCTAAGTTAATTGCATACACTTTTTTTTATTAAGGGATTTCAATAAACCTGAAGGTATGATGGTATTGCAACACTGTAAGCACCCAAAATCCTACTTAAAACTACCAAACTTTTCTTACACAACTCAGGAGCACTTCCTGGCATTTGGGGTGCTTAGACCATGACTGGATCTTGTTTAGAAACTGAAGTATATTTAAAGAATATATTTTATGCATTGTGTCTTTTGATTTTATAGATAAAAATATATAGAATATAGGCTATAGCATCACAATATACAACATAAAATATAATAATAAATTTATACAGAAAGAATGTTTAATCTGGCAACACTTGGACTATTTTTTTTTTACCACTGAACGTCTAAGTCTAGTGCTACAGAAAGAATTTTTCCCCTAGTTTATTTTGTTTAACCAAACAGAATTTATTGTGGTATAGACCAGTCTAGCTGAAGCTATGCTAGAGGAGCTCACCTTCCTGTTCCAGTGGACATAGAGTCGAAACACTTTCAAAAGGAAAATTAGTCCTTGGGTCCCAAGTCTTTCACTGATAAAACCAGGTGTGGGTTTTGAACTAATGAACCTATAGGACGATCCTGGTTGAATTTTGCCTTGTACATCTGCAATGAGATTTTCCACAAGAACTCTGTCAAATTTGTAAAATCCTAAGGTCAAAACACTGAGTTTCTGAGCTCTCAAACCAGAAGACTGGTGAAAGGCAGTGAAAAACCCTCCCCCAGGGAGATCAGGTCTAAAAACAGTCAACAAGCCAGGTGGCTTAATGTTTGTGTTCATCTTTTTGATTCAGTGAACCTATAATTTAAATTATATTATTTTATTTTACAGGGACTTCAGTAGGTCATCTAGGTATTTAGGCCAATTTCAAAAAGTTAATAGCTGTGTGGTATTTCAATGTTAAAATCTCAGAATGTCTATAATGTTTTCCTTCATGCCATTATTCTCCCTGACAGGTACAGGGAGGTTTTGACACTGTTAATATAACATAGGGTGTTAATCTTATAATCGCCCTGTCAGCACTTTTGTGTCAGGGTGTTAATGACCACCTTTCAGCCACTCAGAGTTGTCTGCCAATAAAATAGTACCGGCACCTATCCAACAGCAGCTATTCAGCTACTTTGCTTTTTCCCCAAAGAATAAATAGAAAATTTCACTAGCCATGTGGCTATAAAGACACTCCTCTCTTTTTACACATTTCCTTTTCCTTCTTTTTACCCACTGGCAGAAAAAACAACTTTGGACACTGTGCCTTTTTAATGCATTTTGCATGCTTTATTTTAAAATGTACAAATTATTTCTCAAGTTTTAAATAAACATAACACCTTGGACAGGATAAAAGCCCAATTTTTTAACAGCAAGAAGCATGCTTATTTGCCACAGTTCTTTGCTATAAATATACAACCAAAAGACAAATGCTGTATATTTCTTGTAATTTCTCTATGGTTGGGATGAGCCTGTATTTCTGTCTCTGCACAGGAGAGAAGCTTTTTCCAGCTTCCTGGCAGAGGGAATTGCACAATTCCAGATGACTTACTTTATATGCCTAGAGGAATTTTATTACACAATAACAAAGGGAGACAAAGAGAGGAAGAGGGAGAGTTACACATCAGAATAATAAACAAAGAATAATAAACATCTCTCTGCAATGTCACGGATTCCAGATGTGGCTCATCCCTCTGCAAGTCCTGGCTGTGACTTCTTTGGACTTCTTAGGTTGCCTTAGACCCCTTGGAAAATGTCACCCTCAATCTGCTGAGCCTCCTGGGATACTCAGGAGCTTTTATGCACAGTGACACTGTAATTCCCTATACATAATGTACTTACTTGCTTCCTGAAAGATACAACAAAATCCATTGAAAATGAATTGGTCTGTGATATTACAGCTCACACCAGCAGCTTTCTGTTCATTGCTCTCAGCTGAGTTCCTTCAAGAAGCCAATTGCCTTAAAGTTGTGGTCCTTGTGGCCTGTTGTAGTCTGATGGTGAATTTTCTCCCCATCCTGTTTACCATATATCTTCCCTCATTGGTATTCAGGGCTATAATCACAAATCCCATGCATGCTTAATTTAAATAAAATTACAGGTTAACTTGCAATAAGTTGTGAGAAGCCAACTAACAAAAGAAAAACACTATCAGAGCTATGTTGAAATCACATCTTGCAGACAGTTTGCTGTTCTTACTGCTTTTTTTTTTTTAACTTAAATTCTTATAAGCTTCTTTTAATCAAGTGATGTGGCTAATTGGCCAGGGATGCTTCCAGCCTCATGTACTATCCATCTGGATTTTATATGCATTGTATTTTCCCAACTGAAAAGAAGCAGAAGTACTATACAACTAATTAGAAGTCAGTCCCAAAAAAGTAACATTTTGTTCCTAGAGAAAAATTTGTTTCTCATGTGGGATTTTAATGCAGACCATTAAAAAAAAAAAAAAATAGCCTAAACAATCATCAGTTTTCATGTCATACAAAGCCAAAGATGCAGTCAAAATTGTTTCCATATTAAAACAAACAGAATTTACTTAGTCTTTGCTTGCTATATTTTATTGTAAGCATGAATGCTGGAATTCCTATTACCTTGGATACACAAAAACATTTAGTATATCAATAGATAAGAACTTGTGTGTTTGTGTTTGTTTTTTTGTTTTTGTTTTTTGTTTCTTTTTTTTCTGCCTTCTACAGTATTTAATGTGCTTTGCAATAGTAAAATGAATGTGAAAGGTCAGAGACTCAAAATAAACCAAGATCCAAGATCTGCTTTGTCTTGCTTACCACAATCAGTTATAAATATGGAAAAATACTTTTATTATAATTTTGCAAATGAAATAATGGAATTGGATTCTAAATGTAAGGGGATATAAGAAGATCCATCATTCAAGAAAAACACAATCAGCCAAGCACACTCTGCTGAGATTATCACTTGATGCAAGTCACAGTGGCCCCTGGAAGGTGGGCTACCAGTCCCTTTAAATAGTTAGCTATCATCCTGCCTATCATGTTTCACTTCTGCAAAATTACTCGTTAGTGTTATTCTAAATATTTATGTAATCGCAGTTAAACCAAAGGAAAGGCACTTTTGTACATAATATTATTTCAAAGTGCATGCATCAGCAGCACTAAGTCATGACTTAGTTCATTTGTTTGTAGCTTTTGTAGCTTCTGTCACAGAATTTCTGACTCGAACCATTTTACTGAAGAAAGAGGCTTCTCATTCTTCTTCAATCCTGATTATTGGCCTTGATTACCTGAACAGAAACAGATAACAGATGCATCTGAGCTCCCAACTGTAACCCTATCACGTGTGGAGCAGTGCAAGACTGCATAACGAGTTCTTGTATATCTCCTCTTGCAGTGTGATCCAAAAAATTTTTCCATCACTTCACAACTACTTTGTTGTGATAATTCACAGTGGGCAAAGTCCAGGCTTATTTATCTCAGTAGCATTCCTCTACTTAGGTAAAGCATAGCTGAGTGAAAACAATGTATTTAAAGCCTTCAGGGCACTGGAGGTCTATCACCATTTATACCGAGTGACTAGTTTATCCCATGCTCTGTTTCTCTTATTTTACCTCTTACTGGGGAGTCATAAAAATACCTGTACTTGGCAGAAGGGAGGAACTTCACCGTCTTCAACAAGAACACTGAGTCAGTTTTTTGGTTGATGAACGTATAGAAATGGGGTCAGGGACTGTTGGAGAAAGTGACAGGGAACAGCCCTTCCACCTGCAAAGCCCAGTGCTCTATGAATTGGTCACTTCGCCCAGGTCTGCCTGGCAGGCAATGTTCACATCCCAGTCATTAGCTGTGCAGGGATTTCAGTTTCACATGTCGGTAAGGCTGAGCAGGTCACTACAGTTCAAAACAAAGAGGTCCAGGACTCCTATCCAAACAGCTGTGGTTCATATTTGAATTTTAGCCTTCTGGACGGTGAAAACCTCAGACCTTGTGTTCCCCAAGGAAGTCTTGCATAAGCTTTGGTCTCAGTTAGTGGAGCAGAGACAGTAAAAGCTCCAGACTGCAGCTGACTTTGGAACACAGAAAGTATATGGTCAAGCGTCTCTCAGATATATGTGTGCATATAGCTCATGTTAACAGTAATGGGACTAATGTGCATGTTGAGGGTCAGCTATAACGACAAAGTAAGCAAATTAGGAGAAGCCAAGAACAATCAGACTTTGTTATATTTAGAATTTGCCAAACAATATCTATTCTAAAATTATTTATAGGTTAAGCAAATCTGTCCATCTGCAGTGGGATTTCATCTTCCAGCAGAACTTGGTTATTTACCAGCTTTTCAGTAGTTCAGTTCTGATAAGAGAAGCAAGTCTCCAAGAACTTTGTGCAAAAAGGAAGCCAGCTGTTTACAGAGATGAGACACTATGGTTGAGGAAGCCTCCTGGGAGCATTGTGACAGGCCACAGTACTTACAAACTGCAGAGATGTGAGAAGGAGGGAAATGATGTTTAATTTTGTGATCTCTTCTGCCTGGTGGGAAAGTGGTTTTGGAAGAGTGGGAAATTCATATGAATCTGATTTGATAGTTGGAGGACAGAAGTTCTTTATTGACAGCCTGGGTGGTGCTAACACAAATGTACCCCTTTGCACTTCACTGCTGACTTACAGAGAGTACTTCTAGGGAAGAAACATTCAACCTCCTTGTTTTTAAACTCTGGGTTGTCTCTGAGTCTTCAGTAAGAAATTATTTTGAAGGGATTTCCTTTGAGATTGAGATGTATTGTCAGCAAAATTTGGACGGAGACCACTAACACAATTTCCACAAACTACCTACCATTCAATATAGCCATCAGCTGTATTCAGTTGCCACCAGTCTGTTTGCCCAAATTGCCTACATGGAGGGCTGTGTTCCTCACGGTTAGCTGTGCGATTCAGCCATGAGCTGAATTAGCCAGAGATTAACAGACACTGCATGGTAATTTCCCTGATGGATCTATAAAAAACATAGCCAGACCTTCAGCAGCCCATCAGCTATACCTCAAGCCATCCAGTCTCCTACTGTCATTCCCCAAAGAGATCGTCAGTATCAGCGTAAGAAACACAGGGGCAAGAGCAGAATTTGTGTTCTGGACTGAGCTATTGCTATGAGATCTGTAGGCTAGAGGAATCTATTTCATGTAGGACTTTGTTGGATGACTGGGGAATAAGAAGGTTGTTTCCCATCTCTTTGGCAGAAAGGTGCTGTAAAGACGAAGATATAAAGAGGAAGATGTGCGTGCTTTATCTCCATTGGTGTTTGGAGTGGGATGAAGCAGAAGATAGGAGCAGCTTCAACAGGTATTTGCGGTATCTCTGGGAAAATGGAAAGCCTAACTACAGTTATCATTGGATTAAACACTACAGATGGTTCTTGGTAGTTTCTTTTTCCCTGAATATAACAAGTTTTTGTTTTTTATTGTTGTTTGTTTCTTTGTTTGGTCACTAGTACGCTACCAAAAGCAAATCAGAAAGCCAATAAAAACTGTGACCTGCACATTTTAGGCAGGGGTTGGCTGGCTTTGTTTGTGGTACAGCCTCCATCTGTTTGTCCATTTAATAGAGAACATGCAATTCCCTTAAAAAAATTAATGTCTTTATTTGAATGAAAAGCCCCTGGAGGAGGTGATTTAAAACAAAGCAGTACCTAGCATTAAGGATGCTGAAACACCTCAAATAAACAGCCGTTTGGCTAGCTTATGTATGTATACACACAAACATACACATATATCTCTTGGTTTTCAACTCCTCTCTCAGCTCTTTCCAGGGTCCCACACTCCACTCCTTCCATCTGCATGAGCTCTAGATACCACTACTTGTGTCACACATTCTGTAGGGAACAGTATTTTTTCCCTGCAAGTCTTTATTATTGTTGGTGCTGAGATAATACTTAGCTTTTCCAAATAAAACATAGGCTCTACAGAGCTAAACAACTAATACACACAGCTAGTGGGGTAAAGGTCCTGTCTCAAAAATCTTCAAATATCGCTGAGATTGTTGTTTATGATTTTTGTTCAGAATATGCCAGAATGTGTGGTGGCTGAGGATGAAACAGTAATAAGGAATGTAAGCTCATTAATTTAAAAGTATTTATCATAATAATTTATATTGTTGATCTCAAGTCCCTAGGGACTACCCCACCATTCCTAATCTGTATTTAGCGTGTACTACAAGGTTTTTCCACATTCAGAGCTCTACCAGATTTTTCCAACAAGGTAGCTCATCCCTGGGAGACCAGCACCCTTTTGAGATTGGTGACAAAGTTATAACCTTCTTAAATGCTTTGTGATCATTCTTACAATCAAGACCATCAGTCCCAGTAGATATTTCTTAAATGAATCAATGTGTCTAATATTTTTCTGAAAAGTAATAGTTAAGGAAATTAGTCAGAAAGCAACTTCACTTGTAGGGGACTTAAACTGTTCCAGGTATTCACAGCAAACATTACTGGACATGTCCTTTCCTCTTGAAGTTTTTTTTAATGGATTTGTTTCTTTAAAGAGAGAATGTAGCCTTTTGAGACCATGACTTGGAGAAGAAGGACCTATTTCCAGCTTTGTCAAGCACTGTGATCATGGTCAGTCATTCCCTTTTCTTTCCACTCCCCTGTTCTTCTGTGTTACTGGTGTGGTCATGCCTATGAAGCACATCCTAATAAGGTAATACTTCTAATTTTTCAGCAAGTTGGAAGAACTCCTGTTGTGTTTTGGTTTGTTTGTTTTGTTTTTTTTTTTTGCCCCCATAATCACTTTGTTATCTGTTAGTGATCACTCAAATCATGTTCTCATTTGAGGCTGGTCATGGATATTATTGCTTTTGGCATTAATAAATGGTTTTCCAAACAGCACGTTTAAATAGGGAAACAGTTCTTTCTTCTATGCCAATGAGAGCAGAAGGTAACTTACTTGAATGTTTGTGAATATTTATATTCTATTCAATTTTGCTACATGATTTGTCACATACTTTTACTATATATACACTCTCTGTTGACTATGGTACCTTTCATGTTATACCTCTAAAACTGCTTCTGTTTGTTGAATTTTTCAACACTTGATTTTCATTACTTACCATTTTATGAAAAATCAATAAACACAAAACTTCTCACTAGTTGTCAGAATGCCAAAATTTATTATAATTAAATATTTATTCAATATATAACAACTTTTTTCCACTTAATCCAAAATTATCCATCACTGTAGAACAGTAGCTTCCTAGACAGTGAAAGAATAAACCAAATTTTATTTCTGCAGAAAAAGAAACTTCATACCTTTAAACAATCAGAAGTGTTGGCTCCTCAAATCAATGGATTGTCCCATTCTTGCTCAGTGTCTTAGTGTCACACTCAATTTTGACAAAAACATCTACATGTATAAAGTAAAACAAAACACAAAAAAATGCACTATCATAGTAATTTCTAAATGCTACTTTCAAAGACATTGATGCATGCTTTAAATTTTCAGCTCCTGAGTTGTACCAATGATTAACTGGTATATTGAAGGATTTGAAAACTTCACCTGGAGCAGAGAAGCAGGTCATTTTGTTGAAAAGTATGGCTTTGGAAAAACTGAATGCTTCTACAGAGGAGATTTGTAAATAGGTTCCTGCCTTGTTTCCTTTCATCATTTACAAACAAGATTACTTTCCAGATGCAGCTAAACTGATTACTGCTTTTAGTTTGTGTGACTAACAGAGGGGAAATTATCACTTACCATGAACTGAAAAGCATTGGAAAAATAATGATGGCTCTATTATCCTAAAAAAGTATAAAAACTGGTCCGAGAAGACTACTAATTTAAGATCAACCACTTGCATTCATAATGGTATTTTTCTGTTTATTATATTTATATAAACATTCACTGTTTATTTGTCAGACTTCAGTTGGCACTTCTCATACATCCTAAAATTTCATTGACTTCAATGGGTATATAGCCAGCTCAGGCCTAATGTTTTGAATTACTCATTGTGTATTTATTTCTGAATGAAAGTCTGGTAGTATACCTCCCAGTCTAAGCATCAGGCAACTCTTTAATATTTACATTGGAAATAGAAATCCTTAATCAAATGAGAATTTCTGAAAAGATTAGGCTATGTTGGAAGTTCTGGTCTTAGTTACAAAATAATTCATCAATTCACTCCAGTTTTGAAGCTAATATAACAATATAACCTGAGGTCTGAATCAAAGCAAGTAGCCCAAAGTTAGTAGTGTTTTTTTCCTTCCTATAATCTCTGCCAATCCCAGTGAGGCATGTTTATAACAAACTTTTACAAATTATATGCTAACATAAACCCAAGGTAAATCCTTGTCTGGAAAAAAAAGTTCTTGGACTACTGGCAGAAGTCTTCTAAAGTATAACTCAGAAAAGTGTATGACTTGAAATAGAGTCATTTCAAGGGTAATTTGGGTTGCTATGTCTTCAACACACAGCTGAGAAATCTGTGATTGCTGGTCAGATTAGGTTTCTGGCTATTTTTTAATATGTTTATATTTTATGAAACAGCCCTTAGAAATACTGTTAAAGCTGAGTCGAGGATTAAGCTTATTCACTTCTCTTATTTCTTTCAGTCTTCATTGCAGGAGAAAGACACTCAAGGACAATTTTCTTTTTTTTTTTTTTTTTTTTTTTTAAATCTGATTTCACTTATCACAATGAGTTTCATCTGCAATTCATTATCTGTATGGATCCCCGCTCATGCCTGTGCAAAATGGTAGATTATTATTTTCTTGGTTTCTTCCAAGATGTATGGTAAGTGATTATTAAGGGCATGTTCTATTTTTCCTGGATTTACACTCCAAATATACAGTTTTTCAAGACAAATCTGCATCTAGAGGTTTTGTATCAACAATACTGTAAATAGGTATAGAAATACCTATTTATGTAAATATGGTATAGAAAACCTCTTCATTTGTCTTTTCTGCTTGCTGTTTACCAAAAACTGAGGCATGAGTGAATATAGACCATGCCTGGTGCTTTCTGTGACTTTTCACAAACTCATTCAGTTTTAGCCTCAGAGAAGCAGTAGCAGTCTCATGTTTCTTGGTAGAAGTTGGGTTAGATCATTATGATTCAATCATTTTATAACATTTATGAATCATGTGGTCTGCAAAAGTGTATCACATAAATAAGAGACTAGCTCCAGTCCCAAGCTTTCACAACAGTCACAGAGAGGAGCACTGAAATCCATGGCCATGGGTAAAGGAGTCCCTGCAGCTGATGTAGAGCTAGCTCAAAAATCATTTTTTAATGTTATTCTAAAAAATCATTATTTTTAACATGTTATTCTAAAGGACATTTGAGTTGAAAGCACATCAAAGGTCTCTGAGGCTGGTGCCCTGTGTCAGATACTACTACATCACAAAAAATCCTTTCATGAGCTAATCAAGCTTCAAGCAAAAGCAATTAATTTTTCATCTGGCTGCAGCAGTTCTTGACTGGCGGGCATATCTTTGAAAACTGTCATCATCTTCTGCCATTAGATAAGTTTATAACATTTTTAAAATCTGTGTTGTCATCAAACCCCACCACTTCTCCACTGGTGGTTTTCAGAGAAAGTACCATCAAGAATAAAATTTTTTATTGTGTAAATATTACTCTTACTCCTCTACAAGAGATGATCATAGCAAGGCCTTTCGAGTAAATTTCTAAAACATTTCAAAACACTGAGTTGGAAAGAACTTCCATATTTTATTGTATGCTTGGAGCCTTCCTGCAGCGTCTTCTCTGGCCTTTCAGTCACCCTAACAAAAAACATGAGCATGTTGAATGCAAAACGTGATATATCCCTGACAATTTTCATGCTCTGTTCTCTCTTCACAGCTAGGACATTTAAGAAATTTAAAAAATAAAACAAAGTACTTGACATTTATTGAAGGATAGAGGTTATGGAATTATGTCAAACAGAACACTAGGAGAATAAAGCCTGCCAGTAAGTTTAACTCTTTCTACAGTTTTATTGCTCATCATAATTATTAACATCTTTAGTTAGAACACCATTTGGATATCATTAAAATAAATGCATACGATCTTGGATTGTCCTTAAGATTTTTTTAGACATGCTTTTTTTGTCACTCAGCTCACTAATGGATCATTTTTATGATAGAATACTAAGGTATGTATATTAAACAGATTAGCAATGTCCAATGGTCCCGTTGAGCTAGAAATAAATTGCACAGATTTATTGTTATATTGCAAAGGACTTGAAATAAATGCTCGTGAAGAAAACTGCATCTTCATTTAACAAAAACTTTGCAGTGCATTCTTAATACACTACATTCACGTTATGAACCTGGGCCTTCTGGAACTGAAGTCAATCTCAGTTGGAACTTTGCCTTTAGTTGGGTTGCAACACCCTCTCCATATATTTCTATGTCCCATGCAGCAAGAGGAGGAGACAGGGAATCAAACTGAAAAGAAGTCTCAGACCATTTGAAAGTAATTTGTTCTCCGCCCGCTAAATAATCTGAGACAGTGATTTAAATTAATCCACTTTGTCACTGAAGCAGGGTAGAAGCTCTTGGTAGGATATATAACAAAACTAAACTGTTGAAAACGTAACCACCAGATAAAAAATAGGAATGAAAAATTGGAGACAATAGTTTCTTAAATTGCTCCTCTAGATACACTAAAGGATATCCGATTGCATACTCACCATGGCTCTTGCAGTTCTAGCTAATTACTTCTTCCAAAGCCAAGAGCTTAGGTTGTTTTTTTCATATCACTTTTCTAGAAGTACTAATTCATCTCAAATTGATTTCATCCTTAATGTAGCCAGATAACTAAATGACTTCCTCGCACAGTTTGCCAAACAGCCTTCCAAAGCATACAAAGTCTCTCTGAATTATAGATAAGGCTACTTAGCTAACAATACATTTCGGCACATATTACAAATATGGCCCCAAAGGATCATTTTCGTTATGGAACACAACACAGTCATTATTAATAAATCGCATCTTTATATAGCATAGTTTGAAGACAATGGCAACTGAGCAAAATAAAAAAGTTAACAAAAGACAATATTCTTCCCACTGCTTACATGGGAAAAGGAATTTGAAGAAAGAACTTTTGCTTCTTCCTCTAAGAATAACACCAGGAAATCTATGTGGTAGGATCTTTGCAATCTTTTTCAGTTTCCTTCCTCCATAAATATTTCCTCCCATAGTCGGTATGTGGGAGAAAGATCAAGTTGGAATAACTCTCTTGAACATCCTTTGTGCAGGAGTGCTACTTGCTTTTGGGGGTTGGGTTTCTTTCATTTTTTTGCTTTGATTTTTTTGTAAGTTCAATGCAAAAGTGAGATGACTGAGCAGATTCAATGAGCAGTATGTGTGCCCTCAGGGAAATACAGATCCACAGGACCTCCCCAGTGGCTTCCAGCCTTAATAGGACTGAAAAGTCATTGCTTTGTTACTGTTGTCTTAAAAATGTTAAACTAGAAAGTGAAGATTTTCTGCCGATCTGAGACTAAAACTGAAGAGTCCAACAGTTTAAGTCTGGAATAAAATACATCTGCTTAGCATTTGTGCTTCCTGCTGGAAATCTCATTGCAAATTCTTCCAGAGCAACGTTCCACAGACATCTGTAGCCTGTCGTAAACAGAGTGCCCCTCCAGCCACACGTTAACACAAACATTCAACTATGTGCTCTCATGAAATAGCAAGAGAATGGGACCTCTCCATGTGATACGAGTTTGGTTCAGCAGTTATTCCTCACTTTGCCAGGCTGTTACAGCTCAACTCACTGCAGAGGTAGTCAAAACAATCTGATCTCTCTACCAATTTGCACATATGGCTTTCTCTGTTCTCCCTGAAGAAGTGTACAGAGTAAAGGATTTTGCTGTTATTCTCTTTTTCCTTTTATTCATCTTAATAAAGTTTTTCTCATCAGATAATGGTATCTTCCATGATTTTTCTGATTTTAATGTAAAAGTTCTGAAAAAAATAGAACGACTCACTGTTATTTCATTCTATATACTGAGACAGTGTTTTTGGTGGTGTGGGTGAAGAAAAAAGATATTCACAGGTCTCTGGCTTTATATTACAACCTTATATGTATATGACCCTGTGATTGAATACTGATTGCACTAATTTACTTGAATGATGCAGCTGTCCCTCAGTAATCCTAGCAGTTTGTGACCATCAAGTACCTGCCTGTCAATCTGATGTACTCTGTGTTAATAAAGTACTCATTGCAACAGAAACTTGAGTACCATTCCCTCCTCTGCCAAGGAACATTTAACTAAGTTGATCGATCGGTTATACTCTCCTTCCCATCCCTCAAAGTAAGCAATACACACTCAGCAAAAAAACTCAGTAAGATCAGAAGCTAGGAGCCAGAGAAATATGCTCTCAGGCCAGAGGATTTTTGAAAACAGGTCCCCACTTAGGTGAGTGCTTTAAATACTGGGGTGGGATTTCCTTTGGCCAGTTTGAACATGTTTAATTCAAAGACCAGATTCACGGTAGAGAAACCTAAGTAGAGTAAAATGCCTTATTCTAATGGATACAGCTGACTTGCTGTTTTTCTCTAGAAGAGTTCAGCTTACTTGTCTCCAGTGACATTACTCTGGGCTGACTTAGCTCTCCCCATCCATTCATTAAGAAAGAGAAGTACCTTCACTTGGAACAAAACTTCCTACCAGCTGGCAGGATGCCTTCAAGTTAGGTGTTGCACCAGCCAGCGTTGTATTCTTTGCAGATTTACGCCTGAATTTCTTGCATGTAAAGCTGCTCTTTTTAAATGTTAATTTATTAAATAGTAATTAATTAGAATTAGCTTTCACTCAATATTCTTCAAGGTAGTTTTAAAATGCAGGCACCAATAACAACTGGCTGTATTCAGAAGAAAAAGGTGGCTTACACTGAAATCACAGTTAAGAACAGCTGAGATACATAACATTTCTTAGTTTTCCCCTATGCTAACATTTTCTGAATAACTATTATCTATGTCCAACACATTTTCTTCTTTTTGTTCAGTACATGTTCTGTATTTTGATGTATACATGTTTGTCCCATAACACTAGCAAAAAAATTATGTTGTAATTTTGATAATCTTCTGCATAAAATTTCATTTTAACCTTTCATTGATCATGACAATAAAATTTTGAAAATGGATTTATTGAAGTCTAGTTTTAGGTAAGCAAATATTTTATATATGTCCTCATTTCCAGATGAAAACAACACTGTTACCATAAGAGGGTTAAATTCATGCATCTAGTGCCATATTTAAATCTCTACAACTAACTTGGAAAATTCTCTGCATAAGCATTGCATGTGTAACATCTTTTAACTGATGTATTTGAAAATTAATTTGACTTACAAATAGTTTGAGTTTATCTGGTACCTGAGTTTTTCTTAAAATTCCTAGACTCTGAAAATGTAATCAGGTGTTTCCATCATAATCTTATCCACTTAAGTAAATCAAAACAGAGTTTACCAATATTCTTTGGAATTTATCTTTCTTTCACAAAAGGTTTTTAGAGGCCATATATAGGCATATTTTAGGCATATTTTGAGGGATATTTAGTAGGGCCCCTTGAAACAGACACTAGCAGGCCAAGCTCCAAAATTTTACCTTTTTTACATCTATAACTTCTCTTCATCTAAGAAAACACATACACAAAATAAGACCCACAATTTGATGCTCTGCTTATGTCTGGCAATAACCCTGATGGCAGAATTAGCTTCAAGAAGCCAAATGTCTTCTTGAAATATTTCTTAGCATTTTTTGTCTGATCCATAATTACATGCCTTCCAATAAAAAGGAAGAAATGACTTGTTGTGTCTGATGATAGCTGAGGTCTCAAATTCTTTCAGTATCAATAACAATTTCCTTCCTGCATTTGACTTCATTCCACTTCATGCTGACCAAAGTTTTTGGCAGTGAAAGGACACGTGTTAACTTCTGGACAAATCCTGCATGGCTGTGTACAGCATAATCCACAGCTGAATGGAACAGAATAAGTAATTATCAATCTTTGAAACCATGGCTATGTAAAGTAAAGTGTCAGACTTGCAGCTTTTTCTAGCTCCTCATTAACAACTCAGTTAAAGTCATTTGGGGTGAATTAAAATTGCTCCTCAGATTACACATTTCTGTTAAGAAAAAGGAGCAATAAAAAAGGGAGAAGATAGGAATTCAAGCCATACAGGTCTTTTCCTTAAATGAAAGACACAGTATATTGTTTAGGAGATGGGATAGGTTATTGAATATTTTATGTTCTTTTTATTCCTGCTCTCTTCCTATGTGAGTTATGAAAGCTTGGGGCAATTGAATAATGCATAATTTAGGCTCCTAAATAAGAGATTTGTCTTTCATAAAGTCTGAGCATCTGAATGTTCTTCACATAGATCTGAGCATTGGGTTTCTCCATCAGCTCATCTGTCTCTCTTTTTTTCCAGGAACATAACTTTTCAAGCATGCATATTTTCATATCTTCACTTCAATTCTCCTGTCCTTTAGTTGCAAAAATACAAGCAACAGAAGACTAATTGGCATTTCCACCAAACACTTTGGGAGTCATAGGCAAAGAAAATATGAGTAGAAAGGATGAATATTGCCAGCTGGTGATCTTTTTTTCCCCTTCCTGGCAAGAAATTCTTGTACTCAGACTGAGTGGATGCTTACACAACATTTTTTTTCTGAGCAAACTTTGGAGAACACTGCAATTTGCCAAATGTGTCAGAAATCACTTTATGTTCATCTAATTTCCTTTTTTATTTTTTTTTTCTAGAAAGACAACAAAAAAACAGCTAACAATTTATTTTCTCTTGATTTCACTGGGGCTGAGAAGCAGAGATTTCCATTTTTCCCCCACTATTTGGAAAGGTAGGTCAAGGGGATTTTGGACATCATTGTTTATCTATCAGATATTTAAGAAGGCTGGGATTAAGACTGGGATTTCAGAAGCAGTCAATACTGTCCTAACTTTGTTTCTGTGGGAGTCACCAGTAAAATTTTTAACTGATGGCATGAGAATCATGGTCCTCTGGGGAATCTCTCTCTCTCTTTTTTTTTTTTTTTTTTTTTTTTTTTTTTCTCTTATACCCAAATGCAATGCCTTTATTTCTTTCAGCCAGGAGGGACCTGACCTAGGATACTCAGCCACCCTCAACACACTTCTCTTAAAACAACAGCAGGCCATCAGATGAGTTTCACAGAATTGTTTTCTGGCCCCAATGTGCAGTTGTTTAAATTGCATACTTAGATTAATCTTTAACACAATTAAGCTCTTGTCTTTCTGGACATTGTTGATAAATACAGTGGAATGATTAGATGACAGATTAAGAAAACTTTGAAAGTCAGGTGAGAACCTTCTGTAAAACTTTCTTGCTTATCTCTTTTCAGTGTAGGTGAAGAAGTTTTACATAACTTGTCAATTATACACCATATTAAGGTACCTGTTTATGTTCATGTTTAGAGATATATCTCTAATACCTATGAGTGACTAAACTTATATCTAAAGAGGTTTCAGAAGGCTAACAAATGTGCATTAATATTAGTATCACTGGGCACATGGCATTGCTAATAACACTTCTCGTGGCCTGCTGCGAAGGAGGTGAGGTATTTGCTGAGGTCTGCTTACCTTCCATGTAAGAGGGTAGATCACCAACATCCACCTCTTTTCCTTGTACCCCTGGCATGCTTCCTTTCATGCTGTTTTAAAAACACAGGTAAGGTTCTGAGAAATTTAATGTGTGTGAGTCATCTGAAGGTACATTTTCAAAAGTTTCCTCAGCTGCTCAGATGAAAAACCCATAAAATTTCCAAGGCCTCTGTCCTGGTTTCAGTTAGAACAGAATTAATTTTCTTCCTAGTAGCTGGTGGAATGCTGTGTTTTGGCTTAGGATGAGAAGAGTGCTGATAACACCCCGATGTTTTAATTGTTGCAGAGCAGTGCTTATACCAAGCCAAGGACACCTCAGACTTTTGCTCTGTCCTGCCAACAGGCAGGCTGGGGGTGCAGTAAGAGCTGGGAGGGGACAGACCCAGGACAGGTGACCCAAACTAGCCAAAGGGGTATTCCATACCATCTGATGTCATGCTAAACAATATATAGGGGTGGCTAGCCAGGGGGAGGGGGCCGGACTGCTCGGGGTTAAGCTGGGCATCGGTCAGCGGGTGGTGAGCAATTGCATTGTGCATCACTTGTTTGTACATATTATTAGTAGTAGTACTGTTATCATCATTGTATTATTATTACTTTTGTTATTATTATTTTCCTGTCTTATTAAACTGTCTTTATCTCAACTCATGGGCTTCACTTTCCATTTCTCTCCCCCGTCCCAGAGAGGGAGGGGGGAGGGTGAGCGAACGGCTGCGTGGTGTTTAGCTGCCAGCCGGGTTAAACCACGACAGCCTCCTAAGACATTAGGTCTGAGGCAGGCATTAGGTCTGAGGCAGAGGAAGAAGATAGGGACCACAAAAAAGTTAGCAGGTTTTGCCTTCTGCACAGGTCCATCCCCCTGCATACCTCATCACTGAGGAAGGTGGTTCAGCTCTAATTTTCAGAGCCTTTGAACAGAGAATTAAAACGGAGTAAACATCTACCTATTTTCTTGTCTGTGTTACATCACATGAACTAGCAGCAAAGAAGATATAACCTTTCATTTTTGAACAACTGCAATGGATAGCACTGCAGTCAGAAGGTTATAAGCAAAATTGACTAGCTGAAATAACACAAGAATGTCACTACAATAAAATATTGATTCACTCCCCCTATCTCCTTATCCTTCCTTCCTTTCTAGGCCATGCCTACAAATAACAAATTAATGGGACTTCAGAGAAATGAATAACAGTCATATTTTTAGAGCAGTTAGAGGACATTTTTTAAAGTGTATTAGATAAAATGCTTTATGAATGTTGACTTTACTGAACAGCCAAGAAATTCCACCAGGAGTGTTGTCTGTAGCTTGTCTGTAGAACACTGTAACAAGAAAAGGTTTAAATTTTGCAGGTATGTGTCTATTATGTAAAATATAGAATATATGTTAATATCGCAATGTGGTATTAACCTAAGTATATGTTAAAGTTTAGAGACATGATGAAAATTTAAAAGCTTTGATTATGAACTTTGGAAACCATTCTTGTAAATATTTACCCCAGATGCAAGTATGTCTCAAGAGTACTCATAATAATACAAGGTGTGTGCAAATTTTCTAAACAAAATTCTCAGTTTGTTTTGGATAGTGACATCCTTGGGAGGAAAGAAATAATTTAATTAAAATCATATATAGCATTGCTATTCATAAACTCATCCAAACAAGACAAGTCATAAATCAAAATGGTTTTGTTTAACTCATGCAATACGTGTGACAAACATATTAACTCCCCACCCCCACAAAATAAAAATAAAAATCTTTCAGAACAAAACATTACACATAGAGGTGAAAGATATTTCTTGATGACTAGAAAGTGAATTGAAAAGTGGAGTGAGTCTGGGACATCCTAAACCCTTTTAGAAACTCAAATCAAGTTTTGTGAGCAGCATTGTTCCCAAAACTGGAGAAAGTGAACTACTTTCCTTTCAGGTGAAAATAGGTAAATAAATAAAAATTTGAATTTTTAAACCAGCATTAGCATTTTGAAACAGATTTACATTTTTTAAAGGGTAGATCTTTTGAAAACAAAGCCTCAGTGTTCTTGAACACACGAAGACAAAACAAAGCATTTCAGTCTATTGCAAAGGAAACAAACACTGTATTTAGAACATAAGGAAGTATTTTGATTAACTGGGAGTTGGTTTTGAATTCACTGTCCGATGTACCTGACCTCCCTGTCATCCTTATGTCACCACAACAGAATGTGTCTTCCTTCCTGACTGAACTCTCCTGGTCTTTATGATGACCCTTACATGAAAACATTCTTATTCATGCTGCTCTAGCTCTGCCACACCACATAGGAGAACTCATAAAGATTAATCAGGTATAAAATTAAGCTAATAGTGCAAACATGCAATTATTCACCAACTTATACAGGCAGCTGCAGCTTTCTCCTTTATTTACATTTTTTGGCTAATAAGCACGCACAGGTAATGTTGACTCTTGCTGAACTTTGGAAAAAAATATATACAAAAATCCAATTAATGCAAATTATTCAAGTGAATCTCCATAATATAGCTTTTTTTAGGTTTAATCCATTATGATAACTTGAAAAGAATATATAAAAATTTCCATGACAATTGGGTCAGTGTTTTGAACATCTGAATGGCACTAAGTAGAAAATTAAATCACTTAGAGCTTTTATACAGGTAACATTAAAAGGCAATCTAAGAAGACATTTAGCTGCAATAAATATCACACCTTTTCCATTTTGTTTCTCATTTGACTTTAAAAATTTCATCTGGCAGTATTCCTGTAATTACTAAGCAATCAACAATAAAAGTTGCAATTCTTCAAGATGAATATGTGATAATAATACTTAATAATGCAATTGTATTCTTCCTTTAAATGCAAACAGGCCTTCATTTTAAACATGGACCACTTGACAAATTTCCATAATGCATGCATCAGATATATTACAATGCACTTTGGAAAACTGCCAAGTAGTGATGCATTTAGGACTTCAAAATTAAAAAGTCAATTAATTCTGAAAATGTAATTGCAAAATAAATCTTCCATCTGTGAACATAAGGACCTCTCTAGCTCAAAGAGGTCTTAGAATTATCAAGTTGCTTACATTTTACAGTCCATGCACCTCTTTTGGAGATTGCCACCCTTTAATCCTTTCAATTTATTAACACATGAAACCACAGAAATTAACCAAAACATGGAAATAGTGTTGTGCTTTTTTTCTTTTTAATTATTAACTAGAAAAAGGAAAGGTGTTAACACTCAGTAGTGATTTAATTTCAATGGTTTAATAGGAAATTACATCTCATTAGGAAACCTATAATTGCTATCACATGAAGTAAATTTAGTAGGTATAGAAATGGGCTTGATTTATCTTAAAGGAAAAAGATGGAATGCTATTATTAGCAGATACCGGAGTAAACTTCTTCCATGAAAATGACTTTATTAAGTCAAAGCCCTTTAGTTAGCTTAGTGTTTAGTGTTGGAAAGTGATTAAACTTCAGCATGAGTATAGCAAAAATCGTTGTTTGTTTTGTTTTGATTAAAAATAAGACATATCTAAGTAATTCTCAAATACCTTATGCATGATAAAATTGGATTGACAATAGGATATAGATTGTTCACTATTAAACACAGTTTTTGAATCCAGTGCTGTGCAATGTACTGTAATTTTGCTGGAGAGAACAGACATATAAAAAAATCAAGAGCAAATAGATTTTTGACTAAGACAAAATATAGAGTATTACCACACTCAGGAAGTACAGGACAATTAAAATGGAGGGAAAGGGAACAGGAAGAGGAAAGGAAAAGGGAAGGGGAAGGGGAACAAGAAGGGGTGGAGGATCATGATACAGTAGAACACAAGAAAAAAGAAACACTGAAAAAGTCTTCAGCTACAGAAAATTAACGTATCTCCATGGGACTTGTACATGAGCATATTAGCTGTTATATTCTTAGTTTATAGGAGAAACAGGAATGGAAAGGATTTAGATACTCATGACAGAGATATAGAGTACAACAAAGAGCTCAATAGCACAAGAGTAAAAATAATAGATCTAAAAAAAATGAACCCACTGCCACACACGGAGATAAATATAACACTGTGAATTTCAACATCATGTTTGGACCAAAAAGATAGGAAAAGTTCTATATTACTCAATGGGCACTCACAAGTCTCTTTTTCTGTGTTAAGTCCTGGGTAAATTCCCAGACATCAGGAGTCTAGGGAATACATATCTAAACATATCTAAATACTAGAGCAAAGCCCAAGGCCATCTCCTGGCAGGACAGAGACAAGAGATGCCAAGTCTATCTGAGAATGGCGAACATGAGAAGCCTGCAGATGAGGGTTACCTCATGTTAAAAATAGCTTGAGGAAAAAAATGGGGGTTTTGGAAGGGACAGATAAGGAACACATCTGGGAGGAGGACTGCATTTCTTACGTTGTTCTTGGCTTGATGGTTGCCAGGGGCTGTGGCTTCCGTGAGAAGAGAGCTAAGAACCCAGCACATCACTTAAGATAGGGTAAGTGGCTAAATGGGGTTTTAGTCCATAAGTAAAAAGCATTAAGATGATGAAACTAGTGCTGGTAAGATCACTGAAAAAAAGAGTAGACTGTTGTCATCTTCTCCAAGACAGTGCATTTCCTAAAGCATCTGACAACAGGCTCCTTCAGAATGGATGGTCTTTGCAGTTTTAAGTCACCAGTGTCTCTGAAAAAGAAAGCTTGTGTATGCAGATCTGACTACTCTCACGTGCACGTAACAAGCCAACAATAAGTGTTTTGCTCAGACATGTTACAGATCTGCACATACAGTAGAAGTGTACACAATGCAAGCCTAACTTTGAGAATCTAGCCCTTTCACACTAAGCAGTTTAGTACATCTCTTTTCACTGCCCTCCTCTGTGCCTTAGCCCTACATGAAAGTAAAGACATTTGGAACTAAAGTCACTAAAAACAGGTTCATTGCTTCATTTCAAGCCCATGTAAAACTACCATGTTGTTGCCATGTTGTTGTACAGCAACATAGTATGTCCTGAATGCTAGTTTTAGTGCATTTACTCTTCCAGAGCATCACATCTTTGAGTAAATGGGCTAACGTGCGATGCAGTTCTGGTCTCATCACAACACGTGTAACATCTGGGAGAACTGCCACTTGTCAAGCCAGCCAGGGCCCTGCTGACACACAAAGTGAGCATTATACTGAAATGCCATTCCTCAGCTGTTTGCAGAATTAATTTCCCTGTAGAATTTTCTAATTAGTTGGCTCTTTCCAGCCCATTCCCCACAGAGGAAGCAGAAAGGAAGCAAAAGGCTAGCACCTGCTCCTAAAGCTCTGGCTGGGAAAAAAATAAAAAATAAAAAAAAAAATAAATTTAAGGATGACATATACAGTAAGTATTTAGGCACTAGAAAGTCTTCTATCCATGCAGCTGTGGGGATGAAGTAACTGTGTTTGAAAGCTTAATGGGGATTCTTCTGTAGGGAAGAATTTCCAGTGGCTCACATTCCAGACAGTTAACCACATTACCGAGGGGAAGAAAAAGGGATTTGTTCAAGCGTTAAGAACTGTCTTTAAAAAAAAAAAAAAAAAAAAAGAAAGAAAAAAAAAAAAAAAGCCCACCCTGATCTGAAGAAAGACAGACATATTAATCCAGGCCTGAAGATGATTTTGTATGTATCACCTATAGGTTATTTTTGATCACTTTATTTTCCATAATTTCAAATTAAAATACATTACATGCTGGAATGCAATGTATGATATTATCTCAGGGGTAAGGACTAACACCACAGAGTTTGTTCCTAACAAAAGTGAGTCACTGGAACAAAAGAAATAACACGGTTATTGCTCTGAATTTACATGCAGTGCATTATTGTGCAGGAAGAATACATGAGAGGTATTTCATGGAAAATAAAAGTAATAACAAAACAGTCCAAGAAAAGCAGTTTGCATTTTTGACTACATGGGCTCTTTCACAAAACAGTTTCCGATACTGAATATAAAGGGAGATGATGGTATAATAAGGGTAGAAAACATGATAAAAAAGCTCCCTTACAATGGCTATTAGAATAAGCCAAGATCACTTCACTACACAGTTTTCACCATCTTTTCAAATGGTAGACCTTACAAAATATTTTTCGACAAGAATGAAGGTTTTAGAATAACATATGCGCACCATCTCACTAAATTAATTTGCTGTGTGTTTTAATCAGCACAATGTGTGAATTAGGCCTTCAGATGAGCAAGAGTTGTCCATTAATAAGCTAGAAGGTTATTTTTTATATAGTTGCAAAACTTCTTTGAAACTTGCTTTTAACAGAATTGAAAGGTATGAATGAATGCATGTGTATAATTGGAGTAGGGGTACAGGGAACCAAAAGACTTTTTAGTTAATAATATAACGATTTCATATACTAAGATGCAGTCTAGTTCTTTATAAACTTATCATTCTCTGGTACAGCTTTAGAAAAACAAATGCTACAGGGAGTGTAGGTAGGAGTAAAGGTTTTGCTAGGCTAAAAGAGAAAAAAAAAAGTAATATTGCCTGCCTGCCTGGGACAAATGCCCAGACCTTGATCACCACTCCAAGACAGTTT
This sequence comes from Aythya fuligula, assembly GCF_009819795.1. NCBI lineage: Eukaryota > Metazoa > Chordata > Aves > Anseriformes > Anatidae > Aythya > Aythya fuligula. The sequence goes on from NC_045562.1 coordinate 42,755,398, forward strand.
TGAAATAAAAGTAATGAAATAAAAAGAAGAGGTGCAAGGCAAGGATATTCTTTCTTCTAACTGACAATGCTTGTTAACATTTTCTGTTATACTGTTTGTCTGTGGAAAATTATTGTATGACTGGCATTTATCCTTGTCATATTAGGTAGTGGCAACATGTTTTTCTTAAAAGTCTAAAATTATTTCAAGTGGTCTTTCCCCTGGAAGCCATGTTCAGAAGGAGAATTTTAAAATTAAAAAAAAAAAAAAAAAAAAAAAAAAGTAAGCAACGTTCATTTATATTCCTCAGAAAAGGTACAGCTAAATTCATCTGTGGTTTTGAAAATCTCCCATGATACTTTAGTCCAGCCCATTAACTGCACCTGTTCTTTTTTTCTTTTCTTTCTTTTTCTTGGCCATTATTTCCCTTTCAATAACAGGTGTTTGGCTTTTTAAGAATGCATAGAATATTTTATTTCATTACTGTCTAGGCATTTCAACTGAAAAAAAAATCATCAGAAAATCCTCATCCCATTATTTCCCACTTTGAAATTCAAAATAAGTTGTGGAAGGAGAGAGAAAGGTTGTGTGTGTTTGGAAAGAAAAGGAAAAAAAAAATTAAAAAAATGATAACTTACAGAGAAACACAAAATGAAACAGTAAATCTGTTTTCCACAAACAATGATCTAAATTAATTGATGTTATGTGGTTTTTTTTCTTTGACAATGTAATTTCTTAAAAGGACAACATTTCACCGAAATCATTTTGAATTGCATCTGATTTAGAAGTAGACTTTTAACATATATACTATTTTAATATATATATATTATTTTAATATATATACTATTTCTATATATATAGAGAGAGAAAAAAATATGTACTGCAACTGGCAGCTGTTTACCAGAAGACCTCTATCCTCAATCACAGAAATTAGTTAAATTTAAGTTACTTGGGGATCACTCAAAAAAGCATGCTGTTTTCTTCTTTGCAGGTAAAGTGATAGTGAATAATGATTTGAGGAAAGGCAGCATTTTTCCCAAGTAATTAAAGTTCACAATGTTTTTTTCTAAATGTGAAGTCAAGAAAACAAGCTAAGCAAACCTTGGTTGGTTTGAAGAAATAATCTCTGATTATTTATTACACAAATAAAATTAAAAATATATTAAAAATAAATATAGTTGTGTCAGTGACCTTTAAAAGAATTTTTGAGGATATTACATTGTTTGTGTTCTATTTTCCCTTCAATTAGTTTTGGTTAGTTTACTGTAAATCTAAAACACACAAAGAAAAAAAGTCTGTAGAAAGGAAAATAAATCTCATTTATTTATTTATTTATTTTCTGCAAAACCTCTAACTTGTAAAGAAGAATTCTGCATCATAGTGCAGGTGACTCAATCCTTCTTTCTCTCAGTTCCCAAGAAAAGCACAAAGGTCAACTTCTGTGCCTTCCCAAAAATTTAGAAAAATGCCACACAGATCTGTGAAGGTAAGCACTTGACTCAAACACCACAATATTGTTTCAAGGAACCATTTCTTACTGTGAGTGTTATTTTAATGCCACCACTGCTTGTTGTTACCTATGTTTTAGGATATCAAAATGTCACCCATACAAAAAAAAAAAAAAAAAAAAAAAAAAAAAAAAAAAAAAGGACAGAAAATTGTCTTGGTTAAAATTTTGACAAGTATTTATCAGTGGTGAGCACAATATAAATATCAAAATATAATTTGTACAGTGATATCATTTGGGTGACAACTTTCAACAGCCTGGCTTTATGGCTTGCTTTCCATTCTTCTGTCTTCACCTAGCAGATTTTATCTGCCTGCTCCAGAAGAAGCTAACAGAGGTACAGTGGTCCTCCACACTTCTGCTCTTTCTTTCTTGTCCTGTCCTCCCTGCTTATTTTTATTTTTTTTATTATTATTTTTATTTTTTGCATCATCTGTTTCTCCATTGAGATGGCTCGTATTGTTTTCCCTGAATGTGCTCAGCTGGTCTAATGTTGTTAAATGACGTGTGGTCAGATCCTAAGCTCCTGAGCAGACTCACTGACCGCCTCTATTTACAACACAAGGCGTAGCAGCCAGAGAGGCTAACAGGTTGTGACATGAATGTTAATATCACTTTACTTTTTCATATCCTTATCTCTAACACTAAATCTATGTAGCTCAGGATATGAACTGCAAACGAGAGATAAGGAACATCGTAGTGCTTATCAAGAATGATGGAATTTGAGATTCTGAGATGAAGGTGTGTGTTTTTTGTGTGTTTTTTTTTTTTTTTTTTTTGGGGGGGGGGGGGAGAGATATTTTAATGAGAGGACTGACTGATATTTATCAGTTGACCCCTGTTTCAGGTAATGAAGCAGTTGGCAGGGAGCTATTTATACTGATTAGATTGAGTGAGCTGATATTCAGATTAACTTCTGATTTCCCCAGTATTATTTGTACAAATTCTTTATTGCTCTGGATAATTCTCTACTTCATGGTTTAGGAAGTGGAACTGACATCCTCGTGGATCACCACTACCAGCTCACCATTTTTTATTATGTGAGACAACATGATGGCCATAGATTAACCCAGCCTCTTACTATTTTTTTTCAGCAGTAAAATTAAACTACTGTGAAATTCAGTTTTCTGTAACCAAACAGCAATAATGCACAGCTTGACCATCTAAGAAAGATTTATGGTATTGAGAGTAATCAAGATATTACTTCTAATCAGTGTTTCTGTGGCTAAGACAACTTCTGTCTTCTCTCAAAAATTAGACGTTTCTGTAACTAAAGCAGTCTTCAATGTGCTGAGTCCCAAAAGCTCTCATACTCTGGCTGGAAGGAGTTATAAATATTCTTTCCTTCTCTCTCCATAGCTAAGCTCATGGCCTGCAATATCACTGCATCTCTTTCCTTTTTTTTTTACAAATAACCTGTTTTCTTTCACTGTTTTGTCTCAATTGTCTGCTACAAAAGATGTTTGCAGTAATCCATCAGAGGGGCAGATTCACAACTTGTTTTCCAAATACTGCCTAATTTCAACTACAAGCACAAGCCCATCAGATCCTGAAACTACAGATGAAATTTTCTGTACAAGTAATGAGTTATCACACGTGTATACTAGGATTTCTTCTATACCAGTGAACACATTTTCATTGACATTTCCTTTTCCACCCTGAGTTTGAAACCTCATATTTCACATATCTGTGTAGCAGACCAGGTTGGGTTTCCATGAATGGGTCGCACTATGTTTTTTTAATGTTATTCAATCTTCTACAGGCTGATATCCAAACCAAGCAACTAAAATAAAACATGGCTTCCTTCCCTGAGATGGTTTCATAGCCCAGCTCTCCAGCTTTCTCTCCTACCACAAACATGCAACACAATTGTGCAACAGCCTAGGAAGGAATGGTGAGATCAGAGCCGTGACTGCAGACATCCTGACATGGGGATCTGGCAGCTATTCAACACAAACACAATTAGAAGACTTACCCTTGCGTGAAGTATTTGCTTTCTTGATAGTCACCAGCCTTAACCTCTAGGAATGCTTACGAATCAGATAGCGTTCCTTGAGGAGGGCGAGCCTTTTCAAGCTCGTCTGTCTTGCTTTAGCCAAGACAGACATAAAGAAGAAAAATTCCACTGCATCATGCAACTTCTCCAAGTGAAAGTGCTTCGGAGGACAGAAGAGTTGTGGTCTCAAATCTCTGCCAAGGATTAAAGAACCAAAGATCACGTGTTACTTGTTTCTCTCTCCCTCCATTATGATCGGCAGGAAAAAAAATAATAGCATAACAGACAAACCTTGACATTCACACCAAACATGAAAGTAGGTGACTCCCTAAGTTCTGCTCATTGGCTTTATGTTACAGGAGGCTTCTCTGGCAATGGCAATACCATTGAATGATGCATTTGGCTTTGCGTATCTTAGGAAACTTGGAGGATGTGTGCATCTGTGCAGCTCTTAGTGACTTAGTTCATGCTTTTAGAAAATATAGCCTATTGTACATGTGTATTATCCAACCTGCAATAAATTCTAAGGTATGGCAGTATTTTCATCATTTTGTTACAAATAGTGATACACTGGGGGGTTTTCACATAGATTAAAAAATCTTAACAGATGCACAAACAGCCAACCTTATATAAAATAACTGCTAGCAAGTAAGTCAAATGTCCATCTGGGACTGCACTTACAAAGGGAAATTCTTGTTCTGAAATGCCCAATGAGTAATATTATTCTCACCTCAAGCTGTGCTGGTGACACAAAAGAAATGGACAGAAGTACCCAACCTTAGGAGTGTAACATAACAGTATTGAGGAGAAAGTTACTTAGTGGGATTTCCAAATGAATCAGTGCAAAGTGCTATGGGTACTGCAATTTACAGAGTCACTTAATGGACCAACTTAGCCAAGCCAAGTAGAACACCACACAAAGAGTATACTGCTGGATTCCTATGTAACTTAGTTCATCCTAGATATTTCTATATAGCAGAATTTCCTCACAGAAAAATTTGCAGTCTATCTTATTGATATAACATGAAGCAAAGTAACAGTAAAAGAAAATTGTAAGGATAGGTCCCATGCAGAAATATTGGACTGAACTTAGAGCTCCTGAACTGTATGACCTGCCTAAACTTACCCATCACCTCAGTGCACAAGCACTTATTCAAGAAACAACACTGAATTGTTTTACGCCCTTGAACAGCAGCTTAACATCTGCAGGAGGAAAAGTTGTGCATTTTAGCTTCATTCCCAAGGGATTAGATGCACTCTTCCATTGTTAGTAACTTTCAAATAACAACTATTTGAAAAGCAGCAGAGTGCCAAAATATCAGATATCTCAATCCAGTCAGAACGAGATGCTCCCAAAAACATTTCTAACACTATGAAATTTCCTCCCCTCCTCAAATATCCAGGGAATTTCTTTGCATAGTACAAGCAGAATAACAATAATGCCTCAGCCTGATATTAATGGTCACAGAGTTCAAGTAAAAGAGCTGCCTCGTGTTATTAGGTTGCACATGAAACAACCAGAATATGCTCAAGAGACAGACTGACTATCATAGTGTTGGTATGAAAGCAGTGGCACTAAGCGAGCAAATAGAGCAAACACAGCAAACACAATTTATTTCTGGGGTAGCTCTGTTGACATCTGCAGACCTATCCAAGCTAGGCAGTCATCCCAAAATAAAAAATTGGCAAGCAAGTATGAATGGTTTCTGGTCCTGACTTCTTGTAACTCCACTAAAGAAGCACAATATAAATCTGCAACCCTGTATCCGGGCAACAATTGAAATAAATCAAGAAAATGCTTGCAGTCATTCCAGATGAAAGAAAAAAAAAAAAAAAAAAAAAAAGAGATTTCAAAATCTATCAGTGCTTATAAACAAGGATGTTACTTTCCCCTTTCTTATCCAGAACCACCCTTAATTGAAAGGATCAGTATCTAAAGCAACTGGTGCTGTCTTGTGCATGAATCCCCTTTGCACCTCTTCCTTCTTATTTCTTCAGTGTTTTTATTAACATTAGTGACTTATCTAAGTATTAGAATGTTTGGCTGCTTGGAAGCTTATCAACAGCAAATTTTATGGGCTGTTTAGTGATGGAAACAGGAGGAGTTGGAGCTCTCCCTTCCCTACTCCCTCGATATGGAAGTCTTCAAGAAGCTGTGGAATGTGCTCTCTGGTATTTTTGGTATCTTTAAAGTGTCAAGAGTGCAGAATTTCTCTTGTCAGTTGTCACAGTGTGACTCACAATTAGAGCCATCTGCTCTGCATTCACCTCCCCAGGGGCACCGCTCATTTTTCACCAACTTCCTGTTGTTGACAGCACAGTTCCTCCCTGTATCACTCTCCACCAGCACCCATACTCCTCACAGACATTGCAACAGGCTTAAACAGATTTCCCTTGGGAAAGCCTTTAGGTTTGTTTTGCTAGTGGTTGGGGAAAACACAGCCTGTTGAGAAAACTCTGAAGGTGGAGGCTGAGTTTCTAAAGTAACTGAACAAATTCCATTGATTTCTTTTTTTCCAGGAAGACTCCATTGTTTTCAGACCTCCTTCAAAAATCTCAGCATTTCCCTAACTCCACTTTTATTTCAAGCAGCAGAGAAGCTTGAAAAAATGAAACATTATTTGTGCTAAGTCCTTCTAGATAACACATGGAAGTGGACAGCCAACACTATCTAAACACTAGACAAACAATTTTTCAAACACTAGAAATAATTTTGAATAACAAAAATCACATGGGCAACACACTGCCTTTCATTTTCCTTCCAACTAAAAATAAAAACAAAAAACAGTCATGCTACAGACTTTTCACACCAAATGCTTCTGCTGAGTGAGGCTAACTACCCCATGCACAGCCACATGCTGATCCAGCTATACAGTTGCTGGGTTTCATTATCTGGACCACATAGAAATACCACCTACACTGAGTATGCCTAGCTGACCTCAGGTAGAACTGTATGTTGCAGATCTACCCACAGCATTTTCCCTTTAAACCCGCATGGGCTGGAAGGTTTGTTGCTTAGGCTCTGATTGATAGTAACTGCAAGTGTTGGCCACCTATATATGCAACTATTTGAGTGACTAGCATTTTTACTCTTTCAAGACTTCATACACTAAGGGCTAGATCCATTTAAGCTCTCAGAAGGCTACCAATTCAGGGAAATAATAACTAATCTTTCAGGGGCCACTCTCTTGGGCATGTACACAAGGCTGAAACTGTAAGCTCCCATGCAGTGAACAGAGAGAATGAATGGACATTTCAGAAAAGGAATGAAAACAGGCAACTGGTTAGGCGTCACCTGCCACTCTTTGCCCAACTGAGTTAACAGAAAAACAAATTTGAAATTCTGCTTTCCATGGGAACTCAGTTTTCCTGATATTATCCCCAATCCTGTAGTAGCATAAAGTGTTAGATATCGACAGATACTGTAATCATTCTTCTTTGTTAGGTCTGGCTTTGATCACGTTCTTCTCTTTTATGTCTACTGCATAAGGTGTAGCCTAACAGAAAACTCAAAAAATCATTGAAGTATAAAAAACAACTCCCACGACAGACCACAAATTGTATGCCCAGAACACTTTTGGCTGAGTCCTTCGGGCAGGTCCTGGGCCCTGTGCCTGACCTGACACTGGTGATAACCTCTAACATCTGTCATGCCCATAAACTGAATAAACTGATGTCATCTTATTTTGCACTACATCCTAGCAATAAAGATTAGTTGCATAACTTCCCTGTGATTTGCTGGGATCTTTCCAGAACTAGTGGTTGGCTTCTCCAAGGAACAGGCTCTCTTATATATTCACACCCCTCTGAACACAAATTTAGCAGACTTCAGATCATGATGCATCTGCATTCATTCAGTCACATCACGTCAATATGATGCACAGAAGCCTTTCATTTGCTTTCTAAATCAGGATAGTATAACAGCTGAAATATTTCTCACTGACCCTGTTCTTCAACACAAAACTGAACTTTTCTTCATTATTTCAACATTCTCTTCACCAGGATTCTATTTAAGGTCAACACAATTTGGGCCCTGCATCCACACTGCTTAAATTATTCCAAAAATATGAATCCTTGCCAGTCTAATCAAGAAAATATGTTCTAAAGAGAGATAAAACACATCCTCCATTTAAAAACACTTTTCCAAAAAGCAGCTCTAAACTCATCTCATAAAACTGTTATGAAATCCCTGGGTCCTCCAAACATGAGGACGAGAACTCTCTGCAGACTAGAATATTAGTTCATATTTGTTGTGTAATCTAGTAAACCCAGACAGAGAGAAATTGGAAAGAGAAAAATGGAGGATTCTATCAGTGCTGCCTCAGATTGCTCATCTAGCTTGTGCCCCAGACTTATCTACACTGAAAGTTTTCAGTGTTTCACAGCTGAATCTCCACTCAAAATCAGCATTCACTGAGGCTATGAAAACCTTAATTGTAACAGATCTCTGCTTGCACGATCAATTTCAGACCTGCCTCTAAATGCATTTGCCACGCAGTACTTATGGTTCTGATAGACTCATATGCAGTCCTGTAGCATATTCTTTTTACAAATGACATACCTATTTATCTGGCCACTGATTAAACACAAACCTCCTGGCCTTAAGGACTCTTTCTGGTAACTGGTAAGTATAGACAGATATCCAGCCTCTCGTGGTTTAACATACAGTACAAAACAGGGGCAGGTATTTTCCAAAATCCTCCATTAAACTTTCTTGTTCTCCTTTCCAGTTCTTCTACAGCGGTAACATTCTCCTCACTTAACAGTCTGAAGGTGGACTTGCATTGACTGGGAAAGACGTTCTGCCTTTGCAAGGCTACCAGAATTGGATGTGACAGTCTATCCCCCAAACTTTATTCTTATTATCTGTGTTTCTGTTTCCTGTTCGTAATTTGACATGCACTTGTATTTTCAGCCCATTCACTGTAGTAATGTCCAAATGCTTTAATTATGGAACCATAATCAAAGCTTCACAGCTAAATAGCTTTTTCTTCACAAATAAAGTTATGTTTGCACCCGAGGTCATACCTGCCAGAACTTGAGAGTTTTAAAAGTAACATCCAGTCATAAAGACTAAGACATACTTTGAAATTTAATGGAAATGCACTCAGTTAATAGTGTGTTGTAGAAGGGCAAAATGGTAATAAGGTTGATTTAAAAAGTAAAATTGCACTGAAGGACCTCTCTTTTCAAGTAGAAACTGTTTAATGTATGAAAACTATTGTGACTGAAGGAATCTGGTTTTGCTCTGAAAACCTCAAGCATTACATCACAGATAGACCTGAGGCCTAGCATTTTAATAATTAATTTCATAAAAGATCCCAAGAGCAATAGAAAGGTCACAAAAGCTATTCCAATCCACGGGCAGTTAAGCAGGAGAATGCTTCAATGCCCTTTAGCCTTAGAGTGTGCTGCAGGACAGGGGAGTTTGGTGCTAAATGACAAATTGAGTTAGAAATATTTGAGCCATAAACCATAGTAAATCTTTTAGCACTTGAAACACCATGTGACACTCCAAACTGAGAGCAAATGAAGTGTTAGTCTAGGCATGTTTAAAATGCATGGGGGCTGTGTTTACTGGATTATCCATTTCTTAACTATGTCTCCTTTAGGAGTCTGCAAGCTGATGTCCAAAGTCCCACCAAAGAAGACCTTTTACAGAATAGTCCTATAGCATGGTGTAAGGAAAAAAAAAATCAAATGCATCTAACTGAAAGCAAAATTATTTAGGTTGCAAAGTCAAGCACAGCCAAATTAGGAAGTGACAGATTTATGTGTGCCTGCATAACCTCTACTCAGCCCTCTTGTAGGTCCTGTGCCCTGAGTGAGGCAGAGGTCCTTTGGAAAAAATAGTATGTGATTATGCAATTAAAGACTATATCCTAACATAGAAAGGGGCTAAATTAAGGTTCTGCTGGCAGCTATAAATATGACATTTCCTAACATTTAAGTTCTGGTCTTTGCAACATTAGCACAGAATTTCTGGCAGGTGACATCTTTGGATGGTTTTTATATATAGGTAAAAACTAATTCTAGTGTGATTCCCTAGCTGTTTCTATGACAGAACTGCTTTCTAGCAACCTGAATTGAAGGATGATGAAGACTCATCTGGAAAAGGATGCTCTTCCTAAAATAGGAACTGCTATGGCCTTGGAGTAGGGTCAACAGAAACTTAATATAAGTTGGTTCTTCATCCTATGTTTCCTGGCCAGTGCTGAACCCAATATGGACATGACAACACTGAAACAAATACTCCTGAAGCCATGATCTGAATTGTACCACACACATTCTTCTTCTTGTGTTAATTACTCCAGTAATAAAGTCCTCAAACTAAATTCAATAGCAATTGTTCCATCCTACTCAATTTTGAATGCCTGCTCAGAGTTTCTTAGGAAGATTCATTTTGTCAGGAACCTTACAGATTACTGCTTCTTGATCAATATTATAACACATTTCCAGGAAGAAGAAGGTCTAAAGAAGCTGGCACCAGCACTGCTGCCACTTCTTCACAGCAAATCCTTCTAGGCCTGTCCTGTTCTGACATGACTCTTTCACAAGCGAGGAGAGCACAAACATTTCTGCTGCTTCATTCACCAACAACCTTCTTGCTCCTCTGCTAAAAGTACACAGCGGAAGCCAGAATAAACTTCGAACTGAATTTAGGTCAATGTACTTCTTGTTATTTTAATCTTTCTCTTCTTTGTTTGTTGGATTCAGTCAAGGAAATTAAATATTAAAAAAGCATGTTAGTGCAATGCTAGCTGAGCCTGTAAAAGTGCCAAATTGATGAATGAAAAGTTACCATAGAGTTGGCCACACTGTACAAGTATATGAATGTATAAAGTCATCACCCTTCAGAATAACAGAAATAGAATAGAATTCTATCCTTCTAGAACCTTAATCCTTATTTTGCATATGTGGCATTTTTGGTTGAAAATTTAGCACAAACTCTGTATATTCTGACAGTCATAGGAACAAAAAAAATAAAATGCTTCTTTCTCTAGCTCTTAAATGCCAAGCAATTTTTAACCAGGAATAAATATTTATAGATAATAAACACAGATCTTAAATACTTTTAAAAATGAAGGGGATGGGGGGAGACAGGGGAGGGTTTGGATTGGGAAATATTTCCATAACAAAAGTAACTCCAAGACACCTTGGTACTCCAAAACATTGTGTGCTCTAAAACACCGTGGCAAACAGTATAGGTACAATTAGGACACTGTTGTCTTGACCACATCATGCAGGAAATGAAAGACTTCTGATTCATGAAAGAAAATAGTAGCACTATTCTTTTAATTCAGAATGACTCAAGAATCTCAGGACTGTCATTCAAAATGAACCAGCCAAATATCTATCAAGATCAACAATACTTTACGTTGAGAATACAACGTTAAGTCGAAAATGAAGGTATTCTCCACTGAGGGGAAAAACAAAAACAAAAACAAAACAAACAAACAAACAAACAAACAAACAAAACTATAAAAGTTGTAGAAACTATTCTGGATGTTCTTTTTAATGTATAATTATCACAATGGAAAAAAAAGATCTTGGGGTCTCTCACCCTTACCCAGAGGGCCAGTGAACCTTTCCAATTGGTTTCAATAGGCTTCACATCTGTCTATATCCTCTTGTGTCGCAAAATGGAAAAGGAATTAAGACAAGTTTAGGACTAACAGCTGGACTTTACAGAACAGCAAATCCAGCATCAGGGCTGTTACCAAACTGATCATTACAGGACAGAAAAATATCCTGTCAATGAGGACCAGATGGAAGAACGGCAATGAGGACTGTATAGCAGATCTCAGAAGAAGTTATCGCTAAGTATTCTGTACAGCTTAAAGCAGACAGGAAGCTCTAGAAGCCTCTGGGCTGAGATGAGAAATTTATAAAGAACTTAGAGGCCAGTTCTGGGTGCAAACTAGTACTGAGCTGGCTCCCACACAAGAATCCATTTAGTTGTAGCAGTGCAATGCTGCACTGTGCTGAACAGACCTAATGAGAAAGAAGCACTGGCTGCCATTTGAGGAACAAGAACTTCACTCTGCTAAGGAACAGCTTGTGAAAAGGTAGATCTATCAGCTCTGGGGTGTGTGACATACCCAGCAGGCAGCTTGACAAAGAAGTCCTCAACTTTGAGCATGTTTTCACTTCAAAAGATCTCACTTGAATGCAAGGATATATGCTGGCAGCAGCAGGCTCCTTTGAGGTACCTTTTCCCTTCTAGACATATTTACCTAAGAAATTTCACGCACAGAAAAGAATGAGTGAAGGGGAATATTCAGATACATGACAGAAACAGGGTTTATTGTTATTTTTTTCTTAGCCAGCACTTTGTTTTCTTTTACTCAAAGTGACAGTCATAAAAAGATATTGTAGCTGAAGCCCACTACGAAACAAACCACACTTCTTGCAATGCAGAGGGTAGGAACCATTATGTTGTTAGTGTGCCATTTGGAAATCGTGCAATGCATCCACTTACTCCTCTATTAAATTAAAGCATTTCCTGTAGCAATCTAGGCCGGATAAAGAAAATAGGTGCTATTATAAAAGCCTTGTTTGACTGGCCTTTTCTTTCTGCAAGCCATTAGAAAATGGTAGCTTATACATTTGAATTGCAGGACCTCTTACCTCCCATCCATTACCAACATGACATAAATGCAAAGGGCTGCCCCTGAAGCCAGAAAAATCCCTGCAGATATACAAGTTGTAAATGAGACAAGGATTTGTCTGTAATGCTTTCCCCAAGTTATATATTCCCTGCACTGCAGGTTCCTATCTCTCTGGCTAGTCACTCTGTTTTTCAGCCTCTGCTCTTCCTGTGAGACCCTCCCGGGTGTCTGCTCCTCCCTGCATTCGATAAGGAGATTATTTGGAATGGAAGTAGACAAGCACAGGTGGTCAGGCCACCTGCTATAATCTATTCAGTGTTTTTGGACAGTATAAGATGGCTTGGATTCAAATTTTTATTTCCTCTCTTTTTTTTCTTTTCTTTTTTTCTTTTTTTTTTTTTTTAAACTAACATTAGCTTCCAATTAATTTATGCAGGTGTCTGAGAAGAATTATCACTACTCCATTGGCTCTCGAAAAGCAATTTGCTAGAGTATTGTACACATGACAACAGGTTCTTCCTCTGCATTATTTCCAAACCTCTGGCAGGCCCAACACAAGTGCAAACCAAAAGCTATTTTAAAGGTTCATTCCCCCTCTCTCTTTCCCTTGACTGCCTGACAGCTTCACATGCCTAATTACCTGCCTGCCCCTGCCAGTTCCCAAATGTTATGTGGCCATGCACAGTGTAAAGGAATATCTCACTCCCTCGTTTGACTGTACTGCAGTCGGGCATAGTCTCAGTCTCAAAGGGCATCTGCATTAGCGATCTACTGTCGCAGAAGGTTTCTTTTTAGTGCCAATTTGCCTAACACCTATACTTGCATTTTCTGGCATCTTCTCAAGTTCACCACTGGTGCAAAACTGTTTGCCTTGTGTTGGTAGGGTGAAGTTGTACACTTGGGCATTAGTTGTACACCCCGAGTGCAGACACCAGTCCTCCACTGCATCACTGTCTACACATGCATCATGCTTGGCTGGGACCAGCAACTGATGCAAATTTCATTGCCTATGGAGACACAATATATGCATAAAGTCCTGCATGCATAACAGGCTACAGTTCAGAGAAGTAAATTACAAACTTACATGTCAAACAGTGAGATTAAAAAATAGAAGGCTCAGGTTTTGGTCAGGTTCTTGTTTACTCTAAAAATAACAATAATAATAATACAAAAAAAAAAAATCAGTGTTGGTTTGAAAGGAGTCACATTTTCCATGAACATCATTTGCATAGCAAGACTTAGTCGGATATTCTCAATTTAGCTCAAGAGGGGAAGGAAAAATCCATTAATTGCATTAAAATCTACGAAAGATGGCTGAGCACCAAATTTAAATGGTGCTTCATAGAGTTGGAGTCTAAATTTGAGTCAGCCGGAATAACCTGAATCCCAGAAAGTGCACTGACAAGGAATATGGAACAGACAAATATGTTTAAGAGCCATTCCACGGTTTGCAGCCAGGGTAAACAAATATTTCCTCATCTTATTCCATGTTCAGCTTTTATAATCATAGGAGCACTTTTTATATATTCAGCAGAAACATTTATGCCAGATTTTAACATATCTCAAGAAAATTTTGGTTAAACATATCTGAATAACTTTTGCTTAAAGTAAGGTTGGGTTTCCTTGTCATGCATATCAAGCCTACTACAGAAAACACTAACAAACCCTGAGGTCATTTTATGGCATGCATCTATAGGAGCACAACTAGTAGCAACGAATGCAAAACAAGCCTTTCAGGTGCACTTGTCATGAGTGCTCTTTGGGGTCTAGCAGTTAACAAAGAGCAACAGTTTTATAAAGTCACTTGAGAAGCTGAAGCTGAAGTACTTATTCCAGAGCTGATATATGATGTTAGACAACTTGCTTTTCATCTCAGTATTTGTTTCTGCCTGAACAAACTAGGAATAAGTTTATTTTGTTCTGTCGGCTTTAAAAGAAAAATGACTAGTCATATCATTATTCATTACTAAACATTCCTTCATTTGCATTTACATATGATATTCCTGTTTCTCGAGGTGGTATTTTGCAACATATTAAGTCAGATGCATGCAGTGTTTCATTTATGTTGTACATATAATCTTTTCTGGGATCCTATAATTTGCCCACAGAATTTATTTAACCCTTAGCTCTTAAGATGACAGAAAATTGGACTCAGCAAGCCAACAGTGTAGACCTAACTGAAAACACATCTTTGGAGTATACCAATGATACAAAGGTTTACCTGTGGTTGTGAAGGGAATGTATGTGGACTCTTTCACAAAGAAACACTGTGTATGCCATTCTCCTCAAGAGTGTGTCTTTTATACCTTCAGTACCTACAGGAGTGATCAGGAATGCACAGAGTTTGCATTCCTTCAGATACGCTATCTGAAAGTGTTGCCCTTTGTTTGCTTTCCTCCTGTTTTGTTCTACTAGTCTTTCATTGTAAAAGAGACCTGTTTATACATTACATTTTTCTTGGTCTTCTTGGCACCTTGCTGTCAAACGCTACTCCAGATTGATCCCTTGATTTACAATGTAGTGGAAGTACAGTCTATGTAAGTTTTAGTAACAGACAAAAAAACATACTCACCATCTGATGATTTCATTTCTAGCTTTCCACCACCTTTTGTTATTTCAGGGTATTTTTTCCTGGTGGGAACAGGCGCATTCAGCTGTTGTTTTCATGCTGAAAGTCTGTGTGGAAGCATTTCCCTGTTTTTTGGTGGCTTTTTTTTTTTTTTCCAAGACATGTCTTTCAGCATGTTTCCAAAGGCTTGGAATCAGCACATTGTGTTGTGACATGTGCATACTTGACATTGCTTTGTTCTCTGACTTCCTTTTGCTTGCAATCTTTAGGAAGTTATTTCACAATTAGCAAGGAATTTTGAGTCAATGTTATTGCAGACCCAGCATATTGTCCTCTGCCATCTGCAAAGAAGAAAGGATGGAAGAGCAAGAGGGAAGAAAGTAATTTTAGTGTTTTTAACTGGTTGAAACACATAGCATTCTAGTTGTAATTCACTGCTCAGAGAGTCATAGCTGTGGCTGCAGCCATTTGAGAAAAAGAGTTTTGGTATTATTACAAACATCTGTAACTAAAGGAAAAGCTAGAGAATTACAGCAACTGGCCTTAGCTTTGACACAATGTTTCTGTGTTGTGCTCCAGTTTTGCAATTTTCTCATTACAGAATAAAAGTGAAAAGGTACCAGTTTTCCTGAGAAACGTATCTAGAATTAACCTTTTCTTCTCAGCTTGGCATCTTTATGTAAATGAAGGCTTTTCATGCAGCCTTTAAACAGAGCTGAAATAAATATCAGGTATTATTTGGTCTCAGTGGCAAATATATTCATTTTTTAGCTGACTTTTTGAACAGCAAATCTTATGGTGTTATTTTTCTTGCTGAATTTTAGACCACCAGCCCAGACCAGGCATCAATTTGTTTTGAATTGCTTCCCTGTCTGGCAACCACAGCTGAAGAAAGATAGGAACGGCACCACCTTGGGAATGAGAGGATATCTTGAAAGCTGTTTTGGAAAAATTTTGAAAGGGAAAGCCCTGCTTTCCTACAGCCCAGTCTAGCACCACATGTGCCCCTTGTACGTCAGGTGGGACTTGGGGTCTACGTAGGGTCCATTCCTCCAACATAGGATGTCCTATGCCCAGTCACTTTCCTGCAGGGGCTGGATGCATTGCCTTTTGAAAGACTGTGGTCCTAACAGAGGCTGGCAGCTGCCATAGGTGTCTATTTATAATTCACATAGCAATACTGAGAACACCATTAACATGGTAAAGGTACTGAAATTCTTACCGTCATGCTACAAGAATAAGAGTAGCACTAAGAAACTGCAGAAGAAAGCAAGCAATCCTAAGTACATACCTAGGTTAATATAAAAGAGACCTTCTCAACCTGCAACTCTGTCTGCAGCTAGCTTATTTCTGATACAAATTTTGTTATGCCTGCAAAAGCCCTGAAGAATTAGTGTGATGCTCAGAGATATAGAGGTTTACAAACCTCACTGACTTCCAAAATTAGACCCTCACTACTAAGTGCCTGAATGTGGAAAGGAGTCAGAGACATACACCGTGATCAGCTTCTTACTTTAGTGAGACATCTCATACATCATGGTGTAAAGCACATATACTAGACCTTGCTGAACATTAGCTCATTCTGGATGTAAACACTCAAGTTCTAACATTTTGGCATGACTGCATAGTAGATGTATGATTTATAACACCATCAACTAGGCAAATTTAGTTTATCCATTTTGGGGGAGGTAGGGAAAGAGCATTCTAGTCAGTATTTTGAGAAAGTTTCTCTTTAAGTGCCATAGAATACACATTATATATAATTCAAAACACTTTTTTTTTTTTTTTTTTTTTTTTTTTTGGTCAGGAAGCCTTATCTTCCTGTTGAAATGGAGAGAGTCTTTCTTAAATTAAGTAAAACTGTAATGAACCTACTGCTTCAGACTTCAAGAACAGACTTAAGGAAACACTTTTTTTTTTTTTTTTTTTTAACAGATACCTACGGGAACTCGATGCATCAGTAATGAGTCTCTGATTTATTGTGCTAAAGACTCCATCTACTCCCCTAAAAAATATGTCTTGAGTATGTCTACACAGTGCACTGGAGCATAATACACAGACACCCAAATAAACAGCAGCTAAAATAACTACTGAACTGGATGCCATAGGAGTCTTTGGCTTTGAATAGAAACACTGAGTCCATCAGAGTAACAGCAAGTCCCAAATAATGAGTGATTATTCAAATACTGAGCAAGACAAAATGATTTAGATCCCAAACTTTACAACGCTGCCTAATTTCTTTCATAGTGAACTCTTCCAATGAAATCTGTATTTCAGATTTCAGTAGTAGAGGGCAAGCACAACTGAAAGCCTGTACAAGAATCACTTGCAGTGCAACAAGGAATAAAATCTAAAAGTATATATTTGCCAGAAACACAGTGATAGTAATGGGTATAACTAAAGCAGAAGGAAAGGAGATTATGGTGTAAAATCTATACACAGGAAAAAATAATCAACAACAATAAAATTCTTCCTTAAAAAAGAAGTTTTTTTTTTAATATTGGAGATTTGGGGGTTTGCTTGTTTTGGTAGTAATTCCCCATGATTCATTTTCCTAACTCCATAATCGAAGGATTACAATGTATGAAGCATAAAATGAACCAGAGCAAAGAGTAAACTGTCTCTCCCTTGCAAACTTGCTTTCAGTCATTCAGAAAAGTTTTCTGTCACTGGAATTTTCCTCCAATGCAAAAGACATTGTGTCTCCCCACTCATGATAGTTGCCCTAATTGGAAGTTAGTATAATGTCCTTTCCTGCATAGAGAACACTGGACAACTCCTTACACATTAAATAATTCCTTTGGTAATACATTTTCCACATGCAGACATCCAAATTGATATGCTTGTATAGTAGGTAACTGCACATAGCCACAGATAGATTCAGAATATTCCTCTAAAAACTGCTCAGTTTATTTATTTCTTTTTTAACAGAACGTATCAGAATAATTTATCATTTTTCAGCACTGGTGTCATTTATTAGTGTTATCTTAGTTGTACTACTTTCCTTGTCACATCATAAGTTAACCTTTCCTAATCACTACCCTGGACATTTACCAGGCTTTCCCTGGGGATATGTTTAACTAGAAACACGATTTTCCTGTTATTATGTACTCCAGGGCTCTGAAAGCTCATGTTGATTCTAGTCAGAGACTGTAAATAAGTCCTTGTGAGTCTGATGCTGGGGAACTTAATGTATTAAGTAGATATGTGCCTAGTTTAAATGAACTCCATAGTCTGCGGAGTGGTAAGAGTCCAATCCTTGAAGAACCCTGCCATTTACTAAACAGTGGAAGTTTTGGAAGCTTAATAGAAATAATTTAATGTCTTCCTCCTTTCTCCAAACACCCAGCAGTCATCATTCCCTAAGCACACTTCATTGGCTGGGCAAAGCACTCTGGTGCTGTGAAGGACCATAAACAACTGCTGCCTAATCCCCTTCAAATCTACACTGGACTTAAACTAGGCACTGAAGCATCTGCACAACCTAAACGTTTTCCCTATCAGCAGTTTCCTATTGTCCCTTCTCTGCCGCTTGCCATGCGCGTGGGTTAAAGGAGTGTGGGACATGTGGGTTAAAGGAGCATGGGACATTCTCCTAAAGCTGCAACCAGATGCTTAATCCTGGCACCAACAAGCAACAAAATGGTAGTCAGAGATCCTGGAAAAGGAAAAGCTCCTTTGGAAACCACTACAAGGAACCACTTAACTTTACAGAGAAGTAATTCATGTGATAGACCATTACAATTCAGTACAAAACTAGAACAATACCTTGAAGACCAAATGGCCTGGTTAAAAAAAAAAAACAAACAAAACAAAACAAAAAAACAAACAGCCAAACAGTAATTGCCAGTTTTCATTAGCAGAGACACTGATAAAACAAAGAGTTGACCATACCACATCTACACTCTAAGGGATATTTTTCTGCCTTAACAGGGCAAAGTTATTGCCAATACATCTAAAAATAAAGTTTTCTGAGCATAGGAGGGGATCCAACAAGAGACGTCCAGCTGTGCTGAATTAAAGCACTCCACTTAAAACATCCCATCAATCACAGAGCAGCAGAGTGCTGACGTTATTTGTATGAAATGTAAGAGTGCTATTACTCACCTGCAATTAAAAAGAATAGTTTGATTTGGTTTCTTGCCGAGAGTTATGTGAATATTTTCCCTTTTGCCAGGTTATGAATTTTGCCAGCTTCCATAATCTGAAGGTAGCATTCCAGGTTCTGACTAAATCATGAACAATGACATGATACAAGTCAGAAAATTTTGGAGGGAAAATCATTATTTTTCTGAAACCTAAATTATAAATCCATTTTATATATATTTTATATATCTATATTCTCTGCAGTAGGCTGGTCTGCAATGTCAAGAAAACACAATTTTAATTGGCACACTTGTTGGCACAGTTGACAAGAGTCCAAGATCTGTATGGAGACTGAATTATTCCATCCTCCCTAGATTTGGACCCTCAAGGCATGGATTAAGATGAGACACTAATGGGGCAGCATGCAAAAGCTTGTATTACTGAGACAGATCTCCTCCATGGATAAAAAGAAATAGGAACCTTCAAACTTATAATTCTAAATGAGAACAAAGCTACAGATAAGGGAAAGGGGTCAGACAAGGATCTAAGCAAAGATTGGTAATGTAATGAAAGCATCAGAGCCATCTAGAGGGGATTTTGGCTAGATTACATCTTCCAACATTAGGAACAAGAAGTCCACAAGGCTCTGAGTGCAGGCTTATACCATGTCTGGCAACGTGAAACATTTCACGTGCGTTAAATGTGAATGCAATTTAAAAGACAGAAGACAAGCAGAGGCAAGTAAAGAGAATTATTCTGTAGATGGAAACTCTCTGGCTAAATGCATTCGATTCTTTTTTTTTTTTTTTTAGCTTCAAAATTATAGTTTTCTACATATTATAGCAACTCTTCTTTTTAGCTGACATTGAGCATGTCTCCTAACAAATTACTAGAATTTCACAACATTCATCAGGGTAAGCCCAAATAAAAACTTCAGGGCATCAAAAAATCTTTTTTTCACTCCCAGAAACATTTGCCTGATTATTTCCCTCACAGAAGAAAAAAAAAAAAAACAAAAAACAAAAAACATAACATGAGAGGAGCACCTGTGCAGCCATCTTAGAGCAATGTGTTGATTCAGCCCACAGGGGCATCAAAGTCAGTGAGCCAGGACTGGAGCACTTAGCCCTCGGTATAAGTTTCAGCTGCATCTTGGTGCTGTATTAGACAGTCATCCAGGTGTCCATATGCACACCTTTGATTTCTGAAGGAAGGAAGTCAACTTTGTGAGCCCAAAGGAAGCTGCAACATACTTCAATGAGGCCCCTGTCTGAAGTCTTTGGAAGATCCCACAAAGCACTGACCTAACACAAGCACATATAGCCAAGAAACACGATCCATGTGTTGCAAAAACAGGCCTTTTTACTACCCACTGGAGAAAAAAAATAATACATTATACTGTGTTCATTTGTGAAAATATATCTCAGAAAATAAGGTATGCTGCCCCTTGAGCTTTCTAGCCCCATTTTCTCAACACATGACTGAATTCTCATGCAGAGCAATTGCCTGGAGGCCTCATTTCTATAGAGCTTACACCATGTTATAATGCAGGGAAAGGTTATCAAAAATGCTAGCAGGAAGTGCACATAAACAGTTTCCTTTTGTTGTATCACTCTCTTCCCCAAGGTATTCTGGATCTTTCAGTCTCAATTACAAGAAGCCATTTAAATTCTTTATTCATAGAGTTGACACTAAAAAGCAATGACTACTCAGTATCTTACAAAACACGTTTTTGTTTTGTTTTGTTTTGTTTTCATGCAAATCTTTATATATCAGTTCCTTTTCTTTTGTTTTTTACCAATTTCCCAAACTTCTTGAGGATGCTTGAGGAGTTAGATAACACAAAATAACCTGTCTTCTCATAGAAGAAAGAGACGGAATAATTTGAAACTAGCTTATCTTAGAGTCATATCCTGTCATTGATTTTTTCAGTGCTCCCTATTGATTTCAGCGGTGAGTACCACATGCAGATCAATACCAGGATATGGTCTTTATTTATTAGTATACTTCTGGTCATTTCACTCT
This sequence comes from Aythya fuligula, assembly GCF_009819795.1. Taxonomy (NCBI): domain Eukaryota; kingdom Metazoa; phylum Chordata; class Aves; order Anseriformes; family Anatidae; genus Aythya; species Aythya fuligula. Next base: position 42,776,172 of record NC_045562.1, read on the forward strand.
ACACTAATGCCTCAAAACATATGGAGTTAATTATGGCATTCAACATTAGTTTGGCCTTTTTTATCTTTAGAGGAGAGTTAAGTATTAATTTGGTCAACAGAATAATTTGAAAGGATTGTTTGGTGACTTCTTGGTCATTGGTCCTTTAAAGATCCTGTGACATATATTTCAGGACAGGACTGAACTACAGTAGCAGAGTCACATGGATAAGCATGCCCTTTGACTAGCCAGTAGTTGCACACTAGCACTGGTACAAGGTTCCCTGTAGCAGTTTCAGACAGTATTTTGGCAATGAGAAACTCCCTGCATTGAGCCAGGGGTCTGATTCTTCTGATCTAGTCTAATATTTTAATGTCTGCACGTACTAAAGGGATACATGTTGGGCAATTAGATGAAAGTTCACATACTATAAATTTCTGAATGCCATCAATACCTTTTACTTCAGGGGTCTGGAAGAACCCTTAGAGAACTGCAATTTTCAAATGGTTCCAGAGGTTTAACCTTTTTTACCTTCTAGGGCTTGGAGCCCCAGGTGATCCGAGAAAAAAAAAAAAAAAAAAAGTCAGTATGTATTTACAAACTAGCCACCATGACGTGGGATGAATTACAACAAAATTTTGCCAATTGCTATGGTTCATAGTTAAACTTTGGCCCCCAAGTTGCAATCAGGCCCTCTGCCACCCAGAGCCCTACTGGCTGTCTGAGAGCTCTACAGTGGAGTGCAGCGTATCTGTTTAAAGGGGACAATGGCAGTTTGAAATTTCCAGTTTTGATAAACAATTTAAAGTGCACAAGAAGCAAGACATGAATTGTCTTTAAAGAGATGGTGCCTTTTCACTTCTCTTTTTCCACAGCATTTTCATCACAGATAGGAAAATATTAGCCATTGGACTAGGCGAAAGTTCTTCCTCTTCCAAAATCCAAACTTATACACTGAGTTGTAACATTTGCAAACCTAAAATTCAATTCAGCATTAAAAAGTGAAGTAAATAGAACCCTTCCTATAGTCTACTATTACATTACCCTCCTATACTCTGAATAAAGTACCAAAATATTCGTTCCCTGCATTCAGAAGGCCTTTTTAAAATAAATAAATAAATAAAGGCAGAAAAACAAATAACCTTGTCATTACTTCTACATTAGAGCAGAAAACAAACAGTTGAAAACCGTTTTCATCTATTATATGGTCAGTTCATCCTTCTATTCAGATGCAATAAATGGACAGCTGCTTATCATATCATAACTACTGCATAAATCTAGGTATGTTTGATTAAACTGAAGAGACCAAAAGAACAAATGAGCAAAGAAAAGAAACCAGAGGGAAAACAGAGCTTCACCATTTGCTCAACTGCCTTGGAGCTATAGGAAACATCAGTGTTCTATTGACTTTGCTTCTCTTGTGCTCATTTACATCACTGCAGGGCCTGGCCTGTGTTTTAAGAAAATACTGTTCTTTTTCAATTGTTAAGTAGTGACAAAGTCCAGGTGACCCTACCACAAAGTCTGAGTGGTTTATGTCGAGCCTAGAGACAGTGACTCATGAAGTCACAGATGATCAGTTGATAAATGTCACCGGTATCAGAAACTTGGCCATTAACATGAGTGATGTGAGAACTAAGAGGTTAAGTAAAAGCTACCTTCATAATGAGTTTGTGATACAGAAAAGCAACATTATGAGCCAGGCTTGGATTTTTGTTTTTGTTTCTCATTTCCCCTTAAGGTGGATTTCGTTTTGTAACTTTGCTTGTGGTTAAATTCTTTGCAAGGTTTTTTAATGCAACATACGTTTCTCACCAGCTGGTTGTCTGGGAAAAGTCTACAAGAAATGTTACAAAAAGGTTCAGATGAACCATGGTGTAGAGTACTTTTCAATACTGCTGCAACAATTCAGTCTGTCTGCAATAAACTGCTAGGTTTTGGAATTACCATAGCCTCAAAGTGATTCAGCAACTGTTTTTGGAAATGTTTGTAGTACATGTACTAGTACTAGTTCTAGTACAAATGTTTGGTATGCACTGCATTAGTACATAGTGAGTTCCCTTACCTGCAGTGAAACATAGGGCTAAGGACTTTGCTGAAGCGGGGCCCTGACAAAATCTTCCAAAATGACTTAAATATCCAAATTTTACCTGCTTAAATTTATAAGCATGAGACACTTCAGAGAACCACTTTGCATAGCCTTCTTAGTTGCAATTCAACATGTCATTCAAGTCATCATGTCAAACTGGCATCCCACTTTAAGCACACTTTCCTAATCTTCACTGGTTTAAAGCAAAAATAATAATAATAATTTACAATATAGAAAAACTCAGGGAGGAGCCTTTGGCTTTTAACACTCAAAACCTCACAAATTCTGTATTAAGATAGTTTACAACATTGAAATAGAAGCTAATGTTGCACAGTGGTGATAACTATGTAAGAAGCATACACACTTCACTTTCAGTACACTTAGGAGACCATACATTTTCAGTCCTCTCTCTTTTCTCCATCCTCTTATCAACTACACTTTGTTTAAATAAATAAATAAGAAGAAGAAGAAAACAAAACAAAACAAAACATTATTTTAGTCATTAACTTTACAGCTAGACTTAGCAGAATGCAATGCAGTCATTGAAGGATTTAAAAAAGGAGAGAGAAAGGGAACAACAATCTTCATGGCCTAGGGAGACTTCAGGCATCACAGAGAAAATCCCTTTCATGGTCGAGTATTTAATATTCAGCACACTAGCAAAGGTTTCCCATTCTATTTCAAGAGCATAGTATAAAGTACAATTACTCTGATATCTATCAACAGATACTATGGACCATTAGCAGAAACACATTTTGCAGAAATAGATCCATTTCTGTAATATCTCACTTTGAAATTAAATTAGTATTTACCAACAAATACAGGGAAAGAAAAAAAGATGTTTCTCATCAGTTTTGCTGTACAAAATTATTTTAATTTCTTTATCATACAGTAAGAAATAGAAAATTAATCAAAACTAGAATGTAATATCTTACACATTATTTTCTCAACCACTTCAATAAGAATTTATTTTGGTGGAATTTCTGGTCTCTTGGGAAATGTGGAAGCTTTGTCTCTCTCTGGTATGGAAATAGGCAAGGAAAGCTTTAATATATTGCCTAGAAATTATTTTACTTTATGACACCCATCCTAATTCTGATCATTCTCAATTCCTGAAAGCAGATTCATTTATTCATCCCTTCCCTTCAGCAGCCACACTAGACTCAACAAGTGCACCTGATACTCCCCCACATTTGTATTTTTTTTTATCCTTGTGGTCTCTATAACCTGTTTTCCTTCCCCAGTAGACACCCATGTAAGAGTTCTTACAAAGTCTGATGTCCCCAGTTTAGAGGTTAGCACAAACATAGGACAAAAAGCAATGAATACAAGTTGTAACACCCAAAGTTCAGATCAGGTATAAGGAAAGTTTTTAACCACAAGATTGATCACTGGAATGGGTTGCCCAGAGAGGCTGAGGAATCTCCATCCCTGAAGATGCTCAAAGTTTAACTCAACCAGTCCTGAGCAACCTGGTCAAGTTGGACCCGTATTGAGCAGGGGGATTGCACTAATTCTCTGGAGTTCCTTTCCAGCCTAAGGTATTCTTTGTATACATTCCATGTCTAGTGAATTCTTTTACTTTTTTAATCACTAGAACAACTTAATCACAATCACCAAATATTTCAATAATAATACTGAAGGTAAGTAGGCAGCAATGTTGTATATGCTTTCACTTTCATAAAAGGCAACAAGACCCCCAAAAAAATCTGACAGGAGAAAGCAGATATCTTTCAAGAAGCTGGGCTACAGATCATCTAGCAGGCTTCTTCTTTACCTTTTTCTGCAGACTGGGGAATGGTGGCTGCTGAGTGATGACCCGATGAGACTAATGACATATATGCTGACAGATGCTCTAAATAAAGTGTCAAAGGATGATTTCCAGAAATACTGTGTAAAACTACTGGGGATAATTGTTATCTGATAAGTTACTGCACATTACCAATTAGCTGCATATGAGACACTGCATCTATTAAATTTTCTTATTTGTAAACCTCCAGAAGACTCTGTAACTGATAGTAGGAATGTATCATTGATCAAAATGCCATTATCTCTTCCTAGAATAAATACAATGAATTAACAAGATAACAGAAAAAATAATAATAATAGTATATTAGACAATATGAATCTCATAGCAAAACCAAAGGAATGAAATACTATGCTTGGACTTCAAAGCCAAATAGATGCCAAACTTTTATCCCAAAATGATAAACTAAAGATGCAAATACATTTTACATGAAAAAATTAGAGATTGCTAAGGATCAAAATTAGACTCATATCATGCCATTAAAGGGTAAACATGCTGCTTTTTTGCGTAATGATACTCATAGCAGCCAAAGTTTTTGAAAAGGTATCTAATACAAACCTCCTGAACTTGTTCTTAGACTTCAAGGTAAAATTCTTAACTCTTAAAAATGAAAACTATAATGTTCAAATTTTAACTACAGAGGGCAATATAGTAAAATACAACGTTTGGTTTTTGTTGTGGTGGTGGTGGTTTCTGTTTGTTTGATTGTTTAAAAATCCTGAAGTTGTTTATATTCACTGATTTTACTTTTATTCATTTTTGATCACTTTTTGCCTGAATTCTTTCCAGGGCCAGCAGTGATTTCTACCACTTGAATAAGGTAAATCAGGAATCTAAAGGCAGAAGAGGAGTAAGGGCAGCAGAATGAGGTCTTTACCACAGCCTTCTCCCAGTTATCCATGCTCATCTTTCCATGTCACATTCAGGGAGAGCAACTGCAACTGTCACAAGAGACTACTGACAAAAAAATGTTTACAAGAGATTTCTCCCACCACGAAGCTTCTGTCTGCAACAGGGAACTTTTAAGGCATTATAGAGACAATTTCCACATCTTACCTAGAATTTTTAGTGGATCAGAGAGGCTAAGTGGTTGTTTTACGAACTCTCCATCATCATCAACCCCAAAACAAAGTCTTGGATTTCTATCTTGGACTCCTTGAAATCGCAGCGCCGGGTAAATCAGGTACCTGCTGGACTCAGAAATGATTTGACGTTCATCATTTGAAATGAAGAACTGATATTTGGCTAGAAGTAATGGGAGGCATATTCTAGGGCTAGAAAGGTGACTTCTAATCTCAGAAAAGAGACAATATACAAATCTTGTATCCTTTGCAAGCAAGATACAAGATTGCAAGATTATTACATTTGGAATTAGTAGCATGCAATCCATTTTACATACCCCTTCTGAAATTTCTCAGCATGTATCACAATGCTAAGTAAAAAAAATAAGAATGGTTTACCACACTTATAGGGAATCAGAACTGTCTAGCTAATATCAAGGGAAAAAAAATAAAAGTAGAGAAGCAAAGAAGAGTTTTCCTTGTGAAGAGGAAAAGCAAATGAGTGCATTTGAAAGAAGATATAGGATCTGTCAGATGGGCAAGCTAGAGTTGGCTTTCAAGTGAAACAGGACATAACTTCATGCTAATACATCTGTATGAAAGCTACCTTCTTTACAAGGAAACCAACAAACATAAAAGCTCATATTGTCATTTGTGCTGATTAGTTGGCTTCTAATAAATGGCCTGAGCTGTCTGCAACACTAGAGCACTCACCAGTTTGAAACTTTTCCAGAGGCTGTTCTGTTTATTTCTGTTGCACTCAAATCCACTTAACATGGCACAGTAATAAACACCGCTTTCACTTAAGTTGTCCTGATAGCCAATAGACTTATTGCCAGGTGCTCTCAAAATATAGTAAATAGTTGTCTGTTTCATCCACTAAGAAGCAGACCTCACTCTCTGTGCAAGTCTGCCACGTCTTCCTAACTTACCTGCTGTTTTGCTGCTCTCATTTTGTTCAGTTGTTAGCTATTAACCACAGACAGTTGTTCCATACATTTTTAAGCACTTTGTATAATGCTTAATTGTGCAGCTACAAAAGACATGAAACATCTGAAAGTTCTAGATTAGTAATTGTCTTCAGAAGGATTAGGATGGCTTGAAGTCATAAAGGTCTGTTCTGAACAGAACTCCCATGCTGGAGTTTAAAGTTATGGGTTTAAAGTTAAGCATGTTATGGTAGACTGAACTACCAGACAATTGTTATAACTATGATATGACCAGTGGTTTCTGGCCTAGCTAACGTGGGATAGATGAGACCATTTATGATTGTGTTGTTGTTCTGTCTTGGAATGAGATAAATATAGCGAAAAACATTCAGCCAGATCCACAACACCTGACCTTGTTTTAGGACCAGTCAGCCTATGTTTCAGGAGTTGTAATGGCAACCTATGTTCTTTGTTCTTGTTTTCCTTTTTTTTTATTTTTTATTTTTTATTTTTTTAAAGTAGACATGAGAGGACTTCTGTTAACAGAGGCTCCTGACAACAGAGTGCATATGTCTCATTTTTCTCAGCACAAGAATTGTTATAGGAAGGCAAAGACAAATTCAACTGCTCACAATATCATTTCATCTACAAACTCTATCCAAAGACCCAGCTGAATAAAATCAATAAAGAATTGATCTAAAGCTTACATGAGATTCAAACACTGTTGTAAAACTGTTTTTAAAAGCACTGATTTGTAAGTGTTCTCAGATTATTAATTTTTCCAATAAAACTCATGAATTTAAAGTTGAGCTTTAAATGAGTCCAAATGAGAGTCTGCATGCAGCAAAACCTTTACCCCCATTCAGTTTTATATAAAATGTATAAATATTACAAAACATCCTCCTTTTCTGTAAACAAATAATGATCTGGTCAGAAAAAATTCTGGTAGTAATTTTCAATGGACTGTTTCCACAAGTAATGGTGATACACTGCTGGTGAACACAAGGAGGACAGGACATCAGAGTACCTGCTTCCTCCAAGACAGCCCCCCATCTTAGTCCAACATCATCAGCTGCCTTGTTGGAGAATTGATACTAATGGATCTGGGGATGCCACTTACCCAACACCCACAACCAGCCACAGAGTGAATGGTTTCTTGGGGGCATACCCTGCCTTAGCCATCCTGCCCTGTGGCCACCAAAGTTATCTGCTGCTTAGGGCATCAGTGCCCCACCCTGGAAGGACGGCTCCTAACCCAGGCTTTCTCTGTACCTGTGACAGCTCTTGTGTTGTTTGCCTCAGGGAGCTGGACAGCTCTGTGGCTGTCCATCACTAATTTTTATCATCTGGATGAAGCTAATCAATGAAGACAAAGAATGGAGTAGCTGTTTTAACATTTTTTTAAGTGGGACTACTGTAGTTGTGAGTTACTGATCAACCCCTGTAATTATATATATAAAAACATATAATTTCCTCTCTCAACCAATAACATATTTTCCCTTGCAGCCATTTAGCACATAGTGAACTCATGCTTTTAAAAAAGACACAGAGATGACTGTCTTTCAAAAACAATAGCCAGTATAGGAAATGAATGGCTACCCCCTTTTGGTAGATACAAACCTCATTTCAAGAGGAAAAAAGAAAAAAAAAAGAAAAAAAACAAAAAACAAAACAAAACAAAACAAAAAAGTTTCATTTTAGTACCATAATAAACTAAAGTTATATTGCAGTGGTGTCTGCAGTGCCTAGTAAAAGCAAGCACCCCCACCTATTTGGGTAGATCCCTGTCTCCACATAAATGTTTACTAAAAAAAACTAAGCCACCTTAAAGGAAGGATTTTACTGTCCTCCTGCTAAATGGGCTTTATAAGCCATTTGCTAAGCTCAGTCCTGTGTCTTGTCAAGAGCACTGACACTTGTCAGCATTTGTTCTCACCTTCCATTCAGTTGTATATTTTTATATATTGACAGTTTCTATCATCAAATTTAATGACCTCTTTTAGACAAAGAAATAATTGACTAATGAGATCTTCTTTTATTTGCCTTAACAAACCAATTTCTCAGCAAGCCCTCAGACCATTAAAAAGCATGTTCAGTTTATATATAACAGGAATGTGATCTAGAAACTATCTACACCTACGTCACCAGGACAGGTGCATAAGGATAAGACACAGAGGTTACTGGCTTTAATATATAATCATTATTTTTATCTTAATCCCATTTATTTCTCTGCCTTCAACAAAACTATGTCTTCTGTTTCATACTATTTTTGTAGTAAAATGTAATACTTTATTGTAAACAAATTTCTCAATGAGCCTGAATCACATGCATAGTCATTTCCTTTGAAACATATTTTCTATTTCCATTCCACAAAAAAAAAAAAAAAATCTAGTGGTTGGTGAGACTTTTATCCAACTTCCTGTCAAGCATTTCTAATATTCCTTGTCTTCTACATTAGCAAAAATTTTCTTCTTGAAACTTACACAAGGCAATGCAGATCCTGGGAACATCCATGCATTTGCATTGGGACAGTCACCTGTAGTTGATGCATACCTCAATAGTCAATGATACCACACAAAATAAATGTACAGAACATAGATAATAGTTACTATGATTATTGGTTATGAGATGAAAGGTGTAATTTCCATCACTAACAGGGAATCCAGTTTCTGAAAGAATGGCAACTCTTTAATACAAGCTACAGTTAAGCAAAACATACTTCACAGACTTGACTCAAGACTTTGGAATCATTAAAATCAGAACAATGTATGCTACTTTAGAAATGCATTCCCATAGTAGCACAAACGATAAGCACTGAAGTGTCACAGATCATGTAGAAGATATCTGAGAAAGATGTTCACTCATTTTGATATATGGGTTACTTCATCAAACGCGGATTTTCAGTAATAGCTTTTGAAGCTGCTAAGGAGAATTTCCCAAGGGAAGTGCATATAACTATACTCATTCTCAACAAAATCTTTCTTCTGTAGGGCGGGGAGCAGATACAATACTTGCAAAGACAGTTTTGTAAGAAAAGCATTTCTGTTGCCTGTACCTGTTCCCAGCCAGTGGAACACAGCTTGGAACAGGTCTCTACTAGACAGCAAGGGTGGAACGAGGTTTTGCAAAACAAAGAGTTGGTTCCAGAAAGGAAGAATGTGCTGTGAATAACTGATCTACCACAAAAGAAGAGGAAATGGAAGGAGAAGTAATTTCTTCAGGCTTTGTTGTAATGCTAATTTGTGAGATTAACTCTCCAAAAGAGGAAACACAGCTGCTGGATGGTACAACTTGTATAGAGTGGAGAATTTAACATACGTTTAAAACTCAGCAACTTCGGTGTGCATTGTTCTTTGCTATATCACTCATGGTGGCCTAAATAAAATAAAATAAAATAAAATATAAATAAAAAACACTGAACAACCATACTAAGCTGGAAGTCAATTTAATGCCTTTCTCCAGCTCTGTTGTAAGGCCACTGTAGACTACAATTTTGGCTTATCACACAATACTATCTGACATGGACAAGAATCTGGTTTGCACCAGGCTGTTGTCACACACACACCATATTGGCAGTAATTCAGATCCCAATTGTCCTAGCTGCATTTGTAATTTGTCCACAGAAACAAAAGTATGAGCCCCAAGGCCAGCCATAAACAGCAGGACTCAAGGAAGCAGGTAGAAAAGGGCTCCTGTACAACGGACAACCTCTACCCAATCAGACAATAACCCTTCCAGTCCCAGGGCTGTAACTGGCACTGAGGAGATGGCCCCAGGATGTGATGATGAATTGCTTACACAGCATGATGTTGCCCTGTGAAGCATACAAGCAGGATAGGCCACAACCCTTCCCTGGGAATTTTCTTGGTGGAGCAGCTACATGCTGCCCCCATGTTGCACAACCTTTGCACTATCCCTCAGCGCATGAGTTTGTCAGTCTGGCACAGAGCACTATGTATACATCACCTCACAGCTTATCACACCTGCTGGCAGAGGCTCTGGAGCTATACCACTCCCTTGAATCTTGCAGTTATGCACAAAAGGGGATATATGTTGCTAACCTGACCTCTTACTTGCTTGTTGGAAATGCAGATGACAATGTACAATGCATCTTCACATATCTTATAGATACAAAACTAGCTGTAGCGCTACAGGATACAATAAATACTTTTGATTCAAGATTTTGAATCTTTCTCCACAACTATTCAGGACTGGCAACACTGCAGAAAATTTATCTTCTATTAGCTTCTATTAGCAAGAATTACCTTTAATTAGTGGAAGTGTGCCTTGTAGGAAAAAAAAAAAAAAAAAAAAAGACCAAGAGAAGTAATGGAAATGAAAACTATCTTGCAATTTATTTTGGCTATAAGCATAAAGTTACCTGAAGGAATCCTTGCACATGTGTTCTGTATTATTTTCATACAATATGCACCTGTTTAGCAAAAAAAAAAAAGAAAAAAGAAAAAAAAGAAACACATTTATTGTTAGTTAACAAACCAGACTGACTTTTTGCCCTTCTACTTAACAGAAACAGACAAGCTGAATTCCCCAAAATGGTTCATGCAAGTTTCAAGGCAATAAAATGTACTGTTTTATCTTTTAAAACACCTGAGATCTGAATTCACCCCAAACTCTTTCACAGTAGTACAGAAACCCAAGGGCTGGCCTAGGTAGTAGGCGATCTTCATTTGTTTCCAGAACCTCCTTATTAGTAAGCATAGGCTGTGGAAATCTTTCTTTTTCTGTGCTGGGTTCCTTCCATGAGTTTGTTGTTGTTGCTGCTTGGTGTTGTATTTTTTTCATTTGAGACTCTGCAGATCTTTTTATTAAAAAGTCTGTGTCCACACAATTGTCTCCAGATCACCATAAAATGCCAGCAGACACCTCCTCAGAGCACGTGCAGCTATCCTGTCTCAGCTTCTCCCCAGCTGTGCGGAATGTAGCTCCTTCATACCACGCTCACTTAGCCAGTACATCACAGAAGCTCCCTAGGTCTCTAAGTACACAAGCCTATTTGACCTAAATAAATACCCAATTCTGCCACCTTTAAGCAGACCGCAATTTTTTCCAACAAGTTTCTTTTCGCAGTATAGCAGCACTACGTTCAGTAAAGGTGGCAGAATCCAACCTAAAGAGGCTTGACCATGCACACCACAGATGGATGACAGCTTTGCTGGGAACTTCCTCTGAAATCTCTCTCCAAATTTAACATTCTCTGTATCTGAGCAATCAATGACTGATGAGTATAATGCCACCCTCATTTTTATCACCACCAATAAAGCCTACTATGAACAGAGCTTGTGCTGTGTTACAGACTTTCTAATTATTTGTTCAGCACTTCTCCAGTGCTTGAGATCTGTGTAACAAAGCAAAGCCTGTGTATCCTAGAGCCAGTTGTTACAAGTTATCTGAAGTCACTAAAATTTTCTCCCTGGGGAGTTATACGTAAATATCAGATTCTACAGAAAAGGATGCAAAGTCCTAGCCCTTTCATGGGCTCTCTGCTTTGAATACTAGTTTGGCTATTGGGTTGAAAATTTCAGCTACCAAGAAAACACACACATTTAAAAATAAGTAAATAGTATTTTGTCTACCTTACTAATATATTGTAGATTTTTATTTAAACATCATAAAGTAAGCCAGACTTCATGGAGCAGTACAGAGCTCTTTACTCACATGTGTAACAAAACAGACTCACAAATGATTATATCAATTATAACAAAAATCCTACACCCTATTAATTTCAGATAGGAAATAGAGCACTAAAGGAAGATAACATCTCCTACTGCAATTCCTTTGCCTGAGGACTGTAGGTACCCCCTCCCACCCAGAAAAAAAAAAAAAACAAAAAAAAAAAAAAAAACAAAAAAAAAAACAGTTACACCCTTTTCATTTTGTTACCTAGCACTCACTCACTTTGCAAATTTATAGTTTTCCTTATCCCTTTTAATTCTATCTTTTGTTTTTCCAAACATTAACAAGAGTTTCTTACTGGTACATAGAGTTTTTGTTACAGGTGTGGTGGTATCAGTATGCCATAGAAAGCACAGAGTTATGAAAGCACATATTGCACACACAGAGCAAAGACAACATAGATTTGCTTCATCTCTGGCCCTAAGGCTTCCATGACCTTTTTCCAGTCTTGTTTCTGTCAGAATCACACTGCTTCACCAAATATACTCACTATTGCAACAGACTTTCTCTTGAACAGTAAGCATTTAGGATGTTTCATGGAGATGGCTAGGGGCTTTCTAACGAGAATGAACATTTTTGAGAAATCATAACATCATTATTACAACAAATAATCTTTGCCACGAACTTCAGAAGACTCAGGACTAAGCCCTCTCTCTATATATGTTGTCGTTTTAATGATGTGTATCACGGAGAGGAGATTTTGCTAAGCAGCCAATGAAAATCGTATGCCAGTCCAGTTTTAGCCAAGACTTTTCCCAAATTTGCACAAAATTTAACTCAAAATTTGAGTTTCTGTGGAGAAAATAAATCAGGTAGGTTTAGGTTTAGGTTTCACTGGAAAAGTTACTCTCAACTTTGGTATGTCACTGTTTGCTTAAAAAACATTCTTTCTGAATTCCACCACACTTTTTTTTCCCCCTCTAAAGAGTTTTAGGTCATTCTTGCCAGAGACAAGTGGATTTAATCAAGCTGTAGAACTACTTTGATGGTCCGGAGTGTATTTTACTGGGTCATGGATTTGCTGCCTATAACATTTGCTTAAGGAGCATGTCATCACATCTCAAATGATAACAGTACTGTCATTTGAGCACTTTTATCAGGCTTTGCTGTCCTGGCATGCAATGAACCATGAAACTTGTTACATACACTTTTAAATTATTACTGGGGCAAGTGAATGAAGTCAAATTTGTATTTTGCGGTGCTTTTCTGTTTTTCTGGCTGCTAGTTCTGGGAAGTTTCAGGCTATGGTGGCTGGCAGTAGAGCTTGCATGTCAGTTTTCTTTTCACTATAGTATGTGTGCTTATGTGTGAGGCTTGGTGTTTCCATGGTATGTTATTTTTTTATTATTTTTTTATTATTTTTTTTTTAGGTTTGCTTCTTTGGTTTTTGTACTGTGAGCAGATGGATCCTTAATAAGACTGGGTTCTGCCATCATGTGAAGATGCAAGACCCACAGTAAAACGGATGAGGTACAGGTAGCAAATAAAAATGTTAGTTACCTGTGGTACCCCCTGTACTGAGCAACTTTGACTTGTGCCTAAAAGACTAATGAATGTGTCTACAAACTCAGAAATAATCTATTCAGAGTACAATGCCACCCCATCCCAAGGTTGTCTTTAACTGACAAAATATCTTCTAGTTTCTTTTCCTAAGAGTATTCTGAGAATCCAGCAGAATAAGGAAGTAGGGTTTATTCTGAATAAAACATCAAACTATATTTATACAAAGTGAAAGAGGTAGAGCATCTCTCACTCTAGGGCAGCTAAATTATTTAAAAGGGAGGAGAGGAGAGCAAGGATCATAACCGAAGTACGTGCCTTATCAAAATTGTCAGGGCTTTTACATTCCATTTCCTTGTGATAAGCCCCTTGTGCTGAGCTGGTATTCGGAAGTGAGCCCAAAGGGCTGACTGATAAGTTTACATAAGGAAGGAAATAATCAATTTAGGGCTGTTACTGAATGAGCTCTTATCATGTTCATTTCCTCACTATTGCTTCTCAAGCTAAATATTACATGTTCAGGAGCAACTTCAAAAGACTTACCATTCTAGCCTCTACATTTTATTAAGGAAAACTGTTTCAATAGCATGAAGCATTTACTTGCACCACAAACGGTACAGTTCACACATTGACAAACTCTCACTTTAAGACACTACTATGCTGAAGGAAGCAAGACATTCTTGCAGGGAGGCTACATTTTTCCAGCCTACTGTTTAGTATTTCATGCACAAAAATAAGATTTTAAAAAGCAGGACACTCATTTCCCTTTCCACCTCTATGAGCTTCCTCCTCTTTCTGTAATGTATTTTCTCTAACTGCTTTAGTCTACATTTTCTCCAAGAAGTGTGGTTTTTAAGACCTTGATGACAAAAGCATGATTTGTGGGTGTACATGACTTGTCATACTAAAATTAAAAAACGTGGCTCTTACTTTGAGTCGACGTTAAACTGTTAAAAAAAAAAAAAAAAAAAAAATAAGCATCTGGTAAGTGACCCACTATAGCCCCTTTGTCTACAGTAGCTTTGCAGGGTTCCTGAGAGGTTCATTGAGAGCAGAATTGTTTCCACAGGATCAAAATACAGTTGCTGGGAGAGGGTGGGGAGGGAGAGTCCCAACTTAAAAAGAATGCAGGTAGCAATTAATAGATTTTGGCAAACTGGTTGTATCATGAATTGGTACTCAGATGTAATGCACCTACAGATTTAATACAGTACAGCTGTCAAATGACATTATACAAGGATAATATTTGTTTCTGCGTACTTGATCTGGCTCATACCTTGGTCACAGTCAGTACTGAGCAGGATTTACCTAGGTCTTAGCTGGGATATTTATTTTTCCACAAACACAGATTACATTTATATTCTAACATGCTTACGACTGGACTGTGCCCAATGATTAAAAAAATAAATTAATTAATTAAAATGAGATGCTGTAACATTGTCAATGCTATAAAACATTCTTTGCACCACTTGCTCTAGCAAGTGCTGTGGAATAAGCCAGTTGTGGCCAATTCCCTGTGCCAATGAATTTGACAATGATACCATGAACAAGCTGCAACTAAGAAAAAGGTCAGAAAACTGTGCCTTGGAATGTTGTCTGCAGTGCATTCACATTTAGAACCAAAATATGCAGTTTAACAGTCCATTTGAAATGAGGGGAAATAATAATAATAACAATAATAATCATAATAATAATAAAGTGCTGAAATCTTGAAAATGCAAGCAGAGAATTGGGTTGGGTTTTGGGGAAGGGGGTTGTATGTTTGTTTGAAGTCTCAGGTTAAATTAGGGACTAAGTGACGATTGGCTTTTAGGATACACATAGGGTGTAATCCACAGAAAGCCAAAGTGAGGAAAATCTCTAGCAAGATACGGCAAAGACTATACCTAACCCTTCTCCATTGAAGCACATCAGCTATTTGTTACCTGAAAATTACTGGGTGTAGATCTGGTTAAGAACTTAGTTGCCACCTGATAGTCATTGGCTTGAAAACCACAGTGAGAAAGATAAAGTTCTCTTCTCTTTCTGGTCAACGTGGATATAAGAAACTCATCATTGATTCTTCCTTAGACTATTGCACTGCTTCCAAAGCTGGAGCCTGTTTTCATGTTCATGAGGAACTGCAAACAACACAGAAAGCAACGGACTTGGTATTTAGTAGAGCAAGTAACTAGGAAGAGCCTTCCATGAGTCTGTCCTCTGACTTCTAAAGGATACAGGTTGTAAGAGATGACCTCTCAGAATACAATCCTCAACCTTCTAACTTTTGTTAGGCCTCTGTGGAAGTGTAGTAATACAGTGGTTTTGATCCAAGCTCATGCTCAGACAGGAGCTCAATATATAGCAAAATAGAAATTCTGGCAGGTCCTCTTCCCTGAGGGACCTTCATTCTGGAATTTACTTCTTCCCCTGATCCAGCACAGCCTGGATTTTTAGACCATCAGGGCGCTTCGTAACATTCATCCATTCCACTGTGAGCAGCCTCCTTCCCAAAGCTGCCATTATCAACAGTTGCCCTGCTCAAGTTACAGCACTGTTGGATCCAGGTATTTCATTCTAGCACATTTGTAATTTACAGGGGTAGATTTATTTATGGAGTGGACCACTTCCCTCCCGGAAAGGTTATATACTTTTCACCACCTATAATGAATATATAGTTTAATGAATTCATCAAGAGCCTGATCCAAAGACCTTGAAATGAAGGGGCATCTGTTCAACAGTTTGCTGCCTCAAGAAAATGCAGAACACTCAGCTTGGATTTTATATAACACAAAAGATGATGCATTCACATTTAACAGCCAATTTTAAGGAAGAAATTTAATGCTTCTCTCCTTGGGCCCCATGATGTATGCAGTCTCTGGATCTCAGCTAGGCTTTGATCCAAAACTCTTGCCCTAACTCTTCAAGGTACAAATACTGCTGTACAGAAATTGTTTGATATGGATGTCCTCTAAACCTGTTCCCAGAAAACTCTCAAATAAAACAGGCATTGTACTTCAGTAAGCAGTCCTATACTTCTGAAGGATGGCTGACATTAATTTACAGAGGGCAACAAAGCTGTCCAAGAGTCATCGGGTGCTAAAGAGATAGGCAGATCTTTCCTGCTGTCCAGCACATTCAGTAATATGAGAAGATCACTGAAACAACATTGTAATGAGTAACCAATTGTTTTGAGCAAGACTTCCCTTGGTACTATGTCTGTACACTTTATAAATCATTGACAGGTTTGCTATGCAAGTGGTCCCTGTATAATATATCCCTTGTATAATCTGAACATTGTTTTCTCCACGCTCAGTTGATCTTTCCACTACAATTTGTTGCAGGTCTAATAGCTACTTAAATCATTTCTGGCATCTAAAAGCATAGGCCAGATCTAAAAGCACAAACCAAAATTCACAGGCTTATCTGCAAAAGTCAGGCACCCACAGCTGAGTGTGCAAAAATCTGCATAAGGCTTCTGACATTGTCAGTGCAGTGTGCTCAGAACCTCCAGAGCAAGTTTATTCTAGTAAGTATCTAGCTCCAGTTCCTTATGTCTCAATTCAGGGAATCACAATTGGAAATTCTGGCCCAAGGGCTGGGACACTCAAAAGAGGGTTGAAATTCTGTATTGAGTAAAATCTGTCTGAATTATTGGATGAGATTACAATTCTGTGCAGTGACAAGAACTCTGCATGGCCCAGTATTCAGGTATTCACACTTCTCTAGCAGCTGACCTCGATTTGAAATCTCAGCACTTACTGCCTACCCAGTCTCTTAGAAAACATGGAGACTCTGTCAGGGACCCCAAATGATCACTGTCTTTTCTGAGTCATCAAAGGTCAGATTGCTAGCAGCTGATTCATGGAAATGGAAGCATGAAAATGGTAACAAAGTAGAAAAAAATGGAAAAAGACACCCCGTTACAGAAATTACCCCATACAGAAAACATTTTTGCGTGCAATGAAACAAAGGTTCTTTACTACATTAATCTCCTGTGTAGCACAAGGAGTTTGATCTTGTAAGGAAGGGAAGGGACTTGGTTTGATTACCTCTACCAGCTTTAATAAGTACAGCAAAGCTTGATCTAAAAGTCACTAGTAACACTATGTACGTGGCATAAATCATCACTGGTCTACACGTGTTTCATTTCCATCTTACACAGGAGTGCTAGATGGGTCGTTTAACCTTTTGGATTCAGTTTGTCTATGTAAAAGGGCTATTAATATTCACTTTCCTCTGGAGGATATTCTTGTTATTGTTTTTCCTGTTACAGTTGGTCATTATTACTAAACCAGAAAACTTTCATATCAGTAACACGAGCTTATGTCACCTGCTTAGGATTGCTGGGCTGCCACTATACTTGTAGTTAATCATAAAATGGGTTGGCTTTTCTGTCTTTACTGTCTAATGAGAAACTAAATATATACTTACTCTGGGCTGATAACACTGGATACTGCGTGCACTTGCAGACCCTAGAAACAGAAAGTTTAGTCAGATGGCAATGGATTTCTGCAAAATACTCTGGATTTACACCAGGAGGAATGAAATTGAACTGAACGTTTATTAAATTGGTCTGTGTTTTGCAATCACAGGCTTACTAGTCTACTACCAAAATTTGACCTAAAAGGCAGAATTACCAGTGCCAAAAATTGTATTCTGGCCAAAATAAATATTTTACTTTCAGTAAATAAATTTTCTCTTTCCTGCCTAAGACTAATGTTGAATTACAGCTGAAAAGCTCAGAAGCCTTCTGCTTCCAATATAAGCTACTAATGAACATAAGGAACATTCTGCACCACAGTCCAAGAGCCAGCAGGATCTTCCAGTAAGAGTCTAGGAACTCCACAGAAGCATGATCTAATGGAAAAAAAAATATGACCAAACATAATCCCCGGTAGTAATGTTGCTTATATCTGTCGTTTTCAAGAATCATTTTTACTGGTGTAACATTAGCTAATCCTTGGAGTTCTCAAGTCTGCCTACAAAAGTATTAACAAAAAGGTTTTAGAAAAACAGCTCAAGGCTCTGCATAAAATTACAGATGATAGCTTTTGTTTTATTGTTACTATTACTCATTTATTGGAAAAACGAGAGCACTTCATTTGCATCAGTAATTTGCTCTTCAGTGTAATTTGATAAATAAACACACCGGAGAAGAACACACAACAAAATGAAGATGAAGATGGTCAACTTGGACATTTTTAACTTCATCATAAAACGGATATCCCCAGAGCAAATCAATACTGGAATGTCTACCAGCCCTTTAAGGCCTCTTTTCTTGTATTCTCATTTTTCAGTATGCAGTAATCTGTGTAATTTGAAGTACTAAGTTAGGCATCTGCATTCTCAATGTTAACAATGCAATTCAGGAGGTCACTCCAACCATGCTCTTAAGGCCCATATTCAGATTCCCTCCACCTAAGAGTACCATTACAGCTGCAAGAGGCAGTTATGCAGATCACTCATGGTGCGGCAGGAAATTGGTCACAGCATGGTGTACATTTCTCCTTGTTATCATTATTTTCATTCACAGAAACAATTTAATAACCAGCAGAGGAAGAAACCGCCATAAGCATTAGGTTGTTTTGCCTAGTATCCTGGCTCTGAGCATTGAATTTCTGTCACTAGCTGATATGATAGCATTAGCAAATAATAATACTAATATGATAAACATATCCAGAAGATTGAATAAATACAATGTCTACCGTAACTGCTCCTTGACTTTCATTTTGTCTTTTTCTCACTTGTATTATGGCACACTACTGATTGCTTTCCTGTATGAGTCACATCACAAATTATATCATTTATTCTTTCAGGTTGTTCAGCTGATACCATAAACCATGGACAGCAAAGCTTGCCTGACACCTTAATGTAATCAAAAGTGCCCAGTGGTACAATTGTCTGCCTGTTGACTGCTCTGCCTATAGGGCATTTAAAGCAAAGAAAACCAGTGTGTTTGACTGCATTTTTTGCTTCATTTCTACTCTTCTCATCCCTCCATACCTCTATACCTGACGCTTTCTCCAACTTTCTCTTGCTTACCTTTCCACTGCCAGTGTAACCTCTGCGTACTTCCCTTTCCTTCCTGCTCAGTTTCCAGTGATAAATGGATCCATTCTGTTCCTAAGCCTGAAACTGAAATTATGACCATAAAACCCTGTAAAAATCATTGAAGCTCTTTTAGGTATGTAGTTTAGGTATTCTGCAGGTTTTAACCAACAACCATAACAACATCAAGTGCCTGCAAAAATGCAGAGTCCAAGTGAGCATGCAGATCTAATCAAAAATACAACTAAATCAAACAGAAACAACAGAAAATGTACGAGAATAGATTGAAACATCAACTATGCATCACCCTCTCCCCCTTATCAGCCTCATCCAGTACACAGATCTGGGTCATAAAAACATTTGGTAAACTTTATTTTGAACCAGTTAGCTCATCAGCTTTTTATTGCATTTATTTATTTAATATAACTGCAAAATTTCATATTTTTAAATTCAATGAGTTGTAAACATTAATTCAAATGTTTCAGATTAGCTTCCCCCCCCCCTTTTTTTTTTTTTTTTTTTTAAGAAGTTTTGTGTTGCTAAGGCAGAAGATATATAGAACTGCCTTCAGTAAATCATCCTGGTATAATAAGATTAATTTGTCCTAAGGAAGCCAGGTTATAAGAACGTTTTTCAGAAGTACATATACAGTTTCCATGCATTATAATTCTGGGTTGCACTACTTTTTTTTTTTTCTTATTTGTCCTTAAACAAAATGCTTGTATGCAAGTTGTTTTTGCACTGCTTCTGCATACAATTCTTTACACATTTTTATGCGACTAACAACATTTTGCAAATTATCAAGTATTATTCCATCACACAATGAAGTTGGTGAAAACCTTTTTTTTTTCCAAAATGCGGGCTGCATTTACATTGCTTGGTTCTAACATATTTTATATGTCAAAAGTCATTAAAAATCCTATAAAAAATTATGTTCAACAAGACTCCACAACAATTAGCTGATACAAAAATCAGGAGTTAAGATTATTTTTTTTAAATGAAGTCAATCTTAATCAGTTGTTGTGCTGTCTGCTTCAAGAAATTCAGTTTGAAATATAATGCCTTTCAAGGCTGTATTTTAGAAATATTTTCCCACAATTTCCGAATGATGAAAGAAGTGGCCACATAAAAAAGTATTCTTCTCCGACTGTTCACATACTGCATGTTACAGCATGACCTCTACTTTCACTGTTCACTCTTTATTCTGCAAATAATAGATAATTATACAGTATATAAAACTATAATCATTGTTAATTTGTCATTTTCAAAGAGTATTTGGAAAACAGAGCTACCTGTGCAATATATTTGGTATTACACAACTTCTGTTTAAGAAGAATATGTGGAAACTTTTATTATTCTGGAAAAAAAAAATGCAAAAGTAAAGTGTCCATTTCTAAGCCTGACAGAGGAGAAACTCCCTTCCTAACCCATGCTTCATAAATACACCATAAACATCCCTCTTTGTTTCAGTGCTTGTATACTTCCACTACTATTTTGTGGAGCGATTTCACATGTGACATTTCTGGTTTTGTCCATGTGACTCACAAAATGAGCAAAATTACCAGAAATCAACAACCTAGCTATTTAGAATTGTTGTCCCTGAGCAGTTTTTCTGCCTCTGCATATGCTATCACAAAACCTAGGAACAACAACACTGCTGTGGGTTAGGAAGTGTTTACCACCATGCTTGCAAGCTTCAGTTGTGAGGCTGTGATAGACGAGTCTTCAAACTGCAGACTGTGTCAGGGACAGCCCAAGGAGTTGACCTAATTCAACTGTGATGAGCAAAACAGGAGCGAGGAAGTAGGGAAGTGAAGCAAGCTGCTATGTCTAGTAATCAAAGGATGTTGTTGCTTTCAGCTCACAAGCTGTGGCACACAAAATGACACAAGAAAGTCATTTTCCTGTTTGCACTGGGAGAGATGCTAGAAGCAAAGAGCCCCAAGCCCTGCTTGATGATATCCAAGCATCTCTGACAAGTTTTAAAGAATGACAGAAAAGTGAGAAATCAGGGTCTTGATTTTTCATGTATTTAAGGTCTGACTTTTGTTAACAAAAACGTAGAACAGAAATGGTGTTGCTCTATTTTATTGTTTGTTTGTTTGTTAAATCAGATTCTGAATCAATACTTGCACCGTTCCAGCAAAATGCCACTGGACTTCAGTTCAGGAAAAAGAAAATACCAAAATGCTGATAAGTAGTGCCTCCAAGTGTCTATTAAAAGTCCTATGTTTTATATATGTCGTTATATATTACTGACATTTTATATAGTTTCATTCACTGGAATAATGGCATTATCCATTCACTTCTTGCTTGTCTTTCAGAAAGTGAAAGGCATAATTCTAATGCCTTTAATAACTTTTTTGAAATAACAACCATTGGTTTATTTTGTACCTGGAGGAATAAGCTGAAACGCCTGCCATTGCCTGTATTTATGGTCTACATTCAGCTCTTGAAATGTGGTTCCAAACTACCAAACCCACAACAGCTGGTTTCAGAAACTAGCATTTCATATTGTTCAGTATCAAGCATTAAAGCACATTAGAGTATGGAAGGAATGCCATGAATGAACCAGGTTCCTAGAGTCCCAGGAGATTTGTTTCAATTTCTAATCAAACTGGTTCCCAGACTTAATTCAATCAGCCTTTATTTTCCTACATGTTGGCAGAAAAGGACTTTTTTTTTCCAGAAGCAATTACTGTAAATATAAATGGCTAAGCACTCAAGCAGTATATTAACAATTCTAAATCCTTTTCTTCTGCTGTTGATCATAAAAAAAAAAAAAAAAAACAAAAAAAAAAAACACTTCCTTCCAAGCAATCATAATGTCTCTCTTTATGGCATAAAATGAATAAAGAAAGGCCAACTGGGCTAGAATGACTAACTTTTTCATACTTATACAGATTGAAGGTGACCTCTTTCAATGTTTCAGACTCTCTTTATATCTTTAGAAATAACTGGAGACTATTTACAGCTTATCTTATGGTCATGATCTTTTGAAGTGCATCAGCTATATTAAAAGTGAAGGAAGATGATAAAGGAGGGGGAATGAAAAGAACTGATACTGTGTTACCACCCGTATTTTCTTCAACCTTACTTGGAAGAAATTTGTCCAGTTAGAGGATAGTGACTTCCCATATTACAATCAACAAGGAAACCGACTGCCTAAATAATGCTGACTTTCACTGCTAAAAGCGGCGTATAACTGCTTTAAATGTTAATCATGTGGTGACATGACATTCTTAAGTGTTGAAAAGACAGCAGCCCATGATAATGGAAAGTGACACACTGCAAAGAGAACCTATTTGCAGCTGGCAAAAAGCATTAGGTTGAATAATGGACTTCCCAGATAACCAGCAGAGACAACTGGAGTTATATAAATACATATATGTACACAAAAGAATGGGATTGAAAAATCACAGGATATAGTTTAATTTAAATCAGTGCAGAAGCTGGTTTCTAGTTCTTGAACTGCCAATAAACTATACTAACCACATAACTATGACCACAGCTGGTACCAGAGAAGATCTGTTCAGCTCTGGAGACAAACTTGTCACCAATCTCTGGCAGAGAAAAGGAGAAAGGTTACCAAAAGGCAGCAGTTTTCCATTCCCAGCACCTCTGCAGAGAACCCTCTGCTTTGCACCACACAGCATTTTGGTACATTTGCTTGGGTTACATTTCCCCTTGTTATCATTTCCATGGGCATGGGAAGCCTCAGAAGAACACCACACACTTTAGCCATGCACAGTGCAAAGTGGCAGTAAGAGCCTTTTTACAGAAAATTTCCCAATCATCTTAGTTTAAAGGCTTATACTTAGAGGATAATAATAATAATAATAATAATAATAATAATAATAATAATAATAATAATAATAATAATAAAAGTCCCTTCTTCATAATTCACATTAAAATAATATTGACTTTATAATGCAAAACCACACAGGAAAGAAATATGGAGACGACATAAGAAAAGACAGGCCTTATCCCTTTTGGGACCTCATCTGGTGTTGAAAAGATAGCAGAAAGGCAGTTCTCAGCTTTCCTTTCCCTTTTTAAACTCAGAGCATCCTTATATCACTTCAGCACAGCTTTTAGTTTAAAGAATAATCCTACAGTGTTTTTACAGCCAATGAAAAGACTAAATACAAGTGTGCTAAACAGACTAAAAAAGATCTGAGGAAGATATCATCGGGGAAAAAAAAAAAAAAGAAAGAAAGAAAAAAAAAAGCATGACATTTACTCTACAATTTTTGCTTCAATGGCACAGTTTCATTATCTTTTATGAAAACACCCATCCTTCTAAGATTTTTTAAAAACTTTTAAAGATTTATTTTGCTAATTTATTAGCAGGTATCTACACTGATTTTCTTTCCTTACATGAAAAAGGGTTATGATGTTCATCTCAGCTTCATTTAATAAAAGTCTTCCTTCTGGTAGCTCAAAGTGTTGGGACGTTACCTAATGCCTAAATGCCAAAGAAGAGAGATTTAATTTGCAGGTATTACTGGGATTTACTCATGTTTCCTTCTCGTTTACTCAAGCAAACTTCTGTAGTATTTCCTTATTCCACATTCTCATTCTGTTTATCATCGTAAAGTCAACTCGTCACATTTGAAGCAGAAACACTTAGTTATTTATGTGATTTTTTAAAATGCTTAATTAGATGTTTTAACAATGCCTAATTGTTAGGCAATAATTTACAGTCAGGATTGATTACAAAGGAAGCTCCTAGATCACAAAGGCCCAGTGCTTTTGAATGGCTTCTCTGCGATTTTGTCCATGCATGCTGCTGTATGCATAAAGGCTGACATCACTCATCTGCATTATTGTGCTGTACATTCATCAAAGTACTGATTAGAATCTAAAAGTTCTCAAATAGCAGTAGGATTTAGTAATTTGTAATCAGATACATAAGAGCGAACAAAAGGAAGTAGCAGGGCTTTCAAAGGGAGTTTGTGACCTTCTTGTGTAGGTTCTGGAATAACTTTCCCTGTTGATTTTAAATTGTACCTGAATGGCAATATTAACCAAGCAGCTAGACATATATTACAGGTGAGGGAAAGTTTTCCAGTCAAATATCCAATGTGTAATTACACTGTAATATTTTACCGTGTATTTAGGAATATTAGTACATGAGAAGGAAGAAAGACATGAGCAGCTTGGTATGGTGAGACTGTCAGGTTCTCAGTTTGTTGTGGCTAACATTTTTAGCGGTGATTTTCTCATACCATGAGGGCATGCTGCTGCATTGCTGCCGTGTTTTTTAATTAATTTTAGGCTATGAAAGCTTTTCATTGAGCAATAACAAGAACCACAGTGAACATGTGTGGGATACTATGTGAAAAATGTAATGCTAGCCAACATTATACATCTGCAGTGTGCATGAACCCTCTCTCTCTGAGGACATGTAGAAGGTTGCAAGCTACATCATGATAGGAAGCAAGCCAAACATTTTATTTTTATTTCCATCAAAAAGAAACCTATTTCAACGGGGTATTTGTCTCCCTTTAGACCCAGTCTTCTATCTGCATAAAACGTCAATAAATCATTCCATACTTGACTATTCAAGCACAGAGCACATCCCAAGGAAAGTTTACAGTTTCAAGTCAAGACATCTTTGTCAATGACCTCAAGGCTCTCACGGATCCCAGGTGGAACACAGCTCACTAGTTCAGTTCTCACTTTCAGCCTCCTAGGCAATACCTGTTATTTCCAGAGTGTTATTAACTTACTGCTCTGCTTACAAAACGCAGATATGTTTAGACAACAGGCAGGGTCTTTAACTCCCACCCAGAGAAGCCTGCATATCTCTTTTGAAGCCATCGATAGCATATTTGGGCACAGATACTCAGGTATCACCTCCTGCAGCAAGATCCCAGTCACAACACAAATCTGCACGAGCCCCTGGACTTTCCATCCCACATGGAGGCCTGCTGGGACCCCGCTCAGCAGCACGGGGCTGTTTCAGACCGCTCAACATTGCCTTCAGCTGCAACATCCTCCCAAGGGCTGTTGCAGCAGCTGGGGCTTGCCAGAGTTCACAAATGGTTTAAGAATCCCTCCCGCCTTGCCTCGGCGATATCCCAGGCATGCTCCCCCCATGAAAAGCAGAGCCAGGGGGAGCTGGGAGCCAGGCTCCTGCAGCTCAGCAGTGCCGAGGAATTCCCTCCTGCACCATTGGTGCAAAGGCAATGGATGCAAGCCAGGGGTCTGGCTTGGAAACTGCTTATTTTAGATAGCAGTTCCCCCCCTGCACTCCGCTTCCGTTAAGTAAAAAATTACCAGGTGTTAGCTAGCATCTAACTAAAAGTGACAAGGAACACTTGGAAGCATTTCCTTCAACTGACTGGATACCATGCACTCTTCTGAAGTTCTGAAATTTAGTTTCAAGCAGTTTTCCTCAAAATGCATAAACGTCTATTACTGCAGCTTAAGGGACGGAACATTCCTGCTTACTCCAGAACACAGTTACTTGTCTGCACATAGCTGAATTCTGGCAACACAACTGATTTCATCTATTTACAAAAATTTAGTTCACACTGTGTTAAAACAGATCATTTCAGTAGGTCAGAGAGAATAAGAATTTAAAAATCTAGAAGAAAGGTCCCGGACAGGGGCTGTCTGAATCTGCTGTTGTTTTTTGCTGCAGCCTTGTTTTTCAGAGCTCTGCCAGCACCAGCAGCTTCTGCTCACAGAGAGATCAGAAAATTATTATTTTTTGTCCATGATTATAAAGAAAGTGGTTCCCTCTCTCTAGCCCATTCTCTGTCTTGTTTCATTGTCAGTAAAACTTCACTGATAGCAAGCAGACTGAAAGGGGTGCAAATGAATGTTGATATTGCCCTGCTCCTTTATTTCCTGAAATCCAGCCAAAATCATCGCATCTCATATATCCCGAATAAAATCATAAATCCTTCCCCATGGGGAGCAGGGTGTTCCCCTTGAAAGTTGGCCTATGATTGCAAACCACTTCGGGAACATAGGCCAGGTTTCTACAGCTTGCTCTGAAACTGAAACTGGGGCATGCCTAAGTTTTTTGTAATACATAACTGTTGTTTCCATTGCTCTGAAAATTTGCATATTTCTTAAATAAATTTCCTCTCTGGATTTATATATATACTTAAAATGTTGATAGCTGAGCTGCCAGATGCTATAGATAGTCCCAGCTCAACTGGACATACAGAATCTATTCTGCCTTACGCAAGGGGAGGATGTGACTGTACGTGCATAATTTCAGACCCATTTTTATATGCAATGTTACTTATGCTGAAAAGTTGTTGGATATTACTTGAGTCTGACCTTTATGATATATTAATATGCTTTTGCCTTATTTTGCAAAGAGTTTTATGTGCAGTCTTCACCATATAGACAACTATATGAATGTGCATAATTTCCCATACGTCTATCAAATGTCACACGTTACTGTCTTCTAAGTGTATTGCTCACATTACAGGATAGCACCACAGCCTAAGTACCTAAGCCAGTATTTTCCATGACCATACTCTAAGCATCCTGATTTTGCCTTCACATGCCCACCATGTCCATCACTATACCCAGGTTTTCATGAGAGCTTCCAGTACACTCACTTCTCTTTCAATCTAACCTTCTTAATATAGATGGCACGTGAAAAGCAAAAATAATATTTTGTACTTCCTTAACATGGTGAGTAGCGACAGAGTAATATAATTTAAACTCCCTAAGCTTCTGTTTCAGACAATAAATAGACTGTCTCCCTACAGTCTCAGTGCAAAGAACATATTTTTCTCACAATTTTCATTATTAATCTTCTCCTAGATGGTATAGCAAACAGTAGATCTATATGTTCATGAAAATAAATTTCAAGAGGAAGAACACTTTGGTAAAACATCCTTAGGCATTGGAGTACTCTTGAGGGAAATCGCATAAATCAATATTTTTCTCTATATACATGAACTGTTCTCAAAAAATCAAGAAATGGCCACTCTATTGAAATCCTGTTAATTATCCTCATATAGCATCTGAAAGCAATGATCTGTCATAGGCCAGAAAATAACTGAAGCCCAATAAATAAGCAGTTCTTGCCAATAGACAGAATGATTTTCTAAAACCTTTACTTGCTGTTTTTTGACTGGTTTTGTACAGCAGGTTCATTAAGTTATTAAACCCTTTCTGTGAGTTAAAGATATTCTGGTGTTCCTGACACCAACTGGCACTAGGTGCACACCAAGAAATTCCCATCTCTTTAACTAAGAATACCTCTGTTTCCTTTTCAGTTCACATTGCAAAATCAGCAGCAACAGCATGTCATTCTGGGTCCATATTCATCAATGATTTGTGCCAGGAGCTCATTCAGGTTCAAAACTGCCATGGTTTGTCTTAAAGTAAGGGGACTTTGTTCTCTTTCATGCTTTGCCTTCTTTTTTCTTTTTTTTTTTTTTCCCCTCTTCATTAACAGGATGTGAAGCAAAATGCTAAAGCACTGTAAAATCCAGTTTATTATAATTCAAAAATACCAAAGCCAGTAGTAACTATCTTCAATGCTAGACCCTGAAGTTGTTTACAGTATTGCACAGGAATAGATTTACCAGGTTTAGTATCAGGAAATTGCAAAAGTGGTTTAAAGTCACTGTGCTCCAAACCCCAAAGCTCCACCAGATGCAGGAAGGTCAGACTCAAATTATTTGGCCTATTTCAGTGCTCCTAAGTGCCCTGGAAGACAACCTTTCCTGCTCAGGATTTTCCAGCTTCTGTCATGGGACTAAATTAAACAAACATCAGCCAGCCACCCTCTGACCTTAGCATACATCTCTAATGATCGCATTATTTGTCCATCCATAAAGTGAACAAGTCTAAGGCCTCAGTTGTCATAGTAACTTGGATAAGGTGTCAAAGAGAAAACTGAAAAACTGATGTTATACAGGCACCAAACAGTTTTTCTGAGAAGCAAGTCTCCTTCTAAATGGAACAATCTGAAGAACACCACAGCCCTCTGCTATACTTTGCCTTTCATGCTCTCTACTGTTACAAAATATTCACTCCTACAACAAACTTCTCAAAAGACAGTTTTCCAATATAATTTAGGGGGTCTCCTGGACTCATACGTATCAAAAACTGCTAGCCTAATTCAATTACAATATTTAATATCCTTTAGGAACTCAGGAGAGCCAAAAATTGGGTCAAAGTAGAGGAGAAAGAGAGGAGGAGGAGGAGGAGGAGGAGGAGGAGGAGGAGGAGGAGGAGGAGAAGGAGGAGGAGAGAGTGTGGCCGTCATGGCTATGGACAGAAGAAGAAGGAGCAGTCACTGCAGAAGTTCAAAGTCTTTTCCCACTTGAGTTTCAAAACGAAGTTGCAATTCATTAATTCCTGTGTCACAGAACCCCATAATCATTTGCAACCACCACCAATGGTTTCTGCCTATGAAAATTCCTCTAAAAGCTCATTTTGTGTTTTGAGATGGAAATGGATATCACTGATTCCTCTTCCTTTCATAAGTCTCCTCTTGCTGAACACTTCACCTCTGAATAATTCTAATATATTAAAAAAAAAAAAAAAAAAAAAAAAAAAAAGAAAATTCAAGTCCTCCTCACAGACAACATCAAATCAACCTTTTAGGCTTGTTTTGGGAATGATTAGTTCTTCACAAACTACCTACTCAGGTCCTCCTTCCTCTTTTCAAGAGGCATTGGCGCATCTCTAGTTGGCATCTAAGACAGCTAGAAAAAAGCCAGCATGTAACTTTTTCTGTGACTGAGCACAATTAAAAGCATCAAGGCTTTGCCAAAAACAGAAGAGAACAGTCATTGTGAGACCTTAAACACATGCACTGAAATGAAAGCTCAGAAAGTGTTGTTGCAGATTTTTTATTAAATTCCAGGTTATGTTTCTTTGCTTAAATTGGGAAGGCCTAGCCCTTGACCTCTCCTCATTTTTCCCAGCTGCCCAAAGGCAGTGCACTGCTCAATGACTGTGGTAATCCACCATTGTAGCAAAATGGGATGTCTGGTTTTAGAAGTATTTTACACCCTCTCTTTTCCTGGCTCTCTCTACTTGCAACATCTCTGTGGTGAATTTCTGAGTTGTACGGACTGGTGGTTTTATTGCTTCCTAGCCATAAATGAAGAAGCCAAGTCAATTTTTTAAACCTTTTATCTGTAAAACAGTGTCACAAATTATAAGTTTTTGTTTGTTTGTTTGTTTGTTTTACTTTATTTATAAGGGAAATTAAAATCTTTTGCCCTAAACATAGTCTTTTGCTGTGGAAATACAACAGTTGCATGTCAGGGCCATCGTGTGCTGGCCACATGAGCTCTGCAGCATGAAAGCAAAGGTTACTTGCTTTTGCTGAATTATGGCAAAACTGCCAACAGAATAAAATCACCTTAGCACTGGTGTGCAAATAACTTGTAATAAAGCAATTGATTAGAAGAGTACAAGAGTAACTGTGGATGGTGAACAATGCACTGAGCTTTAAGGGAAGTGCCATGGCTGTGTTTGGCCTTCAAGCTACACATTCTGCACACATCAACAACAGGTAAGAAACTAGCACATTAGATTCACATGCTAAAACTGCAGACCTTTGGGACCAAAACTCTCTCTTATTATTTGTTAACGTTACCAAGCACAAAAGGTCAGTTCTCAAACATTAATTCCAAATAGAATAATATTGCACTAATGATGTGTTGTTGCTTACCACAGCTCATCCTGATGACAGACAAAAAATCATTGCATACTACCTGGTTGAGGACAAGCTAATGGTTATGTACTCTTCATAGCCTGACCTGGCTTGAGCTTCACGTGTAGAAAAGCCTATGAGGAGTTCCCTCACAGAAAGGTGACAGATTTGTGCTGTGCGAGAACATGGGTTCTCTGGGCAGATGCCAAGAACCATTCTCATTTTGGAAGCAACAGATAACAGTCCACAGGGAAGAACTGTATTGTTGCTAGCTGTTATGTACAGAAACCATCCTTGAGGAGCGAGGAAATGAGATGGGAAAGGGGTAAAAGAGAGGAGGAGGATACCAAGAGAGGCAAACTGGTGCTCTTCCAGAGGAATGCGAGTCAGCATTGCCTCCTGTTAAGGTCTGTGGATTATTTACCACAGCCTAGCTAGCCCTTAAACAACAAGAGAGCCTTGAAGTAGACACATGATGAATTTTCTCTCTCGAGTGGACTACTTGAGCTACACTCTAGTGGTTTTTGAAACAAGAAGAGATACTCCAGCAAAGAACAGTGTAAACCATATCTTAAATTTAAATATTTATATTTTCTATATATTGTACTTGAAATTCAGGCTGCATATAAGCCACAGATTTTTGAGAGAAATGAAATAGTTATCATAGTTCGGAAATAATGACACAGAATTTAGCAAGCATCGAAGAGCTGCTTCATACTATTAAATCTTGTCTTTAAAAGAAAACTGCATGTCAGTGACTGACACAGATTATAATACTTAGGCTTAAGGGGAAATGAGATGATAGGGCTCTTATATTAATTCTTAAGTGGATCTGCAGCCAAGTACTCTAAGGAAAAACACAGTAAGTCAACTCAGCATCTGCAAGATCAATATAATTCCTTAAGAGGAAAAAGTTCTGTGTTTAACTTATTTTTCTCCCACAGGGGACTGTGTCAGACTGTTGCAGGAAGCAGTAAATTGCAGAGTTTGTGGACTCTGTTCAGGCACAACAAGAAATCATTGTAACTCAAGTGATGAAGTCAAAACTACAGGAATCCAGTGGAAACTATTTTTCATGCTCTGAATTGCAGCTAGAGTTGTGGCTTTAAACTGTGTCAAATAAATGGCACTGCTTGAGACCCAGATCTGCATAGCTTTAAGTACCAAGCTGAATCCAGCTCTTACAGTTTTTAATGAGTCCAAGAATAAAAATCACTTTTCTTGGGACTAATTTGTTTCCACGGAGTATTTCATGACTCCAGGAAAGCTCCTTTCTTTCTCAATAAGAGAGACCTAATCCCAAGCAGCTGCTGAATTCACATTCGATTAGTGTGGGTATGGCAAAGCACTTAACCCACTCTCAATTCTTACACAGTTCCTCGCAGTGCTTTGTGTCCACCCCAAAAAGATTCCAGTTCACTAGACTGAATTCCAGATTCTGAGTTTCAGTTTACCAGGGATGCAGGACAGGCCTGAGGCATGAGACCTGTTACACAACACGAAACTGTGTGAAGGTAAAAAAGAAACCTGGACTTGAGTGCTGATCAAGAAGATACCATAACCAAGTGGTATTTAGGCTGGACTTCAGTCCTGGGAGCCAAGTGCATGTAAACAACTTGTTCAATCAAGAGTTTCGTTTGTCCTGGCCAACATTACAGTGGCTCAAACTTCCAGTTTCACTTCTAAGAGTTTTTCAAGAGTGCTGCTGCTACTTTTCAGGCCTTTATCTACAGGCTTGCACCCATGTTTCCCTCACCTCTTCCCAGTGGCTGCAAAATCTCAGTGGCTACAAAATCCTTCCCTCTCTAGAAAGATCAATAACTTTTCTAAAGAAAAACAGTCCATCATTCATTTCTACTGCATGTTTGGAAAACAGCTGACACCATCCATAGAACAAGGGGTCCCTGCCCTTCTAAGCTTCCCATTGGAAGAATTAAAAACTCTACAGACTCTAGTGGCAGACACTTCACAAGCGATGTTCAGCAATAGTAACAACAATACTTTAAACTGTGAAATAAAGACTAGATTGAATAATGTGAGTTTTAGGATGCAAATTCCTTAGAATTAGTAACTATAACTGGTTAGAAAGATTAATGGGATGTAATAAGCCACAAAGATTTTTTCCCACCTTCTCTTGGAAGCTGGTTTTGATGGGCAAGGCTCTACATAGCATTGCACATGCCAACATGTGCTTTATTAGTGCTACGAAATCTTCGTACTTGTTTCTAACTTTGAGGAAGAACCTGAGATAAAATGTGAATATGAAAAGCATTTCCATTACTTTACTTAAATTATATCCTAACCAGGTCATACAAGCAATAGTTCTGGTTTGGAGAACTTGAAAATCCAGAGGAAAGCAGAGAACTGATTCCAGTTAAACTAAATTTGAATCTTCAATTTCCCTTTGCATTATCAAACATAGGAAAAAATATGCCCCACACAAGTTTAATTTCCAGACCCATTCAGAAAATCCCATATTCACCTGTGGCAGACAGCACACACCCCTCAAATTCATACCTGCAAGCTATGAGAACCAGGAGGCCTGCTACATCAGTTTTGCACAGGTCACTTTCTGGCCAACAAAGTGATAGATGCAACCTTACAGTTAATAAGGGGCTGAACATTTCATCCCAGATCTATGCCTGTGACAGGGCTCTTTGTATGGCAGAAAGAATGGAAGAAGGAATACAACTTTCACAGTTACTCTCTGCAGAGCAGCCAAATGGGTATAAACTGCCAATGTCAAGTGAGGAATAGGAAGCGGAATGAAGATGATTCAGGGTCTAATTAGAGAGCGGACAAAACCTCTTTCTATTTTCCTTCCTCTACGTAGCTCTTCCCATCTGACTCAGAAGGGTGGGTGACCAGCCATTTAAGTACACCCAGACCACTGAGGATGTAGGTCACCTTGGGTCACAGACTGCTGGGCATCTTGTCGCAGCAATATGCACGGCTCTCATCTGCAGGAAGATCTCTCAGGGAGCCTTCCCAACCTCTTTCCGGATAATTTTCTGGTTGGAAGAACCAAGGCCCAGACCTTCCTCAAGGAAACAACTCTCATGATATACTTTTCCTTAGCTTACATGGAGGTATGGAGGACAGGGGCTTCTTTATGTAATATAAATAAAAATACCCACAGAAACTCAAGCACATCCCAGTGGCAGGAAAATGATTCTACTCTGACATTCTAATCTTTGACAAGCACAAGATAAGCACCCTTTTAACAATGTTTATTCTAATACATCCAATTTAGGACAGATCCTCTTGACTGATCCATTTTACAGTACACATGATGTGTATTTTGCCTGCTAACAGGTTTTAATTTATATTATTGAGTCATCCATCACATCCAGATTTGATGGGATAATCACAACACAGAACAGCCAGGAAAGAAAGCACCTGATGGACTTGGTCAAATGAAGGCTTTAGCCAACTTAGAGGAGAGTTAAGCAAAGTAAAAATAAAAAAAAAAATAAAAAAAATAAAAATAAAAAAAAAGGTGGCCCCATGATTTCTCTCCCCATCTCAGGGAAAAAAGAAAACAAAAAAAAAAAGAAAAAAAAAAAAGAAAAAAAAAAAGGTTTCTAAGGCATTTACTTATGAATTCACATTGGAACAGAGTAAGGTAGAAGAAAATCAGACTCCAGATGACTTTGTGGATCATGCTTACAAGCCCATCCATTGAGGAGAGGAAGGGACTGAAGGGCCAAAGGTTACTGATGAGACTCTTGGGAGGCAGAGGAGCATTGGTGCTCAGCTACAGCCTCCCAAGAGTGCCTCAAAAGGTAGTCCTGCTCACCAACCCACGTGCCAGGTGGCACGCAGACACAGAGCAAAAAGAAAGGCCACACCACAAGCTGCAGGAGAAAAACAATAACGTCAGACAGGCACGAAAGCAAAAGAGTAATGAAACAATCCTGGTCATCACACCCACAACATCACGCTTCCCAAGGTTGTAGACTGGTAGCACGTTAACAAAGAGGAGTCTGAAGGACAGTAGTGAAGTCACTTTCTGCATGTTTAGAGATTTCCAAGCCTGCACATAGTTAAGAAGTGTTTGTTGGACAAATCAAGAGATCAACATGGCATTATAGACGGGATGGAGACATCACAATAGTGACTAATAGAGGGGAGAGGAAGGGCCTTCAGACTGAGGACAAGCAGATAGCAAAAAGATGCCAAGGGAAGGGGACTGTATTCGAAACATCGATGTAGGAGTGTAATCTTGGCAACCACACTCTGGGGGAGC
The DNA here is from genome assembly GCF_009819795.1 of Aythya fuligula. Lineage (NCBI taxonomy): Eukaryota > Metazoa > Chordata > Aves > Anseriformes > Anatidae > Aythya > Aythya fuligula. Next base: position 42,810,164 of record NC_045562.1, read on the forward strand.
TGCACAAGGGAGGGCTGCAGTTGTCATGGAAAAGACACAAGGAAGAGCCTAGTCAAATATTTTAGCTGGATAAAAACTGTCTTACCATTAAGTTAATATAAAACAGAGAATCTACAAAAGTTACAGCACAAACATAGGTCAAACTGAAGACTGAACTCAGATTACGGGTGACAGGTTGGACCATGGCAACATACACTGTGATCGAGAAAGGAAATACATTCCAACTTGGAACTGAGCGAATGCATCATTTCACCTCCCCTCCACCCCTCCCTGTTTTTGAAAGAGCTAGCATGGAGTACTTGATAGCTGCTGTGACAACTTCCTGGCATGATCTTTAGTCACAGACGAAGAATGTTGAGGTTTAACTAAACCATCTTCAGAGAAAAATTAAAAATAATGGTCAAAAAAGCCCTGAGGAATTAGTTAATTCAATAACTCTCCATCCAGTGTCGTGATTCTAGTGCTTGACATCTTAGTGCTACAGGAGGTCAAAGGCCTGAACACAACTGCTGTCTGCTTACACATGAATGTGGAAATCCTCCCTTTGCCATAACCTTAACTTCCTACTTCTTGCTGTGAAGCTAACTGACCTGGCCAGAAGACAAGAATTTCTCCCCATGAAAAACACTGAGGTTTTGGCATTTGCCATTCAGACAAAAATGAGGGATTTCAAAATATTTCACCACAGGGGAAAGAATGTCTGTGAGCTACTCCAAAGCAGCACTGAATGCACTTGTCTAGTGGTGATTCAAGTCTGCTCTTCTCAATTTCTGTAGCTGACTTTTCAAAGAAAGAGGGGAAAACATCCAAATCTTCCTTTTGGATTCAGCTGTTCTTCTGAATAAAATTAAAATAGGAGGCTGAATGTTTCATTCTCTGTTTATGACAGGCCATTATTTACGCATTCCTGAGATAAACTATGGGAAACATAAAGCAGGGTGATTTCTAACTGAATCAATAAAGATGAAAGACGATGAGAATAGTTTTTGTATCCGGTATACAGAGCATAGCATCAGTTACAAGCTGCGCAAACTGCCAAGTGACTTAATAACTAGACGTACTTGGTGCACAAACAATCACTGAGTACAAACGTGTCATGTACAGATGACAGAGAAGTCAGGGCAGGAGCTCACCCATACGTCATGGAGTACCTTGTGGGTACAAATCCACACACCACCTGCACAGGGGGTGATAGAAGCACCTAGGAAAAGCTCAGCCCACAGATGGGACAGTTGGGACTAGCTAGGAATATCACTAAGTTAACGGATAACATTATCTGTCTTGGCATCCCATATAATTGTGGCATTTAGCTTGAGTTGTTGGAAAGGGGCCGAAACCAATCACATTCTGGTTAATCTTACTTGAGTAACTGCAGCTGGCTGGCCGGAAGAGAATTACTCTAAGATGAATTTGCAGTGTCTTATAATAAGGGTTACCGTTACCCAGCAAGAAGCATTTCTGGGCCAGCCTTGCCCCATGTTCTGAAAGACTTTGAGGAATGTGAGGGAGGAGGAGAAACTTTTTATTTGAATAACTTCTGAATTTTTTCATGCTTTGCCTTGGTCCTCCTCTCCTTTTCCCAGCCAGCTTGTTCTCACAGCAGCTGAGACTCTCCAGTGAGACTTGCTTAGTTATCTAGATATTTTTCTGGATAAATTTGCCTTGTGGTTAAATAGATAAGAAGTTTTCTCATTTAAACCTGTCTCAGAAGATATCTGTAGTAAAAATGAGGCTACTCTGTTTCACTACACACCTATCCAACTGAATAACTGCTGCATGTTTCTTAAACCCAGAATACAGAAGTACATGTGTGGTTTTATAAGGTTACATAAAAAGTTATAAATGTCTTGTGTAAGTATTTGTCTTGTTCATAGTCAATGGGAACTATTTGTACATGTAAGGCAAGCAAGATTTACCCTGTAATGGATAATCCTTTCTTCATTTAATAAATAATCCTTTGTTTACTTTTCCTCAGTTCTCAAAGTCAGTCTTCAGAACCTAAAAAAACAACCCATGACCTCATTACCTTCTCCCATCGTGGTGCTGGAAGCCTAGGGATGACTGAGCTTATGTTAACATGCTTGCAATAGCAATTAGCCTTTTTTCCTCTCCTTTGAAATTGGCCTTCTGATGAAGGCTGTTCTGAGAATGGTCATGATGTTTTGTACATGATTTGAATGCAAATCTGTTTCACTTACCCAAGGCAGAAGCTTCCCGGAAATTGTAGACCTTGCTCCCCATAAAGATTATGTGAGGTAGTCCAGAGGGGAGTTGTCCGCTACTAAATCTACTGCTGGCCTGCACAATGCTGAGTAATGCAGGTAATGCTGACAGGAGGGGGAGAGCAGTGCCTGTGTTCAGCTGACCCAAATGGGGCTTGGCTGCGTACTCACACCCACACACAAAACTAGTTCAGAAGCTCAAGCAAGCACAAGTAGTTCTGACCCTGGTACAAACACAGTGTTACCCTGGGCAGCACCCAGAACACCGAGTACCTTCATTTAGGCACACCAGGTTGTTGCCAAACCGAGAAGGCCAGCGTCAAGGCAGCTTTTAGCTGCAGGTCCACTAAGGCCTTATGGCTGGTATTTGGACTCAATATGCCTTCACTGAGCAAAGACAGGGCCAGTACGGAGTCAAAGGCCCTGCCTGGAAGAAGATGATGACGAAAAAGAAAGGTGCAGCAGCTCCAGAGAGACGTGCTTGCAGCTACAGGGCTGGGAAAGCAGGTTGTAGGCTGTCCCTTGCCCCTGGCCAGCCCAAGGTGGCCAAAACACTTGAAGGGCAAGTAAGTGGGCACGGCTGTAGGGGCAACCTGTAGGGTTCTCAGCAATATGCTGAGAATATGGGTCAGCCCTACCACCTGCCCTGCCTTGCCACCAGGCATGCAGCAGGACTGGGCATGGAGGAGAAAAGATAGATTTCAAAACAAGCAGGAATTTCAGGATTAATTTCAACGGCTGCTATTTTTTTTTTTTTTTTTTTTTTTGCGTGTTTCACCAGCCTACAGCTTCGTGTAACTTAAAGTTTTCCCAATTTCAGACTCTGAAGCCTCCCCACTACACACCAGGGGCATACCCTAATCAGCTCCTTCAACTTAGAAAAATCTGCTGTAAAGGGTAAGAAATTCTGCTTGGACTAAATGATTTCCTATCCAAATGAAAGCCCCTTTAACAATGCAACAGCACTTTGCTATATATCACCATAAATATTGACATGATTTATTTTAAAATGGTTATTAAAATTAGGTTCCTAATCCCACACTGAAGCATTTAAATCAATGTCAACCTTTTCCAAAATGGCAAGTATTCAGCCAATACCCCCTGAAATATATGGTGGCCAGCACTTTTGAATGTCAGGCCATTAATTTATGTGGCTATCTTTCAGCATCCAATTTTGCTTGACCTATATTTCAAAGATGTCTTATAAAAGCTGGAGAAGGAGAATTTTAAATTCTGGCAACATTACAGCTGTTGCTATCAATGAGGACTTGATTTAGTAATAACATTGTTGTGAAACAGACCATAAGAAGATGTTGTTTAAAGTGGGACAAAATAACTCATAAGGTTCCTTTTCTTTTTGGTAAATTATGTACAGTGCTGCCTGTATTCCAGTTCCTGTAGCATACTTCCTACCATCTGTTTTCCATTTTTCTTTAATTTCCATTCATGCCCTTTGGCCTATTCCCTGTGTTCGGAAGAAAACAGTAATTAAAGTTGACATTATCTCTGTGCCTTTTCCAGACTACATAAGTTGAAGGTTTTTTTTTTTTTTCCATGTCCTTATACTCTGGCTCATATCTTTTACTACAAGATCAACCCTACTGTACTTTTTTTTTTTTTTTTTTTTTTTAAGGATCAACACGTAGTGACCGATTACAGACTGTCATCAACCACAGTAATGAAGAGGTCTGATTTTTACTACATCTGAGTTCTATCATTCATTAGCGCAAGTTTCAGTAAATAACCTGTTTCTTGATAGAGTATAAAAAATATCTTTTTATAAATATAGAGCAACATAAGACTAGCACTACATTTCTGACAAGCTCCTCACACTATCAGTAGCCTTCTGAGGTGAAACTTAATATGTGCATTATTTTTGTCCCATAAGCTCAGAATAATTATTAATTTTCCTATTTTGTATTCATTTCAGGTACAGATAAAATAACATCTCATTGCCCATATGTAAGAATAAACTCTGAATAAAGCATCTGTTGACCCAAGAGACTGTCCCACACTGAAAGTGTGATCTTTCTAGGTAATCCAGGACCTGCTCTTACTGAAATTAAGTTTATTTTCAATCTATAATAACCACAACTTTTATAAGTCTGCTTTGTCCATAAAATTATACACAGTGATTCAATAACAAGGCTTTTGTCCATAGATTAGCTAGAAGGTAAAGAAATACTGGAGTGTCGTTACTTCAACCCAGTAGTCACAGCATCCAAAAGGGCACAAGTGCATCGGTTTACAGGGAACAAATTAAAAGAGGAACCTTGCCAGCTCTGCTGCCTTAGGATATTTCTGCAAGAACAGAGAATGAGAGAGACAAGCGTGTCCCCTTCTCATCATGTACATTCTGTAGGACAGAAGGACTTTGATTCTCCAGATTCAGAGTCATTTACACAATAACAAAGGTAAATGAAGGCTTTCAGCTCACAGCTGAACTTGCCTTGGAATTGAAGATCTGCATGATCTCTCCCTTATTTCTTAATTTTCAGTTTTTAGTCTTTGCAGTTTCTAATCATAAGGTTTGCACGTAACATAACCAAATCACCACCAGAACTTTACTTAAGAACAACAAGTTACTGTGTCTTTCTCTTGGAAAACAACATTTGACTTTCAGTTAGTCTTATATTAAGCCATATTTCATTACAATCGTGTCAAAACACTAAAATACAGCCTTTCTTTGACACTGGAGTTGTGTTATATGACCACAGTCTTGTGTTTTGTGGCTGCCTTTCTAAAGTCATATATTTTAAATCTGATATATGTATAAATCACTTCTCGAGAAAGGGAAATAGTATCATTAAAAACATATATGTGAACTCTTGAAAGATTTCCTCAGTAAATACTGTCTTACAATAGCTACAGATAGTACACAGACACAATACACAAAACATATAAAATTTGTTTGTAATATACCAAATAGTTAACTGAAAATACCTGGAGGATGCCCTCATACCAGCCTAAAATAAAAGATAAGTATAAATTCAGAAGCCATGAATTAGCTTCTCAAACACATAAAGAATGAACCTGCTTTCTAATTCCAACATTTCTATGTACCACATAAAATAGTTCAAAACCTATAAAGCACCACAGAAATATTCTCAAAACTGTAAGGTAGAGCATATCTTCCTAAAAAGGGAGAAAAAATGGTGACATAAAGAATAAGGTACAAAATTATATGAAACAAATAAATAGGATGCACCGTCCTGAATTCTCACTGAATACCCATCATTAATGAAGTCATCCTTTGGACAGAGATTTACATAAATTATATATGTATACATGAACGTGCGGTTGCGTTTTCTTATCTTTTTGTTTGTATTGGAAATATATTACCATAGTATTTTAGTTATAAGAGCTTATTTTCTAATACTAAGCTTATTTTCTAATGCTATTTTCTAATACTAAACTCCTTAGGAGTAAGCTGAGTTTAAAGCCTAAAAGGGGATTATAACTTTCTGTTAAAGAAGCTCTTTTCCGTGAAACTAACAGTCTCCCAGCCTGCCCAGTGGAAGAGTTCAGAGCTGGTTAAAGGTCCAGCCACTACACAGTACAATGACCTGTGTGATGATCACTCAGATGATCACTTCTTTCTGTTTTCCCACCCCTTAGCAAACTTTATAACATCACAGAGAGCCAGCACGATAATGAGAACAGACAAGTTTCATCATCATTTACATCCCTGCAAAACAAGCCACTGGTACAACCAGCCTGAGACCCCATTCAGATGAGCAGGTGGAATGAATTCCTTCCCTCACCACTCATTCAGTGAATCACTCCACGCCACAATTTCACTTCAAACCTCTTAATTTTCCTCCCCTATCTTCTTGCTATCTTTCGTCTGCTCTTTCTACATTTTTCATTCACCATTTCATTTTCACTTCACCATTTTGTTTTCTGAGTTCACTTTCCTGAGGTGTTTCCAGACTGTGGCAATGAGCACACCAAAACAAGGATACCACAACATAGCTGGCCAGAGGTGAGTTGCAGATGAGGAACTTACACTCTGGGCACTTCCACATTTATTACAAACATTTTGCTCATAGCTGGTAAGATCCAACCATTCCTCAGTTGCAATAAATTTGTTACTTTCCTCTAGCTCACTTTCTTTTAGCAAAATGAACTTCAGCTTTGTTTGATATTTAATAAAAAATAATAATTTTCTGAGTGATCTCTAGGTCAAACAAATGCCATTTTTTGATTCCTCCATGCTGATTTCAGACAGCTGTATACAAAATCAGTGTAGTTAAAAATGTAGAGGTTTGTTTTCCTTCATTTTAACGTAGTTTAATTTTTGTAGGCAGGAACAGATAGATAGCTAAATTGATAACATTTCCCTGACAACCAGCGCTGGGCTTGGGAATAGAGTCTTCCAGATTCTGATGTCAGCATTGCCTTCAGTGGAACTCTTAAGATGCTCAAAACTATGCACACTAACAAGTATTTCCTGTGCCAAAGGCACAGGAATCAAAAACAAACAAACAAACAAGAAATCAAATATTCTAAAAAAATAAAATAAAATAGAAACAAATCCACTATGGCTAATTTTTCAATGTAGAGGTAAGCATATTATTTTGTAGCCTCCTATGTTGCAGCTGATCTTTGGAGTTAAGGCCACGTGCTATTCGTTATTTGCTATGTTTTAAACTTGTCAAGAAAATCTGTCAATATAAATTGTAACTCTCTTCATAACATATATGAAGCTGTGTCAAGTTTCTGGATAGTGAATTGTGGTGTAAAATTAATCTTCAGTGTAGGGTGTGAGGGTTTTAACTTTTTAAGCTTGCTACAAAAAAAAAAAAAAAAAAAGTGCTTTTTTTTTCATTGGATTTTCTTTGGTCCATCTTACAAAATGTTTTTCAGAACTCTACAGAGAAAGATGTAACTACTGGGACTGATTTCCGTTTCCACGTTCCCCCAATTCCCTGGTATCATATCTTTTGCATATTTCATCTTTCCTCGCGCTTGTTCAAGGATATAGTGAACAATGTTGATGTCTCTGCTCTGATTAAAGCTGAGTGTAGATTCCCTTCAAACATGAATTAGTGCTACACAGAATGAGGACATATTTCAATTCTTAGAAATACAGCTTGTTTCTGAAATATTCATTGTATCCAGATCAATAAATCATTTAAATCCTAGAGGACTGAAACTTCCCAAGGTACAGAGGTCAAGCTACAGTGGAACTAGCAAATACCAATTTCTCACAGATGTGCAATTAGAACATCTGTTTGTATCCTCTATGCCTAATAAGATGTTTATTCTGTTAATTGTAGGCAAATAATAGTGAGCCATTGTATTTTTGTTCTAACATGAGAAACTTAGCATCCTATATTCAACTTAAACAAACTGTCAGCATAGCAATTAGTCACTGTCATATCTTCAACGGTGGGTATTAAGCCTAGCAAAATTTTGGATCACAGATGCCAGTTGACTCAAAAGTAGTTTGCTACAGTTTCTGCCCTAACCAACAAACAGCAGACATGTCAGTTGACTGAATCACTTTCTTTTTATGTTTCAATCCAATGAGTTTCTGTTCTGTAGATATAAAGGGAAGCTGTTGAGATTTTATACTGCTGTTGATATCATATGAGTGAATTAAAACTAATCTAATCTCTCTTAGATTCCAGTCTTACAAACATGTACTTGTATTTAGCTTCCAAGTTGTGAGTAGTTTGTGCATTCTCATCTGTAAGGTTTGCTCCCTGACAGCATTTGCATCATACAAAATGAATGAAAAGTGTCATAAATGAAACTCTATACATAGTGGTAGATACCTGGAAAGCGGACCCAAGGCCTTTGAGTCTATTCATGCAAGATGGAGGTGTTACAAGACAGAAGAAGGAACACCAGACTGAGTCCAGAGTCTTCTCCAAATTACTGTTTGCTTGTGACAGAAACTTGGCATGCTATTTAAGTTCCCTTTGTCTCAGTTCTTCTGTCTATCTCTGCAAAACCAATTAAGATCCTGAGAGGAGAACCAGTTTCTCTAAGTGCTAAGTTCATTATTATTGCTCCTTTGGGTGCAAAATTCCCTTACTAGAGAGGATTAGGATGCCTGTTGTCACTTATTAGGGCTAACAAGACACAAACATAGCAAATCCATGCGCTTTTGCTACCTTTGTTGTTGACAAATAACTGCAGTGTCTTAAGAGGATGCATGGTCTAACTGGCTTTGAACTGAAAACCAAAACTTCCATTGGCATTCTTGTGTGAAGAGAACTGTGCTGACCCAAAGCGCCCAAGGCAGCAATTGTTGAAAGTATGCTGATCTTCCTACCTCTGTTATCACCACCCAGTTCAGAAGATGCCAGACTGAGACATCGGTTCATGACAAACAAGCTTCTATAAATCATCTTCTGCTTCACCTGCCCTCCTAAAAGTATAAGCATTATTTTTCAACCAATTATTTCTCAAATGCATAATCATTAGAAATGTCAGTAAAATAATAACTCGAGGGTGCTTCCTGTTAAATTTGTTAATAACCACATCCTCTGCTAATAAACACCTAGGCCTTTGGCCTCAAGTTTATTTAGCCCAGGATATGGGTATTATTACCTCATTAAGAGGAAACACCCTCAAGATATTATTTAAGTATCTCCAGAAGGAAAAACAGCTGAATGAAAGGGATGTATAGGCCAGCTGTTGAAAATTCACTGGGTGAATTTTAAACAATTCTGCAGAAACCAAGGCAATTTTACACGTAAACCATCAAAAATTAGATTTACATTACACAAAGAAATAGCTACTTCTTACATTATAGCATGCAGTTTCCTGTGTGTTTACAGGAACAAGCTGAAGGCAGGGAGAATTAAGGAAAGGCCCTTATTAAATTACCTGTGCACTGAGCATTTATCAATAGGTTGATAACTATTGGCTTTTCTATTGTTCTCCTTTGCTGTTATGCTGGAAAATGTTGGAGATGCTGTACTCTACTTTCCCCTAGCAGAAAAGGCTGCTTTTAAATGAAATGTGATAAAACTGTTTCTATAGCACTGTCGCTTCAATTCACATACTTAAATCTCACCATGTGGGTAAGTTTTTATAGAATCTAAAGCTGGGATTTTAAGTATTATCATATCCTTTTGAATGGAAAATAATTTTAAAATATCTTAGGTCTATTTTTAGTACCATTTTATATCTTCAAATAGTGCAGCATCATTTTATACATTTCTCCAGATAGGCACCCTTTTAAAAGGGTGGGGGTTTTGTTTGTTTGTTTTTGTTTTTTAATTCTTAGCAATGAAAAAGTAATGATGTCAGGCAATGATATGAACAGTAAGTCTTAGCTCCTCAAGAACAAAATGTTTTATATATTTTCAATGCATATTCATTCGAAGAATTACATAGCAATATTTCAGTAGAGGCAGGGACTGAACAGATGCTCTCACTTCCCAAATCACATTTTGAAAGAAAATTTTTAAAAAACTGACTGTAACACTTAGCAATGTGTGTGAGAAAAATGTCTACAATTTGCAATGTGAATGCCACTTTTCATTAAATAAGGACTTGAGAGTCACAACCAGGAATGGAAAGTGCTAAGAAACAAGATTAGTTCAAAGAGAACTGTATATGCAGTATACATCAATTCAAGACAATTGCTTTAATCTGGTATAGTTGTATGTTCAAAAAATACATTTAAAAAATCCACTAATAATGACCAGCATCAAATCTGCAATTGAGAGAGGCTTGTTTCCCTGCTTTATGCTCTTGTTAAGTCACTAAAACTCAATATGGAAAGTCAAGCCCACTGCCACCCACAACATCCTCATTGACAAACTGATGAAGAACAGTCCAGATAGCTGGACACAGAGGTGGACTGAAAACTGCCTGAACTGATGGGCTCAAAGTGTTGTAAACCAGCAGCACAGTATCCAAACAAAGGCCAGTCACTAGCAGGCCTAAAATGCCACAATAATTTCATCCTCATTTACAAACACTAAGTCTTAGAGTTATTATATACAATATTTGACTCATTCACACTCAGAGGTCAATTCTGTAGTAGAACCAAAGATGTCACAGAGGACTCCTGATGACCATTTTACTCGTTATATGGTAGGTAAGTGCAATGACTCTACTACAGTTTGATTAATGAGCAATAATGAGAACCCTTCGGTATTCCTTCAGTTACTGCCTCTCCATTTTCAACTACAGCTCACTCAGAGCTCCCCAGCCTGAATGTTCACCCCACTCCCTCATCAAGCATTTGAAAAACTATTAAAATATAAAATGACAAAATGGCAAGGGTTCCTTTATGCCATAGCATCATAGAATAATGGAAACTTTACCCTTGATTTGGAGGAAGTCTGAGGATGATTCTCACTATAAATAAGAATAATGGCCCCAAATGTTTTTACAAATATTTTACTCATGTTTGAGGTCCAACATCCACTAATCCACTATCCATTAATACCAGGCTTTTGCTTTATCTTCTCCTGTTTTTCTATCAGATGCTCTGGCACAAACATAAGTCTAACTATAAAAATTTACATCTTAGTTCAAGTTTATTCACGTTTTATAGAAGCTTGCTTGGTTTGGTTTTTTTTTTTTGGTTGGTTGGTTGGTTGGTTAGCTGTTTTCTGTTTTTTGCCTTCCCCATTGTTAGGCCTTCTGCAAGCTTTTTAGTGTTATTTTGTATGCAACTGTCATAGAATAGATGAATGGACATAACAGAAAAGCCATTGTATTTTGTATCACAGTGTTCACAATCTAAAAGTTAGAAAATGAAGTTTGGCTATTATTTTTTTTTCATGCTGGAACATAAAAACTACAACAGCAGAGCAGCAGAAAAACTCAGGGACATCTTTTGTTGATTTTGGAGAACCCAACAGTGCTGGAGATGAGAATGATCAGTAAGACGAAGCTGAAAAGGGCAGCAAGGGAAAAGAAACACAAAATGGAAGTGGTTAATTTGAAATACCCAAGGATCTCTGCAACGGACTGGTTGCCATGTCTGCACGCCCTCAAGAAGGACTAAGAGCTTGTGTTCATCCTAGCACACAAAAAAATCTCACCAACCTGTCCATTAAAGAAGGAGGGTGGAGGGGGGAGAGAATGACCAGGATTTGCAGAACCAGCCACAAAGAGCTATTTTTGCAAAAGCAGAGGTTCCACTACAGGGAAAGAAACCGAAAACACTCAGACCTCTAAGCCTCTTCCTGACTTACTCATCAGTGTTTATGGCATTAGGGACTTGACAGCGGCTTTCATAAACCATGTCACTATCTTCCTAAATAATTTTTCCAGAACCACACAGCCAGGTGTTGTAAACAGTGACCCCACCGTTCACAGACAGAATGTGATCATGGGCAAAGAGTACTCAGGAAAAGCCACTTCACACCACAGGTCCTGCATAAATGCAAGTGGTGAACACAGTAGAATGTCATTTGAAAAGAGTACAAAAATGTGGTTTGGAGAATGTCAGTATCCATCAAAATAGAAACTTTTTTTTACAGCACCTGCCTCTTCAGCACCTGCCTTCCTTTCTCCTCCACTCCCAAAAAGGAGATCATAATTCCATTTTGATCTTAATGCCTTAATTGTGTAGTAATACAAATACAGTAATTTTTTAAAGAAAAATTGATCAGTTTTTGAAAACATAAGGTTTAGGATGGTTAAGACACACCTTTAGCTTCCCTAATGCAAAATGTTGGAACATATTACTACTCATATTGAAAATGGCAGGGTTTTCCAATAAATTGGCCTTGTAGTAGTTCATCCATGTAATAATACCAGATGCTATGAAATTATGCCAATTCTGTTACAAGACGTATTTTTTTTTTCTTTTTAAGGATTAATATAAACTTAGCAGGCAGTTGCCATTAAACAGACAAGCAATGCTTTTCTGAGACCATCATTTTTATTTATTTATTAACTTTTTGTAAGTTCATCTAGAGAGTGCATATTACCCAATTAGGATTTGAATTACCCAAGAGTGTATATTACCCCATTTGAATTTTACATGGATGCCAGGAATTACCCCTAAAGGAATTATGTCTCTCAGGAATTACCTCTAAAAGATATCAAAGAGTATGTCAGACAAGATCACCTGCGTGTTAAAGCTAGCTTTGGAGGACATCTTAGCACAGAACTTCTCTCCTACGGAGACAGGACTACCACAAGGGATATATCAGCTTTGTATATGCAGCACTGTGGATTACATCTGTTCTGCTTATTGCATTAGTTTGTTGTATTATTTAAAACTTTAAAACTCTCATGAAGATACTGCAGCATTTCTGCAGATGTTTCAACACCAAGCAGCATGGAGAGGATCTGTCTGTACACAGGACCTGACACACAGAATGACTGGCACATATCAGCCTCAGCTCAGAAACTAGCATTTTGATTGTGTAAGTACATTTTGCCTTCATTTTCGGTTTCTGAGCTTGCTATGATTCAACAGGAATGAAGTCAGGCAATGTAAGCGAAAGCCAGAGGATGATGCTATTATTGCAGGCTAACTTTGACACAATTGCTCCACAGCGATCATGTATTTTACATATGGGCACAGGAAGGGAGGGAAGGAGGGAGGGAGGAAGGAAGGAAGGAATCATCTTATGTTCTTCTTAAAATTTTATGATTTGTTAATTTTGACACAGATTGCCCTGCAAAGGAGAAAGTTTGGAAAAAAAAAAAAAAAAAAAAAAAAAAAAAAAAAAAAAAAAAAAAAAAAAAACATTCAAACTAAAACTATGAACATGAGAATTCATGAGACAGATTTAAGTGAGCCCCTAAGGAAAATGTAACCATAGGGCTGCTCAAAATTCACTGTCTGCCGCTTCTTTCTCTTTGGGGCTTCCTTAGCTTCCTGCATTCAAATCAAACCATAAGTTTTTTGTTTGTTTGTTTTTGCAATTTCAATATAAAACAACTGGCAAAATACAGATCATTCTGTGGGGAGAATGAGCCACATCCTGGCTCTTCCTCTAGAACTAATGCTTTCTGCCTCAAAAACTGCAAAACAGAATAACAATTCCTCCCATTATTTTCCCCGTGTTTCCATTTTTTGCATGCATGCAACAAATGAGTTCAGCATTTCTTGCAGCCTCGGCACATTGACCTCCCAGCTGAGTGGAGGAAGAACCTCAGGTATGCTCAGGAGGCGGCTGAAGATCACGGCTGTGCTACCTGTGCTCCTTCTCACTTGAGCAGCACCCACCTCCAGCTGCCTCTCTGTCAGCATACCAGAGCCGTGAAGGAATGGCATGTTTGTAAACTAAACAGGAAGAGGAATAAGCCAGACACTTACATCACCTGACAGATGTGTTTCTCAAGCACGCAAGTTTATTTAAGGCTTTTTCATGGTGTGTGTTGACCCAAAGTCAATAAATAAATGAATAAACAAATAAAGGGGGGGAAGAAAGGAAGGAAGGAAAGAGGGAGGGAGAGAGAGAGAATTGGTATCATGCTCAACATGTATTGCACCCTGTAAAAGGGAATTAAATGACTCAAGCTCCCCACCCCCCTCTCCCTTTATGTCTGGAAGTGAGCCCTTCTGAAATCCTATAGCTACTGGCAGCACAACCACACATAATAACATGGTAGCAACACATAAAACTGTCAGTCTTCAATGGAAATGGATGGTTAGGCTGAGGGGGTAAACAGACTAAATCAATTTGAACATGCATGTTAAGGACTGTGAAAGGGCAGAGTTTAGTGCTGCTAGGCTGGAAAACATTTGTCTCTGTCTCGTTGTATTTCCCTGCCATTCAGCGGCATCCACCCACAGGCCTCTCACTTGGCTCCAGTCAGGCTCCATGGCTGATTAATGGCAGCTGGAGGTGTCCAGTAATTTCCTCACCTAATAATAAACTACAACCCAAAACAGGGGTTCCCCTCAGGCCCACATTTAACATAACTCTACTTACTACCAGGAGGAAAGCCAATTACATGTGTCCTGCTCACGTCTGTGAGATAATGCACATTTAAGTGGCTTTGAGGGGTTACTTAGCTGACTTTGGACATATCATCTTTGTCTATGGCAGCATAAACAAAGCTCAGATAACATCTGCATCACTCTTTCAAAGGAACTGTAAAAGAGACAGAAAAAACGGGGGGGGGGGGGGGAGGACACATCCTCAAAACTGGAAAATAGTCTCCTCTAAGAAATCTGAAGAGCAACATGACCTCAAAAACAGAGTGACTTTCTTTCTCTTATCCTAATCCCAAGATCACCAACACATACAATTACAATTTCAGTGGCTGAGGCTTAAGCAATCAGTCTGGCTCACCACTTCCAAGGGTGCCCAATAAAGCATTTTATATGAAGACACATCCTCAACAAGAACTTTTCCAGATTTTGTTAGCAATTAAAGCAAAGCCTTGTTACAGAGGGAGTGGAATGGGTTTGTGCCTTCAGTATTACGACTAAAAGACAATATTGTTTGCACGGGTATCATACTAATTACATAGTACTACCTCTACATTAGTAACTATATTATCTAATAACTAGTCATCAAATCGTGAGACTTTTTTTTATTATTATTATTCCCTCCCTTTATTTTTTTTAGTGTTACTTAGGTGTGTGACATTTTAACTTCTATATAGTTCCTTGACTGAAGGGACAGAGATTTGGCTGGCAATTGATATTGGTATTCAGAGCATGTTATAATCTATTAATCCATTAAATGGCAAAAATTTAACATGTAAAAATGCATGCAGGAATATTCCATTGTGCACCCGGCAAACCCCCTTGTAGTCCAGGTGCCCTTGTGACAGTATGACGTATTTTCCTGTACCTGATTGCACGTTTCTTTTCCCCAGGATGTGACTGTAACGTTGGCAAAACTAAGCTGAAACTATGTAATATTTCAGGACAGTATACAGAAATGCAAGTCACTTCATGGGTGATGCATATTTATCTATGCAGCACCATCTCTGACATAAATAAGAGTAATGCAACTGATTATTTCATCACAGATTTCAAACTCTTATACGGATATATGAAACAAATTATATAGAATATACAAAAATACTGAACTAATATTCAGTTTATATTGTCTTGCATGTCTTGCAAAAAGAAAGAAGCCTGAGTATCCCAGTTTCTCAGTGAATGGACTATCACAAGCAATGCAGATGCCAACATTTTTGCAGCAGTTCTTCCTTTCTATAGGGAAGGACATACTTGGTGCCAAAAAGGAATAAATGGTGTTCCATATGGCATTGACGAGGTCCCTTACAGTTCCTTAATCTCTGTCAAAAATTTGAAAATGAAAAATGCATGTGTTTATGTGTATTGAGGTGGGTGCTTCTCCACAGGAACAATCTAATTACATGTGGACACTGAGGGAAGATTGTCAGAAACAGACCACTGCTGGCAATATCTGGTCACACAGGCAACTGCTGGCACTAGGGGATTAAAAGGTAATATAATGATTTCTTTAAAAGTATTACAACAGCTTGGGAGGAAACTGATTTTCCAGACATCTGTGCAAATGGATTTTCCATTCTCTTCAAAGGTTTTTTTCTATCCCTTCCCTATCTCCCCTCCCTGAGGCACAGATCATCAGAAGGAAATTTAAAAACAATCCCGGAGACTGTTTTTATGTTATTCCCTATATAAAGGCATAATGCCATTTCTACCATAGATGTCACTACACTAACCTTGCAATATATTAGGAACTGAGTAAAAAAACAACAGTGACAAGGAGGCAAATGCAGATACAAAGGCAATACTTTAGGAACTGGTGTTTTCAATCATGTTAGAGCTAAGCCATTTCACAGAAGGTGCTGGTTCTAACCAGTAAGCTGCAAGCAAGGCCACCTTCAAGCAGCACTTTCTAAAGGGCTGGAAGGAGAGACAAGCTATTTTTTTCAGAGCAAAACATCTTGTCTTTTTCACTGTTGTTCTAAAAGCTGAGGGCTTATGTGTAGAATCTACATCTCCTCTCAAAGAGGGATACCTACATAAAATCTCCAATTACATTACTTTTCCCATCGCAACACGCCTACATATGTGGTAGGTCAAGCCTACACGTTAGTGATTACAGGACCATAGTGGAAATTATGCTTTCCACAGCCACAGAATTAATTCTGTTTAGAACCACAAATGTATTAAATTCAAGGCTACGTGTATCTCCTTCAAAGATATACACACACACCACACAGCTTATTTTCTAAGTATATCCTAATCTTCCTGACTGATTAGTAGACTTTCTCCCATGTTGGGCAGCAGAAGGTAGGTACAGAGGCAGGTATTGCACATTCCCAAATTTGCCTCAGGAGTATAGCAATTTTACTTACATTTGCCTCAAGAACAAGCAAGTACAACAGTTTAATATTACACAGTTAAGCAGCTTCCTAACACAAATTGCAATCGCCCCACTACTAGAAGTTACAGCAGGGACTCCTTTAATTAGCAAATGAGCTGTATAATTACCATAAACCAAATATGAATTGAAGCTGATGAGCGTTTTGACATCATCAACAATATAGATTTATGGTGGCTTGCTATTAGCACTTACTGTATTATGTTTTGTATTAAGGAGCAATAAATATTTTTTCTCTGTATATTAATTATACATTTTACATATGTTTAAAATAAATGCTTTGCTTTCTCCACATGGGATAAGTATTAATATGCTCTGTGTTTTTCTTTCAGTATTATGTCAAAAAAAAAACTGGATCAGTTCTGTAACTGGACACATCAGAAGCAAGCTCAGAAAGCACATGATGCTGCCCAAGAAAAGACTGCTCAGTGTTTTGCAGATGTGAGCTTTCACCTGGCTCTTCTGCAGTTGCCTGTCCCCATTGCTCACAGACAGACAAAGCACCCCAAAGTAGGCTGCTCCATGGCATATCAAATACTGTTTCGAAGAGGGGCAGTTGAGGGGCCAACTATTTCTCCACAACCAGCCATCTTCTGGCCAAGCGAGTTGTCTCAGACCCCCCCCCCCCCTCCAGGGTCAACAAAGAGAGATGGTAGCTTTTAATACATGATTCATGTGATCAATTTTTGACTTCAGCATCAACTACATGACAGAACTAGCCCGTCCTACAGTAGAAGTCCCGGTATTTCCCCATTTACTGTGAAAGGGACTGAATACAGCAAATTCAAAGATATTAGAAGTGTGCACCTAGTCATGTTACTCCTTTACATTTTCAGCTAACCACTAGCAAACCGGGTGATCCCACTCCTCTCCTGGATCACGACTTCGACATTCAACAGCTTCTTTGACCATACCTGTGCTTTGCTCATGAAAACAATTCTCTTCATTCCAGCTCATGGTTCTGTTTCACATTTTTGATGGCTGCCTTCAGCTGCCAAGGTGACCAATGAATCTGAGATATTAATGACAATATTACTTGCACTCTCTGAAAAATTATAAAGGCTCTCCTTTTATTTTATAGGTAATAAATCTTAAGTGAGTAGTTGGAATACATTGGAGAAAAGGTATCTTTTGTTGTAAAGATAAAACAAGCCATTTGATTCTTTTTCTGTCAAGATATATACCAGTAAAACTATCCAGGGGAAAAAAAAAAAAAAAAAAAAAAAAAAAAAAAAAAAAAAAAGCTTCCATCTTACCAGAAAAATAAAAAAGGGGGAAAAGAGTAAAAGCAACTTTTACCCACAAAGCTTCCAGTGATTTTTTTATATTTAGTTTTACTGCTAGTAGTATTTATATGGCTAAAATAGTCCCAGATGCAAAACCCAGCAGTAGAAATACTGACCTGTTAATCTTGCATACACTGAGGCAGCTCTGTAACAGTTAAACTGCACCTAAAATTCAAGTCTGATTTACTTTTCTCTCCAACTTCACCTTTTCCTGGTTTCATAAAATATCATGTACTTACAGAATTACTGATTTGTCATGTCACAGCTCCTACGTGACTGTGTTCAGCAAAAAATCTTGAGCGAGTAAGCACCACCCCCAATTATTTTGGGGGACAAGAACAGAAATGTCTAAGACATTTCTTAGACAACAGTGAGCTACTTTACATTATTCATCAGTGAAGCCAAAATTCATCATGATCATATCTGTAGCCTATTTCATAGGCCACACAAGTCCTCTCTATAAACAAGAAAAAGTTTATGGGTAGAATTATATTTTCTATTATACTAATTGCAATGTTGGGAAAAAAAATCTTCCAGACACAAATGCCCTTTTTAAGATCTTGCGATCTTATTTGGGGATTTTTTTCCCCCAAATAAATCTGTACAACTAATAAAATCTGCTTCTCCCTTATCTTTCCTCCCTGATACCCTTTAAACATAATATCTATAACAGCACTGAGCTCTCCTATATATTCTCTGACTCCTTCTCCTCTATCAAATGAAATATAAACTGCACTTCTTGCAAAAAATGGTTGTAAAGCTTTTTTTTTTTTTCTGCATCCACATTCAAATCCCTTCTGAAACAACTCTTTTGCCATAAGGACTGCTAAAAACATAGGCTGCTGATGTGCTGTGACAGCTGCTCTGCCTCTCCCTGTATTTAGATTGTTGGTTACAAAAGGCCTGCAGAAACTGGTTTTTCGTTATACGTTTTTCTGGTTTTGCATCTAGTCCAACAGGCCTCTGGGTTCATGACCCAGGTTCCTAAGCAATATAATTAAACAAATAAATAATATTAATAAAGGTAGACTGCACGTTGCCTGGGCCATCTCTGTGTGGACTACATTTTGGGTTATTTGGGTATTTATTTTTTTTAAGGACAAAAAAAAAATAAAAAATCAGTTGTAATTGAAGACCTCTCTCTCCATGATAAACCTGACTGTTTCCAAAAGGAGGTGCTATTATAACTGTAAAAGAAGATGGCACAAAAATATAATGAATTTACTTGGGGTTATTAACCTAACTTGTCACACCATCCTTTCTTCTTCAGAATCACACACACATAACACACATAGACACTGTTCAAGAAAACCTTTCCCTACTACACCTAGAAGAGAAAAGCACACGCACTGTTCTGGAGATTTTCTCCGCAACAAAGCCACTTACTTCAGACTTGATCTAATGCCCACCACTGTCAACCAGAATTTTCTATCAGGTTTAATACACACAGGGGTTCTTTGACAACTGTAATGGAATTATTGGGGAAGTGATGTTCATCAGCCTGGAAAAGACTCCCAAGTAAAGAGAGCTGGGAAGTGCTAAAATTTTGCCATTGAGTTGAATCTGCCTCAAAGATGGATGCAAGCTTGCTTTTGTTAATTTTATGTACTGAGGCTCTGGTTTACAAATCTGTCTTTGAACCCAGAGACCTTGCAAAGCCGGCCTGTGCTGGCAAGGGGCTGAGCTCTTTAATGACCTCCCCAGCTCCTTCAAACACATCTCCTAAAGCCATAACACTACTCCTTCTGTGCCCAGATTACTTGTTCCCATACTAGGGAAGGGGCGAACAAAGTCCAAAAGAAAAAGGAAAGCTGCTCTCCTGTCAGAGCCTCGGCTTATCTCAGCAGCCCCCTATTTTTAACTCGATTGCAAACGATATCTATGATCAAAGGGCCAGAACCCCTGGAGGAGCTTAGGCGAACAGCGTGGTGGCCGCAATTCTTCCTGATGATTTGTAAGCAGGAAAGGACTTTTGACATGAAAGACAGCTTAAACAGCACAAGAATAGCAATAAACCAGCTGTAAAATGCTTAACATTGCCCTTGAACTAATGCAAATTGTTCCAAACAATTTTCTTTTATTTTTCATTCTTCTTTTTTTTTCCTTTTTGCAGTCCCTGGATGCCCTGCTGGGACATTTAAACAGTCACATGCTCACCATACAAAAGCCTATATAAGTGGGGAAATACAGTGTACTAATGTGTTTAGAATAAGGGAACCAAACAAGGTCCACAATTCAGATCTGCTGCCTTCCCTTCTTTTGTACGAGAAAGTGTTCATTAATGACTAGCTTGTTTTGGATACTGACTGAGCTTCCAGACAGAAATGTTGAAGGGTAATTTATTGGCTTAAAATACTCAATTAAGCAATTGAGGAGATAGTTAACAAAGTAAGTAGAAACTGAATATTCTGAAAGTAAATTAGTTGGGTCACTGAATATTCTAGGTGTTTAAAAAATGATGGTATTTACATTCTGAACTTCAGCAATATTAAAGAGGAGCAATAACAAATGCTTATAGAAATTATATTTCAAGGAAGTGCTCTCTACCATAATTGCTCCCCACAGAAATTATACTACATGAGTCCTGCAGAATCCTTTAAAATCACCTTTCAAAGCATTTTTTTTTTCCCCCATCCTCGTGGATCTATGGTATATTTTTCATTTCAAGCAATAATACATATCCTTATCACCAGTGATTAGTTTTAATCTTTTTAAAAAATCCAATACAGAATAAAATATAACCATGTAGCAGTTAGAGATGGGAAGGACCAATAAGATCATTGGTTCACTTTCCCAAAATGTTGAGTACTGTGATAGCTCTGTGAGGTGGGTATATCAGCTTTTACAAAATTAGAAGTAATTAGAAGTAGCTTGTTGTGTACATGTATTTAATACATTAAAATTCTCTGGTAAATCTGTTCTCTTGTTTCTATTTCTTCCTAACAATGTTTGTGACTTTTATTTTCTCTCGTATCTTTTTCATTCCTGAGGTCTCTGTATGAAGGATTCATAGTAAGAAATGAAGAAACATAATGACAAAAGGTATGGTATCTCAAAGAGCACTTAAGTATCGATTTAACTCAGTTGGAAGAAAGTGGAGCTTAAACAGACATTTAAAGTTAAACCACATTCAAATTTAGAGTCCTGATTGGAGAGTAGGGCATGCCTAACTCTTTGCAAGGTTAGCAAAGGCTGTGGTGGCAAATGGGAAAGAAATTAGATATTTTTTTAAAGATTTTATTTACTTTTTGTTACAGTTAAATTGGTTAGAAGACCTTACATCTAAGTTTAAATTGAGAAAAAAAATACATTCAAGATGTTATTCATAACTTGACACTGTATTTTAATTCATAGGACAACAGGGCTCAAACAAGCCCAGGGCCACAAACACTTCTATGGCCCCTGTATGTTATTCTTCTACGTTATTCTTCAATTTCCCTAATTACCTTATTAATCAAATTAACTTCAGAACAGTATGGTAAGAAACACCACTGCTTAACTCTGCAAGTGAGGAGCAGGAAGAGAGAGCTGTGCATCCATGGTCATAAATATATGAGGTTTTTGACCAGTCTAGGGTGTGACCTCAGGAATCCATGTTCCAGTATATCAAGCCATGTTTCTTCTGATTTCATCCCCTGGGGATTTTCTTAACAATGACAGGATATACACTTTTGCTAAATCTGTGTAGAGTGGGAACCTCTTTAGCTCTTATTTCTGGTGATGCTGTAACCACTCCCTTTCTGTACTAAGCACTTGGGTCTTGGAATAGTTTTAACTAGGATTGTTTGAGGGCCTGAATGTAACCATTAAGTAAAGTATCTAAAATGTTTTTGGCTCTCAAATATGTCAGTGAATACAGCTGATTAACATTTTATGTTAAAACTCAGACTCAGTCATTTTTCTTCGATTCTAATGATCTTATGCTCAGCAAAAGCCTTCTATTGTTCTACTTTATGTAAAATTTCAAGAACTTAAGAAAAGGTGCAAGCATTTTACTGACTTCCGTTGTTCTTACTTTGTTTCACTTTTTTCCCCAATGGATACGTTATGAAATAACTATTAAATTTGCAAAGTTTTACAGCACCTTGCCCAACTAGCAAAGAAAAGTCACTGCCTAGCTTTGTCTCTGTTTTCCTTAAGACTAATTTTTCAAGTGTTAGAGGTTAATAACACTTATTTCATCCATTGCTTGGATCTAATAAAAGCAGTGGGGCATAACATTCTGTAAAACCAGGCAATAGAGGAAATAACACTAATGTTAACCTCTAACATAAATGTAGTGGTAATTACCCTGGTCTACTTTTAAAATGAATGCCTTTTGTAGTCTCCCAAGGGGCATGGAAAAAAACTTCTCTATGTTCTAGTTTCCCAGATCAAGAGCAATCTATCCATTCCTGCTTTTCACATACCCTTTTTATGCCATACTTCTAGGCACACTGATACAGATATAAAAGGAACAAACAGTGATAGCTACTTTTAATGTATGTATTTAAAATACAGAGGCAGCTTCCTGCCAAAAGGCAACATTTCCCCTACTTCTGCCTGAGATTTAAACAAATTGGAGTAGCATACACTAAAAGGCAAATGATATCATTCAAATTCATTCATAATAGCCTAATTGAGAAGATTTCTTCTTGTGACTGCTTAGATAAATATTTTTATTAATTAAAAACAGAATAAAATTGTATTTTACATAAACTTTTAAAAGCTGTCTTCTATAGTTTGGGGGATAATCCATCAAGTGCATGAATATTCTTTGTCACCTAAAAGTCCCTGTTGATCCAAATAGGACAGCCCAAGTCTTTGTGTGCTGATAGTAAACACTGAAAGTAGAATTTCACCTAAACTCATAAATTTATTCTCAGGATTAACCTTAATTTCCAGGTGTCTTCATGCATGGCAGGAAACACCATAACACTTAGAAGTCTAAGTCATTACATAACACCTTCTACCCTAAAATGGTCCTCACCTAATGGCATTAATTTTATAATAGATATATCAGAAACAACAAAAGGTTAGATATTGCTAATTAAAATGTTGCTGATTTAAATATTACACAAGGGAATAAACAAAATGGAAATAAGTAAGTATTATTCTTACTCATTTTAGTGGATGTGTTGATATGGACCATAAGACATTTTACACTTCTATGTTACATCTCTTCAAAAGACTTTTCGGTGTTTAGGAGCTCAGCATGCTACTGCTGATAGATACCACAGAACTAAACTAGAACAACACATTCAATTACTAATATACTATCATTTAAAAAATGCCTAACCTCTGGTTTCAACAATACAAGATTCAGTCACTACTATAACTATTCCTATCGCAATCTACAACTTCCTCGTGACGGGGAGTGGAGAAGCAGGTGACCTATTCTCTGTAATCACCAGTGATAGGACCCACGGGAATGGTGTTAAGCTGAGGCAGGGGAAGTTTAGGCTGGACATCAGGAAGAGGTTCTTCACTGAGAGGGTGGTCGCACACTGAAACAGGCTCCCCAGTGAAGTAGTCACTGCACCAAGCCTGTATGAATTTAAGAAAAGATTGGACTGCGCACCTAGTCGTCACAGGGTCTAAAATTTTGGGTAGACCTATGCAGTGCCAGGAGTTGGACTTGATGATCCTTATGGGTCCCTTCCAACTCAGGATATTCTATGATTCTATTATAATAAAAATTTGTCAGCCTGCACCAAGGACCTCACAAACAGAACAGAATGTCACTGGGCACTCAAGTCTTTGCTCTCCTGTTGCTGGTCTTAGCATACATTCTGCTAAAGCAAAACAAAATTAAATCAAACCTGGTTTAAAAAAAAAAAAAAAAAAAAAAAAAGTGGAATTCCTACTTCATCTGCTTAGACCTGCAAACACAGAACTAGTCACACATTTCAATTCTTTTCAGTGAAAATGTAAATAGGATTATATCTCTAAGGTTTAGAAAATTTCAAGACAGAAAGAAAAACTTATGCTCTGTCCTGCCGTGTTACAGGTGCACAGCATCTCTGGGAGATCAGACTGTGAGGCAGAACACAGGAGGGAGGTTAATAGTAATTTGCTTTGGTGGAGATTATTTTCAAGGTAACTGGCCATTTTGTTTCACCTTCACATTTTCCAAGGTGCCTCTAAGAAATGAAACACACACATGCAACTAGATTAAGGACCATCTACTTTCAGGAACATCCAGCAAAACACAGATTCAAATGAGTAAAAGGTGTATGGATGTGTGTACATAGCTATGCACGTGCATGGACTTACAAATAAAGTTATATAGGCAGTATACTATAGAGATACACTCACAGTTCATTTGCAGAGAGAGGTTCTATGAAGAAAGAACAGACATATACTTGGCTGCAACAATAGTGTTGTAGCTTTCTGGGGCTCACCTAGAACTTTGAACCACTGTTATAAAGAAATGCTCTCTTATCCCTCTCTCTGGCTTTGAAACATTTAATAATTCTCCAACTCAGTTAAAGAAAAAGTGAAACACTGTGACCAC
Organism: Aythya fuligula; assembly: GCF_009819795.1. NCBI lineage: Eukaryota > Metazoa > Chordata > Aves > Anseriformes > Anatidae > Aythya > Aythya fuligula. The sequence continues at coordinate 42,834,441 of NC_045562.1, forward strand.
ATATTGCAGTTCTCCAGAACAGTTACTGTACTGTATTTCACTTTTGCAAAATCCATTACTACCTGTTAGGACCACCAGACTCGAGTCCTGAATCTGGTGCCAAGGATTTACTTGGTAGATACAACTTAATGACTGATGAAGACGATCAAGAGTGCTTCAGGAAGAACACTTCTTCATAATGTGCACCTTATTACTACAGGTATTAACTAGCAGAGTGGACAGAAAAAGTTGAGTGCAGGATGATGGTGATTATAAGCGTGTTGGCAAATAATCTTTGTTCAAGTAAATTAAAGGAAAAACATAGAATGATGGGTGAAAGCAAAACCAACACAAAGTAGTGAGTAACTTCTGCAGAAAGGCCAAAACTTGAAGTGGAAAATGAGAATGAAAAAGATTTTGAGGTACATACCCAACTTCTCTGCATAAAGGTTGTTTTTTTTTCCACAGCATAAAGCTAAAATGGAGAAACCTGAATACCCATCCATCCCCCGTGAGCTACCTGGTACAGAGGGAGACTGAGACTGCTGTGCTGCCACACTAATAGTCTTCAGACGCATTACATTCACTGAATTCTTTTCTAATAAGGCAAGACAGCAGAGTTCTTTTCTCTTGACATTTATGAAGCCTGCAAAGTGGAAACAATCAGTACTTTGTCAACACCTGACATTTAGCCTGACCTTTTTTTCATAATTATATTAGAAGGCTAGACTGGACCCCAGAACATTTGGAAACCAGCTGGATTTATAAACAATAAAGTACACTTAAATCCACTATACTGAACTGAGCCAGTTCAGAGTGGATTCCTCAAACCTTAGTAGACATATTCACAAAATTGCAGCATTGTAAAGCACCTTTTTAAGGAAATGGACCCAAGTTTGGTGCATAAAATATAAGTACAAACATAATCTTTCCATCACTGTCCTCACAGACTGATTTTCCTTCAGGATGTACAATCATAAAGGGAAAGCACAGTCTTCTGAAAGCTTTGCCTAAATCCCCCAAGACCTTTTCTGGATGCTCAGTCTCTCCCATGTAAGACATGGATATGGCTGCATGACAGACAAAAATCATTTCTAGTGATTGATTATTATGTTATTCACTTATATATTTCACTTATTTCATAACTTCATTATATTTGCAGGTCTCCTGCAAAACATGCTCAAGTGGAAATATGCCCAACAGCTTCACTACATCCAGGAACTGATTACATCTTTTTGCAGAGAAACAACTCTTCACACCTTCATTACTCTGTTATAGGACATGTTTGGACACACCAATGTAGATATCATCCCTCCCTACGTCACAGACTTTTTACTGTCTTCCAAAAGCAGAACTGTAGTCTGATTATCTCGGTCCTCTACATCATTACCATTTACTTTGCCAATAGCTATGTCTGTGGAATCTCATCTCTCCACAACTTCCGTGTTAATTAGGGGATGTTCTCCCCTGCCTTGTTAAAAAGGCATAGCCTGAAAGGAAGGAAGAGAAGATGTCCTGTACTGGAAACATGGGATTCTCCCTAGCATAGGAAAAGCTATGCCCCAAAGAAGTATTTGAACAAAATAATCTTTCTAATGCAAGAGAAACAATATTATCATAGTCCAGCAGCTATGAAAGAAGGTATTCTGCTGTACCTGCTGTGAACAAGGCCCCTGCTTTAATTATGTCTGAAGCTTGGTGGCAAATATCCAATCCCCAACTGAAGGAAAGAAAAGGAACCATTTATTTTTTTTTCCCCATTCATTTGTAGGCTGATTATTCCAAGTCTTTGATACTTTGACCTTTTGTCCTTTATGAATGTGCCCTGGGTATACCTATAGGGTCAACTTAAACTGGCCAAGAGGAGTTAAACCTGGCTTTATACAGTGCTTTAAACACTCCACAAGTATCCAGTGCCTCCCGCCCTCCCTCCCTTATTCTTCTCCTCTCCTCCAGCACTGAAGGACAGACCCCAGTCCTACCGGTTGGTAAGAGCCAAGTACTGGTGAGCATATTATATTATATGGTGAGCATAGGGTAGGAAGGCTCTGCAGGAGGATCTGGATAGGTTGGACCGATGGGCTGAGGCCAACTGTATGAAGTTCAACAAGGCCAAGTGCCGGGTCCTGCACCTGGGGCATAACAACCCCAAGACCCCAAGCAGCACTACAGGCTGGGAGATGAGTGGTTGGAAAGCTGCCAGGCAGAGAAGGACCTGGGAGTACTGGTGGATAGTCGGCTGAATATGAGCCAGTGGTGTGCTCAGGTGGCCAAGAAGGCCAACGGCATCCTGGCTTGTATCAGAAGCAGTGTGGCCAGCAGGGCTAGGGAAGTGATTGTCCCCCTGTACTCGGCTCTGGTGAGGCCGCACCTCGAGTACTGTGTTCAGTTTTGGGCCCCTTGCTACAAGAAGGACATCGAGGTGCTCAAGAGAGTCCAGAGAAGGGTGACAAAGCTGGTGAGGGGCCTGGAGAACAAGTCCTACGAGGAGCGGCTGAGGGAGCTGGGCTTGTTCAGCCTGGAGAAGAGGAGGCTCAGCGGCGACCTTATCACTGTCTACCTTAAAGGATGCTGTAGCGAGGTGGGGGTTGGTCTATTCTCCCACGTGCCTAGCAACAGGACGAGGGGGAATGGACTAAAGTTGCACCAGGGGAGGTTTAGGTTGGATATTAGGAAGAACTTCTTTACCGAAAGGGTTGTTAGGCATTGGAACGGGCTGCCCAGGGAAGTGGTGGAGTCACCATCCCTGGAGGTCTTTAAAAGACATTTAGATGTAGAGTTTAGTGATGTGGTTTAGTGGAGGACTTGTTAGTGTTAGGTCAGAGGTTGGACTCGGTGATCTTGGAGGTCTCTTCCAACCTAGACAATTCTGTGATTCTGTGTTATTAAAGATGCAAAGTATTTCCTTTGTGACAAAACACGAGTACAAGCATTGCTAGCTGCTATGACACTGTATACATGACAGCAGTGCTGGCTAGTCACTGATCCTAGAGATTAACTTTGTTGATGATCACAATAATAAAAAGGACTTAGAGAGATACCAGTATGAAATTATTGGCCTCTAAGGAAGCCCTCTGTCCAAATGCAATCTGCATCCAGCTTTTGGGGACAGATGTCTTGTTAATGACTTCAGAAAGCACCACAGAGGGAATAAAAAGAAAGGAAAATTCAGGATAAGGTACTTCAGAAAACATTGTTTCAAAAGCCTAATTGCACTGAAAGGTTTTGATCCCAAACATCAGTTGTGCATTATATATTTGACATCACTCAGACAATTCCAGCTGCCCTAATTGAAGCTGAAAGGAGATACTCTGGCAAACTCTAGCTAAAGGATTGAAAGGCAGGAATGTAGGAAAGCTTAGGAGAACAGTTTTGCTACCAATATTGGTGTTCTTCTGTGCATTAGATGCATAGGGAGCCTTGGGAAACAGCATTTCTAAACCAGCATCTGACTGGTGTGTCCAGAATTAGGTCCGAAGAATAACCAGTTAATACTGCCCGTGAAGCTGTGGTAAACAGAATCTATGTGGCAGGACTTCTCTTACAACTGTGTCCACAACAGAAAAAGCACCATGCTTCAGAACACATAAGCAGAAGTGCTAAACATATACATAAGCCTTTTCAGGCCTATAAACCACTGTACTCACTCCTTTTCTGTTTCTATTCATTCTCGCTCTATTTTTTCTCATATTTTCTCCCATGTCTTACACTTTCCAGGGATTTCAGACACCTTTAACGTCCACCACATCCAGTGCATTCAGAGGAGCCATATACTTCCACTAAACATTTCCACTCAAATGTATTCAGAACAGAGTTGAGCAGTTGCAGCAATTCCCATGCTACTAATTCAATGCAATTTAGCTTTACTTTGTAAATAAACACATATCCCCTACTCAGATAAGAGCCCTGCAAATAAATAAATACATTAGTACATTAGGTTATGCACCAACGCACTCCAAAAGCAACTGTTCAGTGGGAGGAACCCATTACCATCCCAGTTGATGAACCACAGATACAGTAACTGACGTAACCCAAATGACCCAATTTCTCTCTCAGTCAGATAAAAGAGTTATAATGCTGAAAGCCTTGTGGGAAAGCCAAGATGGAAGTTCACAAACAATCCTATGACTGGTTACTGGCCTGTTCCTGGCCTGTTCTGTAGCAGAAAAAAAAGGGAACGCTAGGTTTGATTCATCAGCATTATGAAGAATAGCTTTATAACTTGCTATAAACGGCAAGTCTGTAAGAGGCATCGAGTGAAACTTTCTCTACAATAACCACAAACTAATTAACTACCCCCTAAAAAAAATAATAATAAAAAATAAAATAAAATAAAATAAAATAAAATAAAATAAAATAAAATAAAATAAAATAAAATAAAATAAAATAAAATAAAATAAAATAAAATAAAATAAAATAAAATAAAATAAAATAAAATAAAATAAAAAGAAAGACTAGAAATTAGGAAAGACATGAAATGGTACTTAATGTACAGATGGAGATTTACATTAAAATGGATGGAAATGGATGGAAATTGGATAGTTCTGCATGGAAAAATACTGAAATCACTAAGTAAGTACCAGTGATCCAGCCTGTAGTATGAAGCCTGTCCAAAGGAGGCTAGCACTATGCCCAGACTAGTCAGAAAGGAGATTTGAATCATTCTGTGTTTTAGCTTTAAATAACCATGTCATTTGGTATTCAACAATTGAGGAAAATAATATTCATTTAAAAACTGTTTATAATTTAAAAATGGGTTATTTAAAATTAAATTGTTGGCATTCAATCTGTGGAAAAATGTCTCGGTGCTGGGTTTTCATCTATCCTGTAAATCTATCTTCAACTGTCCTAAGTAAAACTTTGTAATTCAACTGTCACTCATTTAGGAAGGTGAGACAGATCTGTTACTGGACTCCCTCCTCAGAGGCCACTGCATATTGCCTTCTCTTCCGATCTGCTGTGGGATTTTCTGGTGCATACCCTATGGGCAGATGTTCCAAGAGAATTACTGTATTTATTTAAACAAACTGCAATAAAAAAAAAAAAAAAATGTTAAGACAAGTAACGATGAAAAAAAGCCACAAGTTTTCTACATCTGTTTTAGTTACACATGGTAACCAGGGAGATGAAAATATCCACGGTCCTTGGTTCTGCTACTCATAACAAAGTGCTTCTGCTTTATACACTGAATGGTTTCATTTGATTTTTTTAAGAGACTGAAAATAAACACGATCTCTATGCACAGTTTCCTCTGTTTTCAGGAACTATGACCTTTGACTCCTGTAAATCTATTTAAAGCTAATGTCTAAAGTTGTGTTGTTCCAAGGATGTACAAAATATACCTAAGATTTATGTAACAGTAAATCTTTTCTGGGCTTTCCTTTGTCAATTTCATTTCATTAACCAAAGCCAGTAACAAAGCCAGTAACCAAAAGAGCTGCACATCCTCTGGAAGCTATCTAATGGGTTACTTATTTTTATTAGAAACAAGTATTTGTTTGTATCTCATATTAATGTTGAAAGCAGGTGAAGACAGTTAGGATTTACTGTCACCCACACACACATGTGCAGTAGCATTACAAACAAGCGTTATTATTACAAGAACTTGTTTCATGCCGTGATAGGCATTCATCTCTGAAAGCAGCCCCATTAAAATAATACATGAAGTGCATGCTACTGCAGATAGCACTCTTCAAAACAGTGTTTTCTGCCTTCTGGAAGTTGTCATGGGAAACATTACAATATTAACATCTTAAGATTCGGTTTTTGAGATCACCTTGATCCTTTTATTGTACCCTTAAAACCAATGTGGCTGCCTCCATCAGCCACAGCTTAACAATTTAAACTGTTTCAAAAATATTTTTTCTTCAACAAGAATTACTGAACAAGAACTACCTCCAATGCTTTGGACACACCAGAATTTTATGAAAAAAGCCTGACATCAACAACATAAATAGTAACAGAACTGCAGTTTCAGCCACACTACTTCGTGCTATATCACAATGTGATGGGAATTATTATTTACTTCCAGAAACAAACATTCTGAGAACCACACATGGGATCAGAAGGAATGAGGTTGAGATACTTTTGTGCTTGTCTGCTTCCAGAGCAAGAGCTCCTAAGTTCATCCAGAATCACTGGTGGCATGCTGAGCTAACTAGCACATTAGCCTGCATGGCAAAATCATACTGCTCGGCAAGCAGGACTGGCTAGAGGGACATAGCTGGTTTTTTATACATATATAAACTATTGCTTTAAAACAGCTCACTTCCCAGAGACAAGGAGAAAAAGAAAAAAAAAAAAAAAAAAAGAAAATAAAAAAAGCTAAACTGGGAGGAGAAGTTGCAAGGGAAAGAACAAAAAGAACAAGTGAACCAGCAACTATTTAGGAAAAAGTCTATCGTATGGGAAAAGACCACAAAACCATACACAAAGAAAGACAGTATCTTGATTAAACCACCAGCTGGATCAAAATTAAGACAATAATGGAGGAGAATAGATACAGTACATAACTCATGGAAAAATAGCAGTCAGCAATCCATAGAAATCATGAGTTATACACAGTGCAGAAACCTGTCAAAGAAAGCTTAAAAATGAATGATAGTAGTCTTAAGGACAGCAAGTGTTTTTTTTTAATAAATCAGCCAAAACAACAAAATAAATCATCTTAGTAGTGAGATCAGGGTCCACCATAGTTAGCAACGGTTAAAGTGTTAATATCAAGGCAGAAACAGCAGAAGCTGCCAAGCTTGGGGGGAGAGAGTGTGGGGTGGAGATCACTGGATGAAGTTTAGGGTCAAGGAAGATGGTATCAGCTACCTATAACCACATTAAAACCAATTGACTCCTAGAAGAGTTGGCTGACTATACATCTGGCCCAATGAAGTAATCTTAATAAATCTTTTAATAATGGGGAAATTCGAGACAGAAAGAATGCTAACGATTTGCCAGCACCCACAAAGGGCAAGTTGGATGACCCAGGTAATTACAGGCTGGTTAGTGTAACATCTATTTTAGGCAAAATAATGGAAAACCAATAAAGGGATTGAATTGATAAAGAACTCACAGATAGGAACATAATTACTGCCAGTTGGCATGTTTTACTGGAAAGCAGATCTTGTCAAATATATCTTATCCCATTCAATCCTTTCAGGAGATTATATATTTTATTAATGAAAGTAACTGTACAGATGCAATAATCTTGGACTTCTGTAAGACATGCAGTTCTGATTTCTTTAGCATTACCCAATGTCAATGAGACATATCAGCGGATTAAGATGTAGCTTAGAATCATTTCTTAGTGAGGGATAACAACTGAATGGAAGATTCCTGAGGGAGCTCTGGCAAATTGGTATAGGTGCAATACAATTCAACATTTTCATTGGTGATTTACTAATATTAATTTCCACTCACCTCCATAGTGGGACTTTCACAGAGACATGTATATAGGCCACTACAGACCTATACAGTGGGATGCTAGATCTTTAAAAGCAGGAATAGAAAGGGATTTAAGTGTGAGTGTATAAATTTAAATTGGGCTTGATGATTTAACAAATATTGAGAAAGAAACCCTAGATATATAAATGGAGAAGTATTGAGTAGAAATGTGTTTTAACCTGTAGAGCTGATTAATCCACTGAAAAATATTTGCTCACAGTTTTAAAGTTCACTTTCTAAAAAGAAGATAGGAAAACTAGAACAATTAAATTGGAAAAGCTACAAAAATGAAGGCTGGATAAAAATAATTTATGCTGAGATGGGATACACTTCAAGACCTTACTTTCTTCATTTCAACTGATAATATTTGAGCAGAATAATGATGTATAAATACCTTCATTGAGAGAAAATACCTGACACTAAAGAATTATTAAATTTAGGGGGAAAAAAAAGCTTTAAGATCCAATGTCAAGAAACTGATGCCGGACATATTTAAATTTAAATAAGGTATTTTAAGTTAATTATTTACTCTTGGAGAGGGGAAGGGGAAGAGGAAAAAATTCTCCATCTCTACATATTTTCCAATCAAAATTGGTCTTTTCCAGAAGATACGCTTTAGTCAAACATTACATTACTAATAGGGTTCAATACAGAATCAACTGTCAGAAGTTGACAGACTGTATTGTGGTGCTTCTTGTATTAAGCTATATAAGCCTATGACTGAAGCAAAATTGTTTTTCCAAGCTAGTTAGGGGAAATATGTAAGAGACTTGAAAACTAGGTGTATAAACCTCATATTGGCTCATCTCTGCATCACTGAGAGGTAGACACTAATTGCCATTGATGGTCCTTTTCTAAGGATGGCCCAGTGAAAAGCTCAGAGAATGCTATGTCCAAACTTAATTCTGTGTAATGTTTAGATTCAACTTTCCTTAACTTGTACAGGGCAGGCACTAGACCCACTGAAGCCAATCAGTTCCAACAAATCAGGGCATGTAAATAGGAGTTTATTGTCTTTGATTAAGCTGTGGCCCCCTTTTCTTCACAACACCGCCTTTTAAGGCAGTTCCTATGTTCCCTTCTGCAAAGGGAATGGGTAAATAGCTGTGCTAGGTCCTACCACAGATTATGTCACTTCCCAGAAGGACCTGCAGGACGTACTGCTGAAGGGGTTGGTACCGTACATCCAAACATTGCCTCTTATAAGTGAAGGGGAGGAGTTTCATGTTAGATCTTGTCTTCAAGCAGGAAATGACAGAAGATCAGAACTTTTAATTAAGAAAAAAAAAAAAAAAAAAAAACTAAAATCTCACAGTACATCTAAGAAAACATTCCCAGCCTTTTCTTCCTAACACAATAATGGTTTTTTATGTATCATCATTAAGCAATAGATGTTCAGGAAGGAATTGCTCCTGACTTACAGGTCTACAAATTTCAGAGGACATAAATAACACGGAATAACAAAAAGGGGTCTTTTAAAGTGCAAGTCACAGATGAAACAGGAACCTTAAAAAGACTTGAGTATAAACATATAAGGCAAAACTTGCAAGCCAACTCAGGCAGGCTGTTCTGTTCAGCAGGGATGACATGGAAAAAAAGACGGTGATAATATGAGAAGCAGATGGATTTGGGAATACTGGAGGAGCAGATGGGGAGGACCGGGAACAGGAAGTTTGATGTGGGAGGACAGCTAAGGAGGGCAAGCTGTTCTTACACACAAAGCTATGAAAGTGGTGGCAAGCTGTTTAAACCTGACACTGTTAACAGATGAGGAGCCAGTAGAGAGATACAAAAGAGGGCCACAATGTGATCAAGCTAAGCAAAAGCTCCGCAGATGCATTTCATGTTCACTGGAAAGGGTTCTACTTGGTTTAGGGAAGCCAAAGCAGTAGATGGCACATGGAGGACATGTAAAAAGAGAATCTGCGGGAACCAACATCTATGTGGATTTAAAAAAAAATAAATCAGTTGGCTCACACTGCAAGAATTACTCATCATTAGATTTGGGGACAGATGTTTAATTGATGGAAATCAGAGGAGCTATATGAGTTTCAATGGAGCTATAGCAATTTACAATTACTGGCAGGTTTAGCCCTGTTTCTCATTAACTAACAACATATCATCAACAAATAGCATACTTTGTATATTTACAGCACTTAAGGACTATTATTTTTAGACTGACAAAGTTATTTTCTTTTCAAAATGAGCTAAGTTAGCTGATGTTTCCTCCCTTTCATAATTCTGCTGCTACCACTAATGGCCATTTTCACTGGCTTTAGCTTAGTAAATATTTTGTATTTTCTCAAGTATTATGTCATTTCTCAGTATACGGCTCACAATCTTGTTGCTTAAATTTATATGGCATGCATTAGTCAATTGGAGATTGACATACGAGTTTGATTTAGGTTAAAAAATATGAACCAGAGCAGAGGACGAAGAATTCAATTTATAACCACTAAGATTGCAAGGAAAATACAGCCGAGAACAATGTTGGCATTCCTCAAAATAGCAAATATAAGTGTGGTTGTGGTTAGGAGAGGGAAGTCAAAGGGGAGGATTTTCCAAAGTAATGGAATAGAAATTTTACAGTGGTTTGTCTGGTCCTTCTATTCAGAGAGTTTGTTAACTGCCTAAATAAAGTAAGTACAGAATTGTAAGTACAGTATTTGCATTCTGAATAACAGTTTTTGCCTGAGGACCTAAACTTATTTTATTAAGCAAATGAGCAAATAAGTAAGTAGCAAACACATCTAGAAGATAAAAATTAATTCTAGCAGAATGTTCTCAAACCGTGAGGCTACATCATATGACCACCTAAGAGGTCTTCCACCTTTAAAAAAAAAAAAAAAAAAAAAAAAAATCAAAATCTGTATATTTTCTCCGTTTTGTTTTTTAAAAATAATTTTTAAAATATATCTTTGATTCATTCTTCCAATCTCTGCATTAGCAGGAAGAATTTTACTGTATTTAAAAATTTTCATAATTGAAAGAAAAAGGCTTCACCAAAAACTGCTGTCTGAAATTTCTCGAAAGCTGGCCCAAGATATCTCTTCATACATGTATGTACACACAAACCACAGACATGAATGTATGAAAGACAAAATTCATATCTGTGTCCATCAATAATTTCTAAAAGATAAACAGAGATCAGGTATAAGGAGACAGTTGTCTAGAAAATGAACATTTTATGTTTCTCTCCCAAACTAAGATACGAGGAGTTTGTTCATTTCTTTCTTTCCCCCACTTTCCCTCACTGGTCTTAACATCTTACTCTGTATCTCAGTATGTTGTACAAACATAACACCTTAAAAATAGCATTTTTTTTATTTTTTATTTTTTTGCCACAGTCTCATCTAAAAATACAGATTTTAGATCAACAATAACCTGATTCATTACCTTACCTGTGTAACCAGACCAGGTAAATTTTTCCTCCTTTTTCCTGGTATTTTTATTCCATCTCCTTTAAATTTTATGTCAAGTCTACTACTGTCTTATTTCTTCTCAATATGCAAAATACAGCTGAAGTCTGTCTCTGACTGTGGTGGGTTAACACATGTAGGCAGCTAAATATGACAGAGCCACTCACTCCCCACCCAGTGAGATTTTCCCAGTGAGGGAAAAGAATTGGAAGGGCAAAAGTGAGAAAACTCATGGCTTGAGATAAAGACAGTTTAATAAGTAAAAGAGAAAAAGGACAAAACAAAACAACGTAAACAAGTGAAACAAGTGTAAAAAACAGCACTCACTAAATTAGCCACATGATGGCCAGCCAGTCCCTGAGCAACAGCAACCCCTGGCAAATAACCCCTATCTCCGCTCCTCCCAGTTTTATTGCTGAGCACAATGTTCCATGGTATGGGCTATTCCTTTGGCCAGTTGGGGTCAGTTGTCTCTGCTGTATTCCCTTCCAGCTTCTTGTCCATCCCCAGCCTACTCACTGTGGGTGGGGGCAGAGTGAGAAACAAAGAAAGCTCTGATGGCATATAAGCGTTGTTCAGCAACAGCTAAAATATTGGTGTGTTATCAACACAGTTTTGGTCACAAATCCAAATCATAGAACCATACAAGCTGCTATGAAGATAATTAACTGTCACAGCCAAGAATAGTACATTGACTCATCAGTTTTGACCTTATCAACCTTCATTTTCAGTGCCCTTTCTAATCATCGGTTGCAAACTTTAATATTACTTCCTTGTCATCAGTTATATGGTACTATCTTCTTGACTCTCCTTGTCAAGCTTTGTGCTACCATCCACATGTGCTAATGTTCAATTTTGTCTACTGGTCTTTCTGTCATTTACAAATCAGTTCTATTATTTGTTTTGCAAGTATCTTCTTTGGATAGAATAAGGCCTCATGTGTGTTTCTTTCTCTACTGATATTTAATGCCCCCTTAAAATCTCACCTCCTCCATCATTAATTGAGATTAGTTGTATAAAAATCACTGGATTTGTTATTCTAATATCTATTTAATTTCTGTTTTTTTACAAAACCTTAGTAGCTGCATTTGAGAAGATGCATGAATGGGTGCCACAGAATTATTAATAAAATGAAAATAAAGAACATCACAGCCCACACATACACAGATATATATTGCTAACAATGATGATGATTATGGCAGTGTTCAGTTAAAATCCCAATGGTAAACTTTTAGCTCCTTAAATTGTTCAGATCTCAAAGACACAATTTTTATTTAGGTCTAAAACTAAGCCAAATGATTCACTCCCACAAATTTGTTACTGGTAACTAACCGTATACCCATGGTTACATAGTCAAATAGAAGTGCTCAGAAGGATCTTTTAAAAAGACAATGCATTTTGAAAGAGAAACAACGGGTTACTGATTAGCAACAGAGCAGAAACTCTGGTCAGGAAATGTCTTAAAGTATTAATAACCAAATACACTTAGATGAATATAAAATAACACATCTGCTCAAGCCATTATAAAGTCATAGAAATACATTTGTATTGGGCACTTACAGTTTCCTGCTTGTCTTCTTCCTGTTCCCCATTGATTCCATAATGTCTTGGCATTGCTGAACAAGCTCCTGGGAAGTACAGTTAAACAGAGTTTCAGAAGCTGAAGAGGAGGAAGACAAAGAGAGCTTGATTTAGTTTGCAGTAATGGCAATAAACAAAACAAGAAAAATACTTAGTGAAAGAAGTGTTTTTCTACGGAAATCCTAGCCGTGGTCATTTTGGTTCTAGCAAAGAATGTCAATATTGAAGTAGTTCAACTTAGTGGAAACATATAATTCTCATGAGTGCAGCATTCTAAGAGATCTAGAATGTCCAAGCTAATAAATATCTCAAGTCAAATTAAATAAATCAGCGTGGCGGCATTGTAGGGGTTTAATTTTATAATCTACATATAAGTTTAGAGTACTGCAATAGACTTTCCCTCATTTATTTATGCCTGTACCAACATTCATCCACTTAGCAACTCATAATGTAATCAAGTTAGGAAAACAAAGCCCTGCACGCTACGTTAGTTTTCATTATACAGCTCAGGATTACATTCGGCCTTTGTATTTCTAAATACTACCCTATTCAGGGTACCTGAACAGATCTGTAATAGCAGCAATGGCCTTCTCTCAGTTGGTGGGAAATTAGAGATTTATCTAAGTGCTTAAAGGCAGTTGAAAGAAAGTTGTCCAATCTTTTGTGGTAAGAACAATGTAGCAGGGAGAAGATGCCAACAGAAGAGGAAGCAAGACCACAGATGCACACATGGATGTGTGTGCTGAGCATGAAGCTAGCTGCAGACTGCACAGTTTGACTGATTTCCGGGGATACAGAGCTGCTATGACAAGGTATGCTTTCATGGTGACATTCGGTCTGTGCTGCCACACTTTTACCTCAACCCTGCTGATTCCAAATCCAAAGAGATAATGCAGGACTGACTATGTTCAATCAACAGAAACTTGAACATAATTCATAGATAAAATGCAAATAGAATTGAATGTAATGGAAGAATACATGAAAGTGAAAATTCTTAGTATTGAGGAGCATGAACATGAAAGATGTGACTGGGTTATAAAAATTAACACCAATAAGACAGTTTAAAAACAAAAACAAAAAATAGTTTATGGCGCGTTTAAGGCCAGACAGCTAGAGATTCATGCTAACCGCTACGTAATTTGTTTGTTCCATGGCAATCTCTTCAGTTTCTATACCCAAACTCTAGATGCCCCATCAGGTGTGACCTGTCCTGGAATATTACCATTTCCCTCCATTTCCCACATTTTACAAACAAGTCAGCAACAAGTAATTCCCATAAATTTCTTTTCTATAGAACTCACAAAGGCTAGAGATTACGCTGTGAGATGATAGCCACTGATGCAAAACGGGTTCTTCAAATAAACTGTCAGATTTATTTCAGACATTCAGAGTTGGCAACCCGTCTCTTGTTAGACTTTTTTCCAATCCCATAAACTAGGAATTATTTCTGACTTTATGCTCACTTGAAATTTTGGCATTTTGATGTACACATCATGGGATTTTTTTCTTTCCCATACTGATTATTGACTCATATTGCCTGAATTTTTGCTACAGCACTTACATTTGAACAGTCATAACCTAGGAATAGGCATAGAAGTCACCTTTTCCTACATCTTCCTAGAGATTTGGGCTAGAACTGCCAATAATTCAACTCCTTCCTTCTTCCCAACCCTATTTATCTGCCATCCTATGACTTCTCTTATTAGTAAAGGGGTTTGTCCTCACCAGGATCCTTGGGAAGCAGTATTCCTGCACACTAGAAATGCAAAATAGTCTGGAAAAAAAGTGTATTAATATTTTGCACTACCTGACCATTTTTGTACAGACTTTCTGGGAGAGATGGAGGTAAGTTTCTGCATGACCTAAATGCTCCGGAGATAAGTTGAAAGTTAACAGTAAGATACCATGTCTAGAATACTCTCTCTTGTGAAGTGCAATTTTAATTTCCTGATCACTTTCTTCAGTCTCATATAAAGCAACGGTCAGTTTTTCATAGCTCAACTAGGTATAGTCAGTCAGGTTTACTCTAATTATGTTTTTCTTATGTTGTAGTCTATCTGTTTGAGCAAATAAACTCACCACCATCCAACACTAGCAGCATTTAAAATGTCTTTTGCAGCAGCTCACTGCAAAAACATTTGGGCAGTAGACTATTCCTGGAGTTCATATCAGAAATCAGCCTCTTCTTGTGTTCATAGTACTTTACATATTCTCCCATAAAAATGAAAAGCTAGCAACAGTTGTGAACACTGTAATAAGGTGATAAGGTAGATGATAGTCTTTTCAGACAGTTTCACAGATTTGGGGAGGATATCTTTGCTTTTTTATTTTTTATTTTTAATCTCTATTTTTTTCTTTTTTTTTTCAGGCAAGTTATAGGTATCAGACCTTCCCCATCTCATGTGCACAGGATGCAAATAGGTTCTACACCACTCTAAGAAACAAAGCATAGGAAGGCCTAGCGGCAGGGAGAAAAGGGATCAAGGGAAAAGCTGGTATTGCCCACCTGTGTGATATTCTGTATGTGTCTTACATCTCAAAGACTGCACAGCTAGACAGTTAATGTGCATTAACTTTCGCTCAAAAAATGCATGGTTCTTAGGATGAGGACACTGGCTGCTGGAAAAAATGCATGCTTTGGAGAGTGAAGTAATTAACTTCCTTTTTATATTTGCTATTGTAATTATACTGTCCTGATTTCAAATTAAAGACACAATAGCTTTTGCTATTCCACTATGTAATTATAGATTTCTGTAAACATTCTTTCCTTTAGTGGTTTGCTCTGCGCACACACTTTTTTCAAAATACATAAAGCAAAATAAATTCTGAATCAAAACAGAGAGAAAACAAATGGCGCCTCAAATATTCCCTTAAAAAATAGTTCTGTGCATCATCCACAGGCACTTTTGTCATCTGTTGCTATAATAATAACCACTTTGATTACATGAACACTCACCAAACTGTGCTTGGCTGACTATTGGGCACTTCCCAGCAGCTAAATGAATAGCTCTAAAATACTTCTCATTTCCAACTCAATACCAGATTTTGTCCTATCATATCAACAGCCACGCAGCCAAGAAACCGAGCTTTCTTGCACATGGTCTCCATGGTGTTTATGTGTTTCTTCCCTAAACAGACAGATGCAGATTAAGCAATGCATGTCAATCTCATTATGAGACTGTGAAATGTGCAGAAAGTTTGTTACACACTCATGCAATCATACACATTGTGAACATCCTGTTTATTTGGACTGTTCTCTGATGATTGGCTGTGGTGTTTCAGCACATTACTGACAGCTGGGAATTGCTCCAATGGAACATGCTTTTCCTATGACAAAGATCCAGAGAGCAGCAGTAACAGTAACATGTGTCTGCCCATTATTTCAGCCATAAGGGGGGGGGGGGGGGGCGGAAGGAAAGAAAGAAACCGTCACAGTCCCTCCAAATGAATAGCACATTGGTTGTCTGAGTTGTACTTGAGCACCACTAGACAGGCCGTCGACGACCTTTGGAGGCCATCTGAGATAATAAATCCTTGGACCCCCAGTTCCGGAATGCTTTGGGCAAGGTCAGGATGGCAAATTTCCCACTTCCACAATATCAGATGTTACGGTAATTCCTTTTAGCTAATGTGTAAGAGCAAAGGAATGTCTTCAAACCTCATCTAGGCCCTGTGGAATCTGTTGAAAATGCATGACAGCTGCGGGCTTTGGCTGGGGTCTGCCTGTGAATATATGAGATTTGGAAGCCTTTCAGACAAGGAAAGGAGGGAATGACTGTACATTCAATGTGTACCATTGGTCTCCCGCCCTCCCTTCCCAGCCCCATTTCACACAGCATAGCTGTATCACAGCTCTATGGCCATGGCTGTCATGCATTCTTTACAACTCAGTGTCGCGGCTAACATCCAGCACAGAAAAATACAGATGTGCATGTGCATACACCTACACACACACACAAAGAAAGAGGGAAAGAAAAAGAAAGAACAATTTCCCTAAGGTCTGAGAACAGGAAATTGCATAGCTCATCTATTTTTTTTTTTTTATAAAATGGTAGACAGCAGAAGTAAGCAACTTTGCTGTCTGGATGCCCAAGATGAGGAATCCCACATGGATTCACTTGTTACCCGTTCTCCAGAACCCAGATAAGACACCAGGTCATGCTAAAGATCATGGCCCCCTCTGACATTCTTACTTGCAAGAAAAAGTTCAGGGCCTCTTACACACCTATTTTCACATCACTAAGAGAGGGTATATTTATCTCTTTTGCAGTCTTGTGCTTTCCAAGGACTTCAGTCTTGGCTTCTCTGATTTGATCCTCAGAATAGGTGGGAAGCCCTACTTCCTGTGTGCATTGCTAAGATACAAGGCAAAGAAGGATCAAAAAATTGCTTTAGAGATCTACCTCCACTATACATAACTTTTTCATTGTAGTAAACAGCCCAGACTAACACAGGCTTTTGAATGTTTCTGAACCTCAATGGTGTGAGAAAGCTCCTAGGACATGGGTCTTCTTCAATTACTGTTAGTACTCCACACAGTGTTTCATAAGCTTTATTATATTGCATTCTACCATGAAGCCACCTGCATACACAATGCATACATCTTTTACACTGAAATTAGCAAGACCCTGTTTTATGAGCAAGAATAGCCACTACATTTTTTTTCACTAGTAGTAGTATAAAATGAAGTAAAAGGACAGATTCAGCAATATCTGAATGCAATGCACTTGATGATGAGAGACTAGGAGCAAGTGCTTTCCCCAGATTCCAAAAGGGATCTTTTGTTGTCAGAAGAATCCAAAGTGATCTTTTGTCTCCAAAAGCAGCATTGAAAGGATTGGTATTGAGAACTTGAAAGCAGATCTCAATATATGTGCGGGCCTGTCACGGATACCATGTAGCAAAGAGGGAAGAGCAACTGGGAAATTAGAAGTACATTAATTATAAAGACTCAAGTCAGCACGCCTGTGGCTTCTTGCAAGCAGCTGAAAAGTACAGTAAGTCTAAATTTATCAGCAAAGACTGTTAACAAGAGGTAATGGTGTCTTGTAAAATCTAAATATACTGAAAACTTTTCCCATTTTTGTCAAAGGGAGGAGGGCTAGAGAGGTTGTAATTTATCCCAGATTTCCATGGGAGTAGAAGAGAAAATAATTTCATTGATCATTTTAATGTAAAGGCAGTTGAAAGGACTGGTTTAAGCAGAAAGATAGAAGAAAAATAATGTTTTGCCTACTTAGAATGCCAGTCCTGAATTAGAGAACTGTAGCTGCTTTGTTCTACCATATATCTAACATCTATCTACATGCATGTAGCTCTACAAAATGTGTTTTAAATGAAGGACAGTATAATTATCAAACACTGAAAAACAATGTCATATTTGATACCACAAAACATTTCAAATCCCCCCCACACACATACTTGGAGGATTATAACCAGTATCTACAGATGTAACCTTTTCAGGTTTATAGAAGTCTGCACCTGCAAAAATAGAATTATCTTTATTCTTGCACTGATCACTGTGTTAAAAGAACTCCACTCTCTAGCACTATGCAGAAGGAAACTCTGCTGGATGTTCCCTACCACTTTCTAATTCATCCAAATATGTCTGAGGCCCATTTTGCACTACATTTAGCTAAGTGAATATTACTAGTCCTTCCTGTCTCTTTCCTCTGCTCATGAATTTCAGAGCAAACAATGTATTTTGAGGCAAATTAATTGTTCATTTATTCATCTGCCTTTCCTCAGCTGAGGATGCCTGATCTCACCTCATGCATCAATATCACCTTGGATAATTCTTGACCTCCATTGCAAACAGGCTTAACATGTTCTAGTCTTGATTCAGAGTCATTGTAAAGGATACTGTATGTTGCAGTGCTGGAGAGTACAGACACAAACAGTTGTTTTATCCAAGCATACAAAAAATACCACAGTACAATACTGTCTTGAACACACAGGTGTCAGTGTAAATTGTATACTGTCCTAAATGCTTTAATATCAAATATCTGTATATACATATTTGTATATATATACTCAAATATATATAATTGCATACTCAAACATATATATAATTGTATACTGCTTCGGTAGGTAAGACACACTTTCAGATTTGTACTCATAGGTATGTAGAATCAGAATAATCAAGGTCGGAAAAGACCTCCAAGATCATATGGTCCAACCATCTCCTAACCACCACTATCAGCCACTAAAGTGTCCCTAAGTGCCAGGTCCAACCTTTCCTTAAACACCCCCAGGAAAAGTGACTCCACCACCTCCCTGGACAACCCATTCCAATGCCTGACTGCTCTTTCTGAGATTAAATTTATCCTGATTTCCAAGATGAACCTCCCCTGGCATAACCTGAGGCCATTCCCTCTTGTCTCATTGCTAGTTATCTGCAAGAAGAAGACAACCCCTAGCTAACCACAACTTCCTTTCAGGTTGTTGTAGAGAGCAATAAGGTTTCCCCTGGGCCTCCTCTTCTCTAGACTAAATATAAGTGTATATATAGAGAGAAGTTCCTTTACTTATACAGGAGTTCCTAAAGGAGGGGCCCATAACCCGAGTGTTGACCCATAGCATTGCAAACCAGACAACAAAGCGGTCTCTTGGAATATGTTTCAGACATGTCTTAGATTTTCTTTGCCAACATCAGGTCATATCTGAAAGTCATTTCTCAAGATACAGTGTCATCACACAGGTAAAGGAGTTAAGAGAAGACTCCGGTGGTTTTGCATTAGGAAAGGATTTTGTGAAGGGCTGTTTGCACAGCACTTATTTCAAAACACTGAGTAACACAAATGATGGGAAAGCAAATGGAAATATAGCATGCCAGGAAAGGAGATACCTCATACATTGGTATGAGACTTTGCTCAATGATCCTCCACCACTGTCTCTTCCCTTCCCAACACATCTGGTTCAGAGGAAGGACAAAGACAAGTCATTTAGTCTCTTCTCTGATTTTGTTAGTTTCTCCTTCTTTGAATGAGTACTGTAAAGTGACACGATTTCATATACAAATTGCTTACATGTTGATTTTGCCAGAAAACACTTAGTCAGGGAGCCACAGACACATAGTATTTCTTAATCTATTCCCAGATTTTCTTCTTTTAACTGTGCACAGAAAACTGATTGGATCATCAAGCTGGAAAGTTCTTATCAGTCAACCAGATGGACTTTTCTCTGGAAAGACAGAGAAATGAGTAGCTCTGAACCTATCCAAAGATAAAAAGGGAAAAATAATAATTATATTAAATTAAAAAAAAAAACACAACCATAGGTCACTGAATAAAAGAAGTCTCTTCATTCAGTGATCAATAGGTCTAATGCACATCTGCTAATGCACATCAGCAATAAAATACATTTTGCAATTGCTATAATCAACATGAATCAACTACACCGATTTGTTTTCTGAAGCAGCAATATTTCAGAGCTGATGTAATCTTAAAAAACAAAGTCTAATTGTTCGTTTGTCATGCCCCTGGATATAGAAGTCCTCCAATCATCAGCACAGGAGAAGGAAAACAAGAAACGTGTGAAGAACTGGCATAGCACCAGTCATTTAAACTTCCATTTGCTTTTCCCAGTTTTCCTGGGAACACGTATCAACAGACCAGTTTTTGCTTTACCAGGATAGAGTCCTTTATAAGCAATCCTTATAAAATACTACAGCAGTCTAAGAAATGAACCAGAACATTACCCTAACACTACTGTAATGGTTGGTGTCATTAATGAAGATTATCGTACCACATTGCTTTTAAGAAAAAGGGAATGACAGTACACTAAGTCAAGTACAATTCTCTTTTTAGTGTGAAAAACTAGCCACGCCTTATTAATAGACAAATTCTCCACAGATATTATTAGTCTGTCTACTGCATTAGACATGGTTTGTAATCTTGACTCTGTTTAATTGAGAGTTTTACCCTTGATTTTAGAGGGATTTTACCTACTGCCCCTGCTTTTATGCAAACTTCTTGACCCCTAGTAAAGTGCATGAAGAGCCTAAAGCGAAGGAAGAGCTCCGTTTTGAACACACTATCAAGCTTCAAAACAATCTTTCTAAAATTACAGCTACTGGAAGACTTCTTTTCACAAGTCTATGGACATGCTAATTTTTTTCCATAGTAAATTATCAGACAATCCCTCCCACAGTCACAGCTGATTTGCTTCCATATTCAAGAATTTTCAACAGAGCTTAATCAATTCAGGAAAAGAGAAGTTGCATTAAAAATACACAGAATTCATGAGGATAAACTTTCATTATCAAATAGCAGAGGATTTCTTGTGTGATCAGTGACTTTCAATTATATCACTGGGGCAGATTAAGCACTCTAACTCAACAATAGAAATATAGAATAAATACACAGGGTTTGTCTCAGGGAAATTCATCTAGAGTTATACAACTGTCAAAGAAATCAGAATTTCACCCATTCTTTAGATTATAACATTTCAATAATGTGTTTGTAATGTGATAACAACACTGTTTCAGAGCATCCACTTTTAAGAACATGATAAATAAGACCATTTTTTCAAACAATGTAGAGCAGAATTCAACTTGCATGCTAATATATAATAAAAAGAAGAAGAAGAAAAAAAAAAAAAAAGAAAACAGCTAAAAAAAAAAAAAAGTATAACACCAATATGGGCATACATATTCAACCTGAATGCCAGAGAAGCTGCAAAGTGCTTCACCACAGCAGCCATTCTCCTCTATGTAATATTATTTTCCAATGCTGGTCTACACAGGAAACTTGCACATGTTTAAAAGGTAAAGAGAGTATAGAATCCTCTGCTAGGAAATATTTGCTGAACATCAGGTGATGCCAATACTAAAGAGATGTGTTCTGCCAAGAAGACTTCCAAGGGTTTTTTCAGTATTCATCTTCTAGTCTGCATTTAGATAGAAAAAAAATCTCTCTCTAATGCGTAAGTAGAATGAAACTGTAGCAGGCTTTCCAAACTTCTAATTGTATAAATAGTCATGATTCCAAACTGCATGTAATAATTAAAGTAGCATGTTCTACTTCAGGAAAATCCATTTTTTATATTGGACATCACCCTTGGTTACACCGAGTGGAAGAACATTTCTGCTTTCTGTTACACATGCTTTTCATTTGGTATCTAAAAGTGATACTGCCATATGATATGTAAGCAAAACAGCAAGTGGGTGGAAAAAGTACTTCGGAGACTAGCATTTAAATCTTCAGGGCCTGCTCCTAGCAAAACAGATCCACTTTTAGTCAGTTTATCCCAATGCTGACCTGAGAAGATTGTCTTGTTCTGTCAGTTCCTAGGTCCTGTCCACATACCTGAGAGCTGCTCTGAGAGCTCCTTGCCTACCACAGGCAGCCCCACATTCCTTTACTTACTTCCCTCGACCCAAGGACTCCATCTTCTGCTGAACACCTTCATTTGCCCATATTGAGCAAGTCTGCACTGCATAGACAAGGTCAAGCATACCAAGACCATCTCTCAGCTTACCTGTGATATGACACAGAAAGAGAAAGAGTGGTGCCAGGCTGAGAGGTCCATGCTTAGCAGGACCTCCTCACATAGAATCCACAGCTTGTCTTGATGCCAAGTTTCCCAAGGGACAAATTCTCACCTCCACTTACTTTAACTCAGAAAATTTTGAGTGACGTAAACTTTTTTTTTTCCTAACACTTGTCTCACTGAACTGACTTGTTCTAAAACTAGGCAACACTACCAACAGCTTATATACATTCTTGTCTCTACAGATCTAGCTGCACATCTGACTCTAGACAGACTTGTTTACATAACCTACCATTTTTTTCAGTAGGAGATAAGTAAAGTAAAATTTACAATACATTGTACCGAATGCATTACTGTTAACAAACACAGTATCTTGGGACATAAACTATCGGAGGCTTATAAAAGAGTATTTAAAAGATGTGGCTTGGAAAATGCAGAAGTACAGAACAGGAAGAAAAAAATATCCACAGTAATCCCAAAATAAACATGGCAGCAACGTTTGCAAATTGGAGGCAATTTGCAAAAGGCAAACTTCCTTAGGTAAAAGTACTTACTATTCAGGATGGCTTAGGTTTCCAGTAAGCAGCTCTTTTGAGATCTGCTTTTATAATCATTCCTGTCTCATAAAGAAATATTTCTAACAAACCTGTATCAGCAAAATCATGTTGTCTACAAAGTCTGACCAATTAGCTGGCAGGCTATAATCTACATATTCACTGTTTTCAATTGCATTGTGTCATTTGGGCCTTCTCCATTTGCAGGGGACACAAACAAGAAAAGTTTTGATGTATGCTCATTGATGTTTGTCCAAGCATTATGAAGCAATAATCCACACGAGCCACAGAAGCTTTAACAAGGCAAAGTGAAGTGAACAATCAACGTTTTCAGTAGATTACTGCAAATCCACACCCCACCAAAACCAACTTAGAGCTTGTCTTCTTGCCACAGTGATTCTACAAATACAGCATTAATAATGCTTCGTATTAATCCTTTCTATTATGTAACCCTGCACACTGTCTTAGGAAGCAGAACACAGAGCCCATAATGCAAGTCTCCATAAGACCAAAGCATGTTTCATGGCCATCTTATCAGCTGGTTGGTACTAGTTAGCTTTAAGTTGGGAATCAACAAAACTTTTTGGAATTGTTTCTTTTGGACTAAGCATTTTTGTAGAATATGAGGGAAAATCAACCTCCCATGATGAGGCTGTGCAAATTCTTATGCCTTTGATTGCATAACAGAAGTCATTAATATACACGTATCTTTCCTTTCTAAACAGGGCATGACGTACTGACAGTTCAACAGAAATTTAGTTTAATCTTCTCTTCCTCTCCCTCATAGCACATTGGATTTTCAGATCAAACGCTATTGTGAAATTCACAGACAAAACATGAGAAACCTAACTGACAAAAATCTGCTTATGGCCCTTTTATAAATCCATTTACGTGCCAACATTTTACCTTTTTTCTGTAACGTCTCCATTTTAGTCATAAGATCATAATTTCAAAAGAAAAGGTTAGCCCAACAGTTATTCATATAGTCTTGCAGCAGGTGAAAGAAATTATTAAATTATTCTTAATGACAGAGCAATTAGGATCAGACCTCATTAAACTCAGCTGTATTTGGCCTGATATTATCAGTCATCTAATACCCCAGAATTACATCCTCATATTGTAAGGACTTCAGTCATGCCAGAGTAGCATGAGGCAAAAATTATCTTTGTTCCTCAAGACCAGCACCCTCATTTATGCTGTGCCTCACGTTCTCTCAGAAAAGCAAACCCCACAGTGCCTGAAAAGGTTCAAAATACATCTACCTTAACACTGCTATATCCAAGATAGTCGCTCATCAAAAGAGACTGGTAAGAAGAGAAAATATTCTATATTGTTCCAGGTGTTATTACTGCAAAAATAGGGGCAAAAAAGGCCAGAAACTTGACGAAGTATTTCAGCTGTTCAGCTACAGTATTTCAGTAGCTCTGTCAGAAGCTGCCCCTACATATCTCAGCCTGATCAGAAGTACTGGGACACTTCATTGTGCTGTTCACACAAAGCCACAGGGGTCTTTTCAACAACCCACTACTCAATGGGCAAAGTAATTCATTCATGGCCCTCCTCTGGTGCAAATCAGGAAAATAAAATAAAAAAACAAACAGTAGTCTTTTGATATATTTTAATTTTCAGACTATTTAAAAAAAAAAAAAAAAAGTAAAAAAGTAAAAACGAAATGGAAAAGCACAACCAACAGGAGAAAAAAAAAAAAAAAAAAAAAAAAAAAAGGAAAAAAAAGGACAACTTTATAACAACATCTCTATCCAGTCTTTCAGTCTTCCTTTTTTGGATTTAAGTAGGAAATTTCAAGGAAAGCGGATAAAGAAAATAAATGAACTATGCTTCATTTTGAACTGGTACATTTGGTGATGTTTCATTTTAACTCAAGGGACAGCAAGGCTCAAGTTCAGAGAGCTGCGAAATAATGCTAGAACTTAAACATAGGAAAGATCTGCTAGACTGTTCAGTCCTACCACTACCAGTGCTCTGTGTATTGGGGCATGCTTTCATTACTGGTAGTGATAAAGGGTGCAAAAAGTACTGTTTTTTATCATTTCCTTGGGCATTTACTCTTTAATAAGAGACAGCTCAGCATTAACCTTCATATAGTAGCCCTTTAGAAGTTATGGAGGATGAAACTAACATGCCACAAAAAGAATTTATATAAATTAATCTATTAAATTAATTAATCTATTAAATGTAGTGAAAATGGTAAACTTCTATTTTTTCAAGGTTTTAAAAATAGATCCTCTATCAGGAATAAGAGTCTTTACTCAGTTGTAAGAAGGTTCAGAGACTTTACATAAAAAGTATCAAATCTAAAGGCTTTCCTTACATATGCTCACAATGGTACAGCACTTATTTCACAGCATTATAAGCAAGTAATCTTCTCAGTTACCAGGGATAGAGGGAGTTTGTGGGTTTGGCATGCAGCCGAACAGGATATGAACTGCAATGCAACAACAGGCAAATAAGCAGCATTCTCCTTGCAAAATCCTTTAGTTCCTGAAGCTAGACCAGAGACTCCAAGAGACTCCCAACACTTTCATACAGGCATTTTGGAGTTAATACGATACTTCTGGTTTGATGAGACTGCAGAAAAAAAAATAATAATAATAAAAGAATAAAATAAAAAAAGCTCTCCATGAAGGCTCATCTCCTGTCACAGATACGTTAAGACAGATCCCAAAACACCATCACTGTAACCAGCACTCTGAAAGGCTGCTCACCACTGACCCCCTAGTTCATAGTTAACCCTATTTGACTGCACATGGGAAAAAAAGGAAAAGAACTCCGCACTTTTACTGAAAAATAATAAAACACTGATCAAAACAAAAATTAAAATCTATTTCAACTAGCAAAAGAGTTTTAGTGGGGGAAAAAAGGCTGATCCATAGCCAAACACTCTGTTAGAGAACTGGAGAGTGTAGCTGGCCTGAAGCATGCATACCCTGCTCTGCTGCCTGCTAAAGTAAAAATAATGTTTACATGTACAGACAATGAACTCTGCACATAGAGTTCAGACCTTGGGCTTTCAACCCTGCCATCACAGCGCCTCAGATCCAGGCTAGAGAAGCATCAGGTTTAGATGCAGGAAGCAGCAGGCTGTTACCACAGAGGACCAGCTGTCAGACTAATCATATTCACAAGAGCCTACAGCTCTTATCCTTAATTGTTGTTTTAGATAACGGAACAAAATAAATTCTGTCCTTCTCTTATTGGATATTCACAACAAAAAGCGAATGCTACAAATACTCACCTATCTATTGAAAGTATGACAGGTAAGCTCTAAAGAGTTCAGTTTTGATTCACATTTTATTGTATTACACTTCACATGGCATCTCACAACAACTTTTCAATGAAAAAAAAAAAAGGTTAAAAAAAAAATGCTCACCCAAATTGCCTCCTGCTCACCCAAGTTGCAGTGTTATCAGGTCAACACAAGTTACTGTTTTTAATAGCAAGTAAAACGGTAAGCAAGGACTTGAAAAAAGAACTGAATGGTATAGCTCTCATCAGGTCACTTTCTCTTTTTAAGTAGCTTTCACCAGGATCCAACCACCACATCAGCAAGATGCCATCTTCTTTTTGAAAGACTTAATACAAAATCAAATAACTCCACAGAGTTATGGATTAGGTAAACACAACTTGTCAGAACTCAAAATTCCCTTTTCTGCTAATAAAATTTGTGCAAATGCAATATGATAGAAAGCCTGACTTTATACAGTAATTTTAGTTTAGTAAGATAGCTCTGCATGAGTAGCTGTATGCAAAATATTGCATACAGCAAAAAAATGTTGTATGCAACAGCAAAAAAAAAAGTTTTTTTATGGAAAAAAAATGACAATGGGATATTTTCTACTGAAGATGGAAAGAGAAAATAGGAGTGGTTTTGATTTTATGAATTGTCAATGTCTAAGGTGTTATTTTGCAATTATAAAATTCTATAAATGCTTAAAAACTTAGATCCCATTGTTCATGATTTGTGCTTGCAACTCAGGATTTTATTAAGATGTTTCTTATACTCAGGGGTGGACTCACTTTTCTTTCTCTACAGAGAATATACATTGCAAAAAGAAGGGAAGAAATATATCTTCTACCTGCCTTCTACCTAAGTATTCAGGCACTCACAAGAGCTTAAAATGATTTCATATCAGAAATACAGAGCTGAAGTGCTGCATTTTCACCACTGAAGCTGAGAAAGACAGAAGACTTATGGACTCTCCCTTGCACAATGAATGTCGCCAATACACCAATATAAACTTCTTAAGCCAAACTGTCTTGCAGGTGATAGCTGTAAGTTAAATTACACAGTCACACCATCACAAGCACTAGAACTACCCCAAATCTAAGGCAGTTCAGAAGCAAAGCCTTGTCTTTGCACATACCGCATGGTGACAGCACTACCAGAGTAATACATCTATATTTCCTGTTTCCTTTTTGTTCTAGTAGAAAGGACAACTGATGAACAATGGAAAAATATCTGAGACATCCCATACCACAAGGGCTGCTGAAGGCCAGGTCATTTGTCCACAGCCAGAGCAGGCGAGTGTCAAAAGATGTGATGTTCAGGCGCTGTTTGGATGCGTGCCCTGAGCAGATGCACAGCTTACCAAAAGTGCTTAAAAGGCACTTACTAAGAACACAGCAATACTTTTGGCATTTCTGCTTTCTGCCTCAGCCAGAAACAGAAACACAAAGAGAGCCAAAAAAACTCATATACAAGCATTTCAGTACCTTACAGTTTTGTCTAAAGGACCAGTTACAACCCAGAGTGGCTCAAGGTGTATGTGCTAGCCACCATATTTACCCAGTGTGATTTGCTTCTCCTCACTGTGGGATGAAGGACTCACTAACCAGTTTGCATCACAGGCATCATTGCAAACATCCCACTGAAATCAAATACCTCATGTCATCAAAATCTGCCTGCAGAGACCAGTAGAGAAAAAACAAGAAAAGTACAACAGAAGGACAATTTCTTTGGAGAGTCCATTTTGTTTGCTCTTTATTCAAACACATTTAACCATTTCCATGACCCATAAATGCCATGGTTTTGCTTCTTCAATTTCCCCTTTATTCCCACTGACTGGCAGAAAACGTCCCACCTATTTTAAACAACTCTTAGGACAGTGGACGTTGATACCCAGATCAAATCATTTCAAACTGGGGACACTTCAAACTATTGCCCGCCAGAAAACAAGCACCTTTCATGATGTGCCCCCTTAGTAAAGCTCTGTACTCAGAGAACTTCATCACTGCTCGGGGTTACTGAAGTTCACCAGCAGTAGACATACTAATAAATGTATTGACTTTTTTTTTTCTTTAAAACATAAAGATCCCAGAGAATAACAAAAGAGAGTGCTTCAGTAAAGGGGGACAGGACAGTTTCCTTCTGAATGGTTGAAGCAAAACCTTCAACCTTCAGAACAACTGAGGTGCAATGTATACACTTAATTTCAGCTTTGTTTAGCTTTCTTAGACTCCAAGCCACCCCACTACAAGATCCTTTTGTTTTTAAAACTTTGGGTAATGAAAGAACCATCCATCAGCTGTCAGGGGAGCTATCAGGAAGCAAGTTTCTAATCCCCACTCATGTATCGCAGGCGTTTCCTGGAACACCTGCACTGACAGTTTTCAGAAAAACTACTGGGTGAAGGCAGAAAGCTTTGTGGGGGCTCAGAGCAAACCACGTAAATAGCAGCAGTGGCAAAGCCACAGGAATTTCTGTGTGCGCACGCACATGTGTGTATGTGTATTTGAGGACTCTAGACAAATTGTTCTGGATCAATATGGTTTGTGGATACAGCCTTTTCACACGCTACCCCTGCTGTTTTCCTGGCTTTTGGTAACAGATGATAATTGGATACACTACCCTAGAGTAGGAAGCACATAATATGAGAAAGCTGCTGTTAATTCAACACACAGGTCTTTCCCTGAGCTTGGGGACCAATGGTTATGAGCCTCATTACAGATGACTGGGGGGTTACAATTTGGCACCAGCTTTGGAGATTTTATCATCTGATGCTAGTCCTCTTAGGAGCAAAAACAAAATCTTCTGAGTGCTTATGCAAAAGACAACTTAGCACAAGATTCTTTTTTTTTTTTTTTTCTCTGAGTGTGGACCTGAGTTTTTCAATTAAGAAAAGTGAGTGACAGTGTTTACCTATGGCCAAGGATGTGAGAGGCCCAGGTTTGACTTCACTCAAATCAAAAGCAGACATTTCCCCCAAACCACAGGGCAGCTAACATCCACACCCCTCTCCTGAAATTAATGCATCTTACTGCCAGTCTTATTCACGGTGGGGAGATATGGAGGGAAGCAGAGGGCCAGCTTTGTTATCATAAATTCAGAGAGCAAAGAGAAAGTAGCATCATGTGTCTTAGATGATACTGCAGAAAATAGATAGCTCTGTTAGCAACCATTCTCTCACCATGACCATCCCACTAGAAGCACACCAACTGAATGAATGAGGCTACTCTGTAGGACAAGACTGTTTGCCTTTCTACAACTGCATACCTTGGGTCAAGAAGCCCAATTCCTAACCCCATTCTGATTGTCATTTCTTTCTATTACACACTTTAAATTCAAAGTTTCTACCTATGGATCACCACTGCTCAGCTGGGATACTGCTGTTTGCTTCTCAGATCTTTCAAAATTCAGAACATGATGATCACGTAGCATCTGTGGAAATCAAAATTCCCAAGGTAAACACTTTACTTGCAGCTGACAGTTCTACTGGCACTTTCATTCCTGGTGCAAAACTTAGTACAATATAAAAGGGAGTTATAAACATCAACTTCCCAAATCAACCCTTCAAAGTTTAAAATTGATCTATCAGACATCACACTTTGCATTACGATCACTTCTTTAACATTTGTTTTTCAATACTTACAAAGATACAACTGTAATTACTAGTCATTACTACATCTGACTGCTCCAGAAAAGGGCCATGTGGAGCTTGCCTTTCTAGAGCAAAACCCAAAGCCTTTAGTTTGTACTTGCTTAACTGGCTATATCTTGGACTGGCAAAACACATATTTATTTGTTTAAAAGAAAAAGGAAAAAAACACAAAGTAAAGATAAAATGAGTTTCCCAATGACCAAGTTTGCATCAAGATATCTTCCCAAAGATATTAAAGAAAGTTCCAAGTCCTACAAATACCATTTTTTCTACAGGAATCATGTTACCAGATTCACTCAATTTACACCAGTATACATAAGAGAAGAAAAACGTTCCAGATACCTATTTCAAGTAAACTATAAAAATGGAGAGAATGGATTTTTTTTGCCTAGAATTTTAGGATTTTTGAGATGGACCTTTTTGAGCTATGTATGTGACGTCTGAAGAATGAAGAATGTCTACAGAAAAATATTCTCCATTGTTTTCTCCTATCCGCCTTTATTTTCAAGTTGCTTGATGACTGATAAAACCTGCACAACTTTTGTTCCAATACATGCCAGTGAGTCTGTTTAAGTGGTTTCAAACTGCAGAAAAAAAAATTCAATTCCCAAATTCAGCATAAAACAACACAGATGAGGAAGCATTAAATAAGATCCTCTAAAACATGAAATACCAGAAAAGAATGACTAAACTGACCCCTAAAGATTAACCAAACCCTCACACACATGTTGTTATTCTTTTCATCCAGGCAGTTAGGCAAAATTCAGAATGAGGTGGGCTGTTTCCAGGAGGAGGTAAAACAGGCAGTGAAGCCAAGTGACTTTTATGCAATCTTGCTTAATTACAAAGAACATGCACAGCCCTGTTTTCTTGCTGAAACACAATGTCACTTTTGTTAGACATTTTTCTTTCGTTTTTCACGACATTTGACAACAAGTAGCAGACATCTTGATGTTTCCTTTCATGCCTTTCTATGATAGGTTCCTGGAATACCAGGAAGACTTTTCTGTACAACCTTCTTACACAAAGGAATGTCTGCTTCTCAATTGACATGACTACACCCACTCAGCAAGAAGTCTAAAGAGATTTATCAGTTAACATTTTGGGTTTCTTGTATAATCAGTTGAGAGAAACAAAGCTCATGTCATCCTAAGGTAAAACCTAACATAGGTCAAGTGAATGAATCAGTCTATAAGTGCCTATAGAGGAAGCCTAGACTAAATTTCTGTGAGATAAAGCCTACCTTTTTTTTTTTTTTTTTTTTTTTTTTTTTTTTTTTTTTTAAAAAAAAAAAGAAGAGAAACATTATTTCCTGCTTTGGGAATGATCCCAGCAAAACAATGATGCTGTTGGATTAAGATTCTTTGTCAAACAGGGACTGGATAGATAATCATTGTCTGAAAAATAACTGAGAAGTCTCCAGTACAAAGCAATAACCCAGCATTTCTGATGTCCAGGATATCAGCAAACCATCCAATGGGAGTCATCTGACATCTGACTGCTGTATTAGTATTGTGTAGGTTGATATCCTGTCCCAATTGTAAATGTTATTTGTGGTGCAATCTACCTCTCACAATAGCCATTTAACACTTTGGCTTTCATGGGAAATAGGTAAGTGAAAAATCCAGAGAAATATGAAAACGTACAACAACATAAAAGGAAGAAAAGCACTACCCAACTTAAGGAGAGGTAGAAAACTGATTATTCATCATTTATAACATAAATATTACAAATATGCACTTACACTATATAAATGTCAACACAGTATTGGGCTCCAACTCTTAGGAGCTAGTTATAGAAAACAAGTCCTCTGCAGAAAGAGACAGTCCCTGTTTAAGTGGGGCTGTTTATCTGTCCCTAATTATGTGCCCATTTTCCAGTACCTCCAGAGTTGCTGTTCCAACAGAGTATGAGTCGAGCTGACATACTCTATGGCTCTGATAAGAGCTTCTGGTTATGGCTTAGCACTTTGGAAAGTGAAGAGACAGACGAAGACTAACAAAAAAAAAAAAAAAAGAAAAAAAGAAAAAAGATAAACAAGCCAAAGATGTAACTAATAAGGAAATTATGAAATAAGATCAAAGATAAATAGTTGCTTTGTACCATCTGCAGTGTGACGCTATATTCCAACACAAGAAGCCATCGCACTAACAACCAGTCTCCTGTCTGATGCTGAGAAACATAGATGTTCTGCATCACCAGCTTTCCTAAAAAACGAATCTGCCGCCACGTTTCACATAACAGTGTTTTGTTGTTGTTGTTTGTTTTTAATGGCAAAAGTCATTTATCCTGGACTTTTCTGCATTACAATTGAAAACGTTCTTAACAGTATGTAGTGTTTTTGTGAACTTGTGCCATCATTGAGGAGTCCATACTGCAAACTACCTTGACACACCAGAAGCTCCAGGTACCTCAGCCCTCCATTTTGGTATTATTTGACATTTTCAAAACTTCTACTTACTTTCTTAGCCTTACGGTTCACCCTACTTTTCCCCAAAGGGGAAAAAGACTTCTATTTTGGGTCCCTCAGAAAGGTGTGTTGTGTTAGCCAACTCTGTTCTACACGGTGATCCTGTCTGAAGGATCACCAACCCACACGTTGCACCAAGCACACGAGTATGCAGCCCACAACAAATTCCACAAGGCGGCACAGAAAGGTTAAATGTCACAACACTGAATCAACCAGCAGCTTGCAACTTTCAAGGATGCACTTACCATGCTCAAGACACCCCATGCTGCTCTCTGCTGCTCTCATAGCAAAGAGAAAGAGGGTGTCCAGCACTGAAAGCAACTGGACTTTGGAAGAAGCACATAATCCTAGTTTGCATGAAAACCGGAGTGAAATTCTGGTTCTGATGAAGACAATTGGACTTTTCCAATTGGTGTTATTGAACTGGAGCTGACGTTCCACCCTAGAAACTTCCCATTGAAAACATACTACTATAAACTTTCTTTCGTCGATCACATATTAACAACAACAACAACAACAAACAGAAGACTCACAGCAGATGAAACAAAGGAAGTCTCAGATGTAAACTGAAGTATAAGCTCAGATGTAAACTTTGTATGCAAAATGTCTCATGGTTAGATTCCCAAATTCATTTTCTAACGTGCTAAAGAAGCACTTCTTATCAATGTGAATTAAGGTTAAATCTCTTACTTCTGGAAAGAGAGAGAACAAGTACAAAAATTGCTTTTGATAATCACTTATTGCCTACACTGGAACAATAACTGGACTGTGTCATTACTTGGAAGAGATGAACTGATTAAAAAGAAGGAATGACTGTATCATTAAAAGCAGAAGAATTATAATTCATTAACTATTTTGGCACTGTACCACCATGTGTTGCGTGCTGTATCTTGCATCCTCTATGTTGTAATTTAGATCCTCAATTTCAATATTATTATCAGGGGAGTCAAGGGATGCCATTGTACGTCGCTTTACATCTCCTTTTATTTAACTGGCAAGTACTGTTCAATCTTTCAAGAAATGCTAATATTTTTAGTTTTAAGCTGCTGTTTTTTCTTGAGAGAGCTGTAACAAGTAACAAGGAGATTTGTTCTCTGCTGTAGTATCTCTAACTAGAATTAATTCTTGGGATAGAGTCATTACACTGGCATTGCTCTTCTAGCAGCGTAGGAAAGAAAACAATGATGAGGGGGAACATCTTGTATGCTAACCAGTCACACAACTGGTGAACGCAGTCTTAAGTAAACTAAGAACATACCCAAACTCCACATCACTGATTTCTCATCCAGCAGGAAACTAGCTTGCATGACCAGGAACATCTGCTACCACTCAGCCATGGGATGATAAAACTTATATAAGACACCATCTTATACTGTCAACAATTCTGTTTTTCTTTCATTATTCAGGTACTGGCCACTGCTAAATAATTACAGTGGGATTTTCTCAAAGAGCAGGAATGTAACCCTTTGCTACATATATAGATTCCAGCATATCCTCTCTTCTGTGATGGCCCTGACTCCTTAAGTATGAATGCATTTTATTCACATTAATATGTAAGATAAAAATCACCTATCCCTGGCTGCTGCTCCCACAGTTACGCTGAGGCTGGATTCTCAAGAAGAGGAATGTTGATTTGGAAACTTACATAGCACACAGGCATTTTCAGCATTTCAGTACATGCTGCTCAATGCTTTCATACTGCTTTAAAGGCCAGCAGAAAAACATTGTATTAGCTGTATTCAGGCCTCTGCAGAGCTGAGTTTAAAAATCATCAAATCTGTGTTGAACTAAATATTATCATGAATAGGATATAATCCTTCTTTCCAATGGCTGCAGGAACAGTATTTGCAATCCAGTACATTTTCTATCTGGGCTTTTGCAATAACATTTATTATTACTCTACTTTACACATGAAATTCAGTGAGAGAGGAGGGATCTACAACATTTCAATCTAGGCTATCTGACTGCATTTACATTAACTTTGTCATTCATATCTAAAGCATAGACTATAATGTACACAGTAAAACATACTCCAGAAACATACCTAATGCACTGTTATCACTAAAGGGTGTTGAGTCCCTAGATCCAAATTAAATACAATACAGCACAGGCACCAGGTCCTCAGTGTGAACTTTTCCACTTTCCAGATCCACTCCTACTGAGATTACTAACTGCTAATAGACACAGCCTGTATCCACAGACTGCTGAGAGCAGTCTCCTATCGGCAGCATATGTGAGCTTCCCTCTTATAGACACAATAGACACTTAACAGTCTTCTTCCCCACCAACCAGGTCGTGTGTGGTGGGAGCCATCACACGTGATTAAACAAAACACAGAAGTGTACTGATTTCACAGGTAATGGCGAATGCCATGAGCAAAATAGACGGCACCCTCTGCTGTACTCTCTGAACGTTTTCTGAATGTATTTGTTTAAAAAGAACAAAAGTTGTTTTTATAATGTTTGGGGTTTTGCTCACCACTAGCTGAACAGCTGACTTCATGGTGTAGTCACATGAACCAATGTTTCCTTTTCCCCCTCTGTCAGAAAATATGTTCCCTTGCTTGTATTTCTACTGCTGCCCTTTCTATCTGGGTGCTTAACACATCTTGCTTAATAACACATCACTTAAGACCTCGGAGAGCCCAGACATTTCATTGAACCTTGCAGCAGCATCTTTTTGCTACAACCCGAACTATGCTGACTTGTAAGTTCAGGTAGTCCACATAAACCAGTTGCCTGACATCTTGTTCAAAGGCATCCTCCTCCCACTGTGAGCCCTTCTCTAAAACAAAGACAAATCACAACAACAGCATGCTCTGCTCCAGAGCTTTTCAATATGTGATGGCACAGAGAGGGTCAGAAAGCAATCAGAAATAGATCCTGGATGATTTTCCATCCTTCATTTTTGTCTCTGCTTGTGAAGACTTTTAAAATACTTGTAGCAACATACAAAACTAGAGATTGCTTTGCTTCTATTTAGATCCCAGCAAACAACAAGAAGCAAGGAGCACCCTGCTTCTCGGCACGACAGAGCACCAGAGCCACCCATCCGCTTGCTGCCCTTCCCTGCTGCTCTCAGCTGTTTTCACTCTTACAGGCTCCAGTCTTTGTTTTCAGCTTCCATGGCAGGCTTTATTTTTTAACAGAGCAGTAATTGTACGTGTTAAGCATTAGAAACAGCAGCCCATTAACAATGTGAAACAAATCTGAGAACTGAAATGACTATGAGGCAGCTAAACCCAATGCAGCAGCGTGGTTAGACCGCTCCAGGTTTAAGTGCTCCAGAAAGAGGTAATGAATGGGTTCTCAGTGACATGGTTTTCTACCAGAAATTTGCCAGACTTCCTGGAAATGATGTACGTTTCAACAAAGAACTTTAATTGGGATGGAATAAAAGAGATGACCACCACATAGTTACTTGTGTCGTGTGAAGAGACAACCTAGAAAGCACTCAGCACAGTATTTAGAGTGCATCTTCCTGAGATGGCAAAGATAGCAGTTCACCTCTGTGTTCTCTGCTAGAAAAGGATTAATTCTGAAGCCAGGTTCTCTCTCAGTATGGTGCACTAACCACAGGACTAACTACTTAACTACTCATAAAAGTCTTGCTCTTCCTTCAGGAAAGACAAAATAAATGAATAAATAAATGTGTCTTGGTTTCACCCTCATGGGGATGTCTTGGTGACAAAAAAAGTCTGAGGGACTAGATAACCATTTCTTCTCCATCTATGGCTTCCTTCTTTTACTGAAAAACAAAGTTTCACCGATCACAGTGATGCAAAGGTTCCAGGCCCAATTCAACTCTTCATGAAGTGTGAATGGCCGGATGACACCAACATGTAAGTGAGATTTATTTCATCACAGTTTGCTTTGCCCTTTCCTCCCATATGCATGATCTATGCAATTCTCATGTGGCACAGGGTCTGCCAGTTGTATAGGCAGTGAGAAACTCCAGCTGGCTTATCCTGTAGCTGTCTGTCTGCTCCATCACCTGCTTTAAAGTCCTTCCACTGGACACCAGTTCTGGTTTTAGTTTAATTCCTTGATCTTCTTTCAAAACAACAAGAACAAAAAAATAACCGAACTTTAAATATCCGGAAAACTAAAAATCATGAAAGACTCTTCTGGATTTCAGAGAACTTAAAACCCAAAGAACTGGAGAGCTGAGAAGAATTCCCCTCTCACAGGAGGTCTATCAAGCCTTGATAAATTTGTCAAAGAGAAAAAAAGATGAAGGTGGTATGACAATCTTACAAAATACACTTAAATTCATTCAGGATCACTAAACATAAATGCACAAAATTCATTTCAGGATGTATCACTAAATCCTTGTCCTGGTCTTGCAGCCTTCACTAGAAGCCACTATTGCCAACTGTTGGAAATAGCATATTGGGCTACAAAGACCTGAGGTCTGAGCAAGAATGGCAACTCTTTTGTTAAATACTTTTTGAAACAACTATATCCTCAATAAATAAACACTCATACTACTCTTCTAAATCAGCTCTAACCAAGTGAATGTTTATAACCACAGCTAAAATAAAAATATCTCAAGATTTTAGTGCTGAAATTACAAAAGTGTTAGAGAATGCATGAACTCAGTAAGGTCTTCATTATTTTTATTGAATTGATGCTAGATTCTGAGTATCACAGGGCTGCTTAACTGAATAAAATAAATGGAATATAAAAGAGAACATTCTAGAGAGTATAACTGTTAGCATCAAGTGACCATCTTACACTTTTCTTTCTTGATAAATGCTTTCCACAATTTTTCATCTTTTAACACTTCCCAGAGATTACTTATGCTACCATCTTCAAATTTTTGTTTCTACATCTTTACACTGTATTTCTACATCTACACTGTAAAGATGTAGAAACTTTCTTTCTTTCATCTTTCTTTTCGACACTTGCTTCTTCTTATAGAAAACATTAAGTACATGACCTTTAGCCATCTCAGCCTCAGAACAGATCCTTGAATCATTGCTACAGTCACTATAAAATATAAAATATAAAATATAAAAATCACCTCAAGAAAAAAAAATAAATAAAACAAACAATAAAAGATTCGTTACTCAATAATTCCGACATAAAATGAATGACAGTAAATGGATTGACACAAGTACAATGGTAGTAGGAAATCAAATGCAAAAGAAAAATAATCTCATTGACTTGATGCAGTCTTGTAACGTACAGAGTCAGTGAGCTGTGCAGGATTATTTTGAATGTATGTAAATGAGTTAAAATCATACTTTGTTTACAACCGTTCATTGAATATATGAAATACATGTAGATCTCACTATCACAGGCTGTCTCATGTAATAAAAAAGCAGAAAACTGTTTTTTGCAGTTGTTGGTTTTTATATATGAGTATCTAAAAATTATATTGCCTTTTTAGTTCTCAAAGAGCTGAAGAACAAACCAAATTACTTTAGATCTATAAAAGTAATATTTTTTTAAAGTGAGCCAATGAAAAGATTAATGTTTCAATTTGTGACAAAACAAAACAAAAAAATCAGTTCTCTCCTTTTTTTTCTGCAAGTCAGCCTGGAATAAGGAGTGTTGTCTCAAATAAATGTGATTCAGGAAAACAAACATATAAAAAAATCAGTGTTATTCAAAGACAGCTAACTGGTGGATTGATTAGTGACCAGTCAATATGCAGCCTGCTCTGCGTGACATTTGAAAAAGTATTTCAAAATTTCATTTTAACACATACTCCACTAGTAATGAAAAATGTGCTGTCACTGATAAGTGGCCTTACCAGAAGAGTTTGTGGTGAAAAGGCTTTGAAAGAAGGAAATGGAAAGGGTATGGCCTTTCATTACATTAGGTAAATCTATTTGACCACAGAGAGGTTGAGACTCTGCTGCTGAGGTTACAAGCTAAACAGGCCATCAACTTAATTAATGTACGACTTTTCAACCAAGGGCACATTTTAGCTACACCCAACGATCAATGTAATTCCTTTACAAGGTTAACCCTCTGCCACCAGAGCCGACTTTGGCAGGTAGCCCGCGAGCAGCCCGGCACCACTCGCGAATCTCTCCTAAACCACCTTGGGGGAGCAGCCAGTTCTCAGGCTGCGGGCGGACAGCTGCAGCCAGCTGCATGCCGAGAAACGCAGCCCCCAGCCAGGCTGCGAGCTCCGTGCCAGATGACTCTCTTCCCTCGGAAAATGGTGGAAACAGCAGCAACTCCACTGCCTTCAAAGCCTGCCCTCCCCTCCCCTACCTCGAGTGAGAAAGGTGGCCAAAGCTGGGTGATTAACCAGAAGATGTTTCCCACAGTCTGCCAGTAAGCACATCCTGTACTTTGATAAGTACATTATCCTATTCTTCAATTCTGCCTTAAAATCCCATTCTTCTGCCTGACAGCTCCTGTCTCACATACAAATCCAGTATTTTGGATTCTTGGTTGGGAGGCTGTCACTGGGCTCTTGAGGCTGGAAACTGTTACTCACGCAGAAGGCTTGTTGTGAAACCTGAAACCAGGTGAAAATTCACCATTTCCTCCTTCCCTCCCTCTCCCCAGCCCAGGGGTTCACACCAGCTCTGCAGAAGCTTTTGCCAAGTTTTGGGAGCATTTGAGCACACCTGGGTTGAGCCTCCAAAGCCAAGGATGTGTAGATGTTGATAGAAATTATGCAAAGCAAATGCAACGCTCCCAGACATTTCACATCACCTCTGCTCCTAGTCACTCCTGCTATAGTTGACACAGCCTCCCTGGTCGGATGAATACTACTTTTAAAGCTGTATTCTGATCCACTTTTGTTGTTGGCTAGAAACACACACAAAATGTGTACCTTTCTCTGCTTCCAAATAGTTTCATAAAACTGAAGTTTGGTGACATTAAGCACAAGAGCCCCATTAAACCCAAACCACCTCTATACGGTAAAGCATTTTCTGCACACACCAGGGACCTGGTCCAAACAGGGCTTGGCTCATATGCTCCACGGTCACCCCTCACTTCTCCCTCTGGAAAGTCCTGGACTATGGGCCCACATCAGAGCCCATGTGCCCTGGCTCTTAACTCTTCGATTTTCTAATTTCACTTCAAAACACTGCATCCACTAACTTTGTGTGAAACCTATAGACCATATTTAGCCTACAGCATCTACCTTCTTAGGCAAGATATTCAAGTTTTGATTTGTAGGCATTAAGTGACAGAGGCACAAACCCATAATACAAAGGGCACTATCTAAATAGAAGTTACAGACATGATAACTATAGATGAGGCATGGGTGCTCACCGCCCTTCTCTCTGAGACGCTCACATTCGGAACAAAACACCTGTTCGAAGAGCATGAAAGGAGGTACACAAGCCTAAATGAGAGAGGAAATCCAGTACTGTGAACAGAATTTGCTTATGCTATTAGTCATTTATGAAATAATTAGTGTTATTTATATGTTATCTCTACCACACTGAACACAAACACTGGGATTGTTTCCTATATTTCTCTCTTCTTGTACAGTATTTAAAAACAAAAGAGAAGTTGGGGCAATTTGAAAATCTTTTCTCATCTGCCAGTATCCCACCTTCCTACACCATTGCCACTTGCATTTCAGCAACCAGCACCAGTTTCCTTGTTGTTTTTTTTGTTTGTTTGTTTTGGTTTTTTTTTTTGTTTGTTTGTTTGTTTGTTTTTGTTTGTTTGTTTGTTTGTTTGTTTCTCTTTTTCTTTTTTTAAACACCAGCAGCTGCTTTCACAGAAGTGATTGATGGTCAGTTGCCTGCTTCTGTACCTCTTCACACTTGGGCAGGGAGGGCACTTCCTTTACCTTTGGCTGTTCACTGCTCTGCCCCCTCTACATCACTTGTTCTCACTTACCCTCCCAACAGCATCAGCATTCACCCCTACCTCTCCCTCCCCTCAGGATCGCTCCCTACACTCTCCACAGCAGGAGGAAGGGACACAGTGCAGCCTCACATCACAAGGGCTCAGCCCACCAGGCAGACTGTGGCATGGGGCAGGTCCCCGGTGAACATCCCATAGCCAAAATGCAGGGAACTTCTGTCTCCTTGCACAGTTAAGTCTGCTTTAGCTTGCCATCTTTGAGAAAAGGGTGATGGGACTTTTGTGCCTGAGGAGTGATGCCTGCCTGGACTAGCAGTGCAACAGCAGCACAACCAATAGTGACAGACCCAGAGACCCAGAGCTGGGGTTAGATCAGCTGCAGACAGTTTTTTAAGGATTTCCTGTCATAACCTCACCTCCTTTAAAAGCACATTTGCATGCATCTGTCTCTCTGTGTGTCACTGAGACTGGCTTGGTCTGGGAAAGCCAGGTAGCAAATGTGATCCCACTTGGAGCCAGACCTTGCTTTCTTTTCAACATAATAAGAATGGGTCAGACAAAGCATCCTGAT
Organism: Aythya fuligula; assembly: GCF_009819795.1. Taxonomy (NCBI): domain Eukaryota; kingdom Metazoa; phylum Chordata; class Aves; order Anseriformes; family Anatidae; genus Aythya; species Aythya fuligula. The sequence continues at coordinate 42,874,636 of NC_045562.1, forward strand.
TTACTCAGGTGGAGGGATTTTTCAGAGAGGAATGGAAAAGGAGTGGGTGCGGTGGCTTATGCTAATTATCATCTATTTATTTTGGGAGATAAGCTACTTATACATGGTATGTTTGGTTTGGATTAACTTGGGCAGACACAGAATGACTGTCCACAGTTTGACCTTGACATGAGTAACTGGCCTTTGGCAGGGAGGGGGGACATTGACAGATATTGCCTGAAGAAAGGGATCAGTCACAACCCCAACTGCTGTAGAAGTTGCTCTAGGCAACAGATCAGTGCTGGGAAACACTGGCTGGAAACGGCAGAGGGGGCAGGGGAAAAAACACAAACCTTGGTCAGAAAAAAGGGAGAGCGGGGAAGAGAGGGTTGATGTGGGGTGCAGACACCTCCTGTTAATATCGTTTGGTTTGCAATGACAATGTTTGTACCAAGCTGAACTCGAGGACAGGAAGAGGGAGACAATAGCACAAGGCTGCTGCATTGTTCATCGAATGTGCTCTTTTCTTTCCCCTTGGCTTACCCAGCTGATCATTATGTAACCGATCAACTGGGCTAATTTTCAACCTGTCCAGGATATTCTCAATTATGTATTCTTTACAGAATGTCGTGGCTTATTTTTAAAAGGTCCAGAATATTTCCTGTGATTAATGTCTGGATTAGTCGTTGTTTTACATGGTATATAGACTTGGGTAACAAATCTTAATCCCGACTGAAAGGGCAGTTCAACATGAGCAAGCTTTTAATTTAAGTATCTTAACAAAGGGATTATATATTCTTCCCCTTCCTTACAAATCTTCAGAGGAAAAATACAGCGATGGCAAATGAAGTGGGGCATGAAACACATATTGTTTTCTGTTCTGGGAAGGTCTACTTAAAAACTGAGCAGATTTCAAAATGACAAAACAATTTTTCCTGGCAAGTTTGGTATCAGGCTTTGTTTTGCTAAACCTGATTATGTACTTTGGCTCCACAGCACAAGCATATGTTCCAAACCAATTTAGTCCCTGCTCAGAATGAGTCTCCTTATTTGTCCAACAGCTTCGGAAATCATTTTTTCATGCTGACTTTGAGTGACCGTTTAGCACACACTGCAAAGGTATTCCAGGGACAACAGACCTCTGCAGCAACTGAATGTCCAATTCATGCCTCTTCTTTTACACTTCTGGTCAAGTTGCTTTAATAAAGCCTTCCCTTTTCTTTTTAAACCTGCTAGCTGTATCACATGGGTTCCAAAGGAAAAAATCTCAGACTGCATTGACTATACTGTAAAACATGGCAGACATGGATAAAAGGGATGAAAAAAAAATTATAATGGCCAGGATTTCAAATATAGCCCTCATTTCCATGTGTTAACACAACACAGAAGTCTTCATATGTGCAAAACTCAGAATTAAAGATATAAAAGATGCCCAGATCTGCGTAACCTTTCCCATAACCTCTTGCAAGATTTTGGCTATTCTGAGACACTTCTAGTGTTCTGTCTAGTTCAGCTTCCAATTCCAAAATGAGACTTGTGTGCTACCTTCAGGCAGGAGGGACCAAAGGAGAAGGCTGATGCACAAGTTTCACTAGCCAGAACCATCCCTCACAGTCAGCAGACAACTTTTTCAGATTAAGTGCATTCTCATATTGGCAAAGCTACTAAAATTCTGTTGGATAGTTCTTTATCTTTTGCAAAGGCCCGTTCATCCACACTAAAGGTTCCCCTTCACTGTTATTCATGTGTTTCCCATACACTAAATATTTACAGGACGTCTTCCACTCTGAGAGATATCTGCTAGAACAAAACACAATTGTGCTTGCTATGAGAGCAATGCATCTTAATATGGAGACCCAAGAAAACCAAACTAACAACCACTAGCACAGCCGCCTGGCTTGACTAGACAAAGGAAACCAGTCTCTCTGGGACCAGCAAAACAGTACCAGCAGAACTGGATCTCTCTGTGTGTAAAAAATCATGGGGCACCAAAGTGGCTGGCACTATTAGCCAGCTTTGCTGTACTTTCTGGCCAACGTGACTATCTTTGTCAGCTTAGGAAAACCTAGGCTGGGCACATTACCAGAGGCTTAAGACTCTCAGTTGAGCTGGAGACCCCTTCCCTGGCAATTTCATTGTCACAGCAGCGTCACCACTGGACCTTATCAATGGGTTGGACAGGCCACCCAAGATAACCCATAACAGGCAGGCAGAAGCAGTGCATACCAATACTTTTAGCTATGCACAGTGACAGTGAGCAAACAAACTCTATTTAACACTTTGTCCAGTGCTAATATGACTTGGCTAATACAAGAGATTAACCTCTCTGCTTCAAATCGCTCTTCCTGCAAAGAAAAAAAAAAAAAAAAAAAAAAAAAGTATACCAACTTGCATACCTCACGCAAAAATTTTAAGCAATAGTGCTTGTTGACAGATAGGCAATATAACGTATCACACTCAGCTTTCCTTGCTCAATGGGAATGACAGATATTTCAGAGTTTCTGATTGTCTTTCACCAGGACAAGCAGCCCCGGCACAAATAAGGTTGCTTCCTTTGCTTTCCTGTGAAACTGTTTCTGGAAGGAAAGGTTAAGTGTTCAGCTCTATTATCTACTATGACTGGTGGACGAAGAAGGCTCCTATTAAAAAAAAAAAAAAATACTAAAAATATTTCCAAGGGTACTAGGAAGTCTCAGTTTCCCAGATCCCTATGATGGAAGGGGATGGAGGCAGGGATTTGTCATGCAGAGCAACACAAAAGTTTCACTCCTTAATTAGTGCAAGATAACCTGTGGGTACAGGATGGAGAAAATCCAAAACAAGTCCTACCATCCTCAGCTCCACAAATCTGGGCACCATCAAGCTCTTGCAGTGTGATCTCCAAAGACTTCAGGAAAAGCCATGTAGCTTACATTGGTCTTCTATAAGAGGAAAATCACTCAGCATATTTTCTTGAAAGCCACTTACTGGTGGCTGGTCACATTTACAGGAGATCAGAATAAGGTGTCTAGAATAACAGTCTTCAACAGCAGTGCCGACACACATCTTTGCAGGAGATTACAACTTTGATTAAAATTTCTAGGCCTCCCGCCATTACCCATGATGCCTTCTGCCTCCAGGTGCTGAGCTGAGGGGTACAGGCTTGTCATACTGACAGTTTCTCAAATGTGACAGGTTTCTGCTACTCATGCATGAACTCACTCCAGGATCTTCTTGTAACGTTATCAGGCTGAAATAAACTCTTTTAGTCTGAAGTAATGGATTGTGTTTCCTTAGGCTCAGGAAAGAGAGGCCTGGAATAGATAATCTTTTGTTACTGCCATAGCAGTCCTACCCCGGGCACCCTCTGGGGACATGACAGGGCTTTGCACTCAATCAGCTTCCAGCTTGCAAAATCTGGGTGGTCGACCACACAGCACCTGCTGCAAAAGGCTCAGCCATTCCTCTGGTCCAGGAAGGTCCATCCCTGCACTGTGGCTTCTCCCAGAGAACAGCATTTGGACAAAACTGATCAGCCCAAACTGATCTTCTGTAGAAGGTCATCAAAGGAAACAGGACTAATGGGCACTTAACTCTGTCCATTAGGGCCAAAAAGGTTGCACTCATGGCAATAGTCTCAGCAAGCTGAAAGTAACCGCGGTCCACTTTTCTCAAGTCCACTGTGACATGACAGAGGAAGCCCACTTGTTACCCTAACTGAATGTCTAGAAGCAGCAGGGGTCAGGCTGACAAGTCCAGTGTGGATCAGGAGAGGACATGGTTGGGCACAGGTACACCTATGATGTAGCTCAAGGTCATCTCTTCATCAGGTCCTGATGACTGTCATATCTTGGGACATGAAGTGTTCCTTGAGATCTTCCAGAAAGAGTTCAAAATGCCAAAGTCATTTCCAGCCCAAAACAAACCTCTCAAATCAGACAACAAAATTGAATTATAGATATACACTATTTCACTTAACAGCTTTTGTTTTAAAAATATTCCAGAATTGTTGTCACCAAGAATATATACTATAGTGTTACATGCTCACTATGTGACTACTCTGATCAGGAGGACTCTAACACAGCAGCCCATTTGTCAGTCACTGAGTTTTACCACTTCCTTTTCTCATCAGTTCCCTCAGTATTCTGAGGAAAGCCTTTAAGTGACCATCTTGGCTCATTTTCACATTTGACAGCATCACTGAAGTATGAACTCTGAAAGCAACAACCACTTGTCACAGCTACCTTTTTTTTCTTTTTTCTTTCTCCCCCCACCCCCCTTCCCAAATTCTCAATTTTGATTATGCCATTGGTCTGCCACAAACCATAGAGGCAGCTTTTATTTCTTCACCTGATATTTGGTAGGCATTCCAGATCCATACTGTCCTGACGAAGATCATTTGCACTTTTGGCCCTAGACTCTCTGAAGGTGTAAATAGGTCATGATCCAATGTGCGTAAGAGTATAGAAAATTCCACTAAGTCTGACAGGAGGTTTACCGCCTCCTTATCTAGGCTGTAGTATCCAAACGGCTAACTGCATTAGCCAGTCCTCAGGCAGCTAGCTCACAGTCCAAGTTACAGAAGTCCATTGGTCTGACCAGAAGTACTCAATGCAGACAGGTAATGATTACCAGCTCTAAGGAACGAATACTGTCCAAATAATAGAGAGCTGTCATATTGCATCTATCAATATCCCACAGTTTCAGCTGTTCTTGTAAGGTTCATCTTCACCCATGGTGATTGCTAAGTCAGAGGCAACACCTTGCCGTAGCTATCTCCAGTTCTGACAGGACACCTTGATATTTTCACAGTACAAATAAGCAAGCTGTTGAGTCTGAGCTTTTCTAATAATAGTTTTCTCTTGGATGGAGTGAAAGAGGAAAAGGAAAGGGGAATGTTATTTCAATATCATGGTTGTGGTTATACACTGATATCACTCTATTCCCTAGCTAAGTTTGTCCCATAGAGTTGTCCCATAGAGTTGAAGGGTCAATAGGAGTCAATTTAATTAGTTTTCTTACATGGAGTAATTATGTTTGTGTGTTAAAGATCTTGCTTAGCAGGTTTAACAGCTTGAGATTCAAAGCCTGTAGGACAGTCAAGTGAGACAGTGACACAGAAGTGGAATTTGAGGACAAAGGCAATGGACCAGCCCTAGATGAATGACACCTGCTTCCACCATTTTAATTTACCTTGAATATAAGGTAAGGAGGAACTTTTCACCAGAAAGTGATGAAATTTGTCAAGACAGTGTATGCAAGCATGAGACTGTACAACTACGTGCCCTATAAACTTAAACACAGTTATTTACATTCTGCTTGTTTTAACACTTCTGTTCAGCTGCTTGTAACATCAAGCTTTTCTTTTTGTTCAGATAAACCCATTTCTTCTGGAGTGTTACTACCAGCCGACGACTTTACTTCATAGGTAGCTGCATTCCAGTTCTGAGTGAATTGCTTCTTCCAAAGCAACTGTGTTTAGCCAGCATGAATTGAGAAGTGCTGGTGTAAGGTACATGACATGGCTTACCTGAGTACATTCAGTCAGACTGCAAAGAGCTGTGGGGTCTTCTAGACCAGAACTAGAAGCTTTTGCTCAAGGAAACTTGCTCAAGGCCTGCTTATCTGAATGGGCAAGACAGGGTTGTTCAATCTAATACTGATTTTCAACTTTCTACTGCTGTAGCACTTAGACACAATGCTCCCTTGTTAATTAAATGCAATTCAACTCTCTACCAAACACATTTATTTCTAAGCATTTGTTTTTAAGCAATTCCAGGAAACAAGCCCTCTTGCCTGTTCTTTCCCCTCCATCAGAACCATCTCCCCCTCCATTTGCCAGAAAGATGCCTTTTAATTCTGACCCTCCACGTATCTCCAAGCTAATCCACAAACAACTGCACTGAGGGGAAAAAGCATGACAGCCCTGCTTGGGGCCCAGGGCAGCGAGCTTTGCAGAGACCCTTTTGTTGTCCCCCAGGTAGGATGTTTAGCTCTCCATCCATGCAGCCCAAATTCCTTTCTCACCACACCCAAGGTCATTTTAATGAAAATTCCAAAGCCCATGCCAGGGGGATAGAATTGCTCCTAATCCTTCAGCAACACGTCATTTGATCCCCAGGCCCACTGGGGTTATTATTGTGTGTCTGCAGAGCACAGCAAAGCAGACAGGAGTAGAAAAATGGCAACCGCTGCAGGAGATCCGCTTCCCTTTCCCAACCTTTCTTTCAGATGGCTTTTTTTATTTTCCTCCTCCAGAGCACATTCACTGCCTGCCAGTTTTCAAGGGATAATGCCATGTTTTAAGTCACCCTCTGCCATTCCCTAGAAGCTGCACAAGTTTTTAATGAAATTAATGAGGAAGTTTAATTTTAAAGGCAGATTGTTTCCTCTGGTTTGCATTTTAAAAGGAACTGCATGTCTGTGTGGTCCACGCCTTACAGTACTGTACTGATGTTTTACATCTGTGCTCAAGCACTGCTTTAGCATCATGAACAACAACACAAAAACAAAAGTAAAGCAAAGTAGCATTTTTGGCAACATATATAGAGGAGGAAAAAGGAGCTAGTGAGTCCAGTACAACTACATTTTTTTCCTGGAATTCTTCCCACATTGATCCATGGGCCTGTGTTTTATACAGACAGCTTTTGGTAGATAAGGTTTAATTCTTCTTTGGTTTACTTTCCACCCCATGGCCTATCTGAGCACTACTTCCCTTTCCCTATCATGCTGAGATCTGGAAATCCACCGTGTCCCTACCTTAGGATGCCCCAGGCCTCACACACATCTGCTTGCCTGTTCTTATTAGCACCACTTGCCTCTCTGGCACAGAGATTTCAGACATTTCTGCCCCTGCCAAGATGCACATATATAAATTAGCAAGTTTCCTCTCCTAGATTTAAATACTTGTAGGGTAGGGCTCACTAGCTATTTACTACCCTTTCATCTCTTCCCAAAATGTGAAAATTTCCAGTGTGTTTCCTACAAGGAAATAGGACAGGGAATTTCCTTCCATAGAAGCAATGCTCAACTTACATAAAGGCTGTGATTGCTCTAAAACATACTACAAAAATGTTTACGATTTTCATTAAAATTTGCCCACTTCTTTTCTGCTACCTTTCACTTGAAAATCCCAAAGCCGGGCACAGCTGAGATGGGTATCATTATATCAAAGATGAAGTGGTAGCATAAGAAAGGCAGCTGCTTGGCCAAGGTCACCAGGCATGCTGTGGTTGAGACGGGAACAAATAGCAAAGCTTTCAATCCAGGCTGGGAATATATCCCAGCTTTCTCTACACCTGATAGGGACTGTAAGGGAGCAGTACCTTGAGCAACTCCTCTTCCAAATAGCTGCCCAAATCACATTGCTCTGGGATGAGGGGTAAGCAGAAAGCTTTGGTACTTTTCTGAACACTTTTGATCATTTCACCGAATCTGCAAGCACATAATTTTCTTCACTGCAGTCAGCTAATTGTGCATTGGCTTCACTCTGAACTGCTAAAGAAGCATTGTTCCTACAAGTTATAGAAACACAACAGTTAAAGGTACTTTGTCCCATACCCTAGAAGGTAGCACAACTGAACCAAGCTAAGCTTCTCCAGCTGCTCTTCTCAGTGCAAATCCTGTAACGTGAATGTTACCTTTACGCAATTGATCCTAGCCCTCATGCCACCCCATATTCCTAACACTTGATAAACTTCAGAGGAACAGGTTCAACTACACTGATTATTTTATTAAGTTTTCTAAAGTGAATTGAAAATACAAACTTGACAGTATACTGGCAAACTGATGGCCCCTTATGACAGAAAACAGAAGTTGTTATTGCACACGCTATCAAATAGACTACTGTATTGCTACCAAGGCCTAGGGAAGTCAGTTTATTTCCCTATAATTTTTTTTTTTTAATCTCATTTTTAAAAAAATCAGAGTTGAGTCACATAAATATATAGACTTTAAAGTATATTTATAAATAAAACCTTCTAATTTTTACCTTTTCTTTTTTTGCAAAAATTAGTAGCTATCTGAATGCCCACCCACCACCACATCCTTTGTCCACGTATGGAGCTCACCATGCATATCATCTCTCCCTTTTTAACTTAGTTTCATTCACTACTAGCTTTTCATAACAATATTATCCTGAAAATCATTCTTGTTTTATGAGATATACTTCACCGTTAGCTGTAAAAAAATGGTAAATAGGGCCAAATCTACTGATAAACTGAGCTAGAGCCAGGGATGATGTAAACACATTTACTCTGCCAATCCACCTTCTTGCATCCTGACCTGTCGTACTTCTGTTATTCTAGGCCTGGGCCCGATCAGAGACAGTTCTTTGTGCCAAATGATTAGGTAATCACACTCACATACACACAAAACTTAATGTAAAAAAAAGGAAAAAAAAGAAAAAGAAAAAAAAAAAACACATCATTAAAAACATTCATCAGATTTTAGTTTAAAAAAAAAAAAAAAATTGACAAAAGAGGAGGGGAGGAGGCCATTGGGGGTGATATGTAAAGAATAGGTGAATTTGTGGGTTTTGTTTGTTTTTTTATGTTATTTTACCTATTTTTTTATTTACTGGGGGGAGGGAGCAGTCTGGCTTGTGTTATCCTGTAGCTGTTGTACAGGATGTTAGGAGACTGATTGATTGATCACAACTCAGCTTGTCAATGACCAGCATTATAAAGGTTGATGTATCCCCTGTGGAGGAACTGTGCAGACAGACTTGACTGATGGATTGAGTATAGCAGAGTCCCACACTAGTCTGAATTGTAAAGGTTAATGCCATACCACGCAGGGGTCCTCCTGATTGATAGGATGTTTGACTGGTTGGAGCCCAGTCCCACAAGGATCACAATTCTGGGGGTTTGTGGCATGCTGAATGCCTCAACCCAACACAAAGCCAGGCTTCAGTTCACATGGCTTTCTTACATGCTAATCAAGAAGGTTAATTCATGACAGGTGAGGATTGCTGCAGCTTTCTATTTGTTAAGTACAATGAAGAAATGATTTAACTTGGCACCTATCTTGTGGATGGCTGCTCAGTTTTGGAGACAATATCTGCAATGTCACTGCTTTGTTCACAAAGGTGCATTGTAAAATCACCCAAGAAATCTTGGAGTGGTCAAATCTTTCTTCAAATCAAGCAGACTGTCTTTGCAGACTGTGTCTTACTGTTGAAGAGAGTCCTTGAGCCTTCCACATTGTCTCAACATAGAACCTTATACTCTTGCAAAATTAGGATAGCTTCATGCCTTTCTACCGTACTGCATTCATGCCAAAATAGTGAGAAACAGAGGTATGAAATAACTGTTTACACACACCAACCAGATATTCTCCCAAGATCTAATATACTTTTAGTATAAGGACATTGTAGTTACTTTAGAAATAAATAATAATGTGGAAGAAAATTCCAAAATTATCTATGCCATCCTGAAGCATGAGTTCTGCAGCAAAAAAAATATGTTTTGGAGCACAGGTTGCTTTTCACAAGTTTGGGCTCCAAATAATTTTGAATGCCTTAGATCTCACCACTTACTACGATTCATCTACTACAATTATGAAAGATGATTTATATTTTATTCAGTATCTTTCAGTTTTAATATCAAGTTTTCTAGCATGCAGTCAGAAAACTAGAACCTTGTTCCTTTTCAGTAATTTCCCTATCTATTAGTGTGATTTTAATAGGGAAAAATGTAAACATATATTCACTCAGAATAAAATTTCAAGTAAATTTACTTATAAACATAACAGTCTATATGTCTTCCAGATATAAACTCCATCTCCAAACTGACAAAACTCTACTGCTACCTTGATTTCCCTTTCTTCCTTTGGTACTTGGTTTCTCAGAGAAGAGAAAAGGAGTCCTGAGGTGTAGTGAGGTGTAAACCTTTAAACAACATGAAAGTAAAAGTACCAAGACTTTCACTGTTTTCCTCACTTCTACTGAATTCCCATGGAAAGTCACTGCTGCTCTACATGTTTCCTGATGTGCGTGATGTATTTTGTATCTAGATTCTTCAAAATCTCAAAGTGATAAAAGAAAAGTGATATATGGCAGCACTGCCCATTATTGGCAAAGAAACAGTGCAGATATTTCATGTATATTGAAAGTACAGCAATATATTGCCAGAATTCCTTCAAAATAAGAAGTAAAAGCAGTCATCACAGTCCTCATACAGAGCAGAAAGTGCAGGCTGAAATCAAAGCTAAACCCTGTGTAGCCTCCAAGGTTACCTAAAGTCCCAGTGTTCTTGCTGCTGCTGGGGCCACTGAGGAGGGAACAGGAGGAAATCCCCACCTGATTTTTTTGGGCCACTCCATTCCATACAAAGGAAAAAAGAAAAGGGATAAAAAATATATATATATTAAAAAAAAAATGGCAGGTTGGAAACCACAGCCGTTCCCCCAGAGGGTAGCACACTCTAGTTGGCAGAAGAACAGCTACACAAGTAGTAAGTGGAATTCTTCTACTACAACAGAGTGAAGCACTGCAGGCCATTTTGAAGAATAGTTGTAGGTGCAATCCTTGAACAGTTGCACAAAGAATCAGTGTCTGCACTTGACTGTCACCTGATGACCAAAAGATAACTGCAGTTAGAAAGTCTAAGGGCCTTAGCTGGAGACACAGAGACACAAGAGAAAAGGAGAAAGATTACATGTTCTAAATTGAAAAGTACCAATGCTAGGAATCAGTGAGGTAAAACTAAAAGTATCTGTAATGAACCCACAAACCTTTGGGCTTGGTTCGTCATTAAAATGTGTTTCTGTAAGCCAGTTAAGTCCTCTGGAGCAGAAATGGGAAGGGGGGGAGGGGGTTATGAAGCAGGGCATAGTTGATAGTAGCATGAAAAGATGCACATATTCCCAATTCTGACATTTGAAAATCCAAGAAGGAATTATTTTGAAGTTATCATCCTCAGAAAGAAATAATTACTGTTACTGGAAATCATGCTTTCTGTGACCTCAACTGATGTGGTTTAGATGCATGTTTGTTTAGGAACTTTTATGATTTAAAAGACAGAAAAATATATACCTAAGTATATGCAAATAGGAAAAACCTTGACTTCCACTTTGCAAGACAATTGTTCTGGAAACAGTTATACCTTTTTGACCAAAGGTATCTTAACAGCCTACCTTTAATTTTAATATATTCAAGCATGTGTCATGCAGAAGGTGCAGGAGCATTACCAGACATGGAAAAGACTGTGGGCAGGTCATACAGTATTTGTACTGAAAGCACTGAATACTCACAAAGGAAATGTGACAGAATCTATCAAACTGCGTATGACTTCCTTGCCGTGAGTCAGATAGGTTTTTACCTCCATGATTGTATTCCATTCCTCCCACTGTTAAGAAAAAAAAATATCTTCTCCATTTGTGGATAGAAATAAGCATTAGTTCCACCCTTGACTCATACCTTGCTTTTCCGACTCCTTGCAGCTGAACAGTCTGAAGGTACACACAGCAAAGTGTAACTAATTGCAAAGATTCACATTGCCAGAGTAGTTCAGGCCAACACTTACCCAACATACTTTGCATCATTCCCTTGCTGTAGACACTGCTCTTCCCTCCTACACAATTATGTTCCCCTGTCAAGTTTTGTTTTTTTTTTAGCTGTGTTATCTTCTTCACTGGAAGATCTGATATAGCAAGAAGAACTCTCGTTTCACATCCTACTAGACAGTCCTGGCACAACCAGAGGCTTTTTTTTTTTTTAACCCTCTCGCCAATAAGCTTTTGAACCCTTCTCTTTCCCAGACAATCTGATTCTCAGGCAAACTCTATCAGCTGCAGGCTAATTACCTAGATGCTTCCTCCTAGCTAATGTGCCATATTGTCTAGAAAAATTGCATTCCCTGAGCTGTGAGTTAAATACAAACAGGAGGTCTGGCTATCCATGAGAGTACGTAAACCTTGATTCTACATCTTCAGCCTGTTTCAGAGGCAGGATTTAAATCCAGGTTTCTAGAATGAGCCTGACTCTAAAATCTGATTCTCCTCTTATTTTCATTCCCCTTTGTATAAATATCCTAACATTCAGTGGAAACCCATATGCCATATGAATGAATACCTTAACAGTGATGTTAGTCTCCCTTACTCTCTCCCTCTGTCCTGATCCCATATCTTTTGCCTAGGCATCTCTTACTACCTCTTTTAGTCAGCAAGACTTTTGCCCTTAGGCTGGATCCACCCAAATTGCAGCCTCAGGTTGATAACAAGCATGGATACCTAACTTAGAGCTGCAGATACCACATGGCAGGGGGACGCCCAAAACCCAGACTGTTTAACCTGTGTCTGTCTATGCTATAGCTTTATTTCCTTCCCACCCATCCTTTCTATGAAAGAAAGGATGATCTGTCATATACCTTCAGGAAGAAAATAGATGAAATTAGTGGTAGCAACTGGCATTTTTGTTAACTACAGTCCTAAAAATACAAAAGGGTTATTTCAACCAGCTTGTATATAGTTGGAATCCAAAACTTCCTTTCACAAATACCAAACAAACAAACAAAAAATAAAGAAAGCTTTTATGCTTGCTGAAAAGAAAATTAAAACATTCTTCAAGAAATAAATTCCTTACTACATCTCACATTGTTTAATGAGGAGTTTTGTACTGAACGTGTTTATTGAAGGGGGGGTCTCCAAATAGCATTTGGAAAGAATGCAGCTAAGACCTGGGTGGGGAGTGGGTGGCCTCCTTGAAGATATTTTTCCTCTCTATTCACATAGCTACTGTGCAATCTTCCTTCCTGGAACTTAATCACCAAACTAACAACGGAGTTTCCTCCCACTCTACCCCGACACATCACACAGTTGACCCTTCCAGAAGATGTTACTAGCCAAATTATATTTTTCCTCTTCATGTTCATTTCCAGTATAATCAAAAGTGGGGGGAGATCTTCACTTAACAGAAACTTGGGAAGTCTGGCTTTCGGCTAGAACACATTTGCAAATGGGTGCCATTTCTTTTTTTTTTTTTTTTTTTTTTTTTTTTCCTCCAAAGGAATAACTTCAGAGAAGTAAGTAGGGAAGAGTTGCATACAGTTACTGAAATAAACACCAAAGGAAAATGACAGAGCCTCAGGGACAGGAGAAGAAAGGAAAAAAAAAAAAAAAAAAAAAAGGAAATTATTAAAGGATATGACGCTTCCATTTGATTTGTTTCACACCTTCTTCTTGCATGTCACTCCCACTAACTTAATGGAGATCAAAAGTCATGGTCATCTGTGTGCTCCCTGAATCCCTCTTTTATAATGCATATGGTGTAGATGTCCAGTCAGTCCTAAACCCCATTTCAGCTTACACATGCTCCTACTAGGACCCTTAACACAATCAGGACTCACATCACAGGACATTGCTTGGTATCTGGTCCCTCTAGCCCAGTTTTAGAAGATCTGCGAAGTGGGACACTAACAGTTTACTTGACAATGAGTCCTCTCTTTGCGTGTCTTTAACCAGTTAAGCCTGGTTTTATAATTGCCCTTTTACAATGCTCAATTACAAGCCAAAGAAATGAGCAGAGGTAAAGCAGAGCATAAGCTTAACTCCCCTTGGCAATCCTGAAGAGCCATATATCACAAGAAAGAGCCAGAACATTACATCACCATCTCAACATATGTTGATGCAGGCTCTGACAACCTCTTCATGTCCCTGTTTTTCCCTGTGTCATTATACTTGAGTCTCCCTTTACAGTATGGGAAGTACTTCCTGGCTTCGTACAGTTGGCACACTTCAACTCAGGTGAGATGAGTGGGAGGGGATAATACCTGTTTTGACATTGCACTAGCTGAGGCCTAACAACTCTGTGCTCTCAAGATTTGGGTGGCAGTGCAGGTATGAACTGGCAAAAATAAATTTACCAGAAGTTCTCAAGCAGTTATGCAGTGGCAAAATGAACAAGGGATTTTGGAGACCTAAATGGTAACTCCTTAAGTATGCAAATAAGGAAACAGAGAATATGAGAATTGAAGACTGCATTATAAGGTCTAACCAAAGGCCCACTGTTTGTAATGTCACATCTAAAACAGTGATCAATAACATATTAATAGCAAAATATCAGAACTGGAAAAATAACGGTATTTTCCTGGTATCCTCTCCTGGCCCTGAATTACAGGTCAGGGTCTTCAAGCCAGAAACAAAACCTTAAATGTATTTTCCTACCATTAATTTGTTCAAATGTTTTTCCTGAACTGGTATTGCAACATTACCATTGGCAAGAATTAGAAAAGAACCCATAAGCCCTAAACTGGCTTTCCTTATCATGAAATATTTTACTATGTCTCCAAAGAGAAGTAATTAGACAGCCAAACTAGGTAGTGTTAGCTCATTTGTGGTCAGTGACAAACAAAGGGAAGCATGTAAAAAAAAAAAAAAAAAAAAAAAGTGTTTTGTGTTCAGGGTAATGTATTTTCCTTCTATTGATCTAACCACCAAATAACATTTCCACACCTTAGGCCTCATGTTACTATCATAAGATAGTTATTGAGCTTATAAACTGCCTCATTTTTCTAGTGGTTGGCTAGGTACATTGTATTTCTTTAGCTTAATCCCTTTGGCACTGTAATTTTGACATCTGTAAGCAAGTCATGGGTGCCCAAACCATATAAAACAACATCACTGTTTGCAAATTTAAGCAAATAAATATCCAGCATAGATTTTAAGTCAGTCTGTGAGGCCTATCAGCCCAAGTATGTATTCTGGATCCCATTTTCTGCTTTCCTGCCACTGTGATGTCCAAAAGAGCACCAGAGACATAGGGACATTTCTCTTTGGCATTATGTTTGTGACAAGATACAGGGGGCGGAGGGGGAAGGCAGGTGGGAGGGAAGAGCTCTGTGCTGTGCAAGATTTTTGTAATTGTCTTAAATAGATAGATCTATAGATCAATGCTATTAAAATGAACACTGCCACTCACAACCATGACTTCATTTTGTTGTGTGTCAGCTTTATATTAATGCTCAGGCATAAAACTTGCATAAAATATAGTCCTTAAAAACATTGTACGGCCTTAATTTTCACTTGGAGAAGAAGCTCTTCAGTATCTCGCAGAGATGCTATCAAAAGGAAAGTGCTGGAAATTCTACTCCTGTCTGGAAAACCCATTTCCAGATGACCAGACTATGTGATTCTGAAAACTTCCTATGGTTTACAGCGGCATCTTTGAAGAGTAGAATTAAAATGCTTCTAATTCTCTAAACGACTTTATGTCATCCCATCAATGAAAGCCTGAAATCCTATTTTAGGAATTCATCCTGCCTCTTCAATCCTAATTCTTTGCTTATGAGGCTTTAGCTAGCATACACCCTGCAAATTGTTCAGTTCAAATATATATATATATATATATATATATACAGGCATGTATTTAGAAAAAGACAATTCAACATCTAACATTAGCAACGTCATACTCTCCACTGTGAAAGGTCTGTGTGGATACAGTGAATGTTGGTTCAACCTTGGCAAGTTCCTTCTTTAGTACATGGTATGTAGAGTTAGGGCAGTGATATATGTATGGCTGTTCACAGTTTCTAAAAGCTGGAGAAGCTTGCAATGGGCAAAAGTATGGTTCTAGTGTTGCAGAGTCCTTGAGGGCTCTTACTCAAGTAAGATTCCCCACACACCCACCCTACACCCACCCACCCATGATTTCTAGGGTTCCTTCCAGGAACGATAAGATCTTCCTTGGAATTAGATAAGGAAGTTGGTGAAGAAAAAGAATAATGGAAAAGTAGCAAAGCAACAGGGACAGCAGCCAACACACTTAGTAATAATGAATAGAGTTGGGTAATTATTCAGTTCGTTTTCCAGAGAATATTTATTTTTCACCGGAATGGCAAAAAATAACTCAGACTATACAAAAGAAACTGTGACCATCTTGTTTCTGAACTCATCAAATATTTCTAGCAGTTTGGGGGGGGGGGGGGGGGGAAGACTAGATAAACACAACAGTTGTTGCTCCCTTCTCTTGTTTTGTTCACTTAAATTTGGGTTTCTCAAAATTTACTGTCTTTCTTCTGCTAAAGGGAACCCAAATTAGGATGCTCATCTTGTGAGGAATACATTTCTGGCTGAAATATTTGCAGTTCTTCTTGTTGAATCTGATACATGATGTAAAGCTGAGAAACAGCCAAATGAGGCAAACAACTTTTCAGCTTTTGCTTTGGTTAATCGTTCAGGGATGACATATCACTGTCCCAGGTCTTGTTTCAACAGGTGGTCTCCCACTGAAGTAACATTGAAGAAGACCAGAAATTAAGAACAGCCTTGCAGTGAGCACATTTACTCTCAGAGAAAAAGGGGTAACAACCTGCACCAGTCTGGCAGATAAGTCACACCTGGACCTCCCACAGGTCAGGCTAACGAACCAAGTCTTCTCACAGTCACAACACAGCTTTTTTGAGTCCAGTCCTTCATTTCACTTTCAAGTGCCCAAAGCACTTGTGTGGGGAAACACAGTGGGAAGGGGAAGACTGGCATGCATACATATTGTTTCAGATTAAAGAGGAAAAGAAGGGTGTTCAGGTACCTGATCCACACAGAACTTCATCAGTATGACAGCCAAAAACATTAAGCCTCACCTTCTGAATTGTTATACAGAGGTCAGCTGCATTTCCTCATAGCATCCACCAAATTTTAAGCTATATCTACTCATCAGAAAAGTACAGTAAATGCTCAGAACAACAGTTGTCAGGTAACAAATTTCCATTTCATTGAAGATCTTGAAGCCTAGTTTCATTCCAGTTAGGAGGAAAATATCTGTGAATATCAAAATTTTGCTTCATAATATCAAAAAGGCATTTCAGCCTTCTACATTTTCTTCTTCAGAACACTTAATGGGAACAGTTTCACAACCTGCCTGTTTCACTGAAACTGAGGTTTCTAAGAGAACCCAAATGATCCTAAAAGGGAAAACAAGTGAAAAAGAGCATCTCAGCTCTATTTCTAAGTTGCAAAGCCATCTGTCACTAACATTAGGATTGATGAGGACAGTTGTTTGCTACGTATTTTGGCAGCCTTGCTACTGCACAGTCTGGGAACATGGCCTTTATAGCTGCTGTATATATAATGTAACTACATGGTTGCTCCATAGGCTTTAGCTAAAAAGAAGCACCAGTGGGGAGGGAAAAAGCAAAAATGACCTCTATACAGTTGTTTTTCACACTCACTTCAATAAACAACTTTACTTAAAGGAATGGCAGCAAGAAAGGAACCTTTTATAAAAATGTTTATATATTAACCAAAATCAAATTAAAATGTACACTTCAAAATCAGGACTATATTCCTTGTGTTGCACTCAGATAATCAAGACATGGATATGATACCACAGGATGCAGAGCCATAAATTTCGTATCAATGTAAGTCTGAAACAAATGAAGACTGGATGTTTCAGCCTGACGCCTCACTGAAGATTTCTAGAACAATGTACATTATGAAAATGATTCTTCTAGATCACCTGCTACATGCCTGAGAGAACGCCAATTAAAACACCAAAAGAGGAAGAAAAACAGTAAAATTATATATATATATATATATATTCTCAAACTCCAAAATGCCAAATTACATCCAAGGCAACAAACAATGCAAGGTACTCAACTACCTCTGTGAGTAATTCCACCCACCAAACTCCTTCACAGGCAGCCTCTTTAGGAAGTCTGTATTATTATTATTATTATTAATAATAATTGCAGAATTTGCTTTAATCACAGAGGATTGGGTAAGATTTCAGATTTACTTAATTTATGAGTAAAGAATGCACAAGTGCCAAGGCAAGATGTCTGCAAGTGAGTGGTAACATGGTAAGAGTTGTACCATTTACACCAGGTTTTCCTTAGACACAAGGATCTCATCTCACGTATGTAACAGGTCAATTGTTTGGATAATCCTTGGCACCTTTTGAAATCTAGTCCTGAAGTCACTGATCTAATCTCTCTAGGAAGAGGGGCCTACAGGTCATATTCCTACAAATCCTCTTACACCAAAGAGGCAGCTCTTATGAGGCTCACCCAGGCAGAATGGATTTTCTGAAGCCCTGGAAGAGATGATACTACATAGATAAATCTGTTCATCAATGGATCTTGGAGTGTTCCTAAATGGAAAAACAGCAGGAGTACTAACAGGGATGGAGTTTCATTGTTTTTTACAATAATATATTTGGCATAAACTCAGTTTAGCATGATAGTTACAGCTAGGGCATTCATCGCTATAGTGCTTGTCAGTAAACACTCATACTAAAATTGGTAGGAAGGTTTATGCTCATAATAGAATTGAAAGTTTTTTTGTTTTTGTTTTTGTTTTTTTTTTTTCCAGGAAACTCAATCTCATTCACATCCGTAAAACTGTTTCATGTCCATCCCACCATCTTATTTTGTACAGTATACTCCCATACATTTGAACTCAGTCCCTGTACACTAAAGGCTACTATTTGATCAGAGAAAAGACACAAATCTGATGCTGAATATTAGTCACAAAGCTTACAGAAATTCAAGCAGTTAGCCCATCACTGTCTCATTGCTGCAGTTTTTGTGACTCATTATGAAAGTCTGTCTGCACCTATCTCAGTGGCTGTAGGGTTATGCTTGCTCTGGTGTCACTAGCAGCCGCGCTGTTAGCTTCTACAGGAGACCCAAGCCTCTTAATTTTCTTTCCCTGACAATTTTCATGAGGAGTTGCTAACTCACTTTCTCTATACTTCCCCATCATTACTACATTTTTTCAATGGCCCCAGGGAATAGAGGTGATTACTATTAGTTGACATGAATTGGCTAATCTTGCAATTTGCCCTAGTCCCAGTAATGGGAATAAAAATTGTATGCGTTCAGTGTCATCTTCAGTAAAGCAAAAAATATGAGCAATATCATTGTTAGATGAAGCTCTCAAGTGGTAAGAATTAATTTCTCCCCTTAGCTATGTAAATTTTCTCACAAGGAGGAAAAAAAGCTGGGGGAGGGATTAGAAAAAAGGAAAACAGTACAAAAGGGCAGTCTCCGATGCAGAGCAGTTATTGGCACAGAACTAGCCAGAGTCACACACCAGCCTTTAGAAAAGTTGGTTGATATTTCTACAAGCACTATCCACATACTCTTACCATCTACAAGTGAGAACCACCCCTGTTTCTACTTCATATGACAAATGACGACGACATTAAGAACTAGACCCAAAAGGAGTTAGCTCTAATTTTCTGTGAAAATATACTTTATACCTTTTTTCACATTGAGTCTGAGAATACCAAATATCAGGATGACTTGACAAAAAGACTAGTTCTTCCTCCTCTCCAAGAAAAAAAAAGAAAAATGGAAAGAAAAAAAAAAAAAAAAAAAGGTTTCTTTCCTCCAGGTGTAATTCTTCTTCTTTCCTAAATCAAAATACTATTTTTTTCTTCCAAGTCCAGAGAACACTTCTCTTGTGACTCCCACCTACTTGAAACCTCCCATCCAGATTGTCATAAAATAAATAAATAATGCCAAGCTATAATGATCTTTTTTCTGGTTTAAATCTTTAAAAAGCTGAACATGCTGAAGATTAAAACCACAAACTTGACACTGATCCTCCTTTTTGTACCTTTCTCATTTTGCAAGCTACACACTAACATGCCTCCTCACCTGGTTGTACCTTATTCATGCAAGTCTCTTACATTTGTAGCATGACTGCAAAATTCTTTTCATGCAACCTCCTTACAAAGAGGCATTTTGTTTAATTGACAGACATTTTGCACTTTGGTCATATCCTAAAATGGCTGCAAACCCTGAAACTGTGAACAGTGGATAGCTACCAAGTCTGTGTGATTGGGCTGATATATATCATCTGATAAACTGTCACAATTACCTTTTTCTTCTGCATCATTTCTTCAGTAATTAATAAATGAATTCTTTGTGTTCAAGCAGTTTTTCAGAAATCCCTTCCATTGCAACCTCCCTCTTCATCAGAAAGTGTGTCCTGACCTTTGATGAGTCATTCATGCAGTAGAAAAAGAAAATTGGACTCAAAGCAGTAAAACAGCAAATGCCATGTCAAGAGCAAGAATTTGTAGCAGATACTGTGACTTGACTGGTTTATTTATCAGTATCAAGCGCAACTGCTAGTCTCAGAGATAACATTATTGAAATTCCGGCTCTGCATGAGCAACATGCTGCAACATGTTTCCTAGCACAGTTTATCACCAAGTACTTCTTACAAGCAATTCAACAGACTTCTGCCCAGAATTGGGGCATTTTCACTTTCTAGATTCAGGATTCGGGGTTTCAGAAGCAAAATGAGAGTCGGAAAACACCCTTCCCCATTTTTCCGAGACAGAAAATCAGCATGAGTGGAACCTCTGGATCTCCAGTTCTGTGAGTGGCTGGTGCAAAGAGAACAGTGAAGATTTTTATTTTATTTGAAAGAAACATTTCCGATTATAGTAATTCACTTTTACTCTCCACAAAACAAGCCTCTAAAAATTTTTTTTGCCTCTAAAAATTTGGACATCAAGAATTCAAATACCTTCACTTTTATTTCTCTGACAAGGGGTGGCTTAGACCATTATAGATGCTCCCAGGAAGGAGTATTTCTACAACAGTGTTTTTCCCCTCAGTAACTGAGGGGAAATTTTTTTGAGAAAAATTTGAGAAATCCAATAATTAAAAAATAAAAAAATAAGAATGAAAGTTAAAGTTGTGGAGAAAGAGTATCCTGGAGGAGAAGTGAGAAGAAAAACACACAGGCTTATGCAGCCAGCCATCTGCAAAGCTGAAGGTTTCACAAAGAAATAAAAGCCTCCACTGTTCCTGAATCAATGACTTCCCATTTACAAGCTAGCTGTATAGAAAAAGATTCAAAATGGCTCTCAAGGAATTCATGCCAACCGTGAGGTCTGTTTTCTTTGCTGTATTCCTCCACCACCACCCCCCTTTCTTTCACAGTCACAAGGATGTAAGTATTTATCAGTCCTGTACCCCTGCCAGCATACACTGGAACGAGTCAAAGAGACCTGGCATTGAATCACAGGGATTTGTGTTGCTAATAAATACAGCAGGCCCCATCCATTGTTGATTAATTTTGACTGAAATCTAAACACCAAACAACAAACACTCTTCTGAGCTGCTTTGGTACCCATTAGTTTGATGTGTTTATTAGACAAGACTGTATTCTTTCAAGTTTATTAACAGCAGATTAGAGAATCTGCAAACAAATATAGGAGTTTTATTATTTAAAGGTGTGGGCACCATACACTAATATTTTTAGGATTTGACAATAAATCAAAACAAAAGCCAGTGTATCGTTATAATTAGCGAGAAAGAAAAAAAGAAAAAAGAAATAAAGAAAAGAAAAAAAAAGATCTTAATGTTGAAGAACAGCACAGTGACAGCCCTTAACATTTTTTTTCCATTTCCATTTCATTTACATATTTAGATATTTCATTTCACAAGATGCAGAATAGCACCTCTGGAGAAGTGCATAGGCCAAAGTAACAAAAACAGAACTGGGGTGGAACCACAGAAATTGCATTAGTTCCTAATGAAGTCCACAGTAAATAGCAAGGTTTGAGTATTTTCATAGTATATTTTGTAGCTAAAAAAAAAAAAAAAAAAAAAAAAAATCCTTAACACCCTGCATTAAGTTTCAGATGTTTTATTTTCCAAATCAACATAAGAGCAAGTACTCCAGCTGAGCTCAGCAAAAACAGATTTCACTAGTGAACATTTCAATTTCTCCCCCCCCTCCTCCCCCCCCAAGATCTTGTCAGGAAATGAGACAGTAGGGATGCTGCAACAGACCCTGTCAAGTTTACTTAGTTCCTAAGTACATGGTCAATCTTACTGTGGCCTCTAATGGAGCTGAGCACATCCAGCCAACTAGTGTCTTCCCCTGCCTATGGCATACTCATAGAGCTTTCTGAACAGGAGGAGGTACAATCTTGGCACCCAGCTTGTAAGCTTATAAAGGTTAAGCTTCCATTGCACTGTGAAAATGATTTCTTTTCCAAGCTTGGAGTTTCTTACAGCTTTATGAACTCTTGAAATACTGCATTCCTCTGCCTTAAAGCTACAAACGCAAAGAAGGCAAGCAACATAACTGGGCTTGGTTAAATAACTGGGCAGGTTACACCGCCTCTGGAGGTGATACCATATTTCCAGGATTATCTACATGCATTCTCAAAACAAAATACAGAAAACTCTAAAGAGCCTCTCTTTTGAAGTCAGATAGAAAATAAAACCTTTGTCTAGGATGTGAGTGGTCACCAAAGAAGAAAAATAGGGAAATATTCATCAATTTTCTACTTTCAGTATCCATTCAAGACCCTAAACAATACAAAATGATGTCCCTTAATCTCTTGACAGAAATAAAAAACAGGGTTTTGTCTGCTCATATTTTAATTCATAGACCAATAAAATATATAAGATTTTTCACCAAGAGGGTGGTTGGGCAGTGGGACAGGCTCCCCAGGGAACTGGTCGCAGCACCAAGCCTGCTGGAGTTCAAGAAACATTTGGACAATTCTCTCAGACATTATCTGATTTTTTTTATTATTTTTTGGGGTGGTCATTTGGGGACCCAGGAGTTGGATGATACTTGTGGGTCCCTTCCAACTCAGATATTCAATGCTGCTGGTTCTGTCATAAGTTTGATTTTAGTTATTTATTTCTCTTCAAATATTCAGAAGCCTTTGAGTTTCAATGCCAATAAATTAAAGTGCATCATTATTACTTAGAAGGATGACAACACTAAATTACCCTCGCTGTTTTCTCATATGGCATTTTAACCCAATCAAGGATCAAACCAAGGACAGTTCAAAAGAATTAAAATACAGCCTTCTTTGTTTGATGCGCTGAAGTCAAATACTGATTTCTGCCTCAAGGGAAGCATGATTCATAACCATGAGTTAGAAATATTTTATAAAAAACACATACTATTAGAGTTTGCAACTTAAAATTTCTAGAACCAGCAAAATTCCACTTTGTTTATATCTGTGCATCCTTGACAGGGTGGACACTAAAGGTGTTTTTAACAGCATAATGTATCGTTTCTCCTTTTCTTTAACTCAGTCTAACTTTATTATGAATGCCACTGTGTATCAGACAGACATTTTCACTGAGTGGGCTTAAACTCCTAAATCTTAAATTCATCTAAAACTCAGTAACACATCGTTTTAAAAAGCAACACTGTTTTCCAATAAGAGCAACCTTATGCTTCTAACAGAAATTTTATTTTCCCGTAATGTTGTCTTCTCACTAGTTTTATGAGAAATTTTTGACTGACCTAATAAATAACCCTTGATACAGTCCAATATTTGTTCTGCAGATCAAATAGCCAAGTACCCAAACAGCTTTTCATTTGATGGACTCTCCCAAGCATTACTTCAATATGTTGTTTTCTCATAACAATATACCAATGCCTGTTACTGATGACCATAAACTCATCCAAGAGGAAAAGGCATGCTGATCTTTACAGGGCTTATTAGTTTTCATTATAGATTCAAATCTTATAATTTATTAATCTAGAGATGAAGGGTGTCTAATAGAAACTTTGTGGGATTTAAGAGGTTGTTTTGTATTACAGTTTTCCAAAGATAAGGAAATCTTTTGGCAGAGTATCTTCCTATTGTGTTGACCAACCTATCTGCACAATCAGATCTGTAGTTTGTCACTACAGACAAAAACTCATAGGAGCGCTTCACATCAAAGGCTTATTCGTTAGGGTTTTTTGCCATCTCCACTCTGGCTGCTGCTTTATACAAATCATCTCATGTGTTCCTATTTAAGAGGGTTGAACACAACCACTCCTCCAGCTTTTCCAAAGTTCTCAATAATATGTTCTGCTGCCAGAGACTGTAATTACCATAAGGAGGTAATGCACAGGAAAATAATCTTTTTGCATTTTCACTTGCACATGACAGACAACCTACACAGCAGAGTTCAACATACTTCAGTTAAATCCAAGTAGTTGTAAATCTAGTTTTAAAGTGATTTTAGTATCTCCAGTTGATTTCAATTGAAACACTCATTACTTTTGCTGCTATAACTTCATTATATTTACTCCCTGTAAGCCATCCCACTAGGAAGCATTGGTCAACATCTCTATTTCTATACAAATTAGTAGGAAGTTCCAACTGAAGCCCACAGCAAAACTCCCCAGAAAGATTCCGGAAATTCTACAGACGTTATGCAGTGACAGTATGCTTTCTGTACTGACATGGTAACATTTTGACATTTACATATGAGAAAAATGTAGGAAGATAATACCAAGTCACTGCATTGAATTTGGAAATGACTTGCCTGGGAACAAAAGGAGAGAAGTCACCTTAGTGCTTTAAAACTTTGCCAAACTACCAGAAAATTCAATTGTGACTATGTTCCACAGATTCTTGAAGATGGTCTTAGCTTTCGGCAAGACAACATCACATTTGCGTTGCTGGTTGCTTGCATTGCTGTTCAGGTTTAGTAATATGATTTTCAAGTAGAACTGTGCTTTTCACCCAGACAGCCCACGTATTTAGGTCTACAAAGCTGTCTTACCAAACACAGTGAGTAGGCTGGATAACGAATAAACTCTAAAAAGACTCTCTGATCAATGCTGTACAGGAAACACACAGCCTTTCCAAAACCAAAGCATTCTTTAATTAGTTATTTGGTCCTAGACAATCTGTATACATTTACTTGACAAAATGTTTACCATCTGTAAATGTTCGGCAAAGCAGACAATTTCTTCAGACAATAAATAAGTTTCAACAGACTAACTTCCCTTAAAAAAGTCCCCCTAACTTGAAGGAGAAAGTTTTCTGCTAAATTTATCTTATTGAGCTGCATCTCAGAATCTGTTACCAGGTCAAGAGGAATAAATATATTATAAATCAGGCATCTTAGCAGGTTTTTCAAGCAATTTCCAAATCAGGCATCTTGTCTTGAACTAGTCTTCCTTTCCCAGCTACTCCATGTAAACATACAATCATCTCTTGACTAAAGTCAATACAGTCACAGAAGGACAGAGGTTCAACAGCCGAGTCAACATATGAATACTGTATTATTAATTATGACAAAATATTTATGAGAAGACTGCTCCAAATCTACTGCATGGCAGGGGAGGATGATGAGGTTACACCTGAAGGATTTTGATTACTCAAGAAGCCCAACTGACTTGATTATAACAGCAGTTTTGTTGAACATTGTCGTGAGTACTGTATTGGTTATGTTAGCCTAAAAATAACACCAGGTGGAAGGCGCCCCTGCTCAATGATAACCTACTACCACTAATGCAGCAGATTGTTTCTAAAATATTTCTGTCATACAGAAGATTCAAGTACACCTAATTTTAATTTGTAGATATTAATGTTGCTGAGACATACTTTCAGTCTGTGAGTCAAGATAGCCTCAAACCTAAAAGCGAGCCAACTAAAGTCACTCCATATTACTCAGTTTGAGCTATTATCATGAGAAAGTTTATTCACATGCATTTTCCTCCCCTTTTCTAAATCTTTACATTGCCTGTTCACTGCTTAGAAGATTGCTTTAACTTTTCTCCTAACAAAATCACTGAAGACCCTAGGCTAACCTTGAACACCAGGTTCCCAATAGCTCCTCCAACAGATGAGATGTATGTAAGGGTAACCTGTGTTCAGCTTAAGACAGTGCTATGAAACAGTTCTCACCCACTAACAGTTTGAGAGTGATTTTTACATTTTTCTACTATGCAAAGGAATTTGGCATGCACAGCATCAATTTTGAAGGAGGCTAACACTGCTAATGAAGGATTTTCCAAACAGCACAAAGGAAGCATTTAATTACATTTGGGCCTGTTGAGCACCCAAAGCCTAGTAAAACAAGTCAAAAGTGAACTGAGAGTAATAAAACAGCATCTGTATTTCACTCTGATTCCCTGAGTGAGATGGGGAATTTGCATAACCTTTTAATATAGAGTAAAACTGCAGCTCTAGGGGTTAACTCCTTTCAGTAATGTGCTAATGAGACGAACACCTTACAGCTAACCATGCTAATGATCCTACGTAAAATTTTAAATAGGGATAGGATTAGACAGGAAACTCCTCTTTTGCATGGTGAATTTGGAAGATCTAAAGAGATCTGTAGTGCCTGCAGAGGCATGGAAGTTAAAACCCAGATATAAGAAATACTGAGCTCATTATTCAACTGAGATGGCTACTGTAGCCCTGCTTTATTCAGTGCCTGCGTTATAAAAAGTAATTTTAGATGCTGTCTCCAGGGATGTTTCAAATGCTTAGTTCATTCTTATGTCTCTTAAGGTTATACTTCCTCACATACTCCTTTCCTTAATAACATATTAATATCTACAGCTTGAAATACCTTCATTCCTCTATTAATTAAAACTAGCAACTATTCAATTAACCCCAATATGTCCCATATAGTCATGCATTTCTAAGCCACCTAGCAGGATCTTGCAGTTGGAGACAAGCTATTCACATCATCCAGTCTTATTACAGTAACTGCTGGAAAGTAATTCACTGAACTGAGTTATTTGAGGGTCAGTTCACAAAATGATACCAAAACATTCATGAAAATTGTTTGCTGATACCAACAAGTATTTTGTAGATATCAGTTTTAAAATTAACTAACATAAACGTTTGGGGGGGAAGGGGGGCATTTTTTGTTTGTTTGTTTTGCTATATTTGCTTTCAGATCTACAAGCTAGCACTACTTTTAATTTCTACCTTTAAAAATCTTTCTAGAATCGCAAACTGGGGCACAACTGCATCATATCAAGACCATTTTGAGACTTCTTTGCTCAAAAGAGGATTTGAAGGTCATCTTCCCAAATCTGTCTTGGCGCGTACGCCTATCCAAAGAGTTTGAGAATTTGGTACTTCTATTTTATTTATTTATTTATTATAATGGGTACTTTTCCCCGAAAATGCGATTAAATGGGCAATGATGTCCAAACATTACTATGTCATTTGCAGCATAATCACACAATGACCTGTTTTATATCTTAACCGAGGTGTCTGCAGTCCCTGTACAGTCACTGGAGAAAAAATCCTTCAAAAGATAACCATGCTTTTTGTATGTTTAGAGGTAAACTGTTCCCTATTACTTCACAAACTCTCTTACAGGGCATAAATAAATTTTTACTTCCCTGTTCCTGCCAACCATTGCTCTTCTTTCAGCACTGATCATTATTTCATACTTTTAAATGCCAGCATCCTCAACTTAAAATTAATAAATGACCCTTCTGCTGTCTGGGCAATGCTCTGTTCATCTTCTTCTATGGTGCTGCCCCCATGAAGAACTCCTTGAGGCCAATAGCATGATTCTCAATCCCCTTCTTCAGGTCATACACACTACAAATTCTTGCAACTTAATATGATCCATTGCTGTTCTCCAAATATCAGGCATCATCCTGCATAGGTTATCAAAGCTGGCACAGTTCCATGGGCTGTTCTGCATGCTGTAACTGAGTTTTACATGCCTTTCTCAGGTATCACTACTTTTGTATCATGGATTTTGTCAAGTTTTAGCACATTTTAATTGCTTTCTTTAGTGTTAAAAACTTTGAGTGTTCATTAGCAACCCCTGGAAAGTTATATTCCACAAAACAGTCTTGCATTTTATCAGACACTCTGTTAACCTCCCAAAACTGCAATATTGGCTTTTCAGCCTTAAAGCATTTAACGGCTTGGAAAGGCCTTACTGTCTGTGCTGTCATTATTCTTCAGACATTATTACACTGTTTTAGTTAGCTTCCTTTGCCTAAAGTTACCAGAGGTTTTAAACTGTTTTCAGCACAACTGCCTATTGTTGGTGGCCATTATCTGAAATACAGTTGGAAACATCATGTGCTCTTTATTTGTCATCTGTATCACCAAAGAGTCTCAATGGTGGTAGATGAGGTAACTGCTCAGTTCTGAGAATATTTATCTTTGGTCACTGCATTTTTGCCACTGTGTATTTGTTCAGTAATCACTCAAAGCTCTTGACAGAAGCCTCTCTATTGTGTACCTGTGCTCCACAGCCATCGCTGCTATTTACTGTGGTTACTTGCACAACACAAGTTACCTTCTGCTGAAGTCTCTTAATAGCTCTCCCCCAGCAATCGTCTTTCAGATAACCCCTTTCATCACTCCTGAACTTTACAAAGAACTGCAGTCATGTCAGGTTTAGACTAGCTACCTGTAGAGGTACAGAAAAGGAGTAAGAGATAATAATGACATTTTTATTAAAGCTGTGTCTGTAATATGCATACTAACTCTACAGATCTCTTTACAAAGATATTATAATTTCATACCCTTAGATTTTCATACACAGCAGAGATCTTTAACCCCTGCAACATCTAATTGCAATGGCACAAAACCAGCCTCAGAATGGCTTAGAAGCAGCAACAGGCTCTGGAAGTTTCAAGGTTTTGTAGGTTTAAATCCTAAATATTTTAATTTCTATAGCTATTAGTTTCAAGATTTGTACATGACTGTTTCAGCAGTTGTAAAAAAAAAAAAAAAAAAAAAAAGCAAATACTTTTCGCTCTGTAAATTATTTAAAGCAACAACAACAACAAAAATCACTACAAGTTTATTTGAAATAAGAGTTAATCAAGTTATCAGTGTTCTTTGAATTGTCCAGAACTTACTTCATTGGGATGGAAGGACAGAAGGCAAGACTTCAGATCTAAACACTAGAATAAAAGTCATTTAGGCAAGTTTACATTTGAAGTTGTTTCAGTTCACCAAGCAACTCCCTCTACTGAGCCTTTACACCACGGTACCACAGAACAGGTAAGGTAAAATTTGCTGTCTGACCTCAGTAGGATGAACTCAATAAGCAAAAGCAATGGACAAAACAGCAACACACAAACCCCAGGGACTGACTTCAGTACTCAATGTACTCATCGTTACCTATTTCAGTTATACCTGCGCACTGTGCTACCCTGGCAAATTCACAAAGAACCAATACAGTAAATGATTTACTACCCAAGTACAGATTTCTTTTTAAAAATAAAGTTTTCATCATGTTTTGTTTTGTTTTCCCTGCCTGTAAACATATTCAGAGTACTTGTACAGTATGCTGCCTCTGTCTGGAAGAAAACTTGGAAATTCATTCTGTGGTCTGTAATTTATATGGTTTCCCTCTGGCACTAATACTCTGACTAATGACATTCAGAAAGACACAGTTCAATGTTAAAAAAAAATAAAAAAGGAGGCTGAAATTATATCACAATCGGTACCTCATAGGCTAGCAAACTTCAGACCTCTATATTTCAATTAATCACAATCCATCATGCACATTGGAAAAGGTATTTCAGGCTCCATATCAGTCACCATAATCAATTTAAAGAATTAGACTCATGACAGGCAATATAATTAAAAAAGGCAGGCTTAAAAGGACTTGGAGGGAAAGATTGTTGTGTTTGGATTTTAGTTTTTCTTGTATTTTTTTAAAACAATGTCATCTTCCAGTTACTTTCCTGTTTCATCCTCTTCCATCTCAGCCTCAGAGGTTACAGACTTTGCTTCAAAGAATTTCTTGGCACTCTCATAGTCATAAAACAAATATTCTATAACTTCGAAGATCAAACACACTTTGGTGGGATGCAAAATAGCTACCTCTGCTCCAGTTTGGGCAGACACACTTGTAAAGTATTGAATTTTTGCCTCTGCACCTGAGCAGCACATGATATATCATGAAATATGCAGGTCTTCATTATGTTTGCCTTTCAAAAAGATTGCTGCTTGTCCTTCCCTACAATTAGAACTAGTATCTATTTGAATCTGCTTTTCCAAAATGAGTCAACCATATGAAAAACATTCATGAAGAACCACTTCTACTTCAGAAACTCTAAGATTTTGTCTAATTCCACTTGCTCCCATTTGATAACGTAAAAGTTACTGTCTGCTAAGGACACTGTTCCGATATGCTGGAGTTTTTGAAGAAAATAATGCTTCTTATTTGGGAAGAGCCTTTTACATTTAGGAAAGAACATTTGCTGATTTGTGGTAGAGGATGAGGGAACAGAAATTGACACAAGGAAAAAAAAAAAAAAAAAGACAAAACACTTCGTAGGTTCAAGTACAAATATTCCCTCTCCATGATTGTCAGTAAAAACTGGACAGGAATAAGTCTAAGGGTGAAAGGTATTTAGAAGCCTTAACATTAAGCAAAAAGAAAAGATGAAGACTTGAGATAAAACAAAGTAAACTACATAGGGATTTCCAGTAATTGAAGCCATTCGTGTCCCAAGAGTCCTTCTTACAGACATGCCTACATTCAAAAGACACGCACATACATGCAAGCTTCAAGATGAAACAGCAAGATTAGCACAAGTATTCCCAAAGGACTGAATTCCCTGATCCAAAGATTGGAGAGAAGTAAGGTCTCTAAGCCACTCTGCACCATCTTCTCTCTGTTGCTACCTAATTCTGGGCCAGTAAGAAGTAAATACAGTCCCTGCATAACACATAACCACCAAGTGCTCCTCCCACTCCCACCTTTCTTCCTTCCTGTAACACAGTGACGACATCACAAGCTCCCCTAAAGTCAATATAAATCTTCCCTTTTGTTAAAGCAGCTTCCCAGCTGCTCCGCACTACATAGAGGAAAGCTACTGGAGCAAAGACTAAGCACCTTGCTGACCTACATGTACTGTTAAAGCAATCAGGCATGCAACAAACAGGTACGTGGTCATACTAGAGAGATGGTATACGCAGAAAGAGGCCACACACCAACCTGCAAGGCTGTTGTCCAACAGTTCTCTTCAATAATTTAGATTGTACTGCCAACACTTCTGGCTACAACAGCAGGAATCATTTTAAATTAATTAAAAAAAATAAAAAAGAATATGCATATAATTAGTAAATTATAGTCAGAATACTATGATCCCATGGAAGGGACAAATGCTGCAGTGCCATTAACTCCTTATAACCTTTCAACAGAAACCAGGTGAACTGAGTTACCTCCAGTATTAGCTCCTAAAACATTCTCATGCAACAGGCATGGTAGGTTCCCAAATTCACTGGTTAAGGTCAGGGTCTTAACGGTATAGCATAATATATGTAAATCTTTCTGCTCTTTTTTAAAGACCAAATTCAAACATTCTAATGACCAAATCTAATTATCAATATTTAATGCAGTAAGTCTAAAACTATTACAGTAGCTTGACTTAAAAAGTTAAATAATAATAATAATAATAATAATTCAACTTGGTAACGCAAAATGAAATCAGACACATAACTTTTTATGAAGAATTCTATATTTACACATACATGCATGCGTGTGTTTATGTACACAAAAATACATACCCCTCCGTTTGTTCTTCTAACATATAAGCTCAGAATTTTGTTCTATAGAAAACACTGCCTTGAAATAGAAACATTTTTCAAGTTCCCAAACTTCCACAAAACTCTAATACTGTTTCCCAGCATGGTTTCTGCAGTAATAAGTGCAATGGAAAAAAGCAAGGAGAAAATTAAGAAGTTAGTATTCAAAGCAGGGTTTGAAAAATACACAGTGAATGAGTCACAGGCCATGTTTTTGAACAAAAAAATAGAAAACAATATAGAATTCAGTAAGAACTGATGTTTTGTATGATGTAGGAATTAAGGAATCTGTAGGAAAAAGAATGGGCTAACAATTTTGGCATTTTTTAATTTGTTGCAGAATAAAATACTCAAAACTTCTTTAAATACTATTTGTGAGCAAGAATACAGTCTCTGAGAAATCATACTTATTCCCAGCTTCTAGCATTTTTCAACATAATTCTAAACTATGCAACTATAATATGACTTTCTCTGTCTACACCTATCAAGGAAAAACAAGTGCAGTTCGGTATAGATTATTAACCCAATTTTACAGTTTGGAAAGTTGATATGCAGAGGTGAAGTGAGCTACGAAGGTCAAAGACAAACTGAGCAAGCAAGAACAGAAAGAACACCAGTTCTCCTGACATGGGGATTGCTGCTTTGTGAGTTGTTGCATACATGTTTAAGTTCTGCTTTTTTCTCCACAGTGACTTCTTCCATCTATAGAATAAGGTGCTCATTGAGATGACAGATGTCCAGTTAAACTCCTCAAGGCTGATTTTTAATACCAGTAATCCTCAGCGAGTAATTCTATCAGGGCTACCAATACTATACTAAATGACACTGTTGCCACCACATTTTCTGAACAGTCCTATGGCAACACTGCAGTGCCATTATGGCCATCGTACCACCACAACTGGAAGTGTTGATAATCCAGTGCTTGGAAAGACCATCTGCTTTGGAGATTAGTCACACACTTAGTACATTCAATTAATATCTAGTGCCATCCTATTCCATATGACCCTGCAATCTTTCCACAGGTTAAGGGAAAAAACTAATACACTGTACTAATAAATAGGCTTTACAAGTCAGGAGGATCTCAAGGACCAGCAAAGGGAAAGCTAACACATTTAGTAATAATTAGAAAGCATTAGATGAGGAGAGATAATGAGACAAAGATTTGTATAGACATGAGTCCCCAGCACTCAGGTGAGTTCTCTTCCCTGTATAATTTTCAAGCTTTCCTCAGAGATTATTGATAGGGACTTACTAGCAAAATTGTAAGGCAACTAAAAAAAAATAAAAATACTGCTTTCCATATGCAATTAATACAATTTTTCTTTATTATAGTAACAGCCAAAGAACAAGGAGGGCCTATTGTAATGGGCCTCCACCAGATAAGACCATCTTTTTCCCCTGAAAAGTTTACAATCCAAGTAGACCAGACAACAGACAAGGGGAGGTACACAACATCACACATCCTACCAACAACACGCAGCACCTGAGGACCACAGTGTCAGTCTTTCTGCTGAAGGTGATCCATACCTTACCCCTGAGCAGAAATGCCATTTTCCTACTTATTCTATCTAACCACATTGTTCTGCATGGAAGGTCTCTGAAAACCCAGGATCCCAGAGCTGCTCACCCTCAGCCCATTTCCATTGCAGTCATTCTTTAGAAAGCTGCATCAGAATTATATCTTTCTTATTTTGTGGTGCAGGACAATGAATCACGCTACTCTGTCTTTTCAGCAGTCTATGTTTCTCCATAGCATCACACTTTCCAGGAGCTATTGAAGCTCTGAAGAAATGGCTGGCATTTAGACGACAGAGTATTGAAAAGGTCAGGGCTGTGCGGCACAATGCAGCCATTCACAGGGCACATCAGCTACTGAAATGCCATTCCTTCTTTCTGATGACAAAGGCCACAGAGCACAACAGGAAACAAACCAGCATAATTGCATGCTTTCACAAACTAACAGGCTTTGATTTGCTTCATAAATCATGAGGTAGGAAAGATCATCAAATTCTTTCAAATGTGACTTCTTGAGCTTCCAGCACTCATCACTGTCTGCTGGGCATTGTAAGCCAGTAGTTTTTTGCCATCTTCATCACAGACTGATTTGGTTCCCTACTACCCCTTCACTTTGGAGGCAGGACTATCTCCTCGCACCTGTTCGCTCAAACCATGTTTAACCGTAGCTAGGTAGCCCTAGATTAGGTACTTAGGCTATCCTGCTAAAACTTTCCTTGCCTAATATTTCCTATCCAAGCTCTCCAAGGAGGAAGGGATACCAGTATAATCTCTTTTCTAGATAGGCTTAAAATCATAAAGCCCCTTGAGATCTTCCAGTAAAAATGCTTGTGGACAGCTTTTGCTTAATTCCTTTGTTTCTGCACACCTCAACAGACCTACAGGACTAAACCTACCGGTGGTGCTAACTTTCTAGACCTCACAAATTTCCCGATTTTGAAGCACAAAGTTCTTCATTTAAAAACAGAGTGATAAAATATCACCACTTTCATTAAGAATTGCTGAATTTTTTTTAGATGTCCTTAATTTGTCAACTGCACTTCTGAACAAGGCCAAAAAACCTCTCTACACAATGCTGGGGTCAGTCCACAAAAATCCTTTCTTTTCAGTCAAAGCTGCATGTTGAGTCAAAAAAAATCCCTTTCAACTCCCTCAGCTAAGCCTCCCTTAACAAGAAACAGATGTCATTTTCAGATGAGATTGAGGGTAGCTGATAAACTGGGAGGTGAGGGCTCTGCTTGCCTAATTAAGGCATGAAGTAGGATGCTCATATCAACAGCAATCCAGCTACATTCACCGCAACCCAGACTCTGTTTGGAACCACCACAGAAATTCTATGATTCACAGACTTCCCTGTAAAGTTTGTAGCATTTTTATTTTCTTGCATATTACTCTTGAAATAGAAAATAAAACACTTTGGTATTTTGTTCTGTAATACCTCTCCAATCAAATTAAAGCTAGACTCCAAGGCAAAGTGAGACAACCTCAGTACAATTAATAGACTTTAGAGCAGCATATGCTTTGGCCCAAATTTCTTCTCATTCTTTCACCAGGTTCTCACATGTAACTGCAAAGACTACTGTGAGGAAAGGCTCTTAACATTTCCAGAAAACAAGTCAGTAGTATGGAGAAAGATGTCCTCTTGCCAAAATTTGGTGCCAAGACAACCATCCCATTCCTCCTGCTCCAGAACCACTCTTACAACATATGTAGGGGAAAAAAAGATTACCAGTCCTTACTGACTTTGTATGAGGCTTCTTCACCACTTTTGCTATCATTTTGCACACATGAAGATGAGAAAACATTCAAGACCAAGTTTGTGATCCTTCTTCATTTTTCACAAGACAATGGACATACAACCTAATGGTTCCACAGGCTCCAAAGTCCTAAGTAAACTATTTCTAGGGGAGCAGTGTTGTCTGAAGAATTGTTTCTAGGATAGCAGAATCATAGAATATCCCAAGTTGGAAGGGACCCGTAAGGATCATCAAGTCCAACTCCTGGCACCATTCAGGTCTACCCAAAAATTTTTCATCCAAGGCTTTACTAATCTGTTTAGAGCATCTCTAGCAATCCTTTAGAAAATAACTATGACTTCCAGTGAAGAAGTTTCAGTAAAACCACATAAGGAAGAAAAGATTCAACTTTTGTATAGATTTCTTGATTAAAATCCAAAATTAAATGGAATTAACTACATAAAAATATTTAAGTTTAGGCTGGATTAATTCAGTGTTTTGCAAAAATATCGGTTTCCTTCAGAACAGTACAACTGTAGGCTTTCAGGTACCCACCTGCTAAGTCTTCCACATGTTGTAAATGGCACACACCTTGATGCAGACCATTAACTTGGATCAGAAACCTCTCCTGTTTTATTGCACTGTGATCAAGGTTTGGTGCCTTTATGAACAGAACAAAACAGAACTAAAACCCACCAGGTATTTTTATTTAACTCTGTATTGAGATTATTAGAATAATAAAAATTCTGTAAAGAATCAAAACCATACTGTGACCCTCATACTTGAGTCACTCTCTAAGCACATACTAGAAACCTAAAAGCTGCAAGTTTATTTTGTTTCTTTTATTAAACCTCCTTCTAAACATTTTGCAATTTAAAGTGTTAAAAGACAGTCAGTGTAAGAAAGGCAACTGGGGTTGACATTTTCAGTGTCAAATATTTAGAGCTCAACTGTTCAAACAATAGCAGGACATACAGCTTCCAGTAATGCACAGCACTATCCACTCTCAAGAAAGCTTTAGGAGACTGCAGCATACTTAACATCTGTGAAAAATTGTACTAGGTTGCTGAAATTCTTCGGTATGGAGACAATAGCAGGCAAGTAAATTTAGAAAATAGTACAGATGGGCAGACACTGAAGAAAGATTTGTTTTTCTCACACACCGTGTCACAACCAGTTTAGACTCCCAGCTTCAGTAAGCAAGATGGACAGGGTTTTTTTAGGATACCTTTTATATGTTTATCTTAGTTAGAACTACATTTGAAGTCTGAAATAAAAAGATAGCTTTGGGGCAATATATTTCAATTCATGTGTCATAGTTCCACAGCTGAAGAATGTGTTTTTGGTTTCCATAGTCAAATTTATATTTCATTTATAACTCAATTTAGCATGATGTTTATCTGTTTTCACATTTCATGTCCTTACTGAGGTAGCTTTGTAAAATACACCTGTCAAATTCTCTCCTCAACCTTAACCTTCCTCCAGATGTAAACTGAGTGCACTGCATAAAAGCCTATTAAATGAAGCTAGAACTAATTCAGTAAAAAGACCTGTGACTGATTAAGATGCTTTTCATTTCCCTTGGTTTATGTGGAGAGTAAAATAAGAAAAACAAACACAGAAGATAACTGTGCTCTGTTAAATGACAATCCTTAGTATAAAAATTATCTAGCAGTATTGAGTGCCACAACAGGCAAGAATCCAGTTAGTATTCAGTAATTATGTTCCCTCTTATTTATGAGAATTATGCTCTGACATAGGTTAAAGTCATTTAGAAATGCTCCCATTCTCCAAGGCCCCAGCTATATTTATAATGCTGTGTCCCATACTATTTCTCCTGGTGTTATGGCAACAAGGGATACAATATTTAGAGAGCTATCAAGTTCTGACAAGGCCAGGCAGCAGGCTCTGCATCACCACATCATACTGAAGAGGGGTAGGATGGGTGTGAGTGTGAGAATGTGTACACGTGTGTGCGCCTCTCTGCACACGGAGGCACGTCTGTCAGGTCTGCACAAATAACAGGCACAGAAATGGTAAAATGGGAGGATGGAGGAAGGGGGCTAATGAAACTGTTTCTTCTTTAAATCTCCTGGCTAGAGGCACTTAATCGTAGTATAGATTAGACTGTGCTGACTCATTTAAAAAAGACCTTGAAACTCAAGAAAGCTCAATTCCTTCCTACTTAATTTTATTGTTATTATAATAGAGTGAGACTAGACTTACAAGATCATTGAAAGCTACAGAAAGATTTCTTTCTACCTCAATAACCGAGAGACTCCTGCACATGTTTCTACCTCTTCTTTTTTTATTATTATTTCTTACATGTCAGTGAACACAGCAAGCTGAAGACTCTCCCAACCAGTTTGCATGTCACTACGGAGTATGTTTTTAACTAAATGGACATTCACATCTTCAGCCAACTCCAGTTTTCCAGCACACTCAGTTTGCACCAATCAACAGGTTCAGATCTGCATTCACCCACATGGCAAGTGACTTCACTGTGCTAACATCAACAGATCAGCATGCAGTACTGCATATGGAGCCTAACCAATCAATATTGCTACCACCAAGAAGCTGAAGCAGGGGGATTGCCCCCACAGTTTGTTTTTTATACCTCCTCAGTCTCCCAGCCACTTCAGGCAGTTAGTTCACAGGATTTCTTGAGTAAATTTACATAACAGAAAAATAATAGAAAACATTGTCATATTGCCAGGTACCTTCCAGGCTTATCACTGGACAAGAAGCTTTAGAAATAAGCTGAAGAAACTCTGCTCTAAATAGTCAGAAAAGAAGAAAATAATACCAGCTGTAAAGCAGCAAGCTGGATGACAAAGTGGAGCAGCTGAAGTGGGATGGCCTAACTGCCCAAAGCTTGTCTTGCAGAACAGACCAGCCCAACTGGCAACCCCTGCTAAGCGTCTTGGAACCCTAACTCTGAAGACCTTGTGCATTGTCTCTGGACCTCAACCTTAATTTTTGGTCCAAATCTTAAATTTGATTTGGCTAATTTCTTTTCAATGGTTTGTGGGGACAGGACAAGGGGTAATGGCCACAAAATGGATCTCAGGAAGTTCTGCACCAGCATGCAAAAACTTCTTCTTGGTGAGGGAGACAGAGCACTGAAACAGGCTGCCCAGGGAGGTTGTGGAATCTCCTTCTCTGGAGATATTCAAGGCCCATCTGGACGCCTACCTGGGCAGCCTGCTCTAAGGAAACTGCTTTGGCTGGGAGGTTGGACCCAATGATCTTTCGAGGTCCCTTCCAACCCCTACAATTCTGTGATTCTGTGATTAACATGAGCAATTGGCCTTTTTGGATGTCAGGATATTAACGTACCCTCCTAGAGCAATAAAACAGAGAGCAGAGTCACAAACTCACCAAATGGTTGAGGTTGGAAAGGACCTCTGGAGGTCATCTGGTCCAACCCCCTGGCTCAAGGCAGGGACACTTAAGGCAGGTTGCCCAGGACCATGTCCAGACAGCTTTTGAATATCTCCAAGGAGGGAGTTCTTTTTCACATAGACATTATCCTGTTCAGGAAAAGCTGAGGTTTTACTCTCACTCAGGCTAACTTCTGGAAGTAATTACTAATAGATGAAACCAAAATTCAGCTGAGCTGGTTAAGTACTTCAAGTTTTCTAAAATTAGCAACTGTCATGAGTTTTGACACATGATAGAGATTCTCTGAAGGCTGGGCTTCAACAACAGTGTTGCTCAGTTACAGCCATGTCAGCAATACCACAAATCCACTGCCATCTGCCATTTCTAAAACCTGCTAGAAGGATGGGATGTTGTGAGGAGAAGAGGAATAGTCTTCTTTTTGTATGTTACACATGTGTAAAACGTCAAAACAAGTCATTGTGCCATTCCAACACTTACTATAGAGGGGCAACAGGACAGAGCAACGTCATCAGGACTATCCACTACCCAGATCCCATTCCAGTTTCAAATGTTCACACTGCCTCCATTCTCCAGCCAAAGCTTTTCAACCTTTGCATGCAACGGAAATTTACAATTGCCTCATAATGCATCTCAGTTTACTGTCTACTGAACTTTCAATTGTAAAAAATATTATGTAAGCTGCTAGTAGCTTTTGTAATAAAAAAACAAACAAACAAAAAACACTTAATTGTTCTTATTCAAAAATATAAATGCAATACATCTCGCTCCCTGAATTCTTGTTATAACTGTCTTATTACTTAAAAGTATAGTTACTTATTTGACAAGTCATGGAATACGAATCACAAAGGTGTAAGATTCCCCTTCCCACCCCCAAAAAAAAAAAAAAAAAAATAGAAAAATGTAAAGGTCCTTAGTTAACTTCTGTTTTTAGTCCAACTACAAATACTAACAAATAAGGGGATCTGAAGCCACTTTTTCCTTTTCAAGACACCTTTC
Source organism: Aythya fuligula (assembly GCF_009819795.1). NCBI lineage: Eukaryota > Metazoa > Chordata > Aves > Anseriformes > Anatidae > Aythya > Aythya fuligula. The sequence goes on from NC_045562.1 coordinate 42,913,495, forward strand.
TTTTGGTTGTCTGTTCTTTAAAAAATAAAAAATAAAAATGCAGAATTAAAACCAGAAGACCAAGTAGGAAAACCTGGGTTTCCAGTTCAGTTGATAAAGATCTTCAAAACAACATCCTACACTTGAGAAACAAATTAGATATTTTATATTTAATACATAGTGTAATCTGAAAACAGAGAAGTATGTAGACTTATGCAAAATGACCTCGCAATAAATAAAAAACACTGTTCACGTCATGACTCCATCAGCAGTCCGTGAAGTATGTACACACCACAATATTTACACAGCACATTTGTAGCCAGACAGCTCCCTCCTGAATACCAGAACAGGCTCTGGTGCCCACTCCTTTCTCCTTGGTGAGGGAAAGCTGCACTAAGGGCTCTGGGCTTGGCACATTGCCTCATGGGGAAGGACAGGCTTGTACCACTTCTTCTCTGACAACGAAAGTCACCCAGATGAAATGGGGAGAACTAAACTGTTCGCCTCCAAGGACTATTTTCACAGATTTGTTTCCCTTCAGCTACCTGCTGTAAAGAGTTAAAACTGATGGATGAGTGAAAGCAGTAAGAATGAACACAAGACACCCTAGTGGATCAACTTTATTCCACTGTAACATGACAAACATTCTGGTCTTCCTTCAGAACGGACCACTGACTTCAGAAGAGAAATGTATGAGCTCCCATTAAAAATAAATGGTATCTAATAGATTGATAGGGGATCTTCTACATAGGGAGTTTTGAAATGTGTCTGTATACTTCTTTAGTACATTAAGAATTTTTCCTTTGGTACATTAAGAATCTATTTTACAAACCTGTTCAAAGCACCTTGTTCATACTGTAAAGAAAAAGAAAAAAAAAAAAAAAGAAAAAAGAAAAGGAGGAGGTGGATAAACCAGGGGAACTGAAACTGCACAAGTAGGTCTCATCTGTATCTAAGTATATCCAGATACACATTAAGTGCCAACTCCTTAGTAAGCTCGATAATAAATCTAGCACACAAATGTACGAACTACATACAGGAACTGAGACTTCTTCCATTAAGAAGTGGACTGTAAGCACACACAACTTTTTTTAAACCACTAAGCAAATAATAAACACACACCTCAGCAAAAAAATAAACAGCAGAACACAGCTCTGCTTTTGCCCAACTGTTTTGCCTTAAATTACCTTTTACCATTGTCTGAAGGACTTAACTGTTTGAATTACCCTTGTTCTGTTTTTTTGGTGTTTTTTTTTTTTTTTTTTTCCCCATTATTTTTTCCCTCCAGCATCATCCAACTTGAATAAAAGACCCATTGCCCTCTTGTGGCTCTGTTACTCGTGAGCAGACTCTTTTCACAAGGAAGCTGAATCTGAGAATAGCCCATCGCAGACTTTTTGTACCTCTTAAGATTTGCATCATGGAAGGAAATGCTGGCTTATGTCCAGTTCTGTGATTTACTGTAACCTTCCAAAGGAACATCCAGTTGATTAGTACAATTTAGTAGTCATGCCAAAAAAAAAGAATAGCAATATTTCTGGCATGTTCTTTTTCCAAACATCCAAACATAATGAGAGAGATTGTGCCTGTTTGCTATTTCTGCATTCAGAACCTGAGATGCTGTGTTCAGTTCCCTTATTCTTATTTGAAGTCCCATTTTTGATGTGGCTCACTGATGTGTCAGAGACTGAAACCTCACTGCTGAAAGGAAATTGTTATTATTCCCTCAGATCAATAGAAATGCAATTACATTTGATCATATGAAAAAAAAAACACCACACAGAATGCATGGAAATATTCACCAATACAATGCACCAACCATGTAAACCACAAAAAATAGGCAGCAAAACAAAATGTAGAAATATGTCTTTTACTCACAAATAACCCTGCTTTTTCTGTTTTATGGTTTCTAATCAGCACAAAGACTCATGTCAACCAGCACTAAAAGCTGCTATTCAACACTTCTCTCCTTCTCCCTCACATCACATCAAGCAAATATCGATAATTTGCTCTTCATACCTGCTTTCTCTGAATCCAACCCTCACACAGAATCCTTCACCTTCCCAAGAGGGTTTCCTTCACTGTAGCCATGAAAACAGCAAGATCAAGTGGAAAACAATAGAGCAGGTTATTTTTTCTACACCTTTTGTAGAATAAGTATGTCAAAGGACTAAAATCAGACAGCAGATAGATGTAACTGAGAACACCAGTGTCTTTATATTATTTCCACAGCAAAATTTCAAAAAATATTACAACATCAAATACAGTGGTTATCAGATTTCTAGTCATCTTGTTCAGTTACAACTTGGCTGTACTTAATCACTATGACCTACCTTTATGAAGATCATAAATTACTCATCTAAGTTGCTTTACTCTCATTAGCTGACCATTTTTACAATAATATATTCAAGAACCATTGCAATGTCTTGATTAATCTGTGAGGCAAATTTAATAAAATTCCAAGTCATCTTTCTAGGTAAACTGAGAAGTCTGAGCTGAAAAATGCCTGGAACTTACTGGGGCAAAAGAATCACTGATTATTATTTTTTTCCTTAAACTTGTATTCCATTCACTGCCCCAAAATTCTGGCTGCACAGCAGCAGCAGGTGGATAAAAGATTTCTGTTAGCCAGACTGAGCTCAGGAATGTGGAAAATGAGCCCAAAGCATAAAATAAAGAATAATTGTTTAAAAAAAAAAAAAAAAAAGGAATAATCGATGAACCTCCAATTCATACTTGGCTAGCAAAGCACATAGGATACAGGATGTGCAGCTTTATCTGTTTGTGCTAGCACACCTCAGCATCTGGCTGTCATAGCAGATATAAACTTGGTGGCAGATGTTTGCAAGAATCCCTAAGGAAAGGCTGTTTCTGTAGTTAGAAGTGTCCAGGGAAGCTTGTTCATTTTGCCACGTTTTTGTCACCCTTCCATTTTGAATCATCACTCTTCTCCCCCTTGTCTGTCTGTCTGTCTTGGACAAGCCTCTTGGCAATGGCTCACTGAACTGAATCTTCTCCAAAAATGTCCTCACTGTCCCAAGTTCCTAATCTTTCCATACTTTCTCCAGTTTCATCCAGAGACCACTGGCAATAGCCAAGGCCTCCTCAAATACTGCACATTCAAGCACAGCCCAGATGCAAACTTGTGTTTCAAACCTCCACATCCACGGGCCACAAGTGACATTTTGCCCTACAGTCCGCCTCTAGCCTTGCATAGTGTCCCTGAGAGGATCGCACACCTCTTACACGCCTTAGCACTGTTCAGCATTCATGAAGTGGGAATTTGCTAACAGCCCAGTTGAGGGTCAACAGAATGGTGTCAACAACCCCTTCTCTTTACCCATCCCAGTAAATCCACACCTGACATGTAAACCATTCAAAGATACATTTCGCATCTCAGTTTGCCTGTGTTGCTACTACCTCCCTCCTTGCTCTGTGAATACAACCTTTGGGAAAACAACCCCTACAATCCAAATTCAAACATGAATATACAACCTTCTTCAAGCCTCCTTTCATTTAGGAACGTCAATCTATCCCAAATGAGAGAGAAAGCATATCTAACATTCTCATGACTCCAGATAAGAAAAAGGTTAGTTTTCCACAGAATACGTAGACCAAGTACTTGTCTGCATTTTAGGTGCCTGATTATACCCACTTCCCATATCCAGCTCTAACCTGAAAGATGGGGGGAAAGTACAGTCCATCCTAAGAATGGCTTGGCTCGTACATTTCAGTCCTGAATACAGCTTTCGACAAAGGAATCAAAGAATGCTAGATACCAGTCAGTGCTAGTAAATTAGAAAATGTATTTCTATTATTGAAAAGAAGCCTATCTTTAATCCCTAAACAAGTAAACCAATTTGCAAACCACTCCATACCAAATGGGCTGAGCACTTCTCAGAAATCTAGCCCATCACATCAGTTGTAACACTTATTTGCTTCTTCGTTCATTAGGTGCCTCCTTTTTTTTTTTTTTTTTTTATCTTCATTTATTTTATATTGCAGAACCTTAAAGTTTAGTTTAGTACCACTTCAGATAGCCATGACCTTTAGCCAGGATGAAAGCCATGAATTCATAACCTACACACAAATGACTTCATATTACATTTCCAACCACCGGAGGCATGTGGTCCCCCACTTGGCATTCTCTTGTTGGATCTCCCTGCCCTGTGGTTCTTGCACAGCTTTTTTACTCACAGTCTTAGAACTAAGATGAATTTCTACTACTTCAGTGATTACTCCTAACTTTCTGTTGCTAGTCGATATGCCTTCTAATATTTACAGAGAGACACCATGACTCAGTTTCAAGTGTCTGGCAGAGGTATGGTAGTGGATAGGAATTCTTTTAGAAAGTAACAAAGAAAATTAAAATTTATGAGCGTTGCCCAGTTGCAATAAGAAATTAGCTTCTTTCAGAAAACACTTCATTTTATGGAAATGTGCATTGAACTTCTCTGGATTTCAGATCTGGCCATGCTACTTCTTAAGTTCCACTGCAAAATCCTAGAGCCAAGTACCTGCAATTGAGAGCAGCTTTGGATTTGTATCCCAATTCTAACTTAAATTATTTCATTTGAGCCAGCTGGGCCCATTTTACATCCAACAGCTAACTAGACCTTTCCACGTCATGAAAATTTTACACAAATGCCCATTAGTGTTTCCCAGGGGAGAATACTATCCAACAATCATTAAGAAAAACTCTAAAGAAACATCATTTATTTTCTAGTACTTTTAAAAATACAACCATATCAACTCAATAGTTACAACCCAACCTGCTTTGAGACAAGACCAGGTTAAGTCTTCCTCCTCTTTTCCCCCTTTCATTTTGAGGACATGGAAGATTATCCTATTGCCACTCACCACAGGCACCGTGAGCTTCACAGAACCAACAGTCAGAACTTCTCCAAAGCCAAAACCACAAGACTCTTTTCCTTCAGCATGAGGACAACACGCCTGTAGGGCTCTCAATAAAATGGCCTGAGGCATGTCTTGGAGCAGTACCTATTTCATGCAGGAGAGGGCAGTGATATACACATCCACACAGCAATTAAATATATGTGCGTTTGGTCACACTTCTTTAAAGTGCATGACTCTCCTGAAGACTCAGAAGCTATTCATCATCATGTAATTAAATCAAGGGAGATGTCACTATGGTATACAACCACCTCATGACACAGACTCAAAATGAATGCGAGTACTTCAGTGCTAAATGAGAGTAATAAATGCCTGGGGTTGAAAAGCAATTGTAAAAGGTACAGGATACTCAGGTGGGAAAAACAGAGTCTGCTTGAGAGCAAACAGAGATCCACATCAATCAGTCATTTCTTTAGGAGTGGACAATTCAAATTCTGATTTCATATAGGCACCCACAAAGATGATTAGAACAGCAAAAGGGAAGGAGCTTTGCAAAGTATCCAAAGCTAAAATCTGCAAGATATTTTGTCATTGAACTCAGTAAAACCTAGTCATCTAAACACCAGCATGGATCTGAATCTTGAACATGTTTCAATAGCAAGTTAGTGAGACTTGGAAAACCTACAAAGACTTGTTCCCAAAACACTGTTTATTAAAATTTCAAGAATATCTCTACTTATAGTTTTGGAAAATATTCAAATTTCTTCTCATGGCTGAAGTAGTTCCCAAAGATGTTTGTCTGGATTATAATTTGGTTGATCCTTTTTTTCCCCTCCTTTTTAATACAGAGCTTAAAAAATAAAACCTTAAGACAAAAATAATACTCCTTAATATAAAGATCAGAAACTAAAAAGCATGATTTAAAGTGGACTAATGTGCACACAGAAAAGAGTAGAGATAAGTTAAAACCAAGCAAATGGTATTTGCACATCCCTCACGTGTCCAGTACAGCACCACCAAGATACATTAAACACATATCTTAGGGTAACTAATAGCAATCTGCAGAAATATTCATTTAGTAACAAATTTTGTATTCAGCCAGCCTACAGGGGAAGCCTCACAAGTGCACTGAGAAGTCCAGTACATCCCACAGAATGTCTAAAGGGTGAAGCTTCATGACTGGGGGAGGCAGGAAAACCTACCACGTGGGAGTGCTCACCCACTGCTACAACAAACGCAGGCCTCTAGACAGAACTGCCCCCTACAACTACAAAGAGCTCCAGAAACAGCATTACTCGAAACAGAAGCAATCAAGAAGAGAAACAGGAGCAGCACCCTGGCTTCCTGGGAGGAGCAGGGCATGGACGTGGACAGAACAGGGGTGAGTGCCCTGCAGGGCACTGCCAAAGCAGGAAAGCATTCATACAGCATAAGTCGCTTGAAGGTTACATGTTCAAAGAGAGTGATCCAGTTGAGTTCAGCGCAGGAGTCAGAAATTAGTATACAATCTTACGAACAAAATACAAATCTATATTCTTCTGTCTGAAAAGAGTCACAGCAGAGGATAGGACCACCTACATCAGGCAAAAAATAGGAACGGAGTAACCTTGCCCAATGCCTTCCTGTCTAGGAATACGAAAATAGCCTACTGACCAGGTCAGCAAGGCTTCAGAGACATAAGGTTGTAACCAGCTAAAAGAAGTGGTTGAAGTTGTTCTGAAGCAAGGCTAGGAGATTGGGTACTATCTGGGTATATCAACCCCCACCACCAAAAGCACCCAATCCTGAAATGAGCAACCCCAGTTGAGCCTGTACTCTTCCTTTGGGCATGCTCAGTATTCCTTCCACAATCCAACTCAACATTGCTCAACAAACCACCCCACAGAAACACCACACAATGTACCAAGAAAGATCCCATTGCAATTTCTAGGCAAAGAATCCCTTTGTTAAAGGCCTAAGGGGAAGGAACTTCTCAAGCAGTTTTTGGGAGCAGAGGGTCATCTGTGGATAGTACATATGTTTGCAAACAGGTGCAAAGTGCCTGCACATCACCCTTGGGCATAATAAAAACCACTCCAAAGGACATGTTATCAGCATGGGCTGACAAACAGGCAAAGCATCTGGCACATCCAGCTGCAGCATCTGGGAGAGGCAACCAGGGGGCTGAATGCCAGGTACTCACCCAATGCTGCTAATTCTGGCCCGTAAGACTTGTGTGCAACCCACGCGCATGGATGGTACATGCACACAGAGCAGAATACCATAAAAATAACTGAATATTTAGCTAATGTAAGCAGCCTACTTGTTTAAAGAGAAAAAAAAAAAAAAAAAAAAAAAAAAGATACAATGAAAGAGCAGCTCAAGTATACAAAGAGGACATTAAGAGATCTCTTCGTTTCAGTAACTAAACTGTGGTAACTAGAGCTGTATCAACAGTACCTCTTAGTGGCCATAGTAATCTGCTACCAAAAAAGGGAACAAGAAGGAAAAACAACTCATGAGTGGAAACATTAGTGAGCTCATAATAATAAAAAAAAAAAAAAAAAAAAAAAAAAACAGAAATAAGGCAAAGTAGAAGGATCTGGTACCCTACCCGGAATAACCTTGGAGGCAGTGTTTCTAACAGATTGTTTTTCCCCTGTCATCTTTTGACAAGATGAATGTGAACAAATACAGCTCAACCTATGGTCTGTATGCCACATGCACACACTTTCCACAAGTCCTGCTACCATCATTCCCCCAGGTCTTGAAAATTCATGTTTAATGTGTTTAATAAGAGAAGAAGCCATTGGAAACATTTCAAATATGCAAAGAAATTTCCAAACCAAGGTAAACAATCTTCATATTCCTTTCCACCTGGGCTGCGGAAGGGGCACGTGGGGAATGGGACATATATACATTTACAGTCTATCTAGATATTTAAAAATAACAAAGCATAAAGTTATATTTTATTTTTTAAAGGATAAAGAATACACATGCTACTTTGGGGAGATCCTGAGCATACACTACATTACAATTAAAGGAATGAAAAAGGGAAACAATGAGAATCCAAACAAAATCTTCATGGACATAATCATGCAAGTGCTGGAAAATACAGAATGAAAACAAAGCCTGTAGCCACCACTTCACCTTACCAAGACAGCCTAGAAAAGAGGAATGGTATCATGTAACATCAACCTTGATAAGCTTAACATTCATTCAATTTAATATAGGAAATAAGCAAGTTCACCACTGACAAAGTCTAAGATAGTACCCGTTTGGTATACAGGAGTGCTCAAATGTCCTCTACCTATCACTTAATTGCAAGCTGGTGTGCTAAACTTCCTCTGACTCTACCTCATGCCTGTAAATCTTCCAGCCAGTCATTAACTGCCTGGTAAAGGGCTGGCACCTCATATATTGTCACTTAATTATGTTATGCTACATTGGGCTTCCTAGGAGGCACTCATTTAGCACAAAAACACCTCTAAAGAAAACCACATAGACAGACCGCCCGAGCCAGAGACGACGATGAATACTGCTGACAGGGGAATAGAAATGGCAAGTAAAACTGTCATTGGAGCGGAAGGAGGAAACGTAGCAATGGGGAAAAAGAAACCAAGCATGGACATTTGAACCATCAGATAAACAGCAGCTGACAAGACATTTTAGATCTGGAAGGAGGGGGGCAGAGAAGGAGGAAAAGTGCACCAAAGTGGAAATAGAAAATTACCCTCCTGAATGAACGAGATGTGTTTGGAATGAGTCACAGGGGAAGGCGAGTGCAAACATCAGCAAGTCAAGAAGCTGACTGCGCGGTACCTTGCTCCTGAACCCAGTCTTCAGAAACAAGAGACGGCTGAATAAACACAATGAGAAAAAACAGCCTTTTCTGAGCTTCTACCTTGGCAGTATTGAAGTTAAAATGCATTTTGGGCACAGTACTACAAGCACAAGGAAGACATGGCCACCACTGACATCACCATGGGCAAAGGACATCCAGCACCTCACAATTGTCCTTCCTTCTTACCCCAGGGAAAAGATACAGAAACTAGGATATTTCAATGTTTGGGTTTTTTTTTTTGGCTATGGAAGGAAACATAACCCCACTATTGTACAACACACACTGTCTTCAGAACTTACTTGCCAACAAAATCCAGACCAGCAAAAACAAGTACAAAATAGCCATATCAGCGAGGGATATAAAACAATGTATGTGCTTCAGTCACTGGAGCCACTAGAGTCTTTAAACACAACACCTTGTGGATGCAGCATTTTAAAAGAAGTCTACAGGAAGGCAGGATTGGAACTTTTGCTACTCCAAAACTGAGAAATATTTAGAGCATTTAAGATGATATATGGCTGCAGATAAAGTTTTATTCCCCTTCTCTGACTAATTTTCTCTCTCCTCCCCTTTGTAAACATCAGCATTTCTCACAGCCCCAGTGACATCCACCTGGCTGGAAGTCAGTACTGTTCAAAGCTCTGTTGCAACTGCTGTGTTTGGCAGCTTTACACTGAAGTGTGGTGTCATTCAGCTACATCAAATCACTGGACAAAGTCAGGAGTTATTTGGAAATTGCCAGTTTGGGCCAATATACAAATAAGTTCCCTCCCCTCTTCCCCAATAGTATATTTCATTTGACATCACCAAATTTCAGGTGGTCAGAATTTAGGTTCAAAAAAAAAGTTTCATGCACATATATCCCTGATTTGATTGAATAAATTGTCATTTTCCCCCATTTTTTTCCATTGATAAATTATGCTTTCTATTTATGAAGAAATCTAGCTTCTTGACAAAGTGCAAAAGAATGAGGTGGGGAGTGAGAATTCTCCCTTTCATCTCCCAGAGACCTCACAGGAAAAGCGTCCTATGGAATCCATGAATTAAGGATTAATTAAGGGATTAGGGACACTGCTTATCTGTAGGAGACCAAATTATTTACTACCAGATCACCACATATCAGTAGTCTTCCTGGTGCTGAAGATGTTCACTGAATAACTTCAGGTTCCTATGTGTGCAGTTACCCAGTCACTGTTAGACACACAATTGCCTTACTTACTTACTTACTTAAACAATAACCAAAACTGCACTTAGAGGACTTCTAAAACAAGAGGCAGCATTGGTGTTTACTCCTCCAGGATGGAGAAAATAAGTGAATGGAAACGTATCCTTTTCCTTTCCTTATCTTCACATCGCTTGCCAGCAAAGGTCAGCTACACGCTCACAAACAACCAGCTCATACAATCTGCAATATTAGCGAAACCTTAGTCACCAGTTCCAGTTGCATACAAGTATAAATAGAAGCAGTGCTGTGAGCCTGTATAAGAGCTGGTCAGGAAATTATACCACCATTTCCCAACCCACACAAAAGCATTTTAGGAAAATGAACAATTTTCAATTTAATTGGAATTTCCATTTTGCATACAAAGTTAAATTTTGTTTGGTTTTGGCAACTAAAGCCTTTCCTCACTTCAGTAAGTTTCAGCATTTTTGAAGACAGCCTAGAAATTTAACCCAAGTGGAAAAGTTTTCATTTAAGTTTCTCATTTTATCAGAAAGTTTATTTCTCTAATCCCACATACTTTTGACCAAATTAACTAAGCAGCCTCGCAACAAAAAAAAAAAAAAAAAAAAAAAAAAAATCCCTTTCAACATACAGGACTTCTACCTTCTTACTTAATTATTGCACATTCAGCTCACACTGTACTGCCCTCAACCAAAATCAGAAATCTGAGTGTTTACCCTGGGCTTTTTTCCTAGTATTATTTACAAAGGTTGAAATCAATTTGTAAAACTTACTCTAAACCAGTGCAAATACGTTTTGAAACATTCATTGTAAATGTCATCAAACAATGCTGATATCAACATTTTGGACAGCTTTTTACAAGTACTAACAGTGCACAAAATCTGAGAAGATTAGCATCTCACTGCAAAGTTATAGGCAGATGACAAGCCTTCAGATAAATTACAGCAGCATAAACTTGTACTGTTTTCAGGTCAGTGAGATCTCTGGACACACCTCAGAGCTGTCTTTTTTCTTTTCGCTATGAGGATAGAGAAGAGAAACTCCATAAGGTGCTGCATGCAAGAGTTTCCAAATCTTTGGATAGTACCACCTTTATTGAAGGTGCATTGAGTTAAATTCTGAACAGGAAGAGGAAAGGCAATTGGAAATAAAAAAGGTAGTCATGATACATAGGAGGTGGACTAACCTAAATTTTCATCCCAAATTTAAATAAATTTATCAGATCTCAGAAGAGTTTACCATGTTAACTGCTTTTTGGTTCAATGTGTATTCACCCTGTATCCACTAGTAACTGCTAAAGATTGCACTTATTTGAAATCTACAAGTTTTAATATTTTTAGATGTAAGCCATCTGATCTCAGCAGTTTAACTTTTATCTCCATTTTGGTAGCAACCCCCGATCTACAAACCTCCCTCAAAATTACCAAACTCAAAAAGGGAGCAAGAGAAGAAAATAAAAGAGCAAGCAAACTGGGCAGATAGATGCTGTCTCTTCTCCCTCCTTCTGCAGCCCATGCTCATGGATCCCCACCCTTTTCGTAAACTAACATCTAAGCTACCCCGAGCTGCAGTCAAGACCATTAGAGGGAGCCAAATGTTTTGGCCCAGCAACTTCGTAACAGGATGGGATCTTCAGACCATACACTTGTTGGGCAGGGATGTACACTGTTAGTGGGTGAAATTCTCGTTGGTCAATGGTCAAATTCCACTGAATTTAATAGAGTTACACCACTGATTATTTGGCCTAGCACAACAGGTTTCCATTTCTTCCTCCCTAAGGCAGCTTTTTAAGTTCTCTCTGCCTCTTTTGGATAGGTTGACTTGAAACTAATAAACAAGGCCAAAAAAATGACTATGCTGAAAACAACAGCTCCAATCTACAAATTAAAAAGCAACCTGCCTAGGAGCTGGGAGAACAGCAATCCAAGGCAGTACCTCCAGAGGTGCTCTACTCAAGTCCACATGCTGGAGGACTGAGATGGCAGCTTGAAGGGTCACAGTCTAAGCAGCTTTTCGCCACTTTTACCAAAGATGGCAAGAGCATGTGTTCCCCCGCTACATAACCTACACACCACACCCCAGTGGCTATGTGAACAGCAGCCACCTCCTCACAAGCCCACCCAGTAGTTCCTCACAGAGGTATTTTTTCTGTCAATGTTTTATAAGTCACCTTGGAGACACTAGCATGAAACGTAATACTTCACTTTGTAGTACTTTGTCCCAGCAGCATTACTTTTCTTCCTGAATCCAACAAAACCTATGGAGGAAATACTTTTGTGTTCTTTCCTGTACTGTTTCCTTAACCATACTTAACCATAAGAGTCACCTCTGAAGAAAATTTTCCCTCATGGAAAATCCAGACCCCATTTCTATGGAAAGATAAGAAGGACTATGATGTTAAGTGACAGGAAAATAAATCATCTTCCACAGTGCTTCCCATAAAGTCTCACCGTGCCTGTTAGAAGACCAAATAATATGAGTGGAAAATAACTGACCTTAACTATTAGCTGTGATAGATACACATAAAACAGTTTATTCAGTTTTTATAGAGGTCACAAAAGATATATTTAAAAGAGATTTAATGCTTGCCAAGTTATGTGTTATGTAAAACATTGTTTAATTAAATACATTCAGGTCATCCGAATGGGAGGGAAGGGGGGAGATGTTGAAGGAGGGTGGTTGGAACAATTGTTTTTCTTTTTTTTTTCTTTTTTTTTTTTTTTTTTTTTCCCTAAAGAGTAAATATTTTCACCCTGAAGATCATTAAAGTACTCTTTATGCCATAGTTATGCTATGTGTGCTGTACTTTACCCATGTATTTACGGTATTCAACAGAAAGCCACATGTCCCTATATGAGATCAGATCTTATTAATCCATGTTGAAGAAGGTGCATATCTTGTTTGTGTAAAATAAGCCAAAATAAGGTAAGGTGATAATAAGGTAAAATAAGCCATTTAAATTGCACCATTTTTCAGAAGGGCCTTATATCACTGTATCCTTGGAAGCTGAAGATATACTTTATCCCAAGATGTGGTTCAGTCCAAGTTTCCTTTTCTCTGGACTCATGCTCAAAACAATAAACTTATTTCAAAAACTGTTCCTCTATCATAAGTCCTATTCAAGCATACCAAGAGGATAATACTTTTAAAGTTACCACTCAGGAAACAACATGTCTTATCTGCTCTCTACAGATACCTTAAAGGAGGCTGTAGTGAGGTGGGGGTTGGCCTGTTCTCCCACGTGCCTGGTGACAGGACGAGGGGGAATGGGCTAAAGGTGCGCCAGGGGAGTTTTAGGTTAGATGTTAGGAAGAACTTCTTTACCGAAAGGGTTGTTAGACACTGGAACAGGCTGCCCAGGGAAGTGGTGGAGTCACCATCCCTGGAAGTCTTTAAAAGACGTTTAGACGTAGAGCTTAGGGATATGGTTTAGTGGGGATTGTTAGCATTAGGTAGAGGTTGGACTCGATGATCTTGAGGTCTCTTCCAACCTAGAAATTCTGTGATTCTGTGATCCCCGTAAACTTGGGCTCAAAACCTTGAAACAAAACGGAAGCAGGGAGAACTCTTAAATCTGTAAAGATAATGTAAGACAATACTTGCTATAACAAACAACTGCAATCATAAATAAGCCTTTGATAGAAGTAATATTTCACTATGGATTCAGCAAACTCTGTACTAACAATACATTTACATACTCCAAAAGCCTACTACAGAGCAAATAGGAATGATGATTAAGCATAGAAGATCATTAAATCCTGTCCTTAACACAGTTTAAAGAGCACAACATTCAAAGATAAATGTAAAGCAAGTTTATAATCAATTTATTGTGTTTACCTCTTCACAGCATCAAATTCTGCTTGGAAAAAAAGTGCATCTGGAACCCAACAGGGGGATCACCCAGGAGTATCTTAATGTAATAGAGTAATTATATTGTGTGCTCCCAGAATTCAGGTCGATACTTAGACAACAGAGATCTTGGGGAGCTTATATTCAGTGGTCCCAGGATAAATACACTAACCACATTTCTGTTTGGAGAATCTTCCATTTTGTCACCAAGCTAATCATAATAATAAAAATTTCTAGCAATGTTCCTACTCATTCACAGCTGAGGGTTGCATTTTTTTTTTTGGTGAAATAAGTCTTACATTGAGTACAAGCTTGTACAAAAGTGTCATCACACAAAAGCAGAAATCTATCTAAAGTCAAGTTCAAAATGAACGTCTGTGGGAGACCAAGTACAGATGATGTAAGCCTCATAGCCTAGCATCTACACTCCCACATTTCTACAAAAAGCACAAGTGAAACAAAACATGCACTTCCTATTCAGCATCATGACCGTACAAGAATTGATCCCAGGGTCCTTCTCAGCCTTTGCATCAGAAACTATATGAAATGGTGAGCCACTACCAATTACGGAACCATTCTGCCAGAACAAGGTGGGTGGAAAATCTGTGCTGCAGCATAGGTCTTGTGAAGTCCCACACTGAAATGTACCCAAAGGGATAGATCAGCTAAGCACAGACCTAGCAAGACACCTGGAGACATTTCAATGTATATAAACTTATTCTTCTGAAAGCACTGAAGCCACATTTAAATGACCAGTGATAAATACACAACTGAGCATGTCTACTGTGATTAAACTCCACAGTGCAACCTGGACCAACAGAATTCAGACTTGTATAAGCAGATATTTCTGCTCTGCTTCTTTCCTTAGCTGTTCCTGTGACATGAAGTGTCATACCTTGCCTTCTACTTCAGAACTCCAAGTAAAGTAACAATCTAGCCTAGGAGCCAGTTTTTCTTTCACTAGAAGAAATTTCAGACCGTTTATTTGCATACAACCTGGCAGAATACAGACCACAACAGAGAAATGTCTAAAAATCTGACACAGACACCACCACCCGTGATGGAGTTGCAAAATCCCACTCCAAATCACAGTTCAGGCATTCATATATTACCACCAAGCTTCCTTAAAAATAAATCCCACCCCCCTCGGCTTTTTAAGGCAGCAGGCCAAAGTGTTTTGGCTCAAGTCTTCCCAAAAAAATGTCATGTCTGAGACAGGCATCCAACAGTTGAACATTTCATCCCAAAGTGTGAGACATCTGGCAAAATTATAAAAAGCTGTAAACAATATTACAAGAGAAAATCTAAGGGATCACCAGCCTCACCTATAACACCTACTGTGGAAAGTGACTTTGAATGAACTTAATCCTGTCTTGCTGGTAGCTGGGAGATTTCCCACCTTCTCTTGGGGAGGTACTGTGACTACATCCAATATTTGTGACCCATAAGGCTGCCAGCACACTCTATTCTCCATGATGTCCCATACCAAAAGATGTATGCTAAAGCCATAGCTGGGACCTACAGCGGGGAGACAGCCTCAGAACAGCTTTCTCCCCCACCCACACCCACCCACCACCCCCCTTTTCAAACCACTGAATATAGGCTTGAATTTTTCTCGTCAGAGGAATGCAAGTGCTGCTTAACAACTGGAAGACATTACCCAAGGAGGATGTGGAATCTCCATCAATGTAGCCTCTTCAGAACAGGTCAGACAAACATCAGTCAAAGGATTTGGTATAGCTTTGGGGAAGGAGCAACCCAGGGAACTTGCTGCAGATCAAAGCTTCCAGCAATGATTGCTCTAGGTCCAGGATACGCAACAAAGAGCAGAGAAAAATGTTCTTGCATTAAGTTTATTGAAATAGGGCTGCCTGAAATGTTCATGTCAAAATCAAAACCAAGCTGAACTTCTCCAGTTTAAAGCTCTGCTCCACAGCCAAATAGAAATACAAGCCTATCGTGCATGAATGAATTCTGAATGATTTGAGCTGGCTTACAGGTTTACAGTGAAAATCAAGCACCCCTGTGCAAAAACTAAGAGTTTAAAGTTTCACAGGAAAAAAAAATAAAAAAGCTTTACTTCTGAAACTTAAAAAAAAAAGGGGGGGGGGGGAGATTTGGGGTTTTTGTTTTGTTTTGTTGGTTCTTTTTACTACCTCATGACAAGAAAACCCTCCTCAATTTTGCCTAGACACAATTGTATTTTCTACAGCTTGCACGACTGACAAATCTAAAAGAAACTTTCAAATACAGCAAACTCAAAATAGAATTTTGGAGAAGATCATTTTTATATGGAAATCATCAAATCAGAGAAGATTTTTTTCACCCTGTTGTCCTCCAGGGCTTGTACTTTGAGCATGTTTTCCAAGAGCAACATTGGTTCTGTTTGCAATTCGTCTCTCCAGTGAACATTTTTAAACTTGAAGAAGTGGCAGGGGGGAAAAAAGGAGAGGTCAGAAGACAAAAATGTGAACATATTTAAAACAGTGATTCTATAGCAGTGGGACAGTTCAGTTTTGTGTGCATGTATTTTAAAATTTAAAGGAAGTCTCACTTACAAGGCAAAACCGCTAGTGGTATGAATTATACGGCTCCAACTTCCTCCAGCTTGGCAGGGTGGTAAGAGCTCTGCGGAAGGCAGCCACTGTGGTTTGACTCTCTCTCACTGATAATAGCCGACCCTCCCTCCGCCCCCTGAAAACTCAGCACTAAAAATAAGAAGGAAGCAAAAGGAGAACCATTTCCTTGCCAACACCAGTAGCTGGGAGGCCTGGAATGATGCCATTAGATACCCTGCTATTTATTGCCCATTTCCACCCCATAGGAAGCTTGGGGAAGTAGTTGCCAAAAGAAAAAAGACGGGAGAAAAATAAACCTTCCTGTTTGGCTTAACATTTGACAGGACAAAGTCAGATAATTCTAGCTCTACATTTTGCACGTTCTTGCCCACAGTTGTTTTCCTCCAGAGACTCCTTGTAAAAACAAACAAGGATTTTTATACATCAAGGCTTTCAAAGCAAACACAGGAAGTATCTTCTTCAGTCTCCTACACGGTCTTTTCTCTACTTCGCCTGCTGCTTCGCTGTCTTCACTAGATACTCTTGTTCTGGACAGCACAAAACCAGAGCAGTTACTGTATGTACACCCATGAAATCAGTTTCCTTCACACATTACTAAAATACCAAAAGCTTTTCAAGTCAGATACAGTTTTAATTGTCTCAAATTAATCCTGGCTGGGGGAAAGGAAGAGGAAAGAGTGGGGAAAAAAGCCATTTCTGAAGAAATTTACTCTCTCCTCTTTGTCCACTTCAGCGATGATTCAAACAAGTCTCCTATCTGCCCAAAGTAGGTCACATCTGCTAGGCTAGAAAGGTTTTCTGTCCACATGCCTCCGCATGTCTGTCTTAAGTTGTTCCACTTAAATTATATATTTCTGAGGACCAAGACAGACCCAGTCAATCTAAACTAGTAATCTAGGGTTTCCAAAGCCTACTCCATTGAGGACATGCCATTCACAATCTATATCAGAAATGATAATAAAATTCAAGACTTTTGGAGGCAATTTTGAGGTGAGGGGAAATGTCATAATGTGTACTTTTGAACTTGCCAAGTTGTTTGCTCCTTAATTCTTCATCCAAGTAAACTTAGTTTCGGAACTTAATCCAAGTCTGTAGATATTTCCAGGTTAATCAAAACTGCACTCATTTAATTTTTTAATGAATAAACTGCTTGCCAATAAAAAATTCCCCAGCCTCTAAGGGAGGGAGACAACCATCCTTCCAACATTCCTTGCAGTTCAGGGTCAGTCTTACAGCTATTCACATGGGTGCTATACCCTCCTTCATTCTTAATCCCCAAATAACCCAAGTCATAAAAATGTTTCATTTCTACAGACAGACACACCCTCCGATGAGTATTTACCTCAGGGAACACAGTAGCTAACCCTTTTGGGGTCAACGTTGATCCTTTCTGAGCCACTGAGGATGTGCAGCAGTGAACGGCCCCAGCCCCATGTCAGATACCCAGGTACTCTCCATGCTCTTTGCACCAGCCTCCTCACACAGCCTGCCTCCAATGCAGAGGAAACCTAGGCAGTGACACAACTTCTCCAGCCAGGTCACCACTGCAGATCAGATCCTACCTGCCCAAAAGCCTAGAGATGCTGCAGTACAAGAGAAATTGCATGCAGTGGGAACACGTCATTAGGACAGGGTGGGACATTTGTTTCCTGCCCTGCTAAAGGTTTTAGGAATACAATGACAAATTCTTCCACAAGAGAACCAAAATGAGGAGACATGGTGAGAGATATCTCCCCCTCACTCCCATTTAGGAAAAGAGGCATCCACACAGAACGGCCACAAGCCCAGTAGTCATAGCTCGTAACAGTTAAGGAGCAGGAACCTGAGAATCAAGACCTCATGTTTGGCATGCACTTCTCCTGCATTCCCAGGAAAAGCTTTACCCTCCAGGGTATTGGCTATTCTGAGCTCTCTGGTCTGGCTTTGCACAGGAACGCAGTGCCAGATCCCAGAAATTTTTCCTCACAAAAGTTTCATCCAAAGTGACAAGTTTCCATGAAAGATTCTGATGAAAAAAATGTTCTCTTGGAAAATTCCTAGCCAGCTCTAATTGTCATGTTAAATCATGGCCTCAGATTTACAGCATTTTGCTCCACACATGTTGACTGGAGCCTAGTAAAATTGTACTGAGCTCTGGTTCCTCCTCCACCCCTCCTTTGGGACATGTAAAATCTTGCATCCCCTGGGTCCTATAGAAGCTCCTGGTCAAAAATGCAGTACTTTTTCATGTGTGTGTGTGTGTAACAAACTCATGTTATTTATTGGCAGCAAAGCATCCAGACCCAAGTCTTCATAACTTTCCCTTTTGTATTCACTTGGTTCTACTGAGCTGTTCTCCAGGCAAGGCCATCTCATTTGTCCTGTCTGAATGGTGTGGCAAAGACCTTACAAGCATGGGAGATTTTCTGTTGCTTGAGAAGGGTTACAAGCAACTCAAATTCTTCCCTTGCTCCCTGCTGTTTCAGAAGAGTAGTGTCATCTTCTAAATAAGCAGAGTCAGTTGAAAACAGCAATGAATCTCCCTCCAGTTTAGTGCACGATATGGCCAAACTAATTCTGCAAATTCAAATATTTGAATCTCAATTTCCAGCTTTAATAGAATTTCTGCCTGCATAGAAATTAAGTCATTTTCTCTTGGCAGCTTTCAACACCAAGTGAAAATGATGGTTTTCTTTCATGAGCACTAAAGATCAGAAGGCAGTCTAGGCCCCCATACTTTTACATTTTAGGAGGATTTTTTCCAGTTCTTTGTAAAGCTTGCAACCTTACTCTTCACAGTCCCATTATTTTCTTCTTTTAAAGGAAAACAGCAAGGACTTAGCACAAAGCTAGCTCCACTTATGTGCCATTCTTACCAAAAACGCTGAATCCATCCTAAATTTGGGCTGAAAGATGGTACAGTTGTCATATTGGCACTAAAAATTAATGATCTTCATGACTTCCTATGTGGCAACAGGCAAAGAACAGACACTGAAGGATAAACGGTCTTGAATTATCTCATATTTGATGTAGGCCAAGTGTAAGTACATGGACAGTTCCCCTGGAGCAAATGAAGTATAGTATTGTGTTATTCCATGGCAGTACATTTGCATGCTAAGCCCATACACTCATAGCTTTTGGTCAGTCAAGATGTATAGTTGATCTGACTTTGACAAGAAGTAGCCAAAGGAAATGTGAACCCTCAGTCTCCAAGCAGATTTCTTCTTGCCCTGGTATTACAATCAGAATTACTCATTCTGAAGCACAGCTTCAAACAATCAGCCTACATATGAAACATCAGCCTACCCGGAATGGGAATAGAGCCATTCAAGCATGTTGTACAGGCAACACTGTCAAATTTAGTTTTCTCTTACTTTAAGTAGTAAAGACTTGTGACACCAGAGCTGTAATCCAAGTCCTCTGATACTACCAAATTCAGAGAAATCACAGTATCAGTAAAGAAAGAGCTACTATCATATACATCTTATAGATGTACATGGCAATCACAAGGGCATTGTAGTGCCTCCCAGTTTCTGTGCATTCAAATAGAATAAGGTGAAGAAAAAATATCCGCCTTCAAACCTCTTTTCCCTATACTGTCAAAACATCAACTACTCTGCCATCTTATCCTCCCCAGCTGAGAGCACACTGCACTTTTACAGTGTTTGTACTTGCTCTGCTTAGAATTCAATTTCCTCTGGCGATCTGCATGCAGGCAAATATTGCCAATGGCACTAATGTATATTTGTTCTTCTTGAATTGCATACAGAAATATTGTTGCTATGCGGCGAGCACAAAACAATCCAGAAGTCACCTGACATCCTCCATCAAACATTTCAGAGTCATCAAACTTAATTTCCCCTTTGTGCAATAAAACACCGAGAGGAAGCTTTAATAGATTGTATTATGTAACGGTTCTATAAAAATAGCAGGCCAGCGCTGGAGCACTTCCTTCCTGAGGCCCAATAACCTATGCTGAAAGGATACACACTGGTCTCCCTGGCAACCATGAGAGATGACACTAGGGGAAAAGCAGCAACAAAAGGACCATTTTTTGCTTAGTAAAATAAGGTCTGGCTTCAAGCTTACAATACAGTGAATGCCGAGTGCCCGACAGCGAGAGAACCGGTTAATAATTCTGCTCAGGTCCCAGTGACCTTGCAAGGCTGTTAACACTTTTCACTCCTTTTTGTTCTGCCTATTAAAAACAAACAAAAAAAAAATGCACACACAAAAAGCACCTCAGCAAGTAATACACTTTGTCTTTTTTAATTTAAAATTAAGGAAGACAGTTGAGGCAGGGCTGTTAGAGGTTCATCTGCTTGCATTTCTAGAAGCCATCCTCTCTCTTCCCTCCATTTTGTGTAGGTGGCTGGATTTTCACGTTTGTTTCAAAAGACTCCCTTCTTTTCCCAAGCTTGCCATACTTAGTACCCCATTGTCCAGCAGACAGCTGTTTTCAAGACACAGCCTTAGCATACACCCAAAAAACACGCTCCCTCCCCAGGAAGGTGATACAGCTGAAGGCAGAACCTGGCGGCCCAGACCACGTAACAACAAGGCCGTCTCCCTCTCCTCGCTCAGCCCTCCCACAGCCCCCACGCTCCCACGGGGAGCCACAGAGAAAAGTGACAAAATGTTTTTTGTTTCAGCCTGACCATAAGGGCTGGAAGGTTCCTTGTGGCACAACCACATGAGCTTATTCTTGTCGCCTTCAGCTTTCCCTGGCCCATTTTTAACCCTTGCTTGCTGCAGCAGCTCCAGCTGAGACAGTTCTCTCACCACCAAGTTGCTTTCTTCACTTGCCTCTCTGAAACTTCTGGCATATTTGAGTATTGCGTACTGCAAAGCAGCAGTGGTAGTGAGCAAATAGGCATGTTTCTGAGGGGAAAAAAAAATTGGTTGTTTTCTCCGAAATCTGGAAAGCAGCTGTCTCCTAAGGCTCATTTTCACCCTTTATGAAAAATTCCCTTCCTCCTTATTGTCAGTCAACAACAAGGGAGGAAACGCATTTGAACAGGAAATGTAGTGGTACATAACTCTCCCGCTGAGCAACCATACCATCTTGAAGTGATCCTGCGCTCCTCACGCAAGAGAGAGAAATATCACACATTCTGCAGAAGGGGAAAACAAGCAATGGGGAGACGAGGTGATTTATCCACAATACCTCATTACTCCAGCACAGCAGGAAGGAGAGGAATCCAAAGCCTAACATCTACCCCTCAGCAGTATCTAGCACAGACATACTTCACAGGCAAAAAATAAAAGCATAGGTTACGGCCATGAAAGTGCCTCTCAAACTGTCCATCATTTCCCCTTCATCTGTAACAAAGTCTCCCTTGTGATTTCAAAGAAAATCTTTGCATCCTAACACGAACACGATAAACATTGCAACTCTTCTTTGCACAGGAATTCACAGGTGCAAACCACTGTATGACATTTGGCATCACTGCTTACACAAAATAACTACTGCACCTAAGAATGAAAAGGTGTGTTACAACAACAAACGTAGTCTCTTCACAAGAGCTCTCATCTGACATAACACCTCACAGGCAACAACACATTGCAAGTAACGAGAACTTCACTGCCCTGGGAGGTTTTGGTCTAAGAAATTTTCAGATCCGTAGTTCACCTATGAAGGGATTTGCTCCAGACAAGCAATGTGATAGAGCATGCAACATGTGCAAGAGCATAGTTTGGTTTGGGAATTTTTTGTTGTTTGGGGGTTTGGAGGAGGGAATGCTTTTACTGTATGGGTGTTGGTTTTTTGTTTGTTTGTTTGTTTGTTTTAAAAGGGCACAGACTTCCATCACCAGTCCACCTTACCCATAGACACTCGCACCTTAATATGTAATGAATTGGTAAGTCATATTACTAACAGATGCAAAGTAAAAAAAAAAAAAAAAATCAAAGTCCTGTGGAGATAGTTCTGTTGGTTAGAAACTGTGAGGTCACTATATTTACTAAGGATTGCAAAAGGTTTTTTTAAAACAGAAAAAAAACACACACACACACAACTCCATATCTAAATCAATGAAAAATAATTCATTTTTAGCTTTATTAAAAACAGTGAAATGCCCTCTGGTACCCTTAATCTTTCCATATTTGCATTTATATATATATTTGTATTAGGCTATATTTTAAACTCCTAAAAAATAATTTTACTGTGTTTCTTTCCTCTGGTTTCACAAGGCTACAGAGAGAGGTGATGTCTCAGACGGGAGCCGTCCCCGTTACAGAAACAAACACAGTAAATGATCTTTCTTTATGGTACCACAGATTCTAGAAGTCTGCTTTTAACATGTGCTGACACCGTGCCAAATTTTTTAGCTACAGCAGCATAAAGACAGAAAAAAACTTCCCTCTAATTATGTTGCTTAATATCAGGATAACAGCAAGATTTAGGGCACAGACTTCCAAACAACATTTGAAAACAAGTTCTTAGCAACATGTGATTGCAGAAATCCTAGGACATTTTTAAAAGTAGTATTAGGTTGTTAAGCCCAGGTATCCTGGCTGAAATTCCATTTCTGGTCATTATAGTTCACTTGTTTAAAGCATGTCTTCAGTTTTCAAGTGGATATTTGAATATTCCTCTTCATTTCCTTTTAGAAGTGAAAAGG
The DNA here is from genome assembly GCF_009819795.1 of Aythya fuligula. Classification (NCBI taxonomy): domain Eukaryota; kingdom Metazoa; phylum Chordata; class Aves; order Anseriformes; family Anatidae; genus Aythya; species Aythya fuligula. The sequence goes on from NC_045562.1 coordinate 42,936,367, forward strand.
TGTTTGCTGTGGCTGTATTTCAGCAAGGGATTAAGTCACCCTTACGTGTTACCTACTTCACGGGATCATTCACATTCCTCTAGACCTGTTCACACTGGGTGAAATGCTCCCCTACGCTGAAGGCCAGCACACAGCGAAGGCATTGCATAAGCATTTAAGGGATTAAACAAGATTTGAGGGGTGTGTAGGCACTGCAGCTGGATAAATTTCCTTCAAGATGATTTAATTCTGACACACTGACCCTTTGAAATACATACATGAGGCCTTTCCCCAGTGTCCGGCTTAGTTAGGAACTGGTGAGAAACAAATGTTTCCACCACCTTCAAGGAAGTTACACCCACACAAACCCCTGTGCATAAATTCTACCCAATGTGGTACGGGAATGGGTCACCAGGGCAGTGGTGCGATGCGCTGTGACTCCCAGTCCTGAGGCTAGCTCTAACAACTTGCCATAGTAAGGTAGCATCAGACCACAAGGACAACCATTGCAGAAAAGTTCAACCCCATTAACTCCAGCTGCCAAAGTCAACAGGATAACGTGGGACAGAGCCACCAAACTGCAGAGCAGTGTCAGCAAGGGAATCTGGCCTGGAGTCCCAAGAACTGGAAAGCAGAGCACTAGTACGAATGAGATAGCAGCACAGCGCACACATTCATCCCAGGCTTGTCCAGCTGCAAAGGTAGCAGGCGTGGAGGCAGACTGGGTGATCACTTACCTGCTCATCAGCTCCTGTTCTACCTGCACTCACTATTTGGGAGGTGCCAGCTAAGCAGCCAGATTTGCTGACTTTGCTGCAGGCTTCATTAACTCAGAGAGAAAGCCCTCTATCTATCAAAAATGCTTCACTCATTGCTAATCAAGCAGCACCTCTCATTTTCCATGCTACTAACAGTGCTCACTCATGCTCCTGATAGGGCGCCACTCAGACTGAACTTGCTTACAGCCTAGTTACTTAGTTACTATGTTAATTAAGCACCTAAGTACCTTAACACATTAGGATTTCAAAAGGCAATATGAGTTCACTGGACATTTCCACTTCCGAGTCACAGCAAACAGCACAGGAAGAATTGAACCAGCTATAAATACCTCAAAAAAAAACGTAACCCTCACATAAGGCAGACTGTTCATTAGGTGTAAGTTCAGAGTCCAATTCTATTTGAATTATAAAGGCAAAAACAAACAATATATCTGTTTTAAAAGATTTTAAACACAGTAAGGACAAATTCACGTGAAAGAAAGTAGCTCCATGGGAACCTGATTTCTTTGATATTTTTAAGAGAAAGCAAGCTTTAAAACAAAGTATGTGTCAATATGAGACCCTTCAGATTTGCTTCTTGATCCTTCTGCAGTCAAAAGATCTCACCTGATTAAAGCAGGTGCTCATACAGTAACATTTTCTAATTTGGAGCAAGAGGTTATGCACAAGACCATAAGAGCTACCACACTGTCTCAGAACAAGGTATCTATGCCAACACCCTGTCCCCTAATAGCAGCTGAGAGCAGATGGATAAAAAAGAGCAGAACTGGGTGAGCACACAGATACCTCCCTGGCAGTCTCCCAGCAGCCAGCCATTTGAGGATCAGAGACTTCCTGTGACAGACTTCTTTTTATCTGTTTAGTCACCCTCAATTAATTTCTCTTTCATGAACCTGTCCAGTTGACCCTTGTACCCATAAAGCACGCTATCTGGTTGCTTTAAGTAGATAGACAGGTATCCACGGTATGCGAGTCAGCAGCATTTTACTGCTACTGAAGGGAGGAAGCTGCAAATCAGGAGCTTTTGCAAGACTGCATGCTTAGCAGCTCACGATTTCACCACCACCACCCCCCGCCATGCAGGCTACGTGACGGAATCAACAGGTAACAAGAGAGTTCGATAAGACAGGCGAAATATGCACATCTAAATGCTGCAGGTACATAGGGACACGGCAGCTGGGAGCCTGAAAACAACTTGGGATTCAAGTTTTATAACCAGATAGCTGAGCTGAGCTTCCAAAATATCTTAATGGAAGCCGAAGTTTGCAGGTGTATCTCTATTTAAAGTGCTATCAAGGTCACAATGGCAAGATTTATCGGAGGACAACAGAGAGGAATTACTTTCCTAGGTCTAAATCCAAGAAGGAGAAACCAGTCACCAAAACCATTGACTTTAATTAGTCCTCCATTAGAAACTTGATTGTGATGACACAATAAATGAAGACAAAGAAATGAAATGGCATAGAAACACTCCAGACACACCACCATGATTTTGAAGCCAAAACTCCACTGATTCTCATTACAGAAAGATCTCATAAAACTAGGAATAAATCCACAGGAAGCATCAAAGCAGAAGTTACTGCCTCCTGGCACTTCTGAAAGATTCACCCACATTCCTCCTCCCTGTTGTGCCAGCCAGAACTGCGGCACTTAAGTCCTACTTGAGCATCATAAATAGCCCTTAAGTAGGATGGAAGTGATGCAAAGCAACCGTGCAGACCCCTTGTGCAGGAGGGAATTCTACCATCTGTGCTCAACATGGGAACGACTCAGCGCTGCATCTGCTCAGTGGGCCATCTTCAGTCCTGCAAATAACAACCAAACAAGATACCTTTCTCTCTAGATGTCTTTCTGAGATGAAATGTATATATATTATATATTAATATAAGCTAGTCATACTATGACAAAGAATTACTGCATCTGTTTTATGAATTCAAAATGAAGTGGAGAAGAAGGAAGAAGTTGAAGACATGGAAAACCCCTTCAGAAATAGCTGGCAAGGTCTCCAAATGGCAACCCAGGCTTTTGACTACAGAAGTACAAAGAGATTCTTGCAGACATCTCTTTTATTTGTTCTGCATTGGGCAACTATGACTGTGAGACAGAAATGGCTAATCCAGGCCTGAGAACGGAAATATTAGAGGAAAAAGCAAGTCATAGACACTTAATGAGATCTTCCTAACACACATACAGAATAAACCTGGGCAGATTACCTACCATCTTCCGTTTGCCATTAAAATGGGCAGAGAAGTTTCTTGTTGCCTGGAAAAGGACAGGGAGGGAGAGGTCACAATCTCACCCTTGCTCCGCACCAGTGCACATGCCTCATTCTTGGTAGGGATGTTAATGCTGTCTCTGATTTACACTCTCCAGAGACCCCTGGAAGGAATCTGCCTGAGCCAGCCAGAGCACTGAAAGGATTCCTACAGCATGTAATCCAGTAATATCATCCCAGAGCCACAGACAAGCCTTCTACATGCAGACCCGTTGCTCAGGAATTCATGCTCTCTAAAAATAGAAAACCTTATGCCTGCAAGCATATCGCACTGACACACGTTAGCTTCTGTCACTGGCAGTGTTGATGAATCTGCTTCTTCTACAGCACACCACTGGGAATCTCCCCTAAAAGTCAGAGAAGATGGTGGAAAAATACAGAGAAATAAGAGAATGAAATTTCTCTACTTATTTTGTTGCTTTTCCAGTAAGTATTCCATTTGTAGCAAATATTTTTTTTTTTTTTTTTGACAGGTGCACAAAAGATGTCTCATGCAGAGACGCAGTTTCTTTCTTTCCAAGAGCCTGCACAGGTCACATTCACTCAGGGGACAACTATGCTCTGGATATCATCCTTCACTCTCATGAGTATATCTCTGCTCAAAATTGCTATTCAAGATCTGAGGCCACTGCACTAAACAGTGTACACAGTGCAGCTCTCCAGTAAGGGAAAACAAGCTTTACACATGCTGGGGTCTTGAACAGTTATGCACCAAAACCTACAGTCAGTGGTCTTCTACAGCAGTTTATGACAGCAATAATTTATAGACTCAAAACATGGCTATATTGTTTAGTGCAGCAACAGTTAAGACAAAATGGTTGTATTTGGAACAAGGACACTGAAGTAAAACTCACGGTTTTTCCAAACTGCTCTTAACTTCAGTTTTTAGCTAATTAAGATTTTTGGAGTGTGATTTTCAGAGCTTGCTTTTCAGGTGTGCTGCCCTCTCTTTTCACCTCCATGATCCTCTCATAAAGAACTGAACAGAAATTCTTAGCGTTGTTTTCTCCCTTTCTAAATCAAGCCAAACAGAAAATAGATTCTTCCAGGGAAAAAAAAAAAAAAAAAAAAAAAGTCCCCATCATATCCCAGCTGCTCCTAAGTTGCAGCTTGAAGGTCTGTAGGCCCTGTGGCATTAGCTGGGATTTCCTTTAGGCACCCTCTGGATGAAATTTAATTCTGTCTCTGAATCACAGTTTTAGATGTGACTTTTTTTTTTTTTGCTGTTATGTAACTGGCACATCAAGGCAAACATTTGGAATAGAGCTTTGAGTGTAAGCCACATTTGTTGCTGAATAAACAGTCATTCCTACAAAAAAAAATAAAAATGTGTACTTCAAGGTATAAAACAATTGTGGTTTTTTGAGCAGAGAGAGAAAAACAAAACAAAACAAAACAAAACAAAAAAAACTTAGCCTCTCATTTAGATACATACCTAGCAAGAAATACCACTGTTGTCTGAAGTACTGATTAAGGCCAAAGGCAGAGAGCAGCTAGGAGATAAGCCATTAGCCTGACCTAGCAAATCATATCCTTTGTTCATCGTGTTTCCTGGGGATTTGAAACAGCTCTTCCCATTCTCTCTGAAACCAGATGAGTAGAGAGTGATGGCTTTAGAGCTTTTCAAGTGACAAGAGCAGGAGGAAAGGCAGGCCTATAGTAACAGACTTTAACAAGGGTAGTACAGCTGACATAGGAACCCATATATTGGCTTATTGAGCAGATTCCTCCCCCGCAAAACAAAGTTTCCTTCTTCACATGCAACTCCAGTAAAGCTTTAGTACTTCCTATGGCCATGTCCCTAATTTAAAAATAAAAATAAATACATGCTGAAAAGGCGAAGCTACAAGACAGAGTGGGGAGAGGAGGCTTGTTTTTCAGCTTTAACCGTTTCATGAGTCTTACCTGATTTCAAGTGTCTGATAAGTATCTGATACCAATTTTTAAGTATTACACTGGAAAAAAAAAAAAAAAAAAAAAAAAAAAAGCAGTAATCATGCTGCATATAAAAACATTTTGTGCAATTAGAGAATAATAAAGAGCTGGAACAGAACACAACAGTCTGCTCCATTGCATCTGTTCTTACTGGTATTACACCATCAATGCGATGTTACACTGGCACTCAGAAGAAGAGGAGATAGTGTGTTACAGCTTAATTAAGCTAAGAGAAAAAATATTTTCACTTTTCCTCCAGATGTTCCCACACTCACCATATAAGAATGAACAGAAAACCCACAATAAGGTTTGTGGTTAGAGCAACAGTAAACCCATTATCAAATTTCTCAGAGACTGTTCTGGAAGTTTACAGTGTAAAACTGTAAACTCGCTTTGCTGTAGCGAGGTGGGGGTTGGCCTGTTCTCCCACGTGCCTGGTGACAGGACGAGGGGGAATGGGTTTAAGTTGAGCCAGGGGAGTTTTAGGTTAGATGTTAGGAAGAACTTCTTCACTGAAAGGGTTGTGAGGCACTGGAACAGGCTGCCCAGGGAAGTGGTGGAGTCACCATCCCTGGAAGTCTTCAAAAGACGTTAGATGTAGAGCTTAGGGATATGGTTTAGTGGAGGGCTGTTAGCGTTAGGTTGGAGGTTGGACTCGATGACCTTGAGGTCTCTTCCAACCTAGGAAATTCTGTGATTCTGTGAAGAGTAAAGTAAAATTTTATGCACCTCATTAGGCATATCACACACCTCTGAAAGTAGATATGACTAGCCTGATTTGGGTCTAGCTGGGAGAGAAAGGGTTCACCAACCATAGGAAGAAATTTATTTTGCATGATATTATAAATGAACTCTAACTTCTGCCAGCTTATTTGGACAACTCGTACATACATAAACAGCCCTCATCTTTAGTTTGGTGCCTTTAAGTTCAGTACTTGTCTAAATAAATGTTGTATCCTCAAATACAGCTATACTGACAAAAAAAGTGGTACAATATTCCATGACACTTGACAGTTGGATAAGGAATCCTCTCTACAATGCTTCTGACATCTACTCTGTGCAATTCAGCAGATTTATCATATATTTCTGTTTATCTTTCTATAACCATACAGAAAGAAATAAAAACAACAACAACAAATTAAAAAACTTCAGCTAGAATGCAGTAATCTGAAGTTATTCCTGGATTTTGGGCACATAAGAGAGACTGTAAAAACATCCTGATGGTTTGTAGTATTTCACCCTAATGGTTGCAGAATAAATAAGAAAATAAATTAGTTCTAGATCAAAAGTTGTGTATGTTTGGGGACTTTGGTATCTTAAAAGGAAAGAGGCCATAAAAACACTCCTCACTGCAAGGAAGTTTCACAACTTTGGAGTAGCTTTATATGAGCCAAATAGACAAATACATATAAGATGTCCAGAACATTAAACTGTATGGTGGTTTCTACCAGAATATATACCAGCTAATGACCTCCAAAGTTTCAAGGCAATTGGATTTGAATCCCACCAGCAAATGGCTGGACTGTTCCCAGTAAAATATAAAAACAACCTCCTTTCAGAGTTTGTCCAGAAACAGGTTTGAACAAAGTCAGTGAATAAAAACACCGTTTCATGCTGTGTATTTGCCTACTTTTAAATGTCTTGTGCCAACGGAGATCCCAGAAATTATTCTAGGAGATAGGTAGTTTCCCCAAGCACTCGTTGGTTTAAACAAAATTGCTGCATGCTCCGTTTTTGCTCAACTTGAGATTCACATAAACTAAAAACCTCAGAATAATTCTCAGGTCAAAACCATGAGATCCAAAGGAAAATGGCTAATTTCACATAGTTTTGATACTGAATCATATGGTAAAGTCTCACACAGTAGTTTTTAGGAAAACGTGTTTACCCAAAAGTGGATAAACAAAATCTGTGAGGAGTTCACCCACAACTAAACTTTTAAAGAGTTCATTCTTGGCACAGATGGGGACACCTCCCTTCAGCTTGAATGGAAAACTCACCTGCTTGTGCCAGGACTAACTTTGGTCACTAGCATCTGCAAACATACTGCAGAGGATCTGCTTTCCCACAACTAACTGAAGTTTTACACCTTTGTCAATTCACCCTTTTTGATGAGGTACACAGCAGCAAAACAGCGGTCAATCAGGATGTGGACTAGTTTGTTTTCAGAGAGATTCAATATGCAGCAGACACTGTGCCATATTTAAGCAATAAAGAGCACTGCTTCTGTCCATCATAAGGACTTGTTTGGAATTATAAAGACATATGGTATTTTTAGAGGCTGAAACAAACATACTGACTCACAGTCACCACTGCCAATTGAGAATAAGGCACATTTACTGATGCAACCAATGTTCCACTTCAATCCACTTTCCCATCAAACCTCAGTGTTTTATTTTAGCTGCAAAAAGGTTTATTAAAATCCTGCAGCCACATGATAACTCTCTCAACTGAGAAGTGTAGTGTGAGGCTTAAAAAAAATATTGATGCAATCCTGCTCCTTTAAAAAAAAAAAAAAAAAAAAAAAAAGAAAGAAAGAAAACACCCTTTCTGAGCTGCATTCGGCATTCTGCCAAATTCATATTTTCATTTAATAAAAGCACCATAAAGTCAGCACTACAGATGTTTCCATGATTTTTATACAACCAGAATCAGAAGATCTGGGGTAATCTCTCCAACTCTGTCACCAACTGTAACTTCAGAAAAACTACTGAATGCTCGGTGGATTGGACTTATTGTTCTTAATTTGCAGATAATAACAATTTGTATTTGTACTACATTAGCATCTTCACTCTCTTCCCCACAAGCTTAGGTTTTCTATTACATGAGAGTAAGAGACAGCCACAGCTGACAAGCATATGTTTGTTTACCTACCCTTTTCAGCAAGAGCTTGAAGGTTAAATCCTAATACTTAGAGTGTATGGGTTTGTTTTGTGGTGTTTTTTGTTGTTGTTGTTGTTGCTCTTGTTGTTTTAATTTGTTGTACAGAAGATGATGAACACATTACAGCTATCACTTGGTTGCAAATATACTTCTTAGAGTAAGAATATCTTTACAAGAAATTACCTAAACTGGGGTCCTCATTCTTCCCTAAATATTCAGTGCTCCAAGCAAAACCTAGCCAAGTGAATGACACACTGCTGTTCTCCTAGATGACGGCAAACAAAAAGCACAGGAAAAATTTATACTGTAGTGAATCATATGCATATTTTGACTGGTGGAAGCTCTGCCAGAGAATGGAAAGAAAGATTAATTTAGTTGGTTTATCCCTTCCCTCGACTTCCACACAGCCTACAACAGTGCCTTCTTACAAAGCCTGCCCACATCCTGGCTCCCCTCCAGGGAGGCACTGGTGTATGCAGGCTGTGTATCAGACAGCACTTTGTCCTGGGCAGGATGTGGTCTGCCTTTGTAACAAGGCCTATGCAAATGGGTGCCCAGGAGCCCTTGCAGCCGACTTGTTCCTTCACCAGACATAAATGAACTGTAACTACCTCAAAGCAGAACAAACAATATAAGAAAAGAAGGGAAAACATCCAGATTTAACCAGATTAACGATAACAGGTCTCCTGAGGAAAGGCTCCCTGAAGAGGAGAATTCAGGAATTATTAGCAGCCATTAACCAAGTTTCTAATTCGTGATGTGCCATGCAGTGAAAAATACAAGTCTGTGATTTCCGTTGTATAAGTATCTGGGAGGATTATTAACTTTGCAGAAGACAGACCAGCCACAGTGCAAACTGCTGTCCTAAACGTTTCATATTTGTTTTGCATCCCCAGCATCCTACTGAAAATAAAAGCAAGAGGAAAAAACATGCACACACCTGTATGGGGCTTAGCTACAAGTGCACAGCTGAACCACCAAAAAGGCTGCCATTCCTCTGCTGCACTACACCATCTTGGCTCATCTTGAACCCTTCTTTTGGCCCTTTCATTTAGCCGAGAACACTCAACTTCAGAAAAACTGCTCCTTAGCACAAACCACAACTGCAACACATGCGTTAAAAGAGAACAATGAATAGCAATTCCTACAATGAATGTAGGAATTTCTAGTGTTTTTCCCTCAAACTTCCTTACTGTAGTTCTGCCATCACTCTGTTAAGGCATGATCTTGGGAAGAAGATGAAAATCATTAATGCTGTGACTCCATTTCTGAAAGCAGAGACATTAGGGTAACTGAAACCTGAAGTACTGATACTGTACTGGAGAAATGGGTGCTGGCAGCAAGCTGTTACTTCATCAGCAGGCGTAGATCTTAGATCTAAAAAAATAAATAAATAAAAATAAAAATAAAAATAAAAAAAATAAAAAAATAAAAATAAAATCTATGAAAGCTGTAAGAAACAAGGAGCAAACAGACTAGCGTATCTCATGATTAACACAAGAAATCCACCTCTATCCCACATATAGACTCCATCACCTTGAGCAGGAAAAGTAAGTGTCAGTGGACTACTAGATCCAGATATATCATGTTCCAAGTGGCACTCTTGGAACACATTAAAGGACAGTTGTGTCCTAGCCAGTGTGGCTGACATGGAAATGACTCTCTTCTCAGACAGTACCAAGCTGTTCAGCAAGTTAAGGACTAGGACTCAAGTGTTAAAGGTCAGAGACCCCCTGCTCTCTTCACATGTCTCAGGACAACTAATAAAGAAAAAAAGAAAGGGGAAAGAAGAATAGTTAAGTTTCCTGGGCCCACTATATCTGCAGCATCCTCAGGCAAACAAACCCAAATGCCATCCTGACCCCAGCTGTTCCTTTTCCATGGAAGAACTGAGGACCATTCATCTTCTTTAACTTTTGAGAACAGTTTCACTGGCAGCCAGACAGCAGAGAAAGTGCATCCAAACCACACTGACAACATCCACCAGCAGGCTCTCTGCACCACACAGCTTGCAGGAAGGTGCTTCTCTAATCAAGAGATCTAGAGCACAGTAACTGGGGACAGACACTGCCCTTCCCATTTCTCTAAGCAATGCTTGTCCATGCTCAGTGCAGAAGGGGATCAACGGCACTTCTGATTTTCACCTACTGCTCAGTGACTGGGGATCTTTTTGTGTCTAAAACACTGGCTGCTTGCACAGCTGTTAGCTGACAGGCAAGTTGCAGCTGAGGGTCAAGTCAGCAAACACAGCAAAGGCTGATGTTAGTTCAGGACACTGAATCAATGCATCAGAACTTGTTGTAACAGGACTTCTAGCCAAACCCATTTCTCTTTTTAATCTCAGTTATAATCAACGCTGGGGTTACATGATATACCAGAACACCCTTCCAAAAAAGAAATTAACTTCAGGTTTATAAATCTTTCTTACTCACTTACAAATCACCTGTGACTGTCTACAGAGATTTCACTCTGACAATAACACTTTTCTGTGTTATAGCACAATCTCCCAAAACTTCTTGCTTCATGTTCCATTTCAGCTGCTTTTCTCTTCCCAAAGCACCACCACCTTTTTCCCCCAGTCAGTTACCTTCTGTTCCTAATGGAGATAGGGTTAAATTTACAAAGTGTTTTTATCCTAATTACAAGCCTTTCAGCTAGTACCTTGGTTTTAGCCACAGCAGGAAATGATATGCAAAATATACTTTCATGCATCTGACAGTCCCCAAAACTACCGGTCATATAAATTCTGCCAATTTACTCTAATTAAAGCTAAGCAGTGTCGTGTGTGCTTAAACGGTCAATCTGTCTTGAAGTAATTATACCTGAAGGCAGGAATACATCAGGGTTTCCTTCTCTTGGAATTAAACTCAGATGGGCAACTGAGAAACAGTCAAGGGACATTTGCTAATGATTAAATCCAAATCACATCTCCTTTCAGTGTTCGTACCAAGTACAAGCTGCTGCATGGATGCTGATGGATTTGTGGAGGAAGGAGGCAGATGGTACAAGGCACTTGTCAACACCACGTTGCCTACACAAGGCTCTCTCTCACACCCACTATTGCGGAGGCTTGCACTATGAAGCAATGCACTAGGGAGTCAAAATGAGACTCTGAGACAATGTGATATAAGATATGCTCGCTCCCAGTGATAAGATTTCATGCAATTCTTAGTCATTTCATTTGCAATATAACCACTGCGCTTATTGAGGAACTGTTTAATTCATCTTTATTGTCAACTCTGACCAACAGTACAACAATGAAGAAAGCCCTCTTCCACATCCAGTGTGGAGTTCAGGGCTCCCTGTCTTTACCTCTGGAAGCTCTCAAGTCTTTGCATTTCATTTTGCCTTGTGAAGTCAGCTGAGCATAGAGGCCCTGAGACTGTAAACAGATTCTTTATGGGAAGTTGTCCTTTTAAGGAGACAGCTTATACAGAAAAATGCCTAAGCAACATCAAGTTTCAATGTAAGCAAAGTTGGAAGAGCATTCATGTAGAGCTCCCAGGGGGCAGAAGACTGTTAAAGTGCCACCTTCCACTCCGTAGTGTCAAAAGACGTCTGTCAAAATTTGCTTTTTTTTTTTTTTTTTTTTTTTAAGAAAAGACTAAAGACTTCTAGAAATAAACAACCACATTGATTCAGTTAGCTAAAGGGGTTGGACTGTTCCATCCAAATCCTCCTTCCTGTTCTCACATACAGAGCAGGCAGCACAGAATGCACAAAGAATGAGAAAAGAAAAATCATTAACCACTAGTAACACTTACACAACCATATTTTCAGTGCCACTCAACAGCATGTAACTCCAAATTCATACCACTCCCGGCTGTGCTCAAAGACTGTTAGTCAGAAGGATGCTTACTTCAGCCTTCTGGGAGCTGACAAATTCAGCTCTCTCTCTCTGGGATCTGACTATCCCATCCTGTCACACGGGAAGATGATTATGAATGACAATGTGATGAGTAATTTTTTTAAAAGGTGAAAATAATCTGACTTGAATATTCTGCCTAGATTCCCATCCTTTGCTGGTTCACTGAGGTGATGCCAAGATTCCTAAAAGGAGAGGAACATAACAGCAGAAGACAGTCTTCTTCAGTGATGACCCAATTTGCTGCTATTCAGATGATAACATGCCTACAAAAGCTTTTATTTATATATATATATACACACACACACAAACATATAAATGTTTAAGCACAATTCCAGCCTTCAGAAACATCATTTGAAGGAAGAAAATCATAAAAAGGAAGTCTGAAAGACCTATGCAGCTTTTATCTGTAAGTTATGATTTGACCATAAAAAAATAAAAAAAAAAAAAAACACCCCACATAAGGCTTTTCATCAAACTTAGGCTTGCAGTCCTTTCTCAAAAACAGGTGATACTTCAGGTCCCCTCTCATTCTCCCTGTATTCTTCTCACCTATTTACCTATTTTACACAAAAAATATTTTATTTTACTTGGATTAAAATATTAGTACAGATGCCTATCTTTTTTCCTTTATTATAATAAAATCCAGCTATACTAATCACAACAGGCCAGTTCTTCCTCCTATTCCCTGGAACCGGTCCTTTCCAAAAGTGCCAGAAGCATATTTCTTCATGTGTACCTAAAATAATCTGTTGGTAATTATCCAGCAATATCCTGGGTTTTTAAAATGCAAGCATAAACACAGCAGATATTATTCCATGACAAAAATCACTGCTTACTTTGTTTTATTGAAATACTTTTAGGCCTTAACCTGCTGAAACACTTGGGGTGGGGGGAGTTTCAAAGTTACTTTAGCACTAACGAAATGACAAATGACCAGTATTGGGCACAAGAGAGAAGAGACAAAAACCAAAGAACACAGGTGTCCATCATCAGAGTAGGCAAAGCAGGAGCAGCTGTTTTTGGAAGATATTTTCTTGAAAGTGGTACCTCACATGAGAGTACCCAAAACTGCATTTTCCATTCCAGTCTCTGTGGAGTTCTGGTTGCAAGGTGACTGTTAATCAGTACTAATTGTGAAGATGGGTACTAGGATAGGAATATCTGTCCACCATGAAGTCATCTGAGCCAGTAACTTCATTGTAGCTGATGTTACTGGTTTCAGATCACTAGTAGAAGGTATGCCTGCAGCCTAGCAATGAATAATGATAGAACTCTGAACTTATCTACTGAGATACCTAGTCTATTTTAGCTCAACTAAAAAACGATGAACTACAACTTTTACAATCAAACCTGATTCCATTAGCCTAACCCAAGCTTGTTTCTCACTCACAGCTGTCTCGCCCTTTAAAAAGGGGGGGAGAAGAAAAAATGCCAATTAAATATCTCCATAGAGAATGTTTTAGATTCCCTTCCTTCCCCCTAGCAGGAATAATGTTTGTATCTTCATCTTTTGGACATTTTCCAGAGTGCTTAACTTTGGAATTTACATGCTATGCTTGCCACAGCAAGTGTCTCTTTAGCTCCTCTCCTATATTGGTCTACATACTGTCACTCCTTTTCCCCAGAGCTTGCAGTAATGAGTGGACAACTTCTTTGCAGTAATTGTGGTCTGTCAGAAAAAACAAAGGAGAGGAAGTGTGTATCATTTGGCTGTCTACTTAATTTTAGAGTAACAATTCCATTTTTAGGTACGCATAGTCTACAATAGAGTGGACATATCCAAGTTTAGCACACAAAGCTCTAAATAAGACTGTTACTTTACAAAACCACAGCACAGAATAGCAATTGTTTCTAGCATGGTAACCGCAGTGATTGAGAGATGCCCAAAGTAACTTGTTTTTTAAAGGAGAAACTTCAGTGCATGGTGGTACACTCTGAAACCACAGATATAAATGGATTAGGCCATGAGCACAGCAAACAATAGTTCCATTACTTCGGCTTAGGTTTGTTTTCACAAAGCTAGACAGTACTTAAAAAAAAATCTCCTTGCTCTTTCCAATATCACTGGAGGGCAGGGTCAGGAAAGAGATATTTTCTGCAAGCGAACACCAGGATATGCTAATATTATCAAGCCTTTTACTTTGTTGTCAGGCTATTCTTACTTTGCTTCTAATGCTACATGAATGTTTGACTGCTGTTTTCAGTCCACATAACAGCTATATTACTGGAGGTTCCAGTCTGTTGTTTTTCTTCGAAGCTAGGCTTCAGTCTTGGTTAATGTTTGCCCAGAAATATGTAATTGCGGACTTCCTCCCCATAAACCGTTCCAGAGCACAGGCTGCCATCCTTCCATGCTATTATTATCTCTGTGCCTGCAGGCTAGAGCAGGGTGTGCTCTCACATTTGAGAGGATAGATAACCCTTTCCTTGCAGGAAAGGCACTGGATGCCTTTGATTGCTGCAGCTGCTACTAAAGAAAATTACCTGAAAGTTTTGTCAGTGTATTTTTCTGCCCCTAGATTATAGAATAAAAATAGTTTCAGCACAGGCCTAATAAGTCACAAATAGATCTAAGAGAACCTGAGAATAAAACAAACTTTTCAAGCCATCTGCTTCATAGCCATTGCATATACTTTTCTGAGCTTCTTAGTTCTCTATTCTGCCCAATTTTCCACAATTAAAAAATAATAATAATCAAGAAAAACAAGCCCATGTTCTATATTTTTCTTGTATTGTTAAATATTCTCACATACAGCAGGAAAGAAGAAACCTGGACTAGTTTCTGTATAAAGCTCAGATTTTCAAACAGTCATATAATTCAGTATAAGAAACATTTCTAGGGAGAAAAAAAATAATTATTTTATTTTGGACAAAGTATTCAAACCAATACAGTGCTATAAATGCAGTATCAACAATGACTGTAAAGCCTCAGGCATTAGTAGACAGATAGGTGATGTTCAGAATTCAAAGTAGTGAATATGCCCCAATAAAGAAAGCCCAACTCATGTTGAGCTCCTCAAATTCTTTAAAAATCTATCCTCTCATGAGCCTTGCCTACATCTTCCAAGAATAACATGGAGATATACAGGCAACTTTATGTAAAAATGACGAGAAGGTTTGCAATAGAACAACCCCAAGAAACTTGAGAAATTAAACTGATGAAACCTGTTTAGATACTTTGTAGTCAACAGGTCTTCTAAGGTCTTGCCCAGATCTCTGCTGATGATACCCTGGCATGCTTTCCAGTCCTGACATTCCCTCTTTGCCCTCAAACCATCCCAATCTGGGACCTGTTGGAGTGTGTTGAGGCTCACATCCAGTCTATTCACCTGGATTGCCTCTAAGGAGAAACAAGGGGAAAGGGAAATTCAGTTTGAGCCCAGAATCTCACCCTGATAAAGACTGAGGGCATGTCTAGCACATGCACCTAGTCCCAGAAACTGGGAAGCCTTCTTGTTTCAAGTACTGTGGCATAGTCTAAGATGTTCACTGTCCTTGAACAGGCAGATCACACTAAACAGAGCAGATCAGGCAGAACTCACATGCACTAAACTAGATAAACCTGCGTCCAGCTCCTCCGCTCAGAGAGATTAGCAGATATCTGGAGTGCAGTGAACTAAGGCACTACCTCAGGTGGAACAATAGTCCAGTGAAAAGCCTTTGCTTTATTCCAGATTAAAATTCACTGATGAGCAGCAGCTGGAAAACAAAAAAGTTTTTATCAATCACATAAATCAAAAGGTATCTTTATTTCTGACAACAGATGGCTATGAAGCACTTGATGTAGCTTTTTGATGTCTTTCTCCTGAGCTCACTGCAGACTACATGGCAGTTCAGAGAAGGGCGATGTTCCACAGAATGTGTTTCCAGAGAATGGTACCCTAAAACAGAACACCAGTGACAGCTTAGAAAGCTTTAGAAAGACTTGCTGTTAAAAGGCAGAGGCTGTTTTCAGAAGTGAAGAAAGACTAAATGAGTCTCTGGATAACAAGTAAGAGCTCTAGAGACATTCAGGATGGACTCTCACAGAGAAATTACTGAAAGACTGAGTTTATTCAAACCCGACACCATTTGCCACACTAAAGAAGTCACTTAGTCCACCTGTAAGTGAAAAAGGTTTTAGGCACACATACAGTGGAAACTGTTCTGAATAGAACAGTTGTAGCTCCTTTACAAGATTGACAAACCCTACAGAAATTAAACATTGGCAGCCCAGACAAATATCTATCATAGTCATCCATTTATTACTGTCTGCCCTAGGATACCAGGGTACCAGAATATCACACAAGCAAAACCTTTGGCATTAACTGTCTTCTTGCAACAGTGTAGTTGATGTCACAGAGACAAAAAGCAACTGCATGCACAACACACAATACCTCAGACATTAGTCAGGTACTGCTAGCCAGCTTGTCTGAATTGCTCAATCATGACTATTTGCAAATCTTTCTTCATTTCCCATTAATAATTGCAATTTTAGAGGTGCCTTTTAGTGAAATGGTGAACAAATTCAGAACTCTTAATTATAAGGGATTTCATGCTAAGCGACAATGAAATCTCAGACTGAATACTGAATGAAGTAGACCCCCACTGAGTAGTTCCTGAAGGACAGATTTACAGCTGCATCTCCCTTAGAGCATGTATCACAAAATAAATTACAGTGATATGCTATATTTGGACAGGTTTGGTGGTTTGTTTGTTTTTACATTTACAAACCAGTAATCTCTGATTCCATTTCATGAAATAGATGCTATTTATTTTTATTCCTTCCCTAACTTCAGTGACTTCCCTTAACTCATGAGGAAAGTAGACTATCATGCTTTACTTTAAAAGCTTAGTTTACTTAATTTCCTAGCTTAGTTTCAATCACTAAAAACAAAGGCTAAGAAAATATAGTGGTGTTTGTGAAGTTTTTTTTTGTTGTTGTTTTTTGTTTGTTTGTTTTAGGAAATGTCTGCTGGAAATTATCCATGAATTTACCAATAAAATTAACACACAATAACTGCAAGTTGTGCTTCTGATCCCAACCATCCTAAGTCGCTGCAGTACCAGATATGCGAGCATTCACACACTCATGAGCATGCATACATACAAGTTTGAGTTAGATAGCACAGCTTTGCTGCCCTTAGTTGGCCAGAAGAGTGAAGATTTACACCCACTGCTCATTAATGATCTTTAATATTCAATAATGACAAATGATCAAAATAGATTCACTTCTTACGTGAGAGAGATGTAAATTCAACAGAAAGGAAGCATTTGGAGATACAAAACTATATTTTCTCAAAGCCAGTAATTTGCATGTTTCCATGTACAATGTAATAACTGAAGCATTAAATACATCTGCATTAGAAAGTTGAAAATCATTCTATGAAGTCCCTCTATAAATATAAATATTTGGTTTACCAAATACTCAAAAAGGTCAATGAGAGTTTACTTCAGGAAGGAATAGAAAAAAGAAATAGAAGATGAACTACAGGATTGGGCCTCTGGCATATAGTAATCGCAAAATAAAATAAAAAAATAACCCGAGTAAAATCACTTTTGAACATGAATTCCAACAAAACCAGCTTATTGCTAGGAGGCAGTTCAGCTACTGAAGATTTGTCCTTGAATTCCTGTTGAAATCAATCCATAAAAATCATATTAAAGGATTAGGCATCAAACATTTGAGTGTTGATGTGTGTAAGAAATTCTTCACTCAGACTGCTGACCTTACATTCTTAAGAGGATCTTTTGCCCCATAATAAAGTGTTCACTGTCAACAGTAATTCTTGGTTTTTGTGCATCTGTTGACAAAGTCTGAACAGGAAGCTTTTCTGCAGGTAAAACTTTTAAGTGCTGTGTTTTACAGGGGTTTTATACAAGGCATGATGTAGGATTCAGACATTTTGGTGAATGGCAAAGTACTGATCTTAATATTTATGTTACAAGTTAACCGTGTAAGAAACACGGTTGAGAAGATTCGAAGTACATACACTGGAGCTTGAGGAACTAACAGCTATCCTTGTATATCTATACTTCTGTTACCATATATATCATTAGGCATAGATGAACTTGGAACAACAAGCATGCAGAAGAACTCCCCAGCATACAAGCAAGTGCTTACGTTGCATCAACAGTCCTTGACTGATGAATTACAATAAACACATACCCTGCATATATTCTTATAAAAATGCTCTGTTTCAAGTGTCTGCAACACTGATCTCACAGAGCACTGAAATCACCCCTGTCCATAATGTCCCAAATAAACATAACACTGAAGGACTGTGAAATTTTGAAACACAAAATTCCAGATGAGCTTTCACAGCACTGGTGTTATTCCTGTATCTGCATATATTGCACACCCATAAATGCTCTAGGTGCACAGTTCAGCCCTTTTTGCCTGCCAATATGATATGCCCATAAGCCACCTGTTTTAGCAGGGGGCTCGAAGTAAAGGGATTTAACAGAGGCCCAGGAGAAACATTTCTCTTTACAGCTGTCTGACCAATTCCCAACAGTGCACACCCACAGAAAAACTCATATCCAGAGAAGAACGAGTCACAAAGCTGTGCTACAACTGCTCAATAGGCTGCAACCAGATAAGCGACAAACCAAATTAGGTCACTGCAAACAGGATTGCACTTCCTGCAATTCCTTGTTGCAACTCACACAGCCCTTGGATTGAAATCACTGCAGAAAAGCATGGAGCAGCGAGGTCCACTGTAGCTCTTCAGTCTGTCCGTATCTTTACTGGGGACAAGGTGTCATGTTTTATCTTCCCTGACCCTTCTGACTGCTTACAAAAATCTGTGCTCTGCTTTCTGCTTGCTGGAATTTCTCAATGCTGCATTACTCACAGAAGTTGCATCACTCTGTATTAAAACCTTCAGCACATATGCATCATTTTGCATGCCATATATTTACTTTCCACATGTAAATTTAAACTATAAGCACTCAGATACAAAAGTTACATCAATTTAATTAGAGCTGATATTAAGAAAGGTTGAATTACCATAAATTGCCAAACAAAAATTACATCTTCATTTCTCTGCAGATAATTTTCTAGCAGGACCCTTGTGAAAAAGTCTTGCACAGTGATCATGAAATTTACTGTGAGAAGATGGAAAAATAAATACAGAGAAACAACAGTTCTTCACAACTTTGGGTGAAATAACAGTTCTTGTACTTTTTCCCAGCTCCCCAACTCACTCTAGGTCTCCTATATCAGCCCCAAAAACATCTTTTACTTTTCACAGAATAGTTTACATAGGGAAGGACGCTTGGAGGTCATCTAGTCCTGCTTCCACCTCAGAGCAGGCCCAGTTAGATCAGGTTGCTCAGGAACTTGTCCAGGAAATAATAGATGCAGTATTAAAGCACTAGAAAAAATCATGAAACATTTCAAGGGAATCATTTAGGAAGGTAATTAAGTTAACACATGGGAGGTTGAATAGAGGCACTGACTTCAATAACAAACCCCACTCCTACTGCTTGACTGTCCCACCGCTACCTCGAAGCATGGGTCCTGAAACCTGGAGCTTCATATTCCACTCACAGAACTACAAAATCAGGGAGGAAGAACTATCACAGCCACCCCTGCATAGCACAGGGTGGTTTCACTAACAAGCACTGATGCATTTTGGAAGAGCATTTTTAAGATATATGCTATTAACCTAAAAGTGAAGATATGCCTGATGCAAAACAGCATTTGCTAGATAAACACCTACTGCCAAGCTACCTCACAATTTCCTTTTGTCAAGGAAATACTTTCTCAGTAAGAAAATCTTGCCTCTTCTCCTGAAATGCAAGAGGCAAGTGGGTTATGCCAAACACTGCCTGGTTTATACTGAATTATTTCTAGCACATCTAGTGAAGCTTTGCTCAAAGACAAAGGACAGAGTTCAGGGTAACAAGCGATCAGTCACGTCTGACACATACTGTATTTCCACAAAATTACTCATCTCTTTGAGGTCTGACACGTGTTAAAGGATTTTTCCTAATTCACGCACAGAAGCCTTGTAAATAAATGGCAAGTGTTCCTATGACTAAATAGCTACTTCATAGATATTTTGACATAAGTGCTCATGGAGTTTCCAATAATGCCATCTTCAAAACAAAAAAATACGCACTTCTCCTCCTTTCACTTGTTTTTCAGGAAACCACATTTTCAGACTTCCTGTAGCTGACACAGCCCGGGTTAGTCAGGTGGTGTTGTATGGCAGCCCACAACTTAGGGCAGAACTCAGGCTCCCCACGTTGATGCACCACAACGTATCAGGTGAGAAAGCTGACTAGAAAATGAAGAGGAGCTTTGATTTGTTTCCTTTTTTCTTTTCCCCCCTCCTTTCCTGGCGTGACCTCCAGTTAAACAAATTGGCTGCCAAGTGAAATAGAAAAGATGCTCTGAGCTTAACTGTGTGGTTAGCACATTACATCTTTCTAGGAGCTAATACACAAAGCTTAATCCAAAAGAGGGATTTGGGCATCTCTCTCTGGAAATAATAACTGCCTTCAAGTCCTAATCCTAATCCTAAAGGTCTCCAAGTTTTCATCAGCAGATAAATTCACAGTGTAACTCCCAAGACACCAATTTTCTCACTTCCTCCTTCTGCAGATGGCATTTTCAGGCTAACTTCTCTTCTTTCTACTGCGCTTGTGAGCCTTGCTCCAGTAAACACATTGGCTCCAAACACAAGAGGAAATCTAGCCCCAGAATTCTTTCAGGAAAACTTCCTGGCATCGGGTATGTAGAGCAGGCATCCCCAGCACAGCCACACCATGCAAATGTAACTAAGGAGTCATTTTATCACAAATAATTTCAACAGAAACATCCAACTAATAGATTTGTCCCGTTATTAGAAATGGCTTGAAATAGTGAATTGCTCATTATTGCAGGCTGCTGAGACAGTAGATAGCAAATCTAATCAAGTCCCCACAGAATGCAATCACCTGGAATCCCAATTTGCAATTAAAAACTTTAGGAAACACCTCCTAACAGACATTTTTCTACCTTTCAAGAAATAAAAATATGTCACATTAAACACAATCAAATTATCATCTCACTCCTCTACAGATTTGTATGGTCATCAACAGAGTTTTCTCTGTAGAAGTGGCGACAAATGAGGACACCATTCAGAATCCCTTCACATTTACAGTCTGATTTCCACACACTTGTGTGTTAGACAATAAAGGGGGTTGTGACAAGGGCATTACAGCCAGATGTCAAATTACCTTTCAAATATCTGTGTATTAGATTCTTATTAATTATACTACTGTAAAAGTCACATGAGAGCACACTCTCTCCCGAGGTCAGTGCCGTTTCAATACTTGGATTGTGCACCTGGAACAGACAGTCTCCACCTGGTCATTAATTGTTCTCCCTACTGGTTAATAACACTACTTATCTGGGACTCGTGTCCCTACACACTAGTAGAATTGTTCCCTTTCTTTTTGTATCTGCACATCTGCCAAAAAGCCACCCATGTACTATAAACTTAATAGCTATTGAGTGAGCTACACCCATTGCTCTTCATTTTTCACTAACACGCACATTCCGGAACAAGTAATCTGCTCCTTCACTTAGGAAGTCTTTGGTTAAAATAAAAAATAAAAGACATTCCTACATTCCTTGAAAAATCTAGAGCATAAAGGGCAAAAGCAACACAAGGAAAAATGAGCTTGCTTTCTCTTTGTGTAGATATCTACTGCATAAAGCCAGAATGCTTGACCTGAGCTGGAGAGAAACACTGTTGTGGCACAAAAGCAATTTCATTTCCAGACTAGTTCAGTCCTGGTTGGTTTTACCCACTCATGTTCATGGATTCCTACAAAGTGAAAAACTCAAAGCTTATACTCAGGCTAGACTGGCATAGTGAGGAAAGAGAGTTAAGTGCTCTCTTCTTTCTCTTCGTTCAGAGTTCTCCTTTTTTACCTTACTCCTCCCTTCTCCACACTTCTCTCTGAAGTAACTGTGACTCCAAGGTACATAGAAAGGTTTAAATGAAATCCTGCTAACAGCCTGATTGTTAGAATGACTTAGGCTGCAGAAGCATTAAGCCTATATGCTTTAGGAGGAGACTGGATAAGTTCTTGCTTTGCTATATGATTTATTTGAACAGTAGCAGACCTGGGGAAAAAATAAAATTAAAAGGTAACATGGGCAGACATTATATATAGAGGCACTTCAAAAAATATTATAATATTAAACAAACATGGCAATGCACATATTTGTTCTCTTATCCTGACTCTGTCCTGTGTCTTTCTACACCCAAGTCTCACTGGCATCAAACCGATGGCCACTAGCATAATCATGGGCATTAGTCTGCATGTAGGATATGCTTCAAAATTCCAGAATTAGCTTGAAACACTACAGCTCCCTTTCTTCCAGCACATGAAATATTAGCAGTCAAACTGCTCTTCACACTGAATAAAATGCATAAGGCACTTGGCTTTTGTTAACAGTGCTTATTTTGGATATGCAACTCAAGCAATGGTTTGGATCTAAATTCACAGTAATCCTCAGTACAAAACTAGGCTTAAAAAAGTTACTGAAGTCCAGATGCTAAAATAAAGCCTTCGGGAACAGCCCTGATTAGCTGGTAGGGCGTAAGTGCTCTGTCCTTGGAATAGCTTGGCAAGGAATTGTCGGAATTCCTCCCTCCTCTTTCCTGGGGGGAATGGATGCCGTAACAGCTCCCAGAAGGACGACACTCCCTTCCTCTCGCCTGCTCAGCTCCCTTCAGGGAATGGGTCCGGATTTGCTATACAGGGCAGCAAGGGGGGTGGGTCGTATTCCTCTCTATTCAATGGACATGGCCATAATCTGAACCCAAATTATTTACTTGTAATGTTGCCACGAAAGGAACCACTTGAATGTTTGCTGCATTATAAGGCTTGTGTAAATGGTTGCTTTTAAGTGCTCCATAAAGGCAAAGATTTGAGAGATATTTCAGACATAACATCTTCCACTACAAAATCCCTTTTTTAAGATCAGTCAGACTAAAATCCCCAGATGCAAATAACCAAAAGCAGCCCTGTATTTTAGATCATGGTGAACTCCAAACTCATTCACACAAAAGACTACCTTGACGTGTGGGTTGGAGTGTTCAGGAGAGGAGGAGGCAATAGCTTTTTATTAACAAGTCAAGAGCAATAATGTTTTGTGTCAACACATCACAGACTTTCATCACCTGTGATAGCTAGCATCATCTTTTTCCTTTGGTACCCTCTGCTTCAGGCACTGGAATTTTTTGTAGGGTTTATGCAGAACATAGGCATCACAGCCATAAACTCAGAGCAGAGATCACAAACTTAACGCATGGAACAAGGATTACCTGTACAGTTTTATCTTGTTCTGACACCACGCGGTCTGGTGATAGTACTGGTCTTCTCAGGCTAATCAGTTCAAGCTTTGGCTCAAGTCCACAGGCACTTACTCATATGAGAAACCTTACGAGGTTACACACTATGGGCAGCACATTGAGGTCCTTTCATTACACTGCTGCATTAATCTCCACACTGCATGTCTCAGAGTAAGCAATAGAACTAGAAAAGAATAGAGAAAATGGTAACATACTAAGTAAAACTTAAAAGTAGAGGACAACTTCTAGACAAGAAGCAGCTAAGTAAATTGGGACACACCAGCTGGCTAAGAGACCATAGAATCAACATCTAGAAAATTATGAATGGAATGAAGTGGTTAAAAAAAAAAAAAAAAAAAGGCAGGAGGTGGATATTATTTACTGTATCTAATAAAGGAAGCTAGAGAGCCTGTTTTTAAACTGGCAGCCACTTAGAGAGAGAGGCCAAGGGCAGTGCTTTTTCACATAAAACAAGAAGTGTGAAACTCAGTGCCACAGGGACTTATCAAGCAAAGCAACCTACGGGTTCAAGTGGAGATTAGAGAAATGAATGAAGAATATGTCCAGCAGCTGCTACCAAACACAGCGGTCTGAATACAGACTTCAAACTAGCACACGTCTATACGACTCTGTCAGAAGCTAAAAAGATCACTTCAAATATACATGTATACCCCTTTTCTCAGGCCCTTTCCCACTCCCTCTGTTGCTGGCCCCTGCTGGAGACAGGATACTCAATCACAATAACCTTTGATCTAGAGTGACAGTTGCTCTGTTCTCATAAATTTCATTACTTGAGTAAGTTTCACACTGAACTTTACAGACCATTGAATCATTTTCAACACTTATTATTACGGTGCATGACAGGATACTTTCCTTCTTTCATGATTTCTCATTTTCTAGAGATGATCTCAAAGCACAAAACCAACTCCCTCTATACAATTTGCATTCAAGTAAATCTTAAGGAGACCAAAAACCTCTTGAATATTGTTTTGGTTTCACGTATCAATGATGAAGACCCAAATTACTATTTTAAAGCTTCTTATGTGATCCATTGAGCCCTAAAGCCTTTGCAATGGCCTTAGGTTGCAGCTCTAGTGCTAGTATCCCATTACAGACATTCACCGTAACGTCTTTGGCACTTCTCTTGGCCAGGAATCTACTTGGCACGACAGCTGCAAGGAGTTTGTTGGAATCCTCTGGGTTTACAAGAAGTTGTTTCATTTGAACATGGCATGCTCATTTGTTTATCTGCTGTTCAGTCTCATGGCCTTCTTCAATCACTTCACAACCCTTATAACACAGTCAGAGGTTTTGTTACCACAGGAGATTTTGGTTTTCACAAATTCAAGCAGTCAGCTTTTGTTGAACAATTCTCATACACAAGGAAAAAAAAAAAAGGCCACAGACCAAGTTGCAGGTTTTCTACCTTCCTCTCCCCTCTTATCTTTCTGGCCAAAAATCAAAATGGAGGAACCACACACTACAGCAGGTTAAAGAAGAGGGCTGAGCAGCTGCCTGCCACATGAAAAACACCCCAATACCTGTGATGTGTTACGCTCATGGGCAAATTGCTACTGTAGGTCATCTTGTGTTTATTTGCTCCTCAGTGCTTTCTCCTACTGTAGCCCTAGAGAATTTTGACTGAATATTGGAGGGGAAAAAAAAAAAAAAAGAAAAAAAAAAAGGTTAAATCATGAATAATGAAATTCCAATTACAGTCTTTTAAACATTCAGTTCAAAAACATGTTCAGTTCTCCCTTCAGCTTGCTATTTAAGTAGGCCAACCCATGTCACCACAGTGGGCACACTGGACTGGATATGGAGTGATCAGCACAAGCATAAAGACCAGTATTAACTACAAATTCCTCTGCTTTCAAGGAACTGTTTAGCTTAATGATTAAAACCTCATGAGTGCTTGAATTGTGTGAACACCTGTTAGCATACTCTGGAAGAGAAGGTATTTGCTTGCTTGTTTATTTGAAAACTCTAAAGTATATAGTAGATAAAGGAATTTTATTTGGTTTTCAGAAAGACAGTTTCGGGAGAAAAGTACAAAGCTTTAGTACAAAATCAGCACGTACTGTTTCACTGTCTAGCTTTTGTTCATGCAAGATTTCACTGTCCTGTAGGCGAGGTAGTCAGAACTGTAAGTACTGCACCTTTAAGTTTCCCACTGCTCTGTTCTTGTAGGTAGTTGTACTAATACCCCCGCACCCCTGCATATCAAGGAAGTCTGCATATTTAACCTGGAAAAAAAAAAAAAAAAGAGGGAGAGGACCAAGATAATAAGAAACTAGGCTGCCTTCACAACCTCAGCTCTACCTTTGCATTGCACATGTATATTACTTTTTGCACAGATTTCTCAGAAATAAAACACAATGCTCACTGAAAGACTTGTCCCTCTTTGACAGTTATGTCCAGGCAACTTTCTGGCTAAAACTCATCTTGCCTCTGGGTCTACTTTTCAAAATTTTCAAGAGGTAGCCCCCCCAAGGCATTTGCATCCCTGCTTGGGGAAGGGAAGAAAAAAAAGTTTTTTAAAAAAAAAAAAAACATGCTTCAAACTGTCACATGGCAGAGAACAAGCCAAGAAAATATCAGCCCAAAAGAGGCAAGTTTTGGAAAGCTGAAAAACAGAGTTACAATATGATTGCTTATATAATCTTAATTATAGAGGATGCTTCTTCCATAACCACAACGGCGTACGCATGGCCTACAACTACATGTTAGAGAGAACAGTAGCTATTCTACTGGTTTCTCTCTGTGCCTGACCCCCTTCTTCCTGCATTTTACAGAGCAGAAGAAATTCATTTGCACCCTCTTCCCCCAAAATGAAAAGATTAACTGTCATTCTAAGGAGAGACAAAAGTGTTATCTCTACTACAGAATGATATCAATCTAAATAACCCTCACACTCAGTAAATCAATAGGATTTTTCTGGTTGCATAAGAACAGCAGCCACACAGTGTTTGCACAGGGAAACAATCAATATGAATTTCATCCAAATACGGAACTGACAACAGCAGGGGATGTGACCTAAGGAAGGAGATGGGGGAGGGAAGGGGGCTACACAAGAGGAGAAAAGGAAAGCGTCAAAGGCGCTGGAGTCAGGAAAACCCTTCCAAGGTTTAGTGCCTCGGCGACCTCCATTCATATCTTGAGAAATGTCAGAAATCAGGAAATATTACTTCAGGTTGCATGCTTCTGTCCTGGCCTATCAAACACGCGGAGTAGTAACAGCAAATTACTGGAAACTGCACTTTGAACTTAGCCACTGGCAAGGATCCCAGGCAAACAGAAATGTAAAAGTTCCTTTCCTCCGTGGGGCCTCTTGTATGGGGGTGTCCCCATAGACGTTCAATAGCTGGTTGCAACAGGTTGGAATGAGGCCCTGAGCCAGAAAAACAAGCCCTGACCAGTATTATTTCCTACTGCCTATGTTGTTTATTAAAAAGATGTTTTGGCACATCGCTCCCAGCTTTGTTGGGCTATATTAGAGGTTTGAGTCCCATCGAGGAAAAACTGGCACCATTTTCACAAACTGTTTACTCCTCCTTTTCTTCCAGGATTCAGCCTCATGCTTCCCTGTATGCACGACTATAGGTGTGACCTAAAGATATATTTGAAGAAGAATTAGAAACAGTCAGACTGGTCGCTAAGCAAAGACTCTGGATTTCCTGTGATTAGAGATGTAATTAGCCTCTAAACTCTATCAATATTTCTAGCATAGACAGAAGAAACAACATTTTTCCACACATCAGACTTCCCCACAACACTGTATTAAAAAAATAAAAAAATAAAAAAAGCTACACTGAAGTGCTCAGAATGGTAACTTGATGTTATTAACAACCCAGAGAGTGCCGAGTGAGTGCAGAAAGGCATTGTAGGTTTCCCCTTTCCGGAGGTGAAGTGATCAAAAGATTGGCCTCTTTACAGTCTGATATATTTCTGTCTAAGAAAACCCAATTTGCACAAGCAAATAAACTAGCTCATTATAAAACTAAGGGGTCAACCTGAGTCAGATAAACTCGAAAGTTAGACAGCTGAAGAAACAAACTTTTATTTAAGCCACAGCACAGGTGATCCTAGGAGGAAATGGTAAATCCCCGTAGATCCACAACTTCCACATTGGGCAATAGAGAGCAATGGGAACGGAGGTGTGGGTAGAGTATTTGCAATTTTCTGAAGGCATGCAGCTCACCACACACTGAATCAGGAACAGATTCCAATTTGGCATACAAAGGGGCAAAAACAGGCAAAACACCATCACGTGTTGTAGTCACAATGCAGTAAATCAGATGTTACTGCTCATACCTCACCATGTTTCTTGATCCTACAAATCTTTTTTTTTTTTTTTTTTTTTTGAGAGAGAGAGAACGCGAGAGAGCAGGATTTCTTCTTTTTCCCTTCTCCCCCATCTGGGGAGGATGAGAGGAAATAAAATAAGCCTTGGTCTGCTCATTGCTTTAGGAGATTCAAAATGAAGAAAAGGCAAGAAAGGGACAATAGTAAGAAAATGGACCATAGCATTTGCCAGGTATTTTGTTTCTCCATTTGTGTGTTTTCCTTGGTTTGTCTCCCCCCTCACAACTGACACCAACTCCAACCTTAAGGATATCTACACATACCCCTCCCCACAATCATCCTGAAGTTTCATCTAATCCCTCTTCCTACCGACACACCAGACCAGTGAGCAATGTACCCTCAGTCGGGTCCACAGCTGCTGAACACAAGTTCTATTTTTCTTTACTGCTGAAGGGAAAAAAAACATGATCACATCAGGACTTGTGAAAAGGAATGACCAAAAAAAAAAAAAAGCTTAAACATCTTAACAGCTATCAAGAAAAAAAATCCTATAAGTTTAAATATAACCTTTCTAGAGGTCAATCAGTAATGTTTTATTGAGCTTTATGGAAGCTTGGTATGGAGTTCATCCTCAAAAGGAAGAAACTTGTATAAGAAAACAGTACACTAAACCTCAAAGAAGTTTCTGTAGAGGCTCCAGATCAATAAATCCTGTTCCCAATGAGACATGCAAAGGCACTTACAAAAATAGAATGCTCATGACAATTTCAGACCATTATTATATGTCATAAAGACAGCACTATTTACGCCATTCTCTGAGCCTCTTTTTCTTTTTTCCAGTGACATTATACTGCAGGCTGCTACAAGAGTAGTTTTACTGATTGTACTGTCTTTATGCAAATCTTATAATCATTGTTTAACATAAACCTGCCACATCTTCAGTGGGAGAAAGCAGTTTACTATGTATTAAGTTGAAATCTAATTTTGCTCTAAAAGTAATTCTGCATTTCTTCTTCACTTCCATAGTTAACACATGGGAAAAAAAAAAAAAAAAAAGTAATAATGTCTGAACTACCATAGATATGTCTGTACAAAAATAACATCATTAGATCCTCAATCCATGACACTAAATTTTATTCCTTGACACCATCTCAAGCAAAATGACGTCCTATTACCTAAATAAGGCTAAATATTTTGTACTGCCTGTACAGCAGAGGACAGAAAAGTTTTGACGTTTTATAAATAAATCAATGATTTGAAGCATTTGCTGGCTGTCTTGAATGTAAGAAACACTCTACAGCTGGTAGTAACATACCTCATATCAGGTGTTAACCATGCCAGAACCCAGCTTCACTGTTTCTTCTGCATGTATTTGCTTCACATGCAGCAAGGAACTACATTTCAGAGCATGTTTTAGTACCTGTGTGCCATCCCAAATCTTTGATGTGCCATGTGGTTATGGCATCTAATAGGCTTTCACTGAGAGCTGTGTCATCCATAAAGTTGGGCTAACAACTTTCCCATTGCATACAAGCAAATTCTACTTTGTGGTGTTTTCCCAAGAACAGCTCTAAGTAGTTAATGCTGGTCTGGGCTTTGCTTGTTTTTAAACTTTATTAGCAGTTTGCACTAAGTGGCATGAGTTTATTGACAATAAAGCTATAAAGCAAAAACCAAAAGCTAAGTTATTCCCCCCGTGCTGAATTATGTATCTCACAGATCAGACCTGGAGCTGTGGGTGAGCAGGTTAAGCATTAGTAAACAGGAATTCAGTGAAGCACAGTTTTGCTGGAAAAAGAGAGAGAGAGAGAGAGAGAGTTGTAAAGCATTATCCACCTTCTGCACTGCTTGGACTTCACGGATCACTGAATTTATCCCAGGGAGTAATGTTAGATGTCAACACAAATTCTGCCGGTTAGCTCATTGCAACACATAGTAGTTGAAGTTACAGCTAACACATCATCAAATGAGAAAACCCACTGAAGTTGGGAAGAAGGTTTGTTTTGGAGGATGAAAGAAGAAAAATTACCAGGGTGGGGAGGTTGGGTGGGGTTAGACACAATTTCAGAAACTGTATCATTAACCATTTTTCATTATTACAAGCACTGTTATGAGGGTACTGAGCTGTCATTTCTGTCACAGAGACCATATGCATGCAAGCAAAATAATTGTTTTTCCCTTTTTTTTCCCTACTTTTTCCCTTTAAAAAAAAATCATGCTGATATTAAAAGGTCATAGGGGAGTGGGGACAACCAATATTAACTCAAGGGTTTGATAGAAGTTGCTCAGTCATGATGATTTTGTTGTACTCTCTCCCCTTACCCAGCTCAGACTTGGAAGGACTCATTTTTTAATGCCACCTTAGTTTTCCCTCACCTTTTTGCATTTCTAGTAGTGATTATTCTAACATTTTTTGTATTTTGGAAGGTTTACAAGACTAAGGTATCCTTACCACCACCACGTTTCATTTCCTACCATCAAAACTAGTTCCAACTCTATGTAAAGTGTACCTATTGCCTATGTTTTGCCTATATTTTCTCTTTTGTTTTGTTTCAGTACAATATATATATATGTATATACACATCACTTGTCCCCTAATTTCGTGAATATGATATACATTTCCTCATTGAAGTCACATGGCAACACAGCCTTACTCTACAGCCACAGCAGCTTTGGTCTACCCTGCCAGAGGCATCAAGTTACCAGGAACCTTGAAGCACTTCGAAAGAAGGAGTGGGTTAGGGGGAGAAAGACAAATACTTTTAAGATCTGTCTCAGGGCAGCACGTGCTCTCTGGAAAAACACTGAAGTACATAGCTGATTCTGCTTGCAGAGAGAATGAATGGAAAAACAAGGGGAATAGTGGTTTTGTATTCAGGGAATGGAAGTTTTCAGACAATATTTGTCAGTAGAGTTGACTGACAGTCTCCCCAGAACAAACATGGAAGAGCCATCCTAAATGCTGGAAGACTGCACATTGTAACAGCACAGCCCATGCCACACCAAGCAACTGGCTTCCCAATTATGTCACTTCTTATGCAAGGTCAAGGGATCAAATTCTGTTCTACCTTGCCCCAGTAAACAGATTACGAGTACCGTAACTTCACTGAGCTTGCTAGAGCTGTATCATAACCATAAAGTAGAACACGAGAGACCAATGCCCTTTTGGAAGGAAACGTTCCCTTCTTCTCTAGCAGAAGACCAGGCTCTGCACGGTTTGAAGCACACAGAGGAATGGAACAAGAACATGGTCAGAAGGAAAAATAAGCAGGGTGAGGGGAGGAGGGGGGAACATGTAAAAATCACAGCTGATCCCCTTTCTCCCATACACTAATACCTTGAGGAGTTCAAAGGTTTTCCATGCCTATGGCATTTAGCAATTATAATCGCACAGTAAAATACCTAAGGTTAATGAGTAACCTCTAAAGGAAGTTACTTCACATAATGACAGCAATTTCTCTGAACTAAATGTTAATAATCAGGCCTGTAATACGGTAAGAAGGAAATAGTGGGCAATTGGCAAATGGAACTCTGTTACCTAGTAACAAGTCCTTAAGGTATGAGTCTGAAAAATTTGAGCAGGCAAAACATTTCCAGGCAGGCAGAACAGCTTGGCAAACAGAACGCATTCTGTAAAACCAGTGACTGTCCATGACATGGAAAGTGGAAGCAGGTGCAGCAAATTATTTTGCTAACAGGCAGGCTGAGGTAGAATTAGCTAATGGCAAAGTAAAGGAAACACCGCCGTGTAATCAGCACTAAGAGCAGGGCAACGAAGTTCACATTACTCCGTGCAACCCATCAAGCAGCAGCACTGAGGATAAACTGGAATGCTGTCACTGGTGCTTATACTGTTCATATTTAGCACTCCTGCTCCTGTGCCTTTTTCCTGCCCACTGTGCTAGGAGCAGAGAGCTCTGCCGTGGCTTTGGGTGCAGCCGTATGCGGTGCTGTCAGCGCAGTGCTGCTGAGTCAGCCACAACACCCCTGGCTGCCAGGCTGTGGAAACCATTGCAGAAGGGGTTTCAACACCTTAGCTATAAATGGGGCAATAAGTGCTCTGATCCTGGTCAGGATTATTGTGGTTTGCGATGAGGAAGAGCATCAGGATGATTGTCACACTCTCACACACAAAATAGGATGTCCCAAATGCTCCTTTATAGCGATAAGCATACTGGCAAAGTTGTCTTGCAAATCCATCTCCTCTCAGACACAGTTAAGGAAACCACATATCCTCATTTTCCACCTCAAAATCTTTTGGTCAAGTATAGGAACTCCACAGGAAAAGAGAACTTTGTCAACCTCCTTCATGCATATTTTTGTGATAAGCAAATACCACATTTTATCTCAAGCTGGACAAACCAGCTCTTCACAGAATAGTACCAAATCCCATGTAAACCACAGCTAAAAAAAAAAAAAAAAAAAAAAAAAAAAAAAAAATTACTACAGCAACTGGGCTCTCCCAAAGCTAGCCCTTCATCCGTCCTTTGCAGATATGCTCAGAAGTGGGCACAGAACCATCCAAACGCTGGGATGTGTATAGTCACTTTTGACTCTTGATTACTATCCCTGATTAAAGCATCATGAGCAAACAGGATAATGAAGGAGGCTTCATCCAACCTTACCTCATAATGTATAGAATGCTTATTTTCAGAAGAAATTAATTTTATCTATTAAAAAGAAGCTATGGAACTAGGAGGTAGTCTCATTTTCAGCCCCTATGTCCTAGCTGAAAGTTTTATCTAACATTTACTGGGAAAGAAAGTCTGTTTGGAGTTACTGGCCAGGTTGGTACACCCTTATATAACTTTGTTGACAGCAAATGTTTCTAGAAAGTGCTGTGATAACAGTAATATGGCTAAAGCCTCTGCACAGAAGCATACAGGAGCTATTTTCTTTTGTAAGAGGAAAAAAGGTATTTATTCCTGACTGAGACTGTTGATTCATTTACAGTCAGCAAGTGTGGCCAATTTGTTTATTTGCTTGTTTTAGTAAAAATCCAATCAAAATTGGCCTCACCGTGTTTTCTTGGTGAAAGAAAATCCTGTTCCTGATTTTCTCCTTATCTTAAAAGCAAACAAGGAAATTTGATTTTAAGTTGTGATGTTAATGCAAAGGTAAATTTGATTTTTAAAATCCACAAAGGCCAGGAAATTCACAGTTAAACTTAGTTCTAGTCTGCGAGCAAAAACAGTATTTTCATTTCATGATCACAAGTCTGAAAAATATAGCACTGGTTCGTGTTCCCATGTTAATATAAACTGAGGTTTGAGACAATCTCTGAAGGAGATGACTGGAAAAGTAAGCCACGGTGAAGCCAGGTCATTAACAGGAGAACTGGAGAAGGACAGGACCCTTCTTCTTTTGGTGATGCACTGTAGGCTACAGTGGCCTATTTCAGCAAATTTCCTTGAAAAAGAAATTTTTCCTTTACTTGAAAAGAGATGATATTCTACAGGCTAAAGTTAGGCAACAAGATGGAGCTAAGTATTTAAATAATCCTGACACTGAAAATCTAGGATCGATCTGAAATTCAAGTCCCTCTCTAAGAGCATTTCTAAGGAGCAAATACCTGTTTAGCCTTCAAGTGCTATGTTCACCCCACTTACCCTTGATCAATCTGATCTAACTTCATTGGTTTGAAATACCCAAATCCGCTGTGTCTCCCCTTCATCATATTTGGAATCACAAGAAAGCTAGATAGAAACAACCAAAGAAAAACATCCTCAGCAAAAATCACTTAAAATTTATGAGATTATTTTGCTGGCACACAAAGCAAAGGAAGACCAAGTTCATTGAACACTAAGTTCTAACCAGGTATCCATTCTTGGAAGGAGAGCACATTTGCTCCTTATAACTTAGAAATATAATCCTAAATCATAAAGCTATAGGCACAGCAACACAGACTGCTAATAAACATGGGCCAAGTCTAATGCAGTGCAGCAATGTTTCTTCTAATACTTGCACAGGTTCATCTTGTTACTTTACCCTAAGTCAACAAGCCATATCACGAGTATGAGGAGGATGGTAATTGGTGAAAAAAAGCACTAGTCACCAAGAGCACACAGGTAAAATATCAGCTACAAAACCATAGAATTATACATACAGAAATAATTACAGATTTGGCAGTTGCTGTTGTTCAGATATCTAACTCCAGGAACAGAGAAGCTGACTGCTTTTCAGGAACAGCCAAGTTCCTTCTGCCCCTTTACAGCACCCAAAACCAGAAGCAAGCAGAATTTCAGGGCACTTTCTACCTTGTTCCAACAGAAGCCAATATTCAGCACTGCACTCTTTGGATATTTGCTTTCAAGGAAGTCAAGGGAATGGGCAAGAATAAGGTGGGTCTCACATGGCCCATGAACATGCAGTGTACTTCACGTGCCAAGGCAACACTGAGGCATCTGGCAGCAAGGCCAGGCTGGCACAGGGGCTACTGGGCAATCAGAGCCCATACAAAGAAGCAAGACAGCAGAAGCTACCTAAGCCAGTGCCACTAGGTCATCTTGGGACATGGCTACATACACAGCTTTGTTCCTTTCCATTATGGATGGAGCAAGGAAGCTCCTGCGGAGCTTCTGGCAACACCACCTGCGAGCTGTTCCTGGAAGAAACAGAGAAACACTCTGAGGTGTGCAGTTTGTAGCTTGAGGCGTCTGGCAACATCTTGACTTTGGCAGGCTGCTTGTAAGGTCAGGAAAGCTGGCTGCCCCTCACCTAGAAGCTCACCAAGGACAGGCTAAAGCAGCTGAGGGGCACTGGCTGCAGATATTCTCACTTTCATTTGCCACGGTTAAATTCATAAGACATGTAGCCATTCAGAAAAGGACAGTTCAGTCATTGATTTTTTTTTTTTTACAATGACCAAAAGCTGCTGCTAAAACCTTTCCTCCCTATAGTACATACCATCAAAAATTTCACTCTGTAGGCTGACAGTAAAGATGTTCCAAGCAAACTCAACAACAAACTCCTGCCATACACCTCAGCCTAATCCTGCCTTTGCATATGCTGCTCTTATAGTAGAAGAACCTCACTGACATCCACTCTCAAGCGATTCCTTTTACACTTCTGCTAGAAAGATCAGAAGAAGGAAGCCTCGTGACTTATAATCCATAGTTAAAACTGCAAGAGCATAAAGACAAGTTATCTGACAGAATGAAAGTTAAATAAATACAGGTGTCTTGTGGTTGCTACTTGCTGATCTGGCAACAGTTGTTAGTCATTTCATCAGAAGGCCCATCTGCAAGGATCTGAGAGTCAAACGCTTTGATTGCCTGCCCTTTATGTTGTCTGGCTCCTCTTCACTCAGCCTCAAGCACCAATGAAGACTTAGGGTAGTAACAGAAACCTATCCAAGCCATGCTGTTTTGCAGATGTTTAAAAGATAAATGCACAAACTGTGAAGGAGCTCACACAATACATGGCAGACGTTGTGATTAACTGTCCTAACTAGAAGTCATAGACTATAGGCTCTCCTAGCGTGTGTTTTGGCTTTTAAGAAAGGAAGTTAGTAATGGGGTTTTCTGCAAGTGTCTGTCATTGAGATAATTTAGAGGCAGCTCAGCCCACTACTCAGCAGTGGGTGAAGGCTGCACTGTCCTGGTACAGAGGCAGTTGCAGTGCTGGGAGAAGTGGGAATCAGATCCCTTTCAGAAAGACGTTATGAGGACCCCGGGAAGCTGCAGCCACCACTGGGCTCAAGTCAGTTTCTGGGGAGCAGCTCCACAGTCACTCCACAGCTTCAAAGGCATTCCTTCTCCTTGTTTCAGTCTGCTCAGTGGCCTGGATACCAGGGTCAGGCACACAGCCCTGGGTTCAGCCTTTTGGGAATTACAAGGGGAATGAACAACGGGCAACAAGCAGAGCGTGAGGTGACACTTGGGACTCTCTTCACAGCATGCTCAGGTTTGGAGTTTTTTCAGAAAGCCAGGCAATGCAATGGTTATTTCTTCACAACCTTAAAATCCAGGACAATGCTGTGCTAAACAATTTTGTGCCAAAAAAGTAAAACCATCACATTCATAAAGTACCTCCACAAGTCCAGCAGTGAAACGGCCCCATGCAGTGCATGGCTTACACACGGGAAAAGGTCACATCTATACACGCAACTTAGATGCTTGCTGCTGAACTTCTGTCTCTCAGATTTCCTGTACTGAACAATATAGGACAGCCCCAGACACACACTAAGCATTGCAAGAAGTGTTGGCACAAACTGACAAAACCCAAAAGAAATTCAAATTCAAGGCTGAAGCGCTTTTCTTACCTCATCCCATTGTACTTACTTATTTCAGCACATAATTGCTAACATCCTTCATTGATCTGAAATTCCTGTGGATACAATAAGACCAGCCACGGATGGATGCTAGCTTTCACTTTGAGTTTATGTGCCTTTGTTACAGCCCCTAGGATCAAAATGTATAAAGCTTTCAAAGTGTCAGTGACCTAAATACATTTCTGAAAGCCGTGAGTGTGTTTGTGGGCACCCCTCATGATGCATGCAGCCCATTTTCTGCAACCACACCAAAAGCTTCAGGCTCCCCTGCACACAACAACTCCTCTTCCCAGACCCATTTATTTGTCCTTTTTCCACTTACAGTCATAAAATTATTTTCTCTTCCTTCTGAGCTCCACATTAGCTATGATTAACTGTCACAGGACATCCCACCTCTAAACTCTTTATGCAGCTCTATCTGAGGAGTTTGGTGTCAAGAAGTTTTATTATCCTGAGACAGGGGACAGATGTACATCTGATTTTATTTTTTTTATTTTTTCATATATATAACTCCCAAGGCAAAAGGGAAACACTGACATTACTGTATCATACAAGAACATAATGGAATAGTACTGTTGTATAAAAAAGAGGAGCAAATTGGGAGATGCATACAAAAGTTTTCCCATATACTTTCCATCAGCAAGAGGAAAGATGTAGTATTTCCCACACCTTCAAAAAAAAAAAGGACCAGCATACTATTTTTCTATTTCAGTAGCACACTTTTTAAATTCTGTTGTAGTGCAAGTTATTTAAACTCATTTACAAAACACTCTCCAAGAAGGATGTTATGGTTATTTCTAATGGCCCAGTAGATACATATGATCTATCTAGATGTGTTTGAAAATGTTGAACTTTATGTATTAAGAGCATATCACACTGAAGACGGAAAAAGATATTTTAAGGTTTTTATGTCACTTTCCTAGAACAACTCAGAAGACATTAGTGAAAACCACACAAAAATGATAGTCTTGGGTTTGCCTAAGAACAACAGGATCTGGAAAAGAAAGGGGCAGGAAAGCCATGTGGATACAAGAGGTCCTTCAAATAACCAATCAGGAAGGACAATTTCTGTATGTAGTATCAATACGTTTTGTTGAGATGGACGTTTTTAGTGCACAAACATGACCACGTATCTAGCAAATCTATTATACAGATAATAGAATAGATTCTGGATATCTATATATCTATTATAAAACCAAACCAGACCAAATTTTCAAGGAAATTGAGAGAACCTCATTTTAAATAGCTGCTCACCCTATCCATCCCCCAGAATCAATCTTTAAGCTATGCAAAATACATTAAGATTTGGGTATTTTAAAATAGTCATCTAAACCTAGACTTACCTAAACCATGACAGCCCCTACTGTGGGCTGAATTGCAGCAAAAGCACAGGTTTATTCCAGAACTAGTTTCTGGGGTTTCATGGAGACTATTTAAGCATTCACCTCAACCCCTGTTTGGTTTTGAAGTATTATTTACCGAGACACCAGACTCCTCTTCTAAACACAGCTTCGTTAAAACTGCCATTTCCTTTTTTTTGCATTGACACATTTTGGGAGAGGGACACAGCTCAGATCCAGGCTTCCTCATGGCTAAGTGCACTCAGCAGCAGCCAGGAAAATGGGTCAGTGACTGACAGACCACTAACCCTACTCCAGGCTGAAACACAGGATGTGTCCTAGTGCTCGGGGAACCAGAGGGTTTGTTTGCTGTCAGGGAGGTGAGGGTTATCAGCATGGCTCTGAGCCCTTCTCCAGGGAGCGGAAACATCCCCAACCTGCAGTTCAGGGTGTTTGTGACCATAGGAAGTGCTCCAGAGCCCTGGACAGTCTCTCCCTGCTCCTTCCTACAAGGTTATCGTAAGGCATGCGTATAACTTTCTTAACTACCCATAGAGTAACTTGGATGAAGGCCTCAGCTGCATTCCCCATTTGGGAACACACACACATGAGACCAGGGACACCACCCTTCCCCCACAGTGCTAGTTGGAGATGTCCCTCAGGTGTCACTGCCAGACCTGATGGGGCCCCCACGTGCCCACAAAGCACTGTGATACGGGAAGTGCACCCCCCACCACCACAGCCCTCTCAGCCATTTCTGAGGGACACCACTACCACGCTCTTGGCACAAAGACAGAGCCACAAGCAGACGAAGGGCTTTTTGAGGTTCATGACAGCATTAAATCCAAAATCCTGAAAGGAACAATCTCCATGCAAGGCAGCAGTTTTATGGGAGATGTTGGCAGTTATCATCTTTCCTCCCTCATTCCCTTCTTCTCCCTCCTCATTCTGACCCAAAGCCATCCCCCTACCACTCCACTTCCCCAAAAAAGAACCAAGTTTCACACACACATGCAGCAAAAATTCAGGGCACTCTGAAGACGATGTTTTGACAGCATAGTGCATTTTCCCTTTTGTAAATTATTGTTGAGTCCTGCCTGGGAAAGTGATATATGGACAGAAAAAGACCCTCACCCTCAAACCTAATTAGAAGATTAGACGCCTTCACTGTTCAGCAGGGTTTTGAGAGGACAGAAGCCCAAGGCAGCTGGATGGGAATATGAACCATACCATGCTCCAGCAGCTTTCTCGTATTCTTCCTGTGACCAAGATCCATCTGTTTATCATCAGCTGCAATACAGTCTGAGACAAAGTGCATTGTTAATAGGGTGTGTTTGAGAGAAAAGTCACAAGGAAGTGCCCAAAACTAAGTGATTTCTGAAAGTAATAGCTACAGAGCATATAACAGCATACAACACAGTAGCACTGCTCTAATGGATATTTTTCTTCAGTCATCGCCATTAACTGTGTGTTTTTGCTGGCAAGGTTAAAAAAAAACAGAAGTGGCAAAGCACCTTCTCTAGTTAAGAGACATTAATTCTTAACACGTTTTACTGTTTGTAAAATATGATACATGAACATAGCTGCAAAATAATAATGATATTTAAGAACAGAGTAAGCAGGAAAAGAACAAAGAATTTACCTAATTGAATTGAAGATGTTATCTTCCTTCTAGAGGACTATGGAGATATTGGACCCCTACAAAGACTTCAAATTTGTTAATTACTTTATCCTTTTAACAGGTAAAAAGTGAAATAATTACACAGAAATTAATATTTGTGGAACTATAAAAACATACATGCATACACATGTACACCAAAATAAATGGTTACAAACTCATAAAACATGGCACAACCAGGCCCTTGCATGCTCAAGTATTTGGAAAACTTGAATTCTCTTTTCTTTCTTTTTTCTTGTGAAGAAAATTGGAGTTGCAATAGAGCATCAGAACAATAGTTCCTTTTGTCTATAAGCTTGTCTACAACAGTAACCCAGGCCAGCATTTCAGAGTATGGTTATTATTCCTCAATGAAGAGTCTTATAGTATGTACTATCATAGGTGTAAGGTACTAATTCCAAGGTATTAATTAGTTTGAAAGATCCTTCACCTCCCAACTCAAGTTCCTCTGTCTCTAAAATATTAATATGAAGGCATATCTGACTAACCCTTACTATTACTCAGTAGCTAGAGATAATGATGTTAGGCCACAATCCTACTCTATCTATTCATTATTGTATGAACAGCAGAAAGAACCACAAGATCACACCACTGCACTTTGCTGAAGCACTGTGAAAATGCACCTGAACAGATTCCACCGAGGGATGCACCACTCTCAGATATTGCCCCACAGCCTGGATTCAGATTCTCTGCTGCTGAAAAAAAACATCTCAGAAGTAGAACAATTTCTGCATGAAGAAGTCAAAAAGTCAAGTACTAAAAAAAATATATAGATATTTATATCTATATATGTTATATAGTACGTCATACACTATATAACGTGTTTATAATATACTGTGTTATTATATAAATATATGTCAGAGTTCTTCCTGTGGTCACCGATCTGCACATAGCTGTTGCCTTCCTATTAAATGTAGTGGGTGCACATTACTTCACGGAGCAAAAAGCTGGACATCAGGGAAGTAGAAGCATGTTAACGGGGAGACTAAAGCACAGAAAATGCTATCTAACCTGCAGGAGGGCTTAAGTCAGCTCTCCCTGAAAGCTCTAGCTCAGGAATAGAGACATCTTGCAAGTGACACACCCTTTAGTTTAAATCAAAAGTTATAGGGTGGATTTTTTTCCCTGTTGCCCTTGTTTCAGCTTTCAGAAATTTAACTACTTTCTATGCTATCAAAACATCCATTCATCATTTTGATTTCTTGCCTCTCCCATTGTAAACACTATTCTGACTACATTTTACTAACTTCTGTACAGTTGCTCTTCCTAGCAGGCTCACCGAAGGTTGTCTGGAGGAAGGTAGATATTGGAGTAAGTCATGCAAGTTATTTCATTTGATACCAGAGATCTTATATGCATGTTTATTTTATAAAATAAAAACGCAGTTTTTTATGAAAGAGAACTACTAAAAGTAACTGTTTTCCTTTTCTATATGTACATACAAATGAAAGATGGATTTGTGTGCTAGTAGAAGCTTGAATATCTGAGTTGAAAGTCAGGATAGAAATAAAAGCTCGGACTGGATCTTTTCCAACAGGACCTAAACCCGGAAGAATTACACTAGTCTTGTGATACAGAAAGAAGTTATATAATACTTGCCATTCCCTTTCAGTAGTTTCTACAGATTACTTCAGTTTGCTCTATGGACACGTTCTGTATGCAAGGTGATCTACTTTCCAGGTTCAAGCTGCTATTTATTACTGGAAGAGATGACCCCATCATAAGAGTCACTTTATTTCCTAAATTCACAGAACCTAAAGCTAAATGAGTCTCTTGCATCACTTAAGATCACATGGTCTGTGCAGCATGCCATTCAATCTCTGTTCATCCCCGTAGTTTGTTTGGTTTAAGCAACTCTTTCAAACAGGCATGCAGTGCTGATCTGAGTATTTCAAGATACTGGATGTCACTTTGCTTGGTAGTTTATCACTTTGCTTGGTAGTTATCAAACCTCACTGGTAAAGATACGTGCCTAACCTCTGAGATTTTTTTGTTTCAAGTTCAGCCTTTTCCTGCTAAAGTACAGAGCCCTTATGTACCTATTTCCTCTCCACAACAGTGCTTAAGCACTGTAATCAAGTCACTCCTCAACCTTTTTTGTGATAAGCTAAATAGATGGAATTCTTGATCTCTTTCCCTCCATGCAAAACTCAAGCTTGAAAGCTGGCTTGAAGGCTTTCTTGCACTCTTCAGTCTGTTAGCATCTACTTAAAAGCAC
The DNA here is from genome assembly GCF_009819795.1 of Aythya fuligula. NCBI lineage: Eukaryota > Metazoa > Chordata > Aves > Anseriformes > Anatidae > Aythya > Aythya fuligula. Next base: position 42,977,238 of record NC_045562.1, read on the forward strand.
AGGCAGGCAGAGTGTGCTGTATTCCAGTGCCAGTCTCACCAAGGCTGTATACAACCCACTTCACCGCTGTGTTGTTCATACATCAAAGGTTAGATTAACTCTTTCATCCCTTCTGAGCTCCAAATCATTTCCCAGATACTTTTCGTGAGATACAGCTCCCGTTCAGGAGTCAAAAGCTCAGCTTTTTGCTCTCCTAGGGGAATAACTCTGCATTTGAGTACAGTAAGGAGCATTTTGCCTGAATGTGAGCAACTCCTTAAGCTATCCACATCACCCTGCAGGACAGTGCTCCCTGTGCTGTTGCCTTCCTTTCTCCTGCAGGCTCTTCTCACAGGCCCAAAGGGAGGCCAAGGCTTACAGCACACAGGTTACGGATAACCAAGGGAGAAAGTGACCCCCTAGCATGCTGCAGTATAGACTATCTCCACAGTCAGCAGAGAAGTAGAAGACCTCTTTTTCTATAAAGAGGTAAATAACAGGTTTAGCATTTCTTCACAAGCCTTAGTCCCTACCTATTAGTCACAGACCCCATTAAAAGCACGATATGAAGGAGAAGAAAGATGCCACCTCACTCCAACGAACTTGTGAAGGCATGAATCTGACCCAAGACATATCAGTCACTTGTATTTGTCTGTAGTTTTCTAATAACCAAGGAATCTTCCTCACATCTTCTCTAGCAGCAGTACAAGACTGCACAGATGTAATATTGCCAAGAAAGAGGCTTTGAGTTTTCTTGCAATGAGTTTTGCCATTTTAAAAAAGAGCAAAATAGACAGCAGTGTCCTGCTTCAGTGAGGCGACACACAAGGAGCTCTAACAGCGTGCCTGGCCTCGCAGCAGGCCTTATTCATGCAAACAGGCTCATTAGCTTAGTCAGGATGTGTCACAGGATGAAGCAGAAGTGAAGAAGCCAGGGCACTGTCAGTAAGCACTGGTAGCCTTTTGTGGTGAGGGAGTTGAAGAGAAAGGGAAAAGGGAGGAGAAGTCAGTCACTTCGTGAAGCAAAAAGGTTGCCCAAACCCTGTTCACTTGCTTGGGTTGATTATTCTGGCTCAAACTCCAAAGTGAGTTATAGCTACCCAGAAACAAATCCCAGCTGCAGACAAAGAGAATTCCCTGTTCATTTTATGAAAGGCGTTTAATTGGGGCTTATTTTTAAACAGACCACCTTTCACATCCCATTGCAGCAAGCTTGACACTTTTCCCTTCAGCTTCCACTTGAATTGCCACTGAAGCCACCATTAAATGGCAACATACTTCAGATTAAAGGAAATAATCCCTGATTTACTTTGTATTGCAGATGACTTCTGGAGGAAAGGCACATTCTGCCAGCTGTTTCCATTTCATTGTGCTTTTTTGTTTTTGAAAGAAGAACATTTGTTTTCAATTTGTCTATAAATAATAGAGGAAAACACAGCTGAGGGGCCCAGTGTGATTTTTATAGAAAGTTCATTTTTAGAAATCTGATAAGCTTATAACCACATATGTTTGAAATCAGGGTAATATAAAATACAGAAACTTTAAAAAAACTACTTGTCAAGCAATCTAATATTTATTTTATCTAGCACTTAGCAGCATTTGTCAAATATCATGTGTTGGGGGAAACTTTGGACCTAGATTCTGCAAGCACCAGGAAATATCCTGCAGATCTTCAGCAAGGTACTGACCCAGAAGATTCCCCAACCCAGAAGATACTTAACATGTGAGTAGCCCCTGCAGAGTCAAAAGGTTTGCTTGCCTGGACAGTGTTTGAGCATGATGTTATGCCACGACAGATGGCTATTGCCTGCTCTTTTGAGAAAAAAATGGAGACAGAGTTTGAACTGCTAATCAGGTATCTGCCACCAACTGCCTGATGAGACAGTCCTCAAAGTTACAGGTCCTCCACCTGGAAGATGGAATTAGCAGAATAGGATTTAACCCTCCTGAAGTCAAAATAGTTGGAGGTTTTCCCTATCTTGAGAGTGATCTCACAAGCCAGCATAGGAATTACTTAACTCATGTTTATCAAAATGAGTCATGAAAGCAATGGACTACACCTTGATTTTACTCAAATGGCTTTGGTACAGACCAGACAGATTACCAATGCTATAGGTGATATCTGTTCCTCAACCCTACAACCAGAGGTCAATCTATTTTCAGATGAGTGAGGAAGCCTAAGTCCTGATGACAGCCAGAGCACAACAGCAAGCCAACTAGTCCCCCTATTTTATCTATAAAACCTGTATCAAAATAAAAATGTCATGAGAAGAGTTATGCCACCATTGTACCAAGAGAAAATTCCCCAACCTGGAGAACTTCACTTGACCATTCAGTATGATTTCTGATTTATAGTAGATTGATGTACTACATTCTAATACAAGGAGAATGGGGCAAAAGGGGGAGGAGGACAGAGATGAATCTCTGATGTAATAGCATGCCTTAGAATATTAAGGTCTCTCTTCACAGTCCTAGTACTATAAAGATTGTTTGTGATCCTAGTTTGTCCTTTGTTTATGCTTAAATATAATCTTTTTTAAATATAAACTTTGTGCCATGCCCATGCCATTTAACTGATATTTTGTTAAGCTGTTCTTCATAATGCAATGTTGAAGAACATTTCAGGTCTGACTCAAATAGTTAACCTGAGTAGCTGAAGCCTCTGGAAATTCTTGGAGAAAGGCAGTATTCTGCTTGCATTATGGCTTGTGAAAGCTACAGGAAGCCATTAATAAACAGAAAGGTTTTATTACAGAGACTCTGGCTGCTACCTCATAACATTTCCACAAAATCAGAAAACCCAGCCTGTTTCTATCAGCACAGTACCTGGAAAAGATACAACATGTAGCCTAGAGAAGCTCCTAAACCTTCACAGGAGAGGTTGCATTTCCTATACAAGGATGGATGCTCTCCGTTAAAGGAGAAGCTGGACTTCTGGGAAGTTTCCTGTGGAAGATTTGAGGTCAAAAAGGAAGGTCACCTTGCATCAGACCAGGTGGCTGGAGCCATCTGTCCCCTGTGGGGAAACCTCCTAAGAGCTTATCGGAATGACCAGGCAGCAAAAAAAAGGTGACTACTGAGGGGCTCAGGGAACTACAGCAATCATCTCTGTCCTTTAATCAGTGTCAAATCCCTGCCCGTAAGAGCAATCACCAGTACAGAGGTGATTATTAGGGGCCTAAGGGGAAGAAAATGGGGTAGTGGCCACTGCCACCCCGATTGGTAAGGCAAGCCCTGCTTACATGCCTCTGAGAATTGCTTCCTCTTCTGCTTTTGTCTAGGTAACAAAGAGGCGTTATTTCCCAAAGTTTTAGTGAGCCCATAGCCACCTAGCACACACAGCAAAGGTGTCTGTTCTTTCCCTACAGCCCTTGTAGTTGACAGTATGGACTGCAGATTATATCACATCTGGACTTTCAGAGAGACAGAAGAGCAATTGCTGTGTCCACAATCTTCTCAGCCTTCCCTGCAGGTGCTCTGCTGGCAGCAGGCTCTACTGCTCCCCAGGGAGGCAAGCAGTGCTCCTTTCTGCAAAGGTTAGGAGACAGTAACTTGTCATTTCAAGAGTATGTTCTGTTTCCAGATAAACACGTGGAACAGGCTGCTTGATGAAACAGGACATCTTCACAAAGGAAGCCAGCACAGCTCTCCGTAGACTTCATCTTGACTGTGCGTGCTTTGACATGAGCCAAAAGTAACTTCACTGAAACCCAAGGGGAGTATTTTAGTAAAGTGCACTAGGGCAGGAGGTTGCCTAAAGGCCTTAGCCCCTCTTGATCTAAAAGCAGCAAATTAAAAACCACCCCCCATAATCTCCGTCTTTGTAATATATTGATTCACATTGCCCACATACACACCCTGGGAGGACATGACAGATTTGTTCCCGTCATCTTTTACCACTCCTTAAGGAAAATATGTAACCAGCATCCCACCTGTCACATACTGAGTCACCTCCCAGTTAAACACATTTCTTATTTGGATTTTTTTTTTCCTATTCAAGAGATAAACATGTTTCATTTGTCAGTACAGCTCACTTCCTCAGGAAAACTGAAGGTTATACTCTAAAGAAAACGCTAATCATCCGCCAAAACCCTTGCTGTAAGGCACTTGCTTATACTGTATCCCTGGAAACAATAAAAGGCATGGGGACTTATTTCAATCAGATGCTGTGGGGAGGGGGTCCTCTGATGCTGAAAAGGAAAGGGAATAACTCTGTTGGCTTGCTGACTGATTTTGTCACACAGAGTTAACATCCTGCTGTCATGCTGTAATTCTAAGTGTGCTGGTTTTACACACCACGATGCAATTTAAAGCATGTATGGAAAGCTGCTAATGAGTCACCCCAGCAGGCTGCTCTGTGCCACAGCAACAGATAAGCTCCCCGTGCACCTGAGCTGTCTATAGGAGCCCGTGGGTGCTAGGTCCCCACCCCAGCCAGGAGACCTGACAGCTGCAAGCCTCACCAGCATGCAAGGCTTGCCACAACACACTGTCCTTGCTCCCCTTAGGAAACCAATGCTGTTCCCCTTCCCAAACCATTCTAGCACCTCCATTCCCTGCAAAACGCCAGTGACGTACACAGATTTTGGCTCACAGGACCAAGGGGGCTAACAATTAATGCTCTTGCAATAGGGAGCTCCTACAGTGGATGTTTGTGATGATTAGAGGACATAGCAGGAATGGTAAATGCCCAACAATATTACACACACCACAAATGAATTTTATTTATCATAGCGATTTTTGTCCAAGAATCTTCATATACCAAGCTTTCTCCACACCTTCTGGGGTATTATTCTCAATTCTTCAGTGGGCACAAAGAATGAGGCTTATTTGTGCACAGAGCAGCAGAAGCAGGAGCAAGTTTGGCATTGCCACTCTCTGGGCTTTGTGCTTTAATCAAACCCTATAGAAGACCGAGGAGGCCCAGGAACTGGCCTTACTATCTCTAATGTCAGGAACTGATTACAAAGGCACCAGTGGCTCTTGTTCTTGCCAATACAGCTCCAGTCTGATAGAAAATTACTTGACTGAGGGCTGGTTCAGAAAGGAGCCATAAACTGATAATATCCACATTACTACAGGAACCAAGAACTTAATCTCTGATGGTTATTTCCCAAGGTAAATATTTAAATAAACTAACATCTAAAAAATAATAAAATGTAATTAGAGATAAGCAAGGTTATAAAATTTATTCCCATAAAATGCAGGAAATTTTATTTCCAAATCCCCTCAACATATGATGGGATTAAAAAAAATCACCAATATAGAAATAGACATTAAAATCTAAGAACGTATTTCCTACTAATAGAAAAAATATTTCTTGTAACGGGAAGTTGTCAACAGACAGAGGAGCAAGAAAAAGTTGGTTTATTTTAGCACTGTCTTTAAGGAGCAGTGCCCATTTGGATATCCTGCCTATTTGCACCTGCTTACTGTATCCAGATTGATTTGCCATAATAAAACACTCTAAGTCACTCATAAAAGATGCATCTCCTATCCAATAATCCGGGAAGCATTATGAATGCACAGGCTTCTTTATTCTTCCTTTTTTCTTTTTGTCTTTTGAGATGAGAAGCATCTATTTTATTGCCCTAAAACTTCAATTCCTGATCATTATTCCTTTATTTGAAAAGTAAGAATTTGTCATTGCTGTCTGTTGTGTCCTTCCTTGACACTTTCTAAACCCTTCAAAAAAAAAAAAAAAAAAAAAAAAAGCATTTTAGCCCAAAACTCAGGCATAGAGATTGCAGTGAACCACAGCCAAGCAGGGCAGTGAGGCAGAGCATCAGCCCGAGCCTGCAGGCTGCCAGCCCTGTCATCAGCCAGAGCCTGGGGAGGAAGAGGAGGAGCGGAGCAGAGCTGAGGGCTGCAGCAGGTGCGGTGCTTCAATTCACAAGTGCGCTGACCCTCCATAGGAGCATGGCAGGAATTTCAAATGGGATTAGCCACCCGGACAAGGGAAAGGTCATACTTGACATTTCCACTGGAAATTCTAATGCAAATAGACCTCTGATACTCATGACATTTTTTCACACACATCTAATAGCCATACATATGTAAAAGGAAAATGATAAAAAGTGATGACTAATTTATGTAAATCTCATGAAGGCAATAACGTTAAGGGCTGACTACCTAGAAACATTAGTCAGGCAAAGGAGCACAATATTATTGGATTCTTCTTGTATTTGCTACCATTTGAAATGGGTTTATTTTGATAGGGCTATTTGTTTAGCTTTCAGAAAGTGCTCAACGCTGCACAAGGAGCAGGCTGCAGAGCCCATGGTAAGGAGCACAAAGCAATTTCTTGGCTTTATTTTGAATGGCTTTGGGTTTCGCAGTGGGGACAGGAGGTGGGAGGGTGATAGAGGGGAGGCTCATTTTGTCATCTGCAAAGCCAGTAACTTTCAGCCTACCTCTGACTTGAATTTTTACACACTGTAAAATCCTGTCTGAATACCCAAGGAATGCACAAGTCTGGAGTTAGATGCCAGTGCTATTTGAGTATGATACCTACAATAGCATGAAGGTTACACAAAAAATAGATTTGTTAAAACAAAGCCTTTCCCACAACAAGGAGCCTTAACAAGAGCACTAAGTCATGTCCAGCTGCTCCCAAGCACTACAACATCAGCTTGAAGTTAACACCTATTTCTACCATTTATCTTTATAAACAAGTTTCCTGTCACTTTTTTCTTCCGTAGTTGCCAAGTTAGGCACGACACAAGTGCCCTGGTCACTCTACCTAAAGCAGAAAATCAAAGGTATTAGGCTGAACAGCAGCAAAGGGGGCTGATATTTTGGGTGTCACGCCTTGGTTTTTGCCCTACAAAGCGAACTGAACAGCACAGCAAACCATGGGAAGTGCACTGCGGTATTTGCAATAGTCTCTCACTATAGAGGGAAGATAAATAAACCACAGCTAAATATAAGCTAGGCGGAGAGAACCCAACACCTTCAGAGATCTTACTCAAAGTTTTGCTCTGATTGCACCTAGGTACGGATTTTTATCCCATTCGCTAGCATCATTTACAGTATTTCAATGTGTTTATTACTGCACTAACATAATTTAAAGGGCAGTGCCTCATATTTTCCCTGGTTGGGGGTGGGGAAAACATTTAAGCTCCTTAAAGCTTGTTTATTTTTCTTGAGACTAATTACCTGCCCGCAATGACTTAATTTTGCTTATTACAAGTTTTAAAATGACAAGTTCATCTGAGACCGGAAAACAGTGATACTTTTGCAACAGTAAAAGGCCACAATCCTGTAAGTACTTATGCATATGCTTCATGCTTTGCATGTAAATAGGCCCATTGACTAAATCCCAGTTTTTTGAAAAGAAAGAAAAGACTGAAAGACAATCATTGTTTTCCCAGGCAAACAGTGCAGGAGAAGAAAGCAACAAGATAGAAATATAGAGAATTAACTCTTTTTCCTTCTCCTACCACATCCTGAAGCTTGTGGAGTGATTTCAGGTATCTAACATTTCTTCTAAGTAACCTGTTTTGTCAGGGTCTTAATGATTTTTACTAATTCTTCAGGGCAATTTATTCAGTCAGATCTAATATGGTACAACTTTAAAAAGATTTCGAACAACCAAGGAAGCACTCCATTTGATATTCAGCCTCCCTGTTTTTTTCTTTGTTCATTTTTTTGTTGTTGTTATGGTTTTGTTTGTTTGTTTGTTTGTTTTTTTTTGGGGGGGGGGGGGGGGTGTCTCCAAGGAAAATCATATTTTAATACTGTAGAACTGAAATAATTAATCCTATGCTGAACGAAGTAATCCCATGCTTCTCTTAAGCTTCCCAGTTAGATCCATCCCCATTTCTTCTGCTCTGGATGAGCAGAGGTGTGTTGCTACAAGTGGAGTCACCCCCTGCTACAACTGGCAGGACCACTGAAAACAATACTGCTGCTATCAATCCAGTGGCATGAGGGCTGGGCCCAAATTACAACCTGGCATGAGCTGAAAGTGGGCCTGGACCTAGCAGACCAGCCAGAGCCACCTCCAGCTGAGCACAAGAGAAATGTTAAGTGCCACCTCTAGCCACAGAGGGGAACAGCCCGTGCCCAGTAAAGGATGGCAAAGATCAAGACTGAGTCCAAGAGAAGCTTGTGGTTTATGGCTTTCCTGACCAGGCAGCACATAGTAAGAGCACTTCAGCAGCCAACTTGACATATTAAAACCCATGTCAAAGCTGCATCATTGGAGGCAGGCAAGGTAAGTATGTGCCAAGTATGACACCAAACCAAAAGCAGGTGACCCCTGTGCACCAACAGTGAGTAACAAGGCACAAGCTATGACTTTGCAAGCAAGCACCGCCTTCTGGGAGGATAGAAGTTATTTTAGGAGGACTATGACCCATGATTTACGGCATGAAATGACCATGTATTGATGTGGGTTAGAACATGACTTCCTCTGTGAACATCTTACCACAGATGCTGCAGAGAAGCTAGGTAAGGTAGCCCACATTAAAGCCTGTACTGCTGTGGTTAGCTTGCTGAAACTTCAGCTGGCTTGCATATTCCTGTACTACGTTGCAGACCGAAGTGTTGACATATATTTAAGACCCTTCACGTGTAGGCATACCGTGAGAGCTGCAGGCTGTAGCCCAGCCTAGTGGCCCACAAGATGTATTCAGCGGGTAGAGGGTTGTCACTATCGGTGGAAAAAAATCTGAAAACATGCACAGATAGCTAAAAACAACATTGCTAGCAGACGATAAGATGCCCATGACTGTTAACAGTGGCAAAGACATTAGTAAGTGGAAATAGCCTTATATTGCACATGCGTGGGTTCCTCTACAGGATGATAACTAGATACACTGTCTTGCCCAACAGTAGGTCATGCTTTTTCCATTTGATAAAAAGCACCACTCCTTCTGAAGTTTCTGCCATTATCAAACTTTCAAACCTGAGTAACTCTCATGTAGCTATTACTGAGCCTGCATGAGAGATTTAACAAGTGGAAAGAATGAAAATAAATTTGCTAGCATGAATTTTCCTATAACTGCTCTTCATCAGATTCTTGTAATAAAAGGATCCTAGATGTGCAAAAACTAAAAACTTTATTAAAGCAACTGGGAGCAGACCTACTGCTTCAAGGTTCTTTCTTTTTTACCTGACAACGTGCAAGTTCAGTTATTGCCAACACCCTCAGTCAGTCCACCACAAGCCAAGCTTGTACAATACTCTTGATTTATCAGGCAAGGGGGAAATGGAAAGGGAACTTCAGTAACAACATTACTTACCGTACTTGAGGAACAGTTAGAACAGGAAAAAAAATGTGCAAAAGCTCTTCCAGACATCAACTCCATGAAGCGAGTCTCGCCCCCCACTTCAGCACAAACTCCCTCATGCTTTCATGTCAAAAACTCAAATGCTACCTAACTCCCTGCAGGATAACACTGTCAGGGATGATCCACAACTCTCCAAATATCATGCAGGCGCCTTGACAGAGAGTATTTCAGAGTTTATCTCAGAAACAAATAAAATACATTGTTCTTCAGTGATTGAAGATTTGATAGATGTGTACTTTTGAAAGACTGTGAAAACACATGGATATTCTCCTATGGAAAAATATGTAGGACTGAAAACCTTCATATTTGGCCTAACTTTCATTACTTAACAAGGAGTCCCTAAATAGACTTTAAAGTGGAAAGCACTGTGAAACAAGCGCACCCAGGAAATGGTGACACTGACATTGTTTGTGCAGACATGATTTAACCTACATGCATGCAGCACACAAAACACATACCTAAATCACATGTATACACACTGTGCATCTTGGATCACACACAGGTATTATTATTATTATTTTTTTTTTAAATATAGCATCCCTGCTGCACTTTATGCACATTTATGGGAAGGTTGGACTCCCACTCCATGCCATCCCATGTTGAGGCCTAGTAGCAAAACACTCAGGCCCCATGGAGAGGGAACAATTATTTACTTCAACATTTTTTCCCATGATGCGCTCACCCCAGTAACCACTTACTTCACTTCCACTAATTGGTCTCAACAACTCCTGTGAGACAGATATCATTAACATGTGGCTTTTAAAAGTGGAGCATGAAGCTAATTGGCTTCACTTCACAAAACTCCAGTAGAAGTTGGTTGCTGCCATGATAGCCAACAGGCAGCCTGACAGAAAGGTGCACATCCCTCACCTTCCTCCCCAGGTTCCTCCACCACTCTTTTTCCTCCACCTACTGCTTTTAACAAAAGTGATCGCCTCCCCGCAAGTGCCAGCTCTGAGGGTCTGTCATTACCCTGAAGGATGCCACAGCAGGGAAGGGATCACCAGCATCAAACCCATCCATCAGCTTCAGTGTTCAGTTTGAGACGCCCGGGATAAGCGCTAAGCAGCGCTTGATAGAAAGGCACTCCAGCTACCTCAGTGGCTTTAGAAGTGCTGCAAGCCAGGCAGAAAGAAAAAAAAAATGTTGTTTACCACCTGAAAAAAAAATGAAATTTTAGTGACCAGGGATAGGACACACAAAACTGGCCAGAGAAACAACCATTTACATTATCCAGTCCCTGTCCCTTCTTGTCCTGCACATAGCTGCCACACCTTTATGGCCCAGACACGCAATCTAACAACACAACCAATGCCAACAACTGCTTTTCATCCTCTGTGCAGAAGATGAATGATGTTTGAGCAACAGAGACCAGGAGCAGCCCCCAGCCCCACATGACAGGGACACCACAGCCAGGTACCATTCCCCACTGAGCCCAGGTTTTGGGCAGCTGCAGCCCAGGGAACAGAGCTCGCAAACCACGATCGTGATGAAGGATGCAGCCAATTCACGCTGCGGATACGTGCACTGTTACCCTAATGGAGCAGGAACAGTCAGAATTACAAAGCTGATGATGAATCAGCGAGTCCAAGAGAGTTTATATATAAATATATTTTAAAAGATGTTATTTAAGGGAGCAGTACAGCATGCATAAGTAACGAAGGGATTGTGGCAACCAACAAATTATCCCCTGTATAAAATTCCAACAAAATTGGGTAATGACAAAACCCAAACGAAAAAATTCCATCAGGGTAAAATAAAAATTTCAAAAAACAAAAACAAACACTAAAAGCCTTGCAGAACAGTGATCTTTCCTCCTTTAACTTCTACAGGACTGGAAGCCAGATGTATTTTTTTTTTCTCTCTCCATTTTGCCAGACTGCTGAAAACTAAGCCATCTTGAACACATATTGAAAACATAATTAAAAAAATCTTCTTGATTATTGCTTTTGGATCACCGAATAACCTACAGGATGACAGCTTCTCTCCTATCTTTAAATCAGTCTAGAACAAGTTGGGGGGGAGCAAGGTGGGCTTGAGGTTGGGCTTAAGCTTAAGGGTAGCTTGCCCACTTCCTTTCTAGAGGGAAGAGATTTTTTTCCACCCTAAATAGATGCAGTACATTTTCTCTTTAACAGAAAATAACAGATTAGTATATGATTTATATGCTAAGTGATGTACAATGTACATTCAAATTCTAGTTTGTTTCTTTTATTAAAAAAAATCTGTAACCCCCCCCCCCCACACACACACACACCTTTCTTACTGCATTTTACTGAATTTCCTTCACCTTCATTAAACATGTTTATGTGCCTAAAGGGGATGTTTTCCAGTTTTCTGAGTCTATCAACGCTGCTTTTCAGAACAAGAGGCATCATTTCCTCTAGGGCCTGAGAGCATCTCCCAAGAAATAACTTCTCCGGCTGCCCCACTGGGGAAATGGAGATTCAAAGTTCAACACCAGCTGGAGGATTTGGGGCTCCTGTTTTTGGGGTAGGCTTCAGCTTACCTGCTTGCACAACCACATATGAAAAATACTGTCAAAGAGGAACAAGGAGCAGCTTTGCTCCTCACCACCACCAAGCTTGGGAAGGAATGCACAGAAATAGGCATCGTTGCACGAGATGAATATTAAACAAAAAACAAAAAAAAAAAAAGGGACAAACACACAATTTGTTTTTGCAGTTTATTAACGGAAATGTTTTCCTATAATTAATCATGGTCCAGAAAGCTGCTCCATAGCACGCCGTGCCTCCCTGCCCCCAGCCAGCCCCCATGCGGCCTGAAATTTTGCAAAGCCCTGCATTGTTCCCCCTGACACCGGATCAGCCAACACAAAAAAGCAACTGCCAGCTCAAAAGCAATCCGGCGATAGAGCCTGGTGCTATCTAATCAAGGGCAAAAGGTCACTTCCGAACAACTGGGCAATAAAAGATTATTTCCAGCCGCAGAACAGAAAGGCCCCGTGGTGGATGCTTGAAAGGGGGGGGTGGGAGGAGGGCAAAAGGGCTCCCGTCTGTGGGAGGAAGTGCATTGAATACAGCCAGCAGACGGGAACCATCTGGCTTTGTGAGCAGTCTGTTCTTGAGGAGAGAGAAAAAGCCCCCTCAGCGGGGCCGCTGACTCTGTGCATCGATTCAAGCCGCCTCCCCCCCCCAGCTTGAGAGCAGCTTTCCCAGGCACAGGGACTCGGAAGGGGAACTTTCCCAAGGGGCGGCCGCGTCTTATCAGGGGCTGGCTGCAACAGAGGGCTCTGGTCAGGCAGCCAGCCCTGCAAATGACCAGGCAAGGCTGTTTTTACCAGCTGTGTTTTTAATAGCAAAACAGATTTTTTTAGCAATATTCCCCCCCCCCACCCCCCAACACTTCAGCACTTCCCCATGCCTGCGCAGCAGGCTGGGTGGACATCTCCTCAGGAATGAACTTGGAGCACGCAAATCGCATCCAGAGCCTGCAGAGGAGGAAGTCAGGAGCACTGCCGGTGCTTTGGGAAATATTCTCCTTTCCAAAAGGCAGGGGGGGGTGGTCACTGCACTCCTCTTTACAGCTGGCTGTGGGTCACCCTGGCTCATCTGAAAGGAAGCCGAGTTCAGAGGCGCAGCTTGACATTCATTGGTTTCTAAATCTGAACCTCTGAGCGATTGTCCCAGCAAGCCCAAGGGCTGGGGCCCGAGCAAATAGCCTCCAGCTAATCCTGTTGCAGTAGGGGGGAAACGAAGCAGTTAAATGTCCAGTTTATCAACAGAAAAACAACAACTGAGCCTTTGTCCTAACAGGGTGCATTAGGAAACCATTTGGCAGGGCTCATATGCATGAGAAACCAGGGCAGCTGGGAAACGGTGACGTACGTTTTAGAGAGAGCCACGAAGATATCGGATGAGAAAAATACTCCTTACATTGATTTTCTCCAAGGTCAGCTTCAAAAAGAAGAACTCAGGAATTCTGAACACGTCTGACACAGCTTGACACTTCAGGGCTTCATTAAAAAATAACGCTCACCTAAAAAAAAAAAAAAATCCTCAGAGCAAGAATTAAAACTCAGAAACATGACAGAACAGGCTCTCCACCATAGCCTGCTTGTGACAGGTCAGAAAACAACATTATCAACATCATTTTGGCCAAATGGCAAAACCAGGGCTGTAACAGCTGCAGTATTTATCATAAGCCAAATCACAGGGCAAAAACACCAGCACTTCCACTACAGCCTCACCAAAACACTAGATATCAAACAGATGTGGAAACACACAGAATATAATTCGGAGACAAGGCCAAAGGAAAAGCCTGGAGTTCAAATGGATCACTGTAAAGTGGAATTAAAAAAAAATACACACACACACAACCAGTGTCACTCACCCACACTTTTTTTTTTTTTTTTTTTTTTTTTTTTTGCCATTCAGTACCTATTCTTATTTTTTACTCAACTAAAAGTTTCTGATTAGGTAAAAGCATTTTTCTCTAAGGACTTTAAACACTCAAAAAGTAGTGGAAAAACACAAGCAAAAGCCTCTGCCTCCACTTTCCCTGTTTCCTCAGGAGCTGAGCAAAAAGCACCGCAAGCACTGCATGGTTAATCAGGGCGAGGTATTCAACCCACACAGCATACATGGAAATTGTGTTCCACTCACTGTGCAAACCCTATGGGGAAAACAACCTGAAGGCAAGATGTGCATATATATATATTATTTATATATAAATGTGTGTGTGTATATACATATGTATATAAAGCAGGTGAATCTCAGGTCAAGTCTGTTGCCGCTATGATAGCAACACTTTCAGCACTTCAGAAAGGAAGAACGCATATTGGAGCAATGAAATTCTGCTGAGGAGAAGACATCTAAGAAAACACATCCCCATAGCAGTCCCCTTACAGACCATGTGAAAGCAGATGATGAGATTGTCATCAGGAAGAGCACAGCTCCAAAATTCCATGACAAGAATTTACATAGAGCTTTTAAGGAGAAAAAAATTAAACTTTTCCTTGAGTGCCCTAAAAAAAAAAAAAAAAAAAAAAATGCTTCTGTACCACAGCAGTGCAATATTCATATTTCAGTCACAATCAAGACAAACATCTGGAGCAGGAGGACAGTTTCTAGTCCCAAGTACAGTAACAAGAAAAAAAAAATATTTCAGAGCCACATCAGCATCCTTTGAGGCCAGAGCACGCCCCAAGAACCCTATGCTAAGCAGCCACCCTGGTTTCCACTTAGCATTAATTACAAGCCTCTTTCTTAGATAGTTTGGCAGCTTTGTGGTTCAAGAAGGAAAAAAAAAATATATCCTATTAAGTGTAGCCCAGCAACCCAAAGACTGAAAGATGGGAAGCTGTTCCCAGCACGCACGAGCACCAGAGTTGCACTTGAAAAAAGAAGTTTTAATTGCAAGACGTATTTCCAACCTACCTCACTTTTTGGGGGCCACCTGGTTGGGGCAAGGCATGCTATAAGGCAGTTGATGCCCCACAAAAGGCAGCTTCCCAACACCAGCCACGTACAGGGCTATGCTTGCAAGGTTTTAAATGTGTACCCTTTGTATCACAGAGGTATCACCCAAAGGCCCTGCCCTGGACAAGGACCATCTCTGATTATGCACCAAATGATTAAGCGTACATTCATTTGGTAAGTACCTCAATGTGGTCTCTTCAGAAGATGCAGAACAAGTACTTTGCAAAAAGCAGATAGTATAATTCTCATACCAAATAGCTGAAGCTTAACCACAGGTCAAAGGCCAGTTTTTTCACAACACGCTACCTGAAGTGTGCTACTGCAGACTCTAGCATCATAGCATAGACTCACCAAATATATGCCAAGTGCTCCAGCAAAGTAGAAGACAACAGCATGATTCTCACAGCTATGCAGTGATATATTATCTCTCTCAAGTAATAAACAACTCCCCAGAGCTTAACATTACAGATCTTGTGGAAGGCCCAGAGGAGATCAAGACACACTGTGAGCTGTATCAAGAAGAACATGCCTAGAGCTTACCTTTACATCTGAGCAAAGGCTCTTTTCCTAGGTGTGGCCCCTCTGAGATGAATTTGCACCTGCTGACTTTGCGAAGTAACACAGCTACTCCCTAAGAGCAGAAACAAGCCTGCGAAGGAGCCTCTGATTGCTCACAGCTTTCAGGGCAGAAGGTTTCCATTTCACACTGAGCTTTCAGATCCTGGAGCACCAGTCCTCAGTACCCTAACTTGCTTAGCCAACGACCCACAGGTGCACTGCTTGATCTTGCTGACTTGGGATCCTGCAGGGTTGCACCCTGAGGGAAATATACTGAAGTAATCTACTCTGCAGATTAGGTGTGCAATCACTATTTCTTACATCCAGTTGTAAATCAGACGGTTTCCTGCCTAGGCCTAGATAAGAGGATAACCCCTAGGCTATGCACCAGCTGACAATATCAAGTCCTTTTGTTAAGGAAATGATTGCAGATGACTAAGTGCTTTCACCTGTTTCCTTTTGTCAGGTAGCGTCTCTGCTGTGTGCCTGGACTGAACTAAGCTCACAGAGACAAGCATGAGAAACTATTAGTCCCCTAGAAAGTGGAAGCCAGGGGGTGTCAGGGACCAGTAACCAAGCGTGGGCATCGGGGTGTCCAGCCAGAACGACAGGCCAAAGCCAGGAGCAAGGGCCGCCCAAGTGCTGAGACAGCTGCTGAAGCCAAGGCTCGGGTGCCATGGTGGAGGAGCTTCTCCAAACCAGCCTTACAGGGCATCCCCTGTTTCCCCAGCTGGGGAGCTCCAAAAGGACAGCTACCCCCACCCAAAACGCTCCCTTTATAATGAGCTTTTAAAGCAGTCATCTTTGAGGCCATAATTTTTGTACCCAGTGGTTCCCTTTCTGTACTATCTTCTTACTAATGACTCCAGAAAGCATAATAAAAATACTTTGTACAGCTCAAATACATGTAATAAGTTGGAAAAGTCCCTTGAGATCATCAAGTCCACTCCTAAACCATGTTCCTAAGTGCCGTGACCACTCATCTCAAATACCTCTAGGGTTAGCAGCTCCACCACATCCCTGGGTAGCCCATTCAAATGCCTGACCACCTCCTCCATGAAAAAATTCTTCCTGACATCTAATTGCTTGTAATGTATTGTTTATTTAAAGTACAGGACCAACACAGTAATGTCTCATAAAGTACCCATTATGTCAGCATTAGCTGTTCTGGAGGGAAATGGACAGGAACATGGCATCGTTTCCTTGTTGTCCCAGAACAAGGTTGAGATCTGAAGGCAGGCCTTCCTCACTCAGGCTTTTGGTTCACACTGCTTCTTGTATACATAAAGTATAATATAGCACTTTAACAGGACATTGACTTTTTCCAACGGAAGGAGTAAGAATGCGAAGCAGGTTCCACCAAAGCTTATGATCAGGCTGAGGAGTGGGAATTGTTTCTCTGGAAGGAAAGCCTGGAGTCTCGGGGTCTGTTGGCCTCCCCTTGCACTTGTACCTCTGCCAAGGCTGGAGCCGGGATGGGGAATTTTACAAACTGTTTGCCCTTCTGACTCCGATGTGTCATCGCACATCCTCGTCCAACTCACCCATTGTTTCTGTGTTGTCATTCACACTTCTCTCTTCGGCGCTTGTTGCAGAGCAGCTCTGTGGGGTGCCCACCACCTTAGCTGCAGGGCCTGGGGCAACTGGCTCTGCCCAGAAGGCTGCGATGTCATGTCTCGTAACCCATCAAAAGCACCTTGTTTAAAGCAGAGAGCAGATGAGATCATGAGATGTCTTAACTGTTCTGTGCTTCTGGCATACCACCCACTTATCTGGGAGGCATTGTGAGAGGATATTGTAAAGATTACATATAACCAAAACAGAGTAGGCAGGCATTCCTCTGCCCATCATTTGTTTTGGCAAATTTACATCCTCTTTGAAAAACACGATGGAGGCATCGTTTTCTGCGGCAGAACATCGTGTACAAGTGAGGCTGACAAACAGAACGGTCTGTCCAAAGTCACAGAGGAAATTTTTGACATGCGAGAGGAAAAACTTTGTTTTATGTTGACTGTGTATGCAAATATCCCCACATATCATCTCTGTGACCACAGAAGGCAAAAGCAGCGAGAGAACGGGGTTATCTATCATACAGGCCATGTCATGGGACATATTTTTATCACGAGTTATATTTTATATAAACACTCCAGAAGAGTCAGAGAAGTGTCTCTTTGAAAATATGTCTCAAAAGAAGTCAGAAAGCGAGCCAGAGGCAGAGATGAAAAATGCAGGAAAAAAGGACTTCATTGAGTTTAAGTGGCAGCGGGTGGGAGTCACCTCACGTAACTCCAGCCACCTAGCTCTTAGGCATCTGCTTTCATCTGCAATTCCTCTGCAGCCATCAGAGCAGGGTGCCTCCAGCAGCAGGGCTGGATCCCAGCCTGCACAGCAGTGCTTTCACAAAGCCCTGCCTTGCTGGGGGTCTGGCAGGGGCAATGAGCAGGTCCAGCTGAGGGACACCAGCCTGGGTCCTGCAGTCTTGCCCCTCCATGTTAAGAAGCAGTACTTGCATTGCAATGGCAAATAATTATTCCATAAGGGAGGAAAATGTAATATATTATCTCAGCACTTCTAAGTCAAGGTGCCAAGAAGCACTGCATTTCCTCAGCATTATCCTCTGCCAGGAAAAGGTAGGAGAGCTGTCTGAAATAAAATGAGTGTGTGTATTTATAACAGAGGGAAAAAAAAAAAAAAAAAAAGAAAGAAAGAAAAAAAAAAGAAAAAAAAGAAAAAAAGAAAAAAAGAAAAAAAAACACTCCTTACTCCTGTAAGAGAAGTAAAAATGCAGTAGATGCCTGTGGTGTCAAGTTCCAGCTGGACACAAATTGAAAAAATTAAGGGTTATAATTATTCTCTCAATTTGAAGAAATAGTCTTTATTGAACACATATAAAACCACTTTATTTCCCATTGTTTTAATTATCTTCACTGAAACTTCAAAATAAAATATTAAGAGTGTTAAGGTTTACAAATCCCAAATGCTAGGTATGTAGATAGACAAAAAATACATCAAAGTGCTCCTATTCACTTGCACCCCTGCAGTTGTTCTGTTTCTCTTCTAGTGTGAGCCCTATACATTGGGGTCAGGACTTAGCTTTATCTTGACTATTCCAAGTTATAAATTAAAGGCAAGATGGACTAACAAGGTCAATATTTTTAAAAGACTGTAGTTAGTTTCTGAAATCCATATGTAGAAACTGAGTTAAGCTTGATTTTCAGAAATTTTGAGGTCGCATCATCCAGTGAACAAAGCCAAATTTTAGGTAATCCTTCATGAATTTCACTGCAGGCTCTCATTTGACAGAGTACATTGAGCAGAATTTGCAGCTAAACCTGATGCACTTGTTTCCCTATTACCTGTGGAGCTGCTGAATCTACATACAAAGTGCATTTCTGTCCTCTCAGGTGGACAACCACTGGCTGGCTCATGTAACCTGCCCATCGGCACACTCCTGAGACAGAAACATGTAAGTCAGGAACTCCTGGGTTCTTTGGATTAAATCCCATTGGAAACAGGAATAAAGCAAATAGAAGATGGGCACCCTCCCACTTTGGCTGGTATTTTCCTTAAAAGTACAGTGTGGGCAATCCTTGCCAAGTTCACCAGCACATTTGGAAACCTTGGGAGTGAGCATCAGGCAGGGATGGTGAAGGGCACCTGTGGTGGGTTTGAGCCAGGACCACTCTGTTGTGGCACCCCAACCCCTGCAGCTGTACAGATCGCCCCAGGTCACCCCAGACCACTCCAGCTTTTCCTCTGGAGAACTGGGATGACATCAAATAAACCTGAAACAAGTGTGGGTACAGGAGGGGCTTACGCTGCTAGAGAATTAGGGAAGGGTAGGTGTAATAGAGAACTACACTGTAAAGTAAGTTATGTGAACAAATACACTTGATGCTACAGCAGTTCACATTTCCCTAACGCAAGGGAACAAGATTTACCAGTGGTAGTAGTAAGAGGCAAAATTATTGAACTTTTCTAAAATGTATTGTAGTTCTAAAAAAAAAAAAAAAAAAAAAAAAAAACACCTTTTTTCACATCTGTCTCCTGTGTCTTCCTAAATTATCAACAAGGAACTGGAGAAAGAAGGAAATTATCACAATCACAACAAAGCTACAAATTAGGCAGTTTTGCAGCTTCACTTTAAGACTCTTCCCAAAATTTCTCCCTCTTCTATTTCAGAGCTCCTGATGAAGATCAGCAACAGAAGGCCCATCCATTCATCTGTCCCAGCTCTGAAGAAAACACATCCAAAGTTGCTGCCATGTTTACTTCCTTTGGGGATTGTTTCTACTGCAAGATTTACAGTCAAAATGATATCACCTAGGTCATAGAAGTAAGAGCTACAACAGGAAGGAGAAACAGAAGTGGGTTAATGAGTCAGACAGTTTTTCCGATAGCCTTGCAGATGGCGAGAACAAGAAGCAAAAACTGTGTTCACAGTTAAAGCTAATGAAATGCTACAAGCCTCATGGGAAACTCAGAAACACAGGCATGAACTGCAGAATTGTTTCTCATTTTGTGCCTTTTTTTTTTTTTTTTTTTTTTTGTGCTTTCTTAATAGTTCTAATTCATGTAGATGGTGTGCATGTACAGAATTCCATCAGGTGCTGCTAGAAACTTCCCCTGTTTGGCTCATAGCCCTATATCCATATGTGTGTAGTCTCAGTAACTACCTGCAAAGCTGCACATTCAGGCCAGGAAGTAAGGAGAGAGAGCAGATGACAGTCCCGGAGCCTAAGAGCTCATTTAACACAGAGAGGCAGCCCTAACGCTAAGGCTGCAGCCTCCAGGTATGGAACTGTGTGATGCTTTCCCTGGTGCCAGTCAAGCGCCAGAAGTCCCTTTCCCTGGACCTTTGGTCCAGGTGCCCTGTATTTAGTGAATGGTTGCATTGGCATTACAGATTAAGGCAGCAGCTTGTTGGGCCAGCAGTCCCACCGCCAAACCCTGCACTTGGCTGGCAAAGGGACAAACAGAACCAGAGGCTGCCTCGGGGCAGGGCAGTGTAGTAGATGCAGAGTTTCACCCAGAGCAAAAATGTGAGAGAGGCTCCTTGTACCAGCCAGGAATTACTGGAGCAGGTTTTGCCGTAGCAAACTTTTCCATCTCTCCTCCGGCTTTTGCACACACGATGTTTGCAGATGCGAAACGCAAGAGGGCATTTACATACTGGGCAACTACTTTATGTGCATGCACGAATCTCCCGCTTACTCAGGAAGTTTCCACATACGCAGCAAGGCCAAATAAATAGTTAGCTCTACAGGCAAAAAGAGAGATGTCTGTGCCAGCACGTTCAAAGGTCCATTTTTATTTTTCCCGTCTTTTCAAAACTTACCCACACACTGCCTCACAGCCTGCAATGTGCAGGCACAGAGCTCACTTCTGAGGCTGGCAGCAGGTGACACTTATCCTGATGTTAATCTCTTCCCTGCTACCCACAAGGAACCCAAGCATCCCGATTCAGACTTTTCCTCTCTGCCTCAGCCATGCGCAGTGTATTTTTAGATAAATACTAATAATGATGCAAGAGCAGCATGTTTTGTTTTGTTTTCTTTTCTTTTCCAGCTTCTTCCTAGGTGCCCACAGATAATTATCAAGATAATGATAAACAAAAGACACATATAGCTTTATGTGGTAAAACAAGCTTCTGTATTTAAGATAAACTTTAAAGAACATGTGGTTTCCTAGAACTGAATATACATAAGAAAATATTTAACCATCCTACATAAATGTCAACAAGGTTTGAGAAGTGTGCACCTAATAAAGGAGATAGAGGATACAATAAAAAGGGGCCCTAAATCAAAGAGCGGGTTCACAACAGTAAACACTCACATACTGGGCTGACTGAGACAGGCAGCCCATCCAGGCTCTGCTGCTTATCCTTCATCATTTCTAGCAACCAAACATCTCCTCCACTCTGCTTTTTCCTTTATTTGCTTGGATGTAAACCTGACCCATCTCGCTAAGGTTACGCCTGGGACCGCATCCACAAGACAGCATCTGCACTGGGAGCTCAGGGTGGGCTTCTGCCTCCATTTAAGGGAGGGAAGGAGGGAAGGAAGGGAAAAACGGAAGTAAGGAAGAAAAAAGAAAGAAAGAAAGAAAAAAAAAAAAAAAAGGAAGAAAATAAAAGAAAAGAAAAAGAAAAAACGCAGAGCAAACATTATCTATTGTTAATTACCTGTAAAGTAGGGCTTTAGCCACTTCCCCAGTTTCTAAGAGCTCTGAAGTGAAACCTGAAAGAAGCCACCCATTGTTTTCAATTGTGCAAGAGCCAGGAGCAAATAGGGCTCAAATTGCAGCTCTGAAAGGCAACAGGAAATTGGCATCCCGGTAATCTGCTCCCGACTATTCATAGTAACAAAGGCTACATTCCTCCTAAAATATTCACCATTAGAAACCCAAGGCTGATCTATTTAGTAAGGCCCACAGAATAAATCTGTGGAAATAAAGGTTTTTAATTAGAAGGCCATAGGATATGGCTCTGGTTTCCAGCCCCGCAAGTAACATGTATTATTTGTACCTCCGCCTCGTTTCCCACATCTCCCAGTGCAGGCACCCAGAGATCAGGATCACTGCTGTTCTCAAATATTAAAATATATATAATATATTTTAATAAACGTGGACCTGTTCCTTACAGATGGATCGTAGTGCACAATGTGCTGCACGAAGAGCATTTTAAATAGGTCCCCGTGTTAGGATTACAAATTTTTCTGACCAAGAGTAAAAACATTGCTTCTAAATCATCATAGTCGGATGCATGCGCACACACAGTCTGTGGCATGTTACAACACCCAGTTTATAAATACCCTCTAGAAAGTGCTACAGTTTAGACCTTAAGCACTTTCCCCATTCATTCATCTCTCTGTATGGAGGAATGACTTAACAGTAAAACACCACACTGCCAGTCAAAGGTGCTGGTGCCTCGCAGCATGATGCCATGCAACCCTCAGGTCTTGGCTTTCCCAGCAGCAAGAGAAAAATATTTCCCTCAGCGCTGCTTTATCAGGCATAGTTCATTTAAAACAATTTAAGTACAAGCACAAAATGCTTTGAGTTACTTGGTAAGGAGGTACTATTGCACTTTTTGCCACCTGAACAGATAAAGTTATCCCCTACCAGGTATGTTAGAGTTGTCAGCAGGAAGAGCACAGCAGATTAGCAATTACAGGGGATGTTATCTGCACCTGGCAGCAGTGATGGATGACTGTGGAAGCACCACAGCGAGTGCGCCTGCTCCAGTGTAAGGCAAGAGATGGAAAGGAGAAAACAAGCCTATGGACTCTAAAACTCAAAAAAAAAAAAAAAAAAAAAAAAAAAAAAGAGAGAGAGAGAGAGAGATGTGGAGTCTCCAGAAAGATTTTGTATAAGTCTATCGCTTGCTCCTACTGTGATCCTTTGTTTAATGCAGTAGCACTGATGCATTTTCAACTATATTTCCATATGTTTGTTCTCTTGCAGGTCAGTAAGCTCAAGCCCAGGTGCCAGGTACTGCCAAACTTTGGCAAAGCTCATATCCAGATTTGAACTTTGGACCAAAACAAAATCCCAAGATCCAACTGAACTGTATTTTCCACCCTGACTAACCAGGATCGCTTTCACTGTGACTCGTAAGAAAGACAGAGCATGCAGAAGTGCATTAAACCAGCAAGTGCCTCAGCAGCAGAGCAGCACAGATGACTCGTACAGCCAGAGCATTTGTCATCCAGAAGAACTCCACACAGTGTAAAACAATGAGCAAGCATACAGTTATTCTCTAAAAAGAGATGGCATGACATGATAGGAAATAGATTCTGATGGGAAATAGATTTTTCTGAAAATGGATTTTTGAGCAGGAGCAGCTAGAATTCCTCAACGTTAAGAAGAAGGTACCATGCCATCTCCTAAAAATCAAGTTGGGGAAAAGCCATGGAACTTTCCCCTTTCTCTCTGGCAACTGGTTTATTCATTTTCATTTTAAAGTGTCTTCTTCTAAGTGTGCAGATCCAAAAGCACCAGATCGAACACCACAAAAGTAAGAAATGATGCCTTTGAAAGGATCTTTCCCATGTCAGATAACACCAACTTTTCTTCCTGCGTAACATGTGGAAGAGGAGCTCTCACAGCACTGGAAGAACTGTCAGATGGTCTGGAAGTTGAAGTACTCTACAGAAGAAGGTCAATGCAATTTAAAATATCCATTAAGTAGTTAATCACTTACATAATTTTAGCATGTATTTAGGGTATTCCAGCTGCTTCTCCCAGTCACTCTATCATATAAACTAGGAACACATTAACACTTATGAATCTTAGTCATTCATAAGACTGTGTGTGGTATGAACCATCCCAATTAATAAAAACAAAATAAGAAAACAGGAAAACACCCTACCACCAGAATCAAGTCCATTCAGAACTGCCCGCTGTGACATGAGACATTAATGGACATACACTGATGTTTGGCAAACTTAGTCACTGGTGTAAACCCATTGACTTCGTTCAGAAGGAATACTCTGCGTTATAAAACCAGTCATACTACGGTAGCAGCCCCGAAGGGTCAGGCAATATGCGAGCTCCATTGTGCTCCCTATTGCACAAACACAATGAGGTTCAGCCCTTTGGGGTAGAGCCTCTGTTGAACATTTGTGCCTTTTGACAATGTGTTCTGTAGGATATTTGTTTTCAGATTCATAGCACTGTACATGTATACAAAGGTTTACAAAACAGGGCGTACTGACAGTGCAAGAGAGGCACAGCTGTCATGCACACCTTTCTCTGAGGATTAAACAAATGGATGTTTCTTCAAAACCAAGCAATTGGCAATAATTGCATTTTTGAGCCAAAGATTGCTAGTTTTGTAACATGCATGACAACGTCATCCCCTTGGGATGGCACACTGCTTCCTTTCCTTTTACAGTATGGGCTTAGATTCCATTCCAAATGCACTGTATCAAGGATATGTATGCGATGTATCAAGAATACTGAAAGATCACAGCGATTTTCTGGTCCTTTTTGAAGTAAAAAGTAAAAGGGTTTCACACCTCCATAAGTAAACCTACTAAGGCTATGTGTGGCCTACAGGAAACCTGTCCCACATTTGTATTTACTAATAAGTACATGAGGAAATGTCTCATCTAAAGACAGCTTCACCTGGAGAAGCGGGAGCAGCAGCTGAAGGCTGGGAAAATGATGGCGGTGCATCTCTCATTCACAAATGCACACCGAGCAGTAGGTACCACTCCAGGAATTGAGCTTCATTCCAGCCATATTGTCTTCTGTTACGGTGGCTGACATGTACGTATTCCTTTTCAGCCTTTAGGAAACACCGAGTCTGGATTTACCCATTAACACTACAGCCAAAGCCCACAGTATCTAACAGAATGCACTTACCCAGACGTAGCCAAGTACTCCCAGTCCAGCTGAAGCAAGAGCAGATCTGCACCTACACATTGCTACCTGTACACATGAAAACAAAGCTCATTTCAAAGCGCACACAGTGAAAACACAACTGAAAAGTGTAATGTTTGCAGGAATTGACACCTTCTATGGTGTTTAGTGAGGGCCTGGGCTTTGGCACTGTGGTTGGTGGTGGGTGATGGGTGGTAAAAGAGCTCCCACCTGGCTGCAAGGGAGTAGTCACAGCACAAGGGAACACAAAGGGCCCAAATGAACCCGTGTTGGGATTTCACAATGCTGACACAGCACCAGAAAGCAGATCCAGGGCTGCGTTGACCACCCGACACACAGCCCAGCCCTATTCCCTGTGGGATAATGACATGTCAGCTCCAGGTACTGGTTACAGTCTGAGCCCATGCTCTAGTGGAGAGGCAGAACATGATGAAGGCAACTTTCTGGGTGACTTAGAAGTTTTTAAGCTAGATCCTTCCAATAAATACAAAACTTCACTCAGAACCCACATGGCCATGTATCCACTAGTGAGGGTTGAAGCCACATCTCAGCTACTCCCATCAGTGATAGCAAGACGAGAAATAACCACAGCTAGGAAGGAGGAACATTTAAGAGCTGCCCTGAAAGCAGCTTGCCCAGGGATGAAGGCTAATCAGAACAACACCTGTGCAAACCATGCACTTTGTAAGGCTGGTAAATCCAGTTGTGTGATAGTAGGACAACATTGCACTCCAGGTTGTTTTTTGAAGCGCTACCATGACTGACAGAAATGCTCCAGCTGGAAGAAAGCCAACAATTAATCAGGATTCCTCAGCATTTGGAGGTAATTTCAGCAGAACAAGAAACACAGAAGTATCAGTGAGTCCTGAACATTCCTCCAGGACAAAAATCTATTACTTCATATAAATCCATTAAAACACTTCATATAGCCCGTTTAATCCCTCTTAACAGATTTGCTTTATCACAGGGAGAGGAGCTAATCCTCTCCCACCTGTCTTTACGATACAGAACCATAAACAAGAGCAAGCACTCTTCATTTCTTAAGTACTATTCCCCCTCAGATAACACTATCATCCACACTAGCATTAGCGTAACGAAGCTGTCTCTGGCGGAACACCTTAACTCTCCCGTTCTCACCCTA
This sequence comes from Aythya fuligula, assembly GCF_009819795.1. Taxonomy (NCBI): domain Eukaryota; kingdom Metazoa; phylum Chordata; class Aves; order Anseriformes; family Anatidae; genus Aythya; species Aythya fuligula. The sequence goes on from NC_045562.1 coordinate 43,003,040, forward strand.
ACAATGTATTCCCGCGGCAGGCAACGTGGAAACTCACCATCTGTTTCCAAATCTCATCTCCTGCCACTGGGCTCGAGATGCTAGACAAACAGAGACTTGAATCCCAGCCTGGTGAAGCTTCCCTTTTCCCTTCCTCACAGATCTTACACTGAGACATTTCAGCACTCTGCCACGTACAACCAGATGGCCAGCTTGCTCACATCCATCAGCAACCTATACAACTAGGTTACTAGGTCAGCTGCGCTTCTTGCCTAAATACACAATTCTTTTACACCACATACTCTTCGTTTTTTCAAAATGAAAACTATCAAAGCTATCTGAAAATGGCTAAGAAATAATTTTCACCTACATCGTTACAGCAGCTGGACCTCAGATACTGTAGGCGCTGTACAGATGTGAAGGAAGTGACCTGAACAGCATGCTGACAACATTTGGACTGAAGGACTGAAATCTACACTTCAGTCTCCCGGTTATCAGGAGTCCCATTAGCATTTAGCAAACCCGTTCACCCCCTCACAAGAAGATGCTGTATCTGTAGGTGGTCATTCTACTTACTGTACAGCAGGCAGTAGAACAGATCATAGTGATTGATGCTTTGGGGATATGTGAACTAACTACTGTCCCTTCAATGTGTGGAGGATTACTTCATGCATCTGTCAGCTCGCTTACTGCCACACACCCACCAGGAAAACATCAATTTGCCCTCACATGACCCTGCTTGGTTCTACACTGCAAAAAGCCGTCTGTCTGCCCGAGAGACATCACAGCCACTGCCATACAGTAAGGCAATTGCCCTGCACCCTGACAAACACAAAAGTGAACTCAAATAGATGGATGTAAAGTACAAGAGATGCAACATCTAAAACAAGAAGGGAAAGGAAACAAAATGAGCTATTTACTTCTACTTCTTCAGTGCTGCCTTCTCTGGGTAACACCTGGCACTTAGAGTACTGCTTCAGACGCACAGTGAATGGTTATCACCTAATTTCTGCATAGGTCAAAGTCAAATGTTCCCCTTCAGAAATGACAGTCTCAAATTATTCCCAACTTCAGTTAGTAAAGATTATTTAATCTAATTAGAGCATAGTTTTATTGATTTCTTCGGAAATCTGGATCAATGGTGTGATGCAGCTCATAATGGAAGATGGTCACGGAAAGACGTACTATGTGTGAGTGAGTCCTTTGGGCTTTCTTCTGCTCTGCTAAGAAACAAATCCTAACAAAACCCCACATAAGCCACCTGGCTGAAAAAGAGAGAGACAGAAGTCAACAACATGAATAGTTTTTGTGGGTTTTTTTTGTTTGTTTTGTTTTTTTGTTTTTTTTTTGAAGAGGAGGAATAATTAACACCATTCAAGCAAACGTACTCAACACAGAGCTGGATTGAGTCCAGTTAGGAAACTGCAATTGGCTCGGTATTTCTGAGTGTCAGTACACAGTCTTAAAAATGGCCCTATCTGACCAACGGTGACTGTTTGACAAGGATTTCATTGTCTCCCGAGGGCTGTTTGCAGCTGCCACTGTTAGAGAAGTATCAGTGATAAGGAAGTAGTGCCGAGCAAGTCATTTACTCCTCAGACACATTCTTCTCTTGGCTTTGCTTCATCTCACAAAGAATAAATTGTGGAAGGCAGATACACACACTGCTACCCCACAAGGCTCCTCATCTGTAAATTTTGTCACGTTTAAGTGCAGAACTGAGATTGAGAGAGCAGTATTACCAAGAACATACTGAAAAGCAAGCTGTTTCTTAGATGTAACGTTATTATGGTTTTGCTGTATACCTCACAGAAATTATACATGCTCTTTAATAAAGAATGCATTTTTTGGTCAGCTTTGATGCTGTTAACTACAAAAGCCCAGCTTACTCCAATGATCAGCAAACTGGGAGTTAGAACAGCTTGAGCACGGCAATTCAAAGCAGAAGACTTCAAAATGCAATATGACACAGTTGTCAGGTTATTAGAGTTTCTTAAGTGGAGTTTCTCTAGAACCACTTACTCTGAATACCATGTGGAATTACATCCATTTAATAAACTTTTTACTTTAAGAGAATTGTGATGTTAGCCTTGACCCACATGGACAGAAGAATGAGGCTTCCCCATTCACTCTCACTGAAAAGGGGTTTTGTTGAGTAAGTGTTAAATGGCCACAAGTAGCTGTGACACTTGGGTCACCCTTAAGAGCCTTTAATTTAAAGACAGAAGGTGGATTCAGTTGACATTGGGAAAACGTATGAGAAGAGAAACAAACAAGCCACACATATAGATGTGCGCACATACACAACTCTCAAAGCTAGCAAGCTGCAGCAACCCAAATTCTACTTCATATCATAAAGTAACCAGCCAAGAAGGTCTATATGACAAAATTTAGAATGGGTTTACATCTTAATTTGGTATTCTTTAGGAAACTAAACTTGAAGCTGTGGTTTCCTCCTCCACAACTATTTTAATGCTCTGGAAAATAAATAGGGCCTACACCTCTTGGCCCTGTTGAGCACAATGCATACATTGCATTGCTAACTGTTCATCAAGTAAGTTTTTGCAAAGTTAAAATTAGGTAAACTAAACTAGAGCACAGACTAGTGGTTTTGAAGTATCAATAGGAAGTTACTTGCTACCTGACAGACCACCTGACCAGAGGAAGAAAATAACAAGAACCCAGAATATGCAAAAGTAGCTTACAACCTGTCATTGTAACAAAAGAACTCAAGAGCCATTTTCATTAATTAATATATTTTCTGCATTATAGTTAACATATGTACTTTCTTCGTGTCATCCTTATTTCGTTAAGTATTGATATTTTGTTATATTCAGACATGAGTACATTTTCAAAGTCTTTTGCAATAAATATCATAAAATAATAGAGATTCACATAATAAATATTCTTTACAATAAAAAAAGTTTTAACAGACTTTTGTCTTAAAAATAGTTGGGATTCAACTTTGTGTTTTATACATAAAATATACAAAAAAGGACCACAATTTGTGGCTAAGGCAATAAAACAGGGAACAGAATAAAATTATAAAGTACAGAGCAGAGCTAAATTCACTAAACCAGAGGATCACAAGAAATATTAAAGATTCAAGAACGTTTAGGTGACTCAATGACACCTGAAGGCTGTTTGGATATATGAACACCACCAACTTTAATATCAACATGATACTGATGGACTATAAAACAGGAGCAGGAGGGTGGAGTGAGCAATATCCTTCAAAGATTTGACAGCAAGAGAAACAAATAAGTACAGTTGCAGCCATAATGTCTCCAATGTGAAGATCTACATAGTGTAGCAAAAACTCAAGTTAAAAAAAAAAAAACAAAAAACAAGGGGAGAAACAATCAGCTAACTCTCAGGACTGAGAATATTCCAAAAGTTAAGACAAAAGAGGTGGAGGCAAAAAAAAAAAAAAAAAAAAGCAGGCTGCTTACAGAAGAATCAGGCCTTTCATTTGGTAAAGCCTTTATTTTACATCCCTCTCCAGGAAGAGAACACTCAAGAAGTTATTTCACAATCCAGCTCACTCATGAAAAGTTACTCCTTGGTACCCAGGGGGTTAACGACAAAAAAATTGCTGAGAAGGAAAAACATCTTTGGGAAGATATTCAGAGCAAGAAGCTGCAAGAGCCCAGTGAGCCCTTACTGTCTCTGTCAGGAGTGGTTCAGTTACAAACTCAGACAACCCTGCCAAAGTGAGCGGCAGACGCAGATACTAAGTCCACACTTACCAAAGAGCAGCAATGACTACGTAAAACACTCCACACTCAGTTGAGTGAATAAAAAGAGGAGAAAAAAGTTGCAAAAGGGAAGAACTTGTGTATTTGAAGTGGAGGGAGAAAGCAAAAGAGCAGTCTCCCCACCCCCCTAAATGGGGGAAGGAAAAAAAAGGAAAAAAAAATCAGCTACAACCTGAAAATCAAAGTTGGAGGAAGTAAACCTCCCTCCGAAAATCATGAGGGCTTGCCCTGACCCCGGGAGGGGCAGCTCTCCAGTTTACAATAGACAGTGTTGGAGTTCTTGCATCGGCAGCCTGGACGATTGACGCGGTCGTAACACCCTCGACACAGTTTGAGGCATCCTTTTGCAGGAGGGTAGCAGAGCAAGCAAGGCAAAAACAAGGACATTGCTCCCATGCACAGGTACCTAGAACAGCAATGTGACTGGGAGCAGGAGCAGGGATTATCCGCGTACGAGTCCCCTTCATCGTCGTTCGAACAGTGGTAGAAGATCCCTTTGACCAAGCACATGCAGGTGCCATACTCCACCATGCTCTCCGCAGAGCACAAGCACTGCCGGTTGCAGGCCAAGCAGGAAGGAAGGGCCCTCGGGGCTGTGCACTCACCACATTTGCACTTCCCACACTGTTCGCAGATAAACTTGTGCTGTGTCAAGTCCTCTTTCAGAGGACCCTTCAGATCATCTACAATCAAAGACGACTGCTTGGGCTGCGTCCGGATTGTCCGGTCGGACCTGTGGCCTGAACCCGGCCTGGATGGAGGCGACCGGCCCAGCAGTCCTTGCTCTGAAGAGGCGCTGCTGTTGCTCCCAGAGCTGGCTGCGCTCCCCGTGCTCGTTGATCTGCTCAAGACCGGGGCCCTCGCGTTATGCTGATGTGCCACATGCCCCACGTGACTGGGTCTGTGTTCGTAGTTATTATTCACATTAATCGGTATAATTTCGTGAGTCCTTTCATGCTTCTCTTGCCTTGGTGCTGTCCGCGGACCAGCTTTTTTCACCACAGATGGACCTTCGGTGTACTCGTTGCTGCCCCTGATGGCCTTGATCTGGTCCAGCGACAGGATCGTTGTTGGCTGGCTCTCTCTGTCATAGTCCAACCGCTGCCGGCTGTCCAAAGAGGGCTGCTGAATCACTACCAACGAGCCACCGCTGCCATGTTGACTTTGGGGCTCCATCTGTAGCGATCTCTACCTCTGGCATTCAGCGGGAACCTGGCATGCATCTGAAACCCTAGAATAACAATAAGAAGTCAGAAAGTGTAAATAAACATTGCGTGTGTACATATATACATACAGACACAAGATCAAGCGCAAAAGAGGAACAAAGAACAGGATACTTTTTGAAAATAAAAGTGATATGGCAAACCACAAATTGCCCTAGCCACCTGGCGCTGATCTCTTTCAGCAGGGGATTACAACAACGCTGAGGATCTGGCCAAAGTCCAGCAATGGGGAGAACCTGGGTATGGCATCATAGGTGAGGAATGCTAAGGGAGACCCCTTGCCATTAAAATTACAATTCAGAAAGAAAATAGCTATAAAAATCAGCATTAACCTGCAAGCTCGCTTGGCAAGCCACAGGAACTAAGTGCTTCTCACTTGCTACCAAGCTCAATGTCTAATTAGCAAGAGCAATTCTGTCTGCCCCCAAAACTAAGTTGGAAACGTTAAGGAGCACCGCCAGGCTGCGTTCTGCAGGGCAGAATAAATAGCACGCACAGTTCTCACTCTTCTGGCTTAATCTGCAGCATCAGAAAGCTAAACAGATTTGCTTGCTAGCATGCTTCGGTAAGTATCTTTCTTAAGGTGAAGTACGTGCACTATAGAGCCTTGAAATAAGCACTGTCAAGCGTATGAGACATTTTCTGCAAGAAATCCAGCATGCAAATCTCATAAAACTAAAATAAGGGTGCAAACAGAAGCAATAAGGGTGCGAGCAGAAGCCTGTTTTCAAGTATTTTCTGACCAAAGGGCAGAGTGTGAAAGAAAAACAGGTAGAAAAGAATAAGACAAATTGTCAGATGAGAACTTGTTTCAAAAAAAAGTTAGGTACTTTCAAAAAAAAACAGAATAAAAAAAAAAAAGAACAAATAATATTTCCCAAGATGAACTGATTAAAAGCTTCTGAAATACAAGTTCTTCTATTCAATCTTTTAACTGTTAACACAAAGGTTGCAAATGCCGAGCTAGAAAACTGCAGTGACAGTTCCGTACCCATACGAAACCGTACAGAGACTACCTAAAAGGCAGGACTTATAGAGAGAACGAGTAAAACAAACTGCTTTCCTTCACCGAAAGCCCTAGACAAACTCCCTGCAAGATGTCACGTACGTTTACCTGCAGGAGCAACAAGATGAGCACTAGGCAATCGAGCGCTCCCAAAGAACCCATGAGCAGAACCGTGGAGAAGCGTCTCACCTCTCCAGCCTGCAGGTGGCACGGAGCTGTTCGCAACACGAGCAACACAGGCACCGTGGACACGCGGAGAAGGACAGAGCAGGACTTATCCTAGCAGGTAGCCATGCATCTGCATCACCCTGACGGCTGACACAAGCTTAGTACCAGCTTCTACCAGGACGCAAAGTCTCCGTGCTGATCCACCAGCCGAAGGTTTATTTTACGTTTAAATGTCACCTGCGAGGGCTTTAGGGTCACGGGCTTCGGAAGCAAGCAAGAAGGAGAAGCCGAAGAGCACCGCACTCACTTCTGGTTCACCCCGCACACCGCCCCGCCAGGCGCTGAGGCTGAATGAAGGCGCAGGAGGAGAGCTTCACAGCCGCAGCGGGCGGGAGCCGGGCTCCCGGGGGAAGGCAAAAACCACATCCCACGGAACGGCGAAAGGCAGCCAGTGCCATCTGTGGGGCAGGCGGAGGGCGGCAGGGGCCGAGGAAGCCGCCGGGAGGGACAACCCCGGGCCTCGCAGCGGCGGCTGCCCCCGGCAAACGGGGCCGCATGAGCGGGACGGGGCGAGGGACCCGGGCGGCTCCGCTCCGCTCCGCTCCCGGTGGCTGGCCGAGCCCCGGCCCCGAGGTGCTGCGGGCGGGCGGCGCCCCTGCGAGCCTGGCGGGGCGCGCAGCTGACGGGGAGGAAGGAAGAGGAGGGGAGGGGAAAAAAAAAAAAAAAGGAGAAAAAAAAAAAGTTATGAATGAAAACAAGGGCTTCCCCCCGCCTTCTGCAGGGGGAGGGCGCAGCCCGAGGTCGCTGCTCCCTGCGGAGGGCGGACTTCCGGCGTTTAAAGCGCCAGCGCACGGCGGCACGGCCGCTGCCGGGGCGGGGAATCCCCGCAGACGGCTGCGGGCAGCCGGCACGGCTCGGCTCGGCTCGGTACAGCACGGCTCGGCTCGGCTCGGCTCCTTCCCCCCCCGGGTCTGTCGGAGCCCCCCGGCCGCTGAACGCCGCCCGGGCTCTGTCAGGGCACCGCCGCCCTCCTCCTCCTCCTCGCCCATCCGCCCCGCTCCGTGCCGCCTGGCACCTGCTCGCCCCCGCCGTTCCAGGCGCAAAAAAAAAAAAAGCACGCCCGAAACCCATTACCCTCCCTAATTACGCCGGGAGGCGCTAATTGCGGCCAGCCGGGCTCCCAGCCCACCCCGCCGCCCTCGGGGGTCGCCTGCCCCTCGCTCCCCGCGGCTGCTGCGAGGGGCAGCGCTCCGCCCGTCCTCCCGAGGCCAAAACCAGGCTTGTAGCGATGCTAAAAACCAGCACCAGCGGTAATAAAAGCAGCACCGACGACCATAAAGCAGCTCGAGCCTCGCCGAGGCGGCTCCGCGGGGCGCTCCCGGCACCGGCGAGGGCTGAGCGCGGGGGGCAGCGGGGAGCGGGGCTGCGGGGCTGCAGCCGGAGCCGAGCGGCTGCCATGTGCTCGGCGCTGCCGTCGGCGGCCGCCTGACAGCCTGCGAGCCCGGCCGCCGCCTCGCCGCCAGCCGATCGGCGCCGGCCGCCGCGGCTCCGGGGCTCGCCCCGCCGCCCCCTTCGCTCTCTTTTCCTCCCTCTCCGCCCGCCCGGCCCCGCACCTGCCCCTGCCCCTGCCCCTGCCCCGGCGGCGCGCAGCTTACCGGAGGGCGAGGTGAGAGCCTGCCTGCCGGGGCACATTGGCGGCCCCGGCGCGGAGTCCAGCCCGGGCAGTGCAGGCAGCCTGGCGCCGTCCCGCCGCCGCGCCGGAGTGAGCGCGGCCGCGCTCCGCCGCCTTTCAGCGCGCAGCCCCCGCCCGCCGCCCGGCCGCGCCCCCGTGATGCCGATGTGTCACCGCGCGGCGCCCCCGAAATCCCGGACTGGACTCCGCCCGCGCACGGCTCCAGCCCGCGGGGGCCGCGCCGCCCGCCCGCCTCCCGCCCCGAGTCCCTCCCGGCCCGGCCCGGCCCCGCGCCTCGCTCCCCTCCCTCCTCCCGCCGGCCCGGCCCGGCTCGGCCCGGCCCGGCACCGCCCGGCTCGGCCCGGCCGCAGGTGGCCGCCCCCGGCCCGGCCAGCAGGGGGAGCGGGAGCCCCGAGGGGCACGGCCCGCACGGAGGGTCAGCGGTGTGAGGGGCGGGGGGGCTGCGGCACGGCCCTGCGGGGGTCGAGGCCTCGGCGTTGAGCCGCCCGGTTATGTCGTTTAGAGGCACCTTGAAGAACGCGGGGAAAGGATGTTAAAAGAAATCAGCGTTTGGGGAGTTATTTCTAAGAATGTGCAACGGACTGGGACGTGCGAGGCTCTTCACTACTTGGCTAACCATTCCCTAGGTCCCAAGTTTATCCGAAGTACTCTAACTGGCTTTTTACAATCTCTTACAGGAAGGTGAAGATCTCCCATCTTTTGTCCCAAAGGAAAGCAAAGCAACATACACACACCACGAATACTCAAAGCTGCTTATGGGGAACCTCCATCCTTACAAAATAATAATCCTTGCAAACAAGAAAATACCTGTGCAAAGAAAAGACCTGTGCAAATAATCCTTACAAACAAGAAAACAGCCACGCAAAGGTATTCTGCTGTAGCACCCCCTGTCCACCCAGACCACATGCACTGTCCCAGTGCAATTATTTTTCATTAATCTTCACCAGGCTTGGAAAGAAAATATCCAAACCACATTTTTTTTTTTAATTTCCATCACTATACAAAAAATTGATTTCAACAATGTATTTCTCCGTGAAATAAATACAGATGAACTATCAATTCTGATATATCATTTGGATGTATCATCTGATACAGATGAACTATCAATCAGACAGATGAACTTCCAATCACAGAGGCTCAAGTGACAAACATGGCCACAAAATAAGCCAGTTCATCACTAATATTGCAAGGGGGATTAGAAAATGGGATTCCTCACCGAAAGCACTCTCAGACACACCACAAGCAGAAAGCAAAAAGTCTAACTTCTGAAATTCTGAAACCCATCTGAAACCTTTGGAACCTACCACTCTTCCAACTAACAGTAATTCCTACTGAAGAACAAAAATAACCACCAAAAAATAACAAAAGTTACTATGGGAGTGTAGCGCTTCGCGGTGCAAATCTATCATCTCCCACTATACTTTAGCTTTATTTCACACACACACAAAAAAAACAATTCTGTTTTAAGTAAAGATGAAAAATCAGCATTATATAGGTGTGCTATACATACTAATTCTTGCAGCGGTGCTGACAGGAGGAGCATCGGCGGCAGCAGTAGGTAAACTGCAGATAAACTGCAGATAACCGCGCTGCTGGGGTCAGCAGGGCTCTGCTGCATGGCCAGGCACACTCACATCTAGCAACCGACTGTCTTCTCACACAAGTCAGTGCATTTCTTTCCTAGGAACTGCTGGAAAACAGTGCTGTAACAACCTTTTAATGCACATCTCCAAAACGGGTACTACCTTAAAAAACTATGCCAAGCGTAACAGCCTGATTTTAGAAATACAATACTAGGCTTAAATGGGTCAGTAAAATAATCAAGAATCCTGGCAGCGGTTTACTATCACTTGGCACCAGGACAAGCACTTCACTGAAACGAGGCAAAACCCTACAGCTAAACCAGAAGGCTCTCCACAGACTCAAGCAAACATGCCTGCATCTCACGCAAGTCATCTCATTAGATTTTTCTTGGAAATGGTAGCAGTAAGAAGCTTGTGTTAGAAAAAGGAGAGCTAAAATTCTGCAGAAAAAGTTGGCAGCTTGGAAGAGGACTGACACACCTTATGACTACATCCTGGCACAACCTGAATTTGAGAATTGACAGACAGACAGGAATCCAAACTGTCCTCCGAGGGAGCCTCTCCATTCTACTGACGATAATAAAGTCAAGAGATACCAGCCCTCTGTGCCCAGCGCTAATCCTCATGACAAACCTCCCAGAATTAGGTCCAAGAGACTGAATGACTGCTGATAGTCGTGATTCAGTCCCCGTTTCCGCTTTCACTTTGAGGATCATGTACAGGAGATAATCTCCACATTCTGCAGTCGTATACTGCTTCTCCCTTGTGCAAGCGTCAGGGTGCCAGAAGACATGTTGCACAGAATAAAACAAAGTCCATGGTTGTTCCATTGTGTTTTGTTTTGTTTCATTTTTCCATAATCCAATACCCAGAAGCAGCTTTCCAAGTCACTTGATTGAGCTTCATAGGTAGTGAACTACAACCTCTGTGAAGACAGATTGAATAAACATTGATCCTCCCACTATCTGTACTGAGTGACAGTGCTGCTGTGTTGCATCCCACCTGGGAATACCTTTGTATTTCCCCCTAAGCAGCATCTCCGGGCTCATGCCAGGGCACAGCTCCCAGCTGAGAACAGGGACATGTACCCGGTCCCATACGTTGGCACTTCATTCCACCTCCTGAGCTGTGTGAGGTGGCTAAGTTTATGAAAAGCAAAACCCATCCTGTCTATCATCAGACACTATCATTTCAGACCAAGCAGGTGACAAGGCCTATACTTGAAGACTTCAATATTACTGTTCCCGTCACTCATCTTCCTTGGTGATAACTATCTTGAGCCAATATGGCTTTGAGGAAACTCAGCAGAGAAAGCGTCTACCTTTGCGCAAGGTATTTGTCAGTTAATAACCAGCCTTCACAGCTGTAACAACAATGATGAAGTTATATGGGAATTTAAAATGGATTTAAAACACAACAATACATGTCAGTATTTATAACTGGATACAGTTATAAACAAAACCGCTGTGGCAGTCGTCTTACCCCTAGCACATGCAGGCCGCATTGCCCCATGCTGTGCAGCCAGAAGCCTGCCAGGGTGGGTGCTGTGAGGAACAGTGGGGCTCTGCAGCTCCCAACGCTTTTGTGTGGCAGAAACTCTGATGTTGCACTTTGCAGGTACCGGTGTTGGGAAGCTGAGGTCCCACAATGTGCTCAGAGAGCCTCAAACCGAGCACAGGAAGACATCATGTGTTCTTTAGGAGAACGCTGTAACTGCGGCTTTTTGACATAGTAGGCCTACGTATATGTGTGTGTAAATAAAACTACAATAGCTGTCAGACACTGCTGAGATACTGTGGACACAAGTATTGTGGGCGTTTTTTTTTATCAGCTCATTGAATCACAGAATCACAGAATTACAGAATATCCAAGTTGGAACGGACCCACAAGGACCATCGGGTCCAACTCCTGGCTCCACACAGGACCACCCCAAAATCAGACCCTATGTCTGAGAGCATTGTCCAAACCCTTCTTTAACTCTTACAGGCTTGGTGCTGTGACCACATCCCTGGGGAGCCTGTCCCAGTGCCTGACTACCCTCTGGGTGCAGAACCTTTCCCTAACACCCAACCTGACCCTCCCTGTCCCAGCTCCATGCCTTTTCACTGAAAATCCCGGCAGTCCTGGCTGTAGCGGGCTGATGCATGGGATGAAGTAAAAGTATGCCGCAGAGCTGAAGTGAAAACCATGCCTGCTGTGTGAAGGCGCGCCCTGAGATAGGGTGAATCATATCAGGGTAGAAAGAGAAAGTGAGGATGATGGGAGGTAGCATTTCCTGATCACACTTTCTACTCGACAGGTTGACCTTTATCTGAGATCAAAGGACCCGTGGCTGGGGATTTCTTCAGCTCCTGTGCAAGGAGTGTTCTCGGAGCACTGTGAAGAAGTGCAGCCACATACAGCTGCTGCTCCTTGCTGTCAGTGCACAGACTGGGGATAGGCACACAGGAAATTCTCAGTTGCAAATATAGTCTTGACTTTTCTCTTTAGAAGATAACATCAGTTTTTGTTAGAGACGGAAGAGATAGCACAAGGCAGCAGCCAGGTAAGCCTCTGAGAACAAAGGGACAAACCTCAACGTGAACCTGCTTCACGAGCATTCAAATGTTGAATCGAGGTACGGGGGAAGTGCTGCAGAGTGAGGGCTTTGCTCTGTGACCACGTTTATACACCAATGCCCAAATAACAACACCAATTAAAAAGAAAGAAAATTCAAAGGTTTGTACAGTGCATTCAGAGAACGCGCCTCCTTTCCCTGTCCTCTTGCACCAGCGCAGACAAACAGTGCTTTCCAGGCATATTCGTACCAGACATGGTCAGCAGCTGGAGGTACAGGGTTCTGTGCTGGGGTTACTGGTAGGCGGTTAGCTATTTCCAGATCACTAAAAAAGGTAATTTCATAAACAGGGATTAGCAAGAAACACCAAGGCATGCTGTGGCTCAGAATATATATCAACTTTTTGGCCTTCCCAAGTGGTAGTGCTTACTGCTGTCTTGCTTTTGCTGTCAGAGATGTAATTGAAGACTAGCTTGGAAGGGAAGCTGTAGAGAAGACAACACGTCAGTGAAGACACCTAGCAAGAGGCAAAATTGCTCTCCAAAGCACAGGGCAACGGTGTGTCTGTTCATTGCTTGCTGTTCACCCTTGTCATATAGGCAACGGGTCCATTCAGAAAGCCACAGCTATTTGCTTCTGATCAAGTTTTCTTTCTTTCTTGGAGAACTGTCTCTTAAGACCTCATGTTTAGCTGCTGTACTAATTATCTGGCTTTATACAAGACACTAGTGAGGTACTGATGATGTCTTAATTACTTTGTATTTAATTTTAATTCTTTCAGCAAATCAGCTAATTAATATTGTTTCACCTGCCTGTATATAAAAAAAAATCCTTATGAAAATGGAAAATTATCATTATTGCTTAACACAGATAATCATTTATACACATCTATTGTAAATGAAATTATCTGCAACTCTTTTATTCCTGTCTGAGCACTAAGCAAACTACCTTTTACAATGCATTCGAGACCATGAGTCCTCACACAGAAATTAATCTGTTTCTTTTAAATTTTCACCTGTACAGAGGGTACACGTGTGTTGAACTACTTTATCACAAGTATGCATACTGTAGTTTTAAAGTTGCCAGGTAGAAGGAAATGAGGTTCTGTGAACCTGAGAACAGAGCTAAATGTTAAAAGCTCTTCTTTCTTACGATTCTGGATTGTGCACATTTCACAGTGTCTTGGTGTCTCCTGACTTTTGGTGTCTCCTTTGACCTATGTCCTTATTTGAAGGTGTGAATGCTCACCTTCTACTATTTTGCCAGGTAAAAATTGAGTCCACACGTGAGGTGAGGAGGCTTAGCAAGTCCCAGCTCCAAGAAGAAGCAGCAGATATGGAACACGAAAGCCCATTACTATACCAGAGTGCAATATAAAATCCAAAAGATCTCATGTAGTGGAGTAGATCTCATTTCTCTCCTTTGAGACAGATCATTCCAACAGGAATTATATTTTTGAAAGGTGCTGGGATCCCAGATCACGGCATCAAATCCAAATCCCAGTCTCCCCAGTTTTATTCTGCTGCATCTTTAACATACAATTGAAATTGAAAACCCCAACATTTACGTGAAGACTGAACTGAATCGGTGCATGGAGGGAACCTGGGTAGTTTGATTTCTGCAACCATCTGAATTTGAGTAGGTTCTCTAAGCCTGCTTTTCCTTTTCTCTCGCTGCCTGCCACAGCTGAGTTAGGTAACAAACAGGTAGAGCTACAAAGCTTCTCACAGCGGGATTAAGTACTGTAGGTCTAGCTGTGTAAGTATGTGCTGAGAGCTGAGTGAAAGGAGGTGGCAGTTTTAATAATAGCTGATAAAAAAAACTAGCCAGAGGAAATCCACCATGACTGAATAATAGCCTTTCACTTCAAAAACAACCGAGGAACAAACCTTTCCCATTTCTGTTCGAGAAGTGGGCCACTCCCCGGGTGTGGACTGCATTATCAGAGGAAGAGAGAAAGCTCTGTGCCAATTTAAAGACATTGCTCTGTGCGTGTTTTTTATTATCTACACTTGTGGAGGCTCAGGTATTAGTACAATCAGCCACATCTCTAGAATGCCTACTATTGTCAGGTATGTGCAATCTGTCACTGTCAGCCGAAGAAGGCTCGGGAGCAGCGTTTCTAATGTTGATTTGAAAATATACATGGAAACCTGAGACTGCTTTTAGCAGAATGGTGGGGTTGGCCTAATGAACACATATCTTTTGTTGTTCTCCAGAGCAGTGTGTCAACAACTAAGTGTAGATTCCTCCACAGCTGTAACAGCTTCTGTAGAGACGCTGTAACTTGTGTCTGTGTCACAATTCTTGGTTCTGCTTTACCAATTGGAAGGCATTTCAATGAGATTTTAGAGCACAGCCTTCAACTCCCTGGAATGCAAGCAGGATTTTTTTTTCCCCGTGGATCCCTAGAAAAGAAGTTTGTGCTGAGAGATGATGTTTTTCAGTGATGCTTTCTTCCTCTGCACCATCATACAGGTTAATGATACCAAATGGTTCTTATGAAAGTGTGTATCCAGAGACCCAGTTTCTGAAATAGACCTGGCATTGTCATTGAATTGGGACCAAAAACTGGCTACAGGAAAATGAACATGCTATTGAATGTCCTCTGCAGGCAGAGACGCATGCATTTCCTGGCTGCAGCATTATCCTCTTCAAACGAACAAGCATTTAAGGACTTTGACTTCTCATGGAAAGAGAAAAAAAAAAAAGAAAAGGAACAGAAACTTTTCCTTCACCCTTTTATGGTTGAAAAAAAACATGGAAAAGGTCTCTCACCACCACTCTAAAATAGTACAAAGCCACTGCAGCTTGCTGCATCCCAGTAAGAGATATGATACAGTATTATTTGCTATTAACCTGCATTTTTCCTTGTCCCAGTTTTTTGGGTCTTCTTTTAAAAGATTGTATATTGCATTTAGAGCAATTCAAGTATTAAGTGCCAGATACCCCGTGTGTTTGATGTGGTTTGTTTGCACTTTCACTTTCAGTAACTCAGTGAGAACTTGCTAGTCACATCTTGAAATTTTGCTCCATAATACAACTGTCTGACAAGGTTCAGGCCTTTGGCACTGACTGTATCTGTTCCGAGGGAATCAAATGTTAATCTGTGTTTCCTTTGGGATTGCGCAAAGTCAGGAGACTTCTGTATTTTGGGAGTAGTTTTGTCTGTTTGCTCTCTGCTCTATGCCTATACATCCCATATATACATACACATCGACCCTCAGAGCTTTTGGTTTGAAAACATGAGATCTCTCTCCCTGAAAGTGACTGGGAAATCCCTGACAGTAAAGAACATAAAACACACATGACGATGCACATACTGTCACGTTATTGACGAAACCCCTCTCGTTTCCATCAGGCTGGCAGGCAGGCAGGCTGTAGCCAAGGCAGGAGCTGTGCTGCTCCAGCCGACACGAGCTGATATGAAAGCCTGCACTGCCTCTCCTGCTGGCTGGCACCCAGAGGAGCATGTACAGACACACACCAACACGTGTACATTATGACACCAAAAACTGGGGGGTGGGGTTGGGTGGGGTGTCCCTCTTTCAGACTCTCTCCATCATACTCTATTTTGAAACCACCACAGCAATTCTTCTTTCTCAGATTCATTAAACATGCTGCTGTTGCAAAGCCAAAGAACTTCGATGTGTAAAGGCCACGTCTCCTGTTAAACATACACTGCTTAAAACATCTCAAAGCCTAATTAGGATCTTGCATCTATTCCTTCCCAAGTTCAGGAAACTGAAGGTCAGTAGTTTTGAAAGATATGCTGAAAATGGTATAATACCCTTCCAAAGCACTGCAATAAACGCTACTTCAGATGCATTTTTTTTTAGATCATTGCTATATACCAAAGGTATTTCACAAGGGTGGTACTGTACTGTTGCTTGCAGTCTGTTAGCATAGATTCACAATGGTATAACCTGGCCCCCAATAAGGATCTGAATAAGTATTAAAAAAAAAAAAAAAAAAAAAAAAAAAAGCACCCAGTTGAATGATTAAGAGCCTCATCCAAGGGAATAGAGTGAAAAATAGAAAGTACAGTGGCCTTTTCCAGCATTCTTACTGAGCATGTTTCCACTGCTTTTTTATGTTAGCTTAGAAAGTGTAGACATCATTGCCTGACTGAACTCAATGTTTCCTGTCCTATTTGCTAAATAAAGAAAAAGCAATCTCCCTAGTGGGGTTCTATTTTTTGTGCACAAAAGACTAGACAGAGACCTCAGAGCATTCGAAGGTCTTCTTCAGCTTCAGCAGATATTGAGGTCAACTGCTCAGCTGCTATTTAAGCCCCTAACTCTTAAAGTAAGTGCAACAGCTGCCAACCCAGGACTGGCTTCCAGCCCCATGAGGGTAACTAGCAAAACATGTCCTGTAATAACTTTAAACACCACCCCATTCTTACAGTTCACGAAGCCTGCTTTTCTATTTTTTCTCCAAATGCCCAATCTATATTAAATTTAAAAAGAAGCCTATCACATTCTCATGCTGATAACATAAATTTTTCAGTATGTTGCTACAGTATTCTGATTTTTTGACATCAGGTATGGTACAGGTTGCTCATCAGGACAGTCAAAATTCAGTGGTATTCATTTTATCACGTAAATGCTGCAAAGCATGGAAATAGAGAACTTTTTTTTTTTTTTTTTTTTTTGAACTGGATGGTGTCAATACTCATTTTAAAAACCATTTACCAATCATTTCTTAACTTGCTACATTAAAAAAAAAAAAAAAAAAAAAAAAAAAAAAAAAAAAAGCCCTGAGTCAATTACTAACACTTCTGTAGACTCATTATCTCCTGTGGACCTGATTTCCAGGGTGCCATGTGCTTTAAAAGTCAAGGCTTGGGCTCTTAAGAAGCCAAAGAAAGAACCAGTTGCTTACAGAGTTTTTACTAAGCAGGAAGGGAGAATGTCTATCATCTAACCTCCTGAGGCAGATCTTTAAAGTGTTTGTTTTTTACTCTTTAGCAGTGTTATTGAAACATACTGCCTTGAGCACTAACACAGTACCAAGTAAATTCTATGGCTGTTATTGTCTCAATTGTATTAAATTACTGATACCACTTTGTATACTTCCAGTCACAGCAATAGTTAATATGGAGATAACTCAGGCAAAAGGTAGGTGAAAAACCTTAAAAAAAAAAAAAAAAAAAAAAAAGTATAAAACTTCTATGAAAGAGTTTCTTCCTAAATCATAGGAAATATTTGATATTTAACATAAGCTTGGAGTTAAGAGAGCTGAATCTTCAACCATCCCTACCCACAGATGATTGCAAACTGGTAGAAGGTGCAGATCTTTTCTGTGGGTGAGAGGAACAAATTAGTTTTATCATGGCTTTCAATCATTCCAGGAGATATCCTCCCACCACTCTACTCCACAGAAAAGAAGAGAGAAAGGAAGAACCATGGCAGAAAAAGCAAACAGGTTACTTGTTACGTGGACAGCAAACAGAGAAGCATGCAGAAGACTGCACATCTGTGAGCAGCAATTAAAACAGGAAGATCAGGTGGATGCATCACTGAGGAGACGCTGAGAAGCTGCAGAGAGCCACGAACCACAGAAGTGATTGAAGTGGAGGTGGAAGTTAGAGACAGTTGAGTTTACTTGTTCAACAACTCACCACCTAATTCACAAAATATCTAACTAGGATATTCTATCAGCTCTACACATCAAAATAATTTTTGTGCCAACAGATTAAAAACGGGCATTCAATAATGTGGGGAAATTTTCAAGTATATTAAAAAAAAAAAAAGAAAAAAAAAAAAGAAAAAAAACAACTTACTATACTGACCTCTGGATATGATATCCCTATAACATCAAAGGAGCAATATTCAAAAAGGAGTATGGGAGCCAAAGAAAGAGCACTGAAAGAGGCTTTCGCTTTGGAGTAGGACTGGGAAGTCAGTCTTGGGTACATAGACATATCAATAAAAGCTTATTTAATCTCCAGTACATTTGTAGGTTAACTGATGCTGGGAACTTCTGAAGGTATGCATGTTCTACATTACACACCTCTTTACCTGTACTGTTAGTTACTTGGATAGCAGTATGTATGCCAATTTGTACCTATAAAGATGCAAAGTACAAGAGATGTAGTAAATGGGAAACACTATTTCAACTTTGCTCGCTGTAGAACAGGTAAACTGCTGACAACACAGGCAGTATGGACAGAAGACTGTTCATTGGCTCTATTATAAGTTTAGCCACTGAATTACAGGAAAAAAAAAAAAAAAAAAAGAAAACAAGATATTCTCAGTGCATGTCATGAGAGATCAGCTTGATTTTCAAGTGAAAAAAGGGGCAGGCAACTTTAGTAAACATTTTTTCAAACATCAAGTGTATTTTTAAAGGCAGTTGAAGAACGGCTCAGAGCAAAGCCTTCAAACAGGAGGCTCCAGTCAGCATTTGGATGCATGTTTTCTTCCTCATCCTTGACAGGGATTGCAGATGCAATGCTCCAGAAAGAGCGTCCATATTTCCTGATGCCTTTCAGGCTCTTTGTTAAAAAAAACAAAAAAAAAAAAAAAAAAAAAAGACAGAGTTCCCAGTGCTGTGGGCTTCACTAACATTAACTGCATTTATTAATATTGGTAAAAGTAAATAAATAAATAATAATAAATAAAATCAGCAAATAAATAAATAAAATAAATCAGCTTCCAACTGCAAATAAAAATGAATGTGCATCAAATTAGCTATTTAAAGCCTGCATCAGAATTCAACACCAGTCCATCAGCTCTTGAAGCACGCCCATAATGAAAGCAAGCCCATGGTTTAGGACAGTGTCAGTTAATGCTCGCTGCTAACCTGAGCAAGTTTTTAGCATTGTGTTAGCAAGCTCCCATTAGGTTCCTGACAAGATCATTACCAAAAAGTGAACCTCTGAGGGAAACAACAGAGGAGGCCTTCATGAAGCATTTTACAGTTGTAAGCAGGAGAAGCAGGAGCCGAGCTCTCACAACAATCATACACACACCATTGTTTTCAGTGGAAGTTAGATCGTGCCCCTTTGGCAAACCCAAATGCAATGTAACTTTGTGCAATACACTTTTTCACAATTTACTTTTCCTGAAGTGAACTCCATACCCTTAGCAGAAGAGCGGTCTGAGCACAGGCAAATAAAAGCAAGAAGAGTCAGATCCTGAACACCCTCATCCAGTTCCCTGTCACACCGGTCTCCACTGACTCCACCAGAGAGTGTGCCTCAGTAACAGCTTGCGGACCGTTACTGTATTACACGCTTGTTTGCTGAAACGTGCCATCTTTCACATCACTTCCACATGACAAATATTCTCGGGCACTGCTTTCCGCTCTGCTGAGCTGCATACAGGAAGAGGATCCTTTCTGACAGCAAGTGCAAAGTGAGAGCGTAGCAGCGCACAAGGAGAGGGCAGGGTGGAAAGGGCAGAACAAAAAGACGATGAAAGCTCAGCAGAAAGAGGAGATCAATACAGTTGGACTTGTCTTCTTAGCGGTAATTCACTAATTCATTCCACATTTCACAGAAGCATGAGTAATTTCTCCTAAGGTGCTGAAAAAATAATGCAAAAATAATTTTCAGCACCTTTGCACCACATATCTAAACGCTGCGCTTCAAACTGCTGTGCTCCCAGCTACTCCTGGCGAGAGAAGTGAACGGCATCAATGTACAAAGGAGGCCGTGGCTGAGCTCCTGGAGGAGAAATACCTCTGCGTTATGGCCTGCGTTCTGTGTTACTAGCAGTCATTAAAGTAATTGCTGGTGCTGTAAGCAACGGGGCAAACACAAATTGATAGGTACTGGATTTGCATCTGACAGGGCCATACACACACTGGGCTGCTTCCGTGACAGTGCTGCGTCCAAACTGAGAGCTGTGTGAGTACTTTTTAACATAACATCTCAAGATCAATGATTAATTATGAGATTAATACACCCAGAAGCCTTTCAAGTTGCACTTGATGTCAAAAGCGAGAAGAGCTTGCACTGGGAAGTCCAGTGCTGGGGATGAGACACCAGAAATCCCTCGTGCAGAGGGGGTTGTTTCACCAAAAGACCTGCCAAGGAGAAAACCTCCATTGCTACACTTAATGCTCCATCCTAGGCAAGACTTTAGCCAGACTACATTCTGTTCTAACTTTTTCTTTTGCTGTTTCCCCACCAACTTCATACAAATTCTTATAAAGGTTTATGTACAGACTTGTACAAAATTGAGACTGACACTAGCTGTTGGAGAATTTCCCAGAGCAAGTTTAACAGAGATTATATAACATGTGTTAAATCTTTTTTTTTTTTTTTTTTTTTAATATAGATTGTTATTATACTACTAGTTTTCTTCTTCCTAGCTTAACCCTCCAACCACCCTTTCAAACAGTTAATTATGTTTTGTAGAGATTAAAAACCCAAGGTTATTATATACATTTTGTTTCCAGCCCTTACATAACACAGGACAAATGTGTTACAACTGGAGGGTCTTAGCAAGTCATAACAACCATTATTTTCTTTCCATATTTATTACTATCAAAGTCAGGGGTGAGGGGGGTGAGGAGGAGCAATCTTTCCTTTAATTGATATAACAGGAGAGTTTAGAGCTAGCACAGAACTTTATTGCTATTCTCTATTTTTTAATCATATATCTTAAAGTACTTTACAGAAGAGGGAGAAAGCCTCAGGGGGGAGAAATAACTTCCAGAGGTGTCACAAGAAGAGCAGGCTAGGACTGCAGTTCAACTTCCTTGACTCCCAGCCCAAAAACCTTCCTACAGAACCACAGTTTCCAGCTGTGGGAAAGTAGCCCGGGTAAAGTAAGAGAGCTTCCATTGAAAAACAGTCTCAGTTTCAGAAAAGAAAACATTTCATAGATGGCTTATTTCATTTATCCCATAGAGAAGAATTTTAACATCACGTGTGATTGGGAGGCATGGTGCAATTTTCAGGAGCTTAAGACATCAGTGGAAATGTAAGTTTAATATATTTCATGCAGTTGGATGTGTTTTTAACTCACGCCATCACTGAGACCCAAGGAAGGAAATAACCAGGAGGCTGAAAAACAGACAGCTCAGGACCAACACGGGGAAGACAAACACAAGGCTTGCACGAAGCAGAAAGCACTTGGAGGTGTTTGTAAAGGAGAAACGATGAAAGCTGCAGACCTCATGTTTGTTGTCCTTCTGGGACTGCCCTTCACTGCAGTAGTCCCTGCTGCTGCCAGATAACTGTAGCTCTCACAGTGGACAGACATTTTTTTCCCTTTTTTCTTACCTATAGAGCTCTCCTCCTGTCCTGTGAGGACCTTTTGGTCAGTCTGTCTGACTATCTGCCTACCAGAGACCACTAAGTGGAACCAAAATAACTGAAGTTGCTCCAGTGCATGGTAAGGTATGCCAGAAGAAAAGTCAGCCAGTCAGCCTGAACACATTTTGCTCTTACCTCCAAGCTCCACAGGCTCCTAATTCACTTCAGAAACCTTGGTAGCTCTGGTCTGCACAGCTCTGTTTCACTTCAACTCTTGTTTCCTCTGTGGTCCACCAAGACAATATAATGGGATAGACTTAGCTTAAAATTGCAGGGCACTAATAATACTGAAAGAGACTGATTGTTCCCAAAAAATCAGGCTGAGTCCAATCCTGACAGAAACCGACTTCAAGATTACAGAGCACATCTCTGTGCAAAGCCACCTTCAAGATGCCCTTCCCAAATAAATGCTTTTGAAAGCACACCCAAGGCAGCGTGAACCACACTTTGTTCTGGAGGAACCGCCAGGCGAAACTCTTTTGTTTTTGTTGAAATGTCCTTGACGTTCACGTACTTTCATTTTAGATACCATGATAATAGGAACCTGCAGTAACATGGATTTTTCCTTTTTAATCTACAGTGATTTCTTTTAATGGGGTTGGGGCTTTTACATTTCATGTTTAATATGAAATGTGAAGACTAAGAAAGAAAGCAAGAAAGCCTAAGGGGTTACCAACAATCCTCTCCTCTCTGTCCTCCAGCTGATGCTCAGCATGAGGCTGATTTTGTCATCATACTGTACCAGCTTCTTCCTGAACTCAGAAAACATACCAGATTAATTTGAAATAGTGACTGTGTCCGTGCCAGGGCGGATGCTGCATTGCTGGCAGGGGAAAAAGGGGGATTAGAACCGCAAATGGTCTAAAGCTCATGTGGTCACTGCAGCAGAGCTTGCCAACAGTGAAGGCCACAGAAATGGCCCAGGGCGCTGCCTCGGTTTCTCTTGATGTCTCTGGGCCTTGCTGCAGCACGGAGAATGGCAGCACAGGGATGCTGCTCTTCTCGGGGCTCTGCTCCAGCCCTGCCTCTGCAGTGAAACATGGCTGCTCTCTCCCAGGGCAGAGCTCGGCTCCATCTCTTTGGGGTACTCTTCTGGGACCCTATTCTTGGTGTCATGCAGTTGAGAAGCAAACTGTATCTCCCTGATTCACAGGGCCTGTATTTTTAACCTTTCACTGGCAACTACCCATGGTTCGAGAGAAGGCTCTTGCTCACCTTCCTTTCACAAAACTCTCCATCTTTGCCCTGAGCCAGCTCCTTTCCTTTGCAAAGGGACCACGACTCTGCACGGTTGTCCTCTTCTCAACTGCTCTTCTACACAAAGGACAGAAACCTCTTCTGTCCTTCCTGCCTTGCAGCACGACTCCCCCACTGCTCCTCCTGTCTCATGCAGCTTCTTAGCACACCAGCCTCTGAGTGCCTGCTCTCCCACAAGCCAACCACCCTCTGCCATGTTCTCCCAGAGGAAAACCAAGCAGCCTCACATGGAAGACAGCAGGGAGGAACAAAAGGGTCCGCTGAAGGTACGGGATCCTTTTGATGGCTACAAATACTGCTAGAAAAAAAACAACTTCTTTGAGCTTGTTAATGTTGCTGTGGGTTTTCCTTCTTCTCCATCTCATTGTTTTTTCATGTGGAGTTTAGAAATAAACAATGAGCAGACCGAGAAGGAGGAAGTTTTCCACACATGCTTTCTATTAATTTCTCTTCCTCCCCACTTCTTCTTAAATTTTACTCCTTCACCTTTTCTTTCTGTTCTCATTGAGAAAAAGGTTAAAGCCACCTCCCTCAGTTGATATTCAATTTCTGAAAAATTCAGAGAACAATCCATTTTAACTTTTGTTCCTTTTAAAGTTTTTTTTTTTTTTTTTTTTTTCCTGCAATGATGCTGGCCCCTGTCAATGTTATAATAATGAAATATTGCTAAGAAGAAAAAAAATGATCTGTAAAGACCATTATTTCATTCCATTCTAGCCGTAACCAGGTAAAAATAACACATACAAGTAAGCCATCGTGTTGTTCATGTTGGCTGAGGAAGGGTTTTATTATATTCTATAATTACCCTAAGTTAAGGATGACATCAGGAGGCTGGGGACTGGCTTCCACCCCAGTAGCAAAGGTCCACGAGTACACCTGCAGGCCACTCCTCTGTGGACACAGAGACCAGTTTTGGAGGAGAGGTGAGAATTTCTTTTTCCTAGAAGACAGCAACTGCAGGGGAAGCAGCCAGCGAGAGCAATGCCGAGGCTGGGGTTGGCCTAGCAGAGCTTAGTCTTTGATGTTTAAAAAAAAATAAAATAAACAAACTGTAATGTCTGCCACTTCATGTACAGCTGAAGTAGCTGAAAGAGTCAAGCTCCAGAAACACATCTGCTCATCCAGTGCTGATGAGGTTAACGAGATCAAAGCCAGACTCCACTTAGTGTTTAGCAGTGAGATGCATCCTAACACAGGGCAGGGTGACTACAGCCCTACTTCAGTTCACAGACACACTGGAATCAGCATCAAAATAACACAGATCAGCCTTTGCTCTGATTACCATCAGGATTCCTACTTTGTCTCCCCCCAGCTCCATCAACCCTCACGTTTCCAAGCCAAAATCAGTGTTTGATTTTGGGGTAATCTTCCTCATTCACATGTTTATTTTCAAATTCTTCTCTCTCTTTTCTCCCCTCCTCCCTCCATCACTGTTAACCCAGAAAGGCTTCTCGTGCTCTGCTGATTCAGGTGCCTACCTTCTCACCCAGCAGCCAAAAATTCAGAGCCACAGCAGTCAGGTATGCGAAGAGCAGCTCTCCCACCATCTTCTTTTAAGTCTCCCTGGCAAGAGCAAGAAGAGGCCTAACAAAGCTGTATGCAGCCAATTGTGTTATCAAGGCACTTGGCACTACCAGCTGATCCTTGATTACTATTCATCCCCCAGGAAAATAAAACACCCTTTTGTAGTAAAGTGTAACTGGTTACTATGAGGCACTACATTAACAAAAGCAGCTTTTTACCAAAATTACAGATGATGAAAGCCTGGAAGTGGAATTAGACCAAGGCAACCAGTTGTTTCTACACGTTTCAGAGAGAAAGCAGACAGTTTAACCAAGATTTTCACAATGCTAACAAGAAAGAGGTGGATGACTTTGGTTACATGTCTGTACAAAAAGTGGTAGTGAGTTCTGTGAAACAAATTTACAGATAACATTCTTTGTCGTAGTGACTTTTCTGTTGTAGCATCCAACATGTGTCACTGCCAGCACTAGTAACCTCAGTATTCATAGGGTCTCTGTAGGATTTTTGTGCTTTTCTTGAAATCCACGCAGCAGTTTTTGATAGGCTTTTACATTTCCACTTTTCTGAGGGTACTGCTTTTTAAAGAGGATAATTATCTGAAAGGCAGCATTTACAGGGTAGGAGGGTAGAACTTGCTGGTTTGGTGGGATAATTCCCATTTAGGTGGTGAGGAAGCATTCCAGAATATCACAGGTTTTGTTCGTGTGCTAATCTATTTAAGCACCCATTGGCCTTCACCTCCCCCAGTGTGTGCACTTTAGGGATCTTTCATTTCCATGGCCACTATCGATGCAAGAGCTCTTCATTAAAGCTGCAGTACATGGGTTTAGACTCATAGCACTGCAGCACGCTGACTAAAGGGACGTTCACCCCAGAAGAGCTACACGGCTTTGTCCCCTCACCTGCCAAATCCCATTCTCCTTTCTGCATAACCAGTGCCTGCCTGTACGAGGCTGCAGTAGGACATGCAAGTACTGCAGACACTCATGCTACTGGTTGCATCTTGCATCAAGCACAACCAACTCTCAGCTAGCACAGCAATCCAAATACCATGAAAATGCCTCACACAATGCAAATGAGGCCCTATGAACACATTTCATATCCCCAGGTTTGGGAAAGCTTGCTGACTGTAGGGGTAGCTTTAAACCGCAGTAAGCAGGGCAAGCTTTACGTAAGCAGCTGCCCCTGTGTGAAATTTGAAGCTCTTGCCAGTGGTGTGAAGAAAAGACATGACCTCATTATTCCACAGCCCAGATAATCCATTCCTGGATAAAGTGAGAGCTGACAAGTATTTCACCTTGAAGGTTATCAAAGCCCTTTCCACACTCAGCCGATGCGGAGGCGTTCACTTCCCCAAACAGGGATGTGAAAACTGCTCTGTGTTAGCAAAGGAGATAAAAAAGTCAGGAGGGGTTGCAGTTAAGACCACACAGCTGTGCCACACAGGCACAGGTATTGAGAGGAAGAGAACAGCAGCATTTCCAGACCTGTTTGTGCACACGGGATATATTCTCATGGGTTGGTAAAGTAGTGCGCTCAGGATTTGGAGTTACCGCTCTCAGTTCCTGCCGCCTACCTCTGGGCACTTTGTCTAGGTGAGTGCCTTAGGGGCCTCCCTTGACATCAGCCCTCACCCCTGCACCTCCACGAAGGTATTTCAGCTCGTAGCTGGGATCAATCACTTGCCTGACCATCTCCCAAGCTGCCTCCAACAACTGCCGAGGGAACAGTGAGTGATTCCTCTCCTCCAGCCGTACCCTTGGGTGAATCCAAGCTTTACGGCCACGGCTTTTGCACAGTCACATGCAGGCAAGGCTCTAGCCTCAGATTTCTTTGGACAGCCCCGTAATCTTGATTCCTCTCCTCCAGCCGTACCCTTGGGTGAATCCAAGCTTTACGGCCACGGCTTTTGCACAGTCACATGCAGGCAAGGCTCTAGCCTCAGATTTCTTTGGAGGGCCCCGTAATCTGTTTGAGCGATGGCTCCGCACTAGTTCAAGAGGAAGGAATGTCATCTGGTTGCCATTGCCTTCTCCTGCAACACCTGTGTTCATGCTGGAGGCCGGCCATGCAAACACAGGCCGGGGCTCTCTCCCCTCACCAGTCCGATCCTTGGCAGACTCACTAACAGAGAAAACACACATCTCCTTCTGCTATCAGAACGCCAGAGCACTGGGTTTAAGTCTGCAGGGAAGAATGACACAACCTAAAATGTTTAGCACAGAACATGTAAAGCCCTGGAGAAAATGCATGGCTTAGTCTTCTACAGGAAAGATTAATAAATGAACAGGTAGAAGTTGCAGAAAGAGCAGACAAAACCCAACATTAGGAGCGGGTTTCAGCTGAAATATTTATCTTCCAGATGTTAACTTGCCATTCAAAAGCATGCCCAAATACTGCAATTCTGCATGCCTCTTGTACCCCCTCTCTAGGAAAAGCTCTTTATTGAACTGCACACATTAGATCACCCACAACATTTTCTTTCATGTCAAAGGAAAAAGGGGCATCAGCAAAAGGACAAGATTTTGAGGTTCACTATAGATAAAAATGATTGTAATTCAATACAACCAAACAACAACAACACCAAGCACAAATACAGAAGGGTCACAACGTAAAACAACATCCCAGCTGCAACTCTCCAGAGAGCCAGTTCCACTTTGACCCAGACCTCAGGATAAAACCCGGAGCAGCTACAAGAAGCTGTACACGGCCCATGTGACCACTGTGCCCACTGCCCAGCACGGCACTCTGGAGCAGCTGGAAGGCACTGGCTGGTTGTCCACCCTCCCTCACCTCGTCCCTCTATGCCTGCTCGCTCCCCAGCTCCCTTTGCAAGCCCCTTCCCACAGCCCTGGCTGCATTACCGTGGCACAGAAGCGAGAAGGAAACACACGCAGTTTTGTCCCAACTTTGTGATCACAAAAAACAGGGCAGGTTCTATAAGGCTGCTTTGTACAGGTTCTCTCAGGGGTCTTTGCCATGGTTTTGACAAGCGGTGACTGACTTTCAGGCACTTGAGTGTCCCTTCATCTTCCAAACACAATTCCCTGTAAGTTCACTCCTTACTGGCAATAAAAAATTGAGCTACCAAAACCATTGAACATTTGCTTTTCTATTTTCAACACTGCTTCAGCCGCCCAACCCACATCTTTTCTCCAGGAGAGCCAGAGACAACTAGAAGTCTCACAGTCAGTCTCCTTCACAGGCCTGGTACTTGCCTGTTGCAATAAGGAGCGATGATTTTCCTACCTGTGAACTTGCAAGTGTTCATCAGTTAACTTCAGCTTACTGGACGGCACACAGCAAAGCACCACGCTTCACGTTTTGGCTTTCTCTGTACCCCCTCCATGCCCTGTCAGCATGGAGATTGAAGCTCGCTTCCCAAAGAAACACCATCCCCACGCAGCCTTTCCACAGCACTAATCAACCAATGCTGTTACAGGAGCATTATGTTTGGCATGTGCCCAGTTCCTGGAGGAGAAGAACCACACTTTGACATTGAAAATAAGTAAAGAAACTAAAAGGAAAGAGCCAGAATACACAAACCAGAAAAATCTCCTCTAAGGACACCAAACTCACATTGGATGACAAGTCTAAGTTCCATGATTTTAAATAACCGTCTTTGAAAATGATCTTTTTTCTGTCCCTGATATTCTCCCTTGCACCTGAACTAAGCCGGCCTTATGCTCTATTCTCACTCCGAGACTGCAGGAGAATTATCCACAATAAACTTCATTCCTTCCTTTTCCAGGATTGAGAATTGTATACCGTACTTGCAGAGCAAATCTGTTTTATGCATTAGGGAAAACACAGGGCTGGACTTTTTTCAAGTTAAGTGAAGACATTTTTGCATTTTGATCATAAATATTTTCCCGGTCATTTTTTTGCAAACCTGTCAAAAGACATTTTATGCCATTTTGCAAGACATTGTTATTGGAAGAAAAAGTTAAACTCTGTATTTAAACAAAATTTGCCTGAAACATTGAAAAACTGATTTAATGTTAACAATTCTGCAACTCAAGCAGTATTTGGGCCAAAAACTAGCTCCAAAAGATAATGGCCGACAGGAAAAGAACTCTGCTTCTAAAGAATGTAAAGAAACAAGTACAGAAATCACATCTAGAGGTAAGGAGGGGATGGGAGAGAGACGTTCTTCCCACATGTGCTCTTTTCTGTTCACCAAGCCTCTGTTGTTTTATTAATATATTAAATCTCACAGAAACACCCAAACAACAATAAAGGTGGTTAAACCAGCAGGAGAAAGAACACCTACCTTTGATTTACTCTGAAGTGTGGAAGTATTCAGGCTTATATGGCCTCATTCTGCAAGCAAATTGATTCAGTGCCAAGGCACGATGTGTTCAGTGAAACATACTGTGAAAAGTTCAGCTCCGAATTAAAAACCACTCATGTAAATGATAGGTGAGGAGAAGACACTTTTCCAGTGCTCTGTCCTACAGTGCCCTCATCAGTAAATACCAGTGAGTTTGAGGGTGCAAAAGTGCTCACTGGCCTGTGATCTCCTGGCATATAGATTCAAGCCACATGCAGTAGCTGTTCTGCTGCAGTATTTGCCAAGGAGGATTCAAAATGATTACGAAAGGACTATGTTGCTGATGAGATTGGACCAAAACTGTATGCCAAAAGAAATTTTCAGATATTTTCCAGAATTCTGATAAGAAGGTTTCAAGTTTCTGTTCCTTGATAAGAGCAATCTATCATTAGGAACCAGAAGGGAAATCATCATCCCTTCCTTTAAGTCTTGTATTATCTGCGGCTTGTGATGGGGTAAGATTTTCGGTGGCATCAGAATAGTAAAGCCTTCCAAATAGACTATTTGGGAGCAACCTGGGGATGGACTTCACACATTTGCAATAACCAAGTTTTTTTAAATAAAGAGCATCTTTGTTTTTTGGCTTTTAAATCAAGTTCCACAAACACAATGAGTAGTTTCCTACATTTAAAATTACTTCAGGCATGTAAATAGGCATCAAGAGATTTAGCATCATGTGGAAAAATATGGTACCAAGTGGATAAGAGGATGAAAGGATAAATATTTGCAGAGCTAGTCATGGGGAGTCATGGGCCAGCACTCTCTCTCTTCTATCTAAAACACAATGTGTAAATCTTCCTCTGATGTCAACAGGAGTCCACTTACAGGAAGAGCAGCAAGCTCTTACCTGCCCCTCTCTTTGCCTCAGTTCAGATTCTCACATTGCTGCATGTTCCCAAGCGATCTCAGCACTTCCCAAGGGAGGCAATCCAGTTCTGCTACTCACCTGGAGCATCACTCAGTGCTACTTTTAGGACACAAAATCACAAACAGAATTTTTTTGTTGGCAGTAAAAACTACGATCCTTCATTTCTTCTTTCAGGAACATGCGCTGGAGGAAAGTTTCATTGGATTTCATTTTTAGAAACATCTAAAATGTAATTGTTAGGATAAATGGTTCTCATCCTGAGCTTCAAGTTGAAGCATACACAATTAAGAAAAGGATACAGTAGTTTCAGATGTGACCTTGATTTTCAAGGCAATTTTTCCAGTTTACCATTCTTTTTTTATATCCCTGTCTGATGTACTACTAAACACTCAAACAATGACAGAAAAAAAAAAAAAGATAAAAAAAACAAAACCTGAACATACATCAGATGAACTAAGTAAATTACCTGCTTTTCTACATCTTCTAATCCTTCTCAGTGGTATAAAATTAAATGCTATTTATAGCAACAAGAGGTTAAACTAAAAGTTATAATAATAATATATAAGATTTCTTTTTAAGAGCTACAAATTGTGGGCACAGTGGAACTGAGGAGAGAAAAACCATAATCAAGGCCAAGAGATTTCTTCTTAAATTTCATATTGACACTATAATTAAATGTGGTAGAAAACTCTCTTAGACAAGTATATACAAGTATATTCCTTATAAAAGACAGAAATTTCTAAATAATCATATCTCATTTGCAAACAGATATATAATGACTGCAAGAAAGAAAAGTCTTCACAACCATCAACAAACAGACCCAGAAGTAATCTTATACTTGGTAAAGCCTGATTTTTTTTTTTTCTTTTTCACTCTGACAAGTAAAAGCAGGATTAGGCTAAAATTTTGACTTACAGATTCTTTTACTTACCTGCAAAACACCAGGGAAACAGAGATTTACCCACTGAAATGCAAGGCTTAGTCACCTTTTTTGTCTTTATTAAAGTTGTTATTGGTTTTGCTTTACTTTTCCCTCTAGTTTTCATGTCTAGAAAAGAAAAGCTGCTTTTCCACTGTGGGGAAAAATGCTGAAAATAAGTTTGTTTCATTAAGTCTCACATCGAATGCAGGAGTAGGGAGCCCATAGGGATCTGTCGCTGTTTCAACAGGTGATATAACAAGAAATAAGTTGAAAAGATTTTATCTGTCCCTAAACTATTTTGTGGTCATTGGTAACACTTTCTGCAAGGAGATTTTCTTATTCATTAGGAGTCATCGGGATTTCCATTGGCCGACTTGAAATTACCAATCACCACCCATATTTATTTTGAGAGAAACAAACAACAACAGACGTCTGCTGTTGATGCCTG
Source organism: Aythya fuligula (assembly GCF_009819795.1). NCBI lineage: Eukaryota > Metazoa > Chordata > Aves > Anseriformes > Anatidae > Aythya > Aythya fuligula. The sequence continues at coordinate 43,033,633 of NC_045562.1, forward strand.
GAAGTGGTTTCAGGTTAGCCAAGAGTTGGATGCAATTCACTTTTCTGAAATGCAAAGGAAGCCTCATGATGTACAATTTTTAACGTGCCTGTTCTACAGTGTGTGTAAAAAGGAGTTGCTTAACACCAAAGATAAACGTTTCACCGAAATCAATCAGGATACCTCCGCTTTCTCTTGGAAAGCTCTATGGTCGGCAAGCCTGTTTGGCAGCTTTTCTGGAGATCATAAATCAAAAGATTCAGAATAATTTTCAGCATTTTTGTAGTGAGGCCACTCCCCAGGTCTCTGCCTCGCTGGGATGGTCCCTGGGATTAAACTGAGGTTAAGGGCATGAACAAACGAAGGCAGTCATGACATTCGCTGCTACTCTTTTTAGGGCCAAGAATTCACCAAAACCTCAGAATTTGGTAATTATTTTTTGACACATGGTTGTACACTCAGAAATACTGAATTACACCAGCACTCTTACTACCTCTAAAATGCAGATTATACCATTTGAATTGTAAAACACAAAGTTTACACAATTTCTTTTACACTCAAAAAATCCACATGGGCATTTATTATGATGATTCCACATTTGAGTCAACTTTGGACACTCCACGTACAATACAAAATTCTTTAGCTCTTGACAGCTTTACAAAGGAAATTTGCTATTCACGCTATGAGCAGGCATATGTATTAATTTGCCTTTCAAAGTGCGTGCAGTCCACTTTGCTGCTGATAATCTGCATAAAACTGGATTAAGGAATCGGGAATTCTTGGTGTCACGACTGTCAGTGCATACCGAAAATGCCGTCCCATGATATACTCGGCATTTATGTCTTCCTGAAGAGCTAGCAGGGCTGCTTCTCTACAGACTGCGGTTATCTGCAAAGAAACAAACAAAAATTGCACCATATTATTATTATGAAATGTCCAAGTTGAAATAAAGAAGGCAAGCACAAGAATATCAACATGCTCTGAATGCCAGATACTTACAAGGACAGAATTTCTCCAATACTTTTTTTTTTTTTTTAAAGTAAATGAAACTGTAGGTGATTAGCACTTCCCAGAAATGTGATAAAGCTCCAAATTCAAACAAACCACAGTAACTTTACATTTCATAGCAGAGTACGTTGCAAATTACTTTAACTTGATAATCATATTACTTTGCCTTAAACTCATTGCAACACCTGATAAATTAAAACCCCAACTAGCAGCAATACATTTTTCTGTCCCCAAAGCACAAGAGCAGATATTCCCAGGCTCCGTGGGTACTTTTCCTTTTAACTTTAAGCTGGGAAAGAAGTAGAACAATTAATTCAGCAAGGAAGGCTCGAAGGAGAGGGGTGCGTGGAAGGGGAGGAGGGTTAAGGTCTCATACCTGAAATGTGTTTTTAAGCTCTCCGGACTTCAGACAGCGGAAACAGACTGATGCCAGTGTCATTCTAAAGACACATTACTGTGGTGAAAAGAGCTTGTGGAATGAAAAGAGATATTGTGATTTCCAGTGCAACAGGGAAAACAGTGATTGATATTGACTGCATCCCTTATATCTGTAAATGAAAGAGCCAGCTGAAACACATTTGTCCAGCTATTCAGCATATTTTCTCTGTTTGTTCACTTACTGAAAAGAGTTCCCCTGCTTATGCTGTGCTAATGGTTGCCAAAGCCGTTTAGTAGCTTTTTTAGAGGATTTAGCAGCATGTTTAGGAAGCTTTCACAAGAAAACATGCATGGATTTAGATGGCTTTGTCAAGTTACAACAATATTACTTTTAGTTCCGTGCTGCTCTAATGAGCAGTGAAGCTAAACACTCCTGTTATGCATTTTAATGCTTTTCAGGACATTAGAGACAGATAAAGGTGGAAGCAGAGCTGGGACTTAGTGCACCAGCTTCTTACAGAGAGGCAATGCATCCTTCTACACAGTAATGCAGGTGCTTCGGTCCTTCTGTTCAGGTTTTTCAGAAAGTAAATAGTGTGACTATTTCCTACTCACTAACACAAATACAAAGCTACTCGAAGAAGAAGGAAAAAAAAAAAAAAGGAAAAAAATAAAAACCAAAACAAAGCTTGCACACAAAAAAGCAGAGCAGCCCTCCCATCCCAGTTTAAAACCAAACTCTGAAATCTTTCAGAAGGGAGAAGAGTGGGAGAAAAACAGATCCCAAACATCGAGGACTGCAAAGCTGTGCTGGTCCTTGCAGGAGGGGTCCATTTTCCCTCCACAAACACAGCACTAAAGGCACATTTTCCACAATATGAAGAGGACCTTCTGTGGGTTTTCATATGCAATATTGAAAAAGCCCAGAACGCAGCACAGCAGGTTTTGTCCATTATGCCTGCTCGCAGAGACCACCACCTATCTGCAGCATCAAAACGATGGCACAGGGTATTACTGCAGCACAAGATGTTCAGTTGGTGGGCGCTGATACGTTTCACTGAAGGAGAAGCTGAAGGAAAGGCTGTCAGATCCAAAAAAGAAGGAACACCAGCCAGTCCTATCTCTTCCCGTTTCATTTGTACAGTGAGACTCTTAGGAGGAATTTGCCCATAAGCCAATACTGCAGAGGATGATTGGATGTTTCCTCTGTGCTCTGCCAAGAGTATCAGCAACCGTGACCATAATTAACCTCCACAGGATTTTTTCTTTTAATTGAATTCTTCAAGTCTGAAACACAAGTTCTGTGATAACTGAAAATTACTAGACATGAGAAAACACCAGAAAAGTGATATTCTTTTCTTTGTTATTCAGGAGTATTTAAGGGAAGAGGAAGAATTTTAAGGCATCAATTATCATTCTCTCCTTTCCTGGCTGCACTCAGAATTTTTGTGGACTACATCTTTCATATGTTATTCAGTAATGAAAGGCAGGCAGTATGGCACAATATTGGAAATTTGGGCCCTTGCGTCTGATCACAGCAGTCCCATGGCACTGTTTCCATTCCTTTGCTAAACCAAGGAGATGAGGTTTCTTAGGTAAGAGCTTGAACAAAGCAGGTTTAATTATTTTTCTTCATTCAAATATGCAAACTCTGAAAAGAAAAACAAATCCTCACAAGTATTTTCACTAGCTAGTAAAGCTAAATCACCTGTGGGAAGCAAACACAAGTTTGCCGTTGTCTAGCCAAATGGAAATGGGACTGAATTTACCTGGTGAAGTCTGCTGTATCACTGGGCTGAGGCCCATGGTTTTTAATAGACATTTTTTGTCACAGTCACATCAAGACATTTCATCCCAGAACAAGCAAGAGAAGGGTTTTAAACTCTCATTTCTGCCTGGATTAAAACACAATGTAAGTCAGGTCAAGCGAGATAAAGAGGAAAGGTAGCAGAAGGTACTGGCTGGGACTGACCCCCAGCTGTGCAGCAGGATATGTGGCCTTTCCAGGCTTAGCGTCGCTCCAAAACCAAGCGTTCCACCTAGATCACCAGTTTTAAAACCTCACAATAAATTTATCCTCAGTGAATTCATCCAATTACTTTCTTAAATCAGCTCTCCTTTTGGCTTCCACAACATCCTGTAATAAGTGCCACGGTCTAATCATGCCCTGTATGAAAAAGCACTTTTGTTTGTCTTGAAGCGGGTAATTTCAACAAGTACCTCCTAGTTCCTGTCCTCTGAGAACAGTGATTCATCTGCTGTTCCCTGCTCACCTTCCCCATATCATCGATGGTTTTATAGCCTTTTATCTCATCCCCTCTCAGTCAAGTCTTTGCAGGCTGAGGAGCCCTGGGTGATTCAGTCCCTGCAGAGCCCGTCCATGCCTCAGACCAGCTGCCATGGCTCCTCTGGCTCTGCCCTAGCCCTTTGTGGCTAGAAGGAGCCGTGCCACAGGGCTTCTGGGTTGCACTGAGATGATTTTTCCAGAAAAACTGTCCACAACGCCTCCACTATTTTTTACCAAGCAACGATGTCTAATTTAGATCTTATACTTGTGAATCCGAAGCCTGGCTGACTTTCTTTTCTCTTCACAGCATGACTAGCTTCTGCCTGCCTTTGTAAGTGCACACCGTGAAGCACCATTACTTACCCGCCGGTATTAAAATAATCCTTCATTATTTTCAAATCCAAATCCAAAGAACCACCATTTTTACCTTTTTAGTATAAAAAGACTTTCGGACCTCAGGGTGCTGTAAAAAATAGAAATGATGTCCTAGTGCTGCTGCAAAGGAAAAATTGCACCTCAAAGCCCTGAAGGCCAAAATAGATATTCTTGACTGCATCTGAATATGGAGTGGCTTTCACCGCTGGCTGTTAGAGCAGTAATGAAGATGTTAAGTGAATGTCAGAAACAACACTGATTAAACAGCAACAGGCCAGGCAGCAGGTAATTAAGCAATAACTACTGAGGTGTGGGGTGTAATTGCAGAGATGAATAGGCAGCCAGGTGTGGCTGAATACTGTTGAATCTCTGAATGCCATAATATACCCTATTTTGATTGTTAATATTATTACCAATGAAAATTTAACAAACACGATTCTCATTTTCAGCACAATGTGAGCAAATTACCAACCCATGCATTAGTCTGCTATCTGGAATCCTCTCTTAGCATGGAAATAATTTGCAATCCATGTTTAAAAAGCAGATCATCAAGGTTTTTTTGGTTAACAACAGGAGTTGAATGTAAGGAACAATCTGTCATCTGAGTGAGTGCTTCCAAGATCAGAAACTAAACAGCTAAAGTAGAGTCCTGCTTCAGAGTCAAAAAGGGGTCTGTGTCAAGTTATGCTGGGAGGAAGGGAGAGCTCTAGCACGCCATCCAAACCACACACCCCCATCAGCAACCAGCAAAGCCCCACACAAGCTCACAGCTATGGTCCAAATAACACTGAGTACCAAAAAGAAATGGATTTACACCGAGTTATTCTCTCCTCCCCATTTCACCCCTGGCAACAATAAAATGCCCAGTGCCAGCCACAGCTCCCTGAATAAGCAGCTTTCAGTATAACCCATCTTTCTCCTGCTGCCTGATTCAGCCGGGCTGACTCTCCCCCCTCCTGGCATTAAGCACCAACTGTTTCTAGGGGACTGAAAGTCCTTTTCAGCTTCTTTGTGTTTAAAGTGCTCTAAATAGCTTTAAAGAATCTTAAAAAAAAAAAAAAAAAAAAAAAAAAAAAAAAAAAAAAAAAAGAGAGAGAGAGAAAGAAAAAAAAAAAAAAAAAAAAAAAAAAAAAAAAAAAAAGAATGAGCTTCTGTGTTAAAGCCTTAGGTACTTTCAAGAAAGTGGTTTTGTTCGTGCAGGGTCTGTGGGGAACACCTGTGAATGTCGGCTTTAATTGGGCTGCAGCTGGTGTCGATTGTGTGTGCAGTCACTGGCAGACACTGCCTGGCTGTACATTGTGTTTCATTTTCCTTTTTCCTTCCTTTTTAACTCGCTCCTCCACCCCGCCAGTTAAAGTTGTAAGGGGCTGTGTGTAAGAGGGATTAGGAGCCCGCCAACAGAATAGTACCCTGTGGTTTGTGAATAGCGCGAATTGTGGCGCTTCCTGGCTGCAAGCTACCTGCGAGCCTGCGTGCCGGTGGGGTGCGTGCCGGCGAGGCCGAGCGGGTTAGCTCTCCCCTCTGCTACGGGGAGAGAAAGGGGTCCTGCACGGCCTTTTGACTAGATGTGAATGGCTCCCGGGTCAGGACATCTGTTTCTCACTCGAGCAAATTGCTGCCTGTGTCAGACGTCCCGCTCAACCCAAGCCCAAAGCCGCTGGGAGCAACAGCCTTGTCCCACACCAAACTGGGGACGTCAAGGGGGCTCTTAGGGCCCAGGGATTAGGACCTGACTTAGAAAAGAGATGGCCATGGAAGCCTTTCCAAAGCAAGAGCAGAAAATCAACCAGGCAGAAACTAAAAAGGAGCAGTAGGGGAAGATTGCTGCCCCTACTCTAAAGCTGCCCTAAGTACCTCGGCTCAGCTTGGTGCCAGCAGCTCACAGCCTCTGCCAGGGATGGGCTCCGGGCAGTGCTGGGCATAGATGGCACCTACCCCTGCGTGTGCTTCCACAAGGTGATCGACAGCCCCAGCAGGTCTCTCCGTGGTGGGGAGTGACCCCTGGGATATGGCGTCCCCTCTCTGCCCCTTCCCCTTTGTGCCTGCATTGCCACAGGGCTGTCCCGTCCCTGATCTGGGTCAAATCACCAGACCGTTAGAAAACCAAACCAGAAAAACCAACACCAGTTCACCTCTGTATTACTGAACTTCACCCTGTTTCAGCACCACCCCTCCACTTCCAACAGGCAAGGCAGCCTGCTGCGGGTATCGCAGCGCGACGCTGGCTGGGCAAGGGAGGTGCGCTGCAGATAGTGCTTTTGTACATGGTACTGCTTTTGGAAATAAAAATACTCTTTGGAGACAGCACAATTACCATTTTCTTCTTGAAAACAGCCTTAAATTGAGAGGATCATAAGTCGTGAGAGGTGGACCTTTTGATGCATTTCAAAAAGGCTTCAATTTAGTATTTCTCTCAAGAATCAATTTTCCTGTTGCACATATTAAAAAAAATATGGAAATACATGATAACGTGCCTTTTTTCTCTTCTCTGAGAAGAGAAAGTCTTACAGGCTACTACAAATCTCGTTCTGCCCAGGAGAAAAAGTTTCCAATACTAGGAAATAATCGATTACTCTGCAATAAATTTTCATCTAATCTTTGACCAAGATAGAATTGACCCTATATGTGTACCTCTTCCTTCCACCCACATCTGTGATCTGCAGATGTAAATCAAATGGATTCTATATTTGGCCATCCTGCTAATGGAAAACAATCTCTTCTAAACAGAAGACAATTATAGTGTATTAGCTTTTCATAGAGTCCCTATTCATTCCTCAGACTCACGTGCTGCCCCTATTGCTGGAATTTTGGAGGGAATTTACTGAATATCCCATGTCACTTTACATGGCTTGTAACAGCAATGCTAAAAAAAAAAACAAGTGTGCAAAGCACTCACAGGCCATGTAAGTGCCTTAGTGAGATAGATGCTTCTTTGATTTCAAAGCAGCTACGTTTTAAAACATTACTTTTCCTGAAGTTAAAGCATATACATGTAGTCTGGTTCTGTATTCGTGAACACTGCCGTGGAACAGATGAATTCCTATTTGTACTGAAACCATCCTATGCAACAAAATACTATAATTAAACATTTTTTTTCTAAAAAGATGGACTTCCTTCTTCCTTGTTTATTAAAGAGACATTCAATATGAGCTGACATTGGATAATCTACTTTAAAACATGTCTGTAGTAATGAAGAAGCAAGCACCTTGCAATTCTTAAATAAAGAGGGCAGGTATTATGTGTATCTTGTGTCTATGATCCAACAAACTGAGCAAACAATCTCTACTATTCCTGATTTCTTTCATGAGAGGTTGTTAAGGAAATGTAATTGAAAAAAAAAAACATCTCCTTTAATATCTGTAGGCGACCTTAGTTTAGAACAGACAGGCTCGAGTCTTCATTTACTATTTTATCTACAGTTTGCTTATTTATGTAATTTTGCAGATTGATCGATGCATTTGTGACCATGCATGTGTGTGCCCAGAACGTACACAAGGTGCCACACAGGGACACAAAGCGGCCGTGCCACCTGAATACACCTGGCCTGACCAGGACGATGGGTCCTGCTCAGATCTTCCTGTGGTGGCCACAACTCCCCTGGGAGGCTGCAACAGAGACCGTGTCCTCCTCCGGGTTTCAGCCAGGAGGTCCAGGCTTCAGGTTCACCTCATCTACCTGCTGTGGTCCCCTGCTGTCACAGAGCCTGGCACGTTGGTGAGGGACTGAGCCAGACAAGTGGTCCTTTGCTCTCGTGGGACGCACTGAATGGCCACAAAACGCTGCATGTAACAGCTCTCGCAGGACCAAAAGCACAGCAGGGGCTGTGCCTGGGCAGCAGACAGTATCACGTGTATCAATAGCTCTTATTATTCTATAAAGCTTAAACACACCCAGAGAAGAGAAGGAAGAGATGAGGTATGTAGCCAAAATTAAGCATATGTATCATAACTATAGCACATGATGACAGCTAGAGAGAATAAACTGGAGCCTTCAGTGGTACATGCTAAGTGTCATCATACATACCTCTACTCATCCCGACATGTTCTAACAGAGCAAAACTTCGAATCCATCTGTAAGCTTTCTTTTTTCTTCTTTCCACTCTCTTAAAAAATATTACTAGATGTGGTATCCTTCCAAGCAATATATAAAACATGTAAATTCCAATTTAACTTTTGTAACTACAAGCCCAAAACGCAGCTAGTTTCCAAAACGTACTATGTCGATATGGATCCCATCACTTTGGCAGAGACATGGCATAGCTACACCTTTCACAAAGGAATTCCGTAACAAAACGAGTTTTTACATGCTGGGACTAAATATTTTTAAACAGCACTCTCTGCCAACTTCAAGTTTCAGCTATATTTGTGCAACTGAAAAAAAAAAAAAAAAATCACACACATGTTTCTATACAAGATTAAGCTGCATTTCTGGTTAACCTCAGAATTATTTCATTTTTATATAAACATTTAATGAGAAAGTTTAACTTCTTCCCTTCAATGAGGAAAAGGAAGCCAAGCCACTAGAAAAACAGAGACTTTCTATATGTACAAATACATGTGTGTGTGCATGTGTGTTCATTTTAATTAAAAGTAATTAACAGAATACTGTGTTCTCACTCAGAGTACGCTGTTACTACAGGGTACTCTGTATGTAACTGGCTGTTACATACAGCCAGTGCTATTTTGCTGAATGCCGCTAGCAAGACAGATTGAATTATGCAACTAAAATTTTAAAAACTAAAAGGGTTGGAGGAGACAGACCATTAGCTGCATGTCATAGGTTTCTCTCTAGAAAACAGAAGGAAAAACAACAAAACTGATTTGGCAGCTTCTACTTTATGAAACCTACCACAGTAGGGGCATTAATTAGTTGTTTTGTTTGCTTGCCCTCTTTTCAGATGTTGAGTTATACAGATATGAGTTTGGAAGATACATTCAACATGTTCCTGATTTCTTGCATTGAAAAATAATTCATGCTTTTGCTTCTCAAGCCAGCAATTCCTTTCTCAGGCTTAACCTGGGAGAGCAGAGAGGCCTTAGATAGGAGCTATGAAAACAAAGCAAATAAATGCATTTCTGCAAAGGGAATTGGGAGCAGTGCCCTCCCTTCCCTAAAAATATATGGCTACAGCTCTAAACTTCCAAATCCACTGAGCAAAAAGTAAAGGAAAAAAATTAGTTTTTTGGGGGGGGCTTTTAAACTTCCCCTTTCATCCTGTCTTTAGACCTTCCACCGTGACAAACATTGTCTTTGTCTGGTTAGGTTAGCAGCAGGTTAACAGCAATTGTACTTGTAGTTACCTATGTATGAGATACAATAAAGTAATGCAAACAAACTCATCTAAAAATAATGGCCAGAAACTCTAGGAAATCTTCTGAGTCTTACTGTTTCTAGCAGTTGGATAGAAAGCATAAAAATCATATGATATTGAGAATAAAAGAGAATGTAATACCTTTTTTTTGACTGCAAGATGAATAATGTCCTTAATGGACGCTCCCTTGCTTTTTCATTTATTGGGTCTTAGTTCCTAAAAGGTGCGAGATGTCTCACATGGAGTATCTATTTCCTTGGCAGAGTGCTAGAGGAATTTCAGGCTGTTTCTAAGTTTACCTCTTGGAGCTTCCCATGGTACCCAGCTGCTCATGTTTCCCAAGAAAACGGGAGGACTGCATGCCTGTTTTCTAGGGAGGCAGAATATGACGGGGAGTGCAGTTAGCCCTAGGAAGCAATGCTCTCAGCCAACGCTAGATCCCTCCCTGCAAGGTTATTACTCCTTAAGGAAGAAGCAGAAAGGCTGGTAAAGAACTTTAAGTTTTAAGTCAACTCTTGCTTGTGCAAGAAAAGCGAAGAATTAGCAAGAAAAAACAATGACATAAATAAGTGAAACAAGAATAGCAAGGGAGGAAGGATATTTTGAGTTATTCAGACATAAACCGTTTAATACAATTCTGTTGGCAATAACAGTGCATTTGCTAACTACTTCTAATTTCAGTAAAAAAAAATTGAGCAATTTATCTCAGGTATATCATTGCTGTGTCAACTTAATCACTGAGCATGTGTGGTGAGGGATTCATAACGCCATCCAAAAGCAGGAGCTCTCTCCCAAGTGGCACAGCTTGTCCCCAGTGTGGTGGGCACCTCACACGCTGGGAACAAGCCAAAGGACTGAGTGAGGCAACATGAGGTAAAATGCTCATCTCTAAGAACCTGTAGCTGCCACTTAACGTCCGTTAAAAGGTATGAGTGACCAGATCAAAATGGCATCTGCTTTTGCATTGTTAACATTAAAACATCTCATCTGAGTGCTCTCCTGTGGCTGAAAAAAATGAATCCATGTCACATCTGAAAGTCACTTCAGTATTCTGGGTAACCAGATCTGCTACTCCTAAGATGACAGATCTGACTTAGCAAATTCCTTCATTTCTTCTCCTTCATACTCACTCACAAAACCCTCCTCAGTTTGTGCCACGTTATTACAAAAACCTCCCTTGTCTCTTAGGTTTTTTCCCTCTCCCTCTAAAAGAGAGAGTGTTTTAACTCCTGTCTGAATACAGTGAAAGATGAAGAAGCTCAAAAGAGTGAAAACAGCACATACAGGATGCTAGCACAGAAGCACTGGTTTGCATACTAAACAAAAACCAAAACGCTATTTTCTCTACTCTGAAATTATTCAGCATTCTAAAGCTCAGGATATGCTCTTAGCATTTCTTAATTGATAATAAATGAAATACATTTCATGTTATCTGGAAGACTTTGTAATACTAATGATCTGCTTTGTCTGGTATGAGATAGTCCTAAAGATGTGAGGTGTCAAGGGGAAGTTGGATTTTGTTGATGCCTTTTTCTCATGGGGGATTTTTCCCACACAACTACCTCACCAGCCCAGATTGGTGAAGATGCTTGTTTTAGGCAGAAGCAGAGATACGAAGTGCCTAACCTGCTTGTTTGCAGGCTGCATCAGGAAGTGCTGGCTGCACAGTGCAGCTGTAATGCACAAAGTTGTGCCTGTGCATCTGCGACTTACCAAGTGTGGTAACGACTTACAAAACAAATCTCTCACCCAGCAAGATGTGGTGTGGATGTGGAGTCACAGCGACCTTCTCCAGCACTGAAGTCATTTTCTCTCCCCACAGACAGGGAAGAGCAGCCGTAGCACCACAGAGCCCTAGGACAGCACAGGACTCTCATTCTCCTTCATTAAATGCTATTCCACTAAACTAAAGCCCACAAGTAACTCATATCATATCCATAATCCCATGTATGCCACAGGTTTCACCTCTTTCGATATTTCACTCAGCTGTGGATCATTCAAAACCCCATGGAAGAAATATTTCGGCATTCATACTCTTTTTTTTTTTTTTTTTTAATGAGGACCTTCCACCCTCAGTGGACACGGTACTCAAACCGCACTGCCAAATATTATATGATGTCCTTTCCAGAGTTAATTTTTAATTTCCTGACTCTACTGCATGAGAAATTTTCAAATTGCCTTGGCAGTCACTTGGCAGCATGTGCAGACCTAATTGCAGAAGTGAATGCAGTGTCAGCCCAAATGCAAACCTCTGGACCAACTGAAGAATTTCTGCAAAATTAGTTAGTTGGTTAAATTAAGTTCCAGTAAGCATCGCCATCCAAAAACCCAATCGCAAATATAAGGTGAAGGGTACAAACATTTCTTGCCCCAGTCTGCCATGTAGTAAGGGGAAACAGGTGTCTTAAACACATCGCTCAAAAATCTGACGATTTTCCATTTTCATGTTTTAATGCCACATTTCCAAACCCAGAGATGCTGTGCATGGCTATAAATCTTGGCACCCCCTCCATTACAGCAGAATTTCCCCTGGTATTCAGTTTTCTTTGCTTTACCTTAAGTCACCCTAATCATGCTGACATCTACTATCGATGATTATATTAGCTCTAAAAGATCCTTAAACAAATGGAAAGGACTGACTTCCACTCCTAAAGTTCTGCTTCCAATTTTCTAAAGGAAATTAAATAATGTATAAATCAAATGCTGGGCGCAGGCCCAGGCAGCTGAACATCGCTTTGTCCTTTCAAAGTGAAGAGGAAGTGTCTGCTACAGAAGGGACAAGCCAAGAGAAATAAAGCTTAACCTCAGCTCCATGTGAAAGTGATTTGGGATAATCGAGGGAATCTGCAAAGAGGTTAAAACTGGGACCACATACTAACAGGAGAACTTTACATGGTGATCAAAAATCCATCAGGAGCTGACCTTCACCTGGGGGAGCCGTGCGGCCCCGGCAGCTTGTTACGCTGGAGTGGAGCGTGAAGGGCAGGAGGAAGAGGAGATGAGCAGGAAGGGGAAATCTATTTATAGCCAGTGTTTGTCATGTCATGGTAATCTTATCATTTTTTTCAGGTTGCAGGATTCATAAATAAGTACTGCCTGACAACTTTACAGCAAGTCAGCTATGCAGTAAATGTGCATGCTGCTTTCCAGCTCTTCTTTCACTAAATACGTACTACTAGGGCTATTAAGGCAGCCACCAAGGGACTTCTTAATTTATGTACTAGTGATGGACTGCTGATCCTTCTCTTTAACACAGTATATATCTAGCAGGGGGAAAAACAGTAAAAATGTGCTAGATATTTTCCTGGTATTATTTGCTAAGCAAGAGATTGCTATAATTGCCACAAGGCATTTCATAAAACTATTGGGAACAGATGTATTTCGTAATATGATTTCTCTATTAAAAGAAGATCCTGATCAAGTTTACATGGTTTCAGCAAGAGTTTACGCTGACATTTTTGTACATAGAAGGGTGGTTTTGAAATCCGAGATCAGCCCTGGACTTCATAATTAGGGTCAGCATAACCCTATTCACATAACCCTGACTCTGATGGAGGGAAAAAGATGTGACATTCAGCTGTTAATGCTACAACTACATACGTTCTTGGCTGTTTACAAAATCTTCCTCTCCCTACCTTCAAAGGCTAAAGAATATTTAAATGTCATGCAAATGGCCCTTAAAAATAGTCTAATACCTACACTTTCCTGAGAAACCAGCAAAATTATTTTCAGTGCTGTCATTTAGCAGTTGTTTGGTCTGTCACAACAGTAATTGGGCAGCTGGCAAAACAGGGATAGCCACATAACAGTTACATATACATATGAATTCAACAAACATCCTGCTTAGCTGTTACAAACATGTCAGGAAATGCTTCACAGCTTAAAAAAGTAAATCCTCACACAAAACCACTTTTTTTTTTTCCCCCTATTTAAAAAGTAGTGTCTGTAAACACACTTATTTTGTAGATTTAAAGTACATAATGAGTACTACGGCATTTTAAATCTCAGAACACAAACTCATCTGAACATCAAGCACACTTGATTCAGAAGAACCAAGAGGTTTACTGGGTTCAAAGACATACATGTATAATTTACAAACAAGTATCCATATATTTTTTGATCACTGTAAAAGATTAGGCCAGGCTTCAGGAGCACTATTTTAGCAGAGAGGCAATTCAATCAACTGCCATTAGCTGGGAGATTCGCCCACCCATCTTCCACACCACCTCTCTCTCAACAGAGCCTGTGCTAATGAAGAGTTAGTCCGTGCCAAGGCTGTGTTTGAAAGAGCAAAGCAAGCAAAGGAACTGGGGCTTTAGTGGGTCCACAGGGCTTTATACAAACACTGCTAGAATAAACGCCTCTGTAAAGACCTCCAAGTTTCTCATCACTTCGTCTCTGCAGGTTACCAAATATCAATAACAAGAAGGAAAAAAAAAAACACACAACACAACTTTAAGAAGGATGGGAAGAATAGGAAGTTTTCACAGAATGTGGTTGTTTGCCATCCTTGAATTTAAACAAAACCAGACGCACAATATGTTACTCACACATGAGAAGAGGAGAGCCAGCAAGGGAAAGAGAGACTTCTCTCTCTCATCCTCTCTCCTTGTTTCAAGAAGCATCCCTTAAAGCATACAAGCATATGCTTCGGCCTCCACTGACGTCAGTAAACACGACTGAAGTAAAGCACATGCTTAAATACATTCCAAAACACTTATCTGCTCTTTTTTGGAAGCTAAATGGAAGCTATAAATCAGTGACAGAACATATTCAATCAACAAGCAAGACACTTTTCATCTTTAAGGTGATGGTACTTACTGGTTCTGCAAAATCTTATACTCATTAGTATCCATTATTAGAACAAGAGACAGTTTCTAACACAAGACTCATTCAATTAATAAATTTAAGAATGCTAAGACATTTGCACCAGTAACAGTAACAAATCATGATTAACACCAATGTGTCACATTTCTTTGGTGCTTCACATCTTAAACACAGCATTAACTTTAAATAGTTAAAGTAGTTACAGCTAGATTACTGCATGCAAAGCACCTACTGGCAGTAGTTGCATCCTGGGTTCCCAATCTCTGATGTGGTGTGCAAAGATCTTCTACAAATTACCGTCCTTCATTTTCCTGGTCACCCAAATCGTCTGTTCCCAGGGCGCAAACCATTTGCATTTCACATCTACACATGCTAAATTTGCATTTCACATCTATGCATGCTACACTCAAGAGGCCTGGGGCTTGCATGAGAGCTGCAATGCATGCAGGGCACAGGCAATGATAAGTGCCACCTAACCACAACACACTCTTCCATTCATTAAAATGGAGTTAACCAGTGAGGATTTCCACCTATTATTTAAATACCGATGTCTACAGTAAAAGTAAAATATGAAGACATGTGAAGGTCTAGTAGAAGGCTACCCTTTGCCACTGAGGCCAGCTGGACGATTTTGCTGTGCTGTGCTAATCATCTTTATATAGGTACTTACTCTTTAAAAATCAACTGTCTGCCTACTGGAGATAACAAGGCTCACCATGACCTGCAGTGACTTTGAGGTTGTTACTGTCTGCATGACCTTTCATTATTTAAGCACAGGACATTGCCTCTCATGTCTCTTCTTGTGTGCTGAAGAGCAAAGGCAGCCTGAACCAAAACTGAAAAAAGTGTTAATGCATACTTGAGACAGGCACAAAGCAGTGCAGCTCTCACGAGAAATACAATTTGCTGCAAGTGTGAGGTTGCAGCCTACAACATAGTTTGCTGCGTGTGCATGTATTTGACAATAACGTGTGACTCACTGAAGTAGAGATCTCCCAGACATGGCTTTGTACCAGCAGCCTCAACTATGTTGAGGCCTATGTTAAAGCATCAACTTCGCAGCAGCAGCAGCAAACTACATTATACACTTGTACCAAAGTGTATTTCTAGTGGCATGGGAAGTTAACGTTCTCCTGTATATTGCTTTGTGAGCCATTAGTACCTAGATCCTCTGAAAGTGTATTAATGAGCTGGAAGACATAATGATCTAATCAGAAGAGATCAGCAGTAATTTATCCTGCAGATGATTTACATGCAGCAGCCATGTGTGTTTGTTTATGATCTCCACATCTGGCAAGGAGCTTTTGACATGATGGAAAGCTGTGGTAGAAAAATGCACTCTGTTCCTCACACCGACTAATTAATGCTCTACTTAATCTCAAGAAAGGCACTTTCAAAATAAACACTAATTTTCAGCAGACTGTAAAAATAGGCAACAACCGAATCACATAGTATAAGGCCTAAAAGCTATTGTAGCAACCTTACAAGCACCAAAGGAGGTGATTTGTAACTCCCACAGTACCATTCTGAGCGGGTGTGCACTCTGGTACCCCTCTGACACTGCAAACATTACTGTTTATTTTATTTTATTTTCTAAAAGAGAAGCTTAAGCATACATTTTCCTCTTGCAGAAGTTTTCCTTTTATACTGTTTCAGAAGCAACGGAGCAGAGACGATGAAAGCCTACCTCATAATCTGTAGGAATCTCAAAAACTAGTAAGTGATGGCAGAGCTAAAACAGTCCCCGTCACTCACACGTTGGGCATTAAACGATGGTTGGCATCTGGAAAGTAACACTGCAGGTTGTCACCCTCCACATTTTACTGACAAGTGATCACATAAGCAGGAAATCCCGTTTTCCACAGAGAAATGGAGGGGAAGAGCAGCCGGTGCCCAGGCGGCCCCACCAAAGGCAGCGCGGGGATGCAGTGCCCGGGCGGCCCTCGTGTCGCGGGGCTAGGCCTCGCTGTCCTCAGCTCCCACCGAAGCCATTCCACTGCTTTGAGTCACTTCGGCAAGGCCTTGTCTGCACAGGATGTTATTCTGGAACTGCGACCGCATTTAAATTCACACCCTATCTCATTCCAGGATAACTTCCTCACGTTGACATGCCCTTAGAAGTACAAGAAAGAGCATTCGTCTGTGGCTGCATTTAGCCCTAGGCTGAAGTCTCACGAGGTAACAGAGAATAGAGATCTGGCTTTATCTTATAAACGGTGCTAATATATATATCACCACCCTTTGGAACGACACCAACTTTTTCTCTCTAATCTCCCAATCATTTCCCACAGAAAGCATGTACTTTCTCCAGCCCAGGGAAGAAGGCAAGGACGTTAGGAAAATCAGAGGGATTGCAGGGCATGGAAAGCCTGTGTGAGCTGCCTCCAAGAGCAGATTTCCCAGCCCATGACACCAAAGCTACAAAATGGCCTCATTTGGTGACTGAGAAACTACTGGGGTGGTGAAGAAAAAAACAGTGTAGGCTACAGGTACTGAGAAACAATGCTGCAGAGCCTCAGGACTGGTCCCCGGCTGGAATTAAAGGTAAGCCAGATAACTTAGTTAATTAAAGGTATGCCAGATAACTTAGTGGAGGGGGGAGAGGGGGAAAGTAGAGATTGAAGCTTTTCATGTGTATTAAGTGACAATTGGCAAAACATGGTTTCTTCCACCAAACACAGTACCAACTCCTACAGCTGGTGTACTACATTTGTAACTCAGCAGTTCTCAAGTGCTCTTGAACTATATTAGAAAATGCATTTTTGCTTTCCTCACAGGTCAGACCACTAACCATATCCCACAGAGCTCATCTGCCCTCTTCCTGTCTCCCCAGGACAAGTCAGCAAAGAGGCTCAGGTTTCCTGACAGAGGCAGTGAGGACCAAAGCACCTCTCCGACAGGACATCACAGCAGGCGGATATACCCTGGGGGGTACAACCGGGCAAGGTCGATAGTGACAGGAACAGGGAGGTGTCAAACTGAGCCAGCAATAATTCCCTAAATGCTTTGGTTTCAGGAGATGACAATGAAGGCTGAAGTCTGCAGAGAAGTAGAGAAGTGCCAGCCCCTGCTGCAGCACTAAGTACCTGTGAGCAAATGGCATAGAGACTGCTGGTTTTCTCTGCACCTCCCCATCAATCCTTTTCTGATAAAGATTTTAATTAGTTTTTTTATTTTTTTTTTTTGTGGGTTCCTATGTCTGTGAAGCATGTTTGTTCCCCTTAGATTAATTCCTTCTTTTCTTTTCTTCTCAGAGAAACAAGTTACAACTTCCAACCACGTCAGGCTGCAGCTCCAGTGCTGCAGACTCCTCACTCACCCACTGCGTCTCTTTCCTCAATTCCTCTCTATCTGATTTACTGTTTACTTGTGGAACATATGGGAAACATGCAGGGAAAGCATGCATCCGGGTTCATGTTCAGAATAAATACTTTTTATGACTATTCCCATGACCTGCAGCAATAGACTAGATTAGTCACCCACAACTATGTATAATCATACAATCATTTAAATACGTTTTCAAAACAGAGTACGTTTTAAGATACAGATCAACTAAATATTCCTCTATAGAGTCTCTAACACCTATTTCCTACAACTTTACTATTTCCACCTGAGAAAGCGTTATCTTCCAAGAGTTGAGTTCTCCCTCAAAAGTACTGTGCAGAAATAGAAATAAACGTGAAAGTATTTGTGCTACTCAGTTGTCTCCATGTTCTTAATGAAAGAACAATGAAGAAGTGCAGTACATAAAGACTGAAAATTGATGCTCATACTGCAGTTGAAGTAACATTTATCAACATCTGCAAAAGTAACATTTTTTTTTTATCTTCCCGTTTCAGAAAATCAAACCCCCTCTCATTTCAGGTTCATCCAAAAGCAGAATTACAAAGATTTTCTGCTGAACAGAAAACAGAATATTTCCCTAGCAGAATATGTCATTTAATCCAAAAGCAAATAAACAACAGTTCAAATTCAACCTCACCCAATATGCTTAGCAGCAGAATTGAAAGGAAATCTTGAAAAAGTAATTTTGAATTGAAATACTTAAAACCTTTTTAAGCCAAAACATTCTGAAATCTTCTCCTAAGGTAAAAATAAATAAATAAATAATAAAATAAATCAATGACAAAAAACCTACAATCTTAACTGCTTTTTTTTTTTTTCCCCCTATGTAAGTAATGAGAGAGCAATGACCTATACTACTTCGGTTAATTCAGGATTTTATTTTTTTTTTAAATTATCATCATCATCCACCTTTGGGTTGAAGAAAAATCTGGTGTATCTCTTTTGGTTTGGGAAACAGTCCTGATAATCTTTTAAGTGTTGCTGCACATGCAGCTGTCAGCAGTGAAGAGTGCCTGTTACTCTCCCCACGCCATCCACCACACAGAAGCCAGAAGCTCATCTGCTACAGGAGAGCTGGAGAACATCTCATCTGCCAGACTGCTTGATTGCATTGTGCTATAAGGCTTAACCAAAACATATGACCATATTCCTTTTCTCACAATCATGCACAAAAGATGAAAAAATAGAGAGATTTCATAAAGGAACTCTGCTTTTTGAGCTCTTTTTTTTGTATGAATTTGAGGGCGGGTGTTATTTCTACAGGCAAATTTTGGAATACTGTAGTAAACCTTTAAAAAGGAAAGGATTTTGTTTTCCTTCTTTTTAAGAAATGCTTTCCCCATATGTTTCTGAGACGATGTGCGAGGCACTATAAAGTCTTTCTGTCTCACCACAACAGGGCTGTTCAGCAAAACACTTCAGCAAATGCTCAGCTGTAAGCACACTTAGGAGCCCATTTACTCCCAGTCAGTGCAAAGGTTTCTGAACCAGAAGGGACTTGCCCTCACTTCTTAAGCCAAGCACATGGGTAACAGCTTTCCTGAACTGAGGCCTCTCAGTAAGTTAGTTGTCAGGCACACATGGACGCGTGGTACTGACCACGCTGCCGAAAAAGTCAAGTTGTTCTTGGAAGAAGACTGGTCGATCTCTGCTGGCCGGCTCCTTCGCCAGCTCCATCTGAACTGAGAAAATGTGGTATCTGGAAAATTATTTGAAACAATTTCCCTTCAACAGGTTTGCTTGTTGTTCTGTTTGTTAGGGGGACGGAAGGCTAAAATGAGAAGAGTCATTACTTGGTGAAAAGCAAAAAAACATTTCCATATATGATTACTTACATTAATATGTATCATTTTACATAGTACATCTACATATGGAATCGATTATTATTGAGGAAATGTTTTTTTAATGAGGAAGACTGAACAATACTTAAGAGAGAAAATGTTCAAACCCATGCTAATTTGCAGCAGAAGTAACAAAATATTTTAATAAAAACCAGTAAAAAGTCTGGCCTTCATACCCAATACCAGCCCTATCATCCTATGTTTACACCTTGAGAACAGGATTCAGCTAGTGTGGCTTTTCCAAGCTTTGCAAACTTCCTCAGCCTAAATTTAAACTCCACCTCTGTCAAGAGTTTTAAGAGTAAGAACAGTTTTCAGCTCTGCAGAAGAATAGAGATAGCTCATCAGACTTCTTTTTTTTTCATGAAAGTATTTTTTATTACCCCTGTTTTTTCACAAAGCCTGTGCCTGCCCTCCATCCCTAGTCCCAATCTCATAAAGAAAAAAAAAATAATAAAAACAATAAAAGGATTTAGGAAATACAATCACTTCTGTATAAATGTAGCTAATTATATTCTCAATTGCTGAAACACTGTTTCCTCTCCCTGCATGCTGGGATTAATTAAGCTTTCCTTAAATGCTGTATATGAATTAAGAAGAAGCAAACAACAAAAAACCCTCACTATTTCAAATGAAAAAATCTGGTGCTAAAAAGTCCTGGCAGGCTAAGCATTAGTACAATAAAACTGATGGCTTTTCAATGGTAAAAATAAAGTGACTAAAAGCTCCGTTGTAAAAAGGGGAGACTTTCGAGAAAACCCCTTCATGGCAGGAGGGAGATACTTTCTTTCAGGAATCATATCAGAAACAAGGATGAATTATTACTATCAAATATAAGCCTCAAAATAGAATCCCTCTGTTATCGTAGTGCAAATATTAATGCGTATTTGCTATTCCTGCCAAATGTTATCAGCGTTGTTCCGACTTGCAGGGAACAACCTGTTCTGTGCGGATCCTGACTGGACTAGGACTGGACTAGGTTTATCATTTTAACACCAACAACGTCGTTTTGTTCACCTTGAGAAACCACAGCACGAGCGACGCTCACCAGGGAATATGGCAAGGATCTGCGCTGGCTCGGCAGAAAAAGCCTCGGGAGCCCCAGCACCGCGAGATGAGCAGAGGGGCTCCTCTAGTCCCCAGTGCTGTCACTGGCCCTGGCATCTACCTTAACTTGCTCTCTTTACTTACCTTCGTACAGACAGCAGTGTTAAGCACTTTTTTATAGGCTCAACTGCTGCATTACTCTTCCACCCCCTCCTCATTTATTTATTTCTTCCTGTTCATTCTGAATTTCCAGCCATTTTCTTTGCTATGAATGTTTCTTTATATTGATTACAATTTCCTGGAAGATGCATGCTTGGTTCTGATAATCCCTCAGCTACTCCCATATTATCCATGTTACTCTTATTTTTTTTTTTTTTATTCCTTATTTTCTGTCTCTTCGTTTTTGTTTTGCTTTAATCCACGTGAATTTCTTCACTACCTTCTGCTTTATTAAAACAGACTCCTTGTTTAAAGCATGGTATGTCTGCCTTCTGCCCTCCCCCCCCCTTAAACTATTTTATTTTATTTTTTAATTTACCAACTTTCAAAGCTTCCTTGCTGTATCGTCCAAGTCTCTCTTTCAATGACATGGTGTCAAAATGGCAGTGAAACCAGCACCAGCCCAAGCTACGCTGGTTTTGATGGGGAACTTACTGAGAACATCCCACAGGACCAGGTACTGAAACAGATGTGTGTCCTGCCAAAGACACAATTTACAATAATGCAATTTACAACGGTATTGTGAACATAACTCCTGATTTTGAGTCTTCACATTGCAAAAACAGTCCAACTTAGTAAATGAGAAGAAATAAGGCAAACGGACTAGAAAATTATCCTCAGTTCTTTTAGGTGATGATACCTCATAACACAAAGGGCTCAAAACCACAACACTGAACTAAAATACCTCATGTATAAGAAGAGGACTGGATCATCATCTTTGTCATTGCAGCCCTCTGTTTAGGCTTCTCTTGAGTAAAACTGGCTGGCAATCTCTCCGAAAGCCTCTCTACAGGGAAGACCAGCCCCAGCACCTGGCTGTATGTGGAACTAGGCATCACGACACAAGTGGTTCTCCTGTTACTTCGGTGGCCCACAGATGCTGCCACATACAATGCTGAATGCCTTCCGAGCCTTGTGTAACAACAGATTTCAATGATAAACCTGAACACCAGCACTGTTTCAGGCTTTGAAATACAGTTTACCTCTTACTGAATATGATGTGTCAAATGAATTATGAAATTCACAAGAAAGAAGAAACCTTTTATACAATCCAACCATCTCCCTGCAAGTCCAGGGCTGTTTCAAATGAAATGCAGGATTGGCAGAAGAGAGATTTATTGCCACAGTTTCTTAATTCTATATTTCATACTTTAGCAAGCCTTCCTATTGTGCTCCACATGGTGCTTTTAACAAGTTAAAAGCTATCAGTTTAACAAAAGTTTAGTCAAAAGTTATCTAAAAAGTAAAACGCAGTTGTCATCATGACACACAGTGCTGAACACTACTGCTTATATCTTGTGATGCTTTTCTTTTTTAATATATATTAAAAAAAAAAAAAAAAGGATTCAAGGCAGGCTGCAGGCTTGGCACTTCCTGTGAAGGTCGGCACTCACCAGGGTGCACCTACACCGAAGCCGTAACTGAAACACCCCCAGCTGTGGCATTGGCATGGCACGCACCTGGCAGCTCACCTGAATTGCCACTGCCAGCCTGAGCTGGTGGCTTATTCCCCACCTGCACATCCTTGGAGGTGATTCTTGCACATGAAACTGGTTTTGAAAGAAGGTCTTGGATGGCAGGAATCCCACAGAGTTTGCTGCTTCAGAAGGATGTGAAAAGAGCAGCAGGCTTGTTGTTAATAGTAAAGCTGTCCTCAAGCACGCCTAACAGTAGCATCAAGTTGCTCAATTCCAAAATGCTGGTTAAAAGAAGAGTTATTCACCTGGCCACTATGTCTCACAAATACATATAGTCACGGCTCATATCAGAAATCTGCAAAAAGCAGTCCTGAAAGACCTGGAACTTGCGGTGCATTTACAACGACTTCGCTTGGGACTAAATGAAACGGGGAACATGTCAACTCTTTGATCCAATTAAAACGTGAGGAGTTTTCTTGATCATGGAGACATCATTTTGCTGAATCACAGCCTAATGGTACTGAGTGTGTTGGGTAGTTCATGATCAGCCAGACAAATGACGATGGGCAAATAAATGGCAGCAATAGAATATGCCTTCAAGAATGGAACTTACCTGGATACAACCTCTGTTATTCCTGCTGTCTAGGTAATAATATACATTAAATTGGAAGACATTTTAATCTTTAGGAATTAAATAAATAATCCTTGGATTTAGCAAGCTTAAACATGAACTTGATTTTCAGTGCATTAAATAATTCCATTGGTTACAGGGGAATTTTTATGCACATGGAGATCTCAAGAAATGCTGTAGGGTAACAACCTCAACTTTGACTAGGCCAGAAATGAGCTGGTATTAAAAGTCTGGCTTTGGCTGAAGGGATGAAGGCGATGAAATTCAGCTGAAATGCAGATTTCAACCCCCCTCAAAACTTTGAAACTGGGTCAGACCAATTTCCAATTAGCAGTTAGCAATTATGCAGGAAATCTCTTCCCCAGTGCAACACATGTATAAAGAAAGGCAGGTTCACAAGACAGTATGTGAGTTTCTTGGTGGAGCTGTGGCATCCCTTTGCACTTCTGAGACAAAGAAAACAAGAGCAGCAACATGCTTTCCAAAATGGAACAGTATGGCTTCAAATAGCTAACTAGAGATCTTTTTAGTTCACGTTTATGATTCATTCCTTCTTCTCCAGGTTTCATGTACAAACCAGACATCTTGGAACAGAAACCTGATGAGTTATTTATGAAATCTGTTGCACATACAGAATTGGAGGAAGCTGACTGTTGCAGTACATATCCAGTCAGCTGGAACACATATAACGAAAACACTTTGGGGTTCAAAATAGCTACAAAATGTGGTACATCTCCAGGACTACCTGGCTGGATGCTTCATTTGCAGTTTTTGTTCCTCCACCTTTAATAGCAAATTCATTGCATGAGCTAAGGGATGTTCACTTAAGAGGAAGAGCCAGTAGACTCAGCTTCAGCACTGCACAGACAGACCTGTGCATAACTAAGTGCTAAGACATTTACAGTACAATATACAATGTCAAACATATTGTCATCCAAACGTGAATTTCTGAAAAATCCTAAATCTTAGTGAAAGAATTAAACATGTGGTAGAAGCCCCAACTATACCTTCATAAGTAAGGAAGGAGACACAAATATATAAACAAATTTCTAAAGAGCAACACAAGGAGGACACAAAATCCAAATGAACACTGTTATTCCATGAGCAGCTCAAATGAATGCAATGATAATTCCCTTATAAAAATAGGGCCAATTAATCTTTAAAAAGCCTCTAACAAACATTGAAATCTTTTTCCATAACGTAAGAGCGACTTTTTGGCTGTTATAGATCATCCTGAGTAAACCGGTTGAATTGCAAATGCGGAACATCATCTCAGGATAATGAAAAGAAAAACATTTTGCTCAGCACTGACGTTTATCGATCCAAAATAGACATTTTTGCCATTGTTTGAAGTAAGGGAAGTAATTAAAGTACGCAGACGCATTCTGATACCACCATGCTATTTCCTGTCCGTGTCAGTAACAAAACGCCTCTCCCACCGCCATGCACACTGTTCATTAACTCTCTGCAATAAACACCGTACTTCCATATCACACATCTGAAAGTGTTCCTAAACTGTCAAGTTGGGCAAGAGCATTGCTCTATGCAAAAACAGCCAAGTCCAGTCAGGAAGCAGATTAATTTGAAACCCTTAATTAATGACTGAACATTTACACAGCCAAGATTTATGAGTTACAAGGAAGTAAGTCCAAAACATAACACTCCCTCCTGCATGCAAGCTCTCTTTGTAATGATAAACAATTAGCCTAGGGTAAGATAGTGTCTGAATTTGCAAGTTCACTTTCTTTCTCCAACTTCCAAGCATTGACAGATGATAAACTGATTTCATGCTTTTTTTTTTCTCCACCTGGTCTTACATAAATACTGTTGTTAATAAACAGTTGTCAATTAATGCAAAATACAGATTTTTTTTTCAATATAAAGAAACCAATAAGTTTCAAAAGATGATTTTTTTTTTAGCTCACAAGAATACAAAAACAGTATGTAGAAAAGAAGAAAAGAAAAAATAAAAGATGACTTTAAAAGCTGACTGATCCAAAAAAGTCTCAGTTTTTCTTCCTTGAGTTTACTTCACTGGATTCACAAATACTTTTGCAAATTTAGTAACACTGAATGTCAGCAATGAAGAGTAAGTTTTCAGTTTTGAACATTTTGATTATATTCCATTTTGGATCATAACCACTGTAACACTTTCTTCTGAAGAGAGCTGACTTTTTATTACGACGAGTGCTTACTGTATGAATATTAAAACAAGACTGCCCATTCTTCTTTGGAAGTCCTCAGGCCTCAGACTAGAGAAGTCATAATCAGGAAAGGTTTTGTTCACTCTTGTTTATACCAAATTACTGAACGCTTTTTTTTGCCTGCAAATTCTGTTTCGCTAATAAAGCAGTGCGGTTTGTTTCTGCCCCCCAGATCACATATCATGTAAATAAGCAAAAATGACCACAGAAATGGCAAGATCCCATAGAGTGATAACACGTCTGCTCGCACGAGTCTGCAGCATGCCTGCATCCTCACAGACATGCTGTACACCCCCCGACAAGGAAACTCCCCCAGACACCTCTCTTCATGTAAGCAGCTGCGACTGCAACCACTGCGCTAACCAAGAATGCAAGCACTATATGGTTTGGGTCTTTTGTTTTTTTGGTTTTTTTTTTTTTTTTTTTTTTTTTTCCTTTTGCTTCCTCTCAGCAAAAGAGAGCTGTGCAGTGCACAACGTGAGCCCCAAGCCCTCACGGGTGAGGCTCACTCCCACGTGCTCTGGGCACCCCCATTAGGTGTGTGACTTTTGTTTTCGAAAGCAGAACCTGCCACTGCAGCTCTGCAAGGGAAAATGCTTTGCACCTGTACTGAGAAAAAATCCCCAATAACCTGACTCCTGGCTTCTTCTGTTTGGTCCTTCCTTCCATCTCAGCTGAGCGAAGAAAACCAGTCCTGGCAAGTGACAGTGGCTGCTGGAGAGAGATCAAATTTTCCTGACACAGACTCACAAACACTTGGAAACATGCAGTGCACATACCCAGAATCTAGCCTAGGAGCTGGCTACATAATTTCCCCCCCTCCTTCATCAGTTTTTCATCAAACGGGAGCTCACTGGGAACAGTTCCGGAAAAAGACAAAGCTGGTTTATCCCAGTAAAACACAAAGAAAGACAAAAACGTACAAGACAAAACAGAAGACAGATTGCTGCTCCCCCACCCCTTTCCCTCCAATGCTATGCTTCGCTGTGCGATGTAAGTAAAATAGTTATAGCCTACTTTTATGACAAATTAATTTTGTTCGCTAGGAAATGAAGTATGAAGCCAACCTCTGTAAATCATAACTAACCCCCTTCCCTAAAAAATGAAAAACCAACAACCCACCACCAAGAAAAACCCATCAAACAAAATCCAGAGCAGCCTTTTTAAACTGAGCAAAATGCTCTTAGTTCTCCTCCCCGACAATGGGGATGTCAAGACCAATTAACTACTGCAGTCATCTGGGGTTTTGCTCTGTTTTCTTCCATTGCAAGTGGTCAACCCAGCTCCCATGGCTCATTTCTCTACACACGGTGTCATAAACAAAGACGACTACAACCTCAGAGTTGTTTTCTACCTGAGTATCCTTGATGTTTTCATTACTCAAAGCAGGGAGACAAAAGCTTAGACTGAGAACTAGGTAATAGTTTGAACCAGTTTAATTAAAAAGCAAAATGGTCCACAGGTCTGCATCTACCATGGCTAATAATTTGCTGCAGAGCTATTATTGTGCTGTTTCCATCTGCCAATAACCATTTAATCCTTCTGCCAAAGGCAATCAAACTTTATGTATTTCCATATGTATTTTAGGAAAGCCATAAAAGATAAATTGGAAACAACAATTTACAGTTTTTGATAGACAAAAATTTGAGCTTGAGTAGCACATACAGCCATCAGCATTTCATCAGTGCTAAGAAACTACTTGACAGCTTCTACTCCAGGCAATGGCTTGAATGCTAAGACCAAAGTTTTGTGCAAATGCAAAATCCTTGTTAGGATCCAAGTACAAAACACAAAGCCAGCTACAGATAATTCCCCTTAAAGTGCCTTCTTCAACAGGACTGCAACTCATGAAAACCCAATTTTCTCATTCTCAAGAAAACCCAAGGTTCAGGCACACTGTCAAAACAGAAGTTACATGACAAAACGGAAAATTTTCCTGTTTGACATGTAGGTATGGCTGATAATACTTGAAGGCTGCTTCCCTCTTCCTGCATTCTGCATCCATGACTACCTTAATCCTAACAACTTCTCAAAACGTTTCAGAATTACCGCTGAACAGCTTAATCTCACCAAGGAACCTGAAATTCCAACAGTGATATTGCTAAAGTTTGTGGATAAAAAAGGAAAAGCAGAACAAAGCCTGATATTTCAAATATTCCTACCCCCAAGAAAAAAAAAAATCATGCCTAATCAAAACCCCTCTGAAAGAAATGGGATGACAGCAAGTTTGCAAGCTTGCGGTTGATGATACCCATTTATTTGGATGGTAATGATTAAAAAATATCACAGT
The DNA here is from genome assembly GCF_009819795.1 of Aythya fuligula. NCBI lineage: Eukaryota > Metazoa > Chordata > Aves > Anseriformes > Anatidae > Aythya > Aythya fuligula. The sequence continues at coordinate 43,060,793 of NC_045562.1, forward strand.
TAAAATGTTAAAAACAAACAAACAAGCTTTCCAGTCACTGTAGTGTTACTGATCATCTCTCCCAAAATAAACTCAACACTTACTTTATTGCAGTGAAATTTTGTTTCTATTATATGAGAAAGCAAGGGAAGCAGAATAGTTGGTGCATGTTCTGTACAAGTGTAGCTTTAATAATGACAAGTTTTAAGTCTGAAATTCAGTATATCTAATGTTCAAGATATTCACAGTCTAATTTAGGCAGACTTACTGATTTAATTATTTTTCTATTACTTGTTTATTATAAGGCTCCAAATTTTCAGACGAAACAACTACTTCACTGATGACTGCAAAAGGCCAACATCTAATTTTATGTTTACACAAAGATACCACTATATATTCAAATATTTCAGTTCACACACACACACCTCTCCAATCTTTGCAGTTCAGTGAAGTGTAAACAGTTAGCGTTGTTATTAAAACACAGGTTCTTCATTCACAGGAACAATACCCAGCTAGATTAATAAGCTTTTATTCCTGGGCTCTATTATTCCTCTGCCATTCATTACCATTTCTTCCACCTTGACGGCAATTTAGCTGGCACAGCACCAGCAACACAAGTAGGTCAGCACAAGGTGTTCCTCTGTATAGTTTCACAGGTTATAAACATCCTACCTGTGTTAGCCTTCAGGTAGTGCATTTAAATATTCCTAGTGCCAACTAAAATAATAATGAGAACTCTCCTGGATATTATTGTCCAAGAACTACCCTTGTTTACAGAGGATGGATTCTGTTAAGACTGACAAGGCAGTTTTACCAGAGAAGCAGGGAGCCCTCTGCAGCTCTCCTGGCCGAGCTGATGCCTGAGCTGATGCCTTGGTGCTGTCTCTGTGCAAAAGCCCCTTGCAATCCTCAGCATATCCAACGAGGAAAACATACATACATGTAGAAAAAGCTAGACTGAATGATGACAGTCAGACATTGCATACTATTAAAAGTAATCATAACAGAGATTTCAGCCAGCCAGGCATGCTTTAATCTCAGGATATGGGAAACAACAATAGAGATGTAAGAATATTTACTTTTTTCCCTCCTGTTTATGAAAAAGATGAATACAAAACAGTGGTTTCACAGAAAATGATACTAAAACCTTTGGGCAGATCTTTTGCTAATGTACTAAGACATATTCAGTATTTACAACAACTTGTATACATTAAAATTCTGGCTCTGAAGTTGGGGCATAAGAGTCAAGGGTCAAGATTTCACTGTCTAACAAATGCAATGGCAATGACTTTTTGCTCACTTTCTCTAATTTGTACGCCTTGTCTTATACTTTAGGATTTGAGTTGAGTCAAACTCAAAGCAGGAAGCTCCTTTCTAGCTCCATACTCAACTACACATCATAACTTACAAGATCAAGTGTCAGCACTACAGGCTTAAATCAGAAAGACAGATCACTGGGAGAAAATGTGTTGGATTTATTTTTCTTCCTTTTTTATTTTTAAACATAAAGGCAAATTCTAGCACTCTGCACTGATATGAGCCTTTATATTATGTAAATGAAAATACTTCAAAAGATATAAATAAATCAATGTTTTCAATTCCTTCCTGATGACTGTACATGCTGTTTTGACTCTGAACGTTACATACCCACATTTATGATTATTGGTGTATGGAAAGTGGGTGATATAAGCCACTGAAGAATAATCCCTGCTGTCAGATTGAAAAAAAAAATAAAAGAAAAAGAAGAAGAAAAATGAATTAAATTAGAAGTTGCTAGAAATAACTCACAGGCAAAAAATAAAACTAAAAGAAAACAATAGCAGTAGCCTAAAGAGACATTTTTTCCTTCAGGAATGAATTCCCATCTGCTTTTAAAGAGCAACATGTTTTTCCATTACTGGAGTCACAGCCAAAAACAGGACAATAAAGCAGCAAAGCCACAGGCAAGATTAGAGGGCAAGTGAAGCTGGCTGACAGAGTATCAGTCAAGGTCCCTCTTTTATACGCCTCTGCTGTAGTGACAGCTGAGCAGCCCCCCGCTGTGCTGGCAACACACTTCCCTCGCTATCCGCAGTGAAGAGGAGCTCCTGGTAACTCTGCTGCATAAAAGGTGCCCTGGAAAAGTGAGGGGAAAGGAAAGAGGAGGAGGAGGCAAGTGGTATAGCCAGCAGGCCATGTTCAGCAGCGGCTGTCCCCTGCAGCCTCAGCTTTTTTGGTGAAATTACCACATTTAGCAGTAGCTCCCTAAACACTCATCACAAGGGAGCAGCTCCACCAACTGAGGACTGCTTACCCCATGCACCACAGGTGCTCGTGTTGCAAGCTCTCCATCCAGACGGGCGTGCAACACAAATCAACCCTGCAAAGGCATGGCGAGCATAAATGCAAATCCAAGTACCCCTGTACAGAATCTGGGCAGACAACACCATTAAAACAGTTAACTAAGACTGAAATTAGCTCTAGAGGTCCCTGCACCACAAGGGGTTCGGCAATTACAGAATCCAAACGTTCAGCTCTTTGGACTCAAATCCCAGGTCTGAGAAGCAGGCTAAGTTTTATACCTAAATGTTGCTCGGTGCACACTCAGGGGCTCATTCAAATTCCCTCTGGCATTTTCCCCAAGTTCCTCTAAGGATGGCTGTTCTTTGAGCTGTTTAGGAAGCAGTGTCGACGGTATCCTCCTGAGCTGTTAATGGGTCTGACCTTTTCAGAAACACTAATGTCCCTTCAGCCAGATGCATTAAATCTCCTCTGCTTGATTAAACTATTAGCAAATCATTATCTCACTGAAGGATAAAATGTTCTTTCCCAGATGAGCAAGCCATGCATAAATTTTAGTGCAAACACTCTTCTGTATACCAAGCCCTACATTTTGCATAAACATGCCAATTTGCGACCCCATTTTATATATCCATGGCATGAAAGCATACAGGAGGAACACAGATCTTTTTTGGGTCTCGGCTGAGACAAGACATGATGAAAATCAGCCCGCTTAGGGTGAACAATTCCCAGCCCCATCTCTGCAAAACACGGGAACGGAACCAGATCTTTCTGCAGCGGCTACTGAGGAGAACGGGGAGATGCGGCGCAATGCCACGACACCCTTGTGCCGATGAGTGATTACCCAGGCACTCACACTGCCCTCGTTCCCAGTCTGTCCAAGCACATTCTGCACGTACGAGGTTCTTGCGAGACCGGCAGTAAGCAAAATCCCATGGGAAGTCCTGTGTAGTTAGTTATTTCCTTTCAAGTGATTCATCTCGTTTATACCAAACACTGACACTCGGAAAACACTTTGAATGCCAGGTATTTCCTCACCTTCCAGCCACCTGTGCCAAACACATCCTTGGTGCTGATAAACGTGTGTAGGAAGGTGGTGATCCCTTATTACCCACACTGGATGAAGGCTGAGTCTCTTTTCCACACCCACCCACACAAAAATGTTCACTTTTCAATGAGTGATATAAATTAATAGATCCTATGCATCAATCCAAGAGAAGCTTTGGAGGTTCATCTGAGGCCTTAAGCTTGCTGCGTTTCCATTTGATGGTGTCCTTCATTTTGAAAGTTGCAATTCAGGATAATACTGTGTCCTGACATGAGGATAAGCAGGACTCCTTCAGATGGCAAGGCCATCCAGAAGTGTCCAGCAAGAGTCACTTGAGCCACAGATGCTTTAACTACCAAAGCATATTTTAAAATCATACGATCATACGTTTCTGATAAGACACAAGGTTTTTTTTTTTTTTTTTTTTTTTTTTTTTTTTTTTTTTTGTGTGTGTGTGTGTGTGTGTGTGTGTGTGTGTGTATATATGTATCTTAGAAGCTAAAAATTTGAGGGTCCAGTCCCAAGCTTGATATGTTAAACACTTTCAACACCTGCTGAAGTCAATGGGAATTGAACATGCTCTGCATCTAGCATAATTAAGCACAAAAGGAACAAACATCCTCATGCTTAAAAACAAAAACCACGAGCTTTAGCTAAGATATGATTTCCAGAGTCACAGAACATTTACTCTTGCCTTTTTTTTCCCCTGAAGTCTGTCTTTGTAGGCTGCTACATGTATATAGGACTAGATCCATTGCCCTTAAAAAATGTTAACTAGAAAGCTTTTCCCTTAAGTTTGGAAGATCTTTTCCTTCATGGCAAGCTAGATATAAAGAAGATAACACATTGTAATTTGCCAGCTGTCTTGCTTTTCCTATATCTAAGCCCTCCCTCACCTCTATTTAAGATGCACTTTAGGAAAGAGAGACTGTTTTCTTCCCAATCTCTTAAAGCCTTGTTTACCATCCCACACACCTATAAAGGAATACATCCTCACTTCTTTTGTAGTTGGTGGCTTCCTGTGTGAGAAAGAGAGGAGCTTTGGAAGGTTTTGGTTGGTTTGGGTGTTTGGTTTCTTTTAAATTTGTAGTTTAAATATGTCAGTATTTGATAAACAAGTACATGTATGTTTTGAAATAAATATTTTTATAGTCAAAGGCTTCAGTTGATTAGAGCTAGTGTGCTGCTGCAAAGATACTTTTTTGGCATCAAACGTGCACTCATTTGAGCCAGAGCAAACGTTCATTAGCTTTTTTTTTTTTCCTCTCTGTGTTCCCATTGAGAGTTATTGCAAAGTGAGAAAGATATTTTTTACATTAACTATTCTACTTCGACTAAGAACCAGTGAAAGATTTACAGGTTCCCAGGTTCCCGCTTTACTATTGTTTCCTGTAAGCATGGAAACTGATAATACTATAGAAACAATGTCAGCCTCTGCTTTCACCATGACCTGCTTTCCACCAATTTAAAACCCGTCGGTCCCATTAGCTTATTTTTACAACCACACTTGTCTTAAGAATATTACAATGATATCCAGAATATTTAAATTTTATTATTTCTAACCATCTTTAAACTCAACTCAGCACTTGGTTTCAGTTTCTACCTAAAACCTCCCTCTCTGTACTGCTTTCACTACTGTAACAAAAACATAATCTGACAGCGGCTGACATAATAAAAGAAAGTCCCTCACTCTACCGGGTTTATTTTCCTTTTTATTTACCATCTACTTACTAGAATAAAATATTTCTAGAGTGGTGAAACAGAGTCTTACTCCCTTGCTCATGCCTTTTCACAAAGTAAACGCTAAGGATTTGAGGTAAGGAATGCTCCTTCCATTTCATTTGTAAATTATTTTATTTATTTTTTTTCTTCACAACACAAATCTAATAAAGACATTAGTCTTTGTATATATAAAGGTTGGTGTCCTTCCTCTTGGCCAAACCATGTTCCAACTTTAACCTTTTTTCTATCCTTTAAAAAAAAATTTAGATAATGTATAATTTAAAAATCACATGACAAGCAATTTCCTACCAGATTCTGTCCATGTGATTGTGTTCATTTTTACACAAGAAGTGCTTTAGAATCACAGAATCATTTATGTTGGAAAAGACCCTTGAGATCAAGTCCAGCCACCACCTGACACTACCAAGTCCACCAGTAAACCACATCCCTAAGCATCATGTTCACACAGCTCTTAAATACCTCCAGGAATGGGGACTTCACCACCTCTGGGCTGCTTGTTCCAGTGCCTGACCACCCTCTCTGTGAAGAAATTCTTCCTGCTATCCAATCTAAACCTCCCCTGGTGCAACATGAGGCTGTTGCCTCACATCTTATCACTCGCCATCTGAGAAAAGAGAGTGACACATACCTCACAGCAACCTCCCTTTATGTAGTCCTAGAGAGCGATGAGGCTCCCCTCAGCCTCCTGTTCTCCAGACTAACACCCCCAGTTCCCTCAGACACTCCTCATATGCCTCTGAGGCATACTGAGACTATTGGCATTTTCTACTGTAACAGAGAACAGCAAATAAGCATGAAAAATCTAAACTGATCCCCAAGTGAAAAAGGTAGTGCCACTGAGTTTTTTGGAAGACCCATCTTCTGTAATGCAAGCTAGCTGGAGTGACATCATGACAGGAAACTAATGAGACCCAAAGAACTCACTTTACTTGCACTTCGTTTCTAAATGCTCCTGTGCTTGTATCTTTAATCATACTTTACAGAAACATGATAAGAAATGAGCCAGATAAAACTCCTCAACGTGAATTATAGGAGTGAAAATGCTCTAGATCATTCAGCTATGATCTGACTGAACAATCTCTGGATGAAGACATCTCAAAACTATTAAAAATAATCTTCAGTTATATAAAGGTACAATTTTGCTCTAAAAAAATGCAGAAACACTAGAATTAATCTTATAAAAGTTTTGAAGCAGCAAGATATTTGCTGCTTTAACCATTTTCATTATTCTCAAGGACGAGAGATTTCTCCTCCATGCCTACCAGAGCTCCTTGCTAATGCTACTGCATCAGCAGAGGAGAATGAGGCCAATAGCACAGCACAGCACAGCCTCTAGCTGAACTGTGCCCAGTGGCAGCTGCCTGGGCATGGCCTTCAGTGGAAATATCCTAGAAAAAAAAAACAACAGGGGCAAGACCAGCTGTGAATCTTCCACCACTACACAGGAGAAACCCCCTGGCCAGCATGTAAGAGCCAACAGGCTGTACAGTTACTGTAGACCCGTCCGCACAGCAAACAGACCTACCCTGTGCAATGCTCCGGTTGTGCTAACAAGAGGTTGAGGCAGTCCTGGGAAAAGGCAGATGCCTTCAGGGCAGCCAAAGAAGTTGCCAGAGTGGGTGAATGGCATGCTCCTTGGTGTCAATATTGGCTCCGAGGCCAAACCTTACTATTTAGAAACTTCTAAAAACTATTTCTCACTGTCCTGATTTACAGATTTCAGGTATCCATGAAGGTGAGCCTCAAGCATCACTGCAAAGCAGAGCTATCGAGATGCCAGCATGCATTTCAGAAGGGCCTGGAAAAAAAGATCAAGTGCAAATCCAAATATTTCTAGAAAGCTGAAGCTTCGTTTGACCTATCCGATTTGTATAATAAAAGCTAACTGTACAGACATTGGTCCACCGATACACTTTTTTTTAAACATTAGACTTCACCTGCACTTGAGAGAAGGGAATTCTAATTCACCCTCATAAATTATGTTCCATCTTCTCTCAAATGAAACAGTGGGAAGTAAACACCCTATTTTGCTATCTCGATATATCTTTACCGTACTCATTAAGATAAACATACATCCAGCAGGTGAATAGAGATAACTGGTCATAAGTGATGACAGGCAAAAATATACACGTATCTGATCTGAAAAATTGCCAAGTTGGAAGCCAGATGCATACTAAACTATCCACTTTACTTGCTGTTTATTCAGCTCATGGTAGGAGGATTCAACATATCTTTACGTGAAACTCCCTATTTATACAGCATCTTCTAGTCACAAAACTAAGCATTTTCCATTCCTTTTGAAAACAAAGGGTATAACAGTGGAATGGGAACTTGCCATTCAACAGCGGAAACTATTTCTAAAGCTGGGAAGCTGGAGACACTAGGAAGAAAAGGCTTTAATGAAACTGGCCACTGTGCGTGCCAACTGTCAAGACTTTTTATATATTCTTCCAAGGAACACTGACTGAGGCTTTTTCTGTGTTTACTCTTTACATCCCAATTATTATAACTCTTTGAATGATGCCAAAGTAAAAAATTCATGAGAAATGCCATATTAGAAACAGGCAGGCTTTTTCCCCTGCAACTAGTCTGTACTTGTACTCAATGACCCATTAACTTATTTTTGGTTCGGTAGAAAGCCAGCACCAAGACATTTGCGACTCATTATCTAAGCTAAGCACAGGAATTCACCACTAGAGCCTCGGCTGACCCAGATCCAAAGGAAATCCCCATATGCTTGGAATTTCTGAAATACAAGCATTACAGTTGTTGCCTGGTAAGAAAACAGTTTCCATACACAACGGAGGATATGTTTACATTTATGTTTTTGGAGGCTTATAACTTGGCCAGAAGCAGGCAAATTTTCCCAGGGCAGCAAAACTCTTATCACTGACATCGGGATAAAAACCTAGTAATGTTTCAAGTCACTACTCTTCAGCACAGAGGCAGTATAGCTGCAACAGTTCCCTAGACCAACATTTAAGCCTACAATAAGAAGTTGATTACTGCCTTCTTTTTTTCTTTTTTTTTTTTTTTTCCTTTCTCATTTTAAGATCCCACATTCTGTTGCAAATAGAAGTCCTACACAAAAAAAGTTTTGCTCGCTGCTTTGCCTTTGAAGTCCTACACAAAACAGCTTTGCTCACTGCGTTGCCCCCATTCATTTGTCCCCAGAGCACAGTTCGTCCTGTGCTGCGGAGGAGGAAGGCTGTAGTGGATTTGACTTTGGTCCCTGCCTTTACACAGCTTCCTGGAACAAGCCTGGAGGCTTGTCTGGACACCACAGCTGCACATGGCAAGGTCTGACCCCATTCCTTTGACTTGGAGAAGCACTCACAGCAGTGTCCTCACCAGCCAGAGGTTACTTGTGGGCAGTGCAGCATTGTAAAACATACCACCATTTACGTGGTAGCTAAATGTCTTCCCTGGAAGACATACAGCATAGCCAATGGCCAGTCAGTTGAGAAGGGCCATCAATACCACAGGAGTCATGCAAACGCTTGAGTCACCCCCTCTTTTGAACCAAGCCAAAGGTTTAGCTTTGCCCTTGTAAACAGCACACAGAAAGATGGAGGAAGCTAAGGAAAGCAAATCACATTTTCCACTCTGCTATGGAAAAAGTAAAAGGTGACTATGTAATTAGAGATGGTACGATAATGCATTCACTAGGACTGGCTACAGTAAGGTGGAAACTTTAACTCCAGTATTTCATACCTTTTAAGAGGTCGAGTTGGCAACCTTAATGACATTCTCTGAATTTTTGAAGTAAAACAATTACTTTCAATTAATCAAAATGAAGAAAACATGAAATATTCTTTCATGAGGCACTGCCATGAATAATATTCAGGGACCACTATGCTGACCACTAACTGTAATTACCAGGCAGCAGCATCTGAAGAAGTTTCTCCCCCTACCCAGGACAGGACGTAATAGCCTGACATCCTTTGTCAGAAGCTGACTAACTGACAACAATGAGCTATAACACTAAGTGCTGCTGTGAGCTCTTGATTATATGGAACAGGAAAATACGAGCCTAAAAGTGACCTGTGACTCCTTTACAATTCCCTTATGCTGTCTGAGAATCATCTCTTCTACCTCAATCTGAGTCTGTTTGCCACAATCCTAAATCATAGAATGCAAAAGGGTCCCTCAATAGGGATGTAGGGAGTCCCAGCTGAACTGTGTGGGCAGCTGGGAATATTTGCCCCCATCTCCCTGCACTCATCCTGGCAGCACACCCTTAAAAGAGCTACCCATGACCTTACTATGGCTCACCCTTTCCCTGGCAGCAGTACTCTGATGGAGATCTTGAAAGAAAAACAAAATAAACAAACAAACAAAAACACAAACACAGGTCTTATTCTGTTTTCTGAGCAAAAACACAGAAATCATGGTGTACTCTGTCAAACAGTCTTTCTTATAATTCTCCCCACCACTTAGAGTAGACTTAAGGAATGATACTTGGATGATGCTCTATTGCAGTTTTAAAAACACCATTTTGTGCATTGACTCTGTGGCCACGACTATACAGAAAGCTTTACCTCTGCTCCTGAATATCTGTGTGTGTGCTGAACGAGCTCCACCAAGCAGACTTCCTCACTGACTGGCATAGACCGAAAATTAAGTTTGAAGATCTCCTCGCGAGTGGCTGCATCTGGCAATGGCACATAGATAATTCTGTCTATTCTTCCTGGTCTCAGCAAGGCCTGCAATGAAAATGTCACAGGAAAAGTTATAACAAATGACACATCACATCAATAAAGTAAAAAAAACATAAGTTGATTAAAAACAATAACAAAAAAACACACAACAATTTCAGCAGAAGCAAAGAACTGCACAAGAACAATCAAGCTTATGTGCACAAGGGGTTGTTCTCTTATGCAAAAATGAATCAATCACTAAAAAGACAGTAATGCTATTCAGCTTGTGAAATATCAGTTTATGGAAAAAAGGCATCATAAAGGAACTATAGTCATTTTCCTAAAATAATAATTTTAGGCTTGTTGCAAGGTGTGCTGGAATGCTAGGACTTGGCAAAAGGACAGGTGGCAATGGACATATCCCAAGTTCAGATCTTCAATCAAGACAACAAGCAGAGGAAAAAGAAATTGAAGTAAAGCTTACATTCTGTATTCATGTTGATTTATCCCACATTATTAGTGCTGTATACAGAAGAGCAGATTACTCTGTCAGGTTTTCACACACAGTAAGGTAATGATAAACAGAGGCCAGAGATATTTCAAAAAGGGAAAGAAAAAAAAAAACACAAAACAAAACACCACAGACATGCAAAAGCATTGTAGTTTAACACCTTTTGGCATCAGGTTTGGACTGTCAGAAGAACCCTTCTGTGCCACAAGAGTTGAAAATTCAATAGTTGAAATTAATAGTTACAAGGTAAGGCCCCAGCTTTACAGCCTCATATGTGTATATGGGATGACGACCACAAAGGGCAGCTTTAAAGGGTTCAGGCTGGTCTGGAGGAAATCTCTCTTCTCTAGGGGAGAAGTGTGGCCTTGTGGCAGGTCATTGGGGAGGCTGCAGAAACTCTGTCCTTGAGGTTTTGGAGGCTTGGCTTACATGAAGCCAAGCCCTCCCTGGCCTGTACTGATGCCCTGCTGGGTGAGTGGGGGGGCTACAAGGCCTCTGGAAGCCCCCTTCAACCAAGCTGCCTGTGATTCTATGGTTTCTGGACTGGCTCAAAAAGTAAACGTTATCTATATATAAAGCAATTATATCTGATACGTAGGAGAAGCCAAGCTCTTAGATTTATGAGATGAGAGGAAGCTCATGTCCCTGTATTTCTAAAAATCTCCAAGATTTTTTAAAAACTGTCTCCAGTAAAAAATAAAATAAAAATCCTCCCAGTCTTTCCTACTTGACATTTGACAAAAAAATGTGCATTGCAAATGTGCATAAATAGTATTTAAAAAGTATTTTTAAAAACTAAACAATGTTTATAAGATTCAGCATGTAACCTAAATTGTTTTTATGTTATGGTTCTCCCTTGGGCAGAGTAGTTTGAGTTCCAGATGACTAGAGATATTGCATGGCTGTCCTGGGCTGTCAGCCAGTAAGTCTTTTCCCAGCCTGATCATGTCAGTGAAAGTCATGCTGAAAAAATAGTAGGAAAGAGCTTTCCTTCCTGCACAGCATTGATCAAGTTAACACCCTTCCTAGAGTTTCTTTAAAAAGACTGTTGTGGTGCTTCAGAGTGGAAAAATGTATCCTGAATGTTAAGAGATGTCTTGTTATTTTTAAAACAGAACGTGAAAACATTCAGCAGAAAGTGCACAGCTCTGAGTGTTTCATTGAGCTAAGCAGCAAAAGAGCAAGGCTCCACAGGGAAGCCTAAAGGCCCGTATCTAGCCCAGTACCCCATCTCTGGCAATGGCCAATGCTGGATCCCTTCAAAAAAAGAGTGAGAAGCCAGCCAGCCACCCGTATTTCCTTATCAGACAGTGCTGCTTGCCACAGCACTCTTGGTATAGCCACTGAGCAACTTGACACACTAATGGTAGCTCAACCAGTGTGTAATTTGGTGTCTAAGCCATACATTTATCGGGATGTTGCCATTTTTTGCCAACAAACTTGAAAGAGAAATTTACATGCTTCAAGACTAGGCTTGGAGGGAGCGGAATTATACTGCAATTGCATTCTGCGTGCTCTTAAGGAAATGCCCATAGCAAATTCTGTTATTTAGAAGAAACATGAAATGCTCACAAGAATACAGTGGTACACCTCTTTTAAGTCGAAGCAGGTTTAATCAGGAAGCCTAGATAATTAGAACATTTTCTAGAGACAGCTTAGCTCACACTAATGAATGACCATGGCTGCGCAAGGGGGACAGAGAAGTGTTTGATGGAAAGCAAGTCTGACCAGCTGGGACCGAGAGCTGGAGCTAGCAGCTTTCTGCTGAGATACAGGCTCTTAACAGGATGCAGCACCCAATCTTACAAAGCACAATTGCAGATATCAAAAAATTAATATATTTTTTTCCTCAGTTATTTAAATTGGGTTTCCTCCAGTTTGTCCCAAATGCTTTGTGTTTTCTATATACAGTCTTAGTTGGAGGCCCGAGTTTAAAACATGCTATCATTACTTTTTGTTACAGTCAGGCCTAGGGACCTTATCCAAGACAGCCAGATGTGCTGGGAACCCTACAAAAAAAGCACAAGGCAGCCTCTGTAGCACTTCCTGCTTAAATAGACATAGACAAAAAGGAGGGGAGAGAAAACATTCGGTAACCTGACTTGAGAGAAGAGTCAAATTTCCGCTTACTTCCAAACAGATTCTGCCGAGAACTGGTCTCTACCAGCCCTCATGACAGGACAGGCAGATGGGGAAACCTGGAAGACCCTGGGCACTGCCCAACTGCTCCTCGCTTCACTGTTGCATTGCTTTTCCCTTGGGCAAGCTCCAGAGGAGCTAAGAGCAGAGGGAGAGGCCATGGGTGGGCTGCAGAGCTGGTGTGCTGCCCGCTGGTCTGAAAGCACACAGAGCAATGTCAAACCAAGGCCGTTCTTGTTTGCAGGCCATCATCTCATCCTTCTGGGCTAGATGATGAGGCCTTTGATGTCTGTGCACTGTTTACTGACATTTTCCTTTTTTGCTCTAAATAATGCAGAAATCAGAACTGAGCTGCACATAGAGGTTGGCACTAGGGGAATAAGATCTCTTTCTTGATGTTTTTGCGCTCTGTTGAAGTTTCTCTTGGAGGAAAATGAGCTCCTTCTATGTTGCTTAGCGAAGCCTATTGTAGCATTTGGTGCCAACATCTACAGTACCTTTAACACTGAGGCCTTTATGGAGGGTGGCACCTTCTTCCTCAGCACCACTTTATCTGCAGAAATAAAGGAGGTGTTTGGAGGTGGCTGCTCCCAGTGCTATGACTGACAGGCCATTCAGGAAGACAGACTTTCCATCTTGCAGCTTGCTCATTGGAAACAGCACAGGGAGCGACAAGCACACCCAGGTCACCTGAGGACCACCCCACCACCCTCAAGGCGCAGCAGGCACGGTGGCATGGGGACCCACCACTGACAGGAATTGACCTTCATTGTTGAGCCGGAGGAGGAGAAATTTGGCAAGATAAGGTGGCAGCAGCAGCAGCAGGAGTGAGGCTTGGCTGTCTCTGCAAGAGGAGAGGAGAGGCAGCTGGGGGAGGGTGAAGAGTTGAAGCGGGGCTGCAGGTTCGGGCAGATATGAGCTGCTGGGAGTACAAAATTAACTGCTTGCGGCTGGGAGATGCAAAACTGATTTGAGGCTAGGAGCACACAGAAGGTGGGAAGTTGATGGGGCCAAAATTAATTGATGTGTGCGCAGAGCTACATAATTCACTGATGTTGAGATGTGAGGGTTGCATAATTTATGTAGGCCAGGAAAGGGCACAAAATTAAGTAGTTGGGGTTTTGGTAGAAACCAGAACGCTTCATACCATTAAGCAATTCTTTTGCAAGTTTATGTAATTTTTTTGTTGTTACCACAACAGTTATGAAAGGGGTCTGAGTGCCCACACATTGAAAGATTACTAGTAGTAAACATACACAATATTCTTCAGGGGATCAACAGGGTTCAGGAAAGTGAGATAACCATCAAGTAATACGTGGTATCATCAATAGTAAAAACACACTTTAATTAAGAAGAAACTACTGCCCTTTCAAAAAGAAATGATTAAATTCTTTAGTAATTAAAAGAGAGCATTACTTCCAAATACAGCATTGGAAAAGATAGCTGATTCAAAAATGTGTATTTTGTGTGCAATTATGAAGTTAATTATTTCAGGAAAGAAAACTTAAATATGTAAAGCCAAGGAAATATTTGTGGTTCCTGGTAAGAATGGACTAGAATTAACTTCAGGGCTTTGCTAATTTTCTTCTTCTTTTCCTTTTCCTCTTTTTTTTTTTTTTTTTTTCCCATGCATAGTTTTTTCACAGAACGCTTACCCATTTCAAGAATGACATTGTCAAACAATGCAGAATTGTACCACTGACAGAAGCATGCACAGATGATGAGCTTGGGCTGGGATGGACAAAAACGCTTTCCTACTGACAAACTTCTTCAGCCACATCTACACTCACCACAATTTTCTTGATTGGATCATATAAGAAAACTACATGGATTAAATATAATTACAAAAACATAGCAAACTGACACAATTTTCAATAGCAAAACCTTACTTGCATAGCAAAGCATATGCTGCAGAGGAAGCTGCAGACTGAGGTGTGTAAGGGAGCAAGTAGGTTCAGCAGGTAACGGAAGTACACCTGGAAAATTAATGTTACCGCGTGTTGTTCTCTGCTGCAATCAATCTCCACAAGTAGGAACAGATTTTTATATTAAATTTAAGGCTTTTCCTTTCAAGTACACACTTTTTTTTTTTTTTTTTCTCTCTCTTTTTTTTTTTTTTTAATACAGGACCTACAAAATGCAACTAGAAGTTTAATCCTGCCCTTATAATCCATTGGGATTAGACCACAGATGAAAATGAGAAAACTGGAAATAACAGAGCAATCTGTTTCCTTTGTAACTAAACCCTTCCAACTTGAATTAACAATTGCTATTTATGAACCCTGGTTGTGGTCCCTACTTAACACAAACTCCTGAATATGAGAGGTACTTTATAACATGTAATCTAATTTAGTAATGCAAATCTTTTGACTTTCATCATTACACTATTTGAACATATGTAAAGCATTTAGAAGTAAGTTCCTGTAGTCTGCACAAGCCATAACTGTTTGTGAGATCCTTTCAGTGTTCCTGCCCACATGTTCGGACAGATGTATTGCAAGTGGGGAAAGTATTGGGACAGGAGAGACTCTAAGGAAGTGAATTTGTTAATAACGATGAAAGGGCCTTCCTGCTCCATCATATTCATCTCTTGCAGGACTGGAGTCAGCTCTCATGATGGTGTTTCTCCTACCATTTCAAGGCTCACCTCCGTGCCTAATATTTTCATTCTTATTCTGTGCCAGGTGAAGATCCCAGTGCAACAAGCCAGGAAGTGCTTCGCACTTCATGATCTTCAAAAGTTTCAGGTAAGGGAAGCTCATCCATGCCATTCATTAGACATACTGCTGGACTCTCGTTACAACTATGGATTAATTAAGCAACATTAGAAGGTGCTGAGGGGAGAAGACTGGCAAGCGAAAATGTTTGAGTATCACTATTAAAAACTATAGCCTACTGGAAAGCCAAATGTTATTGTTCTACAAGGTTTTTCTTCCCTCTCCATCTAGCACAAGCTTCTTCAGGAGGCAACCGTGAGCTCCTCTGTTTCAGGTGACACACTTATGTGCTGTGTCACAAGGATGGAGTCTTGTCATTACAGGCTCCTGAGTCAAGCGATACTGCTTTTTTCTTGCCAAGAGCCCCTTTCCCCACACTCTTCCTCCTCCCCACTTTCCTCCTGTGCCAAGGTCTGTCACCACCTTCAGCACATGCCAACATCTCTAACCAGTTCCCCTCTTTGATGACTTGTTTGTTGGTCACCACCCTTGTACGTCTCCCAAGAATTGTGCAGATTATTCTCTGTTCTCATTACACAACATCTACAATTGCACTTGGGGTGGAGTAGTTTGCGTCTTTAACCTACAGTATATCCACTATTTTAAAAACTTCATTTGTGAACAGATTTTTATTGGATATTATTGAAGACCAACTCCTGAAAATGCTGCATTTTCCTATTATCAGTCCCTATACAAAGACTTTACCTTCTGCATAGATTTCTAAAAATCAGGCTATACAACCCTTCTGTCATGTCAGTCTTGCTCAAGACCTGGAGCATTGTGCAAGTTGACAAGAAAAGACATGATACGTTTGACAGCAGGTGTTCAGGAAGAATGCGCACTATCAAGTGGCAGTGAGCACAGCAGGAACATTTTACTCAGGCATAAACCATAAGTACTAATTAAAGGCAGAGAACAAATATATGGTTTGATATGCCGACAAATAGTAAAACAACTTGAACAGGGAAACAGTTTATATCATCCGAGTCAAAACCCAGATGAAGCGATACAGGGAGTTAACCATCTGAAAAATAAGTATGCAACCTGTCCTTGACTGTTAAGCAAATGCCCCTGCTTGCGTAGGATTCATCTACTTGCTTTTCCTATCCTCCAGGTGTAAAACCAGTAGTTTATCTTTTTACTTCAACCACTGATTTTTACCCATTTGCAGTTCATGTCATCAGCAGAGGGAACCTTCTCCATGTAACTCACAGCATGCTCTGAGATTGCTCTCTTTGCTAGCTACCGACAGGAAACAACACCTTCAGCTGTCATTACAGATTGTTCCCTTAAGTTATTGCAGCAAAACTGAGCTTACCCTACAGTTCTAGTAAGAAGAAAAATTAAAAATTCATCTTTTCCTATGAAACGAAACTTGGTGAAAGAACTTATGCAACTCAACAGAAACCACTGGTGTCCCTTGTTTGAATGACATATCCGGCTTCTGCAACTTATCCAGCAAACCAGCCATTCCCACTAATGGTGGTGAGTTTAAACAGGTAAGAGTGTTACTTAAATGACTAGGTTTTAATAGGCATTGCTAAAAGTGAAAGCATTCTGAGCCTACACGTGCCCAAAGCGTTCAGAGCTGCTTGTGATTTGGAGCTATCTTCTCTCCCCCACACCTGCTGTCAGGCACGGACGAGGTCCCACTGCGGGCTGGGTCCCCGACCACCACAGCCACGCTCCCTCCAGGCAGCTAAGCCAAACGCGCTGGCACCCAGTGATGCCGCCAGGAGCCTGCTGTCTGCTCTGCAGCCCTCACCTGGCTGCCAAACGCTGGGGTTTTGGGCTGCTCCAGGCAGAAAGCAGCTGTGCCTCTGCCTTTGGGGATATGGCACCAGGCGTGCAGTGCCGGGGATTATTCAGCTGCCTTATCTTGCCTATACAGCGCGGGGAAGAGGCTCCTGTGCCCTCCTGAGCTCATCTCCCACAGCCCCTCCTGTGCAAGGGGGACGGGTGGCAGGACTAAGGCCTCTCCACCATCTAGCCAAACTGCTTGCTGATAACGAAAACAGCAGAAAAACTGTGCAAATGCAAGCAAAGAAAACCACCCACCAGCCTTGCATTCCCACACCTGCACAAAGTTGGACGCACCAAAATATCCCAGTCTTTTCTGATCAGAGTAACAACATCATCCCAACCGCCGTGCATCCCAGTCGTGCCGTAGAGTTTGATTAATATAGCTAATTCAAGGGGAATCGTGGAGAAAGAGGGCTTGAGGAGACTTGTTTCCTTGCAGCAATGAGACCATGTAAACACAACTGCAAGGAACAATGTGCTCCTTGGCCTATGCAGACAATACCAGAGCACGTTTTTATGTGTTTTTGTTCAGATAGGATTAAAATATCTCAAGAAACGGCGTTTCAATCACTTCTCTTGGCAGAAACATCTGCAGGCAGATACTCTGCAGCTGCAGAACTAGTATCTCCATGCTTTTTTCCCCTGATATTTCAAACAGTTAAATTGGCCAGTTGGCACGACTTACTGCAGCGCTCACTGGGAGCCAAGCTTTGCCCAGGCCTTGATCTATAAAAGTCTAAACCTGTCAGTAACACACCACATTTTCAATGCAGTAAAAGCAGTGCAAATCCAAGCAACCCTACTGATATGATTCCAGATACTCCAGCTCGCCACAACAGAAATTCAGCTCAAAATCAAGCTTCTTGAGTGTATTCAGAGACATGGCAGGCTCTGACAGCAGAATCAGGCTCTCCTCTTCTCTATGTTGTCAACACGGTCTTAGAAAAACTGAGGCAATTTAGCACATTCTCCACAATCAGTCCATACTTTCAAGACACCCTCATACAAGTGTTCAAGCCATGAACTCTTTGCAAAAAAGGGTGCTTGGCTTTGCTGCTTCTTCTTGCTTAGGCTGCAGCTCCCGTCCCTTCCTTGTGCCTGCGCAGGGCGGCAGAATCTCAGCTCAGGGCTGAGGCTCTGGCTTCATTTGCAAGGAGAAGTTCAGACACAAGCTGTTCTTGCCCCATGGCAAATCTGAGCAGTGGCGTGAGGAGAGAGGATGTCCCAACTTTTGGCTGCTGTCCCACAATGTTGGTAAGAAGCAGGAGCGACCTAGGATTTTGCCACTTGCTGGGTCGCATGGAGAGGTTTGGATACGGACAAGGAATCACAGCTCCCCTTCCTCTCCTCTAAATGATCTGCAGCGCTTCCTCCCTGGTTTCTAACAAAATGATTTTTAGTAAAGTTAACTGAAAAAAAAAAATCTATCATCAGCTAATAAACAATGTAACACACCCTCTTCAGTGTATGTTTACATAAGGGAGTCCTCCATGCTCCCGTCTAAGAGGTGCAAAACCTCAGGAATGTCAGCTCTTTTTTTTTCTTTTCCCTCTTTTTTGGGGTGGGGGTTTAATAAAAGAACCCCTTTAGAAAAGATAACAATTACATGTAATGGAACCTGGAACCAGACTCTTTTGGCAATTAATCACCCAGGAGCCGTTGCAATCCTGCAGGCTGTTTCTGACAGATTTTGAGAGCTTTACAGGAATCACTGGGATAAGATGTGCCTGGGCTGGCTCCTGACAGGGACCGATCATGTACAAAGTGGATTGCTGGTTTGGATTTTTTTTCAGTCTGTACATTCATACACACATACAAACGTGTGCACCCGTATGCACATTTATACAGAATTCTCTCTCTACATACATGTACGTGGAACAACTGCAGACCTCATTTATTAGCCCAGAGGCAGAAAGAAAGAAAGAAAGAAAGAAAGAAAGAAAGAAAGAAAGAAAGAAAGAAAGAAAGAAAGAAAGAAAGAAAGAAAGAAAGAAAGAAAGAAAAAGAAAGAAAGAAAAAGAAAAAGAAAAAGAAAAAGAAAAAGAAAAAGAAAAAGAAAAAGAAAAAGAAAAAGAAAAAGAAAAAGAAAAAGAAAAAGAAAAAGAAAAAGAGAAAAAAGCCTTTTCTTCCTCAGCAAAGTAGAGCTATCCATCACTTAACAGAGATACTTCCTGTTTTCAAGCAGTTGGGAAGGCATGACTTCCAACCCAAATACTTGGCTTGGCAAACTATTCCTGTGTTGACAGATGCTTTTATAACCACTTCATTCCACCTGAAGTTTCAGCATAAAAGGAGGTGCTTTTTTTCTTTTCTTTTTCTTTTTTCCTTTTTTTTTCTTTTTTTCTGAGGGAGGAGAAAGGGAAAGCAGAACGGAGAGGAAAGGGAAGGAAAAGGAAGGAAAATACCACAGTTATAACAGCTGGATGACAGAGGTTAGCATAACTCTGGCAGATGTTACCATATAACCTCAAAATGACATGTTAGCGAAAAAAAAAAAAAAAAAAAAACAACACAAAACCTGTTCCTTGTAGGAAAGAGAATTTTGAACTCCTGCCAAAATATTACAATTCTCCTCAGAAGCTTTTGAAAGCCATAACAATGATCTACCACATAATACAGTATTTTCCACAAATAACCTATGCCATATTACCACTGCACCAACTGGGTAAATAATCGGCACTGGAGGAGATTCTGTTCAGAAGAACAACTTCTCCTGAAACGACAAATCACACAGCAGGTCAGCTCCATCAGGACCTGCCTAGCAGCACCTTTTCCTATTCTGTGTTCTGTTTTCATAGGATTCGTAAACAGAATTCGCTCCAAACACTTCTCAGGATCGAACACTTCAGTGCGTGACAAACAGCACTAAAAATGCATTGCACACGAGGAGATATTTTTCTGAAGTTGCACGATCCACTTTACATAACCTTTTGTCATATCAGTTTCTGTACTGCTTACACCTGGTTACTTTGGTGACTATACTACCACAAAAATCTTGATGACTTTCCCTGGCTTGTGACCAAATTTTACAAACCTGTCTAACAAACTACAGATAAATAAAGTGTAAAAGAAATGTTCACAGACCAACATAGATATGCTGCTTTTTTTTTTTTTTTTTTTTAAACAAACAAACAACAACAACAAAAAAAAACACAAACAAAAAACAAACAAACAAACAAACAAAAACCAGATCAGCAGGGATGGAAGCAACATCAGTGAAACAATTCAGAAGTTTCAAAAGGAAATCAATAACTTTCCATCATTAAAGCCAACACTACAGCAGAAAAAAAAAAAGTCTGGTTTTTGTTATTTCAAAGATGTCATTATACTATCACGGCTCTGGAAGACCATTTGAAGCAACGAAATAGGTGCTGGTCACAATATCTGTAAGCTCACAGAAAAGTCATTCAACTGTAGAGAGAACAAAGTCATGAAAGAAGAAGAAACATCATTTGTTTATTCTTGCAATTGGAAACCAAGGTGATCTCTTTAAAATCTTTCTCAGGACTTATTTTCCAACAAGACAAGGAGCAAAACAAAAAAATCTTGGTTTAAACCTCTTTCCTGGGGAGGTGCAGCCCTCCAGCCCCCTACTAACACACACATATTAGGTACAATCCAGCTGCCTACTGCCATTTGGGACCACCTAAGGCATCCAAGATATCTCCACAAAGCCAGCAGGTATTACAATAAGGCCTCCCCTCCGCCAAGGGGGATAGCTGTTTGCTATCCAGGAGCTTGCTGAGCATAACAAATAGCTCCAGATGCCTGTGTTCAGGCCACCCAGTCCCACTTATGTTTTCGGTACAGGAACAATCAGAAAACATACACTAACTCATTACCTGATAGTCCAGATGTCTGAACACCAATAAAGCCTCCTCCCCCTTTCATAAAAATACACTCTTAACTAATTTTTAGTTATAACCTGAGGAGAAAAAAGAAACAGATGGGTATATACAATCAGAAAGAAGCCGCTAACCAGCATCCGCAAAGAGGCAGGCACGTGGTAAGGCACTGCTTGCTGTAGGGTGTCTGGCAGCAGACATGCAACGTAAGTCTTCAGACATGGCCACGCAGGTGAGGAGCCATGCTGGGGCTGGAGGAGCACCTCGAGGAAGATGGGCCCTTTGGGAACAGCCAGCTGTGGTCACTGAGGATGCCGCTGCCCTCACAGCGCAGGTGACATGGTTCCAGAGGCTGAGAAAGTGCGGGATGTGCAGAAGAACTGCACGCTCGACTACAAAACCCCAGATAGCAACATGCCAGGATATTAACATCGTCAAGACATGGCCTAATTAAGAACAGCAGAGCGCTGGCTGGGTCAGAAGCCAAGATACTCTGCTTCAAGAAAAGGCCTCGGCAGACATGCCTTCTCTTATTATTGCAAGCAGACAATCACTGACTTCCTCCACCCGGATGCAGGAAGACAACCTGGTGGTTTTCTCCCTCAAACAGGCAGAAACCACTTTGTGTGTTGATCTTAGAAACTGGTGGGTGGTGCTGCGATTACACAAATTACAGTGCTTACTGTAGTTGTCAGTTGCAAGTGACAGATACAGCTTGGACTCTGGGATTAAAATATGTACTTCCTAGTCATTAGGCCTGGAGCACTGCTGATACAAGTCCTGAAATCATTTTACAGGTCTGCCAACTGTTTATAGACCCTAAGAGATGTGAAATATTGAATGAAAAAATTTGGTGCCAACCAACTCAAGATTTTGCCCTACATTGGCAAGAGTTCCCCCAAAGATACACGAGATTGCTGACCACTGTCCACCTGGCTTTCTCCTAACTATCCCCTACTTTTTAAGTCACCTGTAATGCTTCCACCTCCAAGCACTTTTCAATGGAGGAATTATTTTGGTCAGCCCCTTTTACATCATCTATAGTCGGCCGGAAGGCATTCCTGCCATGACAGACAGTCTGGCATCAGATCTGGCTTCATTCTTACCACATATCCTAGATATTTCCATCTTCATTTCTGGATAATTTAAGAGATTAAGTCTTGTTCAACTCCCTGACGAATCTCAGTATTTGTTATAAATTCATTTCATTTCATGCCTAGTATTTCCCTGAGGCATTTACTTTCAAAAGCTTTTAGACGTCTGTCTGTACCTTTGGTGGATTTCCAGCTTTCACATCCATCTGTTAAGGTGGAAATAAAATTTCAGGGGAAGACTCATAGATCAGCTTTAAATTGTAGACGATCAACATCTGAACCTTCTTTATGCTGGTAAATGCAGCTGCTCTCTTACTGATACGTATTATTATTTCTTTCTAGACAGCCTGTTAGTTCACACTTAATGCCACGTAACGTGAAGATGCCTGTTCTGTGTATGGCTTGTTTTTGTATTTTTGTATCACATTATTGGAGTTGAAAATTACTGTGGTTCCCATTATGTCTATTTGGTTTTTAACTTTTTTTTTTTTTCCCCCTCCTTTGTGCATGAGTGTCTGTTGGTCTGCAGGATCTGGGTTGCCTGGCAAATAACCTAGCTGTGGTTTCTGTTAAGTAACATAATGTATGATCTACCTGAGTCAACCTTTTCTCTCGCACTCTTTTTTTCCCAGTTAAAAGAACAGTGGCTCCAAATAGCAGAGGTGAAAGACTGCACCTCTGCTTGACACCATTGTCTGCATGAAGCAGTATTCATCCTGTCAATACATACTTCAAGCAAGTAAGCTGCTCCTTGATCTAAAGCCTTGATGAGGCAATTACTTCTCTTAACATATCCTGTCATTCCAAGATGTTACAGAGTCAATCCTGATGGACAAAGTCAAACATTATCTTTAAATCTATGAGTATAATCTAGGTTATAAAACACTGGGGGAGGGGGGCGGGGGTAGATTAGTTTTTTCCTGAGTTATGGTAGGGATTAAATCCAATCAGCAAATGATCTCTTTTCTACTGAACTTGAACTGCCTTTTTTTCTGCCTGAGACAGCACAAGAAAAGTCTTTCCTACCCATGGAAAAAACACTTTTTCTACTGGCCCCATATTTAAACAAACAAACAAAAAATCAATTAATTTTATCAATGTTTTTTCTTTTTTTTTTTTTCAACATCTTCTGGGGACTGTCTACATTTATAGCTTTCCCTGTTTTTTTGGTTTTGTATCAAGTCTTTCCCTTCATGCTGTGAGCTTAATATCTACTTACAGATGCTTTATTTGGTAAGACTGATAGATTATTAAGACTGATAGATGCCGGGTCCTGCACCTGGGACGGGGAAACCCTGGCTGCACGTACAGACTGGGCGATGAGACGCTGGAGAGCAGCCTAGAAGAGAGGGATCTGGGGGTCGTGGTAGACAGCAAGTTGAATATGAGCCAGCAGTGTGCCCTGGCAGCCAGGAGGGCCAACCGTGTCCTGGGGTGCATCAAGCACGGCATCGCTAGTAGGTCAAGGGAGGTGATTGTCCCGCTCTACTCTGCGCTGGTGCGGCCTCACCTCGAGTACTGTGTGCAGTTCTGGGCACCACTTATAAAAATGACAATGAAACTGTTGGAGAGTGTCCAGAGGAGGGCTACGAAGATGGTGAAAGGCCTGGAGGGAAGACGTATGAAGAACGGCTGAGGTCACTGGGCCTGTTCAGCCTGGAGAAGAGGAGGCTGAGGGGAGACCTCATCACAGTCTACAACTTCCTCGTAAGGGGGTGTCGAGAGGCAGGAGACCTTTTCTCCATTAACACCAGTGACAGGACCCGCGGGAACGGGGTTAAGCTGAGGCAGGGGAAATTTAGGCTTGACATCAGGGAGGGGGTTCTTCACAGAGAGGGTGGTTGCAACCTGGAACAGGCTCCCCAGGGAAAGTGGTCACTGCACCGAGCCTGTCTGAATTAAGAAGAGATTGGACTGTGCACTTAGTCACATGGTCTGAACTTTTGGGTAGACCTGTTGCAGTGTCAAGAGTTGGACTTGATGATCCTTTGAGGGGTCCCTTCCAACTCAGGATATTCTATGATTCTATGATTCTATGATTACTGCACTGCTCAGCTGTTTAGTATTACCATTGCTTATTTTCATCCCTTTTTGTTATTAAGATTTGTTTGTTTTCCCTAGTAGCCTCTTGAAGGGTATAAACATATGCTCGTAAAGCACTTCCCAATCACTTCTTAATGCTCATTTATGCTTCTCTGATAAGGTCACCGATGTATCTCTTCTTATAACGCATTTACTCATGAATCATTTATAAAACTTTTAAGATTATCTAACATTTTTTTTCTTTTTTTCTTTTTTCCAATTCTGAAGGATATTTCTAACATTTAAATTTACATAATTTTCTCAGCTTTTACATTTACAAACACCTACTGTGACTTCTTAATGCTTGGATGTCTGGAAAGCTGTATTTACTGTGCAAGCTATAAAACCACCAGGCAGAAAGGACCAAAACTGAACTCCTGAGGTGAATTTTGGTTCTTCAGAGAGGCTTTCTAGTTAAGTGTTGTGAGAGTATTACTCTTCTTTAGTTTAAAGGTGTTCAAATAGGTGGAAGCTTTCTAAATGAACAAGCTTACACTCCTTATGGAATGCAAATTTTGGAAGCCTCCATTAATACCAAAACATACATGTTTATAAGGTTTTGCCATACCCAATCTGTATGGTTTTGTTTGTTGATTTTTCCAAATAATACAATGAGAAGCCATTTCACTTGTATCCTGCTGCCAGTGTCAAGAATCCCACTCCACAGCACTGAGGAACTGTAATCTACTAGCCAAGCAGAAAAAAATACTGGATGACACCATCAACTAAAAGAAGTTCTGTGTTTCTCCCTACCAAACCTAATGGGTGAGTGATTGCGCATTTGCAAAGTGGAAATGGGAAATAAAAATAACTTCAGTGTTTCCTAGCTAAGATCTCTCGCTGAACCTGATGGCATTTGATCTGAAAGCTTAAGTGACTTGCTTAGGAGTTGCTCTGAACGACTAGATTTATTTGGGGCTCTAATCATCGTTTAGAAATAGATTTGAGCTGGTAGTCAGTTAACATAACCATTTGAATTACTTCATTTGTCTTTCTGTAGTTATACTCGGAAGGTGCCATGTAGGCTGCAACGTATCATTTAATATGAACAACAGCACAGTTTGGGATACAGTTAGGAATAACATGCCCAGAGTTTGATGTTGCCCAAAGGCAACATGGTTTGTAAGGAGACATCTATCTTTATTTTGTATTGATCTGGATTTCCCAAAGCATTTTCAAATTGCAGGAACTGTATCAACAGACATCTGTATCAGACATCAATATTCAAAGCTGACCTCTAATGAAGAGAAAATCTGCATGATTACCCTCTGGATATGGACAACTCTTGAACTCTAATGTTAGCAAAAGAATGTAAGAAAAAAAAAAAAAAAACTACTTCATATTAGTAACTAACATCTCTAACGGTGCTTCAGATTTAGTGAGATTTCCTCCCACGTATTTTAGTTTTTAAAATTATCCTCATATTCATTCTTCAAGTTTCTGAACCCACAAAGCTGTGCTTTGGCTGAAGGCCAGAATATGCAGGATCAAACATTTCATTTTAGTCAAGCTGCTCAGATGGAAAAATCAGAAAGTCAGATTCTTTCTGGGGATGCAAAGATATAATGTTATTTGTTTCCACAGCATATACACGAAGAAATTAGTTTATGGGAAGTCCACGTCAGGGAACTCAGCTCCTCTCATGATGAGCACCAGAATCAGAACAATGATAGAAGTGGGGAGAACTGCATGCATGTTCCCTGAAGGCTTGCACATTTCCACAAAATCCAGATTTGGCACATAATAAATCCCCATGAAGAATTGCCACAGTCACAGGCTCTGTGTAAACAGTACGCTAAAGTGCACACATCCGCAAAAGAAGTACCCTCCAGGGACTTAAGGGGACAACAGTGGACCCAAACAGAAGAAGAAAATCCGTTGTTGGCCACTGCCACTTATGAAAGCGACCCCATTTTGAATTTATCACACACCAGATATCATCGGGAGGGAATTAAGTTAGTCTAAATTTAGTTTTTGACACAAACCACATTGTTGTCACAAGATGCCATTGATCCATGAGGAACTCCACTTAATGGGAACAAGGGCCCTGGTATACAGTAGTCAGGACGTGCACAACCATTTAGTATCCTAACAGCATGTAGAGGATGGGGGCTAGGTAATGATACCATTTTACTGTAGACTTACAGGCAGCAAAATGCACTTGTCTATGGAACACCTTTCCACACGCAGTGGTAGAAGCTCCAGTTCTTGAAACTTCAAGATTGAACAACCTACTAAAAAGATTTCTGCAGAGAATGTTTCTATATATATATGCAGAGCACATGATGGCATTTCCCAGCAGTCACTCTTTTAATCTATATCTGAGCTTCCACATTTTTTTCCAATGCACAAAACAGGAACCAGTTTGCTTTTTCAACAGGAATTACCTAAGAGATTTCTATTGCGCTGTAATTTCTGCCACAAAGGTGGCTGACAATGAATCAAAAAACCTGTTTTTAAACATAAAAATGAAGATAACTAAACTATAAGCCAAAATAAGGTGCTTTCGAGACAGAGTTGGGGATTATGGATGTCAAATTTTGATGCAACTACAACTTCTCATCTGCCCAAGGTAAGTTAAAATTCAGTTGTTGATGATGCGTGATTTAAATTTTCCTTTGTAAAAAACACTTGGCTCAATATCTCTTTTGACAGCTGATATTTTAAAAACAGCATTTCACAAAACAGAGACCATAGTTCAAAACTCAGAAGCCTTCCATTCCTAAATGCAGCTATCAAACTACTAGCACTGGAAAGTAGGCCAAAACAAGAAATGCCTCTCTACAGTAACCTACAAAGACGGGCCAAACTGTTGTACCACGGCTTCTTTGTCTGCAGCCCAAAAACATTATTTCCATCCTCCTGCCTACCAGCATCTCTACTCAACTTCCTATCCATAAATCTGCGTAGCCAGACTCATTGGAAAAGGGCATCGCTCCTGTCCTCCCAGCCTGTGCCACTGTGACAAAAAGGCCTTTGTATGGTGCATGGCAAAGCCAGAGCACACCTGCACAATGAGAGACTGAACCCACCATCCTCGTCTGCACAGATCTACGCTATAGAAAAACACTAATTTATACATTCATTTATTGCTTATTATTTATGAATATTATTATAAACAAAAATATTTTTAACAAAGGAGGATGGAGGAGGTGGCTAGGCACAGGGATCAGAGAGGTACTGTTAATTGCAACTTACGCCCTCATACATCCTCGTAATCAATCTACATGGGACTTCAAAGCATTTACTAAGTACAGGAACAGAAGGGCTAATTACCAAGTCCCCAAAATTTTTCCAATTGTTGTTTAGTGAGATTTTGGTATCACATCTGACGTTTCCTTCACAAAGAAGGTAAGTTTCAGTTTAAAATACATATTAGCAGAAAATAGCATACACCTGGAAAAAACAGATTTTACCAGTGATTTCAAGTGAAAATACTTCCATTTTATGAAGGACCACATTGACAACCTCAATCTATGGAAATCTATGCAAAAGACAGCTTCTCTCCATTATCCACCTTCCTTTCTTGAGCTCAAACTATAAATGCACACAAATAAAACCATTTTCTAAGAACTGAATTTGAATTTGTTATTGTTATAATATAATATAAACACTACTCACTGCTTAGGGATCCATGCAGATAGTAATCGACAAAGTAAGCAGAAATGATTCAGATCCATTAACCCAAACCTACCTAATTCAAAATAAAATCGTATGAAACAACTCACATTCATTATAATACTCACCACAAAACTATCGAATTCATCAAATAAAGGACTATTGCTCACATACTTTTGAACGAGAACTTGATAAATAAGGAATAAAATAAAAAGTGTCTTTTGAATTTTTATTATCTACTATATACGTGATGGACACTAAATTATCATAATGCAGATGATGTCACTATTTATATTACTGAAATGAAACAACACATTATAAGTGGTATCAGAAATAATTCTTTAACTTCCTCCACTTTTTTTTTTTTTTTTTTTTTTTAATTAAAACCACCGGCTATTTGAATATCCGAAAAGAGTTCTTTCTTTCTATTTTTTTCCCCCCAATTACATATTCCTGCTCTTTTCTCATCAGGTTTTCATTTTGTGAATTTCAGTGTAGCAGCTTTAAGAAGTAACAATTACAGCAAAAATGTTTAATTACCCAACTACGTTTTAAACAGTACCTGTGGGCACATACAGTCCTCACATGAAGTTACTTAAAAGTAAACCCACAGGAATTATTGTTAAATAATGGTATGATTATCAAAGAAAATTATTCTCTGTGAGTCATTTTACATTAATTACAATACATTATTTGAAAGGTAATGTAGATGCAGCTTATTCCACAGTGCTCCTAAGAGAGTTTAATTAGTGGTCCCACCAGGAACAATAGGCAGGAACTGGACCTACACCGGGCACGTGACAGAGCTCTCACACAGACTAGCTGCATGTGCCAAATCCATCCTGCATATGCTGAAGTCTACATCAGCCTCGAACTTGGCAGGAATGGACTGATGCAGTAAAACTAATGAAAATCGGTTACAAGAGGCTACAAACAGCTCTAAAATATTTAGAGAAAACCATGGAGTTGAAGAGCTGACCAGATTTCCAAATCCCATTTTCTAATGCTCTTAAAATACCCACTTCACTTTTTAAAACTCTCTCCAAACAATGGTTTGATTTAACAGTACTCTCTAAAAACCTGAGAATTAATTCAGAAGAAAGCTATTCATCTACCATTTATAACTGATGGGAGAATATCACTCAGGCAACATTAACAAATGTATAAAGTAAAAGAGTAGCTGTTAATCTCTATGATTTTCACTCTTCCAAGAGGAATCTGGATCATGAACATGCTTTTCTGAAGACAAAACCTCATCTTCTGTAGCAGTCATCATTTTAAAATGAGATTTAATAATACACACAGGTTATATATTACTCACATTTGTAATACCATGTTCGTGTGTGTTGACTTCAACTAGAGTCATGATTGCTCAGTTTTGTGAATTAGACTACAGAGATACTTTTTTTGTAGAGCTTGCTTTTGATTATTATTCATAGTGAGCTTCCATTACCTCCACAAATTCCATAGTCTATCAAAGGGAGAATCGTTGTAACTATGTACACCCACGCTTGTTAAGAAGAGCCACAGCCTGCTGTAGCAAGCCAGTGTAGATCCACTGACTTTTCCTGGCACTTTAATAATATTTAGGGCAGCAGAGAGGCTAGTTCCAAAAAATTAAGCAGTGGCCAGTAGTTTCTCTGTGATATGAGTCAGCAAAATTTATATAACCTCAAAATAACACAATTTGGACAGTTGAGTCTTACTGATAAGTCCATCGCTGACTCACTCAGCCACCAGAAAATTCCAAAAATAGGGAATTATCTTTAACAAACCTTGGTCAATCCACAAGGATTAAGGACAGGTCTATTCCGCCCAAGGAAATTAAAGCCCAGGTCAAAGAGCTTCCTTACTGAGGAATCCCAACTAAAATGGAAACCGGCACTATTCCTACCACAGAAGAAAAGAGCTTGGAGTTGGAGCCAGACCATAGAGGAGCAAACAAGAGAAAAGCAGGAAAACAAAAGAGCACAAAGAGAACAAAAAAAAAAAAAAAAAAAAAAAAAAAAAAAAGACAAAGAAGAAAATAGAGTATTTTCCATTAAGAACTGTCAAAAGAGCCAAAGATGTCAATAAGATTCACACACACAAGCAATTCTTGAAAGGATCTGCCATAATTAGCATTGCAGCTTGACAGTGAATGAAAATGAACACGAGCAGTTAGAACTGGCCAGATTTTTGTTTCCTTTCATTTCCTCAAAAAGACTTTAGGCTAAGAACTCTGGGGTCAGAAAAGCACGCAAAAGACTCCGAAATGTTTATATGGTGCCTCCCTGGAGTTCCTGCTTGGAGACCATAAACCATGCAAGCTTCCTGGCCAAGCTAGGTCCCTCGGGATGCATATGGCTGTCCTGGCTGCTGTGCAACCCCACACAGTGCCATAGGGACAAGAGACGGCAGCACAGCCCCCAAGCGTGGGGACACCCAGCACTGGCCATGAGCAGAGAGGTGAAGCACCTCTAGCATCTACAGCACTCAGCACCATATGATAACAGTGTTTTCAAACCAAAGTACTTCTCCCAGTGAAGTAGGTATTTTATGTACAGGACACTTTGGTTAGTCAAAACACTCCTAGTTTTTCTATTAAAACAAAACAAAAAACTGATCAGAAATGTTGGTTATTCACATGTTGATCATTCATTCACTGAATGAAATCTTACTTTTACCACAAAGAGTTGCTCTTGAAGGAGCAACTTCAAAAAGTTCTCTGCCAGAAGAGGAAAAGGAAACCTGTTTTTCTTCAGTCATATGGCTCTGTACCTCTCAACTATTCTTAAACAACCTAGGTGTGATAAGACACTCTATTAGGTCCTCTCCATGCTAAAGGGAACTATATTAACTCAATTAAGCTGATGGTTTTCTAGAAACAGGACTGGTAAAAATTTCTAGCTTTTGCTATTCAGGCTAGCTAAGGTCAGATCATTTTAGAAATTATTCTTGATATTTTTTGGTCTATGGAAACAATTTTCTCATATTTTACTGATAGCAAAATTGTTCCAAATTATTCCACATCAACATGGCTTATCTCTTAGCACAGAATTTCATAAAAGAAAGCACAGCAGTCTAGTGTAAGACCTGATCTATATAAACATAAAGAAAAAATAATCTGAAAGATGAATGGTGTAACAATGCCTATTCTTCAAATTCCTTTGATAAGCACATCCTAGAACTCCTCCGGGAAATAAGCCCAACCTTCTCTACCGTCTAAACATGTTACTCTGCAGTCTCTACTATCTTCTACACATAACATACAATGACAGGTTATCCTTGTATAGTTTGCCACTGCATTAAAAGCAGGACTTGGGAAGGTAGCCAAACACCTGAGGCTAAATCCCTAGCACATTAAAATTCTATTTACTGTTACCCATAAGGCTATTTTACATATAAAAATGCAAAAGGCGATCCATATGGAATTAAACGGATTGCTCATTTCTGGGCTTTTCCTTTTTTTAACCTAAAATAACTAGGTCAACATCTTCCAGAAGTGCCCAACATGCTCTAAACTCATGCGACAGGAAAACTCTTACCATTACTCTTGTTTTGGGGAAGACAGTACAAAATTTACAGGAATTTTTCTCATTCGAGTTTTCAGAAAAGGAAGCACAGTAGAATAAACCTCCACCACATGGAATAATACAGATTTTTATATGAAATATCAGTACAGACATCTACCACTGGAGCTAATAAAACAGTAGCATGGGCCACTCACCAGAGGAAAATGAAGTATATATTGTGCCTTTGGGTTTCACAGTTCTGTTTTCATTTCAGAAGTATGCAGAGAAACCTAGATTCTATGAGACATTTAATGTACCAGTTACAAGATCCATCTGCGTGATTTTACCAATATCACCTTCTACATCAGTTCATTCCAATTTCCTTAGCCACTTGATACCCAGCTCCATGGATGCCACTGCTCTCCACTCCACATTGCTGAGTGCCTCACTCTCACCTTTTAGTCCCTGGAGTGATATGGGTGGGAAAACCAAAGAGTGAACAGATCACATCCAATGACAACTGGTTAGCTACCAAACTTCATCAAGTCTCTATTGTACATGAAGAAATCAAGGATTACTAGAAGTCACACCTGACCAAATCTGGACAGATATTTCACAAAGATAACAAAAGGCACCTAGATGACAAGATTTGAAATCTCTTCTCTAGTGTACAGGGGGTGACAAAGTTCCTCAACCAAACCACAGTATTGGAAAGAGACCGATATCAGTATGGGCAAAACTAAGTGCCTGAAGGAAGAGCTTATTCCCCTGTTAGCTTTGTCCCAAATACAAAAGTGGTATTTTTGCTGAGTTGAAGAAAGCTTGAAGCATCCTTTTGAATAGAAAATGGCAGGCAAGCTGAAAATATATTTTTTCATTGAACCTAAGCACCTGCTGTGGATCACTTCCAAGAGCCTTGCCCCACTTCTTTTCAGCCCTAGTGCAACACAAACACTCGTTGCCTCAACAGCAGTCAAAAACCCAGGGAGTGTGAAGAGGAACAAACATAATTCCCCAGTTTGTACCTTCCTTATTACCAGCCATTCGTAAAAAACACAGCCTCTAGAGATGCCAGTGGGTCTTACAATGGTCAGACTGTAGTTAATGCATGTTAACAATGTCATGGGTAGATACCCACCTTCTGTGCACTGCTATAAATTACATGCAATTGCTCTGACAGTTTGCATCTAAAGTGTTTTGGGGTGTTGGGATTATTTTAAAGTTTATTTTATTTATTTTTTCCAGCACACTAACATTCCAGTTGATAGCTCCGGAAGTATGTTCACATTCCGCTCTACTTAAAATATTTAAAAGATTACAGTAAGCAGAGGAAAAGGTACCAGATATGGATAAGTATACTGAATCATGTAATGTAATGTATTCATATTAAGTAATGCTTACCTTTGATGAAGAA
Source organism: Aythya fuligula (assembly GCF_009819795.1). Classification (NCBI taxonomy): domain Eukaryota; kingdom Metazoa; phylum Chordata; class Aves; order Anseriformes; family Anatidae; genus Aythya; species Aythya fuligula. The sequence goes on from NC_045562.1 coordinate 43,093,200, forward strand.
AGTAAATAATTAGCTACACTTAAAGCATTTTTCTCCCAATAGCTCAGAACACTGAAATACAGGCAAAAGCTTTTGAAGACTTGAAGAAGGGAATAATTACATTTCATAATCTCCCTGTACAGGCAAGATATCATTGCTGCAAAACTGAGCATCTATATACACAGTACCTTAAACTAATTATTAAACTGATTAACAACAGTAACAATTTTTCCTGATGGATGGCCACATAAACAAAATTGATAATTTTGCTAAACCCAAAGTATTTTTCAGGAATGTGCCCACTTTGATGAAAGTTTTTTTCAAAATATTTCAGGGCTTTGTTTCTATTGAGAGAGACGCAATGGCATAAACATGCAAGCCCAAAGCTCAAAGAAACCTTTTCTTTTGAATAATCCAGTGACTTAGTGTTTTTTTCTTTTTGTTTGTTTGGTTTTTTTATTTAAGTGTTGTGTCATGACCATAAATATCTTAAGTGTCAGATTATGAATCCCTGTGAAATTGTGCTCTTCTGGGTAAACGTAGATTCCAGCCAGGATTTGTAGCAATATTTGTTTTATTACTGGCTTTTCATTTAAGACCCTGGCTTTTTTTTTTTTTTTTTTAACCTCTCTAACCTCAAGTAGCATCTCACTAGTCTGCAATATTTTGGTGTAGACAAAAAAGATTATTTTATATACTTGAGTCATTAAATGATTAAAAAAAACACCCCACAAAACCAATTAACATCAGAGCATGATTTAAGACCAAGAAAGAAACATCAAAAGACATTATAACATTGTTTGATGCTCCTCTCTTGGCAATAAGCTTTCCCCCATTTCACAAACAGAGGGAAAACAAATGTTTCCAGTTACACGTATGCTCACACACTGTTGGCTAAGTGAGGCCAGATCTTTCTCTGTTAACTACATTGGTATGCTTTAGTTGCCAATTGGCTTTGAGTATTTGTCAGAAATAAGAGGTTCCTCCTGCAGCAATGCCTAGATAGTAAGGGGTGATTATGAGATGAAAACATACCAACTTGGACATGAAAATAAATGGATGTGACTACAGTGCAGTACAGCATTAAGAAATTTATTCTTGTATAGGCTATCACAGAACATTTCATTCTCTTTGAGAAGTTAAGGCACTCACACTGCAATAACTAGAAACTACAGTCTTCTAGGGGTAGTTGAAACTCTGGGCTTCATTCAGAGAAGAGTAAAATGGGAATTACCCCCATTGGTCTTAGGAGCATGTGCTACCAGTGAAATGAAGACTGGCTTCCAAGGGCATCCCATCCCATCTTACTGCCCACTCCCATCCCAGTCACTTCCAGAAGGACCATCGGGTGCTGCAGGAATGAGACCCTTTTTGTGCTCTTTCCTCCAAGATAACTAGAAACACTGGACAAAACAGTCATGCTGCTTCTCAGAATTGTTCCAACAAACAGGTAGAAAAAAAAATCTAAACAAAATGTTCTATGCTTGTAACATAAATTGGAAGAGTCACACACATCAAACATTTCAAAACTATTTCTTAACCATTTTAAAGAATGGTTTCTGGCTATAAAATTGTGCATAAATTAAGTGGAAAAATAAACAATTAAGGCAGTACAGATATTTACAAAGAAGCAGATGTAAATACTCTCCACAGCAGAAGAAATGTGTACAGAAAAAATTCTGCAAGGTTTTCTCCTCCTCAGACTAAAAAGTAGAGGGATGTCAGAGGGAAGCAGTCAGGAGAATAACTGGGGAAATCTAATGAGGTATAGCTGTTTTCTGAATATCCTCACACATACAGGATTATCAAGACACAAATATGAATGAACAGGAGTTTTCTACAGAACAAATTATGACATTGTTTATCACATTGCTTGATATTTCCCTCTGCCTTCTACTGAAACAGAAGATGTTTTGAAGTAGGTTTCTATCCTTTGTTTATGGGTGCTCTCAGTCTTTCCAGTAACACAACGATATACATACAGCCTTTGACAAAATGGTGTATGGCCATGTAAATGTATCCACTCCCTGACTTACAGACCCATTTGGGTGTTTTTACCCACTTCGGAAACACAGCAGCAGCATGGGGAATGACTGAGATAAAGTGTTTTTGTGGATTATCGATGGCCCATCACATCACTACACAAAACACAGCAACTGCTTCTCCTTTTTTGTGCACTATGATGAACCTCAGTAATCACCTTCCTCTGTGTAGCAGGGAACATCTTACGGTGCCTGGAAGCCACAAAAGTCTGGCAAACCATTTGGCTCTGCTTTAAATATTATGCAGATCATAGAGGACAGAGAACAAGTTTTACTTTGTAAACACAATTAACAGCTGTTCCATCTGTACCTTTGCACTCAGGTTTTTAATTTCTACAATTTAATCTCTTTGTTCACAGAATGGCTTAGGTTGGAAGGGACCTTAAAGAGTTGCACAATTGTGCCCTAGCTTTACGTGTCAGACACCAAAATCCACGCTCTTCCCCTAAAATCTTTGGATTGCCAGCAGTAGGCAAGACTTACTGCTGGGTTCCAGCATAACCAGTCTGGTTTCCAAAATATATCAGCACCCTGGAAGACCACTCAGAGCTCAGGGAAGGTTAAAATCAAGGATGTCAAACTGCCATTCAGGGAAGCCTTTAAAAGCCAGTGAAAGACCCTATTTAACATAAAGGACTTAAAATACTTAAACACTTTGGCCAACCATGGCCTAAGGAGAGGCTTAAGATCGCCATTTTGAGAATCTTTTGTTTCTCTTCCTCAAGCCTCTACAGCAAATCTGCTAGTGCTCTAGGCTCGCACTGGATCATCTATTTGAGAACAAATGTCTCAGGAATGACATGGGGGAGTTATATACAGCAGGCACTGTATATGAACACAGAAGGTTGCCACACAGGGGAGGTAATTCTAGCTGTCTGGAAGGAGCAGGTGCAATAGTAAAACGGCTGAGCTGCACAAATAGCAAAATCTACCAATTACCTTGTCAATGTAGACCTGATGGTAGCTGTAATAAGTGATTTGCAGATATAATAAGTACAGCATGGTCATACACAGTCTGTACTTCAATGGTTATAATGTGGTCTTACAAAGAACCTAAAAGTTTTTGGTGTACCTACAAGTCTAGAACACTACTAGCCACTTATTAAGCCTGTTAAAATGTTTTAGATTGATTTCCTAGTGCCTAGAATGCTGCCATCTAATTTCATATTGAGTAACAAAAATGAAAGATCTGGATGTGCAATTCAACATGGAGGTTTTGGCAGTTGTAAACCCTTTCTCTCCATCTGCCTGGTTTAAAACTGTCTCAAAATATAAAACAAATGAAATAAAAACAACCAATAACAGAATCCACAAGCAAGGAAGGAGAGACTTCAACAGGCTATGAAAAGCAAATGGCTTTCACATGCATCTGAATCAGAGATGTAGCTTCAAATTAAGCAATGGGTCTCTAGCCCTACTAATCAATTTAACAGTTAATTATGATAATTTCAGCACATCAATCAATTGCTTGAGAAAATGTTCTCCATCCAAAATCAAGTACAATCAGCTCTAAGTCCTTCTACGCACTTGCATGTATCACCTTGGAAAAAGAAGAAAAGCAGTTTGCTCAGGCAAACTCCATGGACTTGAGGGTTAAAATTATGAGAGCAGACAGACTATTCAGCAATGCTAACATTCTCATTTGGCTTTGCTCTGCAACTTCCTCTGTGTAGACAAGATACTCCTAACTGATCTTTGTACAGAACATTGGTAATCTTGCCTATGTGCATAGTATCAAGCATGGGTAAAATTAATCCACAGTGTGTGAGAACAGACAAGAAATTTAAATAGGCTTTTCAATCCATGCTGCCTAACTGGAAGAAAGCAGTCATTAGGAAAAAATATATTTGGAGTCTCCAAGTATTTCTTAGACATAATATAACCCCTTTCCCCAAAACAAAAAGCCTTCCTTCCATACGCACCTTCTATTTTTGTACACACCCTTCCTCACTTTTTAAGTAATACTTTGGCACTTTTAAAATAATACTTTGGCAAAGCATATGAAAAATTCAAAAATAATTGGTCGGGTTTGGCAAAGCTTAAAAAGTATAGGGAAAGTCTGGAGAACAGAAAGCTGGGCACATGATAATGATAACTTTGTTCTCATACATAGGCTGAGTTATTCATAGCCCTTAATTTGGTGTATGCCTGCATTCACAATTCACAGATTTTATACAAGTGTTTGTATTTCTCTAGAAATGTCAAGCCTAAAAGGTTTTTAATTCCAAAATAAAAGGACACGAGCATGAAGCTGCAACGTACCTGTTAACCGAAATTTGCTTCCAGCAAGGTGTGACTTCGAACAATTATGTGTACCTGTTTATGTCATTCCTCTGAAGAGATGCCAACCCCAGCCAGGCTAAATCTCTAACACACTGTCAGAAGCTAGGGAAGTTTCTGCATTAAGCACAGACAATATTATCCCGCGATTTGCTGCAGCTACAGAGAGCAGTTGTGCATTAGCCAGGAGGTGGCTGGCATCACCTGAGATGATTGTTTGTGTCTCTGCATTTTAAAGGTCAAATTTAGAGATGTCTATCAGGAAGTGGGGATGCACTGGTGTGGCATCTGCGCTTCCCATGAATTTGGCTCTGGGATCCTTTACTGACCAAGTAAGCTGGCCTTCCAACATCCCTCAGAGAACAGCATAGATAATGGTGCTTTTACTCGTTTTCTGCTTTTCTTAAATTCTGCTTACATATTAAAATAATTACTTATTAGTAATTTAAACTCAACTTAATGTTGGATATCACATAAAGGAAGTGTTCTACATGGCACTGCCAAAGAAAAGGAAATGCTCACCTGAAGGGGGTTAAAGGCAAGGAACAACATAGCAATCCGTGGACATAAAGTAGCAGGAAATAATGCATTTTCTCTGAAACACTGTACCAAAAAAATCAGCAGGGGAACAGCAACGGGTACAGGAAAGTCACATATCTTTTGAATCATGATTTTTTTTTTTGAATCATAGTTTGCTTAACTAGAATAAGATTCAAAAATGTGTGTAGATAAATCAGATAGGGAACTTACACCTAAATTTCACACCACAGGATTTTTTTTTTCCAAGGTGCTTTAAGAGTATGAGTCCCAAATGCCTGACATAACAGTCCCTCCACTCTGAAAAACTTTGAGCCAAGTATTTTATTTTATTGAATTTTCACCTTCAGTGAGGTTGTATCATACTGAATTAATAATCCAGGATAAAATCCCTTTAAAGAAATGGATAGAGCTCAGGCAATTTTCTGGGACACCTTCAACACAGTACAAGTTGCTAATAAAGTTTCACCAGGTGGAGGATAAGGGAGAGAGAGTCAAAGAAGAATCCTTACAAGAAAATCAATTTTTAAAACTCATTTTGAGGATAACTCATTCCTGAGTGCCTGCAATCCAGCAATACACCACAAATGATTTTGGGTTTAAAGTGCAGTTGAACTTCAGAAAGGAGATGGACAGAGGCTGGAGAGATTTATGTGGCTACAGTCTGTTGTTGGTTTTACTGTTTGCTGGTGCCCAGCTCTGATTTAAGATGTGCTGAGCAGGCTATATATAAAGTAATAATAAATTATTGTTCTACATGGAGATTTATGTGTCAGGAGCCCAGAGCCCAGAATGCATGCTTAATGAGTTTTATAAATCTATATAAATAAATAGAAATGAAGTCACACTGCGGGATGTCCCTGTCTTGTGTCTCTCAATACTATCTAAATTACTTTAGGTTTATTTTCAACATGTATATAAGTATGCTCACAGAAACACGCTAATTATCAGCCTGCAAGATCAGCTTGGGTTTTGAAAGCCAATTAAGTTCCTTGTGGGTTTATTTTTGTCAAAAAAGTCAGCGGATACAACTCTAAACATACACAGGAAGCATATCTGCTGCGTAAGACGAGATTTTTACAATTACTTTTCTGACCATAAATACACTTACTTCATTTCTTCTTCCTAACTCTACATTTCCCATATATGATTCATGGTGTCATGCCAAGGTCACCCAGGTCCTCAGTATTAAAAGGTTATATAAACATGTATCTGGAGGAAGCAAAATGAATCAGATAGGCAGCAGACAGAGTGCAGGCTCGAGCAGCTCGAAATTGCTAAATGGAGGGAGAGAGAGTTAAAGCCAGATGACCAACATTACAAAAATTCACTTTTATTTGTAACTTCACACCAAACACAAAGAAACACAGTATTACCGGGAAAGAAAATTAGCAGAAAATGATTCATTTAAGAGAGTGCTGTTTGGGGGGAGGAGCAGGGAGGTACAAAGGCAGCCCCCCCAGTATTTGCCCCTTTGGAGCTATCTGACAACCTCTTAGTCCTCTGCTTTCTTGTGTCATTCCCCAAACCCAGCACCTAGGCAGATCACTGCTTCAAAGACCTGGCAAAGACTTGCGCTTGGAGCCCAGTCTCAAACTGCCATTGTGCAACTGATGTTCTGTTGGGCAAACTACTCCACAAATGAAACAAAATCAGAAGTTGTAAAACTTACGGTCAGGACTAAATCCTTTTCTGTAGTATTTCTGTTAATCCTATTATCCTTAGCTACAAGTGCTGGCGTTGGGTAGAAAAATGCTGTTAGAGGGATGGTGCAAGAGAGTATCGGACAATCAGACTAATAATTTATATATCCACATATTCAAAATACTGTAATATTAACAGCAACATTTTACATTCATAGCATCTCTGCAAACTAAGGCAGTTTTACAAGTGTGAAAATCGTGGAGCACAGTCTTTTAGTGCTTTGTCAGAAGCATCCTAGGAAGTCTGGTCAAATGAGAATTGGCATCCATTTTTTGCTTCTAGTCTCATACGTGTGCAGCCTTTTAACCTTCCTACACCTCAATCATTTTCTAAGTTCTTACAGACTTATAAATGACTGCCACAAAGTAATCAGCAGCAACTCCAGCTCTATGATAAAGCACTGAAGTGGAAAAGCGAGAGGCAGTGGCTGGCTTAGTAATGAGTTGCTGGTGAGCAGCTTGGATAATAGCACAGTACTGCAGGTCAGCTTTGACTTGTATCACAGAAAAAAGGCAGACCTGTATCACAAAAAAAAACATCCTGAAGAGTGATCAGGCTAGCATCCACTCTGGCCCCAGGTACCATCCAATTCAGACTGGTGAGTTTGCACTTTGCCTCTAGACTGAACCGAGGAAATACAGGGAGAGCTGGGGACACACAAGCTCCTCTGCAAGCCAGAACAGCTTGGGCAAAGCATCTCTGCAAACTTGAGCTTAAGCCTCAGAGCAGGTCGTGCTGCTGCTCATGACTGCAGATGCTATGTTAAAAGCACAAGCTGCTCCTTCTCCTGAACTAACTAGAGAGAACCATTCTTCTCCACCAAGACACTGACTGAAGACGAAAAGGCCAATAGTCACTCTGTGACTTCTGCATGGATAAACCAGGCAGAGAAAGAGCACAGCCAGAACACTTGAAGGCTCAGGCACACCTATTTGAAACTTGACAAGCCGTGGAGAATAGATCACCCAGTGTGCCTGAGCACCGTCCTCAAAAACCCACTTTCTATTAGAAAAGGAAACTCTCCAAGAAACAGAAGCAACTTGTATGGGTAGTCTTGGTTTGATGACAGTCAGAAAGATTTTCGTGTTCCCAGTAAGCCTCATTTTTCTCTCACTTAAGACAATCTCGAAGTATTTGATAGTCCCAACAGGCCCAAAAGAGTTACTGAGAGTTAAGAAATGATACATCTGCATATATGCACAGACACTTTTCATGGATGTATGTAATACCTAGTATCATTTTATTTCTTTCACTGCCTTTAAGTTGACTAAATTCCAAGTCTCTAGTAGACTAGAAATGGGAGAGGAAGAAAACTACTGTTATTCCTACCAGCCAGCAATCAGCAAGCTAAGGATGGTCTACCACTCCCAGACCTAAATTTCCTAATTTTGTTGGTTTATGTAACTGTGAGCTTCTCAACACAATTCCCTGAAGTACCTTAATCTGCTTTTCTTCTTGTCTTAGCACGGCCTTACTGCAATTTCTAGAAATCTAACAATACTCAATTCTGCTTCACTCTGAATGCCTGTTCTTTCTATTACTCATCAAATAAGATTCAAGGCATAAATGGAACAAGGTGGCAGAAACTAGCTTCCAGCTCTAAATTCCTGACACTACAAACCAAAGTCTGTAATTTATAGTTAAAAAAAAAAATAAAGCAATGACTTCTTGTTATTGTTACCTTTATTTGAGAGGTTACAGCCAAAAATTGTCCAAATTCCAGACAGTGCAGGAACAGTCACACTTTCTCCTGCCAACTTACAGCATGTTAGGACAGGAATAATTTTCTGTAAGAGGACAGCATGGTTGAGGCTTTTTCAGAGCAACATTTTTTCAAACAGTAAATTAAGAAACACTATCTATATTCACTGACAAACTGATAACCACACATCTGGCATGCAACCTGCGTGTTCCCAGCCGGACCAACACCCATTTCCTCTGCGCTTGTTCTTGTGCGATGGATCATCTTTGCTGTAAATCTTGAGATCTGGCTGATGTCCTCCACTGTGAGTTCATTCTCCCTTATAGTTTTTCCATATTCCTAGCAAAGGCAGCTCTGCTTCTTCAACTTCAGTGAAAACCATTTCCAAAATCCTAAACTCCTCTTCACCAACTTTCCATTCTTCCAGTCCTAATCCCCGTCTGTCTCAGGCTGACTTTTCCCACCACAATCTTTTATATGCATTGTCTGATAGCATCTTCCTCACCAACATTCAAACTATTTTTCCCTATTTTCCGCTGACGTCATCTGACATCAATACAGGTGTGCATGTTTGTGTCCTCAAGGCTTGGCTGCAGGTATCCCTTCCACCAATTTCTTACATTTTCCCTTCCCGCAGGAGCCCTGTTGCTCACTCTCTTTGTTTTCTTTCTCTTCTCCCCTTTCAATACACTGAGCTGAAAACATAAACACCACTACTATTCTCACATTGACTACTCATGAATTTTTCTCCGCTTCAGTCTTTTCACTCTCTCTGTCAAGCCAAAATCTTGAGCAGCACTTCAAAAAATCCTTGCAGAGAGCCACCATCAGCTCAGGAGTGACACAGAGACAGCACTGATTTACCTCCATCACTTTCCCACTCAGGGTGAGCCAAAAAATTACCGTCAGTCAACATTATAACAGGAGCACTTCTGACTTGGCCCATTTCCTGAGTTCTTCACACTAATGTGAAATATAAACTTTGCAAGTTCTTCCTGCAAAATATTTCTAAAATAGATCTATTCTTTATCAAGATACCGATGCCTGCCTCACACCTCAGCCCATATTGCAGTCCTCCATCACTGACTCATTAGATGCTTGGTGTACTTAAAACCAAGCACACACACAGATCAAAACTTAAAACATGTTACATGTCCTCCACCAGTTAGACTTGGGAGTGCTTTTTGCCAATAATTTTATCCTGCATGTCCTCCAAATAATTCTTTGGATTCTTCATGGCTATGAAATACACACACCCACATCAAACCCCACAGTCCTTACAAAACCTGGTCTGTTGACATGCTGAGGCCGGTCCATGACGTTGTTTTTATTTCTTCTGTTTTCACCTTTCTGCCTGTAGCCATTTGTTGCCTCAAGCCCTGTACCGAGATTATCAGTTCTTCTGGTCAGAAACCATATTGGTGCTCTGTCTCTGAGCAATGGGCCCAAGTCCTCAAATGAAGTCCAAAGGCATTGATTGTCATTTGGTAGATAAAGAAAAACTACAGTTTCTGCCCAGCTACAATATTTCAAAATGAATTAATGTGCAGTTCTCTCCTGTGCACTAGCTACCAAAAGCCTAACCAGAATCCGCATTTCTGAAATTTCTGCAGCCCTTTAATACCTGTGTTATGCCTCTTTTCCCTGCTGGCAAAAAAAAAAAAAAAAAAAAAAAAAACAAGTATGCCACTTGGTTAGTGCTTCACGCTAATTAAAAGCAAATAAATACATTTCTGTAAGCATAGAACATTTTCAAGACGTCTTCAAGTACATTATGTAAGCCTAAGAACATTTTCAAGAAGCACAAGTATTTACAAAAACATCAGAACCTCCATTTTATGGATAGAGTAACACAAGGTAGAAAACTCAGTTAGTTTCTACCAGCAAAATCATACAAATTGAGCAATATAACCCCATTTGATGTCTCTTCATTTGGTCTTCGATGCAGATAGGCTCTACCCAACAAATTAAGCAGGAAATCCTAAATAGCGCAATAGGAAAGGAGAAAACATTTCTACAATGAGCAAAGGGGCAGAATGTTTTGTGAGCAAGGCACCTGAAGAACAACAAAGCTACGGGTCTCATCTCTTCACTTAGACTGAGCAACCAGATGGATGAAAAAATACTGTCCTGATGTGCTGATTCTGATCGGCTTCTTAGCCAACAAATATTAGCAAGACAAACTACTTGGTTTTAGTTAGAATTATTAGCCCATTTCATACTGAGGGCTCCTAAAGCATGAGGCACTGCATCACCGTCTCTGGTGTTGTATCAGCTGTCTCCAGGCTGGAACCTACGTTAATAGGATTACTTTGCACAGGTGCCATAAATTAAGACTTTCAAGAAAAACAAGTCACCTCCCTGTGTTACTGAATTTCACATAGTCACCTTTCAGCACAGAGCTGCCACTCAAAACTGGCAAAACCTTAAATTAAGCTCACGAGAACAGGGACCAGGGGGGACAAAGAGAGTTCAGCCTGACTGCTGGGGATGCTCTGGGCACCTCCCACTGACCTGTTAAAGCAAAGACAAAGCTGTGCTGTGCCTTAAGGAAGGCTCTTGAAGTTTCCCCTTCCTGACGCAGCACCCGAGCGTGCACCAAAAGCGAGCCACACCCAGCCGCAGGCGCTGCTACACGAAAGCCTCCGGCTGCCTCCTGACAACGCCATCAGGTGAAACAGGCACTTGGCGCCCTAAATAAACAGCGCGGGACGAGGGAGGGAATTACTGACATTTCCGGGTTTGGAAAGAGACCTCTGGAGCCTCAGCTCCCTTCCAGGTCAGACTGGCTGCCGCCTCGGATGCTGACAGGGACAGGGAGAGCCACGACGCTCGCCTTGCGGTGGGCGAGGGCCGGCCTGACAGAGAGAAACAAAATCTTGCTTCTGATACCTCTCAGGCTCCTGGGTTAGAGAAACCTGTTAGCCCAGCCTTGCGCTGCTGTTGTTATTTTATCGACAGGATTAAGATCCTTATCTCAGCTGAGCTATTTTCTTCAAGTTGAAAATCTACATTTGTTATGGTACCCGGGGAGGAGAAATGGTCTGGAAAGCGTGGGCTTGTTCACGTGCGCTGGGTGCAGGCTGCTGACTTCAGGCTGGCATTTCCACCAGGGACATGGCACGTACACGTGCTCTCCCGGTCTGACGGTTTTGAGCTTTGATTGTGTAATTTAAAGAAGTAATGAATGAACAGAAGCTCCCATTCCACTCAAATCCAACTTCTCTACTCAAAATGCAGGTTCAGTATGGCAGGAAGTTGAAATGGAGGAAAAATGAAGTAGTTTTCTAACCTCAGAAATGAAGCAACCTACTTTGTAATTCATTCTAACAGCACTTGCAGATGAAGACAATGGCATTCAAACGCTTTTCGGTGTTACTGGGAACCTTTTGACTTCAAACTGCACAGCCCTGACATCTCTACCTCTAAGAATTAGCTTGAATGGGAGAAGGAATATTCCCAGGAAAATAATTCCCATTGAGAGATACATCCCTCTGTACTTTCAGTTAGGGTCAGGCTTCCCACATAACTTACTCAGCAGGCACAAAGTTTCTTCAAACGATGGAGGATTAACCAGCGATCACTCCTACCTCTCCACATCCCATCTCCTCCCAGTTTCCTTTGCTATGTCTCTCTCTGCTCCTCACCCTGGCGATTCCAGACAGCGGCTGGCATGGGTAGCGGCTGGGCACATCAGGTTCTCTCCTTGCTCACAAGAAATTATTTAGCAGGAATCTTTGGCAAACTTAAGGCCCTCACAGAATCAACAACGACCTCTAATCTTCAAGAGTAACGTAACTTGGTATCAACAAACCCAAATGCACAGACTATCACATGACATTTTCAATATACTGATGTATTGAACTTTTTTCATGTCATTTACAACCAGCCTGTCATTTTTCAAGTTCAAAAGGTGTGGGTGGGTGAAGACCCCTGTAAAATGCTGAACACATGCGACCTTATATTTTTTCTCATGCAATGTAAGCCTATTCCTTAGCTTTACTGTTATTGCTATGTAGCTGCTGTTCTTTTATCAGCTCTTTGAGACCATCTAGCCTTCAATGATTACTTACAAAATTCAAGCAGTGCCAAGAAGCCTGCACCCAACAGCTATTATGATGCTCTCCCTCTGTTCATTTGAGTAGGTGTCACCTTCCTAAGTCTCTTGCTGAATCTAGACAAAAGATGCATGGAAATTCAGGCTACTGCATTTCCTTGCAAACTAATGCAAGAGTTTTCTCCACTAAGTGCAGCAACAGTTCAGAAATGTGTTATATTGAACAGAGAATAGGAAAGCAAGCAAGATGCGGCCCTCGCACACTGCATGACTTGTCACAGGCAGCAAGGCTGCCCCTGTCCCTAAGTAACTCATTGAAGGACAGTTTTGCCTGAGTACTTATCTTAAATTCAGATTCCATTTACATTATCCTAACTGTCACTGCCAGAGCACAGTCTTCCTGAGACAGAAGGTATGGGGTCTTTAATGAGAGTGGAATAATTACATTCTCACACCAGGACCATAAGGTGTAGAAGATGAGTCTGAGGGAATAGTCTTAAGTGCATGACAGCAGGGCGAGACAGTAGTTTCCGAACCATGAGGCTTTCTTTGGGATTACAAAGCCTTCTGAGCCTTTGGTAATAGGGGTAATAGGGGTATACGAGTGTGAGGCAGGCAGGAGAGTTTTCATCTAATGGTCAGGATAGAAACTGCATGCATACTTTTTTCTAATAATAATGACTTTTTTTTTTTTTTTTTTGACCTATTACAGGTGTGGAACCAATTGCTTTCTTTTGCTTTGTGCTGTTTTTAACATGCCACCACTCTTGTACGGTTTTCCCCTCAGAGCTGTCTTGACTTGATAGTAGAAGTAACACTGCTTTAAAAAAAAATAAAAAATCAATCTCCAGTACTCCTTCTCTGACCCAGTGAACCTCTTGTGTAACTTTACACCAGAGAACAGCCCTGCTCTGTGTTTCAATCTTATTAAATGCTTTTAAGATTTTAATCATTCATTCATTGGCTGCTAAGTGAATATTATATCCCTTTCCTGTAGGCAATCAGATACCGTAATACTTTAATGTTAAAACTTGTTACTGCTGCATACAAAAAAGTAACAAATAGTTTCTTATTTAGTGCTGGATTGGTACCCAGAACATCACCTAACAAGCTGCAAATATCCCAAAGGCACCTTTATTAAAAGAGCGGATCTGACAATACCTGAAAACAAAATTGCAAAAGACAATGACTATAATGAAAAAACAGGCACGGTTTTAAAACAATAGCTAGCAGTTGTGTCAGAGGGTTTTTAGAGGTGAACACTAAAACTCTATCAGTGTGGCATGACGACATTTTTAAGTCTTAGTGGAAAGCTTCATTACCATTGCTTTTTGTACTTTTTCCCTATTTTGGCAGTTATCTTGGTAAGTATCCTGTTTGGTTACAGTATTGCAGCAATTCCTGCAATGCACAACAGAGAAAAACCAGTGCAGATGATATTCCTGATAAGCATGCTAGTGCTCTGTACAGCCAAAGAGCAACTTAAGAATTGAAGTAATTCTTCTACTCTTTCAGCATCTGCTCTGTGGCAGCTGTGAGGGACTGGAAATGGCTTTAGATGAATCACTAGCCTGGCTAATCCTACAATCCCAAAATTTGAAAATAATCCAACAAATTGGTCAAAGGGCTGTGCCCAGCACAGTTTGGTGGCTGCTTCACCAGCTGTGGAACCGATGCTGATGCTCCTCTCCCTGGTGTCTGCTTCCACCTTACATCCCCCTGCTCCGTGCTGCCGCAAGCACTTGTGTGCATCACGCCTGGGGAAATGGGGGCTCAGGCTAACGCTGCCAGCTGCTGCTCTTCGGGTCCGATTCCTCGCCACACAGCACCAGGAAGGCATGCGAATGCACGTGCTCCTGCAGAGCAGGAGGCAGCAACAGAGCACTACCGAACCTGCAGTTGTAAGCTCTTGGTGCACGCTCAGTTCCTTTTAAAAGAGTGCTTATTTTAATAAAAACACGACTGCCATGCTGGTAAGATTTGATTGTAAATACTGAAACTTTCATATTACCATGATTTAACTAAGTTTTCTTTTATGAGGAAACGTCAAAACTTTCTCCTGACTCATGGTTAAAACACTTGCTCTGAATTAAGCTATGATTTGACACAGAAACCAAATAAATTATGGAAAAATCTCCTCTTTCAAAACTTTGGTTTTGTTCTTTCCAGGCTTTTTCAAGCCTCCAAGGATCTGACCCCAAGCGCAATAAAGTCAATGCATTTTTTTCTACTATCTTCATCGGATTTTGGGTCAGGACCAAAGCAGGTTTCCCCCCCCCATAATAGTTACAGGCAAAATAGACAGAATAATAACCTGTTGACAGGTAATACTAATTTACAGCAATATGAGAGACAGAAGCATTGCACACAGATATGCTGTAAACTGAGCTCAATATTATTTGTAACCTATACGGTTTCATGTCTCGGGTTTCTTTACAATCATAACAGCAAGTTGTTTTTTTTTTTTAAGACAAGTTTTCCTCCAAATTATTACATCTTTTAAATCATTGGGTATCTCCTAGTCTGTCATCAAATAATACAGAACACAATACGTGTATAAGAAGGCAGAAAGGAATCCTTTAATACACTTTTACCTAGATGGTTCTGTCAGATCACACGCTGCCGGTTAATGAGATAAAGAGGCCCATGACAATTTTGAATGATTATCTTTTAAAAAATATATTAAAAAAAAAAACAAAAAAAAACCCACACACAACAAATTCTTGCTACACAAATGTCTGAGTTAAAAGAAAGGAAGACGGGGGATGAGGGAGAGTCAGGGGAGAAATCTTGGCCTACCAGCAATTCCAGCATAAGATTTTCCTTCAGTCCCCCCCGAACGTTCATTTCCCTGCCATTCAGTATTCCAGGAAAACAAACACCTTGCATTAGCTGATTTTAAATTCTGAGTAAGTATATTTGTGCAAGGAGTATTTCTTGGCCATGCTGTGTACCAACAAATAGCATTTCTGTATATCAAATTGCACTACTGAATTACAAAGCAAGTATTGTTATTTCTCATTTTATGCTAAAAGGTAACATCCTTCACACCTGATACACCTTTACTCTGGCAGCGGGGTCACTTTACCTTTCCAGAAGCTGTTAAGCCATTACAACCAGACAGGAGCCGTAACTCTTGGGGAAGCCTAAAGCATCACTTACAAATAAAAACAAACACCATCAGGCTTCTTCCTCACCCATATATTATTTGTGAGTTTTTTGTGTGTATGTATATATACCTATATAGTCTTGATACTTAGAGAGTTACATATAGAAGGAAATTCTGCTTTACAGCCACTACAGTTACTATATTTAACGGGAAAACTTGGGGGAATAATGGTATGATCCTGCGGTTTTGCTGGACT
Source organism: Aythya fuligula (assembly GCF_009819795.1). Classification (NCBI taxonomy): domain Eukaryota; kingdom Metazoa; phylum Chordata; class Aves; order Anseriformes; family Anatidae; genus Aythya; species Aythya fuligula. The sequence continues at coordinate 43,108,866 of NC_045562.1, forward strand.
GATTTGTTACGTGCCCATCCAAGAACAGTTGGATGTGTCAGTTGGGCCACACCACAACAGTCCCTGTGAGCTTCACACCAAGCACACACTGATTTTTCCACAAGCGAATGAGGGTGTTGTTAAAGCACCCTGCTAATCCAATAAAGGGCATTCTTTCAGCTGGGAAAGAAAGGGACCACTCAAAATCCCTTCCTTTGTACTGCCTGTTTAACATAAACAGGAAGGATGCAAATTAGTGCAGTAACACGACACTTCACCGTCTCTATTTTATCGTAGTGTAATCCAGCCATTATTTTGCAATCAGAAAGGACTTTTCACCATTATTACTGCTGGAAGGTAAAGTTGGTAATAAATTCAACATAAGCCATTTTGAAGGCGATTCTGTTCTTGACAGGCAACCAGTATAGCCGTCTTAGAAAGCTGAAATACCTGTTAACTCAAACGTAAACATCTCATCTATCACTGAGCATCGCTAGGTTTCTCTTTTGTACCAGTTCACAACGTTGCACCAGTGTATTAATCTGCGCTAATGAGCGGGACATCTTGAACAAGTTCATGAGCAACACAATTGGAGGAGAAAAAAAAAAAAAAGCTATTGGAACTACACATTGAAAAATCCCAAATCAAAAGGCCAGCAACATGGAAATAGATTTCATCTCTAGGAAAAAAAAAAAAAAAAAAGACACTTCCGCAAAGCCAGGCACTGTAAAATTAGTCCCATTTGAGAAAGCTTGAATAAACATTCTCAGCCCAGTATTTGCCTTTCTGCAATTATTGACTGCAATATTTTGAACTTAAACATCCACATATAAACAGATTCTGTTTAATCAGCAATCATATAAAATCAAAATGAAAATAAATTTGGCGAGATACCAAAATGAGAGTTCTAGCCAACAGCTACACCTACCCTGCAAGACATACCAGTGCAGACTTCCAGACAGATTTACTATTTATAACTGAAACTCACCTTGAAACAATGCAAAGTAAAGATGTAAACTTCACCTGAAAAACACACAGACCTTTAATGAACCACACACACAGCTTTTTTTCCCCCTTTTCAGCAAGCTGTTTTGCAGGACATCCTTTCGTGGAAATACATGCACAGAAAAACTGTACCAAGAGGGGCTCTGAAGAATTTTGTGGCTTGATTTTTCTACCTGTAATAGTCATATTGCCACAGCAATGGGAGAGGTATGAGCAATTCTTTAAGCAGTTGTTTTAATTCTGATGCCAAGCCTTTTGGTTAGGAAGAATTTTTCTGACTGAGTTGAAAGTCTATCACAAGTACACAGAAAGACCTAGGGCAAGAACAAAGGTGCAGGGCAGAAGCTAGTTTATTCAGGCTTGTCAAGTTAAATCTTGTAAAGTATGTACACATTTAATTGTTTTCATCATTTATATATGTTTCAAGTACGGAAGGGGCCTCCTGAATCTCTTCGGGTAGAACGCGAGCGCTGATTCTGGAGGTCCTGCTTGCTCCATGAAGAAGTCATTCATTTCTGGCACGACCTGAGGCTTTAAAAGATCTTTTTGTCACTCTAAAAACCCCGACGACTGGGAATTGTTTAATTGGTTTGAAGCAAAAATCTCTCAACTGCAGCTTGAACTTTGCAGGCAGCCTTACCGTTGGGTTAGACACATTATAAGGGATTAAACAAAGCAATAAAGTAATGGGGAATAAATGAGGGGGCAATGAGCGTGTAGGAGACACACTGTAATTGAGCAAGCATTATAAACCGAGGTACCAATTGCTATAACTGCAGTAAAACAGTTAATGAAAGCACAGCACAAGTCTGGTTTCTCTCTTTTGTTGTCACTTATTTTTCTGAATGACTGGATTTGCTGCCTCTTTTCTTCTAAAAAATGAACGATTACAAAAGGGACACCTGGAAAAACACGGATGTGGTCTTTTAGCTCCAGCCCAGCTCCCTGCAGCCCCCCATGCACACTCATCACTGCCCAGGCTCCTCCCCACCTTCTTTCTTTCCTCAAAAGCAGTTCCTCTCAGCCACAGGAATGCCAAGCCATTCTTTCAGGTAGCTCAGCCTCACCATTTCTCTTTTCACATGTCAGGATGTGCCATTCAACAGAGCTTTGTAGGTACATGTTGGGAGGGTGTTGTTTTTTGTTTTTTGTTTTTTTTTTTTTCCAGCATCTGTACCAGGAGTGCAGACAAATGGTTTAAGAACAAAACAGGGAGCAATCTGTACCAGCCTACCAGGTCATCAAAGACCATTTTATTGCTTTTACACAAAGATTTTTCCCTTCTGCTTGCTTTTTGTCCTTGTTTTGACAAATGTTAGCCACAAGAGATCCCGAGGAAAAGGAGAAAAGAAGTCCGATATCTGCATTCACCAGCAATACTATTTTAGACAGAAGAACAACAGCCTCAGAGGAATCTCAGTTATACAGCCGAGTTGAGTTTTTTCTTGACCAATTTTTGGGCAAGCCTCCCATCAGCTTCCCTATACCTAAGATGGAGTAAGGGTGCTTACCCTACTCCATAACCTGGGTTCCTTCTATGGCTAAAGGAGCAAGCACCTACAGAGTCTGATGAGAGCAGCAGTAGCTGAGGATGAAAGAGGCAGTATTACCACACCCTAGGATGCTACTGTGAACATCTGAGGGTAAGAAGCTTGTCCCCACGTATGTATTTCAGTTAGTTTCTCGCAGCAGGAAGTAGTCAGCAAAATAGTAGGACCGATGCATCACCCCATGGTTACACAGAATTCAATTCTTGCCGTGTAGCTAAGGCAAACGGAATTCAAGGAGTAGGATACATCACTGAAATCATCGGTTTTGTCCTTATACCTGAAAAATTTTAAGAAAGTGACTTTTGGAACAGTTGCAAAATAACAAATCTCCCTCTACGAGGTTACAGCACTGGAAAACATTGATCTGTTTTTTCCATGATAGAAGAGATGGTCTGATTTTATATAACCAAAAGCTCTGCAACATCCACACTGACAACAGAATGCAGTTTAGGCATCGTGTCCCCTTGTCAGGGAGAGAAAGAATGGCCTAACTGAGAATCACCTGGGGAAAAAGAGAAGTTACTGTATAGTCTGCTGCTCTAAGAAAAAACATTTTAGACCTTTCGAGGAGGTCACTTTGCTTCTTTCCCATGTGGTGATTTTGTGAAACAACAATTAAGAAAATATCAGAGTTTTGCAGGAAATGCCAAGAGATCAAATGTACACCGAGAATCATACAACAGCTCCCTGGAGGTACTACTTGGACAGGTGTTTGAAACTACAGATTCTTTTTCCTTTAAGAATACTGAGGGGAATTTAAGGTCTCTGAGCCCTTTCCCCAAAATGCAACTAATAAGATTATCAGCTTGCAATCCAACACTGAGGCAAAACAAGTACCAAAACAACCAGAAATCTCCCCATCATACCTGTTGCCTGCAAAGCAAACACTAGGCAAGCTCTCAGCCTCTTGTGGAAAGGTTCCTCCGATGTGACCTGGAGCTGTGCTTTATGGCAGTGCACATTGGTCTCATGTGTTCCTCAAAAAGCATTCCACAAAAGTCCTGAGGAATTAGCTGGGTGATTTCTACCCACAATGTTACTCAATAATAAATATCATATGGCAAGCATCAACAGCAATATCACTCACATTAATTGCTTACTTTGCAAAGAAAACGACGTTTGTTTTCTTTTGTCATAACAACTGAATACTAAAAAGGGTTCCTTGTATCATGTCACTCTTCCAAAATTGAAAATAGTTGCCAAAAATATAATCTGTATATCGTTAGTGAAAAAAATTTCCTGGGGGAAAGGTAGTGTGCATGTAGTTTCCGCTATCTACCACATGGAGTATTTAGGAAACAAACATTCTTTCCCCTCTAATGACAAAACAAGTTATGTGAGCAAGATGAAATGATTCGAGAGCTTGGGCTTTATTCCAAAACCCCTATATATTAAACCCAACCATTAGCTGGATCATCGTGCCTGTTTTCTAAAGAATATAATAGATGGAAATCTGCTTCTTAAACTGTTTTTCATGTAACAGGAAACAGACAAAATAGCATTGCAGCAGCACTCACAGAGGCAGGAGAAAAGTACCGATCTTGAAATCAGGACTTTTCCCTGCTGAATGCTTTTTGCTTTAACAAAGGTTGAAAGCGTGGCACTTTCAGTAACAACACACAGCTTGGTGTACATTTGTATTGTGCCAGATTTTGTTAAGGTGCTTACAAACTCAAGACAGAAACTTTCCATTACAACCTGGTACACAAGGCTTTCATGCAGTTGAGAAACACCAGCATAAAGAAGCTCACAAACTACACACAAGCAGCTATGTGCAGCAGCATGCACACAAGCAAACACAGCCACACGTACACAAGCGTTCAAATTTTACAATGTTCTTAAATACATTTTTAGAAAATGTGGCTTCTACCACTTATGATGAAAAAAAACATTTCTGAAGTTTTATGTTTCCCCATTATTTAAAATCATTTTAAGGAAAGTGAAAACTTTATCTACTTTCATGTGGAACATTAAAAATAAAAAATGTTTTCTTCTGAAATGTGGTGCTAATGGAATGAGGTGATTAAGATACGCGCCTCGCTGCAAAACACAGGTTCACTCCCACAAAAATAAAAACTGTTCAGTGGACAAAAATCAATGAACTTCTCAGCTATGATCTGGTAACTTCCTAGCCTCGACATCCAAGCCACCAATGCTATTACCCTCTTGAATAAACACAGCGCTTGGAAAGGTTAAACCTGTGAGGTCCTCATCGGAAAGTCCCTGAGTAAATTATAACATTTGATGATGACATTCCTGTGTCTTTTGGAAGCAGCCAGGGGAAGTAAGGGTAGGTCATTATAAGCCACTTGCCTTTACAAGCGGCTGTAAAAGACAATGAGGACAGGAAGCTTCCCACTGAGATCAAGGTGCACAATCCCCAGCTAAAAATAAACAAGCACCGATAGTCACATCTGCTGGAAAATATCATTGGAGCCTGAATTCCCAGGTGCCAAAGCAACGGGAAGAGAATGCTTCAGTTCAGCAGGCTCCCAAAAGACCACAAAATAATAATTACAGGGATTGGAAATGATCGGTGGTTGTGTTAACACTGCAGATAAAAATATCAGAGAGCTAACTTGTCTTACTAAAAAAAAAAAAAGAAAAAAAAAAAGGAAATGAAAATAAAAATCATGATAAAAGATTTTAAACTTATTCTTGTCATCTGCTAGCTCCCAGACACAAATCTGAAGGTGGTCTGCTGAGAGAGCTTCCAATCAAAAGTAATGGGAGCAGGAGAAAACCATAAATTTCTACCCCTTCTCCTCAGGTATCTCAACTGTGAAGTCTCCCAGAGCAAATTAGATGCTGGCCGTGCAGCTCCACCTAAAAAGCTTCTGACATTTCTGATCTGCTTTAGTTACCAGTGAGCTCAGGAGCACAGGCAGCAGGCTGTAGGACAGCAGAGCAGGCTGCACTTGTCCTCCTTCAGGAGATGGTGATCTCTTTTCTCACTTAAACTCACTTACCTTTAGATACTTAAGTCACCAAATTAGCCAGCACTGGACTTTGGACACCTGAGGGCTCCAAAGCCTTCAACAGCCATATGCCCGTGCCAAGAAATATGTATTCTTTGCTGAGAGAACAGGGTTGCCATAGCTGCTGAGATCCCCTCCCATCACACCAGTCATGGGCAAACAATCAGGGTCCGTGAGCAGGCCGGGTACAGCTGAGCAGCAGTGGCAGGAATGATGGAGAACTTTGTTTCTGCCTTAAGGATCATTTTTCTCAGGGAGCAGAGAGATATCAGAAGCTAGGAGCAAAGGTGGAGCTTGGGGAAGCAGCAATCCTGCTGCTCTCCAGCTAGTGAGGTTGGTGGACAAGGGAGCAAAAAGCCTGGGGGACACAAGTCGAGCACCAGGGGAGGTCAGCAAAGCAAGCTCTTGACATGTTCCAGCTTCTAAAGCAGGCAGAAGACATGATTATGTCACTTATTTATTTTTAACTTCGTGGAAAAAGTCAGCCTCAAAAGCAGCTTAAAAAGGAAATGGCAAAGTCTTACGCAAAAGGCGAGCTGGAGCCCCCTCTCCTGCTAGTCCTCACCCTGACCCGGGGGATGGCTGTGCCATCAGCAGGCTGGCTTCTGCAACGTGCCTGTGAAAAATGTGACTACAACCTTAGTCACAAAATTCTTTCCTATCCTGATTTTTTGACAGCTCTTCCTGCGCAGAAAGGCCTGATGATAGACTGGAGACTGCAGTGGGACTAGCGGAAATTCAGAGTGCTCCAAACCCTAATTCTGATGCCATTAATGCATACGTTTCTTGGACCTGAGGCAGTTTCATTTCATTCTTCAATATCCTAGCAAAGTTTTAGAAACAATGGACTGGAAACCATTTCTGGCTGTCAGAACGAGGAAAGACTATGTGCAGGAACGTACCCTGAAAGCTGATATAAAGATTACCTAAACAAAAACAAGACCTACGACTAACATACAGAATGAAAACCACTCCAGTTGCAGGAGGGCTGGAACAGCACTGTGCTCCAGATGAAGCCTTTATAATGTTTTAATTACTCACAGTGCACGGTGCACCACTTGAAGCCTTCTGCTCCAAAGAAGAGCTTTTCACATGCCCAGTACTCCTCGCCTGTGTGCTAGGTGGTTCACTATTTCTCCTGGTTCAAACAGCTTCTGAAAAAACGCTGCCTTTTTCAGTGCCACCCAGGAACAGCTACAGGTGACAACTGTTGTAACCATACATTTATTGTGTAATCATTGCATAATTATACAGGTAACCTGGTTTGAAAAACAGAGTTCCTACATTCTAGGAATCAGCAGGAAAAAAGAGCTAGTGAGCAAAAAACAGTAATTAGCCTTATTTTGTTTTAGTCTTCCTTCTTGTTGATAACTGTTTCCATAGGACTCCTTCCTGCAAAATGTTAATGGCTAAAACCTGTCACCTCCTGCGGACTGTCGCACACCGCAGCCTGGGAGCTAGCACACGCATTCTCTTGGACACACTTTCCACATGATTTGAATACATCCTACCCTTAAAACTATTCTGGCATGACATTAAGGAAGTTGTGGCTCAGGTGGTAAATCCAGGACCATCTTAAGCTTAAATTAAGCTAGCTTCAAATTAAACGGGAAACCACTGGTTGTTACGATTTTATAAAACTACCCCTAAGAACAAAAAGCACTTTAAATTCCTATTGACTGTCTAATAGCAGGAGGTATATTGTGCTTCCAGAGCTCTCACTGTACAACATAAAAAATTCTTGCATATCCCATGTGAGACAAAGTTCAAGCTGGAGCAGTCCTACAGCCCTGTCCTGCCCCCGAAGCAGCTGGGTTCTCCAGCAGTAAGCAGCATCCTTGGAAGTGGCAGTCCTGTGCTCGATGCAGTAGCACTGTACCTACCACCCTTTGGGTGTTCAGCTCAAGGCCCGAGCAGCGTTTCGAGTTATCACCTAGGTGAGGTACAGCCCTACCATTTTCTCTTCCTTTCCTAAACGTCACATTCCCTTTGCACCTCCTCCCAACACAGTCAACAAAAGTAACGAAGCAAAAAGCGAGGTTCAGTTTGGCTCCCTCCTGGCTGCAAAGCATCTTTTTTTTTTTTTTTTTTTTTTTCAAAGCACTATACAGCATCAAAACTATCTGAATCCAGTCCACTAAAAACAAGGTACTTCAGGTGTCAGTGCAAAATGAAGTTCATGAGCTGAATTCTTTTGACACTCTGCTCCCCCCCCCAACTTTACTTCAGTAGGATTCAAATCTGATGCATATAAAATGCTGCTGACATGACTTTATTGTACAGAAGAGCCCTTTTCAGCATGGCCCAGGGTATCAGACTGCTGTATTATCCAGGTAACAGATCATGATTATCAACCCAGAAGGGACAGTAACACTCGTATAGGAAAGAAACAAGTTCCCAAGTATTCTGCATACGGCATTGTTTTAAAACCATAATAATTAATTTTAAATCCACATTAACAAGACCCATAATACCTTGATAGACTATTAGCCGAAGATGCAAACATAGGGAAACAGGTCAAGTTCTTTTTTTACTCTTAAGATTTTTGCAGCAAAAATCTCTGCAAACTAACTTTGTGCATGAAAACTCCCCTCACGGAGGTTTTACAGACAAGCCACAGGAGTTTATTAGAACAGTAATTCATTTCAGTGTGCTCAAACAGTTCAGCTTGATTGCCTTCTCAGACCAGTTATCGTCTCAGCTGCTTTTGTTTATTTATTTATTTTGGACCAGATGCAGAAGGAAACTTCCTTAAGCCAGAATGGCTGGGAGGACAGGCCCTTTAGTTCAATTGCTGTGCTGATGGAGATCAGACGTACAGCTTTGGGGGAAACATCTAATTTCACGTTTTAAACACCTGCATAAAAAAAAAAAATATCTGAGTCTGATCAGAGGAATCAGGGGACTGGGATTTATGAGTAAAACTGTCAAGAGTATAAGAAACAGAATACAGTATTTCCAGCTCTCTTGCCAAATACGTATTATGACTTCAGTTCATTTTACATAGATTCAAGCGAGCAAAAAAAAAAAAAAAAAAAAAGAGAGAGAAAAGGAAAGAAAAAAAAAGTCTTACAGTCTACAGAAACATCAGGGATTAAATGTCAATAGCAAATCTCTCAGTACTTCCTGCCACTATGCCAAATAAAGCCTGCTTCCAAGCCAAACATCTGCTTTGTCTGTCCCAAACAGGAACTCATGAGAAGGAAATGTAGCACCCTTTACCACTGTGGTCAAAAGACAACATTTTTAAAATTCCACTTAATTCAACAATTTACCTGTAAAATCTCTGAAAAAGTATTAAAAAAAAAAAAAAAAAAAAAGGCTATTTGTACTCTGTTCCTCAAGGGCTTCCATGACCAAGACATCATTCATCAATCATGCAAATGCTGTACTGGCAAGAATATTCACCCAGGCTAATGTTTTTCACAGAAGCTCTCATTCCACATACATTAATTCTAAAAGAATAAACCAGACTGACATTTATTATGTGCACATGTATATAGAGCCCTCTGTCTCTTTTGCTCTCTAAAATATGAGATTATACAAAAATCAGGTGTTCCAATGACATTAACACAACTCTGGGAGTACAGCTTTATCTGTGCCTATGCTATCAAGCCTCTGCAATAACTGTAGGGGATCACATATTTTTCCTATTTTCCTGCTCTTTGCTACAACTTAAGAGTAATATCATAGTATACCAGATTATATTCTGCAAACCTATTCTGCAAATTAACATATATAAACATTTTTCTAGGCCAAAAACTCTAGCAGACCTCCCCCAGCACAGCATTCTGATGTTCCAGGCTGCAGAGGCATCCTGGGAACCGCATTCGAAATTCCCTGCTGTCATTTGTGAAGGCTGACAGAAGATTGTCCCCACAGATAACAGGACAGCATTCTTTATGAGGAGCTGGGATCTTTTCAAATGAATACAAGACTTCTACAATTACAGGTAAAGTGCTGTACTCCTCCCTTTTAGAAAGAAAATCCTCTTAGATGCCAATACCAGTGGAGGCAAACTGTGAAACTTGGTACGTCCTGTGACAGTGAGATACTCTAGAAATTGTTCCTCTGCATTTTACAGAGCTAAAAAAAAAAAAAAAATCAGATATATTTCTCTCAAACAATTACATATCTCAAGCATGAAAATGCCAGTCGATGATGACATACCCAACAGTTCAAAGCAAAAGGAGAACTGTAACAACATATATCAAAACATGTGCCATGTATATTGAGTTGCTGCTTCATTCAGCTGAGCTTTACCAATTTACACCACCTGACAATCTTGCCAAAACATTCTTTGCATTCCTAAAACAATTTGTATATGCGATTAATTAATTCCCACATCGCTTTGTTGAGACACTTAAGTCAGCTTTCTCCCTTTGGAGGCAGGAGATGTGTTGACTAACAAAACTTACAGAGCCAGGAAGGGGCAAAGCCCAGCCGAGCACTTGCTTGCCTTAATCCTGCGATCAAGTGCCCTGTGATCTATCACTTAAAGCCATGGAGGTAAAGGACCCAGAAGCTATGTTACCGGTCAGAAAATATTTAAAATTTAGAATAGCATTATTTGGTTATGAACATCAGAGTTCAAAACCACGGTGAAGGCACTGCCACAGCATGAACAGTAAAATAAGGAAGGGAAACAAGAAGGAAAGCAGAGACAAAACTGAGATAATCCACCCACGCGTGCACACACACAAAGGAACAATAAATAAATCCATAGCACTATCAAGAAATGAATAAAACAGTTCAATACATTTACCAGCTGTTATGACCTTGAGGTCTCTTTTAAAAGAGATAGTGAGTTCTCCACACTGGAGGAAAGGAACCAGAAGTTCAAGTCAAATTACGTTTTAGATATGAATGTCTGCAGATAGGAATATGTCTATATCCAGTTTCTTTCAGGACTGATAAATCAGCAATGACTAAAGAGATCGTAATTCTTTTGGGAATAAAAAACTTTTGTTTTTCTCCTAATAAATCCCATTGGCATTGCTATTCAGATATTACAGAAGTAAATGGCAAAAGATAGCCACTAATAGTGAACAGGTTTTCAATAAAGAACAATATTTATTCAGTCTGCATTATTTAAAAAGCATTTTGTTAGGACTTGCTGGAGTTTTTAGTTGTTTTTATCTCGTAGATCTCTTATCAGTTTCAAGCCAAAAGTCATGTTTCCACACGAAATATTAATAGTCTCATTTTGCACTAGTGGGCATGCTGCATTGCAACAAGCTGCAGCTTGCTGCCAAGCGGAGCTTGCATTGCTGGGGACATGCTACATTTTTAGGTCAACATTTGAAAGACAAACAGCTGTTAAGCATCTCTGTGCAATACACGTGGATTCAATGGCTAGTCACCTTCCCTTTGCCTCCTTTAAAACTTCCATTGTACTTACTAATCCTTACATGCATTGAGAGTGCAAGGATTGCTACGAGATACTTCTTAATAGGGAATACTCCGTGCATCAGCTATGTGCTGTTGGTGGCAATGCTTTTCTCTGTTCTTCATCTAGATAACACAGAAGCAGACAGGAAACAGAAACTGAGAATTGCAAAAGAAGTGTTAAGTGATGAAACATTTTTAAAAAATCCTTCAGGCCTTCATTCCCATTTCCTCAAGTTTGCTGCTACACTGTACGTAGGAAGACAGGGAACTGAGCTCCAAGTCAGACCACCTGGTAGGCTGCTGAAAAGCCAGGAAGGCCTGGGAACCTTTGTATCTCAGTGAAATGAAAGACCTTTTCCCATCCAGCCATCCTTAATTGCTCAGTGTATTTCCTGGCGATCGCAAAGGAAATGAGTTGCTGCTCAATTCACTAGAGCCCTGTTCTATAGCTCACTTTAAAAACAAAACAAAAAAAAAAATCAATGAGGGGGAAAAAGGCATAAAAGAGTAGACAAGCAAAATGGGTAACTGGACTTAAAGAAACTCGGATCTAATTCCTAGGTTGCTTTTAGTTTCCCATATGGTTTTGTGCAGATGCATTTTACCTACCCTACCACAGCTGCTAAACGTTTCACCTGTTAATGGACTTTAGCCATCACAGAAACTGCAATTCCCTCACATATTCTGAGGGAGAGTACCATGTACATCTGTAGGTACCCTCCTTACATCCACTCACAAGCCTCCCACTAGTTGTTTGTATCTTTTCTGCTACTTAGATTTATTTTTGTAAAAGAAGGTCCCATGAACATAGTCACACAACAGCTGCCTGACAGTCAAGGCTGCAAGAGCTTGTCCCTCATAAGGAACACCTGCAATCTCTCTAAAACTTCCACAAGTACACAACACCATACGTTGGTACATGCTGGAGTGAAACCAGGCGTGGATTTGGAGTTGGAACCCCAGCAAAGTTTCCAAGGGCACAGGGAAAAGCAAGCAGACCTTTAGAAAAGTCAAGCAGTCTGTACTCTGGGACCAGTGTTTATGAACTTACCTTGCCATCAATCAGTTCCCATCTCATATGGGAATTTTATTATCACTGTTCTTTGTGAACCTAGTCTTTGGGGGTGTTTCCCAAGGGCGTTCCCTTTTAGTACAAAAAACAAGCACAAAAATGAAACAAAAAACTTTGACCAAACTGGAAATGAATGAGAGAACGTTTCTTAATTCTCTGCATGTGAGAACTAAATTTGCAAAAGTGAATAGTTAGGAAATTTGGACATCTAAAATGGAATTGATTTCTGTGCATCTATTAATATGGCATATATTGAAAGACTTGGTTTTAGATGTGCTGTTGCTAAACTCATGGATTCCCTCATTACTGTCAGCCAAATAAAGCATTTACATCGTACACGACTTTTCCCCTGAAGTATTCTCACATAATGGCGGGTAGGAAGAGGCTGTTATTTCCAATTAATGAAATCATCATCTAATTTATTTTATCTGGTTTTAGGAGACAAAAACCATCTGAGGTTAAAATAAAATAACAAAGCAACACTTTCCATATGACCTGAGCATCATCCACTTGCTAATTCCTCAAGTGTTTGAGTAAAGCACCAGACACAAGCCTCTGTTACCTGGGATCTGGCCAGTTGCCACACGTTAACTATAAGGAGCATGTGAGGGGAGCAGCGAGAGGAGAAAGGGAAAGAGGGAGACAATGAAAGAGTAGAAGAGAATGAGAAGACATAGAGACTCAGTGACTTAGAACATATTAAACTGCGGTAGTGTTAAAAAAAAGGAAAAATAAGTGTTAGAAAACATGAGTGTGTTTTGTTAAGCATAACAAGTAATTTAAATCCTGTCCCAGGAGGCACCAATTATGTCCCATCCTCTTCAGCAACAGCGTGGTTTCAGCAGTAAATTCCTGTGTTTATTTCTGGAGGAAGGGTTTTCTCCAACTGCTATAAAATACTTGTAAAAAAAATTCATTTAAGGAACACATTATCCTTCTGCAGATGGAGTAGCTAGAACATCAGCCGCAGAGACCTGATTTCAGACACAAGGAAATGGGCACATCAGAGCCCGGGTGACAATCAAGTGCAATAAATAGTTAGTCATTAGATTGCCTTCCCTCCTCCCTGCTGCTGGCACAGTTTCACTCTGTTAACCACAGGGGGTTGAGTAAAGAGACAGCTCTACCTCTTACACTGTCTAAAGACAAGCAAAATCCATGCAATCTAGAGTTTGAACATGAAGAATAAACATCCTGAGTGTCTCTAAGTTTTGGATTGGCCTCGTTGTCTGAAGGAGGAAGGTAATGCAAATTACCTTTTCCAAACCAGTGTACAGTTAAGAACAGACCTGTTTTGTTTGGTTCCCTTAGTTGTAGCAACTTCTGAAATACAAATACAGCTGATCCAGCAAAGCTTTAAGAGCTTCTTCCCTGCTTCCTTCTCCCAGGCAGAGTTAGGATTAATTCAATTAGCTTAAGTAGTTTCAGTACACACAAAACATTTTAGATTTACTTTGGTTATTAAATACTGAAAAAAATCCAGAGATACCACTACTAATCTTGGCCACAGCTGCAGTTTGCCTGACATTTATTAGAAGTCACAGCACAAAGGAATGGAGCAAAAATGTACCCATCCTCTCAAACTGCTGTGCTTCGTTACAGGGCTACAGGACTGGAACTGGCAGGACAACGAAGAAGAAAAGTACAACTAAAATATTTGGAGCAGGAAAGGAAGAATGGTTATTTTACAATTCAATCACCTAATTTTCAGTTTCTTATAGATAAGTTCCCTGTAGCTGAACAAATACCTCTCCTTTAAAAAGCGTGCCTATGATAATACATTTGACTGCTCACAATTTAAGGGTGCTTACTACACAACGGTAGTCCGACCTCACTCCTACCTTTTAATTGATGTTAATTTTGTCATGCCAAAATGAGGACAGTGATTTTCGTGCAGCAATAAACTTGCTGATACTTGTGCTGGTAAGAATCTAGCTTGTTTTAGCATCTAACAAAATGAGCAAAATACAACGATGATAGTAAAATGCACACTGAAAACCTAAATTCCATTATTTTACAGTAATTGCAGAGTAGGTTCGTCATGTTTTTCATCTGGTAGCAGAGAAACAATAGGAAGAAAAAGACACACTTTGGAAAGATGTAGCTGGTATTTCAGAGTAATTAAGATTGATGGAAGGCTTCCAAACGAGCCCCCTAATGTATCATGCACAGCCTATTAAGCTTGACACAGCAAACTTTTTCTCATGGCCTTGACAGCAATGACTATTTAACGTATCTGGTGTGTGCTGTCCCCTAGGACCACAAAATAGTCTTTATAAACTGTTAGGACAAACACTGACGTGCATCTAACTTTGTTTATCACTGAAGCCAGGCCAAGGAGTGCTAATTGGAGCTCTTCTGCTAAACAATGTTTACGCGCTAATTAGTCCACTTCCTAAACTAAATGTTCCAAGACAAACTAAGAATATGTGGCAAGCTGCCACTGAATTGCAGTCTCATCAAGTGTGTTACTTCACAGACAGACACAGACAGGTAACAAAGGGTAAATTTAAAATGACAAACCAACATGTGTGGCTGCGCAACGTGCAGAAAGCCTCCACTACCTGAGAAAGGAAACAGTCCCACAGGTTTAGTTCAGATGGGAGGAAAGCCCTCGGGTCACAACGTTGGGTAAAATACGCTGTTGTACACAACATGAGGCAATGGGGAACAGGGGAGAAGCATCAAGATATTAATACACTGTATCTTTATTGCAAATACACAATATTACGATTATTTATGGTTTAAAACTACTTAAAAATAAAAAATAAATAAGGAGGATATGTCTGCTAAATTATTTGGAAAGTTCATCATTCAAGTCTTTGAAGCCAGCCAACTGAACCAGGCAAACAGCAAACAAAATCTGGTGTTGTAGAGACAAACTCAAGTCCATTTTGGGGGGGAAGGATGGTTAAAAAAACAATTGAATCTCCAATAAGGGCAAATGCTCACAGCCCCGCATGTGGGCAGCTCCAGGAGCAAGGAGAAGACAGGAGGATGAGCCAAAAATGAAGAAAAGCCATCAACAGGGAGACAAACTGCAAGAGCAAAGCAAGGAAGGAGACAGAATTGTCTTAAAGGAATTACCCCCCGTCTCCTTTCCAGGATGGATGTGGTTATGAGACAGTGGCCTCTGGAACACACATGTTTTTTTTACCCTGCACATGATCAAGTTTTTTATTATGCATATTAGAATAATTTAAACAAAGCACCAAAGAATTTGGATATGAAGGGTTTCAGTGCTATTTTTTTTTCGGAAGATTAAGTCACAGGTTACTTGCACAAAAACATGGTAAAAGTAGAGATGTTTTCATGCACTGTGCTGAGTTCCAAGTTCCAAGTTCTTCATGGCCCAGGCGGTCAGTGCAAGGCTGAGTACAAAAGGATCCTACTACTGCATTATCAGCATCACTGATAATCACGAATGTCTTTTGCTCTGTTTAATGAAAGGAGGAAAAACTCCTGACCTGGAATTTCAAGCTAACTTTGCAATTTTTGTCTTCTGACCCCATAGTCTCTGACCTGCATTTCATTTCACTCTGATGCTGAAAGACTTCCTTGTGCAGTTAGCGCCGAGCGCCAGACACGCAGTCTGATCTGGTCCGGATCTTCAGCAACCTTATCTCCAGCCAGCAACTTCCTCTGCAACTACAAAGGAGACCTGCACCACCTCCAAACAGAAAGGAGAAAAACCCACGGGCATGCCTAACTGGTCCCAGACACCCCAGGAGCCTCCTGGCTTCCCCTGCCTGCTCCATGGGGCAGCATCTTGCCCACACACCTTGGGCTCCCTCCTGCCAGCCTCAAATAGTTTTCTCCTCTACTGCAAGGTACAACCTGGCAAGAGCAGCTAGCTCTGAGTGGTGCCTCTCTCAAGCAGGGAGATGTGGGGAAGAGGGAGGGGAAAGGGGCACGTAGCCCCAGCTGCCAGGAGGGGTAAGCGCCATGCCCCAGCTGCGAGGCAGAATTCCCTTCGGGATGTGCAGAAACACCAAGTGGCAAAGGATCAGCACAAGGGACAGGAGGGAGCCAGAAGAACGGTCCATTAACTAACATCCAACCATTTCTACAATGCATCTGGGAGCTGTGCTTGAGGCATCGTGCAGCGATACACCTAACTTGGCTGGCTAAAGAGGCTCCCTCAGCAACAGGGTAAGGCTGCAGAACATCCCTTCTGCTGCAAATCTTCCGACACCACTCTAGAAAAAGTGGTGGTTTCTCCTCCCCATGGATTGATCTTTTCTGAACCATACGATCTTCATGTGATCTTTCCTAAATCACACGTTGCCCCTTCTGGAGCTGCTTTCTTTCTTAGCTCCTTGGCTTCTCAGTTACCAAAAACCAAGAGCACTGTAATCCTTAGAGATTATAATCATAAAAAACAATTGCTCCCAACAGCTCATCAGTGCCAAAAGAAAGCAAACAGCTCATAAGCTATTAAAACTGTCCCTTCAAAACCTCCAACTGAAAAGACCGGTAATTTTCCTTATTTATCAACAGGCTGTTATATGAACCCATGTTTTCTCTTTAATTCAGTTCTTAATCTTCACTGTTATTAAAGGACTACGTTCCTTTTCCAGTGATGGGGAAATCCGCGCAGAACCCAAGGCTACTGGGTTAATTCACAAACACGTCACGTTGCTGGTAGAGGAAAACGCAGTCTCTGCAGCTTTGTTTATGCCTGTGGATGCCAAAGGATATACTCAAAAGGTACATGTAATCAGCAACCTGCAGAGTATAATTAAGAATAAAGGACAATGTTCCACACATGGTATACATTACAAATGTAATCAGCTTCAGAAGATTTCTTTCTTAAAACATGAAAACCTTGAAAAAATTCATGCCCTCAGTATAACTGAATTTGTCACGCAAGTTTTACGAATGCTCCCATGATTGGCAATCATGATTTATTTTGCCATTTCTTTATGAAGCAAGAATATTGTTTTGCCTGTACATGTGGTTGGAAGAATATTTCAGAATTCGAGCAGTTACTGCTGGGGATCGACTGTTCCTGCCGAACCAGGAGTGGTGCACAAATCCAAATGTCAACTATCAAGCAGGCTCGGTGCTATTTTGGGGGTAGCATACATTCAAAAATGCAAACGGGAGCTTCTACATTAGCATCACTTTTGAAATAAAAGTAGTAAGAAATATTTACCAAGAAAATGCATCCCCTTTTAAACTCTTGGGGTGTGATTTTCAGAATACTTCAGCCTGCAGACACACTTTTGGAAAAGCAGCCTTCTGGAGCAGTCCTGTCCTGCAGCTAGCAGAGAATAACAGCAATTAAAAAGAATAGTAAAGCTGTCAGCAGCTCCCTTCTTATTCAGGCCACTGTGATTTCTGTCCTTAAGAACACGTCCTCACTATAAGAGAAATTAAAAAAAGAAAGTTGAGAATGACTGTACATGCTAAGTATTCCCGAGCTCCGGTAGGAAGATGGCGTGTATTCGTGTTACTTCACCACACAGCAACCTCTCCTAGCACCAAAGTCTGCCATCGTAGCAGGTGGACAGCCTGCTGCAGATTTTGGGTGGGATATGTACCAGAGGGAGGCCCCAGAGCCTTTCCCCCTGGCTCAATGCAGCCTGCCCCTCTCCCACACTGGTGCGTTTGAAGCACTGAACAGCTTTTTACATCACTTTATAGCAAAGGGCACTTTTCAGCAAACAGCTCCTTGCCTCTCCTCATACACGTGAACCTCCTCCTGATCCCCACAGGGGAGAGACAATGGCTTGGATGGAAAAACGATCACAAAAAAGTATCCCTCAACTCTGAACTTTGCCTCGGGCATGGTAATGAGTGTTTTGAACTTTTAGGAGAACATTAAGGATAAAGGACAGAGAATACAGGCTGCTTTAACTCTCCCCCTCTTCTCCAGCTTGTCTGCAGAGACATTAATGGCTTCACTAATCCTGCTGGGACACTTGTTTTCCAGGATTAATGCTCCTTACCCTGTTCGGCTCGTATTTTGTACACAGCAAAAACAGAAGAGAAGGGAATCTTCCTCCTGACCTGCAAGTGTCCCTGTGAGGAGTTGCACTGGGACAGCCACCACAGGATAACTGCATCAAAGAACTTCCTTGGAGGATAAAGTCTTTATCTCTGCTGCTCATTTGTTCCTTTCCTGTTAACTTGAAGCAAAAAGAAAAAGCTAAGGGCAGCAGTTCTCCTGACTGCTAGTTTGGGAACCGCTGGACAGCTCAGGGACTATTACATCTATCGTGAAAATTTTCTTTCTCATAAGATAACAACTTTTTATGATTAGGTCATGTAGTTTCTGGGCCAAATTCGCCCACAGTTTTCAGTGTAGACCCAGTAAATCCAAAACATCTGGGTGGATAAAACAAAGTCTAGAAGTTAGCCTCCTGAGTCTCAGAAATACTAATGTTTATCTCTACATGCTTATGTACCCTAACACTCAAGATAATTATTTTTTTTAAATTACAACTTATCTTCCAACCTCAGATTGTGGGAGAGACTTGCTTTTTATTGACTAAAGTAGAAAAATAAAAATGTATCTGTTACTTAGAGTGGGAACCAGCTACTGTTCCCTTCCACTAAAAGAGGTCTGATTCCACCATAATCTGACAAGATAGAGATTCCTTCTCATCACTGCAGCTGTAACACCATAGATTGTCAGATCCATCAGATTTCTCCTGCAACATCTGTCAAGAAGTAAGACATTTACTAACACAGAACAGGATTTGCTTAGCTGGATCTTAAGCTAATAGAAGTATGGAATTGTAAACAGGCAGTGCTTTAGGACAAAACATGTCAAAGGAGCAGAATTTAAACAATGACATGTAAGGAAAAATGAAAAACCAATCATTTGCAATTAGACTCAAAGCATGTTTAGTCCCTGTTGCCCCCTGCCAATAGCTACAAGAAACGAGACACATAAAAGTGTCTCCTTTAGCAACTGTAAAAAGTAATAGTTAATAGAGGGGAAGCTTTATTTGGTGCAGTGGGTACAAAATAAAGGAGAAAAATCAGCTATTTTCATGGGAAGCACTCTCACAGTTTAAAGCTGCGTGTAATTTCAAAGCAGCCTTATTTATCTAGCTCTCAGAGTAAATCTACACAAAGACTCTGAGTTGGTGTTCCTTACCAGAACTCTAGGCTAACACCAAAGAATGAGTAGTGTGTTATGGCCAATCTCCTATTTTCTTCTACCATTCAGCCTGAGTTTTAACTTATTTATTTCTGGTAGCCACAAGCAACAGTGGCAGACAGCTGAGATCCAATCTTCCTTTTCTAATGAACTGTAGCAAATGCTGTGTATTTGATCAGAAAATACAGGGCTATAAATAAAAATATTGTTGTATTTAATAGTCTAATGTGTAAGCACAGAAGATTTTTTTTTTTAAAAAGTATTTACAAAGTAAAAATGCTCTTTCCATTTGCATTACTTACTGGGTAGATTAGATTAAAAAAATCAATGCTTACTTTAATATCATTATGTTATGATCATATCCATAATTGTTTCCTAAGGTTCCCTCTGTTGGCAAAAATAATGAGATTCAAAAGTACAAATAAATGAAATACAGTTAAATATCTATGAGTTATACTACTACGAAGAGAAAAAAAAATCACATCTGAAAAAATATACCTTGAGATACATCTGTAAACAGGATCAGACGTCCAAATCAACACAAGAATGCATCTCAGCAGTCAGCCCAACAAATTAAGTCACCATCTCTACCATGAGAGACTTCTCCAGTATATTCCTACAAGGTTCTTAATGAGCTTAATATCTCAAGTATGGGAAATTCTGCAAATGCTACAGTTGCAGTAAATAAGAAGTAATACAGCAATACAGTAAATAGTAAATGGAATTTTTACAAGGCATCATAAAAACAAAGTTATTGCCATTCTGTGATTTATTTTTCATGCAAGGCTTTAGCTGTCATTTAAAAGTGGTAATATAAAATTAAAATTGTCATTTTATTCTTTGCCGACTGTATATATTTCCTACAGGCCAGGAGGGAATTGACTTAATAATGCTCTTTTCCTAATACATACTTTTTCTTATGACCTTCCCCATACAGTTCAAGTCACTGTGCTTGCTTTCTCCACAGGGGTAGCTCTGTTTCTCCCCTTGATAAATACACTAGTTGCATCAACACTGCAGAGCAAGTACAACAGTTTTCTACCTATTGTTGTAATGTGCATTGTCCGGGAGCACTTGGGGAATTAAACAGCGA
Source organism: Aythya fuligula (assembly GCF_009819795.1). Classification (NCBI taxonomy): domain Eukaryota; kingdom Metazoa; phylum Chordata; class Aves; order Anseriformes; family Anatidae; genus Aythya; species Aythya fuligula. The sequence goes on from NC_045562.1 coordinate 43,129,048, forward strand.
ATTTTTCCCCCAGGGCTGAGGCTGACTGGAAAGGAGTGACTGGATACAGAAAGCCTTTGGCAAGCAGCTCAACCAGGAAGGTTACAAGAGTGGATAAAAAAAAACAGCTAGCCAAGAATAATGCTGCAAGTCCACTGCCAACTTGCAGGGAACCCACGGTGTATTTTAACTGATGTCATGAGTTCGCTCTCTGGATATGTGCACGTCCCGTGCCAAAACGGGCAACTGAGCTTCTATGGAAAGCAAAGTAAGACTGCTGCCCACTTGTGCCACCACAAGTTCCTTTCCATTTCTCCCTCTAACTTTAATTCACTGGGTAATGCAGCAAGGGGTATGAAGAACAGGATGGCATCACTGCTTTTGTCATCACAGGAACTAACTACCCACTTCAGAAAAGGATCTGAACAGTCATAAGACAGCAATAATGCACATTTAAAGCACAATGACTGCTTTAAGAGGCAGAAGTAAGGAAGAAGTCACAAAGAACAGAAATAAAAAGAAACAAAGATAGAAAAGAGTTTCAGAATAGAAAAGAAGAAAGGTTTGATGATATAACACAGCAACTGCCAGTTGAAAACAAGAAACACCAGGAACGGGAAATCTGGTAAGAAAGTACAGGGGGAGAAGGATAACAGAGAGCAAAAGAAATACAACTGAAGAAAATTTGGGGAGTGGGTAAAAGGAATCAGAGAAAACACAAGTTAGAAAATACCCAAAGCCTTGAAATTTGCAACAAAACACTTTTAAAACAAAAACCCAACATATGAGTCTTTAGCTTCCTGAAACATGTTTTACAGCATCATTTGTCCTGAGCCCACTGACACATTTTGGTCTGGTTTCATCAGGCCATTAGGTTTCTGTCATCACACTACATCCAACGACAACTAAGCACAAATATTGTCCCTACTGCTCGCCTACATTACACATACCCATTACAGGAGCAGAGCCACAACGTTCCTGCTTGTGCCATGACTGAAGAAGAGTGGACAGAAGAGAGTGAAACCACCAGCATCACAGCAAGGTAGGTTGTGGGGCACCCTCCCACCTTTCACCACCTGTCTGAGACTTCCTGCGGCAAAGGCTTTTCTGATACTAGCAGCAAGGAGGCGATCAGAGTCCTCTCTCCAGCTGGATATAGCTGAACAGGATCCAAAGCCAGTTGCTCTAGCATGTCAACTACCTAGTGTCTAGACTGGCCCTAACCTCAGTTAAAGTCTTTTTCCCTCCCTCGCTGGCAGGGCATAATACTTTTTTCCTGCATGGGTTTTCCGTGCTGTTTAATACACCCTAAGTTCAGCTGCAGCCTTCCAGAAATTCAGAGGAAAAGGTTGGCCAACCAAGATACAAATCAATCCATCAGAAGCTTCATTAGCTGTAGTTGCTTGTGAAATTGCCATATTTAGCTCTAGGAGGAAAGGACGCTGGTGTAGAAATAGATTTTGTAGCCATGAATTATTTTCAAAATGCCTTTTTTAATTTATCATTTATTTTCACTTTTTTTTAGGATAACTATTTTGACTGAGTACCTCTCTCATCACAAAACATTAATTTGTAAAACCTCAGACAGCAAATGATTGCTGAAACAGGAGCAGAATCAAGGAAGACGTATAAAAAGCAAAAATAAAAAAGAAAATACATTATGATTGCAAGCTTCCTCAAAGATGTTTGATTTTGTCAGATGTGACAAAATGAGTGGTAGCTAATGTGAACAGGAAGGGAGGGACACACTAAGATGGAGAAATACAGTGCCAAGGAAAAGACAAGAGAAGGAGTACAAAGAGAGAGGGAGGAAAAGCAGACTAAAGTTTGAAACCATGAAGTCAAGGGAATGAAGAAAGGTCAAGCTGAGAGCAACAGCGAATTTCAGCTGTTGAATAGACCAGTGTTCACAAAAGGAGCAAGTCAGAAGGAAAAGCATCATTAGTGGTGGAAAAGGGCAAGATGTGGTTCAGAGGGAAACAATTGAGAAAGATCTGGAGGGAAAAAAACAACACACAAAACACAGTTTGGTAAAGACTGACTGAAGTGATTGAACTGAAAGAGCGTACAGGAGATACCAACCAGAGAACAACAAGATAGCTCAGGGAAAAAAAAAAAAGAAAAAAAAAAAAGAAAGAAAGAAAGAAAAAAAAAAAAGTATTCCAGAGATGCAGGAATCTAGTTGATTTTGACCTTGGTAAAGGAGAACTTGTTTGGCATATTTGAGAGGGGTCTCAGAGAACTTCAGGTGTCAAAGTACAGCTTGGTGCCCTTCCACAGGACATGACTCTGTCAAAACATCTTTCCAACTTAAGGAAGATGAAGTGTAAAGAAAGACTGAAATAAATGCATTTTGAAATTAAAAACAAACAAACAAACAAAAAAAACACGTGAAATCTGTATCATCACCGTAACTGTCCGCACTTTTGATGTTTCTGAAATAATTGTCACTCCATTGCTGCTTTGCAAGCAAATCTACTGATACAGACCGTAAGCAGGAAAGCAAATAGATTTTGAATACATGAGAAAAAAGAGTGAGCACAAAGGCAATTACACAAATGCCCTTATATTTATAATTTTGTGAAAAAAAAAAAAAAAAAATCAGTCTCAGAACTATAGTGCAAATTCAGCAGCTACTGTCTGAGAAATTCAAGAATGTGTCCTTTCACCAGTGAACTGAAAGCCCGATCTGACGTTTCTGAAAGGCCGATGCAATACAGACATCAATCTTCGCTACTTAACGCTAGGATTGATGCAACCATCCAAAATGCACTTTGTAATTCTCCCTTCAACAGGATACAGGAAAAGTACTGTCTTTTATGAATCAGATGACAGGAAAAAAAAGATAAGGTTCCTGGCATACATACCACTCTCTAGGTCAAGAGAACACATGCCTGAAAGCTCTTCCATTTCTTTAATGTACTTCTCTGCAAGCCTTGCCTTTCTTACAGAGCTAGACCATGATGCTGATAACAATATGACTACCTATCGGTAATTAATCTGCACCCATAAATTGCTCTAGTCATTTATTTTGTGTTTAGGATTATAACATTTTGTTGGCTTATCACTGGAAAATGATGTTTTCCTAATACAACAACACAACAACAAAAATTTGTAGTAGTTTATAGTAGTCCTTACATCATGATCAACATTTTAAGAAATGAAATGGCTCTGAAACACTGCTGAATCTTTTGAGTGTTTCACTTGACTCCCATTTCACAGAAATCTAATGAACAACATAAAGGAATCAGGCTTTGGAGGCAGAGAAGAAGAGTGAGAAAACACGCATTATTCCACAGAACAACATGTTTAGTTACCTACAAAAGAGGTAATTGTAAAATTCTAACCAGTTCTAATTAGTTCAGATATATCTTTTATGCTAGCTCAGAACTATTTCCTGATATTAGTGTATTGAATACATATCTTTATGAAAACCAACAGGAAAAAAAGCAAGACACATAGAAAAATAAACAAAGAGTAGAAAGGACAGTGCCAGCCAGGAGACGCTTATGAAAGAACTGCAATAACGTTTGCAGCTAAGGTCTAATTAATACTTCCACTTTTTTTTTTTTTTTTCTTGTGAACTTCAGTATGGCACCAAATCGTGTTTGAATTACAACCTGCTGCCATTTAGGTGGGCTTTCATCCTGGCAAGCCGTACAGCAGACTCAGAGCCCTTGTGAGGATTTCACTTCACTATGAATTAGTGTTTAACATTGAGAACGCCTTTCATCATCGGCATGTATTGCCTTCAGGTGCCTATAAATTCCTCTCAGTCTTTATGTAGCACTTGTCTATCAGACCATGTCATCAATTTTACTGCAGGCAAGAGGCAGCCACACCTCTTCCTGAGACACAGACAACACAACAATTACCACAGCCACTCTTGCATTAGCGTTTCGTATCAGCTCATTGCCAACTGCAAATCACCCATGACTCGCTATGGAAAACGCATCACACTTGCCAGGCTCCCTTCACAGCACTGGTGCTGAGCTGTGAGGTTGTCATGGTGTCAGTAACACCAAGCAAACACCTCCCTCCAACACCATGCACGGAATACGTGCATGGGGTAGCCACGGCGCTTCCTCTCTCTCTCTCCATCCATGTGCAGTCAAAAACCACCTATATTCCAGGACAGTGATTTTGTCTTTGGTTATGACTTCACTATTTGCTTTTTATTGACTACATCAAGCCTACATAGAAAAAAAAATAAAAATCAATGCATGCTATCTGAATTGTAATGAATGGGTAATAGATACTTACAAAAAATAGGGCTTGTCAGCTTTTTAATGAAGTCTGTACTGCACTTGCTTGTAAAAAAAGTTATTTTGTAAAAATGAACTTCCTGAAATGATGGCTTTTCTTGTGAACATTAAAAATAATACATGAACACAGCTATCCCTCCGAAGACAAGGCAACTCAAAGATGGGGTAGGGAGTGCTGAATGTTGAGGGTCACTGGCTTATTCTTGCCTACAGTTGAGAGCAATCTGAAGCCGTAGCCATCACCTCGTAGCTGCTTGGTTAAATGTGCTGGCTCCAGCTCACCAGCAGGGTTGAATTCATTCATACTACCCCTGTCCTCAATGAGCTGAGGGATTCCTCATGTAAACACAGGGATAAAGAAGAGGGAGACCAAAGCTTCCACCTGAAGATATCACTATCCACCTAAATTCACATTTCAGATCCTAATTCTGATCCCAGTTAAAATTTGTGCTTTCATTAACAAACACTCAGGTCCTAGACTTGAATCCTAAACCTAACACTGCCCACAGAGACATACTCCAGTTAACAATTTTTGTGTTTAACTTCTATTACTGGCAAAGGCAATTCAGCTAGGCCAAAAACATAGATAAAATTAAACAAGTAGCCTTATGCCAGAATGATAATCTAAATACAGGGGATTATAAAGGCAAACTTTCCCATTTGTTTGACACCTAAAATTGTATGTTGTAGCAAGCAGTCTCCTCAAGTTCATTTTAAGACTCATTGGCAATGTTGAGGAAGGAAGGCAGAGAGATAAGATAAGGTTTATTTTTTTGTTCCTGTTTGTTTGTTTTCCTTTTGCAGAATTTAAATTAAATTTGGTATAAAGATTTCTTTTCCCCCAAACAGGACAATGAGATCAATGGCACTTTCCCGTGTAGACCCCAGAAATGCTTCTCACTGGCAGCAAGACTCAAGCAGGTCGGCCTAGGTCAAACCACCTGACAAAAGCAGAAACAACCAAAAGCAATGGAGTCGCTCAATCTGTCTGCAATTACCACCCTTCCCCTGATACACCACGACGGACCTCATCACTCCTAACCCACTGCAATTAACGTCAAGTGAAGTGAACTCAGTTAAACCACCCTCATGGTGCAAACCATGACGCTTGCTTTGGCACAGAGGAACCCACTCATGATTCATTTATTTTATCTCTGCAGCAACTTCAAGCTCTTGGTAGGAAAGTCATGAGAACTGGTAACTTCATGGCTTGTGATGCCAGTCCAAACTTTTATTTCATACAGTACCGTACTGCTGTAGGCATAGGAAGCAGCCGACCTGTGCTGCCAAACACCTTCTTTTCTGCATCATGTGCAAGTATTTCAGGAACAATTTCAAGGCAACCTGCTTCTCTCTCTCCGGTTTCAGTAGTGACTGTGTCCCCTGCAGAGAAGGAGCATCCTGCTGCTTTTCCATTCTTGAAGAGCACACCCTAGCAGCTATTTCCCTCCAGGTCCCCACTGCAGGAGGGAAGGAACACAAACCATCAAATTATTCTTACGAGACAATTCAGTCTTCACACTGCTAAATCTTATTCAAATGTGTATTTTGCTTGTCACTCCTTTGATTCTGTTTTCATAGGAAGGAAGTAATGATAAACAAATTACCACACAAAAGCATGGGAGCTCTGTCAGGCAGTTTCAAAGCTATTGACAAAAACCAGTCTATTCACTGCAAGCGTCCTACTTTTACAATCTCTCTGATCAGGATGCTGAGGACTAATTCAATCATTTCCGATGGAAAAATAGCTGGTGGGCGTGTTTAATTCCCAGAGACAATGGTTTGTCATGTGGAGTTTTTCTCTACCTCCATCCCTCTATCCCCCACTTTTTCGCCCCTAAGAACTGCACAATTTGCTCTGAAATACCATAGGAATACTGAACTTCCACAAAACCTACTTAAAAAAAGGAAGAGAAAGGAAAAGAGCTTGGGGAGGAGGAGAAGCCTTTCAGTAAGGCTGGGACCTAAGTACTACTTAATCAAGGCAGGCTGCTTCCCACAGACAAGCCCACAGTATGGGACAGATAGCGAATGTCAAAAACCATCCGGTATTGCAATTTGTTAAGTAATTCAAAGAGAATTTTGTCTCACGCAGGACTTTAAATTGGAGTATTTCAAAGCTCTTTCTTAGTACCAGGCTAAAAACAGCAGACCATGCAAATAAATAGCAGTGCTGCTGAGTACGCAGCAATTCGCACCCTACTTGATGTCACCGGCACTAGGCAAACCAATTTGCTCCCTGTTATTCCAACTACAACAGGGCTCTTCATTCACATGCCACCAGAAAAAGAGCATGTGAAACCTCACAGCAAAGGTGTTTTAATCTCCCAATAGCACTGGCACTACAGCTTCAGTACCTTTTGCAGACCCTTGCTAAAGCAAAATTTAGTGTTGTAAGCCAAGCTATTCCAGCCGTGGTTTAGAATCTCATCAAAACAGTACCCTCATTGTGTTTTTTTTAAAACAACATTGTCTGTTGGGAATGGAAGAACCATCTAATGCAACTTCACCAATATTTCTCTTACGTTTCCAGAGGTGCCCACTTTCTTTTGCAATTGAGAGTAACTGAGGAAATAGCCTGACATTTAAGACATGACAGATCTGAGCCCAAATCAGGCGGCCTCCCTCTTTCTGAAAGCTACTTTTTTTTTTTTCCTCCAGCTACAGCACCTTTATGTTGTTCCCATTAAAGTATCTTCTAGCCACAGCCTTGACTTTTGTTGGATCTCTAGGACCTATGGAAAAGCATTGGTGAGCCCTTTCAGAGTGGCAAGCCTTCTGCAGCAAGTATGCCTCACGCCTCTGGACAGATTGCTACCACAGAGACCACAGAGACTCACCACTGGGGACAAACAGGTAAAAAATAGTGAAAAGGTTAGCAAACACAAATGAAAAGAAAGAATTCCAGCCATCCATCTGAAATCCACTGCATTCCCATCAACCTGGCCATCTTCACAGCATGAGTTACAAATACTGAAGATTTAAGAGGGAGTTCCCCAAACTATCATGATAAAAGACAATTTTTGGAGGAGAATTGGAGACAATTTTGAAGTTGTTTTCTCTCCCATAATCATCACAGATCACCAGTGAGAATCTGAGATTTGGAAAGGAGTGGATATATTTTTCTTCATTTTTGGCCAGCAATAGAATTGGATACAAATTTGGGAATTTGGTCATCTACTTAATCTTTACAACAGAAATGCTCCCTTAAAAAAGGCAAATTATTGCCTACAGATTTCCAATCCTAAGTACATTTGCTTAATGCTTCTAAGCAAAATTGGAACAAGTAAGCAACTATTAGTTGTCAACATCTGAGTGTCCACCATTAGACTTTATACTTCGTGTTTATAATTTGCAAAAAGAAAAAAAAAAAAAAAGGTAGTTGAAAACATTCATATTTGAGGTATAACAAATACAAACAGGGCTTAAAAAAATTAAATTGTGATCCAAAATCTAAGATGACACAGTGCATTCAGAAGAGTGGTTGTGATGCAGGCATTTCCAGAGCATTACCTGTGGGATTCTAGACAGTTTTACAGGGCTGGAAACCTTTTTCATTTGATAGTATTCCTCAGAGCAAACATGGGAACAGACCAGCTAATGAGCCTGAAAAATTAATTCCATTCAAATTACACAGGAAGAGATTTTAAAGAGGGAAGAGCCACCCTGTTCTTTCAATATTAGCAGTTTTGTACGCCTGGTAGAATTGCAATAGTACAGTCTCACATTTCAAACTGCAGAACAACCCGCACAATCTCAGGAATGATTTCCTTCCTGTGGGTAACATTACATGAGAAGTCAGGTGCATACCGAAAGGGCATGGATGATTAAAGCTGAGTAACCACAACAGAGAATGCAAGAAACTCCAATCAAAAAAGATGCTATTGGAAAGAATTACCACTGACAAGGAAGTTACTATTTTCTTTTTATTCCTTTTTTTTTTTTTTTTTTTTTTAATACAGGCAATATACAATAATCAACTTGGAATTTTGATACAGCAAATAACTCCTAAAAAAATCTCCTAAACTCTGAACATCCTACAGATCCCTCTGAGAGAATATTTAGACAGTTAGACCAACAGCTTCAGAGATTAGCAGGTTGCCTTGAAATTTCCTTTCATAACATACTGGCTACTCCTTACTTTTTAAGTTGAAAACCTATACAGACATTTCACCGTGCTGTCAGCTCTTCTGCTCCTGTGACCGGCAGGCAAAGGGAGCCAGTTACCAAGACATCATCCTCCAAGTTCTGGGCCAATTGTGCAAGAAGGGAAGCTGACAAGAACTCGTGGCTTATCACCTCTTACACCCCAGGAGCTTTAAGCCTGCAACTGCAGCAAGCAGACAGTTTTTCACTTCAGCAGCCTCTCTTCCAAATCCCCCTGGCTCTGCAAATTCTTCTACAGAAGGGCACAACCCAGTGTTGTGGTACAAACCCACAAATGACCGATGACTGAAGAGTTTCCTTGCTGCTATCCCCAGACAGTGCCCAAGAAAACACGAAGCAGAGCTCAGCCCTTCACAGTGCAGAAGATGCATACTGGATAGACTGTGCTTCAGAAGTTTAGGTCTGAGAACCTAGGAGTTAATATTTTTATCAACATCTAGGGCTCCACCACAAGTGGCAAGACAAAGTATAATGTAGAGCTCTCACAACCCCCTTTGTCTTTGCTCTCCAAACATGCATGTATATGCACACCATTAGAGGACTTTTTGCACTTTTGCAGCTTTTCTTTGTTTCAACTCCAACCTGGAGGAAAACCAAAGCACCCTCCTTCTTCCCCACTCCTCTCCCCCCAGATGATCTGCTTTTAATCACTGCTAACATTTAAAACAGACATTAGAAAGGAGAGGCTACCCCTTCATAATTACGGAGCTTGATAATTACCTGGTGACTTGTAACAGACCCGTTCTCAATGCATCTTCCTTCCTCTCCTCTCTCCCTTGGTAATGTAATCTAATCTCCTGGCTATGCTTTCATCTGGCATCCAATGCTGCTCGTTGTTTATCAAACAACAATCTTTTTCTTAGGTAATGACAGAACAAAGGCAAGGAAGAGCAACTTTGGTAATACTACAGCACTTACCACTTCAAAAGTAACTGTGTCAGTATAATTTACATTGGCTTTGTGCTTTTTATTTGTATTTTTCCCTTTAAATCTAGCATTATCATCTCCATGTGAGCCTATGACCTCCCCTCAACCCTTTTACTGGACTCTATGTATTTACATGTTACCGAAGCTATTTAGCCAGATGTCAACAGTGGAAGTCAAAACAGAAAATGTGGCTCCTAAACACAGAAGGCCAAAATATGCCATGTATGTCTTCATATTTGAAAGGAATTTTTTTACTGAAAGCAATTTCTATGACACAAAGATCATGAGCTTTACGTTACAGGACTATCACAAAGTCTTAGCAATAACATGCAACGACTATTTTTTAAAAACACATTTTCCTCTCTTAATAACACATTTAGACATTCTGATAGACTCTAAAAATTAAAGGTTAAGTTTCTCAAAAATTTTATACTTCAAGCAGATGTCAGGTTGTAGAAGTTTCTGCTTTGGATTTTCTGGGCCCAGTGATCGTGTTTCCATATGTGCTCATGCTCCATATGCCACGTGCCTTAACTTTCAGTAGGTCCTCACATCCACAAATCAGATGATCTCTGCAACATCTCATTTGTGCTATGTTTGAGACAATTCTGACAAGGAACCAAGGCCCCAAAGCCTTTATATTTTGACAGTCTATAACTGCAAGTACTATAAATGGTAGTACAACACTAAAAAACAGAGCTGCTCAGCAGTTAGCAGGTTGGTATTGAACCAGACAGAAATAGTTGGGTTCATCTGTATAAATGGTACCTGCAGCCCCAAGATAGTATTGATCACTGAATCCCAGCTTGGTCACTCTTACCATAAGTCTCTTCTACCACACACAACAGAAAACAATTAAAAAGTAGATCTAGGTGAAGGAAGAGAGAGATGAGTGTGAGCTATGCAGATACATAATACTACTGTAACCTAAGTTTTAAGATATTTGTACCAAAAGAAACTTAAACATATGCATTATTATAAAAGAAACCTCCTGAGTACCACTCTCCACGTCTTCACAAGGTGAAGTGTAACATGCCCTGGCCACACTTGGATTTATGCCTGATTAGCTTTATGACATAATAGCTTTATTTTTTTTTTTTTAGCAACGCTCACCAAACTAATGTTAGTAAGACGATGATAACGCACTACTCCTGCTCACTTTTCATGTGATTTGTACACATTCGGAGAGAAATTCCATCCTCCCTAACCAACCAGTACCTGCGGTGCTCTGATGCTGCTCTCAGAAGATGTAGTGGAACCACTTGTTTAACAAGGAATAAACCAATGAAAGACCAAGATTAATAAATTATTATTAATAATAATAATTAAAAAACAAACAAAAAAAAAAACTGAAAAACATGGTTGTGTATTAGTGTGAGGATGCCTCCAAGTTCTGATGCTGTTTCAGTCTGATTGAAAACACTGCCCTGGTACAGACAAATCAGGTCGACTCCAGAACAAAACGTGGGCAAAAAGGGATAACATCAGTGAAAGGCAAGTGTAGGATTGGTGTACACTTTGATAATTCATCAGTTAAGACATCCATTCCCTGAAGCACAGGAGTCCAGTTACCTAACAGCACTAAGTTAGCCCCCATTATTAAAAACAGACAAACAAAAACCTTTCTACTGAGAACTTTTTGCTTGCTTAGTGAAGTTGAAAGAAGGCAAAAGGAAACAAAAAGGCTGTGCAAAAAATAATTATTATCCTTCATTGCAATGAGATTTCAGAAGCCTATATAATAAGGGTCTTTGCAGACATTCACATGGTTATAAGGAGGCCCACAAGGACAAGCTGAAGAGTTATGTCAAAGCTCTGCTGACAGAACAGAAAACTGTTCTGATTCTACAAAAAGAAGAAAGGACTCAGGATCTGGTTATCCAACTTAAATTAATAGCTAAAAAACCAACACCTTTAGTATATTTTCCATTGACAGCAATTTTTGCAAAAAGCCAAGGCACTTCAGATAGGATTGTATGATAAAATGTGAAAAAAAAAGCCATGCTGTGAGAAAGCAGCAGTTATGAAGCCATTTCTCAAGCACGTGAAGTGTGAGCTGTAAAACTGCAAGCTGATTTCTTCAATGCCACTGCTTAAGCGGGGAGCTTTTACCGACTCAGAGACATCATGCCTCCGGCGATGCTGCGAGAAAGTAGGACACGCGGCTTCCCCTGCACCGCTCCGCCATGCGCAAAGGAAGCTGTTGTGACATAGAACAGGTGTGGAGCTTTGACTCACCGGCCACGCACGACTTGCCATTACACACCCATCACTTATGGGACCACTTATATTGTCTTCTGCCACGAGGTTAGGCTGGAGGTGAAAGAAGCCATGCCACATCCTATCAATCTGGCAGCGTGCACACAAAACCTGTCTCCTTGCATTTGTTATATGCACAGACCCTATACGTGCTGTACTCCCTCCCCACGTGCTCCTGCTCTGGCTTCTTCTGCATCAGCAAAAAGGAGGAAAAAAAAAAAAAAAAAAAAAAAAGGAATAAAAAAGGCACTCAGAAGCTGTTAAAGAAATGGAATAGATCCTAGCTAACGGAAAAGTTTCATCAGCATGCTATTTCTTCCCAATCACCTGGCTAGAAGAGTAAATAAATCAGACAAATTTAGGTTGCTTCTAATGGTAATATTTGTAAGTGGCTGCCCTAACAGCTGGGACAGCACCAACACTGCTGTAACTGGGACTTAGCTTTTGCACCTGAACCTTTCAGCACAGTCCTCGCACAGCAACTCTGCTTACACCCCTGCGGCAAAATACTGGGTCATGCAAAGATACCCAGGGTAATTCAGAACAAGTTAATTCAGGCACCAGTCACGCAGTTTGATTAATGCAACCTTCAGACTAACTAAAAACCTGTTTCTCCACAACGCCATGCGAGCAGCAAGGCTGCTGTTGTTGCAGCTGCAGCGCTCCCTGCTCTAGCTCTCTCAGATCAGTTTCTCTTCGCGCAGCCCCGTGGCAGGTCAGAAAACTTCCTCGCTCTGCTTTGAAATCATCTGGTTCTCCACCTGAAAGGGCTTCTCAAACTGGTGCAGACACCAAAACAACTTACACAAGAAGCGCTGCCAACCCATCTGTCTCTGGCAAATACTGGGATTTTTAAAATAAAAAATATCTACCTGTTACTCAGTGCACACCAACTGCTGCCAGTAACAAGTTCAATCTTACAGCAGGGCAGTTGCAAGTGCTTAAACACTTGTGTGTGTGTTTATCCCTTGTAGCCTTGTGCATTTGCAGGAGGGTGAAGCATTTAAGAGCCAGGCAGAGCTGAGCCATAAACCCAGTTTAGCTTCTGACAAACCAATACGGTAAGACCACAAGAAAGCAGACCCTCGGTGACAAATGACAGGCAATAACAGAAAGAGGGCTGCACCTTCAGCCCCCTTCATGAGGCAAGGGTTGCACCCAAAACTCCAGTGCTGGAGCAACCCCGGTTGGAGCCCTGGGCGCTGCTGCAGCCCAGCGGGAAGGCAGGAGGCACCCTGCTGCCCACAGCATCTCCTCGGCCGCATCTGGAGGGAGAGGGAAACCCCAGCAGGTCTTCAGCCCCTTCCGTAGCTCTGCAACACAGAAATGGCAACCAAGTATTTTCCACGAATGTCAGCCACCCAGCGGATTCCTGCTGCTCCTCACGGCGCGCAGCACTGCCAATAATTCTTGGTAAGCACAAAGGTTAGTGAACCTGCAATACTTATTGAATATTTCTCGTAAAAATGACAAGCTGAGAGTGAATCATAGCTTTATGAGCCACCCATTACCCCAGTCTATAAGAAAACCATCACAATTAGCTTTCCCATTGCTGTTCCTAACCTTTCTTACCTTTTGTAATAAAATTTTAGTGTGATTACTACTTCTTTTTGCTGAAAGAGTCATACTATGATTTTGCTACAAAAGAATATTTATCAGCCGATGAAGTGTGCATTCTAGAAAATTAAAATTGGGGTTATTTTCTCAGTTTTCTAAGAAAGTACTGTAACAGCTGAATAAGGAAAGGTTATTTTAACCTCCAAAGGCTATTGTTCCTTTTTTCTCCCCCCAAAATTGTCTGGAGCCAGACAACATAAGACTGCTGTGCCCTGGGCTAGAATGGAAGGGGGGAAGATAGGAGGGGGTGCCTGTTTACAATTACTCCATTCCTGTTTTTAATGAATCTTTTTCAATGACCACTAAGTGCTGGTTTTGTTCTTTGGAACAAGGGAGCTATTACTGGAGGACTAAAAAAAGGAAGGAAAAGGGAAAGCAAACGGAAAGCTGCCAAACTCAAAGGCGTTTCAAACATTTCAGCTGTATATCCCGGAGGTAATCTGCTCCACAGGCACAAGACTGTCCCTACACATTTGCAGTCTCTTTTCTTCCTCTTCCTTGACGTGCTAAAGGGAAACAGCTGAGATAAAGGGCAAGCAGATAGTCTTAGAACTCATGTAAAAAATCACAGGTACCTACTAAATTATGAAGAATTGCATTATTCAAATGTGGATAATTAGAACTTAATCACTATCTACATTTGGCTTCTACTGCCACTTGCAAATGAATTTTGCAGAACAACATAGGCAGACTTAAAGAGGAGGGGATGGGTCAGCTTTGTCTCACACCATCTCGTCGCCCCATCACCATTCTCAAGAGCTTTGTCTCCTATTCCAGACAGCCACTGGGGCAAAATCTCCACTCTGCCTCCCTGCTGCACATGCATACCAACCCTCCTCTTTTCAGGGGCCTAAATTTCAAAAATTGTGATATTCAATACTGGGCCAATGATTTAAGCTGAAGGACCATCAGTTCACAAACCACCACAGCCAAATGTGCGTGACTTCACTGGGGAACCCGAGCACTTCACTGAGGATCCTGCATTTCTGTTTTTCTTCCTAGCCTGGCAAGGTTGCAAAGCACCCTGATAAGCAGAAAAGAGATTTTGGATTTAGTTCTTATTACATCTTAGTTAAATATCATCCCTTCTTCCAAGCACTGGGAGGAGTACACCTTACTATAAACCAAAAAGAGTCATAAAGACAACTAATAAATCTTCCTTCAGCAAAGTTGTTTCCAAAAATATGGCATAGACACAAGAAAATGGCACTACATGATTTGTGTAGTGCAGTTTAAATAGTCTATTGACATATTTAGAAAAACCTCCTTACATCCACAGAATTTGAGTAATGCAGCCACAGCAGATGCATGCCAGCAAAACCAGGAGGTAACAGCAAATTACTGGCTTTTCTATACAAGTAACTGAGCTTTCTTGAAAAGTCAATCCACTTTATTAAAAATGTTGCTCGGAAGAAAATATTTTTCTTTAATTCTTAAAAAAAATTGCAAATACTGTATGATGTGCCATATGACTGTCCATTATATAGCTGCCTGGGTTGGCCAATTCCAATTCACTAACTGCTCATCATTTATTTCATTATTTTATTTACAAAAGATACTGATCATCTACTGTGTACGAAACTGTCCAAGTCACACAGAGATGTTAAAACATCCTGCCTGTGATCTCACAAGTCTGGAGTACAGCTCCTTATTGCACCACTTCCCATATCTTCAGAAGCCATCAGATAGATCTGGGCTTGTACAAACCTAAGTTGTACGTGCCTATGCTGTATGGAGGTATTTGAAGCTAAAACAAACGTGTGTTAACATTCACCTGCTGCACACGGGGTGAGGAGGGAAACAGTTCTGCACTGCTTTTCACCTTGCCTATTCACACTGTACAGAAGCAGTTGTTAGTTCTGACCATTCATCACAAGTGGGGTATTGCAGGAAAGAGATTCGAAAGGAACTAACAATGCAAAGGGGAGAAGGTTGTTGGAAAAATCTGCCGTATTTCAAAGCAAATGGAAGGAGGAGGCAGAGGAAGGAGGAGGAAACAAAACAGGAGAAAGTAGTTTACCTCGAGGTCTGTATTTTGTTTGTTTGTTTCGGGGGATAGAGGTAGAGAAGTAATTTAACAACAAAAGTTGTTTTATTTCGCTGTCTGAGTTGGGAAAAAAAAAGTTAGAAAAGGTTAAAAATGCAATAATAAGATACCTATTTTGGTGAGTAGATATGTTTTCTTGAACACAATTAATTGCCATGCACACGTGGGATTCCTACCAACAAGAAATGAAATGGTTTATATTATTTAGCATGTTGGTTAATCATATGCACTTTTTGCCACAGCTCACCATGAAGGATTTGGCAATACTTCTGCAACCAACATAACGAAATATATAATAAAGGTAAACTAATAAAAGAGAAGCTCAGAACAACATACTGTCTCACAGCACATCTGTTCTCTCACAGAGAAACTGTTCTAAACAGAAAGCAGTCATTTTTTCACAGTAGTAGTACCCATCTCATTTAAAAATCTTGTTTCACATGTATCTTCGAAAGAGAGGTCGTTGTCAGTTAAACTTCACCTGCATACTTCCATCCTTTAACCTGAGGATGTACTTAGGGACCTGGAAGTGCCATGACTTATGTGAGAATAAGAGGTTGCATTGCTTTTACGTTTCCTATGTGGCAAGGCAGACGCAAGCAGTATTTGAAGCAGTCCATGACTCACATCAAGATGGGTAAGTTACCACATGCTTACCACAGATGGATGTGCCATGCCATGGAACAGCTCCCACAGTGCAGCTGACCACCTCTGCTGTTGTTTGTGTACCAAAGCTTTTGGTTCTCACTCTGTGAGGACCCTGCAAGCTGCAGGAAGCAGATGAATATCTCTACTACAAGGACTTGCATTCATTTTGAAATGTAGATGTGACAAAACACATTTATATAATATTTCTTCTGAAAATCTGGACAGTTTTCTTATCTGGATGAATAGAAAACCCATTTTGTAATCCGGCTAAGATGCTCACCTCGGTGATGCTCTATGGCAGTGACTGCTGTGATAGCTCTCTGATGCTGTTTTCTCCACATTCGGCCAAGATTACAATCACAACGATAAAAGACCCGTTCCCTTATTGGAAAGTTGCTGTACTCCCCACACGATCGAGATTGCTGATCTCTGAACCTCCTCCACAGCACCGCATCAGTGCTGACCACATCGCTCCATGCGCGAGCACAGCGCTGACCTATTTTTATATCATCTCTATACTGCTCGGCGTATATCTCAGCACTTTGTTTGTTTTTTGATTGTTGCTACACTCAGAGCAGATATTTTCACTGGCGTTGGGCCATCCATAAGTAATCCCTCAAACAAATACCCTGTGCTCATGAAATCACAGACAGGACACTCTAACATACACACACAGGAGAACAAAATAAGGCTGCAGCTGCCTGTGCAGTTCTGGTAAACTCCCAACATCTGCCTTTACAACCTTAAAATGGCTTTTATCAGATTCTGTGTGTTTTTTAAAGCTTAAAAGAAGACTCCTCTGCGAGGAAAAGCAGAAAGCCTGTCACATGGCACGCCGCTGACAGAACAGGAACACGGGGTCACTGCCTCGTACGGTGGGCAGGGACAGGGTTTTTCTTCAGCATTTTGCACGGTGCCCGACCCAACAGGGTCGTGGTCTGTGATCCGGGCTCGCAGCAGCCTTCCTGCACACGCTGGGGGAAGGAGCCAATCCACAGACCAGACACTTGCCATCTGGATGAGGAGAACAGTTTGTGGTAGCAGGAGGATGTTGCTCCATGCGCGGAGCAGCCACCCGAAAGCCCCAGCACAGCCGCACAGCCTGCGGATTGCACTGCTGTTTGCAAGGCAGCGGAGAAATGATTTCTTTCAAGACTTGGCTTCTTCTTCTGGCCCCTAAGGAGGAATGTGGTCCAGTGGTTACCAGCATCACAACCAAACACAGGCCTCTCTGAAAGGCTGGGTGACTAAATGGATGCTATTTAAGAGCTCTAGCGCAGTTACAATTAGACCCCTGCTTCTCCACAAGTATCTAATATGACCACAAGCAACATCTCAATCATGTCATTTACAAATAGGGTGAACGCTCCCTGCTTGCCTTCTGTCTGAGATACTGTTCCACTGCGGCCGTAAAATGCAGGGAATTAACATTCACTCAAGAGATTAACATGTAAGTTGTGGTTTTATTTTTATTTTTCCCCCAGACACTTTGCCCTTTCCTTTACCACCAAGGATAGAGGGGGTGCTGCTGTTATCTCGCCTCTTTCCTCTCCCCAAACCCAAAGTCTAGCTTTGTGCTTTGCAGACGAAAGACATCATGGAAAATGAGGCTCTGCAGTTAGCACACAGAAAGCAGTATGTTGTCCAGACTACCCAAAATACAGAGAAGATGTTTGGAGAATTTTCTGATAAGCTCATTAAATTTGCTGAGCAAATACATTTTCCACAGCCAAATCTAGGTGAATCCTCCCAGGGAAAGCAATTCTCCTGTCTGGACCATCACCAATGCTCCAAAGATGAAGAGCCTGAGCCTGGAGTTTTTCAGAGACTTGATTTAATCTTGACAAATTATTCCTTTTTTTTTTTTTTTTTTTTTCTTTTGAATTCTCAGAATCAGCTACAACACTGTCATGAAAACTTACAGAAACAAAGCACAAGCACAGACTATTTCATTTAGTGATTAACACCTGGCATTATTTCCTAGCAGTATCTACAGTTTTTGGTACCACAGCAGTCAAAGAAAGAGAACTGAGGCTTTTGGGTTTCTTTCTTGTCTATTTTACCTTTACAAATTTTACCTTGTTTGTTTTTGGGGCTTGGCTTGCATCACTCAGAGAAAAGATATAGCTACATCAGCAGAAAATCTCCTCCTCTGCCAGCTTAGCAATGGAAGCAGAGCTCACAGACAACCTCAGCTGCAGCCATATCAACGGCACCAGACCCATCCAACTGCTCCAGCACACTTACAACTGTGCAAACCTTGCGAGCAGATAAGATCCAAGCCTGATTTTGGACTGATGGATGGAAATCAGTGCACTGCAGAGCTTTATTTCTAAGTCACTTAGATTTCCATTAATTTAAGTTGGTGTAATTTGCATGAACTTGCACGAAAGTACAACATGAGTTTGAATTTCTTTTCACATACACCATTGCTCCTGCTAGTCTTTTGCCAGCTGACATTTCTCTAGGAAGCATATCTTGTACAGAGATTAAAGAGAAAGAAGGAAACAAGGGTATCTTAAAAGGAAATTCCCCACATTGTTTTTTCTCTCAGACCATAAAACAGGACGAAGATGATTTCAAGATTAAACACACTGTATCTTTAGGATGTCATTTACAGACGAGATGAACACTGAAGTGCAACTGAGAGCACAAAGACAAGAGACTGTTCTTCACAGTATTTTCATCAGAGATTTTAACTGACGAACATGTAAAGCTGCAGCTAGCAACCTCAATTTATCTTCCTGAAAATTGGTTTACATTTTCCACGTATTTTGGAAAAAAAGCAACCACTTCATGTGTTCTGGAGAACAGTCTTTTGCCTATGTCATATGGTAAAAACTAATGAAAGGGTAAAGAAAGAAGACCCAGTGATATGGCCCAGCCTAAACAGTGTCACGTCAGACAACAGCAGCATTATTGTGCTATTAACTCTTACACAACTTACTTTCTCACTTTTATTTCCCACACTTCTTTCTTTGCTTTCTCCTATCACCAACCAGCATTTGGATACCGCCTATTGTCTCATTGTGTAAAGCACCTTTACTGCAGAGAAAAGTGCAGTACTTCAAAACATAGCTGTAACAGCGACACCATCTTCCTACTGAGGAAAAAAAAAAAAAAAAAAAAAGTTTTCTCCCATTCGTTCTTTTCCCTTCTCAATTCCTTGCATCCTTTGCCATCACCACACGACAGTGACTTACCATTCAAGTATCTGCTTAGACAGGATTCTTGCTGCTCATCTGCAAATGTATGAGGAATAACGGGCAGCCAGGGCATGCTAGTGAAAACCCTGCAGTGCTCCTCAGTAAGAGGCTGATGGAGAGCAGGCAGAGAGGGGAATGGAGGGCAAGCACTTGCTACCATGCAAGCAGCACTTGCAGTAATCACCAGTGACTTAAAATGAGGCAAGGTGTAACCTTTCCCTCTTAACACCAGTACTGCTTGGAAGTTAGTGCTAGAAGATAGAGATCCAAGTCCTTTTCAAGACAAGTGCAAGTGGCCACCATGAGCATGGTTTCCCAGCAGCCTTGCATACATCTTGGCTTTCTTCAAGGAGAAAATGCAGGAATCGTGCCCAGAGGGCCCACACTTTTGACTTTTACTTTAAAAAAACAAAACAAGCCCATAAAAATCTGTAAGAACTTCATCTTCCTAGCCAACTAGGACACAAAATCTTCACCACACTTCTCTAACAGCATGGGAGGACTGCTAGAAGGAAGGAGAGGCATCTCCCTCGCTGCCTTTCCCTCTGGACCACAGCAGCTGTGCAGCGCTGAGGAGCACAGGAGTGCGGACGGTGCAAACAGCACGTGCAAGGAACAGCTAGGGGATGACACAAGGAGTCACTTCCAAAATTACGCTTTTAGACACTTCAGCAAAGATGCGAATTTTGTTGTTCTGAAGAAATAAGTATAAAATGAAAACTATTATCAAAAGACTTTCAACCCCATAAACAAAGGTTAAATATTTTTTTGAATTCTTTGAAATTAGTTAGACAAGTCTCCATTGCCTGTATTTATAATCTTTCTCTTCTTTAGAGGCAAAATAAATTTCAAGAATAACCAAACCATCAGTAAGCATCAGAAACAGGCTTTTGATAATACAATCTGAATTAGTTCTGACTTGATCTCTGTTGCCTTTTATCAGCCTTGACTATCGTAAGAACTGCGCAGTTCCACGACCGCTGCAGACAAAACCAGGACACAAAGTTTGGTGAAAACTCTCACTCCTTGTGTTTCCCCAGCCCCTCTATTTTTTTTGCAAGTGATTTCGAACAGGAAGAATAGATTTACCAGGAAATTAGTACTTGCAACAAGCGCAAGTTCATCCTGACCTTTCAATTCCTTTTAACGCAGCTGCATTCTGCAGATTTGCTTTTCTGTATGACAGTACTTCAGGCTCAGTGGCAAAGCACCACACAGAGAAGTCTCCTTACCAAAGCTACGACTTTCCCCTCATGGCTTATTAAAGCCAATCCAAGCCAGAATAATAAAAAGTAAAGAAACAAAACAAATGCATAACTGTCATTTGAAAACATATATTCTTAAAAGGCTTTAGGGGTATCATTTATGAAACACAAAGAGATTTCCTTCTTTAGCAGTGTTCCAACACATTACTCTTTCGTGCTTACTCCAAGACATGAATATACTTGCCTAAAATGTCAGCAAGGTATTTATACAAAGGCAACTCTTCAGAAACCTATTATTGTGAATACAAAACAGGAAGTACAGTAATACCACCAGTGTATGTTAAATAATGCTTAGTATATAAACTGTGCTCTTCAATTAATAAGTAGTGTTAACCCCTTTAGGGGAAAGGGAGATGTGAAGTGTGAACTGAAAATACTGACTCATGATAAAACCTTTGAGTAGTTTTCCCACAAGGTTTTTCATTTCACTGGCTTGTTTTTTTTTTTTTTTTTTTTTTCTTCCTTCCCATCCTAATAGGAGAACACAGAGGCCAGAATTTGCAATCCAAGACGACGACTAATTTTCTAAATGAGAAAAAGCAAGGGTTGCAGTGGGGGAAAAAAGCATGAAAGTACAGTAAAATTATAGTACTATAAAAGTGTCACAACTATTTACAAAAGGATGCAAATAAAAATACCATATAAAAGAGTGAGCATTTTTCAGCCACTTAGCTATTATCCTACAAAACAGCATGATTAAAAAGTTAAAAATGAATAAAAATATCTTTTTTTTTATAAGCATTAAGCACTGAGTTAGAGAATCATATTTTTAATATAAAAAACAACTAATTAACAAAAAACATATTACCCCATTGTGAGACAGACACTCCAGGCATAAAAGTAAAGCTCTTTCCCCACACATGTGGAATAACAAAATATTCTCAAATAGACAGACTTCTAGAATACAAGTAAGGCAACCCAATCACCAGTTTGTTCTTTGCAAAACAGCCACAGCTGCAGTGAAAAAAAAAAAAAAAAAAAAAAAAATCAAGACCTTCCTAAGTACAAAGACGTGCAATAAAACCACATGCAAATCCCAGATGGGCAGAAATCAAGGCTCCTCTTCTCCTAAGGTCTGACAAACCTATATCTGTTTACCAATGCATAAGAACATCTCTTCTGACACAACTCAGTCACACAGTCTGCCTTTCTCTACTGTCTTTTACGTGCACAGTATTTTGAAATCTTCATGCAAGCTAACAGATTGAACTTTGGTTTGACTGCCATCTGCTGATCCCATGTTTTGTGAACCTGAGACATCATTTGAAAATGTGCACAAAGCTTTCAATGTGTTCTACGTTTTCTTCTTCCAGATCTTGGTTACAAAAAAACAAATATGGAGAATTAGAGGTAGAAGGTATTCATGTTTAAAGACAAAGTAGACCAACTGTCCTGATATCTGTTATGTTTTTGCTAATTTTCAGACAAGCAACAAACACAAACTTAATAACTGTGTGCATGAATACAGTGACTATGGAAACAAAAGCATCTAACAAGTCCATCATGATCATGAAACAGAGAATCAGGTACAACAGCTGCTTCTGAAAGAAAAACCTAACTGTAGCAACTATTAAAAAATAATGAACACATAAATAGTAATAGACTACCTGACTACCTTCATACTCCTCTGCAAGGGTGAAAATCACAACAATCTATTTGGCCACAAAAATATTTGATACTATATAAAGTCCTAGTTTCATTGCATTCAAGTGAAAAAAAAATAATCTCACACACAAAATAACAAATTCACTTTCAGGACTCTCTCATTTTGCTGTTTTCATTCCTTCAAAACAGCTTGTACTTCTTGAAGAGCTGAACAGGTTGCTGATCCTGAAATGATGGGATCAAGATGAGAATACAATCCAACCCACCAGCCCATTTGGAAGTGACCATACCGTGGATGAGGACAGGACTTCAAAAGGTTTTTCTAACCAAAAATGTTTTTAAGAGTATAACACACCATTATGTTCATATTACTAGTGCTCAAGGACGAAACTGAAGTAGTAAAATGTTTATTCTCCTGTTCCATGTAGGAATGGCTGTCTTGGCTACACAACTTTAGCTTCTATAAGTGTCAGCATGTAGAAAAATCAAGTGAGTATATGTATCCAAGTAGACAGCATTAAAACCAAAGGGGTTCAGAATTGCCAAAAACTATGGCTGTTTCAACCCAGTCTGTATCCATGGTATATTTTTGCCTGATCTGATACTAACCCTAGCCACCTTTTTCTGGTTCCCAAAAGTACAGTTCTGCAAACATTCAAATATCTGCTTAGCTTTAAAGTAAAACATATGCAGAAATGATTCCTGCATTGGAAAAAAAAAAAAAAAAAAAAAAAAACGCAATCTTTCACTTATAGGAAAAGAAAACAGTTACAAAGGTTTGAGTGTGGACTGAAGGAGTTCCAACAAATTTACCAAAGTTCCAGGTTGAGATCTTCTGTATCAGTATTTCTGTAAGATTCATCTGAATAAAAAGAAACTCATGGAAATCTCACCACCAAAAAAAAACAACAGGCTGACATTTGCATAAGGAGTTCAGATTTTTCTACAAGCCCAGAACTTCAGGTGGCACGCCAGGTACACAAATGCTGGTGATTCTGAATGAAACCACAACTCTTATTCTCTTAGAACAGTACTAATTAAAATAATTTTATTTAAAATTTATTCAGTGTCTCAGAACATTAATGATCCAATTCAAATTTTGTCTTTTCTAAGAACTTAAATTACTCGTGTTGTCACAGCATTGCTGGCAGATCACATAAGAACACACAGTGTTTTATGAAAATGTGTCTGCTTAAACAATTTCTTTATTTGTGAAGTGGCATCTTATGTGAAACATATTCTGTTTTCATGTTCAAAACAAAGACGAAACAGATTCCTGTTCTCTGTAAAACCTGCAAATGATCTAGTACCAAACGTACAAACAAACCTTTGATGCTGGGAGGGGAGGGTTCTTTGCTTTTCAGTCTCTGTCCACTACACATAAAAGTAACCCAAAAAGAGCATACTTGGAAGCAAGAGGATTCCCCTTCAGTCATGACTCAGACATAGTGGGACTGCACAGTCATAGAAAAGGGAAGGGTTTTGTTTTTTATGAAAAAAAACAGCAATACTCTTGAGAAGCAGTCACAGAAGAGCACCTATTGCCTCAGTTGTAGTCTCTACAGCAGTTACATCTTGCTTTCATCACGATTGTGATCACTCTTATCTAGGATGCACAAAGGATACAGAGGTCTTCAATAAGAAGGTGTCATTCTTCTACATCTGCTGTACTAGCCATCATTGCAGCAAGGAGCACAGCCTATTTCCTCTTCACACCTACCCCTTGCACTGTTCCTGCCCTCAGCAATGCTTCTAGGAGAGCAGGCAGATGAAGCAATACCATAAAACACCTCCCTGTTCATGTGCGAGTCTGCATTCTGATAGTAAAATGCACACACAAGCATGACGAAAAAGAATACACTAGTTATTTTCTAAACAACAAACAAGTGCACTATTTAGCATACACCAGCACTAGCCAAGACAGACCTTTCAGTTAAGAAATCAACTGTTTGACTTGAATTCTGCTGCATGAAACCAAGCCATTACGAGTAAAATCCTGTGAAGACAATGTTTCTGGGTGAAGAATGTGATCTGCACTCTAGCTCTCCTGGGGACCGCATTGGTTCTAAGCGTAGGCAAGGAAGTTCAGAGAACCACAAAGAGGAACCAGTGGGGAAATTTAGGACGAAGCCAGTTACATTTCCTCACACCCACTCTAAAGGCATCATTAGTGCATGCAGACAAAACAGAAGCTCAGATATCAGATCGAAATAGTACTTAAACACTAAACCAAGTATTTAAAGACTTTAACACACTTCAATATTTAATGTATGAAAGAATGTGTTCCAATTTAAAAGAGAGAATTTTGTAAGCTAGCGCAGAGTACTTGCATTCCTTCATAAAACTAAAATAAATGGCCATTTTATAAGTGCAGTAACATGTTCCAAGGTGTGCGTTTGCCAATTACACACACCTCATATGTTGACTGATGAACACACACACCCTGGCGTGTGTTCTTGCTTACATATCTCACGTGCCTCCCTGTTAAGTAATGGAATAAGACTTGCCTCGCAAACTGGCTAACGCTGCCTCTTCTCGCTCAGTGACTTCTGCAGAAAATATTCACGGCTAAGAAAAACAACTTCTGCAGCACAGTTAAGCTATTTACAATCTGAAATATACTCTCTCTGTCTACAAGACCCAATTCTGTGCTAGCCTCCATTTGCTGTACCATTGTCAGGCGTGCTTTTTCCCCCCAGACTGGGCTGGCATTCAGCATTTTTCTGCACTGGAGCCCACCACAGAGACATGGGTTTTCTTACAGATACCTTTTTCTCACACCAGCTAGTTGCCCCCATTGGCTGGCTGTTTCACCACTACCACCTTCATGAAAAGATGGGCACGCTCATGTTCTCCACACAATGACAAGCTAGACTGTGGTATGAAGACAGCCTCCTTCTAGAATATTTTTTCCCCTTTTTAAAACAAACAAACAAACACTTTTTTTCTTGTTTTGTTTTTCTTATACTTGAAATAGCAGGCTTATTTTGAATAAATGCTGACTAGTGTGCTATTGCTCTAACAGAAAAGTATGCTTTGTAGAAAACAATAGATTTCTCAGCCTGCTGGAAGCCAATCCATGATTTTTTTTTTCAGTCAAAAGACTTAACTCCAGAGATATAAACACCAGAACCTGCACCTCACGTGGTCATTTCTGACAGTAAGACAGAGTAAAAAGAAAACACATTGCCATGCTTATTGTTTTTCTCCCCTTCCTTTTTGGAACCTTTGTACAACAGTGTGAAGTAATTCAAATTCTCCAAGTTCATTATATTGTGTGATGCTTTATCTCTCACTCTGTTTTCAGCAAGTCCATCTGTGCTTCTCAGGAACTGTCTTCAGCTATCAGCATGCACTGGCAGGGAAGGGGCCTTTCCTATGTTATCTCTCTATAGAAACACAACACAGATCCTTTAGTCTCATCTATTTTTCCTGTACAAAATTTACATCTCATTTATCAAGGTTAATACCAAAGAAATGATATAATACAGGAGCCATGACTTTTGATGAAACAGTTATTCAAAGTAACAAGGAGGAAGACTGAGGGTGAAGAACCCTCCAACAATCTCAGGAGACTTTGCAACATTCAATAAAAGTAAATGTGAAGTGATGAAGATGGGAAATTCAGGCTTCCATTCACATGTAAAAGAAGAGCCTCTCAGATGAACCATTACCACTTCAGAGACAGACTTTCTAGTTTTAACAGTCATGAAAACTTCAGTGTGATGCTTGGCTGCAGTCAAACAAGCAAATCAAGTGTTCAAAATTTTATACTGATAATAACAGAATAAAGAACAAAACCAGAAAGCACCACTACGCACCCATACAAATCCATGTTTCACCCATTCCTTGGATATTGTACGCAGTCACTCAAATGTATGCATTTCGCTCAAAAAGGATATAGCAAATCTGGAAAAGGTTCAGGAAAGGGAAGCAAGGATGACCAAAGACATAAAAAATCTTTGGCATAAGGAACAGTTGGCTTTCCTCTCATTTTGCACAGAGCCACCTTGCTCACCTATTCCAGTTTTTCAGAAGTTGACTTATTTTAACGAAAGGATTACATAACTTCATAGCAAGGTGGAAGGGTGTGCACAAGGGAAAGGTAAAGTTTCAGATTTGCATATCAGCTACTCTGAGAGCCAACTGCTTTGCTAGAAACAGAGCACAGAGAAATATACAACTGGGAAACAGATGCATAGCGTGGATTGAAAAGCATAAATCCTGTGTCTTCTGTGAGAAAATAAAAATTATCATCAACTCTGTTTGCAAACACATTCTAGAATACCCACAGAGCTGTTTTGTTGTTGTTTATTGGTGGTGGTTTTGTTTTTTGTCAGTTTTTTTTTTTTGACTTGTTGATGAAACATCGACAAGAGCACTGCAGTGATGTTTCACTTTATCTCTTCCATCTGTGAAGTGATAGGTACTTACTTTGCCTTCCCTTCTCTTAGCAGGGTTCTGGAAGGTATTCTGGCAAGCGACACAGAACCATATTCATATACACATGCCATAGTGTCTAAGCCAGCAATGGCTGCAACCCTCTGAAGAAACAGCCCAGTGTTTCAACAGGTTTATTTACCTCTATTTATCATCATACTTCATTAGTTCTCTGCCTCTTTGTCTTCACCTAAAAAAAAAACCCTCTGGTGGCACTGAAACAAGTTCTGTCATCCTTCTCTATCATCTTGCCAACCCAGTTTCCAAACACAGTTTCCAAAGCAAAACTCCATGTGCAGGAAAAAACAAAGCAGATGTGGGTAAAAAAAAAAAAAAAAAAAAAAAAAAAAAGAAATGGAGGGGCATAGGAATGAAAAAGACTTGTTTTACAAAGTTACAGATGCTGATATGAGTTTACAGGGAAAAATACCAGTAGTTAGCAGTGTGAACTTAATGTGTACAATTAATTTCAAAACGGATTTTTCTCTTCCCCAAAATATCTTTTTATAATATAATTTTTATGTTGGAATTATAATTTAGAATGAAGATATTAATGGAAAAATGAACTCTGCATCCTATCAGAAGTAGCAAGAGCTGTTTTAAACTCTTTTCTGTATGCCTGGCATAAACATGCTTCTCTATAACACAAAGCTTAATTCACCATGGATGGTGTGCACCTGCAATTACAACAAAAGAAGTAACTACACCCTGTTTAATTAAATTCTTCAGGTAAGTAAGAACGTGTAACAGACTGAAGCCCCAAAAGGAGCAGTCACTTCAGATTTTCAGAACTGAAGAGTGGACTCATATCAACCATTGCTTGGCACCACTGAATCAAAATACTCATTTGACTTTCGGACACTTCGCTCTCAAGCAGCTTCAAAGACCTGGTAGTCTACATGGTTTTCTAGGCTATTTCAAAAATTTAGGAAAACTTGTGATTCTGAGACAGTTTCTACAGTTTATATACATCGAATACACAGAGCTTCAAATATGGTTTTGTTATTAAACTACATTGGCATATGCAACCCTGAGGTACTCTGGTGACCTACAAAGTCATTCACCAAGCTTGCACTGATCACAAGAGATGTTAATGCCTCATTTGGTTGAGAACAGGGCCCTAGTTTTGTGCTCCTGCACATATGCATAACAAACCTTCCACATACCTTATGAAAATGATATACTATGAATCAATGACTCAGATTGTTCCTTTTTTCTTTAATACTATATTATTACAGTACTGCGTTCATTTAGTGTGATGTTAAAGTCTTTTTAATAACTAAGATCTTACAGAAAGAACATGTTTTTCTTAAACAAACCCATTCTCTTTTGTTGTTATACTTACTGCACACGAATGGTATTTCTACTTGTGCCTAAGCAGTACATGTCAGATGTACAAGACATCAGCTTTTATCACTGCTGGAGCAAATAAAATGTAAAGTTGGAGCTCTTTCAACATGAAAAAAAAAATCAGCTAGTGGAAACTGCCTATAAAGTCCTATTTTTCTTTCTCCCCATAGAAATTTCACAAAAAAATATACTACTCATCAACTGAATGGGCTAATGATAACATCCAATATCCATAAAGTGCCTTAACCAAAAAGCTCACCGATATCCTTACTGAGAAACAAGTGCATATCAACTAATCCCTCCATTCAACAGCTCTTCGGAGTCCCTTACTAATGTAGAAAGTTTGATCGTGTTCCAACTTGCTCATTATAAAGCTCTGAGGTTCAGAGATTTTCTAAGCCTAAAACTAAAACATAAGAGGTCACCACCTTAACGTGTACAAGCAAACAGTGAAACTGTACACCAGCCACCTCCTGCTCCTCTCTCCCAGCACAGTCCCAAGCTGTACTCAGGTGTGATGAATACAAAACCCGGGTTACGGACAATGCTAAGCCTTCTGCTTCATCATGACTTCCATTTTTACTAAAACATCTTTCACTCTATTAGGGGAGAGAGAAATATCAGCACTTATTATTATGTAAAATGATGGGTGACTTCTATAAGGTCACGCATTTAGTAGTTTATGCTATTATGAGCTTTGACCTTCTTGTCCTTTCCAAACTGGCTGCCTGCCTTCAACTGATTTGTTTTGTAATGTTCCAGTCAAAACATTTCAGCTGTTGCATGAGAAGGAGACCAGGAAAAATATGTCGCTTTGTTTATAATTTTAAAAACTTATTAAAATGACTTCACCCTAACCTTCGGAGGGAGGTCTTGAGTTCTGACCATGTTAGAAGGATTTGAAACATCTTAATTTGAAAAAGCTTTGTGAGATTTCCTGACATTTAGCAGATACATTTTCCAAGTTTTGACCACTGAAAAATTGAAACTACCAAGACTCAAGGAGTCTGCAGACCATGTTGAATCCAGGCTCCCAAAATTACAGCAGGAAAATGACCTCTCCTCTCATTGGAGTTGCCTGAATCTAGTCAAGCAGGAGGAGGAGAAAGAGGATACCGGAGATGACACTGGAAGGAACAAGAGACAGATATGAGGAATGAAAACACTGAAACCAAGAGTTTGAACACTGGGGCAAAACCAAGGCTCATTAAGAAAGGAGTAATTATGGGAACCCAAAAGGAAAAAGACACAGAGAATCCTGGCAGGGCAGGCAGATAAAAACCTGAGATAGAAACCTGGGGAGATTATTCAAATGACTGAGAAGAGCTACAGTTTTGAGGAGAAAGACTGTGGAAACCAAAACACATGCAAGAGCAAGCAAAAAAGTTGACATTAATGGAGCAAAAAAACTAGGAGCAAGGATCATACTGAGGATAGATGATGGTTTGCTGAAGGTCAAGAGGTCAGGAGATACAGGAAAAATAAACCAAGATGATACTGAATAAAGAGAGAGAAGGCAAACTGAACATGGAGATGACACAAGGAAATAACATGAGGAAAGAGTTATGGCTATGGAACATTAGAAGAAACATTACTACCAAAAAAGTCATTTATCTACCTATTCCTATATTCTCAGAAAACATCTTGAATAACAGGTCAAAGTCCCATTCTTGCTTAGTAGGCACCACAAAGAACAGCAAAGGAGTTGAATACTGTTGTCAATTTACCAATTATTTCAAGCAAACAAGTTTTCTATGGCAGATCTAGAGGGTCCTGTACTGCTGATAACCATGAAGATACCAATAGGATACTACACCAGGGGTTCTGGATGCTCACTCCAGAAACTAGTAATCGTTCACCTGATTTGAAACAGTGTAAATCAAAGCTCTTAAAAGTAAGGAAATGTAAGTAGTAGGGCAATTAAAGTAGAGGCCATCATAATGACTTGTAAAAATAATTTTCTAAATTAATGCAATTTAATTAATCATGCACAATGAATAATGCTTTAATTAAAGTAATTAAAGATGGCATGATGATGCACATGCACAACGAAGAATGAACGGAGGTTGTACACGCAACCTCACTTATGGCAGTTCTGAATTCACGAGTGCTCAACAAGCACAACGTGCTCCGTAATGCAATTTTAATATAGCATACACAAAAAACTATATGCGTATTGCACACTTCATCCACAACAAGGAAGGCTGGGCAGAAGACCAAGTGCAAACCAAGCCCTAAATGGGTCCGTGGCCACAGCCCAAGTACCCTAATTGCAGCCATTGCTCTAGCTCTGTAGCTGAAAGGACCACACTAACATCCTTTCCAGAGTCATTCCACAAATATTTAAAAAGCAAGTCCTCTTGGAACGTCTCGTCCTTAACTGTTATCGCTACCCTAATGAAGCTTATTAAATATAAAGAGACTCATGCCATCCAACGCATGGACTGTGAAATACGCCTCGCTGCACTTCGCTCACCTGCCACAGAGCACTGATCCCCACCAAGGCCTCGACAGCTCCTGAGGATGCTCCCTCAGTAACCGAGCCAAGCCCAGCACCCCGGCTGCACCCGCCTCCATGCAACCCCAACACTTGACACGAGCAAATTGGAAGGATTTAGCAGGAGGAGGTTAGCATCCCGCAAGCTGTTCTCAAGTAATTCAGATAGGAAGCTAAAACTTGTGCCTTTACAAGCAGTTGCACGAGTTTTAGGGGTTAAAATTCGCTGTACAGGTACATGAAACTTCACCATAAAATTGGGATTGCTTCTCCAGATAAAGGTGCTTTGTTTCGCACTAAACACACATAAAGAATACAGATGACCTAACCCAATGTTTAGGATTTTATACCCTGTTTATAGGTACTGCTCAAATCCACTTCATTTTTAGAGGTACGATTCATGTTAACCCCAAAACATATGTTCTTATGTTCTCTTAGCATCATTTTCATGACAGAATTGAAAGAAAGAAACACAAAACCACGTAACAACCTGGTATCACCATTACGGACTCATTGAACTGAGGATGGTATTCACACACATACCAATCTGAGAGCCTTTCAGATTTCCTGCTTTGTTAATAATTTGGAGGCTTTCTGACCTGTTGTGTTCCTCATCTGGACTTCGTGAGGCTGGGAGGTACGAGAATGAACAAACTTTGGCCCATGGCCCTTACCTTCCCCCTTTTATTTTATTTTATTTTATTTTTTATTTTATTTTTTTTACTTTTCCAAATGAAATAAATACGCCTTGATACCTTCAAATCAGTTTTCTGGCACGTGTTGCAGAGAAGTCTATGAAAGTTATTAGTGATGCTAAAATACACGACTGAGTCACTGTAAGGAATGCTTTCCGTTATAAAGAATAAGAGCAGGCATATTTACTTTTCTGTTCTATTTGAAGTAAAACTATTATATTTTTACATACACTGTTTGGTTGTATGTTTTCACAGACAAAATAAAGCCAATTTATCCTGGCCCTATACTATATCTGTTAAAGGAGAAAATATGCAGCCCAGCAAGTTTTCCCTCCAACCCTTCTTTTCAGGCAAGTAATAAATCTTGAGTGAAAAAGTCACAGTGCTCTTCAGCTGTCACCACTAAGATTCTGTTTTTTAAAACCAGAGCAGCCTTAAGGCTGATTTACTACTCAGTCCTCCACACTCTGACAATCGATGCTGGAAACAAAAATCACTTTTGCACACCTGGAAATATTTTATTTGCTGTACTGGTGAGAAAACAAAGTTTTCATCAGTGAGGGGGGTGGGGAGGAGAGAGCTTCAGGTGAATCTTAAAACCCAGTTCTTGACTTAAAGAGAAACTTCATAAATATGCCCACGAACACAGAAACTGCCTCGGCATTCAAACAGGGTGGTAAAGCTCTTCAGGGATTCTCGGGTCACTCTGCAATCCAGCCTCAAATCAACAACTCAGAGGTCTTGGCCAGTAAACAGCAGTGCTCATCATCTGTGTCTATTTAGACTTTTCAGTTTGGCAGGTGAAAAGAATTTGTGACAATTTTAAAATCATTTCACTTACTCTTTTGCCTTTCTTCTTTTAAACAAACTTATAAAGCTCTTAATCACCCTAAGATGTAAACAACTTATATTAATAACGGCAAGATTAGACTCTGAGAAACAGCTACTTTCCAGAACACCTCTTGGCCCTGGTCAGAATTGCAAGTTTAACTGCATTAAGGGTAAAACCCAAACACATACCAGAGAAAAGCAATTGAAGGAAAATGTGATGGTGCCAAGATCGTGAAATGATTTCAGAATATCAGATCCTTTTTTCAATGGCATGTAGTTCGATATCATTTTTCCCTAAAGCTTCATTTTCTGAAAATTTATTATATGCTCCAGAACAATCTTGTCTTCAAAAGAAATCCCACATCTTCTGTTATTTCAAAGAACCATGCTTGCACCTGGGCAAAATGATGTAAGCACTCTAGGTGCTGGCTGACTAAAAAGTCACAAGACACAAAATCTCTCTTCTCTATTTTTAATCCCAGGGCTTTAGAATAATATGAGGAGTGCCCTTTGACGAGCAGAGAGGCATTTCACTGTTTAAAGTAAAAATATATATATATATTTAAAAAAAATGAAAAAATAATGGTTCAGCAGTATGGAGAGGCATGGTGATTGCATTTACATGCTTTGATTGCTATTCTGAAATACATTCCCACCTGTTCTATTCTAGTGATGACTACAAAGCCCATATACAAATGAAGACTTATTTCAGTAATATGATATCAGGCAAGGCATGTAGTTTAAAAAATTACTTGTTAGTTATCCCCAGTGGTCCCCAGAATGGACTTCAACTCTAGTAACCTAGCAGTACCAAATCAAATAAATAACAAGGCTTTATTCTAACTCGTGTTTACTTGGTATTAGTTTATCCAAC
Organism: Aythya fuligula; assembly: GCF_009819795.1. Classification (NCBI taxonomy): domain Eukaryota; kingdom Metazoa; phylum Chordata; class Aves; order Anseriformes; family Anatidae; genus Aythya; species Aythya fuligula. The sequence goes on from NC_045562.1 coordinate 43,161,720, forward strand.
TATCATGAAATATTTTGCCAAGCCTCAAGTATCTCAACACTGTCTCCTTCAAAAACGCACCCAACTCTTGTGCCACTGGTCTTCCAAGCCTCAATGAAATCAGCATAGAGGCAATACTGAGAAGTGGCAGCCAGAGGCATATCCTAGCTCCCTGGCTGGGACTCAGCTCACCTGACTGCTTCTCCTCAAACCAAACCCAATGCAGAGCACGATGAATAGGTAGAAATACTTACGTTTCCCTCTCTAGAGTCCTAAAGCCATTTAGCAGTTCCCCTTCACAAGTCTATGTACAATTCTACCCTTGCTGAAGTACCGAAAGCAGCAGGGAGAGGTAGGATGGTTTGTAGAGCTGATGGCACCAGCCTCTTCTCAGAGATACACACTAGGGCGAGAGGCACAGGTTGCAGCAAGCTAGACTGCTAGATAGAAGGAAAATAAAGAAACACACTCTTCATGGTGAGGATGGTCAAACATGGAGCAGGTACCCAGAGAGGCTGTGAAATCTCCATCCTTGGAGAAACTCAAAGGTCTCCTGGACGAGTCCTGAGCAACATTGAAGTTGGCCCTGCTCAAGCAGGAGGTTGGACCATAAGACCTCCAGGGCTCCTTCCAACCTGGAGCTATGATCTTGGATCAAACTTGGGGGCAGGGAGTTACAGAGGGGGAACACAGCACACAGCTGGTGGGTAACGCGGCTCCTAACTCCACAGGCCCACACCGTATTTGGGAAGACCGAAATCCTACCAAGCCAGGCTGTAAGATACGAAGGCCCTTTCGTAAAACATATCTGACCAAAACAGGTATCACAGATAGGTAAGCATGTAAATAGAAGAACACAGAGCATGGCAGTGAGCTGGGTTAGTGCCACTGCATCTGACTTGCTAAGCATGCTTCTAGTGTCACCTGCTTTATAACAGCACACACACGTTTCCAGACAATAAGGAATAAATATGCAAGATTCTTTCCTATTTCTTTTAACTTGTAAAACGGCAAACCTAAATATTTGAATTTCTTCCATAAGCCTTCAGAAAGACAGAACTTTGATGTTTTTAAAGAGGAAAGATTATTTACTTTTGCTGCAGGCAAGAAATTATAATTTCTTTACTGATTCTGCCAAATGGCTCTATCATGCTTTTTCTTTTTTTTTTTTTTTTTTTTTTTTTTAATTTTCATCAAAACAAGCCACTTGAAGTTAAGGTTGTCCCAAAGCTATACAGTAATCAGATCAACTTGTTGAACCTCTGTTTGACTTTTCTGACCAAAAGAACTTGTCCAAAACCCAAATGAACCACAGGGTAAGAGACTTTTATTCTCTTTCCCCATACTTGGCAGTTGCTAGGAAGAATACAGGCTGCAGTTTTATTTTGTTCACATAAGCAGAACAGACAACTCAGTATCTACAGAATTCTTAAACTAAATAAGCTGAATTCACCCCCAGTGACTAACACATTGAAGCCAACAGAGCTTCTTCTCTGGTGCTTCTCTGCAGAACAGCATGGACCAAGCCTTGGGGGTGAAGGTAGAGAAAGAAAGTGAGGAAAAAGGCTGGGGAGTATAAAGGTTTTGAAAGCAAAATAAATGTGCAAAAGGAGGCAGCAAAAATCCTGTGTGCTGGCACAAACCACAGAGCACATGCTCTTATACTAGCACTTAAGATACTTCAAGATGAGAAGCCAAGCTCCCCTGCACTAAACCAGCATTTTTAAAGACCCAGTTCTTCAGTATTCACTCTACCAGTACAGTTTCTGATTTGAGCCCATGAACACCAATGAAATCCAGACCATCATCAATCTAGAGACAATGGGCAACACTGACAGCACAGCATCTCGTTAATCTTCATTTGTTCTATCACATCCTGTCATTCTTATGCAAATAGCATATTTGAGGATACATCTTTTCTGCACCCCATGACGAGGAGAAGTGGGGCTGTCAGGAGCACCAGGATGTCATCCTATACCACAGGCCATCACTTCACTCAGCGCCTCGTGTTTTACATCTCAGCTAATGTGTTTGACATTCAAATTTGACCCAGCAGGAGGTAAAACTATCTGATGCTGCAAGCAGCACGCATCTTGCTTCCTGTGCTGAAACATTCACCAAGGTCCCCGAGGATCTGACAGCCTCCCTTCCTTCATTACATACCCTGCTGCTGAAGAGGAGAAAGGTATCTGCATGGGCAGATAATGATAGCAATTCACCCTTCTCATCCAAGAATTAAGCCCAGTGTTAAAAGTCTTGCAAAACAGAGGTACCATTGCAAGAGAAAAAAAGGCCACACAATCCTGTTGAACTGGCGTAGGTCTTCTTCCATGGAAATCTCTTGGACTACACCAGGAAGTTCATCCATGTACGTCTGCATAAAACGTTTAATTCAAGCTAATCTAAATAGACATGGTGCTCAAAATATTTTATGTGAAGTTTGCAGCCACAAGTGAAATCTCTTCTTAGGCCAAATGATATCTGAATACAGAAAAGCTCTGAATCACAAGCAGCTCCATAAAAACTACTGCAAATTTTTTTAGGCATGAAAAATCACTCTTGAATGTAGAAGTCACCAAAAATAAAAATATTTTTCCTACTACTGCTCATCAATTCTACGTCTAGAGAAAAATAAATAAATAAATTAAGAATAAAAGGGAAGTTTTACTATTATTACTGACTCAGAGTGTTTTGTTTCTGTATCACTTTCAAAGAATGTTCAGAACATCTTGTTCCAGAATATCTCCCTTCTAGTAGAAACTGCTCTTCCTGCATCATACACGGGATGAAAACGGTATGTGCTGGTTTTGTTTTCTTACAAAAATAAAGGAAACTATCCCCAAGTATTTTCAGCGTCACATGAATGGGATGCAAAATAGCTAAGTGCTACAAACACAGGACACAACTTGAGGTTGAAATAATATTTCAATTAAATCATGACATCTCAGAGAAATTTTCTTATTAATAGACATTTGTAACAAGTCAAAACAAGTTTAAAATTAAACATAACTCTATAAAGGCTGACTCAAAACTACTCACCATGCAAAAGCAACACAGTGTAGTGTTTGCAGGGATGACGAAGTCTGCACTAGGCTCAGGGGAATACCCTTATATGTGATATTCCCGTGTGCTTTTCTCAAAAGTGCAGAAGATTAATCATCATATATTTATCCATTATGAAGAAGACATAAATGAAGATTGAATCAATTATTACCAATTTTGCAAGTATTTAAAACGTACAAAGCATGCACTCCTCAAACATTTCTTGGTTTGAAAATCTAAAACATAGTCACAAAAAAATATACCCAACATATTCTCAGTACCTGGAAATAAAGATTGCCTTGTGCCTTCATACAACATGTGAAGTTCATGAATTAAAAATTACCATACAGTCACGATACATCTATGCAAAGAGGACACTTAGTTATTGTACTACATTATTGAACTATTATTCCATATAAATTATTAATTTAATAAAATTTGACACATTCATGGGCATCATTATAAACCCAGACTGAAAACTGCCCATTAAGTGAAGTTCAAAATACAAACACTTTCTGGTGTCAGTCTTTTTTTTTTTTTTTCTTTTTCCCCCTGGGGAAGAAAATGTGCAACTATTGCACTGGTGTAGCCTGCGTGGCCTGGATGAAGCATGAGGAGCATTTTACCAACATGAATGCTATTCTCCACTCCCTTTAAACATCAGTGTAAGCCCCTTTTCCGGATTGGTGAAATTTTGCTCTGTTATTCTATAAGTGAACTCTTTCTACAAAGCTATCAGAACTTTTTTTTTCCTTTATATCTTAGCAAAAATAGTATAAAAAATATCTTAAATACCCATTTATGGTTTCTCACTAATACAATTTCTATAATCACACAACTTGCTACTCTGAGGGGCACTGTCTCATGCAGCATAGACCTTTTCTTTACATTTAGGGTCAGAACTAACAGCTTTATTGGGGTTAGTATCCACCAGCCCAACACTGCCATACGAATACAAGTGTGCTGCTTGTTCTGCATTTCTTTTCTTCCAGCCCTGTACCATGGCAGTTCCTTAACACTCTGCAGGGACACATATGTATAATATTCTTCCTCTCAGCCTTCACAATGTCTAAAAATCCTCCCTGTGGTGGCTACCACAGCTCGTTACCCACAGAGCTTTCAGATGTTGCTGATAAACACAAGAAAGGAAAGAAGGTGGAGTTGACAGAGTGGTTTCCACAACGTGCTATCTGTTCATCCTTTCTGGCTGCAAGTATCGCTGGTGCCTCGGTTCAGTGATGCTGCAGGACCTAGCTCATCTCTGTGTAAGCTCATCTCTCCTCTGACTGGGCCACCTATTCTGTGATACGCCATCCCTCTCCATCTCCTGGCTTTTAGTTAAAACAAAGTATTCCTAGAAAAGTGGATATATCAACAGGTCTTTTCAGAAGCAACAGCTCCCCTCATCAACGTCACCAAATTCAGATGCACAGAAGTCAAGTTTTTACCATCAGATGAAAATAAAAACTTTCAGTCACATCTTTAAGAGATCTGAGTTTGCATCAGTGATAGAAATACAGTTGACATATACCTAGAAAATTCTAACAAAAGTGAACCTTTATCAGGACACTGTCAGCTGAGTGGCTTCCTTCAGTTCAAAAGGAAAGAGGCTGTGTTCAGGAGCCAAAACACAATTTTATTTTTCCTCAAGACTTCATGTGTAAATGAACCTTACTTTAAAAGCATACATTTGTACCTATTTTATGCCTGAATGCTTCAAGACCAGCAGAAAAAACGCTATTACAGAAATATCTTAAAATGGAACATGGAAAATATTTATAAAACTTTTAAGAAACACTATTAAAGATCAGGAAAAATAAATTTCATTAGCTTGTCGTCAAATTATGAACGTTGTGAAGGTGAAAAGCTGTAGAATCAAGAATCTCACCAACACTACAAAACATATCTTAAAGGAAATCACTCCAGCCCGGTCCGTCTGCTGCACTAAACTGTGAGAAGACCCAGCAGTGACAGACTGTTTTAAAGTGGATTTTCTAGAGGGCTTCTGGGTTAGTTTTGTGTTTGGAGGCCTTCTGCTTTGTTACAACCCCTTTGTTTTTACAAACCTGTCGCTCCAGCAGAGCTGCTGTGAGACCTAAGGAGAAAGTGCACTGTCTGCAGTTGGAACCCCTACTGCTGGCAGCAGGCGAGTGGCACCAAGGAGATACTTAATCTTTCGAAAGGAAGTAACTAATGAAACCGACAGTCCAGCAAACCCTTGCAAAAACAAGCACAACAGAAGCAAAACCCACAAAAGCAGTTTGACAGAAATGTTGTTGCACAAGTTCAATGAGCTTGATGTAGGAATAATTTCTTCTAGGAAACGGATACTTAGGGATATCACAGAACATTTTGTTTCTGTTGAAATTCTGTAAGAGGGGAAAAAAAAAAAAAAGGCAGGGACGTAAACCTTTCCTTTGCCTTGTCACCATTTCCCAACATCTACTCTTAATCATTAATTTATTAGACAACAGTTTGGAGAGTAAACAAAGAGAACTGAATTATTCCAGAAACTGGTCTTCAAGAGAACAGTATATACCATCCTGCATCTATTTGTACCTTGTCTATCATGTCTGGTCTGTTTGTAGCTGCCAAAATTGTCACGTCCTTCAGCTGCTCTATCCCATCCATTTCCGTTAACAACTGAGCCAAGACACGGTCTGCTACGTTTCCAGCACCTGAAGAGCTGATTGAAAAAAAATAATAAAAAATAATCAGTATTAGCATTAGCTTACCCTTCCCAGAAATTTGGAGAAAAGGAAGAATAATTTTTTCTTTTCAATTTGCAAAAGTGTTTCAACAGAAACTTAGTTTCTCTTTATTGCAATTATGATGTTTATTTTCACCTTCAATAGCTGAAGGTAAAATAACCAGTCATATGAAGTGAGAAAATGCAAATTAGAGAGTTAGTCAATAGCAAGCCATCTTTCAAAAGCAACTGAGGTTTCTTGCTTTCTACCCTGCTGTATAGGCTGCAGAGATTTAACACAATGTGGATATCTGGAATAAACATTTTTATAACAACTGAATCCATGCAGATTTTTTACTAGTCAAACAAACTTCAGTTTTCAGCACCATCCAAAGTCAGTGCTTACACCAACCCATGAAGTATAAAAATTCGGTAGTTATGTATTTTGCAGAGTTGCTCTACATTTTTGTATTCTCCCCATCAAACGAGTAAAAATTGAGTGTTGACCAACTCCTTCATAACAGCATTGTCAGTCCTTTAGGTCAGTTGATTTTCCAGACACCAGGAAAAAAAGACTGAGAAACAGAAAGTTCTGGTTTTGAAATCGCCAATATGTGAAAAACCTAAACAGGTTTTAATAAAACTATTTTAAGTTTTATTTATTTATTTTAGTCTGGAATTAACTCTGGTAATGTCAATGTTCACAGCGAATTGCTTGAATTGCTTAAATATATGTAGCAAAACACAATACAGAAATATATAAATATATATGTATATATAATACTTTCATTAAATCTTTTAACATCTTAAAAAGATTAAGTGATGTACCACATTCTTCCTATAAATTTATCATGTATTTGTGTGCATACACGTGCGTACATATATTCACAAGAATAATGAAGGATGCAGAAGACATTGCATAAATCACACCAAGAGACCAAGGACCTATGTTGCAATAAGTAATAAATCTTATCAACAGCTGCGTTCTTTACACTATCACATCTTCCTCATTCTCCATAAAGAGGCTTTATTTCTGAAATATCATGAAATAGGTAACTGCACGTCATGTCATGCTTTACTTTTGAAAAGGTGCTATGCCTAGGAGACACTGGGACTGCACACGGGTAACTGTATATGCTCAGATGCACTACACCCACGATGTATGGGTGTTCCTTTCAGCACCAAGCTCTAGGTACATACAGATGAAACTGTGTGTTTCAGTATGTATTTATGGAATTAGTGTATTACAGCCTGTGTTAGCTATAGGAATAATGCAAACAGGTGTTGGTTCTCCCCTAGTCAGAGAGGTGGTGGAGGAGGGAAGGACAAAAGAAAAAAAAGAGGAAATGAGTGAAACAAAGCAAGAAAAGCTGCCCCACCACCAGGACCGTGCTCGGAAGGGGCAGGATGTGTGCCTCCTGTGGTGCCAGGCTGTGGGCCAGCATCCTCAAAGCTCGTTCTGGCACCCAGGTGCTGGAAGTGAAGCCCCCGTGAGCCTGGCTTTTGCCCACCACTATCGGCAGCCATGGGTAGGGCTCCTGGCACAGCTCAGACACCAGCTGCCTCCATACACCCCTGTGCCATGTGGGGGAAAAAGCCCACAGCCACGCTTCTCCCTTTGCCTCTGGGAAGGGGCTGCTGGCGCCACTTCCCTCGCTGCGCACTGGGCAACTTCACTTTTTCCACCCTCAAACGGCCGTTTTCCAGTACAATTTAACAAAATAAGTTTCTTAATTTCTGAAAAGCAATATTTATTCTGAAATAGGAGTGTTCAGAGCTTTCCCGGTGGATGTGGCACCAGAGGCACCCACTTAGCCGCAGAGCTGCTGCAGCTTCCCAAACACCTCGGAGGCAAAGCAATAGATTTTCTCTTAGCAATCTCTCTAACTTTCCCGTTCTACAACTGGTTCTGTAATTTTCCAAAGCAAAACAGTTAACTTATCAGACCTAGCCTGGAAAACATCTTTGAGGGGCTATAATAAATGTTGGCTAACAGAATATTTAGGTTGTTAAGAAATATTAGAGAAGGGACTTGGGTTAGCTCGTTGTCAGCTTTCTGGTTTGCTGTAGCCAGGTTAGGAGCTCCCGAGTGGGATCAGAGCATTTCTAACATACCCCCGGGTCACAGCCCCATTGACTTGCAGGGGGCTGCATGTGATAAAACACTTCAGGTGTTGTGCAAGGATAGTAAATGCTTTTCGAAGGACACAGAACTTAAAGGAAATTAAAATCAACTTTGTAACATAAGCTAGTCTCAGGAGGGATTCAGGCCTCCCATCCTGCACAAGTTTCACATTCACTCAACTTTATAACCCGCAGATCACACACAAGAAAAAGCTAAGCAAAGGGAAAAAAGTATTAAGTCTGGGACCAAAATGTTAAAATTACATGAGATGATCTGAAGCTAGAAGGCCTGGGGGAAGGGGGATGCTAAACTTTTCTTTTTTTTTTTTATTAAAGGAAACAAAGGAGAAATGCTTGTTTATAGAGAGGTGGCTAGAACGGATATTACATCTTTCCCCAATATAAACATTGCTCTTACAAGTATTGGACTAAAAAGAAAAAAAAAAATATTTACTCTAAAGAAAACCCCTGCTGTTACAGGGGAACGTACATTGCAAAAGCTTTCACAAAATTAGGGTATAATCAGAAAATTGCAGTTAAGCAATCATTGATTATAATACCCAATAAACAATTAAGGGGAGATACCAGCACAATACTAGGGGCTTTTACAAGGGTAATACTAGGGGCTTTTACTAGGGGCTGTTAAAAAGAGTAAGAAGGTTTCAAAACCACGCAGGCCAAAAGTACCAATAATAACAGCAGTACCAAATGAAGCCACGTCTGATCTGTGACCAGAAGTTTTCAATTTTAGTGCTTTTATTTACATAGTTCACTAAGCCGTCATACGATGCACCATATTTAGCACAGAGTCTAGAGCAAATTAGTTTTTGGCTTACAAGGATCCCCCGTGAAATCAGGGGAAGGCACATGTTTACCGAGCCAGATCTCTTTACCAGCCGCTCAGAGCTGGAGCAGCGCAGCACCGCGCGCCGAGAGCCCTCGCGCTGCCTAAGCCGTTAATCTGAAGGGTGCCACGCAAGTATGCATTTTTCCATTTTCCCATGATTTCCCAGCAAGGGTTTCAAATTAACACAGGCAATGTTCATTAAGGCTGCCTGGACTTTTGACGCAAGCGGCAGTCAGAGCCACAAATGATGATTAACCCTCCAGTCCCAGGCGGGTGCTGCCAAAACCAACTTCCAGCCGAGCGACGTCTTCGCCCCCCTCTCTCTACCTGACCTCCGTGCCTCGATGTCATCATCACAACCGCATGGAAATAGCTCGCTAAAGGCACGTACGGGTACAAACTAATTTCCTGTCAACACACCGCCTGCAAATCCTGGCGGTCAGCATCAGGAACCTTACATAATCCATGCAGGACCATGTGTGCACGGGCGTGTGCATGCAAGAGCCGTGCCCCAACCAAAAATACCTTGAGCTTCAAAATGAAAACGTGTGAGGAAAGAGGAGCCTGGCTGCTTCGCGCGGGCCTGAGAATTTGAAGTAATCTCATAACAAAATCCATCAGTCTGTGGGCTACGTGCTCGTTTAATCTTTTTGCCAACTCCTAAATCCTCGATGAAGTAGTTTTAAAGGCAAAAAAAAAAGGTATTCATTTGTACTAGTTTACCACATCAGCCAGAGCCAGATATCCTCCTCCCCTGCACAGGGTTCCAGCTAATGCTGCAAGCGCCCCAAGAGCCCCAGGCCGATCACGCCCGCGCTCCTGCACGTGCTGCCCTAGACCAGCAGAGAAACTTCCAGAACTGCCGAGCCCACCAGCAAAGACTGCTGGCGGATTAAGACAGGCTCTTCACAGGGAATAAGGAAAATGAAACCTCTCCTCAGTATTTTATTTTAGCTGAAGGCGCTTCCAGTGTGCATTCTGGCAGAAGAAAACACACCTGCTACAGCATACCAAAGCGTCACCGTTAACCTGAATTAATTTTGGCCTTGTCTGCTGGAACTGAGAGACCTGGATGCCAGCTCCAAATTGCATCGAGCAGGTGAGGGTCATCCATAGCGCCCTTCCTTCTCATCTCTGGCCTCATCCTACACCCATCTAACCACCCAGATTCAGACACCAACAAGCACTGTCCCTCCTATGTGAGCACCTTAAGCCACTCTTGGACTTCTTCCCATGAATATAAAAGCAACTGTGACCCGATTCTACCACAGCATCAAGGAGTACATCAGCATATCCAGCTCTTCACCCTAAGGAGACTGCTTCCAGACACAACCAGATGTATGCAATTGTCAGATCTCAGTGCTACCTTTCTTGCTACAGGTAGTTTGCTGACTGAAACAGCTTTCTTGCTTTGCATGGTTTTAGCTGTTTAGCACCCTTGTTTAGCACCCTTTTATTCTTTTCTCCCCTTTATCTAACAGGTTTCTTAATATTTGGACATAGAAGTTCAAGAAAGCAGTATGTACGATTTCACCTCATGATGAAATTCACTAAGCATCCCCATTGCAAGCCGATGCAAATGTACATTTACATCAGCTGAAAATCTAGAATACTTCCAAAGCCAAGACAATGAATGTTTTTTTCAGAACAGCAGATGTTATTTTCATTGGAAAATATATTTAAATCCAGACCTCCAATTAAATCCTGTCAAGGAGAACAAGCGACTCTCCATCTGCTATTGACTTCAGCAACGCTGAAGCCCATCTGAACACCTTCAGTACAGAATCAGGACCTTAATTCGGTTACGTTGTTAAACTGTAGGCGTGAAAATGCAGAAACTATTCACACAGCAACCTTCTGAGCACTTTTAAATTCACAACAAGCTGGGAAACCAGAAGGAAGTGTGGGAGGCCCTGTCCCGAGGAGCCCAGCGCTGCCCAGATGACCCCACCTCAGGCAGACCTGAGGGGCCGAAGGGGCAGGCCTCAGGAGATGCAGCCGGGATAAATTACTGCAGGGGGATTAATCTCCACACAGCTGAAATCTGTAACACAGGCTTTGTGAGAAGGGAGTGCAGCCCACCCTCTTTTCCAAAACTTCCTATCAGGCAAGATTTACACACAGATAAAAGCTGCCTTTCTTATTTTTCTCTCTAACAAAAGAATTGCAATAACAATCAAAATTTACGGGTTTTAAAAGTATTCTTGGACACGATATCATCTCAAATAATTCCTTCCCTGGAATCTCTGGAAATAATTTCATATCAAAACAAATGCAAAACTCATTGACATGACAGAATGGCTGGCATCAAAAAACGAGCACGGGTTGAAGCAGAGCTCTCTGGCAGGGCTCTCGGCCTCCCCACAGACAAGGGAGGCAGCAGTGTCCTGATGAACCAAAGCCCCCTGCCACCATGTTACCACACCAGCCTCGCCAGTACCATCTGCGGGGTTTTATCGAGTCTGACATTCCTGTCAGGGCTTTGCAGGGGTAAACTGTCAGCAAGGAGCACCTGCCAAGGCGGTCCTCTCAGTCCAACTGCCACGGCCGTAATTAACTGTCATGCTGTTTTATTTCCTTTCCTCACAAGACCCGGTGAAATACAGCTTTGGCAGTTCGAGGTTTTCCACAGTGTTAGAAAATAAAATATCTACTCCAATAGCAATACCAGACAAAAGAACGATAATGGCAGCATCTTGCCTGATTGCAAATTTCAGTCAAAAATCATCAGTAGGGCATTCTGGCCAGCTGAATGGACACTGTCATGCCAGTTAGGAAAAGCAGGCTCCTCCATGCAAATATCCCTCGCTGAAATAGTAATTCAGTCAGAATATTCTTATCGGTCCAGATGGGCTGTATTTCAGCTGTGAACTTTGTTTCCCCCAAATGTTACTGGGGCTTCAAAACTGAAACCTTACTAAATATATTGGGTTTACAGAGATACACATGCTTACATAAGCAGCCCAATATCACTATTTTTCCTATATAACAGCTTTCTGCCCCCCCCGAAAATCAGAACACCTTTAACATCATATACTTATTTCTGCTTATCTATCATAGAATCATAGATTTATTAAGGTTGGGAAAGGCCTCCAAGATCATCTTGTCCAATCATCAACTTACTACCAATGTAACTAAACCATATCCCTAAGCACCAGGTCCAACAAGCTGCAAAACCATCCTCCAGAATTACTAATTGATTCTTCTACACACATAGCAAATGAGGTATTTCATAAAACCAAATGGCATAGCAAGCATACTTAGGCACAAGTAATCATGAAAACACTGGGCCAAATTCACATCTGGCACATGTACAGTATAACTCCCATGCATATTATTAATTCAGACTGCTACAGATGCTAGAGGCTTGGATGTTATTAAAAATCTGGGAAAGAGACACAGCATGCAAATCCTGTGTGTAGTATTATCAGTTAAATCACAGAATCACAGAATAGTTGAGGTTGGAAGGGACCTCTGCAGATCATCTGGTCCAGTGTCCCTGCCAAGCAGGGTCATCTAGCTCACATCTCACAGGATGGCATCCAGGTGGGTTTTGAGTATCTCCAGAGAAGGAGACTCCACAACCTCTCTGTGCAACCTATTCCGGTACTCTGACACCCTTACAGTAAATAAAAGTTTCCTCATATTCAGACAGAAATTCCTGTGCTTCAGTTTGTGCCCATTGCCTCTTGTCCTGTTGCTGGGCACCACTGAAAAGAGTTCAGCCCCATCTTCTTGACACTTGCCCTTCAAATATTTGTATACATTGAAAAGGTCCCCTCTCAGTCTTCTCTTCTCCAATATATTGGCTATTCATAAAGTAAAGTAAAGAAAAGTAAAAACTAGTAAGTGCTAAAACAAAAACCCACTGCCCATAGCAGGGAATTTTTCTGCCTGTATCATCAGAAAAACTCTGGAAGAAGGTAATTCTAAACCCTTTCCTCCATCAGCACCCTACAATTAGTTGTAGTCATACATTACATGCACCTCTATCAGATTTTAACCACTATATTGTTCCGCATCTTCCCTTTTTCCTCAAGACCAAGATTCAAGCCCTACAGAAAGGGCATCTTCAGAGGAATACAGGGGGAAGTCACTGAAATTCTGAGACTGGGTAGAACATTTAACTTTATGGTTACCTCCAGCCTCAAAATGGTGTGCTTCATGTCATTTGGTCTTTAAAGCATTAAAAAAGCACTGAAATATAAAAGAATTCTTATTCCTTGACGGACCTCCAATGTCTACACAAGCTTCCTGAAAAGAGAACACAAGCTTTGTGAAAACTGGAAATAGCGCTCAGCTGTCAGCAGGTGACTTTATAACAAGTGGCCGGACAGCTTTAGCTACATCCTAATTAACCTCCACGTTCATGCAAGCAGCCTCTTTTACACAAATTTCTTATTACTGCAGCTTCCAGAAGTTTGTGAAGTAGGTCCAGAAAAAGGCAACACAACTAAAGGAGAAGAGGAGCCAGTCTGTGATGGGTTTGGAAGCAACAGGCTCTCTTCCAGAGGGCTTTCCTTAAGCACATTACCAAATCCTTAAGTACTAGATGGCAATCCATGGCCTGTTCCCATCTGCCTGCAACCAGACACACATCTATGAAAGATGGACACGGGGCCTTGCCTTCATTTGGCACTGGCACCATCCAGCTGAAACAGGAAGATACTGACATTGGAGTTCTCTTATTCTTTTAACAGTCGTCACCTTAAAAAAAAAAAAAAACAAAAAAACAACACGTGCACCTGATGCACAGTATATTTCCCATTTTCCTTCATTCTGTTTCCCTCAGCATTTTTCCTCTGTGCATTCCTGGAAGTTAATCAAGTTGAAAACTGTAATCAATCATGTCTACCAGGGAAGTTAGAACAGTTTAAATTGGAAGCATTACAGACCTAGAAGTAAGTAACTAGACTGGATTTCATTTCATTATAACAGTATTTAAATATGAGAGGCTTACATTCACCTGGAATAAGTTTCATTTATAAGTTTTAATGACAATTATGTTCTCCTTTGATTTCATTAAAAAAAGACATTTGATGATGATAGTCCTAACCCTGCCAGCAGTTGTAGCCTGCTTGTTGGGCCCATTGCATGGGCAAGCTGAACTTTCTCATAGCCAACACCATACCAGGAAGCAAAGTGGCCACCACTTGTGGCCACTTCTGATCCCTTTAGTCCTGGTATCTATTTCAACTGAGCCTCTGTCAAGAATCCAGACAAAAGGCTCAAATTCATGTTGTCTTTGGTCGAAGCACCTTGCTGCAGGTCAGCCTTGCCACAGCCCTCCTGGGCACTGCAGAACATGCTTATCTACTTAACGGACTTGATTAGTTTCTCTAAATCCTGTAAACACATCCATGCATTTGAATAATCGCAAGAAAAACATCTGTAGATCCAGTCCTGCTTCCACTGATGCCAGTGCAAGTCTTACTGACTTCAAATGGCCACAAAGCTTCAAATGTCAAAATTACAACACAGCCTGGCAAAATTACAATATATATATACACACAGAAAGAAACATGGATTTAAAATACATTGCGATAAAGGATTTTTTTTTTTTGCTGGACAAGAATCTTCATGAGTTTGCTTCAAAAATAAAGGGGTGCAGATATTTATCACATATACATAGCATATGGGTAATGGAATCTGTTAAAACTGCTATTCCAAAACAAATTACAAGCTCTACTGTGCAATTCAGTTATTTCAAAACTTTACTTCTTCACCGCTTGTTAGGCCCAAAGTAGCTTTTTTACAGCTTTTTTCCCCAGATACTATTTTTTTTTTTTTTGGATACCAAGTACCTTACAGAACTCTGACCACAATCACAAAATTTCCAGTGCCTCAACTCTCCATCATATCCAAACAAGGGTGATATTGCCAGGAATCAGCTGACGTTCCCTGATTCAGGGACAACAAGTGCCAACGTAAGTCAGAAGATCAAGCTCCCTGCCTAACATAGCCAGCTGCTAGCATCAGGTCCATCACAACTCAAGTACGGCACAGGAAAGCTGCAGGGAAGCTGCCAATTACACAAGGAAATTTGCATAGATACAGAAGTGTGACTGTATGTTCAAGCGTACAGTGTAAATATGTACTATAATACTCCAGAAAGACATACATCTCAGTTTAAAATCAGAAAATTTATCACAGTCCCTGCTAGAAGCACAGCAGCCATACTATAGAAGAGAAGCTGCCATTCTTTATAGCTTCACCTAGAAGCCTGTGTGCCTCAGAAATTCAGATTGCAAATATTTTAACACCTGAAGTGAAAACAGTACCTCTTTCAGACTTTTTGAGCATTTTAATTTGTGGCTTCGGAATGTAGCCATGCCCACACTCCACTGTACCCCATCATACTGGATAACAGACATCCCTGGCAGAGCATCACCGTATTGTAGTTTCAGTGGGTTGGTACCAAAGCCCTCTCACTTTGTCATTTCTACCTTCACTCCAAAAAAAGTTAGTATTGTTCATCTACCAACTTGTTTTGGCCTTCACTAATCAAATGCAAGGTGCTGATCTTTGTCCCTTGTCCTTAATTTTCCACCTTGGAAACTGTATTTAGCAGTATCACATCAGCCTACATTTCCCATCTCACATTACAAAGATTTGCAGTTAAAGAGGATTTTTTTTTTTTTTGCTTCTGAAAAACAAGAAAAGGAACAAATACGTCCATTGCCCAAAAATTCTAAAAATCCTACTTGTATAAACAAAGTCCCATTTCCAAAGCACATAGATTTCTTAAGTTCAGCAAACAGACTGTCTGTGCTGCATTTACACAGAGCCATGTTCATTCATCACTTTCAAGTCTAATTACCAAGCCATTTCCCTCTTGGCAACCTCTAATGGCCAGAAGAGTTAGGTTTTACATGGTCAGGATAGCAAGGAATAACAAATACCCATAATTCTTCGCAGCTGTGCAATTTGTTAAGAGTCTCGAGCACAGAGCAGGGAAGGGATTACTGAGAGGCAAACATTCCTCCCCGTGTGCTGCTGTATCTGGACCAGCCTTGCGGGTCTCCCTTCAGCACAGCCTCTCCTCCAAAGAGCTGTAACATCAACTTGCAAAAGTAAGGAAAAAAATAAAGTTGTCACCAGCTCACGGAACCTATCACTAATTAAAGCCACGGGAAAAGTTTTCAGGACAGTGGAAAAGACTTTGTGCATCGTGTAGCTCACCTCTCCCAGCACATTAATCCATGAAACATCAGTTTTGTTTGAAATATGTCAAGTGGTAGGTTGCCTGAGCTTCTCCCACAGGACCAATTCACAGTGAAGGATAATTCACCATCTGAACTCTTCCTAATTTTCAGAGGTTTTTCCTGTCTTAATGTAATCATTTTTGCTATTCTAAATTCATTATGTACCTCTACTTTCTTCCCATTTTTTCATCAGTAGATTTATCATTTCTTCTTTAGAATCAGTTATAGTAAATGTCTTCCTTTTTCCTCACTGTCAGTCCATTCTCTTTAAGCTTCCTCTAATACCTCGATATAAACCAGAGTGAAAAATCTTCCAAGAGGGCTTGGATGTACTAGATAGAGGGTTAGACGTTGTATTAAAATTAAGGAATTATGACTTGGGACTGTAAAATAAATAAGACACTGTGGCAGACCTGAGTGCACCTACAGTGTTTGCAATGTCTCGTGCAGTGACAGAGGCTCTGCCACATGATGCAAAAGAGACATTGCACATTATGGTGCAGGCAAGAAGATTCCTCAGCTTTCTTGATCTACCTGCAGCTGGTTACAATAAATTACCCAGTCTATTAATTTGTATGTGCTGATATTAATTTGCATCTGCTGATGAGATGGGATTGTTTAGTGATCTCTATAGAGGGTTGGGAGCAAAACGTTTATGTTTTAAACCCACAAGCTTTAGTCAAATCTAAACAAGTAATAATGGGTTAATGAATATTTGGCAAAGTGCTCTGAAGAGCGTAAGCAATTACTCACTGTTATTTCACATCTGTATATCAGATCTGAACCGTGCATAACACTACTCCCACAGCTTAATAGTTTATGCTTTTCTGTATCTCTGGACACATCCTGTGAGGATCAGGAGAGGGTACCTACCCAGGAAGTTCTGGGATGCAGTGCATTTTCTGCACAAGACCCACAACCCACAGAATCCTAAGTAGGATTTAAACTAAGAGGTAAAACTTTTCCAAAATTGTATCACAGAGAGTTTTTCACTGCCAAGATGGAGAAAACCTATTCAACCAACAGAGAGAACAGGGAGACAATATAAACAGGTGTTTCCTTGAAAACTTCAGTATGGTTAGTAATAGTACAGGAAATGGATCTCCAGAGGCCACAAATCGTTAGCATCTCTAATGCATTTGCAAATTCCTACTGTGCAAAGTCAGCCTGTAAAAAAAGGCCATTTCTAATAAGTGCCTTGTCTGGTTTCCTACACCATTTAATTTCAGATGAATTTTATGAGAACTCTGCTACATATTTTACCTCCCATCTGGTTCAGATTTGACAATGAAATATTTGTGTGTCCCACCCTGTTCTTTTTAAAGCTCCAAAACCAGATGTCTCCAGCGCAACATGACTGCAGCAGGTCATACCACATTCTTCAGCAAGCTGTGCCAGGCCTACTACCCCCCACAGACAGTTCCAGGTAAGGTAAAATTGGGTTATTTACCCCCTAAAAGAATAAAACAAATAAACAAGCTCAATGCCTTTAGGGCATGGGGTGAAAAGGCTGATTAAAATATACTATGTCTTATTCTTCCAGAAGGTTTTATCTTGATGAAGCAGTGTTTCTGAAAACTAAACACATGAGCGTTGCAGCAGAGGGATTTTTTTTTTCCTATTGGCTTGATTCCAGCACACATTTTTGCAACTTCTCTGTTGTGAAAAGCAGGCAGGTGTTTCAGTGAATACCACAGGGTGGCTAGCGTTTCTAGGAAGTTTACAAATGTCACAGTTGCATACACTGCATATGAGAAGGATGCTGATGGGGATGTCTTATATCAGCTTTTGCAGTTTCAGCAGAGAATGTTTTCATTTTCTTAGTAGTTTCACAGGGCAGCTCTACGCTACACAAGACGACATCTCCTTTTAAGTAAACAATTCTAGTTGCTGAAACATCAGAATGACTGATGTCTTTAACCCATTTTTGCAGATATAAATGGCCCCTTCACAATACGGAGGGATCTGTATGGATGCCAAGGTAGCTTCTTTTCCAGAAACATGATGGAAAACTGATGCTTCTTTAAACTAGATAAATACTTTCTACATGCATACATGTCATAGTTCTTCATGCAAATCAAACAAAGCAGAAAAAAACACGTAGCTGTTCACTAGAAAAATTATTTTATGAAAAACATGTCCCCCAAGAAAGACTACTTCCATAGCCTGTCAAATTTTAAATGCCACAGCAGCAAATAAAACCTGCTATAATACTCCCTCAGACAAAAGCTAAACATCTCTCATATTGTAAGAAGATTGTTAGCTGCTTGCAGAAGAATCCCTTTTTAAGGTAACACGTAAAAGGACATACGCGCTTCTAAATTTTTTGATGAAATTTGTCCCTGTCTAGCAAAATGCTTGAATGTGAGTTTAAATTTAAGCATATGAGTAGTCTCTCTGGAAATCCCAGAGTTATATAGCATATGATCATTTGCTTTGCTTGATGGAGGCACTATACTAGGACGGTACAACAACCCTGGGAAAAGAAAGGAGTTAGTTACTGGAAATAAACGCAAGTTAAAACCACAGAAAAGAGCCGAAGGGCATGAGAACCAGTAGAATCCTTCCTGCTAATGACATGAGAAAGGATGAACTCCACCAACTTACCTGTTTATGCCAAGTGAAATACTCTTATAGTTAAGTCACAAACACTACTCTTCTGCATGTGGAATGATTTTATTTAATAAAATAATTCTAGAAAGACAATATACTTGTGATTGCACAATGTAAAATACAAAGTAAATTATCAGAGAATGATGTCTGTGATTTTTGTAACAGGGTTACTTACCTTCCCCTTTCAACTGCCAGCGCATCTATTTCATCAAAGAAAAGAATTGAAGGAGACACCGCTCTGGCTTTCCTAAAGATCTAAAAAAACAACCATGAAGCACTCAGTTTTAAGGCACTGAATTTTTTTTTACATACTGCTGTCAACCCCTGCACACCTCAAAAG
The DNA here is from genome assembly GCF_009819795.1 of Aythya fuligula. NCBI lineage: Eukaryota > Metazoa > Chordata > Aves > Anseriformes > Anatidae > Aythya > Aythya fuligula. The sequence goes on from NC_045562.1 coordinate 43,180,559, forward strand.
CTACAGAACATCGCAGAACAGACATAAGCTTTGTGATCATTTTTTAAAAACTGACCTTTTATTATATTTTTATATTCCTGATCCTGTGTAACACAGGCTTATAGTGAAAATTACTACAGGATCCCTAATCTGATGTGCATCACTAGGCTAGTGCAGGATGAAGTTAAACAGCACAAGGATCCCTTCTGGTTGTTGTTTGGTCGTTTAAAAAAATTAAACCAAAAATTTTTTGGAAAATTTAAAGATAACCTTATAAACACAGAAAAATTTGAATGCCAAGAAAAGTGAACATCATGTATAGCTTGCACTTTCTCACCTCTCTCACTGCTCGTTCAGACTCACCAACATATTTATTCATCAGCTCAGGTCCCTGTAAAATTAAGAAAAATAAATGTTTTAAAATACATATTATATTTACATCCTAAATGACTGTCAAAATCTCCTAGTGTTACATTACTGATAAACTTACAAGGAATTTTGACAATTTGCCACTTGCAAAAGTCTTACTTGTGCATTTTTCAGCTTACCTTCTACCTATACCCAGTTTTCTTGCATTTATAGCACTGTGCATGCAAGTAACTATGCCTGTAGGTTAATCCTCTTACTACAGTGCTTACCTAGTACTTTAATGAGAAACAGCACTAACCAAAAAAATAAACACTTGGGGGTTCTCAGGAGTTGTGGGATCAACAACAGCAACAAGGGGGCTGCAAGTCAGCCAAAAAGATCGTTTATGGAAAAGCATTTACTTGTACACTCAACATGCATCCTACCTAGCCAAGCACTGAAGCAGTGACTTAAAACCATGTTTAACAACACTTTTTTGAATCAGACAGCCTGCAAGTCCAGCAAGGAGCAGCTGCCATAGCAGCACACCTGAAACCCATCCATGAGGCACTCCATCCCCAGCAAGAAAGCTGTTCAGTGTCTTCACTGATTTGCATTCCTTCTCCTCTCTGCCAAGCACAATTATTAGTGCCAGCTGCTGCGGTGCCTGTTTATACTCACAGCCCTGTCCACCAGGAAAAGACCGGAGACCACAGGGTCAGTGCTGAAGTCTTGAGCAAGTACTTACAATTACAAAAAGCAAAACAATGTAGAATTCTCAGAGCATTTTCTGTTTTGCTGTATCCCGTAGGACAGGCTGCTAAAATAACGCTTCTTAATGAGGCTAAGATTCTCATGGGATTGGTAATGACTCATTGACTTCAGCCTGGTTTGCATCAACATTGACCTGCAGCCATGACCAGCGATGATTATCCACTGCCCTGAACAAAACGAGCCAGTGGCTTCGGTCTGTTTTCCAGGGAACAGGTGCCCTCATAATTTCACCAGCAGAAACAACGTCCTTCACAGCTGGAAAACTGCACAACCTTCCTGTGCTTCAGTGCTATGAGCACCTTCAGGCAATGCTCTGTGCTGAGCAGTAAGGCAGCTTCAAACAGCAGTTATGCTGGAACCAGGAATGTGTGGCAGACATACACCAGCAGTGACAGAGCTTCTGGTGGTCCCTCTTCCAGCAGGACCACCTGGTCTTTGTACCCGGATGGGTAGAACACACATCTTTTACTCCGAAAATGTAGCACACTGTTTTTTTGCAGCCTCCCCTCTCCACTCTCATTTTCAACCTTGCAGTATGTTAGCGCACTGACTTTATCCTGACACTGGCACCACTGGAAAGCACCTCTGCAAATGTTTGGGGACGGACGTATATTGTAATAAGAAAAGCATAAGTTATCTGGTATCAGCAAAGCATATTGGCTATGCCACAGTACTATTTTTTATTTTATTTTATTTTTTAGTGTGGTCCATTACCCATAGGGCCAGGTGAGACACAGCAGCAGCCAGCCATACAGGTAAAGCCAACTGTGTAAGGGCTGAAGAAGAGTACCGTATGCCTTGCCAGTAGGAAACAGAAATGATACAAGCGCTGCTACCTTCCACATCCATCCTTAAAATTACTGCTGCAGTATCTAAAGTTAAAATGGCACCTGTAGGCTTTCAACAACTTCAAAGTCTATTGGACGCCTGTATAGGAACAGAACTGTTTAGACACATAACTCAGGAAGGACGAAGAAAAGGAAAAAGGAAGGTGAGAAAGTGATAGAGAGTAATGCAAGGCCTTTTCCTATATTCACTGCGAACATCAAAGATGAGGAGCAAGCAGCCGTTTGTGCAGAACAGGCTTCTAGCTCTAATAGACAGCATCCAGCTGCCCTGGGCCCTTGCCATTCATCATGTTCATTGCAGATGAGAAATGTGATAGAGTGGGCCTAGCAACTGCCGAAGTAACAAGACAGCAGCTTTCACTTTCTGTCTAGCTTTTTGTCAAATCTCCGCAGATTTGACCCAGGATTACAGATTTCTCCTACTACCTTTTTCTCAGAGCTTCTCTCTCATGCCCTTGTTCCCACAAACTGTCTTCATCCACATCAGTATTCTCATGGAAGCCAACATCACTAACATCAGAGCCAACAGTGTACTCCTCTAGTATGACAAACAACATCAAATAGTCTGACATTTTCTCTTCTTTTGTCTGAGCAAAAAATACTTAAAACCAAAACTACTCCCTTTGTGCTTTAAGGTACAATATAATTTCAGATGCATGGAGTTTTATTTTTAATTACGCATTAAAATATGATCAAGGCAACATCAAAGCAATACATAGTGTTTAAAATGTTTCCAAAGAGAATTATTTTGAATGTATGGTTTTGCTGTAAGCTTTAACATGAAGTTTTTCTCAATTTTTCTCTTCATTAAGCAGCAATACCAGGTTAAAGACCACTATGTATTAATGACCTGTGCCCTATGGAGAATTTTCATCAAAGTTGATTTGAAGAAGGTCTCATAGTTTACCACTCACCAACAATACCAGAACTGCCATTCAGAAACATGTCTTTTATTACAAGCAGCTTAGAGCTCTTATTATATACGGCAATAAAAGGAAAAGACTCCAAAGTGAAAGAAAAAGCACACCAAAGAAGAGGAATTGGTATACGTTTCATCTAATGCAAACACTTGAAACCACAACACAAAAACTAGAAACGTTCAAAGAAGCTGGATGTAGGAACTGAACTGGGTTAGCTCTGGTCCAAGCCAAGCTGAACGTCTGCCTTACCCTGTGTGCAAACAGGTTGTCCTCTGGCTGAGATGGATGGCCGCTCTTCCCAGGGAGCGGTCTGTATGCCAAGCAGCCCAGTGGCCATCACCAAGCTGCTGGCTGACAGCTAAGCACTGCTTCCAATTTTCTGAAAGTTCACCTTCTCTTTTCAGGAAACTCATTTAGAAGTTGGAGACTATTCAAGAAATGCCAGGAGATTTTTTATTATTATTATTTTTCAATGCTTTTCTATTGCTTTTAAAAAAATCAAATGACATGAACCGCACTTATTCAGCAAATTGACAGTTGGTGAAACATCATTTTTGGCCTGGAGGTGACCATAATGATTCCTTTAAAAGCTGTTTACAGCTGTTGATATACTGACCTAGAGGTGCTAGTAACAAATGGTACAGTTTAATGATGCATAGCTCTGCTCTCTTCTGCAAGAAGGAATCCTCCCTATGAAAGGATGGGAAGAAATAAAACCTGCTCCTTCTGGTCATTTGCACAGTGACTCCAAAACCAGCAAAAGATTTGGAGGAGGAAATTGGCAGAAGTAGCTGTAGCTTAGCCATGCATATAAGCATACCATTTGTGAGCTACAACCCAGAACAATAGTATAAAATCTGCCAATTCAGGCATGCTGCATACTGCTGAGTTTTGTTTATTCAGCCTCAAAATAGAGAGAGTTGTTTCCATGCATGCTCTGTTGAAAGACTATCCCATCCTCCTTTACAAGATGCATTCCCCTTCTGTCATGATGCCTCCCACGTGTTTATCATCTGGATTGGGTGTAGATTTTTCTCTTATATTGGTAACCCTTTTTATAGATATAAATTGGTAGCCCTTTTTATATAATATATAAATATGTATTTATATACATAAAAGAAAAACATCCTTACATTTTAAATATGATCAGAATAAACTCTTGAAAGATTAACTGCTCAAAAGATAAAACCTCTGCTTACAGGCTGCAACACAAGATAAGCTTATGTACACATTGTTATGACAGAAGTTCTCAGTATTTTCAAACGGCAAGGGCAACATCTGGTATCCCTGAAGTTAAAGAGTATCAGAGAGTATCAGTAATTTTTCTAATCAGTGCTTAAAGCCACTTGGGGATTTTTTCCACCTGAAAATACTAGGGTAATGACTTTCAACTGATAAGAAATTTAATCTGTGACTTTCCTCTCTCTCTCTCTCTTTTTTTTTTTTTTTTTTTTAACTGTTGTGACAATCAGGTAAGTTATGTACTTATGCTTGAAGAAATTATTAAACAGACATTAAAATATCAGTCAAATAATTAACGTTTAATTTCAAATTAAGTATACAGGAACAGAGCTCTGCACAGTGAACCTCAAAAAAAATAAAGCTTCATGTCAAAGCAGTTCTGAACTCCTTAAAATGCATACCCAGGGCAAGGTTTATTTGCCCACATGCAGACATCTGCATCTGAGTTAGACATTCACACTAACTGATTTGGACAGACAGGCATCTACCTTGCAGATGCGATCCACATCACTCTGATGTGCTAATTTCTCAGCCTGCCAGAGTAGCGCCTACAGCCAGCTCAGATGAGCAAAGCGTGATCCCAGCCACCACCAGCACAGCCTTCATGGGTTAGATGCAACATTTCGGCTTCCCCCTCCCCAGTTTCATGACAGTGCAAGTGAGAGAACCTACTGTCACATCAGCAACCGGTTTGGAAGAACTCCTAAATCAGTTATCTTGGTTAAGCTGCATTTTAGACAAACATTCAGTAATAAAATGCAGTATATTGCTTGCTAAGAATAAAGCCTCCTTCTTCTCTTTAATGCTGTTTAATGACTTAATCTGCATCGCTCAGATTCTCAGCAGCCTGTAAACCCCAGGCTCAGTGCACTCACCGTTTTAATCACTTCCTCTCCCTCTGCCCTGCATACCAAAGGACCTTAAAAAAACTTGTTGGCACCTGTCTGGTGTTTTAAAAACTTCAAATTAGACAGGTGCTTGTGGGCTCAAAGTATCTCAGGGAATGGCTGGCAAAAAATTGTGAACTGTGGTCCTTGCAATTAAGTCTCTACCAGCAGCGCCATCAAACTGCTAAGGCACTTTCCTTTATCGACCTTGTTCGCCTTCTGTCTTGACCAGCAAGCTTTAGCAACAACCTGTCTGGGCTTCTTCATGTAACACAGAAGCCAGGATTTGTAGTGTGCAGTGAACTGATGGGAAACATTGAATTAATTCATGGCACATTCGGAGAGGGCCCTGTTGGGCACAGCCTCCATGATGGTTTGTCAGGACTCGGCGCAGGCACCGGCACCGCAGTATCAAGGGAGAAATTCTGTGGGGGCAGAGATGAAGCAGACCCAACAGCACCCCATCCCACCCACCACAAAGGCCCCTTTGCAAGTCACTCGTGTCCAACACGGATTTTCAGCGCCCCTTCCTATTCAGCACTGCATTTCCCTACAGCGCCAGCACTCGGGCCCAAAGGCTGCCATCCACTACTCTGTTTAGGACCAGGCTTGTTACCAGAAGGGCACTATCCATGTGGGATCAACCGCAATATGGTGAAAAAAAAGGCAGGAAATCAGCCATCCATGCTGCAAAACATACTCAGAGCCATACTTCACTGCTCCAGCAGCACCCGATCCCCTGACTGCCATTTTACCACATCCCGACTGCTGACAAACCTGGCAACTTCAAGAGGGGGAAGCTACGTTCATTAATCTTGCAAAGTAATTGAGAAGGGAGAAGGAAACTGAGATGGGAGATTATTTCCAAATCATTTTCTGTCTGCACGTTCACTGTTGGAAATCTTAGGGTATGAATGGAGGAATGCCTTATTTTCAGTTGAGTAAAACATGCAGATAGCCTGAGCACCCACAGTGTTCATAAAGTATCTCCAATTGCTCTCCCTTGTGGAAATATTAGAGCATTTTCAAAGTATGTTGTCTCATTATGCGCTAATTAACTAGCATGTTGCTGTAAATGTGTTACTACACAAATAAATATAACTATATGTAAATAAAATTTTCAAATGTTATTGGATGTTTGCCAGTTTCCCATAAAACCACAACGCTTCTTCATTTTTAATCTTATATGCATCGCCCAGCCAGTCACAACCACCCAACTTTCTTATTTCATTCTTTTACTCGCAGAAATCCCCGTCGGAAGGCTAAACTATCTTCCCAAAATTCAGTGACAGTTCTTCACAAAGCAAAGCAGGCAGCCTTTCCAAGCCTCATTAATCTGTTTTAACTGCCCCAGCCAAGAGCTGAAGGGAAAAGCTGAGGAAACTTCAATTGGAAAATATTTTGACGTAATTGACCCAGATGACAAACTAAACTTAAGCACATGTCAAGCACGGGGAGTGGTACAAAAGCATCTGCAGGGTGATACAGGAAGTTAAATCAAGCCAAGGTGAAGTCAGAGCTCCGAGAACAGTGTATATTTTTGTAATTACTGCTAATTGAAGAAAAGAAAAGATGCCTGCAGCCCAAACTCTTAAGTAACGGAAAGTAAAATGCTGGGAATAATTTCTAACCTGTTTATTTTTGTCTATCGCAGTTAGAGCTCCTAACAAACAAAACTTATATTTTAGAGCAATATATTACATATCACCTGCTTGCTATTAATGTTCTTAAATGCTACTTACCATCATGTTTTCTTTTGTTTTGTTTTTTAATATTGCTTTCATGCTTTATCATATTTACAACAATTATTGTGTCTCACTTAGACAGCTGAATTCTGAGAGATTTAACTTTTGCAAATCTTAATTTTCTGTAGGTCTAAGCTGTTTTCTGTCAGTATCACTAAATGAGTTTTTGCTTTAGTTTTGCTTTGAAACAGAAAAATATTAAGAAGCACTGAGCAGCAAGAGGAAAAATGATGCTTCTAAAACCATTATGAACATATACAAGTTGCATAATTTTTCTTGGTATTTATTTTGTAAACTTGGGTAATCTGCTTGTTGGACAGAAAGCAGAACTCAAAATCCCTTGTTGATACAACCCTGAGCAAAAGCCTTCCAATATCAGCAGAAAGTCTCCCTCTGACTTTAGCAGGCTGAGTAAGTACAAGGTAATGCAGGACACCATCACCAACAAACGTCCCTTCTGGTACACTGCATCTTGGGCTATAAAAGGGGCAAAAGGATTTTCCAGTCCCCATGGTCCTTCTGGGACTGGCAGCCAAAGAACAGCTTGTACATGGCTGATGGACTTTATCTGGGTAGGTGCTACAGCGGTGCCTCATCAGCCTTACAGTGTAAGAGCAAGCTTCAGCGTTCATTTCAAAACAGGTTAATACAAAAAAGTACAATGGCATCGTTGTTAGTAAAGTTAACCAAATAGATATCATAACAACAAAGAGAAAATAAATAAATAAAAATCAGAGATTGTCTCTCTGCAAGTTGCCTCCCAGGAGGCTAACAGAAAATCCATGAAGAAATGTAATATTCATTAGATTCTTAGCACAACATAATGACACAGGATTTCCTAAAAATAAAAAATAAAAAAATCCAATTGGTCAGCCATAGCAAAATCTAAACAAAGATGCAAGCCAAATGCTGATAAAATTATCATCATTTCCCAATCTATGGAATACAGCAAGATATGGAAGTTTCCTCCCCAGACTACTCTTACAGTATCACCTTAAAATCTCAGAGATCTAATCAACATACATCTCTAAAAAGCAGCCAGTCAAAGCTGACCCTAAGTGCACAAACTGTCAAAAAGTACAGAGAGATAATCACCAAGTAAACAGTGAAATGAAGCAGAAAAATCGGAGAAGCAATGCAGTAATATTCAATTCCAGAAAATTAGATCACGTCTAAAGCAAAAATGTCACATGTAGTTATATATCACAAAGAGGTGTCATCAGCCTGGCAGAAGTTGAAAATTATATCCCCCATCCTATTAATATTTATAGGCCTAATATCTGCATACAATTTTATTTTCCGTTGGTGAAAGACACATAAAATACATCTCTGAGGAAAATTACAAGCTTTTGGGCCTGCACAAGAGGAGCATGGAGAAGGACAAGAGTGCACGGATGGCTGATATGAAAAAGAATTCAATCAGATCAGAAATTGTCAATAAATTAAGAGTGATGTTCAACTACCAAAGAATGAAACAATTATCTTAGTTCACTCTTTCACCCCATCTCCTACTTGCTTATCTCCATGACTGCAAAACACCAAAAACTCCAAGAAGCTGAGAAAAATTCAGCTGTCTTTTGATAACAGATTTTGGGCAAAAAAGTATCAAGATGATCACTAACCCCCTGAAAAGCCTCAATGCTACAAGAGATACAGACAAAGGGATGATAGGAAAGAACAGGAGGAGCCATCTCCTAAAGAGCAATTGACAACCTCCCTCCCAATAAATTTAGCAGATACACTGTAAGGGAGACAAAGGACGACAGTCCAGTAAAGGAATAAAAATACATGATTCCCCTTAGGAATTATATGCAAGATAGCTCTGTAAAAACAAACAAGCAAAACAACTGCTTTTCTCTGGAAAAGCGAAAGGTCACCGATCTTGATGAAAATACAGCTATAAAAAGGTTTTGGCCAGATATCAAAGAGCGTGTTTACAATAGGGCACATTCATTGTAATGCTAACCATTCAAACTTCACAATAGATTTTAGAGAGAACAGGATGCAACGTCAAACATCTGTTATCACATTATTTTCTTCGTCTCCTCTGCCCAGAAATTACATCTAGACTTTGCCTATCTCCCAGACCAGGTTAGAGACAAGTCAGACGCACGCCGTTTGACCACGTCTCATATGGCGTTGTGACAGCCAGCTGCTCCTAAGACATATGGAAACATCACGTTTTAGGAAATTACAGACACCCCAGACGAAGTACCTTACTTAACAGGGGCAGCTGGCCAAACTGGAGAGACATTGCACAGACACATCTGGACGAGGAGCGCAAAGCCCTCCCCGAGCCAGGGAGATGCCAGCTGCACCCCAGTGGCACGACCAGCCGAGGTGAACACTGTCACCCCTTCTGGAAAGGGACAGATTTACTGTGTCCACATCGCTTAAACATGGTGTGCATAGTGGGGCCACCTTCCAAAAAAAATCACTGAACCAAGTAAGCAGTTCCCTCTCAGGTTTCAGACACAGGGGAGAGAGGTGTCATCCAGCCATGGACTCAGATCCATCGCCAAAGCACAGTCTCCTGCCCACGGAGTGTCCCTGCCACGGACCAAGAACCTGAGCCCCCTGAGCTATACTGCCAGAGCACACACAACCTACTGGCTGTATGGCAGACACTTTTCATCAGGATTGCTTATTTAGGGCAGGACCGACTGGAAGGAAAATGCAGGTCTGAAAAGTAAATTATCACAAACAGGCTTCCATTTCAAAAAGCCTGATATCAGTTCCAGAGATGGATATTTGAGACACGATGCAGAGAAAGGGAAAATTAACAGAACCCCTAGCTAGGAAGAAAAATTCTCTCTCTCTCTCTCAAAATCATATTCATCTATTTTGGATTTATTGCAGGAATACATGCAGTGGAAATGAATTCATGCCTGTTGTGCTTTAAGAAGTGCTACAGACAATGATGTTTAACACATTTAGTACATGATGGATGTTGCCTTTTCTGTCCAGGAAGCAAACGTGAAGTTAGGGAAAGTGGGCTGTGTTCCCTTCCTGGAGTCAACACATCCAAGGCTGGACACACTCCAGAGATGTGCCTCTTGGAACATCTGTACATTGAATATTCGACCAGTTCCAGGCCCAGGGCTTTAAGCCGACAGGGAATAAAAGGCACTTTCCCCGAGCCAGCCCTTTCTGCTGCAGCTTATCAGGGCTGGGGGTTTGCACCCTGGAGAAACGCTGCATTGCTGTATAAAAGTATTTCATATCAGTGCACCTTCCCGATCTTTTACGTATGGACCATACAGCTGCATCAGCTATTTTCAGCGATTAAGATAGAGTGATGAATATACCATGGTGCCAATGCTTAGTTGTAACTGTTTTTTTTTTTTTTTTTGATGGTGTTTTTTTTTGTTGTTCATTTTGTTTGGTTTTGGTTTTTGTTTTCCAGATGGAGACTTTTATTTCCTCCCCTTTCAGCCCTCAGTGCTTTGGGCAAAACAAAGAAAGAATGTTTCCTTAAGCGGTGCAGGAGGAAAAGGTTACCTTGTTTACCAGTAACCAGAGTACAAAGACCGACTTTGTCTTCAGAGAAGAGGCAGGAAAGCTAGCGTTTCTGAAGGGCTGAGGTTTCCAAGGCTGCTCTTGTTGGTGTGACCGTGACCCAGAGGCCTGTCTGCAGCACCAGGAGGCAGCGGCAGCGCAGGGCTGCTGGCTGCAGGGTCAGCGCAACCGCCTCTGCTTCCAGAGCCACATTCACAACGCGATTGAAAGGACAGGCAGAGGAGGAAGCTGCGCAGGAACTAGCAACACAGAGAGCTTTGTGAGCGAAGAGATGGTCAACAGAAAAGAGTACGTGATCACACTGTTGAGGAGGAGATACTTTTAAAAGAAAAATACTTAAACAAATGTTTTTTCTTGCACTTCATTAACATTCTGACACAGCTGCAAGACTACCCCATGTGGAATCGCTCTACTATCTTTTTTCCCTCCTATGCGCCGAAGCTCCGTATTATTATTTAATAACCTCCACTCATGTATTTTCCATATGACCCGCAGCAATCAATTTCATAGGCAATTTCTCTGTGTTTCTTAATGCTGAGAGAACATACCACTTATCCAAGAGTATTCCAGATATAACTGATTTTGCAAACTTTCTGAGAAATAATGGAAGAGAATGATTTCCCCTGAAAAAGGACTAATAGGGCAAGAAAAATCTGTAATATAACACAAGTAGTAAGATGAAGAAAGCAACCATTCTTAAGGAATAAAAAGGAATGTAAGAGTTGAGATGGTATTATCTCCATGCAAGCAATTATTGCAGCAAGAATATCTATCCACTATCCAAAGTTGCATATTGCTACCATTGTTTTAAGAATTTGTTTCCATTAAAAAAGTTTTTAAAATAATGCTAATAATTAATATTTTTCACCAGAATAAGAGAGGCATTTAAATGCCTCTGTATGGCTTAACCCCCCTCATTCTAAGAAAACACAAGTGTACAGGAAGCAAGTAGTCCTCTTCACAAGAAAACACAAACCTCGTTTGATATTTACAAGGGATTTTCTGTAGCAGAGGTAATTATCAGAAATGCCAGGAGCCACTGGATTCTAGCACTGAAAATTGGTAAATTGTGAACTGTTATCCCAGAGTTAAGAAACCATAAGATTAAATGTCCTACCTTCACTGCCAAGAAGTTGAGGCCACTTTCATGAGCCAAAGCTTTCGCTATCATTGTTTTTGAGCATCCAGGAGGTCCATAAAGCAGCACACCTTTGGGAGGCTGAATCCCCATTCGGATGAAGGAGTCGGGATGTTTGAGAGGCCATTCAACTGCCTGTTTCAATTTCAGCTTGACATCTTCTAGTCCTCCTATGTCTGACCAAGATACCTGCAAAGCAGACCATTTTGTTGAACTCACGCAATGGAAAAAAATAAAAATTAAAAATAATAAAATAATAACATCACCATACAGGAAACAATACTTTCTATGATCATTAGTGAGTCACAGCTCCGTTTTCTCTCCCTTAATATGATGCTGATGTATAATTTCTAAATTACTTTGTTGTCTTCCTTGAAGACTTAATGAACCCAAGAAGGTTTTACCTAGCGCTGCAGAGTAAGGCCCTGGTCCCAGCTGCATGACCCCCCTAAGCTGAACTTTTGGGAGCTCCTCCAATTGCCAACGCCACCGCTCCTATGTATGACTGGGCACTTGAGATTTGAGTAGAAGCTTAAAAATAAACAAGCCACCAAACAGACAGCTATCTATGGAAATAAACAACATTCAAACACAACTGCATTTAATTTTTTTCTGCTGAAGACACCAGACAGGCTCATCACTGGGAAATCACTGGATACACTGGGAAACCACCAGTGCGTTCTATCCAAAACAGCAGATGGATCTAAAACCTGCTACACTTCTCTGTCTCTACACAAGCCTAAGAAGTTACCCCAGCCCTTTCTTTGTTCTGCCACCATCCATTCCTGTCCACCTCAAACAGTAAACATATCAAGATGGACCTAAATCAAATGATCTGGTGTCTTAAAACACTCTTCCAAAAATTTGGAAGATGTAAGGCACCCTTCAACTCCAGAAAGACAGCTAAACTTGCAAGGCTGGCAGAGTATAACCAAGACACAATGCATCACCTCTTGCCCGACTCTGAAAATTGCCATCACTCCTGGCTCATCCCAATTGCTATTTGCCTGATACCATAACAAACTGGAAACTCAAACTGGAAAGTCCCTGAACCAGGGGACCCAATTCAGTCTACTACTGAAGAGGAAGAAAAAGAACATTTGTGAGTGGTGCAAGCACTTTTGTGTAAGTACAAGCAAACTGCAAACCAAATAAAACTTCTCTTCTATTGTCAGTCTTTGACATAGAAGAAAATTACAAAGATAAGGGAGAGTAAACACAGAAAATCAACACATAGGGGTCAACCCCTCAGAAGTACTGCGAGATTAAAGGCTAGCTGGAAGGTGAGGAGCTGCTGATTTGCTGCCAGCAGAACATGTTGTCTCTCATACTGGGAACATGCTACAAGAACTCTAGAAAAAAAATCCCTGTGTTTCTTCTTAGTGACTAACAGCTTCTGGTTCTTTGGTTCTTAAATAAATAATTACTTTATAAGCCTGAGGAAGTAAGAAATATGTACAGCTGATAGCCACTGCCCACTGAGAAGGATCTGAGGGCAGAGGGATATGCCAAGGGTTGAATTCCTTTATTTGGGGGAGGGAGGAATGGGACAACACTAAAATGGAAAAGAAATGAATTCAGTAAGGTCAGAGCAAAGGTAAGACTGAATCAGATACAGCAGAATAACCCAGTAGCAGAAGAGAGGACAGGGCTTTAGGATTTTAGTGGGGGAATTATCAAAGTGGCAGGCCAGTTCCCATAGATTGAAAGCCAATTTTTGCAACCTGCCAATATTTCTTTTTGAATTGAAGTTTCAAAGTGGTATTGTGGGGGAAAAAAAAGCAAACACAACACCTTTCTGTTGCTGTTCCATAATACCAGCAAGACCACCTGCACAAATCAGATTAAAGGAATAGATGAAAATGAGCTGCACACAAGTCTCTAGTTTTGAAATAAAAGCATATGTCTGAATTCATCAAAAACAGTTAAGTGAGAAGCTCCACAACAGTGCGGAAGGGAAGAGGAAAAGAGGAGCACAAATTCATATCACCAAAAATTGACCTCAGCGCCTTGGGCTCCCAACACAGTTGAGACTGAGAGAGAGACAGAGCTTCACAGAGCAACGCAGCCTGATTATCAGCCGCCTTTCAGAAGTCCCGTATGTGGTCATCGCTCACCCAGCTTCTCCCTCTTTCCTTCAGTGGGAACAAACATGGTGATGAGATGTCTAACTCAGGCACCTCAGTTAGGTGCCTGAAGTTGGAAAGAATCCTCCCTTCCTGCCTGAATTTTCACAATAAGAGGTAACGAATGCAAAAGAGATAATAAATAGAAAATCAGAGATAGTCATTCCTATCATAATGTCTTTATATCTAGACAAAGGGATTTTGGCAAACACAAAGGAAAAACTTCTGAAAATGAATTAAGACACCAGGAATTTCCTACAACTTTCAGCAACAGTGGCAAAATCCATTAGTGGTACTTTGCACACACAAAAGCCAGGGAGAAAACACCTACATGTTGTTTTCACCCTGTTTCAAATATGCAGACTATCGCACAAGCCTTCTGAAGTGCTATTCAAATGACTTTTAGGATCCCCTATATGTCATTTAGCATCAACAAGAATAACAGAAGTAGACATACAAATAGGATCACTAAATGTGAGCTTGCAAGGTACGAGTTATAAAAGAAAATAGTTCACCAGGCAAAAATTCAGTCAACTTATGCTGAACTTCTATAATACAGGGCAGAATTCAAAAAAAGCAATGGTAAAAGCAAAAATAGCTAATTACACATTACATTCACATTCTGGTCAAGTCCAAAATGAAGTACATGTCTCCTCATTTTAAAAGGATATAGAAAAGTAGGGAAAAACACCACAGTCCCCCACCAACAATGCGCTCTGAGGGAAGAATTCAGTTGGACTCACACAAGGCCATATATGCTTGGCAGAACTAGGTGGATTGTTTTTGCATACCATCCCGAGGAACTTGGTGGCTGCAATTAACCCAAATGACGGTGCACACACTGTAATGGCCAGCTACACATCTTCACCTGCACACGGACTGAAAGGAAAGGTCTCGCAGCAGAGCAATGAAGTGTGATATTCTGTCGCCGTGGAAATGGTTGCAAAGACTAGCCTTAGGGCTTAGCTTACACACACGGAGACAGCGCTCTACTATGGTCTGTAAGACACCAAGATTTCATTACTGCCATAATCTTTAGCTCTCCCTAGGTCAACAGAGCTCAGAATGTGATGCAGAACAGCAACTCCCCAGAGGTTGTTCGGCAGCAGCAGTAAAGAAATAAAGCAGACGTGCAAAGGATGTCTCATCCAGAACCTTTTGGCTGCAAAGACACAAATCTGAGTGTTGAATTTCAGTAAAGGGAACGAAGCGGGCAAGCAAAACCCATAGCACTCTACAAAAATTTCAGAAAGACCCATAGGAGAGGGAGGAACAACTACAGCGCAACTCTCCAAACTGATGAAATATTAACTTCTGATTTATAACGTGCATCCCCTTTCTCCTAAATCCCTGCTGCACGAAAAGCAGCCTTCTAAAAAGGTTGTAACACATAGCAAAGTTCAAGGAAGGTTCTGCAAAAACAGAAAACGAGATCCCATGTGGAACCGGGCAGACAAGGGTTTTGCATGTGCCTTGGTCACCAGCAATGTGCACAGCAGTCTGGACATCAGCAGAAGGACAGGGGGATGCTGAAAGGCAAAGCAAGGGGAGAAGCACACGGTGATGCCTCCACCTCAGCAGCTCCTCTTCCTCCGGCACACAGCCTCGCTTTATCTGCCACCCCAATCTCACTTGTGGCTGCTTTCCCCATCCATAACTTTGAATATCCTTGGAATAAGAAAAGAGCTCAGGATGTGTCAGTGACAGTTCTTTCATTATCCATATAACGTGTGAATGCCACCGGTGTTACAAGCAAAGGGCAACATGACAGGTTATGAATCACCTAACGCGCGAGTTAGTAACAAAAAGTTATTAACTAGCTTGCACCTTTCAGAAGCAGACAGCAAAGCATTCTGTAAAAGTTAGCAAATATCCTCCGACAACAAGAAAGAAAGTGACTTCAACAAGGCCACCCAAACCACTCACTTCTATTACATATCTTGTTCTTTAGCTACTACCCCAAGTATGTGTATAACAGGTTTTTCTAAGTCTTAAACAAAAGACTGCAAGAGGGGGATTTAGCTCAGCAGCCTCCTAAGCAGTCAAGCAGTTAACACCCTACTCTAGGACCTAAGAAGTGAAGACTGATTCAAAAATTACATTTTCTTTACAGCCTAATTAAAATTCTGATTTCAGAGAACAAGCTCTGTGTTGTCTAAACAATTTGGAGTTCATGATTAAAACATAATAATTTTCATTTAGTATCAGAGGTGACACCAGCCTCAAAAAACATAAATGGCAAAGGTGTCAAGACACTATGGGATGGAGCACTTGTACAAAATACCTTTACTTGTAGCTTTATTTTAAGTGACTCTGCACTCTTCTTACTCAGTTTGCATATGGCTACTTCAAATCAGTTAAAAATGGAAAAAATAACACCTTCTCAAGAATAGAAACTTAAAAAACACAGAAGTCTCAGCTTAATTCAGCATGTACATCAATGGATTTACTTGTCACCAACTGCATAGCCTAAAAGCCACCAAGGGAGCTGACAAGTGAATAATGTATATATAACAAATGGAAAAAAACAGGATATTATTAACGTAGATCAGATTTCTGTCTGCTATTTGGAAAAAATCCCATAGCTGATCAGCTATTTCATGACTGAAAATATTTTCCGATTGAATTTTTCCGATGACAAACAACATCAAGGTCAAACTTCAAAAGACGAAGGAATGTGATCCCTGATTTTCTAACAAATCCACCCATACAACCAACTGCCTAGCTGGAGAGTTCTGGGGCAAGGAGAGCAGGCAAATAAAAACCTATCCTTACAGAAAGAAAGGATCTGAAGGCTGATCAATATAGGATGACTTCACAAAATACCGTGCACGCAGATTCTTTAACCAGATATATACACGTTTGTTTCTTGAAGAAAGCTGGACTCCTATCTTGTTCATGCTTTCTTTTGCTTCAATCCCCCATCACATTTTTAAAATTTTGCTAAGAACACCACAGACTGGCTACGTAAGGGAGCCCTGTTGGTGTACATTACTGCAGAGCACCTACGCAACATAGCACAGTGCAGCAGGTCAACAGCCAGCTAGGAAAGTGTTGGGTGGATAAGTGGAAAGAGGAGTAAATTAGTAGAGAGGAATTTAGTATGGAAATTAGGACTATAAACATCAGTTCCAAGGCAAGTGAGCAATACTGAGGTTTCCCTGCGTGTGTTGCAGGCATTCAAGCGAACAACACAAACCAGCAAAGTGTTCTAGGACATAGCACCACCGACATGAGATGCTGTGACTAATTAGTGGTCCTGCAACTGCATCCAGTTAGCTGTTAGAGGCTTGATTTCTACTGAAACCAAGTACTTCTATATCCAATTAACAGCAAGTGTCAGAGCAATCAGTCAAACACGTGGCTTCAGCCAGAGCAGTTAGGCATGTAACCTTGACTGGTGAGGCAAAACTGAGTCTATAAAATTAGATTAAGACATACCTAGGAATCATTACTAGAAGCATGCAACATAAAATTCTGCTTACTCTTCTTAAAAATGTACCTGAGGAAATAGAAACTGCACTACATTCTCTGCTACAATGCATGTCCTGTAAGCACAGAAGGAATCTGCACTATGCTGTTACCTTCCCTTCAACAAAACAATGAGTCTCGGTAGTATTCCAGTGACTCAGCTGATGTTTAACAAATAAGTGACATTTGAGGGAGCCACTGGCAGGATGGTTTAGTGGCCAACTGTCATAGTAGGTTGACCTGGATTCAGAACAGATTTCCTTGAGACCTGACTTATGTATGTCATCATTGCCCTGTTTAGCAGCACTGCATCCAGCTCCAAATGGGTCCATATGTCCAGAAGGCACAGCACAGTGATAATGACATGAGCTCAAGAGACAGCAGCAAATTAAGCAACAAGAGATTAGTAGCTCTGGTTCTCAGCAGAACTAACCAACCATTGCAGATGCTGATGGCACTACACCGTTTCCAGAAAAAAACTGTCTGGGGCCGACACAGGCATTTCCACCCAGCACTTCACTGCACAGCACGGACTCTTAACAAGCCAAGTGTGACATCCGAGCTGGCTGCGTGCAGCATCCTGTTCACAGATTTCATTTCCCATTCCTATAGTTTGGGAGCAAGGGTCTGTAGCTGTGCAGCCCAATTCCCAGATGACTCATCATCACACAGAAAGACAGAAATGTTTTCTTCAAGGGGTTGGGGAGCTGCTGAGAAACACCAGCACAACTGCTTGCAGACTCAAGAGCCAGTAAGAGCAAATACATTTTCTTTCGCTCAATCTTCTTAAACCAGATCAGAATCTTCTTAAAGTAGATCAGATCCCCAGTTCAATTTATGTAGTGTCTGTTACCAAATTACTATAACATAACCGAAAGAAAGAGTTGTCAGCGGGGCAATGATGACTGAAGATGGCACTGCCAAAAGAATTGTTCGTGTAATGACAGTCCCTGATGGGTAACTGCTTGGCAGCGATCACCCACCCACAGCATCCAGCTCTGCCCTCAGTTAAAACCTTGTGATCTCACTGAAGACATTCAGGACACAGCAGTAGGAATTGCATGGAAAATTACTCAACTGCTTTACACAAATCACAGCAATCACTCTCTTCACAGTCTCGTTTCAATACACTTTGATTACAAATGCTAACATTTGGTTTCTACTTAAATTTGTGTCTGCTTTGCAAAAGGCTCCAACTTACACAGCTATTTAGGATCTGCTCAGAGCAGACACCCTAAGTTTTTTACTCCATTAGTCCCCCCAGCATATAAAACTACGTATCAGGTCACATACTTCTGCACTACCAACTCTTTCTAGAGTGTTAAGAACTCAGGTTTTTGTAAATGTTTTTTTGTTTGTTTTTTTTTTTTTTTTTTAATTTCAAATTAAATAAATATGTAAACAAAAGGATGATGCACAACATTTATTGGCAACTTGAGACTTCCACTTCACAAAACGACTCTCTTTTGGTAGGACATTTCAATGCGTAACTGTGACTCTAACAATGTTGCTAGTGTACTGCAAAAAATAACTTACTTTTGGCACATCAACTGCCACCTCCCTCATGGCGCTGGGCCTGACATCATTCATCCCTTGCAGGAAGTCATTGAAAGCAATCATCACTGACCCAGCCACCTCGTTGTCTGAGGGGTTAGCTCGCTTCCCCAGAGCTCTCCGCAGTGCGTACAAACCTATTAAAAACAAAACCCATAAAAACATGTAGACTTCATCCTGTTTCTCACAAACACAAAGTGCACAACACACAAACACACAGCAGCGCTGGAAAGGAAACGATAGTCAAAAGCATGTCCCAGCGCCGGGCCTTAACTAGGTCAAGGAGCATGCAAGACACTTCTGATGAGAGAGGAAGAAAAAGGGGATTTTATGACCACAGACAGAATATAAACTAAATCAGTTCCAAAAGACAGAACAAAACAGCCCTATCCCCGTGTTCCTGAGATGAAGCTAACAGGACAAAACCTGCACATGGCCATACACTGATCCAAACACATTTTTAAATGACAAATTAGGAAGAAGCGTAATGAGTATTTGAGACAAGTATTGATTTAACACTTGCAAGATACCCATAAACATGTCCATTCCTCTATTTATTAGGACTTCTTTTCCCCTCCCTTCGCTGCTCTTAAAAAATAATGCAACCAAAGTGATATCTGTTACTTTGATTGGGATCCTGTTTTGCTACCTGATAGGATGCCAAATACCATTATTTTTCTTGATATGCAACAAACAATCCATCTTTTCTATACCTCTGCAATTCTGAATGGCTCTTCTTTCCTTTCCAGCCATCAGTGCACCTTCCAGACATACACAGGCATAGCTTTGACCTTCTCTTTCATTTGGCCAAACCACTGACACACGCCACTTATGAATCTTAACACTAGTTCCTAGCTTGTCCCTAAAATCCAGTCCTTCACACCCTGCAGAGGCAGCCCCCACTCACCCCACAGCAGCCCCAGCAGTGCCACCCGCAAGCCCCATGCTCTCAGACCAAGCAGCCACAGCCCCCACTGTGCAAGATGCCCAGAAGCACCATGTTTCTCCCACTGTATAATTATGCCTTTTAAGGTCTAATGTCATTTGGAGTTGTATTGCTGCTATTTCCAACCCTGCTCTATGACTTGGAGCTGTGAAATGTGTGATATATTAATGCGTGATGACTATAATCCTATACGCAGGCATGCAGACACGCAGACATGTAGTACACAGCCTGACGTGTGTTACAAAAAACTGGGGCGGTTAGTACGGCACCAGTTTGTCTTGCATGACCATAAAAAGACAAACATTTGTTAAATCTTTTCTATATTTAACCAGAGAAAACACCAATTAGTGCTAGATGAAAGCACAATAAAGGGGATAAGCCGTTTCTGAAAATAGATGTGGTTTTAACTTGCAGCAGATTATTGTCTTTTTTCTGCAGAGGCACTGGTAGATGGGGACATACAAAGTTTCTGACAATGACAGGAATTCTGCATTTCCTACAATATATACAGTGTGTGAAGAGATATAATATCTCCCCTGTGTACCGGTACAGCTGGTGTCTCTCCATAAACTGCCAATTATGACAGAGTCAGAGCACCTGCATTCAATACCCAGGCTCTTAATACAATAATGAAAAAAAAAAGTTTGCAATTCAGGTTTCCCCTTGTGCAGAACATCCAGAACTAATAAGATATATAAATAAAAACATTCCACGAGGCCAAGGAGAAAATGAAAATCTGGTCACCAGAGGACATGCATAAAATACAACTCATTTTAACAACCCAGACAATTTTCACGGTTCTTCCTCCCCCACTTCTTCCTTCCTCCAAAACAGTTCATTTTAAGCAAACAAAAGCAAGAAGACACAGATTCATCCCTGCAGATTTAAAATTTGCATCCAAGCAGATAAGAAAGCAGATAGGTTTTTCTAGAGCCAGAGCAGCAATGCCATGCAGGGAGGCAGGTACTGGGGGACAAGTCCTGTGCTTTGGTTTTGGTGAAGTCAATTCATTTGGCACTCTCATCTAAAAAAATTAAAGAATAAATAGCATAGCATGAAGTTAAGGCATAGAGAAAGCCAGTAACTGATCGCTGGTCCCCATTTCTGTACCTAACTGTTCCATCAGGTACCAGTTTAGCACAAAGCCCGTCTGATGAACTGTAATCACAACATGGTTATCTTTCTCTCACTACATGACCAATTCCTAACATGAATGAATTTATTTCAAAAAATTAAGAGAGAAACCCCAGTAAAAAGGTGCAAAGAGATGACCACTCTTGAGCATTGTGCTGCCAGTGCTGCCAGGAGCACCCGAGTGAAGTTTCAGCCACCGGCAGCGGGTTTGCAATGCAGCAGCCCTGATCCAGAACAGGAATAAAGAGGTCACAGCTTTCCAAACAAAGCCTGAATTAATTTCAGCATGTGCACGCACACGCCATTGCACAGGTCAGCATTTAATTGAAACAATGTTTTACATTAAAACAATAATAAAAAACAGATTGGAAAAGAAAGCATGATTCTTCCTGTTTCCTCCTGTTATCATAATCATTCTTTCCTGCACTTCAGACTGACCTCTACCCAGAGGGGGAAGAAAGTCTTATTAACAGGAGAAGGATACAGCCAGTGGCTTGCCTGAGGGGAAAGAAAACACATCCTTGTCTAGAGACACTGAAAGATATGTGTAATGTAAGGAAATGCGGGGCAGGGTGCAAAATATGCTGCTAGAAGCAGCGTACAGGCAAGGGGGGTGAATCACAGAGCAAACGCAAGTTGATCTGCCCCACAAAACACCGAGCGGCTCGGCTTGGCCATTCGGCTCCTTCGGCATGGGGATGTGTTGTCTGGAGCATGTGTACCACTGCAAACTGGCTCCAAGTACGGCACGGTTCAGCTTCGCTTGCTGCTTTCGAGACCCAGCTGACCTGCAGGGATCGCTGAATGCCAGCAGCCTCTGTCACTGAAATGCCACTCAGAAGGCAGCATCTGCAACCGTGAGCAGCGCTGATGCTCAGCAGAGCATAAATGGAAAATCCCAGTTTACAAAAAAAAAAAAAAAAAAAAGAAACAAGCATAATAAGTCATGCATGATTACCAGCAATGGAAAATAAACAATCTGTTCTAGTCCGGCAACTGTGCGCCCTACCTCACTAACTCATCCTGCCTGTCTAGAACAGAGGAAATTAAGTGGACAGAAGGGGAAAGACCAGCAGAACGCCTTGTCCTGGTACAGCTGGTCCTCCTTTGGCACCGGGCTGAGCGTGAGGTAGATAGCATTGTTCCCCTGCAAGGTTTTCCTGCTCATAGCTTTGCTAAGCCTTGGCACATTAGATCATAATCACAAATGCCTGGGTCTAAAAATAGACCCTACTACGCTGCTACATTTGTCGGTCTGTGTATAATTACACCCTACTGTAAATAATAGAAAGCATCCACCCAAAACAATGAACATACATACTTTAGGTTTCTAAACCAAATACACACAACACACAAGGAAATCAAGCAAACAAAACAAAATCATTAATCACGCTTCTTTCACTGCCCGTCAGCCGCTTCTTCCACAAATCTGTCTTGCCTCGACTTACTCTACCAGAAGCATAACACCAGCATTTGTAAGCAGCTTCACAAAAATTGTAATTTTCATGCAAGCTTGTTTACAAGAGGAAATGTTTCTTCTTTCCCGACTAATCCGGCATTTCCCTCCCAAATTACTCTGGCCAAGCCCTGGAGACACATACCATTCCTCGCTGTGACAGCTCTCAGATCCACCACCATGCTCTCCTGCCTGGCTGCAAGAGGAATGCTCAACAGCAGAGATTTCAGCTCCCTAACGGCACTGTGTGGGGCATCTTCCTCTACTTTTAGGTCTTTAGACACCATACTTCAAAATTTATCAGTGTTATGCATAGAAATGAACATTTCATATAACTCAGAATCAATTTGGAACTTCAGAAGTCCTAAGAGGAGTGTACCTGACTTCACAAGCAATGGATACAAAAGTTATTCCAGTGCTTGATAATTTTAAGATAAGGAGCTCTTCTCCTTTATTATGTGACAAATTGTGTTAGGAAAGCTTTTACAGAACTTCATGTATCATGTATTACAAATCGCATGTATTCTTGAACATGTAACCTCATAAATAAATGGAATTTATAGTCCTTTATTATGATATCGGATGATCAATTACAAGAAAAAACCACATGTGTCTTGTTGCAGGAACCACCACTCTCCATGGCTAGCTGAGGTGTGTTCTGCCATTTGCATCCTAAGAAACTTCTATAATTTAGGAATGTTTTCTTTCGCTTGGTGATTGTTTTATTTTTTGTTTGTTTCAAACACAGCAATAAACTTATTGAGGAACGAAAAAATACCCAAAGATAAGGCTACTATAAGTATGTTTTTAAAACATATTTCCTGTGATTTTAATCTCTACATAAAAACGTATGTCCATGTAGAAATTTTTCAGAGAGCAGAAACCCAGAGCTTTTTTCTTTTTCCTCTTGTAATCACATACTGCAATTTGTCTTTAGCTGCCAGCGCTGTATGGTAAAATCCCCAAAGAACTTTCATATACTGTTTGCACAGGAAAGATAATGCCCTTAAATCCCTTGTAACCATAACATTGCAAATTCCCTCCGCTAACCTGAGCATTGATCTACTGTAGGGATTGCGGACGCGATTTATAGCCCTTTGTGAGGAGCTGCGGCGTTCGCTGGAACATGTCTGCGGAGCCGACTGCAAGTCGCTGGGAGGTGCAGCAGGGGAGGGAAAGGAAGGAAGGAGGAACTATATTTTCAAGACCCCTTTCATACAGGAAACAGTTTATTCACAGATCAGATACGCACACATCATTTATCCTAAGGGAATGACAGCGCGGGGAAGTAACGAGTCCCAGACTGCCCGTGTTTGTGGCCCGCTCTCACGTGCAGCACACCTAAGCTAAGGTGAGACCTGCACATGCAAGGAGGAAAACAGGGCCTGCCCGCCTACCTGAACGGCAGGACGCCACAGAGAGCACCTCCATGCTGGTCCAGTTGTCACTAGGAACGCTGTCAGGCCAGGATACAGCTGGGAGTCAAAGGGGGGAAACCAGCGAAAGCTGCCCTTACAAATACTCAAGTTCTGCATCCCAAGAGCAGCATCCATTCAGCAGACACATACCTACGGGTCACCGGTTTTACTCCTGCAGGACTAACAGAGACCTACAACTTGACTTTCATTTTACCAGAGAATCTTTTATGATCTTTATTAACTATAAAAAGAACTAAGACTGCTCTCAAGCCCTAAGTTTGCCATTATATATTCCTAGAAACCATTTTATCTGGAGCCTGAGGGGGGGGTCAGAAAGCCTTAACCTTTTCCGCTACTGCACCGTTTCTACACAGACAGGTTCTCGAGGTATAGCCATGCTTGACATGCAGGATGCTTCTTTCTCTGCCTGAATTAGTACCAGCTATGGGAAAACAGCACTCTTGGCTCAGATACTGAGAAAACCTGCACCTTCGCAACCTGATGATGAGCATCTACTCTGAACAGATCAGCTGGCACCTTCCAGGTGCGAGGAAGATGGAGCGAGACAAACCTCTCTGTAAAGTGCTTGGTCCCTCCCCATGTACTGCAATGAAAACAAACCCCCACGGATTTTAGTACGGGCAGGGTCAAAATGTAATTGAGACCAAATCTACTACCATCACTGTTACCTTTAAAACCAGACTCAACACAAGAGTAGAAAGGAAAAAAGATGCATGCTAGTTGGTTCACAGAGACAAGGCTGTACATGAGCAGTGAGAAACCCCAGGGGCAGGAGCGAGTTGGGCACATCCCACCTGGGCTCCACGCGCTCCTGCTGGCCATGTCTGGCTTAAAGCTCGCGAGTGCTGAAGGTGGGCATTGACTGTCTCGGTCTTGTCACGCTGCAAATCAGCAGGATGGAACACAGCGTGAGAAAACTCAGACGTTCCAGTGTAAATACCTATTTTTTAGGGTTAGGTCTATGTCACACCTGAGCTTTTCCCAGTTCTCCCAGTTTGTTTTTTTTTTTTTGCATTTTGAAGTCCAGTGTTCTGCCATTTCTGCAAAAATCTCTCCATTTCCTAAGAATACAAATAGATGGCTTATGAAAAAAGTAAGTATTATTATCCCCTTGAGCTTAGAAAACCGCATTTTCTAAAGAAAAAAACATGAAAACCATGTTTCTCTATACCAAAAAAGCAAAAGGCCCTTCCCCACATCATTTTGAATGGCCCATGGGAATCAGGATTCAGTCAAAGAATGCAATAGCAGGTAGCTTGCAACAGCTCAATCTCAACCTTTTTCCAAACTTCCAAAAAAAACAAAGTATACGTGGTGTTTTCTGTGCATGTCAGGCAGTGCTTTGCCTTCATGATCTGTAACAGTGACCAGTTGATTTCAAAACAACCCCCAAAATACCCTGCAAAACAAACAATCCCATTGCCTCGGCCATCCAGTGCCTTTATCCAAGTCTACACTTTCAACAGTGTCTTGGGTCCAAATTCCTATGCTTCGGAATATAATCCAAGGAAAATATTTACATTTATAGCACACGCCTGGCAGAACTCTGGCCCAAATTGTCTTGGGAAAGGCTCAAGCTTCGAGGCTTAGAGAAAGGATACAGCTTCATGCTGCCCTCACACCAGGCCACTTCACCAAGACCATGGCTGAGCTGAACAAAGGGCTCAACTTTGCCTTACGAGGCCGAGAAGCCACGGAGTGAATTCAAAGTTTGTCTGATGGAGGGGGCAGCCAGGGGCTGGGCCTCGAGGGCTCACGCTTCCTGCAGGTGGCCCGTTTACCTAAACTGCAGAAAAACACCATCGATCTAACGGAGACGGTCCTGGATTTCAGGGGAATTTGCTTCCCCACCAATTACGGTGAAGAACAAAAAACTTATGAGCCCTTCAATTCCTTTTTATTTGTAATGCAAGGGGACTAAGGTGTGTGAACAGTAGCACAGGTCTTCAGGGTGGGTTGGAGACCTTATTTTTTAGTTCATAAAAGACGCAGCAGAAAGCATCTCAGAGCCAACAAAAACAAAAATACAGTACCCTACTGAATTATTTGTATTTTTACAGATCTAATAGCTATATACAATCAATATTCAGATTAAATGGCATATTGGTTTTTCATCCTAGCCATATTATTTACCAGAAAGCAGGGGCAATAAAAGGGCCAAGTGAATATCAAGGACAATAAGACCTCAAAACCAGAGGAACCAGAGGACTCAAGATCATGACCTTAAGATAGCAAATAATGCAAGCATGGCTACATCAGTTCAGCAGGAATGCTGACTTACACTGGTCAACAGCGTAGCTCAATTTCTTCATTCTGTAATGTTTTTGATAACAGCCAGCTCGTGTAAATGAAGCATTATAATCCTGAATGCAAAGCAAGGTGATGCCTTCACCTGTATTGCAATCAGGCAACTTGCAAAGCTTTGAGGCAAAGCAGAAGGATGTCTGCTGCTTTCACAGAAGTCTGGAAGTTACACTGGTCGCAATGCAGCATCCTTACTGGAACCAAATCGATGTTATTGCAAGAGCGACCACAATTTAAACAAAGACATTTGTTCTTCCTCTCCTCATGATGCTATCTTATCACAGTCCAAGTGTTTTATATCAGCACACTGAAATTATGTGTAGTGAACAAGGATGTTCAAGATAAATTCTAAGAGTTACAAAGCAAATACTTCCTCTCTCTGTAAACAATATGACTGAACCCACTTCTTGAAGAAATCAAGCTATATTTATATTCACTGTCTTGAAATGCTACAGGCAGCCATAGAAGGATAAGTTTATAATAAATTGCTATATTTGGAAACCTTTGTTGCTAAGCATCTTCTAACATTCAGTACAGTTTATACCATTCATGTCCCTGCTACATAATTAACATTTCATATGTTTTTCCAAAAAAGTGGAGTGCTTATCTTTGTTGTTGAATTAAAACCATTATAATTTTTTAGGGAATGAATAAAAGGCTGTGTGGCCAATTAATTAAAGCAGAAGCAGTGAGCTCTCATGGGCATACAAACACTGACATTACATGCAAAGATAGGGCAGAGTCTATCTCCTGAACACTGACTCTGCTTGAGATAAAACAATTCAGAATGCAGCTGTTCACACTAAAAGGTAGCCCACTAACCAATTTAGGACACGGGAAACCTCTTCCAGCCTTGAGAACATGACTCTCCCAGCTGCACATATACGCAAGCCCTTTTCTTGGCAAGAATTCTGTGCATGTGAATCCCTCAGAGGGCACTCAAGTCCTCGAGAGTCAACTCATCACATGCTGATGTCCACAGGATATGGTCCAGCACCTGAGAAGGGATTTGCAGGTTTTCCATATTACGCTGTTAACCTTTCTGAAAGGTTACAGGAGGAAGCAACGTGCAGCTAATGGTGGAAATCACAAGCAAATTGCCAGGCAGTAGAGAAACTCAACAAGTCACAATTTCTCCAAGGTAGTCATTATAGATAACGTAACCTTGAACACAGAAGAGGCGTATTAATTCTGAAAAGTCTTTCATCAAAGCCAGTGATACCTGCCACGTTAGAAATATCTTTTTTTTTGCTTTTAGCTTTGACAGGCTAATCATAACTGCTTAGTTATTTGTAAATCCAACAAACAGTATCTTCCTTAACATGTGAGACAGAGACACATATACCTTGTGCAACACCTCGGGTGGGGATACACCTACAGAGCTGATGCTGTCACCCTGGTGTGAGCTCTTGCAGCAATACCATAAGCTTCATAATTCTTCATAATTTTTTCATACGCTCATGTAATTTTGTCGTTTCATTTTATAAAATGCTAGAACTCTATCTGCTCTGGCAGCAAAGAAGGTATTGAAAGAAAAATCCGCAAATATTTGAAATAATCAAAACAGTGCTTAACTGATGCTTATGACCATCTGGACTTCAGTATTTCACAGCTGCCTGGTCACAGTAACCTGTTTGGAAAAATCCAGTACACAATGCGCTGATTCTCAGGTTTCTTGACCTCCTTTCCTCCCGTTGCCCGTTCTAGCACAGACGGCACTGCAGTTCTGTACACACCATACATGCAGGAGCTGAGAAGCATTCAGTGCAAGCTGAACTTTAAAAGCTCCTTAAACTCCTTAATCACTTCCATGAAAATGCACTGAGCTGCTGAACAGAACAGACAACTGGCCTGTCTGACCCCAGAAGTATCGCTAAGCACTCCTTGCATGGAAGAAAAAACAAGTCCTGCCAAGAAAACAGTTGGAATATGGTTAACGCCACAAGAGCTATTTACTTTTCATTAATCCATGTTCTTCAGAATTGTATAGAAGACAAACAAAAGCTTTTATAATGAAGTATCTTAGGAAACCTAACTATTGACGCCAAAGTGAAAGTTTTGGCTGCCGGAGCCCTACAATTACTCCCATTTACCATGTCATATTAATTTCTACAGCCTTGGTTTATATAAGCAGTATATACACAATATATATAATATTGCGTATAAAAAAAACAGAGTTGAAGTATAAAGATAAGGAAGGAGGAGTCCTTTAAAAGTTATCTAAACTTTGTATTAAGAATATAAACATATTTAGCTTGTAAACTTTCAGGCTTTCCAGCCCCAAAGAAAGTAACTAAAGATGCAAATGGGGTAACTGGGACTGTGGAGTCTCCCAAAGACCCACGCTGCAATACAACTGGCAAGCAAAATAATCTTGTGCTAAACACTGAACAGGTATTTCTGAACTCAGAATTCATGCTTCTAAATTAATTTCCATGTTTTACCTGTACTTATACGCACATTATAAGTGAAAGTTACATTTAACTTGAAAACTTGTGAAGGTACCCAACTCAGATACTGCCTGAACGTTAAACATCTTGGCTACTCAGAAGCATGCGTCAGCAGTTCTAACTATATGTTTATATCAGGTTTTATATTTTAATATACACGAATATTACGTTCAATTGTGAGCACCACATTACCAAAAGGTTATTGACAAACTGGAGGGAGTTCAGAGAAAATCAACAGAAGTTCTCAGAAGGCAGGAAGGACTTATTTATGAGGAAAGATTAAACGAGCTAAATATTTATAGTTTGGCAAAGTAATGAATGAGGAGGTAGGGGACATGAGAACAGCCCACAGATATTGTAAGGGTGTAAACACTACGGAGGGGGACTGGACATGTTATACAAGGATGCAAATAGAAATAATGGGATAAAAGTAAACAAGGAAAACTTAGGATGAGTATCAGAGAACATTCCTGGACAGCAAGCCATTTTGGCCCACGGCACAGTTAGTGAAGCAATAGAAGCCCATTGCTCACAACAACAAACAAGACTAGACAAAACACTGGAAAACTTGCCATATGGAATAACCCTGCACTGCTAAGGAGAAATATTGCTTCATAAAAGCTAGTCTTTCCTAAGTTTAACTCCAGTGAAAGTAGTAATATTTTACAAGGTGTTGAAAATTTAATATAAAAAAAATAGATTTCGAGAGCTTAAATGGGGAAGAAAAAACCCTACTAAGAACATTCCTTAACCACAAAGCAATTTAATTCAGTGTGTGTAATGCTTCCAAATCATGCTTATGCAGTTTTTTGAAAAGGAAAAAATACACGTCGGCTGCAAAGAATTAAAGCAGCTGGACTGTGTTCTCCCCAGCAGAGGTCACTCCAAGTTAGCAAATGACAAGGAAATGTAACAGCACAGACTCTGACTTCAGGAAAGACTAATAAAAAGGAGACATCCTTGTTCCCTCGTTCCAAGCACTGACTTTGGATGCAAAGCTCCCAAATGACAGTGTGTCCTGCACCAGTATATGCCAGAGCTTTTGGATCTATACAGAGTTGAGAAAAGACATAACATTCAATTTACACAACATTCAGAATTTATTGTCTAAAAAGCCCTCATGAAGTGCGTAAATATCACCTATTTGCAGCCCATATGAAGTGTCCAGAATCAACGTGTGCATGCACAAGCAGAACCTAGGCTGGATTGTGTTTGGAATTCAAGCCACAACATTTTCACTCACATTTTTACGTTACATGAGCTAAGGGTTTGCTATGTCAGGACTGTGACACAGGCGGACTGACAGACTCCCAAAAGCAGAGGGAGGAAAACAAAAAAGGAGTCTGTTCTGTTGTTGTTTGTATATATTTGTTTTTAAAAGGATGTTTGGTATCTTAAAGCAGAGCTTAAAACACAACCCTAAGCAGCAGAAGAATGCTATAAAAATAATGCTCTCAGTCCATACAATTTTTTTCCTCTTGATCCATACAGAAAGCCAAAAATTCATATTTGAGGACTATCCCTTAAAAATTCTGTAAACTGGCAAGCAAAAGCCTTGCCGTTCCAGGTGCCATCAGCCCTAATAAAACTTCCATCAGCTTAATAGTTAATTCTGATGCAAGAATTAACTGAGCATTGTGCCACTGCCAGAGGAAGCTGTCTGGGTGCCAAAGGAAATAAAAGTAACCAGCACATATTGCAAATACATATTTGCCAACTACAAGGGAGCAAATATGCGTAAGCAGAACTGAAGAGTCATATTTTGACTAGACCGCTTTAAGCAGCTCCTCATGGGCAGATTTAAGGTCACTTAAACCACGCCGACGCACTCTAGCAAAATGTAAGAATTGATAGAGCGCACTTTTAGTGTTTCATCCAATGAAAACAGAAGAGAACTTGTGCTTAAGTGTTGCCTGGAACATAGTGAACCCTTGCTGCGTGATGCGTGGACAACTCTCCAGAGCTGTGCCTGCACCGGAGGCCACAGGAGGCTTTCCAGCCCCCAGCACAGGCTGCATGCCCCAGCTCCACTGCCCAACCTCACCCAGTGCACACAGTCCCACAATGCCGCTCACAAGCTCCTTGTCTGTAGGTAAATGACACAAAATACAGAAGCAACCACGCAGGCTCATCGCTTCTGCATCCTGGTGATCAGGATCTGCAGGACAAGCTGTCCAGCCTGAGACGCTTGGGACTTTCATACAGAAGGGGGAGGCTGGAGTCCAAGCAGAAAAACTTTGGTAAACTGAGACACAGCTAGCTAGCCGGTGTGCTAGGGATGGCACATGGGAATCCCTACTATTATTAACATTTATTTTTAAAATTGATGAATACTCAGAAGTGTTTTCCTGGTCTGACCAGGAGCAGCTGGTTTTCTTCATGCTCTGTGCTTGGCTATGTTTCCTTCAACACAAAAATTATCAGGTCTCATCCCTTTAAAAGCCATCAGTAGGCTGTGAATTTTTATTTTTTAAACAAAAGAAAAAGACTAACAATGAAGCAAGATCCTGAATAAGATACACAGACCCTTACCTGCTTCCTTGCACAAGGCTGCTAAGTCTGCACCCACGTAGCCATGCGTGCTATCAGCCAGTTGCACCAGCTCTGCAGCTGTGAGCGAATGGGGAACTTTCTTCAGAATCTTTTGGAGTATGTCCAGACGGTCCTGGGCATTAGGAATGCCAATTTCTATTTCTTTATCAAAACGGCCAGGTCTGCGCAGTGCCGCATCCAGAGCATGGGGACGATTGGTGGCTCCAAGTACCACAAGCTGCCCTTCGCTGCCCTCCTGAACACATCAAATAACACAAAATAATTAAACTAAATTAATAGTCATGTAGCTTATAAGCATATTTCTTGCTTACTTTTCACTACTACCACGCACATTAAACCTTGATGCTAGATCTCAAGGAACAAAGCAAACATTTCCCAATATACAACCCACAAGTGATCCCACCCAACCTATGTCCACAATCCAGCACTACCTTAGGTTTTAGGTACATACAAATAACACAAGAGAAGCTTTACCCTAAGATGCCCTCATCCCATTGTATCACACTAATTTCCAAGAACTTGCTTTCCTATATCAGAACAGTAAGCACTGAAGTAAAAAAAAAAAAATGAAGCATTTAAGCAAAAAGGCAGTGCTGGCACAAGATCAGAAAGGTATCAACAGGCCTTGAACAAGCAAGGCTGGGAAGCAAATAATTTAAGGTATAAAAACCATCAGAGACAGCAGGTTTTAGAACCTCCTGTAGGCTCAGCAGGAAAAGCAAGGTCAAAAATCCTAACCAATTTCCTCAAGCTCTGCTTTTTCACTGTTAAAGTGAGGCAAAAGCAGGTGGGTGGCTTGCAGTGCCAGTCTGGTTTTGAGAATGAAGTACTTCTCCATGGAGAACGCCCACCAGTCTTGGCCATCAGAAAATATTTTCTGACTGTGAACAATCCCACACTGGTCAGCAAAAATAAGTGTGCAGGAAAACAGCAAGAAATTTGCAGATTAAATAAACAGCAGAGACCGCTTTTTCATACCGTGGACAGAATTCTTTAATCCTTCGTGCCAATAATCAGAAAATAATAGATGAGAGATTGGCAAACTTTATGGCCTTAATTCATAATGCACTAATGTCAATTAAATCTACTGTTTCTTCAGTAGGCTTTTGTTTATATCCTAGGTTTTACTATGGCAATCGTAAAATCATCTCCTTCAGTAATGCAGACTGCCTATCATAAGAAGTACCTTGACTTCTTTGATTTTAGAGCAATCAAAGTCCCTGGCTTAGTTCAATTATAGGCTATCACTAAAATTTCAGTTTTATCTCTAAAACTACAGAAGTTGGAGAAGGCAAATGAAAGATAGTGAACGAAAGAAAATCTACTTTTATTTTTTTTGTAATTTCACAGTTATCAGGCAACATTCCCTTCCTATGCCTAGCATCTAAAAAAACATTAGATTACTATATGAGGTTTAACCTAAGGCTATTTTCTTTTCCCTGGATGATGCATCTAAAATTGGCTGCACTATAAAAGCAAAATTATTTTGCTCAGTTAGTCCCCATATGCATTAATTGTCTCAGTAAGACTACTTACCGAGCCAATGCCGTCCATTAATGTCAGCAAGGAAGCAACAACTCTCTTTTCAACTTCATTCTGAGCCCCTTCTCTCTTTGGACAGAGTGCATCCAACTCATCTATAAATATAATGGAGGGGCGACTGGGAAAAACAAAACAAAAACAAAAAATTTCAGTAGCTCAGGAGGATTTAACACATCAAGATAGAGACATGCAAAACAGTTTAAGGGAAACATCCAGGTCCAATGAAAATTACCAAGCGTTCCACTCCCTTTGGCAACTGAAAGTTTCAGCCTTGAACATGGCACTACTCTAAGAGATAAGTACAACAGGTAAGAAATTAGACAGCTAACACCTTAACACTGACCAGCCCACTTTCCTATGCCTCGCTCCCAAAGACTCAACACTAAAAATACTGCTTTCATAAGTAAAAGGTCAGCATTTTGTTTGCCATCTCCACAAATGTGATAGCATTTTGCTAATGCATTGTGAACAACCACCATCTGGAAGTCTAGAGGCTGCCTTGGTCAGGTCTAATAATTTTGGGCAGACCGCCGCCCTGAGTCAGAGGCACGCTATACCCAGGACCAACACTCGCTCATTTAGAGCCAGCTACCATGTCTCAGCTCAGCACTGCTCCGCTCTCCAAAAATAAAACTAGACAGGAAAATTTGGATCCGGGTGAAACTCTGGCTCATGCTTCCATCTGCTGAAATAAGTGCACAATGCACTAATGATACAGAGCGAGCAATCCGGCACCATCTGCAACAGTCCCTGAACCAGGGCAGTGTCCAAAAGCATTTAACAGGCATGCTAGAATTTCACTGCTTTCCTTTCAGTTAAGCACTATATAAATACATTTATTTCCTTTTAAAAACCGCTGCAGGAAAAAATTACAATTCAAAGATTCTTGCAAATGTTTTTCTTTTAAAAACACCAACGTTAACTTGAACACTGGAACCAGCACCGCAAATAAGTGAGCGTGAATACAATTAGCGAAAAGAACATACCGTAGAGAAGCTTCGGCAAATATCTGACGTAATCTTGCTTCAGATTCTCCATAAAACCTACAATAATTAAAATATTTTAATAAGAAACTTTTTTTTTTAATTGGTATTTTCCAGGCAACTTGGAAAATTACTGCTCGTCTGTTCCAAAAAGCCACAGCACACCCTTTCAAAGTCTCCAGCACATTTATGAAGCACATACAAATCTACAAGAATCTTCATTTCCACAAAGACAAAAATTAAGGTAAAATTGGATTCAGGCAAAGATATAACTATTTTCCAGGTAGTGAAAAAATGAAAAAATTAAAAAATAAGGGAAAAGCTTGTATCTTCTGATTCTGTATCTGTATTTTTAAAGAAACAAAAATAGTTTGCTGGAGTCGTCAATCTGTGCATTGTCGCCTTTGAATTTCAAACACGCTTTAACGAGTCACTCCTCTTGTTGCAGAAATAACTTAACACATAACTGTGAATACAGTTTTAGCCCTCTTTTTAATTTAGTCCATGCCTTACCCAAATTTCTAAGCCAAATCCACTGAAACTCTTTGATTGCAAAAACAAACACAACCTCTGCTTGAGAGAACCCTTTTTCCCATTTGTTTTTGACTCTTGGACAGACAGCCCAGAGCCAGATCTACAAAGAGGATGATGGATCGCCAACGGGTAGATGCCAGCACAGATTTAGGCCTAATATATTTGTAGAATTAATGAAAATAAATTGGGTGAACTTACTTGCTTATTATTTCAGGCCCATTAATAACAGTTACGTGAGCTCCAACCTCATTTGCAATGGCTTTGGCAATCATCGTCTTCCCGGTACCTGGAGGGCCATACAAGAGCACTCCTCTAGGAGGAGGGATTCCTTTGGACAAGCACATGCACACAAACAGAGAAGAAAGTTACTTGTGACAAATGCCTGACTGAACAAGCTGCATTTGCACATTATACTGCCCCGTCGTTATCACTGATTAGAACTTGAACTCAGCATTAACTTCCCTAGCCAACATTATTCTTATATTAAGAATCTTGTGATTAAATGGTATGCCTTCAGGGGGAACAGCCCTCTGCACAAACATTTGTGACACTCAGATGGGACACAAATCTAGGTTTTATACTTTTGAAGTCCAAACGATTTTGTTTAAAATGCAGCCATTTAAACTGTTTTATTTTTTCACTTCTAACATATTTTTCCCCATGCTTTATGCTTTTTTTTTTCCCCTGAAAAATTACTGGACTAAGCACCAAATCTTCGTGACTGTACTTAATAAAGTTACTTGTGACTCTTTCGGTGTTGTTATTACAAATTTCCAACAGAAAACCCCTTTTTTTCAACAGTCCAGAAGTTTCAGAAATACTGTGAGGCTTGATTTAAGTACATAGCTACACCTTAAGTACTTTGAAAAGATGAAAAATACACATCCACTTATTAAAAGGATGAGTTTGTCTCTTTACAAGCAAACGTTGAGCACCAAAACAGACAGAAACATTCATGCACAGAACATAAAGGGCAGTGGAACAACCAGGCATTCCTGGATATTGTTACAACTGGACAGAAACTACAGATAACTGCAGAAAAGTAAGATTATGATCCCAGGTCAACAGCTGGAAAAAGCATTTCAAACCAGCAGAGGCAAATTAAAAGGGCACAAAGCCAAAAGCAGAAAGTGAAAAAATAAAAAGCAACACCAGGAGGGGGTTCTTCACAGAGAGGGTGGTTGCACACTGGAACAGGCTCCCCAGGGAAGTGGTCACTGCACCGAGCCTGTCTGAATTTAAGAAGAGATTGGACTGTGCCCTTAGTCACATGGTCTGAACTTTTGGGTAGACCTGTGCGGTGTCAAGAGTTGGACTTGATGATCCTTTGAGGGTCCCTTCCAACTCAGGATATTCTACGACTCTATGAAAAAGAGGAGACAAACTGTGGACAAAGTATGGACCCTGTGACAGAAGGCAGTGTTGAAGCATGACCAGAGAAAGAAACATCAGCTGGGTGCTGTAACTGAGTGATGCTTGAAGGACATGCTACATGACAGTGGTGACAGGGGTAAGTCACCTGGTGAGGACAGGAAGCCTGAATCTTAAGAACTAATGTACTTGAAAGGACAACAGTATCTGCTAATCGATAGAGGCTAGCAATAAAGTGTCTGTACAGACAGGTTACTTCCTAACAGCCCATTACAGCATGTGCTGCTCCCTCGTGTGGTGTGTCTGGTGCTGGCAAGAAATGGAGCTGCTGAACCAAAGGTCTTGCCTCCAGTGACATCCTCGCTGCCTCATCAGCAGGCAGGCAAGGGCTCACGGCACGTGGGTGGCTACCAAAAGCTTAGCTGGCAAGGAAGCATCACCTTCTCCGAGGTTATTAACAGAAAATCTGATCAAGCCCTTTTAGGACAAAGGGTGAAGAATGCTAATGCTGAAGCAAGGCGTCTGCCAGCACAGAAACACACAGTGGGCTGGAGGTCAAAGTGGAGCTGGACCACGTGGGGCTGAAGTCTCCTCGCACCACCCCACTGACACCCCCGGGCCATGCCCACACCACGCACACTGAAAGAACCACCCGTGCCTTACAGACGTGGTCTCCGTGGTCATGGCTGTCACCTCCTCTTTAACGGGTGCGTGTGGGAAGAGTGGAGGCAGAGAAATAAAAAGCCTCAAAGCCACGATAAGAAAGAAATATTTATAGGCAATAGCCCTGTCTCACAGCAATGCACACCGAGACAAGTACAGTGAGCAGACGTGCCCGCTTTATGTGCATATCCGTTTGTAATAAATACACAGTACAGTTTTATCTTTGTCACAAAAGTCCTCTCAGTTCATATATATGTTAGATATAATTTAAAATATGGCAGCAGTAATCACGTTAATTTTTCAACCCTGTAATTCCATACTAAACACAGCGAGCAGTTTGGGTTAACAGACTCGAATACTTCCGTAATATTTTACAGGAACCCTACAACAGACAGGGATAAAGACAGCAGAAGAATTAATCTGTCCTAATTTTTATCAACTTCAAAAATACTTCATCAGTTGACTCTGCCAAAAAAAAAAAAAAAAAAGTCTTATGAAGTCACAAGAAACATGTGCACCTTTCAAACGTCCAAGTATAAAACTCTTTGCTGTTTGCTATAAATTCTGCTGATGCATACCTGAGTTTTCCTGGAGATACATATTTCTTTCCTACTGAAAGCTTATTCACAAAGCTAATAATTACATCTCCATTACATCCATACAGTTTAAACTATTAAACAGTTTGACATTGTTTGGACACACAAGTGTACCGAAGTAGCATTACATAAAATCCAGGGCATATTTCTGGAAGAATAACTTGGTTAAAAAAGAAGTCACATTAAAGCAAAAAAAAAAAATAGTATCAAATGAAGAAAGCCAACTCTTAGGCATCATACCGTAACTCTTGAACAGTTCAGCTTGCTTCATAGGCAGTTCAACTGTTTCTCTAATAGTTCTGAGCTGGCTGCTTAAACCTCCTATCATATCATAGGTAACACGGGATTCACAGTCACTGTCATCCGCTGCGCCGGTCCTGGTTTCAACAAACTGGATTCTAGTTCTCGAAGAAATGTAATAAAAACTGTCTGTGCTGCTTGCTGCTCCTGCCTTGCCGGGCAGCAGGAGTCCCTCCCTGCCTTCTGCCCCAGCTGGCTGCGAGCCATGGGGCAGGTCTGCACCGACCCCGGGGCTACAGGTCGGGGTTCCCTCAGTAGAGCCGTGCCTGACAGCTGCCAGGGCAGAGCTGGGGGGAACTGGTGAGGCTGGGTCCATGCACTTGCTTGGTGTGCTCACAGCTGCAGCCTCAGGGTTATCATCCAGATCCAGCCCGCTGAGCTGTAAGGACAAATCCAGCGTGCTCGCCTCCAGGTCAGATTTCTCCAGGTCTGGGTCCTGCGTTTCGCTGGAGGTGGCCGGGGCGGTCAGCTCTGTGCCGTCAGTTCCTTTCACTCTCATCACCACGATGTTACAAAGTTTGCCATAAAAAGAGAAAGCCAGGAGGTTTCCTGGTAAAACTACTTTTCCATCTATGATAAAAAAAAAAAAATTCAACCTATTTTGGCAGCAATAACTTTAAGACATTAGAACGCTTCCTTCTCAGTAAGCCTTATTACTATAAATTAACCTAACAGAAGGTAGTTAGGTAATTTAATGGTAATTTCAGGTAATTTAAATGATCCCTCCATACACAAGCAGACTGCACTGGATAAACATTTGTCATCATACATAAACTCACTACTAAGCTCATCATTACTTGGAGTTTTTTGAACTCTCATATAAAGTGAGATTAGGGAATTAGTGCTGTAAGAAGTAAAAATTTTATATTTGCCGTGTGCCTCGTAGGTTCACAATATTGCATGGTTAGCCCTAGTCTTGCCCTAAAAAGGGGAAGGTTTTAGCCTTTGTGTTGACATAGACAGATTTGGAAATGGGATCTACTCAATGCAACCTACAGGCATGAAAAAAAAAGAGAGACACCAAAAGCAAAAACATACACAAGATCTATTATTTACAGCCAAACTCATGAATTTGGAGTTCATGTTCCAGTTCATGTTTACTGTTTCTTAGTTTGCCAACAGTGTTATTCATTCCTGAACCAGGAGATTACCACTGAGAAGGAAAATTACACCTCTCAGTAACAAAATGGTGAAATACAACAAAACTTACCTTGTTTTTTTTTTTTCCTTACATATATCTAGCACACAACAAAGAGCAATTTTGGTTATTTACTACCAATGTAGAAAAGATTCAGAGTATGGGATTTTGTGCTAATACTTATGCTTTATGTTGTTTTTAATGCATAACATTGTACTCTTGTTCTTCACAAAACAAGTAAATTCTGAAGTGCACCGCAGTATCAGCCAGAAGGCCAACAACAGTAGCTGAACAACTAACTGGAAACTGCAATATGTACATTGAATAAACAAACAGGATTAAGGCAAGTTAGATATTTATAGCATAGTGAAATGATTTGGTCAAAAGACAACAGATCCCTGAGAGAAGTGTGAGTAGACAAAACCTGACCTTACACTACAAATTTAAACAGTCAAACGAAATGCAATAAAATTTATACCTAGGTTTCTCAGCAGACAGACAGACATTTCCTCAGCTTTAATGCAGGCATCTTTGTCCCTGTGATTGGAAGAAAAAGGAAAAAAATAAATTTCCAATCAATAACTATTACAAATAATAGTTAATTACAAATAAAATAAAAATCAGTATCACCTGGATGATAAAAAAAAAAACACCTACTTTTCATGATACTATTTAGTCTTTGGCTCATAACATAAAGTCACACAGCTAAAGAAGAAGTGTATATATTTAACTTATTTCATTTTTTCCCCATATAAAATGCTGTAATAAACAATACAGTTAGCTATATTTACTAATGCAGAATACAGGCTTCTCATCTCACTGCACAGAATGGCCACTGCTACATTTACAGACCATAAAGGTCTCTTTCACCCCCGCAAATATACATACGTATCATCTACAGATTAAACTGGCACCTTGAACATCTGTAATACTGTGCATGTCTTTTAAACACTGCACATCCACTGTTAATACTACACTAGTTTTCTCCACAATGCATTTTCTAGTCTTCTATTTAATGAAGCTTAAGTGACTCAGGAGATCTTAAGCCCCTTCCCGAGCCAGCCCTGGCCAGGCATACAGCATTTTCTGAAACACAGACTCATCGCTGGGATTTAACACATGGCTGAGCACTTGTACTCTTAATCCAAAGCAAATGAAAAGTAAAAGCTGCCTCTCATGAATTGCTTTCACTGGTGTTTATGTTGACACATTTTACATCACATACATGACTCAGGAAGAGCACAGATGTCATTAACTCTCCCTGCTCCTCAGATAGGCTGCAACATCACATGTGGTGATTCAATCTCTTTTTCATGACAGTTTGTCCATACAATCTTTATCCTGTTTCATCGTCAGCTTTACCTTTTATTAAAGCCATTAAACCATCTTTATAATTCATTAGCACTTATCCCACTCAGACAACCTGTAAGCCCCTCACACATCAGCCCTTCTGTTTTCACAAGAAAATGAAGGTTTCACAAGGCCCATTCTGCAGATGGGTGTCCCTCAGCCTCCGTAAGCTCTTTGATACGTGTCATGAAAAGCATTACACAGAGAGGTGAACAGCATCAAAGGCATTTAGAGCAGCTGCAAATAAAATTATGATCAAGAGAGGGAGCTCTAAACCTAGAAATAAACATTAATTTCTCAACTTTAATGATTTGAGGGAAAGCAGGATATTATGCTAATTTACAGGAGAGCTCTCAATAAAAACACAGCCATTCCTGGCAAATAAACACACACACAAAATTACATTGTTAAGGTCTGAGGTAGGGGGTTGATTACTGATTTGGAAAATAGAGCTGAATTATGCATGCAAGCAAATCCCCAGAGATAGTAGTTTTCAGAGAATAAATTAGACCTGTGAAGTGTCTAGAAAATTAGGAAACACTGGAATAATGGCATTTCCATTTATTCTTTTAATAATTAATGTTCTTATCTGATAGGAAGTTTGTTGATTTACTATTAACTTAAGACAATTAATTCACTATAATTTACTACAATAGTTTCAGGTAAATTAGCAGACAATTTCCTGTTTCAATGTTTTCTCTCCTTGACTATATCTAGGAGAAAAAAGCCATTTATATGACTTTTAACCTGGAGGTACACTACATATAACAATTCCAGGAGCCCGACTCTTGACACAAAATCCTGCCTGAAAGGAAAGCTCTGTTTTTGAAACAGTTTCCAAAAAATGTACACAGTAACCATAACTATTTCAGAAGTTACATATAATTCCTCTGACTTCATCTGTAGCTTATCACAGAATCATAGAACATCCTGAGCTGGAAGGGACCCTCAGGGACCATTGAATCCAACTCCTGACTCCACAAAGGACCACCCAAAAAACAAACCCTATGCCTGAGAGAGTTGCCCAAAGGCTTCTTGAACTCTGGCAGGCTTGATGCTGTGACCACATCCCTGGGAGCCTGTCCCAGTGCCCGACCACCCTCTGGGTGCAGACCCTTTCCCTAACCCCTAGCCTGACCCTCCCTTGTCCCAGCTCCATGCAGTTCCCTCGGGTCCTGTCGCTGTCCTCAGAGAGCAGAGCTCAGCGCCTGCCCCTCCGCTCCCCTCGTGAGGGAGCTGCAGGCCGCCATGAGGCCTCCCCTCAGCCTGCTCTGCTCGGGGCTGAACAAACCAAGGGGCCTCAGCTGCTCCTTACATACCTTCCCCTCCAGGCCCTTCACCATCTTTGTAGACCTCCTTTGGGCACTCTCTGACAGTTTTGTGTCCTTCTTATATTGTGCTTATATATGCTGCCAGCTCGTATATTTCGGTAAAAGTCACAGCTTTAAAGAAGGGTTGCCTTACATAGTAATATGGCAACATATATCTAGATTAGTATTATTATTTAACACAGCTATTATTCTAGTTTGTTTTTTTTTTTAAATGACCTGAGTGTTTCCAACCACTAAGTAATAATAATCAAGCTTCCTATAGGACTAAACTAGCCAAAACAAAAAGCTGAAATTGCATCTTTCTTTCATTTTCCAGTGAGAAGGGAGGCATGGAGGGTAAACCATGCTGATTACATGGAGTTAGGATACAATCTGGAGCCATGTTAACCACTAGAAGTATAATTTAAGCTAGGCTTAAATTTTAAATATTACCAATGAAAGCAAGGCTGCCTAACCAACACTTCTGAATCAACCTGCTGGAAAACAGCATCCGCTTTAAAATGGGGAAAGACAACACCACATTCAACAACGGAGGTTTGAAAAGGAAGGGAAGTTAATTTATAGAAATCAGAGGTGTCGATAACTTTCAGAAGTAATTACAAAATGTTTTTAGTCAGGAAATAACTGCAACCAAATTCAGCACTGACCCAGATGCTGATCTGTGGAATGTTACGAGAACGACAAAGCAATGAAGTCACTCATCAGAATAATAAACTGCTAATATTTCAGAGCCTCTGTGATTTCAAGACAGTTTTAATTTGCACCTTCTGCTATTGTTGATGAATTTGAAGGAAAAAAAAAAAAAAGAACAAAAAACATTTGTGGGAGTTTCCAATCCTAAAAAAAACATTCCAGTAAACAGAAGCCACACACATACAGTGGTGACGTTTTGAGGGCTCTCCCCAACCTGTCAGCCAGTAAATTGTCTTAACTGTGACAGGACTCGTCATCAAGAGCTTTTCAGATAGCAGTTAGCAGCATACTTCCTAATGACAACAGCCACAACACAGGTTCCTTCTGTCCCTTTCTAACGTGGCATCATCCTCATCCTTTACAGGTGACTTACAAGTATAAAGAATCTGCCTTGATCACGCAGTTATACACACCTGCCAAAAGCCAGATCTCTACTTCAGGAAGTGCTAGGCTAACATCACTGTTAGTTAATTTAACATAAAATGAAGAACTTCTTGAGACTAGTGGTCTTGTTGGCATTACAGTCTCACAATATCTCTACCACTCAGATGAGATTCTGTACAGCAGCTGAGCCACTCTTCAGCCCACAGAGGAGGTATCAGCACCCAGTTCTTAAACCGCAGTACAGATGATTGAAGGATTAAGGCATATTTGACTTTGTATGCATACTAACTCCATCAAAGCAAGAGAGAAAAGCGGTGTCTTCTAAGACTTCAGTGTAAAGCGGATACCCCACGGTAGGTACATCAGTGTGCCGTGACAAGTTCCATACCTCAACTTCACATCAACCTCTTCTGCCTGGATGACTGCCCCGGTCACAGGCTGCACAGTGACGGCATCACCCAGCTTTACTTTCAGGCTCTTCTGCGTGGTTTCGCTCAGTCCAACCTTCCCACCTGGAAAGCCAGTGGTGGGCCAAGCAGTGCAGACCTAGGATGGGTTTCAAAGCAAACAGCTGTCAATTCAGAGATATTTACCCACAGTTTTCAGTCCTCCAGTTAAAGTTAATGCTTGTTTAACAAAAACATGGGCTGAGGA
Organism: Aythya fuligula; assembly: GCF_009819795.1. NCBI lineage: Eukaryota > Metazoa > Chordata > Aves > Anseriformes > Anatidae > Aythya > Aythya fuligula. The sequence goes on from NC_045562.1 coordinate 43,222,931, forward strand.
AGGAGGAGGATTAGGCTGCGGTTCTATGGAGAGATAAGATACTAGCAAGTACTTTCCTAATTATTTTTCTGAAGATAGCTTTCTAAAAGGAAGCGATTGTATTTTGCCTATAAAGGAGACACAAAAATTCCATGTGAGCTTCACAGCCATCCTGCAGATGACACAAAAGCAGACATAATACAGGGTAGGAAGTGGCACATACTAATAAAAAAAAGTAAGGTCTGCCTTCATTTCTCACAATAAAGATGTACGTGTTGGTGTAAGCAACTCATGCCTTCACACAGACAACTTCTAACCTACTTGCAGGATAAGTAGCATGGGTTTTTTTGCCAGTACTGCGAGGAAACGGGGCCCCACACCGTCAGAGAGGTGGAGGAGCCCGTTGGCTGTGTGTGTCCACGCCTGGTGGACCGAGGTGCGGGCTGACCCGCAGGGCTGTGGGGCTGGCTGCGTGCAAGGACCGCGGCCGCGCAGCTCGGGGCTCACTCACCTCCTGCCTCCCCTCGGCGGCGCTGAGCAGGACGGGGCGGCCGATGCATGCCCCTGCCGACTTCATGCTGCTCAGCGACAGCTGCGCCAGGCCCGCCCGCAGCATCCTCGGCACCTTGTCGTCCCCTGCAAGCCCCCGGAGAAGTCACCGCTCCGCACCGCTCCACTCCGCACCCCCCCGCACCCCCTGCAGCCACACCACCACGCCACGGCTCGGCGCCTCCCCCCCGCTTTTCCTTTTTTTTTTTTTTTTATTTTCTCCACTTTTAAGCACCAACCATCCTGCCCACGCCCGCCCCGGCGTGGCTGCCCGCATGGCGGCTCCTCGGGGCGCCAGCCCCCGGCTCCCCCCCTACCTGCCTCCACCGCCCCGGCCACGCCGAGCACCAGCGGCCCTGCCCGCGGGGCTCCGCCACCTCCATCCCCATCACCGCCACCCGGGGCCGGCCGCCCCTTGCTCCTACGGCGGGAGGCAGCGGCCATGCCGGCCCGGAGCCCAGCCCTTCCGGAGCCAGAGGCCGGCACCGCCCCGGGGGCGGCCGCTTCCCGCTGCGCCATGGCGGGGCCGGGCGCGGGGCTGCTGCGGGCGCTGCGCGGGGCTCGGAGCCGGGGGGCGGCGGCGGGCGGCTGGGCAGGGCTGCGGGGACGGCCCGATAAGTACGGGGGGGTGAGCGTGGAGCTGCCACAGCTGCCCTGGGCCCAGCCCCAGCCCCAGCCCTGGCCCCGCCGCCGGGAGCGGGCAGCCTTCGGGCGCTGGCTGCGGGGCAAGTGGAGGGGACCCGGGGAGAGCGGAGCCCTCGGGGGGACGGGGGGTTCAGGGCATGGCCATGAGGCTGTTTGGCTGGTGTGAGGGCAGCGAGGTGTGTGTGAACACCACATAAAGGGCCGAGCTGGCCGCGCTCCCTTGCCTGCTGTTGGTGCTAACACCTCTGTTGCACCCGTTGGGTCTGAGTGCAGCCAGCCACACGGGAGCCCATTTTGTGAGCGACAGAGCCCGAGAGCAGAAAGCACGCGGCTGGGCTGCCCGCTCCCCAGAAACCTCATGCCTGATGGCGGCCCCGCGTCTCTTTCAGCCTCGGTCGCCCAGTGGCAGGAGGAAGGCCGGGTCGCCGTCTGGCTGCACGTCCCCATCCTCCAGAGCGGGCTGGCGGCGGTGGCCGCGTCGCAAGGCTTCGCCTTCCACCACGCCGAGTTGGGCTCGGCCACCCTGACGCGGTGGCTGGGCGAGGGGCCCAGCAGGCTGCCCGGGTACGCCACCCACCAGCTGGGAGTCGCAGGTGAGTCCCACAGGGTGCCCTGCCAGCACCAGGTTGTGGCAGGCAGGCACTGCCCATAACTGGGTGCTTAATACATGCATCTGCCAAAGGCCTGTGAAGAGGGCAAACTTGAACCAAAAGGAATTGCCCAGGAGGTAGCCCAAGTGTTAGCAAAACTTGCAACAGTCCAAAAGAGGCTCTGAAATAACCCTTATCTATGTAACAAGTGGGTTTCACAAACATGTGGACACCATACTCTTACCCGTCGAGACCTCCCACAACCAGAGTTGGAAAGGAGCAGCTCTAAAAATGAAGGGAACTCCCAAGGAACAAGATAAGACAGTTTCCCATTTTTTATACAGCACAATACAAGGAACGAATACTGAGCCAAAACTACAGTCGGCTTGAACTCAGCCTCACCAGATTTGCATGTTTTTGCTGTCTCTCTCAGCAGTCTTGCACAGATATGCAGCTACCAGTCCCATCACTCCTGTAATCTGGAGGCTGGTTTGGGCCCTGCCATCCTGGCACAGGCTGTGTAGCGTTCAGTGGGTGCAGCAGAGGCACAGCAAATCTTGCCCTCTACAAGCTTGGCTTGTTTGGCCTTGGCTACACAGACCATGTGGGACGCTAGTTCTTCCCTGAGTGGTTTTAAGCCCCGTTAAGCAGCCCTTTGAAAAATCTAGCTCAAAGGGACTCTAAGAGCTGGGTTATTCTTTGCAGCAGCGGGTCAGGGGAAAGAAAGCTGTCAGAAAATGCCTTCAATCACACAACTATTGTGCAGTACAAAACCGGCAGAGGGCAGCGTAGATGCTGACAGCGGGCTTGGCTTGTTTGAATGGACATGTTAGAGCATGTTTTCCTGAGGTATGAAAATCTCACCATTAAAATATGTGGCAGTAAACTCGAGTAAGATAATGCAGTTCCCTAGAAAAAAAATCACCCTATTAGTCTTTATATTTCTTGCATATTTGAGGAAGTATGAATAACTGAAAGGGGATTTTCCTGAAGTAGGTTGTGTACAGCTGAAAGTGCTGAAAGAAAATCCTAGCACAAGTGTTGTGGCCCAAGTGATGGTTATCAGGAAGGGCGTACTGTAAGAAAAATCATAACTGAAAGCTCTTTCCAAAAAAAATGCACTTTAAAAACACCATTTGCTGTTGTACTTTTGAGATAAACACTTTGATTACAGCCTGTGCAAACAGGAGAAAACTCTTTGAGAAAAGAGTTTAATAAATGGAGGTATATGGAGTTCATATCTTTTGCACAGATTTAAGTATTACACAACAGATAGCTTATATACTGTGCTACTGATTTTCGAATCTGTACATTTTTATTCCTTTTTTTTTTTCTTTTTTTTTTTCTTTTTTTAACCAAGAGGTGAAGATTTCAGGAAGGCATTTGGTCATGTAAACAGATTTCTGTGCATGAAATAATGACCACAAGACTTGTTATTTTCGTGTTTCGTGCACCATCAGTGGGTATGGAACAAGTAGCAGGAATACACCAGGTAGCATGGATACCATCTGGCACATATTTATTCTATTATCTTCCTACTTCAGGAGACAGAGCCTGGGTAGCAGAAGTGTTTCATTCTATTTGTAACTCATTTTATTGAAATATTTAATTATTTAAATATGTTCACACTTTACATTGTGTGTATGTGCCAGACCCTCGATGTTTTTATTTCTTGTGCAGAAATCTCCATGTTTAAGAAAGTTTCTGCAATCAAGAGGAAAAAGCTTACCAATGAGTCTTCACCTCTTAGCTGTGGCCAGTCAGTTGAGTACAGTACTCAGTCCCTTGAGCATGCTGCAAATAGAAAGGGAGGTTTCCTCCTTGAGGGAGGTTTGCAGCGAGGTCTGCAGGAAGCCAGACGACAGGTAGCCAGCCCGTGCTGCCAAGTAGACCAGCAGCTGTTTTTGTACTGTCTGGAGTTTCCCCGCATGGTGAGCACTGCGCATCCAGGGCTGCTGCCTTTCCGTCATCACCCAGCCAAGGGATGACAAAGGTGTGAATAAGCAAGGTCAGGTCTTATTTTGCCAGACGAGATCAGAGTCGCCAAGAAGAGAGAGTAGCAAATGTTACTCATAGGGCTTGGCCATTATTGTTTAGAAATAGTGGAATATGTGATCTGTCTTCCAGATGAGTTACTGCAGCCGTTCGTAGGTGGCAGGGTTCTCCAAATGTGTGAAGGTACAGAAAAGCTGCCGATGGGTGAAATGATTAAGATGTTTTCGAAAAGCACTTCCCAATTTCGTGACACATTTGTAAATATGCTCCTTAACAGCGGCACGTTGAGGAAGAAGAGTGAAATGAGAGGAAGAAAAGTTAAAAGTAATTCCTTTCCCCCTCCTGTGCAGTGAAAGGAAGTCCTTGGCGTTGAGGTGAGAGAAGGGTCATGACCATCAGTGAGCCTTGGCCAGCCCTGTTACTTAAGGAAAAGGGTAAAACAAAAGCTGCACAAATGTCAGACTGGGGGAAGATGGCCTTAGGGGGGTTACAGCTATCCAAGGAACCACAAGTGATTAAAAAGAAGGCCTGAAGCTGTTTTCCAGAGCAATGCCTATTCCTGCCTGGCGATGTTTATACTGCAAGCTGCCATGTGCCATGCCTGCCAAGTGCTCTTCAGTTAGGAACATCTTTTCACACCGATCATAAATAAAAAGCTAGACTGAAGATGTTTTTCCCCACCATTACTGTCTGGAGTCATCTAAGGGTTGTTTTTTTTTTTTTTTTAAATATGAATCTTACCTATTTCCAAAGAGCAAACAGTCAAAACAAAGCTGTGTTGTAATAGCAAGTGCTGGGCTAGGCTACAGGCGCAAACCTTTCCAGAAGGCCAGCCCGGAGCTGGATGATTTAAAGCTCTAGGTACCACGTTTGTAGCAAGAATGAAAGCTTTTAAAGTCACGGGTCAGATTCCACAGCCAAAGTGTGATATCACTGATGGGAAACACGTGTGGCCCAGCAAGCTTCAGCTGGGGACTCCTGAGCTAGACTTGGGCAGACGAGAGCAGAGAGCAAATCCCATTAGTGGCTTTTCTTCTCGCTTTGAATTTAAGCAGCATCTAGCAGAGTTCTTGGAGATCTCAGGGAACTTCACAGCCAAAAGTTATATTCGTGAACATCAATTTCTAGGGAACGAGGGGGAGAGAAGGTGCTTTCTGTTTGACTCAAACGGCAGCTTTGTGACTTCAGCAGCCCTCCCTGCTCTCAGCAAACCATCAGGCTGAAAAATGGCTTTTCTAGAAAATGATCCCTGTAATCACAACATGCATCAAAGCTGCCCCTGCTTTCCTTTCTCCCCTCTTGTAATCAGTACAGTACTTAACCCTGGGCATTGCTAAATATTTACAGGAGGAATTAAATCAAAAAGTAACAAATGGGGAGGCAGATAAGTGACTACCCTCTTAAAGCACGTCCTCTGGCGTATCTTGAAGGAAGACTGGTATTTCATCTTTTAAATATTCCTCCTACACAGAAGCCTGCCATTTGTTATTGAAAAACCAGGATTTTTTGAGCTGGACATTCATTTCTTAATAATTCCCTTCTGTGGAAATATTTCTCCCTAGCACTTTAAATGTGTACATCATCAGACCTATCCATACGCTCTTCCTTTTGCTGTGAAATGATGGAAGCATTTTTTTATCGTTACCTACTAATTTGAAACGCATGCCTGACTGTCGTGGAAAGCTGCCACCCTGCTCATTCTGCTCGCCACAGCGCACGACTGTAAAATCTGACAAAATGCCTGTTTTAAAGGGAAGGCATTTTTCAAGTATGACTAATGAGAGTGACATGATGATTAGACATATGAGCACTTGGGTTTTAAAAAGGCGGAAAATCATATTCGGTAGGAGAAATTCTTGGGCCGAGCATGAGGTCAAAGTGAAAAGCTGCATTTCTCAGTCATACACGCTGGTATGTAGAGTTTTTTAAGTCAAGTGAAAGCATTTTTCTGCTTGGGAGCAATGGTTTTTAATTAACAGGCTTACTCACTGTGCACTTTCTGTCATCAGCTGTCGGATGGGCAGTGCATGATGAATTCATAGGTAGTCAACTATCTGAACCTTCTCATTATCAACACAGCCCACTGAGTCAAGTAATAACATTTGTTATTTACCAGAAAACACCCAAGTCTTCATGGCAGTAGGCAGGGGTTTTGTGATGAATTCCACGGGAGAAACGTTCTTGCCTATCATGTCTATTTGGCCAAAGCCACTGGAAAATGTTCTGGTTTTGCAAGATTATAGGCACAGCTCTGCTGAAGAAAGCAGCTTTGCTAGATTATTTGGAGATGTCTTGATTCTCACATTCTTCAGTCCTGATAATATTAACATATGCAGTAGGATGGAACTTAAATGCGAGGAGTATTTATCTTGCTACTGCTAACTTTGAATTTTTATACAGGATATTTAGTCTTTTTTTTTTTTTTTTTTTGTATTTTATTGTGTATCAGTCAGTTTTCCACTGACCAACTGCCTTCCACAGATCATCCAGACAAATCTTGCTAACTTTAATCTGAGTATTGTTAGGAGTTTGTCAAGCTTTATCAACACATGTTAAATTACAGATTTTAGGATTGAACATAATTGTCTAGCACTTTAATCTTATTCAGTGTTTTCTCTTTTTAATAGGTGCTGTTTTAGATGAAAACACTGGAAAGGTGTTGGTTGTACAAGACAGAAATAAGGTAAGTTTGCTATAGGATTATAAAACAGAGAAGTTCGTTTAGAAAAGCCTGCTCTGCAATATAAAATGAAGGTCTTTTTTATTTTCATTCCAGACCATATTTGTGATAGTTAAAAGTTACTTCTTTGAAGCAGTCTTTTGTAACACATCCATCAACAGCTGAATTTGCATTTCAAATTCAAAAAAACCCACACAAATAAATAATAGACTTCAGAAATCGTTTTAGAAGAGATGTTTCAATGATCTTAGTTTTTTAAAAGCAAACATACTACAAAAATTACTTCAGCATATGGTTTCTTGATCAGAACAGATCTCTTCCTCCATGTGCATATTTTTAAATATTTCTCAAAAATGACTTCAGTTTTTCAAGTGGATTTCAGACAGCTAACTGGGCCATGCAGGTGCAGCTTCAACACAAGTTTTCATTTGGAAGCAGAGCCCAGAATAAAACAGTTCCCTTATATGAAGTTCCTCCCTTCCACTCCACTCCAGAATCACAGCAAATTTAAAGGGAGGAGAAGAGACCATTCAGAGGAAAAAGAAAGTGTTCGGGGACAAAGTTGTGATTCAAAATGCTGTCATTCTGGTTAACAAGGAAATTGCATGTTGTGGATTACTGTTGCAAGGGACACAAAAACCTTTTTTCTGGAAAACTTGGTTTTGAGCAGTAATTCCTTAAGAAAGAGCAGAAGAACATTGTGCGACAGGCATTAACACGTTTCTCACATTGTCCTAGAGGAAATGAAACTGTTCAGTGTTCTAAAGCACATCTATACAAAAGAACACCTAGTTCCTCAAAACAATTTCATTGATGAAGATGATGAGAGTTTGGTTTGCAGTTCCCCAGAATACTGTGAGGATGCATCAAATCACTGCCTTTGTACGTGTCCAAGCTCATTCTGCCAAGACAGACTGCTCGGCTCTGCTCTCCTTCTTCCACACCACATACATTAGAACAGAGCCCAAGAAACACAGCGCGTTTCTTGGCTTCATCACCCAATATCCTTTCTGCTTCAAGTTTTCTTGTTTCTGCTGTAACTGATCCAAGAGTCCCTGATCCTGCGTTTGGATCCATGCAGACCTTTGGAAAACCCCCGTGGCTTGAAGCACATTTGGTGAGATTCTGGTTTTCGTTGGTTTCTAAAATTCCAGGCATATCTGTGGCTTTAAATAAGCAATACCACAGTTAGCCATGACCTGGAAACCACCTTTGTAAGGCAGGTGTAAAGCTCATTCATTTTACACAAACTGAAGTGCTTGACCTCACTCCAGAGGATGCCAAACCAGCGAGCATTAGCGTGGTGGCGGTGGGTTCTGTGATGTGGCTTGAGGTGAGCGAGCATCCATCACAGCTGACACCTTCCAGCCTCTATCAAGGTAGCACAGCAAGTGCACAAAGCTCACTAGCTCCGTCAGCTAGTTGTCCATGCTACTCTGTTTAAAATACACTTGGTTTGCACTGTCCTTTAAGTAAATGAAGGAATGTTCACAAACGAATTAAGTGTCTCTAGTACAACGAGGTTAAATGCTATTACAACACGGAAACAACACTGATAAGTGCTAATTGAAGTATACTGGGTTGAATTGTTTTCATTTCATATGGTTGTATCTAAACCAGAATCTCACTGGGTGGTTTTTCAGCCTTTCCTGAAATAACTACTGAGATATTTTTCTTAGAAACCAAATTAACCAACACTTCAGTTCCTTGGTAACTACAACACAGTTGATGAACTTCGAGGAAAAGGCATGTCCAGTCGCTCAATTTGTAACACAAGAGTTCACAGGAAGAGAAGCACTTGTTCCCTATAAATTACCACTTTCACATTTTTACTTGCTGTAAAGTAAAATTTCAATTACTTGGAGGACCTTCAATAATTAGCAATTAAAGCATAAACGCAGCTTGCAAGATACAAGATCCAAAAATGGTTGTAGTTCTGGAGAGTCTCTCTGAACAGAACAGCACACAATGGCCTTCAGAAATACTGCATTTGTTTTTTGCTGTAATTTGTGTGGATAAAAGCAAAAAAGTGCATTCAGTAAATACCTTAACCAAAGAGGTCTCAAAGAATCAAAATGGACATTGCACATTCTGCAGATTTAGAAGGAAATAGCAGCTTCCTGAGCCCATGAGGTAACACAGACATTCAGGTTTAACTTCCTAGCACAGAGTTTTTGTTAAAGCTCACCCACAGCCATTTAAGAGCCAGTATCTCCATCCAGTTTTACAGCAAGACATCCGATGTCCTATTCAGGTTCTAGGTCCAAGTCCACACTCACCAGAAATCACTTCCTTCGCCTCTGGCCCCAAAACATAGCAGGGCCAAGCGTGGCATCACTCCTCCCTCCAGTTTGGTCTGAAGGCGGGGATGGGCGTGTTCCAGGTGAACCATCTCAGCCTATTTCAGCTTTCCTTCCTAGAGCACAGCTGGTACTCAGCACAGCGGGTGACCAAGTTGAAAGGAGAAAAGTGGTTGTTTCTGACTGCCCTCCTTACAGCTCTTTTTTATTGACTGGACAGAATTAGGTATAAAAACCGAGGTGTACGAATACCCATACATTTCTTGTGCAGTGAGCAAACATCTCAGTGCGGGCCAGTCCCATCCTCCCTATCCCCCCATGACCAATTTCCCTGAAATGGTGACTCTCTTAACAGAAATTATATTCTGAAAGCTTCAGAAGTTTTAAGTTTATACACAGCTTTATAATGTGAGCTAGTTGAACTTCGAGAGTTAGTTGGGTTTTATCTTGAAAGGCCAATTCCACTGCATACACAGCAAGATTTCCAGGAACTGAAAGCATGTCTGAAAGCCAGCAAATATATGTATTTTCCATCTGCCCTATTTTTAACAAATTACTCTAAACTCCTATCCAAGCTCTTTAAGAGTGCCCAGGAAAAAAAATTTCCAATGTAATCAGTGGGGTTTCAAAGCACTGGAATGCTTGCAGCTTCCCCCTCTTTGCTGCTTGTTCAAGCTACTTTTTTATACCGCACTTTTTTTCTGCATTAGTTTCTAGTTGAAGTTTAACTTCTTCCTACAAACACGTTTAATATTGAAAGGAATAAAAAATAGTACGTAGATGTCAAGGTAAAATCTACAAATCTGTGAGGTTTTGCAGGAGGTATAGGAACTGGGACTTCTTGTCCAGTATTAATTACAGCATCAAGTCGTATTCTGTTTTAATTACTGAACTTTATTGCAATTCCATAAATGCTTCTATACACAAATCACACACAAGGCTTCAGGTTTTGTTCCATAAAAACAAATGACAAGTTATACAAAATGGTTATTACAGACACACAAAGTCATCTTAAAGCCAGTGCAGTATAGAACAGTACTACAATCATAATACCTGCTTGTAGGATTAAATATATACACTTTTTTTAAAAGCTAAAACCATGGAAGTGGGATATATCAGTGATTAAATACAAGATTATATAGTCTATAGCAGCTTTTTTAAATATTCAACTACTCTACCTAGTTATCTAGCAGCAACGTTGTCTAATGATTGTTAGACAGTTTGTTTTCAATCAGTAGATGTTTTGTTCCAATATTTCATACAGACCGTCGGTGTCTCTGATCATCACATTAGCAAGAACAAAGTAGTTCCTACCTAAAGCCTTACTGATGGTTGTAAGGGCAACCATAATACTGCAACTTCACCAAGAAACTTGAGTGTTAATCATCTCCTTCATATTAGAGAAGAACAAAATAGGCTGCATACTACAATAACATTTTTTCCTCCAATACAGACTGTAAATGCATGGAAATTTCCAGGAGGTCTGTCTAATCCAGGTGAAGACATCGGTAAGTCCTAGGATAACAGGTCAGACATCAACAGAGTCACAAAGACATTAACAGCACTGAAATACAGCGACCCACATCGCTCCTATGAGGCCTCCCTTTGAAATAATGGCTGATAGGTGCAGTGATGGGATCCTATGACCTTAAAGTTATGGCGTACCATCACCTTCAGGGTAGAGCAGCTTTGTAACATTTACACTTTTCCATTAGTTCTCTTAAAGGAGGGCTTGAAGCCAACTTTTGTTTTGTAGGCTTGTTGAATATGCTGTAGTAAGAGCCAGAAGCACAGAGGATTAAGATAATCTGTATATAACCAAAAAATAAAACCGAAATAGCAAGCTCTCAGCTCACACTGCAATCCAGGGCAGTGAGCTCATTGATATACTGAGCAAAAATTTCCAACGTTCAATTTTTATGTGCAAAACAGCAATAAATACACTTGTTTAGTTCCACCCTCATCCATTTGTTTGTTTAGACCAAGAGCTCTTTGGCCCAGGACCAGCATCAGTACAGGTCTGGACTCCTGGGGGCACCTCCTTCCAACCGGAGGCAGAAGGCACTTCTCTATTAAAAACGGGGCTGATTTGAGGAAAGCTGTTATTTCTACCTAGCATAGCACAGGTGATGCTGAATACAGCAGCTGCAGTTAGGTTCAAAAAGCGTATGAAAAAATAAAATTGTGCTTTCTCCTTGGATTGCACCCCTTCAAATTAAGATCGGCAGACAGGTTAACTCTGCAGTTACTAGGTTGGTCTTGTCAAAAGTTATATTTGCTCACATTAATTTAGCCCCACATCAGTATTCAGATGTGAAAATATTCTTCCAATAAATAAACCATGGCTAAAAAACATTGCCCAGAGCAATGCAGCAGCTCTTCAAACTGGGTATTGAGACCCTATCTCCTCAATCTGGTCCATACCTTAGAAATCTCTCCATGCTGTCTTAGCAGTAAACCTCTAACTGGAATACAATTGTTCATTACTTCAACACATGCAAAGTTGATGATAGGTTTGTGATAGGGTTGAGTTGTCGTTTTTGTAACTTCTGAGTCACATTTCAACTACATCTTTTTGTAAAGCACAGTGGCAGAAATCAAAATTCTTTGCCCAACAAAGCACACACATGCAAAGTAGTGGAATGGCTTTGTGTTTCAAAGAATCCCAAACACCGCACTTGTTGCCTAGCTGTGTCACCTTGAGAGACAGAGAAAGGATCTAGGCTATGAGATAGCAGAGGAGTTGTACTGCAGGAAGAGAATAACTAGCATGGGGAACAGCTTCACCAGGGGAGTACTGTCACTGCGTGTTCCAGTGCCCATCCCTCAAGAAACAGGTGAGATTATGAGTGGAGCCTGGATGTAGGTAGTAAAAAAGACCTAGGAGCAACAAAGCTCTTACAGCTCCCCTCCTGCCACTGTTTAACAGTATCATAATAAATGGTATCATTCTCTGCATCACATTTAACAATTACAAAAAGAGATAAGTTAGTGAAGCATAAAATACAACAGCATAATTGTCCTTTTTTCCATCACTTACATCAAATCTTATAAACTTGCACTCACTCAAGGGCCTAAATTTCAAAGTACAGTTACAATGCTTGAAAAACCCTGTGGTTATATAAAGCAACAAAATACATGGCTGCCTACTCTAATGAGCACAAACTGGTTTGCACAAGTCATCTGAATCGCTTCATAATGCAGATGAAGCAAAGAGCACAGACTTTTGCATTTGCCTATTTCTGAAATTCCAGCCCTAGTGTTTCTTCTAGTTTAACTGTCATTAAGTATTTAAATATATACATTTAAATAAAAAGGAAACAGCAAAAGGCACTTTGTCTAAAAGAAAAGCTCAAAGCTTAAATGAAATCCCTACCTTCTTTGACCCTTTATGCTTAAAACAGCCCTTTGCCTAATAATAAAACCACCTGCCACAGGGGGATTGCTTTGCAACCGCTCTTTTAAACCAAAGGACTGAGGGGGCCGCTCTGGGCAGCATAAAACGCAGTCCCCAAGTCCATCCGTATCTTCCCCCACATGCCTTTTAGTTAATACTGTAGAAGTCACATAAATGCAGACACCATGTGTTACTGGGTCTCCAGTCCTACAAAGACCCCTGTGTATTTGATGTTAACTTCATACAGATTGTTCCATTGCAAGACAGAGTTGAGCTAGTACAGAAGTACGTGCAGGGTCAGTTGTTTGGCCTGTGTCAGAGGCCAAAATAATTTTGTTTCTACGTGTATTTCCAGCCACTGGATGTGAATAAGTCATTTTCAAAAACTGCTGTATATGCAGTTATCACTCAAACACAACAAAACTGTGAGTTTACTTAGATGAAAAAAATCATCTAGTTAATTTTACCTACTAGTAGCTACACCAGGCAAGTAGGATTTGACAACTACAGTGAAACTGCAGAATTTTGGGGAAATAACTGGAGTATCAAAAATCTTATTTTTGTCTCTTCAACTTAAGTTACTATTCAAGAGTAAAACTTCTCCTTTGAAGAGTACTGGATAGCTGGGTAATTTTTGGCTTTAATTGCAGTGCACAGACCCTTAAAAGCTCTGAAGTTATAGCCTAGTCTTGTAATGAGAAATGTTAACGTTTTCATCACTTTGGTTGGTGTACATGAGCTGTACACACACGCACCATATTTTCTGCAGACACATGGTACATGTTGTACAGGCATCATGGCATATTTGAAGTGTCACTAGACCGAGATACGTTTTGAAAAGGACTTGGTGCCAACCTTCTTCAAACAGTATTTTTCCCCATGTTGTTCCACCCTGTGGCAATGTGGAATGGCACTATGTGAGCTGATGGAGTGATCTGACACACGGGTGGGTGCTCAGCTGCAAAGGGTCTGAGCCTGCAAGCGGACAGAAGTGAGGAGAGGGATGGGGGCCAGGCTGAGAGGACTGACAAGGTGCTGCAGTGCTGCCCTGGGGTAAGAGATCAGCAGAGCCAGTGATCATCGGTTTCAAAACCATACCCTGTACAATATTATGGAAAGTTTTCTTTCATCATTTTGTAGGATATACATAAGAAAGGCACGTAGCAATTAGTTTTGTTCAGGGACACAAAATTAGCTTATCCAGGCTTTACGTTTGAAAAGCTTATGAAGCAAAATGGAGGCTGCTTTGAGTTAGAAGCATACTGTGATCAAAAGGTTTAAAGAGCGCTAAGCTATTAGTGTGTGCATTGTAAGAATTGCTCTCTTCACCTAGGAGACACAGCAGTTCGAGAGGTTTTCGAAGAGACTGGCATCAAGTCAGAGTTCAAGTCCATCTTAAGCATAAGACAGCAACACCAGCACCCCGGAGCCTTTGGGAAGTCGGACATGTACATCATCTGCCGCCTGGAGCCCTCCTCCTTCAACATCAACTTCTGCCAGCAGGAGTGCCTGAGGTGCGAGTGGATGGACCTCGACGAGCTTGCCAGGACAAAGCACGCCACTCCCATCACCAGCAACGTGGCTAAGCTGCTACTTTACGGATACCGGGAGGGATTCGATAAGATTGACATAACCATGAGAGAGTTTCCAGCTGTTTACACAGGCCGGTTCTACAAACTATACCACAGGGAGCTGCCCGAGTCCTACAGAAACATGACATGATAGCAACAGATTTCACATTTCGTTATATTAATAATTTAGAATGTTTATTTTAAGAGTTATTTAGACCATATTAAGATTATTCATGGACCATTTGATTTTAGGATGAAAATCGATATTTATTCTCTAATAAGCTATAAAGACATAAGTTATTTTAAAAGGTAAATATTTCTGCACACGTGCATCAGATTAGTTTCCCTTTACTCTGTAAAGTGAATGTAAGGTAAATAAAATAGCTCTATATAGATCTCTAGCAGAAAACAGAAGTGTTATTGATCCTGAAAATACATTTTCCAAGTAACTTTATCTCCACACACACTGGCACAATAGGTTTAAAGAGCAGTATAAAGACAGTACGAAACATTCATGTTTTAACCTTTCTGCAAAAGCAGCTAGTATCAGCAAATAATTGCTTCTATTTTTGCTAGCTTGGAGAGGAGCGGGAAACTCTACCTCAAAACGTAGTGTGGCGTATGTTCAGAATCTACCATGGAAATCAGCTTTTAGCAGACATTGGAAGAAAAAGGATAGCTTTCTGTCCAGGTCCGGTTTTTGGTCCAGGCTTGTACTGTCCAGTTCTTTTCAGTGCCACATACCAATCCGAGTACTTCCGTGATCGGTAAGTGTTATAGTTATTAGATTCCAAGCGCTCAAAAAAGAAACATTCTTCTGTTGCGCATTTCTAAAAGGGAAAAAGAAAAAGATTATTGGTGTTTCATCGCAACACATCAGTTGGTCTGATTAATGGGACTAATGTATCCAGACAATAACTTCACAATGTATCCGATTTTAAGAAATTTGTATTGTTTGATGTCTATATTCAGATACAGTAATTGTTAAAAATACTATTTAAAACACCTACAAAAAGAGTTTATAAACTATGATTCATTTGTTGTCTTTAATAAAGACAAAGCAGATTCTAGTTTGTTTACATTGTGTAATTCTTTGTTCCTGTCTCAAAATTTGGTCAGTTAAATGAAGAGCCCTATCCGTTGGCACTTACTGACAGATCCCAACTTTCAAGTTTAGCACATTTTTGTTAACAGCACTCGGAAGCAAGCAGTAGCAAGCCTGCATGCATCTATGCAAAGTTTTACTCGATTAATACATTTGCAAAACAATTTTAAGAAAAGATCAGACCTGGCAAACAGGTATATATTCCACCCAGAAACCAAATGTACTCCATTCCTGTTTAGAAATACATCTGCAGAATTATTCTACTTCTGCAAGTAGGTCTTCAAGAACTCCTCCACCTAGGCTAAGTTAGCATGCCTTCACACTTACAAGTAATAGAAGGTGGTTCTGCTCTCAAGGGGTATAAAATGAGCTGTGGGGCTCCTCACTCTAGGATGTTATGGTTTCTCCCAGCTTACAAGGATTCAAGTGACTTTTGAACAAGTTGATGGAAAAGGAATTAGCTGAGGCTTACACTAAATACGTAGAAACCATTCCTAGCCCTGAAGGCCCCAAAACTGAAATTGGTTGGAGGCCTTGAGGCTGCTACAGGGAATTGCTATGTTTGCCTTCTCTTCCACTCTGAAGTTGGTCACCATCTGATAGAATATCCTCAGCTGCACATAACCACTCAAAAAGCAAGCCTGTTAACAAATACAGTGTGAAATATCTGCACATCTCTGCACGCAGCAGAAACCACTGCTCCCTAACAGTGAACATACTGGAGAGAGTCTTAATTAACGATCCCATTCATATCAGTGAGATCATTTAAGAAAAGTATTATCTATTGCAAGATAATACTCACAAGTGTTCTTGGATAGTTAAAACAGCCCAGGGGACTTAAAACGTAATGGTTTAGCTATGGCTAGTATTTCTGGCTGTTCCCAGTCAAGATAAAACAGGGAAGTTTAATCAGTGTTTAATCAGATAACTGCAGTTATCCCATAGCATACTGACAACAGCAAAACCTCGTCAATGGGTGACATTGCTCTAACAGTGAAAGCAGTGCCAAATTTCCCTGCAGAACCTACACTTTAAGCAAGAAAAATTTTCTCAAATAAAAAGATGGCTGGAGCCCAACACTGCAGTAACTTATTGGGGGAGGGAGGGAGGGAGGATGATCTCTTCATATAAACCATCTGTCAGCCCATCAAGTCAGTCATACTCATTTGCCTCAAAAAAGATTCTGGGAGGGTTGGAGGAGGAGGAAAGCTAGCTACAAAAATGAGAGCATGTAAAAGCCTGGAGAGAAAACAGGAAATGTGAGGAAATTCCCAAAACGAGCAGGTTGCTTTTTGCTACAATCTTCTGTTTATATTCAAGAATAAATCAAGCATCCCACCAGAACTGAAAAGTGAGCTGGGAAGAACCAGGCTTCACCAAGAATGCATGAACACATGGAGGAGTTAACTCCTTACGTGTGCCAAGTTTTTGTTGCTACGAGCAATTAAGTCATTCAAATGCAGTCCATAATAAAGTGATCTGTCTCCAAACACGTGCCTTCAAATGTAAGTCTTGGCAATAAAAAAACACAGCTCTTGCAACCATTTTCAGATATGAATTTTGATCTTTAAGAAAAAAAAATTAAAAGAAATATATATATAATTTCTCATGTCTATACGTCACTATTTTAACATTTAAAGTAGCAGAAATTGAATAATTATTATATGACTGCTACTTTAAATAATCTTTCTCAAGATAAATTATATTTTAATGCCTTTCACTCCACCAGTGTGAGAACAGATGCATTAATCATCTCAAGCCACAATGATTCAAGTCTGAAACGGATTATAGCAGCCTTAAGAGGACTAAGAAACTGGGTAAGAAAAAGAAGCACTTAAGAATGAAACAAAACTTTGAGCAGTGCTCAGGCAGGCTCAGTACAGCTGCCCGAACTGGAACTTGAGGCAAAGAGAAGGGCCACAGCTGGGGAGCACCTTGTTTTTGCCTCATCAACCCAGGGGTGCTTCTGGAAGCACCAAGACCTGAATCCGTATAAATAATGAGAAACACCGAGACCGAGTCCCTATAAATACCCTGTCATACCCAGCTTCAGCTGCCACTAGCAAGGAAACCACAGTGAATTTAAGCAGGTACTTGCAGACTCCAAGTGCAGACGAAAGGCAAATTTGCACACACACACCCCTGCACTCCAGGTCCTCCAAGTAAACACCCAGAATTCAAAGAAATGCATCGTGCTTATTTCACCTCCTTAAAATTTCTCAGGTTTAAAAAGTAAAATAGATTCAACTCCCCAAACACACATTCAGGCAGTTTACAGATGTTAGAAGCAAAAAGGGTGAGAGAGAAAAAGAAGAAAGAGAAAGAAAAATGTATTTTCTAGGGTTCATAAAGATAGTTTGCAAGGTGCCGTGTGGTTCGCTCTGGCCACTGAAGTCCTAGTTTTTCCACAAAGCATACGTGACACAAGTGCCTTGCTGTAGTACGTTGCCACTGTAAATGTTTTGACAGCATTCAGGAGACAAATGAAGGTTCGTGCTTCACGAGCCACGCGTCCCTGAGCGCTCAGCAGAGGTGACAGGGCAGCAGGTGGCCCGCTGCCTAGCAGGACAGGGATGCCAGCCACCCCATTTGTTAAACACAGCCACTGGCAAGCAGCTGGATACCCACGTTTACATATTTAATGCATGCCAGCACAGCACGATTTCACAGCTCGTCATGAAACACCCGAACTGTACGGCCTTTTATTACAGGGGCAGGCAGACGGAAAATACTGAGGCTGCCACATGCAGCAGCGCTCCCAGCGAGGACTGCGGGGCCTCCCCTTCCGCCAGTAAATATTTTGTCTACTGCCAAGCAAGGGCCCCAGCCAAAAGAAGGCCGAGGGAGCACATAACACAGCCCCAGGCGCAGAAGTGCTCCCCAGCAGCAGCGCTCCTTGCCCTGCCTCAGCCGCCATGGTGGCCGCCCAAATGGGAGGCCGCTTCCTGCGGCAGGATTCCCCCTCCCTCCTTCACACAGGTTCGTTTTCAGCACAAACTGCATCTGCCTCGGCATCAAACACTACAGGCGTTAACCGGTTGTGGTGGTTTGGATGCTAATAAGGAATTCAATTTCCTCACGCTTGTTCCTTCTCTGAACTGAAACCAGGGGGAGGTTGTGGTAGCCTGGAACTACCAGAGCCGATGGATTGCAGCCCTAGAAAGGCTGTGATCAGACTCACCCTTTAAAACTATAAAAAGGTCAGGAAATGAGCACTGTTCTCACAATATTCCCGTGCCACATTCTAGCATCAAAAAGAGAAATACTTCCCCTCACGTCCCTCAGTCCAACAAAGCCTGCCTGGTCACAGCTCAGCCACACAGACACCTCGGATAGACTGGACAGGTTGCACAGTTAACAACAAGCTACTTGTTGTGAAATGCACAAGTCAGTCAAAATCACCATTCTCAATTTCCCATGAAAGGAAGAAGTTTCTTCATAAAATGAAATAATCAAAAATGTTTGATTCCAGAAAGTGAAAATATTTCAATTGGAATAATTTAATGAAACTACCAAGTCAAAATGAGATACAGTAGCCATACCAGAAGACAAATGGTGCATTTTTTCCGTTAAAAATCTCATTAACAAACAGAATCTGTTAGCAAACAGCACAAACCAGCTTAATTAAAAGCCACATTCAGCTCTCAAGACAAGAACACGGCCCACCATGCAAGAAGTGATATGCTGTCTGTGCAATAAACCACTGTGCAAAACAAAACTAGGCAGAAACCATGAAGACACATCGTGATGAAGTAATTACAAAGCCATCCAACTAGCAGAAAAACAAGCCCAAATAATAATTTTTCAAGTACTTATGAAGATGTCAGTATGTTTATAAAACAAGGATACTACACAAATTGATCCCTGACACCAGAAAGTAATAAAAAAGAAGAAACAAGACAGACATTAAGAAGTGTTTACAGAAGAACAGCAAGCCCACCCCAAATTAGAATTGATTGCTGGGCATTGAAAAGTTTGTTTCACGTAGCGGAAAGCTGGCTTCCACAACAAAGCAACACGCAAATACAGATAAGAGAGCTTGCAATTAACCAAGTGCCAAATGCATCTGGGACAAGAGATGATCTGTTTTATCTGATGTTCAAGTCAGTGTGCAACTACAATGCCAAAGAGATTCTTAATCACAGCATTCCAAAATAACAGACCCTCAAAGATCGGTGTCCTGTTCATTGTGCAAGGTCTCTGCAACATGTCAGTGCATATGTACACAAAATTGAACAAGGAAGAAACATCGGCTTAGGTTAATGTACTGATGATTAAAAATGTTACCAGATGAGAAAAAAAAATAAAAGTGAGGAAATGACCAGCGGTTTCATCACAGCAATTTGTGAAGGTTTCATAATGTTTAGGACTCTTCATTCCACAAATGTACCTCTCAAATGTTCTCTTAATCTAAAAGTACACTACTGAAGATTACAGATGGAAAAGCACAGAATAGTACTTGAACGACTCTTGGAATGGAGAACTAAATAGGTGTTTAGAAGTGAAAGTTCAATACTGTTTTAAAAGAAGTAACCAAAGGTTTCAGCAGATACAAACTCATGTGCACTGGTGAGATCACCTCACCACAAAGATTTCCAGAATACGCTCTTACAAAGCTTTCACTGAAACACCACTCCTCAAACTGAAAAAGAAATCCTGGCAATTATTAACAGTTCCATGAACGTGTTTACAGGCAGAAAACAGTAGAGACACAATTGGCCACAAAATGTTGGAAGGCATATTACAGAATTCCTCATGGAAAATACTGTCTGCGCTTCAGAGAATAATCATGAAATTGCAGAAGTATTCAGTAGATGTGAAACACAGGCTGGATGAAGAACAAAATCTTCCTAGAGTAGAGAGTTTTCATCTATGAACAGCAAAAACAGAGCTGCAGGAAGCAATATTTGCAGCAAACATGGCTCAAGTCAGATCCATTTCCAAAAACAAACAAATGAAATGAAGAAAAAAATAATTTCAAATGAGAAGCAGAACGTGGTAATTTTACAAGACTTTGAGAGAGTAATTCCAAGTGAAAGGCTCTGAAAGCCTCCAACATGACTCTCTGTCACCTTACACAAGGTGTGCAGAAAAACCATGGCATAAAGCTGCAACAGAAGCATGCTCTACACAACCGGCACAACCAAGAACCACTACGCAGCAGGAGGCTACACGTCCAAATATAAACACACGTGACTGTTGGTAATTTTGCAAATGATGCTACATGTCTATTTTGACCATTCGCTGCTGCTTGGGCTAAGGAGGGCGATTTGAACAGGAAGCTGAACGCCAGCACACCAGTGCCACAGGAAATTCCCAATTATCCTTCATTCAAGAATAGCTCTGTGGAGCACTACTCACATTTTCTTCAACTGAGCTGTCACACAATGTCCAAGTAAATAGCACTGTAACTTGAAACAGGTTATTTAACTGTATTCCCAGGCACAAACACAATCTGCCTCCAAGAGCAGGAGACAGTGCACTACATGCAGCTCACCAGGGCTCCAGCGTACACAAAGCTGTTGAGATGTTTTGTTTGCCTTTGGACTTATTTCACTTGGGGAGTGCCTGGGCTGAGAGGTAATTTCTGTAGCTGGAGTTAGTAATTGGCTTTATCATTACCACCTGTTCATTGTACTGTCAGCTGGGACTCTCAGAACCCAAACATGGCCATCTTCCAGATGCAAAAGCATCGAGGTTAATTTAAAACTACAATTCTAGTGGGATGCTCCACAGTGATATTTCACTGGACACAAGCATTTAAAGTTTGTTTATATTCAAAGCTATGAACAAGAGATTTACAGCATCTGTGTCTCATAAGCGCAATGACTGTAACTGCAGCTCTTAAAGCACAATTCAAAATCCAGCCCAAGGAGACCTTATTGTCATTCAGATTCTGCCAAACACTGGCTTTAAAACACAGTTAAAAATTAATGTGATAGCAATAAAAAAGCATGGAGTTTAAACTGAAATTAGTCTTAGTGGACTAGTTTTAATTAATTTATAATTTGCAAAAAATGTTTTTTCTTGCCAATTCTCTAGTTTGGAGGTATGCGATCAAAAGAACTTGATTCTCCACAAAAAGGAAAATGAGAAAACAATTTATATAGATTACTATCAAACAAAAGTCAAAGTTTTTTAAAAATTGGCTTTACTTCAAAATTCTTTACCATCACTTTATGTGAAAGTAAGTGGAAGAGAAAAAAAATTACTTTGGAGGAAGCAAAGGGAGAGACTTTATTCTTTGTTCTTGTCATTTCCTTCCCCAGGTGGTCACTATGGGTCTTCTCTCTCAGTGCCATTCCAGTTAAACCCTGCAGCATGTAGGTGAGGGCAGAAACAGCCATCTCTTTCTCGGTCATAGTTCAATTAATTGACGAGTTTTGCAGAGCTAAATCCTCCTGATATGACACACACACAGTAGCTGAGCAAGTCCTGCTGCAGGAGAGGTTACTCAGTACAGAGTGGAGGACCTCACCATGCGGATACAGAGATACATTAACCACTGCTGCTTACCAGTGCCAGCAATCTGCCATCCTCCTTCATAGCCAGAAAGCGATTTGCACTTACACCTTTGATCGACACCACTCCTCTTTCTTCTGCTTGAAGTTGCAGTTTGACTGTGAACAAAAAAAAAGGACAAAGTAAATTTTCATGTCCATGGTGATATTTCAGCACTTGACAGTGAAGCTTACTACTTCAAGTCTAAAACCAGAGCAAGCCCAAGGTAGCACGCTATCCTGCAGCAAGGGTAGCAAACCATCTAGGTCTAGCTTTCTGATCCCATTTTCTCAGAAAAAAAAAAAAAAAAAGCCTATTACAAAGTAAGTATCTATTGTCAAGTTGGCAACAGTAAGTTATTCTCCTATAATGCATTTGATAGAAAAGCAATTAAGAAAACCCCCACAAATTTCCTTAAAGGACCTCTTATGGCACCATTAACTGCTTATAGACGGGAACTTTTCATGTTACTTTTCTTAGGGAGATATTTCTCAGTGTTTATAGAACAGGAGCAGAGATGGGATGCTGTATGGAGGTCTGTATGGCCGGACTGTCAGTGCTCACAGGCACAAGTCTGTATGTGCTGTGATTGAGGATTAGAAAAGTGTCAATTAGGTTACACTACGACATCCAATGGGTGGTTTGGTAAGAATACAAAGAACTGCAGATGTAAATGAGGACAGCAAAGACACAATAGTTGGTGTTACACCAATTAGGAACATGAAAAGTGGACGCATTTAAATCAGTTATTTAAAAAAAAATCTGACCAGCCATTTCTTGAGAATCTGTAGGATGATACCACATAGCTTTTAGCCTACAAATCAGAACAAAATTTGCACTGATTTTTCTAGTCACGAGGCAAATCCAGTAGTTGAGATTAACACATACAGACTTTCCCCTTGCCTGTTTCAAGCTGTGACAATAAGCTTTCTTCCTTCCTTTTTCTTCCCTGACTGCTCCCATCACTGCACACCAGGCGCACCAAGCCTGCCAGTGGCCAGCAGAGCTGAACGCCAGCCAGAAGTTGCATGCACATTGATTGCATTTCTGCCTCGCTTTGACACGTGGATCTGTGACCATGGTGCTCCAAGTCCAGGTTTTCCAACCACTAGCTACACAGGCCTGAGAATACGACAATACCAGAAACTACACTGAGTACCCCAGAAAAAAAACACCAAGCATCTTCTACGTGCCTCAGGTATTTGAGGCTCAAAAGCAGTCAAACGGCTGTGCCAGAACTTCTATTTTTCTGGGGAATGAGCGGAGGGAAAGGAAGCCATGGGCACGGCACGTTGTCCTAAACCTTGCAGGAGGTACCACTCTATTCCAACCATTTCAGAACATCTTCCGCTGAAAAACCTAACTTTGATTATTTGAAACATCTCTTGAAAAGGGGAAGAGGTGCACACAGCAACTGCAGCAGGTGCTCTGAGTGCTTGCAGCTTTACATGTGGTCCAACCCTTTAACCCCCTGCCCTCAAAGGAAAAACAAGCCTGTTCCCTGCAGCTCCGGTCCATCGAGATGGCTTGTACAAGCAGTATGATTCAATCTGCTTTCTCCTAAAAACAAACATTTCAGTAACAGTAGAGCACAACTGGGTTTCCCAAACTCCCCAGCTTTCCCTCTGTTCCGGACAGCCACTACCTTCCAGCCCATACTGGAGCCCCAAATCCTCCTAACACCTAGAAGCCCTCCCAGATAAATACAATTCCTCTGCACAAAGCTGTGCTTTCATCCACACGCACTGAACAGGCATTTTTAGGAGCAGCAGTACTCCCATAGCAGGAAGCAAGCTCGCTGCAACACAGGCAGCCAAAACGAGGAATAGCTGAGGAACAGCTTCTCACCTTCCTGGGGCAGGAAAAGAGAAAGGGCACTGCTGCCAAAGAAGTGCCACAGCTAACGAAAGCAGCAGCAGGGTGTTGCAAGCGGGTGCTGGCTGCGGCCCCGTCAGGTGTCAGAGCGAAGGATGTGACTCAGCTGCAGGGAGGCTGGCAGCGTTTCCAAACCGCCGGGATTGCAACTTATTCATTCCTCCGTTTTCATCCCAGAAATTATTTTTGGAATTAGCGTTAATGCTAATAATATAAAAGGAATTATATTTGAAGATGCAATGCAGAGATCTGACCACGATAAAAGCCCAGAGGGAGGAAATGACAGCGATGCTCCGTCCCCTCGGAAGCACTCAGCCACAGCCTTGCATCAGCCCGGGCTTGCTGCCGAGAGCCTGCAGCCCCTGCGGGCCTGCTCTGCATGACAAGGTGGTTTTTGTGGCTCAGCGGGGCAATTTGGGTGGGCAGCATGGGTACATGAGCTTCATTTGCCCACCTGCTGTCAGGTAGGGTCATTGGTTCTCCTGCGTGAAGATGCACTGTTACAAAGCCTCACCTTTCCAGCTAGCAGAATAGATGCTTGAAACGATGGTAAATTTTGGAGTGGAAGCACCCCTGGAGAGTCAGAGGGAGGCTGCTGCTTATTTGACTTTTTAGTCTGAGGGGAGATATTTTATGCAGTCCAAGTGGAAGACTTCTTGTTTAATTTCTGCTCCTCCAAAAGACAGGACGGGAGCAATCCCAACAGGAAGAATACCAGAAGATGAAACCTCCCAGGTAACTGCTGCACCCCCTTTGTCAAGCTTTGTCATTATTCCATCTGATCTTCCTGTAGGTACAGGCAGACATAGGAGTTTCTAGTAAGCCCATTACTTTTTATACAAAACTGAAGCCACATGAACACAAACGCTGCACTATAAAGAAGATGAAATGGTCTCTTCAGAGTTGCGTGCCTGCTGCCATTTTAGGCAAGAAAAAACAAAACATCAATAACACTAATAGCACTTCCAGGGAACACCGAAACTGCAGTGATAAAAAGGTGGTTGAAATGTTTCATTTCACCCCAGAATGCCAAATCCAACACACAGCTCCCCCTGTGCCACTAGGCCCAGATCAGATTTGGGAACAGCTTCAGGAGCCGTCAGCACAGCTCCCGGCCTGCCGGGGAGCCAGAAGGTGGAGAAGTGCTCGGGGCAGGGACCGGGGGAATGGACTTTGCCATGTGCCCGAGCACACAGCTTTCACCGCAGGCTTAACGAGAAACAGCTGTGTGAAATATCTGGAAGGCAGCATTAATTACTGGAGCACGGCTGTATTGCTCTTCGTGACTTTCTCTTGACAAAAAGAAAAGAAAAAAAAAAAAAGCTCAGTAACTCCTACAATTTCGTACTGGGCCAGAAGTTCACATTCTGTAAAAACAAACATTTTAAAAGTTTGCAAGGTCTGTAAAAATATTTGCTTAGCTCAGAGAAGCAAAAAGAGTTCCTCTTAAAAAAAAATAAATCCCGTAGAGTCAGAAATGCACTGCAATGCTCACTAAATGCCCCAAAACCCAAACCAGTTTCTCTGGATTTCCCATTCCAACTTGAAAAACACACTAATAAGCTGAGCCAAAGTAATACCTTAAGTCTTCCAGGTTTCCGCGTTATTTTAAGGATTTATTAACGCAGCAGTGCTATGTTGATCTGGAGAAGCCAAGACATAATACACATTTGCTAAAGAAACACATTTTGACCACGGAATCAGCCCCAGAAGCAACTCTTTTAGGTTTAGCCGAATGCAACTTAGCACAGCGTAACGCTTGATGCTGATGGCCTGCGCCTCTTGCAGCCCTAAGGTCACCAGCAGCAATGGTTCAGACACGAGCCTTCATTTTAGACCTGGCCATAATGTTTGTCTTCAGCATACTTGAAGACATACCCCTCCTGCACAGCACCACGTACCTCACGGCTCACACCCGCAGCATGCCCTTTAGTGTGCGACGAACACTTCCCCTATCTTTGGGAAGATACAAAAAGGGTTAGAAAACATGAATGGGAGAAGGATGAAGTTGAGGCACCGAACTGTAATAGATGAATCTGAAACCTTCTCCTGCCACAGCCTCGTTAAACTTGAAGCCAAGACTATAAAAGTGTCCTCAATAAAACTCTCCTCTGAGCAGTTTCGCTGTTCCTGTGTTTAGCATCACCACAGCACTTTTACCTACAGAGATGAGCTGGCTAACAAAGTGCCAGGCGTGGATATAACAACGCAGTTCATAATACCGCAGCGAGGATGCTCCCAGAAGACGAGATGGCAAGCCCAGAAGAAACTGCGGTACTGCCCTCTGATAAACCAAACTGATAAAAGCACAAACAAACAAATAAAGCCTTGACATTGTTCAGCAGAAAGGTAACTAGCCACAGAAAGACAAAATTAGAGTAATTGATAGATATGTATTGACTTTGGGACAGCCTGCATTAAACATGTCCTTCACCAGAAAGTTGTTTCTTATGGAAATGCCTGGCCCCAAGCAAGCAATGTTGATAAGACTTTCCAACGGCAGGGAAAAGAACTGTAAGGAGGTACATGATGAACAAATCTCTCCTTGCTCACCCTACAGGTGACATCAGGAGATCCCTTCACCCTGCTCTCAGAGCCACGTTTTCCAATTCCCGTGTGCCAAAAGAAGCCCAGAGGCAGGGTGCCACAAGCTGGCCACAGCCCTTCTGCAGTTACCTCACCCAGACAGCAGCGGCACTGCCAAGCCCCTGCAAGACCTTACAGCTTCAGTGCTCAACACAGGAGAGCAGGCAAAGGAGATTTTTCTAGTTATGGGTCCAGAGATCTTTTTTTTTTTTTTTTTTTTTTCCCAGTCATTCCGTTACCATGAATTTCTCTCCAGGTTTGCAAAAGGATTCCCATACAAAAATAAAACAATCAGTCTGTCACCCTCGGGAGCTGCAAAGTGCTTTCCACAGGCAGACTGCACCCAAATCCTGTCTCCAGCTGCCGTGGTGCATCCCATTTGCAAAGCAGGGGAATTCTGCACCTTATTGGCGCCTGAGCCTGAGCTCTCCCAGGGGGATCCACAGCAACCTCCACATCTCGATGCAGCAGTCAAATGGAGAACTTAGGAGGGTGCTGTGGAAATGGTTGAAAAGGTAGGCAAACCATAGCTGAGCCAAAACACAGGAATTCTAGGTCCTATGAAAATTTTGACCTTGTTCATTTTTGACAGGACATTTTTTCAGGAGGTCTGACTGGGAAAAAGGAGCCCTAATCCAGCACCCAGCTGTCTGACATGCGCATCCGAGCTACCACTAAGGGCTTAGCGCAGCCCTCTGGAGCTGTACGGGTAACCTCAGAGCTGCCAGCACTGATTTTGATTTAGTTATGTGACTCCTTGCTCACGCTGCTATCTGATCTCTATACAGCAGATTATGTAAGCAGCCATGAACAAGGAGAACACATCACTCTGCATGTGGCTTGAGCGCATTGCACAAGTATTAAAACAGGACAGAGGTGGGACATGGTCTTCTCACAACATGCAGAGGCTGCGTTAACAATATGGATACACTGATGGATACATACACAAATGATTATACAAGAAAAAAAGAATGGTGTTGGTGTTTTTTGTTTTGTTTGTTTTGTTTTTGTTTTGGCCAGCCTCCTTTCCATTACCACAGGAAATGTTCAGGTGCACTCTTCAACTACTGACACTCTGGCAAAGCGATTCTCACTGGCATCTGAAAGATGTGAAAGGCAGAAGGACTTAGTGGCCTTTTTCTTTTTAATTCTAAGGCAATCCAAAGAGACCAAACCTCTTCAAGGCCACTCCCTGATGTGCATCTTCACCAAGGTCAAGAATTTCCCCCCCCAGGATCAGGCCCGGATCCCCCGGTAAGTGCTGTGTTACTGCCCTGTGACCAGCACAGGCTCCTGCAAACGTTCGTGTCATTAGCAGACCGTGGACAAAAGATTACCATTACACCTAGGTGACCCAGGATGCATGGTCAGGGCACATTGACAAGTTGCAGGTTAAACTGGCCAGCGGTTGTATCTGGGCATTTACTTCACAATTACGAGAAGCTTTTCTAGGAGTACAAAAGCTGAGAAGTGGCATTCAGTAGCCCTGTGGTTGGCAGGGCTTCCATCACATCTCTGCACTAACTGCACCTTCCCCACACTTGCTTAAAGAGCTCAGACAGAAGTTCAATTCAGTTCTGCGTACTCCAGTAATGAGCTGTATGGCCAAGCAGCACCACACAGGCAGGAAAGATGCTTGCAGATGTGGAGAATGCAGCAGCTGTGTATATTTTCCAAAAGGTCTTTTATTGCCCTGAGTGCCAGAAGTGAAATGTTACGTGTAGGATGAAAGCTCTTAAGTCCTTTTACGGGACTTCTCCTTCTCCCAACCCCGCAAAGGTTCTGTAATGGCCCAGACCAGATAATACTGCACTGACCTAAACTATCCCAAATGGTCTCATTACTCTGCATCATGAAGGGTTCATCCAAAACACTCCTTGAAAATCTGTTTCTTTAGAAGGTCTTGGCAGAATCTAGCAACCTAATAGTTCAGAAGGAGTGAGCAGCCCATTCTGGAAGCCACTCGCTGCTGAGCTAGTGCCACCTCTCTCACGCACTCCCAATCAGACGTGTGCTGGCACCCCGAGCTCCTTGCCTGGGGCACTCGCTGGGCCCCCGGCACGTGCTGTTGTTTTGCTGAGAGCAGCTGCGCTGCACGGGATAGCACAAAGGAAGAGGGAAAGCAAAGGTCACACTGGGAAAGAAAGGAACAGACAAATGTTAGGGAAAAAAAAAAAAAAAAGAGAGAGATGTAAAGAGCAGACAGCAATGAGAAGGGGCAGGGTAGGCATGCAGTACTGAGGGTGCAGTACTGCAGCTCGAGGCCAAGCCCTGCACCTCAAGGGAGTGGGATTTGAGATGTGTTAGCCACAGGGATTCGTAACATCTCCTTTTTCCTAGGGCTTCACAAGGAAATGGGAAATCTGCCTACTACATCAGGGTAGCCCTAAAATAAATACATGCCTGAAGCTCCTGGCTTTGGATACACTCACACAGCAAACGGAGGTGTGATTAAAGCCTAAGCTACTCCTGCACTGCAATCGACCTAGCAGAGATCACTGCAGACTTCAATGCAGGCACACCCATGGCCTCGCAGAACCGCACCAAACGCAGGTCCGACAGGCCCTCTCTCACAGAAACTGCCTTCTTTAACACAGGAGGAGAGAGAAGGTCTTTTCATGACTACCCCACTACTAGCTCCCCGGGAGAATACGATGGGAAGGACAACGCTTCACCAAAGGGCAGCTGGGCCCCAAAACAACGGCCAGCTAATGCTCCAAGAGCTTATGTGCAGGTAGTGAACATCTCGAGAGCAAACGCACAGCTCAGATGCGGCAAGTAACAAAGCAGCTCGGGGACCGTGGAAAAAGAGGAGGAATCCAACACTAGCACAGCCCCGTTTTCACTAGCATACAGCTGCTTTGTTTGAACTGCAAAGGTCATGAGCCAAACACCTCACTCTCAGTTTACAAGAAGGGAGAGTTTCTGTACCCCCCGAAAAGCCCCAGGCTGCACGTCCCTGGATCAATTACTAGCGTTACTGCAGCCTCTGCTGCTACGGAAAAGCTAAATCCAAGCCAAAGGCTCAGGGCCCATCTCCAACATATTTGCAGAGGCCCTGTAAGGAAAACCCTTCCACGAGGCCCCCGAACGGCACCGCCATGGTGAAGCTGTTGCGCCAGCCCCACGCCGGTTGTCCTCCTGCAGCTCAGCAAGGAGCAGAGCAGCGACGATTCTGCTGCCTCGCTGCTGTGGCCGTGGCTCACCTTTGGAGGGAATCAATATCAGAAATGCAAAGAAGTTCAGAAAACAAGGAGCAAAATAGCAAGGAACGACGTGTTGCTAAATGCAACGCCCTCCTGTGTACTCCGTGGCAGAAGCTGCCGATGCCTTCATGCTCAGTGCAGCTTCTATCCCCGGCCAGGTGTTCAAGCGAGGTGCAGTCAGGCGTGCTTGCTCCACACCTAATGTCCTAAACCCTCCCAATGCCACGGGCTGGTTCATCAAAGACACGTGTACACGCACACAGATTAGTGCCCCCACTTTGGCATTTCCAGGGCCAGGCAAAACTGCCCTGTGGGCCAGATCCAAACCTCAGCCCACGCGCCGGTGATGCCCACTGAACCTCATTTCTAGGAATTAGAAACATCTTTGGCTGCATTTCTCCCACATATAGCCTACAACTCTTTGTGACGTGCCTTTCTCACAGGCATATTAATGCCTTCCGCTGGCTGACAGGCTTTGCATACAAGGCATCTCCAGTCCGGAGACTGCAAACGTGAAAGCAATTCTCTGCTCGCTCTCATGGTCTGGTTGTAAAACAACCCTGCCACAGGCAGAGCTGCTGGAGCAAACGCCGCCTAAACCCTTGAACACGTGCACAGGGCAGACAGGAGAAACACACGTAAACAGCAAGCGAGCCTCGGCAGAAGAGGTGGTCTTTTCAAAAACAAAAACCACAGAACAGCCACCAAAAAAACTCGAGCAAACGAAGTGTCACAGTGAGAAACAGTGAGTCACGCTCCTGTACAAAGGCACATTTCTTTGCTTTCGCATGACAGCATCCCAAGTGTATCTTTTTCCTTTTTGCCAGCCAGAGGCATAAAACCACTTGCAGACAGACCTAAGGTCTTTAAAATGTAAACATCCACAACAAAAATATACACTCCTGAACTATGAGCACTTTGAAAAGTTCCGGTTACACTTAAGAGTAAATCCAAGGCTTTAAACAGAATAACAACTTGTGGAACCAGGTATCAAGCCGCTAAACCAGCCTGCCACACAATGCGGGCATTCACAGGCCTTAGGAGCTTTAATCAAAACATTAAAAATACTGAACACAATTAAAATTATTTCCCTATTCAGGTTCTCCATCTATTTTCATTTATATCCCACCTCCGATTCCCACAGATGCCCAACTCCACCTAACACACACCTATCACATGGGAAGCCTCCTCAGGAACCACTGATTACCAAACGCGCAGCATCCCCAAACGCTCCCTACAAACATCGTGTAACAGATGGTAAAGTCATCCTGTAGAAAAATAATTTCAGAATCATGTAACACTTCTGGAGTTCCCATGTGCTGCTTACAAAATACAACTCGAGTGTTTTGTGCTGCTGAGTCAAGTAAACAGCGATCGCTTGGCATTACGTAAGGATTTCAAGTGCCAGCACTGCGAATGCACCATCTTATAAAGGACTTCTAAATACCTCGCTGCCACTGTTTGCAGTCTTCTTGTCGCTGCAGATGAACCCAGTGCACCGCTTCAAGTCAGGAGGGCAAAACTAAGCAGAAAAAATTACCTGCTTTACCAAAGAACCATTACTGGGTACTGGTAATAAAGCCCCATCTCTAAGTATCAACAGCCTTACCCCAAATACTTGATGGAGAACAAATGTTTTAGGGTTTCATTATCAAACCCATGAATGCGTACACATGTTTTTTAAGACTTTTCCTGAAGGACCTGTTTTAACAAGAATAAGGTAATTCTTCACGTTTCTTTAAATCGCTTTGTATTAATGTAGCATTCACAAAAGTAAATGCTAAAATAACCACTTTCAGTTGTTCAGCTTTGAAACAAAGCTGCTGTAACAGTCTAGCTCACATAACATCACTGAGTCATGTCAGAAGATGCACATGGAATTGGTAGAATTTAAGCTCTTTATGTCTATTGTGTGTTCACTAACGTCATGAGAGCTATGAACTGTTTTTCACGCAGCAAAATAAACACACATAAAAGCAGGAACAAAATGAGGCGAGGCAAAGAACATCACTCGGAAAACAGAGAAGGTAAAACATAGCCATTTTAAAAGGTATTTTTCAGTGCTCCTATACTCAAATAGTAAGTATTCAGTAGCACACAGCGTTTTAGGGATGTCAGAGCAGTGGACAACTGATTCTGATTCAGATGAGATGAAAGGAAAAGGCTGCCACAGCAGCAGCAGGAGATTATCACCTCATAGATATAATAAGCTTCAAGTGTTACAGATGGAAAGGAAAAGCTGGATTTCAAAAATGCCAAGAAGAATCATCAGCTGGATCTCAGGAGAGTCTGAAACACAGTGGTGAAAGAGGAACTGTGTCATGCACCCAGGGTGCCAGGGACACAGCACAGCTGAAGGGAGGAGGAAGAAATAACAAGCTGATAGATAAGGAGCTGAGAAGTTGCCCTTTGGAGCTATTTGCTCTGAATCCGGACAAAAAGGGTAAGAGACAATTACCATGTTGGGTTTGCACTTCCCCAAGCTTCAGTACCAATGAAAAGATGTTTTATCAGAATCAACTGCTGACTCTTCAATAAATATTTGTGAAAAGTTAAGTAAAAGCAATCAAAATCCACACACATGCACATGGCATTTCACTGGTGCCTGTTCACCTAGTTTGCTGCAAGGACAATGCAAAGACAATGCTGAGCCCAGAGCCTTACTTCATCCTCCATCTATTTTATCCCCTTCCATCAGGCTGTGTATCCACCCTGTGCTGACATTTAAATAACGCACCCTCAGGGGGACAGCACGGGCTGCGCACCATGAGGCCAACGAAGGACAGCGGCTGTCAATCACCGCTGACCCAAAATAACAGCGAAGCAGAGCCTTCACAGAAAGGCCTGACCTTGCTTTTGAACGCAGTGCAATGATCTGGGTTTTGTATGAAACCAAATTCCCCAACGCCAAAAACTAAAACACATGCTGCACTTTCAGATTTTCCTGCAGGCATTTGGGTAACAATAAATAATTAGGATTATTACTAATAGTAAACACTATCAAATAATTACTATTTAGGTAACATTAAATAATTAGTATTTAGGTAACTTTAATAGTCCCTGATGGTGGCTTGGAGGAGGCAGACAGAGTTCACCACGGGACCGGGCCTGTACTGGGGAGCCAAGAACTTGGGCCTATAGGACCACGTGGAAAGGGATCGTGACAAAGTCACTTCCCTGTCTTCCACTTCTTCCAAATAAAAACCCAGTGTGCACTGCTTGTTCTGAACACCTTCATATCATACTGGAAGGGACACAAGCACTGTCCTGACAAGAGAAGAGACTTCACAATCTGCAGCAGGCCTGCCCGGCTCCCTGCTGCTTCAGCCAGCCCACTACCAGTACCGTGTGGGTTTCAGTCTGTTTGCTGGTTTAAATCTCCACACTGTTCCTGACTTCACTGCAAAAAGCAAGCCCTCAATGTATCTCTTCAGCTTTTGTGAATCTTCTAGGCCCAGCCTTTTTTTCCTCAAATTTCCCAAATAAACTGCATTTCTGTCAGTAAAACGTCCATACGGATCCTGTAAACACTTGTAAAACCATGAAGTGAATCCTTCGCATATACGTATTGAGAGGCAAGGCCAGATGCATGTTTAGCTCTTCATCCACTTGCTCCATTCAAGTTAGTGACTGCCAATGGACTGAATCCACATGCTGTTTCCCAGAAACTGCTCTGCCTGACACGTCTGCACAGCAGGATACCCTAACAGACCTGCCAACACAGATGACAGCCTCTCCCCATACATCTTCTATATGACCCTTGCTGCCTGCTTCTTTACACTAAAGTACGCTTACGTTTTTGTATCCCTCTCAGTTGTTGATACCCATAGATATCAACAGGACTGTCCTAGGGAAGCATTGCACAAAACTACTCTACAGGTGCGAAATCTACATCCAGAAATTTCAGTCAGTCCTGCTCTTCCCAGAGCTGTGTGCCTGTGCAAACGATCACTGTAAAACAGTCCTAAAATGACTATTCTAACCTGAAATGTAATAGAGGTGCAACCTCTGGCCTGCTGGTGAACTCTGTGCTAGAAGTGGTGCCGAAAGCTGAAGTTGAGCAGGGGGGAAAGGGAAGAGACCACCCCTTTTAGCAGCAGAGACTCCGTAGGCCAGCTGAAGTATCTAGCCAGAGGACCTCCTGGTCAGTCAGCACTGACAGAGTAACAGGTGACGTCCAAATACAACACTGAGGAAGGAAAAAAAAAAAAGATTTTTAAAAAAAAAGCAAAAAGGGAAAATTTGAAATACCCAAGAGACTTGAGTACTTACTCCCTAGTATCCAGAGTCACCAAGAAAAGACAGAGTCTGACAAAAAAAATGGTGCCAGTCTCAAGAGGTGGTACCGACATTTCCCCCAACAAGGCATACCACACAACGGCCAAGATGTTGTGCCGCCTGCTTCCAGAGCCTCACCTATTTTGCCAGTACATTTAGAGCACTAAGGACACCCTTTATCAGGAAAAATAACTGCAGGGCTACACCACACACAGAATGGCAAGAGGACTTGTATAAATAAAACACACTGGTGCAAAAAGTTTTCCAAGTGGGCACCAAGCATTGTGGGCACCAGGCTGGTCAGCTGGAGAGCAGAAAGGAAAAATCCGAGAAACAGACTGCAGATATTTCAAGCTGTACTGCAGCTGATAGCTCTCCTTGCTTTTACACAATACACCACCACGCAGGACTTTATAGCCAGGAGCATCAGGATTTTGTGACTTTCACATTCCAGCTGGAATCCCGATGACAACTGTTTTATGAAACTTGCTTAAGTCTCATCACAAAAGGTAAGCTACAAGCTCTGTAACACAGGAACATGATCACCCAACATCATATTGTTATTGCAAATGACTTCAGAGTCTAGTTCCTAATTTGCCCTCTCCTACTATCCTTAACATCTTTCCCCTTTGAATGACTCAAGAAATGTGGTTTTGAGCTCTAAAAGTCAAACATGAGTGATAACTTCATACAGGATCACTCAACCAGAAGCGTACCATGGCAGTTTGTGTAAAATGACCTCCACCCAGCTTTGTAGACATCATCTCATTTATACACTCGGACGAGCATATCAGCCTGTAGTCAGAATCTGACCCTACCCTGAATAAACAAAACAAATATAAGATAATAATCCTGAAATGGCATCAGCACTCCGGACAGTCACCCTTTAGATATTTTTATTGAAGAGTAAGGAGGCAGCAGAAGAGGCAGGCAGGAACTTTAGCTTACCCACATATTGTCACAAAACGCCATTGAAAAAGACAAATAATGAGAGCTACTTTATTTTGAAATGCATCGTCTTAAATGGATACTAATAAGAGTAAAGGTTATTTATTCTCAATCAGAATTGAAATGCAATCCCATTACAGACTTCTGGGCTTCAAAAGTTGTGCCATAAATATTTCAAATATCACTTACTATAAATATCCAAATCAGAGACTTCATGCAACTATCTGATTTTTTAGGAACAGTAACTTGAGCATTGAGGTGTGTTTTTTTTTTTTTCCCCAATTGTACTACAGTTATATAGCCCATTTTTTAGTAAGTAACGACACCAAACATGATGCCACCAACAATCAAAAAGCTCCACCATTTCTAGGGTTATACATCAGTAGTACAGCTGATTGCCTCCCAAGTATTTTGAAACAACACACAGCTAGTGATCCGAGAATAATGCTCCCAAGAGTGTTAAAAGAAAGAAGTAATAATCAGAATACAAATTTCATAAATCACGAGTTAGGGATGGATTCATTGATTCGGTTCTAACTGCTTGAACAAATGAAGAAATACCAGAAACTATTTTTCTGGGGAATAAAAATGGAGAAAAAGGGAAAAAATACTAAGCTCAAGGAAAACACTTTCAAAGAAACTGTCTCATTACAAGTTTCACTTCAATGTGTTAACAGCCTTAAATGTGCTGAAACCACTGGACAATTACTTTTATAAACTGCTTGCCGCAAACCAAGGGAGTTGGGAGTAGCTTACAAAAAGATGTCAGTGAAAAGATGAGAATTTAAAATTAAGATTGAAAAACTAATTAATTAAAGAATAATTAAATGGAATTCTGTCCCCCAAAACAGGGGTGGAGCAGTTCCCTGCCTTTCAGAAAATAAAACAGGTGTACATATATGTATTTTGTGAAAACTGCACAAGAAACTGAGGCATTTTTCCAGGCTTTCCCTGGGACTGTTAATTCAACTGCCCAAACCAGTGCTAAATCTCTTCTTGCTCACTCAACGGCCTGTGCACTTGGCACTCCTCTTGCTTTTATTATGGAAGATGAACTTGAACGCCTTTTAAAAATCTTTGTCCTTCATGTTTGGCATATATTAAAAAAAAAAAAAAAAAAAAAAAAAAAAAAAGCTTTTAATTTAATTAACTGCTTTTTTTTTTTTTTGCTCTTCATCTATAAAGAATAAAAAAACTACTAAAATACTTGACCTTCTGTAAAGCGTTTTTCAACATATCTCCACAAAATGAACTTTTTAGGATCATCTGCACAATTTTGAGCATTTATTAGCCAAATAAAACCATTAGCAGCTTGATCTCATTCGCTTGATGAGCGATTCACAAATATGTATAGCTCTGCTTTATCAAGTTGACAAGCATCCAGAAGTTTTCACCATGCCTTCACCAAATATTATACTTGTGTAGCTGCAGCTTTTGCCAGAAGTCTTAACATACCCACATAAGGCATACAGATAGCTTTTGCAAAAATTTACGTTTCTGTGAGTACCTCCATAATTTGAGTGGATTTTGTCAAAGTCCGATATATTATCTGCATTTGCCATTCATCTACAGCTGCGTAATGGCTACACAAGTTGGACTGTTTTTTCTGTTAACATGAGTATTTTAGTACCTTAAGCACTCCCAATTTGTAAAGCCCGTAAGAATTTTTAAGGGCTAAATCCTGCCCTCTAGTGTACCCGTGGACAGCCGTGCCCTGGGAACCTTCCCCGCTCCAACCAGCCTTATCCAACCCAGGCACAAAACAGGTAGGAGACGGACAACTCCCTGCCAGCCTGGGGGCATCTCGCATTTGCCTCACTCCATCTTCAGAGCGCACCCGCTACTCAACCACACAGCTCTGGGGTAGGTAAAAGTTGCCCAATTTTGAGTAAGAGGATTAGCAGATGTGATGACAGATGAGGGAACATCCATCCCATCCCTTGGCAGCACGCTTGCCTCGGTGTGCCCAGACAACGTAGGCAGTCTGTCCCTCATTTAATTATTTTACCTTGCAGTGCCATGGAGAAAACATTATGACAGTATTTTGATGACAAATAAAGTAAGCCAAAGACACACAGGAAACGTACTCCCAACTTTCCTGCATGCGGGCTCTGTGCTACCTCACTCCCTAAAGCCAACTACATCTGAGAGCCGGGAAGAATTTCTGTCTTGACTATGTCGCAAAGCATTAGTGTTTGGCACAACAGCTAAGGGCTGTGCAATAGATCAAAGGTAATGCAAAATCAGTCTGCTTTCAGAGAGACTTGGGTAGAAGCAATGTATTCAGATGCTTAGATTTAGGGCCAGATTTAAAAAAAAAAAAAAAAAAAAAAAAGTCAACTCTCACCTACCAACAGGATTTGGAACAGGATACCCTGTTAATAGTTCTGGCCATGTCCATGGGACACCAAAACAGAAGAGATCTTCTGAGTCCTAAATAACTGAAGCACCTATATAAAACTCAGCATTGGGTACTGAACCATCACACTAAATCACATAGCTCGTTTTCTTCCATTTGCATGATTTTGCAGTAAGTTTTGTATCTCCCTCACTAAGCTGCTATGCTCTAAAAACATATACTTCAATATATTATGTTAAAAACATTTAGACAGTTTAACCATTTAAATGTTATGATACAAATAACTCATTAACAACTCCTTATGAAAAGAACTTTCTTCAGAATAAATTTTCCTGGGCCAATATTACCCTATTTTACATTTTCTTGACATATTTTTGGAAAGGTAATTAGGCACTAAGCAGAAAAAAAGGTATTTCAGACATGCAGGGTTGATAAAGCTCATGTTGCTGAATCCCTTCTGAGTGACTGGCCGGAGCCTTGTCATCTCATTAACAAGTGGATGAAAATGGCTCAGGATTCCTTGGATGCCTTGTTTTATACTTGTCATGAAATACAGCAGCTTGAGAAATTATGGAAATATACAAATGCCGACCATTCCTCAGCGAGGGAAACTGAAGGGAAACCAGCTGTGCTATGAGACATTTCATAAAACGTATGGCTAAGCGTTCCTTTCCCATTCCCCTTGCTTTTCCCCGTCACCAGCTCTTTGAGGCAAACACCTCCGGAGAGTTTCTGAAAGCCTTTCCAAGCTTACTGGCTTCTTTGCACTTTTTCCACAATATAAACCAAAAGTTGTTGATCAACAACAAGACATGTTTCTTTGTTTTGCTTTACAAAACAAAACCCTAAGAAAGCGCCTTCTGTTTTCTGTTTGTCTGAAACATACCTCTTTGGGGGAAAAAAACAGAAATCCCTGGGGTGTGTCCAAAGGGGCACTTCGCTGATGTCACTGAGCAGCACGCATCTGATGTGGCAATATCGACCATCGCAGATGTATTGTCCTGCTCTTTCGCTACGTGAATCATATGACTCCTCTCCTCCAGCACACAGGGCACAAACTTCCATTCCTTCATCTCACTGACGACACGATTATGAATAAACCCAAGTGAATGGGGTGAGTGTAAAACAGTCAAAACTCTTGATGCCAAGACATAAAACAGACTATATACTTCGAACAAGCTGTCCTTAGTGCTCGCTGCAGAACGGGGGAGGCAAAAAAGGACACGGATAATGGAAATTTGTTTACAGTATTAGACTTAGGTCTGAAATGTAAAGGAAGAGTCATTCACCTTCTGAAACAAGGGTTCCCTTTAAAAGTCAAAGTGAGGATGTGCTAATCAAATGCTATTTTGTTTAATTAATTTGTAATAGCAGTTACCACAAGAATCTCTCCTAACTGTCCTTTAACTGGTTTTCTAAACCAAGTTCTCGGCACCCAATACATTTCTTTTTTTCAAAATCATCTTATAAAACCTTTTATTTAAACCTAAAAAGCCTTCATGATTTGAGGTGTATATTTTCTTTGCTAATTTTTTTTGGAAGTCTTTTCACATTGTCTTAGGTTTACGTCTTCTCTTTGCCATCTGTCATGCCAACGTGACCCGCCAGGAATACCACAAGATTTCACTGGGACTTCCACAGAGCAGCGTTCACCAGATCAGAGTTCAACACTGTACAGATTTGTATTGAATGACGTACTTAAAACCAAGATGCTAGAGATGTGACCCACGTAATGTCGTAGCAACACGCCTCACTGACGCGCCAAACGCTAATTTCTCTGCTTCTGAGAACTGACTTCTTCCAGGAAAAAAGAAAAAAAAAAAGTTGTTTTCTGATAGCAAGGAAAGGAGGAGGGCACAGGACTGTCCCCAGGCAAGTGTCCCTGCACAGCCTGACACCAGGGAAAGGAGCAGCTCATGTGTGGTGGCATTCCTGTGCACACAGGCAATTGTTGGCAGCAAGCCCCACCAGGTGGGAGAAGTGCCCAGCTGTTCTGTGCTCACAAATTGTTCTTTTTAACAAGGCATTTTCTGCAGATGACCAGAAAGTGCAGAGCTGAGGGATACCTGAAGAGCTCCCAGCAGCTGACTGTCTGCAGAGCAGGGCAGAGGCCACATCAGTCATTAATTACTCAGGATTTCCTTTACCTGTTGCCACCATTCACTAAACAGGAAAAAGGGTAGGAAGAGAAAGGGGTTTCAAAAAGAGAGACAGGCATCCAGTGAAAGAGGAAAAAATACTAATCAGCAGGTAACAGTGAAGAAACAGAGAAGAAAAAGGTAGAGATAAAAAATGGGAGTCAGAAAGAAATGACAGGGAAAAATATAGAGGAAACCAGAGAAACTTGAAAGGGAAAGGCATAGGATGGAGTCAGTAAGGTATTACCAACACCAGAAAGACTTTCACACGTAATTCCCTATTAGGAAAGCAGCATGAGAAGGCAGTTCAGAACTCTAGTATCAATAAGGCTAAACAGGAAAAGAAAACACACATTAGAAAGACTCAGGAACAAAAAAACTAGAATTGCTCAGGCAGGACATTAAAAATAAAAGGGGGGGGGCAAGCCTTATGATGAAAAAGGATGATGACAAGATTCAGGGCAGCCTGGCCCAGCTAGGGCAGCACAGAACAGCAGGCAGGGCTACTGGCCTTTTTCACCACAAAAAGCAGAGCATGGCACGAGGTAAGCACCTGGGAGCACTGACAGCACCTGGAGACCTAGCTTCAGTCTTGCGTGGACCCAGGTCATTGGCTTGCTTTGCGTCAGATTTCCAGCAAATTCTCATAGCTACTTCTCGTGGTAAGAAGACCTGTTTTATGAACCAAGCACACTTCTTTCCTGTAAGAATTTCCACATTTCCCAAACACAAGAAGTTAAATCAAGCTGAATATATTACTGGGTGCTTTCCAGCACTTCATCCCGTGCAGTAACTGACTGGTATGTGTGAAGACCAGACACATAAATGGTACATTAATGCCTTGCTTTAGGCACCAACATTGGAAAAGCCCATGTGCAGTAATTTACTGCGTTGTTTTGGAAATAGTTATATTTTGTTACTACTCATGCAACATCAAGTAACACTTCCCTCTAAACCACTACCTGAGAAAGACAGAAATGCAAAACACATTGGATGAAATCTGAAAGTTTCCTAGCTTTTCCTAAGAATATTAGTCAGACTGACTACTAACTTCCTCTACACATACTGTTCAATATATATCTTCATCCATCCCATCTTACATAAAACAATTTTACCAAAGAGTCCCAAAGTAGAACAGCCTCAGCCTGAAGCCCAACCTAGCAATACTGCTATTCGGGAACAGTCTGTTGCAATACTTCTTTGGAATTGTACAAAAAGCTTTTTTTTTTTTTTTTTTTCCTTTTTTTTTTTTCAGATGCGCAATGTTCTAACTGGAAAGGAATACAAAGAGCCTCAGAAACTTTTGTTGCCTTTTTATGCATCTCCTCACATCATTCCCCTCCTTGTCTCTCAGAGTTTAGCCCCACCTGTGCATCTACTGCTCAGAGGACAGGTTGGAAAGAGACAAAGAGTCTCAGTAAGACATTTCACCTGCTCTTTGTGCCAAGTGCACAGGCAGGTCACGGTGCCCACCCTGTAAAATAATACATTTTCTAAAAGCAGGAGCTGCACTGAGACAATCTACCTGACAACTAAGCAGCAACCCCTTGCACCTGCTTTGAAGCATTTCAAAGAC
Organism: Aythya fuligula; assembly: GCF_009819795.1. Taxonomy (NCBI): domain Eukaryota; kingdom Metazoa; phylum Chordata; class Aves; order Anseriformes; family Anatidae; genus Aythya; species Aythya fuligula. The sequence continues at coordinate 43,263,209 of NC_045562.1, forward strand.
TTAACGTTACATCAGCAAACAAGTCTGTACTGAATGTTTTCAAGGTATCCTGCGGTCTGCAAAAGGCACCTTCCCGGCAGGGACACCCTGCTCCGAGCCTCCTGCCCCCCAGCACCAGGCGCCAGGCACCCGGCCCCGCAGCCCGGGCACCCCCCGGGCACTCACTGTGCGGGTCGCTCTTCTCGCGGACGCCGTCCACCCTGCCGTCGGGGTTGATGCGGAGGAAGAAGCCGCCGTTCTTGCAGTACAGCCGCTTGGGGTCCTTGAAGTGCCCGGGGGGGAAGGCGCCGCCGCCGCCGTCGTCGGGCAGCGCCGGCAGCGTGGTGATGCTCCCGGCCGCCCCCGCCGCCATGCGCCGGGCCCCGCCGGCTCCCCGCCGGCCCGGCCGGCCTCGGCCCCTGCCGCGCCCGTCCAGCCTCGCCTCGCCTCGCCTCGCCGCCCGCCCCGGGAGCTGCGCAACGCCGCTGCCGGCCGGCCGGGGCGCCCAGCGAGGCAGGGAGGAGGGCCCGGGCTTCCCCCGGCCTCGGCCCCGGCCCCGGGCCCGGCCCCGGCCGCCCCGCCCCGGGGAGGGCTGTGGCGGGGCCCGGGGGGGGCGGCACGGGGCAGGGGCTGGGAGGGGCGGGGGGCTCGGTGGCTTGGCAAAGGGCAGCACGGCAAAAGCCAAGCACGGGTCTGCCCGCTGCCCGAGCAGTGTGCCTAAAGCAACCCAGCACGTCGTCTGGAAAGCACAAACCCCTCGGGTGCATGTTTTGTGCCTGAGGCTGGCACCACCCGGGCGCACGCCTGGGAGGATGCACAGCTTTGTTTGGAGACCCCGCTCGGCACCCTCGCTCTCCTGTCCCGCTGCGTGCCCCTTGGGATGCTCTCCCACCTCCATGGCAGCACCTGGGCAACGCCAACCCCGACAGCTACACCGGCCTCTTCATTTCACTGAGCCAACATACCGCAACCTGCACTGGGGAACAAACACAACAGCAACACACGCTGTCCTGCAGACACCATTTGTAATGTTGCTTTTGCTAGCACGTATTTACAGTAATTTCATCGCTGGTCAGCTTCCCGTCCCAACTCTGACCCTTCGCAAGCCGTAAATCGTAATTCTTTACCAGAATCGGTGACAACTACGCTGCTTCCCACACCCTCACTCCAGAGGCTTAATCATGATGGATGGAGCGTGCAGAGCACGGCGCGTCCCAGCGCGGGGCCGGTGCAGGTTCACCCCCGTGTCAGCCAGCCGCCCCCTCGCAGCGCCGCGGGCATGGCCAAGCATCACGCGCCTGCCGTCATTCCATCCACGCGTGGGGATTTCAGCCCCGTCACTCTGATGTATCTCTCCTCTCCTTGTGTCCTCCAGCTCTTGCTTCTTGCTGCTTGTCTGCTTCTGATGCTTTCTGCCATTTCTCCATGAAACCCAAATGTTATTGCTGCACCTGAGAGTTTTAGACAGTCAGACCAATGGTGGAGATGCTCCTGGTTTCCTCTTGCTCTTCTTTTACAAGAGAAGCTTCATTCAGGACATTTTGTGTCCTTGCTCTATAAATTCTTCCCAAGTCCTCGTCTCCTTCTCAGAAAGGAGAGAGTTCTTCAGGCAGGTGAAGGGAAAGGGGAAGGAAACATCATTCTTAAACCTGTAAGAAGTTCAAACAACCAGCCAAGCAAAAAAAAACCCAACCCAACAAAACCACATTTCTAAAGACTGAACGTTCCTAGATTCACTTAGCCATTCCTGACACAGCCTTCACCTACACACAGAGCAGGCCTTTCACAGCCCTCACGTAGCTCTGAGCACTGCCCTGGGAAATCACATTTCGGCACCTCATCGGCCAGCACTCCTTCATTTGGCAAGAGGGACATCCCCGTACCCTGGAGCAGCACTGCCTCAGCTGGCTGGAAGCCCAAATGCACGTCTCACAAGACAGGGCCCTGATATTTTTCAGATTCTTCTGAGCCCTGGCCCCTGTGATGGGGCCCAACCCAGGGGTGGCAGGGTGGATTATCTTTAATCAGCTCAAATTTCTTACCAAAAAATCCTTTTAACAATTTGTGCAGTTACCAGTAAAATTACAGAGCCTAAGAGCTCTTTAGAAGCTTGTCACTGGGGCTTCTATCTGTGGGGCCTCAAAATAAATGACAACGAAGCTAAATGGAAGATCATACTCTCTCAGGTATTTCCATTCACCTCAAGATCTGTCCCCCTTTTATAAATATATACACGTATATATTCATTTTTCACTTTCTAATGGAAAACATACCAATTTTTATTTTCTCCATATTTATTTCTTCTGCACTCCAACCTTGAGATATGGTCATTGACATTTCTCATTGACTAAAACAATTTTGGCAGTAGCATTTTCCTTTCGTGTGGCCTCGATCGCATTATCCCCACCACCACCCTTCCTCAACTCAGATCTTGTGCACAATTACACCCATAGAGCTACTTCCCCTCCACCCAAGCCATTAATTATCCCTGTTTTCAACCCCATTCATTCTCATTCTCTTGGCCTGCTTAAAACATATTCCATGTTAGAATGCCTTGAACCCTACCTTCCTTCTACATTCCAAAATAAATCTTAAAAACCTATTCTGTAAGCTGTTCCATTTATCTAAATTACCCACCTTTTTGTGTTTGCCTTGCATTGTTTTATATGCAGCTAGATTTTTTAATAGCTTACCTCTTAGAGAGACAAACCTGTTTTATCTGGTGTTGCCCTCATGGTTGTGGCTCATACGGAACACAAGGCACTTCATAAATGGGACAGACAGCCCCTTCTGATGGTAGATAACCGTGGGCCAGGTGTATGTCCAAACATTGCCTTTATTCAGTACACAATGCTTACGTTTTCTTGAGACCCTCAATAGCATCATACTCAGAACACCTAAAAAAAAAAAAAAAACAGAGGAATTTTTGAGGTATTTCAAATTGGGGGTAACATATCCCATCAGTTTTATTGCTCTAGTTTTTAATTTTTAATCCACAGTGCAAGACTCACGTCTACAACTTTCCCAGACTTTCCAAAAAATCCTGTCATACCACAGCCCTAAGAAATTTCAATCCCCTTTCATGGAAATTGCTTCAGCCACACGTCCTTCAGTCTGCTAGGACTGTGTCCCCACAGAATCCCACACAAGATGGTGTTTGAAAGGCATGGTAAATTAATCTGCAGAAGACCTGGTTTACTGTGAAATTAAAATAATTAAAAATAAGCCCACTGTGACTTTTGAAAAGAGAGCTAAAACTCCTGGAAAGCAAAACCACAGATGAACACCTCAGCTCATCTATCTTCACCCCCCTAAGACATAACATCAGGTGGTTTGTGTCAACACAGCAGGCTGGAAATGCTTCCAGGTATTAGAAATGGAGCAGCAGCCCCAGGCCCTCAGTCCATCGCAGCAGTTCCTGGCTCTCTGGGTTTCTTGGCTTCACAATCCCTCTCTTTGGTACACATCCAAGTAACCATTAGCCAAAAGCAGCAAGATAAGCTGTCTCCTTTGAAATTTTCCTGTGTTGTCTAGCACTCAGCCAGCAGTGGAAAAACCCCCTCACTTTGCCGGCACGTACTGGTGCTGCTGCTGAATGCCTCCCACTCTGGCATTCGCTTGTCAAAGGCAACAGCCGTCCAGAGCTTGCCACTCACAGCCAAATCTTCTGTAAGCAACCTCAACTTCAGTGTTATGCTAACACGCAGCCTGGCCCTTGGAGATGCTGCCAGACCCCCAGTAACACCACAGCAGGCCTGGTATGGAGCAGGTGATAGGCTACACATTGCCCAGGCTTGTGCAGCGCCTCAGTTTGGGCGAGCTTCATGCTCTCTAATCGTCAATACACATCAGTGCTATACAACACACCCTCTCCTGAATCTCAAGAATGCTGTGATAAGAAATCGTACATCCAGATGAGACAGAGCTCGACTTCTCTGGTGGCAGTTCTTCTAATTCAGTCTCTCTTCATTAATCCTTAACATTAAGTAATGCTTTTTTTCCTCCAAATAGCCCTGAGGGAAGAGGAGCTTGCAAAGTAAGACAACGGCATTTTGTAGTTCGGGTGTTGTGTGAAGAAAAAAAAAGTTGTATTAAGATCAGAAAGGGGCAAGAGCACTCAGGCTTCCTTGCTTGCTCTCTTGTTCCTTCCCTCTCCCTCCCTCTCACTCTCAACCCCCTTTTTCTTCTCACTTTGACTGATGCAGTTCTCTGCTCCAGATGTCTCCCCCAGTCTCAGAAAAAAATGACAAAATGTGTAATGTGGATGGCCCCTGAGTAAATCCATCTGAGTGCTCCCTCCAAGCAGGAGACAGCCTTAATATGAGAGAATGGCTTTGTTCAGGCAGTCCAGACAGATATCTGGGTAGGACAAGTACAGTAAATGTCTTTATCTTTTAGTGGATTTTTTAATGCTCAAGGTAACACACTTCTTAAATTTAAATATAATTATTTCTTTCAAAGTCTGAGCATGTGTTAAAGAATTCAGGAGGAACTTATTCCCCAGAGTGCTTAACTCTTTCACCATCAACAGCTGATAGTTATTGTCTGGGTCAGCATCCCCATTCTCAGGAGCTTAACCACATGCTTCATCTGCTTTGTATGATGGAAGCATACAGCCACAAGTCTCTCTACAACAGACTGATTTTTTTTTCTAAGCATTGACTACAACAGCAAGCAGCCTCATTTTTTGCTCACCTACTTTTGTAAGCGCAGCTTATGACAAAAAGTTTCTGTATTTTAAGTGTTAATGCATGTTATTAATTGCCTGAGAAAGTTCTCATGCACAGCCACTTTCTTCTTCTATGTATATGTTCAGTATCTCATTTTCATTTCTGGTGATTTTATGGCACTATTCATCAAGATTTGTTTTTAAACAGAGGCTTATATCTTCCCTCTTCATCTTTTTTTCTGATACAAACAACAGAAAGAATTCATACATCCTCTCTATTACAAACCTCTTACTGTCTCCATTCCAGTTCAGAAGAGTACTTCAGAAGGATAAAGCACCAATGGGCACTTTGTCTTTCTAAAGTAAAAATTTCTGAATATATACTTAGTCCAAATATGACCACAGATGGCCAAAGCTTTGTTTTGGGCTGTCTTTACAAATGGTTGATGTTGGAAACACGACAGGCCAGGATGGCTGAAGATAAGAGGACTAACAGACCGATGAGGCTTAAACTGGAAGTAAATCAAGTTTGTTATGGTCCAAAATGATTGCACTTGGAAAAAGAACTAGACTGTCTAGAAGCACTGACAGCTGTTGCAGATGTAAGAGATACAGTAGTGACCTCAACTTATGAGAAGTAAGAAATAATGTTCTAAACAGGAACATTATGGAGGTTAGAGTTCAGAATTAGTAAAATCACCATTCTAATGTACGTACAAACACATGCATTCTTACTCTCTCTCTGTATCCACATTACATATAGAACATAAGAACAATCAACATAAGAACATACAAATCAGCAAAATTACTCTGGGAAGTGAAAATAAACAATGTCAATATAAAGTCAAGATTGAAACTACATAGGAAAAAAAATACAGTTTTAAGAAATACCCTGAAATCAAACATGACAGACTCAAAGAATTTGAGTTAATGTTGGATTTCAAGGAAATCCAAATTTATTACTGTGAGAGACTCCTGAATAGGAACAATCATAAAAACACCTCTTTCTCGCAGGACTGCATTATATCCATAAGATCATCATTTAGGTATCACTCCTAACCCGATGCCACTGGAAGGGCAGTGGCTGAAAGGTCTCTGGTCCCGCTGTCCTGCTGAGGACAGTGGTGCCTCAGCATGGGCTCTGGGTCAAGGCAGTTTAAAGACCTTTGTATTAAGTCAGTAGTCCTGTGAGTAGTCCCAAAGAAACTTATCTCTGCTTATGACTCAGACGTGTTTTAGCTTCATCCTATTACTACTACAGGGCAGAGAAGCTGCTTGCTGCACTGAAATGTGTAGAGCCATCAGACATTATAGGGAGATGTTTTTCTCTATAGCAGGGGAAAATCAGTGCTTGTAAGGCAAGTACAGAAATACAGCCACTATCTGGGTTTTTGCTTGTTTCTGCATTTAAGAAACACATTTGAATAAAACATACAAACATTTAAGAAGTGGATCTTGGAAAAGACCTCTAGAGGTCATCTGGTCCAACCACGCTGCTCAAGCAGGGCGACCTAGAGCCTGTTGCAACAATTCTACTTGGGACCACTGTAAGGATTTTCACTATTAAGATTTCCACACCAACTACAGACTACTCTGGGAAAACAATGTCTACCTCATAGTGTCATACTGCCCAGCAAGTGATCAGGAAATAGTGGAAAATCTACTGCAAATTCTGTTTCCCCTTTTAACTGAGGTTCCTGTCTTGTAAGGTTCGTAAGATTCAAAACTTCCATCTGGGCTAATTAAGCAGAATGCCAAGTTATCCACAGGATATAAAAATATAGGTGGAGGTGGGGAAAATACTCTTTCCATTCACTGGTGAGTTATAGAAGAAAATCAGACTACATTAACGGAGGAATACAGCAAAGACAGACTATTCCCAAGGAACAGGAGTTACCACATCATGCAGCTTTCATCATTTCACATTTGAGGGCAAGCAGAGATGAGCTCAGCGAGATGTTACAAAATAATAAATGTTGTTTTACTATAGCATGGATTTAGTTTCTCCCAGTTGTTCAACTGAAATCTCGCTCTACGTTATTACTGTAGAACTTATTAGCTGGCAGGTAGAAAACAGCAAGAATAAAGAAAATAAAACCCCAAATCTCTCTCTTGGTAACAATCTGTACTAGCTGATAGTATTCCAGAAGGAATGTCACAACAGCTCTCCAGTTTGTTTTCTCTTTGTTTCAGGACCGTTTCCATGGATCCCCAAACCTAGGCCCCTGTGAAGGGCTCCCCAGAGCATAATGCCATGTAGCTGCAGGTCACAGACCAAGCATCACATGCAGAACACAAACACAACTCCAGTAGCCCTGTCAACACATTAAAGCTATTGCGAATACAGTTCAGGATCCTAGCATACCAGTATGTGTGGAGAGAGAAACAGGCCCTGGAAATACTGTTAGAAGCGCAAAGAAATTATGAAGTCTTTTGTGCTGCATTAGCTCTTAGTTCTAGCAAGGGAGATCTGTTCTGAATGACTTTGAGGAAGCACTTAGTGCTGGGGTGGATGTTAGTATTCTCACTCCACCACACCCCAATTCATCCAGCCATGCCATGGCTATCTTAGGTGAAGAGCTTTCCGGAATTCTTCCTTTTCCTTACTACAAAATCATTCCTATGCATCTGTAAATTTACCACTACTGCACATAAACCTACACCTCTTATGATATCTGAAGTTACAAGTACTGTAAGAGCAACTTAAGCCAACTGGCTCTTGTGAAATCTTGTTTGTTTCTTGGAGAGACGCTTGCAGCATTTCTTTGTGGCAGTTTAAAAAAACTGTAATCTTCTGTCCACATGCCAAAACAGAATTTGTTATCTGCCAAAAAAATGACTTTCCCAATACTGTCCAGGCTATTATCTCAAACCTGACCCACAATAATTAACTTCCAAGCATCTGGGAGGTTAAATTGCTCAGTGATCTCTCCTCTTGTATGCAAAAGTGATAGGTATTACGTGAGAATTGCTATTTAGGTTATATTAATTTTTCCCCTCAGGAAAAATTAGAGAATGATTTGAGTTTTATTGAATGCAGTCTTCCATCAAACACTTAATGAAAATCTTGTGAAAATATGGCTATCTTTGAAAGCAGCCTGAAAAAAAAGAGGTTTAAACTTTGCTACATAGTTCTTATCACAGTGATAGTAAACATGTGCAAATGGATTGTCCTTCTTCAAATTGAACTGCCTAATTGAATATCCATGTAGAGACTTACAGACACAACAGCAGATAATCTGGAAAGTGGCAGGAGAAGGACCTCATGCTTCACTGTTTTTATGTTGTTTTTCCTCTGTAGAAGTTGTAATACCTGGTTGAAGGACCACCAGTGAATACTAAACAGGAAGTTTGCTCCAACATCACTGTGGCTGGCTCCCAACTCTGCCTGGTTCAGCTGCCAGCCATGAATTCCATTCATTTCTCAATTTGGATGGCATTTGGGAAAATGCTGCACATCTCTGTAATGCTGCAAATGCAAGCAAGAAAACCTAGCCTTACCTTGAAAAGAGCACTGAAGGAGCAAACTCCATGCAACACAAACTCGGGGGTGAAAAGCAGGAGTTAAGGTGCCATTACTACTCTTGAGTCTTTTATCTGAAGCCTAGTCTGTTAATGCTGGTAATCTGCCTTAACCTAAACTGACAAGTTCTCTACTGACACCCTGAGCGAGTTATCAGCGGATAATGCAGACAAAGCTAGGCTCTCTGGCTTTGCCACAGGCCACGATTACTCTGTGACATTAAAAGGTTGTCCCCAGTGTAGTGAGCAACAGTAGTGGGGGTCAGCATACGCGTGTCAGCAGTGTATTTCACAGTCTTTCGACAGCAGATGAATGGAAAGGCTCTGTAATCCCCCTGGGACCCAAGAATGAAAACTACAAGGACACTGAAATAGGCACAGACTTGTCTTCCTTTCTCTTCTTTGATCCACCCTCCACCCCCAGCCTGTCTCATCTCCTCATCCTTTGTCCCCACCCTGTTCCTTTCCCATCCTCTGATTTCAGTCGCAGGTTTTTAGGCTGTTTCTAAATCTTTCCTCAGCAACTCATGCCAAGCTCTGTCCTCTGGACTACTTTTCATTTGTATCTCACCATGGCTCCCAGCCATCTACTCCACAGCTAGGTTTCCTTTCCCCACTTCTTAATTTCTGCCTCTCTTCTTGAAAGCCCATTTCTCTTTCTCCTACCAATCCTCACAACTCTATAGCTTACTTTTTCCACAGAGTTTTTCCCTTTCCTTTCCTCTAACACTTTTCCTCCTCCCAGTAGCTCCCATTTCACTCTCCTTGCACGTTGGAAACCTCCAGTCCCATCAGTTTGTACATCACCATCACGCTGGTATACCTACCTACATACTTTGGGTAACACCAGAGTTTCCAACCAGCTCTGCTGGAAGCCCTGCTCCGCAGGCCACCCTTCAGCCCTGCTCTGCCAGCACAGGCCAGCCCTGGGCACCAGGCACCACTCCACACCATCACATCGCTTTGGTCCTGCCGTCCCCAGAATGCGAAGGAGGGGTTCAGAGGAAAAGGGAGGCTGGTTTGGCCTGCCTGATATCTCCCTTTCAACTATTTTCCAACTCTTCGGTACAGAAGTTCTAGACAAGGCTATTCTGAAGCATCTGTACCAGTTAAAAGGTCAGGTACGAGGCTTCCTCTAAAACTTTGTGGAACTAGATGAAATTTTAACTGTTTAGTTTCAAGCTTGCCTGAACTCCAGTCTGATGAAAAGCCAGCAAAACTGAAATAGTTTTTAAAACACAACACATCTCTTATGACAAAACTCTTTCTCCTTTTAAGAAGTTAAGACACTATTGCCCAGAATTCCTCAGCAGCTGCAACCAACCACAAGTTCGTGTGTAATCCAGGAGTGCTTCACTGCAAGGAAAAAATAACAAAAACACATTTGGCTAACTTTACTGCCATAAATGTGAAGGGCTTTAATTCTGACTAATCACACACCTTGAGTCATTTCACTGTAGTCAACAAGTATCTTGTAAAAACAACAACAAAAGTCAGTAAGCAAATAATGATAAAATCCTTTCCCTCAAAGACCAACAAGCCAAATTGATTTCAATTTACTATATTAATTAATTGAATGAAATCAAGGTGGTCAGCTAGCATTTTTAGTTTATATGTTTGCATACATAAATTACACGTGCAAGGATACATACAGATGAGTACTTGAGTCTTTTTTGTAAAATTTACTGGGCATCTTGGCCAAGAAGAATGATGGATTTTAACTGTTATTTCTGTTCATAACTGAATTGCAGTTTCTCAAAGAGAATAATCTCAGAGTTTCTATATTAAAATAACAGCAGCTTATGAATCAATTTACAGGCTTTGTCATCTGCTGATTCATTTATTTTAGAAAGACCAAGTCAATATTGATGATTCCCTTAGTTTTGTTACACATATTTTATGTCAGTTTCTCCTAGGATGAAGTAGGGCTTTTTGTTTATTAATTTCTCATCCCATTGTTGCATTTCATACTGTTGTTGTTGGAATGCCAACAAATAAGGACACTCACCTCCGCGGTATTAGTCTCTTCTTATGACATCAGTGTGTAGGCTGTACAAAATCGAGGGATGTTAGTCACTCACACCATCTGTGTGGGCCTGCAGAAAGGAAGATGTAATCTCTCATATGGTGAGTTTTATACAAAACAGCAACAATCCATATTCAGCTGCACAGATAAAATGGATCCCTGGAGGAACTTCAGTCTGCCAGAGAGCATGTTTGTGGCTGTCAGCTGTTGGGGGTAAACTTTTTAAAACACAGTGACAGAAAACCTTTTGTTTGTCCAGAAAATAAATTTGAGGGTGGTGGCAGTCAGTTTCACAGACTACAATTTGTTAGTCAAACTGTGTTGGTATTAAGTTGCATTTTAAAAGTTCAGGGCTAACATCTCTTCTCATTTCTACTGACATAAGAAAATTTGCTCTGGAATGATTTGAATAAAAGAAAGGAGAAAGCAATGAAATCATTTCTTCATTCTTTTTAGATATTTACTTCCCACAGTTTGAGGTTTTGTCTTCCCTAGCCTCTCAGAAGCTACCATCATGCTGTTCCTCAAAGTGGAGAAAGCTGGGTCTACCACGCAAAGGAGAAGTCTAAATGTATTGTTAGCAGGTCTATAAAAGTCTCCCTGCATAGCTGCATGCAGAAAGAAGAACAAGACATGCACAGCATGCCCAGGCCACCTCACCTATTTGTTTAGAAACACTCTTTTTTCTACTCATGCACTTCAAATAGTGCCTCTAGAAAGGCATCTAGAAAGCATGATTAGTCACTGAACAATTGTTCTTTCTTCCTTATGTTGTTAGTTACACTTTTCCAATTTTTTTTTTAACATAAAAAACTCTGATATTTATGTTCAGATTAAGACTAAATCTTTGTGTCCAAATTTATTACTAAACAGAGTTATTTTCAATCTTAGGAGATAATTATAATTAAATTTACTTCATAGGAATTGTTAGCTTGATGACAAGACTCTTCAAATCATTTTCTGTCATTCTTCCTTAAACTTACACTCAACATCCTTGAGTGTAACTTTCAAAAGAAATTATTTGGGGGAATCTTCATTTTGCCTACCATTGCCAAATGCCAACTCCTATGTTACCTAAATTAAGCATCAATAAAGCATCTCAGCACTCTCAAACTGGAGACAACTCGAGTTTCAATCCAAATCCTTTAAAACTGTACTGGACTCTTTCGATTGATCACAAGTGGTTTTAGGACATTTCAGACTTCTCGCTAGAAGTCATGTATGTGAAATAGCTTAGTTCTGGGATGGCAAGGACAGTAGAGTAAATACGGGACAGAAATACTGATTAAATGATTTGCATAAAAGAATTATGGTCAGCATAATTAGTAGCTTTATCCAGTGATTTTTAAAGCAATTGTACTTAGCAGATGGAAGTAATTTTTCTGAAGGAGAAAAGGAGGCCCCTGAAATTTCACGAAGGGGTGAGCAAACAATCCTTAGCTAAACATATCCAAAATGCAACATTCCTCAACCCAGCGTTCTGGGAAAAAAGCTGTGTGTTACTACATCATGTGTTAGGAGGTGACAAAGATGAATAGTTTTGATTGTTAAAATTAATAAAGTGGGCTACCCTTGTTCTTTTATTCACATACAATATAAATCAGCAATAAATAGTCTCTATTTATTTTTATTTCAGTCTCTGTATGTCAACTTTGTGTAATGTCTATTAAAAAAATAGCATGTATTGTGATGTTTGAATTACTACCATGTGGGATAATTGGAAACATAATTATAGTACCTCTCGGACACAAGGCTTTTTTTCCAGTATGGTTACACGCAAGGGAGGCAGATCAAGCAATGAGAAGAAATGACTGGAACAAACTGTAAGCAATTAGCTTAGTTAACTATATGGAATTGGCCAGAATTCAAATGTGCTACAAATAAGCATAAAAAAAGGAGCTGCATTTGCTCACCTCATGTCTGAATTTGATCTGTTTGCCTAAGCATAGAAAAGCAGCGGTACTTTGAGTAATTTAGCTGTAATCCTTGCTCTGTCATAGCTAACTAGACCATCAATGACTTCAACCTGCAGAAGATCAATCTCAGAATAGTTAAGAATTTTCCCACTTTTAAAAGCATTGTCTTCAATGCATTATAAAGTAGGTGCAGGGCATAGAGATCTGATCCCAACTGCCTTTTAAAGAAAAACATCCATCAGATCTTTGCTATGAAACTTGGGTGGCATCAGGATTAAGGTTCTAAACCACATCAGAAAATTACATGTAATAAAGTAACACTGCACCATTCCAGATGAACAGAAGAAAATTCTACTATAGCATGCTTCTGTGTTTTAAGACAGACCAAAACCTGTTGAAGAAAACCTTTATAGATGTGCAGTAATCTAAAACAACATTAAGAATAAGCACAACTCAAAGGAGAGTTACACATCGCAAATGAACGATGATCATAATGAAATGCATGAGACATGCTTCCACTCAGTGGAACACATTTCATGATTTTCTAATCTATCTATTCTCACTAGGAATCACTGCACATTAAAAGGGCATGGCTCAAAACTTGCTGTAATCTCATAAATTACTTTTTAAGGCACAGAGTTTGTAAGAATGAAGAAAGGAATATTTTTCTTAGACATTGTACCTGTTGCTGGCCCCTTCTGAGGATACAGCTGCCTTTTGCAGGGCAGTTGTAGCAGTCTGTGGGTTAGGGGACAGCCATAACAACTTTCTTTCCATCTCCCTTTGGTGTGTGGTTACCCTTGTTAATTCCCAGTTCCTAAGGGTTAGGAAAAGACGAGACTTTTGATTACAGGGACTATAGCCACAGCCCATGGAAAGTAGAAGCAAGCAGAAGTCATTTGGTACACCCAATTCCCTGCCCAGGCCAGAGACACATCATTTTTTCAGATGAGACGCAACCCGGCATTCCACAAAACACAAACAACAACAAAAAAATGTTCAGCCTATGACACAATGGAGGAACGAGGTTAGTGCTGAGGGCAAATTCCAAATATTTCAGCGTGTTTTCCTGGATCATCTCTTACGTAAGCCATGAAATTCAGTCTCACAGCAGCCTGCTGAGAGCAGAGGGGAGTGGGCTGGGAGCTCACTGACAATACCAGGCACATGTGCGCATACACACAGCCACCACGCGCACAAGGCAACAACAATTAGCTAGTCCACTGCAAATGTCAGCCAATTTATGTAATATCCTTTTACTCAGCATTTCGTATTCACTTAAGGGTGAAAAATCTCAATAAACTGTCTCAAGGGCATTGAAAGTGGGGGAAATTATCTGGATTCAAGTCCTGCTCTGATCATTTCTGCCGTTGGCTGCTCGATAGCCTATACATTACTTCAGTCAAACAACCAGTGAACAAGCAGGCATTTATTTCATAAGAATCACCAATGCAATTAGTGTTAACATGCTCTAATTGTTATTAACAGCAGCTGAGCAGCTGTCATTTTAAGTTGACTAAGCACAATGGCTCTGGGCTGCTGCTGCTCATGTTATCCCATGAGGCTACTCCAGAATCCCGTTTGCCCAGAGAACACTTTTACAGATGGTAAACAGCCAGAAATTACAGACTGGATGACATTAGCGCTATGACTTGCTGATTTAACGCACCTAGGAAATAAGGGAAGAGCTGCGAGTATGAAGATGAAGGGGCTAGATATAAATAATACCAATGTCTTCCCCACAGAACCTTTTAGTAACGAATATATTGGTGGTATACATCCACCACCTTCAAACAGGACCAAGAATCTTACCTGTTCAGTGCTTAAGAATTACTTAGTAGACGTGCCATGAAATACAACTTTTGTCACTACACTACATTGTTTTTCTATTATATTTTTTAAGTTACTTTCATTTGAGACCTCCAGTTCCCTGTTCTTTCTAGGAAAGCGAGCAGCAACAAGCTGTTACAAATGCTGCATCTTTCTTAAAACAGGAAAGAAGGTGGAAGAAAGAATTTGCCCTACTTGTCACAAAACAGAAGAAATTTCAGTTTGGCTTACAACTGGAAACAAAAGCTGTTGTGATCAAACCAAAGCTTACAATGCACATCAGACATCAGAATTCTGAAATTAAATCATATCTTCTCACAGTACTGACAAAAAAAAAAAAAAAGATTAATTTCCAAAACCAAGCACAGAAATTCACAATGAAATACTTGTTACTTCTGTAATGATGTCATAAGGGTAAATAAAATAAGCTAGGCAGCAAGCACAAAAATTTAAATTATTACATTTGGTTTTACAGTAATTGTGTTTACCATAGGCACCTATATTGATTTAGAATGTCCATGGAAAATTCACTTGATTAGTCTTCCCTTGAAAGCCATTGGTTTACACTCCTCATTGAGGCACTTAATTCAGTTTTCCTTAATCAAAAGTTCTTAGTAACCCATTACACTTTTAGGATTACCTATACAAGGGACAGCATTTTTTAAAAGTGATGAAAGTTCCAAAATTTTGTACTGTTTGGTGTACTAGTTTGTAGCTGACTGGTCAAACCATTTTCTTGCGGCTATTTAAAATCTTCATGATGAAGTACTCTGTTTGTTCGGTCTCAAAATGGATCTGGTCTACATGAAGAAAAGTTTATTTTGGACAGTGTTGTCATAGTCATCTGTAATTCTAATGAGTACTTGTGTTTTTGATGGAGAAGGAAGACTTACTTACCATATGGATCTAACCTCCAAAACAATGGTTAGCATTATTCTCTGAAGGATAGAGGCGTGTGTACGCAATTATAAAATAAATCTGGTTTACATGAAAGAAAATGTCCCGCAATAATCTTAAACATCATGTCAGCATCCATTTCATATATTTACAAGATTTGAGATCTTTTCCCAGCTTTTCTTTTTCAGTAACTGAAGTTTCCATTTGTTACTTTTGCTCCTCCTGGAAATCCAGCAGTAAATGATAACAAGAATTGTTACTACAAATACTTAGATGACTTTGCTGAAAGAGTGTTTACTTCAAGCATGTACCAAGCGTCATCAAATCCAGTTTGGCTAAAAGCTTCTGTCTAACATCAGATGCAAAATTTTCCTTCAGATAAAAATGAGATATAGGATATGTTACCAGAAAAAAAAAAAAAAAAAAAAAAGCCTAAAGCCTACAGGGAAAAAAGAGATTTAATGTTACACTCATTTAAGTTTAAAAAGATTAGGTCTCACCATATTATTGTCAGTGATCCTTTATTTAAATGATAGCAGTTGATATCAACTGAATATAGCATTTTCAAGAACAAGAGGCAGATTTATAGACGTCATAAATGTAGCATATCACTGTGTGCCATTGTGTAGTACCTCTAAAAAGACTGAAAGCTCCAAAATCGCTGTAAATACCCCCTGAATTCTGCAGAAGTCTCTTTTGACTGGAATATGGCGCCAGTATTGAGCCAATGCCTGGTGAGGTGCTCGCTCCAAGAAACCCCATTTGCAGGGAACATGCAGACGCCACAGACCTTTGAGTACACAGGGGAGCGGTCGCTGATTTCTAAAAATGAGGTTAACGTGTTGCTCTGCCACAAAAAATAAGCAGAGGTCTGATGAATTTCTGTTTTGCTTTCAACTCAGAATTTGTTTTATTTAGAGATGTTTAATTTATAATTATATCTTGCTGGCTGAATGCTCAGTTGTGTTGTGGAACCCTGCCCAGAGATCCTCATTGTTGCAGCTTTTAACAATTTTTTTTGCATTTCACAGATGGTCTGCATTTGCATTTTGCTTTTATTAGTTCCTTTAAATATTAATTAATAAGATTTAAAAAAATGAAGAAGAAAGAACAATAACAATAGTGGAACAGTTTTAGGCTTCATGTGATTACTTGCCTCTAGAACGTATCATGGAGCTGAGTTGCTTCAGATCAACACACACACAGCAGCATGCATATCATATCAATACCTAAATATGGTTTGAAATATTAGCAATATGTAATACCTTCAGCATTATGCCTGATATAACAGAAACAGATCATGTGCTGTACTGCAACAGCTACAAAGCCTCTCATGAGGAATTGCCATTTATTGTTAGTTGCTAGTGGGTCACTGCTGCCTCAAACATACCTAAGGAAACAAGCAGACTTGCTGGCTGAGGTAATACAAACCTTTGAAAACCTACTTCAAGAATCAGGTATGAGCTTACATGGTTAACAACAGATACAGACTGCTGGAAAACTAGAGACACAGGAATGGTGATTTTCTCCCTAATTGGGAAGAAACAACCTTCCCCGGGGTACCTGTTTCTGAGACTGCCCGTCTATAGGCAGCTCCCTGTACAGTACCTTGATGTGCCCACAGACAATACAGCAGTTTGAAAAGGTCATATGGCTCCCACAGGTGTCCCAAATATCACCAGTAGCCAACTTCTTTTAATAAACTTACATACTGAAGAAAAAAGAAGAAAAAAAGAAAAGATTCATAATATTCTATAGGCTGACATCTGTTACTTCACATAATACATACACAGCAAAACTGTCTTACATAACTCCATTTGGGGTGAAATTTCTTCTACAGGACTGAAAATTCCTGATTTATTGCAGCACATTGCAAGTAGCCCAAGTTCCTCTCAGAAGCAAATACTGAGATCTTGATCCGAAATACTTTATATTTGAGATGTTCCTGGGTTTGGCCTGAAGTCCCTCACTTTCCTGCCAATTTCAAATGAATCACAATGGAGTTTATTTTCTGATCTGTTGTAGTCATTCTCACAGGACTTTGTCAGATGCAGATACAGAGGGGATTTTAAGAAAATTAATTAGAAGAATTTCTGAAGTTGGCATGTCCAAAAGGATTTTAGAGGCTAGATCAGATCACGAGGCCACCATTTTTATATTAATCCCTTCCTTCCCTGCACATTTTGGAGGCGTAGGAAAAATCCTCTCTTGCCTGATTTCTGATACGGAAAACTACTCTTGTAGAAACAAGCTCTGCCATAGAAGATACAATTTGTTTGATTGGCTTGTCAGTAATTAATAAGAAATCAGCAGCTAATAAGAGAAGCTGACACAGTAAGGCAATCCAAGAATAAATCCTATACCACTTGTGATTCATTCCCAGAAAGTTAAATTTCAGTGGGACTTTTGCTATTGTTCTTAAAGGACTGCAGTGAGAAACTCCATGATTTCAAGCCAAAGAAAAATGAGTAAATAAATGCCTTGGAGCCACAAAGAATCCTTCTCAGGCTGCTGCCAGAGCACGGCACAAAATTAGCCTCTGCTTATGACGTTCGACCAGATGGGTGTCACCCAGGTGGAACAGATGACACATTAAACAACAGACAATCTCTCACTCTCTCATTTGACCCCCAAAGAATGACAATGCTCACATTTAAGGAAGAAATTCCTATTATCTGCTATGCATATTATGCAAGTCACCCCACGTACATTTAGAAATAAATACAGAGTAGATTGTGTGATATAGGTGTGATATAGGGGTTTTAACTACATTCATTTACCCTACAGGCATTATGGAAAGGTAAGTTGGTGGCCTGAGCATCCCATACAAAGTAAAGCCATTTTGATCTGTCGGTAAAGCAGGTATTTGGCTGCACAAACAGGAGGAGGGAAGATTATAAATTCAATTAAAAACAAACAAACAATGAAGATATAAAGTGCTGGGAAAGAAAAAATACAGGCTAAAGATAGTTACCTCAGTAGATGTACAGTGCTTCTGCCTTTAAGAAGAGAAATCAGCAGATCAGTGCAGGTGGGCTTAAGGGAAGTAAATGGATAATGCATGTGGGAAGTACATTTTTCTGTGGATCCCACAGCTCTGATACAGCCATACAGCATAACAGCTGAGGCTATTTATCTGATTATTGACAGCACATTACAAGTATTTTGCTGAATAAGATCCCTTACCATGTCAGATCCTTGTCCTTAAGGCTGTTCTGGGGAATGGAGACATCCCAGTAAGGTGACAACTCGGCTCCTGGGGATGACAAAACACACACAGGAGAAACTCAGCGCAACACTGACCATGCTAGGAGACCATTTGCTGCATAGTGCATCCAGGACTTACAGGGTAAGTGAAACTTCAAACAAAGATGGATTATCTGAGTTAGAAACAGATTTAAACTCTGAGATGTCAAACCAGGTAACTTGTAGTATATTTTCTCCTCAGGAAATTTTTGTTGTTGTTTTGATTTATTTTTTTTCCAGATAAATGTTTTAAGTAAATCTAGTAGGTTTTCAGGGCTTCCTGCTGAAAGCAATGAATTCGTAAACAAGGGGAGCAAAATATGGTATGAATTCATCCTAGAGGAAGCATAATTAAGAGCACTTTATTTTTACAGCCCACAGTATAAACCTTCAACAACTAGAAAAGTTTGCTGTTTTTCAAAGGCTGAATATTTCAAAAAGACTGTTTTCCATCCAGTATCACAAGAGGGAAATAACCAAGACCAAAATGTCTCACAGATTTTATTTTATGTATGAATCAACTAGTCTAAAGGAAATACTACCTTCTTTGACTGGAAGCACGGGAGAGTTCAAGGATACAGTATGTATTTTTAAAGAAAAAACTAATACACATGTTTGGAAAGGAAAAGGACAAGACTTAAGCTCCTGGCAGTATTTGCAGACATCCACAGACATTTTGAATAGAGGTATTCTTCTGGGGGCTTTCACCTTGTCTGAAGGTTTTGTATTTGTTCCAGGTCTTGCAGTGTTTATTTTAAAAAGTCAAGTTATTCTTTCCTACTGCACTGCAAACTAGAACATTACTCCTGCTAATTTTGGGGACTCGAGCAAACAGGGCAGAAGAGCCAGGCACAGATGAAAGCATAACTCTAAAAAAGTAATTTAAGTTTCCACTTTAAAAAAAAAAAAAAAAAAAAAAAAAAAGGAAAGAAATAAACAACAAGAAGAGGTAAGGATTTTCCTCAAACCTGCAGCAATCAAGTTAGTTAAAGTCAGTACAGGAAACACAAGGGGCAACTTTTTATGCTTTTGTCAGACCACAACTAATGAACAGAGATCTGACACTGAAGATTAATATTAAAGCCACAAATAAAGATCTTAACTAAAGTAAGTGATCACAGATTATAGGGAACCATTTAAAACACATTAAAAATAATTAGTGAAACTCCAAACACACACACAAGAAATACATACACTGCAGTCTCAGTTCATTTCCATATGATTTAGAAAGAAGACATTCATTCCCTCCTGCCAAGTATGCCAATTTGTATGTAGAAAAACCATTCTGCTGTGCTGGGTTTGCACTGTATGTTATATGACTTCTGGTAGCTCTACTTGGCACACTGTAACTACAGTGCTTTAATCTTCACCCTATATTCCAAAAAAGGAGCTACTGTGTTCATGGTCAAGGCTTACTACTACCCTCCAATAATTACTCTGTCCTGTTATATTCCTTACAGAATCCAAATGTGATAATTCTGTACAGGCAAGCAAGGCAGAAGGCTTTTAGACAAAATCAATCAGCTTTATCAGGTTTGCAAATCTGAAAATGTCTTTGAAGATGAAAAAGCCAAATCTTAGATGACATCAAAACTTAATTAATTACTACAATAATTCTGGCTTGTGGCATTATCCAAGGCCTCATTCTGTTATGCACTACATGAACACAACAGAGTTTCATCTCTACAGAGTTTGCAGTTTTAGAAATAAGAAACAGACAGAGAGCTGAATTAAGATTGTCTCCAAAGCTGACCTCCACCTGACATTCCCTGCAGGGGACATCCTTTTACCACTAAGGATGCTGGACTCTTACTCCACATCACGTTCTTCAGTGGAAAGGATGGTTTGACCTCCTGTATATCTGATGCAATTTTTTTTTCCAGGTCATCATTAAGCACTCAATTACTACTGCTGTTAGAGCTTATTAGAAGAAATATCATAGAAAAAAAATCATAGAGCTGCTTTTAATCAATGTTGCACTCCTCATCAGGATTTGCAGTCCACGATTTTACTCTTCTTTCCCCTGAGAAGTGATCAGAAAGTCACCCTTTTCCAGCATTAACAAGAATGGGGAAAGACAACCATGTTTTTGAAATAACCTGTTTCTTAGGGACCGAGGCTTTTACTCCCCAAAGCAATGGAAACTTTACTGGTGTTTTTAATGAAAAAGGGATTGGTTCCTGTATTACTTTACAACCAAAGCATGATTCCCCCTTCCCCTTCAGCCTCCTGAGAATAACATATCACTGAAGGAACATCTTGTCACACATGCACATCAGCAAAAGCATCTGTAAATTCTCGTTCAAGAACTAAATTTGTGGTAGAGGCTCATAGCAACACTTAAAACAGAAAGAAAACAACCTGACTGGCCTTTTAAAGGAAAATCCAATTCATGACAAGTCTTATTTTAACTTGTTAACTGAGGTAATCAGACATGAACATTTGAGTGAGGGCAGGGAACAGAACATGTTATTTATGTAATGTTGCTTCATATCATGGCTACCTGTTAAATTCCAAGTATCAAGTTGTAGGGCAGTCTAACATCATATTTTGCATATACTTAATTAAAGCAGCACCTCTTGGTACATACAGAAGTCATGTACTTTTAAATTAGCCCCTGCATTTTGGCAGACCTTTCTTAGGCAAGTTAGCAGTAAGTCTGTTTAATAATCAGACTGGAGCAGATAGGAGGCACTAGAAGAATCAACTTTAAGTCAGTTCCTCCAGCTTCTGCACAGTTACTCATTTTTGCCATGACTTACCACTCTCCTGGGCAAGCAAGGATCAATATACATTATTTCTATTCAGGTTACAAGTGAATTAATGCACTCAGTTGCAGGTGAGGACAAAATCCTTCCTTACCGGATGCCTCCAAACACCACACAGAGGGCTTATAGCAAGTTACTAAGAGCATTTCTCCTGGCCTTGAAGCTCGTCTTTCCTTCCATAGTTTCACTGGTCTTCTGAACGGTTGTGAAAATAACCTGGAAAGCAGAATGTTATTTTCGAGAAGGTCCTCTGCAAGCTCTGTTTGAAACAGTCCCTAGAACCCATCACTGGAGCTGAAATTTAAAAGGTATTCTTGTATTAACCCCATATACTATTTACTGCTAATTACTGAGCTGACATTTGGTAATTCTGTTAAGTTTATTTAGAGCACTGCTTTGAGATGCTAGATGCTTTAAAAATAAAGGCTTGAATAACTGCATAGCCAGGTTCACACACCATTATTTTTTTTTTTAACAGTTAATTGCATGGTATTTCAGATAAACAGAGGTAGATTTGGGATCCTTTTCCAGTCAAGTTCTCTTACCATTGATTCCAACTGAGTTTCTTGGCTTCTGGCAGCCATCAACTTACTGCCACAGTTAAATGACCCCAGAAAACAAGAACATGAAGAACTTGAATAATAGGCTTCGGATGGTTATTTAAACGGTGCTCACATAAATTAAGAGATGAAGGGAGTGAGAAGCAGGGCACTGAACGCTGACTACCTCTTACATTGAGTGAGGCATACCTGAGGAACTGGAACACTGGTGTGAGCAGTGGCAGCAAATGAAATACAGGAATTTATACCCCAAACAAAACTTAATTCCCCTGTGTTTTCTGTGACTTTTTTTTTTTTTTTTGGCAAAAGACTGTTCTTGGACAAAATTAGGATTTACTGATAACAGTCTGAAAAAAGAGAGAGATGGTCTTCTGTGACATAAATAGGAGGCAAAGGTATTAACTGTCCTAGCTTTGGATTGTGTGATGACAGGTTAGTGATGGTAACCGAGAAACTATGTCTGTTCTGCTGCAGAATGCCTGTACCATAGATATATCTGCTTTCTACAACTCCTCTGGAGTTACTTTGGCTCTCTAGCATTAACAAACAGATGTTTTGTTTTGTTTTTAAATTCACATTTAGTCAGTGAAAGCAGGGACAGATTATACCTTGGAAATAAATCAGTTCAACAACTGTTCTGTCTTATTTTTATTCGTCTCTCAAGATCTGCAATGCTGGTTAAATATTTGGTCTCACAACATAGCAGACAAAAGCTGTGAACAGCACTAGACTCCAACCTACTGATTTGAGCTGGAAGTGGTCAGGGAGCAATCTTCCCACTACTTCTAAATAAAAACTGCCTGCTGTCTTTTATGCTCTTGCCATAATTAAAGAATAATCCTATTGTTTGAAGTATCGCTGGGTCCCCAAGGAAAGAATTTCTTTCCATCTAAACAGATTTTTACTTTTTTTTTTTTTTTCTTTTCTCCAGTGTCTGCAAGCAGAGAAACCAAATACAGGCTTTCCCCGCTTGATTCTTCCCCTTCACATGTGTTCATTCACCATCTGTGCATGATCATGGCCCAGCCTTTCCTTTCATCTCTCTGAAAAGCACCCAAGAATCCCTCCCAAACATGTCTCATACCCTTGTTGCATCCCCTGAAACAACTCTCATGCGATGCTACTGACCTGGACCCTATGCTGTAGCAAGGTTTCCTACCTGACCCTGGAGGGCAGACCTACCTGGAAGCCTTTTTAGACTATATTAGATTTAATAAGCAGAGTATATCTACCATGAAATATATTAGCACACATTAAATAATAATAATAATATTGTTATAATAATTATAATATATTAGCACGCATTAAATAATAATCATAATAATCCAGGTGTCTATTCACCACTCACTAGAGGTACATTTCCCACTGAAGGGAGACATGTATTTCATAGAGACAGCAGGCAGGCAGCAATCCAGTTACCTTTCAACTAAGCATTTAGTAGAATCATCCTCCCTAAACGTGCAGCTCTGTGAGCAGCAGCCTTTAACTCAGTGGTGCAACATCTCTGTACAATACAGCAACCTCAGCTCTCATTACTCTGTGCTACCTCTACATGCCACTATCAAAAACAACATCTCGGGTACCTTCCCACTGCAAGAGCTGTTTGTCATGCAGGGATCGTGACCATCAGTGAGAAAACAGGCTGCAGTTTTCCTGTGCCTCCAGTGGAGCGAGCTGGCTGGCAGCATGACCCATGCTGCAGGTCCTTAGGAGAGGGACATGTGAACATGTGGCTTCCAAGGGTGCTGCTGGTGAACACTGGGGTGGACCAACCACAACACAAAGCCATCTGGGGCCTGATGTGCAGGGAGAAGTGAGGGATCTGTTTAATCCACCCACTCTGGGAAGTGGGATTCTTCCCTGAATCCCACTGTACCTCCCCACTTTGAGTGCTCTGAGGGCTGCTGCAGCTGTTCTACAGGGTTTCAGCCTGTAAATCTATGCACTAGCAAACTCACTAACCCCTCTCCTATACGGCCCTGCCAAACCACCAGGCTATTATGTAACATCCCTCTTCACTGCCCAGGATGTCCTCTGAGGGGATTCAGAGCTTTGCACTCAAAGGCATTAACGTAAGGAGATGGTGAACGCCGTGGCCAACACCTGGCTCATACAAGTCACACATTAGTCAATTTGACGGAAGCTTCCCTGTGCTTAGTGTTTACCCTGACAATGTCTTGGAAAAGCTAAAGCTAGAAACTCCCTTCTAAGAAACACTGGCTTTTCAGAAGCCACTCAACACTGCAGACACGTGACTATTGACTTCATTGCTGTTCCTCTGCTAAGTCTTGAAATGCACGCTGCATGCCCGGAAAGGGAGTACTTGCAGGGGAACAGAAGTGCGGTTGTGCCTCAGCCATTGCTCCTCCACTTACACGCTCCTCTCTACTCCCTGATGGATCTGCAAGTATTGCAGGTATTTGCCAGAGGTTCCAGCTCCAATTTTATGTCCTCAGGGCTTACTGTAAAGCACGTAGTAGTTCCAGCTCTGCAGGGCACTGTACAATACGCGGTGCAGAATCTGCAAAACCTGCAGGCACAGACAGCCACGAACACCAGCTGCAGCTTTCAGAACTGAAACAGCAAAAATAACAAGGCTTTCAGGAACAGAGTGCAACAAACAGAATCACAGTGCTAGCACCGGCATGGGTGTTTCCAAATTCTAAAGAAGTGGGTATTACTAATGGAATAACCAGATAGAAAGCCAAAATAGATGGAGCAGAGTGTTCTTTTATTTCTCCACCACTTAGGATCAAAACCAGCCTCCAGTCTGTCCACTTGCCTGAGTTTTTCCTCACTCTCCCTTCAACTGCATCCCTACAAACATCAGGTTTTGGAGCATTTTTATCTGCAAAGAAAAATTCCACTGAGTGCAGCTCTATCTACGCCATGCTGACACACTGCAGAGAAAATGGTCTGGTCCTGCACCTGCATGGTAGTTGATGCAGCGATGCTGGTGGCAAGTGGCGGAATTTAGTCTGAGATTTTTTGATTTTCCAAATTTGTTTCATACGAACTGCTCTACTTGGACTCATCTGCAACTGATCTCAAGAGGATTGTTGATTTAGGATTTAAGAGACTGAGGAATAAAACTAGAATATAGTCCTTCTGCTTCAAGATGCTATCAGCAAATTATACTTCTACAACTGAATTTGAGGAAAGAGTTGTAGAAATAGCACGAGGGATGACCACGTTCTGGAAATTACCAAAAACTTAAAGCTTAGCTTCACTCCCACGGTGAAGAATTAACGCAAAGAACTTGTGCAAGTGGCAGAGTAGTAATAACACCGTGCCATGCTTTTGTACATCCTGTCACGCCCTAATCCCTTCAAAAAGGGAAAGATATCCCATAAAGCCCGTGGCTTTGACACACAAGAGAAAGAGCATTTCAAGTTGGTCAGGATCAGATCCATGTTTTAGATTCACTGTAGAAAAACTCCTGAATAATTCAATATTCCCTGACAAATTCCCCTATGTACGTATGCGCAGAATGTATGGCTTGTCATGTCTCTGTTGTTAAAGGTTCAGCCAAACGTACCTGTTATGCACAGCACTCCTGGCAACAATTCAGGCTCCCTTTAAGTGGTAGCTCAGACCCATCTGAGTACAATGCTGGCATGTAACAGAGTGTTACCGAGGTTAAACACAGTAAGTTTAGGTTTTTTGTTTTGTTTTGTTGTTTTAATCAATAGGAAGACATTTAATGCATTCATTACCTGGCAGAGCTGGTGCAATTTTAGATGTCCTGCCTGAGCTGGTTATGGGAAGCTGACCTACTTTTCCCAGCAGAGGGCCAGTTCTTGATGCCAGCCTGCTGCAAGGTCCCCAGTTACTTTGATCCACTGCGGCCAGCCTTAGAGAAGGAAAATTCTTAACATCACGGGGCAAGATGCACGCTGGGAACATTTGTTGTAAATCAAACACTGGCAGGAGTAAATCAAGAAGTTCAAAAGCAAAGAAAGAGGTTAGTCAGCTTCCATACACAGACACCAGGGTAAGCTTATTTCTTATTCAATTAGATTATGCTATTAATAACTTCACACAGAGATGGGAGGGGGGAAGCTATGGGTGCTTAGAAAGCATACAAAATAATTTGTACCTGGTAGTAACATTGTGAAAAAGTTGTGGATTTTTTTGTTTGTCTATTTTTGGAGCCAGTTTGTCAGTATCAGTTTTCCAAATGTACACAGTCTCACTAAGGACAGACCCCAGCATGTGAAGACGGAACACGACAGGCAGGTGGTGTTTCTAAGTAAAGGAGCAAACCGTGTTATTCCCACTGACTGGGGAACACAGGACAGCAGACTGATTTTTGAAATGTTCATCTGGTAAAAAAAAAATTCCACCCCAATCCCCACATTTGAATGCCCTCCAGGACAAACTGAAGTGGAGCCAGTGCAGCCCAGAAGAGCTCCCCAAACAGTCTGCTTCCACAGCCTCCCCCCAAGCCAATCCAAAACACCCTGGCCCAATGCAAGCCAGCCCCAGCTCTCTGTGATCCTGCACTTCCTGGCTAAGGGATGTGGATTTTCACCTCTGGTGGAAGATGCCCAGCACCCCCTGCCTGCTTCCCGGACTCAGGCAGGGCAGGGCAGGGCAGGCAGCATGGAGCAGGACACGGCAGCGGGCAGCTTCTGGGTGGGATGGCTGGCTGGGGCAGCATGGGGCACCCACCAGGCTGTCGCAAGCCCCAGTGGTGCATTCAGCTCACTGTGAGCACCATACGCCTCTAAATACACACACAATTTACTCTTACTACTATTTTTCCATGTGAGAAGGTAGAGAGAAGGTCCAATGAGAAAAACCTCTGAAACCTCTTCTGCTTTCCAATACCCCAGGCACGTTGAAAGCAAAAACTTAGCTCTTCCATCACACCATACCCCACACAAACGACCTCTGTGTACCCTAGGAGGAGCATCTGCCAAGAGGGAAGCTGAAATTGCCCGTGGCAGCTGCTGGAGTAATTCCTGTGCTGAGAGTCATGCCAGACACACACAGGACCCAATTCTGTGTTGCTTCTTCAGAGACGAGGTGCTGAGGAATCCACACGTGTACACCGTACGTCACATCGCCTTGAGGGCAGCTTGCACGTTCATCCTCTGCGCATAGCAAAGGAATACTGTTAAGTAATCCCGGATGCAATATCCAGCTAATTCATAAAACAGCCCATTTTGTGGGTCTGTAGGAAAGCAACTGTTAAATAATCAAAATATAATGTCCGAGGGCTTTTGAGAAAACCTCCGCGTCGCAATATTTAAATACCCTGTTATGTACTTTTAAACAGCCTGATTGGAAAAATTACATCATTTGGGATTTTCTCAACATTTGGTGCGTCAGCTCTCGGAGTCTTAGAGCCCTATAAATAGACATTTGGACCACTCCAGTACAATTCACGTATGAAATTTTTCCATAATCCACTTAACTCTATTATTCAAATAGAGCGCAACTGGATCTTTTCTTGGGAACAGGGATTATGCAATACTAACTATAGGAGGTTCAAGAAAAACAGTATAAAGCCAAACATGAGCTGCAAACATTTGCAAAGAAGCAGAGTTTGTCTGAATTTATTTATATGCTGGGCTTTGGTTTCTTTCTCACCTAACACTCACCAGCTCCTCTGGCCTCTTTTGATCTACCAAACCGTTTTTCTCTCATGTCTTGGGGTATCAAGAGTGTGGCCAAGCTCTTACACATCAATTGCCCAGTTAAGAATAAAGACGTAATTGCAGTATGATTACAGTGATAATCTAACTGGATCCTTATCCTGCTAGGAAGGATGGTTTAGAATTAAAATTATAAGCCTGTGCATTACGGATGAGATTTTGCCAAAACCCACTGCATTCTGGAGTTGGTTGGAAAAATAAAATACCGATGTTTTCAGATCAGAGATGGCCAAATGCTGTGAGCGTAGCTTTCCACGCACAGAAATTATTTTCTCTAATATTTCTGAAAAGTAACTGCAATTGCTCCCTGCATATGCTCCCCTAGCTTTCCTAAAAGCTTCCATTCACACTAAATTAGAAAATACACTCAATTCAGCAATGAGAACTCTCAACACAATGTTTACCATACAACACAACTTTCATAAAAAAATGCCTACATGCACCTAAAACATGTTTGAGGATGAACTTTCTTATCTATGTCTTTCTTTGCCTTACATACTGAGTATATCAGTTACTCAGTGTGAACCACTCAGGTAAACAGCACCATGAAAGACCCACGTATGCAATATGCTAGAATATGTACAGTGCAGAAGAAAGGTCCAGCTTGAGGTAGCTGAGGGCTCTTCTCTAAAATATCTTCTGGGGTGGGGACCTACAGCAAGGAAAGTAAGGCCAGAGGGAAAAAACATCCACTTGCAAGAGTAAATGAGCAGTGAAGGCTCTAACTAACAATAAAATAACAACCCCGTTTTCTGTCTGCCTTTTCACTGAAGCAGGATGCAGAGAACATACTCTTAGCCCATCCTGTTTCTTAGTGCTCACCACCACAGGACTGTCTGCCACCAGCAATTAAAAGGGGTAAATTCACTACTTCAATGAGAATCAATTCCTAAGAGCAAGAACTCGCTTTAGTAATGACCATTTCCATTCTTTTTCCATCCTGTTTTCACCTGACTCATCAGACACTCACTGTGTGATTTAAATTGCCCATTTCAAACAAAAATATCCCTAGAATGCCATACCTCTTTCTCGCAGCAAAATGCCACTCCTGAATCACTCTGCTTTTAGATGTTAGGTGCAAAAACACTGTACCATGGTCGTGCTTCAAACATCCCGGTAAGATTCATTTTCAGCTTTTAGCCAATACCTGATACAACTATGTTTTTCCTCTCTGCAAGGGTAACTGAAAGAACCCAAATGAAATAATCCAAAAATCCAACTTGTTACATAAACCAAACTGTGTAGAGATACATCCACTCCGTAATACCAAAAGGGGGGATTCAGCCTGAATTTGTATCAAACACACAGAAGTTTCAAGAGATAGATATTTCAAAATAGAAAATATATTGCCCGTACAAGTACACAGAAGTTAGATCTACTAATACGATCTCTTAGCTTAAGCAGTAACAGTCATAAATTATCATAATTATCTCTTACACTTGTGACATACAGAAATTAAGAGCAAGATATTAATTAAAAATTAATTACATCTGATATAACTCTCATATAACACAGACAAGTATGAGAATGTTATGTAAGAATTCCCTACCCTTCTTTAGAAGTAAAAGGCATTAAATAAGAATAATTCTCAGGATACATTTCCCAATACCTTATACGGGCAGCACATGTTCGGAATAGGAGTTTATCCAAGGACGCAAACTTTTCTCCAACTCGACTTGACAGATAGTGCCTCTTTCGTCTTGACAGCACTCCTCTTTCTACCAAGAACAGAAGGGCACATCTGCGCTGCTGAATGTTACAGACATCAGACGGGATTAACCTATCCATACAGACAGTGTCATTAATTAGAACGCACAGCTGCGGTTAGAGGTTAGCCCGCAAGTGAGTTTTGTTTGCTATTTAACTCATCTCTAGAAATGGGAAATTGGATCTACCTTGTTACTGTTTCACAGGCAGATTTCCACTGTTCCACATGCTCAAGTCATAACCACACCTAAATGCTTGCTCTATGACTTGATGAAGAAGTGCAGATCGTACCTGGACTTCTTCCACGCACCGACTCATGGACTTGTTAAAAAAAATCCTACAAGTCCTACAAAAACATAAATTCACTTGACGCAGGTGAATTTAACAGCTGATTGGTTTGGGGACCTGAGATAATTTCAGCATCTGTCTGAAGCACCAGCAGCACCAGGTCTAGAGCTCTCCGCCACGCCTCTGTCTTGGCTGTAACATTATCATAAACCCTACAGCCCTCTGCACTGCCCGTGGAGGGAACAGGACCACCTTGGAACATACCACCTGTCTGAAACTCTTTCAGTACGTATGCTGAGGGAGAGCCACAGTCAGCTGCTTTTTTGAGGTGATGCTCAATTAAGGTCTGTGCTTCAAAAAGCGACGTTGCTTTTGCAGTGTTGCACATAACTGCTGCAAGATACTGGCTCCAGCCACTTGCTAACGCCTGAAGCACAACTGGTTTATACTCTGCTGAAGATGCTGCCAGCCAAGGGCCGTGAAATTCTTTCACAGGCTTTTTATTTGCTAGCTTTAAAGTCTGCTTTGCCAGCGCCTGACTGTGACTCAGGCATAAGAGCTCAACTGCGCCCCCACCCAGGAAAACCTTCCCGTCCCTGAGAGCGTGGTGCAGTCGGTACACCAAAGTCCAAAACCGGTCTTCCACGAGCTGCATCTTTGCGGGCACGGCAGTGGTAAGCACGGCCGTGAGCAGGGTGAGCCCTCGCACCCTTATCCTGACGGGCACCAGCTCACCCAGGTCCATCGCGCGCCCGTCACTGGCCGTCCACAGCTCCAGCTGGGCGCCGCTGCCCACGCAGGAGGCGCTCAGCTGGGTGAGGTACGTCACGGGCTGGGCTCCACTGGCCTCCCCGAAGGCACTCAGCACCTTCTGAGGCACGGAGCCGACCACCAGAATCTTGTTCGCCACGCACCTTTCCAGTAGGTTTTCACACACGTGCCCTTTGACCAAAACTAAGCTCACTTGGGAGCGCGTTAGAATATCTAACGATGTATTTAGCCACACGTCTCCTGGTCTGCCCTCCTGCAGGTCAGGACGCTCCAACACGGTCCTGATGTTGCGTGGCTTGGTAAAGCCTAGGTGGCGATACGCTTCAGTCAGGTCACCCTCCGTCAGCAGAATCCGAAGGGGTTTGTCTCCAAGGTGTTTGATAACTGCGGCTTGTTCTGGGGATACTAACGTGACAAAACCCGGGCAAATGCAAGAATAGCTTTCAGGCAGCCCAGGTAAACAGCACGTCACGACTTCTGCAATATTGAATTGGTTAGAGCCACTACATTCTGCTCGCTCATGTTGATACGCAACGATGCTTTTAAGCAATTTCATGTTAGGCTCATTGCCATGGCTCAGAGCTCTTGCCAGGTGTCCTAAACCATAACACTCACACGGATGTGCTGACTGTCCTGAGAGGCATACCTGAGAATCATCGAGCTGACTCGAAGAAGGGCTTGTTGCTAGAGCACTGAAGTATCTGCTGTGGGTTAATCTTTTCTGTTTGCAATCAGCCAAAGGTGAAACCAGGCCCTTATTAAGATTACTGTCAGCTTCTTGATGGGAACAAGAATTTCTTGGAACAAGTTCTTTTGATGGAGAAACTTCTTTCTGAAGGCACAGAAAAATCTGAGGATTTAGAAAACCGTCACATGCAACCTCGTAAGTTTTGCTGCTAGAAGTGTTTGGCCTAACGCTGCTTGAACACAGCTCTTTATTTACATCATGTACTGATATCTGAAGACACTGGACTTTCTCACAGCAGGAGTTCAGCCCCTCTGACATCACTGACACTATTGCTGAAACAGGAACGTTCTGCTGGAGGCACTCCAGGACGGCATTGCTCCATGCACCAACAAGAAACAACAGGGTGCTCATCCCAGTTTTAAACTCCTTGTTTTGCGCCTGAATGGTTTCATTTAGAAGCTGTCCGGCAGCACTACTTAAATCCAAACTTTCGATCAGTCTGACAGCAGAACAAATCAACATGCTTTGGTTGGTGCTTTCATCCACTACGAATTTACAGGATTTCATTGGCCCCAGTAACGTTCTTCCAGCTGATGCCAAGGATGAGAGCTGCTGAAGTCCTATATGTCTTCTCGAATTCACATCCCTGAAAGCCATGGCCAGCGGGCAGCATCTGTGAACAGAACACAAACTTATTGTCCCACCCTCACAGTACTCCAGAGGACACATCTCAAAATAACTACATTAACAGCTGAATACTGAACAGAGCTCTTCTGTGAGGCACTCTGCATAAAACAGTCCTTTATGCTGTGCATTGACTATGAGATACATAGTTGCTGAAATGATGCATTGATAAAATACCATTGATTTTTTTTTTGGCAGATAGTAAAATGCCGTTAATTCCAGCGGTTTCTTAGACGTGAAGCAGCCCAGATCTTACAGAACTACCACTTCTCTCGTGACTTGCTATCTGGAATTTCAGCTGTCTTCCTTAGGGCAACAGTTCCCTCAGGCAGAATGGACAACTGCGCGCAAAACCAAACGCTCTGCGCAGATGCATCTTGGTACCAATAGCGATACCGCTGAATTTACCCTCCAAATCTGGACAAATATAAAAAACTTCCTTTATTCCAACAAATTCATTTTATTCCAAATTCTATTTATTCCATTTAACATACATAAATACTCCATTTAATATGCATGAAAAGGAAGGCCATCTCTTTATACCTCACAAAGCAAACTGCCAAGACTTCTAGGTTTTGGCGTACTACGTGGTTTTAACGTGCCAAAAATACATCTTCTCTCCTTTGAAATACGTCCCATACCACACTCCTGTGGCAGACCACATGGATTAAACTATAGCACTTTTTTATTTTTAATGAAAAAAGTACACACACAAAGAATTAAAAAGTCATAGCTCTTACACCTTTTATGTTCAGATTCAAATAATATTTCACCTCCTTTGTAGAACTGTTGTCAATTCAAAACCTCTTTTGCTACTCCACTTCGTGAAAGGCCAACCAAATACTAACTCAAATGAAGCCAAAGCAGGAATTTAAGAAGTAGAGTGGGCAGTCAGAAATAACCACCGTGTACTAATAGACCCAAAGTTCTAGTGTAGCCTGAATTGACAAAAACAAAACAAAACAAAACAAAACCTTTAGTTACTAGAAGTATCTTCAAGTACCAAAATAACCATTAATCAAGATTTTTTTTTTTTTTAAGTTATCTGTAATCAGTACTTTTGACTTTGAAGCTGTACTGGGAGTGCACAACTGAAAACCTTCATCCAACATGCTTAAGGATTTTCTGGAAATTTTTCTTGGCAGTCTCTTGTGACTAGAGTCTAGGCATGCATTGTATCCGTATCTGTACTTCCAGTAATATTTTTTTTTGAAAGCCTGTTTTTTCTTAACGGGAACCTTAGCCTACTGCCACAGCTAGTTTGTGTTGAAACAAACAAAAAAGATCATTGGCCCACAGAATCTGATAATGAAACATGTTTCCCCTACATTCCAGCTGACTTTTTTTAAGGATGTACTAAGACAGTGTTTTTTGACATCACTGCTTCAGAATTCAAGAAGTTCTCAACTGCTGATGATTGCTTCTTGGAGTGTGCTTGCTTTGACAGAAAGATTAGATAACCAATTTGTGGTTCTCTTTGTAAACTTTGAGAAATAGATACAGTAACTACGTGGACGGGCCCTGCCCCTGCTTTGGTGGGAGACACTGAAGGACAGCTGGGAAGGGCTTTTCCATTTTCCAGCACAGCGAGCTTCGTGCTCTCCAGCCGGTTCCGAACACGGGCTGGGCTCAGCACCACGAGCTGCTGCCGTACCTGTAGGGCGTCGTGATCTCCACGCGCGTGGAGCCAGGGCAGTGTTAGCGCAGCTCCTGCCATCGAAGCCACGCGCTGCCACCAAACCTCAACGCAGCCAACTACAAGTCACTTACCCAAAACCTTCTGAAATCGTAGCTGAAGAACGTGCCTCTGCCTTGCACCTTTATACCCATACTGCAGGACTGTTGCTGTTTGGGCTGCCAGGCTGTACCCCTGTAGGTCCATAAACCCAAACCAAACGGACCAAGGGCAAAGACAGACGAAGGCACGGCACGTGCTGACAGGAGATGATGTTTTTATGTCACTGCCTGCACAATCCGTGGCGTGCGTGTCCTGGGACCCGGTGCTCTTTCCCCGCTGTGTTTACGCTCCTTACCTCGGCACACTCCCGCCACAGACCGACCTGCTGCAGGAACCACCGGACCCCAAACTCAGCTTCTGTCCCTCCCCGCCACGCCCTGCCCTCTTACCTTTATTTCCACCCCGTGTGGGGGGAAGGACAACGAGCGGGGGGAGCAGGTTTGGGGTCAGAAGGCAGAGATCAGCCAGGAGCGGGGGGCACCCGCCCCCGCCGCCATGAGCCGCCCCCGCCGTTGCCAGGTTACCGGCCCGGCCGCCATTTCCCTGCCGCCCACCCCGCCTTCGCGCTGACCTCACGAGCCCTCCGAGCTTCCCATTGGTTCGACCTGGGGAAAGGGGCGGGTCCCCGGCGCGCCCCGGCTCGCTCATTGGTGGTTGCTCGTGGCGGCGCCGAAGCATCTTCCGCCCGGCGTTGGGAAGCGGCGGCGGCGGGCAGATGGTGAGCACCGGGGGGCGGGCGGGCGGGGCGGCCCCGTTATGACCGTTATAACCGTTAAAGCCTGGGGTCGTTACACAGGCGGAGGGGGCTGCAGCCGGCCCTGACAGGGCTAAGCCACGGGCAGGGGGTGCGGGGGGCCTTAGGCACTGCCAGGGCGGGCACCTGTGAGCCAGGTCCGAGCTGTGAGCGGCGATCGCGGTTTAAAACACGAAGCCCGGGCGCTTCCCCCCTCCTCACGCAGCCCCCAGCTCGGTTTCCTTCTAGAATCATCCAGGAAAACGCTCCCAGCCGCAGTCTGCCAGTTGCCCTAAAGAACACCTCTCAATTCCCTACAGCTTCGCTATCACTCCTTGCACAGTAGCTGTGTTGTGAATTTTCTCAGTTGCTCGTTCTCGCCTCTTTCTGAAGGCATCCAACTACAGGAAACCTGGCTTAGGCACGACCCAGCGGAAGAAAAGCGGCCTGAAACCCGAACTTACAGAAGAGCAAAAGCAGGAGATCAGAGAGGCTTTCGACTTGTTCGATACCGATGGATCTGGCAGCATCGACGTGAAAGAACTCAAGGTTCTCTCACTGCTTTTCCTTGGATGGAAGTATCGTTGGGCACACAATCGTAGCTGCGTTTTCTGTGTGCCCAGCCCTAACCTGCTTTATTCTGAAATGGCTTTGGGGTATGAACAACAGTCACGGCTTGCTCTCAGGGCCGAATTTGGGGTGTATTTCACAGTTACCTTAAGCAAGATCTGCATGCAATACAGAGCAGGCAGGCTTCTCTAATACGTGCACAGTTGGCCAAGTAGCTTTTAATATCTGAGGATGTGAAATTTTTGGTGAGTTGGCACTTTCCAGTAGAAGAGTGTTCAGCAACAAAATTTCTGCCGTGTCCTGTATTTCCACTAGATCATATAGGAACAATGAACGTTCACAGGTCAAATCTTCCTCAAGTTCTGTGGTGAACCAGGATTAGGAAATGACTAAGCGTTTTATCAGTACTTAAATCATTGTTACAGAGCGTGGTTTTGAACAACATTAATATTAAGCGCTACCTGTTCTTACAGCAGTATTTTGCTTGTGTTGTGTAAGCCTCAGGAAGTCTTTCTTTTTCCTTGACTAGCACAACACTCACTGTTTGATTTGCTGAAGCTGAGAAATTTATGGAGTATTGTCAGTTGCCTCCCCATGTAGCCAAAAGTGCCTATACATCTGGTTTTCTTCTATCCGTGTACTGGATTGCCCTAAGTTAACCACATGTAATCAAAACTAATAGGCATTCTGCCCTAAATTTCAGATGGAATGAAATCACATCCCTGATCCTCCCCCTTGATGTCCCTTTTAGGAGCTAGGCTGAAAACCAATCTGTAGTTCAGAAATGTAGTTGGAACTTTTACGTAAATGTGACAAAAAGTTTCCCTTAGTTTCAGAAATAGATCCATGTTCCACATAGATCCAAAGACAAAATAAATCTGGAGTCTTACAAACATCAAACCTACACTGTTAGTAATTGGAAAGATGAAACAAGCAAGAGCTGTCGGAAGGTCTTCCTTGCAGTGAGTTGTCATTACAGTTTTGGAAGAAGAAATTAAAAGGCCTTTAATGCAGCTGCTGCCACTAGAATTTTGGTGGCCCCCTAATAGAATTGCTTTTTGGCACAGGTTGCGATGCGTGCCTTAGGCTTTGAGCCAAAGAAAGAAGAAATTAAGAAAATGATAGCAGATATTGACAAAGAAGGAAGCGGAACCATTGACTTCGAAGACTTTTTGGCTATGATGACACAAAAAATGGTAGGAATTGTTAAAAAAAAAAAAAATCTTGGAATAAAAAAATACCATAAAGGGATATATTAATAGCAGGTGTTTAATTAATATATGTTGTACTTTCATTTTAGAGTGAAAAGGATTCAAAGGAAGAAATTTTGAAAGCTTTCAGGTTATTTGATGATGATGGCACAGGAAAGATTTCATTCAAAAACTTGAAAAGAGTTGCCAAAGAGCTGGGAGAAAACTTAACAGATGAAGAACTTCAGGTAAAGTCTGACTTGCCAGAGGTTTTCTACTAGGAATGGACCAATCGTTGTGGAAATTCATGCCTATATGAAAAGAGCTGAGAGGTTAGAAGTGTGCGGAATAATCAAATACATAGTTATGGTTTTGTATGAAGTACTTCTGATTTGTTTTGTAACAAAAAGATTTTGTGTTTAGAGTCAAGCCCCGTGCCTGACCAGGTGTACAATATGTTTTGTAGGAAATGATCGACGAAGCTGATCGAGATGGAGATGGAGAAGTGAGTGAGCAAGAATTTTTAAGAATCATGAAGAAAACGAGCTTATATTAGTATTTGTTGCCTTGCTTTACAGCTGCTCTAAAAGATAACCTGGAAAAGACTTAAAAATGGGTTTGTCTCCCCTGCATATTATATGCCAAGTCTGAAACGACAGAATTTTGGCTCATTCTTCTTTTTCAGCAAAGTTAATCGGGGAAAGGGGGCTTCAGTACCCAAAAGAACTGTTCAAGTGAGGTACTGCAGAAATGAAAAGGAAGGATGAACTGAACCTGCAAGGTAAGGTCCCTTTAGCCCTGGCCCCCAGCTGAGGATGTCAGTGATGCCATCTTGGATAAAAAACGCTGTGTCCTAACTAATTAACTGAAAAAAGTGAACAACATCTTACCTGAGACGTGAAGGTTACCACTGCGGCTGGAAAACACCAAGTCTGACTTTCCTAAGGCTACATAATAAAGAGATTAGCTTATAACACCTTAAAGAATGAAAGTACAAGCACAGTATTTTTATTCCTTCTAAGGCTTTTAGGTTATCTTGTGGTATTTCTGTCCTTCTGTTGCTTTCCATAAAAGACTCTGAAATTAATTGCATATTTATTTCTGTATGAAACACTATTCTCATGGTGATTTGGTTTTGGACCTCAAGGGAAGCAAATGTAGGCAACCAGTTTTAGTTCTTTTGTTTAACTGTTCCATCATCCGATCATCTGAAGCCTGGTTTAATTGAGTCTCACCTGGTTGCAGTATCAAAGGTTACTGAATGCTCAGTTCTAGGGCACGCTGTGGTAAATTATCTCCCAGGCTATTCACAGTCAAGTGGCAGGGAGGATTGGCATCTGAAGTGAAAAAAGAGCTCACCCGAGACAGCTGTGAAACAGGGAAGATATTTAGAGCCATGCAATCCAAATTCTTTTCAGACGTCACTATTTTTAATTAATTTCTAAGGAGTATTTTCGTTTTCTTGAGAATCTTTTGTCCAGGACTTAGCATCCATGCTGACAACGTGACAGTGATGCACAACGTGACATCTAACTATGCGCTCCTGCAAGGAGGGTTTATCCTCGGGTCCAGATTAGACAATCAGCTTCAAAACTGCAAGGAAATCCTATAACCCTAAGCCACCTCTCTCCCTCCAAAAGAGGTTTGGAGAGTTTGTTCCTGCTCACAGCAGCAACTAGGTAGCAAAATGTCAGGAAAGGGTTCAGTGGGAAGAGGAGGGAAAGGACAGAGTTCCACCAGTATGGGCTAAGATCCCTCTTTCCTCCAAACAGCTCCAGATGCTTCACAGCCACTAGCAAGGTTTGTCTCTGTAGGAGAAAGGAAGAGACAGCTCCTGGACTGTCTCCCTGCTACAGCTGCTTCTGTAAGGGCCCAGCAGGGGGAGAATTAGTTTCAGCAGTGGAAAGGGGAAGTGTTCATTTACATTTCTTCCTGGCATACAGATGCGGAGCTGGCACATTCTGTCCAAGTCCTCTGAGTTTTGTGCTCTGAACTACGCTCTCTGAGCAAACCCTCTCTAACCTATACAGAAGTAGGCTTAAATGTGTGGGGGAACAGGGATTGCATAGGGCCCTAAAAACCCACCAGAGATCTATCTGTGAAGTCCCCTAATTAACATGCTCGGTGGCAGTAGATGTAACTGTACGCTTTTTTAAATGTCTGTTAACTTTGTATAGTGTGAAATAAAACTGTTTTGCAAGTTAACGATGTTGTGTGCTCACAATGAAAATTAAGTTTTCAAAAATAACTTTGAAGCATTAAGCAGTTTACCAAGTACATTTTTGCTTTATCTTCTCTTTCTAAGAGAGAAATTCCTAGGTTCAACTGTCTATCACATAATCCTTCTCCCTCTTCCACTACGCTGATTAAAAGTTTCTAGTACTGACCCGTTATCACCAGAAAGGGAAACTTGAAGTTCTAGTTGATTATGGGGAATCCCAGCGCCTATTAGAGTGACTGTACTTTCAACACCACCACAGGAAGAGATTGATGACTGTTGTTTACCTACCTATGATGCATGTCACAGCTCCCTTCCTGTTCTAATCCTGTTACTTTTCTTCTGAAGGGAGGAAAAAGACATGCAGTCATACCTACTGAGGAGGAAATTTTATTTCTGGCTTGCACATTAATCTCTCGAGTCTGGAATGTTGGAAGGTGCCTCAATTAGTGCCAAGCTTGCACGCAGTAACGTAACAGAACAAGTGCCTCACGCTGCCTCAGGGTGCGTTATGGCGAGGGAGATCTTGTCCCCCCTTCAGCCACAAGGCATGCAGGAGGACTAACAGCAACGCGGACAGCAGCCCACAGCCCTGCTGTGGTTCTCTGCAAATGATTTTTAGTGTCACTGCGAATCCTTCCCACACCTTCAGAAGTGTATTCGTTTACATCTCTATACGTGGTGGAGGAAAAGGAGCCTGGCTGAGCTCAGAGCTCGGCTTTTGTGGGGAACTGAACTGCACGTGCAGTAATTCACCCTTTTGCTGGGCTGGAGGCGCTCGGCTCGATGAGTTGGGAACATACCCAAGCAGATGTTTTTCCTGGCTCTGTTCTAGTGACTGCTCAAGTAACTTACCCTAAATCAAGCCGTGTCTCTAGAGAAGATGGATTATTTGCACCCCTCTTCTACCCTTCCCATTCACTCATTACTAAAAAATAAACCTAACATGAAAGCTGGGGCGCTTTTAGGAGACTTGGATTCACTTCCTTTGCACTAAAGCACCGAAGAGGAGGCAAAGCAGTGATCTGCATGAAGGCTCCCATCCCTCAAGGCACCTGAAGCCAAGAGCAGCCGTCTGTGGGTGCAGAGAGCGGCACCTGCTGCAGCGGGGCCAGCTCCAGGCCTGTCCAGAGGCAGGCAGCCGCGAACCCCGTTCCTTGCACCCCTTTTCCCCTTGGTGGTGACGGGGAGGCCGGGCTCCTACCTGCCTGCGCAGGGTCCCCTCGGGTGGATGGCTGCAGCACCTATTTCCAGCTGGGACTCTCCCTGCTGCCACGTCAGGGAGGCTGGGCTCGCAGTTTGAGCGCTCACGCTGGTTGGATGCTGCACAAAAAGGAAAGCGGAACCGCAGTTTGTATCAGCGAGCATCTCAATATCAAAGCACTTCGGGATGGTAGCTGCTGGGGAGATAACGTTGCAAATCACTTCCAATGAAAAATGTCTCTAAACAAAAATGCACTGCGTTTTTCAGAAAATACAAAGTAGTTCAAAGGAAAAATAATTTACTTACAAATAACATTGCAAAATATGGCAATTTTAAATTAATCTTTACTGCTAGCTCCCCTGGGCAACTTGGAATTCTTCATTATCTCTCTGCCCCACAGAAACTGTTGTGATATTTTCAGTTGGCTTTGGGAAACCAAACAAAACCAAAACGCAAGGTGACAGTCTAATTTGCAAGGATGTTTTAATTAATCTGAGCTGGCAACTTCAGGCCCTGGACTGCCGTGCTTTCTCACCTCCATGAAGGCAGTGCAGAGAAGGAACTGCTTCCCATTGCACCCGTGCCAACCGCGTGGAAAGCAGCACGCCAGGCAGGCACAGCTGCCTGCGGAAGCTCGAGGAGCAACCTGTGGTTGCTGGAGATGCCCACGGAGTTACCTGGAAGTGGGTGCTATCGCTCACATTGCTAGGCACGCATTTGGGTTTGGATGAACAAACACAGAGCCCATTTCTAACGAAAAACCGATCGCTTCTTTTTAGGTAATCTTGGTATTTAAAAGGGGGTGGGGGAAAGTAAGAAAAGAAAACCCTGGTGTACTTTCACATGCCAAGAGCCCTACCAACAGTTACAGCGGGAGCTGAAATATCACCACATCGACGAGACACCTGATGCCAAAGCATTTGCCATCTACAGTTTTGCAGAACAGCTCTTGTGGCCTGCAGACTGCCCGGCGGGGTCACACCACGTATCTGAAGCGTTAAGAGCCCGCTCCCTAGGAACCTCCTCACGGAGCTGATCCATGTCGCACACTGACGCGGTACATTTGCTTTTCAGCACCCGTGGGCACGGTGAGCAGAGTTTGAGAAAGACTCAGGCAGTGGAAAGTGTTCTGGGCCAGAATTCACCATCACCACACACAGCATGGAAATGCTGGCAGAAGAGATTTTTCTGACATGGGTTAAATCTTTCTGTGAACCTAACTCACATTACTCTAAGCCTTAAATTCATTCCATTCGCTGCTTGGTGCTTTTTGCAGTCTTTGCAAGCCTACTAGCCCAACGAAGGCTTTGGGTGGTGCATATTTTCACAGATATTCATTCTCCCAAAATAGCAATGCCAAAGCCAAATCAGGAGTGTTGAGACCACGTCCCAGTATCATTGGTATCAGCCTTCCTGCTAACTCAGAACTTACTCTCCCTGCTACAATTTGTTTGAAAGTTATTTTTATTTCCCTACCCAGACAAAAAATGAAAATGAGAAAAAATAATGCTCCTAAGAGGCTTCAAAGCACAATTTTTCTTTCAAATCTTAGTTACGTGTGCTGACAGCAGCCAGCCACAGCCACCCGATGCAGTTTACAGCACTCGGGCAGAGAGAGGAAATAATCAGAGAGTTTCAGGAGTTGCGCTGCCATCCTGCAGCACACTGAGCAGCACACGGGGCTCGCGCATCCCTCCTGCAGCAGGGACCAAGCAGCCTGCTCAGCCTAGCAAATGTCAAATCCTTGACATGTGAGGAGGGTATTCCTATGAGAAGAATTCCAGAAAAATCTCCTTTCTGCCATCCACGTACAGCTATCAATAGCATACCCGTGAGTGACCAGTGGAAAGTGACACAAACACCATGTGCTCAGAGCCTGGGCACGGCCCTGTCCGAATCACCCCCGCAAACGGGGGGCCACGAGCCCCCTTTGCATCAGCCCAAAGGCACGGGGAAGGTCTCTGCTGAGAGGGCGTACAAGTCTCATTTCATTTCTGATTTTCTGGGCATTGCACACGCTGCTCACCTCCAGGATGGGCTCCTGCGTTGTTACTTTAAGGAAAGACGCACAAGTCTTTCATTTCTCCCCAAGGAAGTAAAGATCAGAGATCTGAGAGCATGACACAGTCTCGCTAGAGGGCATCCAGTTACTAACATCTAAGATGAGTGATGCTGATTTCCCTCCTCTGTGGCTTTTAATGACGATCAAAAGTAGGCTAACAAACACCATCCAGCTGGGGCTTGAAATATGTGGTTGGATACTTTTTTCTTTTTTAAAAAGAACACAACACTTTTCACACAAGTGCAATACAAAATACTGTAATTATTAGCTGGTTGTTCAGAGCTAAACCCCCAAACCACACTTTCTGAAACTCCCACTCTGTATCAATAGTTACAGATGTGCTCTTAGGGGAGCAGGGAACTGAACTTGCCTTTCACACAGTCCCCCCGAGTGCCCTGCCCACTACTCTGTAAGCTCATTTTCTCTTTTGGGGAATATTGCTCTCAAATGGAACCGCTTCAAGCAGAGAGACAGAGACAGATCCTTTGTGGGATGCTTGTGGCCCCCTCTTGGGACGTAGGAAAGCTGGAATGACAGTTTTGCTTCAAGTCAACAGGAACAAGGATTTGAGAATTCGACTCTTGCCCCAAGGTGAGTGTGTTGACCTTTAAAAGAATGTCTACGCTGGGATGAATGTGTCTTATCTCAGTGGCCTTCTGGGGGTGGAGAGTGACCCAAGAAATAAGTCTTCAGGAAACTGCCTGGCCAGAGCTCATAAGCAAGGCAGATGGACATCTGCCTTAAATTAAAGGCTGCTCAGAATATCTGGGGCATAAGAGCTCGTACTTATCTACTGATGCACAAAGATGGGGGCCCCATCAGGAAAAGACACAGAGTTAGGGTTGGTGCAAGACAGAGAGCCTGAGAAGTCTGACTATCCAAAACCTGATTTATATGTGCCTGATCCCTTAAGCAGCACAGGCAGACAGAGGGCCTTAAGCCACGTCTCCCTGCTGAGTCAGGAGCCCAGCAGGGCTGGCTAATAGGAAATGTGCTCCTATGCAGTCAGCACAACATGCCTGCGCAGTTCAGACCTGATAAAAAATGTTAGGGACTTGGGCACCTACCTTTAAAAGCCTCTGCCCTTCTTCGACCTCTGCTCGTTGATAATTTTAGGGGTCCACTGGCATAGAGTTGGAGACCTAAAACTGTAGCTCAACTTCTTTGGAGGTCTGGCTGCCAACAACACAAACTTGAAATTGCTTCAGCTGCTTCTTGCTGGTCTGAATGAGATTTGATGCTGTGAATAAGAACAAAGCAAAATTGTCCAACCTGAGTTGCAAGCATGAGAGATGCTTGGCACAACCATAGGCACAACCATAAGGTTCACATGCATTTACTCCCCCAGTGTTTGATGCTTGTGCATGGACATGCATGCAGTATGCACATCTCACCATCTTGCCACTATTTGAGTTCCACGTACTTTTGATATGCAGAAAGTACAAATGCATGCATACATTTACAAGTGTCCTTTGGAAGGAGGGTGGACTTCCTGTAATATTTTAGTCCCATATAGGATAGGGTCTATGCACTGTGGAGTTATTACAGAGCAGAAATCTAGCCCTTACTTCCCTGGGGTGAAAACCCACAGGGTTAAGTCCATGGGCAAAGTTGAGGCAAGGGTAGGATGGATATTGCCACTCCAGTGCCATAGTTAAGGCCCTCAAGGCAGAACTGTGTTGCCAGGCACTGCAGACAGACTCATCAAGCTTTTCAATAGCTAGCTTTGGTAGCTGTGGGAAACGAGTCCCTACAGCACAGCAAA
Organism: Aythya fuligula; assembly: GCF_009819795.1. Taxonomy (NCBI): domain Eukaryota; kingdom Metazoa; phylum Chordata; class Aves; order Anseriformes; family Anatidae; genus Aythya; species Aythya fuligula. The sequence continues at coordinate 43,305,903 of NC_045562.1, forward strand.
AGGCAACATCTGCCCTGTAGCACGAGCACGTCAGCACGTGGGGCTCCCAGATGGGAAAAGGACTCGCCACGTGAGCCAGCTGCAGGTACCTGGCATGGGAAGTCCCAGTACTGGCTTCGGGGTCTGCAGCAAGCTGGTGCAGTCCCAGCGAGCTGGCTCTTCTTCTCCAGGCTGCTGTATTCCCTCTGGAAGTTTGATTGGTTCTGGCAGAAATCTCACTAGAAGAAGCACAACCCTCCCCTGCTTCCCTCAACATTAAATAAATTTTAAAATAGGTTTCCATAGGAGACATATAAAATGGCTAACCTAGCCAGCTTGTCAAATTATTTTAGAGCACTCTGCCTAAAAATAGAGCTTAGATCAAATAAAACTAGCAGAACTTACAAATCCAGGCCATTGTATGAAGTTCACACTACTCTATGAAGGTCTTTCCTATTACGTTTTCTTCTTCACCTGCTTCTACTCAATTTCCTCCACAAAGAGAAAACAGATGTATGCTTTCTTGTAAATTCTTTCAGACGTACAAATGAGAACCATGAAAGATCTAAACATCAAGGAAAAAACGATTGCAAACATTGCAGGTTTGATTTATAAACACAAGAAGGTATTTCACTAGGAACAAGCCACATTTACAGACTTTAAATGTCATATCAGATCATCTCAATTTCAGATTCTCAAAATCTGTGTTCTCCATTTTATAAAAAAGAAAGCTGACAGGTCCAGATGTTTCCTCTTTAGATAGCTTGTGCCATGATCAGACAAAGGTGAAATCCACAGAAGTGTGGTTTCCACACACCTTTTGAATACTTTGTGTACCATGTAGTCAGCTATGCGAGGTCAAAGACGATGGCTGCAGAGTAGCTCATTTTGGAAAGGGAGGTGCATAAATTTACCAAACATTTTGTTTCTTTGCCCTCCCCCCTGCAGATAATAAAAATAAATGAAGCCCAGGTATAGATGAAGTCCAAAAAAGTGGGTCACAAAGAACTACTCTTTCCATCTTAAAAAGCTATCCACCAAAACCAACATCTGTTTTTTTTTGTTTGTTTGTTTCTGTTTGTTTGTTTTGTTTGTTTGTTTTTTTAGTTCATTGTTTCAAATTTCTGATGACTTTTTCTGCAAGTTCAAGTAGACAGGATTGGTAGTTCCACACTAAAATCCACAACTTTTTGCAGTGTTTATCCCCGTGACCAATTTCCAAAACTGTCAATTACTCAGTTCTTGATGGCTAATTAGTTACACAGGCAAACAGAAACCAGCTTTGTGTACAACACTGCCAAATGAACACAACAAACAAAGATTTTTCAGTAACTTTTTCAGTTCTGGTATTCCAAGCTGTTACCGGTAGACCTAAAGGTGCATTCTGCAGAAACAAACCAGGATTTTTTTTTCCAAGATGAAAAGAAAAATTGAAATATGCCAGTGGATGCAGAGTCTGTCTACAGCAGCTGTATGCTTCTGTAAGTAACGTTTTCTGAAATCGGTGCAATTATTTTCTGGGAGCAGAAAAGCCCTTGGAGTTGAGAATAGAATTTGGTCAATGTATCCCTTACCTGGCAACTTCTCAGCTTTCTGCTTCATATCAGGGTCCAACAAAGTATTTAACAAAACAGCCAATGGTCCTAAGTATTATTTCTGCTCACGCTGCAAAACAAATAAATATTTGTTGTTGAATCCTGGTAAAGTAGGTCACTACACAGGGGAGTAAATGCTTGGGATCCTTGTGCAGAAAGCAATTTCGCTATTTGCTTACATTATTAAAAATAGTAATGTTACAAATCCAAGAGAAAATACGAAAACGCTTAGGTATCAAAATTAGAGGAGCTTTTCCCAGAAATATAGCAACTTTGAGAAGCGTGGTGGGAAGATGCAAGTATTCTCGTTCTTCCTAGTAGCAAAACAAGATGTAATACACGTATTAAACAGGATATTATTTATTACGTGGGGATTTTTGTGTGAATATTCAGAATTCTCCTGACTGTCAAGTGCCATGCAGTACTATGACTCACTAAGCCAAGCTCTAGGACGGTTCAATCCTGACCACCTCCTGCTAAGGGCTGAGCATCACCTATTCCCATTGCCTTCAACAGGACGGAGCGGTGTGTAGCACTTCTGCAAAACTGGGCCCTACACAATGAAGGCTTTAGGTATGGGCTTCCTATTTCCTGCGGTGGATTTGTGTAGGTGGCCTTGTTACCAGAAATCCATACTCCTACACAGCAATTTCTGACTGTGTTTCTGCAGAAATGACTATGATGAAAGGAATGAAATATTTTTAAAATAAAAATCATGTGTTTGTTTCTCCTAAGCGATTAGAGTGCATCTTGCTGGTGAGATTAATTTATTCACCTCCTGGGTGGCAAAATTAAGAGCAGGACGGAAAACAAGAGGATGAAGAATTTCAGAGGCGCCGAGGCGCAGGCTGCTGGCGCACGAGGAGGTGAGAGCCCGTCTGTACTGCCCCGGCTCCATCGCCAGCGGCTGAGTCACTGGCCCAGCCTGCAGAGCTCCTCGCGGCTGCATTTCGCAGCCAGGAAAATCCCACATCCTCCCAGTGGGTGTAGGAAACGCAGCTACGGCCTTTGGATGCATCGTTGCCAGAAACAAAGGTCAGATTGTGGTGTGGGCCATGTCCACGGGCATGGGGCCAGCACCCGAGGGCCTCGTTGCCGGCAGCCCAGGTCTTGGGGCACGAGGGGCCATCGGTGGGAGCTGGGGCAGGTCCCCACGCAGGGATCTGCTGTGGCCCATGGGAAGTGGCATCTCCTGTCCCACCCCAACCTCTTTCTCTGCTCTTTCGTGAGGGGCAGGGCACACCCAGCCCTTGCCCATCTTCTCCCATGCTTTCACCTTCGGGTGTGAGGTCTTACCGAGGTCAAGCCTTGCCATGCTGCTGTGGAGGTCTCCAGAAATGCTCCTCTCATCTCATCTCCCACCCCTCTCAGCTCACCTCTCAGCCACTCCCCGGGAGCAGAAGATGGAAGAGGTGGGTGCAGTCAGCCATGGTGACCCGATCCCAGCTGAACGCTGCCAACGCTGCTTTAGACAGTGGTTCCACACACATACTGCTGGGAGGGCAGACGAGGATGGTGCTCAGGGATCGGTGTTATTTCCTTCTCCAAGTTCCTCACGGCGCTTCCCAAGCTCACTTCAAGAGTGCTGCTGCTCTGAGCAAGCATCCTGGGTCAGGCAGCCGGAGCCTGGCTCTCCGGTCTAAGGCTAAGTATTGCTTTTTGGAAAGGAAACACATGGGCAGACTGACATGGGTTTGCCTGGCTGTCTGGGTGATTGCTGCAGACAGGAGCTCCTTTGAGAAGCTGCTTCTGTAACGCTGACAAGAGGAGACCTGGCATCCCCAAACGTGTGCTGGTGCCCACAGGTGGCAGCAGAGCTGCCAGCAGCAGCAGGGATTGCCTTAGGAGCACAATTAAACAGCCCCTGTCAGCCCTCTGCAGCACAAGCTGTCCCACAAAGTCTCCGATGGCTTAAGAGCTCGGCAGGGGCTTCTCCTTTTCCTCCAGCACAAAGCTGCTGCCCCTGCACCTCCAGCACTGGCTTCCTGCTCTGTTTGACCGCTTGTACTTTTCCTAGGAAGCCCAGGAAGCGATTACCATGAGGTAAACAAAGGAGAGAAAAACCTTTCCTGTCACCGATGCCCTGTCACATTTTTTCATGCTCACATTGCACAAAACAGGAAAGCCCAGGCAGAGGAAAACAGCTCCATCCCAAAGGGAAAAATAAACCACCCTTTCCCAGCTCCATCTCAGCAAGCATTCTTGGGCTAGACCAAGTGCCGTGACCACGGGCAGCCAAGAGAGCCTGCCTCTGTGAGCTGTGCCAAAGGAGGAGCACTTTGCCCTACCCGGGTCACCACGGGATGGTTCAGCACCGGATCACAACACCAACTTCTTCTTCAGAGGGGGCACCGCAGGGCCAATTGCGCCATCAGCCTGGCTGGGGAGGAGGCAGCTACCTCGGGACGAGCTGGTCGGGACGAGCTGGTCACACCACGGGCTCCCCCTTCCTTGGGCTCGTCACACCCCCTGTGAGGCAAAACGTTTAATACCCATGACAGCGGGTTTGTTTTACAGGTACTTCGTAGCTACCATCGAGGATATTGCTGAAGGCCTGTGGCTGTGTTCCTGGGGTGAATTTCCTTCTACAAGTTGGAAAGGCTGCACACAAGTGACAAGGATGTGAGCTGTCTTTATGTTCAAAAGTTTAGGGTGATTTTTTCGAATACCCCCTGAAAACGTAAAAGTGGCAGATGAGTTCCTTGTAAACTAGAAAATAATCTGTTTTTAAAGACTGAAACACTGATTGAAACTGAATCTATGTATTTAATGGAAAAAGGAGTCTAGGACAGTATTTTTTGTGGCATAGCTGCCATCCTGAAACTTTCATAGTTCAAAAGGTGGCATAAGTCTTTGACAAAAATGAAATCGTTTGACACTTATTTCAGCAGTTTCCATTAAGAAATTGTCTCGTTCGAGGCACCATCTCTTCAAAAACATCACATCAACTTCTGTAGATGTTGCTCGATAACACTCACCAAGTTCCCAGCAACTACCACCATTTGTTATCTGCATATGAGATTTTAGGTACTATCCAAGCAGAACAGAAGAGTCCCATGCCCTAGAAAGCCTTCACCCTCAGCGGCAAACAACTGATCACAAACAGTACAGCAGAGAACACACAGGGCAGCGCTGGCCAGAAATCCAAGGAACATGAATATCCTTCTGATATTCTTAGGAGTTTTCCAAAGCCTCTGGGAAATCTCTGAAATTGGGATGCTTTGGAAATGTCAAAAAACACATACTCTAAACGTGTAACAAGAAAGTGGTAGAGCCTCGAAGCATGGCTCAGCAAGAGGCAGAATGGAATATACTGAGAGTGAGTGGGAGATGGTAGGAAGGCTGTGAGGGTATCACAGCCAGCCTTGGCTGAGCAGACATTTTACTTGCATTCAGTGCCATGGAGCAGTGAGATGTCACAGAAGTTATTTAAGCAGAGGGGTAGGCTTAGAAAATTGTCTTTGCAGCAGCACAAAATGACTGAGGGAAAGCCAAGAAGAATCCTGCAATGGCAGATACATGAGAAGAAAGGTTTCATTCTGTGAATAAAATCTTTGTGTTACTGAATAAACACATCCAGATTTAAGCATTCTCTGGATTCAGTGCTGTCCCTGTCAAACATGATGCCCAAGTTGGAAGTCTGAGCAAGAAGCAAGACACTGAGGCTTTCATTCTTGAACAGCAAGTACCATCAACTCTCAGGTGTCTGCGGGTGCCCAATCCATACGCCACGCTGCAAGTGCAGAGGCACTGCAGAAGTCCCTGAGCAGAGCCAGCACATTCAGGAGTGGGTAAAGCAAGCGAAGCCGTACAGGTCTCTAGGTCTGGAGAGGCCCAAACCCAGTTTTTGTGCTTTTGGCTAGGAATCACCAACACGTGGCTTAGTCAGCGTGATGCCAAGCCCCTTGTCTGCTTTTGGATAGGGCTGCTCAGAGTTTTAGGTTCCAGCAGCACCAAGGAAAGTGAGCAGAGGCTTTACAAGCACGTGGAGTCAGCATGGGTCTGGTGGCATATCCTCAACGACAAGCCTTGGTGGGGACCGAAGCGATGCTTGTGGAGACATGCGGGTGGCTGCTGCTGAGCCGACACGCCGGGCATGCTGAAGCTGAGCCAGGTGCAAACACCTTGCTCCACCTCAGGCAGATGGACACACACTGCACTCTCTGATACTCCATCTGCTGTGCAGTTCTGTCACTGAACGGGCCTCCCAGCCCTTTCTTTGCTTGGGCTGCAGCTCAGAGAGACGAGCGGGAAGCACCGAGAGCTATGCGGAGCTTGGGCTCAGCAGATACTGCCTGAATCACCCTGGGGCTAGAAGCACCCAGCGTGACACTGACCTAGTAAGCATCTGGGATGGCTTCGGTGTCAGGGACTGAACGTGCCCTCTCGCCGTCTCGTGCTGGGTCACGTCCTTCACCGTGCTTCCTGTACCTCCCCAGTCTAGAGCTGGGGAGCCGTCAGCAACCACAGCGCTGTGACTAACACGGCACCGCAGCACGCTCGTGAGAACAGTTGGGTCCTCCCCGGAGCCAGACAGCCCGGCAGGCAGGACAGCTCTCCTGCTGCCTCCCAAAGCCCGTGCAGCACCCAGCGGGGAGCTGTGGCGAGGTTGCAGACAGCAGCAGCAGCAATACACGTGTAATATGATGGAGCACCTTGAGAAAACGTACAGCAAACTGCAGAGAAGTGTTGTATTGGGGTTGCTGTGCCTTTTGCAAGGCTGGCCTCCTGGCCACATCCCACCCCGGAGGCCAGCAGCTCCCTGCCCGCCCGCATCCCTCCAGCTCGCTCTGCACCACTGCCTCCTCCCACGCCGCCAGCTGCTTTGCTGCACCTCACCTCTGCCCTGCACGGATCTGCACCAGTTTCAAGAACCAGGTTATGCTTGCAAAATAAAACACTCGCTCAAAATAGCGCTGGAGGATTTCTCACCCAGGTCCTTTATGGTGGCGAGCTGACCAGATATAGCTACTACTGAGGTGAGGTGACAGGGTCCCCTCAGGGAGCTGCAGGCTGCAGCTCGGTTTAGCTGGGTTTTGATTTGACCAATGCACCCACCCGCGTACGAGCTGCAGCCGATTTGGAGCACACCCCCAAATCCAGAGCCTTTCCTTCACAGGTGACAAAGGAAAGGGATTTGGCAGTCACACAGGCAATGAGTAACTGTATAAGCACTCAGTAAGGATCCCTGCCTGGAAAAGCGTAAAGGAACCTCGCCCCACTGCCAGCTTTGGGCAAGGGATGGGTGAACTGAAGCACCTTCCCATAGTGAGACGGGCAGCTGAGCACAGGCAGGCCCCAGGTGGTTTTAGCAGGAGCAGATACGCTTGCTCTTCAGAGTCCATACTCTCACAACTCAATAGTTTCACTTTTTTTGCCCCCAAAGGGGGTCATGGCACTGGGCAGGAATATTTACAAAGCATCCACAGGACGTGGAAGTACAAGTTCTGCTGCCCGTCACTATGACTTCTGACAGTAAATATATGCAACACTTCTGAAATTTTCCTTTAAAGGTTAAAAACTGAATTCTGTAAGAGATTTAGATTGACTTTTTCAATTGGCTGAGAAGGACACAACAGAAAATCACTTTAAGCTAGAAACAAAAGCCATTGACCAGATAGTGATGGAGGTGTGGTATATGGTATATATGCCACACATACAGATAAGATACCTAAACCTTACCAGGAAAACTGGGGCACAGGGCAGTGCTGGAGGAAAAATAATAAAAAAAAAAAAAAAAGGAACCACAGTGGTCACTTGAGCAAGTGACCCCAAGCCCTTTTATCACACCAGTCCCAGGGGAGCTCCCAGCCTTCTCTCAGGGCAAGGACCAAGACTGGAGCCCCTGCTGTAGCTTCTCCCCGAAGGATTTCACACCATTTCCCTGTTTCTCCCACTCCTCTCACACAACTTACGAAACTGGAAAAGGCTCACTGGCTGGATGGGAGCTGAGGGCTCCCCAGCAGAGATCTGAGGGAGGAAAACTCTTTTCCTGCCAGCAAGGCAAGGCATTGCCCTCTCCCCCTCCACGAGCCAGGTGAAAGCAGGGCTTGGCTCATTTAGAGTGCCTCCAGGCTCAGAGCAGAAAATGGATCTCAGTTGCAAAATTACTACTTGCTAACACATCATCTACACAACTTAGCCCAGGGTTCTGCATGCAAATCATTCACAAAGCAATACTAGCTTCTGCAAATGACATTCATCACCAGTTTTTCCCCCACGAGAGACCACTTGCCCAGGAATGGAACGTGAACAGTTCCCTTCAGTCGGGAAGCCCGCGTGGTTACAGTGGCTGGCGCTGGATGGCTATGCCACACACTGTCATTTCCTATCCTTTATCTGAGCGACAAGCTTTCTAGTTGGAAGACTGATACACCAAGTGAGAGCTAACAAATAACACATCCTCCACGTCTTCTCGGAGATCTTCTAACATGTTAAAAATTCAGAAATACACAAGGGAAATAAAAGCACAGGGAAATAGCACAGTTTTCTGAAACTAACAGCAGCGATATGATTTCAGGGACTGGCTTTGGAACTGGCAAGCTGAGGGTTTTATTCAGCACTCCTCAACTCGTTATTTCTTGAGCATCTTCAGCAACACACATTTTCTGCTTTATTCTATGTGTTTTTTCTGATTTATCCATTTACATGGGTTTTCATTCAAAGTAGTGTTAAAGATCGAGCACAAGACTACACGAGCTCCTCTCCCCCACTGGCTCAGGCCAGCATTACACATTTATGCAGTGCATTTAATTTGATTGTCAAGCTTTCCATTTGACCTTTTAAACACTGGCAGGCAGCCTCGGTCTTTTTGCAGCCCCACATCTGTCATTAGCGACTCAGCAGCTCATTGGATACCCTGTGAAGTCTGCAGGCATGCAGGAGAGCGTGGTTTTCAGTGATGATTTTCCATCAATGCTTTTTACTTCCTTTTAAACTCAAGTAAGCCTCTTATTAATGAGTAAAAGATGGAAATCCCTGATAATTTCTTCGTCAGCAGACCAGACAAGGTATGTTAATTATATGTATGAAAATCATGCTGCTAAAATGAGGCATACCACGCCACCTTATGACTGTGCATCTTTAAAAAAAAAAAAAAAAAAAAAAAAAGGGGGGGGGGGGGGGGGAGTTGTTCTCAATGTTTTTTTAAAGACCCTTTGCTGATATTTAGTGGCTAATAAAGTAATGATTTGCAGACCTGCTCATGAATGCCTGATATACTTGTGTCATCACAGCACTTGTGGCCAAATGCAATTTCCATGGCATAACTGAGAACACAATAGCACGAGGAGCAACAGGATCCTGGAGGAGCTCTGTAGCCTGCACCACTTGCATGATTCAGCCATGGGTGGCTACTTGTTTTGCGTGGCTGTAGAAGTGCACATGAAAGGTTATTTTTGGCAAAGACTGATCTACTATAACAAAAGGATTTCAAGTGGTTAAGAAGTATTTTTAGACAGAAGTGTAAAACCTTGGGAAATGGTTTTGAGCACCTCCTTTTCATTCCTCTCTCTTAAAACCAAGATTTGCTCAGGTATGAAGACAAGAGGAAATGGAGGAAAACAGAGCTTAGTAGTGAGATGCTAAGGGTGAAAAATACTGGGTTTAGAGGAGACCGTGGAGACATACACTACAATACAACCTACGGCTATGCTGCAACTGAATTTAGTCCTTCCACATCAGGCAGCTTGAAAAGGAAATTCCAGATACAGAGCAGAGCAGCTTCAACAGGACCAGAAGCTGTCTGGCTCTCTGGAAACACAGGAAATTGCCAGGAAAGAGCAGTGCGTTTACAAAGCCAAGCTTTTATAGTTAAGAGCAGCAATAACTATTTTGGCTTAGTTAAGTCCCTTGTTAACTATAATTACTAGTTTTTAATCGCATGATTTAAACAGATTTTTCTATACAATTCTTGCTACTGACAAAAAATTACTCACTCATTTAACTTCTCATTTTTTGCATTATTTTGTGTACTATGTAAATACAGCATAAGCTTCTGTATATAAACACAATAATGTTATGAGGCGAGCTCATCCAAATCTCCTTCCTCCTTACAAACACAAGCCCACTTACTTGCGAACAGCTGCAAAGCAGCATAGTATCGTTTCCATCTTTCTCTCGCAACACGAAGCCGAGAAAAAACAAAAGCAACACAATCAGGAAAATCAACGAGATTCTCATGCTGAGAGCCAAATCTTCCCAGGCCTGCATGTTTTTGTGCCAATTCCTAGCACAAGGCCCTACTTTCTGACACCTGTAGCGCTCACCTCTTAATCCAAGTCCCGAGTATCCTAAGCTGGGCATCCAGGAAATGCACAATTTCTGGCTCTGCATTGCAAAATTCTTGGTCTTTGCAGCTTGCTGAGCATTGCAACCAGCCTGGGAGGGGAAGCAAAAGGGCTTCTATAAATGCCTTAACAGAGAAGGTCAGTGGAGGATAAGGAAATTGGGGCAGAATTAATTGCTGGGATGAAGGGCAGGTGGGAGGGGAATGAGAGGACACAGCCTGACTTCAGCATTCACAATCTAGGGAGCAGCTGAAAGCCCCTCACCATCACACAGATATTGTCCCCTATCCACAGGCCAAAAAGTTCTGCCTCATGCACGTACACACACAAGAAGCGTTGGTTACATAGACCAAAAAAAATCCCCTCCCCTCTCTTTTGAGGGAGTCTGACTCACGATTTTCAAATTTTTGGGGACTTTTAAAGACTTTTCTCACAGTACAAGCCATAGCCACAGCCTTGAAAAAAGAAAGGTGGGTGGGAAGGGCATAAACACAGCAGCATCATGAAGAAAGGAGCTGTAATGCTGTCAGGGTATTTCTTAACTTTGCACAAAGGATCCTGAACTCTGAACAAGGTTTTTCGGGGATTTCTGTTGAGGCAAGGTAGAATTGCTGCACTGATTAGGTTTCCAACATTTAAAACAAAAGGGAAGCCTGCACTCCCTGTTCAGAAATCAGGTGGATACCTGCGCTTTGTGACCAGGGTAGCTGGGACACAGACAGCCCCAGCACCGGCCTCTGTCCCTTGACCTTAATCTCATTTCTTGCCATGCCACTACCCCTGTAGCACAGACACCTCCCGTCCTCTTTTATTTATGTCTTTCTTCTGCCACTACCTTTTTTTTTTTTTTTTTTTTTTTTTTTTTTTTTTTTTTTCCCTTCTTTTTCTCCTCTGCTGCTCCCACCACTGTGGAGCCCTGTCAACTCCTTCTCTTGTCCAGCCCCCTCTTGCCTTACCCAAACCATCTGCCTTCCAGCCTTTTTCCCCTCTGGATCTCTCATCCTCTGACACCACTGCTTTCTCCACTAAGGAAATTACAGAACAGGTTATTAAGGAGATATTAGGAAACACTCAGTTCTGAAGCCCGAGCCAACTCCTCCTGATGAGGAAGATGTGGTTGGCCCTGCTACCTTCAGCCACAGCAGCCTTGGTGGAAGGTGCTTCAGGCAATTTCCTTGCCAATCTCTAGAGAGACCCTAGCAGCAAGATGCTTGGGGTTTGTCACCTGGCTGTGCTTGAGGAAGGGATTTTTATGATGCTAGCAAGGATGACACCTTCCCCCTCCCTCAGGCAAAACACGGCAGTCTTGTTCCAGAACTGTTAGAGGCTGTCCATGGAAGAGCTGTGAAGATTACATTTACACGTATGTTCTTGGACTCAGATCAATTATTTTAAGTGAAGTTTAATAACAGCCATAATCATTGAAGAGTGATTCCTCAGTGACATGAAAACTGCCTCTGAGCCACAAAGAAGCAAGTGCTGAGTAGAAGTAACAGGGAACTTCAACCTGCACTGGCTGTAATCCAGACTCCAAAGCAATGCACCCAAAGAAGACACTCCCTTTCTTCCTCTAAAAGCAAAAAAATTTTTATTTTTTTTTTTATTTATTTTTTAGAATAAAATTGGGCTTTTAGGAAAAGCATTCCCCAAGGACAATGCCAGGTTCTCCTTGAAGATGTTTGATTACTATCTCCTCTTGAGATGCGATGAGACGAGACACATCTCTGCCACACGTCTTCCCTTTCATGCAAATTTTAGGAATTTTGAAGCCCAAATTTGCACATCTGAATTAAAAGGAATCAAGCACACTATTTAAGCAGTAAAGTATCTGGTCTGTAGCTGGAGACTTCTTCGTTCAGATCTTGTTGTACCAATATTCTTTATTTCCTTTTTCTATTGTCTTCTTCACTGCCATATCATCTCAGTGCCGTCCCATGCATTCCTTTTAGCAATCTTTACCTAGAAAAAACAACCATCTTCTGGTTTCTGCCACACTTCATTCCAGTAGCATATGTGCTAATGACCTGTGCTTGTTTCTCATTTTTAATAATCCCTAAAAGTTACATTCCTGCCCTAAATAATGCATTACTCTTTTTTTTCTTTCTTTCTAGTTTAGCTCCTTTGGCAAAGGTTATATGTGGTTGATCAGATGCTTGGTAAACAAATGTTACTGTCAGTCTCAGTTCACTTTTGAGTAAGAGAAGCCCCCACAAGCCGGCCGATGCACCAATGTACAGGCGGAACCAGCGGTTAGACTGATATTGTTTTATTTTAAGAAGCCTCTTTGCAGACCCACTTGCTTCCTACCCCAAAGAAATGCAGCACTGCAGACATGAGCATTTCTCTTCAAACCATTGGCAAAGGCAAATGGTTTAATCATTCTTTTTTTCCTTTGCACAGCTTTCATTTCAGAACTGACATTTGCATTTTATGGATGAGTAATTTGGAGGAAGAATGCACACTAAAAAGGTAAGACTATAGAACAGTGTCTGCTTGGCTTTGGGAAGACTCTAGCCCTTATTTAAGCTGCTATTCCTGCTTTGTATTTCTATGCCGAACCTGTCGAAGTGCACATGTGCAGATCAGTGTATTCTGGATTAAGAGTGATAGGTCCCAGTACAGTTTGTCCGTTTTTATTTTTCCTTGGGTAGGCTGCCAAAGAGAGGAAGATCTTGTGCTGCTGATAACTTCTTCCAAATATTTAACTTGTAGGATGTAGAAGCAGATTTTTCCCAGCACAGAAATTCTTCCTGCATATTTCTGATACAGAACAACAGCCCAGTGGATCCTGTAAATCTTTCTATTCCTAACGTCAGTTTGCCCAGACTAAATATTATACAGGTCTCTGCCTCTCACATGCCCTTCCAGCAAAGCCTTTCCTCCTTCGTTATTTAATCAGAAAAGGATTACATTTGGGAAACTGCGAGAGGACCCCTTCCTTAGGCAGCTTTGACCAACTCCTTAAGACACAAGACTGAGTCCTGTAACACTCCTCCACATCCCGTAATTTTAAAGATCCTCCTCCTTCTAGTAGAAGCTATACCTTCTGCTCTTTAGGCCTTGGCTTACCTCTGAAAAAAAAAAAGATTTCTTAATGGGAGTTGGCTAACTCAAAGTGAAATCCTAGTGAAGATAAGGCAGAGGCTGGTTTTCCCCTAAGCTAGCATTAGGGTCTTTGGAGTGGCAACATGATAATATCAAATGGTTGCACAGTATTTTCATGCTTCTTGATTTTTGATGGATACAAAGGTGCTGCTAGCCTCTGTGCAGCGTCAATCAGCAGAATTGCATAGCCCAAATCCGTCTGACATCCTCAGCTGCCCACACAAATCACCCCGAACTTGTATGCTGCTCCCAGGCATTAAGCAGGAGCCCAGCCTCAAGCTTCTGCTCCCTGCTGCAGCTGACATGACAAAATCTGCTTTGGCCCCGACCCTGTTTGCCCCAGGCCAGTAACACTGTGAGCAAAAACTTCCTTGGTCATCTCCAGCTGCTTTTGCATCCCGTACGCTGGCACCGGGCAATTCCACTGCTGCTTAGAAAGAGCACCTTAATCGAGGATAGCTGAAGCAAAGGCAGACGGCCACCCCGTATGTCCCCGAATATTTCTGTAGAGCACTCCCTAAAGGGCAATTTTTTCCATTTCTAAAAACAAGAATCCTGCTCTTCTTATTCTAGGTCACTCACAGAACCACACAGATAACAGATCTCAGCAAAATGTCACTGAAGATAAAGTCCGGGGTTTTCAGAGCAGCGCTTCTGAAGGTAGGCACTATATTGAGGTGTCAACATGCAGGGGACAATTTTTGCACGCAATTTCCAAGCCTTCCTTTTGAAAGCACTGGTCCAAGCAGTACCGTTATACTTGGATATTCAACAGGTGAGCAGTCTGAGTGCTGAGACTGGGAGAGGAAAACTGCAGTGGTCAGTTTAAAGGGTGATTTGCCAAATAGGATGGAGCAGAGGCCACACCACAACATTGCTATTTTCTGACTGCCTGTGGCCGCTCAGGACTGAGTCACCACAGCTGCCCGTGCAAAGCAGCCAGCTTGTGGGCTGGAAAACAGCAGGTCAGCTTTTATCCCAAAACATCCATCCCTCTTTGCTCCCTGTTCCACCAGGACCGAAATCTTTGTTGCAGCTGAGCAGCTGGCCGAGAAGAGGGCCTGAACACGCACAACGTACCACATGCAAGGGAAAATTCTGCAGAATGTAGGGCTGATCGTTGGCTGCATAGTAGCTTCTGTTTGGCACCTGATCGGTGCTTTCCTACCATCTCCTCCATGGTTCAAAAGCCAAAGCTGGGGGAAAATTCAACACTCACTATCTTCATCGGCCAGCCTGTAAAATAACCGCCTTTGGCTGAAAAAAATGATGATTACTGAGCCATAATCACAACATCCTTTTGTTTTTACAGAACAGTTTAGCTTCAAGGCCTGATTCCATCTCTGACCATGGGAGCTGTGCTGTGTCCTGGCATACAGGAGAAAAAAAATGTAGACGTGTTTCCACTTTTCTCTGTGCTCACTTGAATAACGGGACCAAGGTCAAACAACCGCAGACAGAAGGAAAAACGATCACTGAACAGAAGTGGAAATGTGAAATACGTCAGATGATATTCTTTTTTTTTCTGTTGTCAGAGGTGCTTGGGGATTGTGACCGCCAAGAAGAGAATAGACAGGCAGTCTGCAGAACGGGAGATTTCTGACGGTGAAGTCCTATTGGGGTTTTTCGGGACAGTTACATATAAGACACCAAAGGAATGGCTCAGAACTACTATCCCCACCTACAGTGTTTCTTTTCCTCTTCATTTACGGTAACAATGTTCAGGCAACAGTTTGTTTTTTTCAGTTCCCACTTACTATTCATTGCGAAACTTGGTAAGATTGGCCATGTTTTAATGTGACTCCACAAGTATACAGATAAACACATCTTTCTTCAACAGCTTCCTTCTATTTACAAACCTATCGCATCATTTGGGTCATTCCTTGAGGCACATAGCATGGTTGGCTTCATTCTGTCCTAAACCTTCTGCTATTCCTCTCACTCGATTACTGTGTATAGAAAACATGCACAAGTGTTTTCTGATACTTTGCCGAATGGCTTTAACACTGAGTATCAAAACTGATTGCAGAAATCTTCATCCCGGGTACTGCAGGTGACTTGGTGATAGGCATGATTTGGAGCAAAGGGCAGATCTGTAAGAACAAATACTCAAGTAAAACTCCATGGGACAAAAGCAGCAGCAGCACGGCAAACTACAAAATCAAGTTACAATCTGAAGCATTGCAGAGTTTTTAATGGAAGTAGTTAGCTTGAAATAAAAGCTTCCACCTTAAGACAGATTATATGTGCACAGGAAAGGGATTCATTCGGTTATGCTGCAGAACTTTTCCAAATTGCACTGCACTGCTGCTATGCCTTTTCCTTAGTAGCTGCAAAATAATTTATTTTAGGTTATCCAGGGCTTAAGTTCACAGAAGAACACATTTAAGTTGACTTTATAGTCATCAAAGTTTAGCGGCTTTATTGAATTCAAGCGAGAACCGCATGGAATATCTGAGTCCGAGGCTGATAAGCGAAACTTGACCTTCTATGGTACCAGCCAAGTAAAAACCCCTCTTAATGTCACTTCCAGCTGCAGTAGATAGATATCGTTTTAAAAGCAATCTTGAACAAGAATTTGTGATGTCTGACAACTTTTTCAATATCTGGGAATTACCCGCTGCTGGAAAACTTTCTGCTGGCTGAACACTGCTTTGGCAGACAGGTTTGTCTTTGACTGCGGTTAAGGACAAATTTACAAAGTATCTCTCTATATACTGAGGAGCAAATTTTATCCTCAGAAATTCAAGTGTGTGAGCAAATCAGAGTTTGAATAACAATCTACTGTATGGGACTGCAATTTGTAAAATGGTACAAGTGAGTGAAGATCAGCCTACATTTCTATATTATAACTTCATTAAATGAAGATATTCTAAAAAGCTCCCATTATGCTGTCTTGTTCTTATCTGCTCCTTTTAAAACGCTGCCTTATCACTGTTCACATGCTCGATATTCTCGGTGGTAGTTCCAGCGTCCAGGTTTAGTCATAGCTTATTCATTATTTGATGCTGAAGGGGTACATTTCTAAGCAAAAGACATCGCCTGGGCACCCATGAAAACAAGGTGTGAACGTCCTCATGCTTGCTTAAGCCACAAAACAGCCCAAGTTTGCACGCTGACACTTGCGTTTTGAAAACACAGGCAGTGAACAAATTGACACCAGCATGCGCCCAGGAGCTAGCACTTGTGACCACAATGCCCACCGAGGTTTCTGAAGGTGCAGGTTTTGACACTTGCACATGGAGAGTTGTCTACTGACAGCTTCTGGATATTCCCAGCTCTCCAGCTGCTGAGGAAAGGGGCACTGACATGCACATGAGAAACGGCAGTGCTTGTGTTGCTGTAGCTGTGAAGACTTATGGATGTAAGTGAATCAAGGTTGGGGAAGGGAAGCTGTGGCTTGCCAGTCTGACTGAAGATTTCCCACTATTTCTTTTCAGGCTGAACAATTGTTTCTGCTGTTGCTGGTTTTGAACTCAGTGCAGTATATCCAACTCCAATAATGGCAGCAAATTGCCCTGAACAAAACACACCAGTTCTCTCTTCCACATGACTAATCTCACCCACCACTTCTGCTGCCTTACAGTATAGTAAACACACCTGAAGTTTGCTGTCTAGGCCCATCTTGGCATCTTTTTTCTGAGCTTTGTTGCCCTCCACTGAACAGATATGCTGTCTTCTAGCAGTGTACTGAAAAAATCACTCCACAAGTGGCACAAACACATTTGACTTAGAACACCATTAAGTACAAGCAGAGCAGCCAGACATACAAAATTACCTGGGAAACTGAAGCTTGGAAATGTGGATGTGGTACTTGGAGAATTCAGTATCAGCAACTACCTAAACAGAAACAGTGCTTTTTCTGGGAAGCCTGCTGTGTCAATCCCAGGGCAGAAATCTCAGCAGCCAGGTTTCCCATCTCACATGCCAACGTCATGTCCCTCCCCCCCCTAAAAAAAAAAGACTGAGGTGGCTCCAAAGGAGTATGTGCATTGTAATGCAAGATATTTAACATATTATTACGCTTCACTGGGATTTACCAATTCAACATAAGCTAAGTAAGAAAATGACCACAGCTGGTCTAACCAAAGATCCAGTTGTTGACTTTTAATAGAAGTCAAACAGGAGAGAGGAAGAAGAGGCACAGTACCTGGGTGTGCTGCTGAAGCTACCTAACTCATTTAGCACTGAGATGAACCACAGGTGCTCATACCCTCAGCTATCACGGCTCAGCTACGGGCTGTAACTGCAGACATTCATCTTGCTGTGCTCTACCTTTTCATGGCAAAACTTGGACATCCAAACTGGCTATGCTTGAAGCAATGCTCACAATTAAAATCCACTATCTTATGCATAAGCCTGGAAAAAGCAGCTGGCTGAGCATTCATCACATTCTGAAATGGGATTAAGACTGCCATTTCTGCTCCTAAGAGATGGGCATGTACTGGTGTGAGATCTCACAGTCACAGAACAAACTGAAGGCATGAAAAATATCTATTTTTCCCCCATGATACATCCAGCTGGAAGTTCAGTTATGGCTAAGGGATGTTAATTTTTCCCCACATGAATACAACTACACCAGCACACTAGGAAGAACGCCTCTGAAAAGCAATTTCCTCAGAACAAAGCACACCAGCTCTCTCTTTTGTGTTACAAATCAAGTCTGTCACTTTTGCCGTTTTATGCTAAACTTGGTTGATAGCTCCTTCAAAAGTGTGTCTAACAAAGTGTGCAGACTGGTACAATTAGGTTAAGAGGCAGTTTGATTGGTTGGCAATCCTTACAAAGTCTGTCTGGGGAAACTGCCAATGCGTATGCTTTGTGTGCATGCTGCAGATCAATTTCTGTGTCGCTGCTGCCATTGTGCCTCTGCCAAGAGAGAAAGTTTGCCCCGTCAGCAGTGCTTCTGGCCACACTTGGTGCTGATTCCTCTTCATATTTCCACCTCCCACCAGCTTCACAAGAATTAATCAAAAGCCATTCATTGAAAGCTTTCGCCATATGGCAGTTTTTGATTTCTGCTCCACGCAGCCTTGAACAAAGAGTCAAAGAGCTGGACCATTTGACCTCATGTGCCCTTTTTCTGCCATCTCCCAGAACCCACGTCAGCACTGCCAAAACTATCACACCTAGGTCATGATAAGTCTTCACGGCAGCCTTTGTTTTGCTAACTTTTGCCACCCTCTTAAACACACCTCCTCCAGAAGTCCCCCAGTGCTGCACTGACCTGCAGGGTGAGAGCACGCAGGGAACATGCCCGGGGGCTGCCAGCTGCAGCAGTGCTCGGGAGGAGCATGGAGCACTTCTCAGCTCCTTTGCAGCAATGCTTGGTTACTTCCAGTCTTTTTGGAATAACTTGGGAAAAACACTTGTTAGGGAAATGCAAAATAAAGAACATTTAAATACTGCATTTAAAGCTTTTGTTTAAATCCAGTGCAAGTTGTTGTGGGCTCAAGAAATTTCCCTCACCCTCCCTGACCAGTCCCCAGGACAGGTTTCTGGAGGGCTCCCACAGCTCATGCACACAGTTTGACTTCCACCACAGCAGCTTTGTGGTCCTCCTCTTGGAGGACTGAGGGAGAATATAATAAAAGTAGACAGAAAGCCCACATGAGCAACGTATGTTTCCACGTGGATCACAAAACGCTCCCCCCGGTCACTACACAGAAATGGGAACATAACCTCACACCGCAGCAGACTTTTGGTCTGATTTCACCAACACAGTCATGAATTTGGGTGAAGGCAGGGAGAGCGCTGTCCCTGAAACCCCAACATACAGCAAGTCAGCCAGCAACCCACCAAATCCTGCACAAACCCTGCTTGCCAAGGGAGTGCCTCACAGAGGCTGCAGAAGCCTGAAAGCCAGCAGCACCCAGCCGAGGGAGCACCAGCAGCCCGCTGCAGCGGGCACAGCTTCTGCACCCCAGGGAATGCACTGGCTCTGATGGTTTCTTTTTACCTGTTTTAGGTAAGTTACCAGGTATAGCCTAGCTGCTTGGACTCTCACCAAGGTCTTGCCCTTGGTACTGCTAAGGCAAAAACTCCTACAGTGCTAAGAAGCATCTCCTTTCACTGGTTTTAATTGTGCTGCATTTTTATTGCATTACTTGTTATAATTTCTTATACATTTACTTAAATTTTCCAAAATAGTCTGTAGTCTTAAATAATATGCCATACGTTCTTGATGATATAAGCAAAAATAGCCTTTAAATTTACCAACAAAATAAAGTCATCTCCCAGAATGAATCAATCAAACCGCCAGACCATTTTCAAGTAAAGCGATACCACATTGCCAGAATGACAGGCACAGAACTGCCTCACAGATAATAAACCAGAACTGAATTTGAGAAACCTCACACAGACTTTCTACAGTGAATCATCTTTTTTTTTTTTTTTAGCTGGGGGTTGAAGAAAGGGTGATTCATTCTATTCTGAAGTTGTTTTCTGTTTCAATACAATACAGCTTTGTTTTCTGCAACATCTTTTGAGTGATCTTGGAAGTGCAGAACAATAACCCAGTTATTATTAAATCAGCCCCAGCAGAGGAGAAAAACAAGTCTGGAAAGGAAGGAACACTTTCCCTCTGAGACTTAGGAATAAGTGGAGAATTGATGATGCTGCAGGAGCACCGAGCCCCGGCATGCTCACAGGGCCAGAGCGAGGGGGAGCGTAAACTGCAGAATAAGGAGGAATCAGATGCTAAAATAACAAGTAATAAGAGGGATAAGCCAGGTCTGGGAGAGTTTCTCTTGCCCAGATGGGGAACCCGGGCTTTGAGACTCGCAGCAAGGAAAGGAAAGCAAACCACAAGCCCGCCAGCATGACTGCAGGCTGACACTCGCTGTGACTAATGCTGTAGGTATTTTTATTGATGCTAAGAACACGCAGGTCCTGGGTCTTGCAGCAGGAGGTACACACAGGGCAATGAAGTCATGTACCTATGTATCTCTCACCGATAAATTCAGGAGAAAAATATTGCCTGTACTTTTATCTTTCAGAGCTTTGACTAAACTGACTTATCTGGTATAATTACCCTAGGAAAGCTGTTTGCCAGGAAGGATTTCATGGAGGTGGCTTGGCACGTCCACTGCAGTAGCTGTTCCCAAAGGTGCTGGAGAGGATGCCTCCTGGCGAGGGCAAGACAAACAGGCAGGGGCTGGGTAGGTGCAGGTGCCCAGCCAGGAACTGCCCCTCTGCTGCTGGGCCCTGACTGCATCCCATGCTCTGCAACCACCCAGGTCTGTCTTTACCCACTTGCCAATCTTAAGAAGAAACCCAAATTTCAAAGAACCTTTTTGGTCATCTAGCCCTGGGCTCAGCTCCCCACGGGCAGCTGTCTCCTGCAAGCGCACTGCTGAGTCACAATGCTGTTTTTCCAGACACAGAGGATGTGGGACTCTGCTTCACCTTTTTTCTCCAAGACACCCTCTATAACCTTATCTTCACCCCTACGAACTGCATATTGACATGACCTGTGCAGTAAGTGTCCTGTACCAATCTCAGACCCTCGGGTGTTGTTCTTACCTCAGCTGGTGACATCCAGCATGGACAAGACCACGTTCACGATCACGAGATACAATCTCAGCCACATGGCTCCCCAGCAAACAACTGCCACCTCACACAACCCGGAGAAGGACATTTACTGTTTGGTGTGGGGGGGGGAAGATGCCAGAGGGCTCCAGTGCTGCAGTGTAATGGTAAAAGGGCAAAAAGCAAAAAGGAAAAGAGTCAAAAAGAACAGAAGGAGAGGGAGGAAAACTCAGGGGAATGGGGGTGAGAAGAAAATTCCAAAAAGGGATCAAGGTATTTCTTCCTCCTATCAGAAAAGTCCCCCTAGGTCTAACCTATAGTTTCTTTCTTTCCCTTTAGACGTTTATAATGAGATCACACTCATGCCTGTGTACCTTGCAGGCCTTGGGGAGCAGGGCTGCAGGAGAGGTGTACAGCAGCCTTCCTTTCCTCTGTTAACATTGGCCTGTGTGTGATGTTCCTGCATCTCCTGAAGGGCCATGAGCCCTGATTCTTGCTTTAGATTGCCTGTTCTCAGCACCTGTTGTGAATAAACATGAGAAAGAGACACCAAGTATAGATGTGGGGAAGATAAAGTGACCTCTCAGGGCTCCTTCCAGCCCTCTCCTAAGACTATGTCACATGCCAAATATTTCCAATGATGAATCCTTTTTCTGAACAAGAGTGGCAGCAAAAATGTCCTCATGTGGGACCTAATATTTCTCCTTTTCAACCTACATGTGAGCAACAATCTTAACAACAGGAGGAGTTTGGAGAGTGGCTAGAATGTCGTTCAGTTAGTTGCATTCCTCTTCAAACCTCTCAATGGACAAACTCAAAGAATCACAGAATGCTAGGGATTGGAAGGGACCTTGAAAGATCATTTAGTCCAATCCCCCTGCTGGAGCAGGAGCACCAAGATCAGGTCACATAGGAACATGTCCAAGCGTTTTTTGAATGTCTCCAGAGAAGGAGATTCTACAACCTCCCTGGGCAGCCTGTTCCAGTGTTCTGTCACCCTCACTATGAAAAAGTTTATTCTCATATTTAAGTCTTCTCACATTTTCATCTCATTTTCTCGTATTTTCATCTCGTATTTAAGTAACTCCTGACAAGATTGTCTATCAAACCATAAATGTGTACTGCATTCAGGCAAAAATCCTGCAATGACTGTAGAATCATAAAATCTCCTCAGTTGGGACCCACAAGAATCATTGAATCCAACGCCCATCTCCACATAGGACCACCCAAAAATCAAGCTGTAAGCCTGAGAGCATTGTTGAGCTCTCCAACTAGGTACCCGAGGATTATTTAACCAGTGGTGCACGTGGGCTGCGTTTCTTGCACTGATGTGATGCCTATGCTACCACAAGCCAGCTGCGGGGAACCTGGCTCAAAACTGATTTTATTCTAGCACGAAGTCAGCTCCAGCTCAGTTCCCCTCACCCTCTGCAGTACAGCACTGCCCACAGGATCACTGCAGCTCACAGACTCCAAGCCCTGCTTATTCTACTGGGCTGTTACGGTAACCTCTCTGTCAACCAGAGTCAGGGCTTCTGGAAAGGAAACTGTGGGCTACTCTTCTCTACTCTCCTCCTTTTCTATGTCCTAGATTATGCACTTCAGTCAGGTCCAGTCCTCAGTCAAAGATTTAATATTAATCGTTTAAACGTCATGCTGGGGCTTTTATTTTAGATTTTTCACTCAAAGCTCTTAGAAGAAGGAAAAGAAGTCACTTCCCCCTCTTGACAGCCCAGGGAAGACAGGAGTGGCACAATGAGCACGGCCTCTGTAATTGAGTGGCCCCATGAGGTGCTGGGGCATAAACCAGCAGCACTTACAAACTGTTTGCACAAGATTTACCTGATACAACTTCATTATTTTTAAACCTCTTATTGCTCCTTTACTTCCTTGTGTGTAATCTATTAGGATTAATTAACGATCTGCTCAGCATTACACTGTGAATGGAGCATATGGAAAAAGCAGCCCAGGAGGACACGGGGGTTTGTGCTGCTGCCCTCCACACTGAGTCACAGCGAATAAAACCTCCGAAGCCTCGAGTGTGAGTGACCTCGTTAGCTCCCAGCTCCTCTCACGCACAGCCGTGCAGCACATCAGCAGCGGTGTCATCAGTGAGGAACAAAACACTATTTAGAACATGGCCACTTGAAAGGGGGAGGTTTCGGGTTATTTGCTTCCCTCCTAGATAATGGTCTATCAAAATATAAACCGCCCCACCCTAGTTTCAGAACACCAACGTGCAGTCCTAAGGTGGGGTAAACCAACTGCATTCCCTCCCTGCCTTTTTTTAATAAACATTATTAGTGATCTCCATTTAAGCAACAGCAGTTAAGCAAAGCAAAACAAACAAAAAAAAACAACGCGAGGAGACCCACCTCAAAGAAAACCTTTCTTGCTATCCACGTACGATAAATATAATCTATTTTTGCCTAAGATACAAAGGGCACGTTCCTGATACCTGTGCATAGCTCAGAGTCATGAAGTTACACGGTGGTGAATGTAACTGCTCGTACTGTTGTCTGGCTGTCACCTTTGGAGAGATGCTCAAGCACCTCTCGTGCCTTACCTGGAGGGGTGCAGACTGCATTGCACCGAGGGTTCGGACAATGCCTGGCCTGCGGAGGTCCCTGTAAGGCAGCATCCCTGAGCACCAACTCTTTATTTCTAAAAGGCCATTGAACTTATTCTGCATTGCAGCACTCTCTCTGAAGAAGCAAAGAAACAAAACATGGATACACTTCAAAAACTCTTCGACAGCCTGCACCTACTTAGATTTCCAAGGCAAGTGAAGAAATCACTTTTTTCCATGCAAAAGGCCGATTGCCACACAAGGCACTCTCCCAAAGAAAACTCAGCCATTTGTCCAAGTTAAATTAGAGAATGGCCACGTCCTAGTACCTTAGCTTGGTTCCTAAATAAATCCATTACATCTTTCCTCTAAGCATTCACACTTCCTTAAATCTCCACCTTTGCAGGAAGGACTAAGCATTTATTTTATGTTTTGTAAAAAGAGTGTGTGGATTTTCAGTTGAAAGACTTCAAGGCATTTTGTTATTTACCAGTAACAAATAAGACGATACTCTGTGCTTTAAGTTACTTCCTACTGTATCCTCTTCATAAAATGAAGGCTATACGCCTTCACAATTTTCCATTTACACGGAATTCCACCAGTTTAATCAAAGTGAAACATAAGGTACTGTTATGGTCCTTGTACCTTCAGATTTCCTTACTGATAACCCACATACTATCCGTTAACCCATTGCATCATTCAGAAGAATAAACAACTTGGGCTCATCATACAGGAAGTTGAACAAAAAGGAAGTAGAAAATATTAGTTTTCAAATATATATTGTGACCTCTGCACAGCTCAGACTGATACATTTTCATACATCAAGGCTACCTTTCAGAAGAGCCCACTAGGTTCACTAGAGACAAAAAGAATTTCCTATTTTTATTTTTCATCTTTGAAAACTTTCACATGTAAGCCATTTTGTTATCCCCGTCCCATCCCTACCAGATGGATCTGGTGGTTAATAAGGGTAGCAAATTTGGACTTTGTATTCTCTCGTATCAAGGTACTGAGAACCACCCAGGCTATACCAACGTGAGTATGCACTTCTCTACACATCCTCCTACTGGTTTAGCCATAGTGCCATATGCATCTGTGTCCTCCTTTCACAGGCTGCACGGACTTGAGAAGTGAATTGCTTTAACATTGCTGAGATGAGCATGAAGGCGTTTTATCAGCTTACAAGGCTGAAATCAACTGAATGCGGATTGGCTTTGTATGAATTGGAGCAGCGTGGTGTCATCACAATGTACTTGAAGAGCAGATGTCTTCACCCATAACTCCTCTTTTTTTTTTGTGCCTTTAAGATTTGGGATCACCTCCTATCACCTCCTATCTCTAAGGGCAGCTTTCTGTGTGGCATTTTCTGCTTAGCAGGCTATCAATGCACCACAGCAGGTGTGTAGTCTGAGCCCTGGGGAAGAGGGACAGCCACAGCATGAAGGCTGGCAGAAAAATCCCTGGTGCTCCCCTGAGCATCAGCTCTCATGCAGAAATGGCTACAGATATTCCAAACCTTCTGACGCCAAGCCAGACCGTGGCGTGAAAGAACCATGCCTCAGAAACTTCTGCAGTGCCAACATGAGAACAGAACACGGCGGCACTTCTCCTTTGTGTTTCCTGTTACGGTCAATAATGAAAAAAACAACAAACCCTTTCCAGATACTAAATGGAAATTTTAACAGCACCAGCCAAGGTGAAATTCCACCTAGATTCCCCAGCCATCATTCAGGCAGTTTTTTTCTTCAGCAACAGACCACCAGGAAGAAGGCTGTGCCACACTTCCTATACTTAATAGCACTTGCCGATCCAGCTATCCTGTACCAACAGCAGACATATAACCTATGGTTGAATTCTTCCAACAGAATGTACTACATCCCTTTCTAGGTAGAAAGAGCTCTCTTGATGAAGGACATTTTCTGTCGATGTAATTACATCAACACGGGGTGCTGTATATACTAAAAGTGCCCTCAGCCCTTCCTTATACCTTCCATACTTGTGTTCTACAAGTTTTATAAGTGATTACAATACATTTACTCCAACATCTATCTTCCATTATACAAAGTGCATACCACTACTGCTACTATAAAATACTCTAGGAATCAAATCAGCTCAAAGTGAGTCGTATCTTCTTGAGGCCTGGGACTTTATCCAGGCAGCACACTATGCTCCTAACTGGAGTGGAACCAAAAGGAACCATTTGGTAACTCTTTTTCCTGTATTGTTTGTTTGTTTGTTTGTTTGTTTGTTTTTTCCCCAGCTAATTGGGAAAACATTTTTCCCCTTTTTTTCTTTCTTTTTAAATAAGTTTCTGTGGGCTAAGGGGGCTATTGTCCATTCAAAATTGAATTAGGTAATAAAACTCCAAATACAGCGTATTTAGCACTGCACCAAAATACCTTGTTATTAAAGGTAAAGTTAACATACACAAACGGTTAAGTGCAAACTTCATAACAGAGATTTTTTTTTTTTAATTTCTTCAACACTTGGCTAGACTTCTTTATGGTGGGATTACTTTTCTCAGTAATGTACATTGAAATCTAAGAAATGGGATGTCCAGGTTATTTCTAAAGTTATTTGTGAAATACCTCCTACATCATAAGCAAACCTTCTTGCAAATGTATAAAAACTACGTTGGCTTACGTGTCATACACATCATTTTGCTCATATTAAAGACTGTTTTTTTTTATTTGTTTGTTTGTTTGTTTGTTTTCAGGCAAATCCATAAACCTTCAGTGGGTTTCAATTACATTATTTGGACCCTAAGTTACTGCAAGGCTGCTCATGAGCTCTGACACTGACTGCTGCTGAAGTTACTGCAATAAAGGAATGCAACCAATAGATTAGTTCCGAAATTCTTTCAGGGAGTGCCCATCAAGAAATCAAATACAGGCAGCAGAGTCATTCTGGGAGCATTTGGTGGACATAGCAGAATTCCTTGACATCTAGAGGGGAGCCACCCAAGCACTGAGCCAGTGAAGCTGCTGCTGCAGAGGTCAGGAGCAGAAATGTCACGTTTCACCCCGTGATGATCTCACCTTCCCAAATGTCAAAGTCCTACATGCAGTAGGTAATTCCTTTTTTCTCTGCTTTCTTTCTGTACAGCATTAGCACAAGGAAATAAACACGTGTACTTTGCACACCTTTTCCGATACATGAGTTTTCCTTAGCTGTAAGATACCTGCCACTCTTGCATGATGCTAAACAGAAGCACTGGCCCCTGCAAGTGAAACACACACTTAATGAAATATCACTCACCACAGCACTGGACACTACGCATTTTTTTTGAGTTGCTTTTGCATTCTTCACAGTAACCCTGGTGTAAGTCAGCTACATAAGGAGGTGAGAGACAGCAAGAATGTGTAGGAAGTTTTCATCTTCTTTCTGTCACCCAGAAGAAGCACCTACATGGTTATCTTCTGGGGATGTTAACTGTCTTTACACTGCTGACACTATTCACAAGTCCACTAGAGAGCAGCTATGCCTCACACTTACTGAGATGTTTGGTGTTTTTTTTATTAGTTTCTCTGGCATTTATTGCACTTAACACAAATGACTAATCAGACCTGAAAAGCTTTCTCAGTACTAGACTGAGAACTGATGGAGAGGTGGACTCAGGGTGCTCTGATTCATACCAGTGTAATGTCTCTCTCTTACACTCTGGTCTTGTTCGTACCGATGCACAGTAGCAGTCTTAGAGAAAGCTTGGTTCATATTCTAGTTTGGGATACTTCCTTTATACTGAAGAAATGCAGAGCTGGGTTAGAGGCTCAACCAAGCCTTGAGAGCCCCGTATTGTGGCCTGCCCTGGACTCCTTCAGGAAGGGCAGGGCAGGAGTACAGATTCTTTGGAAGAAGCCCAGAGCAAAGCGCAGCCACGGCGCTTGCTGTGCTTCCAGTGCCCAGCCTGGCCTTTCTGATCAGTGGTTAAACAGGAATCATTAATAGATAAATAAAGCTCTTATATACCCTCTCCACTGTGCACAAAGAACGCTGTGCAGGCCCACAGAACTAGTGTGGCACAGCAGTCCACATCAACCTGTATTAGGACATCTTCCACTGAACTTACAGGAGATGTTAAATGATACTGAACAATGTTTTACCTGAATAAGGAGGTAAGCTTTTACCAAATAAAATATTGGCTTCTCTTGACTATTAATGTTTGAAAGTAAAAAAGTTACATTTGTCTTTCTGTAAACATCAGTGCGCAGGTTAGATCTAAAGACACATCACATTCCAAAAGGCATACAATTTAATTTCTTCTAAAGGAAGAAACAAAAAAAGGAAATAACTACCTGTCATAACAGCTGGCAAGTCCAGATTCCCTAACCTGGTCTGGTACATCAATGAAACGTGCTCTGGCCTTGTTAGAAACAAATAAGCATCACTGAAGTAGGAGGACATTGCCTTTTGTCCAGCCCCCAGACCTAAGAAGATACACATGGGTGGTTAAGGTAAAGGGCCCACACAACCACCCTGTATAGAGTTTCCCAATTAACCTAAAATTGTGAGGGTAAGGACTCATTTCTGAGTTTGTATATGCTGAAGGCGAAATTTCCCTTGCATACTTAAGCAGTTACTTCTTTGTCCTTCGTTTTCTGGAGTACTGATCGCCCACTGCATACAACTGTAGCATTGTGTCCCACTTGTGAAGAAATAAAGCAAGCACAGCTATGTTTCAGAGCCACCGCGCATGTGTATTATATCAGAAAGACCTGAGAAAGGCAGATAATGACTAGTAAATGTTAGGCTGGTCACCCAAAAAAAGGTGGTTTTGTTTACCAGAAAATACTTGCAGGGGCACAGATCACACTGCAGTTACTGAGATGATCAAGCAAAAAAAGCTCCCTTCAGGTTGACAATTCTGCATCAGACTAAGAAGAAAGATTTCCTTCCTAGGTCTTAAAACCAATTACAAACAAGACTTCAGAATGAAATATTATAAACAGAAAACTGAAATACTCACATAAAAGTGTCAGCATGAAATATTTTGCTGTTTCAATTTATTAGTTTTGACAGAAATTGGAAAAATCAATAAAATCAAAGAGAAAATGCTGAAGTACAGAGGTAAGAGGGACAACATGTATTGTTTGATCCTTAAAAGCATCAAACCAGATCTAGCAATAAAGGAGAAATCGAGGCAGGTCAGGGAATGAGTAAAGAGAGTTTCCATGGCATGTGATTATGTCAGAAGGTAAAATAGTTCAATCTTTGGTCAGTTAAAGATGATTTAAGTGAAGTGAATGGTGGCTTTTCTCTCAGAAAAAGTTAGCGTGGCCAACTCAGAAAATGCAGAGGGCAATGGCAAGAAGAGAACCAGGAGGAAAGCTACAGGGCTCACTGCTTTCTGCAGTACGCAGAAATACTCCAAAATAATATTTTGGAGTGAGGAATGTTTTAACAATTCGTGTCCATAAAGAACAATTCTGTTTGAATCCTGTCTGCCTCTGGGCCCTGCACTGGCAATTTAATTCTTGAACCACAGATGCAGTGTGTCCCAGTCTCCCCCTCATTCTAGTCAATTTATCAAATCTTCAGAAAATACTCCTTAAATTTATGAACCTGTTTGCTTTTGTTATTCCAGACTTCTATTTCTAACAGTTACAGCCTTTTTTTTCCTGTCTTCTTCAAGATTAATTTAACACTGCTATAGATGTGACTGTCCCTGTGAATGGCTGGGGAAGAATGTTTTAATTACTCCTGAAGTGTCAATAAGAAAGCTATTTGTGTTTGATGTCTGGGAGTTTCAGAACAACTGATAACAACTAGTGACTGTTATGGGATACTATGCAGACCTTTGGTATCTGACCAGGGGGCCAAGAGATTAAGAGGAAGGAAAAAGAAGCTGAAGGACGGCTGGGAGACAAGACCTGCAGAAAATGTTCTATAAACTTGGTATGGTGCCAAGTGAGTACAAAGGGGAGAGGAAGACTACGAGCCTTCAGCATGAAAGACCCCTAGAGACCCCCAGAGGAGACTGATGCACATGCTCCAGTAGGAGGGACTGGACCCCGGAAGCTAACTATAATAATCTATTTTTTTAGAAGTAGTAATGAATATGTATTAGTCTAGGAGCATAAAAATCAGCTGCTTGATGTAACTGGTGTGCGTCCTGGTGGAGCGGAGACTCCCGGTGCACCCAGCGCTGTTTGCTTACCTCTATTCCTTTATATTCTTTTAATAAATCCTATTTTTTTATTTAATCCTAATTTGAATCCTGAGCCATTTATAACAGTTTCCATGGCATGTGATTATGTCAGAAGGTAAAATAGTTCAATCTTTGGTCAGTTAAAGATGATTTAAGTGAAGTGAATGGTGGCTTTTCTCTCAGAAAAAGTTAGCATGGCCAACTCAGAAAATGCAGAGGGCAATGGCAAGAAGAGAACCAGGAGGAAAGCTACAGGGCTCACTGCTTTCTGCAGTATGCAGAAATACTCCAAAATAATGTTGGTCTTTAATCTTCTCCTGCAGCTCCGCCACAAACAGTGATCTGAAAGAACGTCGTCAGACTCTTTGATCTCCAGTTACTGTTTTGGAAATTGCATCTTTGTCTCCTTTCTTCCTTCAGGCTGTTTCTGACATTCTCATTTGAACATAAGCAGAGAGTTCTCAGCTTTAGTGTTTCCACTTCCCTTCGTGTTGTCACCCACTGTGCAGCAACATCAAATACAATTATTTTGCAGACTCTGGAGTTCAATCAATATTTCCTTGCTGTGTGGTGCATCACATAGGCACACAACTACAGAAGACCAAGGCGGTGTGGCTAACGGTACTGTTGCCTGTGCACTCTCTGAGCAGTCTAATGCAAACTTCCTACTGATTTAAGCTCTTAATATTTTATTTGCAGAGGTGGTGAGGCCCTGGAACAGGTTGCCCACAGAGAAGCTGTGGATGCCCCATCCCTGGAGGTGTTCAAGGCCAGGTTGGACAAGGCCTTGGGCAACCCGATCTAGTGGGTGGTGTCCCTGCCAATGGCTGGGGGATTGGGACTAGATGGTCTTTAAGGTCACTTCCATCTGGAGCCGTTCCATAGTTCTATGATTCTGTTTTGGCTGTGGTTGGGCTACAGGCACATACGCAGTTGCAGCTGACAGCAGTAGATGGAGGTCTGGGTCAAAGGTAAAGGCTGGTTAGGACACTGTCACATCCACCCTCTCCTTCTCCTCCCTGCTGCTGCCACAGCCCTCCATGCCCAGTGGTGCAGAGACAACTGCCCTCCTAAATCAAATGGCCAGAACGATCAGAGTTAAAATGAGTACCCCAAAAAGGGGGAAGAAGATGACAGAAGAGGTGTAGCCTTCTAGGCTGTGGGCTAATGAAAAATACCATCAAAAAAATAAAAACAACAAAAAAAAAAAAAACAACAAAAAACAAACAAAAAAAAAACACCAAAGTGGGCTTCCACTGTTACCTCAGTCCTTTGCCCACGGCCTACAGCAGCATTCATTCCTCAGCTGGTAAAAGCACCTCTCGCTGGGAAGGCACGGCACAGCTGCTGCAGGGTCTCTGTGCCCAGATCACTGGGATGGCTGGTTCTGTCTAACAGCTCCCTACCAGAGCACGGCTCACTTTTGGCTGCATCAGTGAGCGAGTTTGTTCCCTGAAAGGCAAACACAAAGCTGGTGGGAGGCTAGCACTGGAAAGAGGGGGGAAAAAAAGCCTCCTGTGGCTTTTGAGCTAGGTCCTCAACACTGGGGGATGAAGTCTGATGAAGGGGAGATGTAAGCTGCTGCTTCTGCTCCACAG
This sequence comes from Aythya fuligula, assembly GCF_009819795.1. Taxonomy (NCBI): domain Eukaryota; kingdom Metazoa; phylum Chordata; class Aves; order Anseriformes; family Anatidae; genus Aythya; species Aythya fuligula. The sequence goes on from NC_045562.1 coordinate 43,336,715, forward strand.
CGCCCTACATACATGACAGTCCCGGGAGGGAGAGGCGTGCCTGGTGCAGGTGTGCAGCACTGGTGCATCACTGCCAGCAACAGGCAGGTAGGGTAGGAGGATGGCAGCTCCAGAGGCAAGTGGAAAGGTAGTGAAGTGGCTAAGAAACCACCTCAAAATGTTGCCAACCAAGCATCTGAAGAACTTTAGGCTTAGTTACACAGCAAAAGAGTGAACAGGAATACACAGTTTTTGCTGGAGTTCAATTACAAAGTAGTTGTGTAATCCTTGTGATAATCAGAGTAACAGGGTGTGGACTGGAAATCCAGATATATGGAGAGGAATAGTGAATCTTAACATATTGCACCTGAGTAAATTTTGGATGCTCAAAAGATAGTTCTTCCTTGGTTGTCTGCATTTTCCACATTTGAAATAATAATGTGGGAAAATATTATTTTCTATAGCCTCCACTGATTTGGACTAGTGTCTTCAGTGCATCCTCGTTTTTCTCTCGGTTTCCCGTAAGTTAGTTCAGACAAACAGCACTGTTTGCTCAAGGAACGCTGTGTCAAGTGTTAAGCCTGCACATAAATAACAGGCAATAAAAACATCATTCATACAGAAAAGTAACTTTAGATTGTAATTTTATTATTTTATTGTATAATTATCTGCTGCTGTAGCTACAACAATTATTGACTCAGGTTTCTGGAAAGAAACACAAGCAGGACAAGACATTTTCCAGTGAACAGCACAATATTAAAACTTTTTTTTTTTTCCTTTATGAAAAGGAACAGGTCTATCAGGAGGGGCAATGACCAGGACCAATCAAAATCTATTGGTTTCTATTGACGTTTCAATATAGAAATTACTTAAAATTAGTACTATGAATCTTGCCAGTCCTCCCTGAAGTGAATTGATAGTGGGTGGTCACACTTTCAATCTCTGCTTACACAGAAGTATTACATAATCTTTGACTAATGCTTCCAGACAGATTTTTGTACTCCCACAAATGCACTGAGTAGTTATTTTTCACCTAGATAGTCATTTTTTTTTTTAATATTTTAGTGAGAAACTTTGTTTTGTACCTTGCATTTTCTTTTTCTTCACATTTGCTTTCTATTCAGAAAATAGTTCTTTGCTTGGGTTTTTGATCGTTTTGAATACATTTCCATAGATTCACTTACCGTGTTTGGGCACAGGGAATGGAGTCTGTGCTTCTGGGAACTTACCTGACAGAGGCAAAACTTGCTGTTAGTCGGTGTGGTTCTGCTGCTCCTGACAGAGAAGGGAACATGATATGCCAATATTATAGACTCGGGTATCCATTACTGCCACAGCTCAGCTTTCTGGGGATTTACATGATTGTAGATCCAGAGCAGAAGGCAGCAGACAAGTAAGGAAGAGACAGGGACACAGGTGGGTCTGTTACTCTCACAATTCCAGTTCAGCAATGCAGACATGGCGTGTTTCTTCTACAGCTACACTGCACAGAGACGCCAAGAAATATGTTTTCTTCTCCTTCCAGTTCGAGCTGTGTATACCTGCTTTGTCCTTTGCACCAACATTAGGGCACTTCAGCTGGCAAAGAACTGGATTAATTCACAGGAATTAGCATTAAACTAGCTGGGAAAGAAAAAAGCTCATTAACTGATCTAGTGATGAATTTTGTTTGTGTATGTGTGATTTCAACTGCTTCTGCTGCAGAACCGTTAGTCTTGCATTTGCCTTGTCTATAAATTTACTAGTGTGTTTAGACCATCTGGAAGCCCACAGATATTGCAGGTTATCCTAAATAGTACTGGTACCATGTTTTATTCTAAATTATCTTTTTTTTTTTTTTTTTTTTTCAAATCATGTTCTCAACTTGCGAGAATTTTGTTTCATAATGTCTATGTGACTTCCCATAGCTAATTTATCTATTTATCTCCATGCTTGAAAAATACTTTCTTCTCACCCCCAACTCCCTGTATTTAATTTTTATTTCCTTCTTAGACCTTAATTGTAATAAAGGATATCTTGATTCTCCTCCCTTTTAAGGTCAAAACAGGTTCACAGCATATCTTAAAACATTTCCATTATTGTTTCCACTGAATGCAGGGAAAATATGTTGACTTCATTAAAAAAAAAAAAAAAAAAAAAAAAAGAATAAAATTAAACCAGAGATAATTTTCATAAATTAGATGTACAGATTTCACAGCTCAGAAACAAGGATGTCAAACGTGTCCAGCTTGTACAACCTCCTACACAGAAACCACAAGGTTTCAACGATAAGTCACTGAAACCACAGCATTCAGCTTTTTATCCAAGACTGCCTTTACCGAACGGGTGCTGCTGCTTCAGTGCGATGACTGATCACACAATAATTTTTCCAAGGTTCGCTTAAGGTGCTGACCTGTGAAAAAAAATGAAACTCATTATGCAAAGCAACTGTGCTGTGTAGCTTTTTACATTTCTTTATGTGTGCATATGAAAGATATATCTGGGGATGCAGGCACATACATTCATGTCTGTTATATATGTCTGGTTATAGATGAAGGCAGAGAGAAAGGCTTCTGAAAAAGTTTAGTGAGAGAAGCTTTTTATTTCAGAGATACTGCATTTCAGTTTTATCTGTGAAGGACTGTATGAGGCAGTTAGCTCTAAGCATTCCCTAACCTCCTGTAAATAAATCTGCTATTTTATTTTTTAAGTATGAAGTCATAAAAAGGTGCATTATATTTACAGAGTAATTCATGGATAAGAAACAGGACAGTTAGCATTCTGGACTATATACAGATAATAATTCAATTCTACTCTAGTAATTCTATTCTATATAATTCTAGATCAGTATAGTTGCAACCATATCGGAGACTTTATTGGTATAACTGCAAAAGGGAAAAAAAAAAATTAAAAATCAGCAAACCAACAATACCTGCCTGAGTGAGAAAATTATACCTGCAAGTTTTAAATAGAGACCAGTTTGCAGAGTTTAACATTTCCTAAATCCTCTTCCTTAAAATGATTCTGTCAGAAACCGTATTTCAGCCACAGCTAAAGGACTTAATTCCGTTTGCACTGGCACTGAAGCGCTGTTCCTGGAATGCTGTTGCTCAGTGATACCCACCGGCCCCCTCAGACTTGTGTGCTAAGGAGGTACTTGTTGCGTAGGCGATCCATGGTTTTGATCAGCAACAGAGCCAGCAGATGAGGAGTTTCTGACTTCTAGCAACTCACTGCTGTTTGTAAATCTGCCAGTTGTGCTAAGGAGAAACTAGAATTGATAGTGAAATGATTCTGGTTAAAACAAAGCAAAACAAACTCTCAAGCTGTTTCCAAGAGGGATTTTTAACCTGGATCATTTCATTGATCCAAGCAGCCTTAACAGAGGCTCCTGACGGTGCGATACACTGTGATGCAGAGCCACAACCGTGGTGGTGACCTGGAGTAGCAAGTTCTTTAAACGGCTTTGCTGCTGAAGAAAGCACTTGCATTACTACATCCAGAGATTTTCAGAGGTGGCTCTGGCCTCAGCCTTCCCTTTGGCTACACAGCATGACACTGAAGTGTCTGTTCTGCTGCAAGAACTGAAGTGTAAGCGGCATCTGATGGCTGATCCAGTGGCTCGCAGCACTCATCGCAGTGGTGTACATAGAAGCTGGTCTGCAAGCTGGTACGTGGAGTCACTTCAAGGGAAGGTAGACCACATCCTCCAGTGCATTCTCACGCTGCTGCTCTGCACTCACCAGATCTTGCTGTACCACAGAAGCGCCCTAGCATGGTATGACAGGACAGTTCCTGGGCCTGGGACACAAAAACTGTGGCAGGAGAACAATGTTAATGAGTTTACAGAACTTTAAACCAGCTTTATCATTAAATACTTCTACCAACAACTGAGCATGCACGTAAACATTTGTACATATATGAGGAGTGGTTCACTCAAAAGACAGCAATATTTTGGTTATACATGAGAACCAGAAAGTGAAACTAGTTAGAAATAAAAGCAGTACTCAGTCATCTGCTTCTACCAAGACATGCCCAAAGGTAAAGCATAATAAAAAGTGAAAAGCTGCATTTGATTTTAAAGATAACTTAATGTAGAATGTATCTGTAAGGAAGGTAAAATTCAGTGCAGATTTGCTGGAGAGGAGAGAGAAGAGGCCATAGTCCCTCACCATCTGTGCCCCATCGTTTGCTCCAGACCATGTAAGAGGGCAGCAGTGGTACTGCTGCAGAGGTCCCGCACCAGCACAGCAGCCTCACTAAACCTGGAGAGTGACTTCCGAAATAATCCATAAGAAACCTTTAATTTTGATACTGAAACACAGGCTGTAATGTCATGCTGATCACTATGCAAAGCATGTCAGGCTATAGGGATGTCCAAAAGCCAGCGGAGTAGTTATGTATGCCACATGTTGCCAGAGACTGCAGCATAATCTGTACCAGACTTGTCCATCTTGAACCTGTAATGGTTTGGTTTTAACTTGTTTGATAGCGTTGACACTGTAACATCAAAGCATCTCTCTTCTAACTTGTGTTCCCTCTCTTTGTTAGCGTTAATGAATGAACAAAGGCAGCATTTTGTATTGTGTCATTCTGCTTCCTCCATTCTGTTGTCGACGGAAGGAAGACAGGGACACTCAATATGAGTCATCAGCAAGCTTCATTTTATTGCCCAAATAGCCTCATTTTTCTAGTGAACTTAACAGGGGCAGACAGTGTTTCACACAAGATTATTGGTCAAAAGCACTCAGACAAACAACTACAAGAAAACAACCCCACCTGCAAGAAAACAACCCCCTTGTGATTAGCAGTCACATAGACCTTGTCCTTGAAGCCAGCTACTGGTAACAATATTTTCCTGAATTCCTCAATTGGGCAATGTGGGAACACTGTCATGGGAACTTCTCATAGTTGCCCTGGTAGCTTGGTTTGCTCAGCTACAGCAAGCCGTGGGATTCTTGCTGTTTCAAAAATCCCTCAACAATTCCCCCCCCCTTTTTTTTTTTTTTACTTTTTTGAGCAAACCACGCCCAATATAACATTTTTGCAAGTAACCCTTTAACCACATTTATCACAATACCACATGCAATGATGATTGACACCACAGCAATCAGAATCCTTAATCCCTCTTTGACTAATCCCAGTAAACATCTATGCATCGTTTCGAACAAAACAGTGAACCATTGATTGAAAGGATTGATACCATATTGAATCTTTCTCATGTGCTCTTTCAGGAAAGTAATGGATTTGTGAATTGACTCATTATGATCAAAAAGGTTTAAACAGTACATTCCCTTAAAGTCCTCACACTCATTCCTTTGAGCCAAAAACAAGTAGTCAATAGCAGCTTGATCCTGTAAAAGCACATGTCGCAGACTATTTTGATCTGGTAACATCTCCTCAAGTATCTCTGTCGTGGCATAGGCTTGCTTGTCGGCCCAGCATACCAATTTTTCTAAGTTGTTACGTGCAGCCGGAGGTGCCACTCCAGGCACTAAAATTGCCAATGCCGCTCTAGCTGCAACCCCACACAATTCAACATTATCATTGCAATCCGGTGCAAGCAATGCCCATTTATGCCTGGTGATCTCACGCAACTGTAACAAGCTAGGAGCAAATACAATGAGTTTATCTAAGTAACATGGACATCTGACAGCATTTGCAGGGATACCTTGCCAGGCCCTATCCCCACAAATCAGAAAAACATCAGAAGGTAAGGCCAAAGCTGTACAATTGTTCCAAACACTGTAGTTGTTACCCCTTGTCTCCGTGCCGTAAACCCCTAAACCCTGCTTAGCAGCGTCATTGTAATCACAGGTGTTATTTGTATTTCTATACCCATATGGCCCTTTCCAGGTTCCTGTAGCAGGATTCATCTGATAGCCACGGCTACATTCACATTTGTAGCCACCCTTCAGGTTGATACAGATTTGACTACAGATACCAGGGTTTTGGCATTCATCAATACCTCCACAGTTTCTCTTGTCTACAAACTCAAACCCAGCTGGACAGTCACATTCATTTATGATGCATTCCTTCAGGGGCTCATCACCCCAGTCCTTGCAGTCTCTCTGCTGGTTACACACTTTATTGATATCTATGCATTCTCCACTTCTGCACTTGACTTTGCCAGGTCCAGAGCACTGAATAACATTGTTACAGTTTGCTTCATCAGTGCCATCCAGACAGTCTCTCACACCACTGCACTGCCTACTCCCATGGACATAGTTCCCATCTTCACATCTGAACTGGTCTGGCCTGTAGGTCTGAGAAGGGCAGTTAATTTCATCACTTCCATCCTTGCAATCAGGATCTCTGTCAGTCTTTTTCACCATCACATTTCCAGGACACTGGGATACACTGGGTTGACTGAGGACCACAGCTGATTTCATTTACCTGGCATGTTCTCATATGACACAGCTCAGCACTCTCGTCAGACCCATCTTCACAGTCCGGATCCCCATCACACTGCCATCTGTTTGGCACACACTGACCACTGTTGTACACAAAGTCAGATTCAGCACACGTCTTCTTCACACAAGCACTCTCATCACTGCCATCCGAGCAGTCTTCACATTTTGCTCTAGCACCATCGGCAGCGGTGCACAGGCCGGCGAGGGCGAGCAGCAGGCAGAGCGCCCCGCAGCGCGGCAGCGCCCGCCGCCGCCCCGCACCTGTGTCACTTATACTACTCCTATTACCCGTGCTGTTAGTGTCAGTGGCATCCTCCTGGTACCGTTTCTGTCTTTGTCGCCCCTTACTCTCCCCCTTTTCCTTTTGCCACTGACCATTCACAACAAATGGATGAGACACATGATTACTAGTTAGGAAAGAGAGTGTAACATCTGCTATACGGCTGCAGGCAGTGTCAGCTGCAACCTTAGAAGCTGTTTGTGAAAGAGCCTGCCGGTGGTCATTTGGCAGTGTAATCTGCGTCTCTGCACTCCTGCCCCGCAATAGAGCTAAGTCGTCATTAGTAATCCGTAGAATGTGGCAACCCCACGGAATGTTATCCAGAAACATAGTTATAACACCGATCTGGGGATGAATAGTCTTTTTTGCAGTGCAAGATAACCCTCTTATACAAAGAACACCAGAGAGAAGCAGCACAGCCGCCGCTGCCTCCGTGGTTCTGTCAGACAGGCTGCAGGGTCCTGATCTCCGCCCCTCTGCTCTGTGCCGACTCGCCTCACGGTGAGGGTCGGCTGCCGTTGTCCACTGACGCCTCTGGTCTCCCGTAGCAACGCGATCTCGGATGTCCCGCGTCGCACCGCGATTACTTCAATTGCCCGCGTTTTCCGCGGCTCCATTTCCCACGTCTCTCCGCGATTCCTTTTTCCACGTCCCTCCGCAATTCCTTTTTGCAGTCTATACCCTGCATGCTCCGCTTTTCTAAAAAGCACTTGAGCAGATCATACGCCACTTGTCTCTCCATACCTTTATGTATGTCAGCGCTGTTGCAGCCTTTGCAAGACCTCGGCGACGCGTGGCTGGTGGGACCCTCTATAGGTGCTCCCGGCTGCGGGGATTCAGCGTTTTCATCCCTTTCATCTCCTGAGCTGCATTGCAGGACCGGTTCCCGTATTCCGTCAATCCGTGGCTCGCAGGTTCAACTCCAGCAGCGTCCCTATTCAGGCGCCATTTGTTGTCGACGGAAGGAAGACAGGGACACTCAATATGAGTCATCAGCAAGCTTCATTTTATTGCCCAAATAGCCTCATTTTTCTAGTGAACTTAACAGGGGCAGACAGTGTTTCACACAAGATTATTGGTCAAAAGCACTCAGACAAACAACTACAAGAAAACAACCCTCTTGTGATTAGCAGTCACATAGACCTTGTCCTTGAAGCCAGCTACTGTAACAATATTTTTCTGAATTCCTCAATTGGGCAATGTGGGAACACTGTCATGGGAACTTCTCATAGTTGCCCTGGTAGCTTGGTTTGCTCAGCTACAGCAAGCCATGGGATTCTTGCTGTTTCAAAAATCCCTCAACACATTCACTGTCCAACATCTGCATTTATCTCTTTTGATTTTTCTTTCTGAACACTTTGAATGAACATGACATTTACTTCTGGGTTTCAGTGCTACCACATCACTGCTTTTCACACTGCAGGCCATGCTGTCTCTTAGTGGAGTTGTCAGGAAATGCGTTACTTATAGAGAGCAGTTCTGTGGTAGAAAGATTGTGTGCTGCTTGACCGCGCTTCCTGAGAAGACCTAGAGATCCACAGTGCAATGCCACCAAGCAGCGGAGCTGCAGGAGAATCCAGTGTTGCAATACCAAAGAGGAACATTGACTTTTCTCTTTTTTTGCCACTACTTCTACTTACACCTGTGTCTTTAAGCCTTCTACCTTCTGCCCTCAAATTGCTAAAGAAACTGCAGAATCTTGATTTGCTGTGAATTGTTGCCTTGTCTTCTGAAACTGTAGTAACCTTTAGTAACGGGCAAAGATTATTAGTAGTACTGTAAATAAAAATGAAATTGCCCAACAAAAGCTGGAGCACAGCAGAAGCACAGAAAAAAGCTTTAATCTCTTATCGTTACGAAGATTGAAGTGATAATGCCCCATGCAGGAGCTTTTTGCTGAGATGTGAAAGGGACTATATGACGTGGATGCCTGCACTGGCAGAAGCCTAGACTCAGTGACCCAGCAAGGCTCCTTCCACCCTACACGCAGGGAAAGGTGTGACCTGGCTGGTTGGAGGCTGCTCTAACATTAAGAGGAAGACTTGCAAGTGTGTGGCCACCAAAGGATGGTTCTTCTGAATATCTCATTCTGTGCATAGCTGGCCCAGGCTTGTCTCGGGCTCTGGATGTCAACGGGCTGTCTTCTCGATACAGCTTGTCATTGTGAATTGATAAGGCTGCAAATACATCAAGAAGATTATGTGCATAACAATCATCACTGGGCTGACCTAGGAGCAGGATGCACCTGGTATTTAACATGTATACACTTACTGTTAACATTAAACTGTTCTGCTTTATAGGCAGTCACCCACTTTTGCTGAACAAGGGCGAACTAAGACAATAATGCCTTGTACAAAGCAAATGAGGCAGCATAGGAACATTTGCAAACAGCTTTGCATTTCTCTTGCATCTTCACTAGCTGAAGCAGTTTCCAAAGCCTAGATAAAACCCTGAGCAGGGCTGTACTATATTCAGAAAGATTTTGCCTGTTCTTGAAAGCTGGTTCTACTTTCCATCCACCAAGTCTCTTTCATTCTTACACTGCCTCTTTTCTGTTACGTGGCATTGTATCTCAGAGTTAGCTGCAATTGAGAACCACAGATTATAATGTTGATGTTGGCAATGTTTGCAACCAGAAGTGTAAAATAATGATTTTTAAATCTGGAAATAGCTGGAGGCTGAACGCAGGCATGCCCACAGTGCCTAGGTACCAGCTCACAGCTCCCACCACAAAGTGCTGATAGGGGGCTTCCTTGACGCTCACAGAAGTTCTCTGCAGACAGCAGAAACCCGTCCAGTGATTTCTCTGTACTATATAGCAGGTCATATTTTTCTCATCTCAATGGCCTTTGGCTTTGAAAAATGAATGGGACAGATATAATAGTTTTTTGGCTTCAGGACTGCAAACTAGGTGTGCTCCAGCTGACCATCTTATATTAGTTCAAAGACACCAGTCCTGGGGCTAGCAGAGTCTCATATTTAGTCCCCACGTGGAAGACATTCCATGCATTTGGGGAATTTCTTGCTCCTGAGTTTGATCTGGTTGGGCAAGTATGGCAATGGAAGTTTTACTGTATTTCTCATCACAAACAGGAGAATAAGAGAGTGATTCTGTTATTTTAGTGTTCATAAGCACAGAAGAGATGGAATACAATACAGATACTTTAATTTGACTTGTCAGTGATGAACTCTATGATTTTATTTTATAACCCAGCCAGGTGGGTGCTTGTTGTACTCCTTTCCTTGCTTTCCAGCAACCAGAAATTGTCTTGAACACTCAGCTCAATGTAATCTCCCTTCCATGATATAAGAAGGATATTCCATAATAAAAGCTTTGGCTTGGCATTCCTTCCACGTCTGACACGTTCTTTCAGGACAGAAATTCACAATCTCCTGTAACAGCTGTTCTGTTTATTCCTCTAATTCCTTCATCTGCTGCATGGGACCTTTTATTAGCCAGTGTTAAGCCCACCTCAACATGGATTAGAAATTGCTTATAACATAACTGTGGAGAAGCATTATGGAGAATCTTGGTGGGTTTATAGTGCTATATGTAGTCTGTTAATTTTGCTGTGTCTATGCACCACACTCAGAGTTGTAATTATTCTGATTTTTATAGTAAATAAAAATTGGAGTTAGTAATATTTTTCCCTGCTTTTGGTGGTTTGCTTTCCTCTTTTCTAAGCAAGGCTAAGACAGAAGAATTATACAAAAGCTACAAATAAGAAAATAAGATTTAGAGATGGCAGAATGGACTTGCAGAGCTGTCAGAAATACTTTGAAAAATAGTTTTCCTTGATCTTATATACAGAGGTCCTCTTCCAAGTCACTCATTTTCCAGCATAACTCTCTCCCCTTGCTTTCCTACATTCCTCCCATGTCGCAGACAGCACCTACATGAAATGGCACATACACGGGTTACAAAAATTCTTTGAAAGCAGCCCTGTGAGTTACAGGCTTCTTTTTTGGCTGAGCCATACCAATGACTAAGCTATGGGAAAAGCCTCCATTCAGCTACACTGTAAAGGAAAATGTGGGTGGGGGAACTGGGCTTTCATTCAGCACTTGGGTGTGGAGTGGCAATGTCGCAAAGAGGAAAGAGGAAGAGCCTCGTGGGCCAGGGATGGGAGATTTCCACTCTGCAGCCAGCCCTCCAGAGCCAGGCAAGCAATGGTGTGAGCGAGAGTGTCGTTGTTTGACTCAGCATGTTCCTAAGCCACAAAAGAGAAGTGACGTACGCAAAAAGCAGGTTGCTTGCTCTTATCTGATAAGAGGGATATCAAGGAGTTTTCTCCACTGCCTAGACAGAAAGGAAGTGCTTTGTCCTTGTATTTCACTTTCTCTGTCAGGAGCCTTTCTTCAAGCAATTATCGTGCTCTTACAGCCTCTAACCCAAGACAGAAGCCTATAGGGTTTTAGGGAAATGATATGCCAGCACCTGCTACCAGATTACCAAATACCTGTTGGTTAGCTTCCCACTCTAATGGCTCCACCAGCTTTAGAACTGATTTACTACATAATGGATTTAATTGAGTGTTATTTCAGATAGAGTCATCTCACCAGTATGCCTCCAACAAACCCTTGGATTATCCTGCTGGACCAGTAAATGAATGAGGTATTTCTGAGACGCTTCTGGGTAGAAAGAGAGAATGCTTCACCTCCTACCTGCTGCACAAACAGCCGCTGGTCTTGTGGTACAGACATCCCTTCACACAGAAGGTTTCATGGTAAAATATGCGCTCATCTTCACCACCATCTACCTTTCACATTAAAAAATGTCATCTCTAATACCATAAAGTGCCTTTTACAGTGCAGTGCCATACAAAAACAGTATGCACAACCTGCCAGCCATCAGCAGGGTTCTCCCTTAGTTTGCAAACCATTAAGTAAACCTAAACATCAGGGGATAGCCACTGCCCAACAACACAGCTTTGCTAAAAGGAGAACCTTGCAATGAAACAAATTCCTCAAAACAAAGAGTGAATTTTATAACAGTTTTCATCAAACCTGAGCTTGGTTCAGTGAATTTAAATCTGATTTTGCCTACCATTATAACTTCTGTCTTTCGTAAAGCAACAGCATCTCAGGACCATCCAGGCTAGAAAAATGCTGAGCCTCACAATTATCTCATTGTTTTTGTTATTCATATTTTATCTCCAGAAACAGCAGTATTTTAAGACCTGATCAGTGCATTAGATCCCTAATTATTACAATTTTGGGAAAACACAAAAGACGAAGATTAAAATGGCTGTTACCTACACAGGTACGATTCTACTGTAGAGCTGTAGGATCTTGTTAAACGCGACTGTAAAGGTCAGGACCAGAGTCTGGAAATGACTCCCTGAGACACAGCAATATCCAGAATGCAGCTGTGCATTACTCTTATCCAGCGAACCACCAAGGACCAAAAAAATGCAACATTAGTCCATAGCAGGTGAAACATTTCTAGTTGGTATGATAAAATATTATAGCTACTGCACAATGAGATGTTGGGACCTCATCCAGAATAACATCTGCCAGTCCAGTGAAGAAAGGTGAAGTGGAGGTGTGCAGGGCAGAACTGATGGGATGACTGGGGAAAGGTACACCAACCAACCTTGTATTGTCTAGCTTGGGGTCAAAGAGAGTATGACTGCTCTCTCTAAGCTGAGCAAATGAGCAAGCATCGGGCAGGGGAGAAAATGACTTAGGTTGAAGGACAGCATCAGCGTAAAAACCAAAGAGGCCAAACTAACAGTCAGTGCATTTAGGCTGGAAACGTAAAAGCTCCTGAGCTAAATACAGAGAAATTACACACCAGCCACAGAGGTGAACACAACTGTTAAATAATTATCATGTATTGTCATGGCAGGGGACAGGAGCTGATGCCCTCAATGTTGCCCCTTTAAGTCCTGTGTTTCTGAAAATATAAGGAGAGCACCAACCCAAGTTTGTGAGTAGCCCTGAAGTTGCCTGGTTAATGCAGACTCTCTGCAGGAGCATCTCTGCATGGGTAATTGCCAACCATCTAATGAGGATATGGCTAACAGAGGCGATCCTACATCCAAATGGAAAGCTTCCAACCTGTCAGTCACATACAGCTGCATAAAACCACAGTAGCCATGGCTAACACTATCACCTACAGTAGCTGGGTTCAAAGGAACTCCTCAAAAGAATTCAAAGTTGAATGCCTGACAACAAAAAGCAGCAGCAGGCATTTCTACCAGCCTGCTCCTTTACTATTAACACTCCTAATGGCAAAGTCAAAAACTGGACTGAGAATACAATGCATGTTGATAACCTACAAAGGAAGATGAAAGTTCAGTTATGGTAAAGAGGAGCAGCCTTAAGTACCACCTATCAGAAGTCATCTCTCCATCCCCTCAGCAGCTTTACAGAGATGTTGAACGACAGATTTAAAAAACAAAACAAAACAAAACAAAAAAAACTTACCCTACAATGCTTCACATGAATAAAATGGGGAAAAGGGAAATAAATTCATGGTTTATCAAACAAAATCTCTTTATTGCTGCTGACTTCCATTACTGAACCTTATCTACAAATTAGTATAACTTCGGAATAAAACCTGAGACACACCCTCCACTTCACAGTCCAGCTGGGCTGCTTATCTAAAATGATTTCAAGGTACATCCCTCAAAAGGGACATGCAAAAAATTATTGCACTACTTTTTCTTGAAGAAATTAAATTTTAGACTACGTGACAGAAGAAAATTTTTCTCCTTTCTTGTCTCTGTTCTCATTCTTCAGGATTTCTGTTCTATCAGGTGTGATTAGCTACCCCTTTCACCAGGAGAGATTTTGTACATGCATACTGGAGAGCGTGAGTGCATTTGTGTAGACACATATACACCTATAAAATCTATTCCTTTAAGCTATCCAGTTTCTTAAAGATCATAAATGACTTAAGCACAGAAAGAGTGTGCAGTGAATAATCATACATATACAGAAGACAAACTCACCTGAGCATGCCAGATTAGTCTCTCACCAGGTGAAATGATCATTTTGACATGGACAGCCAGAAATAAGTCATCTCACTTGACTGCCCAGATTCACCGGACAGGTGAACACAGAAGCATTTTACACAATGCTAGTTTATTACATGGACTAGCATTCTAGGTAAAGACAACATTAAATTGAAGTCCATACACTGATGCCTTTGTAAGGCATCTCCACAGCCACATGGAATCTCTGGACTTCCAGAGCCCAAGATTTAGGACACTTAAGCACCTTTTTATTCACTTTCGTGAGGGTGCCAGGTGACTCTATCTGCCTTCTACTAGTTGTATATACAAACCTTTCGATGGTCATACCACAGTGTTTACAACCATTTATTAGTGATAATACATAATAGTCATTTAAAGTCATTTTTCCTTCTTCTGATGAAATATTAGGAACAGTGATTTTGAAACCATCTGATTCCTAGAGGCTGCAGAACACTAAGTCCCTAGTGGCCCACTCAGACCCCTTCTGAGAACAGGGCAGCTCAGTGAGAGTGACAAAAATTGGGCTTGGGCTGGAGGAAACTGATCTAAAAAAATAAAATAAAATTAAAAAATAAAAAAAAAAAGCATTTGAGAAGAATACCCTCAAATACCTTTAACTTCCACGGAACTCATTGAGAAAGGAGACATCTGTGGAAGTCCCCATAAGAGAGCATTCCTTACCAGCATTTGTTGGAAAAAAAATCCTGTCATTAATGCATCATCTTTCAAGTAATAATCTCAAAACTACTTCCTCAAAAGTAGCCTATGTACGTAATTACAATAGGAATTAATTTTGAAGAAAATCACAGGAGTATGCTTTATTTCTTAGATCATTCTGATGGTTTTATTCTGGCTTTAAATTTTGTGCAGTATGTATTTTTAATGGATTTCACACCAAACAAAAGCACTTCTACATTCTCAAGAGAGTTCTCTGGTCTCACTATCACATCTCCATTGAAAGGGTGGCATAAAGTTGCAGAATGAACCTCAAGCCTAACTGTGGCAAACCTAACTGAGCATCTAGCTGCTATAACCACTGGTCTACTGACAGCCACAAAATGATAACGTCCTGAGGGACTCATTGGGATTTAGCCCCTGATCCTCCAGTATCATTTCTATCTGGGGAATGGGCATGGTATGGGGATTGACCTCCCCCATGGCAATGCATCTCCTTGAGCTCAGACTCCTGCAAATGCTTTTCACACCCCAATGGACACACTCTCTAAAATGCTATTAAAATATCTGGAATTAGTTTGAAGTAAATACATGTATAAAGCACACTTCAGCTTCCTTAAATGCTAAAATGAGCTTTTCCTCACAGCTGTCGCAGAAACCAAGCATGAATGTAAAAGTGGCAGTTCACAGACAGGGGAACAAGCTACACATCCTTTGGAGCTATAAAGTAGGAAAAATTACATTAAAATTGCTAAAAGAAGTCCTGCCATATTTCATCAGCATGAAATGGAGCTTCAGTTGGATTGGAGAGGTTCATTGCTGCAAGAAGCAGGAAAAAAATGCAGAATCTTTGTTTACCTGGGTCTGTGGTTTCTAAGTACCTACTTTTTACTACGTTCATTTCTTGACTCAAAGCGAAAATGGGAATTCACCCTTTTCTCTTTTTTTCCTGTCCAATGTGCAGATGGGGCACATTTTCATTCACTCCATCAATCCCTGCCCCCTACGCACGAGCTCGCATACATACACCTAGCCAGTGGAAAAGAAAAAAGGTTACTCATTAATCCATTCTACAAAGCTTTCCAAACTGAAATGGGTGGGTTTTACATCTCCAGCAAGGAGCAATATATAGGTAGACATGCAGCATACCTGAGCATAGCTGAAGCTCAAGCATTCATCTTGGATAGCACAACTTTGCTTCTAACACATTTTAAAACAGAACTCAGCACTATGGAGAGGATGATTATTTTCTGTATGCTCTTCTTCTGTTCCAGTATGGTTCTGACTGCAACTCCACAAAAAGCAATGAAATACAAACAGCTTCTAAAGACAATTGATCAGTTAAAAGATGTAGTGAAAGATAAGGTAAGCAAACTATTTGTCCTAATACTGAAATTATTTTCAAGCATTAGGTACTGCTTAGAATGTAACTTTTGAGGGATACTACTGCAATGTTAAACTTTTCTAACTTAGATTTGTTTTTCATTGTAGGATGCTGAATTGCCGCATACACCAGAAAACCCTGTGGTGAGCCTGCTTTAACATTTCCTTTTAATTATATCAAATTTATTTTGTATTGGTTAATTCCACTGACAAATGGCAGATGTCTTCTTTTTAATATCTCTGACCTAGAACTCTTGATGCAAGCTAGTTTGAAAACACTTTGATAAAAGTTTCTTATTCCTGGGTTTTTAATGTCAGAAGTGTTTATATTATGCAATCTTTATTAGTAGGTTACTACACTCTGTGTATTCTAGAACACCCACAGATTCCAATTTGTGCATATTCCTTTTATTCACTGCTAAGAGCAGGGGATTCAAACAAGACCTACATGACTAGCAATGCTCTTGGGGACGCAGTTTTGGGGAGAGGAAGCGCCTCCAGCTACCATGAGCTCCAACCACATTGGTATTATCGCTGCATGGAGCCTAAAGGGAGCCCCCTTTCCCTCCCACCATAAAACCGTATTGCATAGTGCTTCCTTGCATGCAGTCCCAATGGCTGCTGTGAGACTGCTTGTGGGCAAGGGTTGTGCTATCATGTAGAACAGGAGAAAAAGTGCATTCTGCAAGTATTCTCTTTACATTATGACTAGTTAAAAGAACAACAACAGGTCTTCATAGATCCCTTTTTGTACACATTATTTACTTAGACATTTTTTAACGGTGATATTTGGTGTAACCCAAAGCTAGGAACTTCTTGGTAAGTTACATTAGAGTCATAGAAAGTGTGTTTATGCCTAACAGTGGCAGGATACAGGATTTACAGCAACATTAAATACTAAAACCAATTAGAAACTAAATGCATTCTGCCTTCTTTTGGTAATCCCAAACATGCAATGAAGGTCCAACACTAGCCACAGCTAGTGTAATACTTCTCCTGTTATCTGCTGTCTTAGGGCACTGACAATGACTTCAGCAAGCAAGCAATTTTGATGGACATATAAAAGTATTCAGTACGTGTAGTCATTAAAAAAACAACTCGCAGAGTATAAAGCTATTTATGCAGGGCTTTACACTTTCGTGTAAAATAATAACAAGAAGAAAGGAAAAAAACTCACCTCATTTCACACAGGTTTCATTAGCCTCCTCCAAGGGTTTACAGTTGGGCACGTTTTTTACTTGCCAAAAGCAGAAGCATGACCAAAAAGATTGCTAGAAACAACTCATTGCTAGAAACAACTGCAATGCAAAAATGTAATGCACCCTAGCTAAATGCTGTTTTTTTTTCATTAACACTCTTTCTAACTTGTAGTGTCAAAGTGAAAAAGAATCAGATAATTAGCTGTCATTTCACTGCAGAGTTTGCTACTACCTCCGAAACAAGCAAATAGAGCCAGTGACTAATCGCTTCATCAGTGTTTTTTTTTTCTCTCACTCAAAAAACATGGTCACCTCAGGAAGGAAGACAACAATTCATTTGCAGCTTAGGGCTTTACAGGCTGCCTCTGGGAGGTCCTGAGTACCTTCATCAGAAAATATAGGAGATAACAAATTCAGGTATTTGGAAGGTACTCAGTGTGACAGAGGTTTGATCTCTGATGAAAAGCTAACAGTAGGAATTACCAGCAATCATATTAATAAAGTTTTCATTCTGCGGGGCAAAATTTGCATTTGCTGAGTTGTCCAAATGCTTATCTATGAGTTGTTGTGTGCCAAAGTAGCACTCATAACTAGGTAACTGGGTACAATTACACCTGAACATACAAAGCTGTATTTAACAAAAAGTCTTTCATGTAACTGTATTTCAAATATCAAAATATTGTTTATATGGCAAGCTGCTTATGCCAGATTTGAATGTAGCCTTGAATATGCAGGAAGACGGCTACCTTTTATAACATCCAACATTTAGTGGTTTATCACTATTTGTTTTGACTTCCTTGATCTTTCTGTGTGTGGACTGATAGCCCCACTTCAAACCCACAGCACTTCCCTGTACACTCAAGTGTGAAATTATCAGAAAATACATTAGGAGGTGTGAATAAAACAGGAGAAAACATGCTGAGGTCGAGAAATTAGTCTTGAGACTGAACTGGTTCAAGACAGGAGGGAGAATACGATCTGCTGCTGGTGACAGCTCTGGCAGCTGAAGCCACTGGCACAATGCTCTAACCCTGCTGGTTGCTGGTTCAGGAAGTGCAGGCTTTTCAGGGTACGCTGTACAGTTCAGAGTCTCGCGCAGAGCCTTTCTGCAAATCCTCCCTGACAGCTATTTTGCATGTTTACCTAGCGCCCCTCAGACATCACCAGCAGCCCGTGTTTTGAATGCCTCTTCATCAAAGTGCTTAATCCATTGCAAGGCAAACAAAATGCAATCCTTGTGGCCCTCTGACTGTCGGCCTGCTTACAGTTAACTGTTAACTCAGCAAAAGAGAAAAAAAAAAGCAGCATATATGAGAAATGCTGGTTTCTCAGCTCATCACGGATGAGGCACAAAATGTTTTCAGTTTCAGCTGGAAAATCGATCTCTTTTAGAGAGTGTTGTTTTTTTTCCAGTAAGCAAGTCTGGTTACGGTAAGAAACCTGAAACAAACATAAATGTCTGGTTTTTAATAAAAATAAAATATATAAATATATATAATATATATATATAACCAGTATAAGACGTTTCTATTAACATTTGCTATAGGCAACATAAACGGAGGTTGCCTTGTCCTTGCAAGTGAACTGCTGTGGTATCAGCAAACCAGATGAGACCTAGCTTTGGTAGCAGTTGGTATGCAAAACAAAGATGATGTCTTTGGAGCCTTTCTAACATACACAATCAGCATTTCTAAAAGTTTCTTTCTTTGGAAAATGGAAAACATGTTAGAAATTGGCTTCAGTAAACACTGCTTTTCTTTCTCTATTGACAATAGGTTGGTTTTGGTGGTATTTTCCACAGTTGTGTGCCCAGCGAGGAAAATAGCCACTGCACAGGAAAGGAAGTTCTGGAAAGCTTGTAGTCTGTTAGCACAATACAAATTAATATGCAACTGCACCATGAAAGCAAAAAGGCAGTTGCTCTAATTCCAGATAACTAGCAGCAACAAAAGAATTACACCACTGTCATACAGCACACCAAGTGAGGGCTTCTTTTCAAGTTAGACACAGATGATGCTTACTGGCCTTGACTCAGGTTTAACATGGCTCTGAATTCCCTGCAATTTGGCAAGACAATTTGAGCTAGGAGCCTGGCTCCTTGTCTTCTCTCTCATCCTCACTCTCTCTTTTCTCTTCAGTAAAATTACTCACTAATTTCAGCGCTTCCATGTCCCATGCTATCAAGGGAGAATATTTGAGTAGCATTTTAAATCATGCAGTTCTATGTCAATTCTAATTAGTAAGTAGATAATATGAGAAATGGCACAAAAAGAGGAAAAAGGAAGTCTATTCTCAGATGTACTACTGAGGAACAACCCTGAGAGAGATTAGGAATATTTTAAAAAGAAAATATTCATGCCTATGCTTGTGAAAATCTGCTGCGTATGATGGGATCTACTCTTCAGTAGCACCTTCTTTTAATTATTGTAATGATCAAAATTCAAAGGGCAATTTTAGGCATTTATATGATGAGGAAATACTTGAGCAATTACCAAAGAACAGGCAGATCAAAGGTCAGTGATCTCTTATATTTCTAAAAGTAATTTAAAACAATAAAAGGACTGTTGAATCTTCTCAATCAATACTTTGCATAATTAAATTTTGTGCATAAATCACAACGTAACACATGTGGAAAAAATGCTGCAACATTCATTTTAAAATTATTCCTTGTGTTCTTGCCCATAGGACGAGTGCCTGTTCACAGCTGTGACCTGCTTCCAGAAGGGCATACTGAAATTGCAGCCAAAGAACAGCCAAGTAAATTCTACGTTCATCAAAACAGTTAACATCTTGAAAAGACCCATTCTCAAAGACTCTGGAAAGGTAGGATTTCCTGACAATGCTCATAATCATGACCATTGTTCCTTACTTTCTGTAACAAATACTACCTACAGCAGTGAAACTGTAAAAGCCAAGCTTGTTAGAAAAACAGATCAGTCTTTTATTACTTTGGAAATTAGAAATATCCATTTTTCTGCACTTCCAAGAGAGACACTCACTCTGTTCCTATCAGTCAGTTGTGTCTATGCACTTTAATAATGGCAACCATGTGATGTGCATGACAAAAGGATTGGGATTACTGCAAAAAAATGTGAATGAAAGGTGCAGTTATTATTTTCTTTCCCTTTATGAAATAGCCTGTCTCTCAGCTCTTCCATTTGTAAAAGGCTTTGGTTACAAAGAATACTGCTTGATCAGTAGGAAATCTTTAAATATTATGTATGACTATGATGAGCTCTTTAGAAGTGGAATGATTTTTTTTTTTTATTTCAGCAGTGTGAGTCTACATGTGAATCTTACGAGAAAAAAACCCCCAAAGAGTTTTTGCAGAGCTTCTCAAAGTTGATGAAAAAGGTAACAATCAGAGTTGACTCCTTCTGTTTTTTGATGTTTTGTAAACAAGAACCGATGTCTGTATTTTCCATTATTCCTAACATTGTGTTGTTTTCACAGCTTTTCAAGGATTAATACAGGACACATGAGACCTGAAGGCTACAGAAAATCTACTATTTAAGGCAGACACTATACTATTTAAGACAACGTGAAAAATGTAAATATTTTCCATTGCTACTGTGCTGTGCTGTGTGTGTGTGGTAAGTGAAAGCTTCTCCCCAATATTAAGGAGGCTTATTTGGATGGCTATTCATAAGACAGATGCTATTTTAAAAGTGATCTGAGCCTCACCTTACGGTGAAAATTACATTGTAATTTCACAAAAATAGGTTCGCGTAAGGGACTTAACTATAACCTTATGCTAAACCAGATATACACGAGATGGCTGCTATTCTATTTTTGCATTCATCTCAAACGTACATCATACAGAAGCGTCTGAAACTTTTTAAAGAAAACAAAACAAAACAAAAAATGATCAGAGGCTTTGAAGCCTCAAGAAGTACTTACTTTGATTGATTTCCTTATTTAAAACAATACCACACACACAACTTATTTGTAAGTTCATAGATTGTATCTTAGTTAACTAGAGAAAAATACCCTGTATTTAACTCTCACAGAACTACTGGAAAAACATTTACAGATAATACAGTATGGTCTGGGTCTGACCTGTTTCCATGTTGAAGTCAATGGCACATTTGCCATGGGTTTCAACTTGTTAACCCAGAATCTCAAAGCGGGGATGCAGAATTTTGGGTGGAAAAATACATCTCTGGAGATGGAATTCCACCTAGGCTCCTTCAATTTAACAGGCTAAATGCAGCAGGGGCATGACTGGCTGGATGGCTGGCCACTGCAAGAGAACCAACAAACACAGTAACTGATGATTATTCAGAACAAAGCAGCCCAAAAGCATATTGCTCTTTCTCAGAATATTTTACACTTACATTCATGCACCAGAACACTATTCCTTCTGTTTACTCTTGATTCTTTTTAGTGGTTTTAAATTGCCTTTTTCTTTTTTTTTTTTTTTTTTTAAACTGTCAAGTTTTTGTTATGTGGAAAGTTCAGTTTGCACTTCATCATTTTGAACATTGCTGTGGAAGTTTGGCCAGAGCTAGCACTGAATTATTACTATTTTTAAATAAACGCAATTATCACAGCCCTTAAAATTATTTCTTAGTACATTAATTATAAACGACAATATTCTGCTTGCAATGACTCTGTACCTTGAGACTCTTCCAGCTGAGAAGTAGCTGTTAAGTTACCTCCCAAAAAGGTATTAGCCCCACAAGAAACTGCTCTTGGAAGGGAGTGTAAAGCCTTCCAGTTAAAATTAACCTTTCATCAAACTTTCTCATTACTTAGTAGAAATGTGGTATAGAGAGGAAACTGGAAAACTACATTAAGTGTTATGATGGAAAATTGCAAGCTTAGTTACCTCCAAAAATAATGAGGTACTAATAAAAACATTTCCATTCCTACAAATGTTAGCCTAAAGGAAAAGTAATACAAAAAGCTTTTTTTTTGCCTCCACATTTTCACTGTCCTGAAACGTGCATCTCTTCAAAAACATATGTTGAGAGGAAGGAGGAGGATCTCAGGGCAAGAGTGAACAAAGTTTCCACAGTGAATTCTTTTTTTGCCTTGCATCTCCTTGTTTCTGGCTGATGACAATTCTGATCCAGCATGCCTGTTATATTTTTGTTTCAAAAACCAAAAAATGTTTTTCTTCTGAGTAATGTTCTATCATATCTCAGTATTTCCACATTACAGCATGAGAATTAATATTCTAAAACTGAACTGCCACTTGGAATTAAGCTACTCAGTTTAAATGGTGTCCTGTACCCTTTTATCTCTGTTTCTCTGACCTTATTATGTATAACATCCCTTAATGACCAACTGGTAAGCAATATGCAAAGCTGCTGCTCTTACTGCAATGGCATTTAGAGAAGTAGAGAAAGTTAGGAAAAAATTAAATTTCTGATTTGGATCAGAAACAGAGGAAAATATTGGAGAGAGGAGTTGAATATGTTTTTTGTTGTTGGCTAGAAAGCCAACAAATAAAATAGCACTTCTCATTCACTTCATGGGAGGTATTTATGGAAGGACCTTTATTTTTGTACAACGTATATAGCATGTATTTTTATTTGTAAATGTTTTTCCCAGTAATTCGCAACGTGCATTCAAACCAATATTCTAAAAAAGCCTGTCAGAATTCTTGTCATGCAAGTGGAATTAGCATGCCCTGTCACAAATTGTACGTGACATATTTCTAAGTAATCATTACAAAGCATTGAGAAGCAGCATTTGTACCCAGGACAGACAACTTATTAGAGAAAAGCCTTTAAAATTGCCTTACCAGAATATCATAAGCTAATTAGTTACTCCTGCCTACACTGAAACAATTGTTGGGTTTTTGTACACAAGGCAGCACGCAATGATGTAAGTAATGTAGCTACTTCTGTTTAGTGACTTGCTCCACTGTTTTTAATCTTGGAACTTATCACACCAAGAGGTTAAAGGTTGCTTGGTGTTGTTTATTTTTAATTATTAAACTCATTTCTAAATTAAGACCATTTCCTATACCTGTAGAACAACTTAATCACAATGCTATTCATATGACTGAAAAAAAAAATAGGGAGGAGCTGTAACGAATGTAACTTAGAGAGTTGATTGTCCCAAGATGTTGGAGAGAACCATATTTACTGGATAATTCAGTCCACATATGTATTGGGAAAAATTAATCACAACATTATCATTGTTGATCTTAGTTAATGCCACTTCTGCCAAGCATTAGCACAATCGCTCTGGAAATCTCTGTACACTTAGAATACACTTAGATTTGCATGATGTTGAGGTCTTCTATTAATTCTTTGATTTGTCAAAGCTATGAAAGATTGAGCGTATTATTCAGGGGTGTGCTATAAGAATCCCAAATGAGGAATGTGAGATCCGTGAAGGACAGATCAGTCTTCAGTACCACGTTATTTTGTGCAACACTGGTCTCTGGTGGAACTGAAGATGCCCCAGGAGGAACCCACGATGTCGGAAGGACTGGTTATCACAATTTCAGACCTGCAACAATCTTGATGTATTTTTACTTGTAAGATGAACTCTCTTTGTACTAACTGCACTCTTTGCAGAAACGGTGTATGTTTCTTTAGCTGAGTACATAGAGTAAGTCCTAAAAGCTCATTACCTCCCAGGGAGGTTTAATAATGTATTTATGATTTTGATCATAAGTGTCCTTTGCAGGCACTTCAATATGTGTTTTAGCATGGTATATACAATTCTGTGTAATATTTACTTTTCCTGAGAAGATTTTTTATTTTTATACTAATTGTCTCATTTAATTTAATTATTTATTGCATTTTGTGAATGGAATTTTCATACTAAAGACTATGTGGTCTGATTTATTTATATGCCTGTGATATTAAATAATTTTAGCTAATAAGATTTTCTCTTGTTCTTTTTCTTTTTTTTTTTTTTTTTTTTTTTTTTTAAGAATAAAAAAAAAAGCTTCTAGCCATTCCTACCCTCACAATGAGTCATAAAACCCCTCAGTGAACTTTTTTAGCCTACTCCGTCATATATGTTGCCAGCTCAGATCAAGGACACGATATACAAAGCTTTTCTTCCCTTGAAAGTAATGAGTATGTGACAGTCCACAAGACAAGGCATTTTTACTACCCATTACATGTGGAGTGAAGTCTCCTCTACTACAGGGTACCTTCCAGGGGAGCGTGGTGGTCAACCCACAACCCTGCATATGCCCGTATAGCTTAAATTTTGTTGACTACATCAAGTTCTGATTACACACTTAGTACTGTCAGAACAGCCACGCTTTCAATACACCAAGTAAACGTTACCTTAATTTACTGATTTAAAAGTAACGAGAAATTGTTCTATACAATGGTGAAGAAAGGGATGCTATTTTTTTTTTTTTGTGCCCATCTCTCATTTTTTAAACATTGCCTTTTCAGACTTAATAAAGTCCTTCAGGCAAATTCACAGCACGTTCAATCACTTCACTGAGATTTCCTTAGACTGACATGAACAAAAACCCAGTAACTTCATGTTTTGAGTCTACACAATTCAAATACCTCATTTGCCTGATTAAAAAGTGAAACATCTCAAAGCACAATGCCAGAAGAAACCCAGTCTGTTTTGCACTGTTCTCTCTCCTCTCCCTAACTTTTCTCTTGCTTTGAAATGTACATTCTTCCTTTCCCACTCCAATTTGATATGTTGAAGTTCCCCAAGAAATTAGCATTTTCTGCTATTATACTTTTTAAGGATAGCTATAGTTCATCTTTTATAAAAAGGCTTTTCCCTCTAAAATGTAACAGAAATGCATTTTGGTCCAACAATAAAGCAGAACACTCTAACAAAAACAAAGACCAAGTCAAACAGATCTTTTCTTCATGGAAAAAAAAATGTTCAAAAACAAACAAGAAAAGAAAGCATCATAAAACTTCACATTTGAACTGATCAAGGATAGAAGTAGATATTCAGGACAATGCTGCTATGATGCGTCTCCTGAAGCCAGCCAGTTCTGCTCCTCCCAGAAGATATTTTCCTCTCACAAAAGAGCCAGCAGACTGACTCCCAAGGTGCTGCATTAGCTAGTTGTGTCCTGCTGGCTCCTAAACTACTCGGTGGTGGCAGGTACCTGAATTTGAAGCCCAAATCACCCTGTAGAAGTCTTTGAAGGGAAAATGCGAAAGGATTGGGTCTAATCCAAGCAATTGCTCCTATCTTTCCATACAAGAAAACAGTGGGAGTCAGATATCCTGGTATTCACCCCAAGTCAGCTGCAAGTCAAATCTGAGTCATCTGAGTCAAATATGCATATATCCTCTTATTTCCAGGTATAACATGACATTTTGAATATATAGAATTCTTACTTACATAGATTTCTTACTTGCATGTCTCAGTATTTTCTTCTACAGCTATAATAACATTAAAAAATATGGTAAAGAAAACATTTGGAGTAGACATTTCATAGAATCATAGAATAACCCAAGTCAGAAGGGACCCACAATTATCATCCAAGTCCAACTCCTGGCTCCACAGAAGACTACCTAAAAATCAAACCATGTTTCGGAGAGCCTTGCCCAAAGGCTTCTTGAACTCTACCAGGCTCAGTGCCATGACCACGTCCCTGGGGAACCTGTCCCAGTGCCCGACCACCGTCTGGGTGCAGACCCTTTCCCTAACCCCCAGCCTGACCCTCCCCTGTCCCAGCTGCTGACTCATATTCAACTTGCTGTCAAGCAGGACCTACAGAACCCTTTCCATGGGGCCGCTCTCCAGCCTCTCATCCCCCAGGCTATACGTGTATCTAGAATTGTCATGTCCCAGGTGCAGAATCCGGCACTTGCTCAGCTCACCATACAGCTAGTCTTGAAGGCCTCCCTAATCATAAGGAAGTCAACAGCTCCTCCTAATGCAGCATTATCTGCAAACTTTGTTAGTATGCGTTCAAGTCCTGTGTTCAGATCATTTATAAAAACACTGAAGAGAACTGGCCACAAAGTGGAGTCCTGGGGAACCCCAGCAGTGACTGGTTGCCAGCCTGATGTAACCCCATTTACTATAACCCTTTGAGCCTGATTTGTCAGCCAAAAGTTCACACAGCATATTATGATTTTATCTAGCTATATGTCAAACATGTTGTCCAGAAGGAAACTGTAGGAAACAGTATTGAAAGCTTTGCTAAAATCCAGAAAGATCACATCTACCAGTTTCTCTTGGTCAATGAGATGGGTGACCTTGTCATAAAAGGAAATTAACTTTATTAAACAGGACTTTCGCCTTGTGAACCTATGTTAGCTATGACCAATGACTGCATCATCTTTCAAATGTTTCTCATTAACTTCCAGAATAACCTTCTCCATAATTTTACCAGGCACTGAAATGAGACTGACAGGCCTGGAATTACCAAGGCCTTCTTTCATACCCTTCTTGAAAACTGGGACAAGATGTGTCCCAGTCAAACGGGACCTCTCCAGATTCCCAAAACAATGGGCATCTGCTCTGCAACAGAGTACAAAAGAGCCTCCAAAATCAAAGACAATCATACTAACACTAGAATAACTCAACTATTTAATCCCGCTGAGAAGTCTAGGCACAATTTTGCCCGTATTGACCCAGATATCTGTGCATTGACACTGCTGTCAGAGCCTTCTTTCAGATTAAGAACATCTCAAATACGGCAGTTTGTACTGTACAGACATGCTATACACTTTCTCTCAGCAGGTTTTGTTTGTTTCAGACATCCCCACAGGCATATTGTCCCAATGGCTGTCGGGTAGGAGCAACAAAGCAAGACTGTCCTATAATGGTCTTGCTTTTCACTTGTGCTGGTGATATATATTATAAAAGGAACAAAGTTTAAAGAGAACATCTACTCAAACATCTTTTTTTTTTTTTTTTTTTTTTTTCTCCCAACTAATAAACTGAATTGCTGTACTGCCACCTGTTGATAATTTTATGGAAATTCAGAACAGTTCTACATAACAAATACATGTAGATGAGCTGAAAGACTCATTCTCCTGGCAGTATGCTTTGTTGTACACTACAGAGAAAATTATTTTCTTCACTTCCCATTTTATTTACCCCATTTCTGCTGACACAGCTGAAGACTTCCCAGTATCCTTTTCTTGTCCAATTACATTACTTTTGTAAGACCATGAAGTACACGTTTAAAAATACCAGAGTGAACGCAACCAAAAAATTACTCAAAACAAGTTTCTATTTTCTAGGCTTCAGAGATGTTAAAAACACCAAAGATCAGGCATTACTCCACTCATGCTGGATGATTTGTTTATTTATGATGGAAGCTTTCTTTCTCAGCAGCTACTTGCAGGGTGGTCTGTGGGCAGTAGCATTCCCAGATAAAAGGAAACATCAGAGACAATAATCTGTCCAAATGAATGAATACCTCCAAAACTTTTTTTCTGGAGCAACACTGATCACAATAAAGATTTGTATGCTATGGCAAGAGAACACCAAGTCCTCAAAACTCATTGCTGGTACCAACTTACCAGCAGGTAACAGTTTACACATACATTCATAATTAACTGAGATCATCTAGAACATCCGTATCTCTGAATTTTCTGTACATTGAGTTTAAGACTATTCTCCTAAATTAGGAACTTAAGAAGGTTAGCAGGGAATATTCTCACTGTTCTTATCACTGTCATTGGAAGGGAGTAAGATTCCTACTTCTGAATGGACATAAATGCCAAATATTAATCATATCCTGCCTTTATGCAATTTGCCATCCTTATGTCCAGCAGCCTCCCCTGTGATTCTTCAATCACAGCAGTGTAAGGGAGATGTTGTTGGCACAACCCCTGAATGCTTGTTACATCAACAACCGGTTTGGGGATTTGGGAATACCATTTCAGACAATGAACTGTCTTGAACTGTCTTTCAGACAATGAACTGTCTTGACTCCACGACAGTCATCTCTTCAGTCAATCCTTTGTGCTCACCGTAAGCAACTTTGGTACCTCACTGCAAATTTCCACTATTTCCACTGCAGTTTGTAACCGTCAGCAGCAAACTGTGTAACCACATAGCAAACAATAGGAAACGTGATAAAGCACTACTCAAGGTATCTTGAGTCACATCACATTACTCCTAGATGCCAAAAGCTGTATTCTGATCACATGACATGCAGACTGACAGATTGACAAGAAACTTGAAGAGATCGAAAGCAAGCACTGGTTTCAAATCACAAGAGAAATTACATGGACATCTTAAATGTTCTTACAAGGAATACAGAGAAGTTGCAATTTTTCTCTGAATATTTATCATGTGCAAAATTTATCAGTGCTAAGTTACAAGATAGTAGAAAAACTCACCTTGCAGAGGCTTGGCCTGTGCTATGATCTGTTCAGTCCAGACTTGCATGGTCCTGCTGAGCAGAAGCATCTTCGACAGCTTCCAGCCATCTCATGAGGCACTCTCTCCACTCAGCTTAGCACACGAACACTGGCACAGAAAGGCCTAACAGCTTTCTTTGTATAGCTACCCTTCTTCAATCGCTATCAAGTCCTTCCTCTGAGGAGAGGTGCAGGAGCTGGCACTAAGTGCATGACCTGTGAGCAATCCTGTTGACATGCTGACCACATGTTTGTTGTGACACAGGTCCCAAGGCACCCACTGCACATGGTGGTCTCTCAGGTCGCCTTTACAGCACTAACTCCATTCATACCAACAAGAGGTGTGGAGATGGCAGGCAGGGCATCTGTCCTCTGCAGAGATCACCACCACCCAGCCAGAGACGGCTCTGCCACAGTTCCACTGACCTCTCACCAGCCACTAGGTCAGATGAACTGGGGGCAGGACTTCTGAGTAGTTGTGGAGGAGGACCAGACTTCAGCACTACCTTAGGAGAGAGAACATGGGTCATTAATCAGATAGTTTGATCCACTCTCTAGCACTGCTTGTGACCACAACATGTGACCCTAGTCAGCTCCCAGAAGACAGGTTTTGGACTTCTTTTGACCAGGACTCAAACTTCCTTCTGGAAAAAGGATGTGCAGGGCACAATTTGCATGAAAACCAGGTCTCCCTCTTCCATTTCCAAGCCCTGCAGATTCTCCCACACACAATGTGCCAGCCTGCAAAGAGTGCACTGATGCTGACTCACTACTATCTCAATGGAGTCCTTTCTGACTGGCACTTCTTCACCATTGACCCACAAGATACTACTTAAAACCTCTGATTTACCTTTTTTTTTTTTTTTTTTTTTTTTTTTTTTTTTGTAGAAGCCCTTCACATGCAAATGCACTGTCTGATGGAGCAAGCACATCCTTTGGAGCCATGGAGGTAGCTTTCCTAGCTGAGCTTCTGCTGTGCCAACCTCACTTCCATACACAGGCAGCTGAGACCAACTTGATTTTCCACAGGATGAGAGGCAGCCCTTGCACACATGTACACTTAGCACCCCCGGCTGCAGTCCCCCTTCACACACCTCCAGATGCAGAGTACTGAATGCACTTCTCCCTCACCTTTCTATTTACAGACAGGTGAAGTTACGGACCTCAGCCAGGGTCCAGGCATGTTGCAGGGCCTCCCTCCTGGCCTTGGCCAAGCAGTCCATCACAGGCAGCACCACAAAACCCTGATTACCGTAAAAAATATTTTTGTTCCTCACCAGCCATATCCCAAGCAGTCTATACATGAATAAATTTAAGATGTCTCACATCTATGAGGAGTCAGTATTATTTGAGTGTTCTACTCCATACCCAACATCACCCTCCTTATTTTTACATTTCTTATTATATCTCACATTTATGTACTTTTCACTAGTATCCCCTTCACTTCTTCCACTTTTTGGTCCTGTGAGCACTTGGTTTTCCATAAGTCTGCTTCTCTACGCTTCCTCCACACTTTGGCATGGGACATTCTCTTCGTTTCTTCTCTAAACACAACAGAATCCATGAGCTAAAACTACGGAAAGGCAAAAACATAATTAATACATAGGATGTCCCATAATGTTTCCCCAGACTTAATTTTCTGCTCAGACTTTTTGATCCAGATATGCTTTCTTTCTACTTAGTAATCTTCAATAGACTTCTAATGCACCACCAGGCTTCCTTTTGAATATAGGAACTTCTCTGAATTTACAGCACAGCGTGGCGTAAGTTCCACACAATGCTTAAGTCACTGTACATGAGCCTTTGATTTCATCTTGGCTGCTACTAGCTTTATTTTAGACTCTCCCATTTCCTCTACTGGGAAAGATAACGTATAAAGGCTTGTTATCTACTCATGCTCTGACACACACAGACCAGACCTTTAGGATACTCCCCTTTCAGGTGTTTGTACCCTGTGACAAATCCCAGCCTATTTGACTGCTCCGTTTATGGAAGCTTTTCCTTAGTTTTGATCATAGTTGTTGATCTCCCACCGTTTTCCAGGTCTGGTATACACATTTTTGTATTACAATCTGGACAAAACACACAGATAAATTGAAAAAATAAATAACTGAATCATTTCTGGTTAGAAGGAACCTCTTAAGATCATGTAATCCAACCCTCCAGAAACAGGGTCAGGTAGAGCAGGCTGCCTAGGATGATGTCCAGTCATGCTCTGAGTACCTCAGACAACCTGAGGCAGTATTTGACCACCTTCAGAGTAAGGGAGGCTTTCCTTGTCTTCAGATAGTTTCATTAACTGCCCATTGCTTCCTAGCCCGTCACCAGGCACTACTGAGAAGAGTCTGGATCCATCTTCTTTGTTCCCTTCGGTCAGGTGTATGTACACAGTGGTAAGGTTCGCCTGAGCTTTCTCTTTTCAAGGCCAACAGTCCCAGATCTCATCCGTACAGAAGATGCTCCAGTCCTTTACCCATCTTTGTAGCCCTTCACTGGACTCTCACCAGTAGCTCCATGTCTCTGGTACCAGGGAGCCTAGAACTGGACATGGCACTGCAGCTGTGGCCTCTCCAGCACCAGGCAGACAGGAACAACCGCCCCCCTTGACCTGCTGGCAACTCTCTTTGTAATGCGGCCTGGGACACCAAGTGCCTTCTTTGTCATGAGGATGCATTGCTTGCTCAAATGCAGTAAGCACAGTCATGTTTTCTGTCCTGTTCTTTGTTATTTTCTCAATTTCTAATATTTAAACTTGCTTTTCCAGCTGCTCCTGAGCCATGGGCTGAATGTTTCATGCAAGTATCCAGTTACCTGCACGTTTCATTCATGTGTGGTTATGTGCAGCTCAGAGCCTGCTGTTTTATATGGGAAGCAGGGATCTCTCCTGCACAGATACATTCACATGACTTTATGTCATTCAACACTGAATTTCATCAGTCCTTTGTCCAGTAAATTTTGCAAGGTCTTTCCAGAATTTCTTATGATCTGCCTTTGTCCTCAGTACCCTATAACAAGTGAACTTTCCCAGGGTTATCTCTCTTACAAGAATTGCCTTACATTTAGTTTCATCTTCTGTTTGCTACCTTTTAACCAAACAGCTTGCCCTGTAATGATCTTCCTTTCAAGCCCTAGAATGATTACCTTTCAGGAGATACTTTTGTCAGTTTTGGCAATCCAAGTGACTAGGGCAGCCAAAACACCTTTAGCCATATGACTTAATTCCATCAAAGATTTCCAATGGATTTTTAAGGCAGGATTTTCCTTTCCAAAAGCCACAGTTACTCTTCTGAAGCAGATTACATTTACTCAGGTACTCACTAATTCATTTTTTTTCTTGTAACATCTGCTAGTTTTCCCAGTTTCCTAGATTCCCTGTGGAAGCTCTTTTAAACACTGGCTTCCCATTTGTCGCCATCCAATTTTCACAGATCATGGCAGCTTGAAGTGTGAGGTTATATACCCTGCTTAGCAATTCAGCTATTTTGGAACTCCTGGGTGAATACTGTTGGTGGCCTGCTATTGTTTCTTTTAAAACTCTGTCCCATAGACACTTTTTAGCCACTTTGGTTTCAAAGAGATCTTTTGATGATTACCTCATGAAGAAAATTGCCAACATTCTCGCTTTATTCCAAAGTGAACCTTTTGGCTTCTTCTACACAAGTAATGAACTAGCTTGCCTTTGACAGTTCTCATCTTCTTTTATCAGTCTTTTTGTATTTGATCATTATCTTACAAAGTCTTGGAACATTTCTTTCTCCCAATATATGTAAAAAAAAGATTCAGTATTAGTTTTTGCTAGATGTTTTCTCTCTCTCTCTTTTATTTATTTATTTATTTTTTTTCCCTGGGGGGGACACCTGTTATTTATTTTTTTTTTTCACATTACTTCTTCCATTTTATCATCTTTTATTTTTTTCTTCATTGAAAGATGTCAACAGCCTTCCTTGCCACGCCAGTTAGCCTCATTAGCTTCTCCTTCTCTTTTCCCTTTTTAAGACACAGAACACATCAGTGCTGTGTTCACAGTAGGTTGTTATACAGTTAGTGAAGGGGAACACCATATCAGGATTTCCCTTTTAGCTTCTTTGCAAAGAGCTTTCTCATTTCTATGTCACTCTACCTTTTGAAGATGAGCTTATTCTTAAACCTCTCTCTATACTGTTTCACATCCCTTCTCCATGCCAATCATTGATTCTCCATCTCATTTCATTCTTCTTGTTTTCCACATTTGTTCTCCACCTCCAACTCACTTTGTTCCTTCTGTTATACTTTCTCCAGTTTACTCCTTGGATTACACTTTCTCCACTTTCTTCCTTCTGTTATGATTCCTCTACTTTCCTTTTTGTTTTCAAGGATTTTCAGACATTTACACCACATGTAGTGCTAAACATAATGAGCTGTACAATTTTATTAAAATGGAGAAACAGTTCAACGTAACTTTAAAAGGGTCGGTAGACATTAGTGTTAAACTCCTTATTTATTTCAACTGCAAATTCAGAGAAAATAAAAATAAGCTTGGCCATGAATTCACAGCAGACTCTCTAGGCTGAGCAGCACTGGATCATACACAGGAGACCCTCTCTACAATGACATTAGAAGCATTTTCATTTTTAAGCCACAGAAGGAAGGAGACCACTTACAAAACAGATGTAACAGAAGACTTGGGGTGTTTCATATCAAGCTTATCACAAAAGATCACACAAATGCATTAACACTATGAGGATGCAGCCTTCTCCATCCATCCTTAAAACCTTAAATCAAATATAGATAGAATTAATGAAAAAGCAGACAAGGATGGAGCTGGTTTACAGTAAGACAGGGGCTGAATGGAGGACGGTATCTACAAGGAGCAGAACACAGAAAAACGTGAAGTTGGTACATCAAAACTAACATTTCATCAAATCACAAAGCAACTCCAAGTTTATGACTGCCTGGATATGTGGTAAGTAAACACGAATGCAAAGACCAAATCACGGCACAAGAGGGCAGCAGGCAACTGAAAACGGGAAACAGCCCTCCCTGCCTTCCAAATTTTATTTTATTTCATTTTTAATTTAATCTCTCTAACTTCCCAAATGTAGGGAAATAATATTCAGAAAGACAATTTTACTGGGAAGAGCAACAATGCTCCCATTTCTGATAAATAATTAATGATTGAAAGTTACAAAGTTGGTTTTTTTCAATACAAACGAAGATACTTTAGGATACAGGTACCTCCTTCTTATGAGGAAAATCTAACATTTACCTGCAAAAGCCTGAACTCAGTGAAATAGATCTGATCAGCCCCGAAGATAATTTTCTTGGGTTAAGAGGACAATGCCTACACAGAAAATATTAACTGCAATAGGCTAAAAACAAGGAAGAATATGAGTAAAACAACAGAAAACATTATTTTTTGCATTAGGTATTTATAAAGCACATTGTCATTGTGTTTGAGGACATCATAAATAATGAATCTGATTGGTATTATTGTTGTTCCCTATTTTACAAACAGGGAAATAATGCAGGCACAAAGCCGTTAGACGGCCTTCCCAAAGCCTTGTATGCACTCTGTATCAGAAACATACAGTAAAGCCAGCTGAGGCTAATGAATCCAGCACTGTGCCTTTGCCAGGTAGGTAAGAAGACACAATAAGCATGACACCGATTATCCACATTCCTCCTAAAGACTCGTGTAGTATCCCATGAATACTTTTCACACGGGGATGAGATACTGTGTTCAGACAACCTGCACTTGGTAAAGGCAAAGCCAATATTAAATTCAGGTGGAATACGTTGTATCCATATGGAAATAAGCTGGAATTTTCTACAGCTTTGCTCCCTCTGACATCTATTATCTCTCTTTTCAAGACTGCTTAATAAGTGCAGCATATAAAGACACCAGTAAACATGTCAACAAAGGAAAAAACATCTGGCTTAACTGCTGCTATATTGAAAGCAACATCAAGAAAACTAAAGGCAATCTGCCTGGATTCTGTGAGCAAAGAACACACGGGAGACCCAGAAGGCCCATCACAATTTACTCTGCCACTTAAACACATTCTGTGATGAGAACAAACATTTTTCATTTTTGCAAATAGATTTTTTTTTTTTTAAGTTCATTTTGTGGAAAATACCTTAATATCAAGTTTACTTTAACTGAAAACAGACATGAACCTACACGGAAATACCACTACGAAGTTTTAAGACAGTCTGTGTCGGTTCCCTGTTGTGTTCTCTTTCATAGAGACAGTTCTCCAGTTCAAATGTTATCTACTTCGTAATTTCTATTTCCTCTTCCCACATCAACCTCTTTCCCAGCCCTAATTTACTTCGTTCGTTTTCACTCTTTCCTCCACCCTCCTTCCCTCCTTAGATAAAATCAGTTTAACTAATGGTGCATGACATCTACAACCATTCTGTGTTAACACCTGATAGGAGATAGCATTAGTACATCTTGCCCAACCGAGTCACAGGTTCTTCAGCGTTCAGAAAAGCACTGAAATTATTGTCGGTCACCACCGCACTCTGCTTTTATAAGAAAGTGAAAATGGCACGTTAGCCGTACCTAAAACCTTTGCTGTTGGGATACTGAACAGCTAGAAGGAATCTGTTGTCATCGCTAGCTTCTCAGCTCAATACAGCCTGTTAATCAATCATAAAATGGCAGAAGCCATCTGTGTTTTGGAATATGCTCTTGAAAGCTCTGAAACATCAATGCCACACGGGATGATTACGAGAAAGAGCACTTAAAACCAAATACGCATATAAATCACAGAATAACAAGCCAAAAAGAGCTCTTTGCTATCCTTGGAAGCACTGCACTCTCCTTCTAACAGCTTCTAATACAATTTCTCTCTGACAGCAACCATGAGAGCCTGCCCAAACCAAGCGTTAATTTTTGCAAGGAAACACAGCTGGCTCGCAGTCGGCACGCAGTGTGCCGGGGCAGGAAGTGTGGGAGGGCTCAGTGGTTAGCACACCTCCAAGGCAGCACTAAACCTGGCCTCCGAGGTGCTCAGCGCAGCAGTGGCCACCCTTGGCATGGCACAGCACGGCTGCTCTCCAGCCGGGGAGCTGGCAGCCCACTGCTGAAATGCCCACCGAGTGCCTGCAGCCCAACAGTACCTGTGATCATTCCTTATCGACCTGCTGCCTGCCTTCTTGATGGACGCAGCGTTGCTGCTCGCATGCTCAGTCTCTTCCGGGGTCCCACGCTCTGGCAGAGAGCTGCTACACTCTACCCACCATGGTTTTTCAGTTCCTACGTCTACAGCAATGTTTTTAGACAAACATACATCATCAAGTTTTGTTTGGAGACACGAGCATCAGAAATTTTTGTTCATTCCCTAACCTCTTTCAGCTCACTCAGTCCCAACCCTTCACCGTTGTCTTAGCCAGACAAATGTATCTGTGCCACTGCTCTTCAAACCTGAAATGGGTCAAGTTAAAAACAGCCTTGGTCCCTTTGGAAAAAAAATATTTGTGGGGGATTAGTTGGGCAGTATTTTTTTTTGACTGATCCTTTCCACCATGGCCCTGCAAACAGCTGCATAAGTACCAAGTAACAACGTGGTCTGGCAGTACTGGTGCTGAAGAGCCAACTACTTACTGCATCTAGCCTCTGTTGCACCGGAGCAAGGCTTGTTTTAATCCGTTCCCAGTTCTACCCTCCCAGGAACCCCACTACGGTTGCATTTTTTGGGTGGATGGCTTGGAGGAGTGTGAGGCAGCAAGTTACATTTAATTTGCATCTCATTTCCCTGGCCCAGACAGATGAACTGCACAACCACGTGAAGCAGGACAATGGCACAAGCAGCCAAAAGATGGGATCAAGAGTCAAGCATCCAGAAGATGAGCCCAGTCAGCTCAAGGAGTGCTCACTTGTCCCCTTAAGCACAAACGTTCTGCATCACAGTAAGACTTTCCTTAAAAAGACTTTTTACAAGGCAAACTCAGAAGTAGAACAGGCTGGGAATTTTTTAGTGAAAAGTTTTTCCACTGGAGAATAACAAATTTATTGAAACTGAAACTTTTCTTTGCAACTTTCATTGAAACAGTTTGACAAACCTTTCAACAATAACCATTTCTCAGGTCCAGAGTAGAATTTCTGTTAAAAACAAGAACCAGTGCACCAGAGCAGACAGCAGCTTTCTGCTGTGGGGCATTCAACAGGGAAGCGACTACTGGAGTTGGGGTCCAATCCCCGTTCTGCTTGATTTGGCTGTTGTGTTTGGACACCCTCCACCAACATCCCTGAGGAGGTGCCTACTTAACAGGCTAATGAATGCCATGGATCAGCATTTTTTTAAATTAAAATAGTTGAAAGCATCCAACTTCATTTCAGTGTGACATAGGGAAAAAAGAATGTTAAAATTGAGAAAATGACATTTCTGTGAGATGGGAAGATATTTTCCAGCTAGTTCTATCTGGTTCTCATAAGCTTTATCTCAGGGCTGACACAACGCTCTGGCAAATTTCCCAGTCTGATGCATGTACCTTGTTTACCCTTTAAGTAAAATGCAGTGGGCGGCACAGTGATGAATGTCAGAAGAAGAACAGCTGAGGTATAACAGCACCAGCAGCAAATCCCTTTATGGAATAAAACAAGCTGGAGGTTGAAAAGTCAATGGGAGAACCAAAATGGATAATAATCTAATTTAAAACTTCTCCATGAAAGTTTCCGTATGAGTATCAATCCATCAATAACCCATTTCACTATCAAAAGCACCCAAGGTGTTTTCCCAGCCCCCACGGATGTCCTTATTTTCCACCAAGATGAAGCACCAACACAAGTAATTCACTTCAGCACCAAGTCAGATATCAGCAGTCACGTGACTTTGGATAACTCATGCTCAGTTTTCAAGGTAACGAACGATGATTTATGCTTTAAAATATATCATAAACATATTTCAAACTACTTCAGACAAATAGCTCCACGCCTATGGAACACAGTATTTTATGCTTTTAATCATAAACTATGATTAAAATCTCAGTTCTTTCTGTTGTTCTATTTGAATGTTGCTCTTGTACCAAAAATTATCCAGACATAGGTGACTTACTAAACATTTCGCAGCTCACATAATGCAGCATACACATGTCCCAATCCTCCTAACCCTAGAGATGGATAATTAAACAATTTATGTGATCATGCCATATTTCACTTGTCACAGGCACACTCTTCTACTGCCTCTCCAACAGTTAATACTGATTAGTTAGAGAGCATCTTTAAAGAGCTAGGAGTACACTGGTAAATAAACAGGACAAAAAATCAATATTATGTCGTGAAAAATAATGAAGTTACCAGCATTTTACTCATCACGTAGCCAGTGTCATTTCAAAAACAGCATTTTTCCTTTAAGCACTGTCACCAGGCCCACACATGGTCTCTAAGTGGTGTTATACAGTAAGTAACATGATCTTTCAGTTTAGTCCTTAGTACAAGAAATTACATTCATATTTCTGTAATTATTTCTAGCAGATGTTTTGGAGCTCTCTCTCTCTAAGCTCAGTGTCTGGGGATGTGTTTTTATTAGGGATAAACTGAAATATCAGTACAGGGGGATTCTCCAAACAGCATGGTTTGGAGCCAGCTTGAATTGTACACGCCAAATCCCATTGCAACAGTTGCAGAAACAGTAATTCAGTGCTTCTTACCAACTTTATTTTTTTTAAATCCTTTTGATATTACTGAGTTTTTGGGGTTCCAAACTGTCCCTTTTACCACACCCAAGCTAATGGATACAAATAAAAATCAGTCATGTTGATGGGCTCTAGCACATGTCCCTAAATGCAGCCAGTGGTTAGATCTCAGACTCAGACCCCTGATACCCAAAATCATACCAGATGTGGTCCACTTCTTATTTATTTATTATTTACACACATTTTATAAATTTCAGCTGTTTTGCAACACAACAACACGGAACATCAGCTTACCTACCACACTTGCAGTTGCAGATGGGACGACAGTTTTAAGACCTTGCTTGTAAATCCGAATTGGACGTTTGTTTGCGTACCTAAGCCTTTTAATTGATTTCTAACACCAAATATCACTTTCAGACCTACTCAAGAGTAAATTCTGGTTTCAGCTATCCAAGCGTAATTCAAATTGTCATTTGAAAGTGAATTAAAACGTGGCATACAAAAAATCATTTCCAAAGGAAATTCATGCAGTGTTCCTAACCTCTTTCTCACAAAACCCCTTTCAACAGTATTAAATCTTTGTAATACTCAGATTCCTCCAAGTAGACTGTCCAAGTCATCAAACACAGAAATAGTAGCAGGCACATGACTAGAGCTACCTGAAAATGTTATGAAGGCAAAACAAGAGAAAGCTAAATTGGCAAGCTTTCTAACATGCCTTGGTATAAGAGCAACAGGAAAAGCAGTAGGAAACCACTGGGAGATCCAAATGTGGTAGCGCTTTGTCTCATCTAGCAACATTTGTATTACTGGATTACATTTCAGCCATTAGGACACCTCACAAAGAAGAAAAGCAGATGAAGGATCATTTAGGGAAGCAGCTTTAAAACTAGTGAAAAGCTTGCTTGTAATTTTCAGAGTTTTCAGCAATTTCAGTGATTTTGTTTTTTGGCCCTAGATAGAGATGTTCCTCTTGGGACTTCCTCAGTACCAGCATGCCAGCGGCTTAGTAGGGCACACTCAGAAAACAATCCAATAGCATCGCCTCTGCTGTTTCCATTTATTACATTCTCCAGAGGCAGCCTCAACAGATATATGTAATCACACACCACTTCTGGCCAAAGCAGACTACAAGAGGAGGCTGCGCAGCGAGTTGGTTGTGCTGGCTGCAAATCCCCAGCCTTGCCAGTTAAGGGAACAGCAGCTGACCAGGAACCAATGTGACATTTTGTGCCTTTGGAGGAGGAAAGGGTAGAAGGACTGCTGGCTTGTCATACGTATCTAACTTCACATACATTATTTGCCATTACAATAGTGAGTTCAAACCAGAGACTCTCAAGTATTATTAATATGATTCAGTTGTTTCTTTAAATGGCTAGTTCTTTAACAGAAGGACCATTTCATCTAAAGGCTCTGGAAAGACTGTTCCAAGATCATCAGCTTCATTCATTTCTTCACTGAAAGGGTTGTGGAGCATTGGAACAGGCTGTCCAGGGAAGTGGTTGAGTCACCATCCCTAGAAGTATTTAAAAGATATGCAGATGTGGTGCTGAGAGACATGGTTTAGTGACAGACTTGGCAGTGCTAGGTTAGCAGTTGGACCTGATGATCCCAGAGGTCTCTTTCAACCTAATGATTCTACAATTATCTGTGGGAGAGACCCAGGCATGCGTTTTGGGTGCCTTTACCAGGAAAGGGTCACATCCAAAGACCTTGCATTCAGCAGAGGCAACAGAACAAAATACTGTACATCAACTGCTCCTCTGTACCCCACTGCTCAGTAAAGGGAAGCTTACCTGATCGTAACTGCTCCTGTGCAAGCCTCTATCCTAAGGACTGCAGCAGCTTAACTCCCAGTGGAAGGTGAAAATGTCTTGCTGCCTGAGGGTGTCTAGTTTCTGTCTGCAGCCATGGCTGTAGTGTTAAGCATGTACAAGTTCTCAGGTTGAGGGTTTTCTTAGATTTCAGTGATTGCAGACGGGCTTGACAGACTGGTATCCTGGTGTAAATGGACTGCAGGTTTCTTGACTCCTGTAAGTGGATATGAAGCAAGAAACAAAATTTTTATGACATGGGATTTCAAGTTCCACAATTTCAAACTTGCCTGGCTGGTACTACGATCTAATTAGAATTCTATAATTCCAAGGAGTAATTTTGTCCCTTTGTGTACCTGTATCACACTAGCTGTAAGTCTAACCTGGCAATGAGCTGCTAAGATAAAGGGACACTTTGTGAGACAAAACTTACAGCAAGGATACATGCATTCAGGAAGCATCCGATGGTTAATGAAACATGATGTATCCTGAAACCTCTGACTGAAATGCTCCAGTGTAGAGCACACCTGGCTTTACAGGGACCCTTCAATGACTTTCTAAAGCAGCCCAGTCAAGCATCAATGGCAGTCACCTTTACACCACTTCTTCAAACTACCACCCTTACACCTGTGTCATGGGGGTTCTTCTCCTTCCATTTACTTCTCCCACTCTCAGCAGCAGGCCCTCTGACTGTCAAACTCATTTCCAGACTACTGTCTCTGGCCTTCCTATCTGCTATAATATTTCTTAATATTGAAATATTAATATTAAATTAATAAATATTAATATTCAATATTTAAATTAAAATATTAATATTTTCTCTTCTGTGCCAAACAAGCAGAATATTTGTGAGTTGGCAGGTGCATCATAGTGTAAGTAATGTAACTGTCTTGTAACAGACAGCAG
This sequence comes from Aythya fuligula, assembly GCF_009819795.1. NCBI lineage: Eukaryota > Metazoa > Chordata > Aves > Anseriformes > Anatidae > Aythya > Aythya fuligula. The sequence goes on from NC_045562.1 coordinate 43,377,235, forward strand.
TCTTCTGCATACAATCCCTCACCTTTTGGAGATGCTAATACGTCAAAAGCTGTTACACATAATAGCACAGACAAGTCTACTGCTTCTGGGAAGAGTTATCACAGAATCACAGAATCACAGAATTTCTAGATTGGAAGAGACCTCAAGATCATTGAGTCCAACCTCTGACCTAAAGCTAGCAGTCCCCAAAGAAAGATCTTGTGATCTTTCATCACAAGAAAAGCTGGGAACAAAGGAGTTGATTTTTCTCTTCCTCTCTTGGGAATTCACTTGGAAATCATTAAAACACTACAGACACAACATAAGATGACAAACAAACTGCAGGAAAATACAGTAGCCATTACTTCTTTGCTGTGCAGTAGCCCTGGGACAGGTTTGTACAAGATCGGGGCAATGACAACCACCTTCTCTGAGAGCAATGGGATTTGATTCAAATGAGAACAGCTGGTGCTCCGTGCCGTAAAGAGCACATACAGACTAAACCCTGCATGTAACAGATACCCATATTCAGCAGCCAAAGGAAGAGGCACCAGTAGGTGGTGCCCTAGAACAGGTACTGCAACACCTCCTGAGGTTTGCTGAGCACCACGCAACCGCTCATCGTCAGCAGAAAGCAGTTCCTCTCTGCAAGGTGCTCTTCTTACCGGTTAGTGTCCCTGAAAGTCAGGAGCAGATCATTTCAGTTTCCATAATTATCAATTTCCAAAGTACCAATTCACTTAATGAAAAAAATACTTTTATTAAAAAAATTAATCATAGGAAAAGCTTGCAAACAGCAAAGCTCCTTTACAAGAAATCCTTCAGAGAATATGACTAATGTACCTGTACTTTTTAAATATTATAAAACATTGAGTCAAGGCCTACTCATTTTCTGATTTTTTCTTTTGTTGTTTTCTCTTTACAAACTTTCAACTATTTTCTGGATGGAAAAAAACATCAGGCTAGTTTCTGAATACAAGTAAAAGTCCTTTCACTTTTAATTAGAATTCAGGATTCTCACAAGTGCTGCAGTGTAAGAGGCCCCTGTTGCCTACAGCAGGAAGAGAACTGCTTTTCAGGGCACTGCTTGGTACAGCTGGAGTTCTCCCACATCCAGTGAGCTTGAGCTTTTCTCTCTGCATCCACTAATGTATAGAGGATGCCCAGATGCACACAGATTTAAAATAAATGTTTGAGCCTTTGCATGTGTATATTGACAAGGAAGAGGCAAACTCTTTTCAGTGTCAGTCACTGCTTGTGTGCATGCTGAAGATTTAGTCTGTGAGCTCCTAATCACTGGTACAATGGTAGTTACCTGAAGCATATTTTAGCATGGCTTTAAAAGCTTAATATTAGAAACACAGAATGGTTTGGTTTGGAAAGGACCTTAAAGATCACCGAAGTCCAACCCTCCTGCCATTAGTACTCTCCAATTCCTCAACATTTTTGGCATTCTGTGCTACTGTACGAATAATGAATTGCATAGAAAAAGGGATATTAAAATAATATTAACATGAAAAAGAGGGGAACTCAAAACATTATTGCTTGCCAGTGTGTTTCCTGTGCAGACATGCTGCAAGGACTTTAATTCTGTATTTAATTCTGAAGAATGGCTACTTTCACTTAGTAGTAACAATGCACCGCCCCTCCCAGGAGCTGCCAGAGCTGATCGGCTTTTTGGTTTTCACACCCAGATCCCTTGTGCCACTGCCAGAGCCCTCCTCAGTAACATCCTTCTGCCCAGCTCCGTCCACCAGCCTCTCCACACCTTAGGGCCCCAGACACAAGCCCTCACCTTTCCTGGAGCCACCAGCCTCCTGCCGCACCCTGTGCCCATCCCTCTGAGTCTTGTCTCCCCACCACACGAGCACCATTTCCTCTCCCCATACCAGCTGCTCTTCCTCAACCCTCCACTACGCTCCCCGTTACCCTTCCCAGTCAGCTCTCCTCTGCAGCCAGGGATAGGTCATTTTCTCTTTTCTACCTCAGTCAAGCTCAAGGAAGACTTCAAGTAAGATATGAACAGCTTGTTTCCTAACTCATCAGCCTCCAAAAAAGTATACAACCTCTTCTTGACACTAAACCATTTCTGCAGAGAGTGGGACTAGAAATAAATTGAAAGGGAAAAAAAGGTTAAAATATTTAGGAACTGGGAAGTTTTAGTTTTGTCTTACAGGATAGTCTGAAATATTATTGAAATCAATGCAAATTTAAACCTAAAGCATTCTTTTTTAAAAACATTGTTTAAAATCTCACAACAAAATATGTGTTGGTTTTTTTTTCCATTTTTTTTCCTTAGAGCTTTTTTGATGATTCATGCAGATAGCCACTAAGGTAAAAAAGACTATTAAAATAATCATGAAATAATACAAACCTTTGTGCTGGCCTTATTTTTGGAAGTGGCAGACCCATTCTTGCTTGCTGTTTCAACCACACAGAAAAGGATTTCTTTTCACTTTTGTAGTTTCCACTTTCAGCACTAAATTAGATAGCTTAGCCTACTTTAAGGTCCCCATTAATGAAAGAATAATCCATATAAAAAAGTGTGTGAGAAATTTAAGAACTCTAATATTATTATAGGTGATTAATATTATTATAATTATGCTTTTGCTGACTTGTGCTGAGGATTTATGCTTCCTGTTTAACATCGGAAATTTGGCTCCCCCGATCTTGGTTTCAATCTTTGTATTTTTCTTAGGCATTTAAAGGGAATTTTTTGACATTTTTGTTTAGCCACATACAGCTAAGGTTTCTGGAGGCACGGTAATAAAACTGCTTCATGAGATAGTCATAAAATATACCATATCTTATAAGATATTCCTCCAGTTTCTTTGAATGTAGAATTTGAACACCAATTTTCACAGATATCAGACTTTTTTACACCTCATGCGCCAACTGGAGAATTAAGTCTCACATTTAACGAAGGGATTTCCCCTTTCTTTCCCTAGGCACTAACCACATGCACAATAGACATCAGCTATCAATTACATGGTCCCTGTGTTGTATACGTAAACTCCCACTGAATCAACAGGACTGGAAAAAACCACAGCGCCTTGCAAGGAAGACACACAGGTTTGCTTGCTAGCTCCATGATCTGACTGCTGGATTGTTGGTTTTTTTCTCTATCTTTTTAAACTATGACTACACAGACTCTGTCATGTAACAGATCATGGAAAGCAGAATACGTTTAATAACCATTAGTGAGCTCTTCATTGCCACAGAAGCAACACAGGAACCACTCGTAAGAAAGACTACAAGGATAAAGAAGCAGGGGTAGGGAAAATCATTTTAAGAGAAAATGCTCCCAAAATAACATCACGAATGTTACTAGAGGACCTAGGTTGGGAAGGTAGCAGTACTGCCCCTCTAGTCAACAGTCCCTGGATGAGGTACTGCTGCCTCAGTTTGCAAAAGCCTGCTGATGGTCTGAAGGTGGCTATGTACGACTAGCTGACCAGGCACTGTTAGGAGCACTCCAGGCACATGAGAGACTTAGAGCATGCTTGGGACAGCATTATTCTGCACAGGTGTCAAATCATGCCAGTACTCCTGGTAGTCAAAACCAGACTCACTCTCAAGATAATGCTGCATAGGAAGAGTTTCGGTAGTGAGGCAAGAAAACCCAACTTCTGCTCTCTACCTTCACTGAGTCTCGTGACATTCCTGGATCAAGATTTCCTTCCGCTAGCTTCCAAAACCTGACACAATCAGTGTAATAGACCAGCAACACACCCCCAAATCTCCTACCCTTAAACTAAAGGCAGCGAAGGAATCTCAAGTATGAGGTGTCACTTTAAAGACTGTTCTGAAACACATTTTTTTACCCTTTATACATTACTATAGTGTTCATATCACACTCTCTCTCTTCCTCTTGGGCTGGGAACTGGAATTTAACTTTGGACCTTGACAGACAGAGCAATGACATCTACTTTCAACAGCTGCTTACAGGATTACGCAAAGTTTTACACATAAGTACACATGTTAGTGTACACATGGAGTAATTTTACACATGAGCACTATCACTGCCTAGTTCTTAAAGGAGGAGGTTGCCAGTGGATAACCAACTGCACCTTAGATGCTGGTGTATAAATTGTTCTTTTTACCTTTGCAATCCAGAAGTTAAACGTAATAAAGTAGTAAGATTTTGGGGGGAATGAAGGGAGATTTCCTCTAGAGGAGTAGGTTTTTTCAGAACTACATGGCACCCTTACTGCTGCTGTTAGAGCTACAGTGCATTATTTTATCACCAATTCCAGTGGGAAAAAAGAGAGAGACAAAATTAGGAGATATTTCTACGATAAAACTTCCAAAGCTGTACATTAAAATGAAGCATATCAATGCAAAGCCCTTCTTGGTTTCTGTGAGATCAGGATTAGGGCTGGACTCACAAGTGGGCACAAAGTTCCTGCAGAAAGTAGAGGTGAAATTTCATTCTCATGTAGTCACAAGGAAGATTAAAGCAGGACTCAGCAACTTCCCCAGGTAAGAGGGGAGGCAATGTCATAGCTAGAATGACAACATGGGAGTTTCTAAACCACATCCCTGCTTAAAGTCAGAGTTCACCTCACCAAGCAATCCTACAAAAACCTGTCAGGATTGGACAGAACGGAAGAAATTACTACACAGTCATCTAGGAGAGCAAGAAGCATTAGCCTGTGCGTCCAACTGAACAGGCATGAGAGGAAAAACCCTGAATTACCACAAGCAGGGATATACCATACACCATAGGGGGAAACCCCTGTATTCTACATATGAATCACATCTGTTAATAATGAAATTAGAACCCAAACCACAAAGGGTATTCTGTGTTCACTCTGACAAACTTTTTTTTTTTTTTCTAATTAAAAAGGTAGAAAATGGGGTCATAATGGTTATTTTTCTTGCACTCTAAGAGAACACTGCCTCAATCCCACAGACGTGGCACATGATGTTTGTGAGGTAGTAGTAGATCAGGCTTTTGCATGGGAAGACAAGCTAGTATTTCAAATGAGTATTCTAAACAAAACAGAACCCTAGACAATTTTCTTTGTGCTTAAATCAAGGAAAACTATTTAGCCTAAAATAAATGACAGAAAACAAACAACCAAGAAGAAGCACAGCACCCTTCACTGTACCAGAACTACATCATTACCTGAATCAGAAGCCCCTGGTCCTTTATTCATACACTTTTTTCTTCTCTCACATTTGGTCATTAAGCCACAGGAACGGCCACTCTGTGAATGCCCTGGGTCATATAACTTAAGCTGTAAAGTATTTACAGCATGAGGGAGAGCATCTGAAAACTCTGATATTTTTAACTATTTTTTAAGTAATGCTCATGAACACAGCTGCAGAGAAAACTGCTGCGGAGAGCTTCCACGTGTCGCGGTCCTACCTGATTCAAATCCTTGATTCTATCCTTGGAAAATGTAGCCTATGAAATGACACAATCTGTCTCCATTATCTTCTTAATACACCTCACCTGCATATTGTGCTCCACAAGCTCGGTGATTCTCCCGAAATTACAGTCATAAACAGCACGAGATATGCAGCAATGTTTTATTTCACAAAAAAATGCACAAGATTTCCAGCCCTGAAAGATTCAGGTTCAAGCTCCATCTGAAATTTGATCTGAATTTCCCTTACAAGCTATTTCTGTATTGCTATTACCTGTGCAGTATTGACTTGGATTTATCAAATGAACAGGGTTTCTCCACGAACCTACCAACACAGTTGAAGTCTAGCTTTAAAGTAGAAGAGCGGTGGACTCATCATAGATTTTGAAGCCACAACCAATATTTTTAAAGATAGAATATTTTTTCATTTGGGAATAAATGCAACAAAAGCAAACAAAGCAAAACAAAACCACCAACAACCAATCCAACTACCACGGTCTTCTGTATAATGTACGTCGTGATGTCTCAAAAAAACATGCTGAACACTATGCAGTTCCCTTACTACTCAGTATTTTCTATAGAAGTTGAGTCATGTTTGTCAAGTGACCTTCCACATGAAGCAGAATCACAGTTGTTCCAACATGACAGTCACTTCTGATGCTTTTGGCAGCTACTAAAGAATGAATTTTGGCGTAACACCTACAAAAATGAAGAGAAGAGGTGCAATACTAGGACAAATCCTAAAATTCAATAGCTCATTTTCGTACCTCCTACAAACTAGAAAATGGATTCTTGGATTAAAAGAAAAATCAGAAAAAAACCTCTCGTGCCTTCCTCTAGCTGTTGCCATCTGAACAAATGGCACCTTCCCAGGAAGGAACTCCTTTTCTCCTGATATTACTTCTTGCCTCTGCTTAGTAAGTTTTCACATTTTCTTGATTTTTTTTTTTTTTCTTTAAAGACAGGCTTTAATGTCTACTATTATCAGGTGATATCAGCTGCCCTTTAAAATGTATAATGACTTGCCTCTGTGATCGAGGAACATGACTTTTTTTTTTTTTAAATCATAACTCTCACCAAAAAGGGAAGAGCATCACCCACAAATACACGTAACTGTAACAGCCTCAGTCTTCAGATGTTCATGCTAACAGCAAAGCTTCACAGTCCAGTACCATGAAGGGAACAGGATGACCTGTCAGCATTAAATCTCTTTTTAAAAGAGTTAGAATCAAAATCTGAAGCTAATTTCATGTCGAAATACATTTTGAAAACAAAACCAAACAAAAAGGCAAAAAACAAACCAACCTATACCACACTTAATCACAAAATCTTTTGAAATAGGAGTTGTTTCACAGAGGTAATGTTTCATTTCCTTCTGGAAATGTCATGAGCTTTTCCCCTGGGGTACTCGAAGGGTGATCAAAGCCATCCATTTTGCACAGAAGTCTTATTAGAAAAAAAGACTTCCACAAAGCAGAAATCACAAGCCAGTGGCTAAAGTCTACTACTTTATTTTAGTATCTGGCTCAAATTTCCGCACCTCCATTTAGGAATAAATGGCTTGCGATAGGTCACACTGTCCATTAAAGATTGAAAAATACTACAGAAGAATGACGTACAATAAATATATTATGTAGATACAGCATTAAAATAATAGCTAACATCTTCCAAGAGTCTAACAACACTATCATACGTTCACTTCTCCTCCTCTAGCCTCAGTTTTAAATGAATGCGCTGGATAGATGAATGCTTCATCACCACTGTTCTCCTTCATCCTACTTTATTTTTTCTCTTTTTTTTATTTTTTTTTTCAATCCTTTATTACTACTTTTCTCCCATGTACCTGGTGACAGGACAAGGGGGAATGGGCTAAAGTTGCACCAGGGGAGTTTTAGGTTGGATGTTAGGAAGAACTTCTTTACCGAAAGGGTTGTGAGGCATTGGAACGGGCTGCCCAGGGAAGTGGTGGAGTCACCATCCCTGGAGGTCTTTAAAAGACGTTTAGATGTAGAGCTCAGTGATATGGCTTAGTGGAGGACTGGTTAGTGTTAGGTTGGAGGTTGGACTCGATGATCTTGGAGGTCTCTTCCAACCTAGATGACTCTGTGATTCCATAATACTGTGATAACATACGGTAGCCATTTCATACACTGAAATGCTGGTGTAATTATCCCTCTATGATCTCCTGAAGCGCCCAGGAGAATTGTGTTCTATTTGTATTGGCAATACCAATGGGCGATAATTTGCATCAGATTGAAATATTTTGCTTCTCCCTTTTCCACATTTTCTGTACGCATCTTTCCCCACCCACTCTCCTCTCCCATCCCAGGCTCTCTTCTGCTGCAGCGCTGCCTTTCAGGAAGCACCACCTTAATATTGGGATGTGAACGTCTGGTCCCTTCCACTGACAGCCCATCCCATAGGGAAAACCATGAGGTGAGTACAGTCTAGAAAGGTACAGTCATTTTTAGCCTTGTTGCAGTGACTGGTATTCTCTGTGGTTAAAAAGGGAACTTTTCACTACTCACACCTTCGCTGTTCCCCACTTTATCTTATGGAAGCCAGGCTTCCATAACACAAAAGAGCAAATCCAAAGTATATTTTGATTAAAAGCTTTAAAATTCAATTGGGATGAAGTGACACGTCCAAGGGTCTCTCTGCTCCTAGTCAATTATATGAAAACCTTCGCATCACTACAACATTTAAACTTGGGTCTGAACGGGGTGAGGGCGCGCAGTGCTTACTCTCTCACGCATTCGGTTACGGAATATATGACTGAAGTTGCTATGATGCATTTGACACCAATAAATCACTGTCAATCTTTCCTTCAGCAAGACATGGAAAGTAAAAAGTACAGTAATTTGAATAATGGTGGGAAGACCAATACCCAAGCAAATTTCTCCATCCCTCTTGCTTCCATTGACAAATTTGTCAATAAGAAACCCCAGACAGCAAGTGAAAACTCAGCACTAAATTTTCAACTTTTGCTTTCCACAATATCGTCTGCTGACCTTCATACCTAGTGAACGAGCAGGAGAACCATGCAGAATAATTACAGACTGCGTGCACAACTCGTATGCAATTTAAACTCAAACTTTGTGGTTTAATAGACTTCTCATATTCAATCAAGATTGCAAAAAATAAAGTGAGACTAGAATAAACTCTAATCAGATCACTGTGGTCCTTTCAGAAACCTCTAACAGCATGATCAAAGTTTCAGTTTCCTGAACTTTTTATTACTGATGAGCAAACAAAAATGGTAATATAAAGACGTAGTGAAGTTACAGAATTTGGATATGGTAGTCCACTGCCCTCAGATTCTGATCTGCTGCACCCCTAAGGACTTTTTCTCTTGTGAATATCAGTCACGGTCTTTCTGCTACTACACTGCTCAGTCCTGCCTCTCTGAGAACTGCTTCCAGAGCTGCAGAAATGTAGAGATGCTCCTCTCAAACTCCAGCAAACCTAGCAGCACAAGACTTAATACCTGAGCCCTACTGAACACAGTTTTTCCAAGGATTATTGCCCTTGATTACTTAGGAATACTTTCAGTGTAATCAAACGGCAGTTCCTCTCTTCCTGTCTTCATCAAGGTAATACAATGCATTTGGATTTAATTTGTCGTGCCTGAGCATTACTGTAACACGAAAACCAAAATGCTTGAACAGATCACATGTTCTGGGTCTAAGGAGTTTCATGCCCCTCGTTTTGCCAGGCAAGTTCTCTCCGCTGCTTTGGAATTCAGTGCTCCCAGGCTCCAAACTGCCTTAGCACTATAGAAACTTGCTCCCCCCCATTCCACCACGAACCTTGGAAAAACGTGCTTTTAGCAAATTTTCTGGGCATTTTATGTCGTTCTTTAGGCATTAAATTATGGAGTTACAGTATAATTTCTGATTTCTGCCCTTAGACCAAGTGATGACAGCGAGCTGATATGGGTGTTACACTAATCATCCAGATCACAGCCTAGCTAGAATGCACAGCATCTCCTTTCCAGCCCACGCATCTGCATTTCCTTTCTGAGAAAACCAAGGTACAGGAGGGAAGGTGACGCACATATGGGTCTTGCACGGGTATGGGGTCATGACGTGGCTGGGGCACACATCCAGATCTAGAGGCATGCGCTTTTTTAAAGCTACCATAGGACTTTAGTTACGAAATAGGCTACTACCATACTACGATGTACAAACTCTGTATCGTTTTCTAGTGAGGTATTCATTTCATTGTAATTTTTCCACATACCTGCTACTTTCCCCAGAATTGGGTGCAAAGAATATCCTGGATACTGCTATCTTGCACAGATGAATTATTGGGTGGAAACTTTCTTTTAGCCTTTCACAGCTACGAGGTCACGTCCCATCCTTTTGCTCCAGCTCAGCACCAGAACTCTCCCCTTTGTTTGCACAAAGGTTGCAAATAGCACTACGTGCAGCTAATGACTAACCTCGCTGCTTCTCATCAGTCTCTGCTCTAGGCTTTAGCCAGGAGAACCTTCTTTTCCATCCCACAAATGCCCGTTTCATTGCATTTCTGCACTTCATCAGTGCTCAGGTAACAGTGTCATGAACCCCTTTTACTATTGCTGTGGCTAGCAAAAGGCTTCCTCAGCCCAACAAACAGGGGAATCTGGGTTACAGAGCAGCTGCAAAAGAGCTGAACTGTCAACACAGACAAAAATCAAAGGAAAACACACTCCTTATTTCATTGCAGAAAAGACTATGGAGTGACCACAAATGACCAACTGTGGAAATCACCTGCATGAATCAACCAGCTTCTCTAATGACCCAGCAGCAAATACCCTCACCTCCCAACAACTGCACGGGATTAATTGTTCAAGCGTGCAACAAATCACCCCCAGCAAACAGGCTGCTTCAGACAGTGACAAGTTCCTGTCATCCCAAGGGCTTTATAAACAGAACAAAATTACACTCTTAAACTACAGAGAATGACAGAAATTACATTGAAAAAAGCTGGAGTAGAAGTAAAGGTAAAGGATTTGGCAGAACTTTTAATAGTCTTAGGATAAAAGAAGACTTTCACCCCAACTTAAGTCAAAAAGACATGGAAGGAAGAAGGATCAAAAGAAATTATCCTAAGTGCAGAAGCACCTCTACAGCTAGAAATGACCACAGAGTAAGATCACACTTTAAGACTGTAAAACTGAGATCTAATTGCTGAGAAAGAGAGAAACAGCCTAAGCGTATCTTGCCAGCTTATACAAAATGACAGCTATATAGGCAGAATTAGAGGGTTAGAGAACAAGAGGGTTCCTCACTGAAGGGGGGCTCATGTGGCCTTACCTTTGTGATGGGTATGGTCTGCCTGCAGGTAAAGAAATACTTCTGCTTCCTCACATTATCATCTGAAACTTCATCCCTGACAAGCTACTCATCTAACCATGTTTTAAGCACCGTAGAAACATGAAAATTTCTGTATTAAGATTCCATCTACCAAATTCATTGTGATTCCATGACTATTTTATTTACTGTATTCCATGACTGATTTTACATTTATTTTACTGAAAATATCCATACACTGGAGTACTTTGTTTTTACTGGAACTGGTTCCTTGAGCTCCTTTGATTCCTACCTCCTGTCTAGGGGTTAGCAGTCAACAATGACACCTGGGGGCCAACAGCCAAGTGTTCTTCAGTTCTACAGAGAACTGGCACACAGTACTCCCCCAAATATGAAATATACCCTATGCAAATATATATGATGCTGTGCTTTGAGATCCTGATGGTCTGCTAAAATCTCACGTCTAAAATCTTGCCCTTCTGGATTGCTAAAGCCCAGGAAAATTCTGCAAAGTGGAGCTACAGAGCAGGACCTAAAGGAGCTGTCTCCTCAACTTCAGCCTTCTCTTTCTCATGCCTATATTGTCACGACTGTCCACTCAATACACAGATGGAGAGAGTGGTACAGAGTCTGCTATATTTATTCTTCACCACAATATATATAAATCAGTTCTGTGTTTTCCTTTTTTAATGCTGTTGTATTTAGAAGTATTTGCTTTAAAAACAACACTAACACAAAGGCAAAGACGAAATAGAATGAGAACTCCAGACATTACTTGCTTTGGACTCAGACTCCAGAGATCTGTGGTTATCCTGAAGTGTTTTTAATACTACAGTGTGGGGCTGCTAAATGGATCCAGGGTATCTGGAAAGTAAAACACTTCAGTGCCATTGCAAGCATACAACAATCTTTGAATTTGAAGATGATAATATATACACATTACCTGATTTACATCAACTGTTCTCTAAGTAAAGATATACAAAATTTTTGCTGGATTAAATTAAATATACCGTTGGTATCTGCCCAAAAATTCACACAGGCAGATACAGGTGAACAAAAATCTGATGAAAGGATTCTATTGAAAAGTGTGCCCATTTCTGTGGGCACGAGAAAGTAACTATGGTATTTTATCTGATGTTTGGCTTAGCAAGGTTTGGAGTTACCGTGTTCAACTCTCACTATGAGCATTAACGTGATTCAAGCAGTCCCATGTCACCGAGAATGACTGAACAACGATGATTCAAGGTTCATTAATTCAATGGAATCTCAATGAGGAAGATACAACTTGTACCCTGTGGTAAGTGTACAGTGTGGTGGTACCACTCTGCCTACATATTGGAAATACTCCAGAATATAAGTCACAGAAAGAATAGATAAGAAAAGTTATCTTTTGCTAGCTCTTCAAAAGCAGCTGGGTGAAATTGCACCTTCCATATCATCACTTCATGAAGAGATGCCCATCCCCAAAAGCTTATCAGTCTGTTAAAAAACAACAACAACAAACAAATACTAATAACAACAAACCACCAACAATAAAACGTTAACCATTATGGCACAAGTAGGATGTCTCAGAAATAACCTGTGGGATTATTATATATACCACTTCACATTGCAAGTAAAAGTGTCAAGTCTCTATAGCGTTACCTAGAAAAAGCTCAGTGCTAACACTTACCCTAACTATTTAGACCTTGATCAAGTGTAAAAATTTAGATCCGATCACTATCCTGATGAATTTACAGCAAATCAACTGGTTTGGTGATTTTTCTATAAAGAAAGAAAACACTTGTGGCACAGTTACTGACTTCAACTGAACCATACAGTGAGCTCCTGCGCCTCAGCAGGAATAAACAAACAGGAATAAATAGGGGAAAAAATAACAGTAACAAAGCATTGCAGATACGTGAAATTCAGCCTATTAGAGCATTTGTGTTAGGAGCGAAGCTGGCTTTGCTCCATCTATTAGTAATGAAACCATTTTCAGCATGAGTGAAAGGGAAAGAACCAGGAACATTCCCTAGCTCTGAATAAGCCACTGACACCCACTGAGGATTTTCCTAGCAAATGGTATTTTTTTCTTTGGTTTAATGTTCAAATTCAAGTCATTCCAGGCCACTAATACGGAAATCTGCCTTTGTAATCATCATTAAATTTGCATTTTTAATCATTATTTCTGTGGTATAATCCTTAAACTCCCACTCTGAAGACTGAAAGAAATTGCAAATTTTTTAAAGTTGATAAATGAATTTATCTATTATGAGTAGACTAAAGCACTAACACAAATCTCACATGCTACATTTGGGACAAAATGGATGTACTAGCATGGCAGAATTTTAAATAGCATAGATGCCAAGTGAAAAACCAACCACAGCCTCCTCATTTGATCAGGCTCCGTGTTTCCCTGACCTGAGCATCATTCACAGCAGCGAAGACCATGGAATCACAGAATGGTTTGGGTTGGAAGGGATCTCAAAGACCATCTAATGCCAACCTCCCAACCCCCAACCTGGTCTTGAACACTTCCAGGGATGGGGCATCCACAGCTCCTTTGGGCAACCTGTGCCAGTGCCTCACCACCCTCTGAGTGAAGAATTTCCTCCTTATATCTAATCTGAATCTACCCCCTTGTAGTTTAAAGCCATTCCCCCTTGTCCTATTCCTACACTCCCTGACAAAGAGTCCTTCCCCAGCTTTCTTGTAGGCCCTCTTTTACATCTTGTAGATACTGGAAGGCCTCTGTAAGGTCTCCCAGAGCCTTCTCTTCTCTAGGCTGAACAACCCCAGCTCCTTCAGCCTGCTTTCACAGGTGCTCCAGCCCTCTGATTGTCCTTTAGGCTCTCCTGTGAACCTGCTTCAACAACCATCTTAAGAAAGGCTCCTGTTACAGACAACAGCTGCAAATAACCCTTTCCAACCCTGTTTTAAAAACACCTGCTGCATTTAACACTTCGAGAGGACCAACAGAGGATGCCCATGGAAAAAACTTCTCCAGTAGAGTCTCTCACTCACTATTGATTTGTGGCTTAAGAACTTCCCGAATAAAAGGCAGTACGTTTCTAAAGGAATAAATCTGGTTTTAAAGCAACAAGAATGCTACTGGAGCTATGAACTTGTCTAATGGCCTTCTGAAGCCATGAAGATTTTGGTAGTCACAACGTCCTGTATCAAGGAGTTCCTCTGCTTTAGCTACATGGAGTAGGAAGAAGGAAACCTCTTTCATTTGGAACCCAGTATCTCACAAGTTTGTTTCAGTCCCTTTTTGCCCTCTGTAAGCTTGCTGACAATACGCCTCAAGTACTTTTCCTAACTTAACTCTCTTCTAGCTTGAAGAGACATTTAACAGTCCATTTAACTGTCTCTCGCATTTTTGTTCCATAGCTCATCTGCTTTGCCATCGTCTGTGTCAGGATGCAGGACCAGAAACACATGCTCTTCAAGATGTGGGTGTACCTCCCATGTACACAGCTGTTTTGTTCTCCTTTCCTAACAGTACCTAGCATTCTGCTTTTTCATTAATACCAAGTACTAAGGTGAGATCTGAACTTACCTACTCTAATGCCAAGGTAGCCTTCTGGGGTGATAGCAGCTACATGTCGCCCAGGTAAGATCAGGGCAATTTTTCTACAGTTCCATAGTTCATATTTACCTACATTTAATTTCATCTCATATTTCAGTAGTCACTCAGTACTGTCATGTTCTTCTACAGTTCTTCAGTGTCAGCTACCCTTAAGGGCACAGCAGCCTGTCAGATTTGTCTCACTGTTCCTTCTACTTGCCACTCCCATTTTGTATCTATAAAGCAGAGAAACCAGCACATTCCTTGCAGGATTTCACTAGTGAACTCTCTCTGCCAGGATACCTAATCATTAATTCCTCCAATTTTTGTCCTTAGAGCAGTTTTAACTTCATTTCTCTGGGAAGCCTGAATAAGGAACCTTGTCACCGACCTCCTGGAAACCCAGGCAGCCTGTGTTAATTGCTTCTTATTGGTCAATACACTGAATTCAAATAATTCCTCCCAGATTTCTGGAGTATAACTTCCCTGCACAAGGGACCTATCGTCTCTCTCCTTACCCATCATATTCATGAACCCATTACTTCATTATTTTACAGAGCAAAGCTCACTATTCAGTAAGTTCCCTAGACCCCTCTTGCAGCTTTTCTCAGAAACGCACATGATGTTTGCCACCATCTACTCCAACGATCAGGAAGCTGTAAGCATGAGATTCCCCACTGCAGTTCTGAGCTCAGGCACTCACAGCTTGAGCTCCTTCAACATGTCAGTGGTTCTGCTCCTCCTCTACTCACCTTTGGAATACACTTTTTCCTTCTAATAGGCTCTCTTACCTAATATTTGAACCTTACCAGCTCTGCTAATTTGTTTCCTTCCAGAGTTTTCTCATCCCAGAGACTTTTTGGTTCATTGTAGGCATTTACTTTGAGCCTTCAGTACAACATTTTCATTGACAAAAACATTTTTGATTTAATACTGAGGTAAGCATAGGTACCAATGGCAGACTGACCTGGAAGAAAAGACATTTAAGATGGCACATGAGCAATCAGCTCTTCCCTGTCCTGCACCCTATCTCCCCTTCCCCGTCATGATAGATATCGTTTGCATAATATGCTCCTCTTCGCCCAAACACAAACTGAACAACATCTCTTGCGTATGGTAGGTGTAGACAGTCACCTAAACATTTACTAGGAAGAAGGCAATTACATTTTTGTTGTTGGCGGAGTTATTTCACATTTTAATCTCATTTTTAGGCCACTAAGACCTAATAAAGTTTTATTAATCGGAGACTTCACATTAAACATGAGTTGAAGTCTTGACAGCCCCAACTGGCATCCGAACTACCTGTGCAGTCCCATAATCAGTGCAGCTATGATTCACTGGGCAGATGACAGCCAGCTTCTACAGAAAGTAGGAGAAAGGCTCAACAAAGTACCTTCACCATCGAAGGCACCATTAATCCTCAGAGGCCAACGCAGCGCCGCTACGTCACATCTTCACTAATGACCTGGGCAATGGGATGCTGGTGTGCTCTCAGCATATCTGCCATGAATAAAGAACTGGGAAGAGTGTCTGATGGACAAGACAGTTGTGCTGCTATTCAGAGGGACCTTGATAGGCTGGAGAAATGCACCAACAAGAATGTCATCAAGTTCAACAAAGGGAAATGCAAAATTCTGCACCTGGGAAGAAATAACCCTCCCCAGGAAAAGGAAATCTAAAGGGGATCTATCTAGGCGTATGACTATCTCATGGTGGGAGGAGTAAAGAAAATGGAGCCAGACTCTGCAGTGGTGCCCAGTGACAGGCCAAGAGACACAGTACAGGAAATTCCACTTAAACAGAAAAGTTTTATTTCTTAATTTGTATTTTAGTATTTTAAATCATCAAATAGTGGAACAGGCTGACCAAAAGGGCTGTGGAGATGAAGCTGCCTGGAGGTCCTCAAAACCTGACTAGCCATGACACTGCGCAGATGACTGCCATGAGCAAGGGGGGCTGACTAGCCAATACCCAGAGGTACCTTCTAACCTCAAACATTCTGTGGAAATAAACCCTACTGTAAGAGACAGCTTCTATTTAGTCACCTGTCCTGTCCCCTTCCTCCCATGTCACAGCACCTGTGGTGTGAAGACGACAGTCAAACACAGAGCATTTCCTTCCATTCTGCAAACTGTAAGGGAAGTAATTTGTTGAGCAGGTCACAGTCAAGGAAAATGAGCAAAGAATGGAAGAAATGCTATTTTGGGCTTGAGCAGAACCAGTGCACAGCTTTACCTTCTTCATGGCAACTGAAATAAGGTTATGCATGATCTTTTCTTAAGAAGTTTTCAACTTTGTTAGTGTCTTGAGATACATTTGATATTTATTACTATTTCATTACTTTGTTCCTCTAAGAATTAAATTTCTAATGCACAAGCAGAAAAAGACAACACTGCCCAGCATTGCTCTGAGACACTGGATAAAAGAGAAAGAGATTAATTTATTTCCCAGCATACCACGTTTAGCCACTGCTGTGTTACATTCAACTAAAAACCACACACAAAAACAAAACAAGAAAAAAATAGGAAGAAACAAGATGGCAGATGCAGACCACTCTAGGCTTGCATAGCCTTCCACACTTTAGAAGTACAGCTCAAGCAGGTAACCACCTAGCACTCAATTTCTGAGCATCTCCTTGCTTACAGGTGCACATACCCAGTTCCCAGGACTTTGGAATAAGGGGTTCGTATACTACTTGCCTCTCACTAGGTAAGATGATGGAGCCAGGTTGTTTTCAGAGGTCTCCAGTGCCAGGCCAAGAGGCAGTGGGCACAAACGGGAACATCTGAACACAGTTCTACTTGTGCCTAATCTTATTTACAGTGTCATGAACTATTTACTTGTCTTGAGCAGACCAGAAAAATGAGTAAAAACATTATCTTCCAGACACCAAAAAATTACCAAGTCCTCAGAGACCACAAACAACATGTTCGTGTGCAAAAGAATCCTCTTTATGACTATTACATAAATCATCTAACAAAAGCAATGAAATGGAATTCCTTTTACCTCTGAACTTGGAAAAAAAAAAAAAAAAGTTGAGATGACATCACCTTTTCAGTTATTATTTCATTACAGAAATTCCTAAAATTAGTTATCAAGAAACTAGACTCAATGTCACACTTCCTCACGCAGAATGGCAGGTAAGTTAGATAATAAGTGAAAGCTACACTATTCTCTCTAAATATTATTTTTCACTTTTTTTTTTTCCTGGAGAAAATACCCAACTCACTTCTGGAGCTAGGTTAACTGCTAGCAAAATCTTTCACTAACCATTACAAATACAGCATAGAAGTTTAGAAATGCTATTTTCCTCAACTTACGTTACAAACTGCATCTATAGGGACTGTAGCAAGCATCCTCTCATTACTGAACAGATGGGAGTCTTGCAGCAGCAAATAAAAGAAACATTTCTTGGCAAGTAAAGAGACTGATTTTTCGTCTGCATCTAAATGAAGTCTTCACTCTAGAAGGATGCAGTTTACAGGCTTTTGCTTACATTTTAAGATACGTTGAAGAAAAAAGCAGCACAGCACATTTTTTTTCAGGATTTTAAAGATCAGAGCAGACGTAAGGGCTATGAAGCTGGTGACGGGCCTGGACCACAAATCCTGTGAGGAGAAGCTGAGGGAACTGGGGTGTAGTCTGGGGAAGAGGAGACTTGGGAGAACTCATTGCTTTCAACAGCTACCTGAAAGGAAGGTGTGGGGAGCTGGGGGTCAGCCTCCTCTCACAGATAACTAGTGGTAAGACTAGAGGGAATGGCCTCAATTTGCACCAGGGGAGGTTCAGGTTGGAAATGAGGAGACATGTCTTCTAGGAAAGAGCAGTCAGGCACTGGGACGGGTTACCCAGGGAGGTGGTGGAGTCACTGTCCCCGGAGGTGTTCAATGAAAGGTTGGACGTGGTGCTTGGGGACATGGGTTATTGGGTGACAGTGGTACTAAGGTGATAGTTGGACCAGACGATCTTGTCAGCATTACACTGAAAGCAAACCTAACGCTACAGAGAATAACAAAAAAAAATATATTTGTGTGATTCCTTAAGAAATCAAGGATGTGAGCAATAAAGATTCAGCATAAGTGTAGTGGGTTTACGTGGCAAGGTTTTGGTAGCAGGGGGCTATAGGGGTGGTTTCTGTGAGAAAGATCTAGAAGCTGCCCCATGTTTGGGAAGGGCCCCATTGTTTTCCAGATCTGAGCCAATAAGCGATGTTGTTTGCGCCTCTGTGAGAGCATATTTAAGACAGGAAAAAAACGCTGCGCCACACAGCAGCCAGGAGAGTCAAGGGAGTGAGAGAACAGCCTTGCACCAAGGTCAGTGTAGAAGGAGGGGGAGAGGTGCTCCAGGCGCCGGAGCAGAAGTCCCCTGCGGCCTGTGGTGAGGACCATGGTGAAGCAGGATGTCCCCCTGCAGCCCATGGAGTACCACGGTGGAGCAGGGTTCCACGCTGCAGACCGTGGAAGAGACCACGGTGGAGCAGGTGGCCCTGCACCGACGGAGGCTGCCGCCTGTGGAAGACCCCTGCCAGAGCAGATTCTGGGCCGGACCTGTAGCCCGTGGAGAGGAGCCCACGCAGGAGCAGGTGATCTGGCAGGAGCTGCTGCCCGTAGGGGAGCCAGGTTGGAGCAGTTTTCTCCTGAGGGATGGACCCCGTGGTACGGACCCATATCTGGAGCAGTTCTGGATGAGCTGCTGCCTGTGGGAAGCCCACGCCAGATTAGTTCATCAAGGACTGCATCCCGTGGGTGGGACCCCACAGCACAGGGGACGAGAGTGACCGAGAAGGAGCGGCAGAGAAGAAGTGCTGTAGACTGACCATAACCCCCATTCCCTGTTCCCCTGCGCCGCTCGGGGGGAGGAGGTGGAAGAGGGTGGATGGGGGGGGAAGGTGCTTTTGTTTTTTTTTCCCTTTGTTTTCTCACTTCTCTCGCTTGTTAGTTGTAGGCAATAAATCTTACTATCTCCTTATGCCGAGTCTGTTTTGCCCGTTACAATAATTATTGCGTGATTTTCTCGTCCTTATCTCAATCCTTGAGTCCTTTTCACATATTTTCTCCCCATTCCTCTTTGAGGAGGGGGAGTGAGAGAGCGGCTGTGGTGGAGCTCGGCTGCCCACTCGAGCGGAACCACGACAATAAGCTGACAGATTTGATGACAGATCATAGTCAGATTTTGAATGATACAATATAGGTCATTTTCAATTGATAAAATCTATTTGCTTTAAAAGACCAGTGTGCTGTTGAGAGACGCTTCAAAGAAAGCAAGACAATATGTGAAGGACAAAAGAAGATACAGCCTTTATTAATCTGATGATCAACAACTAGAAGCAAGATCTTGGAGTCACAGTGCCATGCAAAGGTCAGTTCTGTGCGTAGCCAATGTCAAAAGAGCAAATCTGACGTCGTAAAATGAAGTCATACAGAACAAGCCAGAAAATACTATCAAGCCACTGCATTAATTAAATAAAGATCAGCTCCAGTCCCCTCATCACCAAAGAGGAATAGCAGAACTTCAAAGGGCTCCAAGAACGGCAATGAGAACAATCACATTTCTGTTCTGTTGTACAACAAATAAGAAGGACACAAGACAGTCTAGAAAGGAGATGAAGTTCTACAAAATTCTGTGTTTCAGTACAGACAGGACGACTCCCTGCCTCTTCTACTACAAAAGCTTAAAGGCAGTGGCATTGAACAAACTTAGCAGAACCAGGATCGAAACACAAGCAAAGCCACGCTAGGTAGACTCCACTAGCAGGGAACTTGCCAACCGTTTCTGCTGTAGATGCTAGGAGTTTGCTTGGCAGGGCCTGGACATCCACTGTGGGTTAGGAAATAGGAGGGAACCCCTTATGAATGAATAATTCCTCTGAGCTGAAAATAGCTGGCACTCGGGAAGATTATAAGGAGTATCATATACCCCCAGAGTCTGACTGTGGCCACTCCTGTAGAAAGAACAGTGAATTAAATTGATACCACCTGATGAAACATGGCTCCAGAATTTAAGGAAACTAAACTTCTTCTTGTCATGGTGTTCCTGTTTAGAGTACTTCAAAACAAATCCTTTGTATCTTCAAAACAACTTTGTTAAATTCAACAGGGTCTGTGCAGACAGAAGGATTGGCTAACCCAGACAGGACAAGATGAGCACAGTCTCTGATCAAATATTCCTCCTGTGCTTACACTCAAGCAGGAACTCACATCCTAGAAAAGTACCAGAATATAGCAGTGGCTGCAACAGTGGACAGAACAATTTAGTGTGGGTAAACCCAATCCTCTCCAGTAAATCCCACATAATTAATCCTAACCAAGTGGGAAAAGTGGGCAAAAAGAAAACAGAATCAAAAAAAAACGAACTTTAAAAGAACAGATACATTATCATAGAAATGCCTATAAACACTGTTGAGCCTTGGCTGCTGCTCACCAGCACCAAGATTGTGGCTCAATAGCTTTTATCCCTATCTTGTAATGAATCTAGGCCATCTGCTTAGCAAGTGCATTGTCACAGCATCCAGTAAGGTAAAACAATATTCTTCGTTTGTGGTTTGTTAACATCCTGTTCTGTTACAATCTGACACTGGCCTTTTGACCTAGCAGGAAAAAATTAACTTTCATTTCACCATATATTTCATAAATCCAGAGACTGAGAACAGTTTATCTACAACTCTGGTGTGTGTCCCCTTGGAAGGATTTTGTGTTTTACCTGTGTATACCTGCCTCCTGCCCACTGTAAAACATTTAACAGTCTTTTTTTTGTTGTTGTTTTTTTTTTTTTTTAAAAAAAAAAAAAGCTAGAATGAGAAGAAAAAAATGAAAGGATGCCTGATTGCACCAGTATTCCTGAATAGGTAACTGCAGAACTAAAACGTATAGCCAGCCCTTGTTAAAGCCTCTTTATAAAACCTGAGCACCACAAATGCAGAGAGGAATCACCCTGTGGCTGACTGCAAATTGACAAAGACCTGACAGGGAAAACTTCATACAAAGCCCCCCATAGCACAGCATATCTCCACTTGGATAAATACTAACTACAGAAGTAAAGCAAATATTGTATTATCAGCGCCAGGAGGTTGAAAATTAACTTAAGCCTCCTTCCTTTTGTTGCCTGCTGCTACCATTAAGTGACACTGCATCATGGGGCACGCACCCACTCTGTCAGAGCAGGGCCTACACAGACCGCCTAGACCTCTTCAAGGGACCACTACAGCAGTTAAAGGGCACAGTGAAAAAACAGAAGCTTTAAAATCACCAAGATGATCTTCTGTGATTTCCCAGTTGATTTTTTTTTTTTTAAACTTACACAAACAAAGGCTGAGAAGCCAAATTGAGAGCAGCATTAGCCGAATCAATAGTATCAGGCAATTTTATTTCCTTCTTTTAGATGGCTCGCATAGCTGAAAAGCTATGATGATTGTCAATCCATCTGTAAAAACCAGCTGGTGCTTACACGCTGGGAGTTTGACCCTGGAAGCTTCCCATTGCAGTCCTTGCCCATACTGCTAGTATCTAGGTTGCCTTTCCCTGTTCCTATAAAACCAGGCTCCACTCCATCCCCTCCACCATAACCAAGCTCACCACCACCCATGCAAAGACGCAACCTGGGCAAAGACACTGCCTGCAGCTCAGGCTAATTCCTCCGAGAAAGCATTTCAGACCTCAGCCTACCACCTCAGCACTAGAACCTGGAGCTGCTAACAGGTTCTCTTCAGCTGAGCGCACAGCCTGCTTTCTCACAAAGTAACAACTCAGAGACTCGCCTGATTTGGGTAAGGCGTGCAGTCACCTGCCATTCGTGGTTCCAGGACACCGGGTGGTGGGGAACAACGACGCATCCTCTCTTTGATTTATAGATCAGGAAGTACTTCACTGAGCTCACCTGTCCCAACCTGTCTGTTTTTGCACATGCATGATGACAGCAGTCATGGATGCCGGACAGTGGCATATAACATTGAAGAATTACCCTGACAGCCTTTGCTAGCTTTGTTACCTAACAAGCAGCATTTAAGAACGCAGCTTGGAGCTCTACATCACACCATGTCTCACCTGAGATAAAATCCAGTAACAGTGTTTTTCAGTATGGCAGCATAAAATTTCTCTAGAGCACCTCAGAAGTAGTCTGTGCTATCTTCCTGAAGTATTTGAAGGAAACCATCAAGGTCAGATGTTGCATGGCAACAGCAAATGACTCAACATGTTTCCATGTGGGGATGCTTACTGTAAGTATTTCTTAAATTTTTGACACCACTCAACCAAGCAAGGGTCCAGTGAGATACCACGGATCAATTCTTCCCCGAA
Organism: Aythya fuligula; assembly: GCF_009819795.1. Classification (NCBI taxonomy): domain Eukaryota; kingdom Metazoa; phylum Chordata; class Aves; order Anseriformes; family Anatidae; genus Aythya; species Aythya fuligula. The sequence goes on from NC_045562.1 coordinate 43,399,730, forward strand.
AACATGGAAGCATTTACCTGCTTCTGAAAGGAAAGCATTGAAGAAAGCATCCTCACCTCTCACTCTGAACTGTCCTTAGCCCTTAAATGGCCTCTCCGGGCCCCCAGTGAAAACAAGTACAGTTCCAGCGTCACCTTAGCATTTAAGAGCTGGTTTACATCAGGAGTGCAACATCTTCAGAAAAGATCTCCGCAACAGAACCGAGGATTCATGTCACTTTCACTCTGCAGTTCCTTCCTATCGCGCTGCACCAGTAATAGTTAACCCACAGTGACACCACTCAAGAACAATGCTCTGATTTAATTTCCTTTCTTCACAATACCTCCCATTTTGCTTTCCTTGGTTTTAAACAGAGAAATACACAACGTCTATGTCCAGAACGCACACTTCTTGCTGGAAACCATAAAGAACAGGAGCCTGAAGGACCTACTCAGCTTCCCACCCATACGCCGACAAAGTCAGTGGGCCAGACTCCCAGAGCTGTGTCTCACCAGCTGTGCGTTTGTAGCAGTCTCTACTATTTTTCACCTACAAGGAAGTGTGAAACAAAACTAGCAGAGGTTAACACTTGTATTGCTTTGTGGGTGTATCAGGAACACTGTCTGCAGATTTCTGCGTGTACATCTAACTAAATGAAAACTGGTAATTAAGTTTTGATATTGGCAAAACATTGTGTGCAGACAGCTCTTGCAAAATTTGGATCCAAAAGGAGCAAACAAACAGGATTAATCATTCTTGTAAACTCAGTCTTGCAACTACCCTGAATTTTACCATAAAATGGAAATATTCACTCTGAAGTCCATAATCTTAATACTTCTACTTTCTGAAAAAGAGATTTTTTTCCCCATCACTATTCTTCACATTGTGATGTCCTAACTGCATCATATTTACAGTGGCCAACAATTAAAGCAGAAAAATTATGAATGGGCAACCACTACCCCATACCTTTATCTGGCTTTTTAGTTATTTCACATTCTTGTTCTAAAAAATTTGTAGATCAATTCTTACACCAACAATTATGTATGCCTCATACATATTTTAGCATGTTGGCTTGAAAGTCACCACCCTCGTGTGACCAAAAAAAAAAAAAGCTCATCTAAAAGAGGTCAATAAAGATCTGTTGGCCATAATACATGGATGTGGAACCCATTGGTTGGATCATTAGTTGGTACCATCAATGTTCATGTAAAAAAGCCAACATAAAGCCACACAGCACGACACTTGTAACTGGCTACTGCTTAGGCTTCAAATGACACTCTGAACCTGATGGTCCAGCTAGTTTTTCCATCCACTCTCCAACCCACATCTCCACAATCTCTCAAGGCTATCAACAGCAACTGTACTCTCTGAAGCTGAAATAAGCAACATTCACCGCTTCACACACAGAACCCGTCAGCTCATTACAGAATGCAGTCAAACTTGGGCAAATCTGTGCTGGCGCAGTCACATTCTTGTCCTTCAGTTCTCCAAAGCCTTGCTCTGTAACTTCCCCAGCGACTGTGGTGACACTGAACAGCCTCTGCTTCTTCAGATTCTTCCCCTCACCCTTTGCTTTTTGTTGTTGCTCTTGCTTTTTACTAGTCAAGGGATATCCACAATCACCATTGTCTTTGGCTGTATTTCATATACTGACAGAAACTAACACTGCTACTCACAGGAAATCTGGTAATGGTGAGTTATGTCAAATACTCTACATTAGGTAAAATTTGCTTCAGCAAGTTCAAACAGAGATGGTCCTCAACACTTCAAGAGGAGCTTTCTCTCTAGGAACCTCATCATCAGCATTCAAGAGGCTTATGGGGCAGAAATAATGACTTGTGCAGAAAAAAATGGACTGAGTAGACATGTATGGTAAGACACCACTTCTCTAAAATGACAGTCAGGCCACACAGCTAACTCCAAGGGAGATTTATGACCACCCAAATTAGCACAGGGGAGAGCCCTATACTATGAGATCTCTCTAAGCTGTTAGGGAGCATGCACTTAGCCAATGCTGACGGTGGTGGTGGTGAGCAGTAAGGCTCTCTTACGTCCTTCACCTAAAACCTTTAACTAAAGCCACATCTATCAGGCAAATGCAACCAAGACAAGACTTCTGGCTTGCACTTTATTCTGAAACAGTGGGTACTTGCCCTAATAAGGGACGCCATTCATCTAGCTAAAACCACTATTCTTCTAATCTAATATGGCAACTTCTTGCTTCTTATTTTAACTGCTGCTCCACGTGTCCCTGTCACATAAGCCATCCAACGGATACCTTTCTGCATCCTTTATGTATCAGTGAAGATGTTACCAGATGCAGTAATCAATCAGCAAAATTAATGCTATAATCCTATGAGAATCAAGCAATAAATGAAAATAATTTAAGGATTTCTCCTGCCTTTTCTTACCTTTTCTTATAAACACAATCATCAACTCACTCCTGTAAATACTAACACTTTATGGAATTCCTTGCATTTATCTGAAAACTGTCATACTTGTATTATCTACTAAAAACGTGCTGCAGCACAGAGATGCAGATTCCTGTCTGTAACTGATATTGCCATGGTTGTTCTTGCTCAACAAGAGATACAGCAGCCGCCTCTTAATTCTTTAGAGATGTTGAGTTTTAGGATCACATGGACTTCGGAAGCAAGTGCTCCATCCTATCAGGGCATACTAAACCCTCACACTTCAGTGCTATTCATTTAAGCTTCTGTTCTTTCGTTATTGCCGTTAGCTCTTTATATAGTATCAATTCTCTATTTCTTAAAGGCCGGTGGGGTTGTGAGGCTCTGCTATGGCTTGATTGAAGAGAAAAACTGAGGAAAGGCTGAAGAAGGAAAGAAAGGGCTACCTCCTTTGGCTGGCTTAAAATCAAATGAAGAACTGCTACTCATCCCTTTATTCAAATCTTCACTTTGACATGTGTCCATGCATATCCCTACTAACAGAATACGAAAGGGGTTATTGCATACAACTGTGAGATCTGTAAACAGAGTATGACCTCTACTATTTCAGATTCTATAAAAGGGGGGCTAGAAAACATGAAGAGAGAGTTAAATCAACAGCCTGTGGTCACAGGTTGATGGTTAACACCTTCATAAGAGATATGAACTCTGTTGTGGTTCCTAGAACTCTTATTGACAGTAATACTGTAAAAGCATGCCACTGCAGTAGGAGTCTGAAAAACTCCTGCACACGAACTAAAACAGAGCAAACAAGCCAAACGCAATGACTCTAGCTGCATACAGCTTTGTTCTGGTGATGGAGAAAGGAGGCAAGCACCTTGATGAACAAGATGTCTAATACCTCAATGAAACCACAACTTCTCTCCAGAATTCACCAGTCATCAGGTTTGTAAGGAAAAAATATGAAAAAAATGCAAGCTTTCAGTTCAAAAAGACACGCGAAAAAAAAAGCGCGCCAAAACTGAGAAGTCAGATCCTATGTAAAATCTTTTCCAGTCTTTGAAGTTGTGCAGCGAAAAGGTTTACTCAGTTGTGATCATTATTTCATTTACTTTAATTTCTAAAAAAAAGAAAATGAGTCTTTATTCTTTATGTTAGGCACAAGTACTACAAAAAAGTATAAACAATCCACTACACCAGCAAGACATAAACGTTCTTCTTTCCCAGCTCCCTCGATCCACAAATATGCTTCCCTTTAACATATCTGCATTACTGCTAATTCATCTTCTTTAACATTTAGGTAAGGCTTTTGGACACGTTCCTTGAAGCTTTTTCATCATTATTTTACAGTGGTTTTAAATGTCATACCATAATGTTGTTTTAGTGTATCAATATTTTATTTTAGAGAGACAATGAGATATAAATCAACCAACCTTTCATAAACTGGGCATTAAAACAAAACGAAAGAAACATGCCCTGACATGGTCACCAGTATCTGCCCCTGCTCCTTTTTTAAGGCAGGATTTTGAAGTCCAGCAGTGGCAGCACTACTGTATCTTGTATGATTCCAAGGCAAGTTTCTGTTAAAATACAATCAACCCTACAATGAAGCAGAGAGGGCTGTATAAGTCACTATACCTCTGAATAAAACCCCAGGTAACTCCTTGCCCAAGAGAATGTAAGAGCTCAGATGGAATGGAATTACTGAAATCTGACCAATGCAGAAAGTCCAACACCATCCACAGAGGAAAATCGGTGTATTTAGGAGTTTCGGGACATCATCATATTCTTACCTAAAACAGCTATCACTTTTGACAGTATATGAGCAGTTACCATACACTGACCTACCGGTTTGTAATAATCTGGAAGCCAGCACTGAAATGAAAAATATGGAAGCAAAACAGACTTCATTTAAAAAGGCATACAGAGAGTAGGAACAAGGACAGACAGCCTGGGTTGGGTACAGAGACACTGCCTGAGTAGCCAGGGATAACATTAGGAAAGCCAAATCCTGTTCGGAATTAAAGTTAGCCAGGGACATCAAGGGCGTTAGGAAAGGGTTCCACAGGCACATCACTGATAAAAGGAAGATGAGGGAAGAACCTGGGGGGGGCTGGTGGATGAGAGAAGCCAAACATGAGCCAGCAACGTGCACTTGCAGCCCACAAAGCCAACCACACCTGGGCTGCATCAAAAGCTGAGAGGCAGCAGGGTGAGGGAGGTGACTGCCCCCCTCTGCTCTGCTCTCCTGAGACCCCACCTCGAGTCCTGCGCCCAGCTCTGGGGCCCCCAGCACGAGAAGGACAGGGAGCTGCTGGAGAGAGTCCAGCGGAGGGCCCTGAAGATGATCAGAAGAGGTGCTCCAGCTCTTTATGAAGACAGGTAGCAAGATCTTGGGATGTTCAGCCTGGAGAAGAGAAGTCTCTGGGGAGACCTTATAGAGACCTTCCTGTACCTAAAGGGGGCCTAAAGGAAAGCTGGGGAGGGACTCTTGTCAGGTGGCGTAGGGATAGGACAAGAAGTAATGGCTTTGAACTGTACAAAGGTAGGTTTAGATTTGATATAAGGAGGAAATTCTTCACACAGAGGGTGGTGAGGCAGTGGCATGGGTTGCCCAGAGAAGCTGTGGATGCCTCATCCCTGGAGGTGTTCAAGGCCAGGCTGGATGGGGCTTTGAGCAGCCTCGTCTGGTGGGAGGTGTCCCTGCCCATGGGGTTGGAATTAGATGGGTCTTTGAGGTCCCTCTCATCCCAAGCCATTCTATTATTCTATGATAAAAAACAAAAAGCAGTTTTGGACAAAAAGTAGTAATATGACTGAGAATTACTGGGAGGTCCAAACCATTAGGTCAGCATCTCAGTGACACACAGCAGACCACAGCTGACTTAACCTCGGTGAGTGCCACTGCCACAAACATTCTGCCGTTGTCCCTGTGGATTCCTTATGACTACTTGTGGTCAGATTGGGTTGTCTTGCACGTACGAACTGAAGACAGAATAGTCTCTAGGAGTGATCTAATTACTTTGGAAAATACTTCGCTAGCACATTGAAGATTAAAACTTCTACGCAGGACAGATTCCCAAAACTTAAGGAATAACACAGACACGAAGCTGTGTGTTAACATTAACTGAGTGTGTGTTGCTCTGGAGGTTACCCATATAATCTACATTATTTCCCCCTCGCAGAGGGCATCTGATAAAAACGGTCAAAACAAGACCTGTTGCTTTCTCCTTCTGGACCACAAAGCCTACAGCAAAAGGTTAAGGGAAAATTAATCACTCAACCAAAGTGAAAACTCCTGTGTGGGGGCAATTTATTGAATACTGCATATTCAGATCTTTTAAGTTCTCCATGACTTGCAGAAGAAAACAGTAAAACGCTAGGAAAATACAGCAATAACCTAAAGCTGGTTGGGCTGTGATTTCAGCACTGATGCAAAACCAAATAGTCCAGCACAAAGGAAGTGTTTGGAGTAACCTCTACCCTGAACTACAGTAAAAGCTAACCCAGAGATGCTTCAGATTCAGAATCTCAAGTTCTGCTATTCCAAATGTATTTCCACGGAATACTTTATAAAAAAGGGGACAAATCTCTGTAATTTTATAGAAGTGACATAGCAAAGACTGAATAGCATTGAAAACAGTGAGCAGTAATTGTAATTTAATTACCAACAAGAATTTGTTTTGTGCCCAGTACTGAAGTACTTCTTAACGCTTCAGACTGCCAAAACACATTAACTTAAACAAACAACTAAAACCCTCCAATAAACTGACCTAACTTTACAAGCACTCTGGAGGAAAGTTCACAACCTACTGCTCAGCAGCCGAGCTCTGCAGCCGTAACCCGTTTGAAATCAGTTGCTATCAAGAATAAATACAAGAGACAAAAGATAAAGTGCCAGGAAAGGTTGCAAACTGCATGTCTACTACATATTGCAAGCTACAACAGCTACTAAGACTTCCGTGTGACTGTATTCTTTAAATGCTTGTACTTATTTCAAAACCAGGAAATGAAGATTGAGTTCTCCAGGAGCTGGGATCATACTGCTAATTAACGCCAGGTTAATGGTCTGCAGACAGTTACACAGACACTAAGAAAAGGATTACAGTCACGGACTGTACCTAACCCAAGCAGCAGCATATTCTAACTGGCGTTGGACAGAACTGCCTTCCTCCCCAACACACACATATTACACGGTCAGCACCTACAGAAGAGGTTCCCACATACAGTTTTATATGCGACAGACGATGAAGCAGTCACCCACCCAGACTTCCTCATCCTGAACGCTACAAAGCAGACCCACAGTAGGGTACAAAACCCAAATTTATCCCACGTGGCTTCAGCAGCAAAATGCATGAAGCAGAAGCAATGTGTGTTCACATAATGTTACAGACTTCTGGGCAGCAGGGGGAGCATTTGGCTCAGAACTGCACTCAGTGAAGAAAACGATCTATTTTAAACATTGCTCACAGCATTCCCAAGATTATCGGGCAGCAGTGCTTTGAATCAGGAAAGAGACACAGTCCAGCAGTATTGTGCAAGAGTCCAATGTCAAATGACTGCTGACTCTCAACTTCAGTACTGCAGCATGCACCATCAAATGCAGTGATCTTGAAGAAAATTGGTAAATATATTTAAAAGCAGTGCATTTTCATTTTAACCTAGAGAGAGGGGGAAAAGTACACACGAGGAAAAACAAAAAGCATTAAGATATACAAGAAGAGAAGACTTGGTTTAACGTCCCAAAATAAAGAATCCTGCTGGAGGTTTTTTTTCATACACATTTTCTAGGGGATCACATGAAGACTGACCCATGCATCTCAGCTTACGCTGACTGTCTTTGCAGAAGATGACAGGTAAAACCACCTTCAAACAGGAAGCCAACTTTCTTCCTGTTGTTTAATCAACAATTACTAAAATGAGACTGTTTCTTTCTTCTGCACTTCAGCTATGCCCCAGGATTTGTGGAAGGCCAAATACATACAGATAAACAACGTGGTTAAATCTGCAGAACATTTTGTGTGCCAGTAGAGTGCTCTATGGCTTATTCTATGGGGGAGTGGGACAGCACATGAGGGAAAAAGTGTTTCATGCAGAAAGCACAAAGAGACTGCCAAAAGTGAGTGTGGGCTTCTCTTTCCCCAATGAATGTAGGTAAAATCCCTCTTGCTTTAAAAAAATTCCAAAGTGTCATCAGGGGAGGAAAAACAAAAGTAATGATTCTTGCCATACAGGTAAAGCATATGAAAAAATGTGTAATAAAACCTCTTTTACATGACGCCCCCATCTTTTTCCCTCCAGAAAGTAGAGTATAAATACACTAAACAGCCTAATGACAACATATCAGCTCTCATTACATATCACAACTGAAATACTAGCACAGAGACAACCAGAACACTGACAAGATGTGCAAAGTACTCATCTTCAGCTGCCTTTCAGTACTAATGCTTATGACTACAGCTTATGGAGCACCTCTATCAGAGAAAGACAACACTCTTACAACTTTAATAAAAGATTTAGAAAACCTGGGAACAAGCATGAATGTAAGTGGATGGATTTCCTGTATTAATTCTTTACTATTTGTCTTTTCTACTTATTTTTTGTCTATTAACTTTGTTCACAAAAAATAACTTTTTACCCCTCTTCTCTACAGGGGATTGATCTTGAGCTCTACACACCAAATGACACAAAGGTGAGTTCAAGCTTTCTGTCTTCAGGACTGCTAAGATATGGCTATTTTGAAGTTATGTGTTATTGAATTAGACCAAAGTAATTCACTTATCAGAAGACCTGATACAAAAGACAAATTTGAGCTGTCTGAACTTTGTGTGAGGATAGCATAAGCTAACCTAGAAGTACTGGGCACAAGGATAGCAGGCTAACCTAGAAGACATTTCTGCTTTTGATTTGTATTCTCAAATATTAACAGGCTAGCGTACAGTATTATCTTCTTGGTCTGTAAAATACGTAACACTAAATTATTTGTATTACATTAATTTTGCTTAATGCACACAAAAAATATTCTATCAATCATTGAAATGTATTATATTTGCAGGAGGCAATCTAGTTGTATCAATACTAACCCAAGAACAATTTTGAAAAAAAAATAGACTTAGAAATGGTTTAAATATTTATATGAAATACTCATATTTTATTGAAGTGAGATGCAGAGATATTAGTAGGTTCTGTTTAAGAAGATACAAATCTTGTATATCCCATCAATAATGAAACTCAGTTATGCTCTACCTAATTCTTTTCAGGAGCAAAACTTAACCACCCCAGCTTAGATATATTTAGCTGTACATTCACGTTTTATGGTATTCACTTAATACCTAAGACTTAGTTCCACAAGAAAACTGTCATCGTGGTTGCATTTTTTTTTCTAAAATATTGCGCCTCTGAGTACAACAGCATTCTAAGTAGAGCTGGACTACCTAACTATTCACCATCAACAGGCTGCTGATCTGTACTGATTTTCTGATATAGCGTGCAAGTATACCAATTCATCCTCATGCAAGTTAACTACTTTGACCCTCCAATTAAACTTTTAATCCAACAGAATTTTCACTTAACAGTAATTTCGTTTGAGTAAAGATTTAAAGCCAGATTCTGCAACCACTTCCTCATCTGAGTCATTTTTCTCATATTCTGGCAAGATCAAGATGTAACTATCTCAGAGCTCCAGTGCTCAAACGCAAATGTATGAGGCTGATTAATAACTTATAAGAGTGCATGAAACAGCTTTTAAAAGTGATGTGTAAAGATACTTACCCAGATTCAAAAGTGAGATCGGATACAACTAGAGCAACCAGAGTGCAGTGACTGAAGATGGCGCTAAAAAGGTTACTGTAAAGCTTGAGAGGTTTTACTATTAATTAACCCTTTTCCTTAAGACATGATTTCCACACAACTGGGAATAAGTCTCAGTTTCGGAACTAATATAGCAGCTTCATATTCTCATAAGATACTCCAATGTTCAAAATGTCCTGCAAAGATTGTCCACATATCAGAAGCTACAAGAATATAACACAGAACTAAGGCCACAGGTAGAACCTCAAAAACATGATTTTGAGGGGAAAAAATGAAATATACATTTTATAAAAAGCAGCCTAATTCCTCATACAAGGATAAGAATGTGCAAATAAAAAATAATAATAATAATAATTTAAAAAAAAAAAAATTCAGTTGTCCTCAGAAACAATTTTACATATCTTTTGATTTTGATGACTGTTTTAGGAGTGCAGCTGGCAAACTCTGCAATGTTACTTGAAAGAAATAGTCACCTTGGAGGAAGAAATTGAAGATGAGGATGAAATTGAAGATGAGAACGTATCTAGTGTTCGGAATATCAAAATGAATCTCCAAAAACTTACGGTAGGTAACCTTTTTACCTAGTTACAAAACAAAACAAACAACAAACAAACAAAACCACGTTTTAGTGCTAGTGAAAAGCAACATTAGAGTCAGCATTTTTATGCCTCGAGGTTTGTGTGTTATGGTTTCTAGAGCGTTCAGGATTTTGTATAAAAATATGATAATGTTAGACTATTTGACACCATCTATTGACGTAATACTCCAACACAGTAAAGCAGGTTTGAGCCGTAGTAATTATGCAAGTCAACATTTTAAAAAATAGGAAATTTGTTTTCTTTGCTGAATCGTGTAAGGCACCTCATGCTTACAAAAGCTTGTTTTTAGAAGGGTAACACTTATTTACATAAGCCATGGCTTAGAAAACCATGCCATAAATTTATGGCTTTAAAGGACCCAAAAGTAAATGTAAAACAAATAATACAGAAGTACACTTTGATAAACTACATATATAAACTCCATGGCTAAGAGATCCTTGTATCACTCCAGAACTCCTCAGGCTAGAAATTAAGATTTGCATCTGCTACAGTATTTATCATAGGAACTGCATGTGTTTAGCTTTTAATATTTTTACATTTACAAGAATCTCCCTTATAAGCAGCGTCCTTCATTGTACCATCCCTTAACAGCTGCCCACTGAAAAAAAAAAAAAAAAACCCTCCTGAAATATTAAGGGTTTTCTTTCTTCTTAAAAGAGAAATTTAGCATACAAAAATTGACATATCATTGTCAAAAACAGCTGATAACATAGCTACCACCAATCAACAAAAATATCTGTATTGCAGGACCTAATTCCCCCAGGAACGGGATGCAATATCTGTGAAGCTAATGCCAACAACTTCCCTGAATTTCGCCGAGAGCTGACCAACTTCCTGAGATCTATGCTAAAATAAGCAGATGACCATTTCTATTTTTACTGCTATGTTATTTATTTAACTATTTAATTACAAATAATTTATATATTTTACCCTGGGGCTACCTAACTTGCTGTCCACTTTGGGACCACTGTATGCTCTTAGTGTGGGTGATAACGTGTCTGTTCTAAGATCACATTTGATCCTTTTATGTAAGCCCTACGGGCTCAAAACATATGTTGGTAAACTAATTTGTTCTCGCTTTGTCAATAAACCTAAAATGTCAACTATTTATTGAAAGAATTGTTAAAAGTTACTTGTAGATGATATTTAATAAATTTCAGTAACCTATAAAAATATGTTTAGAGTCTTCTTTGTTAAATGATATTGTCTTTCATTGGTGACTCACTAATCTGCTTTTTCTTAAAAAGAGAATTTTTAAAAATAACATTATTGATATATGTGTTCACATACCATACTCAAAACAGGACACCTGCAGACAATCCAAGACTTTCCAACTTTTTAGAAGTGATATAAAATACCAGTTTATGCTGGCATACAGCATGAGGTGTAGCATGGAAAAACAGAATAAAAAGTATCAAATTCCTAAAAAAAAAAAAAAGGGGGGGGGAGAGAGAGAGAGAGAGAAAGAGAGAGAGAGAAAGAACCTCCAAGCTCTAAACTTCTTTGTTACTTGTTCTACTTAGCCACACAGTCTTTCTGCTATATTTTTTGCAGGACACATCTCTCATTGTTGCAAGGAAAATCTGTGGTACTCAAAAATCTCCAGACACAGAGCAACGTTACTAAAACAGTAGAACACCTGAAGTCACAGCTATACAAGTAACTTAGGTGCCAGCATCCCCAAATGCTTACATTGCCAATTCTTTCCAGCCATGACTGACATAACATTGATAATTAATATATAAATCCAAGTGAACATATACCACATTCATTATTCACAAAAATCTTCTTCTGGAACCTCAGAAATGTGCTTACTTGAAATGAAGATGGAGTCAGTCATGTGACACTAAGTTTTATGCAGAAGGAGACTAAGAAGAGCATCTTTTACAATCCAAAAACCACCATGACATGCTAACAATGCAAATTGTAATGGATGAAAGTAAGCCGTACTACAACAGTTATCATTTTATCATTTAGTCTTTGATGTGTTTTGCTGGTGGGTGTGGTATGGAGTATTTCGAGTCATACTTAAAAACAGACTAACAATGGAAAAAACAGCAGCTTTCTTGAGTGCTGCAAATAGAAAATAAACCTTAATGATAGCTTTCTGCCAAAAGTTGGAAAATACTTACAGAGTTGATATCTGTTGCTCTACTTAACTTCTCTTCCCACAGTCAAGTGCTTTGTCCCCACCCACAAGGACTCTGAAAAGCAAAATACTGTCAGTCATCCTAGCCACAAACAGATCAGCTCCACCCTCTTCTCAATCAGATGCTTTCCAAATGACAGCCTGCAATAACAGTAAGACCTAAATACTGCAAGACGCAGAACATAAGAAAATAAGCAAGAAATTTGTAACAAATTCTTTCTCCTTTGTCAACCCTTATAGAACACTAGCTTTTTTTACACACTTTCCTTTTTTACATGATAAAATCTTAAAAGCAGCATGCAAAAAAAAAAATCTCTAAAATTAAGCGGGACAACATTAAAAAACACAGTAAGCACTGAGCCTATGAGACAGCATTAAAGAGAGCCTAGTCTTAAAAACACATGTAAGAACGTAAGAGTGATCTACACAATACTACTGATGGACTACTGAATACTACTAACAATTATGGGGAGCAGAGGCTGGCACCTCCTTCTGTGCTTCCTTCCCCTTCTCAGGAGGTGCAGAGGGCAGGGAGGTCGCCTCTTCTCCAGGCTGGGCACCCCATGTGTCCTAAGCCTCCCCTGATCTCTTCCCGCTGAGCTGCTCCCCAGCCACTCATCTCCCAGTCCATACCAGTGTCTGGCAATACTCAACCCTGTAATACACAATAAAAGTTTGTTCATTGTCTTTTGTATTATAAAAACAAGGAGTTCCGTTTGAGGAGCGGGAGTTGCGAAAGCTCCCTGCTGAAGTAAGGAGCTGTATAATACTTGGCTAGGCACTATGAAAATTCTTCTGCTTAATGTGACAAAAAAGAGAGCCCCCTCCCCTTCTCTCCTTCTGCATCTCAGTTGCCTCTTTTGTTCAAAGACACTGCTGCAAAGCTCATGTAACCATCTCCTGATAAGTTGCTAAACTAGGGTATCAACATCCTGCCTTCCTGTCTCACGCTGGGCCAACATGACCAAATAAAAAAAGAAGTTGAACCACAACGCTGAGGAAGACTATGGCCTTCGTCTTCACGACCACCAGAGGGACAGAGATGACCCCCTAGCAACAGTGTGCGCAGTTGCAGAATATACCAGGATGTGCTGCATAATCCCGGAATTACCAAGATATAAAAAGGGAGCCTGGCAGGGGTGAGGTGCACGCCGTTGGCGGAGCCGAGACTCCCCGGCCGCCCAGCGCTGTTTTGCTTGCTGTTGCTTACTCATTAAATTCCTTTCTATTACTAATGCAATGCTCTCTGAAAATTAATTAAGGGGGCAATTTATAACAAATTTGGTGCCATGACTTGGATGAAGGCAATCTGATTGAAAGACCTTCGGAGGGGGCGCCCCGCTGATTTCAGCAGCCTTTGCTAGGATTACTTTCATTCAAATCCTTCACCGACGAACCCTAAATTCGGCAGCAAGCAAATAAAGCCGGCAACCCCTAGTAATCTTTGTGCACGAAGCCCGAACGAAGACTCAGGAGTGAGTAAGTATAGGCCGGTGATCCGTTCGGTTGGGGTTGGGTATCCTGGAGCGTGTCGCTGTGAGACGTCCAATTGCAGACGAAGCGAGTGTGGACCCCTCGGTAGTGCGGTTCCCACATCCTGCAAGGGACTGGGCCACGAAAAGGGGGAAGCGATTCGTGCGTGTGTGTGTGAAGGCACTCCGGAAGATGGGACAGAAGAAGAGTAAACCTTCTGGTCCCATGGGTGGGGTAACGTCTGATGTTAGGTTACCCCGGGATTAATGATTAAAAATTGGGAGGATTCCCCTTTTAGGCGGGGAAGGAATAAAGTAAAAATGATACATTATTGTGTTGAAGTTTGGGGTGGTAAACAGATTTGAGGAGACCACCTTTACTGGCCCGTATTTGGGTCCTTTGAAGATTGGGTTTGCCAGGCCCTAAATATTTATGTAAACTCTAAGGAACCTTTTAGTTTGGAAGAAAGTGAATATGCACATTTGTGGATCAGCTCAGAAACTCGAGACAATTTATATCCTCTAAAAGAAAAAGGAGGGGATGGGAGGCACAAGAAAAACCGAGAATTAGAAATCCCAGCCCCACTGCCTCCCTATATTCCACCACTCCCACCTGTAGCCCCTCCGACTCCCGGGCTTCCTAATCCGCAACCCCGGGGAGACTCTGATAGTGACTCCGACTCTAGCGCTCAGGGACCAGTGACTAGGAATATGTGGCCATCCCCATTAACTCCGGGGACGTCCAAGATTTTAAGAAAGAGACAGGAGGAGGGTAAGTGAGCTTTAATGGCAACTGGCACAATGTTTGCAGCTGCTGAGCTGGAAACATTAATTCTAACTGGAATAATAACTGTACGTTGTATATTGTATATATAAAAGCCCGTGCATTTTTGTTAAAATGTTCTTTTATACATATGTTAATATGAAAATATGTAAATATAAGAACTGCCATTCAGGTGTATGTCTAAGGGAACAAAATTTGCCCAGGCATATTATCGGCTCATCAGGTTTAAATGTCCTCAGTGTAATTGTCTACAGGCAGTTAATTTACAGTGGTCTGATTTTACTTGTGTATCTATATATTGTGGATTTTGGAGGGATTGGGATGACTAGTAAAGAGCTTCTAGGAAAACGGTGGAATATTAACCACTGTAGATTACAATAGGAAAAGTTCAAAGCAAAGAAATCCCGAGGAAAAGCCCCCTAGGATGTATACTAACATATTGGAGGGATATAGTGGGGTGAGAGGGTACAGAGAGTAAAAGAACCCTTATCAAACATTGTAATCAGTGGTGGCCACTTTATAAACTAGAGGATGGAGCGGAGTGGCCCCTAAATGGAACTATTAATTATAACACCATATTACAGTCAATGTTGCTTTTGTGGAAAGAAGGAAAACAGCTGTTGTTTCAGCATCTTGGAGGGAAAAGGTATGGAATAAGTTGGCCCCTGACTGAGCCTTTGATGTTGGCATTAGAAAAGTTAAAGGCTAGAGAAAGATAAAGGAAGTGTTAAAAGGTTTGTTGAAAGTGTTAAAGGTATTCAAAGTTGAATGAGCAGGGAAAGAGGATGTAGGAATGTTAATAGTTCCACCTCAGCCCGAGGCTGAGATCCTAAAATCAGGAATGTTGGCCCTCTGGGGCAAAGGGATCTTGATGGTCGAGAGAGAGTTGTTATGGAAACAGAAAAGCAGCTAACTCTTAAAACAACCTGAGTTCATGTGTGAGCTCAGATTGCCGATGGGACCGCTCAGGGAACTGTGGACAATTGCATTCCCCTGACCGACCCAACTGAGACCCTAATCATCCCGAAAATTATGATCGGTTAAGTAAATACTAAGATCTGGTTGAATTGGGAATTGAGAATATTGTTCCGAGATACAGAATTATAGAAACACTTGACTCTGACCGAGGCCCTCATTTTGTCTCCAAAGTGTCTCAAGAGACTATGAAAGCTCTAGGAACAAGTAGGGAATACCACACTCTGTGGCATCCTCAAAGTGCTGGAAAGGTAGAGCGAATGAATGGTGAAATTAAGAAACGACTAACAAAACTTGTGCTGGAAACTAAGGCTTCTTGGGTAAAATGCTTACCTCTTGCACTGTTAAACATATGGACGCAGCCCAGAACTGATGTAGGAATTTCTCCTTTTGAAATGCTATATGGTATGCCCTATGACTTGGAATTGCCACTTGATCACCATCAATTCTAATTAAGACTTGGAAAGAGACTTCTTTAACACCACGATGGGGAAGGCCCCTATGTTGTTTTGCTTACCACAGAAACGGCTATTTGAACTGCGGAGAAAGGATGGACGCACGCCAGCCGTGTGAAAGGACCAATCCGGGAAGGTAAATGGGAGGCAGCTCCAGGCCCTGACGACTTGAAGCTGACACTAAGACGGGCTCAATAAGTATTGTGTATTATCTGTGTATCGTGGGAAGGGGAGGAGGCCCTGTTTCAAAGGCTCCCTAGTAGGTTCCCCTGAAGAGCACTGCTGCTGCCAAGAAGAACCGATACCTTGTAGTTCACTGCAACCGAACTGACTGCTTGCTGTTGCTTACTCAATAAATTCCTTTCTATTATTAATGCAATGCTCTCTGAAAATTAATTAAGGGGGCAACTTATAACAAACCCCACGTGCAGAACCTGGCATTCTCCTTTGTTGAACCCCATGCTGTTGCTAACTGCCCAGCGCTCCAATTTATGTGAATCCCTCTGCAAGGCCTCTCATCCCTCCAGGGAGTCAGCAGCACTGCCCAGTTTAACATCAGCAAACTTGAGGAGGATGCACTCCACTCCTGCAGCCAGGTCACTGATAAAAAATATTGACCTGGGCTGTCCCTAAAATTGAGATCTGGGGAACACCACCAGCCAGATGTAGCCCCATTTAGTACATCCCATTGAACTTTACCATTAAGCCTGTTTATCACCCAGCATAGGGTGAACCTGTTTCTCTCACAGTTGGACAATTTGTCCAGAAGGATGCCATGAGGAACGCTATCAAAGGCCTTACAGAAATCCCAAATATTATGTCCACCACCTTCCCTTCATCCACCAAGCAGGTGACCTTGCCATAGAAGAGACCACAGAGATCAAGTTACTAACGCAAGATTTTCCCTTCACGAACCCATGTTGATTATGCCTGGTAACTGCTTTCTTCTGTAAGTGCCTTTTGATACACCCTTTGACAATTTGTGTAACTTTTCTAGGGACTGAGGTTAGATGAAGAGATCTGTAGTCTTCTGGGTCTTCTCTCACACCCTTTCTGTAGATGAGTATAATGTTGGCTAGCAACATAAGCTCTTTGCACGTCAGTAGTTGAGGCAAGTTATTTATCTCATGTTAACAAAATGCACACTGAAAAACTGTGCAAACACAGTCATGACATTCTGTAGAAAAACTAAGGCAAAAGGTAGTGCAAAAATACCTCCAGAACTAAATGTTACTACTTAGACCTAAATTTCTTTTGTCATACATACACTTTATGATAAAAATATGTAGTTTCTTTTATGTACAGATCAACAGACGTAAGCAATGCTACTAGAAAAACACGACACAGATTTGAAGGATCTAATTCGTACAAATCCTAGTATTGGTATGTTTAATGATGAAGTATTTACTTCACTGAAGTTAGAAAGGCCTACAAATTTGGAGACTTTTAACCAGCAATTTCCTGATTTAAAGCAGGTTTCAGAGCAAATTTCTGATCAAAACTTAACATTATGATGAAGATTCATACTCAAGTTGCTGTAATTTTGCATTCCACTGTGAATGAAAATAGTCGATTTCAATATCTTGAAGTCTTTAGCATTAAGAAACCATATTCTAGGCATTCACTTCTAAATTCCATTTCTAAACAGAAAAAGCCAGTGAGACGTTACAAGCAAAAAAAAGTTCTTCTGGATTAATTTTGTTGCATACAAGACAGTAATTATTGTTTTAAAGGGTTCTTAAAAATTCAGTACTAATATGATAAGGGCAGTTTTTCATGTGCATTATCCATGCATATATTAAATACATAGAACTTAACACTGGGCTAGAAAATAGAACAACAGAAAGCAAGTGTAGCAAACAACAACAATGCAGCAGGATCTTTGCAAAAAAATATTTTTTGGGTCAAAGACGTTACAGCGGTGGTCACTACTTTTCTGTGTGCAAAGAGGTTTAGACCACCATAGGATTTCTGTATGATAAGGCTGGGTAACGTGGAGTTTAACAGAAAAGGTAAAAGCTTAAGCAAAATGAAAATATACCGCAGGCAAAATGTCAGTTGGGCAAAACTGACAAAGATTAGTTTATGTTCGTCCACAGCATTTCTATAAAAAATGCACGATGGATTTCTCACTAAAATGTGTACGTTTGCAAACACAGTATTTGAATACGTTTATGAAGTTGTATTCAACTTCATAAAGTTGTATTGTACACGTTGGCCATGTATTCATGTGGCCAATGAACAGATCTAGTTTCATTTAATGAAACTAGAGGTGTACTTTCCTACCTGTTTTGCAATACTATCACTGAAGTCCATTCAGTTGCGCTTTGACCTACTGTCAAAAAGAAAAAAAATATATTTTTAATTCTTATATTCTTTACAATAAGTAAACTCTCCCATCTATTGAATGTGCAACCGATGGTAGGTAATATCATGTACTATAGTAGCTGCAGGATCAGCTTCTTTATTTGCCTAATTCCTAAAAGAAATCTCTGAAGAAATAGAGTATTACACTGAAAGCACCTGAAAACGCATACCAAGGTGAACTTGGTAACTTTTCCTGTAAATTGAAAACGAGCAAACTAAAACAACAACAGAGCCCCACCTCAATGGAATCCCATACAATAAATAAATAAGGGCTCCCAAGTAGCTAGCACATTGTACGGGCCCCTGCCAGGGCTGTCCTGGCAGAGCCTCCAACCCTGGTTGCCTGGTTGCGCAGCCATGAAACCCATCAGCATGGGTCAGTGGGAGCAGCTCTCCTTCTTGGACTAGGAGGGTTCACTGCCTAGTGCTGTGGGACACATTATGGGATGAAGGGCATGACCATTTTGGGATTGCATAGGACTTATTATGGGTTGTTTTAGGGGAGGAACCGAAGGCAGGAAAACTGAGGTGTTTATGTGATCTGGGGAAGAACAAGCGTGCAAAAATGAAAGGGTAAGGAGGTAAAAAGGTCCACTCATATAACAGTACGCTGGCCAGGACATGGCTTTTGTCTTGCACTTAATCACCATGGTCTGTTCTAAAATTCCTCACAGACACTCCTGAGTGAGGGCTCTCCACTCTCTGTCTAAATTTGTCTGTGTTCCACATGCCCACACAGTTGTGTTTTCTGAGCAAGTGCAAGTGTGCAAGGGAGCATGTGATTGCCAGCAACAAACAAGCTGTGGAGTAGACCAAGTGGCCTAGGAACAAGGGGGTGAACGGGGCCCTAAGGGACAGCTCTGTGTAGAGCACCTCTGTATCTCTAGGGCCATGAGCATGGTGGGGGCAGCTGTGTGTGAGTGACTGCACAGCTCTGGAGGTGAGAGCAGAGTGGGGCCAGCTGTGGGGAGCAGGGAATTCCCAGCAGCCCTCTGACTGCACCTCTGACAGTCTGTACCAGCAGCGGGCACAGAGCTCTAGCCTCTGAGATGTGTGTGTCCAGATGCCAGAAAAGGGGGAAACCAGGATCTGGGGGTAACTACTGGGCTGACACTGTCTGCACACAGGTGCTGGAGGAAGCCACCTTGTACATATCCACCTTCTGCCCGCCAGAGCTCCATCTCCGGGGGAGAGACTGAGCTCCCACCCCGAGGCTGCTGGTGCTGTCTGTCTTCCGGTGAGTGCTCCTGTGTGCCCCTCTACCATCACCAGGGCTGGCTAGGGACATACGTGGTGTATTTGCCTGCCAGGAATACATCTTCAACTCCTGGACGTGCAGATGCAGCCTTGCCTCTCAGCATCTTGGATCCAGCGTGACTTGGTTTTCCTCTAACAGGTACCCTAGGTACCTGGAAACTTATAGAATCATCCCTAGCTTTGTAATTCAAAAAAAAACTTTTGTGAGAAAACAAGCCCATAGAACAAGTATATGCTGAAATTTACTAGCTCAACGTATTCTCCATATGCTGCTAATTAAACAATGAACAATCTAAATATTAAAACTAAATCCATGCAGTTATTACATAACATTTCAAGGATACAGCTATCATACACATCCTAACACATCTTATTCACAACACAACCTCTCTCATTGTGGAAAGGAACCTACAGTCAGAAAAACAGATTAAGAATAAAGCACTGAAGAGTTGTTTTTTTTTGTTTTATAATCCTTTTACAGTAACAAGCCAAAACATAACTACAGCACTGTGTTATTACTGATGTGTGAAAACTTTTATATAACAGCTTCCCAAACTTAGATGAAATACAAAAATCAACACAATGAAAACGTAGTATCTAGTATATATACACTAGTATTTCACAACAAACAAAACCCAACTATTAGAGTTAACAACAACTTCTTAAACATTACCAAAATATTACCATAATTGTATCATAACTTACAAGGAAGCAATTTTCCTCTCAACAGACAGTATTTTTTATATCATTATAGAGACAATTTTGCAAGGACGAATGAGTGTAGCGATGAAGTAATCTGCGGAAGGAGGTGTCCACCCAGTCTCACATCTCACAGCTGTTGGGGCAGCCCACACAAGTTGAAGGAACCTTGTTTCTGGTAACTTCTGTGCTACATCACACTACTCTCGTTTACAGCTTTGACACCTTTAGAACGCTTTAAACCCACTACTAAGAATAGTGATTGTCAGAAAACAGTTGATAACAGCCTGATAATTCAGTTTCACATTTGGAAGTACACAAATGACTTCTTAAACCATTCTACCACCACCAACAGGTAGTGAACTACAAGACGCTCAGTGAAAGATAAATACAAAAAAAAAAAAAAAAAAAATTCTACCAAAGGATGCCTACAGATAAAGTACAAATTGTCAGTGATTCTCACACATTGATACAGTTTTTTGTTAGTTTTTAAGAAATTCCACTTCTACTGATTATTTTTTTCCTCAAAGACAGACAGTTATGAAAAATGCAGGGGGGTGGGGGGGGGGGGGGAAGAGAAGAGACTGATGCACAGCAATCCTGAAACTAACAGGAAAAACATGTCAGTGACTCCCCCGGGGGGGGGGGGAAGTGATGAGGTGATGCTGGGAGGTGAGGCAAACCAAAATAGCCATGCAATGTTGTCAGATACTCCTACCTGTGAAAAAACTGTGTTACACTCAGCTTAATACGTGTATTTAAACTGATGATAGGAAGCTCTAGAATGATTTTATCCCTGTGAACATTAACCCGACAGTTAAACGTTTTACCTAACGAGAACTGCATTTCACTGAAAGAAATCACACAAACCAAACTTCACACGCAATCCGCCTTGCAGTTAGTCCTTGAACTGTTCTATATGCGGAGGACCTTCACAATCCAGGACCCATAACCATGTTCCTCCAAGTAGCTGTGCAGCAACTTTTTAGCTTCTTGATACGATTGGGGACTGAATCTAAAAAAAAAAAAAAAAAAGTATTGTCTTGAAATCCTTCAAGATCCATGGTCCCCAGAGATCTGCATTCTTTAACACTCATATAATACACGTGAGAACAAACCTCACAGAAAAAAATGTGAACAGATTTTACAATTCCACTACTTGCTGACAGTGAAGTACTGTTACAGAATCCAAGAACTTACTATTTGTATATTTTTGGGCATTTACTGGAATAGGAGAACTGTTCTGTTAAATACAATGTGATCTTTTTTTCCCTGGCATCTTTTCAGTTCCAGTAACATATTTACACTGAAAATAAATTAACATTCAATGACACTCAATGAAGAAGAATACAGAGGAGTTAGACTATGGACTTCCAAGCAGGGACAAGTGAGTAAAATTTATTTACAGCAACAAAAACTCATAGTAACTCCTTTAGGTCATTTCTCTGTCTTTTTATACCACAAGGGAAAGCTTAGGAATTAGTGATAATGAATGATTTCTACTTTCCTCTCCCTCTGCGAAGTAAGAATTCCTACACAAAAGCACTCTGTGGCAGAAAAATACTAATGCATGTATGAACTGAATATAAAACAGTTGGATTAAAAAGACAAAAAAGCTTCCAGCATGAAACTAATCTTACTGTAAGCAAAATGTCAAGCAGCCTTCAAATCCTGAGACAAAATATGAAAGATTTTCATAGAGGATGCGTCAAGATTAGTTTCACTTGACTTTACTTGAAAACAGCAACTTCAGAGAGCTTTAGGCAAAGATGACAGGCAATAAAAGAATCCAGATGTTCACGTGAACTCTTCAGCAATCCAGATCATCCCAGCCTACCAAAGCAGTTTTGAGAGAAGCCTTTCAGAGATTTAATATATTTTTTCTCCCTTACCAGCTTACCTTAGCTTCGTGGTATGTAGCAATTTGAAGTAAATCATTTCTTTCTGCTTCCTTGGCCAGCAATTTGAAACGACTGAGCATTGCCGCCTTGCAAAGACGACTTGCCATGTAAGTGCCACTTTTGAACGGTGAACTGCAGTCAGAATGACAAAAAGCACAGTAAAACTCAGTAAGAGGTGCCTATCAGGTATATTGCTCTGATCATGATTGTATTTTCTTGCCCCAGTGCTTTGTGAATTCAATCACATGATGCTGCTTCCACTTTGAATGAGCAAAGCTAATGCAGGTAAGAGAATGTAAAATAAACCAAGAACTGTTTACAAACTGGAATTCATAGGAACTCAGATGTTACTTTGTTCCATGCATTCTGAAAAGCAAAGTATTCACTACAACAACTAAATATATATTAATTCACGTTTCATATTTTGGTATGTCACTGGATTGTTAAAAGATCTCTAAAATTACATCTAACTATAGGATGGACACACTTAACATAGGAGAGAATCTCTCACTTCGGTAACAGCGTAGGCTCCATGCATAGCTTAAAAACTGAACGTTCGAGATGAGCCAAAACAGAACAGCAAGTCTATTATTTTCAACATAAGGGAGAATAAAATTCTGACCGTTCAGTGGTTTTTCCATTTAATCCATCCACAACCTCCACTGATGCATCTGACAGCGACCAATTCAAACTCAGAGACCAGTTTTTCATATCCATCTGAATTGGCTGTGCAGTGTTCACCAAATAAATATGAGATCTGTTGACCACATAAAGCATGGGAAGCTCTACTGTGAGTGCATCATCAATACGCTGTTTTACAGCGATTTCTAACCCTCTCGTATCCTTGCAGTTTCCACTTCCTGTTAAAACAAAACCAGTCACATGTAAGAAAATCAACAGATTTTCCAGTCAACATTATATCGATTTTTCTACAAAAAAACAGTTCAGAAAAATCAGTTCCAATATTTCTGTTCTGTTTTGAATGGTAAACTAGTTAAAATGACAAAAAGCATAGTAAAACTCAGTAACAAATGCCTAATATGTATATTGCTCTGATCTGAGCAAACTGAAAAATTTCACTTTTTTTCCCCCTCCCCAGAGCCATCATCATTGGATGCTTCCTTTTTTTTGGAATAAATAACTCTTCATTAACTTTTGACCTCACAGAAGACACCATTAAAACAGAACTTCCATGTTCTCCATTAGAAAATACACTAGCCAATGTGTTCATATTGCTCCATACTAAAACATCTTTTTTAAGGGAAGATCCCAGATTTCTTATGGTAGAAACTAACAAACCTCAGATTTCAATTACACACATTCAAAAGAAAAAAAAAAAAAGCTACCTGAAGAAACATTAAAATATACATATTTTGTTTATTTTGCCTGCCTAAACAAACATATTTTGGTCCACAGCATCTCAAGAACGGTCATAAAACATGTTACTCTTCTATTTCACGTGTATTATAGATTATTATGCTTACTTTGAACACCACTCAAGTGAGCACGAGGAGCTTTTCTATTGCTTCTTTTAAGCAAAAGTGCCCCGACTTCCTTAGAAGGGACATGGAGTTATTCACCAGTTACCGCAAAATCTTTTGAAGAACTTCAGAAACCTTCTTCAGTGTTAGAAAAGGAAAAGCTGATACAGCTCCAATGTCTGGGCAACTCAGATATGTGTACTAAGTCTCATAATGCAAACGCTCAGAGACAAAAACACCTTAAAAACTCAAGGATAATACACATTAATTTAATTTCGCCTTATAAATAAAAACAATTGAAATGAGCTCCGATAGCAGCAGCATCTTCCTGAATGCTACAGAAACCTGAGAATTCAGCATTACCCTGGTAATCCCCATTGCACAACAAAACAGCTATTTGCAATAACCAATACAAGGTAGTGAAATAAAAAAGTTAAAAAAAGACAACTACTTTCTAATATAGCTGCTAAGGTAACCCAGGGTGAGGCTTACCCAGAATTGGACATTCTGATATTTTCAGTTAAATACTGGAGCAGTTTTTCCACCATCGCTCACTTCTACAGTTAAGTGACTGTCACCTTAAAGTCACCACATTTGATCAAATAGTTAACACAGTATTTGTCACACTTATTTGGTATTCTCTCAATATTTAAAATTTCATTTGTTTTAGAACAAAACTGAATTTCTGGTATTACTGCATTGCCACTATACTAATAAAGGGAGGGCCATCTGTAAAACTAAAAAGAAACCAGAGGACAAAACAATTAGACTAATTGAGTTTCACATTAGGCCATTGCCAAGATAAGTAAAAACAAAACAAAACATATCCAGTAGCTTTTCAGAAAGAAAAAAAAAAAACAACAACAAACTACTCTGCAAATCTTTAAAGACCCACCACTGTTTAGTTCATTTTTTGTAACATATAATCACAGTAGAAGATGAAGACATACCAAAAAAAAATTGTCATTTGTTGAGCTTACCTACAAGAATACTGTTGATATAAACTGGTTCAATGAAGTGACTCAGCAATGCTCCCTGAATACCAACCACTTCCCATTTTGTTAATTTGTCAGTGGCTGACATGCTCCTTGCTCTAGCAGTTTTAGGTGGACAACAAACCGAAAGGTAAATCCTGCCTTCTACAGCAACATGGAGACTCAGTTCTTCACTAGCTTCATAAGCAGATATAGATTGGGGATTGAGATGTCTAAAGTAAGACATGAAAAGGAATTGCAGTGAGGAAGTAGTCAGAGATTATTATGAAGTGGTATCTAATGCTGTCTGCCCCAAAATACCCAATTGATTACTTGTGACTTTATTTATATATAGATAGATATCTTTAAAGTAACTTACTTTGTATATAAACCGATCTGCCATATTAGAGTAAGTTATTTCTGAGTTTGTCACAGTAGTGTACATGCACTGACCAGAAGAGACCAAAAGCGAGAGAAAAAACTAATGGCGGATCTGTGATCTGTTAACTATCATAGGGTAGCTGGCAAGCTGCACCCAGTCTTGTTAACTATTTCCTTCTAAGAGCAGGCTATGACAGAGAGAAAGTGACCTGAAACCTTCAGCACTTCTTGCAGGAAGGATTCCCCCAGTCAGCACAACCGACAACAAACTGACTGTGACTTCCAGCCCAGACGTCTACCTTCTGAGCATCAAAATAGGGTATGAAGGTACCTGGCTGCCTTGTTATTCCACTGCACCACTCACTAACGGGGAAACAAAGCAATATTCTTCATTTTAACTTGGTTAAGCCACCGAATGCTGCTGTTCAGTCTCAACACTATTACTAAAATTTCAGGAATACAACAAAGGTTAAAAGTATAGAGGTTAAGAACAGACTTGACGAGGCAAGTATACTCCTTTCCTGTTCTTTTTTCTACAAAGCAGAGCAGCTTTGTAAAGTCTTTTATAGTATGCAATCCACAACTTTTTGTAGTCGAGTCCTGGGGTACAAACGATGACATTAAACTACCACATTTGCTTCCTTAATGGTTAAATTAAGAGTATCTCTGGGTGAAGGATTAAGAGGCAAATAAATGATCTGTAATAAACAGCATCATCCTGAAATTACACCCAATGTAAAAGTTTTGTGTATCTTCATGTTAAGCTGCATCTCAGACACTTATCACTACCACCCTGTACACTAATGCTTCCAAAACTCAGAAAAATAATCAGCAGAGGCCCCCTGCTATTAAAAACACGTAATGATGCCTATTTTTCACACTCACATTTGTCAATGTAAACAAACTCATCTTCCATTACAACACATCTGAAAATAGCTGGGTACTTACAACTGTGATTTCAGCTGCGCAGATCCTTTTGGCAGCTGATTCATATAGAGGAAGATGTTTGTATTTTGTTTTAGGACAAGCAGCTTTGAGCCAGGTGCTGTGCAAAATATGGACTTCTCTGTGCGTGCTGGATTTTTATTATAGAACAGCATAAGATGTCTATAAAAATATCTAGAAGAAAGTGGTAACAGTAAGTGGGAGAAATGCAAAGTTGTTCATGAATATGTGGACAGTCATTTAATTTACTTTGTTCAGTATGATTTGATCATAATCTAGAAGGTACTAACTAAAAACATGCAAAGGCACTTATATTTACCTTAGGAAAAGGAAAACTAAGAACTGGCTGCAAAAGAAGTGGTAACTATCGGTACCCACACTCTCACCTAAGGAGAGAACGCCTTGCGGTAACGATGGCATGGCTGTCATGTAACACTCTTCCATGGGGCTGATAGTCCTGACTGTAATTGCATTCTCCTGTTCCCAGAGCTACAATTTCATACTGTCCACCTAAAAAGAACACATTTTTATGTAATCAAGCAATTGCCTTTTTCAAACTTCTCCTTTAAAACTAGTTAAACAGATCTAAGAATGAGTATTTTCAGTTTAATGAAGATGTTCATTTAATAACCTCAAGAACTCTAACATCGAGGACAGCACCATTATGCTTAAAAAACCACGGGGAGAACAAGTAGTATTTGGCTGGGCGGGGTTCATTAATGCAGGTAGGGCAAACCACGTGGAACAGGCTCCATGGATGGGCTGCTGAAGGATGCTGATGGTTTGCCTCACACTGCTGAAGGCAGCAGCACACTTAAGAACACTCAAAAACAAAGCCTGGGACAGATTGCTTGATGTTCTGGCAGCAGCCCAGACAGAGCACTGCTCATGTCAACATGTGTTACCACACATCAGTGCTTCACTATACAGAAGGTGACAATGATGACACGATACATGACAACAAGTAACAGTGATAGTCTAGCGTACAGCAGTACATTTCACATGGCCACACCTAAATTTAGACTCTCTTTCAAAAAAATCACTTAAACTCTTAGTGAAAAAGACTTCCCCCACATGTCATTAGCCCTGATCCCTCTTTTTATTCTTTTAGCCGTCTTTGAGGTCCACCTTGGCATCTCTACCTCATCCAATTTTCTCTCCTTGGACCAGCTTAAGAGCAACACACAAGTTCTCCTTACCCAGGATATTTGTGGTAGCGCCATCAGGAGAGAGCATGTCAGAGGAGAACAGCTGCCATTTATGTCTATTTGTCAGATCAGAAACACATTAAGAAAAGCTCTCTGGGAACAAAGACCAGGCCTGCACTCAGGATTACAGCAGACTTGCCTTTTTCAATGATGAAGGCAGCCAGTGAACTGCCACAGCTTTGGTACTCCGGGTATTCAGTAGTCAGGCTGCTGAACAGTCTTTCCAGCATTGCTGAAAATTTTTGATATATGAGACGTCTTCCTTCTAAATAGAAGAAGAAAAGCCAGCAAGAAACAAATTTGCAGGGGAAAAACAGACAGAAGCAAAACACTTCCCAAATTATCAATTGAAACCCATAATAAAAGCACTACTGTGAGCATACGTGGTGATTCTGGCAATTTTAAGGATGGGCACGAATAAATGAAGGACAAGGATACCTGAAGGATACCTTCATGGTTTTATTAGTCATGACAAACTGGGGATATGGATTAAGATTGATCATCTACTGGAAAGAGCATTTCAAAAAAAAAAAAAAAAAAAAAAAAAAAAAGGACAGAAATACTGCTTCTGTCACACATTCAAAACTGCAATTCAAGCAATTTACTTAAGTGGCATCTACCAGCCAGTTGCAGAAGCAGTGGTCAGTCTCCCACTTCTGTGACTTAACTTGCGCCATTCTTCAGAGAGATGTCTAAAGCAAGAGTAACTTTACACAGGTCACTAAAGGTTTTACGAACAGCATTAAAGAAAAACAAAAGCATTTGATGGGTAATCTGAATCAGTGTAGAAAAACAAGACTATTCCTTACCAGAACAGATCCGCGAAACATAAGCAGAGTTTGCTGGAGCTTTAGGCTCAACAGGAATACAGGGAGGACCTAAGAATTGAATAGAATTTCAAACTGGGGTTGACATTACAGATTTCCAAACATGGATGGCACACTATTTCCAGCAAGCTAAACTTTCCGGTTCCCTACAAATCGTTTTTCTGATTCTGAAGTCCCTACAAGCGTAGAACTGTCTAGGTAGCAACCCTTAAAAGAAGTTAAACATCATGTAGCTCAACTCTTTTGGAAATAGTAACTCAGTGTTTTGAATTTTTTTTGTTAAGAGTTCTCAACCACTTAGGATCAACTTCACGTTGCTGTAAACTCATGAGCAGCAAAACAAGTGCAACAGCAACAAATAGATTGCTTCAGTAATTCTCCTCCCTGTGCTACAAACTCTGATGCAACTCCTAGTATATAAAAGACGAAGGGAAAACACAGTTTCAGAACCGCATGACAGGTAACTCCACTCAAAGGATCCAAGAAAACCGACGGAAGGCACGATACAGAAACACTCCATGAAGCTCCACTGAAACTCTGCACAGAAAGTCTTTAAGCAAGGCTTTTCAAATTCTGTTTAGGTGCTGCTCGAGTATTTACCTGACTTGTCAGAAGTCACTGCCCCTGAATACTCCAACTCCAGGATCTCATCAAGAGCCAGTTTAGCTGCATTGAATTTAGCTTCCTTCTTGTTCTTCCCCAATCCAATCTTGTAGCAAACACCACTCAACACAGCACAAAAGGCAAAATAAAGACTTATGACGTTGCCTTTAAAGGAAAAAAGGGCACACAGAGTTAGTAATTCTATATAATGTACCTTTATCAATAGCTAGCACTGTGTGCTTCCAGCCCCAAAAGCCAGCCATACCCTGGGCTGCATCAAAAGCTGAGAGGCCAGCAGGGTGAGGGAGGTGACTGCCCCCTCTGCTCTGCTCTCCTGAGACCCCACCTTGAGTCCTGCGCCCAGCTCTGGGGCCCCCAGCACGAGAAGGACAGGGAGCTGCTGGAGAGAGTCCAGGGGAGGGCCACAAGGATGGTCAAGGGACTGGAGCACGTCTCCTATGAAAACAGGCTGAGAGAGCTGGCTGTGTTCAGCCTGGAGAAGAGAAGGCTCTGGGCAGACCTTACAGCGGCCTGCCAGTACCTGAAGGGGGCCTGAAGGAAAGCTGGGGAGGGACTCTGTCACAGAGCGTGGGGACAGAAGAAGGGGGAGTGGCTTTGTACTGGAAGAAGGTAGGTTTAGATTTGATGTAAGGAGGAAATTCATCACTCAGAGGGTGGCAAGGCGCTGGCACAGGCTGCCCAGAGAAGCTGTGGGTGC
The DNA here is from genome assembly GCF_009819795.1 of Aythya fuligula. Lineage (NCBI taxonomy): Eukaryota > Metazoa > Chordata > Aves > Anseriformes > Anatidae > Aythya > Aythya fuligula. The sequence continues at coordinate 43,428,725 of NC_045562.1, forward strand.
CCCATCCCTGGAGGTGTTCAAGGCCAGGCTGGATGGAGCTTTGAGCAACCTGGTCTGGTGGGAGGTATCGCTGCCTATGGCAGGGGTTTTGGAATTCGATTGTCTTTAAGGTCCCTGCCAACCCAAAGCGTTCTACGATTCTATATCCTATGAGAAGCTTTCATGACAGAGAGCAAGAGGGACTTGTTTTAAAAGAGCTCTTTCCTCTAACCAGATCAATAGTGACAGCACCCTTTGCTATAGAATTTCTGAAGAGAACAACAAAACCAAAAAAGAGATCAGATAAAACCCCCAGAAATAAACTGAAGTTAAGTGAGTTTCACCTTCAGTAATATGAACGTAACAAGGAAAGAGTCCTATGGCTGTGTAACAAAGAGGCACTTCTACTACATGGTATGGACTGGGTGAACACTAAAAGGGAATCAAAGAGATCACATTAAAAAATAAATAAAAACAACATTCCACCTCAGGAATTGGCCAACTCGCCAATATTGTATATATTTCACAGAGGGGAAATGCAGTCATCTAAAATGGCTACAAAGACCTCCAATTAACCACAATTAACATGCAATTCTTTGTAGCAAATTGTGAAAGAAAAGATGATCCACAGAGAGACAAACTGGAATACAAAACCATATTTTGTCTGGTTGAGTTCATCATCCTTTAGATGAACAGTGGACTTCCAAAAAAAGGAAAAATATGGCTGGTCTCGACGAGGTAGATTGAATTATATAGAGCCCAAGCTGGAATGAAAAAGGGGGAAGACAACCAGGCAAAAGGACACCTTCTCTTACGAAGAACACAGGAATGCCCGGGTTTGCTAATCCTGCCCTCTCAGACAAAATAAAAGGAAAAAAAAAATACCAAGACAGCATACAACTGCTGCACCCCAGAGAAAGAACTGCTTACAGTAAGTAGAAGGCAAGAACGACACACAAAGCTGGGAATGAACTGGGCACGAGGGAAGTCAGTCTGCAAGTCAGAAGCAGCTTCCACTGCAATCAGCACAGTACTACCTGAGCAACAAGCAGCCATGGGGATGTGAAAGCCAACCTCTTCTGAGATGAAAAATGATTACAGTTCTGAGAAGAAAATGCTTGTGGATCTGACTGCTGGCCAGGACTTCCCTTCCTGGTTCCTGCACAAACAGAGGCAGGACTGACACCTGTATTGCTCCAAGCACGTGGCAACACAGGGCGTATGTTACAGCTAACGTGCGCCCAGAGAAGACATAAATGGCTGCACGAGGGCTGAACAGTGATTTCACATAATTTAGTGAGAAAGCCAGAAGACATGCTAAGGTCTTCTGTAACAGTAACTGCCTAGGAAGACTAACTGCTTGACTACACAAGATAAAACAAAAACGATGTCGAGAAGTAGCATCCAGAACTTCATACAATGAATCCAATCAAATTCTGTGGTAATTAATTATAAAACATGACTGTGTAGACAGTAGAAGGGTAAACAAAAAGCAACATAGGTGGCAGTAGTTCGTCTAACACTTAAAAAATAATCTGTATTAGCGCCATCAACACGAGCCAGAGAAACTGAAATCATCTCTAGGATAAGGAAACACAATTGTAATTAAGCAAAGAAGTACTTACCTGGCGCACTAGTTTCTTTCAATTCAAGTTTTACTCTGTGCATATTTGCAAACTGATACAAAGCAGACACCGGGTTTATTTTGCCCTGCTTGTATGTTTCAATAAACTCTGCTAGCACTTCCTTTGAGGGAAGTTCTGATTGCGGAGGTATACGGGGTGGTTTTGACAGTAAAGGCTCTGGAATAAAAACAAAGAATAAATTTAAATAAAGAACCGAACAGCCTCCCCAACAGTTTACATCCGTTTAAAATAAATGGGTTTTAGACACTTCTTCAAAGACAAAGCAAAAATATTTGCTCTAGCAAACAGTATTGCTTTCTATTAAATCCTTTTAAATCCATTAAAATATAAGCAACCCTGGCATGGCTTGCACCTCCTCTTCCGAAAGCACCAACGTGTTTACTGTGAGTACCAAGTCCGCTAACCTCTGCGCATGGACAGATACTACACGTAAATCCAAAGTATACTTCAGCCCCAACTGCAAACCAGAGATCAAGTGAAAGTTGCTGATGGCACACTCAAAGCAATCAAGCACGTGGTTTTTCACACAACACAAGCAGTGGAACTCCCTGTCATGACACCATCAAGGTTCAGGAAGCACATCCATTCAAAAAGCAAGAATTGAAGAGAAGCCACCCCCCTGCAAACTGCTGCCTAAGGCAGGGACAGCACCTCCCGCTGAGGTGGACACGGGCTGAGAGCAGCATGGGCACTGTGACCCTGCGGGGCCCCACCATCAGCCACACCTGTGAGCAGGAGAGTAAGGTGGGGAGGATCCTCCATCTGCCCCTACAGACCCCACGTGTGCTGCAGTGGTGCAAGTAGAGCAAGTCCTCCAGCCCCAAAAGGCTTTTCCACACTCTGGCAGCCTCGAGGCAAACTCACAACTCCTGAGTTTCATTCAAAAGACAAGCTCTTTCCAAGGTGCACAGGGAATCTGGAAAGTTGTCTTTGACCTCCCCTCTACCATAACCAGCAACATCTCCTGCACCATCTAGTGCTGCAAGGACTGCTGCGGTCTTTGAAATTAAGCAACAACGACGTCAAACCTCTTTCCCTTTATCAGCTCCAGGATGGATGGGATTTTCAGTTTCAGGGTTGCCATATACTCAACCACAGATCTGGGTCTTCCAGCAAATACAAGAAGTAATAATAATAATAATAAAATGGTATCTCAAAGCCCCAGACCCATAAATTGGTGCCTTTTCCCTATTGCAACTATTTGAAGAGATAAAACTCCAAATGCATCCAGTGACATCCAAGACTACAGTTAAACTTTTCTTAACAATCTGTTAACATTTTTCCAGCAGTATCTATCACATTAATTGAGCAATCTCTGCAGCATTTTTATTGAGAAACCTGGAATTTGAAATTACGAAATGCTACAGACTATGGAGTCAGTCTAGCCTAAAACAGTTTTCTTATGCTAACAAACTTGCATTGCAAAACAAAACTGGAAAAGGAGGAACAAGTTCAAGGAGGCGCTAAGAAAGTCATTTGAGAAAATGCAAAGATAAGAACAAGTTGCAGAGTTCCAAAAAGGACAAAGTCATAAAAGTTACTCCCAGTAGCATTAAGAGGTCATTACAACAGCCATTCCTAATGAATAAACTCAAAACTATACCTCGATTTTGTGCCATCTTCTGAGCAAAACCTCGTCCACCGTACCTCTCAGAAGGTGAGGATTTTGGCCTTACAGCCAAGTACTTTCCTAAAGGCTGCTTTGTAGAAGGCTGAGCTGGCAAAGTTGTCTTCTGCGTGGGGTCACATTCAGGTGCTGGGGCACTCTGGAAACAGTCACTGTTACTAGCCATTTCATCAACCTACATTCGATAATAGCATTATCGGATGTTAAAAGCATTCAACAAACTCGTCTTAGCTAAACCATTCCTCAGAAGAAACTTCCACAGCAGACACCCTCCATTTCCCTACAGACCGAAGCAGAACCAAAACGCGTCCTCCTTCCAAGTCCTACCTTTTGCCAGCCAACGTGACCAAGCCCAAAGCCACCTCCCCACACACCTCCGACACCGATTTGCGGGGTTTTATCCCTCCACCACCCCAAGAAGCAGCCCCGAGCGGAGCTCTCCCCAGGGCCCGCTCAGCACCACCACCAGCGCCTCACACGCAGCCGCCCAACCCCGCCATTTTCTGGCGGCCGAGGCGCGAGGGAGGGGCCGGGGCCTCGTCCCGCCGCAAAATGGCGGCCGCGGCGCGAAGCCTCCCAGCCACGCTGCGGCGGGGCGCGGCCCCCGCGCTGTGTCTCGCCGGCTTCCCGTGCCACGGCCGGGGCAGGGGCAGGGCGGCGCCTGAAACCGGAGCCTGAAACCGCCGGAGCGGGGCCCGGTGCTTCCCCGGGCCGCGGGGCCGCCGCCCTCTCCCTGCGGCTGGGCGCCGCCGCCGCCTCTCGCTCTTTCCTCCCTGCGGGCGCCGGGAGCCCGCGCCGCCTCGTCCCAGCGCCCTGAGGGGAAGGGCGGGCTCCCGGCCATGAGGTGCGGGGGACGGGCAGCCCCCGCTGGAAGGATACAGGATGCCAAGTTACACTTAAAACACTTTTTTAATCAAAGAGGTTGAACAAAAAAAAATCTGTACAATAGTTAAATTTTAATACAAGTGTAATAAACTTAACGATTTTTTTTTTTTAGCACTTAGGCAATCACAGTTTCATAAGTTATGTATATATATAATTTACACGAGTCTACATTGACGAATCAATTACCAGTCACATCAACATAGGGTTTTGTGTTATGGCAAATAAAGTTTCTGAAAATTCACAGTTAATCTGCAAATATTTTGAAGATGCAGGAATCATATTGCACACAATAAAACAGTGGAGACTGAGGAGCAGATTTACAGTGTTCCAGCTATTCCTTCACAGAATATACATTGGTCTTAATCATGCAATACTTCAAATACAGAATGGTATCATGTACCACAGTAAACAGTTACTCACAATGTAAGTTTTAAATAGAGTAGCAAAAAGCTGTTAGGTTTCTCTTTAAACCATATTTAAATTCTTACAATAAAACACTTCGATAAAATCAAACGGAATTACGGTTGTCACATTATAGTTTTAGTATTCTTCTTTGTCTTTTCCTTTCTTTTCCTTTTCATCCTGTAGTGCAGTACCAAGTTTCTTTATAAGAACTGACAAAACTTTGTCCAAAGGATCCATGACACCACGCTGCAGCCACTTGGGAATAGTAGTCCTTGCATGGTGAAAGCCCAGCTTTTGAAGGATGTAGTCAACGCCAACAGGATCAATTTTTCTCCCAGTCCAGGATATTAATCTAACAAAGCAACAACAACAATAATAGGCAACTGGATCTCGAATTTACATAGCAACTACCATTTGTCTATATAAACACCCATTGTTACTTCTGCCCAACAGGCTTCAAGCTTGGTATATACAGATAGTTGAAGATAACCAACTCTCAAAGTAACAGGATGCTCAGGGAGATAAGAATTCATTTGGCCTGGGTTGATGTGTGTTTTGATATGCAGTGAATGAACACTTACATGCACTAGTAGTGTCAGCAGAGGTTAAAAAGCAAACAAACCCTGACAAAAAAAAAGTCATTTCTAGGGATTAAATGTGTATATTGAGAGCAGTGGGTTGCTGGTATATATCTGGTATATGTGCTGTTCTCTTGTGTTATGCTTAAACTGCCATATAGCAACTTTTATAGATATATATTTTTATTATTATTTTAAGGTGACTGCTGAAGTAATAACTAGAACTACCTAAATTCCTGCTCTGGAAGAAAAAAAATCTTCCCTCTTGGCATGGTAGTGAGGAATTTGTTGCCAAGTGTCAGCAAAGTATATATGTGAGGAAAAAAATGAAAGAGTTGTCAATACCTGAAATTTTCAAATTCATATTTATCATTAACATGCAACTCAATTTTTATATTATGCAAGAGTATAAAGGAAGTTCTTCTGTAGAACTGCTTGTAAGAAAAGAAAGACAGCCCTTCAAAATAAAAACGGTAAAATACATGGAATGGGCTAAAGTTGTGCCAGGGGAGGTTTAGGCTGGATATTAGGAAGAACTTCTTTACTGAGAGGGTTGTGAGGCATTGGAATGGGCTGCCCAGGGAAGTGGTTTTGTCACCATCCCTGGAGGTTTTTAAAAGATGTTTAGATTTAGAGCTTAGTGATATGGTTTAGTGGAGGACTTGTTACTGTTAGGTCAGAGGTTGGACTCCGTGATCTTGGCGGTCTCTTCCAACCTAGACGATTCTGTGAAAACTGCAAGGTGAGAAGTTACATGCTAGAAACTGAATGAAATGAAGGACAACGTGAAAAATAGTCGTCTGTGGTTCTTGATGAGTTTAGTTTTATTGTCCTGATTTTGAAGAGCCTTAAAGATTCTTTTAACCTAAGTTTACCTTCCAGAAGTGCAATCTAGGAGTTAATTAATGTGATAATTGCATTATCCAGCTTTTGTCATGTCCTGACCATCTTTCATACCAGCACTAATAGCCAAAGATGAATCTCTAACAGCATCCATGTGATCAATCCTCTTAGTAGCTGAACAGAATCAACTTGGAAACGCTTGTGTTTTGAAGGACAGTACCCACAGATAAAATGCGTAAAGAGATTGTGGATAAACATGGTTGTTACCTGAGCGTGGGTTCCAAATGCCAAGTATTGCACATAAATTCTCTCCAGTCGACTGTAGTGTAAGTAATGCTTTCCTCTGCTTCTTTCTCAGTGGAGCTGTCCTCAAGTACACCAACAGAGTTTTTCTGCCCTGGACGAGAAGCCAAAATGCGAGGAGGAAAAATAGCTACAAAATGGAGATGGGAAAAAAGAAAAACACACAACAAACCATCAGTCTGTCATGAGCATTTGATTTGAATCCTCTTTGGACATCTTAAAAGAAACACCAGAGCAAATCTCAAACAAGAGAAAAACACGTTATGTTTCAGCTTGTTGTAACACCTTTACAGAATTTCTGGCCAACATTTTTGGTTTGAACAAAGTGCTAATAAAATATATGAAAAAACTTAATCATTGCTGGCTAATACTGGGATGTGGAATTCTTCTCCCTACAATCCCAAAGCATCCATGTACAGGGTCTTCCAATTTCATCACGGCATGAAACAAAACATATCACATTTCATAAACAAAATTCAGACACACTCCTAAGTTTGGATTTTTATTTTTTGATTGACAGAGGAGGAGGATGGTGAGGTAACAATTAAGTTCAATCTTTGTCCAAAGGCATCAAGGAGACCTGAACCCAGTTCTTACTTGAGTTTAAATCATGGAATATGGAAAGGGAACAGCAGCTCTTTCTCCTCCAAACAGCACATTTTATAAAATAAAAAACAAATCTGTGAACTGGGACTGAATTTTGAGTTACTCTGGATAGCCTGAAACCAAGTATTTTTTGACAAAGTATTCACCAAAAAAAGTTATTTTCCTCTTTTGTTAGCTTCTGCACCTCTTGGACATCTCAGTATAAAGCACTTTTAGGAAACTTAGTATCCCTGAGCTCCATTGTACACAACATATTTTGAAACGGTTATAGAAAAGCCATTTGTAAAATAATAAATTTTAATGTGTTATACTATTTATGTTATACTTATACATACCATCATCTAACATGAATGCCAGATGAGTAATAAATGCAAACTACTATGTGTAACACTCAATTTCATACACCAGAAAAACAAATGTGACTTTCACTATGGTGGTAACTCATTGTTTACACATACATTACTGTCTTACATTAGTCTTTCAGGAAAAAAGTACAGGAATGAGAGTCTGTACTAGGATTTCTACGGAAAATTTGGAAACTGAAGAAGTTTTAGAACTTTGAGTAAGCTGCTTTTATTTTGAATATGCTTTTTAGATGTCATCATCAAAGTAACATCTCGAATTTTACCTATGATGAGCATCTACAGCGCTGTTCTTTCCCAAATCTTAACTGATTTAATACGTTTCAGATACTTGTGGAAATAATTGTAAAGCATTAAAGATGCACAATCATGACCTACTCTTCAATATGCAGATAATTATAGAGCACAGTCATTTAGTATTGCATAGTTTATTCACATTAAATTTACAACAACCAAAGTCACTGTTCGTCACACTTCACGTATACATCGATTTCTGTTGTCTTCAATTCACTCTTTCTAGCAACGGCCACATATTCTTTAAGAATCCATGTGCCAAATATGAATGCTCTAACTAAACGTGTTCATGTGTAAAGCACTCTAAAGTCACTAAAGCACCCTGTATGCAGCTACTCTGCTTCCAGTCTTACGGGGCCTGACTTAAAGTCAGCTCAAATATTCCTGGACAACTCCGTGCTTTTTGTGGTTAAACTTCACTTACCAGTGATCAAAAGAGGTAGCTACCATTTCACAGCACTAACAATTTCACAAACATTTAATACTATTTCTGTTGATTTCAATAGCAGCAATTTAGGCACTTTTTATTATTATTTTTAATTAAATAAATTTTTAAACAAGTCAACTGTATTTAGAAAGCATGCAAATATTTACTATCAAGTAGTCTGACAATTACAGACTGTCAGGCCAGTCTTACCACAAATAACAGCTTACCTTTTTCTTTTTCTTTTAGATAAGCAGACACCAAGTCATGTAGAAACATAATCAATTCAGCATCCATAGTTACACAAATGTGGTCTGTAAATTCAGTTACTACACTGCATTCCACCTTTGGTTTAACACTTGTATCTACAATCAGATAAAAATAGTATTAATGCATTTTAAGCACTTGCCATATACAGAACAGTACACAGAATTTCAATACAGATTACTTGCAAATGTAACTGCTGGTACCGAGTAGGCTTTTCCCAACAGTTCTGACTGTAGTCTGAACATAACATTTTGAAAACTGACAAGGTATCTGTATTGCCTTTGAAATGTAATTGTTAGACTTGTGAGTTCCTTTCTGACAACAGTATGGCGCAGTACTTTTTCAGCCTGGAACTGCAGACACCCAAGGTAACATGGACTGTTTCTAAGGGCTTCACAGAGTTGATTTAAGACAAAAAAGCAAGGCTACTGGCAGCAAGTTTGAATTAACTGTACAAGAGTCTTCATCTCCATTGGAACAGTTTTAGGAGCCTGCAGAGAAGACTGAGAATTACTGGCATACTGCAAGCACTTTTCTTGCATCACAGGAATAGAAAACCTTTTTCTTTCAAATGTAGCCCATCTTTAATTTTCTTAGCTTAGCTCTGTAACACTAACCAGGAGCAGCAGCTGTTGCAACATTTTGGTTTTTAATTTGAAGGGAAGTTGCCTCTATTCATGGTATTCATGGTCCAGAAATATGGCAAATTGTTTTCAGCCAGTATCATCTTACTATTACTAACCGGTGCTTGTTAGACCATTATTAATTCCTCTACCCCAAAAAACTCTCATCTCAAGGACAGATTTCTCCATAGAGAACATAATAGGATGGAAGAATCTTGTGTGCATTTGCCATTTATGGAAGCTTAGAAGTGTAGCTGGCAGGTTAAAAAAAAATAATCCCGTAGATAAAGAGCCTCCTGTGATCTTGAAATTTCCTAGATCTTCACTTTCTCATCAGAACTCCCTCTGCATTTTAAACTGTGTACTTTCTTGCACATCTGCAGTAATTTTCAGATTAAAACCTCTTTTCTTATTGCCACAGTATCTTTGTATTTAAACCCTTGTTCATGAGAAACAGCTTTGGGTCAGGAAATGCAAATGATTTTTACTGTACCTTGTAATGATGGCTCTTGGGGCTCTTGAACATGAATAGATTTAAAATCCAGCTGCATTCTTGGCAATGCAAAGATGGTTTCCGTTTCATGATTGTAACTGGAACCGCCTCTAAAGCCACTTAGCAAGCTTGAGCTTTTCACAGTTGTGCTGCTCTCTGGGTTATTAGCATCAACATTTCGAAGTAGGTTTAACTCTACAGGGATAATGGGAAATACCTTAATTCGCTAATCCTTGTTAAAAATAAGTTCTGTCAGTACAGAGAGTGACAAATTTTCAAATTAGTTGTGGCACTTTCACACACTGAAATACATCTCATAATAAAGAAGCGGGGAAGAAATAGGTAAATAGGTTTATGTATTAAAACATATAAGTACTTCTAAGAATTGTTTGTTTGTTTTGTGGTGTTTTTCGTTTTGTTTTGTTGTGTGTTTTTTTCCAAGCTTACAGTCCAAATTTTATTCATCTGACCACCCCATCACAAGTTTATTCTAATAATGAACTTTCAGTTAAGTCAAATATAGACCACATGTTCAAAAGCACGCCCTCTGTATTAGGAAATATGATAGGACTTAAAATGAAAATAAATGTTTCCAATGGATACAACTAAGACACAGAGGCAACATTGATGTAAATCACTATTTAGAAGGAATCTGACTTTGTCACAATACTTACGGCATAACACACATGCAATATCATCTAAATTACTTAATTAGTTTTCAGTCGTTAAACTTGTGACAAGACAGAAAGTTAAGAAAGTTACTAGATTGTAAAGCTTTTCATTATATCCTTTAACCAGCTCTCAACAGCATGGCTCCAAAAGGTCACATTATCAGATGTTGTTCTTGCTGGTGTACACAAATGCTCTGCATGTAGCAAAACAGAGCTATGTAAAAGCATTTAACAGAATGTGCCTCTGCTTGTTAACTTCAACCATTACATCCTGTCATGTCTTTCAAAAGGTATAAATATTAGTACTTAGTATATTAGTATTATTAGTATTGACAACTTGAAAATATGTTTTCAAGACAATGTAAACTGCTCATTTCTAACTATATACCATATTCTGCCATTCACCTTTCACAGAAATTCAACTGATTCTTCTACTGGTTCTATATTTTTTGTGAACACAATAACAACAGCTGTATTTTAGGATTTGGTTTTGAGAGTTTTATTTTCCAACTAAGTGATTTAAGTATATGATTCAAAATGTTTTGATTCCTGGAAGCAGTGATCACAGATTAAAATATATTCCCACTTTAACTTCATCTGTTACTTCTTCATGTACAGTGAAATTACTCAAATGCATCCTCATGTTAGAAAATCTGGACAACTACATGCAACAAGAAATATCTCTGCATGGGGTGAAAGAGGAAAAAGCAGAGGATTAAAAGTGGAGCTACTGCAATAAGCAATAAACATCCCATTCACTAACAGACCACTTTTGGCTTTACTGCACAATTTGCAAAAAGGTCTTCGCTCACTAACACTTCCAGCTGTTCAGCATATGTCATGTTTTATTCCACAGTTTACTGTAAGGTTCTTAAGAAGAAAACTGTTATTTCTAACTCCCTTCTTCATAACCCACTTGAAATATAGCAGCTTTTAACAGCACGATCTGTACTGACTGACAAGCAAAATCCCAAAACTTAATGGATGTGAACCTCACCTTCATTCCTCGTGGCTGTCACATAATTGAACCACTCCTTCACACTAGCAACTCCATGTGGGGGATTTTCATGGCGGCGCCTTGTTATCTTTGTGATTGTTGCCATGGGGCTTTCAAGTGCTCCACATGGTTTGGTGACCATGGTGTTATGGCCCAAATGAAAGTCTAGTGTCTGTACAATGTATGTAGAATGTTCACTAGTACCTGTATTGAAGATGTGAGGGATATTGGGTTGGGAGAGAAGAAAAATGGGAAAAAAACTTTTAAGGATCATAGGGTTTTTCATATCATTTGCACAGGTATCTACCATGAATAATTACTAAGCCAGTAGCATTAAAACCCTCATGTAATGGTTGCAAAATAACTGGAAAAAATAATTTCTAAGTAGCTACAGACCAGTAAAAACTTCAACATAAAGACAAAAATAAGCAATAAGACCTCCAACATTCATCATGTAGAAATGAAGGATTCTGTGAACACAGACATGCAATTAACCAAGCAAACAATCCCCTCCCTAGATATATTGCCAGGGACATATTTAATAAACTTTAACTATACAATAATATATTTTGCATTTTACCACAGATAATGAAACGGTGATACAGATGGAGAGGGAAGAGATTATTATTTTAGGTACACAGTATATTTTAGGGAAATAATCTTGATTCAGAATTCAAAGAAAATAAGTTTTCCTTGGATTTATTCTGATATACCAATATATTCTTAAAGTTAATTTAAAGAATTTTAAAAGATAAGGGAATGGTTTAAATTACCATCTTCCCAAACTTTCTGTGCTTCTGTCCAAAATGCAATATTGGGTTCTTCAAGGTGAAACAAGGCCCAAGATTTTGAACGGAAATTAGGTCCATGAAAACAAGCCAGTGTCATATGGTTTCCATGCAAACTCATGGATCCTCCAAATTGCATTCCATCTTCTGGCAATGGCATCTGAAATAAGGATATATGGCACCCAGACAACACCTTCAAAACTCCTGGCCAATGACGGTGATGGGCTGCATCCAGCACTAGAAAGGAAACACACAATGGCAAAAACAAAATTTAGGAAAGAGAAAGATACAGAAAAGTTTGCTGCCGTAACTCCATATTTTATTAAAAATAGAAATATGATTAGAAATAATGAATGGGATTTCATTGACATCGTTTCATCTTTGCCATCTAGGGTCATTGCAGTTTACGAGAACCTGAACAAGTGTACTTGGAAACCTAACTTGTACTTGGAAATCTAACTTGTTGCGTTCAGATAAAAGATGTCTTCAGCTCACAATTAACATAAAGTAAGCATAGCACCACACAGCTACTCAAAGCAGAAATAATTTTTATGAAATAGACTTAATAAATTTGCAGTTTTCAAACTGCAAGAATATTTTAGCAAAATACACATTTTAACTAAAACCTGAAAAATGTTATAAGTTAGTTCCTTCTTGTACCACAGATATAACAAGATACCCGAGATATATGTCCTCCTCATTGAAAAGCCTCAATTTAAAGGGCATAAACATATTGAAGAGATTATTTTAAGTCAAATAGATGTGCTTACACGCATAAAGTTGCTCAGATTATTCTGCACAATTGAAACATCCAAGCTGGAAACCATACAGTTTTTTGTACCACTTACGTTGTTCGTGTGAGCTTCTCTCTAAGTTGTTGGCCATTGTCTTTGGTGGGAGATAAGGAACTGGTCCCCAGGTAGACAAAGCTCGCTTGCTTGTGTCAAACTGCTGAGTAAAGAACTCCTGGAGTTTCATTCCTATTTTTATTAGGTCTGGTGTGGTCGATCTTGAAATCATCACTTGGAAGATATCCCATTTCAAGTCCCCATGGACAAATATCTCACTAGATATTAAAAACCAGGAGAACATTTGCCGTTAAGCTATTTCCTACTGACACTACAAAAAAATAGACCCTTTGATTTCTGTCAGACTTACAATTTCAGTTATCAACATTGGACACATTACATACACATAGAATTCACCGTTACCAAACATGATAAGCTTGAAACACAGCAAACCTTTTATCAGAGATGCTCGAGTCCAAAGCATTATACAGATTGATTTTCCATTCATCCTGTAGTTTAAGATCTGCATTACTGAAAATCCCCATTAGGATACTGGATCCCATGTAGTCAACACGTGCTTCAGTAGAACCCATGGTAATCTGAATTTTATGATTGGGCTGTTGGTTTGGGTGCTCAGAAATATGAGCTGAAATAGAACAAAAGCAACACAGAAATACAGCATTAAAGGCAAGAAGATCAGTTTTACCAGAAACATCACCATTATGCCATCCTCACGATACAGAGAGACTGAGGAAGCGCTGGATTCTTCCAGATGCATGGGAAGGTCCTGACACTGATGTACAGCAAGAATACCCACCCAGTCTCTTTCCAAAACCGCTTGTCCTTTTCCTACACCTTAAGCATTTGGGAAAGTCTAGGAAGAGCTGAAACGCTCTCAATCTCTTCAGTTGACATCTGTCCAAACAGCTGAAAGGGGCTGGAGAGTCGCACAGCTAGCTGGTGCAATTTTAGGGCAGCCCTGACACTGAATGCACCCTTGATCAGGACGCTATTCCTTCAATTCAAAATGTGTTTCATAGTCAGAAAGCACAAATACGAATGCAAAGTCTTTATGCTGCCTATTACCAAATTCACAAAACAGGAGAACTGTGTCCATGCTTTAGCTTTCCAAAGCTACTGTCCAGAGCATATACTAACACCAAGCAGCTTTCCAACTTACCCACCATCTCCAGTGTGTTAACATCTATGGTACCTCCAACAACCCCCCCTCTGGAGTCCAACTGGGATCTTCCCAAACCAACAGACATGCTAATTTCCCGATCTCTGCTACTGCCCACAGATAGGCGACCCTGACTTTTCAAACCACTGGTGGTCCACCTAGAACAGAGATGAAAATAAACAAACATTTTCCAGGCTTTCAAAAAAAAACCAGAAACTTATTTACTACTTTGCAGTAAATGTGGGGCTTTATGATAAAGCAGCTACCAGTATTCACAAGGGGCTTTACAGTTCAAAACTGGAAAAGTTAGGAATTTCAAGTTAGAAAACAACAGGCTGTTAATGGTCAGTGGTGATTTTTTTTTTTTTTTTTTTTGCCCCCAATAACAGTGTCTGCTACAGTATGCTTGAACGTGTTTTATACTTACGTGGTATTGCCCATTACATTGCTCATATTCATTTGGACATTTAGTTGTTTCAGGTTCATAGCAAATACAACTAGTGTTTCCCATGGCGTTCCTTGTGGGCTTCCAGCTTTATTTGACTTATTAAATGGAGTTGACGTTTTTGTGAGCGCATCTAAACAAATAAGTAGGCAAAAATTTAAATGATTCCACATACTAAGAAAAACTGGCAGAATATATACATTGAAAGACATTAAAAAAGACAGATTTACACCCTATTTAATGAGCACCACAAAGCTACAAGTAAGTATAAGTGAGAACTAGAGGATCTGTGGTACATATTGTTTTAGCTGTAATAGAAATTGATGTATTTTACATGTTGAGTTTTATTAAGATCTTTTAAATAAAAGATTTTAAATTTGCTGTTCAGCATGCAGGAGTATGTTTTATATTCTTTAACTGATTAAAAGTATACACAAAAAACAAATTATTAGTAGTAGAATATTCAGGTAGTGGTTATTTGCACAAGTGCCAAGTTCAAGAATTAGGGTTTTCCTCACTCTTTCCTCACAAAAACCCCAGAGATACTCTTATAAGATTGTGCAAAATTTCATATGAACAAGCCACTGTACTAGTGTGTATCCTTCTTCATCTGTCTTGTCTTAAAAACTGTTCACATACTAATATCTTGCTTTCTAAATAGAAAAAAACAACCCTGTTCTTTCTTTCCTAAAGATATTTTTCCTATAGTAAAATATATAAAGTAGTAACAATTTTCTTCATCCACCTGATGAAAATATTTAGAAAAATAAAAAAAATAGTTGTCTACTAACCTCTCTGAGGCACTGAAGAATCAGACACACTCCTGGATCTTGTAACAGCTGGAGACTTTAAGTTATGAGATGCTGTCCCAGGGGACATACTACTACTTGCACTATGTTCACTGAAAACATTAGGTGATTGTGCCATGTGTGTAAACGAAGCAGATTGGCAGGGTTGCTCCCACGTCCTACAATATGCTTTCCGTGATGATTCAGGAGAAAGATGTTGGCTTACCCCTTCGATTGAATCTGGTGTTCCAGGACCAGAGGCTACTGGAAAAAAAAAAGACAGACATGAAAGGCAGCAAAATTATTTTGTTTTTGTTTAATAATACCCTCCCACATACTAAACAGTGTTTGGAGAGTTTCAAAATAAGTGTCATTTGTCATAAATACAGTTTATTTAATATATGTATTATTATTTGCTTTAAGTAATTTAATGCTCTACTTTAGAAATTCTCTATTTCTTACTTCTAGATTTGTTTTTATTAAATTAATTAGAATGACTGCATATGGAGTTATAATACATTTCTATTTCTGCATTTTTATCTAGTCACATATGAAATAATAAAAAAATAACATATGTTTATGCAGTTCCTACTATAAACCATTGCACAAGAAGGTTTTCCCTGATAAGAAGCTGTATCTTACCTGGCAGATTTATTGTTTGATCACCTAGGAAAAGCCGTCTAGCAATGCTTCTCCTGTACCATGCCCTTGGGAAGGCTAGAATCTCACTGAGTCGCCGCATATCATATTTAAAAGAAGCAGATCCTATATCACAGACAGCTGAAAAAGAAATTACACATATACGCAACTGTAAACTCTCATTAGTAACAGGTTTTGGTAACCAAATGTAATTAACAGACCTTCAGTTAAGTCAAATACTTCTCTACCCCAGCAGCACAGCCTCTGCTGTAATGAAAAGCAGTTGCTAAAACCTGCAGTTTTACTGAGGCGTTGCAGCTTCTCCAAATTCAGAATATGATACAAACACATTTCTTGGAGGAAAGATGTAACCTAACAATATAACTTATGTTGGATTCTACTTGTGTAGTATCTGCATCTTAGACTCTGAAGGCTTTAATAGCAGATTAATCACAACTATTCTGCTACTTGCCCATTAACTCATGATCCCATGTGCAGTGGGAAAAAATATCATAAAAACCCACTGTTACTTCAAGGTTCTTTGAATGTTCAGGAGTCCAGCTCTCAATGCAGCTTCATAGGGAATTGCACTACATAGTAATTGCACTACACAGTCCACTTCAGTCTTTCTCCATGGGGAGATGGCTTGAATATTTCTAATTCTTATTTAGTTAAAAAAAAAAAAAGGAAAAAAAAAAGGTGAACATCTGTAAGAGACTGTCTTATTCAGGTAACAAAAAAGAAAAAAAGAGCTTTGAAATACCTGTTTCTGAAGAGAGGACTATGAAAACTGTTAGTGATTAACAGACTAAGTCCATCTGAAAACCAACTTTGGAAATACATTTAGCATAAAGTTAAATAACATTGTTTTAGTTCTGTTATAAAATGTATAAAGAGATCACTCAGCAATAACAATCTGACTTTGCCCACTGTTCTGTCCTAAGGAACAATGACATAACGGAGCATTCATAGCTGGGCACTGGGTGGCCTACAGAATTTCATTCACTTGTTTCTGACTCCTGCATGCATAGATGTATTGAAGCTACACTGTATAGACATCATGGGCATACTGTGATTGCTTTTTGACTTAAGCAAGTTAATGGAGAGTGTTTCTGTAACACATTGTTAGGTAGAATTCCACTGTGCTTTCTCAATATTGAAAGCTCAGAAACCCT
Organism: Aythya fuligula; assembly: GCF_009819795.1. Classification (NCBI taxonomy): domain Eukaryota; kingdom Metazoa; phylum Chordata; class Aves; order Anseriformes; family Anatidae; genus Aythya; species Aythya fuligula. The sequence goes on from NC_045562.1 coordinate 43,445,531, forward strand.
GTACAAAAGGCTCATCATATCCCTTTTTTGTGATTTGTAGTCACTTCAACTGACTGTTCTAATAAACGTAGTCTTTTGGATTACTAATGCTCTTTTTGATCACTAGAAATGTTCACAGATTAGCAATGGGCATGTGGAAGTGAAATGGCACATTTAGTGTTTGAGGATTTCAAAACCACTATTTTAAATGATGCATGACAGAGAAGAAGGAATGGGAGGGCAGGTACAACAAGAACTGCAGGTGTAGTTAATACAAAAATATTTAAAAGCTAAGCAAGCTACTGAGTTTGTCATGGGAAACAAAAATCATAAATGAGAATTTGCCTTTTACATAGTTGTTTGTTACGACACTGCAGTCAGACTTTTGGGGTCTCAGACTCAGCAGATACATGTGTAGATGGACAACGCTATTCAAAGACTCTAGTCTCTCAGGCAGAAGGGTAAGGTATACTAACTATGGGGTGTTAGATCTGAATAAAATAAACATTGTTCCAGCAGGTGGAAAATAACCACTCTTTATTGCATCATCTTAGCATGAGAAAGTTGAAATACTACGATTATTACTAAATAGAGATTTAAAATCACTTTCTCCTGACACTATCCAACAGAAGTACTTGCAATACAACCAGAATGACACATAACTTAAATCTGACTAACCAGAAACAATTTAGGCTTCATCGCTGTTATGGGATGGCCCACTATTTTAATAACATATCAAGCCCTACTTCATTCAAAACAAACAAAAAAACCACTGCACACCTACAGGTATATGGTTCTTATATAATATCTACAAAGCTGCTGAGCATAAAGTATGTTATTAGAACAGCACTTCGCTAATTAGCTAAATAGATGGGATTAAAATGAAAAAAAGCACTTACCAGATATGTTTATCAAGGTAGTATCTATCTTGCTTGTAGCTTTACTTGCAGACTGACTCTCAAAAAAGGAAGAACCTCCTGAGCGCCTTATTCGTGACAAGCTGACTTTCACAAACTCTAGGTTAATGCTCAAAGAATCCTTCCGACCAGTGACTGAAGTTGATTCCTCATCCACATTACCTAGAAATAGAAAAGAGAGAGTTTAATCTTCCACAGCCTTTTCAAGCCTCCAGTTCAGAAAGCCACGCCAAACTTCTACTACGTCACCAAAGCTAATGAAAACTTGTACTGTACCTAGGGCTGCTGATCCAGGAGTTAGAACAGTAACAGCAGACTTCTGCTTTCCAGCTCCATATGGATGGAACACGTAAAGGGAAAAGTCAGACATGCAGGCAGTAAAGCTCAGGCCTGAAGAGCTGCTGCTAGAAGTAGTCAAGTCTGACTGACTGCTGCTGTGGCGTGTTCTGCCAAGAGGACTGCCTAGTCCAGGTGATGAACCTAAAGTCAATTTTTTTTTCTGAAAGTTAGTTTTAATACAAAAACATTTTCAAACATGAAATAATACTGAAAGCAGGAATACTAAACAGACCAAATGCACATCAAATTACACCCTTGTAGTAGCAATGTAGCTTAAATATTCTGTGTATTGGCAATAGCTGTTTATAACAGGTTAGTTTTATAAACAACTAAACTTGTTTAACCAAGGAAAGAAAAATTCCAGTATACTGTATCTGTGCGAGCTTTTACCAAAGGTAAAGAAACTGATACATGAAGCAACCCTACTGAAGTCATAGTACATAAAGATAAATGTGACACAGAAAAATAGCCATATGGTCTGTAAAAGCTCATTTTTAGACAAAGCTTATTTTCCAATTTTAGACAAAAGAACATTTTATTTTTGCTACAAGCTGCATATAGTATAGCCATTCATATATATTTTACCTGGTGCTCCAGATTTACTAACTGAATTCTTTGAGCAACTCTGTGAAGTACTGCCACCAACTGACACACTTCTGAGGGGTACATTGTACCTAACGTTTCCAGTTCTCCTCGGTTTGAAGAGAAAACAAGATCCAGGGATGGCAACTTGAGCATACATTCAACTCTTGATACTGGCAAGCAACTGAACTTGATTTGAGAGGGCTAAAACACAGAGGAAATAAAGCACATTCAACTTTTTAATAAAGCATATAAAATATGCTTTATTTTATATATACCACCCCAAATTTGGCTTGTAAATTTATATATATATAAATTTATATCTAAAAATATAAGCTAATTACAACCTTCTCAGACTGGTTTTAGAATTAATAAGATAACTCTAGGCAAGTTTGTATAGATACAGGGAATCCCTCCAACAACAGGAGTATTATTTGGAAACAGTTTTTAGAAAACAAACCCAGGAATCCTGTATGCAGCATATGACATGGACATACCCCTCTCTTCCTCCTCCCCAGGTCAATTCATAGTTTCACCTTATGGAAGAACTATAAATGACTCTTTAGCTTGGCTAGATGAGATTACAGAAAAAGTTGAGAGGAGCTATTGATTGTTGTGGTTAATTTTCCTAAGCATAAAACAAACTTCCTTTTGAAGATGTTCAATTTGGGAATGTAATCAAATTTGTACCATGACAAAATGTTGTTTTAGCAAAGCAGAAAAAAACAGCAACATGCAGATCAAGCTCAAGTACTCTGCCTCAGTCTGGAGTAGCATTATTCCCTCTGAAGCAAAAAGTCTAGACTCATCAAATATGAAGCAGTATGAACATGTATGTAGATGAGCACTGTACATTCCTGTATTTTCACATTTACCATATAAATGGAGAAAATCTGTTGGTTTGTAATGGTACCTACAAATAACAGATGTAAATACTAATTATGAACGATATTTAAGAAGTGATTGGACTGTGCACTTAGTCACATGGTCTAAACTTTTGGGTAGACCTGTGAGGTGCCAGGAGTTGGACTTGATGATCCTTATGGGCCCCTTCCAACTCGGGATATTCTATGATTCTATGATTCTATATCTTCCCAAGAGAAGTCCAAAAGAGACAAGGAAGAGGTAAAGGTTAAAAATGCTTGGAAATTTTGTGATTTCTCAGAATTTCTGTTGGTCTCCATGGGACAGTGTAGTGGGCGGAACCACGACAGACGGAAAGATGTCAGAACTTCTACTGAAATACATCTTACCTATTATCATGCTAGACATCAGTATCTCAAAACAGGCGCCTAAAAATATTTTTTTAACTTAAAAAAACAAACAACTTAGAAGCAAAGACTGTCTCAAAGACTGTGATTGAAGTTACTTACTATACTAAATGATTTAAAACCTCACCTGAACTCGTACATAAACCACCACATCTACAGGGAAGGATGAATATGCTGATGTCGATGATGATACCAACGATGTCGTGGACTCTTCTAACTGATCTTGTATATCAAATTGTCCCATGTCTTCATCTTGTGAACTAACAGCTTTTAAGAAACACAAGAACTCATTAGAAAGTGGAATTTAAAGAAAATACAGCTCAATGCCATCAGAACACAATAAAGAAATGCTAGAATACTAAAATATGAAGATGCAACTTACCTGTGTAATTCCTTTCAATCGGTGTAATTGGAATGGTTTCAAGAGCTTTCTCTAGAAAGTCCAATAAGCATGGGCTAATCACCATTTCCTCTGGCAATGACTGAAGTGCAACCCATGCGTATAGTTTAGCAGTTTTCACTCCACCGCTTCCTTTCCCTTTGGCTGCAACATTGAAAGATAAATTTGTCTAATGTAAAACCATTTAACTGTAACTGATAAATATTAGAAGATACTTCATAACTAACAGCTGTTTCTTCTAATTTTCAGCACCATCATCTGGAAAGGCATAAATCAGATCAGTTAGAAAAAAATTCAACTTTAAGATTTTGCTAAGAAAACTGTGTAAAAAAGAACTATTATCCCATTGTATTTGAATTTAATTGCATTGTGCTTGTTCTTCATGAAGCACTCCTATGTTTTTTTATTTTTAAATTTTAATAACACCGAAATCAGCCACACAAAATTCTTCTCCAAACACAATGCAAAGTAAACAGAGCTGACTGGAAATGGAAGACAACTTAGGAAAAGAAAATACATGAGTTTGGGAAGAATGACAGTTTAAGCAGTAAAAAAAAAAAAAAGACATTCAAAGATTAAAACTGTAAATGGCAAGTCCTACCATTTTTATGCAAAGAATAACTGAGGATTCTAAACCCACATTTTTTAATGACTGGAGCTAGCAAGACTATAACGGAAAAGACCTGTCTTTTAATGTATGGAAAAGGCTAGCACTTGGAACCATGCTTATTAAAAATATAAAGATATTTCTGGCAAATTATTCACAGAAGGTATTAGAAGCAGCTCAATTACTATCTGTATGAAATGCCACAATTAGAATGAATAGAGACAAATTATATCATTTATATTCAAATAAGAGATACTGATTTGAAGCTCTCCAAATAAAATATAAACATTGAATCACTAAAACAGAGATGAAAAAGACTTTTACTTTGCTAAAATAAGCAGCACTAAATTTTCATGCTACGTAAACTATTCTGTGCAGTCCCTGTGTTTAGACTGTCCTATCTTGCCCTTATTGCAGATCAAAGACAGCAAGAGAAGATGGTTTTCACTGCAGGGGAAAAGTAATATAAATAAGTACAATGTATTAAAACAAACCAAAACTAATTAATATTATAAAAATACAATATATAGAGAAGCAAACTAACTGCAATCCTTAGATTTGGGAGACACTCATATCATCCTACAAGTGTAATTTCCAGAAATCCTTCCAAATCTAAAGCTTATAGATATAAAACTGGACATCACATGATTAAAATTAAAATGGCAAATAGAAGAGAAAAAGAGAATAGATAAATACGCATTAAAATTGAGAAGTAGTATAAACCAAGATAACACAATACGTAGTAATTACGAAGAAGATGGCCATTTAAAGGAGTAAGAGCTAATGGCTTAACAGCATGGACAATTGAGGAGAAGTGTCACATTTCACTGTTCTCTCCCAGCATACCAGTTACTAATTTTTCCTGCTTCACAAATTTTGACAAAGTTTTGACTTTGTTTTTAAAGTGATACTCCAACATCAAAGGCGAGAAGAGTGAATGTCTCAGAGGTTGGAGGTGCAATCTACATACCTCTAGATCTGACATGATGTAACAACGGGCTCCTACTTGAAAACAGGAATCGTTTGAGATAAAACAGAAGTTTCAGAACTCATGTTATTCCAAATCATGCTTATTTAATTGGCTGCAACAGTTGAGGACGCTAGTCTGGTATTTTGATTAACACAAATATCTTTAATACAAATACTGCTTTCTGGAATTGGGTTATTCCAGATAGTACTGACAATACTCAAAATTGCAGAAAGAATTTCACACACTACATGTTTGGGAAAAAGCAGTGGAAAACTTAAAAAGTATTCTTCAAATGTTACAGTGTATGAAAGCAAGGATTCATCTCATTTTTTTTCTTGGATTACGAAGAATAATGTAAATCAGCACCCACTTTTTATACAGATACTTAAGCTTTGCTTTTCAGTAATAAGCTTTACTTTGTTAAGTGAAAACTGGGAAAAGGCAGTACAGCCTTTCTCTGTCATATGGAGTCTCTAACACATATTACTGAGACTGGTTTGTCCAGAGATTTCTAAAAATGCAGCCTTATCAACTGCATTCATGCAGTCAAAACATCAGGTTTCTGCAGTCAAAGTTAAGATTTGATAAACATGTTTTTCACTCATGTCCAGGCAGATCTAAAGCTGGTAGATTATATGAAGGAAAAATATATATCCATGACAGTTTTAGAAGGTTATTGTCTATAAGTACCTGATGGGATGGGTGGGGGTTGGGGAGGAAGTAAGGTGTTAGTCTTGCTGTGGATAGTGCTAGATAAAGGAGGAGATGTGGCAGTATCTTTCATACCATACAGCTTGGACTCTTTGGAAAGGGTTCTTGGCAACGAAGATCCTCGAGAAGTATTTGGCGATTCAGTCTTTAAAGTCTTTGAGTTGTAGTGTAACTGAAAGCAAAGAAAGATTAATGTTCTTCATAGCTCAATTCTATACAGCAGTTTTATGCCACGCCTTTCTGCTTTTTTCATTATTTACCAAAATATCATTGTAAGATACGTTACATTCCAACCCATGTTCTACAGGTACAGCCAGTGCACATAAAGATCTGAAATCTTTGTACAAAACACAGGTAAATTATAAAAGAAAACAAAAAAGGAAACACAGCAACAGAGGAGATGAGCTATTTCTCTGTAAACCTGACACCTCCTGTACAACCAGCTATTTTTCCTGTCCACATTGCTTTCTTTCTGTATTACTGCAGGGTGAAACTAATCCTCTACTACAAGTCTGCATACACAAAATCGCAAAAAATAAAAAAGAACAAAAACAATTCCAAGCATTCATACCTCCTATATGTGGATAATACACTGTCAGTAAAATTACAGAACATAATAAAAGCTGTAGACAATCTACAGCTATTACTAAATTTGACTAAAAGCAACAGGCAGGACCTGAGGCATAACTCTTATCTCTGAAAATAGCTTGGAATACTAGAAGGTGGACATACAAAGTCTTTCCACTAGAGGAAGACCTGAAAAACAGTCTATCTCATCTGAAGAACATTTGATTTATGGCACTGAAGCTTCCATGCAGCAGTGATCTGTTTTCCTGCTCTTACTCCATAGGATTTCAAATCACAAGTACAAGAACATGAGAGCTTTGTATGTTATACAGGCCAACTACCAAGCTGCCCTTCCTATGAGTTACAGACACCAAGCAGACAAATCTTTATTTTAAAACAGCATAGAATATAAATTCCCTGTCAGAGAACAAAATATCCAAGACAAATGCTTAGACAGCAAAACATAAGTGGAACTTAATTCTTTTCATTATGTAGTATCACAAACACTGTTTGTACAGAGCTTCAGTTGACACAGCTCTATTTGTGATGGTACAAACGAGCTTTTATTTTTATTCCCTCCCTAAGAAAATGAGGGGAAATCATCAGTTTTGAATGTAGTATTACAGGAGTCATTATTTCTATCTTAGCAGTACCTACACAGAGCTGAAAAGACTTTGGTGAGTTGCTCTGTATCGTTGAAATTGCGTATACTGCACCAATGGATTTGAAATCAGATTTTGGCAGAGAGAAAGACTCAAGTGTTTCCTTGCTCAGTTATACACAGCTTTTACCTTTACGTCCACACCAGGAATGTAAAACACTGTTGTTTCCACATCACTAGATTTTGTCTGTAGAGATGATGGCACTTTCTTGCCAGCAAGTAAGTGAGTAGTAGATGCATAATTAGTTTGAAATTTCTTCTTTTTTGACGGAGACTCTTGATCCAAACTTCTGGAACTCCGATCATAACTCCTAAAATAAATACATTGGATGCTATTAACACCACTCATGTCACCTTATATGGTTTTAGAAAAAAAAAAAAAAAAAGTGTTTAACTAAACAAAGCAATGTGAGAATATTAGCACGCTTTTTCAGGAAAAAATGGGAGTCCTTATGGACCAATGAGGCAATGCATAGCCTACTATTAGTCAAACCATTCTGTTTATTCATGAAGTTGTAGCTACTTGTTTGGAGGCTGGAAAAAATAGAAAAAATAAATAAGAATCCATGTACTTGGAAAGCCTTAAATTTTGTTTATGGAAAATAAAATGATTAAAAAACAAACCAAAGGAAAAAAAATCAGAAGAGAGGCATACACTGATTTTTGCTAAAGCAGTGCAATCCCCTGTGCCATACTCAGGCATGACAACTGCAACCTGTGGTGATGCTACAATGTAGTAGAAAACTAATCTATAGATCTTCTGTGCTTTTCAAACAGGTCAGTGCTTAAGAATCATTAATTAATTAATCATTAATTATTATATGGTAATAACTTAGGAGATAGAAATATCAGGATGAATTCATCAGCTAAAGCAGAATAAAGTACCAATACTCTTCTTCATGAAGCCACTATGTAATAAGACTCTTACCTTCGTAAACTAATGTCATCATGTTCTTGCTGAAGTGTTGTGGGATGCAGTACACATTTTCCACAATCAATTTCAACCCTGATATCAAGTTCAAAGTCAATATTTCTCTCTGTGGTTGTGCCAGTCATACTTCTGTTTGTAGGTGTTGTTGGCCAGCGTTCAGTGAAGAGTTGGTGGACAGCAGCAAAGCCTGATGCTTTCTTGCGGGAGGTGCTCCTGCCGACACAATAATGGATTAGATATTAGCACAGCATTCACCTGAACAGATGGTAGGAGGCGCTCTAGACTGTGTTCACACTAAGTATATGACATTTTAAGAAGTTTTCCGGAGAAAGCCTTATCTCATATACAGCAATGCAATGATCCATCTCTATTGATATACTACTAAGTATACTTTCTTATGCTATGGTAACACAAAGAGCCATTCTTAGCTTAAATTCTCAATCAAGAAAAGGCATGAAAACTTATACAATATATTTTTTTTAATTTTTAATATGATGCTCACATTATTGCATCCATTTTGTGGAGTTATAAACACAGAATTTACAAGTTGGAAGGAACCCATAGGGATCATCGAGTCCAACTCCTGGCTCCATAAAGGACCACCCCAAAACCAGACCGTCTGTCTGAGAGCCTTGTCCAAAGGCTTCTTGAACTCTACCAGGCTCAGTGCCATGACCACTACCCTGGGGAGCCTGTCCCAGTGCCCAACCACCCTCTGGGTGCAGACCCTTTCCCTAACCCCCAGCCTGACCCTCCCCTGTCCCAGCTCCATGCCGTTCCCTCGGGTCCTGTCGCTGTCCCCAGAGAGCAGAGCTCAGCGCCTGCCCCTCCGCTCCCCTCGTGAGGGAGCTGCAGGCCGCCATGAGGCCTCCCCTCGGCCTGCTCTGCTCGGGGCTGAACAAACCAAGGGACCTCAGCTGCTCCTCACACACCTTCCCCTCCAGGCCCTTCACCATCTTTGTAGACCTTCTTTGAACACTCTATTAGTTTTATAACATTCCCACATCGTGGTGCCCAGAAGATATTTTTAGCCTTCAAATTTTACTTAAATTCAATATTTCAAATGCATTTTTGAAATTTCCATGTTCTTCCTTAGGACCATTACTTACGGTGGTTTCCTATAAAAATATGCCCTCTCTCTGTCATGGTCATCCTCCTTCTCAGAATCCTCACTGCTTGATGATAAGCTGTCATCCCGACGTCCTTCTTCAGGCTGGAAGGGAATGCCAGGTGAGAAGACTGCTGGAGTTTTGGGTGAACCAAATACCGAACATGAGCCTTCACTAGCAGATGAGTAATGGGAGGGACCATCAATAGTTACAGACAACAGGTCCATTTCTGTCTCCTCTGGAAACTGATTGTAAAGAGACAAAGAGTAGTTAAATTTCTACAGGTATTTCAATTAAGAATGCATTAGATAGCTCTGGAAATAATAAAAAGAAAAGCAAGAGTGCTATGAGAAACTCTCAGTCCCAAGTTCCTCATAATGCAGTGATATCAGGTACAGAAACTGCAAGATGGGTTATGAAAAAGAAAGAAATGAAAGCTTGGTGTGAAGACATTTGCCATCACCTAGTGATTGAGCTCAAGCTGTTAGCTAAAGATGTATCATGCTCTGATCAATTCATACAATCAGAAGGAATGGATACATTTCACGTAAATTGTAAACATATTTTGAAAGAAAAGAACGAAAGGAAAAATCATCATCAACCTTGTAAAGGGGTGAAGTATCCAGAAGCGTTAGTGAGGTGTGCATGAATGCTAACACAGAATGTACGGTCTCAATTTGCAATTCTGGGCTGATCTCCTCAACATTTTGAACAGAAGTACTTTGACATGAAATGAACTTCAGGTCACTTTTCTAAAAGGGTCCTATCTTTATTTCTACCATAAAGAACACCACAAGGAATTTTCAAACACTAACTTTTTTTAACATGTATGTGAAAAAATACCTAAAAAAATAACACCAGCACTACCTATACAGTCTTATTATAGAGCTACACAGCCATCATCTGCAAATCCAAATGAGAACTGTGCTGAAGTTAAGAACTGGCATCATAATGTCAGTAAGAGTTTGGGGGCATGAGAGGGAGGAATATTCAACATTTGACACTTCTAAGTATTTGGTAACATTTTGTTACACCAACAAAACTTAACCTATATATAGGTTAAGTTTTATATATACTTATATATATATACTTATATATGTATATATAAGGTAAGATAGCTTTAAGGAGCAACAACAACAACAAAGGCAGGATTATGAAGACATTTAAATGTGCAAAGCACATTTCTACATTTGATTTCTCCTCCCCTCTCAGAAACAAGGATTTATTTCCTAAAAGGATAAGGTGAGTTGGAAGGTGTAAAAGGTATGTTGCTATCTCTAAAGTTGTTTGGGGGTCCGTTTTTGTTTTTATTTATTTAAAGAAAAAAAAAACCTACAAACCTTGCTGCTTTTATCCCTAAATATGTTTTTTTTTTTAAAGCATGTTAAAAAATCTATTTGCTCTCTATGTGTTAAGTTTTGAAACATTTCTTGCTCACTATGACTTGAAAATGTCTTTCTCAGCATTAAATACAGGAATTCCAACAGAATAAAGTGTGAGGAGACATCCTCCCACCTACCAATTATTTTGTACTGGTGTTAATGACTGCACTTTTAACACAATGCAACAGACGAGGACACCTGCACACTAAAATCCTTCCAAAGCACATTCTTAAGTCTAAACTTACGTCACTTTACAGCAGCCTTGATCAGAGTCTTCACAAACATGATCAGAAGTCAAGTAATTCATTTTTAAGAGGCTACTAAGTTTTAGGTGTACGTGAGGATAGACTCAGAAAGTTCATCAACAGCCTATCATATTCTTCTGCTTACTTTACATATTTAAATACTTCTAGATTTGATATACATTCTGTTTAGCTGCATGCTAAAGAGATGGAATATTGAAAAGCAGCTCCCTGCAAGGTAAATTAGTTCTCTGGCAAAGATGGTTCCTTCTCAGAAATACCTGAAAATACCCTTCCCCTGGACAGCTGGATTGTTGTGCAATCCCCAAAACTGTTTTATTCAACTTAATTAGAAGTGAAAAGAAAAAGAAAAATTAAAACAATTGCAGTAATCTCAGCCATGAAAAAACAACATAACCGCACCATTTGTAAAATAAGAAAACATAGCAACTGAAACAAAATTGAAGATTCAACAATCAGTCTCAGACACACAAAAGGCTATACCTGTAGGGCTACAGCAAACTTATTAATACCTGTTTCCAAAAGTTTAAATATATTTAAACATAAACACTATTAGATGATTCTTGCACACATCGAGTAAAAATGCCAACAGAACTGTATTATTATTGTGCCAACCTAAAGAACCCAACAAAATAATACTAATATTTTCCCTAATGTTTCAAAATGATGTCATCATTAGCAATCAATTAAGATTGCTAATCTTAATTGTTAAGATTAACAATTAAGAACTTGTTAATAGTTAGTTCTTAACACTTGTTAAGTGTTAAGAACTCCAAACACATCTATCTTCTGTCAAAACAAACCTATCTTCCAAATATCAGTCATTTGAGGCACACACACACAAAAACATAGAAGCAATTCAGGTCTGTCTAGGTGCACCCATCTCATGGAACTTGTGATCAAATGGCATAGGGCATACAATTGCATGGCATATAAACTAATTCTTACAGAATCTTGAATGTTGAAAGTTACTCTTGGCCCAGGAGATGCAGCATCTACCCGGATATCTGGGAGATCTTCACTGTCTCCAAGTCGAGAGCTATGAACAAAAAAACAAAACACATCTTGTTTAGTTTTCCTACAGGATTTTACATTCATGCAAACATTTACCTACACAAATACAAGGCAATACAAAAGCATAGTCAATACTTAAAATTTTGTTAAGAAGACAAGTATTTTATCATAATTGGAGCACTTATGAAATGGTACATGAAAAGGAAAAAAAGGAGGGGTGAAGGAAAGAGAAGGCACCTACTCGTTACTTGGAAAATAGTCTATTGCTAAACACTCTATGCCTTATTTATTTATGTGACTTTTTTTAATCCTGAGCTAACATGCAGAAATTATAGAAAAAAGCAAGACACACATCTACCAAATGGTGCATAAAACACATTGGCAGATTATGCATTTTCTCATCCAAGTGAAATTAATTATTTGGCCTTACATACTTACTACTATTCATTCACAACCAAGGTACTTAAGTTTTTCCACTGCTTTGTTTCTTATCATCCTAGCCAGAAGAATAATTGACAGAGCAACACAAAAGCCTAATTGTATTTCCTATACAACTTTTAGTTCTCTTCAGATAACCTTGTGAAAAGGTAGAAAAGTGGGTTTCATCCAACAGATCTTGAACTAGAACATTCATACCTTCAACTCTTACTCAGCTTTAATCATCAATTATGCTAATTAATTCTGAAGAACAATTTATTTTCAAAGGTACCTTGAAAAATAAACTTCTGAATACCTTTATTTAAAGCTGGCTTTTATTCTGGAATTTCTGCTGTCTGGTATTTTTCACACCTCAATTATTTATAAGTTTCCATTCACTTATTTAAGTGTTCAAATTTAAAACATAAACAAATTTCTACAAAGAATTCTTATTCTTATATTTAAAAAAAAATCAAAGAATTCTAACATTCATCTCCACCTTTATTTTAAAGTCTTTTATATTTAATATATAATTACGCAGCATATCTTTAATTCCAAACTCTGAACTCAGCAGCTGGACCTACAGAAGCAACAGACTCAAACGTGGATATTCTAAAACCAATGCAAATACTTTACTGAAAGGTGTCTTTATGCAAGTGTAGTTTGCTTAGCAGACATTAAATGATGAAACAAAAAAAGCACATACTATACAGGCGAGGAGATTACAGCAAGTTATCATTCACAAACTAAAGGAATGCCCCTTCCCTTCTCTCATTAAAACAGCCCTTTTCAAAAGCAGACGATTGAGAATCAAATGTAAAAATCAAATTTTTTTACACTATGCCTTTTTTGCCTTATATGCAAGTTTTCTTCAATATGTCACAAAGGCAGAATTCTATTAAAAAGCCCTGTGTTTTTTTTCTCTGTGCGTGCAAGTAGAAACATTTATTTGACATGCCACATGAGTCTGCCTAAGAGTGAAAAATTACTTTTTCAAATGAGTTTACCCATCTTCCAAAATAACCTCCTCCTATCCAGTTCAACCACATACAACAACTGCTGTGTAGTAAAAAAAATATATAAATAAATAAATAAATCTAATGGCCAATGGTTCCTCTTCCACATGCTGTTGTTGCCATCACAGATCTGAAAGTTTACCTTGTTCTGTCCATTCTCTTCAGAGGTGGTCTTCCTGATGCTGAAATACTCTTTGATCGGCTGTAGCTGGGTTTGTAGCTGAGACCCCATTTGTCTTTCAATGAAGCAGCCTAAATCAAGAAGAACATTTAAATGCAACACTGAGGTTAATGAGAAAGAAATTCCAGAAAGCTGAAGTCTTACTTTATGCAGGTGTGCCAGTAAAGCAAAAATAGATTTTTGTTTTGTAGTAATTATAATGCATCTCTATCCAGAGGCAAAGATGAAAACACTGGCAAATACTGATAAACTTTCACCTTTTACACTTGCTGGAATTGGTAGAAAAGTATGCCCAAAGTTAATATTCCAACCACTCTGACAGACATCCTCCCTACATACCACTTACAACAGAAGAACATGAGCTAGAACGAGAACACCTGGGACAGAGCTGCCAACAAATTATTATTCGACTTCCCTCTTTAATGAAGCATCATACTTGAAGCTGATGCACTGATGTATGCTGAAAATAATGTTCTGTCACTTTTGTTACCTGTGTCTGGGGTGACAGCCACAAATCTGTGTACTAGCTGCAAAAGTTGTTGCTTTTTTGTGCAGTTTCTTCTACTGCCTTAGTAGCTTGTTTTTATTTTTACAGCACTTAATGCTGGAAATTTAATGTTCATTTATATATAGAACTTGCTTACAGAAAACATACACACCAAATGGAATACAATACGTATCTATCGCTTGCCCAGGCTGTTAATGTGCTTGCATTTGTATTCATCAGTCCAATAAAGAACCATTTCAAAATGCTCTAAGAGTGAAGAGCAGACTATATCTTCAAATATATATGTTCTGATCTTGTGAATGTGCAATAAACCTATCTACATTACAGTACTTGTAAAATTTCCATCTTTCTATCCCTGTTATTACAGGGGAGAAAACACCCTTTCCCACCTCCTCCTGTGGCTAAAAGGGTACCTAAATTGTTTGATATTCTTAATCTTTTTCTTCATCTTTTTTTTAAGCTTTTTTTTTTTTTTTTTTTTTCCAGAAAAGAAAAAAGCAATGCAAGTGCTATTATATTTCTGAAGTCAATTCATCCTGCTCACCCTCATGCTGGATCGACGCAGCTTTTTTCGCACATCTCGGCGGATATCGTTCACAGCCACTGATTCCAGTTGCTGATAGCGCTGAATTTCTTGATTTATGGTTCCTTCACTTGCACCTAATTTTCTGGAGAAAAATTATGGGAGGGTTATCTTAGAAATACGTAGCACTGTGTTCACCATTTCAAAATCTGTGCTGCAATGATGTTCTGCTTTCCCTGGAAAATATCCCATTTTCTCATTTTTTTTCAGTAGTTTCATCAGTGCCAAATAAAGCTCCAGAAAGATTTATCCTTGTTTCATCACACAACTTTTTGTCAGTTACATTTTGTTCTTGAAGAGGACTTCTTGATTTTAGTGTTTTGGTCTCCAAATCAATTAGCAATGTAGACAGAGGACGCAGAACAAGGTTGCATGCAAAGAGACCACAAACAACAGTTCTAACATTATGTTAACTAAGGTGGAGAATAAGAATGTCTATGCAACTCTCTGATTTCAAAAAGTACTAGCTCTAACACTAGATTTAAGAACTTCTTATATACTTTCAATCATGTGACAGTTGTTTAATTACGCCCAAACATAATGGACAAATCTGAGACTCCTCAGCAGAATGCAGAAAAGTCCTTCTGTTGTGACAGTCCGAAGTCCTGCCACATCTATGACAGCCTTCTACAGTAGACTACATTCTGAAGAAAAACAAAAAGCACACCACTGAATAATTGGGAAAACTGTGAAGTTTTTGCTATTCTCAAAGAATCTCACTTTCCTGTAGCTCTTGTACATTGAGAAGACAGAGAGACAAAACATAACTTTGATTACTGAACTCGCATTAGAAGAAACACTTAACCTAAAATCCAAAGTTCAGATATGAGTGCTCTGGTGGATGCTAACAACTCTTTTATTCCAAGTACAAAAAAGCAAGCATCTCCACTTTATTATTTAGCATAATCACCACGCTCTATATTCCCATCCCAGACAGATAAATAGGTAAGTCTTAGCCTGTCTTAGATGAGAAAAAAAAAAAAAAAAGAGCCCAAACCATGACTGAAAAATAGTGACATTCACAGATAAAGAAATTTTACGTAATTCTTTCATCGGGGTTTTTATTAAATACAGCATACGTGATTTAATTTTAAAATATCACATACACTAGACAAAGAGTTGATTATAAAGTTTCTTCTTCCAGTGGAGAAGACTAAGCTTATTACAGTTATAAAGCAGTACACTTTGTTAAAGCAGTCACGATAATAAGTCAAGTAGTAACTGCAACTTTGGATCAGCAGGAAACTGACTGTAATCATAGCTGTAATGGAGAACCAGAAAGAATATAGACTAACTGTACACTTGGGAAAGAACTTGAGAAATTTGATAGAGTACTTGCATATATATTTTTTTCTGACAGATTCAGAAAGGACATTTTGTATTTATTAAATAAAGAAGGGAGAAAAAGAACAATTCCCACTTGAAAATCATAGTGCTGCAAGATAAGGAAAGAAAAGAAGTCAGCTGCAGTTTGTTATTCCCAAACTTTGTGTGAATTAAAGCAAAATCCAACTTACTTTAAGTCATCAATAACTTTAGCTTGCTCATTGAGTTCTCTAATATCAACTAAACGTTTCACAAATTTTCTTCCTCGCTGTTCTCCAGTTTGGATACTAGAAGCTCCCTGCCGTCGGTGATCAACAATTTCCTATTTAAAATGAAGATTTAGTTAATGCCCTCATCAAAAATCGGACGTAAATATGATTCAACAGTGAAGTGAATTTCACACCTTAAAATTTGGACTAGTGCATGCAAAAGAATCATTTCAACTCAAAAGGCAGCTGATTGGAACTCTTCCAGTGATCCAAACCCCATCATTCAGTTAGATGCACTATAACTACTACATACATGTCCCCATGAGCAGGATCTGCCTGCTTTCATATGTGATCTGCTAGACTGAAGAGAATCACACTCCGCTGACCCCCACAGATATTCTACAGGAACAGAGTATCGATGGTTTGGGGGGCTCAAACCCAGCAGGTGATTTACAATCCGCTGCCCAAATGTTAGCTTGCGTGCATCTCCATATAATGAACCTCCACCTGATTTCTAAACAACAAACAGCAACATTAGTGTTCTGGGATGTTTTCAACATCGGCAGGCAAGAGACATATACAACAGCCATTAAAGAACACCTGTTAAAATAGCTTAATGTGAAACCAAAAAAACAAGGTTAGCAGCATATTGAGTAGAAGTACCAAAAAAAAAAGTTTTCCTAATTTGCTTATGTTAATAATTTGCTATCTAAGAGAACTATCTACAGTCACAGCTTTTCCAGTTCAGGTTCCTGAAGATAGGTGTCATATTTCCATGTTTCCAAATCCAAATTTATACATAACAACAGCAGAAATACATTCTGTGACTTCTTGTCTTTGAAGTATGGTGTTAGAAAGATAACACTTTTTTTTTTTATTTTTTTTATTTTTTTTAAGAACACAAGTTATATGAGCCATAGAGACTACCATGTTATGCAAAAAAATCAAGACTAAGACCTTTCCATATGACTGAAATCTTTGTCAAGACTTCTTCAATCAGTAGCACTTATTTTGGCTGATTCACTTACTGCATGTATGGTAGGTGACATAGTGTCAACTTCATCCTCATCTGACAGGTCAGCTATGTTCACAGAGTTGAGGTCAGCAATATCATCAATATCTTCTTCTCCTGTCAGTGTTGTGAGGGTGTTGCCTAAAGCATTCAGTCTTTTCCCTATGTTTGGATCCATATGAACATCGATACCACACATCTTCCATAACACATTCAGTGTCCAGGTTCCAGCACTGCTACTTTCTGTAATTATTTAAAAAATATATATAATGCTTAACCAGTTTGTTTTTATTTTGTTTTAAGAACAAACAAAAATTTTGTTTTAAGAACAAACAAAATCCCCCGCAGTAAGTTCGTATTAGTTAGACAATACAGCATTTGTCAGTTATGAAGCACTGTCTTTTCTGCCCACTTGGGAATAACATTGATAAAAAAAATCATCTACAGCTGAAATGCATGTTTTAACTATTTCACAGATCCTAAGTTAATATTTCTTAAATATATATATATATGTATATTATATATACACTCAGTAGAACTCTGAGTTCTGAACAGGATTTCTAGAAGCAGAAAGCCTAAAAGATGTCCATCTGCATGAAAAAACAGTCACTTTTTCCTTTCTTTTAAAACCATTTTAAGTCCTTTAACAGTGATGCTCGAGGATGTTATAATACACATATAATGTGTCTGTCAAATACCATGATACCATGTCTTCCCCAGATTTTTCTAATGAGTGCCACCATGAGTGAGTGCCATGAGTGAGTGTCATCACAAGCAAAACTATGGGGATAGGAGACATCGCAGGTCCAACATCTGGGTAGACAGATGAGAACCATCAAGCAGCAGATACGATGACTGAGACAGACAGTGCCAAGTATTTTTCAAGACTTTGACGAATGTCAGAACTCAGCAGGACAGGGAGTTTGGGAAGACCATGAGCTGCCTCTGGAAGAACAGCACTGCTGTTATAAAAGACTATTCTCCAACCAATGGGCAAAGTCACACACCCTGTGTTTCCCTAGAGGTAAAAATCTAAAGCCAGTGTTACTGACTGGACTTAAAACCTGGAACAGCAGAGCAGTTCTACAAAAGAAAACAAGATACTAAGGACAAAAAAAATCCACAAAAAACAAAAGCACCAATCAAATTACAACATGGTTATAGAAGGATTCAATTTTCGTGATTTATGAAAGCTTTATTTATACAGGAATTAAATTATTTTAAAAGTGTATTACCTGCTGCAGCTTGCCCTGTTGTCCTAGAACATACTTCATATGTACCATCTGGTACAACACCTATATACAAAGCACATATACTGGTTAGGCAGAGTCAAAGTTGCTTTAGATCAGCCTTTCAAAATTCCCCCTCAAGTCCCTCTGCAACTTAAGTGTAATTGGTATTGGATTGGAGTTTTAGTTTTAATTCCCACTTCATTCTTATTTGGTACAGTGAATTTATGTGGTTACATCCAAGTTTATATCAACTTGAGATTCTATATAAATGTTTGCAACTTCAGTGTAATGTAAATTAAGATCTATATTAGAACACTAAAAACTTATTTGGATCTTATGACATTACATAAAAGCTATACATGGACCTCTTCCAACATCTCAGACAAAACTAAAAAATCAACGCTTGTGGAAGACATACAGTAACAAATCTCTTAATAAAGGAAAGCAATATATTTTAACAGTAATACAACCTTTTAGACTTGTATTATTTTGCTTTCAACAGGCCAAAGTCTTTTCTTTACATTTATGGGGAAAAATCAGCAGTTTAAAAGGCACAGCAAAGGTTAAAAAGGGGATTTACATCTGAAATACTACTGTGCAGTATGAAATCACAGCCACTTACATGCATTCATGACTAGATCTCCTCTTATTTCTGGTTTCCAGTCATCCCAACTTGTCTCAAAGCCATCAGCAAAGCGGATACAGAAGTTTTTAAAGTGACCTTTGCTAACTAAGGACTCTGAGGAGCAGGCAGTGATTAACGTGCTCTCAATAGTCAGGACTAAAGCAGAGCCAGTGTCAAGATCTGCAGTGTGGTTAGACTGGAAAAAGAAAATCCAAGAGAATTGACTGAAGATTGCAAAGTTAAAGTGATGTCATATATACATTTAATAATGTTTATCGTTCCCACTTAGAAAACTAATCCTGTTCTCATATCTTCTTGTATGTTTTCCTTCTCTATTTTTCCTTCTTCCTCTGCAGGAAGTTTCAAAAGCATCACATCTATCCAAACAATATCTTGAATTGCTGCTTTCTAGTAAACACAATTACCTGAGGTGTGTTTGTGATTGGCAGGCAAATTCCTAAGTCATTGACAGTCAGCTGAAGAAACAGGGTCCCAAAAGCCTGCGCAGACGTTTGTTGGATTCCAGGCAGCATATCTACTACTTCTTTTGTGGCCATATGAATGTCTTTATGCAAAGCCATTCTCTGCTCATTCCAGTTGTCATATGCAGCTTTGTAATTCAGCCAAAACAGCACAGCTTTACAAAGAAAACAGAAATGCTTAATTGAAATGAAAACATAACAGAAAAATGCACATTCACTAAAAAATCTTATTCTTTTCAATTTTTACTGTTTCTCCATTATTTTTAAGACTGTAGATGTGCAACAATGGATACGAGTGCAAATACAAACACATGCACACACTGAGGATGTACTGAAGAGGCTCATGCTGCAAAGGACAAGAATAACACTAAAATACAGAAAACAATGCTGTTCTCATATATAGAAAATACTTACAAAAGTAACCTCCTCCAAGCCACCTGAGAACTAATCGTTCAGCAAATGAAATTTTTGACATTATCAATTATCGATCTGTTGGCATGCAGTAGATCTCCTCAATTTCTCAGCTAGTTTATTTTACCAAACATTTTGATTTGGCTTGAAATAAACTAAATCTTCGATAATCAAGCCTCTTTGCCAAAAAAATGTAGCTTGCTCAGAATGAAAACAGATTTGTAGCAATTGTCTCTTCCATACCTCTATCAAAGGCCACAGGCTGAGCAAAAACAATTGGTCTGTTCAAAGTAATAAGGACAGCTTCTCTATCCGATGAGCCACTGATTTCTTCTCGGAGAGCATTTCTTAATCCAATTCTTGTCTTAAAATATGCAACTTGATGAAAATCTGAGCCAGCTTCTTCATATACCTTAGAACATTCAAAAATAGGAAGGGGGAACAGTTTGTGACACGGAGGAGGAAAAATAAATTTCTTTATTTGACAAAATATAAGATTACAACTAGAAGTAAAAAACTCTTCTTTCCCCTTTTTCTTTTCTATCCAAACCTTCTTTGAGGATATTCAGTTTCCTCCTATTAGATTCTAATCAGTGTTATTTTTCATATTTATCATAAAATGTTAACTAAAGTAACTATTTATATATCCATATCCTTTATGGAGACAGTACATTTATAGATGCTAAGACTTGTATTTTTTTTTCCAGGCATCACAAAATATTTTTGTATCATAGAGTTGGCGATTAGAGGTGCGAGTGGGTTTAAAAATCAAAGAGGTAAAACTGTCAGACTATGACAGACAAACTAGGCCAGAATGTAGGTCTAGCAAACCTTGGATCTTATCCAACCTTATTACTTCATGCATGTACCCTAAAAATGATAACAATATAGATGAAAATTTTGAATTTGACTCTATAGCAAGGCCATTACTGCTACAAATGACTAATAAATTTTAAGAGTATGAACAGTATGAAACAAAATTCCACAGTTGACTCCTTACTACTTTGATGCACGTATGTGAAAATTTTCTATTTCTTCTGAAAAGCTATCTTCAGCCACTTCTAGACTCAAGTGAGAAGACTTATTTTAAACTCTTTTAAAAAATGAGTATATTCAGGAATATTCAGGAAGCATTTCTACAATTGTGCACTACAGAATGCTTAAGTTTCTATCAAAAAAAAAAAAAGACAAAACAAAAAAGCCCTCCACAGTTTATACTCACTCCATAGCCTGATCAGAAAAAAGGAAAAAACAAAACAACAACAACAACAAAAAAACAAAACCAAAACAAAAAACAAAACAACACACACACACAAAAACAGCAATTTAGGACAGCCTCTTGGCTTGTTTCTATATTTTTAGGATCATGCCCTATTGGGTCTGAACACCACATGGAAGGAAGGATGTTGAGCACTAACCTGATGTTTAACAATCTGTCCTAGCGCCAGATTTAAATCCACCTGGCATTTCCCAAACAGTTTGAGGTAGCTGCTACTTCCAGGCATTGCTTTGGTTTGTAGTCTGTTTGAGAGTTCAAGTTCTATCAATCCAGTTTCAAATCTCACAGCTCGCATTGAGGGAGTTGTAGCTGTCACTTGAATTCCCTAATGAATAAGGAAGACAGTTGTTAGGATGTGGTTCAGAGACAGAAAGAGAAGGGGGTAATAAAACAAAAAACTCTTCTCATTGCACAGCCAAAAAAAGGAGTGCATAATGACTTTTCCTAACTCATTTTTTATGCAATGCCACTAAGCTATCTTAAAAGATTATACAGACCAAACTTGGAGTTAGATCTTTTTCTTCATGCAGATATGCTTGATGCAATTAGCTGTCATGTAGAAACCAAGCTGTTAAGCCTTTAGTAGCATCTAGAACCACTGTTTTGCCATTATACGATTACCTTAAACTGTAGGCTCAATGAGTAAAGAAGAATTTTTGGTTTTTCTCCATCAGTTGTGCCATCGTGTTCATTCCAAAGAGGTATTGGCTGCTCCCCTCCTACACACAAGAAATATTCACATTCAGAGTTCTAACACAGAAAGCACTTTAAGACATGTAGATATAAAAACAGGTGACATTGAATTCAGCCTCCTTTCAAACAGTAGTTTGCTAAAGATTTATAAAAACAAATAGAGGTTGAAGACAGAAGACGTACACAGGCGCAGATTCACCTCATTAAATGTAGCTAACAGCCAACTACTACATATGGTCAATTGTCTTAAAATCAACACTACCCTACATCTTATAGCAGGAACTACTGTGTTCATTAACTAGGTTTGCATCTGTGCAACTCCACCTTATGTAGCATGCAATCAGTATTTTAGTGCAACAGAAACCGTATTTAGAACATCCACTTCAGTATATTACACTAATTGGGAAGCTCCAGCCATGTAAATTACTGTTACAAGCTGCAAGGACAAAAGCTGTTTTTTCCCCCACATCGTTCTGCATTCTGCATCCAGACCCTGGGTCTGGATTGCTGGCACCCAACCATGTTCCTGCTGAATTACCACAATACAGAAGGTAGCAGTCACATTTCAAACAACATCAGGCTGCTATTCCCAATACAAATTTGTTGTCTGAGAAAGCAAAGAACCAGCAAATGGTAATAAATCCATCACAGAAAAACAGAGAAGAGACTAAACACTAGAGACTGAGGAACCATGTAAACTAAATCTAATATACCTTTCCTAATATACCACTTCATTCTCCTCTATAAAAACTGTTCTAATACAATAATGGCAGCTGTTAAAGGTTTATTCTTCCCCCAAGTGTTCTCTTAGTATGCAACGCTGACATTTTGCTTGAAAGAAACATCTGGCTGGGCAACACTGGTTTCTTTCTACCATTCAGAGATTCTGATATGTTCCTTTTTCTCCACTGCATCTTTTAACCCCCCTGAGCGTACGTCATCTTGACCCGCAGATTTCTTTTATGTATATTTGCGTGTGTGAATATGTACACACATACAAAGCTGTACATCGGTGTGTATGCACACACACCTTTCATTTAGTCACCACTACCTAGATTACCTTTCCTCACGATGTTTCCAACTACTACTGAATCTTTCCACTAAAAAGCAGCTATACTTCTATAATAGTTGTTTAAGATAACTAAAAAAAACTACTAAAATTCAACTACTTGAAATTCCACCCCATTTCTACTGTTCTTTATTTCTTTGCTTTTCTGTTCACCTCCTCACCTATTGTGTAATATCCACAGTAAATTTTATTCATGTATTTTTTAAACTACCAAAGGATAACTAGTTTGTAAAACAAAGCTTCCAGCCCTTACATTTCCATTCAGGGTAATCCCATATCAGTCAAAACAAAACAAAACAAAACAAAACAAAACAAAACAAAACATTATTTTATTTTTTTATTCCTGTCTTTGGGGTGACAGAACTTGTTTGC
Source organism: Aythya fuligula (assembly GCF_009819795.1). Lineage (NCBI taxonomy): Eukaryota > Metazoa > Chordata > Aves > Anseriformes > Anatidae > Aythya > Aythya fuligula. The sequence continues at coordinate 43,468,649 of NC_045562.1, forward strand.
TGAAGTGAAATATCTCTGCATGGCCCTAGCTTTTTGGTTCTCTTTCAGTTTTGGAGGGTTTTGAATTCTCTTTCAGATTTCAGACAGATGAAGTCTTTAACACTAACAGCTGGAAGCGCTTGGACCTATTTTTAAATGCCGTGCAAATTCTGATTCAGCCTACATAAAAAAAAACCTCCATCAGATTAGGTAAGAAAATAGACGCTTTGTAACTGTCTACTCAAACAGCTGAACACAAATATTTCCATTTGATACTGAAAAAGAGACAGTATCAAGTGATTTTGCAACTGTTCTCTGCTTTGGTTTCTATGATAATGCTTGTTTCTTCTGAAACATTTTTGGAAAAGATGAAATAAAACAGCCATTTCTGCAGTATATGGCATGACTGACAAATCAACCTAATGAATAGCCAAGTGTCTTTTTCATCCAATACTGAAACATTCTCTAATAATAATTTAAAAAAAAATATCAAAGAGCTAGGAATAGGGAGATGCTGGAAAAATACCAATATTACTATTGGTATTTACTATTTTCCCCAGACACAGCTGTTTTCCTTAAAATAATATGCTCAAATTATTTTACATAATGCAGTAGATTATGACCTTTGTTCTGGAGGGGAGCAAAGTGAATACAGAATGTAATCATGTCTGTCAAAAGCAGACAGAGAGGCTCGTGTCCAGAATAACAAATTACCAGGTTTCCCAATAAAACATCCTGACTCTGAAATAGATACAAAAACTTCCAGAGCCTCTGTTCTTACTTCAAACTCAAGCTCTACTGCTTCTTCCTGTTCAATGCTAGATGCAAAGTAATGGTGCCTGTGAAATAAAGAGCTTATCTAGAGAACTATATAATGTTGCCATCAAACAAGGGTTAAGGATTTTATTTTAAAGTTGGTTTTAAGTGTTTCTGCTTACCTGAAACCTTCTGTATGACTTCATTTACCTCCTTCATGAACACTTTTTGCACAAATACTAAATGATTTAAGAGATCAGTTGTGAGATTATGTTCAAAGGAACCAACCTACAGAAATAAAAGCAAAACAAAACTTTAAAACAGTTATCATAGCTATGTTTTTTTTTTTTTTTTTTTTTTAATTAAACTTTCAGGTATATATATTTCAATCCCAATCATAACATTATTGACATTTCAAAAAAAAAAGTTCTGTATTGCAATTTTTCTGCTGTGAACACCACAGGTGAAAACTGAAAACCTTTGCTATTATACAAAAAAGTTTATTCTCCTGCTTAAGTTTAGCTTAAATACCAAAATGCAGGAGGTCATTAAGGTTCAGAAAAGAATGCAAAATTCTACTTAATTTCAGATCATAAATAAGAACAAATATAGAAGTGAGCTGTCCACTTCTAGAAGTCTATTTCTCTAATTATTACAGATGAACAAGATTACTGATATCTACAATGGTAACCTTCATGTGTCCAATCCAATCTTAAAGAATATTCCTAAGGAACTGGAGTCTTCCCAAGACTGTTTAAGTTTTCCATTAGATATTTTTTAAAATAAAATCAAAACATAGATATTTTATGAAATTACTTGGGCTTGGCTTTTGGCTCTCCTAAGCAGTGCCTCCCTGTTTAGATTTACACACTGAACAAATTCAAGATCTGTGAGTATTTCTTCAGCCAGGAAATAACACAAATGGGTTGAACAAAGAGCAGCACCCATAATCTTCTCCCATAAGGATGCTAACATCAGAAATCTCACTCACAAACATGCTAAACAATTTTTTTGACTGAAGAAATATAGAAAAGCGCCACTCTTCCCCACCAGATTAGTTTCTTTTAAGCAGCAAGATTTTTCTCTCTGTGAAAAGTATCTGTGCATATTGGTATGCAAATAGAACTTGTGTCTAACACTGTGTATAAACAGAAAATTTTAGATCATTCACTGAGGGTGTATATAGGATATATATCCTTTTATCTATGCAGCTATCTAAGCATAAAGAAATAAAACAATTCAAATACAAATCTTTAAGTATCTTTTGCACATTGTATGATAATTATCTGATATAGAAGCATAAGTTATCGGTTTAGAAGTTTTACTTGAATCATCAGTGTACTATGCTTTTATTCAAGCTGACTGATGAGAAATATTCACTCCAAAAATAAAAACAAAAAATGTTACTAAATAAGTCTTTCTTATTTATTTGCACAAAGTAACATATTCAAAATCCTCCAAATATAGCATTCTTGACTGTTTAATATGTTGGGTGCTCATCCGACTAAGAACACAAAGTTCGATTTCTATTTCATGCAATAGCAAATGTTATATTTGGATCAACCCCTAAACCCAAGAGTTTTGGAGAAGGCAGATAATTAAAATAAGATGAAGTTGCAGAAACAGAAATAAAACAGAATGGAAATAACTTATCAAAGCTGTCCACTCTTTTCAACACCTACCTCAGCCACACAACGTAAGTAGTTCCCTTGTAGATAGTAGCCTTGTTTAGCAGGTAGTTCATCTATGCTCCAGATTTGATCTGAGTAAGTATCATGTTCTTCCATGATGTATTTGCCTGACATAGTGACAGGAGGAAGGTTAAGACTTGCTGAAGGAGGAATGGTTGACATATCAGTGGCTGAGACTTTTGAAGTGAAGCGCAATCTGTGACTTGGAAGCTCAAAATTAAATCTTGTCTGGGCACCTGTAAAAGGGAAATGGGGAAAAATATATGATCTGGCAAAAGAATTTCAATTATTTTTAAATTTAAGAACACTTTTGGGATAATAAAAATAAAAAAGGGCACGTATCTCTACAGCTATACATACCCACCCACAAGATTTTGGGTTCTCTTAATTTTTAAAGAAAACAAAGACTTGACTATACTTTGACAGAAAAGTGAGTCTAACTCATCTAAGGCTCTGTAAGAGTATTCTTGACTAGAAATCAGAATTTGATTAATCAAGCATCATAAACTGATTTTAACAGAGGGGGAAAGCTATGTATACGAATGCATACATTTCTTAATCCGACCTTGTATTCTGCCTTCAAAAATCATGTATTATTAAAGCAGGGTAAATTCTCTCTATGGCCCCACTTGATTGAAGTACAGATTAAAAAAGCCAACAGCAACAGAGTCAAACCTATCAAAATCACTCAATGGAAATATCCAGTCCTCTTGGATTTTTTTTTTTCAAGAAAAAATGAAAAAGCATAACATTTCCGAAGTGTCAGAGAGCTGTTACCTGTCATTCCGTGACTCCTCATTCTTCCCATCTTATATTCCGCCTTTAAAGAGGGCAAGAGTGCTGCTCCAATAGCTATACCATCTATCATAGCACTGAATTTAAGAACTATAGGCTTCTTTTCTAAGCCTTCTGGCAGCTGTGGAAATTCATTTGTTTCAACGGGTGTTTGATTAATACTCGTTGGAGTCTTTTCAGAGGGCAAAGGAGTTGCAACGTCTTCTTTTGTAGGCTGGGGACTGGATACCAAGACAAAGATCAGAAAACACCTCGTTATTCTAGCCTGACTCTCCCACATGTGCTCAAAGTAGCACAAGGCTGTTGGTGGTCTTCAGAAATGCCAGGCCAACATCACTTACGCAGTTGATGGTTGCCTGATGAGATCTGAAATCTGCTTGGAGAGCTGGTGAGAGCTGCGCACCATCATGCTGTGCAGCGTGGCAGGGTGCTGAGGAATGTTGATGCTGATGGCTCCAACCTTGACCACAGCAGCATTGTTTGTTTTCAGCCCCCTCTGGGCACTATACAGGGCCTGGGATTTGGCAATGCTGCATTTCACTACAGTTCTAACAGAAACGAAAATAGGACTTAGTTGCACACCCTTTAAAATAGTTACAGCTTTATGTTCAAATGGGTTTTTAAGAGTTATTTGAATACTTAGAAATTCAGCTGATTGTTTATAAGCTACATACACATGACTTTTTCTTCCATTTTACACACACAGATGCACTACATGCCACAGACAACTAGATTATAAGAGAACTACAAGGCATGCATTGCAAAAATACCTGTTAAACTGTTATTCTGGCATAACAAAAGACCAATGGACTTTATGCACACTAGGCTACACAGACACAGACAAGTTTTCACATACAGAAACAAGAGCCTTCCATCTCAGTTCCTTTTCAGGAATACACCCAACTCATCCTTTGGGTAAGATGACTTAGTAAAATCTGACTTCAGCATCCAAAACGGTCAATGGAAAAAATACTCACTTAGCAATGTGATACACTGAGTAAACGATAATTGCCTTAACAAATTAATCCTGATGTTTAATAGACTTCATATTTTGGAAAAGTATGAGTCAAAACTTGATTTTAATGTTATTTGAACGAGGATTTGGTCCACAATGATTACATAAGATAAAACTCAACTGTACAAAGCTGCCAGTTGTTGATTGTGGAATGAAGTTTTGGCATTATCGGATTTCACTAAGCTCCTATTAAAAAGGACGCAAGAGGTAACACATTGTTTCTCATTTCTGCCCAATGGGAATATATTATGTAGCCAGCAGAAAGAAAAACAGCCTCAGAGAGAAAGACACACAGTTTTGGATATGTAGAATGTTCGCTAAAATGACTGAAAAATAGCCTCTGTAAGATTGCACCATTCAACTAAAGTTTCTCAAATGCTAACTTAATGGACGTAATCAAAGTAATTTTTGCATCATGATTTAAACTGTTACGCAGACAGTTTGTTTTCACGGTGAAAGCTACATTATTCTATGAATTCTAGTCCCTAAGTAATGTTTCCTCTGTGAAACCCTAGCAAAGGGTCAGATATTGCATGTTAAACATTGGCTAGCCCAGAGCATCCCTGGTGTGGAAATACAAAAAGAGCCATCTTCCCCCTGCTTACAACAAACAAGTCCACAGCACTGTTGGGCAACCACAGGCCTATCAACAGTGAATTAAAATTTCATGGTGGAAGGTCAAGCAGAAATTATTTCAATTTTTTTTTGTTTAAGAATTAACATAAATATGAAGGAGGAATGAAATCTTAATTCACAAGTATTTTCAGAAAAAAATAAAATTACTTAAATACATTCTGAAGAAAAGGGCAGGCTTACTCTATTCCACCTCTTTAAAAGAAAAAATTGTATCTCTGTTGATGTTTCCGTATTTCCTGTACAAATCATCTCCTCCTGTTAAGCTTCTGATTGAACTATTGTGGCAAATCAAGAATACGAATTTTTTCTAATCAATAATGCAAAATAGTACCAGATTAACAGTTGAAGCATTTAGGGTTTGACGGACAACTTCCAACTCATGGGAAGCTGCAAGATCTTTTCCTGTTGCATACTGGATAGACAGTGTAGTCTTAACTGTGCTTTGCTTAAAAGTTAAAAGCAAATATAATTGGAGTTAAAGGCTGTACTGAGTTTATAATAAAATCTGAAGATATGAATTCATGCCACTGCAAGCATTTCCTTAATTAAAAAAATACACAACCTCACACCAATACAGCTGTCGTGGAAGAATCAGACTGAAAAGAATTTCCTCAGTTTGGACTTCCCAAGTATTCAGCAAAATTAACTGTGCTTCTCTGCTTAGATATTGGCTTATTTCACATAACTGATGAATTTCACTGTGCAGTCTACCCAAAGCTTACTTCCATGACAGGACAGAATGCAGACCTGGGTGGCTGCGTATTTATTCCGAATGAGCACTGCACATCACTTATCTGTAGTTTGCTTACATATGCTGATACACATACAACAGACCTCATTGAATACTGTTATAAAAAATAATACTTAAGTTACGGACAAGGCACACATTCAGAAGTAATCCTATGTTCTTACATCAATTCCATAAACAACAGCTCTCCAGGTTAACTCGTGCCCAAAGGCTTTGTTCCGCTACAGAACTGGCTACAAGGCCTCCACTCAGCCTAACCCATGCTAGGGAACTATAGGAAGACGGCTTCCTATAGAGAGTTTGTCCCATGTACCAATTCCCACCTTGACCACTACTCCAGTGAGACCCTCCCAAGAGCTTAGCATCAGGAAAGAAAAAAGCAACTAGAGAGAAAACACTGCATTTTTTCCTAAGAGGAGGGTAAAAAAAAAGACACCTGCATTCACACATAGGGAACTGGGGGACATGAAAAGGTTCACCTTCGTTTGCAGTAGATGCACAGGCATGACTTTAAGGAAAACATTTTGTTAGCACAGTCTAGTCAGCATAGCTGGTATCTTAACCCAGCACTGAGGTATGTAAAGACAAAAGAAGTGATCCTGATCAAATCACAATCAGTATTATCACTCCAAGCACAGCAGTTTCTTACCAAATTAAAAATAAATCTAACCTCCACGTTTATCAGCATTGTTTCACCTCATTAAAATAAGCACAGAAGCACATCTAAAGAACTGAACAGTCAGTGAAGCTGTTCTAGTGTTACAGTAGTGACAATACAGTGTAATAATGTCTGCCCCTAAAGCTAGATTGTTAAATGAAAACTTAAAAGTTGGGGTTTTTTTTTGGACAGATATTTGCAGACTACATGAAAAGCTTATCTAGCTAATATTAGATGTTAATCTAAGATGTATTCAAGCAACATCTGCCTAGACAATCACACACACTGGGAATGCAGCCATTAGCTACACAACACAGGTAGTTGCAAGACTATTAAACATTATAATATGACATACAGAAATTCTTGTTTGGCTGTGCTTGTAGGAGATGTAGGAAAATCCTCCAGTCTAGAGATGAAGATTGAAGAGAAAGCAAGAAAAACAAAAACAAAGCAAATAAAGAATAAATATTCATGCAAAATTAGTCAGTTAATTATTTGTAACCCACAATATGACACTTACTTTCAAAGTTAACAAGTTGAAGGTTTGGGGTTTGTTAGTTTTTGTTGTTGTTCAAGATTTAATGATTATTTTCCCCCTTTTCTACCATTCCTATACAGAAGTTCAGTAAGATTATAGCATAAAACAGACCTGAAGAACCCCAGCCATCTTCAGAAACACTACATGGCTGTCAGATTAGAACTTGTAATTATTCTTCTGAAACACATTTATCAGGCACAATTTATCTGGGGGTATTAGTAAAATTCTGTACTATTTAACTTATTTACATTATCTTCTAAACTAAACAGGGATAAATAAAAGAGAAAAGAAAAAAAAAAGAGAGAATCAAGTCATGTCATTTAGCCCCTTTTCAACAACATTATTAATATCCTAAAACCAGATCACATACTGAGGGTTACCCAACTAACATTCAAATTGTGTGAGGGTGTTCTATGTTACAAAGATTTGTAGTTTAACTGTTGTTTTGCAACTCAAAGAATTCACCTAGAAACAAAGAAAAATAACGCATGCCTTTTTTAAGTCTGTGTACCTGACAAAATAAAAACAACAATGTGGATGCTGAGTAAGTCATTCAAGATGTTCATGCACAAAAAAGTGATTTTTCTTTTCTTTTCCAATTATGTCAATTATATAAAGGGTGGAGAATGGATATTAGAATGGTAAAAATGACAAAAGAAACATGCAACATGGGAGTTCAAAAAGATATCTATCTGAGTAACAATCCAGATCTTAAATAGGATAAAACAGTGTCATTAGGTTTAATATTGCCTATAAAAACTTGTTTTGTTTAGTAGAACCTACAAGCTTCCAAAACAATTAGAAGCATAACAGAATCAGTAAATACCAAAGTTTCTATGTGTACATCACATGGAATTAAATTGGTGCAGGAAGAGTTGCCTGTATGATCATTTATGTAAGACCCGTTCCCTACATTTTTTCCAGTCGTCACCCATTTACACTGCAAATGTACAATCGACAACTTACTAATACCTTTCACTAGAAATAAAAAGGAGCAGGAGTATTCCCGTTCACAGAATTACAACTAAAACTTTGTTGGCACCCTAGACTGAAACCTACCAACGTCCTGTAAGCTATAATCCTCAGCTCACTCAGAGCTGAAGCCTTTCATAGAAAAGCTTCCTGCCAACAGGTACACACAATTAGCTTCAGGACGCAAACTCAGGCCAAGCTCTGCAACAGCTGCATGACTGTCAGACTCTGTAACTTAACAGATTCTATCTAGAAACATATCTTCAAGGCTTTCTGCACAGTAAGCTGCACAGCTTTACCATCACACAACCGATACCACTTCTAAGCATTGTACTTGAGTTATTTTAAAATCATCAGGCTTCGTACTTACTGAATGTTTGGGGTGATTCCCTCCAGCAGGACAATATTGACACCTCCTATGTGAGCAGTGGCACATGTCTCAGTCATCTTTTGATGCAGTACATCTTTAAGAAAATAAAGATATTTAACTGTACTTGATTCAGTGTAATACCTCCAGGTATGCCTACTGCTTTCAAAAATACAGTAGCAACAAAGTAATTCAAAAATTAGAGTCTCTGTAATCACATTATGCTATATCAAATTTAAACTCTGGCCAGAAGAAAGCTTTTGAAAACAAAAGGAGTAATTTCATCTTCTGAAATAATTTTGTTCACCAGTCATTTTCTGAAAATCCTGCATCCTTTTAATTTTCTCAGCATCTTAGCAATAGCTTTTAAAAAGAACATACTGACTGTTACAGTACCCACACCCAGACACGACGTACATTTATTTACAAATAAAACATTACAAATACATATACAGGTACGCACAGGCACACATACAAGGTAAAGCCACTACTGACTTTAACTACGGAGTACGTCTAAGTTCATTTATCTCACCTTTCATTTTTTCTTTCAGGGTGAAACTGCCGTGGATTCTCTTCAGCTCCGACTCCATTGTGAGACCACCGATATCCGCCTCCAGGTGGGTTCGATTTACCATGCCGATGCCAAAGACTATGAGGGTCACGTGCTGGGGCTCCGAGGTCACCAGGCTGCGCTTCCTCTGCGCGTCTCTGCCATTATCCTGCTCGTTCTCAAACACAACTCTACAAGCAGGTTCAGTTGGGCTTCGAACACCTACGAAAACACAAATATTTAAGGATATTTTAGAAGAAATTCTTAACATATCTGATTTACTTTTGTGTTTGAAACCAAAGACCATACATCTCGCATATAAAGAGAACTCTTTAGGCAAAGAAAAGTTACTGCAGGTATCATATCTGTGGGTATGGTATTCTGTACAAGAATGATATTCCTTTCTTCAACAAACTCCCATTTCAGTATGATACACTTACAAGAGTAACAAGGGACTGAATTTTAAATCAGTTGATTAACACTTACTTGACTAAGTCTGAGATTGAAAGAATCAAAGCATAATATAAAGCTGGGAAAATACTTTGTCTTTGTACACCATCTTGGCAAGTTAACTACAAGATGCTCAACCCCACTCCCTGCTCCTTTGTTCAAAGTTAGATGAGGTAGACAATTTTCAAAAACCCCTTCTGGTCATGCTGTAAAAGAACAGACTTCTGCAAACTCATGTACTCCAAATTATTTGGATTCGTGAACTGATTTACCTGTTGGTCCAAAAGTTTCCGAAGACTTCTCTAAAATTCCGGTTGGATCAGAAATTAGTGAATAGAAGTTCAACAGTTTGTACATATTTTGCCAGCACTCTGCAGAAGGTTCACTCTGTTCTGACACAGTAATAGAGTCAGAGTCATCCATGTGAATAGTCACGTGGTCAACTACATCTTTTGAACCTTTCCTGGACACTTTAGAAGTTCTCCTTTCTGACCTGCCCAGGGAATTCTTGTTTCGAGATTCTTTTTTATTGTTCTCGTTGTTTGTTCGTTTGCTCTTGGTGTTGTTCACCCTGTTACCTCCATTAAGACTTCCTCGAGAGCTTCGGCTAAAATCAGAGGAGCGGAAGTCTCTGTGTTTGCGGGTTTTAAAAGTAGGTGTTGGAGAAGCTGATCCAGCTGTGTATCTGCTAAGCTTGATGTCCGTCTGCGTGGCTTTGATGTCATCAATCATCGTACTGAACTGATGAATGAGACGAACCAGTGCCATATCCACGTGCTGGCTTATGGACTGGCAAGAAATTGTAAAGTTACAGTGAAAAGTATTGTAATAGCGTTTATTCAAGTCGTGAAAAGAAAGGGCATTGGTGGAGTTATGAGGCGTGCACATGGATTTCTCCATTACAACAGCGCTAATACTGAAAGTTTCCAACATTAAAGCTGGTTTGAATTCAAGAGGAGGAAGGTTGACAGCTCCTTGCCTAGGAAAGAGAAGGTAAAAGTTACACTTTGTTTATCTTCATGACTAGCATGGAGTCAAATACTTTTTACATGATGGTACATCTGATTTACCCCATCCAAATTTTCACTTCCTTCAGAGTATCACATTCTTAACACAGTTTAAATATTGAAAATGAATTTTCGTACTTCCACACTGTGTGTTACTAACACAATAATCATTTAGTTCTAGGAAAACTTAGTTTGGCATGCAATTATTCTATCATAACATGAAGTTATGATAGAAGCTTATAACCCAATACACTCAAGGGGAAGAAAAAAAGAAAAAAGACTCAGCATTTACACTCAAAATAACAATCTCATTATAGGATTAATCACAAAATAGCACTTCATAGGCTTTCAAGTTTCTCCCACTGTTATTCCCACCTTTACCCCCTTCCCCACCCCAGTCTCCCATTTACAAAAGTAGGTGAGATTCAAAGACTTGAAATTTCCAAACCACTACACAGGAAGATAAAAAAGAAAATATTATAACAGGAAGAGAAAACAGGTAGGATCAGAAGAAAAAAAGAAACTGCTCCTTATTCTCTAGAAGTGCTTTAGAACTCCATTTGACTTCTACTTCACAATGAAGGCCCTTATTTATCTTCTTTAACCAATACATGTATTTTCAAATACATGACATACCTTCGAGCTCGCTTGCTTTTTCTTTCCTTTGCTGTATCTGAATCAACAATATCTGCTCTTAAGCAGTCCAAAGTTCCTGAGAAAGAAAGGTACTCTCCAAAGTACATTCTGTAGCAGAGTGGCATTGCATCCTGAGACTGAATTCCCGTGTAACTTAGAAGAGGTTTGAAGACAACCTACAAAACAAAATCCACCAATTTACTTCTCACTGTCTAGATTATTCCTATATTCCCATTTCCCTGCTCCATCATTTGTTGATCTATCATATTTACAGTAAATTAGCTATGTAATATGGCAAAAAGATATTACAGTGGTGTAAAACAGCAAACAAAGAAAAAAAAAAGTTTTATGCACTTTTTGAGCACAAAGATTGACTACACAGCAAGCTAACATTGAGCGCGTAGCTTTAGGAGTAAGCTTTCTGCAGTACAGTTGAATGTTCCCCCCACTAAAAAGTACGCTGTCAAACTACGCTGTTCTCAGAAATGCTCCAAACATTCTTTGAAGTTATTAAATCATGTTCCATTATTCACCATTAACAAAAGTTGCTACAGAAACCTCAGAGGTTTCTTGAGCCTTTCCATCTTTGCATAGGAATGCGTAAGATAAACACATACAAAACCAGGATAACACTCATCATTTTAGGATTTAATAAATATTAACTAGTTTTCTCTTACAGAACTCCAAAATACATCTGTAAACCACGCCTACCTGTGCATCTGCTAGCTGGACAGCAGGAAACCCCTGGTTACCCTCTTCTACACCTGCAATGTCATCCTGACTGGTGCTGTGCTGTGAGTGTGTGCCATCCAGGGTGTTCTGGTCACTAGATAAAACGGTGTTGAAGTCTGAAGCAGAGGGTATTGTAGGAAGATTTGGTGTAACACCTAAAAAATAAATACCCATGGAACACGAACACCACAGCAATTTTCAACACCACCAACTCTATAAAAACTCAAAGTTAATTAATGCAGACACACTTGCTATACACACAGGACATCAGACTCCTGATCTAGTCTATAACCTCTCAAAAATGGCATTCAGGGTATCAAGTCTGATATTGGTCAAAACTCATATTTGAAAAGCAGAGACTTTTCTTCCTTCCCACGGCCTCTTGCCTGTATTGCACTCTCCAGGGTACTTAATACATGCGTTTGAGCTACAACAGAAAACTAATTTGCCTGTACCATCAAAAAAAGCAACGATCAACCACAGTTACAGGTAATTACTTCTAGCTATCAATGTGCTATGTCTGTTTTTTATTAGTCCTAATGTAAGACACGCTAATTAGATCTTTATAGATTAGTGTTTAGAAAACTTGCTCTGCAATGCTGAATTATTTGTGCCTTGACTCTGGATTGGACTGGCCTGCATGAGACAGAGCTGCTCTGCCAGTGTATGTCCAGGCTGAATCTTCCGAACTCCAGTTTACAGCACTTACCAGAGAGCCACAGCTACGCGTGTTCACAGAAGAATAATTGGGATAGACCTAATTTCAGGAGTATAAGCTTGTGAACAAACTATGACAATCTCAGCATTAAAAAAATGTACCTTTATCTGAAAGCAAAATTGAACGCTATACTTCTACCCTGTGGTTCCTTTGCAGAAAAGCACATTACAGTTTTCAGAAGGGCCACACTGGCTGAGCAATAAGTAAAGCACAAAGGTGTTTTCTGGAATCAGACTATTTGTTCAATATTGAAAACAAACAAGAAGTGGTAGAAAGACTGTTAACCAAAGAAAAATTCAAATTTAGTGTTGCAGAGAATAAAAATTTACATGTTTGAAAATGATAAATGGCAGGCATATAATAATAATAAATAAGCTGCAACAAGTTGTTACGTGTCTTTCTTCAATACGCTTAAGTGCTTCAGTAGTGTATCTGTCCTTTTCTCCATTCCTTTAAACCTGATGACTATTTCCCATCATAGCTAAAAAATATGTTTATACTCTGCTTCAAAATTGAACTGAGAAAGATCAAGGATTCCAACATTCAAAATCTTCATTGCAAAAACATGCAAACTACAGATGAGAACTAACTAACAAAAACTAACAAAAAAGGAACCTTGCAACGAAGGATGATTGTACAGCTTACCTTTTCACAGCTACACATGGTCTTGGCAATAACATTTACAGTTCCAAATGTAAGGAAAAGATTTTTTTTTTTGAGTGAGGGTGAGAGAAATGAAAAAAAAAATTGTTTTAATGACTTTTTTCCATTTTTTGGTTTGCTGAGAAGTCCCACAGGTAGTATTTATGTCTGTTAAACTTAAGCCACTTGCTCTATTACTTTCAGAAAAAGAAGTAATAAACACAGGAACAGCCAACCCAGAGTCATATCTTAAATCCAGCTGTTAACAACTATACCTGTTGGAAGACTGTTGTGTCCAGATTTGGTGGCTGGACTTTCCTGTACCACGCTTCCTCTGTTGCCCACGGCATTTGACATCCAGTTATAGAAACTCACAGAAGATGGTTCGGACAGCAAAGGATGTTCAGATAACATATCTGTGGCCACCGCGTTTCCTACGCAAACAAATCAGAAGCTTTAGCATTTGTTGAATCAAAGTCAGCAAAAGCAGAAACACAGCACAATTTTACTGAGAATACACATCTAGTATTAAAATAGTAAGGCTAGCCCTCAAGTTTTATTCCAATGAATTATGGGTCAGGAAGAACTCTCACAAACTATATATGCTACCACAGAACTTCCACCATGACACTAATAGATGTTAAACTACAAATGTCATTGAATTTGTTCATTTCTGCCATAATTAAGCCGAAGAACTCATTAAGAAACCAAAATACCTTTCTTTCTCTGTATTTCATCCCCAGATACTAAAAAAGAGAAGTCTTAGACAAAATGCAAACTTACCCATTTGTCTTTATATAAATAGTAACAGTGCATGATGAACACTAACACAATGTAAAAATTTCAATACACGTATTTCAAATTTCTACAAAGCACATTTGTTTGAAGAACCATTATTAAATATTAAAAAATAAGCAAATTACTGTTATATACAAACTAACTTACTGGAACATTCATTTTGGTCCACTTTTTGACCTACTTACAAGGTCAAAAACCAACTAACAAATACAGATTGATCACTTAATTTGCATATTAATTCAGAACAACTCACTTATGTAATTATGTATCTACATATATGCCCTCAGAAACTAACAAATCTGTGTAAAAGGAAAACGTTTTAGTTTGTTAGCTGTCATATTTTTTCCTAATCTGATGTATTTGATGCTTGCTTATATGAAATCATATGGTGCAGTGATCTCTAGAAAATATAGTATCTTTTCTACTTAAATTCTTAAAGTCAGCCCTCTCTTCCCCTCCCTCCCGCAATTTCAGCTACATCATACCTGTTCTTGTCAAAGAACTACTTTTAACTGCAGTTGTACTTCTTTGAGGAGTTCCTTCCAAAAGATTATGCAAGCTAGGAAAGCTTCCAGTAAGATAGCTGAGCAGACTCTCTTTTCTTGGACTTTCCTTGACTGCCATGCCAGAACGGCCAACATGCACTGGTGAATCCGTAGCTGTGTCTCCACTAGTGTAACTTAAGGAATGATATGGATGTATACCCTTGTAGACAAAACAAAGAAACTAATGAAGTATTGTGTTAACTGTAAAAATGGAAGTGAAATTTGTTCTGAATATAAGATCGGAACACAGTAACTACAAAATCTAATTCCCAGAAAGTTTAGGCATGTAGCATTCCACTTGGGGCAGGTTATATGCCATACAGCTATTGTGTATAAAGGTACTAGCAAAATTATTTTAACACTTGAAAAGTAAAGTGCAAAAACAGTTAAAAAAGCTACAACATGTAACAAGTGAAATTGCAGATGTGTAGAATTCATCTAAGACAGATCTCCAGAAGAAACAATACCAACCACTGACTATAAACCTCATTTGGATTTAATTTTTGCCTGAGTCCCTTATATCCCTAGTATAATGTAAGTGCAACCTCCAGGAAAAGCAAAGAATGGAAGCTGGTGACTTCCAGCACCAAGAAGAAGGCTCATGCTACACCTAAAGGCATACAACTGCAAAAAGCATCTCTGCCCTCACAGCTGAAGAGGAGCCAGATGTGCAAAGCATCTGGGCTACTTAACCCTAAGCCATGCAAGACCATCGGAAGGAAGCAGTGAGCGGTATCAGTGGATGGCTCCCTGCTGCAGAGGACAGAGGCACACATCTGCTGAGCTGACTTATCATCTAGAGAGGTTTGCTGTTTGGGGGGTGCTCTGCAAAACAAAGGCTAAAGAGAAAATCCACAAACTTTCTGTTCAGAAACTAGAAATAAAAATAAAATCTTGCAGCTTTCTGAACATCTTGTGGAAAAAGAAAAAAAAAAAAAAAAAAAGACTGATTTTACTGCAAATTATTGAAATGTTTTGTTAATTACACTTTGTGTAATGAGAGTTTAAAATTCCACTTCTGCTCCCATAGATTAAAAGCCAGAAAACCACTAAAGTTAATACACATCCTTAAATTACGCACATTTATGTTGTTTTTAAGTGGACTCTGAAGGTAACTGGCAAGATAACCAATAAAGAACAGATGCAGAATATATATTAACTAATCAAACATTGCTTTTATGGGATAAGGAGCACACAAACATTGCTTTTATGGAATAAGGAGCACGCTCTTCATGTATTAGTTATGCTATAAGCTTACCTTTATTTTCAGAACAGAATCACTGTGAGTGTGAGTCTTGGATAACTTCCTCATGATCTCAGCACCAGTTACAGGCCCAGAAGAGCCACCAGCAGGCGGAGGACGATTAGCTGTTCCTTCCAAGAGCATTGTATGCTCACTGACAGTAGCTGGAACCAAGCAAACAACTTTTCCTCATTTGGATATATTATAAGGAACCAAGATTGTCTATTATTAGACACATTTATTTACAAGCAGTCACGAACTTCCAGGTTCTGACACATATAACTGTCAAGGGAATTCAAGGGAATTTAGACATATAAGAAAACCTCAAACACTGGCTTAGTGGATTTGCTTGATAATACAAGTACAAATCTTTTTGTCCTTCCAATGCCATACAACTGTTGCTTTGTGCTACAGATCCAAAATAAACTTGCTATAGTTGTGAGCTCACTTGCACACAAAACTCCTGCATATCTCTCTCTTTGCAACTAATCCCTTCCTAAGAGTCCTCAAACGAGGCAGCATCCACTACAGGATTGCTTTTTACCTATCCTCATGCTGAGCCCAGTCAAATCTCACACCTGCAAAAATAAACAGGTACACTTATTACTGCATACTACTGTTATTCTCTATCTTTTAATAGCCGGAGGAATAAAACTTTGTTTCAAGAAGACAAAGATGCATCTGTTACCTCAAATTTCAAAACAGGGGAGCCCGTACCTTTTTTGTTATTTTAGAAGAGCTGTCTGGAGAACACAGACAATTAAAATACCAAAATGTAATTTTCCATAAAGAAACAAATTTCACTTTTTTGCTACTTCTGGCATGTCTGATCATTTTTTGAATTGTGGCGTTTCTGTGCACCATCAATTACTTCTACAATTAAGTCTACACAAGAAGGCAAAATTGCCACTTAAAATGTGGCAAAAAAAAATCCTTCATGCAGCATAATTAAAATTTTCAAACAAGTACACCTTCACTATCGTTATCTTTAAGCTTATGACTGCTGCTGGGCTCTTAACCAAAAGCAGATTCTTCTCCTGATTTTAAATATTTTTTCATCAATGTTACGTAACTCATATTTGAGAAAAGAAAAACAAATACTGCATTTCTGAGAACAGTAACACTGCTCATAGATGCAAAAACCACTAAATAAGTAAGCCAATTCAAGACAGCTATAAAGAGCATTCCAGCAACATTTTGTACCCTAGGAATATTTGAGCCCTTCCTTTTTATGGTTCTTATTTAAGCCAGCTCTGTATCAAATAGAGAGCTTTATCCGTAGTTTTTGTTAAACTAGAAAGGTGTAAGTTGGCAACAAAAGTATACCACAGACAAAGTAGTAAAAATGGAAAAAAACTAGGATTTATGAGAATATGTCTTCACAAATGGAAGAAGGTAGATTTGAAGCTACTCCTGGAAGACTTCACAGAATTGTGTTACAATTCTAAATCAAGATCAGAAGCTGGAAAACAAAGTCCTAATCGCAAGCTAGCAAATAATAAGGTTGATGTATTTTCTGCTGTAAATGATAAGACGAGGCATGTGAAGCAAGAAATGAGGTCTTCTCTTGTTTTTCCTCAAATGAGTGACAATTAGAACATTACAATAATATTATTACCAGCAGCTTCAAAAAGAAGATGATTTTATTAAAGAAGCTTGACAATTCTAAAAAAAGAATATCATATATTCAGGCATTAGAACTAAGTAAGATGCAAATGCTCTGAGAGGAGATACTGATGCCTGTGAACTTTTAGAGGGCAAAAACACTGAAATACCTGCATCAAATTCAAACTCTGCTCCATCAGCACTTGTGTCACTCTGAAGACCCCCTCCGTTGTCTAATCCAAGCCCATCCTCATTCTCGTGGCAGGCATTTGTCTGCAGTTTCACTGGCTGAGCTGGTCTGTGTAAGCTGACTCCTTTAAAGGCTGGGGTCACCACAATGAACTTCATCCATTGCCTTGCCAGTGCAACTAGACCTTTCTTTAAGGTAACTAGGGCAGGAAGGCCATCACTCTTAAAAAATGAACAAAAATGCATTTTAACAAACTGTATATAAAAAATCAACATCATAAAAATATTTTTAAGTAGACAAAATACTCCCATTCCTAGATTATGATAGAACTGTGCTTGCACCACACAATACCTGAATAAGTAGTCACAGGGCTAACAGATAAGAACTATAGCTTCATTAAACACAGTAAATAAATTCATTTACAATAAAAATCCCGAGGATGTAGCCCAGTGGGCCAAGAATAAACAACAGGAAACAAGACTATCAAATATGAAACACGAA
The DNA here is from genome assembly GCF_009819795.1 of Aythya fuligula. Taxonomy (NCBI): domain Eukaryota; kingdom Metazoa; phylum Chordata; class Aves; order Anseriformes; family Anatidae; genus Aythya; species Aythya fuligula. The sequence goes on from NC_045562.1 coordinate 43,486,421, forward strand.
GTGCTGAAGTAATTATAAGGCTTTAAACTACAGACTAAAAATCAGAGCAGCCCTAGAGTGACTGTAGAAACAACTGAAATTAAAAACTGAGCGTTTTTTTTCCTTTGTTTGTAAGCAGTCATTTAAAAACATAGAACTGACGTAAAACCAGGGATTGTTTCAATTGCATCACTGAATAGTGCTTAAAAAAACACACACACCTTTATTTTTACCACAAATCAAACAGAGCTATTTCTGCCACAAATTGTGCTATTTATGATCATTGGGCTCTCAGTTAAACACAAGGAAAAACATATTGTTCATATCTGTCAGCCATGCAAATGGATTATGAAAATGATGCAAAATCAGGGACAAACACTCTTCCCTTATGCCCAACAAATGTGTCCAAATAATTATTTACTATTACAATCCAAGTATTGACACTCTAAAGCCACCAAAAAGATTAAATCCTTAAGTCTTACATTTTTTACAATTCTAGCTTTTTTAAACCGGCGAAGTGCCTGTATTATTCTAATATTTCTAAGACATGAAGTCTAGTTCTCAGAAAAAAATAATTGAAATATAATCTAATTCGGCCATGTACTTGCATCAATAATTGAGATTTCATTTTAAAACTACAAGTTTTTACTACTTCACTCTTATCTCTAAGAAAAAGTAAATTTGATAAAGAGACCATTAAATAAAAAGGCATGTATTTAAAATTGTTATGATTTCATATATATTTGCCAATAAAATAGCTAAATAAAAATTAAGCACGTACACAGGCCACAGGCCAAGAAAAATAGCAGACCTAAAAGAAAGTGACGTGTGAGAAGCCATGTCTACTTAGCAAATGAAGTATTTATGCACCAGTTTAGGTTTATTTCCTTGTTTTTCGGCTTTCCTTACACAGTTACCTAATTGAAAATACTAGAATTGGTTTAAACTAACATGCTGACTCATTTACATTTTTACAGGGTAACTTACCATGGTGGCATCCTCAATAATAGAGTAATTTGCTTGGTGAAGGTAGTGGTGCAATATATTACACAGTAAACAGGAAGGATTTTCTTGCAGGAAACGAGCCACTTTGGTGAGCCTGTTGTACTTGCTTCTCAGAGGAAAGTGCACGCTTTTATTCTAGATTAAAATGCAAATATTTTTCACACATGAACATACTTGCAAACAGAACATGCATATGAATGATAAATTCAGCTACAATAGCACAAACTTTTAACTCCATTTTGAACTTCTACAATGAAATTGCCACATGGATAACTACCATATTTTTTAAAGTGGTATCTGAAAATATCATATTTGAAGTTTGTTTATATGCAGTGATAAAGCTGGATTCAATCCCACACTTTTGCAAAGTTATTTCTGGACTAAAGAATATATTTGCTAAGCTAGCTGAGATTTCCAAACGAACTGTTAATTCCTAGTTAGATAAAAAAACACTTTTCTAATTTGGCTTATTGGTAGAAAGAAGAATTGAAAAAAAATAAAAGGAGGTAACAATAGGGGACTGCTGCAAAGGGCAATTAGTAGAGCATAAAACTAGCGTGACACTAAGCTCTCAGTCTTGCAATACACGATGGGATCTCACCAAGAGATATCACCACTCTTCAAAATCTTCCCACTAGATGGTGCTAATTAAACAAACAGCAGAAAACTGCCTACACACACAAAAAAGCTCCTTAGCAAATCACACTAAGACCCAATTTTTATAACAGCTCTACCAATAATACTTTTCAACAATGAAAAAAAGTCTATTTTGCCCTTCTCACTAGAATTGTTCACCCTCACTTTGCTTTCTCTAACAAGTGGATCTGATGAGCACAATAATTCAATGCACTGCAGGGGCACAGAAGTTCATGTTTTCTCCTCAATACCCTAAATATTCCATGATCAAAGCACACTTTCAAATTTCATAAGACATATCAGATATCAAAGCCATACTTCTTTCAACAGACAGAATCTCCAATTATTTTACATGGAGATGCACACCTGTAAGAAGCACAAGACTTCACCACCAGTAATAGCTGTTTTTTTTCCCCACTGAAATTTAGATTTTGTGCAAAAAGCACAGGCAGTAAATTCTTGTAACCAATTCTTGAAAAACCGTCTTAGGAGGCACTGTGAGTTTCAGTGAAAATATTCAGATCCCCAAATGAATATGTATTACATATTACACTGCTCTGTTCTGATTTGCCTCTTGATTTTAGGAAGGTCATTTACCTCTAATGCTTCTGTCATTATGCAACCCATAACAGCACAGATGCGCAATGTTCCTTCAGTTTCTAGCTTATTTAAAGATGACTTCACTTGATCAATGGGAACAAGCCAAGCACCAACTGCAGGAGTTGCAGTACTCAGGAGGTTCAGTTGCCTAATTGAGAAAAATAACAAGCATTAGGTACTCACATTCAGCAGCAGCAATTAGCAAGATTTTCTACTACTACTACTACGAACAACATTCAAATAGGTGGAATATGAGAACATTAACTGAATCCCACATTAATTGTTATACAAGGTATTGTGATGAGATTTTGCTGAAGGACTGAGGCAAGGATATTAGGCAAAAAAAATCACAAAAATATTTTCTAATTTATAGTTATATACTGACAGGAATATTTAGTTTGTTGAATTGTATGTTTACAATGTGCTTGTTCTATACACGTACAAAATTTCATTAAGTTGACTTTGACCTTTAGAGATACTTAGTATCCATTATAGAGTATATAACAGAAATTTTCAGGTGTTGACAGAGTATGAAAAAAATATCTCAGAAAGATTTATCTTGAACCTTAGAGTGCAAAGTCAATAAAATAAAGGTTTAAGCATTATGCTGAAGACCAAAGTAGTGAGTGGCTCTCTCCTAATCGAACAAATATTCTCAGTCACACTCCTTGCTCTCCTTCATGCATCTCATTCTCACCGGAAGTAATTCATTTTTTTTATTTCTATCATATCTAATTAAAAATTTTCTAGCAACACTTTCTTATACATGATGGCAGTTACAAACTGAAGCAAGAACTACTGTGATATATGTAAATTCCAAAACCAGCATTTCAGGACAAGCTTCAACAATTATTGAAGTTACATTCAGAATTTACCACATACAACTGTAATTTACCAAACCAGAATTGTTATTCTCTTTCTCTTAAATCAGATAGAGTCATACCTTGAAAATACATGGGCTGGAGAACGCACATTGGTAGGAGCTGCAAAACTAAACCAAATTTCTTTGATCGTCAGCTTCATGCTGCAGGAGTCAGGGGGAGGAGGCATCAAGGGTATGTCTTTTTTCAAATCATCAGATTCAACCCCTTCATCCTTAAAAAACAAAACACAAAGTCTTTTACAAAGTATTAGAAGGCACTAGCCTACTGTGCACTGTTGACAAAAAAATAGTTTCATATCCATTTAGGCAAAGAAAAATAACCTAATGCTGTTCATCAACTCTCCCAACACTAATAGACCTTAGAGAAAGCTTAAACTGTAATGCACAAGAAGGCAGTTTGAATCAGTTGGTACAGGAACAGATCTGTCAATTTTCAGTTTTATACTATAAATCGTAATCACTTTAAAGAAACACAACCTAAGACCAATCAATTCAGCCCAGTATACATACCTGCTCATCTGAAACTGAGTTTCCATTAATATCTGAAGAAGGACTTATTCTGTCACAAGGGAGGTTATCATCAGACACATCAGTATTATAACCACTACCAGTTGGAGAATCTGAAGAGTTATTTGATGCGAGCAGTCCACCTCTCTCTGTAGCACTTGATTTCCCCATGACTCCGAATGTATTATACAATACTGCACCAGATTGCCTTCCACCTAGAAAAGCACACACATTATGTTTGCCATGCACAAACTTCTATGTTACATCCCACAGAAAAAAAAAAAAATACACTTAAGAGGATAAACACATGATTTTGGTTAAACAACATGCATTCCCAATTTTACATACAACTTAAAAGCTAGTTGTATAGCTGTTCCAAGTGGATGAAGAGTAATCACAATGCATGGAGGCTGCTTTTAAACACTATTCCCTGACAAGAACAACTTGAATGACAGAAAATATATGTAAGCTCTTTTTCTTTATGAAGCCAGCTTTCCTCCTGAAAGCAGAATTCCAGTCCTACATTCATACACATAGTGTGGGTATGATTGCAAGGTCAGGATTTAAATAATCAGTGAAAGCACAAACTCTTACCTTCACTTTAGCTTCCAGAACTGTTGAAAATAATGTTCATGGAATTATTTCATATACTGTCATAAGCAGCAACAACTACAAATTCCTGTATTTTAGAATTTACTATGTGATATAATTTATGTACTATAGACATATTATTTATTATCATCCATACTCACATATTTGAAATCAAATAATGGCTAAAATAAGACCCAACAACAGAGCTGTTATCAGTATCATAATACTAAGTAATACAAAGCCTATATAGTCTTACCTTTTATAGTCAAATTTTCAATTCCACACTCGAACATTATCCAACCCCACTTCTCCTGACTAGGACCGATTCGAGTTACATCTGGTACAGCTTGCTGGTCTGTTTCATCCACAAAAGCAAACTCATCCAACTCTTCCAAAGTAAAAAGAACTTTTGATTTCCCAAAGGGAATAGCTGTTATTGCACAAGTTCCAATATCTGAAAATAAACATATTTAGCATTCTGTTACAAAAACTTCACATCTTCAAACAGCCCTCAAGTTTACAGTAACTTGCAAGTAAAGTATTTTGGAATACTCTTTAGTATTCCTCAAACAGGAAGAAAAAAAGAAAAAAAAATCAAAGTACAAGCAAGAAAAAAAATTGTTCATAAAGCCCAAAACCCTTCCTCCTAGAATGTTTATTTTATTTGGACAGGGTAATTTTTAAGTCTGGAAAAGCAAGAACGGAGCAACTCAAAATTCAATCTTTTAGATGTTACCAATCCTAACATATATGCCTTCTTCATCTTTTTACAGTCATGGTTCCAAAGATATGTGTACAAACAAGCTCTTTTATCTCAAGACTTTTATCTCAAAGTACCTATTAGCCCAAAGTTTTTATCAAAAATATTCCTAATAAATTCCTAAAGCTTAACAACAACAAATAACAGCAATACTGACAGTGCTCTTGGATAATATACTTGAATAGAAATGCATTTGGTATTAACTATAGCATAATTAGTGGGTATTTTAAAATAAATTTCTGAATTCAATTCAGAGACTGCTTCTCTGTTGGAAACATGCCTTTGTCTATACTGCAAGAATAGAAAGCAGTAAGTCTCACTGATTCCTAAGAAAACACTGCCTCAAGTAGTTTTTGATTCATTACAATCCTTGCTGTCTAAGATCCAGGAGGGGACTATGCCACCTTCATTTCTTTGATATTAGGATGAAGATTAAATATAAATCCTTTCTTCTAGTGACATTTCTGAAGGAACATTTTAAGAAAATTTATACCTGTTTCCTACTACCTCTCGCACAGAGTTAAATGTCAAATATCTGGGGAAAGTAACCACACTAAGTCAATTTATATTCTGTCCATACAATCCTCACTCTGTGCCCCCAGTTGGTTAACAGCAATCACTTTCAAAGCATAAGTGAAATGCTAAGTTCTCTAGAAAGACATTCCTCAACCCTTTTAAATAGAAGATGAGCTTTTTGGTTACAAGTCAAGCATTACCTGGCCTTCTCAGAAGTCTGTAGCATACCTCACACAAGACACTACAGCTGAGATTTCACCCAACTAAACAAAAATTGAGCTAGTCCCTTCTATCTTCTCCAATTTATTTTGTTTTCCTTTTGCTCACTCATCTTTACAAAGGCTATTTTGTTGCGTGGTTTTTATTCATACTAGTTTCACAGAACATTTCTTCATGGCCTAAAGACTCCTGCTCTTCATGGGACACAGTAAAACATGGCACTAGCTGATACAGATTGCACCAAAACTGAGTCAGATTTAACTTAGAAAGCAATCAAAATTTCAGCATGTAAAAGGTACTCAAGACTTCTTGCCAAACCACAACATAAGATCAGTCTCTACTTTTGCTTATCTTCATCTTTTCCGCCATCAGAAATTATAGCAACCAAAGTTAATTCATGAGCTCTTGAAAGAATTTCCTTAACAAAAACAAGAATGAACACAATCACGTAGATCTCATTTTCTGTTTTATAGGCACTACTGTTAAAAATCTACAGCTTCTCAAGCTGAAAGTGACAGTACATTCATGTTATACCTATATTGAAATTGTTAGAAAGTACTAAGAAAGCTAGTAAGTGTAATTCATTTGCTGCATTGGGTGAAAAAAATGGCAGCTGAGAAGGAAAGGAGATCAGCTGGAAAGAAGGGAGCCTAGACATGAAATTTTATCAGTCAATCTTTACCATGCAACCTGTTTGCCACAAAAAACGCTTAGAAATCAGTCTTGATGTTTTCCCTCTGTCTACGTTTAAAGTCATCATATTAGTAAAATAATAGAAAGCAAACGATTCAGAGTAACCATCCTAAACTTCTTTTTGGACTACTGCATGATCTCTAGTTTCAAATGTCTCTTTATCTGTGTTGATAAAAAATGAGCTTAAGGCAAACTATCACCTTCTATGAAAACTGACGTTTTCACAATAAAAAAAAAGCTTACCTGTCGTATCAAGGCCTCTAAGTTGCCCGTGAACACGATGGATGTTCAACTTAGCAGCAATTTCTTTTCCTTTTTCTGCTCCAGCATTGGATCTCAGTGAGCCAGAGGACTGGGGCTGCATTTTACTGGCTTGGATATAACGATCAAATGTGACAGAATTCCTCCCAGTTTCTGCATTGTTCGAAGACTCCTCCACTATACCCCTTTGAACCCATGGGAGAAAAAACGATTAAGCAAATCTCTGATAGACGTGCTATTCTTATTTACGTAAAAAAAAAAAAAAAAATTGAGTGACTTTAAGTGACATAAGCACAGCAGTATTAAAAATTCTTTGTAAAGTCAGAAGATAATTATACTTTGGTAGAAAATTACTGAAAATTTCTATTTTATCCTGCATAATGTAAGTTAAATCTTAGGTTCCAAAATGATTCCAGAAGGGTTACTCTGCTTCTCAAAGAAACTGCAGTTTTAATTAGATATTAGCTGTTAATTTATAGCACACTGACAAGACATTTTATTGTTTAATTCGTTCATGACAACTTTTTAAAATACTTCCTTTCAGAACTGCAGACTATAATAAAAAAAAAAAAATTGTGAACACTAAGTCTTTTGGCTAACATAACAACAAAAAAAAAAACACCAACAGTGACATATTTTATTCTTACCTATTCATACGAACTTGTGTAGCAATTCTATCAAAGCACAAAGCTACTAATGAAACATGAGTCACAGTTTTACCAGAAGAAACCCCTGGAGATTCATCAACAGATGCTTGTAGTAAACACAGGTTCACCTGTATGTAAAATTTCCCCAAAGAATAAAGAAATTTAGAAAAACGTTACATTAATCATACATCACAAACTTCTGATATAGTTTTGTCTTAAACTTATGAGTAAAATCAAACTTTTAAAGACAAAACATCCACACCAAGATGTAAAAACATTACTTACAGACATTGCAGTCAGTTATCTCTATAGCAATTATTATTTAACTTGCATACCTTTACCTACCCTAAGATCGAACATCTCCTAAACAGTCTACCCTACTCATCACATTAGTTATCTATCACAAATACATAACTTCACTTAAGCTTCCCAGTACACACAATAAGGGTAATTTATGAGTTACATGTCTACCAATAAGCTAAACAAAAATCCTTACCTTTGGTACACTAACGTTGGCCTGAAGGCCTTTAATTGTCACATTATCTTGCTTAAGGGATAGATTTGTCTGTGCTGGTCCCTGGTTTGTTGTTCCTGTAGTAGTGGCATCTATTTTTGTTCCTCTAATGTCCTGCTTGGAAGATAACTTGGAGGGGAAAAAGGTGGTAACACTTAATAATCTATTCTCATTGAAACCTGGAACTGCTAAGCTGAAGTGTTTAGCAGCTCTGAACTGTTCAGCAGCACTGAACTACAAACAGATTGTGACTGCATTTAAAGCACAATGCCATCATTTCTAGAACAAGGACTGTAGCACGTACAGGTATGTTATGTTTAGATACCAAAGGGTAGCAATGCCATTCTAAAATAAACTTTCTAATGACCAGATTTCAGCTAAAAGCTTGAGTTCTGCATGTATCAGCTATGCAGAAAAAGTTGTTATGAAGTAAATAAGTAGTGTCAATTATACTGTGCAGTCTAAGAAACGCCAAATAAAAAATATATACATTTAGTCAACTTGGACAGAAAGAACTTTTAACTCAGTACAACTACCATAAAATTCTTTTCAAGCTAGATTAATATAGCATTTAGCTACTGCACCTCAAAAAATTGAATTCAATTAAATCTTTTTCTACGTAAAATAAAGAAATGACTATTCTTTCAAAATTTTGGATAATTTTCTTGTTCTCTTCCTTACATTTTCTGAGAAGCTTGTTTTGCTGTTCTGTACAGCATCTTGAAGAACTTTGCAGTGCAGATCATCAACAATAGCTGCTGGGTGTCGAGAGCTCGCACAATGCACCATTGCTTCTATATACCTGTGAGAGGGAACAAGCCCACAACAGGACACTTAAACTTCCAGTTTCATGTAACAAACCATCTGTAGTATTTAATTAACACTGCAAAGAGAAAAATTAAGCACACAGAGAGAGAGAGAAAGTGTACTTCCAAGGTCACAATAACGTCCTTCTAGCTTCTTTACAGGACAAGCAGAATAATATTCAATGGCTGCAAGGCACTGCCATCCCATCAGTCATGTATTATTCAATCCTTTTATCTAAACCTCTGCTCAACCTAACAGCTTTGAGACAATTTTTAGTACAACCAATTAACACCAAAGTAGTAAAAATAAAATTAATTACCTGTCCAATGCTTCTGCTACAAGAGGAGTCAGAACTACATCTACCGTTCCTTTTACTTCTACTATTGCTGTTGTCCTTGTCTGGAAGACTGGGTGATCCAGTGTCCATTCTTCTGTTATTGTTTCATCATCTGTGTTTTCTGCAGACTTCTTATCCAAAGGAGTGTAAGGTGTACTAAACAAGTCAAATACATATTAATAATCCTGATTTGTGAAAGAAATACAACAGTGTACATCACTAAATGCTTGCATCTTGTATATTTGTTTGACACTTTAATAGGACTCCAACAATAACAAAACATCAGTCTTGGATGGTAGACCCAAGACTAAATCAAAATTCATCCAATTCAAGGGAAGAGCCTACAGGCATTAAAAGAGTTAACTCCTTAATATTGAGCCTATGCATAGTGATGTGAGGTTATAGCCACATATTAGAAAATGTTCCTTGTCACAAACAACATATAAACAGGTCTTCAGCTTGTGAAAATTCTCCGGAGGCACTCTAGGTATCATTTAATACTCAGTAAAAGGCATACAATGGCAGGTTTATTTTTCTGCATAGCTCAGAAAGCACACAAACAATTTCAGGGCAAGGCCCTTACTGAGATTCAAGTTCAGCTTTAGGCAATGCAATGGACACTTGCCATAAGCACTTCCCAAAATCATTCAAGTAAACTGCCATTGAACTTTCTTTTGACCCAAACCAAACATTTTGTAATAAAATACCCTGCTTTGAAATAGATCTGTACTAAAACTAATGCTAAAAATCAAATTTGACCGGGCTAGCAAGAGCCAAATTACTTTACTAGAGTAACAGGGAAAAAAAATGTTTTAACAATGTTACACAATTTTCAACTTACTTAGATGTTGATCCTGTAAGCTGCATGCCTCTATCCAGTAATGAATTAGCTGTGAGACCCTGCTTAACAATCTAAGAGAAAAGTACAAAGAAATATATTACATTCCTTCTATTTATCAAAAAATACCCAAGGAATATTCAAATGAAGATTCTCCTTATTTTTTTTTTTCTTAAAAGAATCCTTCACATGCACATACTCCAATATAGTGTAAAAAAATAAAACTTTGATTTAACTTTATCAATGGCTTGACATTAGATTATGAAGTTTTTGCATAGAGGTATAGTTTAGTCTTTGCATAGAGTATAGTATTGCTTAGAAGGAACTTCAAATAATAATCTATGAAAGCACTGCATAAACATATAAAGCTTTTGCTACAAAGTGATAACAAGATGAAATTTCAGAGCTTAAACACCTTTTATCTATCAAGTCATTTCCATCATGTTTCATATGTTATGTCAGTTCTTTTGTTAAATACGTATGCTCCTATCACACTGGAAAAAAAATGCAAATGTACAAAAATAGTTTTATCAAATTATTCATTTCAAATTTACTGTAAAGTAACTCATTTACCATTCAGCAAAAATACCATCAGTATTAAATGTACTGATGCTAAAATTTCTTCATAGCACATATTTTAAACAAAACTCATGCAAATATCCTTCAGCTGTATATCATTCAACAAGTAGCATTTCTAATACAATAACAATAATTCAGAACACGCATCCTATTCACCTAATCTAACAATCTTTTTCTTTTCCAGTCTTCCAGCCACACAGCTGAAGACTTGAAGTCGGAATTCCAAAGTATTTCTTGACTACAAGCCAAAAAGTTTCAAGTGTATCGTCACTTTATACAATGTGTGTATTAGACCATTTGAACTTGTCTTGAATTTTTACTCGTTTCTCTAGTCTTCATTCCTCTATCTTTCATACCTTAAAAGTTGGGATAGAAAGCTGCTCAAACGATGATGAACTTTCTTCACTGGTTGGCGTGTCAAGGTCTAAGGGACGATGTAATGAGGATTTTGAAGTTCTTTTGTTAGTTGGATGCTTTACTGACCAGTTGATCACCTGGAACTGTGTAAGATAGTTTTGGTAACATGCCATTACAGGCTGCTGGGAAGTTATCTGCTCACTTTCTACAGTCTTCTCAGATTCCATGACATACATATTCTCAACATGCTCATCTTCTCCGCCTAGAGCTGAAACAAATGAAGCCTGTGAAGGATGAGTCTTAATTGGTAACGTTTTAATGTCTTGACTCATTTCTCCATGGACAGTACTTGTTAAGGGCCCTTCCACGCTGTGATAAATAGACCCTCTACTGTATTCAATTTTCTGAGCTTGCTTTTTTCTCTTCTTCCTCCCTGGGTAAGTTCCTGGTCCTTCATCGCTACTTATTGGCTCAAACTCTTCTGCTGCAGAAAAATAGGCTTCACTGTCAGCCATTGACATACTAGAATCCATTGAGCGGTACTGGTGAAATGAATTTGAATCTGCAGACGGTGTGTATGGAAAAGAACCAAAGCTCCTCCTCTGCTTTGGGGAGTCCAAGACATTCTCATCACTGCGAGACACATCACTGCTGAACTGCACACCAACTGCAACTGGCTGCTTGTCTCCATAGAAGGCTGCTGTGAGGCTCTTGGTGCTGCCGAGCCGGGTGGAGCACACGGACGCCTGCCGCTTCAGCGGAGACCTCATGGGAGACTGACCAACAGGCCTTTCCTGGCTGCTAGGGGATGCAGGGCTACCCTCTGCACCCTCACCTGCAACACTGGAAAAAAAATAAAAATACAATGGGCATTTAATTGGCTTGTTTTACTCCCAGTGCTTCTCTTTACATTATAAGAGCTGTCAAATGCTGCAGTGATTCTATGAATTTCTGTCAGTATAGCAATTATTTTCATAACACTGATGGCATATTAAATTCTGCCACTTGCTAGTCTGCTTGTCTACATAAGAGGAGATAGAAACGAATGGTAATGGCAAGTGTTGTTGTCATACATGCTGGGTTTTCTACCAAGATCAGGTAATCGATCCCAATTAGTTACCCAAATTTGCCTTCAAACCAGGAAATGGATGTTGGCAGTGCCATTGAAATTAACTAATACTCAGTAAGTTGCTAAATACAAGCTGTGTCCTGTATTAATATGCTCAATAGTCCCATTATACTCCCACCAGGACGGAGAGTACTAACCTTCCACGGCCATCTTCTCTCTTTGCACCAGACAAGAACTCCTTCTGTCCCAAGTGATCCTCGGTAGTAGACGACGGGCTGTCTTTCTCACCTGCCAGCAAGGGGAGGGCAGCGCTGGAACTGCTCGTTTCCTCTGAAGATGATGAGGAGCTATGGGAGCGTAATGGCACTTGTAGGCTTAGATGTTGTGCTTTTCTTTCTATTTCTATACCCATAGATCTACAATCCCAGTCTTTTCGTTTTACACCGTTTGCTTTACCTAGGATCATGAAACAGGAAAGAAAAGTTGAACATCTGATAACACATCTACGATGGCTTCTTTTCCACTCATTCAAATAATAATCCTTATTAAATAAAAGCCCTGGTTTTGAAAATGTAGACTAGCATGTTTAATAAAGATTAATAAAATCATAGCAGCAAAACATCAAATTCTCTTAACAGACTGCTTTCTAGACAAATAAAACAAATGCAAGTCAAAAAGCTTCTTTTAACTCAGAAAGGATCTGCATGTTAATACAAAAGCATATGAAAGTTCGCTCACTATTATCAAGGTATTGTCTGCACTCGGAAGGGCCCATACCACTACAGGACCTCTTGCACAAGAACGCAACAAACACTACTCACTAACCAGAACCAGACAGACCACAAAAAACAATGTGTTGTTAGCGAATTATACTTTGGGGCAAATAAGAATTAAGTTAGAGAACAACGCATTCTCACCATCCAAAATTTTAGGAATCTCCTTAGTAATAATCCATTCTCCTGGCTGCAGTAATGACTGCCCATAAAACATATCAGATTCTGCACTCGTACTTGAGAAAGCAGAGCTGCTTGAAGGTGTCAGTTCCTCCAGTTTGAAGAAGTCTAGTCCTGTTAACGTGCCACCAAAGAAGCGACAACCACCAAGACAGCCACACTTGTTCTTGCTTCTCTTATTCTTCAAATTATCATCAGGCCACAAAAACCACAATCTACACAAAGGCAGAAAAAAAAGAAAAAGCAACAATGAGACCACATCAGATTTAGTACATTTAAATTCAGTGAAAACCAGATTAAAAGATATTGCCCCTATATTTGTAAGCTCCTGTTTAATTTAGCAGGAAACAAGTAAGCACAATTTCTATCTGAAACACAGGTGTCACACAAAATGAATTATTAGCTCCAAAAAGGAATATATCAAAAACATATGCAGTGCTGAGGCAACTGTGCTCAGGCACAGATCATATCCACCTGCCACAACGTACATTAATAGTAACAGCTCGTTCTTTCAGCACAGAAGTAAGCACTGCAAAAACATTTCACTCTGGTGTATGTTGCTCATGCCAGAGGCGACTGCTCTTAGGGGAAACACAGAGTCACAGTTAGACATCTTATTCACAGCTGCTCAGTCTGTTCAGAAATCTGTAAGACCTATTTTCAGTCTAGCTTGAGAAAAAAAGGACAAACTGAATTCCCTCCCTCTCCATGACCATAATTTTGGGAGATGAGGGAAAACAGACTGAAAAGTATTTCCAAAAATAATAGCTTTGTATAGTCCAAGCACATTCAAGCCACCAACTAGATAGCTAAGCAGTCAACATACTTAAAAAAAAATAAAATTAACTTACACTGAAAAACATTCAAATCCATCTCATTCAAATCAATCTCTTACCTCTTTGTTCGGTTATCATGTGTCTCCAAGAAATGTCTCTGTACTTCATGTTTGGAAGGATGATCTGCAGCTAAAGCAATGTCAGCAGTGATGAGCCCCAAGTTGACAGATCCAGCTTCCAACCAATATGCCCTCCTTAATATTGGCTGAAGACCAGTTCTGCAGTTGTTCACCTGCTCAACGTATTGTCTCAATTGCAAGTCTTGAATAGCAGCACTTACACCTTCTCCAACAGACTGGTTGTGGAGGTTGCAGTTTGCAATACGGATAGTACCCATCTGAAAACATGAGTAAAAACATGAATTCTGAATACTTAGAAGTGAAGCAAAGATAAAGTAGCCTTAATCCAGTTATCACATCACCTATTACAACACACAAAGGTTTCAGTAAAGTACTCTCTCCAAAGATGACATGAGAACAGCTTTTTACATACAAGCACAGGCATACACACATAAGAAAGCAAGCTTAGAAATTAGCTTCAGACAATTGCAAAATAACAAAAATGAAGTCTGTACTTGGGAGTCTCCTGTTGTAAAGGGATCCAAAGACAATTCCAAACTGCAGACATGTTATAACAAACCATGAAAACATTTAATCATTATTAAATTCTTTGGTGTAATCATAAAAAAAAAAAATGTATCTTCTATTTTTGAATTCACAGATCCATGATTTATTACTACAATTTAGACTAAAATACAGATAATATACTTCAAATACACAGCTGTATTAACTGATGGAATACAGACATTCAACTCCACAATTAATGTATGCCTCAGTGAGAGAACCATGTTAAATGGTGCAAAATTCAAGATACAAGAAATTCCAAATCCTGAACCTCAACTCTGATCCTTTGTGTTATAATACCTTTGTTTCTGTGATCATATTCTACTTCTTTTATTGGTATAGCTCCAGTAATTTTGTGCAACCAAACAGGAGGCTACCCTGTCTCCTGTATCTGGAGAAGTTCTTGCTTTGCTCTCACACTAAGCTGTGAAAACAAGTCACTCCACAAGCAGCACACCTGCCCAGGCAGAGTCAATCCTCCCTGACATTACGGTACATAAAGGATGATGTAGCCCTGCCACACATGCTTAATTATAAAACTTCAAATAATATGAAGTTTCCTTCTATTTTTCTTGAAGGTGGATGGAGCTCCCTGAACAGCTTCAGTCATCTCCAAAAAGTCACCATGAAGTACCTGAATTTTTCCAATTTAATTTTCCAACTTTTGCAGCTGTCCTTACTTGCCCTGTGAAATGAACTCACCCATGGAAGAGCTATTCATAGGGCTAATATTAAATTATTACTTCTCTCCTTTGTTACAAACTATAAAAGAAGCACCGGAAATCCTTTTTTAAATATGAATGAAACTCATCAGGGATATAATTTTCTATAGTGGTTCGGGTTATTAAGCAGCCTTTGAAAATCCAGCCATTCATATTTATGCCTGCAAACACAGTTGATATTTGTGCTGATGCTTTATAATATTAGAATCAAAAGATTTTGAAGACTGAAGTGCTTTTTTTCTTTTTTAACTGCCACAAGGTAGCAAGCCACTCAAATGACAAGATATCACATCACTCAAAACGTATAAAATAATTGCTGCTCTCCTTCAGTTAAATTCTTGCTCATACTGTGAAGCTGTCCCCAGAGTGTCACATATTAAGCCTACCTTTTAAAACTGAATTTATTAATGGACAGCCCGACTATTAGTCATTAGCAGTACAATGCTTTTCTTCTTTTCTTGTGTTACTGTACTTTACTGTCTCTTCGCTTTTACTTAGCTACAATTTTCTCTTATATAAGATGAGAGAGAATATCGGCTCTTCTCTCCACATCCTTTTTTGAACAGAGACACCATGCAGTATTCCAGATTCAGTCAGGCAGCAGCACTAATACTTCTCCCATCTCTACCAATGATACATCTTAATTGAAGCAGCTGTCTCACACAAGTTATCACATGAGATGTCACACAGTGACTTGTATACATTCCTTCTCAAACATTTCCAGTTGCTCAGTTACTAACTTACAGTAAAAGTTTTTACTAACCGTCAGATACAGACACTAGCGTTTATATTGCCCAGTATTATTTTAATTTATTACACCAGTCTTACAGCTCACATTCTTATTTTGGCAGACATCTACCCCCCCTAACAATTTTCCAATATCATTAATGAAAGTATTAAATATGACCCAAATTGACCTACTCCTGGCCCAGTCCAACCATTTTAACACCAACCTTCTATCACTTAGTTTCGAATATTCTGCTTAGTCCACTGCATGTAAGCAAGCAATGAAATCAGTCAGTTATTTTATGAAAAAATACAAAGAATTCTACTGACCAAAATATTTTAATTGCTGTAAAGATAAATATTTTTTACCTTTATATTGGTGGCACAGCCATGTTCTACCACATACAGATCTGCTCCATCCATGGCTAAGCGTGTCATAGTGTACTTTAAGTCATCAGATGTTGGGCATGGCCCAGGGACACAGTTCATCTGAAAACCAGAGATTTAAACATATGTAAGGAGTTTAAACTGAATTTTATTTCTTATCCTTTTATTTATGTTCTGTTTAACAGAGACCTAAAGCTAGAGCAAAATATAGTTACTTGTTCCGCAATTTCAGCA
The DNA here is from genome assembly GCF_009819795.1 of Aythya fuligula. Classification (NCBI taxonomy): domain Eukaryota; kingdom Metazoa; phylum Chordata; class Aves; order Anseriformes; family Anatidae; genus Aythya; species Aythya fuligula. The sequence goes on from NC_045562.1 coordinate 43,502,700, forward strand.
TGAATATGAGATGGGATGATTCTTCTGTCCAGCAACATAAGCGGACCCACCTGGCTCTCCTGGCTTCCACCAGCAAAAAGAAAATTGAGCCCCCTAATAGAGAACATCACAAAAACTGGAACCTATACATTAAAACAAGAAGGAGGTCAAGAGATGAAATTCAGGAATCATACTTTATATATCACAAGCCTCCTTAGGTCTTCAAGTGACTGCCCATACAGATTCCAAGAGGCAAGTACCAAAAGCAGAACCCATGATGACAGACAAATGGTTATCTGTTTGCTTGGGGCATAGCAGTAGGAGTCCCGTGTTCAAAAAAAGGTCTGTGGAAGCCATAAGCTGTTGACTTAAGTCCCCCATCAAAGCACAGTTTCAATAGAGGGTAAGGAGGTGAAAGCATTCAAGGAATGCAAAGGGAAGTGTGATCCTTGTTTCTTAAGAGAAACTGAACTACGACATGTGCCTCTTAACTGTCAACGTAGAGGAAAGAACTATGCATGACTCCTGCGGGCAATGTTTCTCAAAATAATTCATACAGTACTAAAACATGGTGTAAATCCACAGGAAAATACAGATAGAATCACTTTTCTTCCTAAAACACCTCAAATATCAAATAGGATATCCAATCTGACTACATATTCCATGCGTCTTGATAACTAAGACTGGATTTGTAAACTGTACGAATATAGTGAGCATTTAGGATGGATGAAAGGTTACCTTAGAGTCACAAAAACGACGATCAATTCCATGCTGACATATTATAACAGACTTTGGTCTTTCCAGTTCAAACTCACGGCACACAACATGAAACACGAAGGTCTGCCCCCATTCCAACAGACAGGCAAGCTGTAAGGAAGATGTTGTCTGATAGTAAGTATGCAAAATGAACTTACAGGATTCAACAGATTACTGAAAGAACATCACCAAAGGTCAGAAGGTGAGCAAGAGTAAAACCAAATAGAAGTCCCCACCGTAATATTCTGGCTTCATTACCTTGCTTACACATAGCCTATGGCTAACCCTAAATCCTGTCTTAATATAAGAAAATAGCTTTATTCTTACAGTCAAGCAGTCTCCTCATCGTAAAGACACAGCTCACCTTATTTCACCTCATAAAATGCCTCTAAATACCCTAACACCATTCATAATTTAAATGTCAGACTTCCTTGCATATAAGTAACAAGGTTACATTTAGAAAGCATAGGAGGAAACTGGCCAAACAGAACACTGCTGAATCTCTCTGGATCTGGTAATTAGCCAATTGCTGATTTAAATCTTTTATATAGTTAGCTTATTCATAAAGGAAATGAATCATAACTGTCTGTCTCTATTATGAGAGGGAAATGGGTTTTCTTTGGCTAACCAAAGGAAAGGGCACTTTAAATCAGGAGTAATTTAACTGGAATTTAATATAGCTATGACTGTCCTGCGCAAGATCTCTCTTTCTCCATTTAGTTGTATACCTTCACAAATTCTTGCAATACATCACACCGGGGAAGGAAAAAGACAATGACCTTGAAAGAGCAAGTTCAAGTTCTGCTTTGCAGCAGTGCTAACAAGAAAGTAAAATAAAATTCCTGTATTAAATATAAAATTGAGAATGGCTTTCTACGGGAAGAAAACCCTCAATTTCCGTCAAATATTTAGAAGAATCATCAAAATCTTATAACACTTTGATTGACTAGGTTTAATCTTGAAGCTTATAAGCACTGGAGTAAAAGCAATAGTTTGTGTAAATCAGTAGTAGCATTTCTGGGGAAATACCTCTACAGAAGTCTGTACAAGCAGCATGAAAATGTATCTGGAGTCTCTTCTTTAAATTTACAGAAACTGCTTGTAAGCCTGATTTGGATTTTATTTGCTGCAGAAGTCTTCTACTGAAAGAGTTGTTTAAAGCCAGAAAATTATGCCATTTTTTTTTCAAGGAATAAAAGGATGCAGAAGTCTCTTAATAATCAAACTGTAACCAGGAAATAGAATTTATGTATTTTTCTCACATTTCAGAACACAGTGATAAAGCAACCTTTTCTAAAGATCTCACAGCCCACATCAGAAATAAATCAAAGTGATTTGTCTAATGTGTGCTTGGAGCCATTATATATTGAAAAATGAAAGTAACAAAAATGGCAAAAACTAAAAGTAGTTAATATGAAGACTGACCTAAGAAACTTGTACACTGAAAGCAAACTATGTTCCAGTGAGACCAAGCATCAAAATTTATGAAGCTACCAGCTACTCTTCTGCCGAAGTTTGCCCATTCTATCTTCCAACAGGTCATCTCATTTTTCTCCTTCTTTAAAATTTGGCTTTGTCAGTAACTTTCTATAGAATGCCAAAACTTCATCTGCAAGATAAATCCTTGCCAGCTGCTCCATTTGATATCCTTCTTACTGGTAGCATCCCTGCAAACAAATGCCTACATATCTGCATGAACCTTACATGTGAGGGATAACAAATGGCTTTTCAGACTGCAATCACAACTGGGTACTTCATTTGCCCTTCCCAGAGTGTTAACCAGCAGGGTAACAAACCTGCATCTCCAGAATTCAGCATCATAAAATTGAAGTAACCTGAGAGGAAGTCAAAGACAACTTATCTTAAAATCTCTTATCTAAATTTATTCAATAGATTTTTCTTTCTCCTCTTTGTCATGTTACCTAGTTTATGGCTGAAATGGTCTCAACACCTGCCCTGTTTAGAATAGTAGTACTTATTCTACAATTACATCACTTAGAGTACACACAGATACTGTGGTTGCTTTTCTAATCAGTATTTAAGTACATCCACTTATATAGATGTAACATGCAGGTATTTACAGAGTGACAACAGTGTTTGCTCATACTCTGTTATGAGCACCCTTTCAAATGCTCATAAAACACCAGCCACCCTGTTATATCTAGATGGAAGATAAACATCAGATTCAGCTCGTTTGGCACCTTCTGTCCATAAAAATGGCCGTATTTTCAAACTATAAACTTAAGGTTATTTAAGGCATTGGATATATGTTAACGCATCCAATTCAGCTGAGACTACACGCTTTCCAAAATCCATGCTACGCCAGTTCTGCAAGGAAGAACAAAGGTAATACATTATGGCGAATTCCTAGATGATACCTGTGGTGCTGTAACTTTGGCTGTGAGACTTCCAGCCTGCACATCTATCAGCCATGCATATTCCAAAGTATCACTTCCAAGAGGCAAACCTTCTGCTGAAAACATCGCGTGAGCACGCAGCTGCAGACCCGACAGACTAATGTGTCCCTCTCGAAGAACTTCATCCACTGAAGGTCTCTGTTAAGGACAAGGTAACATTTAAGTTAAAATTAGTATTTTCAACAATATATCATTAGAAAGTGCAAAAAAATGTAGTCAGAGATATCTCTTACACATTCATTTTCACCTCTTAAATCCTGTTGATTTTTCTATGATTCTATGACTATACATTTAGTCTGTCCCAAGATTTCTCACCGTTAAGCATGCAGCAACATATATGCAAATCCTATGTGGGGAAGGGATCCTCATCTAACCCAAGTTTGTTTTAACAAATAGCAACCATCATCAACTTTCCCTTCCCCAAATTTCAATTTTAAGATCATTACAACTTCCCCAATACATATGCACCCACAAAAACACAAAGCTCAGCTACTACCTGATAGTTGTCATTCAGAAACAAATTCACTGGAGACAGTACAAGTTGAAGCATTGTTTCTCTAAAACCTTTCTTCATCTCAAAACACAACCTTTCCAAGAAAGCTGTAGGGCATTCAGGACCATCTGGACTGCAATGCTAAAGTAAAAAAACAAAACCATTTCAGAAACTGCAAACAGACAACACTGTTGAAACTGTCAGATTAGAAGCAAAGCTGTTAGCTGGAAGTTTGCGAAGTTTCCTTCAAGTTGATACTTTAAAAAAAAGCCCACGCCAACTTCAAAAACTTTTCCACAATTATATACAAACCCATTTGGGTGAACCCAAACCTTTATCTAGACTATTATTTAAATTCCTGGGGATCCTTCACAATGCAGCTGTGCAAAGCAGGATGCACCATTAGAGGACAGATTTGTTAATTATCAGAGAAATGATGGTCAATCCAAAATCCTGAACAACTGATGACACTAATCAAGTTTATCGAAAAACAAAACCATTTAAAAAAAATCTCCAGTTCACCTTCCAGGGAAGCAAAAACAATCACATTTTGAATTGTTTTAGATAGCCACAACCGTAATAAAGAGTAGTCAGACCTTTTAAAAAGCACCTCCCTAACCCAATGTTAGGGATTTACAGGGAGTTACATTTAACTCCAGATTACAAAACTGGAAAAAAAATTGCTGCTTATAGCAGCAAAATATTTTAAGATTCTAAAGCACTTACCACTGGCAACCGCCCATGCACTTTGTACAAGTTAACAAGTACAGTAATATCCCAGGGACGTAAAGTAAGAGGGTGAACTGGCTTGACTGAACTTTCATTTTCCTTTTTGTCATTTTCCACTCCAACAGCTGTCCACCCAGAGCTTGAAGACGTAGAGAGTGACAAAACAGGGCTTGAAATAACTTCTTCAAAATCAGTGTACATGTCATCTTCTCCAAAATAATTTTCCTGAGAAAAGGAATTATTTACTATTACCACAGGGAAAACAAATTAAAAACATACAGGCAAATAATGAAATACAAATCCAACCTTCTTCTGTACATTAGTCCTCCCTAAAATAAGCCATATATCTACAACTTATAGCTGAAGAAACGTAAATAGTTTTATTTTATGAAAAACAGGTAACTTAAGCGAGCAAATTGATACCATGTGCTTTGCAGAACTGGCTCTTAACAGTTCCCAAAGCACTGGTATTCCAGGTGCATACAGTACAAGTAACTATCCTGAAGCACTATTACTGCCATTTTTTTTAACACATTCTGTGCTTTTAAATATAAAAAAAAACTTCAGGAGATTATGAACACAAAGGAAGTCACACTTATCCACCCAGAAATTTCTGAAATTTTGTTGCTCTTCCTGCCCTCCAAAGATTAGTGTGATATAAAGGTAAATGTAATGAACACATTAAGTCTCTCAAGAACAATTTTTTCAATGATGCAAAATTATATTTTCACGTTAAGTCAGTATGTGGCAAGTGTTGGGGCTTAAACATTCTGGAGCAAAATCCTTTCCATGCAAAGAGGTTATGATGCAGACACAAACACTGCTCCCACCTTCGTTCTGAGAAAGTATTTCAGTCCCTCAGCCACTGACAGAAGTATTCCACCTATTACAAACCCCACTGCCAATTCGTGAGACACAGACCAATTGATACTAGAAAGAAGATCAAACTCAAGTAGATTTGAGTTTTGCACTTTGCAAATTTGTATTGCTTCCCTCTTCCCTTTTCTGTGCCTCATTTGCCTGCCAGACTTCCCAGTCCTTTTCTGAGCACAAGTCTACAAAGCAAACAAGCAAAGATGAAGTGTGCAACACAGAGGAAAAAAAGTAATTGCCAAGTATCCATGTCCTTGAAAAAGGTCTGCAGAAAAGGCAGGCGTTATTAGCCTTGAAATGATGACTGCCCTGGACACATGATTTTATTATCTTGTACTGAGTCTCCACAGTATTTTTTGTGTTAATAAACTATGTATGAATTAAGCACTGCTCAGTACTCAAAACAAAATCTCTCTGAGGTTAAGCAAAGCTAACTGGCTTTGCTTTTTAACAAAGGGAAAAGATAAAAGACAGTGCCAGGAGACAGACCATGGAGTATTTTTACTATGCAGACCCAGCAGAGGGTGCTATGAACTCCAGTATCTTACTCCTGGTACCTTCTGCCAGAGATTCACCCATCATTCATTCCAAGCCAGTAAGCCATCCAGTACGGAGCACAGTGCACTACACCACAAACTACCTCCAAAGAACAGAAAACTTTTCAAAACTGCACAAATAATGCACATACAGGAATCTCTCCCATGTGTATTTAAAAAGATCAATGAAAACATACTGACAATAACAATTAAACCACAAGACAGGAAAATGAGCATTAAAGAAAACAAACCTAGATATCTACTAAAAGATGCTGCCAGCACAGCTGGACAAACAGATGTAAACAGCAAAAAAAATAGTAAGAAGTACAGTAAATGCATTTTCAAAAACGAGTTATCTAAACTTTCTCTTGAGACTTAGAAGATAAAGGCCAGTTTAAAGCTGAGAAATCTGCACTTCAAAAATTAAATCATCACAGAATCAAGGGACCTAACGTAGCACTGCTTACATACATGTATACCTCCAGAGGAAATGAGCACTGAAGATGTGAGCTTGCCTAGAAATGTGCCTAAAGGCACAGGTTCTGATACATCTTTATATAAAAGTAGTTCTAAATGTAAACTATAATCATAACCATGGATTTTTATGATCCTATATGTTTATATATATATATATACACACAACTTCACAAAAGGAAAATTATGCTGATATAAGTCTCCACATCTATACTGCAAGTCTCCTCAGAAGCCTGTGCCAACTGAACTTATCCCAGCCATGTCCTATCACCAAAGTCATTCCAAACAAGCCCTTATGAAAATTTTCATCTAAGTCCACATATTCTGCAGAATTCTCATTTTCTGTTTCATACGAACCACTCCTGTTTCCTACATGCTTACCTTTATAGACAGAAAGGCTTTGAGCAGGGGTCCATACAGGGTTATCTGGGAATCTGGGGAGAGTTCCAGTTCCACGTGGAGCTTATCCGGGGGCAGCTCTGAGGGGTCGAGGGGCAGGCGGGTTGAAGCTGTGGGAGATGAAATCACACTCTCGGCTGTTTTCTGCGATGGCCTCAGCACAGATAACATTGTTTCTTCCATTTCTGACACTTGGGAGTAAAAGAAAGAAGAAAACAGATTTTGATTATGTTAGGCCTGTCATGAATGAAATTCTACAAATATAAATGTGTAAGAAATATACAACTTTATGCAACTTTCTAATTTGGATTCTAAAACTATGGTAATATAGCTATGCTACAGAACAGGTTTCTCATGCTTAGTAGCTATAAGAAGACAGGAAAATAGAGAATATTTTAGCCAACATCAACTATGCAAGAGAAAACAATCCTCCAACTTATGAAAAAAGATCAATTTATTTATCTTGCTTTTCAAGTTAAACAAAGACCTGCTTTTATTTCAGTGTAGCAGATTTCCCACAACCACATATCTATTGCAGAACAAACAAACGTGAATAAAAAGGCACATTTCAGAAGTTGTGTTAGAAATGTATTCTGAACCAATGATTTTGTAGGCCAGAATTTCCCCTCTACTCAATTACTCTAGTCACAAAAGAGTTCAGAAATCCAAAATTTTATTTTCCATTTCCTCTTTTTACTTGGAACAAAAGAGAAGCACTTTGTCTTTTTTAAGTGAGGAAAGGCCAATAGAAGGAAGCAAATAACTGGAAGTGACCGCCAAGAAGCAAAGAACTATATGGGATATAAAATTGTTGCTCCTTATGGAGTTGGACTTCAGGTGCTAGTTTAACTGGAAGAACCAGCACATGCAGAACTACCGTGAATATGTAGCCAGCAAACTACCTTCAAGGCTTTAAGTTACCACTTATTGCCTACAATGCTTGCTCAGTGCTTGCATTATGTTACAGAAGTTAGCTAAATGCCACAGTGAGAACATCAATTATTTGGAACCCGCACGTCTTTGGTCTTTGTTATGCAACATATTCATTCAAGCTTAGTGTTCTATCAGTTGACACAGAAGAAAATACAGATGGATATTACTGTAACAAACACACTGTGTCAGCATCACAGGATCAAATCCAACTGTAGCAGTGAGCTCAACTTGATTCTTTGAAGGATTATTCCTTGAAGGAAGCTCCAGGTGAAATTAGCTGTGTATATACAAACTTCCAAAACCAGGTTCAATTGCTCTGATTACAAGTGAATGTTATCAAATTTCAAATATGCAAATTTGACACAAACTGACAGAGTCTCAAAAGAGCACTTAATAAACATCTGCAAGATGAATCTTATTTATCCTGTTTCATACTCTAAAATCTGAGTTTTTAGATTTGAATTGCTGAAACTCAACACCTAAAAACCCTGTTTAATATCGTCTTCTAACACCTGCTCATTGAGGCCTGTTCAAATTAGCTCTCATTATTATTAGAAAATACCTCTCTCCTTCCTCAGTTCTTCCTTCTTTATTCTCAACCTGAAAGACTTTTATATAACCCCACAACTTCCTGCATACCTCCCTCTCCTGCACTTAAAATACTTGAACACAGAGATAAAAGTAAGGTATTCCATAGCTTTTTTTTTTTTTTTTGCAAGCACATATATATATGTTGAAATACATATATATATGTATTTCATCTCTAGAACTTCTAAACAAGCATTTTCAAAATTTAAATTTAAATTTTGAATTTTGAAATTACTGTTAGACTCGTTAGTCTAACACTCCTACCTGCCTGCCATGGTTCACTTCAAGAGTGCTAGCTACAATGAAATCTCGGAGTTCCATATACATAAATGTAACATGATGTTACTGTATCTCATGCTTATAGAGAGTTTTTAATATTAGAATGGTAAGAAAAATGCCATAATATTCAGGGGAAAAAAGGCTTAGAAAGTTTAAGTACTATAGTACTGCTCAAAATACCGTACTTCATATTTCATATACTAAGTGATACTTTATGCAGTAACCCATTTAAGAGATCTACTTTGCTAAGGACAAGGAGAAATTAACTACAGACAGTATCCTCTTTTTCCACAGGGAACTGGGACACTTTCTGAAATTCTGCATTGAAAGAGATGTTGACAGGTTTTAAATCAAAACTAGTGCATTCTCAAGATTAGCATTCTCCCATTTGGAAAAAGAACAGTACAGTTCAAAATCAATTTCTGTAAATTTAAGCAGTTAAACCCAACCCAACAAAGTTGCAGCGCTTCCTGAAATGCAACATGCTAAGAAGAAGGTATTGGCACTTACAGGATTGTTTTAACTGCTCATCTGCCTTTTGAGGATAAATTGGGTGCCATGAGTAGTCAATTGTAAACACAACACTCGGGACTGTCCAGCATTCAACCCATCCAGCCCTTTCAAGGAGAAACAGCATACTTTTATTTGAAGTACAAATAATTTCCCATCAACATGAGGTTGTTTCTTCTACTAACAAAATAAGTCACTACGACAAGCCAATATAGATACATAAACATAAATCAAAATAAAACTCACTCTTCTTGAGTGATGTTGCGCCACTTGGGTTTGCCTGTTTTCTGACCACTCTGACATTCAGCAGAAATGCAAGATTCGGGATTTATTTTATTAGACTGACAATCTTTCACCAGCATAAAAAGGGAATATTTACTAGGATGACAATCTGGTAGATACAAGCGAAGATCAACATCTTCTCCCTAAAAGCAAACGTTAATAACAGAAGAGTTTATTCACTTTACGTATAATGCTGCTCATGCTATTTGCACGCTCACGTGTACCATCATCTTCACTTTAACAGGCAAAGCGATGCACAAATCTCAGTTTTCATACGATTGCTGACCACAGCTCCCTCCAATCTGTAATAAAATCCTAAGAGCTTTGTAGTTCTTAGCAGTTTCAAGTCCAGTAACTTGAACATAAGAACACATCATAAGCTGTAAAACACAGGTGCATGGCTCTCAGGGATTCTTGTTCTTCTGTGGTTCAACTCATAATGCAAAGTTAGTGACTGGCACAAGACCATCCCTCATCTTAAATAAACCACACTTTTTTCTCCCTTTCCTTTCTTTCAGAAATAACCTCGCTTACTTTGCTATCAAATTATACAAACTTAACAACATCACCTTCAAATAGTTTTTATTGTTAGTAACCCCACACTGCTTCTATTTTAGGGAAAGCAAATCAAGAATTACAGCGTTCCAAAGAATTTGTTGTGTACGTAAAAAAAACTGTGAAATATCTTGAGGACATCTTTCCAAAATAGCTTCAGTTATCTATTCCAGAATTTTGTTTTTATCTTTAAACATGTGTTGGACTTTCAATCTCTAATGAGAACAGACTTCCAAGTGATAAAATACATATATATATAGACACCCACAATATAGCTATATATAATAAATATACATACTGTATGTGTGTGTGTATATATTATATATAAATATTGCATGCATATATATGTGTTTGTATTTACATGTGTAAAATGAAAAAAAAATAAAACAGCCTATAACTGGATGCTTCATGTAATCAAGGCTAATATATTTACTTCTGGGTTAGTTAAAGAAGAATTCTATGAACAGAAAGTGAAAGGTACTATTTTTCTTTCAGGAAAGAGTTTATGCAAAAGTTCCAAGCTGAAGAAGAAAAGGAAGTGAAACTATGTCACATTTAAAAGACAATGGGGCTGAGCAATGAGGGAAGAGAACTTACCTTTAAAGAGAATCTAGTATTGCATGTAGTTGGAACAAAGTCAGTGAAAGGCAGAGAGAAAACAATGTTTAATGTTTCTCCACAAGCTGCTAGATAAACTGGGAGAGAAGAAAACCAAGCAAAACACTGTTAGAATCACTCCCTATTTTGTTCTCAGGCAAATTATCAAACAGAGAGGTAAAAATTAAGGAAAAAACTGTTCCTGAACTCATGACAAAGGAAACTGCTATGCATTTAGAGTATAAATTACTATGTTACTATGAAAGTAACATAGTAATGAAAGTAACATAGTAACCCGACACACCTTTTCCCTTATAAAAGGGCATTGTACAATGAAACTACAAGCAGAAGAAAGAAAGTCAACTGCAACTAATATCTCGTGACTTTCTTTATTGCTTCACACACCGGTTCTTGGACAAAAACAGAACACAAAAAACAACAACAACAAAACACAGGGCAAGTTCCAGGCTTCTGATAAAGTAGTGAGCCATACTTTTAACAATAAGACAAAAACATGTTTTTTTATGCTTTCAGCTGTCTTACTGAAGATGTCAAGATCTCATGGTTTCTGTTTACAAGCCATCTGCTCTATTAAGTCAAATATTCAAAGTGTCCTCGAAAATGAATGCTAAAATGTGATCTAGAACTACTTTCCCAAGAAAAGGTATATATTTGTACAAAATGCACAAAATAAGTGAGGACATGCAGCACTAGAAGGATGGATGGCTTATGCATAACAACAGTAGCAAAATGTGTGGGTATCACTGAAAGTGTTTCATAGCAAATATCCTACCATTTTTATCACTTGTACATACACTTATTTCAAATTAAAAAAATTGACCTCACCATTTTCTTGCTGTTTGGTGGAACAGTCAATCCAGTTGTGCTGATTTGCTGCCCAAATCATTTCAAATTGATGAAACATGACTTTGAAGTTCCACATATAAGGAACAAATGAAAAAATGTCAGGTGCACTGTCACTGGACCAGTCTTGGATCAAATCTGAAATTACATAAAGTAGTAAAGATAAGTTAGTAGCAATCAAGTGAAAAATTTCTTCTTCTAGTTAACCTGGCTTTTCATAAATTGTAAATCTTAACCATTTGTCCCTTTATAGAAAAAGGAAATTCTGTGAAAATTAATATAACTATATGCATCATCACACCCATTTCTCAGGCACATATTCCATCAACACTTGCTCTGAACCCATCTCTTATTTCTCACTTGCTTTATAAGCTAGAATGCCATAGGTTTAATCGTGCTTTCTAGTTCACCTTTATTCAGTAGCAGTTACACATTTATCTATAAGCACTGGACTACCAAATAATTTCCTCTGGTTTTCCCCTCAGATACTAGGAATATGTACATGAGTCACACATCCCTACCACCAGGTCTAATACAGCAAACAATGTTGCTGTAGAAGCTCAGGGGTTTGCTTTGCACGTCTTGGTAGACTACACTGTGTACTACAGCACTTTACAAAGGACAACTCTGGCCCAATCAGGAGGATAACTTTATTAGCATGGCACTATGCCTGCACTAATTAATCCTCCATCCAGCAGGGCTAATTAGCGCAGGTAGTGCCACATTGATGGGAATATATTCTTTCTATTACTGCAGCTGGAACATTCAGCATAGTTTGGTGATGCAGGGCTGCCTTGAGTATGTATATTCTTCTTCACAGCCAAAATCCTAAGCAGCAAATTACTTTCCCTCATCATTTGTCAGCCACATTGACATGACCTAAAGCCTGAATAGTTGAAACTCAGTCAACCAAAGAAGAGAAGTATCAGAGAAATCAACATCCTCAGTGACAATTATTAAATGAATCAATAGCTCTGGTAAGATAAATTAATTTGAAATTTAGGATCACTTAACAAAACTGCAGATCAAATTTAGTTTAGATGTTAAAAATTAAATTATTCAGTATCTCTATTCATATATAAGATTACTGTGCAATTAGACAGTAATAGCCCACAAAAGACATCAGGAACTTTGTCCTCAGAAATAATCTGTTGTCCTAAATATGTGAAAACACATCACCTGCCTTTGCATACCTTTGTAAAATTTGAAGAAATTGTGAAGAAATTATATTTAATTTCATATATAACTTATTTAATACAGCACATACCTGTGAAGAAGCTTTTCTGAGCAAAGATAAAATGATATGTTGCTTTATAAACCTCAAGTTCACATTGCCATGTCTGTGGCATGTTCCATATCCGGGGATAACTGGCATTAATATGAAACTGTGAACGAGATATTAAAGCATCAGAATTACTTGAAAACATGACAATGCCTGACCCTGTAGCTCAGCAGTTTTCACACATGTACTCTGCTGAATAATTAAAACACTTTTCCTGCTGGGATGAACAGAATGCCTCTCCAGTTCCTTAATAATTTAATCTCACTCTGTCTTTCTGTGTTTGAAGGTCAAGTGTTAGTGTATTCATTTATGTGGAAAGGTATTCTACAAACTTCTGATGCTGCTCAACAAATACACCATCTGTTACTTTAGATGTACCCAACAACTGATGTGATGCTCAAAAATTAAACGTTAAATTCATTACTTCAGTAAAGTCATTTAAAAACTATTAATAGAAATAATAAATATACAAAACAAGTGATGTGGAACACAATTGCTCACCCCCTACTGACCAATGCACCGCCAACCCCAAGCAGCAGCTGCTCCCCCAGTTACATGTATACAGTTACGTGTATATACATGTATATATAAAGTTCCTTAGATATCAAAGCCTTGTAAAATAAATTTAAAAGGCTTATTTCTGCACTGCCTACGATCCTGAGGAACTTCTCTATAGACAGAAAAACATGCTCTTTATTAAAAATTCTTTGAAGGCTGAAGCTTTGTGCTTAATAATGCAAACTTACAGCTAGCATTTCAGCTTCTAAGAGAGTCCGGTACTGCATGCTGCTGGTCGCATCAACGTGTAGAAGCTGTCCTTTAATTGTAGGTGAATAGCCTAGTAGATAAAAAATATAAAATAAATATTCCAGTGTAACAGTTACACACATTTTAAGAAATGATAACCAGTGATTTCAACAGTCCCCTAACAAAACTAAGAAATATCATGGTGGAAATTAGCACTGTGATAACTCTGTCCTCTAACTTTAGTCAATCAAGAGCTTAACGTGTTCTATCTGCATATAGGAGGGATGACAGAAGTCTCGCTAGGTTTGGAAAGGCTTGGATTCTAGAGATCTCGGCTTAAATTGCAGAATGCATGAAAGAAAATCAAATATACAAATATATTCTCAATCAAGAGAACAAACACTTCAGCAAAAGGGCTTCAAACCAGCCAACAACATGAATAAATCCAAAACCCCAACCTTAACTTTGCATTTATCTGATTTTCATCTCCAACTTTGGAATTTGATTTATTTAAAAAAAAAATACTGCTGAATTATTAGTATGCATTTCTCAGCATGATTCAACAACTACACTAATCCTACACAAGATGTCTTCTTGCTTTGATTTGACACTGTATATGTAACCTGCTTCAACACACACATAGTTTAATGACCAATTTTCTTTTAATTACAGATTTTCTTTTGGCTTTCTTAACCCAAATAAATAATGAAAGTGACTTAATTATTTAAATACATAAATGATTTAATGACTTGCAGTGAAACATACAAGGAAATTCTTCTTGTTTCCTTATTTAATTCTATGCATATATTTATATGTGTATATAAATATATTTCTTTGTATATGTATGAATTATACATAACTTACATAAGAACATATGTATCTTACAGTTAAAGGTAAAACACTGCAAGATGCTCACACTTAGATGAATTAACACAACTGCTCAGGAAAAACATTAAGAAAACAAATTACACTTAGCCTTAACTCACCATTTTCACCTACTGTCATGGGAATGTTTATCTCCAAATATGATCCTGCACCAACATTTACATGTACAGCGTTAGTTTCCTACATGGTTAAAAAGAAAAAAAAAAAAAGAAAAAAAGAAAGAAAAAAGTCTAGCGTTATTTCTAGGCCGTCAATATGAACCAGTGTGTACTTTATGCCTCTAGCTATCATTATCCACACCCAGATTAAAGAACCTGATGACTGAAGTCTTTCTTCTCTGCTGAAAAATTACTAATGAACTAACTATGTGCAATGAAACAAGACATAAAGTCACACTAAACCCTATTTATAAGAATAGCAACAAGGAAAAAATTCAACCCCACCACGTATATGCATTTTTTGTTTCCCCCTGTATTCTCTCTACCCAGTGATATCAGGTATTCATCCAATATCAGAAAAGATAATGTCTTCATCAGTGAGAGCTCCATCCTAATGGACAATTGCACAGGAAACATCCAGATGAAATATTTCCACAACTGTAGGAGCTAGCATAGCTTAAGATATAGGTTCAAGGCATAAAAGAAGCTTATAATAAGCCAACAAACATTGATGCCTTTCAGCCAGTATTTCTCTTTGAAGGGTTTACACCTAATCACAGAAGATTAGTACAATCTCTACCAGCTTTTAAAACATAAACACCTGAGACAACTAAAAATATGTACAGCCAAAAAGCACACTGTAATCACAGTAGAAAAAATGATTTTTCAGACAAGACTTCATTACTCACCCTATTTTTGGTAAAAAGCAAATCAATGGTGGCATCTGCAATTATATTCATCCGCAGCTCAAAAGCAAGAATCTGTCTTGGTTTCCCAGGCTGAGCAATTTCAGAGACTTTCATAACTTGGTAGTCTGGCGGGAAGAAAAATTTCCACAAGCAATCCCTAGTGGGAAAAAAAAAAAAAAAACAATCGTTTTTATTCACAGCAGAAATGCATATACATTTTTGTATTTATTTGGTTCACTTAATGATTTTCCACTTAGTTATGCTGCTGAGTCTTAAGACAAACAGTAGATACTGTAAAAGGGCTGCTTGTTTGGAAGACTTCCTTATGATGAGACTAACTCATTACCAAAATAAAACTCCAAAAATTCCAAATAGTAAGAAATGCCTATTGGATGAAAGCCATAAGTCACACCTTAAAAAATTTAGAACAAAAATATCCTAAATCAGATGGCAAACTATGTCTTTCTTCTTACTCCTAATCTTTGGTTTACAAATCTACTACAGAAAAAAAAACAACGTAGTAAGTAATCTGTTTATGCTTTCGTTTGTGCACAAATAATCAACGTACTGTCAGAAATAAACAAAACATTAAGATGTTTGGGATTTCATAATGGGAATGAAATGAAGCCTACACTTCCACAGACTCATATCTGAACATGTAATTACATGAAAGAAAAGCTACAGTGATGTAGTACAGACAGCTTAGCTTCTTTGGTTCTCAAGGGGGAGGAAGCAAGTCTTTAAACAGTTTCTGTGCACTCAGCATCTGACCACTAAAGTAATATAAACGTTAAACAACAAAAAACAAACAACAAAACACATGCACACAGTCAAATCTGAAATAGTGACACCTGCCCAGGGAAACCCAACTCATTATCATATGAAATAATAAAAATAAATATTTCTAGAAGCCCTTCTATGAACTGAGAGAACAAAGTCCACAGAATCTCTACAGATTAGTGCTTCTTAAAAGTTCAGGCACTTTCCAAATTTATCTTCTATCCATGGCATGATGACAAAGTTTTCCCAGGTATGTATCTATGAATTATATGCACATTACATAGGCAACAAACTGCCTTTTGGCTAGCCTTTTAAAATTATAAAAATCATATCATCAAAGATCCTGCTTTCTTGGTACTGCTTATTAAAAGTATTGGTAATGATTCACTGACTTCATGTTCCTAGCAAAGCACTCCTTCTAGAAATTAGGGTTTTCTCTTAAGTTCAGTAAGACACTGTTGTATCTAATGACTTCTCTTTGGTCTGCCATCTTCACACTCCTAAGAGACAGTTAATCAAAATAGTTTCACAGGAGAATTAAAAAGGCCAAGAGAAGTATTAATCTGTAATTAGTAAGGGGAAAAAAAGGGAAGGCACTGATTATGCCACTTTTACTTAATAGTCCTTTACTCTCTAAACAATCCTACTGTCTCCAACAGAAATATTCATGTGCGAAATAGAGAAGGCAGAGTGAAGAATAGTATTAGAGCTCTGGCCAAGTATTCTATCACTAAAATATCTATATAATAAATACTTTGGAGACTGCATCGAGTGGTTGATTCTCCCAAGCAGTAATAAATGATCACACCTCATTTTCACAGCCCGATTATTACTTTCAATTACAAGATTAAACCCTTAAGTATGTAACACTTGATAGCTAATAAAACAAAAATATGAACATTGATAATAATCATAATATATTAATAATTAATAATACAAATTCACTGGCTTTAGAAGGACAACACCCTAAACAACAATGAATTTATTAATCCTAAACCACCGTGGCAAAACTCTTCTTTTAGGCTCCCTAGCCAAACCCCTACAAATGCCAAGACGAAGCAATCGCATACTGGAAACTCTGGAATGTTTCCTAATAATAAGAGATATTAAGGATTAAAATTGAAGATATAAATCATCATAATACCTCTGTCTATCAGCCCAAGGTCCATAGTTGAAGTCTGTTCCTTTTCCACAAACAATGTCCAAACCCCAGCATGGTGGTAGATCCTGTAATTTGCTATCTTCGTTGTTTGCTTCTCCATCATTACTTTCCTCTGTCTCCTCTGGTACAAGACCTGTATTACATAATATAATAAACAGATTATCTAAGGAAGCTGCTTCAAGTTAGCATGAAAAATGCTCGCTAAGCACAATACAATTAAAGTATTCTGATGTCAGTTTTATTTGAGACCACTATAGCACAGAGTTATCAAGCCACAATTCAATACCGACTCACATGGGAAGAGCAAGAAATGATCGAAAATACTTGGGATTTTCTGAAGTACTGCTCACTACTGTCAGTGAAATGCTGGCATAAACAGCAGTTTTATCTGGTAAGTATGCTTTTTACAGGTACAGGCTTTCGTGTAGCCACATTCAGTTCCCAGTCCTACTTAAAAACCAAGTTTTGATGACCAAGTAAAAATAATTTCCACAGACAATGTGGAAAATTAAAAGAAAAAATATACTACAGTAGACCAGGAATCACTAGTAAAAATTCAAGTAGTTTTTCAGCAATGTTCCGAAGTAGCCTCCTATCCTCTACCAATAAACATCATTACTGAATGATTTACTTTTTATTTTATTGAATGTTTTGATTTTATTTGTTTTATTGAATCTGTTCAAGATTCAGAAAATGCTTTAAGTGGATTCACAGTAAAAGCTTTTGCAAAAAAAAACAAAAACTGCAAAATAAAGTGGTAACATAATGCGCTGGATTTAAAGTGAAAAAGACAGAGACCACAACATTCAGAAATAAAGGCATCAAATAACCTTTAAAAAAACAAACAAACCAAAAAAAAATCAAAATATAGGAATAGGCATTAACAATAAACTGCCCCAATCTACAAAATATTCTTGGAAACCTGCATCATTTAAGTTTACAGCTTCAAAAAAACACTTGTTTTAAGTATTAATATTCATTGCTGTACACGGCATATAGACTCAAGAAAGGCACTACTGACAGAGTGCCTACATCTATATAAAAATACTCAATACTCAATGGTCAATAAAACCATTAGTTCTACATGTAGTTATTTCACCCTTGGAATTCCCCAGGCCTCCTAGATGGACTGGTCTATATGCTGACAAAAAAAAAAAAAAAAATTTGGGAAGGGGGGGGATTTATTTTTAAATTTACAAAAAAAATTAAGTACAAACCTAGGTAGTAATACTTATGAATGCTTTTATTCGCTTCAAAACATTACAGTAACTGTTTCGGTATGAAAAGAAATTATCTAGCAAGTGCAGAAAATTAAATAAACAACCTTCACATCCCTCAAAACTTTAACAGAACGTACCTGGTTCATCCATATAATAATATATATCAACATCATTGGACTGCATTACCACAAAACCTTCACCCATCAGCCTCGGTGGTCTGTAATGGAAAAAAGCGCAAAGATTAAAAATAAAAACACCAAGATTCAGTTTTATAAATGCAAATAATATTAAATGTATAAAGTTAAACATAATGGAAGAAACAACATGGGTCGGATTCACTTGTAACTTGCATGTAGTACATATTTAAGTATCATCAATAGAACTGCTAACTGCATCAAACAAGCCATTCTAAACAAATACTGAACTGAGAATATCTGTATAGACTTACACAAGTCTCATACAACTATTATTTTTAAAACTGAGAAGGTACAAAGGTTTGTGGAAAACCTCCTAGTGATCAATTCCTCCAGGGTCTTCCAATTCAGTGGAATGTCACTGCAGACCATGTTGCATACATTTCTGCCTAGTAATGCCAATTTAAAAATAAAAATAAAAATCAAAGATTCCAAAGTATTTTACAGGCTTGAACAAACTGAATGCCAATGCTAACCCACAAGCAACATGTCATACACTTGGAAAAGCCTTCTGATTCCAAGAGATCTCAGCAGCCATGCTAAAAAAGCCACACCGTATGTCTACAAAGAACAACAGAAGGGGCCATAGAATGTGTAGTTCTACATCCTCACGGCAAGTACAAGCACTCGTGCAGTTTTGTCCACATATGAGCAGGTTGAAGAAAAGCCAAATCCAAGCAGGAAACCACAAAGACACATCAAAACCCGTTTTCAGAAGTCACCTACGTGCAATTTGCCTTCATTGCTGAACCTCTGATGCCCACCCATTACGTTCACTGAACAAAAAGACCTGTAGTGCTGGAGATACACCGTATGCGGTATCCAGGAAAGTTGTGTGTGAAGGACTCCAGTTTGATGCCATCCCAAGGCAGCAGCTCCACGCATCCATGCCACTCTTGGCAGCAGCCTGACCTTAGGGCGACTACAAGAGCCAGAGCTACCTTATCTGCTAGGCTTTGGTGCCAAGGCATGACCAGAAGGGTAGGTGTAGCATGTGGAGGGGCCCAGCCCAGCCAGGGCACACACCACAGGCTGTCTGGATGCAGTTGTTTTGGAGTCCATTCCAAGTGCAGGTTATAATTTCAGTTACTCTCTTTCCCTCCCTATCACTGCTGCTTTCCAGGTCTATGTGCTACCTAAATTAAACACGCTTCTGAAAATAAACAGTGAACACTCAGCCTCGTCTGAAGTCTCCCCTCAACAAAGGCTGCTGTCACATTGCTGGGCGCTGTCTACCCCAAACTGCAGAAACTATTTGATCATTACATTATTATTATTACATAAAATAGCCTAGAGGTTTAGTTAACTCATGCATTAAAATCACAGGTTCCTCTCTGCACACAGACATTTCTCAAGCGTCGTAACCTACAATCAGCTACTGAAGTTCTACTTTCACTGTTTCTTCTTCATCAGGAGTTCCTTTCTCCTTGTCCTACAACAAGTTCTTTCACCTGCTAATTGTTTTCTTACTAAAATAGCACTCAGAACCAGAGGGACAAGCCATCTTCAGTAATTAGACCATTAGTTAAGAGGGGGAAAAAAAAGCTCTCTTCTTCCTTAATAACATTTCCCTCATAACATAAAAGGACCTAAATGCTACAGCTAATAAATCAAACACTTTCCCTACCACTAGTATGCTAGCCGTACTATGACACATTTCTCACAGTATTACAACATATACACACTTATACATTACATTTTACACTCCTAATAAAAATATTATAATGTGAAAATTATATTTTCACTGCAAGACACATCTTTCTCGCTTTTCAACCACTTCTGTATGTTTGCACTTGTTATCAAAAAGAATAAAATTTGATGACAAAAATACATGGTCAATGTGTGTGGCCTGGCAGAAGCATGCTGTCCATCGCACCACACCTCACCTCAAAGGCAGAAGAGCTCGGGGAACAAGGCAGGCAGCAGACACAGAGCCCACGTACTGCCACTGCTTCATAGGCAGCTGAGTGAGAAAGTCTAAATCAATTTTACTGTAAATGGCAGCAGCGAGAGATGAAATACTTCCTATTCATTTTAATTTTCCACTTAGTTGTTTTTCCTGTGTAAAATTGAATTGGCCTCCCCAATGAGATGTAAATATAGCGAGATCTGGAAAAACAATTGTTTAGCAGTTCCTGAATAGAACAGGGAAGAAAAGTACTTAGAGATTTATAATAGCAGTTTATGAGGGGAGCTCAGTTCATGCTGCCTGTGCTCCACAACGCACACGCTCGGGCCAGCAAGGCCAAAAAGCTCACGGCTGCTCAGCAGCCCCAGGCGGTCACTTCAGCCTCACAAATTTCAACGAAGCCGCTCTGCTTTGTAATGCAGGAGAGGAGAAGCTCACGGCGTAACAGCTGCCTGCCTCTGCCACACAACTAACTCCTCTGAGCAATTCCACAGCTGCTGTACCACCTCAGCAGGGCACCTTTTGTCAGGCAAAGTTTGTGTCTTATGTAAGAAACTTCATTTCACCACAAAGGTCAACCAGCTGCTGTGTGAGGTGGCCTGTGTACACTGCCAAATTTTACTTTTCTGCTCTATCTGGTACGTATTTTGTTCTGTACAGTACAGAATAATACACCCCTCTCACATGAAGTGTGCTCCCCACTCTGACAGCACAGAGAGTGAGTATTTTCATACCACACACATTTACTTCAGACTATACAAATACATTGGAGAAATCACATTCCTGTTTTAACAAAACTGGGTGTAGTCGTACGATATGAATGCATACAGCACACCAAACAACTGTTTACTTCTGCCTTCCCAACAGCATTCACCTATACAGACTTTGTGTTGAGTTTACAGCTTACAACAAAATTGTTAAGGTTTTATATAGAATTATATATAAAGATTTTGAGCTAAGCCTTCTTCAACACAATCTGAATTCACCAAGTCCACGGCCTACCAGCCACTGCCACTCGGCTGTAGGAGAAGTGGGAAGTGCTGGCAGGAAAGCCCTAGCAGCTGAGAGAAGGGCCAAACCCTCCCCTCAGAGACCTGGGCTCATGCCATCCTCTTCACCTTTGCACTGCTCCACTTCCAGCATAACACCGCTGAGCTCTTAGGCTAAACAGGAGTGGAGGAGGAGACGGGATTAGCACATGGTAGCTGGACACCTTCCTCGGTCCTCCTCCTCCTCACATTCTTCTAGAGCATATGTTTACTGGATCTTCATACTCAATTAAACCCTTTTCCTCCTTGTTCTTGTTTTGATCTGTCTGAACTCATTACACTTGTAAACAAAACAAAACAAACAAACAAAAAAAAACCACCTTTTTGCCTGTTCAATATGTTTCTTACAAGCCTTGTTTGTACACAAATAGGAAAGTTCAATTCTGTACTGTGGTGTGTCCATGGTTTGATTCTCTGAAGGAGACTATGAAAATACACAGAAGGTAACTCAAGCAGCTTATCATTTTACATTACCAAGAAGTCAGAGGCCACAGCAAACAACACAGTAGCCAAGAAAACCAGTCTTTTCTTTCATAATACCTTTGCTTATGCCAGTCCTAAGATGGCCATATGTTAGGGTGACAAGTGACAGGTAGTGAACCCAGAACTGATTTAGATTTAAGACCAACATGCATTTTTCTTAACAAAGATGAATTCCCTCATCAGTGTTCACTGCACAGCCATGCAAACAAGACAACAGCACTGCTTCCTCTAGCAGTATTCTCAGCCTAAAGCACACCTGAAACTATCTGCAAATAACTTGGGAGAGGAAGACCTAATGAGGCCATCTGACCTGTTCTCTTCTCCTCCCTCAGCAGGAATAGTTAGTTACACCTCACCTGACTGAGGTGGCAGAACCCTAGAAACCCCACCACAGGCCATTCACAAAGACGGGTTAGATAATCATCTCCTCCACTGTCATTACCATCATCATCCAAGACTATTTCCTAATATCTACCTGAAGCCTCCGCTTTGAGCATGCTGACTTAGTCACAGATCTCCAAACTCATACTGACCTGCTTTTCCTAGCACTTTTCTTTAACTTGTGTTTCAGAGTATTTATTTGCAAAAAGTGGTGGAGGTGTTGAGGTTTCCTTTATAAATCGCTGCTGTCAAGCCTGCTTTTTGATGTTTGTATTGATTAGTTGGTGTGCTACAAATTTCACTGTCACTTAACTGTTTTCTATACATATATTGCCTGCAGGAATTTCTGAAAGTTAAGACACGCGGCTTAATTTTTAAGCCAAAGAAGCACAAGAGGGCAGGCTCTCAGGATTCAAAAGCATTCCCATTTTTCAGTGAACTGGGTCATTTGTTGAATCTGCAGTAAATTAGGGCACATGTTTTCTGCGCACATTATCCTTCAGCCATCAGGAGCTGTAGGGATGGTAATAGCATAAAAGGAAAATACTTAGCGGAAGCACGAGAAAAAGCTAATAGTTTCAGTATCTTAATCCTATTTTGTTTTAATGTTGTTAGCTTGTTTTCATTATTAGTTGGAGAAGTTTGCTTTGTCGTCATGTTTGAAGAGTGGGATTCTGTATATACCCACTGAGTATTATTTAAAACTGAAAAAATATAAAGGTATTTTATAGGTGACAGGATTTGGCTGATACAAATCCAACCAAGGTAAAGTCAAATGAAGCACAGTTTATTTTGAAGCATCATAATTAATTATCTGGATACTGTTGCTTAGAAGCTATACAGATAGATAAAACCATTTAACATGAATGCATACATGCAATTGTCCAAGGATAGTATGCATTATTTACCTTTTGTTGACCAAATAAGACCTGTGAAAGACTTTGAAATTTAGCAGCTTTGTCCAAATTATCTGTTGAATATATAATTTTATAAGCATTGAATAAGATGATGCAGAAAATTCTGGCTATGAAATTCATACCGTATCGAGAGTATTAATATAGTATGTACATGAATGTCTATCTGGTTCAAGTGTAATAAAACCTGAAACCTAGTGTCAAAATACATCACGCAAGCACCCCATTTTTTTGGTTGCTTGTGTTAGCTTTATTTAGTTTGTTAAAGCCTCATAAACCTGGCTGTCTAGGAACAGAATATGAAGAGGTAAAAGGATCAGCAATCTGCCTTCAGAAGATAACCTCATTTCTACTACATCAAATGTTGTGCTGTTTTTCCCTTTTTTCTTTTTCTTTTTTTTTTTTTTTAATCATTTTCCAAACTATATGCAAATCACCTCTACAGAACTAAACACCTTAAATCTTGCGTAAATCCTAAACTTCTACTGTTGTCAAAGCCTGCATATAGTTATAATATCCAAGAGAAAGAATATAATAACTAAATACGGAATACTAATCATACAGCATAATAGACAAAACAATCTGCAATGACAGAAAGCCAACTCTTTTTTTCATGAACAGTTTCAAAGATCCAACATTTAATAACCTCAGGGTGTTAAAAATGCCAGCCATCTAAACCCACTAAGAAAAATAAAGTCACAGAAACACAATCAACTTTGTCTTGATTTTCTTAAAATAAATTATGAAATAAGGAATCTAAGCAATAAAAAAAAACAGCAAAACTTACTCATCATTTTGAAGACCAACATATCTTGGACTCGGAACCAGCATGACTCTAACATTTTCCAATTTTCCTTTCACGATATGCATAAACTGATCAAGGTGGCTCGAAGGTGGTTTTGTGGTATATGTCAAAAAAGCATCATCAAAGTTAATACAAAGTGTTTGTGGCTGATAGTGATTCCCAAACGCCAAGCGACCCTAAATTAAAAAGAAGACCCAATCGATTGTAATACACTGCTTATTGCATATATGTATAGATAATTCACCTATAATAATACAGTTTAACCATCCCTATGCAAAGATTAGGGACCAAAATCTTGTACATAACCTGCGCATAACTAAAATACCACCTTGCACAACATTCCAATATTTTATATCCTATTATGTCAGTAACAGTTTCCCTGTTTTTGTGAGGCAGCATTAACTCTTAAGCAAAATGGCCAAATATCCCTATTAAAAGATGTATGGAAACAAACAAACAAAAAAATGTGTAACACCCATTACCTAGCTTAATTACGTGATATTCTTGAAATCATTACAAGCCTAAGAAACAAGTACTTCCCAAAATAGAGAACATAACTTTGTTTCTATGAGCACCAAAACTATTATAAATCATGACTGAAAACAAAAATGAAATAGAATGTAAAAGAAAAATGAGGCACAAGCCTGATTTTTATGAGTATTTTTGATGAGATTTTTACGAGTATCAGGGACTTGTTTGACTTACCGTGCTCACATTGACTTTAATGACAGGAATAAGCGATCTCCATGAAGAAGAAGGGTCTTGAGATTCTGTTTTTACTTTAACACTACGGAAAAAATTGTTTTTATTATTTTCTCTTTTCTGCAGAAGAGCTAACCAAGCTTTTTTTTTCTAGGGATCTGCAGTGCACAGCTCTTGGGGAATACTTTTTTCCCATGAGAGTGCCTCCTCTCAAGGACCTGCTAGCAGCCTACAGACTCAGAGCCTGGAAGCATGTCCAGTTACACTTTGGTGCTGGTGTATTGTGAGCTAATACAGGTAGAAAACAAGCATGCCATGTTTTAACACAGAGCAAGTTAAATACATCTTCCTAAGGGGAACTTGGTCTGTTCTAAAAACACCTCAAATACTCATTTTAAGTCTTCGGTGAAGGATCTGTCACTTTGCAAAGGGAAAAGTCCTTCATGCAAGTGTTGGTAAGGGTGTTAAAAGAGAATTATGAAGAGATTGGCTCGAAGGCACAGCCCCTACCCAGATTCAGGACTGCCACAGCATGCTGCAAGCAGCCTACTACATAATTTAGTAACACATACTGGCCTGGCCAGCAGCATTGGAAGGACTCAAGTCTCATTAGAACTTCTGTCCCCTTGCCAATAAATCAGTGTGAGGTGATTCCGTCCAGAAAGAGGCTTGTGATTGAATACCTGACACCACTACAAATAAGCTAAATAGAGGAACTCTGTACATCCACACCATGCTTTATGGGGTACCCAGAAAGAGTAAAAAAATAATTAAGTTTGTGTATTTACACAGGCAATCATACACCACTAAAAATG
The DNA here is from genome assembly GCF_009819795.1 of Aythya fuligula. Taxonomy (NCBI): domain Eukaryota; kingdom Metazoa; phylum Chordata; class Aves; order Anseriformes; family Anatidae; genus Aythya; species Aythya fuligula. The sequence continues at coordinate 43,528,139 of NC_045562.1, forward strand.
TAATGCAAATCAGCCTGAGTGTAACGCTCAAAAACCATTTAGTCCTCACAACACCATATGGATCCTCACATTTTGTCTATTCAGTGTCCTGAGGGACTGTTACTTCTACTGAGCAATGCCGTTATTATTCTGCAAGCATAATCCTTTTCAACACCTCCTCCCTTTCTACAGAGTGCTTCAAATAGATTTTTCAACCTTTTTCTGATCATTAAACAAGGGGTATTTGGTTTGTTCAGTTGTGTTTTTTTTTTTAATTGTTGTGGTAGGAAGTCTGAGGGAAGGAAAAATATTCAGGCTGTCAGGCCTGTCAATGCAATTTCTCTCTCCACTATGCTTCAACCATTTGGCCTCCAGAGCATATGTTAACAAAACATTACCCAATTAGTTCAGCACTTCGCAGAACAAAGCATCAACAAAATAGCAAAATGAATAATAATTTACCTTTCAAGATTGGCATGTGTTCTTTGCCTTCCATTCACTTGTGCTTTTTCATCATCTTTCTTTGCTGGAATTATCGTGGGATCCAAGCCAAATAATTCTTGAAGTTGTCCATAAAGCTCAGAACGGTTGTACACATGAAATTCAAAGTCATTCACCATAATATACAGTCTTGTTTCTGCCTTTGGATCTAAATGAACAGTAGGAAAAGAGTTCCTAATTCTACCCCAACATTTCCTTTAAGTATTTACAGTTTTACAGATGCATACATTTTGCAAAAAACTATCTACGTGGTAGTTAACAGCTGCCGAACAACATATTAAGAAACAGTAAAAAAAAAAAAAAAAAGAAAAATAAAAGCACACAAAATATTTATGCCATTCCAAGCAAATCAATGAAACTTTGCAAATAAAGCAGTTGTACACAAAGCATAAAACCCGAAGGGAATTTCACCCTTCGGTCACAATGCAAAAATAAATCCAGAAAGGAGATGCACAAAATGGTAAATGAGGGTTATTCAGTCTCACATATAAAACAAAACAAACAAAATCACTTGATACACAGCACTGAATCCTCAGTGCCAAACCGAGAAGCATCTTTGTTTTATAGAGAAACAGAAAGCATAAATACGGAGAACTAACAAGAAGCATACTGATTTCATGTAGTCATTCCACATTTTCATGAATTTAAAATTTTAACTGTAGTAGCAACCTGGCTCTTTAATACAGAAAAGTGAGTTTAACATCTGCTGTTTACATACAGAGCTGTTTGAGATATACTTTCACCTTGAATAGTATGACCTAATTATGTAGTTAATGTGAGGAAAATGCTCACACAACTCCCCCCGACTACCTAGTTGAAAGAGTGCCCACTACACATTTACTCAGGAGATCTGAGTTGCTCTAGAATCTGATCTGGTGTCTCTAAGCCAAACACACCTTTGGAAACTGAAGCATCAATGGCTATGACAGCAGTCACCGATCTGTAACTCACAGGGATTAAACTGAAGGCAACGTTCCCCACAGACACTAGAAATGAGCACGCCGGAGCTACCACCACTGCTGTCATCAGGAGCAAGAGAAGGAACCCAGCAGCCCATTGTGTATCTACCCAAGAGCAAATATTTAGAGATCTTGACTGTACTTGTCAGAGAAAGGGACCAACATCATGCAGCTCATCAAGGGGAAGTGCAAAGTCCTGCACCTGGGGAGGAATAGTCCCATAACCAGTACGTGCTGGGAGCCACCCAGATGCAATGCTTTAGTGAGGTCTATGAGTACTTCAGGATCCTTCACTAGCCTTCTCTGAATAAATAACAACAAAAACCCACCATGGCCAACATCCTTAAATTTGTTAAAATGAAAACAGACTGAGGTCACACTGTTTTTATACTAACAAGACCAAGTTTATCACTGCTATCAACAACAAATTCCCCTTCCTGCTCCATTCCTCACTGCACCACCCAGCACTTCAGGTGCAAAATTCCAAAACCAAGATAAAACAGAAAAACATGAACTAATCTTTACTGCTCACACTTAGGCCTTCAAAAGATGTACTTTTTCCAAGCAAAAATTTTAGAAGACTTAAGGTTTGTGTTTTTACAAGAATCTGGTGGCATTTTAAAATATTTAATAGGCCAGTTTCAGTCTATGCATTTTCCTATAGGCACATTTCATGTCTATTTTGTTTTTCCTTTTATGAGGGATCTGAAACAAAGGTATGCATCAGTAATGTCTAGCTACAACAGGTTTTCCAAACACTCTGTGACAGCTGCAAGAGTAATCCTCAAAGAAACCAGAGAAATCCTTAGGATGCAATTTAGCAGCAGCCTTAGTGATTTGGTCAGGTATCCGGGTTGTGATGAAGCAGATTAAAAAGTATGGGGAAGAATATACTACAACGGGCTAAGAATTTTTGAAGATTTAATTTTCCTTTTAAAAATGAAATAATCTCTGATAAATAGTTGCAATGTAAAGTAAGCAGGGTTATTTTTCCTAAGAGAAAGCAATTATTAAAGAGAGCACTTTATTCACATTATTTTGTTGTCAGACCTATAGACCTCTAATCTTCTCAATTACTTGGATTATTTGTCTGCTAATTATGCAGTCCTAAATGCCAGCAGAAATGGTTAAAGTTTTGGAACACTGCCAAGCAAAAACACCACCAAAGACAGACACAGCTATCCTTACTGCAGTAAGTTCAATTCGTTTTTCATTCTGTAAGCCACTAGAGAAATATGTTTTAACTAGCAGATGGAAAAAAATTCTATGAAAACCTGCTGGATGATAACCTGTGGTTACAAGAATGTAATTAACTTTAAGACTAGCTTCTACTTCCTGAATTAGTCTTCTTACAATGTAAAGAATTTGTATTATGCAAATCTCGATTAAAAAAAAAAAACATGGGCAACCTTCCCCGTTTTATCTCAGTATTTTGAAAGGTGTCTCATATCTACCTGCATAACGTGTATGCAGTACTCTTACCACTGCTGAGCTGGTACTGAAAAAGCAACAACTGTATAAGCTTCCTGGCAAATCTAAGAGGCATCATGCAATCAGAGGCCATTCCAAGGGAGAGAGGCATAGCGGGGGGAAAGAAGGCCCTCCAAAGTTCAGTCACCTTCTCAATTAGTGCCCTCCTCAAGCGGCATACAAATGCCACCTCTGGACCTCCCTGAATTAGCAATGGAACTGTGACACTTGAAAAGTCAAGAGAGGCAGCCCTTGAGACACTCATCCAACTAGATTCTAATCCTATAAATGTCTAAGCACACATCACAACGTTATTTATGTTTTCTCAAAGTGTTTTCTGCAGATACAATTAATCTCTTATATCCAGTATTACGCCTCCTTCAGCCATAGATAAGGAAGAAAAATAAATGAGTTTTTCCCCACTTCTGCACTTCTATGACGACAGATGTCATCAAGACACAGGGTTATCAAACAGTAAAGAATATCCCTTATTGTAACACTTCTGCTAAAATACTGACAGAACAGCAAACCTGAAAACTAAAATCAAGTTTCAGAACCTCAGAAGTCTCTATTTGTCATGGTTATAAACTTCAATACCGAATCAATTATGCTCAGACTACAGCTAATGAAGGCTACTATTAAGATTAATAGCGTTGTCTTGAGAAGGCCTTGAGTCCCTGACTATAAATCCTTTATTTATTTCATTGTGTTGTTCTAATCCACTAACGTAGGTGAACTGGTTAAAAGAACTCTTACCTTCTGATGTTTTGATGTACTTCGGGTACATAATAACAATTGAACTACATGCACGCAATTGTGCAAAGGAAATATTTTTATGTAGATTACCTGTAAACTTAATTTAAAATGTTAAGCTTTTTTAAGATGCCTACCATGCTGCTTCTGCTTAGGGTTGTACATCTTCCACCAGCGAAATATGATAAATCCATCCTGGATTCTAAATTAAATAAATTAGATAAAACAGAAGTTAAAAGATTAATAATCCAAAATCCTATGTGTAGCTGCATGATGTGCTGCCTTATGCACTGCAGAGATCTGCAATTTCAACAGTGTACAAGCAATAGTAAGGCACAGAGAAATGTGAGTCTCATAGTACAGTATTATACAATTACCACGTTATCTGAACTTGTATAGAACCTACATGTATACCCATTGTCTACTCAGTGTTGTACAACTTTTATGATAGGAATCAAAGTTATAAACTATTTGCTAGTTTGCAGTTCATGAAACAAATTATTCTCACTTCTGGGATACAAATGCCAAACTACTTGGCCGAAGCAAATCTTCAAGACTTAAGCTCAAGAGTGTGGACTGCAAGCCATTAATTAAAAACAGTTCTCCTTTAAACTCTAAAATGTTTTCTTTTACACATATTAAGGGCCACTAGAATCTTATTCAGTACTCACTTCCAATTGATAATGCTCAAACAGCAGATCAGCTAACAAAATGTGCATCTCTAAGAATGTCAAAACACTTTAATCAAAATAGTTTATTTTTAACATATATGAGTATATGTACTACTCATTTGTAAAATGGCACTTGGGTATGTGTTACTTCGACATACACATTTTCTGTATTTAACATCAGTGTTTAGAACAGTGACTCCCTTGGAAATCCGTACCTGATAGACATGTCTTCTGTGATGAAATAGATTTCTCGAACCATGACTTTTCCAGACAGCACAGAGAACGAAAAGGAACCTAATTTGAGAGAATTTACAGGGTGTTAGCCTGAAATTGTTGATGCTTTAACTTCTGAACAGGAAGAATACAGTGGTCAGTTATCTGAAATATGTTTACTTGGTATCTTGAACTTCAAAAACACATTGACACTCAGAGGAGAAAGGAAGTCAGAGGTTTAGAACACACATGACAAGCACACGGCTCTAAGAGGTGTCAGGTTTGGCGTCATCCAACAACACAACTGACCGTCTGAGAAACACAAGTCACTCAGGAACACCCAGGTACCTTGCAAACTTTGTGGGACGATCTAGGGGAGCTATTTTGAACAATTTTCCTATTAAGCTATTGTATGCAAGAACTATATTAGAGAAATATAGATTCCTGATTGAAGAATTTTTCAAATTTTAAATAGCTATGAAGTTTTCAGTGCAATTGTTTTGACAAATTGTGTTTACAGCAGGAAGGGATTAATGAGTATGAAAAGATCAGCAGGTATTGCAATAGCCCGTAATTTTCCTAATGCTTTTCATTTCACTCACAAATGTAAGTAAACCATGATTTGTTAAAGCAAAAAACCACCACTAATTGATTGAAGCCAAGCTGTTAATCATGGGATTTAATTAATGTTACGTTCTTCTTACTGATTAAGTTGATAAAGAACACCATATATTTGGCTAGCTACGTCCAGCTGTCTTAACTTAATAGCAGTTTCACATAGAAATTATAATAAAAGCCTATAGATCAAGTGTAGCAGCCAGTACGATTTTCAGCTACACTGCTGTTCAAAAAGCTGGATTTGAAGCTAGTTTGGATTACAGTTCTTAAATTCTTGAGGACATATGTAAATTAATGCAGGGGTCAATTTGGTAGGTGGGTATGGCTGAGGTTGTGGTTTTTGGTTGTTTGTTTTAAAGTTAACACTCCATTTATGATCAATAGTTGCAGAAAAGTCCAGAAGTAAAGTAGTAGCCATTCTGGAAAGCAGCGAGAGGAAGGCATGCAAGAATAAATGAAAGTCAGAAGTGCAGTCAGAGTGAGGTTGTGGGATACAGCCCTCTGTGACTCAACATCAGATATTTCTGTAATGTGGGTGAGTGCCCAAGTGATTTGTACTGACCTGTTTTATTCAAAAGTGTTTTAAAATTATAAAAAAAAAAAGAAGAAAAAAAAAAGAAAAAAAATGTAATGGATTTTGATGGAAACGTTCTAGCCAGTATAAATTCAACGTATCACACTGCCAGTATGGACTAACATTATTAGTTGTTCTGACAGCTTATTTAGAAAGCAAGGACACTGCTATAACAAGGAGCCAAGCCTTGAGACACCACCATGCTCCTTTGAGCCCAACCAAACAGTTTCTCCGCCTGCTTCAGATGCCATATAACCAGCCCCAGAGGTGTGGGGAGTGGGAAGCTGTGCCCCTGAACACCAAATCACCAGGCAAAGTCAAGCAGCTCGTGTAGGCTCCTTGGGACCAACCTCCTCTTAGGAGGCGGACCATTAATGATATAGGGCTTTGAGAAGGTAATGGGAAACATACAGGCTTTACATACCTAAGTATAAAGAGTAAACAGAAAAAAGTACACCTGACAATAAAAATCCATCAAGTGAACATTAATACAAAACAATTAGACAATGAAAAAGAGGGTGTTTTCCTACCTAAACCAGAAATCATTTCCTGAAGCATGTCATTGAACTTGTTTCTTTCTTAAATTAAAACCATACTGATCATTTCCAAATTACTGTAACAGTAATTTTACCTCCACTTGGTTTTCAGCAAATCAAAGTATAATAAAAAGCAGTAGGTAAAAGCAACAGCGTTACAGCAATCTTCACTTACCAATATGGATGTAGCCATGCTTATATAGCCTGTTCAGAACCAATGTTAGAATGAGTCCAATGTTCCGGGAATTATAATAAGTTAGGTAGATAATCCATCCACAAGACAATATTGTCGCTGTTGAAAGATTACAATGAATTAAAATATTTTTAAAGCATTCTGGCCTAGATAAAAGCCTTACCTATTAAGACTATAAAACCCTTACCTATTGAAATTATAAAGTATAATGTTCTTCCCACTCTCAAAAAAAAAAAAAAAAAAAGAAACTGATGAGGCATTTCAATGGGAAGGAGGGTATGAGAAAGTTGTGAAAAGGGGAAAAAAGCAAAATGCAAATTTCAGAAAAGTACAGTCTTTTATTCCCCAATTTGAAGAACAGGCCTACTGAGGGCAGGAGACAGGCACCATACATTTCACTGTCATCTCCTATCCTCTTAAATTTCACAGATCAAATGGTAGCAAGCATTATGCCACACAACCATTGTATTTCAAAATACCTAAGAAAATATGATCTACAGAAGTCAAACGACATTCCTTCTCCACCCTTTTCCAAACCACGAATTGTAACTTAAATTTCCTGAACACAGACAATTTTACTCTCACACCTGAAACTACATGAATTTCCTAAGCTGCTGGACCTCGAGAGAAACAGACTAGTCTATGGGATAGCAGAAAACTGTCAACAGTTGGAACATGGAAAGAGGAAAAAGCAATCTCGTGAAAAACATGCTAAAAAAAAAAAATTAGGTCTGCTAATCCCCAAAGTAATTTTCACTTTAGTTGATTAAGAGTTGGTAACCTATTTCTAACTACAAGGGTTCTCAAAGATTCCAGAAGGACAAACCCAAAAGCAATGGGGCTGCCAGGGAATGGACTACTTCTAACTCTCACTCAATAAATTATCAACCTGCTTAGTCCAGAGCAGAATAGGGAATAATGCAATTTTTGTATTTAAGGTACCTCTGTTTGTTATATTAACTGACCTTTATAACAAAAGTTTTCCTTTTATATCTATTCTATACTTAAAAACTCAGATTTATTGTGCTTTTTATGGGAAAACTGAAGTGCAGAAAAACGCACAGGTGTGATGTCTTCACTCTGCAGAGATTTCAGGTAATTGATAAAAATTTTACTTAAAAAAGACTTGTTCATTTACTAGACCTTAACATTTTTGCAGTCATCTGTTCCACCACAGTGCCTGCACTTTGTCAAAAGACGAGGAAGAGAAGGGAGAAGAGAAAGACTTGTATGACTTTGTCTTTTTGTTACTGGAAAAGGGATCCAGTCTAATCAAAACTGAAGTAGCACATACACCTGGGCAAGTAAGCTGCTTGCCGTGTAAAACAAATCAAATCTTAGGTCAAAGCTCTGCACGGGTGGTAATTCCACAGGAACAAGGCATGGAGGGTTAAAACGAAACCCCAGAAAAGAAAGTGCTGCTGGCATTCAGAGAAGGCACGCTGCAAGGGCAGCATTTACCTCACCTTGCTTTTAGATGAGTAAGCTGCTCTATCAGTGAAGGAGAAAGGTGGCATGACTCACACTCAAAGGGTCTCATTCCAGTCGTAAAACTTAATTTGAGATTAAAGTTCATCTAGGCACTTAACCTAAAGCCAAGAAGGTCTCCTCTCAAGGTGACATTCTGAAGAAAATCAGCAAACCAATACACTTCCCAGGCACCACAGTCCTATACACTGCCTATATAACTTGTCTCACATCTGCCCCAAATTTTACCCTTTTTTTTTCCCCCACTCACCAAATTTCGTCTCCACTACTAAACGACAGATCCTATAAACTCTATTAATCTCATTATTATATTCCTTGATTTTAAAAGCCTCTTCACTGCAATTACATTTTTGGAAATTATATTTGAAACATTTCACTACATGTGATTTTTTTAAAACAGATTGTGCTAGAATTGTGCAACAACTCTTTGAAGAGCATGTTCATTTCTGAAATTCATCACCTCTTACTTGAATCAATATTTAGCTGTTTCAGGATTAAACAGAAGATAAACTGTTGACATCTTTTTTTGTTCTCTTTTAACAGGATGCCATAGGTCAGCAGATGAAAGCAGGGAAGGAACGATTGGTTGAAACTGGGTCAAGATTAATGAACATTACTTTAATGCCTTTGTATCCATACTTCATAATAACAGGAGGCTACCCAGAATTTTCTGTTGTGTCATTGTTTTTAGAATACCAGGCACCCCCTTACAAATGAAGAGATCAGCAGCTCCCCAAAACTGCATAGATGTACATAGATCAATCTACCCTTAGAAAAAAGGAACAGACTAGATTATGTCTTGAAGTTCCACCCACTCTTCCTTGGAACATAAATTTGTACATTTAATATGCTCAAGCAAATAAGAAAGCTAAGCAAAGCCTTTGGTTTGATTTATAGTTGTTAAATGGAATTGCTTATGTCCTACATACTTCCCAAGTAGTATTAGTAATTGTTTGTTCTGTAAATCCAGTGCAGAAAGTGAAAACCAGAGGAAGAAAAAAATCTGCAGACTGCCATTTGACACTTTTATTCTTTGGTGAAAGACCTGAACACCCCTAGGTCTTAATTCAAAGCTTCCGGAGACAGAATTTGCAGATCTGTTCCATGTCCTTTCCATATTTTATCACAAGCAACTACTGGCATGGTGACTTCTCTTATCTTCATCTGGATTACACTTAAAATTTACGTTGCATGCAGATTTTCCACTTCAACATATTAAAAGTGAAAATTAATAATATTCTGGAAGCAGCTTCAGCTATCTGCCTATATCCATTTCATTCAACTTGGCCCACTGAAAAATAATTGCAGTGCACCAATTGCCAACACACACACACCCAATTCCCAAAAGTCAAAAATGAAACTTTTTCCTCTGCTGCCCTTTGCTCTGGGTCTAGGAATCAAGGCTGAAAAGCAGGTATTGCTTGTTCTTGTAAAAGTCACAGTTCAACATACGTCTAACGCCTTCATCCAGACCTGAATCTAACTCAATGGTTATTTTGCTCTCCCTGCCCCACTCGTTCACATGTTCAGGAAATACAAGTTCCTACACACAACTATAAACAACAGCACCAGTGTTATAAAGACTAACATAAGTCTAACTAAGGTACATTTACAAGAACTACCTATAACTGAGCACCCTGTGCCTAAAGGCTTATTGTGACACAAAGTTTGGTGTAAAAGTTATGTCATTTAACACAAGTGTCTTTATACCATGATTCAAATGATGCATGCTGTATTAAATATCTGTAGAGTGAAGTTACTGTATCTGCCTCTCATGTGCTACAATGCCAATCCTGTCATTGTATTACTGTTAATCAACAGCTTATTCTGGTGTTAAAATAAACTTATTTTGCAGAGAGTTCTCCCTGGGCTCTTATTTTGCAGAGCAGCAGCTGCAGAGCATCATTCTCTGCACACTGGACTTCACTCCTGAGTGTCCCAGCAATATTAGTATTGAAAACAATACTGTATTTTCTTTCTGAATTACTTAAATAGCATTGTCATACATCACTAAGCAGTTATATGGCAAGTAAAAATCTGTTTTCAATGCTTTGATGTCTTTTGGCCAGAATTTCTCTATTGGTATACCAACGTTTTGAGAAGCATGTTTAAAAGTACACACAAACAAAAGAACAACACTTACCCAAAACAGAATAAATTCACCTTACCTACTAACAGCCAAACAACATTGGAGTCATGTTCTGTTAGGAAGTCCTCCAGCTGTGTGATACTTGGGACAAAACTATCATTTTTCCTTTGATCCATTGCTAAACTGTTGCTGTGTCAGCACCTATAGAACTGAAAGGAAAAAAAAAAAAGAGTAGTAAGTACAGCACGGTGTGGAGAACATTAGGAATGTTTAACGTGGTGTAACAGTCTGCTTCACACAAATGTGAATACATTTTATTCCTTCAGTAGCATCTTTATGATTCTCAGCTATCCTTTTTTTTTTCTCCTCTAGAGCAGAAACATTTCCACCCAGAGCAGAACACTCCTATCTGCTGAAACGAAGTTTCCAGGCACGTGCTTCCCTAAAACAGTGCAGATCAACAAAATCCCAGACTATGCTCTCTAAATTTAGTACTCTGACTGCCCTGTACAGAAAATAATAGCAAACAAGTTTAAAAGGCTGGTGTACCATAGCACTGAGTTAAAAGGCAACTGAACATAGAAGTAAAATTGTTAAACTTTCTAAAAATGTAACAGGAGACTAAGTGCACACTGTGTTCGCTTCGTAGAGGTTTGTTCCGTAAGATGTTCCTTTCAGAGCAGCATTAATTGCAGTTTATTTCAAGATAATTGCTCTATTGCGCTTGTGAATTAAGAATCTCTCGACTCCGTGCTGTAACTTAATCCCGCAGTAACTCACGTCTTTTCTACCACTTACTTCTAACGTGCAGGATGGCAAACGGATCATTTGAAAACAAAAAGGACACATGCTATTTCTTGCACAGATGCACCACTCCCTAAAGGTCATTTCTGTTCAAATCTCTGTTCATGTACCATTGCATTTCTTAACCAGCTCCTTAATTCCTGTTTTTTTCCCCCGAGTGCTTACATATGAACTTTTCTCCTCATTTTAACGGGTGACACTGGAGAGAAGAGGCAGCAGGGCAGTTCTTCGTACCAACAAAGGGGCAAAAGTCCTAGCCCAGGACAACAATTCAGAAGTTCAGGTTTTAATTCCTAAGGGAACAGAGACCTATGGAAGTATTTGTTCACATCTGATGGTTTCTTTAAGCAACTGAGTGAGGAAACCTGATTTCACAGAAATTTACTAGGATGGAAGAAACCTCCAAGACCATCTAGTCCATTTGTTTCTGTAGGGGAGGAAAGCAGTACATACATGTAAATATCTCAGACTCTTGGGGCTGCAGACTGTTTATGGATATATGCAGATGCCCAGGAGTTGAAAGGTAGTTAAACCTGGTACAAAGCTTTCACTCCCCATTTGTGAACTGCACTAAACCAACGTTTAATTCACAAAACAAAACAAAATAAAAGTTCAATCCCTTGTCTTGAAACCATCCCAGAGCAGTACAGCTCACTCAGCAGAGCAGCAGCAGCCACATGCAGCAGCCACACAGCCCCCTGACCACACACCCTCTCCCCATGCATGCCATAAAACTCAGGGATGAAAAATTCGGCTGCCTTCAGGTATAGCTGCCTAACGCAGCACAAGGTTGCCCTCAGGCATTGCTGCTTGAGGCAGCAGTGCGGCTTTGCTCCAGCCATCCCACTGCCATCCCACACCCCACAGCCACTTCCTCGCACGCTGGGGCCCGTGGCGCAGCCCCCTGCACCCCTGGAAGGCAAAGCTCAAGGGTGCACGGCCAGGCAGCCTTCAAGAGCAATGAAATATTTCCATAACCTCTTAATCCGGCGTGCCCAGTAATTCCCTCGCTTTGCGATGGATTTGCATCGGCTTATAAAAACTGGCTACATCGTGTCACTGGTACAGGGAAAGCAGAAACCCAGTCCTTCTGATCTCACGCGCTTATTCAAAACAGCCACAAATCATCTCACAACTGGGTTATATTAATTAAGTGTGATTAACAGGGAGTAGCTCAATTCCATAATATTTATAATCATCCAGCGCTATTTTACTTGCATTACTTTCATTTGAAGTTTTCTCCCTTGGATATCATCTGTCAAGCCTTCTTACAAGGAGATCATTCTGCTTTCTTTCTTTTTTTCTTTTTCTCTTCCCTTTTTCTTTTTTTAAACACCTTCCAGCTCTGGCAGCCTGCCTGGCTGTCAGCCTTCAGCCCTCAAACAAATCCAGGTAGGTTTCGTTTCCTTTCCTTGTCAAATGTCTGACACTCTCCGTCAGATGGGGAACACAAAACTGAATGTCATCGACAAGATCTTGGGTTTTGAGCAGCACGAGCATTTAGCTCAGTGATATGGTTTAGGGGGGGACTTGTTAGTGTTAGGTCAGAGCTTGGACTTGCTGATTTTGGAGGTCTCTTCCAACCTAGCTGATTCTGTGATAACATTTCTGAAATAATCCCTATTTCTAAGTGTTAGCAAAGGAACTAATATTTACCCAGGTATTCCTGTAATAAATAAACCCATGCCATCTCTCACTACTGTAACCTGATAAGAAAACATGGAAGAGAAGCTGAAAAAAAATGCCCTTTAATGCATTTGTCTCTCCTGCATCTGGGTAAGTAGTACCTTGAATTAGGAGTCCGTGTTTTGAAGTAAAACAAGTGCAGCCCCACTAACAAGCACTAGCAATTTGCTCCCTACCTCTTCTGATAAGAGAGAACAGAATGGGGAGGAAAGATGAGGAAAGTACTAAGCAAAACACAAAACTACAAAAGAAAAACCACCAGGCACTGCCTCCAGGAGTGGCGACAAAGCAGCCGCTACGGTAGCTCCCCTACCAGCAGGACTAAGCAGCATGACACACACATATTTTTTAAGTCCTTGTTTTAAAGGGACGTTACAACGGCAAATTAAATTATGTAATGGTACGGTGATTTGCTTTAAGACATTCACAATACCCTAATAAAAAACCTACATGCCAGCTTGTATTACAAAGTAGATGATGCTCCGCAGGCAGCCTCTAGGAGCTTTTAACCTGGGAATGGCAGAGGAACCGGGGAGACACCAGCCTGTCAGCACAACAGGGGGAGTCTGTTTCTTCCCTTCAAGAGAAGAATCAAACCCTCCTTTTGTGATCATGACCACTGTGGAAGTGTTGCCAAGTGGTCAGGATCACCTCAGCGAACAACACTAACAACCCTAAGAAAGCAACTTGTGATTTTCCTAGAAATTTATCTATTCCTAAGAAATTTCCTAAGAAATTATCATCAAAATTCCTACCAATTTAGCAAATTACACGTTTCCTAACTTCCGAAGAAATAAACTAGTGTTATACAACACTGAGGCAGGAAACTGAATGCTGTTACGGCTCTGTAGGACTGTGGCAAGACAAGACCGCGAGCGACGGGATGCTGATACTGACCGGCTGAAACAAAGGCTGCGTTCATCACATTTTGCCACCACTAGCCCAACCACAAGATGGATATCCTTGGAAGTTTTCTGGAACACTTTTGCTATTCACACACAAATAAACAAAGGAATCCCGCATCAGGCAACGTTTGCAAGTTTTAGAGCTCCACCACGGATCCTTTGAGGCCTGGGCCCACTGACGGCACCCCCTGCTCTCAATTGAGGCACCTGAGAAGCAGGAGGCAGAGGATGGGAGCCTAAGCTTGCAGAAACAGGCAGCACTACCGCCTGCACTGGGTGCACATGTGTCTCAGAGGGCACAGGTGCTTAATCCATTTTGATTACAAAGCAACTGCACCTCAAAGATTTAGGGCAACAGACAGCCGCTGCAGGCAGAGACTTAAGCAGGACGAGCTACTGATGTCGCCCTTGGGCATCTACATGGCGTGGAGGATGGAGAGGCAGGATCAGCAGCGTTAGGAGGCAGAGATGCAGCCTTTCCAGGACAGCCACGAGCTACTTTCCATGGACGTTACCTTCCATTACATGCCTCCACCCTCCGTGCCCTGTGCACTGTGCACGTGGCCCAGCTCCCTGCACGCATCCTTGCTCACCCCAAGGGCAAAACTCCTCTGAAGTCCGCAGAATCATCTAGGTTGGAAGAGACCTCAAGATCATTGAGTCCAACCTCTGACCTAACACTAACAAGTCCTCCACTAAACCACATCACTGAGCTCTACATCTAAATGTCTTTTAAAGACCTCCAGGGATGGTGACTCCACCATTTCCCTGGGCAGCCCATTCCAATGCCTCACAACCCTTTCAGTAAAGAAGTTCTTCCTAACATCCAACCTAAGCCTCCCCTCGTGCAACTTTAGCCCATTTCCCCCTCGTCCTGTCACCAGGCACATGGGAGAACAGACCAACCCCCACCTCACTACGGCCTCCTTTGAGGTACCTGTAGAGAGCAATAAGGTCACCCCCGAGCCTCCTCTTCTCCAGGCTGAACAAGCCCAGCTCCCTCAGCCACTCCCCATAAGCCTTGTTCTCCAGGCCCCTCACCAGGCCTGGCAGGGAGGTGCCCCACAGCTCTGTCCCCACTCGCACTCCCTGATGGAGCTCAGGGAGGAGGTGGAGAGGTTGAGGGCTGCCCCCAGGCTGAGCAGGCTGCCCCCCAGCTCCCACCTCACACACACGGTGTCTCCGCCACCCTCAGGGGCAGCAACACAACACCAGGCAGGCACTCTGCAGGGATGCTGACCGGTGGCTTGGTGTGCCTGTGGGTTCAAAGCGAGCTGCTAGTGTGTTCTTCTGAAGGAACAGCACGCTTGGCAAGTCTTAGGGGTGTCCTCTGGAAAGCACAGGAGTGGACGAGAAGCTGACCCTTACCAGCACCAGACAGAGCACACATCAGTGGAGATGAGAAACCCAGAAACCCACGTGCATCTCTGCACTTTTTTACAGTATGTTCTCAATGTCTCTACTGGTTTGTGATGATGATCCCAGAAAACAAGCCAGAACACAGTCCAGAAATATAATAACCACCTTTTTTTTTTTTATAAAGAACATATTTACTGTTCCAAATGTCACTTACAGCTTTTATGAGCTGCCTGGCACACTACCACAGAAAGTTGTGTGACTTCTGAGAGGAAGAAAGGAGAAGCAGCAGATTTTGGGGCACTGCAGTGACAGAATCACCACTCGTTTATTTTCACATCAGTCTTTTAAGGCGTTGTGTAGTCTCCCTGCTGCAAATGAGAGCGAGGAGAGATAGAAGGCCCAGCCCTCAGTTTGTGATGCCCACACAAAATACTTGGGGCCTGCTTTCCAGGTGCATGTTTGGATTGAATTGAAGATGTGAGGGTTCGATGTTACCTAGACTTGCTCCTCCCGGTCAGACAGGCATTCTTTAGAGGAGAAACACACACTTAACAGAAAATGTAAAAGTTTTAATTACTTGACTCATGTATTATTCAAATTTTATCAGTACTAAAAGGATGTAATTGATGGAAAATGAGGGAAGTCATCTGACAGTCCTGGGGGATGTGCTTCATTTCCAGCCTGCTCCCAGTATTCCAACCTGGACCAGGCTCTCAGCAAACACTCCGTTCCTGAAAACGCCACTCACTCAGAAGTACCTACATCAAGCCTTTATAAATACATTTCAGTTACATCAAATACATAAACTAGTGTTAATGTCAGCCTGAAGTGCTAACACTTAGCTTGAGGGGAAAAAAAAGCCCTGCTGGAACAAAATACTAAAAAGTTACAGAAGGCACGCATATATAAAATGGGTTACAACCCCAAAATAATAAAACAGAAGCCCATCTGAAAGGTGGATGGCCAACACACAACACCGCCGCAGATCCCATATCGTGCTTTGGCTTCATTCAGGCGGCTGGCTGGGCAAAGCACAGCACGTGAAGCTGTGCAGGGGCAGGGCAAGAAGATGAGGAGCCGGCGGACCCGCTGCCAGCAGAGGCCTTCCAGCATCCCCTCCGCCTGGCAGAGAGCTGAAGCCAAGGGAACAGCAACGCAGCCACGAGGGCTCTGTCCTACACCTGCAACTGGAGACGAAAGCAACAGGTATTTTACTCAGTGCCTGGGAACGTCACAGTAATATCGGTCTTGGGCTGATAGAAAAGGAGAGGAAAAAAGGAAATGCTATTTAATCCCATCCTATGGAATACTCTTTTCTTCTGGCACACCTTGCAGAGATGGCTGATTAAAACAGTATCCAAAGATGTGAACAGAAAGTAAAATTTCATAAGGCTCGGGGAAAAAAACAACCGTATACGGTTATGAAGCAAGTAGTGAAATAAAGAATGCTGCCAATCCCCCTAATCTTCTGACTAGAATTTATGGGGGGGTGAAATAAATGGGAGTGAAAGTTTACCAGGGACATTCCTCAGAGTTTCAGTTCAGAGAAATCAAGTGTTTACCAAGTATTTGTTAATTTGGAAAGCAAAGCAAAATCTGCTTTATAAAATAATGTCCACATTTCATTCCTTAAAAGTTAACTTCCAGTCGGAGGACATAACTCCCAGTTTCTACAGCATTTACAAGATAGCTGAGCTGCAATTGCACCCAAGACACAAGATTAAAGCAGAGGAGGTAAACTCCCCTAGTCCAAACAAATCAACTCTGATAACACGCACGGATGCTTCACATCTCCACTATGGGAGCCATGCCCACAATAGGTCCTTGAGGCCAAGAAATGGCATTTCCCTGTTCTACCCGCTTGGTCACTTTCTTTCAAAGGGTCTCCAGCAAGAGCTGGTACCAAGTCAGAGCCTGACGTAATTCAGCGATGTTCGAAAGCAGTCTCACAAATGCAAACACAACCCAGCTGAGCTTCCCTCTGAGGGCACACGATGTTATCAGCACCTAGGCGCACATTCAGCGCATTTTACAAAACAAGAAGCTGCCAACCTTGGCGTCTCTCCCAAAATATTCCGGCTAGGTCTGGAGACTTCAAGCCGGTCCCAGACAGCGTAGGAAGCTCAGTGAAGTCCTTAATCAACAAGTATGGTGAAGGGGAGGGAAGAGAAGTTGTTCTCAAAGCGTGCACACACACAAAGTAAGCTACGGGATAGCACTTACACAGCAATTCTGCTATCCGAAGAGTTGCATTTGCTTCACATCCTACAGCTGACTGAAGGCTGCCATAATTTTCAGCAGAAGAACTGAGATTCGGGCCCAAGCTCCTACCCCTCAGCCAGTGCTTGAAGCAACGGTAGTGGGAAACTGTAAACAAGCTGAACGACTGTGTTAATTGCACTAATGAGGTCCTGCTCCGACCTCAAGCAGACACAGCCCAACTCCAGCCAGAGCAGAGCTGGGAGCCACCCCTGTCACGCTGCTGCCTGGGCAGCACCACTCACACCGCATCTGCGCCACAGCAGCCTGCCTTCGTGAGCAATGTGTGTGCTTAGAAAAGGAGGTAAAATTAAAAGCTTTCTTCAAAGAAGCTGTGAGATGCAGAAGTGATTCTTGCAGCAGTCTACCTGCTGGGATATGTTATATCTAACAGAGAAATAGCAACTACTAGAAAAGCATCTACATTGCAAATACACATAACGCTCCTTGAGGAGGAGGAAAAAAGCTAGTTTGAGTGGTTTAGACAAGTACCAGCGTCCAAAAGGAGTAATAAAACCCTTCACATCTACTGATTCAGGCTCCAAACAACCCAGTGATGCATTTTATCCCAAACCTTTTGAAAACACTGATGCTCTAAATACTTCAACATTATGATAAAGAAAAATGAGTTACTGTGATAGGTGATTTCCCCTCCTTCCCCCCTCCAAAAAAAAACAAAAACAAAACAAACAAACAAAAAAAAAAAAAAACAGACCGGTTTTGATAATTTATTTGTCAAAGTGCAGGGCACGAGTCCCAGCACAGAGGACCCGAAGGGGTGCCTGGTGTGGAAGCAGCGCTCCCCCTGCGCGCCTGGCTCCGGCTGCCGCTTCCCTCACTTTTACTCCAAATTCTACAAAATACACAAAAACTCCTAGCCACGTGTCCCGGCTTCCTCACGGGAGGGGGCTGCTTTGCTGCTAACGCTGCCGGTTTGGGCTGCTGAGGGGGAAAACCCCCGCGGAGCCGCGCCAGCCCCTCAGGGCTCCTCACGGCCCGCCCGCGGCCGCCATCACGGCCCCGCCACCCTCACGGCCCCCCCCGCGCCCCCTCCCCCCCCCCCTGCGCCCCCTCCCCCCCCCCCTGCGCCCCGCACTTACGCCATTTTCCTCCGCCGCGGCTCCCCCACGGACCCGGAAGCGGCGGCGGCCCGGGCCTTCCCGCACCTCCCGGTGGGCACCGCCCCCGCCCCGGCCGCAGCGCCGCCGCAGCCAATGGGGAAGCGCCGCCGGGAGGTAGGGCCAACGGGATGGGAGGAGGCGCGGGGCGGGGGGTGGAAAGGGCCAATCGCGAGGCGCGGGTGGAAGAGGGGGGTGGGTGTGTGTGGGGGAGACCACGCCCTTCTTCCGCCCGGCTGTGGGAGGTGTTGCGCATGCGGGGAGACGGTGGTGACGCCGTGCGGGGGCTGGGAGAGGGCGGGGCTGGGGGTGAGGGAGGGCGGGGAGGGGTGGGGGAAAGGGGAAGGGAGCAACGTGAGGGAAAGGGAGGAGGGGAAGGGGAAGGGAAAGGAAAAGGGAGAATGATACGGGAAAGCGAAGAGAACAAGGGAAAGGGATAAGAGAAAGCGAAAAAGGAAGAGAAAAAGGAAAAGCAAGACCAAAATTTGTTCTTAAACACTTTAAGGTCCAGGGCGGAGCGTGTCCCACAGAGCCACAAACAGCTCGGGCTGGAGGGACCTCCACGCACACCCAGTCCCAGCCCCTGCCATGGGCAGGAACACCTCCCCCCAGCACAGGCTGCCCACAGCCCCATCCAGCCTGGCCTTGGGCACCTCCAGGCATGGGGCAGCCACAGCTGCTCTGGGCAGCCTGTGCCAGCGCCTCACCACCTCCTGGGTGAGGAATTTCCTCCTCAGATCCAATCTAAACCTCTTTCAGTTTGAATTCCCCCTCATCCTGTCATTATCCAATGAAGCAAAGAGTTGCTCTCCATCTTTTTTGTGAGTCCCCTTCAAGTCCTGAAAGGCTGCAGTGAGGTCTGTTTTCACAGAAAGGCCAGCCTAAGTCCAACATGCCACTGCGTTTATGTAACAAGTGAATACACGTGTGTATTTATAGCGCAGCCTCTCTAACAGCATGCTTCCTTTCGCCTTAGGATGGCCAGCAGTACTTCTGTATGAAACATCTTCAGTCCTTTGCTCGTGCAGCAGCAGTAGGAACTATTTCCAAAACCGATAGCAGGAGCAGTTTTGCAGTCAGAGGCAACAGCCTCATTTCACGTTCAGGTTTGTGCGTCTTGGAGCCCATCATTTGGCCCCTACCACTTCCACACCCGAGAGGTCAGTGCTCTTTTGCCAGCATCCTTGGGCCAGGGGTGGACAAACGCTGTGCTGCAGGCTCTCTTCTTGCCCAGGTGGGCGCCTGGGGCTGCACTGACGCCCCTTGCACCACAGAGCCGGGTGGCTGTCCTATTTTAGCACTGACTGGAGGTTTGTGGATTCTCACAGCACCCCTGCCTGATTGCCTGCTGCTTTTTTGAAGATTGCATTTTTTTGGATGTTTGTCTGCATTGCTGATTTCCATCAACAGTTTCATTCCTTCCATTGCCTCCCCTGACCTTTCGGGGGAGTGTCCACAAATGAGCTCCTGATATTTTCCTCCAGCTTTCTGTTTCTTCTCTCTCTTCTTTAAAGAATTTTCTCGTAATTTTCTTCCCCATAAGTAATGATGCTGGATTGCTTCTTTCACCTCTTCCTCCTATATGCTGATGCTAAATGATAAAATATATCTGACATTTGAAATTTATTTGTAGAAATTACATTTGAAAGGGTACACGATAACCAAAGGTTCAAGATGTGTTATTTGCATAAACAAAAAAGAAGGAGCTGATTCATTGACTTTGCCCTTTATAACCCAGTCAATGAGTCAATGATTCACATCTGAAGCACCAAGAGAGCTTCTCCTGACACATCCAGCCATCCTCGAGGTGCCTGTAGGCTAAGAGATGAAATACACAATGCACTGTAATACAGTTCAATACCTTAAAAGTCATGCAACGGGGTGATTGTCACACCTAGATTCAAATTCCCATGGAGGGGAGGTAGTTCAAGGGGTTCTTTCACCAAATCCTCTCTGGGCTGTACTGGAGGCTCAGCCTCTTTGTAGGGGAAGCGGACAGCTTGCAATGGCATCGCACGCATGCACGCAGCACAATCGGCCCCGGCTTGAACGCTGTCCCTGGGGCATAGCTTTTCAAGCTTGCCCAGATTTTTCTCATGGTCTAGGAAACAGCGAATCATTCATGCTTAATTCTTTTCAGCGAATGATGCTGCGTCTCCGGTTATCAGCATGGGAATTGACAAGAGGTTTTATAAATGTTGTCTCATCATATAACTTTCAAGTTGAGGAAAATTATAACCCTGTCCTCTACACTTGAACTTATTCTAAATGAGGTGGCATTCCCATTTGCCTCAGAATGTTTATTTTTATGCCTAAGACTCCAAGTTTTTTCTTCGTTTGTTTCTGTTTTGACTTTTTTTCCACTTTTTTTTTTTGGTTGGTTGTATTTGTTTTTTCTTGAAAGAGGGGTGGTTGAGCAAAAGCACCATCTCTAAATTATCTGTACCTCTTCTGTTTTTCAACCAAAGACATCTCTCCAAACATTGTTCTGAATGCTGCCAAGTCTGTTAATTCACATTGTGTCTTTGGTTGATGCCACTCAAGGGTCAAAGTCAAGCTAATTCTGAAGTTGTCCGAATGTATTTATACAAAACCAGAAGATTCTGGGTACATGACACTATTTAACAACAGCAAAAATGTGACTGGAAACTTTAATTCCCATTTCTTGGACTTACAATTTACCTTTTTAAGGCAGCTGGGTACTACCGCCATTTCCAGGGGAAGCGAGCAGCCACTGCTCCAGCTGACGTGACCCTGCAGCCCACAGGAACAGCCCCTCTAAGGGTCAGCACTGGGCGCATCAGTGCTCCTCCAACAGAAACATGACAGAAAGTCAAAAAGAAAACAAATCAAGCAAGCAACACTTCACTGAGCTGCCGTATGCAAGTGCTTGAGCAGCTCGGATCTTCTTCCCCCTTCAGCCCACTAATCCCGGAGGTATTTTCCCCACGATCCAGGATCCTCTCCCCAAGCAGCAGGCAGAACAGGCAGGGAGCCAGCCCAAAACACAGCTGCAGAGCCTCCAGTCCATGCATCCTCCTGCCCCAACCACCACCACAACCCTTCCTCACCCCAAAAAGCATCAGGGGCCTACACAAGTTGCCTGCCAGCAGGGTGAGCAGGATCACGCACCTGTGGTTGAGGAGCAAGAAGCTGATTCATTGTCATCAGTTGGTTTAAGAGACAATTCATTTAATCAGGAAACTGTAAAGAGCCTTCACAGTCTCTATCAGATTGAAAAGCCTTTGTCAGGCAATCCTCTTGCACTGAGCTCTCTAATGATATATGGTTGGGAAATTGTTTTCCTGATGCTGTGCTCAATATCACAAGAGGCTGCTGAAGTGCAGATGCGGGCATCTCACATCTTGGGTTGGGCTCACTTGGACTGAGAGCAGCATGGTAACCAGCTCAGAATTTCAAACATTTCCTTCCCCCAGCTCTGAGAAAATTATCATGGATCGGTAGGGAAAAAGCAGGAGCTGTGCTTTATGAAACTACATTCTTTCTCCAGTTGTGCTTCAGCGAGTGCTTTGAAGCCGATGGAGCAGTGAGCGTATGAACAAAGTGCTGCTTGGTTTGTGCTATCTCTAAATGACACCAGTGTTTACTGTATGAGTTCATTCTCAACTGCATTCAAAGCAAACACTGAGCTCAGGCATAAATATTGTATAAATTGTATAAATACGTATCCAACTCCTTTGTACAAAATACTTGAGATGCTGCCTATAGCATAAGCCAAAAGCCAGCAGCCAGTGGCCCAGAAACACACCCATGCCTTAGCTTAGTGGCGAAATCTTAAATTCTTTGGTTCTTTTCATTCAAGGATGAGATCACAGACACTCATTTCAACAAAACAACGAATATTAATACTTTGCATTAAGTATATAATTTGCCAGAGCTGGAAGTCACCTGTTACCAATTACAGAATTAACTTAGTTTATGCTTGACCTTCATCAGTACCTTGCAGGGTTTTTATTTTATTGCGAAGTCGCTTCATTCAAGTAGCTTCACTGAAGGTTGTCTGTCTTTCAGTGGAAGTCGTCAGTCTCCTGTTGTATCTGAAAACTGATTCCAAAACAGATTTCCTTGGAAGAAATCCTCCTAGCTCTGTGCTCCCAGATCTTAAATGAATATAGGAAACACAGTGAAGGTTAAAGCTATTCTTCAATAAATGGCTAAAAAAAAAAATCTGTAAGAAAATATTATTTACTCCACAGGCTGCCATGTTCCTCTAAACTAAATAATGTAGTTTTAAAGTCAATCAGCAGTAAGTGTGGTGTATTAAAGTTGCTAACAACACACGGCTATTTTACTTTCTTCAAAGAATTACTTTAGCAAACTTTTTCCTTCCAACGTCATTAGTGACTGTGATTGTAAACCAACACCTATAATAAAACCTCTATTTTAGACAGGTGCTGTTCAGCAAAATGTGCAGAAACGATCTCATGCATCTCATTCAGACCTCTGTTGTGCAGATTATTCTGTGAGGAACCAGGCATCAAACCCTCTAAAATGAACATTGATTTCAGCCACTCCAGGAATTAGCTTGCAGAAGCCAAAAGCCATTACCTACAACTTGTTAAAATTCTTCTATCAAAACCATTTTCAGACAGCATTAGAAATCATATACCCGTGAAGAAACTGTTACTTTTAATTTCAGAAAATAAAAGACAGGTGAAAACATGCAAACATCTAAAGATCCCATCAAACCTGTCACCATGTCTTGGCAATTATTAAAACACACTTGAGTGTCCTTATGTGGCATCTGTACAGGTTTTTCCCCAAATCCTTCATGTGGTATGTTAAAAGCCCTCCTTCCTCAGCTTTCCCCCACATCACTTGCTAGGCATGCACACAGGAAGCTTAATGGTGCTGCAGCTTCCTTTTTTGGTGCAGATTACAACTTCCTTACTATTAAGGAGATTGTTGCTATTAAGGAAGTTATTGTTGTTATTACGGTCCCTGAGACTTCCTTCATCCCATTGCCTTTTCCTGCGATCTGTCCCCTGAACCCATTAATAACCTGTGCCCGGCTTTGGGTGTGTGTACGGTTGGTGCACCGTCTCTCTGCTCCTTGGCATGGCCACCAGCATCACTACATGCACTGCAGGCAACATCGGTGTCCAGCGCTGTGGAGTTATACCTTGAGCCTTTCTCCTCATTTTTGTTTCTGGCTAGCTGCATTATTGGTTTAGATGGGATTTTACTGGGTGCCTGTAGCCCTACCAGTACTTGTTGGGGAACTATAAGCAGTTCTTTCCTTCACTGTTCACATATCACAGCTCCACATGTCACTTTATTATCAACACATTCTTACTTTGAATTTGAAAAGTGGTCTACAGAGGTCTACAAACTAGAAGGCCCTCCAGGGGCAAATTATGGCTAGGTCTAGCACATGTTCTAGAGGAAAGGTAATTGATCATTCCCTTTCCAGACCACAGAGCCAGGACACCCCAGGAGAACGTGGAGCACAATTCGGAAACCTCTCCCAGCAGAAAGGCATTGGGCTTGCCTGGCTGTGCAGCTCCCGCTGCAATACTTACGGGACCTGGCTCACAGCAGCACAGAAGAGAGCAAAGCATTTGGTCCCTGCTAAAACGGGACCACATGCAGAGAATGCAAAGGGAGGAAAGGAAGGAATTTGTTACATAAAAGAAAGAAAAAAGTTGCCTAGAAAGTTGTCTCGAGTACAACTGACAGTGCAGCTGCGTCTTGCTGATTATGTTTTATGCTGTTCTGCTGGTAATAAATTTCATGAGATTGTAGGTTAGCTCTAGTTTTTGTTTTTGCATTTCACTTATTTTTAGTTATTTCTGCTCTCAAAAGAAGTGCATTGTACCAAAACACATTATTAGAAGTCTTTTTGTGCTAGATGTATAGGCAAATTGTATATATTTTTTGTCTAAGTAATCTAAAACCTAGTTTGAACATATAATAATCATTCACAAAGTAAAGTTTCTTTTTTAAACTGGAGCCTCCATTACTGGCCTCAGTAGTTATCAGGAAGAATGAACTGGCACACAGCAAGTGGGTGTAACACTGTGTTGCCAGAGAAAGAGGAGAAAGCACAGGCTTTTTAGTTGTTCGTGATTATTTTTAACTTCAATTTCCTTTGTAATTATTTCCTTTCCTGGATTCATAAATCTGCAGTAGCCTGTTACATAAATCTCATCTATCCCATGTTTACAAATAATTCTGACTTAGACTCTGTGCCTTTTGCACTTTGGAAATTCCCACAGACTTGGAGTTTGGGTGTACAAAGACGTATGCAGGATACCACCCCATGTTTAATACTAGCTCTATACAATAAGTCTTTTGTAAGAACAAATACCCACCTACATTTTTTTTCAACCTCCTCTAGCGTTTTTGTTGGAGAAGCTACATTTCACTTGCTGTCTTAAAGACTGCTGTGTCGCAGGATAATACTGAGACTTTGTGGGGGTTTATTCCTCTCAATGCTTGTTCATTTTTGTTTTTAAGAAAAGAGGAAGGGGTGGGGGAATCCAACAGTGAATTCTTCACGCACAAATATACCATGGATTTTAAGGGGTGATGTACTTGCGCAAGTGAGGGAATAATCACACTTAAGTGCAGTTGTTATGAAAATGAGTTAGAGGGGAAAGAAGAGACGACGAGGAAAAAATAAAACATATACTGGAAGGAGAAGAAAGGTATCTGTGTGAAGGCAATAATCACGGCACTGAGAACCAGACCAGAGGTTCTCAGAATGGTGCTCACAGAGAACAGATGAGGCAGTAGATAGTCGGCTGTGCAACAAATTATAGTGCCATACAACTTACCCACATTCAGTGCTTGAAATCCTCATGCCCTGTGTAGCCAGTGGCTTTGGAAATTGACCGGGAGATCCTCTGACACGCTATACATTGGTAGTGTCATCTGTTCCTCGTCCCCTGGGACAGCTGCCTGTGCAGTATTGGCAGCGAACATGCTCGGGTGGAGCAGTGCCTGCTCCTGTCCATGGGGGAAACAACGGCCATGCAGGCATTTTCCAGGTCTTCTGACAATCTTCTGGGATAAAAGGGAGAAATAATGGTGAAACATGGTCAAAAGTGCGAGAGCAGTGTCTTAAATTCAGTGTAGGTACCTCCACACACAAGGGCAGTGGCACTGGATTGGAAAGATAGTGCAGGTCATAGCAGCCATGCCTCTCTGCCCCTTGGAAAGCTTCACTCAGGGTGTAGAGCTTCTCACCTTCAGGGCTTACGGCACCTAAGAATGAGCAAGGTGACTTTTAAAATGCAACTGAAACAGCAAACAGTGACAGAAATAGAAAAGGAAGAGGATGAAGACCCCCTGTGTTGGGTGAACTCACTGACCCGGCGGTGCCGGGTGAGGAGAGCGAAGCAGATGGGGCAAGGCCTGCTCCTGCTCTCGGCGCAGGCCCCTCGTGTTCTCCAGGCCAAGCACATTGACAGGATCACCGTGTAACCAGACCAGATCCCCGCTAACCCCACGTAGTTCATAAAGCAGTCCAAATAAATATGTTGTTGGTAATATGCGTTGTTGGTAATATGATGAAAACTGGCCAGCGGTAACGTTTAATAATAATCTGGCAACCAGTGCTAACACTCAGCTCACAACCGTAGGCACACCTAATGTTGAGGATTTTAACTAATAAATACTTCACAAATTGTGTTTACAAGCAATAAACAATTTATAAATAAGCAGCTTCTCAGGTTTGCTTTTGTTAAACTGTCTAGCTTCCCTGCTTGTACCCTGAGCATTGTATTGCACCCTGAATTGTGGTGGTTGCCACTGTGCAAGGCTGGGTTGCTTTTGCTTTAAATAAGGCTTTTTTGCCTTTTGCTCTCTTCATTTTATTTTCCTCGCACTTAACTGGAAAACGATAGCTCAACATTTTCTGTTTGCACACTGTGTCCTCTCTGCCTACCTGAAGGTCCTAAGCCATCCTTGAAAACAGCTCTCACCAGCAAGTATCCCTGAACTAAGGGTGAAAGTTATTTAAACTGCCAGTGTTAAAAAGACAAAACTGATAACTGGTTCTGTGCTGTTTCAAAAGCTGTTATCTCAAACGCCGGATGCTTCTTCTGACAGTGGTGAAAACAGTTTTCCCCCTGTTATGACAGCAGGTTTCAGCTCAGGGTGAAAGGGAACCTTTCCGATCACAGGCTAATTCCCCAGTGCTGGAAGAACATAAAACAAAATCGAACAGCAAGCTAACTACATTTATTTGAGAGAGCAAAAGACAGCACAGCTGATCTGCTTGGATTGGGCTCTGTCCAGCATTTCAAGCATTCCCACATTTCCAGGTCTCTGAGCAATGCAGCACAGGAGCAACACATGGATGCTGGCTCTGGGGAGGCAGTGAAGCACTGCCTATCTCCTAGCTAAAGGAGCTGCACCATTTCCCTTTCAGCCTGTGGTTAGCCTCCTTCGCAGGGGTCAACAAGTGCACAGGAAAAGAAGAGTTTGTCTGCACACTTACCCATTGCCCAGGATGCAAAGAAAGCCTTATTTTTAAGCAAGGAAAGAGTCAGTAACACTCTGGGAACTGGTTATCTCTAGGGTGCACTTTCAGGAAATGTTTATGCTTTTTTTTATATATATACTGCTTGGAAAAAAAGTGTTAGGAAACCAGCACAGCACTGATCCAGAGAGCTTGTAAAGGAGGAGATCCACAAGTTGTTTGCTTTCACCTCTGTTCCAGTGTCCTTCCTGTTTCTTAAGGGTTCTTCACAAACATCTGTAAATTCTCACAGAAATAAATCATATTATTCTTTCCAGAGAGATGTTTTTTTGTACTTTAGATAACACTGTGTTGTGAAAAATGTGACAACAATGTGTCAAACATTAACACATTTTCCCTTAGATGCCCAATAGGTAGCTAAAGAAACAGCCTTTTACTATTTTGTCAGTCAACAAAACAAATCTAGGCTTTTCACACAAGTGCCAACAAATACCAGGTTTGCCACGACTCAAAAAAATAGTAGAAAACTGGTAAAAAGTCTGAAGATTCACTTCCTAACCATTGTGTATTTCTTTAGTGAACTTCCCTTAGAGATGCTACTAGAAGACAAGAGGTGACATGAAGTTTCAGGGAACATAGGAGGTTTTTAGATTTCTGCTTTGAATCCTTTTTGCAGAGTTTACATTTTATTATTATTAAATTTACATTTGCAAGGGACAGGGAAGGACAGCAACTGAAAAGCAAACTTATTATGGAAACTGTTTCCATTATTAACTGTGCAGTATAAACAACCTTTCTGGTACCAGATTTTACAAGTGCGACTTAAAATTCTTTAGAATTATGCTTGTGCTAAATTGACAGCATTCCTCTGATTTTGACCATATTGGTCGCTAGTTTTGCAGACTTAGCAAGAAGGAGAACTGCTTACTTTAGCACCAGCACTTCCACTAAACAGCAAACCTTCTCAATTTTGGCTTCAGTGCACTGTATATGCCAAGTTCATATTTCAATCCAGAATGAACATTTGCGTCAGTCCAGAGTCAGCTCTTGCTGGCAGGGAGCAGCCCTGTCAAAGCTTTAGATCAAATGGTCACCCTCCAGATGTATTTGTCTTTGTCACTGTCACCCACAGACACTTCCTCTGAAAGCCAATGGCCCGGCAGTGATGCAGCTGACTGCTGAGCAGGGTATATCATTCAGGCATTAAGATGGTGTTTGACTGGCAGAGCCCCTAGAATTGCCGCTGTTTTTAACCAGCACTTTCAATACTTCATATTGATTCTGGGCCTAGCCCCAAACCCGCTGAAGTCAATGGGGATAGGCTCTGACGGGGTCTGATGACAAATGATGGAAGTGATGGATTTGGTACAACTATCTGAAATCATGTAACCCTCCTGAGGGCTGGGTTTGTTTGTTTTTTAAATTTGTTCTCCATTTTCTTCACGATTTTGTTCTTTGTCACCTGCTGCTCTGTCTCTTACCACCTCATCCCCAGCTCCAAAGTTTGGGATGGAGGAGGTTGATGCTCAGGGACTGGAAACATGCAGTGAGAGCAGGGGTGAGGTTTGCCAGCTGCATTGCTGGTTTGTATTGCAAACAATCCTAGCCTGGCACCATGACATGGCCTTTTGGGGGCATCAAGAGCCTTTCTGCACTAAGGACACACTTTCTTCAAACTAGGTCTGCCCGGGACATATGGGTGAGGTCTACCCTGCCTAGCAGCTATGTATGGTGAGAACCTCCAGCACTAATCTACCATGCGCAACTAATAAAAGCTGCTAATATCTGTAGAAAACAGCAAAATTCAGTACCTTTGAATGGCTGCTGTTGGGCCCTCTTCATGCAATACCACAAGGTTTGTAGGGCTATATTTTTCTGAGGGATACAGTGGGGGTGCTTGCATTTTGGGCTCGCAAGACTTTCTGCAACCAAAGTGGATTTTTTTGTGTTGTTTTGCTTTTCTTGCCTTAACTACCAAGATGTGCATTTTAGATTCAGAAAGTAGAAAGCTCCAGCAGGTACTTCAAAAGATTATCATACACCTGATGCTAAAACACATTCTTTCACATTCTGTGTAAACCTCTTAAAAACAAACAACAACCACAACAAAAAGAGCAACTCTCTGGCCTGTGCGAGTTCTTCCTCTGTCCTCTTAGCTGGGTTCAAGTAACAAAGTGACTACAACGGCCCTCCTTCCATTCAGCTAGCAACTTCCAGATGACCTTAAGAAAACTTTGTCAGCACTTTACTCTTGCGCAATTCCTGTAAAAGACAAATGTAATATTGAACTAAACATATTTATTTTTCCTTCTCAGGTGAAAATGCCAAAGGGCACACTCAGACAAACTGTTTTGCAGAATTTCATAGACTGTTTCAGTAAAAGCTTTCATAAAAGAATCGCAGTATCCGCTGAGTTACCTTGCCTCAAACATCAGCTGTATGCTTCTCAAGCATTTAAGTTGCTGCTTCTGTAAAGTCTCTGTCTTTATCCAGACTGATAAGGCCTCTTTATAGCAACTGCTATTGATTCCAGTCTGCCGAAGGTAGCACCAGCAGCAGCAGCAGCATTAGGCCACCATCACACAACCAATCTTCTCTCCTATTTGTTAGCAGCTATCTGCAGACAGTCATATCCTCACAGTTCAACCAGGAAACAGAATATATGAGCTCTCCTCACCCACTCCAGCACAAAATCAGCTGAGTTACTTGACACAGCCACAGCATCAGTTTCAATTAGATCAGCTGACTTCTGCAAAGCTGTTGATGAGGAGCACTCAAGTGATTTGTTCCACGAGCTGAACTGTATGGGTAATTTCTGGCAGAGGAGGAACAAGCAGCTGTGGATAGCTATGTCTTAAGCTACCTCCATCTTTCCAGCAATGATTGTCAGTTCACAGCTTTAGTATAGGAAATGCTTAAATTACTGTCAGGAGTTAAAACACAGTACCATTTTTCAGGAGGACATGATAATATCATGGTTTACCAGAGGTTTCCAGAGCCTTCTCTGACCATACCTTGTAGGTTCGTTTTATTTTCTCTGCGATGTGTGAAAGAGAAAAGCACATGCAGATTTCCACATTTGCTGTGCCCCTGAACTTGTGAATTCACTGGTCTTTTTGAATTGATTTGTTAGTTACTGAAAGTTCAGAACAAATAAAAACTAGAGAAAGAAAGAAAAAAAAAAAAGAATAAAAACATTTTTCCACCTTTGTAAGATTCTTAGAAGTTAATTACAAGTTGAAATTTAAAATTAGGAAGAAGAAGGCCAAATAGGCTTTTGTTCTTATTGAACCATATACAAAGACCGAATTTTATTATGATACAAAAGGAAAGAATTTGTCATCATTAACTGTAATGTTTTTGGGAAGGAGGTTAGATAGGAGACTTAGCATCATTAGATGTTTTTATCTAAAGATTTCCTGCCTCAAGTAATTGTTCTGAAGAAGTAAACACACAGAGATTATGCGATTTATTCTCTTTAATGAAGTTCTATGATATGTGTTGTTTTGTAAGCTCATTTGAAGAATTTTAACAGAATCTTTGGGTTTTTATTTATGTATTTATTTTACAGATGCTTTGCAAAACTGTGACCAAATAATATGTTTAATGTTCACTGTGTTGCTACTAGCTTAGTTCTTTGAAATCAAATGAAGCCCCAGGTTAAGTGATTTCTTTCCATATTTACCAGTGGCACAACACCACACAACACTGACACAACAAACATGGTTACAAATATATGTTAACTAACAGCAACACCATCCAACAATTCTTATCAGAAAAGTCAATTTTCATTTTTTTTTTCATTTTTCAACCAAGTTCTATTAAATTTGAATTCTTAAAATAGAACCATTGAATCATTAAGGTTTGAAAAGACCTTTAAGATCATCTGGTCCAACCATCACCCTACTACCGGCACTTAGCCATGTTGAACCTCATCCCATTGGCCTCTGCCCGTCAACCCAACCTGTCCAGGTCCCTCTGCGGGGTGTTCCTGCCCTCTGGCAGATTGACACTTCCCCCCAGCTTGGTGTCATCTGCAAACTTACTGAGGGTGCACTCAATTCCCTCATCCAAATCATCAATAAAGATATTAAAGAGGATGGGCCCCAACACCTTCTTCTTTGGGAAGTTCTAGTTGTCTCCCCATCCTGTGGCCTAAGGGCTTAAATTTGCCTGGAAATTAGTCTTTGTGTCACTGATGAGTCTTCTGCTTTCTACATTAAAAAAAGAGCCAAATCTCACTGAGTATGAAGGTTTCTCTGGCTGCCCCCAGGCCTGCCACCAGCACATACAGCCCTACAGCCTGCTCCCCTCAGGCCTTGTAACAAGCCCTTTGGCAGGGATCCCATCCAGCACCCCAGTATACGACCCCCGTCTCTTCCAAATATTGCAGCCGAGTAGCAGAGACTCTTTCCTTCAACATTTGGAATGTGTTTTCAACTTCTATGGGAAACCATGAAGAAATTTCTGTAGGTACCCTTCCTGTCAGCTGAACTAACAAAAGTGCTTTTATCTTTCTCTTTTTATCTGGTTGTACAAAATTCTATTTTTGAATGCAATTTTAAAGAGTTTTTCCAAACAGATTTATCCTCACATCCTTTAATAAGATGTTTCTCTAAAGGATTCTTATCAGAACTTTTTATCTGTTCTTGTATGGCAAGCATGGCCTATTAGAAATTAATTTTAAACTTATTTTCCTGATTGAAGCAGCATTTTGGCAGCTATTAATGGTGCAAGTAGCATTCTGTCACCAATGAATTGGCTGATTACAGAATTTGGGATGTTCACAACTGGAAAAAATCACGAATGCTGGAAGGCATGCACTGCTGATGGTCTCAAAACTTGTCTGCCCCAACCGATTGCCCTCCAGAAATCTCTCTGATTAAAGACCACAACATTTGGACAAGTTCTTTCTGTACACACAGAGGCTTTTTCTGCTGAGGAGATAATCTGTCTTGTGAGGGACTAAATAATGAGAGTTTCATGATCATTATCTTTATTTCCTGCTGTTCTTTGTTCTTGTGGTGTTAATACTTTCCAATATCATCTGATAATTTACCTTCCTCACCTTCCCCTGCTCACTGTGAGATCTGAGTACCTTGAAGGGTCTTTCAATCTCCGTGTTCTGATCTGTTTTTCAGCATGCTTCTTTGCTTTTGGTATGGTTAACCTCTGGTCAATAAATTAAATTTGTTTTGTTTTCTACCTTAAGTGTAGAATCTGATCCTCTACCAGTGATTTAACCTTTGCTATTCTGCAGAACAAAATGAGACTAGTTTTTACTGTCTTTATGATGATATTACTTTTCCCCTGTAGCTCTCAGTACAGTTCAGCAGCGTGAAAAGTGAGGGGAAGTAATCTGCCATTTTCTTTCTCACCAGAAGATTTAAATACTGTTCGCTCTTCTGAAGAGTCACAGTGGAACTGCTGGTAAGGACTCTGTAATGATTTGCCAATGATTTTTCAAATGCTTCCATCTTCTTCAAATTTTCCTTGAATACTTTTTCCACACTTACATATGCGGAAAACTGAAGAAAAGAAAAACCACAACACTTTTTATAACTTAGGAAAGTATTTGTTTTCTAGTATGCTACCCACTTGAAAATAAATTCTTGCTAAATTTAAAAAATAAAAATAAACATATCCTTTTGCTAGAAATCAGTGTGATACAGCTCAGCACAAAGAACTTTCTTTTTCTCCTATAACTTTATACACATCTTAGGGGGATAACACCAGAATATGACTTTCTTAACCATTTTTCAGCTGATTCTGCAGGAAATATATGAGAGCTCATGCAATGCAATACACAGAAACCGATGCCTTCTGGAGATTCCTAGTCTCACTGAAATGGTATGAGCAGTGAAGGTTTAATGCACAGCATACAAATGCTTGCTGGCCTGGCAATGAAATTCAGTGACTGCCATTTATGCTCCTGCTCCAAAGTGTCTGTGTAGGACCTGCACTACTCCATGAGCGTGGACTGCATGGGAGAAACTTGCACAAGGATGGCCAAAGAAGCTGTACAGCAAAAGCTATACATCATTCCTCCCTTCTGAAGAGCATAGGGCTCTCTGCTCCAGTTTGCCTCCTTCGTTGTTCTCAAAGGCATCTTAGAGAAGAGGGAACATTTGTTCTGTGTCTTTCTGAAAAATGAGCAATCCTTTCTATTAACTGTTTAGTACTTACCAGATAAGTACTTATCTGTAAGATACCAGACAGTGTGTTTTGGGACAGCTACTCTCAACTTTTGCATCTGGGCATGTGAAGGACAGTAATGGTGGTTCCAAGCACAAGCATCCTCAAGATAAAAACAATTGCTTGTGCAGTGTCTTGAGATTATGTTTGCAGGATCCAAAGTAGTACAGTTCCCTGATCTCTGAGGTAAGACTGCTTTGGAAAAATACAATACTTTGAGTTGTTTTGTTAATAGCATCCAAGCACGCAGGTGGGATGTAGCTCTCCTCCTACAAAGCAAAAATACACGAATGATTAATAAAGGGTCTAGAATTCAGGGGATTATTCTGCCTGTGACTTAAGCCTGAGAAGGATCATTATCACCAGCCAGCAGAGGATCTAAAAATAACCCATGGAGCTGAGTTTAAAGCATTAGTTTAGCCTTTCAGTAAAATTCAGTGCATTCTGTTAGTGTGGTTAGAGGCAAATATTATCTTAAAGCAACTTATTGTTTTCTTCACAGCAGCAAGGAAATAAGCATTTCTTATTATCGGGATGACTGACATTATTTCAGCCCATCCCTAAGACTTGTGGCAGAACAGGAAGAAAGAACAAGGCAAAGCTGCAATTCCCCAGCAAGCATTTTTTCTCAGAAATGTGAAGGAGTGGATGCGTTAATTCTTGAAAAACCTGACTAAAAGTTCTGGAAATCGATTCACACTGGTGAATTGATTCATGGGCAGGTAGAGCAGAAGCAGCAGTACTGCTGAGACCTGCCAGCAAGTTTCCAAGCTGCCTGGAGGTAGTACTGGGAGAAGATCTCATGCTCCAAGTCACTCAGCTACTGCCCCAGGGTTGCTAACAGAGCTGTAGGGTAGGACAGGACTGGGATCTTCGTGAAGTGGGTAGTTGCCCGCAGAGAACTAACTAAGCTAACTACCAGCTAGTTTTGAACAGGGGATTCAACCATTAGGTGGTAACAACTTCTTGTCACTGAAGTCTTCATCCAAACTGGAGCAGGTGACAGTTCTCATGCACCTCCACTTCTAGGTATCTGGCATTCGAGGCAGGCAGTCTCTTCTTCTACTCCAGATTCTGAATGAAAGGTTTTTTAATAAATGCTTCTTTTATATGCTTCTGTAAAGGGTACGCACATATTCTATTTGGCCAAGTATTTTGCATCTCCTTCAGCTAGTTGGTTAGCATATAATGTAAGTGCTTGTGAGCTTTATCAGATGGTAGAGTTACACTGTTAATCTCCATGCGTTCAACCCCATGCCTGGTAATACAGGTCCTTACATTGTTAGTGAAAAATGTTTCCTGCCTGCCAATGAAAGAATACCATATTTCTCTTGCTAAAACAGTGATATTAGCCTCAAAAATTTGATAAATGCATATATGCATATGCTAGGGTAAAGCAGTCCAATACCAAGCTGCTAGGACTGCATTCATTTGAAAATAGTGCTTGAATAGACTAAATCTTCTGACTTAACAATTCAATCATTATTCACTTATTACTAATGGCTAAACAAATTGTTTCACTGTTCTTAAGAACACTTAAAATCTTTCTGTTTGTATTACTTGTCTAGAGATAGTGAGGCAGCCTGATACTTCCCTACTGCAAGCAAGATGTAAATGAAAAAACAAAACAAAACAAAACAAAACAAAAAACAGAGCTAAGGGAAGAGACTTAAAAACAGTTTTTAAGTGTAAAAAGCCATATCACTGTCCTTGGATAATAACAGTATAATAGTCCATTCAGTATGAATGTAATTATATATATACCAGCCTATTCAAATATGGGAAGGTGGATAAGAATGAGGCTGTGCCTGAGCCCTGGAGGAGTTGGCCCAAGTTGACGAGTGACCACCCTGCTGGTTTTGTGGTCACCCCTTAGTTTCTGGTTCACCGTCCTTTCTGCTGCTCCCCAGTTATTACTTAATATTCACTGGAGACAGCTCAGGAGAATAGGACTGGAGGAATTACAGACCAGTCAGTGGGACTCTGATAAGGGAACAAATTATAAAGCACTCACTCTCTATTCATCCAGAGGACAATAAGGGGATAAAATCAGCCAACGTGGACTCATCCAATACAGGTCAAGCTAGGCTCTTCTGCTTCCTACATGGAACACCTCATCTAATAGATAAGGGTTAACCTGTAAGCATGCTGTAACTTCACTTTAATTAAGACCAATTACACAGTCTTACATGTTTAGGTGAGTGTTGAAAGCTCACATTCAAAAGAGTTCCAAAGCTGGGTCTTGACCGTGTCAGACCTGGATGTGGGCTTATTTAATGTTTTAATTAACAAGCTAAAAGCATAGGGAGTGCATTTATGTAACACTCTTTCCAAAGAAAAACTGAAGTTTCCCTATGTTTCAGAAGAAACGTAGCATGTAAGTGAGATACTCCGTTGTACTCGGAACTTGACATGACCTAATTCACAGCGCAGTACTTCCACATTTGAGTACCAATCTCAGTCTCAAAAAAGGTTAGGACAAATTGGACTGGTGAATGAGTGGTGAGAGGTTTAGAAAATAAGGGCTACAAAGGAGAGTTTAAAAAAAATAATATTATTTTTTTTTTCCCACAGGAAAGTGAAGATTTGGAGAAAGAAAGGCGACATCAGACGGATAAAAAGTAGTTGAAAGAGCATGGTGACCATCTGTTATTCTCTGTGCCCTCAAGAACAGAGCAAGAATCAATCTACTTTCTTTATGGCAAGGGAAAAATCCATTTCAAATATTAAGATTAATTTTCTAATTGTGTTTCAGCATTTAGCAAAGAGATTATTTACAGAACGTACAGAATCTGTATTATTGGACATGCCTAAGAACAGACTACACTTGATCCCAGAAAACAGAACTGACAGATTGGATTATACCTAGTACTACATTTCTAGGGTTTCTGAGACCTCTATTTAATGAATTAGACCTTAATTTAAATGTGGTATCTTGTATTGAGCCTTCTAGCAATGTAGTAATGTAGACCCACAAGTATCATCAGCTCCAGCTACAGTACATTATTACCTTAAAATGGTCATTGAACAGTTTTCTAGATAAGAAAGTTTAATGCATAATTGATAAATATCTTGCACTCTAGTGATGGATATATACTAACATGCATTTTCCGCAGTCTGACTGAGAAACTCTTATCACATTCGTAAACCTAGTTACCTCACTGCCTAAAAACACAGGAGAGAAAATACATTTTAAAAGTGGCCAGCACTAAGTGGAGTGAACTGCACACATTCAGTGTTTCATAATCTGAAGGACCAGTTGTATTTACTGTTATTGCAATTACAAGACAGAAACATATTCCCAGAAGTGTTCCCTGGAATAGAGCAGGGCCTGTTAATACAGCAGCAAGATGGCCAATCTGAATTCAGGGCAAAAGAAGTTGGGCAATGACCCAAATATATTTTTCCTGAGCTGTGAATTAGTGAACGAGAAATGAACATTTTGGTTGAGATCAGCTCTCACATGGAGTGCTTTATTTGCCTTATCCCCAGCCTGTCCTGATTTTAATTGTATGTCAGAGTTATTTTTTATCCTTGAAAATTAATGAAAATAATTTAATTTCTCATGCAGAGATAAAAACGTGTACATATTTTATAGCAACTAATATATATATATTTGCCAGTGATTTATTTAAAAGCTCATAAAATTAATGGTTTTGTTCTAATAAACAGCAAAGAACAAGACATAAAGCCCTTGAGACCCCATATTCCCTGACTGCACAGAACTGCACAGATGGCGGCAAGCCTCACATAAATTTCTGCAACCTGAAAGCTGTAGTAAACCTTAGGTTTCACTACAGTCTGGAAGATGGGAGAGGTTTGCAGGCATATCACAGAATCACAGAATCACAGAATTTCTAGGTTGGAAGAGACCTCAAGATCATCGAGTCCAACCTCTGACCTAACGCTAGCAGTCCCCACTAAACCATATCCCTAAGCTCTACATCTAAACGTCTTTTGAAGACTTCCAGGGATGGTGACTCCACCACTTCCCTGGGCAGCCTGTTCCAATGCCTCACAACCCTTTCAGTGAAGAAGTTCTTCCTAACATCTAACCTAAAACTCCCCTGGCTCAACTTAAGCCCATTCCCCCTCGTCCTGTCACCAGGCACGTGGGAGAACAGGCCAACCCCCACCTCGCTACAGCCTCCCTTGAGGTACCTAAAAAGAGCGATAAGGTCACCCCTGAGCCTCCTCTTCTCCAGGCTGAACAAGCCCAGCTCCCTCAGCCGCTCCTCATAGGACTTGTTCTCCAGGCCCCTCACCAGCTTCGTCGCCCTTCTCTGGACTCGCTCGAGCACCTCGATGTCCTTCTTGTAGCGAGGGGCCCAAAACTGAACACAGTACTCGAGGTGCGGCCTCACCAGAGCTGAGTACAGGGGGACGATCACCTCCCTAGCCCTGCTGGTCACACTGTTCCTGATACAAGCCAGGATGCCGTTGGCCTTCTTGGCCACCTGAGCACACTGCTGGCTCATATTCAGCCGACTATCCACCATCACTCCCAGGTCCTTCTCTGCCTGGCAGCTCTCCAACCATTCCTCTCCCAGCCTGTAGCTCTGCTTGGGGTTATTGCGCCCCAGGTGCAGGACCCGGCACTTGGCCTTGTTGAACTTCATGCAGTTGACCTCAGCCCATCGGTGCAGCCTATCCAGATCCTCCTGCAGAGCTTTCCTACCCTCAAGCAGATCGACACACGCACCTAACTTGGTGTCATCTGCAAACTTACTGAGGGTGCACTCGATGCCCTCGTCCAGATCATCGATGAAGATATTAAAGAGGACCGGCCCCAGCACCGAGCCCTGGGGGACACCACTAGTGACTGGCCTCCAACTGGACTTGGCGCCATTCACCACGACTCTTTGGGCCCGGCTATCCAGCCAGTTTCTAACCCAACGAAGCGTGCGCCAGTCCAAGCCAAGAGCAGCCAGTTTCTTGAGGAGAATGCTGTGGGAGACGGTGTCAAAAGCCTTGCTGAAGTCAAGGTAGACCACATCCACAGCCTATGCAGCATCAAGGAATGTAATTCTGCTTACCCACAAGCTCCAAAGAAAGAGATTCAAAATGCAGAAGGCATTAGGCCAGGCAATTTGAGAATCAACCTCTTCATGCAGCTAACTTGGCTTATTACCCACAATCATCTCTGTTATCCCACTTTGATCATCACAGTTTTCAGAAGTGACTCAAGTTTGTGCCCAAGACTTTTTTATTTTTTTTTTTCCTGTGGAGGGGATGATCTGGCCATAAACTTGTTATGAAATTAGATTTTGCTTAACATTTTGAGTAGTGGGTGCATTGTAGGAATTATTAATGTTCTTTAAACTTTTTGAAAATATAAAGTATTCTGCAAGCATTAAAAATCTGTTTGTATGGCAATCCAACCATTCCCAAGCTAATTCTTGCACAGCATTGAAAGGCCTATAAGGAAAACATTTTTAAGCAGCAAAAATTCAAATACACTCAGGTCTCCTTTTTGTACTTTGCTCACAGGCCTGCAAGTGCTTGCCTTCCTAAGCAATGCCCACTCCTCCTGTCCATGTCATTCCTTGCAAGTGAAGATCTTCGCCTGAGTGTGGTATTAGCGGAACAGAGGGAGCTAAATCCTGCCAGCTTTGAATAGGAAGGAGGAGCACCTTTGTACTTGGGGCCTGGTAGGAAGTCAGAAAAAAAGATGAGAAATTGAATCCAAAATGATCTCTTGCACAATAAATAGATAAAGAAAAGGAAAAAAAAGTAAGGAGTTTAGTTCTTGAAATAAAAGTAAGAGAAAATCATCAGCAAACCCAGGTGTGATCCCTTTGCAGTCTCCATGTCCTAAAACAGGTGATTATGCAGGAATTAGCCTTGTGCAGATACAGATTTTAGTGGCTTTAAAGCAGATTTCATGCTCCAGACTTCTCCAGACAAGACTCAAATGTATCCCTTTAACACCTGAAATGAGAAAAAATCTTTTCTGCCACATACAATGGTCTGACAATTAAGCAAAGCTGTGTTTTGTTGTCCCTATAGATATAAACTGTTGTTTATTTCTGTACATAAACACTGAGGACAGAAGTACTTTATCAATTAAAAAATAGGATTTTGAAGCTAAACTCATTGGACTGTCTCTGCATGCTGTGACATTCAAATGAAAGATTTCTGGAAGTATAAGTCATTGCAAGTAGACCGTTGATACAGAAGGAAAGTACCTGGTGATTTTCTGGTTTTGCCACTTTCATGGCAAACAAAAGTAATATTTAGGGTGAGAAGAGACAATTACTAAAGATAAGTGACAACAACAAAAAAAACACATCTGCCTTTCAGTACGTCAGTACAGCTTAGATGTTGGGTTGGTGTTTTGTTTGCTTATTTTTTGTGGGATTGTTTTGTTTTGTTTTGTTTTGAGGACCCTATAAAAGGAAGCTCTCAAAAGTATCTCTCTACTATTTGGATTTTAGAAGGAAAAGCTGACAGCTGCTGCCCTGTAAAAGCTTCAGCAACTAGATGACCTGAAGTTTCACATACAGACTTAGCAGTATTATAC
Source organism: Aythya fuligula (assembly GCF_009819795.1). Classification (NCBI taxonomy): domain Eukaryota; kingdom Metazoa; phylum Chordata; class Aves; order Anseriformes; family Anatidae; genus Aythya; species Aythya fuligula. The sequence goes on from NC_045562.1 coordinate 43,567,481, forward strand.
AAAGATCACTTCATACCACAACCACTGCAGAAAAGCTTATGATGTTGGTATGCATTTTGTAGGGAACAGAATTGTTGCCATTGCATTTAGAGGAATATATTTCCAGTTCTCAAATGGTGATATGTAAAGTGATTTTTCTAACAGCAGTTGTTAAATCAGGGAAACATAAAGGCTCCATTTGTTGCCTTTCAGCTGGCTGCAAAACTCCTGTTTCTATCCTCATTCAACACCCTGGAATACCTGACAGCTACCGCCCTGAGTGAACGCTGGCAGAACGATTCTATCAGGGCAATTTTCTCCTGCCTGTCTAAATGCCATCCAGCTCCACTATCTTTGCATCTCTGAACAGCAACAGAATGGTAACTAGTAGTCTAGACTGCATTTTTAAAACGTTCAGAAGAGAGGGGAGGTGTTTGAGTATGATTTTATTTTGCAAACACACTGTATAATTTTATATTTGAAAGGAGCCACGTACTGAAACAACATCAATAACAAAACACTTCTGAGTGGTCTGATGAAAATTGCCACTTAAAGAGTATTCAAGCACTCTGGAGAGCTTATAAAATAGTATGACACCAGAATCTTCATGCAATTTCCAAACTGATCATTGGAACCTTGTTCTTGTTATCAGATTTAACTGGAAGTAGCCAACGCCTTCTTGAATTTTCACTATCAAAAAGGAACATTGCACATTCCATCCAGGGAACGTGATGCCGTACAACTTCCCCTTACATACAGCTGACAGATATCCTGCTCAGATGTAAATGTTGAACCAGACGCCACCAGCATTTTCCCGACATACCAGTCAGAAGATGGCTATCTCATATATTATTATTATTATTATTACTATTATTATTATTATTATACATTAATTATATATTACAATACACATAATATAATATAATTGTATTGTGATTATATATTCTATAATTATATATTTATATATTATAATTATATATTATATATTATATATTATTATATATTAAAATAATTCATGTTAATAATATTATTAATAAAAATATTATTATTGTTAATAGTAGTAATAATAATAATAGAACTAAGTTTGACCCTCCCCCCCCAAAAAAAAAGAACAAGAATTTCCATAACAAGTTCCTCCCCTTCCTAGCAAGGACATGTGATGCCAGCTCAGAGGCTGCCAGAGAGAATTGTTCTTTTAAAACCTCTGCATAATTATATATGTATATAATATAAATATATATAAATATAAAATATAAATATATAAATATATAATATATATATATAAAAAATATAAATATATATAAAAATATAAATATATTTTTAAAGAATATGAGAAAGAGAAAGGAGGATAGCATGGGGGGAAAAGGAAGTATCAAGACTAACATAAATGTTTGAGTTGCACTTCTTGTCATCTAAAAATAAATCATTTAGGAATAGATACCAAGTGTTTGGAAAGTGAGCTCTGGACCCAAATAATTCCCATAGTGTTTCAGTTCTGGCTTTAATTCTGTCGATGTTTCAAAATTTCAAAATATGATTTATTAGTAAAAAGGACCAGGGCACAATTGTAAATTGAGTGTTAACAGTTATATATTATAAGTAGTAGCTCTGTTATGATATCACATAAAATCCGCATTAAAATACAGCGATTTTGGCACTTCTTTATTTCATAAAATTCTAGAATTCTTCCATCTCCATTTTTTGCTAATGAAAAGTTATATTCTCTGTCACAGTAAGACAGAGATTGTAAGATTTACAATTCCTTTAAGAGCTTCTACTTAGTCACTACAATGCACCACCAAACTTCAGGGACCAAATGTAGGTGGCTAAATTGGAAAGCTCTTCTTAGATTCCCGAATGTGGACACCTAGAGTGAGCATTTGGAGGAGACTCTCTTTCTTCCGCTGATATATAAAGAAGCTAGGAAGACAGACTCTTAATTCCTTAAAGTGGATACCAGAAGCTAGACAGTGTAACAGTCTCCTTTGCTCCTCTTACTGCTCACTGCAGAATGTCCACCCAAGCTCCGAAGTAATTTAATAATTATGATGTAAGCGACTTGGAGGCAGATGGATCCTAAAGGCTTTTTGCATTTATTACTGTGATAGCTTTATAATTTGTGTTCTGAAAAAATGATGTGCAGGGATCAGCTGTACAGTGCTGCATTACTGCAGGGAGGTGCTGTAGTCACTAGACCACAACGATGGTGTTCAGCAGGGGACCAGCCATGGAAAATGAATTATTTGGGCAAAGGGTTAATATTCTGCAACAGCTTCCTAATAGAGGAGAGAGAAGTAGGTAAAACACCTAACTACTTTCAAGACAGCTCCCTGTAAATTTAGGGAGAGGATTTGGTCTCCCCAACTGGCAGGCAGGCAACCACACCAGATGCCCTGCTTTGTGCTTTCGCTAAGGGCACGGACCCGCCACAAAGAAGGCAGTGGAGAATGACACAATTCTGAGATGTGTACCTAATCCAGCCCTGCCTTCACCTGCAGAAACATTTATATGTTTGGTGTTTTTTTTTTTATTTTATTATTATTATTATTTCTTAATGCTGGGTTAATTCTGAGAAGAGGTTTTATGGAAGTGAGCTAAGTAGGTTTGTGGCATTGTACTTCCTGAATGATAACAGAGACAAGTGATCACTGAATTGTGTCTCATTTTTTACAGGGCAATTTAGAAGAGCAGCCTCCTCGCCCGATCTTGTTCTAGCAAAGCAGGCTCAAAATGTGACTTAAGTAAAATAACTCACTGGCATCACTTTTCCCTTTAAGATTTCCAAAGAGTTCTTTTTCTTCTCATTCAGTCTCATTAATAAATTATTGTTATTCTGAGGTCATCTGTAAAGCAGACTGCAGCACTGAAACCACAAGGTTACACAGAATAAATATGCTTTAACACAAATCTCACAATTTAAATATATGGAAGTTCAGAAGGACATATACACTTACTTTTAATATCAAATTTGAGCTTGGAACAATGCCCTCCTCCCGTCACTTTTAATAGGAACATGGAATCTGCCACGCTACATTAAGCCAATGATCCATCAAGCCCCATATTCTCCACTCTGCTTGGCAAATGCAAGATGCTTCAAAGGAAGGCAAGGTGCCCATCGTGCACTTGGCCAATTTTTCAATTTGAGTAGACCATTGTGCAAAAGCCACTCCATTCTTCACGTCAAGTCCTTGTCTCATGTGGCTACAAATGTTAAAGTAATCAAGTGACATGAATGACCCGATGTACCATTTTAATAGTATTTAAGGTTACATTTATGCTCTGATCTGGTCTGTTTCTCTTGAACTGTCAACTGGTTTTGTGTCCAAAGCTCCTCACATTCATTCTTTGTACATCTCCACTTCCTACTACACCTCAATCCAGCAGCTAAGCAAATCAAGTGTATTCACAAGTCCTTACAAATTTACATCTACTAAAAAGTCGGCTATGATTTGTAAATAGCAATTAAGGGACATTTCTATTAGCTGCTCGGCATTACAAACCATTATGCAGCAATCAGAGAGTTACAGAAGCGCCCCACTGAAGTTCCTTCATCTGAATTATATTCTAATGCTGGACATGAGTGTCTTTGTATTTCTGAGGTGAGAAAAGGCTCAGTACTTCACAGGTATCACCTGTGCTAGTAAATTGCTGGCTAAGGGACATGTTGTGCTGTGACCTACTAGAAAACACAAGATGTTTTTGTTATTTCTTTTGATTTTGCTTATTTCTCTATTTATCGTTTTGTAAACATATATATTTTTTTTCCATTCTTGTTCTCTGCTGTTTACCTTCAGGATTTCATTTACTGTTTTAGGGCTTGGGACCTATTTTGCAATGTTTTCACTTTTCTTTTCCTCTCGCTGTCTTGGACTTTGGTTATAACTTAGGAATCGGGGTTTGTCAAGCCATCTCAGAGAAACGTTGGTTAGGTCTACTCTCCTACAATAAGAGTATCTTATATTCTGGGCAACACACAGGTATCAGAAGGCCATTAGCAGTACTCTAGTGAGTGGCACATTTTCTATCTATATATAGATTATACGAAATACATGGAATCAATAGAATTTATAATCTCTACTGTTGTGCTCTGACTCTCTGCAATAGAGGAAAGTGGTCACTATGGCATGATCATGGTGTATGCATTTAAAAAGCAGAAGCAAAAATCTTTCAAGATTAACTACATAAAAAGAGACAACAAATAGAAACAATAACAATTTTTTTTCCCATTTAGGCTAATTGGGGGTATAGCTTCTATTGTTTAACACTGCTTGACAGAGTATCTGAGGGATCTGATAACTCTAAGGGAGACAAAAAATGTAGAGGAGACAAATGAAGAAAAGCTTTATACAATACATGGAGTGGCTGAGAACACAGAAGAGAACAATCACAGCTTTGACTGGAGGCCAGCTAAACAATACATCAAATGCAGCAAGGACTGATCAAAATGCCCAGGTAACATTTCCCTTAGCATCTCCCTTCCCCGTTTCCAACAAAACTCACTGCAATGCCAGGTGTTTGCTGCCAGGGCTTTGCTGCTGAAGTGAGCTTCAAATGCCTGGGCTACTAATAGTTGTTACTCTGCTGTGTGGGGATGGCAGGGTAGGGGGGAAGAGGAAAGGCGGGCAAAGTAAAGGAATGTAAGGAGGAAACTTGGGTACAGGAAGCTTTTTTTGATTTTCTATGCAAAATTTCCCCCTTACTTTTCTCCTTTGAAGCTCCTGCAAAAATCAAAGACATGCTCGTGCCATTTATCTGGATATCATTTGTGGTTTTCACAAAACTGGATGCTGACTATTTAATTGGCTCAGCACAATCAGACAATGGGGAATGTAATAGGGCTACAGGGAGGCACTATTAAGGAAAGTGTCCAGAAGCCCTTTCATGATCTAATGAGCTGCGTAGTGATAACTGGGGAGGTGGTTCACGGGGAAAAAAGGAAGAAAATGCCCAGACACTGATCATTTCTTCCCTCCATTCCATCTCAGTATCTACTTCATTTCTGTGGTGATGTCATCTCTGAAGATGACCGAACCGAATATTGCCTTCTCCACAAAATTATTTCATTTTTTCCTGTGCACCTCACTGGTTTTGGAAAAGTCATTGTATCATCGTAGAACTTTGCTTGTGTTCCCAATTATTTCACCCTCCCCTTTTTAAAATGCATTGGTTTATAATTTGGGGTCGTTTTTATCTGATACAAGTATTTTCATTACAAAGCATCAAGAAGAAAAAGCAGGTAAGTCAAGAAACATTTCTATCACTCATACATGACTGAGACACCATTTCTGTCAGATGGTCATCCACTGATTTGCAGTCACTCCCTTCCATTTTTGAGTGTCACACAGAACGGGTAACACAACAGATTCACTCTTATTAAAAGGTTTGCTCAAATTATCCTGAATTATGTTCAGCACTGCCTGAATCTGAAAATAGACCATTCCAAATGGACAAACCTAATAGCTGTTTTTAAGTGAAAGTGGTTTCACTATTAAGAAGTTAAAGGATTCCCCTTTGATGGCTTATGATATAATTTCGAAAATAGGAAGTGTGAGGCTCTTGAAATTATTGTATCTAATACTACAGGTTAGTTATTTTTTGAAGATTGCAGTTATAAAAGTGTTTTTATTAATCTCAGAATCTGATATAAGCCATATTTTTATTTCTACCAGTTTTTCAAATAATCCTGTATGTCCTTTTACATGGTATTTTTACACCCAGGATGTATATTTGCATGTGTGTTTTTAACAAGTCCTTGAAAAAGCCTTTGGATCTATTCCATGGCTTTCACATGATGCCCACATCAAAGTCCAAATTACCCAGATTCCCAGCTTTGCAAAGTTTCTGACTTGCCAGTCATATGTTTCTATCAACAACAGTTTCATCTCATAAAGAAACCATTTGTACCACTTTTTGCTTGTAGACTGATATAGATGCTCAAATTCCAATCTTTCAGTGCTTGCCTTTTGCTATTAAGAAGAAACTTTATTTGAGCTCTCCAGCAGTACCAAAAGCAGTCCCCTTTAGTTGAATTTAGAAGTCCTGGAGGGGGCCATTCCTAGACAAAGACTGCCTTGTTGCATTCAGTTCACACTCAACTGTTAGTGGGATGAAAAGTACTGAGGGAAGTGGAAATACCTCTGTTGTGGACATACAAATGCTTTCTACATAAAAGACATTTTCTTATGTCTGTCATGCTATTGCAAAATAGTTTGCATTCTACTGCTCTTTTGCTGAATAAGCATCTCTGTTTTCATTTTGAGTTTTAATGGGAACCGTAGTTACTATTTACTCCTAAAAACCAGGACATAAGGCTCCTAAAAACCAGGACATGTGCCTTTTAAAAATTAATGTGATCTGCAGGGGTCTCCTGAGATTTACTTTTTCTCCTTGATTTGTTTGAGGTACCAGTCTGGTTGAATTTGGCTGTGTTCTAAAATCCTGGGGAAAATTCTTCCATTTTTTTTCATGAGCTTGGGTTACTGTTTTTATAAAAGAAAAATAGGAAATTCAAACTCCATTGGAAGTGGCTGCAACATTGCCATTGAGCTGAACTCACCAAAAAGGTGACAACGTCCTTCCAGGTTTTCTTTCCTAAATAATTCCTGAAGTTTGAAAATGAAGTCCTGAGAATACCGGTAGGGGAAATGTGGCCTCCATCTCTCTGTGCCAGCACCTGGTCACACATGTGATGGGAAACACGGACTGTTGGAAGGCAGCAGCACTGAGGTTCTCTAACCCTTCTCCTACCTTTCCAACCATCTTCGTCCCCAAAATATCTATTAATTGAATAGGACATCTACCTGTTACTGACAGCAGTGGAGTTTTGCTAATTTTCATGGGAAAAGATATTGTATCGTCACTAGATTTTGGATAAGCTTCAGGAAATAATGTATAAGTACAGTCCTATCTCTCTTTTCTCACACTTTCCCTGTTTGTTGCTTGGAAGACTGTTGCCAGCAAGTGAAGTCTGTTTGCACAGAAACCCGTTTCTTCATTTCTATTATTTTTTCTGTTATTGAGCATTTCTGAGTTCCTAGAAACTTTGGCATCTCCTCACTCCATTTTCTGAAAAGTGTCTTCTCTTACATACAAGGAGGGAAGCTGTAATTAAGGTACATATGGGATCTTATTTCATTTTATAGCACAGAACATGTACATGGGATCCCCAACCTTGTAGGACGCATGAATTTGGTGGGAGTTGAAGGTACTGTGTGCTACACAAGAGCAGACAGCTGGCAGCTGGTGGCTGCTTTTATCAGATGTGTATATAGCTTCATTGTCTCTCATATGGATTCTGATTACTTCCTATTCAACGTCTCAGAGCACATCTTACTTCTGAGATAAGTCGTGCCCTCTTCATAATAAGCTTATCACCAGCAGGCTTAAGACTAATCCACCAGTTGCCATCATCATCTCCTGGTCACTTGGGAGTGATGACATTCAGAGTGCTCTGTGCTTCCCCGTGCTCTGAGCAGCAAACCATTTCAAGAGTAAGAATTATCTGTGGGAGCTCGAAGCCTGATTTTTGCCACACCAGATACTTGAATATTTTCTCACTTAGCCACAAACGACTGCGGAGCTCTGCAGGAGGGTGTTTGCCCATTCAAAGCACAGCTACGCTGCTTCACGAGATCTTCCTGCAGTCTACTCCCCTTGCAGTGAGCTGTCTGTTCCTCCAATGCAGAAACAAAGAGGCTCCGACGACCCACTGGGTTGCTGTTACTCACGTGGTTAGCAGCGGTGTGTTATCGCCTGTCCCGCAGCAGTGCATGGAAGGAAGGATTATATTTTCAATCAGCACACAGAACACTCTGCACTGTGGTTTTTCCTTCTCTTCCAACAAGAGGAATCGAATGCTTTGAGGCACATCAAGTAGTTTGCACCATGTGGTATTCATCCAGGGGCTCTGATGTGATTTAAGAAAATTAGGCAGAAAACTATGACAGAATCAGGTAATCTTCCAACCCCAACCACCAGCCAGCCTGGGCAAAGGAGCTTTCAGTGGTGAAAACCGGGATGGAGGATTTTCTCCTTCTTATGCTTGTCACTCAGATTTGTCTTTTATAACAGTAAGCTGCTACTTAACTTTCTTTCTTTTAAGGTGTCACGAGAGTAAATGTGCTCAAAAATTAAAATAATTTTCAGTATCAATTAAAAAAACAACTTGTAAAATCCACTTGCTTCTGAATCTAAAACCCATTGTGAACTGTTTTAGTTTGTTACGTGGCCTGTTTGTTACATGCTATTATTTTTATGATGCCCCGCTTCTCCTATTCTCATCCCCACAGTGACTCAGATCCTGCTCCCCCAATTAGAGAAAGATTGAATTGTGTCCAAATACATTCAGACTTAATTACTCGCACTGGACAGAAATCATTGCTAATTTGCTAAAATAGGAGCTACTCTGCACTCCATACATCCACCGTGACGCTCAATCTCATTAGTTGTTTACAGAACATGTCCTGCAAACCTGGAGGGCGAGGGAAGGAGTAAGCAGAAGGGACAGCCCTTGCTGGAGGTCCCTTGCTGAAATATGGCAAAACAAGGCAGTGGCCAGAAGGTTTCCCCAGCTGATGCCCTGCATGAGGTTGAAGCAACCACTTCCCGAAGGCAAATGTCTGTCTTCTTTACTGGTACCACAGCACACTGGAGGGCAAGGTCTGGAAGCCAGAGGTGGATAGCAGACACTGGCTCTGAACCCCATCTCTGCTGGGTTTCAGGTAGGGCTGAATGCCTGACCGTGGTCTGTGCCTGCAGAGTGCTTCCTTAGAGATGCACACAATAAATCAGTTGTTGTCAGAAGTGGTCCCTCCAGAGCACGATAAAGTGGGAAACACGGTGCTACTGCTTCCCAAATGGTGTCCCAAGGATTTCCATGAGACTTTGATTTGGGGCTGTCAGTCTAGCAACTCTCCTCAGAAATCTGTCTGAAAAACAGGGTGTGTTCAGTTGTGATTTTCCCAGTGAGCCTTCCCTACTCACACAAAACTCAGGGGTTTTACACTGAGCAGTGATGAAGCGGAACAAAACCCGAGTATGACAGAGCCACCGGGCTGTGTACGTGTGCCTCCCGATAACAGTCTTTCCTGAGCTTATCCCTGTAAAATGCATCATCCTAGCAAAACTCCTGAACTTTACAATTCCTGATTTAGCTTTCACGTGGGGAGCGGTCTCATGATGCCAATACCGACAAAATTCTATGGCATCACAGCTTGTGCCTTGCCAGACCTGACCCTTAATACCCGTATCTGGGGCTAATTTGAGGCATTCACTCAGTAATTCTCTTGTTCTATACTCAGCTTGATGACCTTGAAGAGAAAGGGATGCTAGTCCCACCCTGAGGGTCAGAACACATAATAAACTGAAACACCGAATACACACGTGATAAACTTTTCTCTGACAACTGGCAAGGGCGTAGCAGGATGCATTGTATTCACCCACCCATATTCGCGATGCTGTCAAAAAAAAACATGCAGTAGTTAAAGATGTTGTCCTGTGACAAAAATTTTACTTATCACTTGGTTGCCAGCATCCACTTAGCAACAGGGTAAGGTTCCTGTTTGCATTTGCAGGGAGTATTGAATGAGACAGGGGCAGAGAAACTAATACAAGGAAGAAAATCCAGCCTCATATAAAAATGATAAGTAAAGCAATTCTTACTGCACAGAAAAGTGTACCTTTTCCAAGTTTATAAGCTATATACAGTTTTTGGGGCAATGTACAGATAAGGGAATTGGTTCTGCAGTCCCTTTCCTAGTAGCACATTCATTAACTTCCAATTTCTACTAGAATAAGTGAAAGAGAGGAATAAAACTACTCATGTAGGTTCAGAATCCTGTGGATTTGTTCAGATGTGTGCAAAGACATTGGATATATTCAAAGAAGTATCTGGCTTGCCTTAGAAAAATGGAAATAACAGGTGCAAACGTGTAAATGTACACACAGTTGCCACTTGTAAAAATTTATTTATGTAAAAATAAATTTATTTATGCAAAAAAAATTATTTATGTAAAAATAAATAAATAAACAAATAAGGATATTTGCACATTTTGTGCAGATAGACATTTTGCAGGCCTTAGGAAATGTAGCTAGTATCTGTCTAATGGTTTTATTGGCAGGAGACTTCAGTAGCCTTTTTAATATCATAAAGTAGACCACATAATACAACTGCAATACCCAGCTCTGAGACCCTGGTTTCAAGTGGGTGATTTTACAGTATTTTATACCCCCCCCCCCCCCCCCCCCCCCACACACACACACTGCCTGGGCCTGAACGGCTGCACAGTGTGCATGAAAATACAGGCTCAAGCCTCAGGAATTTATCTTTTCATCTAATTTTAAAACCTTGAATCATAATATTAGCTCTGAGGCTGAGATGTGCTTACAGATCAGTGACATCACATCACTCTTTCTTTTTTCTTCATGCTGATTAACCTGTTTAGACTTTCATAGAAGTCCTTGGTATAGGAGCTAAACGTCCTTGAAAACACTGGGTTCTTGGCAAGTAGGCGAATTCCCAGTATGAGGCAAAGAAGGCCAATTTTGCTTTCATTACACTGTTGCTATTCCCACCAACTTCCCAATTTTCATGAAAGTAGTACACACACACTTTAGAGAAGGGTTCTGTGTACTGCACGACCTGGATTCTATTTCTAGCATTACCATGAGTGTCTTTTTGCCTCTCTTTACCCATCTCTTCAAGCAAATAAAGAAACACCGTTTTGTCTCTTGAGAGAAGATACTCTGACTTCTTTATAAAGCTGCAAAACAATCATTTGACATAATCGTATGGCATACAAGGTTATTCTGCAAGGGAAATTGTTACTAGAGGTTTCTTGCATATTGCTGACTCTTAAATCTAAATCACTTTGCTTCAACAAGAAGGTTTTAATGTCAACAATCCACGTTTCAACAAGCAGGGTAAATTTATCTTTGAATTAATGTTTTTTAAATGTACCTCGCAGAAAACTTCTGCCACGAGAAACCCCCTGAGCATATTCATTAAATGACCTTTTTTCCCCATTACCTGTCACAGCCCTACTGATTTGCATCTCCACTCAGCTAGGTGCTTCACAGACTTGAAAAGCATTACTGCTATGCTAGTTTAGGCTAAAATCTGAATGTATTTCCTGATATGTCTGGCTCATGAATGCCAGCTGTGATGCCTGTTACTGCATTTCAGATCTTTATGCCATTCATTTGCCTCTTTTAAAGAAACTGGAAAAAAAAATAATAAAAGAGAGGGAGAAAAGAGAGAAAGATAAATTTGGAACTCATGTTTTCAACAGTGTTTCAAGGAAATTTATTACTGTTGGTTCTTTAGACACCTTACTTCTATTTAGAAATGCTGTTTTTGATGACTCACTTCCAGCTGAAGAATACTACCAACAGAAATTTTTAAATCTGAATTGTATATTTTTCATAATGTTGAAAACAGAAAAATTCCAGCAGGGAGTAGCTGATCCATGCAAACAAAACCCCATTCCAATCTGATTTCAACCTGTCTCGATCAAGCCACCCTGGTGAAAGGAACGAGGGCCTCTATTCCGGCCTCATTACAATTTGAACATGAAATACTTATGGATTAATACTATGGATTTAATGTCCCCAACAAACAAAAGCATGAAGAATCATCTTGCAAACAGCACCTTTGATAATATTATATTGTATCTGTTGTGCTTCACTGTTTGCTGTAAATCTGTCAGGCTTTTCTATCAGTCTCTGTCCTTACAGTAGTATGCTTTTTTTTCTTCACTCTGTCTAAGCAACTTCCAGGAAACGTTTTTCTAAATTAAAATGACATCACTTCAAAACCCTGTAAATTCAAGTCAGTGTTCACAAACTGCACAAGGCTGGCATTGACTGTACAGTCTTTAACCAGATGAGCAACAGACGGCACAAGCCTTCCTGTGTTGGTCAGCCTGGTATTTCACTCACGTTTCATAGCTTGGTTGCACTGACATCTGATACTTTGATAACATCAAATATTTGGGGGAAGAATAATGATTTTGGAACATCAGGACTGCTAACATTATTAACATTTTCAAAAATGTGTAAATGGCTCATGATCAAAAGTCCTTCTTCAAGAACATTTGGCCATGCCCTGAATTTTGAAGGTGCAGTTTCACTAGACAGGTTCCTTGCTTGTTCTGGTGTTTCAGAAATGTAGCTTAATGCATCTTCTTTGTCTGAATCTGGCACTTTGACACAGCAATGATTCTTAAATTCTTACCATCAGGTAAAGGCAGCAATGGCTGAAGTCTAATCAAAGATTCTTATATCCCTGTCCTGATACTGTGTTCTAGTAGCAGCCTGATCCTTCAAACTGGGGTAATTTTTCTGTATATAATTTTAATATGACTGAGGTTGTTTTCCTACACATTTCAGTTGGGAATACAAAATAATTCTAAGACTATAACCATACAAAGTGCATTTGAGATATATAATGCATTCTCTTCTTCCCATCCTGATTAGTTTTTTGGGTAGGATTTCCTTCAAATAAACAAAGAGAAAAAATTCTCCACCGTTATTGGGCAGGAGAGTTCACATGCAAGCAAGTTCTGGCCAAAATTGACCAGAAAGCAAGCAAAGCAGGAAGGGCAGGATGAAGAAGAGCACTTAATCTAAATGCACATTAGGAGCACTGCATTTTGGCTGGGCAGCTTTGGAACAGTATCATGAGAAAGATGATTTGGTCATTTTTTCTTGTATTATCCTTCTCCTTCAATATCAAGACAAAATGTTCCCCTCTATGAAAAACTGGACTGGCACTTCCCCTCTAACATGGGCATTGAGGAGAACACAGTGATGGTGGTGAGGTGGAGCAGATTTGTCAGAAGTCCATGTTGCTAGGGTATTACGCTGTAAAAAAGTTACCAGACTTTGGAAACAGTTCAGGGGAAAGTTCTGTGGGATGAATTATATACTGTAATACGTAGCATTGTAATTGCTTGGAGAGTTAGCAGCAATTTACCCCTCAAAAAGGAGGGATGCATCAAGAAGGCTGCTGCAAGGATCGCTTCCAAGTGCAGTATCTTAGTGGCTTGGATAATTGAATAGATAGTAGTCATTAACCTTCACTGTAGAAACAGCAAACCAATTTCTCTTTAGACAATACTCATATCATGAAAAATACAGTCTGTGGAACACCTAATACAAATTAGTGATATGAAGCACAACAGACAAAGCAGCAGTGTGACTTTCTTACAGCAAAGAACCAACATTAAATAACCCTTTTATCTGTTTCTGAAAAGAAAAGAAAATAAACTGTGATATGTGGGAACCTCACTTTGAGTATATGTTTGGGAAGCAAGAGCATTTTTCGTCTACTTTCAGCTCTACTTCTATATTTTGTTCTCAGGAGAAACTGTAGAGGCAATAGAAAGCACATTTGTGTAGCCCACTGTGAAAACAGAAGAAAACAGAATACAATATGGGCACTATCCTTGTTGTAAGCCAAAGAGCCCCTGCCAGAACACAAAGCTTGATGCAAACAAACAGATTGTTGCATGCCTATGTTCTATAATATGTAAGACTTATTTGTGGTGTATAACTAGCCTAGACACCTAGACTGTCCTAGAGGAATAACCCCAAGTAGTTCAAAGTTACAGTAGCCATATAATACATCAGTTCCACAGAAAGCAAAATTTCCTCTTTCCATACATACCATGCATGTCATTCCAGTGAAGCTAAATGGGCTTTTCATGAGACAAAAGACATAAAAACCCACCTCCATAAATAGTTTAAAATGCAAACTAATTACACTTACAAAAAAATCCAAAGCAGTTCTTTCCTCAAAGTTGTAGCAGACTAAATCATCTTAGTGAAAGTCATGGTTGTTTTTTCCTTTGCTTCATCAGTACAAATTTTCTATGTGTGGAAAACAATAAAGGCAAAAGCTTGGCTGATCCTGAAAAGCATACAGCATGAGGTAGTGAGCATTTTGTACTGTGCCTATTTAGTGCGGCTCAGCAGTGAGAAATCCATCTACGCAGTTGCATTTGGATTTAAAGTCCACTTTCTCTGAAGCAATTGGAAAACCTGCATGAATTTCAATTTCACCGGGATCTGAGTTTCTGAATACAGGTTCATGCAAATTCACGCTGACGGCCACAGAGTGCTTTGAGAAAGTTTAAAGCGAGAGAAAAATGTCACCTCAGCAGTATGCAGGTAAAGCAATGGCTGAATTGTATATGTAAATCAACACATGTAGTTTCTGTGTACCTACTCTTCTGCATAATCTGTGTATGAAAATACCCACAGCCTGCCTTGAATTTAATGGGGTTGCAGTTTTGTGGTATTTTCCCTACCGCATAATGCACTGAAAATCTTGCAGAGATGTAACATCTCTGCACATGTAATGTCTCTGTACAGCAGGAACCCTCACGACGGGTGTCTGTGGAGCACAATTAGCGCTGATCGCATGCAACAGGCGTCCTCACACCTCGCACCGCTGCCAGCTTTACACCACGTAGCCTCAGATCGGTCACTCGGACTACTTTTGGAAAGCTGGACTCTCACCAGCGCCAAGCCCGTCAGAAATCCGCTATTTTCACTAGAAAATCTTCCTTCCACTACCCCCCGCGCGGGGCAAGACTGTTTCTGAGAGGAGCGAGTTAGTTTTGGGGGGACTTTTTAGGGGCTGGGCACCGCTGTGGGGCGCGGGCCCCTGAGGCGCGGAGCACCGCAGCTGCCGCCACCTCAGGGCGCCTCACGGTGTTCCCGCTCGCCCCTGGCTGAGGGGCCCCGGGGGTCCCCCCCAGGCTGTGGCCGCCTTCCAGGGCTCCCCAGAGGCTCGCACCCAGCCTCTTAAAGCCAGGGGAGCCGCTCGACACCGGGCGGCTGCCGCCCCGCCCCGGGGCGGCCGCTGGGCGGGGGCGTTGCTGGTGGTGGCCGCAGGTGGCGGAGGCGGCCCCGGCCCCTCCTCGGCCGGTTGCCGGTGCCGCCGCCTCAGTAGCGATGGTGCCCTAGCGAGGGAGGATGCCAGGGGGAGGAGAGGGGCAGAGCCGCCGCCGCCGCCGGGAGCCCCGTCTGTCGCTCGCCTCCCCGCTCGCCGGCACGGAGGAGAGGGCAGAGGGGCGGCGGGGGGCTTGCGGGCAGGGTCTGTGCCCCTGCAGGTGCTGTGCCCGGCGCCGGGCAGGGCTTTCTGCCTCCGCCTCCTCCTCCTGCCGCCTTCCCCGGCGCTGCACGGCGAGCGGCAGCAGCAGCAGCAGCAGCAGGGGCCACCGACCATGTCCAGCAAGAGCCGGAAGAGCAAGGAGCAGGGGAGAGTGACCTTCCCCCCGCAGCACCAGCAGCAGGACGAGGAGGAGGAGGAGGAGGAAGGGGCAGAGGAAGAGGAGCAGCAGCGCCGGCGCCGCGGCTGGAGAGGCGTCAACGGCGGGCTGGAGCCCCCTCCGCCACCTCAGCGCGCCGTCAAAACCCTCCGGGAGCCCTTCGGCTACTACCCGCCGCCGCCCTTCGCCAGCACCATGTAAGTGGGGCCGGGGGGCGGCTGAGCGGGGTGCCGGCAGCACGATGCCCCGGGGCAGCCCCGCTCAGCCCCGCCGAGCCCGGCACCGGCACCGGCACCCGCCGCGCCCCCTGGCGGCCATTTCGCGCCCCGCCCCTCACAGCGCGCTCCCCCGGCCCCTCTCGTCCTGAGGCGAGGGGCCCGGGTTAAAGCCGCAGCCAGGCGCTTCCTCGGGTTTGTCTGGCTGCTCGGGAGCCGTGTGGGGAAAGGGGGCTGTGAGCACGCTCGGTTTGCCTCGTGTCCGTGCGGTGGGTGTGTTACGCAGCTCCTCCTGTGCTGGGAAAGCCAAATTTTTGTCTTGGCAAAGGTCTACACGGCCTCGCTCCCCTCCCAGTGCTGTCACATTGCTCTTGTGTCTTTTAAAATAACTCGGATAAAGATGAACACCTGACTCCTCACAAAAATCTAGGACGCCTGTGCTGGAAAACCTGTTTTTGAGATATGTTTTCTCCATCTACGTTTGATGTCTTAAAGAGTTTGAGCTCCTTGGTATTAAAGACGCAACCATATATATGAACAGCACCCACCACTAGGACTTGCTGCGAAAGGAGTGAATTCAGTTTTACTAATAGGAAAGTTAACTTCTTTTTCTCTGATTTACTGAATGTTGCCTGCCTATGGGTTCACTCGTTTTGTGACGCGCTGCAGTTTGGTTAGGCTCCCCTCTGAGGTTTTGGGTATTTTACACTTGCAGGACAGCATTTGATTCTTAATTAAATATCTTGATTAATAAATAACAAATGCTTTGGCTTGAGTTTTAAGATAACGTAGTCAGCATGTATAGAAAGAGCCTTAAATAAAATCACCCTAGAGATGACTGTGAAGTACAGGAATAATTAGAGTAGGGTTGAGAGTGTGCTAATCGCAATTAAAGTGGTTTCTGCCATGCCGGTGCAGAAATTCTGCACAAATGCCTTGTCCCCAGCAATCTAGACCTCACGCGAAGGAATCTTTCACCTGCGTATAGTTGCCTGGAAGTTAGTTGTGCTCAAGTTGTTTGTCTAAGCTCCCTCTGTAGTCGAAGGGATGAGAGGAAATGGCAGTGGGCACGCCAGCTGAGCCATTTTTCTTCTTTCTCGAGGTGCCTGTCTCTTCCCATTCACCATAATAGGAGCCTAGAAGATTAGTTCAGGCTTGGACACTCGATTTTTGTACAGCTGGAGCTGGGCAGACGAATTGTTAGCCTTCAGTCTTAACTTTCTGGATCTCTTTTTAGTTAGCATCGCCAGAACTGTTGGTGTGTTCTTTTCCTTGACAAATTGATGCCAACAAGGACTGAACCTGGAGTTCAGACGTATACAGCTGTGCGTCCTCAGCCTGTAGTGAGCTGTGTCTGGTGGAGTTTCTTACCAGTGCATAACCCTTTTGAGCCTGTCCTGGGGGTTGTCGCAGCAGTGGCAGCAAGCTGCTGTCTTCTGGTTGATGAAACGGCTGCGGCTGAGCCATGCAGTGGAACTGGCAGGGCATTTATGAGAGACCCAGAGCTTATCACATCCCCAGGGTCATCCATGGTATAGCACTGGGCTTTTTCTTCCACAGTAACGTTTTGCCTTTGCTGCTAAAGCCTAAAAATGTCTGTAAATAGGATGAATGAGCACCAGTTCGCTTGTGATGTGCTCAGATTGATGCGTGTAAGGCTTTGGTGTGTGCAGAGTAAGAGAGTCCTAGACTGGAAGAATTTGTGATCTAAATATTCAGAACTGACAAGGGGAAGGAGGCAAGAAGATATGAAGCAGTTTGCACGGGGAGGTACACTTAGATGATGTTTGAAATGTCTTCACTCTGAAAGCTTGTAACTTGTGCAAGGTACCTGTCAATGTACATTGGCTCCCTCCTGTGCCAAATATTGCTGGAAAAAGTAATTAACCTTGGATTTCCACCAAGACTGCAGACTGGATGTAATGCTTCTGTTACACGTGGTACGATATGTCCCAGAGAGAAAAACGTGGACAAAAATTGCAAATGAAGTGTAGTGGGCATCTCACGCCTGACTTCCTGAGACTCTCTCAAAACCATAGCGAAGTTTTCCTGAGCAGAATGAGGGAACACAAATGAAGGACAGCGTAAAAGTGGCTTTAAAATTGTGTGCTGCCGCAGCCCTGTTTGCTTGGTTCTTTCCTGCCGAGGCTTCTTTGCCTTTTTTGATATGCACACAGATGCACTCCTCTCACCAAAATGCAGAACTTCTATTTCCACAGGAGTTCAGACAAGTTTTTTTTTTTTTTTTTTTTTTTTTTTTTTTTGTTTTGTTTTTTTTTTTGAGTAATTAGTGGTGAGCAATGGTAGGAAAAAACTCCACATAGTTTGGGGAGCAGGGGGAAGGAACAAATTAAGTGTTGGGTATACCTCCTCCTGATATCTCATAGGGCTTTGTTCCGTTTTTGACTGTAGCTCTTTCCAGTGCTGAGCCACAACCTCTGCAAGCTGACATGAGGGCGTTTTGGATGATGGATTATGTCATTTCGGAGCAGTGGGAGCACATAGACTGGGGTCAGATTTTGCAGCTGGCCTGATTTATGTTCTGTTCTTCAGCTGAATTACCCTGTCTCTTGCAGACTACTGCCTGGGCTGCCCAGAAGGGAGAAAAAAGCTGTCATTTAATACATTGCACGTTTGGTGCGGAGATTCCCAAATTGTGTGAAACACATGCAAGCTTCTTCAGAGTGTGGTATGCAAAGATGTAGGAATGTGGCACCATTTTTACTGGTGGAAAAAAAAAAAAAAAAACAACAACAGCCTCTTTTGGCACGTGACTGTGGCAGGGTTTGGAGGGATGGCCAAGGCCTCGTTTGAGTGAGGCAGTGGTCTGGAGGGATTGCCCATCTAATGCAGCCTGAGGCACTGCATGTGGAGCAGCACAGCCTCTTTGTGGGGGTAGCCAAGCACATGTTTGAGATCTTGTAATTTAAAAGATCTCAGGAGTAACGAGCAAAAACATTGCTCGTGCATATGTGCATGTCTGAACACTTAGTTCTGGGAGTAAGGCAGTTACCCATCTTCAGTCTTAAAGCTGCGATCTCAGAGGTTACTTGTGGCAGAACGAGAGGCACAGTCTGTGTCTGCTGTGTGGCAGGTGACAGTGTATTGCTTCTGAACGCGTGCGTGTGTTGCTGTCTGAGTGATGTGCTCGTCTGAGCTGCCTGTAACCGCTGGCCTGTGCTTCCTTTTCAGGGCTAGAACAGAACCAAGACTGCTCGTGTTGTACCGCAGGTTAGCAGTGGGGTAAAATGCTTCTAAGTCACTGGTGCCACCTTTTATTGCATTTAACAATTCAGGTAGAATAACAGCTTGTTCTTCTGCGTAAATGTTGTAAACTTGCTCTTTAGGTTTGGGAAGGCCCAGAATGAAACTTCTTTCTCTAAAAAAAAAAAAAAAATAATAAAAAATGGCTTATACAGTTTGCAGCATTAAAAAGTAGACTTGGAAATGTGATTATAGGTCTTCTCAATTGCTGTTCATAACATAAACAGCAGAACACAGGTGAATATCATCTGTCCCATATTTCTATCCTGCTACAGTTCTGAAAGCTTGGAAGTGAAAGGAGATGGGTAAGATGAACAGAGTAGAAATCAGTGACTGAAATAATCCTTGGTAGAAGCAGAGGAATCATAATGCTTCCTGAGTCCTTAGTGTGCTACTCAGGTTTCCACTACTGTATTTCAGAAATAACTATATCCAGAGGAAAAAATAACCAATTTCAGGAGTACTGTCCAGTATCAGGCAACACTACAATGCGGTATGAAGTCGTAGTGAATGTGATGCATGCAAGGCACAAGAGACAGAGAGGTCTCTTGCTTGATTGCTTGCTTAGTGGGGAAAAGAAATTTATTTTTTTTATTGCACATATAAAGGTCAGGCTTTTTAGACAAAACCTTTAAGGTAAACTTAAATGTATTAGATACAGAATAGTTAAAGAAATAAAACCTGCAAGAACATCCTTGTTTTATTCTGATAACTGAAAGATTGTGAAGTTTTCAGTACAGTTACTGGAGTTCTTCCTTCTTGCCAGTGAAGCCATTTGGCTCCTCAGAACAGCAGCAGAGCTGGTGCATGCTTAGGGCCAAGGGAAGCGTGCCCTGATGGGGGTGAAACTGGCGTGCTTCAGTTAACATCACTGCTTTTTTCCAATTCCATCCTTCTTATTTGTGCTGAGCAGCAGACAAAGGCTTGAGGCTTTATAGACCCCTTTTCTTGCAGTGAAATGTGAAAAACACGGGTGGAGAAAAAATGGGGGGGTTCAGCTGCTGCTTCGTGTCAGCAAATGGAGGCTGAACTCTGCTTTTTTTTTTTTTTTTTTTTTTTTTTTTTAACCTTTGTGCTCCATAGTATGTAGCATAATTACACAGCCTGGGTGCTAGGACTGGAATTCACGTAATGCTGCGGTGCACCTCTGGTGAAGGATTAAGGTACAATAATTGGACACTTCTCTTGCTTGGTGTTCTGTTCTTGTTTGCCACAGATTCTTATTTTTGTTGTTGGTTTTTTTTTTTTGTTGTTTGTTTGTTTTCAACTACTGGCATCAGGCAGGAAGAATATCATGTTCTCCATCTCTTCTTTCTTTTGATATGAGTTGTCACCTCCTTACAGAGTCAGGGTTGAGAAAATGAACTTTAAAAGCTCTAGAAAATAGAACACAATTAATACAAATTTACATCTATTTTAATCTCAGTTTTAAGCCACTCTAATGATGTTTAGAGATATGACTTGACATTTTGTTTTGATTACTGAAGTTGACAAATTCAGTATACTTTTTTTTTTTATTTATTAAAACAGTTACATATTTTTTTCTTAAATAAGCCACTTTTCCTGATCTTTTGCGATAGCTTAAAAAATCCTATTTGTAAGAACAGGAGAGCAGAAAATGGAATAGGCAGCCCTGTACCTGATAATTGCTGCATGCAGTGCTCTGGCCAGAGCTGCGCTGCCTCCAAGGTCTTTGAATTTGCTGAAGGAAGAGGAGGAGGAGACAGAAGGGAGGTATGGATGACCCTGACAGTTTGCTGGCTCTATGTGGAGCTGTACGCAATTTTTTGTTCTCTCTTCATTTTTTTCAGAAGACCTTGATGATATTTTAGTCGTGAAAACACCAAGCAACTTTCATCTTTATTTTGATAAGATATTGCAGTAACTTCAAATACATCATTTCTGTAACAAGATTTATAGCTAAGGAAATCTTCCTCATTAAGAAGATCTTCCAGTGCAACACCTTTGGAACCATGTATCTGTTTATACAGATGTCAGATGAGTCACCTCAGTCAGACAATGGATTTTGAAAGAAAGATAGATATAACTGAAAATAAAAGTGGCATATTTTAAATTATACTGAATATATAGGGGAAAATGTATTGTTCTGTATTCCATAAAAAGATAAATGAGATTCAGGGTGACTGTTCAGAGTCTTAAATCAAGAAATGAGCATGAGTCTGTCAGTTCCGAGTTTATTTCTTGTTTTTGTACACTCACTTACTTTTTCTATGTAATATTATAGTAAACAAATACATTTTTGTAGCTATATGTTTTAGGAGGTGGAAGAATGGAAACCTACTAGTATAGCAGGCAATAAGTCTTGTTATCTTGTTTGAAAGGTAACTATGAAAAGACTTTATTGTTACACTTCTTGGTTTTGTGGGGGAATAAGGCAGTAGCATACTGTGGCTGTTCACTATAAGCACTCTGGGCTCAAGGCACCATATCCGAATATTCCCAAATGTGAAATATACCTGAGCTTTACATATTAAACCAATTCCATGTTTGACACAGTCATAAATCCTGTTATGCAAACTAAATTTTCATAGATTTAAGGAAGGTGGTACAAGAATGAGGAGAAAAAAAAATACCTGTCATATGTGGCAAAGGAGTTTCGGCACATATTTCAAGAAGTAGTGTGAGTAATGCTAAATGGTACCTACAGTGCCACCCAGGTCATTTCTGGCAGTCTGGAAACACCAACCACACGTGGAAATAGAAAATGTAGATCCAGTGCTACGTCCCAGGGGAGCGCTGCCCTTGGTAATGGATCTCCTCTCTTCTCCTCTCTTGCTCTGAAATGGAACTCACCATTTGTGCTAACCCCAGTATTGTGTGGGGGCTACCTTTTGTGGGGCATGGAGCTTTGATAAAGTGATGGAAATGTAATATTTTGCTAAATTCTTTATACCTGATGTAGACAGCTGAAAGGCCAGGCATATTCTTACAATCTGAATGGAATTAGGTCAGCCCAATGAAAACCAGGAGGGCTGACATTGCAGTGTAGGGGGAAATCCAGGTATGTCAAAAAAATAAAATAAAAACATGCATGTGCATGTTGCATTTGAGAGAACATTGCTGAAGTGGTGGTTTTCAACACATGGCACTCAGGACATCTAACTTCTAAAGCTGTCCTGCACCTTCCACTAGGTTCTGTTAAATGCGTGGCCTGTGTGAGCCCAAGGTCTGAGTGCCATTATTTCTCTTGGTTCGGTCTTTTTGCAGACTTACAGGGTTTGCTTAAAAAGCACTGTTTATTATTCTGTTTTGCCCTGTGTTTATTTGGACCCCCATTTTCCAATGCACCTTACTTGGCTTTTGCAATGAGGGCAGAAGGATTAATTTCCTCTGCTGTTTTTCTGCATGGCTGTTTATTCTCATATCTGATTTTTTTTCAGTGAGGTGTATAAATTAATTTTCACAGTGCTCCTGTAAAACGGGAGGCAATTGTTCTTATAGATGAGGAACAGAGGCATAGAGGACTCAAGGCCCAAACTGGAGATTTATAAGGCCTGTTTGTCTCAGACTATGTAGTTTATATATATATATATATATATATATATATATATATATATTTGTGTTATATGTATCCTAAGCACACCCTCCATTAAATCATATTTTTATCAGCTGTGATGATGCCTCTCTGCCCATCAAATCAGCTCAGGTGATCTCTGTCCCTGCAGTTAGTGGATTAACTGCAGGCAGCTGAAGGCTGTCTTCCCAAATGCTGAGCTGGCCTGGAAAGGACAGGGGGACTGCTGGTAGGCTTCACGTTTATCTGCAGGCAGTAGCGAGGGAAGGTTATGGTATCCTAAAGGACCTTTTCAGGTCTTTGACCTGTGCTCTGGCAGGCAAAAACGCTTTTGTTTCTCCCTGCAGCTGTGACCTCTTCAGCCTGATCCCATCTATTCTGTTGTTTCAGACCTCTCCAGACAATTGCTTCTTGTTGTTTTCTCCAGCTAGGTGATGTTTGCTCCTCAGTCTCTTAGCCTAGTTTTCATGCCTGCTCCTAGACTCACTTCTCTGAAGCTCTCTTTTCCTCTGTAGTTTTCTTCCCTAGCTAGTTCCAGCTTATCATCTGATGTGGTTATTTTCTCAGTCTGTTCACATTTGTCCCTGTTGCTATTAGCCCGTGTTTTCTTTACTTTTTTTTTTTTTTTTTAATTGCCTCATACATCTAGTTTCTTTGTTTCTTCATCTTTCCCAGTTGGTTCTCAGATCCCTTTCCTAAACAATCTCTCATTACTACACCTCGATTTCTTCTTCCCACTTTAACCTGCCATCCCAGTTTTCATTCAGTAACTCACTTTCCTATTTTTTGGGGGAGCTATAGGGGCTTATATTACAAGAATGCTTTTTTGTTGTTGTCGTTTTGTTTTTCATATATATGTTCCTATGGTGACATTAGGCAGCTTCTTCCATTCAGCTCCTTGGTAAGTAGATGCTGTAATAGAGGTAGGCCCACATGGTGTGCAGTATTGCAGAACTCCAGTTGGAGTGAGAGCTGATCCCATCTAGATAGGACAGCACCCAGGGTCTGGAATCTGCAAGCAGTTTAGTTACCAGTATCTAGAAAGTCTGCTCAACATGTGTGAACTTCGGTTCTTCCAAGACTTCTAACTGGACCACAGTCATCTGTGAGTAGATCCTTCCAGATTGGTTTAACGTTTCTAGTAGTAAACACTAAAAGGCATGAGATCAGGCTTCGCTGCATGTTGCTCAGCAAAACAGCGGGAAGAAAACTTGTCTTCACCTCTAGCTTAGGCAAATACAGCATGGTGAGTGTAAATATTGCCTACCTTGAACCATCAGCTTGAATCCCTGTGGTGGAGGGTATTAATTGCTGTTGAAAGTGCAGCTTGGTATAGCAGATGTGTTCACATTTTGATTTCTGAAGAGAAGTGACATCTGATATTGAAGAAAAAAAAAATTGACCATACTAACAGAACAGAAATGGCCTGTGGAATTGAACCTGCGAGTGCCCTTAGATTGCATACAAAATACCTGCAGGCAGAAAGATCCCTGAAAGAATGCTTCTGGTTAATAGGTGGGCAAACAACCCACAACAAAATGAGCTACGTAGCCATTTTTGTAGCCTCCGGAGAGGTGGAAGCTGCAAATAGCCAACACTGAAATGCTGTGACATTTTCATTTCTCCCCCTCATTAGGTACATTGAAGAAAGTCCGTCTCTGAGGCGTATGACGATGATGAGGGAGAAGGGGAGGCGGCAGGCCATCAGAGGCCCGGCGTTCATGTTCAACAACAGAGGCACGAGTCTAACGGCTGAGGAAGAGCGCTTTCTGGACGCAGCGGAGTATGGGAACATACCTGTGGTGCGCAAAATGCTAGAGGAGTCAAAAACACTGAATGTCAACTGTGTTGACTACATGGGCCAAAACGCCTTGCAGCTTGCTGTAGGGAATGAACATTTGGAAGTGACAGAACTTCTGTTAAAAAAAGAGAACTTGGCACGGATTGGAGATGCCCTGCTGCTCGCAATCAGCAAGGGCTACATTAGGATAGTGGAAGCAATTTTGAATCACCCTGGCTTTTCAGTAAATAAGCGACTGACTCTGAGCCCTTGCGAGCAGGAGCTCCAGGACGATGATTTTTATTCCTATGATGAAGACGGCACCCGCTTTTCTCCAGACATCACTCCCATCATTTTAGCTGCCCACTGCCAAAAATACGAAGTTGTGCACATGCTGTTGATGAAAGGAGCAAGGATAGAAAGACCTCATGATTATTTCTGCAAATGTAATGACTGCACAGAGAAGCAGAAGCATGATTCTTTCAGTCACTCTAGGTCAAGAATAAATGCCTACAAAGGACTGGCCAGTCCGGCTTACCTGTCCCTCTCCAGTGAAGATCCTGTACTCACAGCTCTGGAACTCAGCAATGAGCTTGCCAAGTTGGCCAACATTGAAAAAGAGTTCAAGGTAATGCTGGCTTTGTACTTCTCTCTCTTTGTTATTTTTTTCAAGCCGATGCTACTTTATAATGTCCTTAGGTGCTTGAAATTATTTCCTGCCTGAACTTTTTCAATTGCAAATGCTTTTATATTCTTTCTCGCTCTTGATTTTGAATTCTCAATACATAAGCCTTCCAAAATAATTTCTAATAAATAAAAGTGCTTTTGTGCCCGCTGTGCATGGAGAAAGGCATGGTGTATTCTGATAAACTTGCATAAGATGAAAACCAACTTTGCTGTAGCAGACAAATATTGTTTTTCGTTACAGATGCTGAATAGCATAATGCAGGGAGCAGAAACGTGCTTTTCTGAAGCCTACTGCAGCACTGACCTTCCCATTTTGCTATTTATACTAATATTTGAATGAGGTCTCCAAATTGTTAAGAACACAGGAAGGATTTTTTAATCAATCTTTTAGAAATGTCACTTGTTCACAACTGGTTGTTAAGCTGATTAAAGATGTAGCTCTAAAGCAGTAACAAGAGCTACATCTGATTTAGTAAGTCAGCATCTAGACTTCTTTTTGATTTGCACTTCTGTTTAGTACCTTGAAAAGTACAGCTTTCCCCATGTTGTAAAAATAAAACAAACCCACCAACAAACAAAGGAAATACCCCAAACATCTGAACCTTAGCCCTCGTAGCAGCAGCAGGCTGCGTGTAATAAGATAAGCCTAGCTTGGGGAATGACAGATTGCTCTCAGTGAGTAGTGATATTAATAGCGCTGTATCTAGCTGGAGCAAAAATTTTAATGGGGTTCTTCAGGGTCAGCGTTGGGTGCCACTTGTTTAAATAATATCTTCATAACTGATCTGAGAGAGGCAAGAGATGCATTAATCTTTTCAAACAACAGCAAGCATTGCTAATGCTGGAGTACTCAGAAGTAGCATGGAACAGCCTAGAGGAAAATAGGCAGAAATGGAAAAAAGTCAACTTGGTCACGGGAGAAAGCATCAGATTTAGATGACTGAAAAAGAAAAGCTCCAGACAGAGCTAAGAGGAGAAAGGAAGCTCCTGTGTTGAGGAAGATTCAAATATTCCCACTCACTAATAAAGTATAAAAGTCAGCTTAAACCTTTTCTCTTCTTCCTTTGCTGAAGGAACCTCTGGATACCATGCTGTCTGTTGTGTAATTTGGAAAATGGATTGAGTATTTACTGGAATGTATTTATTCAGGAGTATAGCAAAAATGTCAGTTTTTTCTTATCCTCTGCTGAGAAAGTACTGAACTGGGAAAGCTCTTTGTGAACGTAAAATTGAAGAGTTGGGGATTTTTATATATGTGGTGCCTGTTGGCTTGTGTGCTTCACACAATGGATTACAGTTACATGCCTCACTTAGACACCATTATAGAAGGTTAAATCTCTGGTGTGTACAACTCAGTCTGCTTTATCATTAATTTCTTCTCAGCTAGGCCAACAACTGAAGAGCCACAGGGTCTCCAGAATCATGTGCCGAAGATGGAAACTTATGGGGCTTCTGAGTAACGCTTCAGCAGTTGAGGATGCAACTTTTTTTTTTCCTCCCAGTTTTTTAGGAAGAACTTGTCTGGGTTGACACCTCAGTGTCTCTACTATCTACTTTGTGCTACTGCATGTAAGGTGTGAGCGTAGCTGTTCAGAAATGCTGGTGGGCTCAGGCCCTCAACTGAAGCATCACATAACTTTGTAGGCCCCCATAATACAACCTCTTTCACCAAATGCTAAAGTAAGGCAAGCCTTATGGTAGTGTTTTGTTTTGTTTTTCTTTTTGGGGAGGATGTAGATGACAAGAACTGAACAGAAAAATTTCAATAAAATTACGGTCACAAGAAACTCGCGTGCCCTTGGCACTGATACCATTGACATGAGTTTAGTCTAAGAAGTAGAGTGAAATTTTGAAGGAGAAAAAGCAGCATGTTTCAGCTGGACTTTTTTCAAAATAGAACTTAAGTTGCTTTAATTTTTTAAAGACTAACTTATCACAGAATAAAAATATTCTGTTTTTTGTTTGTTTGTTTTTGTTTTCTTGAACTGTTTAGCCTCTTGATATTTTGGGGATGCCTAGAACACATGAAATTTACTACTCACACAGATTTCTCCATTTGTGAATACCACTTGCAGATTAGCCAACCTTCCCAGGTGTACGGTATAATTCTGTTTCAGTCCCTATTGTAGAAACTTCCTGGCTCCTTGTTAGTCTGGGTAGTCTAGCTTCTTACCAAAATGACAGCATTCCAGTGGAAGCACTGGTTTCCTTGTTGGCCTTGCATTGATCACTTTTCCCCGTTTCTTATGAGTGTCAGGGCATTCGTCTGTTCCCTCACTCCAGGTGGAAGGGGTGCTTGTTTGTCTCTGGCATCAGTTGTTAACTGCCCTTCTTTGGAGGAAGGGGGAATGGAAAAGTGAGGAGGAGGTAAAATGAGCAAGGAATTTTTTTAGCATGACTCAGTCTGGGAAGGGCTGAAATCACACAACTGACGAGAAGGCTGCGTCTTCCTCTGGGGCTGTGGACAGGTATTACAGGGCTGGTGGCAGCATGAATGTTATACAAGGCGCTGTGCTGACAGCTGCAGAGGTAAATTTAGGAGAAATCAAGTGGTGTTTCTGTGTCTGACAGAAGTCGATTGTGAGAGCTTGCCACATTTGATGCAATTCCAATTTGTAGCTGTATGTTCGGTGCTTTCTTTCTGTAGGTACATCATCCGAACGTGTTTTGCTAATAACTGTGTGCATTGTCACGTCCCGAGGGAGAAGGTTTCTAGTCTGACACTTGCACACCCTGTAAGTGAGAATGACGGATGGACTGTTGGTGCCTTCTCCTTTAGTATCGTCATGGGAAATGCTTAATTATTCCAGTCAAATTCTAAGCATTGCACAACGCCAAGCGTAATTGTTTCAGGGGAGAGAAAAATGGACAAAATCACTTTCCCACAGAAAATGGGTGGATGGATCTACTTAAAGGGATTTCTAATGACATTCATTATTTATTCCTACAATCCATGGCCCATCACATCACCTCTGCATGCTTCCAGCAGCACTGCACTTCTTGGGCATGGAGCAGTCACGCAGCAAATTTCTATCTAGGTGGCTTTCCCACAGAGGAAGAATATAAGGTGAAGCTGCTTAAAAACGCCTGAGGACAAAGCTTCCCAGTATATGCTTATTGAACTGAACTTTACATCTGCATATGCAAAGTCCGGTCTGCTCCTACCACTTAGCATTTGTTAGTGCAAATGCTGATGTTCACGTGCAAACCAGCATTTGCACAAGTGCATTGAAGATGTGGGAAAGTAGCTTAAGACATTCACTCAGGACAGTCAGTTCTCCAGTGCAATTAAAAAACTTAACTATGCCGATACCAGGTTTACCTCGTGAGAAAGGATTCAAAGAAACACATGAACCCACATTTTTCTTGGAAGATGTAAGCCATGTAGCTAAAAAGTACTGAAAAGGAGTAATAAAAAAAATAAAAAAAAAAAAAAAAAAAAAAGTAGATGGGGAAATGGGAGCCCTGAAGACCACTTTACTCTTTTTTTTTTTTTTTTTTTTTTCTGTCCTCAAGCTTCCTTACTTTGTACTTCTTTGTGAAATCCTTAATCTAAGCTCTAGTTGCTTCTTTTGCTACTCTTCATATATTTTATTGTAGAGTTTCTTCTTGATCCTATTACTTCTTTTGTTCTTGGCTTCCACTTATCTTTTTTTCTGCTATTTAGTTACCTTCTCAGATTTTCTTATCTCCCTTGTAAGTGCTGTTCTGATTTTCTACTTTTTTCTTTTTAATTCTCTAAATAAAAAAAAATATATATCTGTCATCCTCCCCTGAGGTTTATTCTTGGGCTTTCTAGTCCTGGTAAAATCAGGATAGTGTGTCTGAACATGCTGGTGACTCCTCTTTAGGTCTGGAAACTAGCTGGGGGAGCAGCAGAGATTATCAGTGCCTGGCAGTCAAAGCAGCAAGGTGGTGTTTTAGTGACTGCTGTAACAGCATATCATACCTCTGGCCAGAGCCAGAACTGCAGCGTTTCTCTTCCTTGCTGATCTCAGTCATCATTTCAGCAGGATTTCAAAAATTCCAGTTTTTGTCCAAGTCAAGACAGCTACCAAATCCTATAGCAAAATCCCTTCACTCCGCTGTACCTATTGCTTTCGCACTAAACATCAGTCTATAAAAGGAGCTGATTAAATTCTCTCCTGTCATGTTTTCAGGAATGTTTTACGTGTAGTAGAGGTAATTAGAAAGCAGCAATGCTGATGAAGTTCTGTGTCTAAGATTCGGGACCAGAATTGTGCATCACTCCAGGCTTCCTTGTTGTTTTTGATGTTTGTAAGTGATTTATAACCAACGTGCCTGATCAGAAAGAGTCTTCAAGGTGTGTTGAAACTGATGGCTTGATTCTGTTCTTTTGTTGAAAAGGACAAAACCCATTAAGTTAGAAAATGTTATGGAGTGACATCCTATGGGTATCTGTTGTTACAAGTGGTTAGGGACTTCTAAGGCGTACTGCTTTGTACTTGAGAGACTGGCTAGAAAGGCTCAGTCTGGAGCTAGATCTTGTCTTCCTGTAAGCAGGTGTTCATTATAATGGTTGGAGAATTAGGTTTTTGAATCCCAGCAGCACCACAAAATGCTGCGTGATACAAATATTCTAGTTTTTTGTCTCCTTGTTCTACATTTAGCAGACCCTGGCCGCTGCACTGCTCTGGATTCCTGAAGTTAACTGGTATTTGCCCTCTTCCTTGAGACCTTTGAAAAATGTTACTGCACGGTGATGGGAGGATTTCTAGCAGTCAGAGCAGCTGATGGAGCTTTTCTTTGGAGTGACCAGAGAGACACAGGGCAAGGTGACTGAGAAGCCACGTGATGGTGTGCGTGTAGCAGCTCTCAGCGAAATGCAGTCCCGCGGAGGCCAGCTCAGTTCTGTCAGTGAGAATTGCGCTCGCTGATGACACATCCAAATTCAGCCGACCAGAGCAAGTATCACAAAGGTCCTAGCTCTTTATATATCTTATGTATGGGATAAATCCCCGCTCCTAGTTCTGCTCCCTCTGAAACCAGCGGAAGATGTGGACGTGCATCTAAAAGCGGCACTTGTCTCTGTTCCAAGTCAATTTACATAGTGTTATCTCAGCTGAACTAACAAAGACTGTTCAAGCTTAAGCTATGTTTAGGCCCAACTTTCAAATGACAGGGCTCAGGTCCATAATCATTAGTGCAATTATGTCCTTGATTTGCATATACAGTTCCTACAGTTATATATGCAAACTGGCTAGCGAAGTAGTTGATCTCAAAAGGGCCATTTAATACTTCATGGTAAACATGCATGTGTGAATAATTGTATATGCTGTGTTTGAAATAGTCGTGAACTGTGCTGCTCGCAGCAATGTGCCTTTTGGATAATAGGAAACAGATATGTACTTCACTACATGAAGTTACTTGTTACATTTTCTTTAGAACAGTTTAAAATCTTATGGATGAAATCCGCTTAAGGTTTGTATTCATTTGATTGATTCTTTGCACATGTTGTTAATTTCTTTGCACAAAATTCTGCAGGAACTCATGAGGTGATCTTTAATATTGTTAAGGAGAACAGAGTACGCAGAGGTGGACGGGCTGAGGTCCAACAGGTGGTACGTGATGAACTGGCAGTGAGGCACGGCTCTGCAGCTCCACTCGTGAGCAGTTGGCCATTATCCACCAGTGTCAGCTACGGTATCTGCAAGATGTGGAATACAGGCTGCTATTTTTGATGTTAAAAAAATGTCCGCATAGCCATTAATTTCTTGGAGAGAGATCATTTAAGATGATAAAGCTAGCAAAACCAGCTGAGTCAGGAGGCTGTGACTTCATTGAAGAAGCATTTTGTTGATCAGGGAAGCAGAGTCCCCTTATTATCACGAAAAACAGGCAAAGAGCCCCGCTGTATAAGCAGCTCTGTTAGTGCATTACTCCTGGTTTGGCATTCCCCCGAAGAGTAGCTCCACTTTAAGGAACTGCCAACTTGTGCAGCATATAGTAGGGCTTTTCAAACACGGGCTTGGGTGCTTCAGAAAAGGAGTTCTGCTGGCATCATTAAGGACAAGGAAGGGCCGAGTGATCTGGTGACTTTGTTCATGCTCATTGTCTTCTCAGGAGAAAGCAAAGGTGTGTGTGGATGACTGAGGCCACAGATTCTGCTTTCTGCTATTCATGCAACACCCCAGAGGCAGAAGATTGCTTGAGAATTGGGTCCTGTGATTATAATGTGGATAACATTTGGCTGTTTAATTCTATGAAGCAATCAAATATCCTGAGAGAAACTTGATTTTACTAATAACTAAGTAAGGACCTGGAGAGGGAAAGCTGGCAAGTATTCCTACTGTAAGGTTCAAAGCCTCAGTCAGATGCAAACAATGCACAGACTGGTTTTCAGTTCTCATAACAGCATCTGTAAATATTATAGCCTATATTTAATAATTAAATTCACAGAATTAGGCTTAATCCATTGTACATCTCACCTTGCCTAGCAAAAACATAGCTTTTACAAGCAAGCGATCTATCCACCTATCAGGAATCACTAGCACTGTTATTTTTTCCAGTTGAAATGCAGGTAACTCTTGTATAGTAGGCAAACAATCTGTGCAAAGCAGCCTGGCCTCCAGCAAGCAGCAGGGCTGTTCACGGAGCAGGTAGGTATATTTTCTGGAGTGCCAGATAGCAGAGCCTGAGCTGCGAGGGAAGAAGCTTTGCACCCTCTGCCAAGATGAGTCAGGAGGCCTGATGTGCACGTGGAAATGAGTCCCTGTTTGTGAGAGAGAATGGTGAAAAGAAACATCCTGTGGTCTGTTGAGATAGCAGCCTGCATGTGATGCTACTGCCGTCACAATTCATTTCCCTTCTTACCGTAGTAGCGTGATTTTGCAGTGCTTTGCTGTTCGCAGGCAATAATTCACACTTGTAGCTACCGGTACAAATATATTCTGCCTGTTTAGGTCGTACTGATTGAGAAAACTGTTCACTGAGCAGTTGCTCAAAGGGTGTGTGACTGTAGCAGAAATTTACTTTGATGTTCACATTTTATGAAAGTGATGCCAGGTATACTTGTGTACCTGTGCGTGTACGAGATTTGGTGACAACTTACATGCAGGGAAATAAAACTTTATATTGGAATTTGTTGAAAAGTTACTTCTTGGCAATATAATTTCTTGCACAATGTTTCTGTGCTCTTTTAAGGAAACAGAGGATAATTAAAT
This sequence comes from Aythya fuligula, assembly GCF_009819795.1. Lineage (NCBI taxonomy): Eukaryota > Metazoa > Chordata > Aves > Anseriformes > Anatidae > Aythya > Aythya fuligula. The sequence continues at coordinate 43,599,400 of NC_045562.1, forward strand.
GGTAAAGAAAACAGTGAACCTGTATCAGGAGTAACTACTTCTCCTGTTTCTTCACAGTTAGCAAAGAAATGAGGAAGAAATATTTTAAGATGGGATGAAGATGCAGCCCACAAATAGACAGCACATATTCATTCATCCAAGGACAAAATTAGTGATGCATCATAAAGCACTTGAATAATACAAAACCATCCAAACTAAACTTTATTAAACTTTAAAGAGATGTCACCTTTGAGCATAGGATAAATAACAACACTAAAACAGAGAGCTCTTTTTCTCTGGTAAATTTACAAGTGCCTGCAAATTCAGGTGAGAAAGAACATAGCTTCTTTCAGCTTTTTGGTTTCTTTTTATATAGTACTGCTGCTGAAGTCAGTGAACTTCCTCCATCTTCTCATGTGCTGTGAGTAGTGGTTTTACAGCTACTTTATAGTGCTAAAGGAAAGTGGATTACCAACCTTATTCCTGTTTGGCTAACATGCTGCATCTGATTATTTTTACTTTTTTTTTTCCTGAACTATTTCAGTAAATGCCTTTTTTAGCTGTAGTGAAAATGTGGAAGCAACTCCTGTTTGAAATGGGAAATTAAAGGGGAAGTTTTCAATCACTAATGCATAGAAATTACGTTTTGAAAGCAACTTCATATAAACAATGCTAAGAACACAGGAATTAAGTAAACTTGAAGGCAAGGTACTGTTTTTGCACCTACTATGGTTATCTTTAATCTCTGCTCTGTCTTGGCAAAAATACTCATTTTCTTTCTTTGTCGTCTTGCTAATATGATAAAGAACCTGTGTGTGCTTTACTTAATATCCTTCACAAGCCTGGCTCTTAAGAGTTTATCTTTGTAGTACTTGGCTTCTATGATGATTGCTATTGAGGCCAACAGTTGCGGAGCCCTCCTCTGCAAGGCCTTTAGCTATGTAGGATTTGATGACTAATAATTTTCACATCTTTCACTTGAAAGCCTTTTCTACCCTCAGACCTCCATGCTTAAAAGTATGTGAAACTCCCTTGACTTGATTTCTTACCAGACTTTGCCTTTTTGAGGTCCTAAATCTTGGATGCTTGCTTATCCTTTTGCTGAATTTAATCCTGAACCCTGGTATTTTTATAATTGGTTCTTCTCTGCTATTCTCCTTGATTACTAAAAATTAAACTGAAATAGCTGTGTTGGTTCAAAGTTGTTCAAGCTCATCTATGACCAAAGAAAATAACTGGGTCCTGTTTGGGTCTATGATTAGGACTGCTTGTTTCCAAATCTGTATCTGGGACATCAGTCTTCCATAATATGACAATTCCTGGTAGTATTTTTCTGTATCCAGTAATGTTTCATTTTGATTTGTATCTGAATCTGACTTATGGGTTTGTTAGCTGATTCCTGCAATTACCCTATGCAGCTTCTTTTCCCCAAATAATTTGATGCTAGTGAGAGCATGTTAGTTCCTCTATCATGTTTTATAAATGCTAAGTTAAAAATTTAATAAAACTTAGCAGCACAAGCAACGTACTTAGACAAAGGGAAGAAAAGTTAGGTTTTGGGGGGAAGAAAAATAGATTTTTTTCACATGATGAAGACAGAAGCGTTAATGAAGTATTTTCAGAAAAATTGGAGCCACAAAGGAAAAATCAGTGTCTCTAAAAGTAATTTAAAAAAGGTAGTGATTGCAAATGAACAGTTCACTGATGAACAGTGAACACAGGAAAAACAAAGAGACAGAGGACTCAGAATAGCATTCTGATGGGGGGAAAAAAAATGAAGAAAAGCTGTGGAGTAATCAAAAAAGAAGGCTATGCTACTTTGAGCTGGATTCTAAAACCTTTGATATAACAGGGTAAAACAGGTACAGTCAAGTTTCCTCCTACAGCTATAGCTTTTTGTGAGGAGTTCGGATGCTGCATCACATGAAGTCATGGAAATCTGGCTGAGAGGTCACAGATACGCGTGAAGACTGAAGTTTCTGCCGAGCTAGATATCAGATAAGGGCTTAAACCTAATGTCACAGTGGTGGTGGAAGACCTACAAGCATAAAAAAAAAAAAAAAAAAGTGCAAATAAAGACTTGAATTTGCATGTTATACTGTTAGCTTCAGTTTTTGAAAAGTAACCACAAATTTTGCTTATAGGGAAGCAGCACAAAGGTGCATTTTTTTTCTTTGCTCTTGACTCAAGGCTGTTCCTCATGGGCTGTTTTCTCTAACCCTTCTGTTTCAGAATGACTATCGCAAGCTGTCTATGCAATGCAAGGATTTTGTGGTTGGTGTTCTTGATCTTTGCCGAGACTCGGAAGAAGTGGAGGCCATTCTGAATGGGGATTTGAATTCAGAGCCAGTTGAAACGCAGAGACACAGAGCGTCACTGAGCCGTGTGAAACTGGCCATCAAGTATGAAGTCAAAAAGGTAAGTGCTTTTAGACAACATAATAGGAACACCATGTCATCTCACTGGCCCACACGTGTTACGAACTGATGCTCTGTTGCATTAGAGGCAGCCATAGTGCGTGTAATCAAGATTTTCACAAGGCAGAAGGAGGCTACAGTGAAGGAATTTTAATCCATTTTGCACAGCTGAGAATTGGCAGGAGATTTTAATGATATAAATCAGCTGTGTTAGCAAGGTTATGCACAGTTGATCAGATTCTTCTAGTGATTAAAAAAAAAAAAAAAAAAAAAAACAAATGCAGAGACAGATTTTCACTTAGTAAAAGTAAAGATGTATCTTCCTGCCAGTCTGTGATAATATCTACTCAAAAGAGAAGGCTGTTGTTATAAAGGAATTGGTTTCAACCAAAGAAAAGACCAGGAATGTTCATTATTGCTTCTTGTTACTTTGCTTTCTGCTTTAAATAGGGCAAGTAAATTCTGGAAAGTAAATTTCTGAAAGTCTGACAGCTTTCTACTAGTGTTCTGTGAACACATAGGTATTTTTGGAAAGAAAGGATTTCCTTTTACTACTTTGAAAATGGAAAAGAGAAGATTTAAGTTGCCAAGAAATATTTTTTTTCTTTCATTTAAAATATGACAGTAAATCAAAGAGCTCATAAACAACTGTGTGGATTTCAAGAAGTGGTATTACGGTGAGAAATCTTGAGCGATTTACTTTGTGTATTTCTTTTTTAAAAAAAAATAAAAATCAGTCCTGAAAATTAGGGAATATGTGTGGTTAATTCATCAGTTACTTTCAGTTTGTCACTTATGCACCAGTATTTGTCAGCATTTTTAACGAATGTGAGTTCATTAAAATTTTATGAATAAGTGTTACGTAAAGGAAGATGGAGTTCAGTCGCACACATTTGATAGGATGCGTATCCATTTGTTGTAGCGGTCTCATTATCTTCAAGACCTCACAGCACTAGCACAGAAAATAGTTAATACAGTGTCCTACTGTGAGAAGACTCAAGAAATACAATATCTATGTATATTATTTACAGCTACCTATTTACATAGTTACTATCATTTCCATTCTTAGCAGCCATTATACTTTCATCATCTCTGCAAGAAGTCTTGTGTCTTTCAGAATAAAAAACACTGTATTATGTGGCCACCCGTTGAGCCCATCTGACATATAAAATGAATTGTAAGCAACCTGCTAGATCAAGTGGGATATGGTGGTGTTTTCATGTCCCCAAAATATGGAAACAAGTTGTAGACAGATTCCAAACAATAAATCCTTGTTTCTGGTATAGAATTGTTCTACAGCTGATAAATGCATATTAATTGCCAAAACTCAAATTAACATACATAAGGTATTAGATTAATTAAGAGTGGAACAGGGAAAAATAAAAGCACATAAGCATTTAAGTTATCATGTCTAAATAATGTTTCTTTGTTCTGTATTTTAAATAATGATTCTTTGTTTTGTATTTCAGTGTGTACCAAACCTTTTCTGAGATTCACATCTTCACTTTCTTGCTGAAGACTGTGGGTCTCTTCTAAGAGTTCATTGTTGCTGATTAAATTCATTGCTGAGCAAAGGGCCACCCAGGTCTGTTAAGAATAGCGGAGATCTACATAGTGCAAAAAAGACAGTTCCATGTAGCAAACTTGTTCTCGTCTCCTGCAAGAGATTAGTTACTTGCAGAGGAACTCAGGGTTTTGGCTCCAGTTCCTGACAAATACAGTTCCGACTCTACAAGACTAATGATGGTGGTGGGAAGACATAAACAGATAGTGCAGAGCTGTTACCATATTCATACAAGTGCTGTTGTCTCTAAGTGGCTGTTAGAGAGGGAATGGCAAAAATCAAGCCAGGACATTTCTCTGCTGCGGTGGGCCTTTGATGCTGGGTTGGCTCCCTTACAGCTGTGGCAGATCATTGCAATGCTCTGACCTCAGAACAGATTCAGGTGTGGGAACTCCACGAGGGGTACTTTGAATCCTGAAACTCTAGGAAGCAGGCAAGGTTTCTTAGGTTGCAGTATTTCTAGCCCTGCTTCTGGGTCAGGAACACTAAGGTCACTTCACCATTGCAGGACTGCTAATGCAGCCAAACGGAGCTGCAGTTCATGGAAGGGTTAATGAGCAGCGTGTCCTCTGCGGGGGGAGGAGAGACAGGGAACAGCATATGACAAGTGAGCAAATGCTCTCAAATGTTCACTGCTGGGAAATGCAGATTTTAATTCTGTTAGTAATGAAATTCTTGCACTTAATACCCTAAGCACTGCACTAATAGAAGCCCATCCTGTAAACAGGCTGTGATTTTTGGTGTTAGGGTTCAGGCTGGAACTGCAACCCCAACAGTGAACATCTAAGGGAATCAGAAGCCAAGAAAATTGGTTCCAAGTACTGTGCTCTGTGCTGAATTGTTGCTGCAGTATTGTTTTTAGTGTTGTATCTTAACTTTGTCTGTAGACTGCCAACACAATTTCAGAGAACTTGCTGACACTGAGCCACATTCTTCATGGGAATGATATTTCCAAGTGAAATCAATAAGGTTTGAGTAAAATTACAATGTTTAATTTTCAAACACTGAAGTTTCTCCTTGATAGGAATGAAAATCGGGAAATCTGTGTTATGTGCTTGTGTATCGGAGTATGTGAGGATCTTCTCCTGCTAGGTCCCAATTCAGTCATAAGGCTGTTAGGAATAAATAACATTCTAATCACCTTTAGTCATACAGAAAAAAATATTTACATGCTAATCATTCGGTTCATGGTCATATAACAGAATGTGTCTAAAATGTTAGTCAGTTACATGCAGATAAAATGAAAGCAGATAAGTTAAATTTGGGAATTCCTTAGTGACCTGATACGGGCCTCATGCGTCTTCATTGTACACTGGGGTTTGGATTGGGTCATAATATATTAGACAAATGTAATAATTAAGTAAAATCAGCATATATAATGAAAAATAAAAGACTGCATGAGAAGTAGGATGAGAGAAGAGATGAAGAAGGAAGAAGGTCTCAGCATGATATGGCTGCTAGGTAAAAGGTGACGTGAACTACTGTGCTGTGAGGAGATGAAGCAGGGGGGCAGGTGGATATGCAGGGGAAAAAAAAACAGGTTGCAGTTGCTTTCAAAATAAATACATAAAAATCAAATACTTTAACAGAGACAGAAGGATGAATTGCTGAGCTATTATGGATGGGACAAGTGACATGAGTTGCTATGAGGAATTGGAAGTGGTGCGTGCTTTTGCAATTACCAGCAGTTAAATACATTGCTAAGATGTTTAAAGAACCTTTAGATTTACTGCCAAAGAAGAACTTGCTGTAACCATTGGCATCTTAGTCGTTAACTTCTCCCTTTTCTGGGGAAAATTATAGCCCAGGCAGATCTCCTCTTGGCATCAGATGAGAATGTTGACAGATCATGAGAAATAAACTAGCACGCAGCTCTGGGTAGATGTAAGAGGGCCCTCAGGCTGGTTCATAGCCTTCGGCAAGCTCCCTTAAACTCCTTTGCTGCTTTTTCCCATTTCCTCTGGTAACAGGAGGAATAGCGTGGGTGTTTCTTTTCTCTCCTCTTCCCTACAGTTTTAAGTCTGCTTTTTAAACATGTCTTTGTAATTTGAAATTATTATTTATTTTTTCTGTCTTTGCCCACAGTTAATCTGCTGAGGTATTTGTCCTTTGATGACCTGAGTTGAAAAGGAAACGTATGCTCCCAAAGAGGAGATGAGAGTATGTCAGAATGTGTGCTTTGCACAAACAGCCAAAAAAGTCTCTTTTTTTTTTTTTTCTTCTGGCCAGGTTAGAAGCTTCTGTGGTACGTAAGCTTCAAAGGTGACAGCCTATTAAAGAGAATAAATATAAAATTCAAGTTGACATCAGTTTCTGAAGGACTTTTAAAATCTCTTTTTTCTTTGTTTGTTTTTTGTTGGCCATGCAGTTATAGGAACAAACTGTGTGAATGTGTGATCGAATTGGCTACCAAATCATGCACCAAAACACTTAGGGACTTCTGTTTTAAAGAAAAATAGATTAAAATATGAAAATTACTTCCCTGTTTCAAGTACATGCAACAGCCTCAATTTTTTCCTCCTGAGAGATTTAAGGTTCCCTGTTCTCATTGCCAATGAGTTAATTTTATTTTTTGAAGAAGTCTGCACTACTGTATGCACTTATTAATGAGGTTTGGAATATGAATGGAGTTTTGCAGAAAAGACCTGGCAAACAAGGGCATATATAGTACATTATGATCTCAACAGAGTACAAAGCCTGATAAAATCGATATACAATGTTTACAGTGTTTTTTAACTATAAGTAACTTGTGTCAAATCTCATTGTTAATCCAACATGGGGTTATCAGAATTATAAATCAAATCCTTTCAAATCCTTTTTGTGATACCAACTAGCATTCTTTAGTCCAATTTACTAGTAACCAGTTTGCCAAGTAGATACCTGATTTCTTCAATGGGCTGTGGTAAGTAGGCTTTTTACCCTTGTGCTTAACCAGTGTCCCACATGCTTTTCTAAGGTGGCAGTCTCATGGGACATGGCATAATTACAGTAATACTGATAACAATGAGTGCAGTAATACTTCAGAAGTGGACTTTACCAGAAATATAAATATAACAGGAGTGCAGGCAGCCATAGCACTGTTCCCTCCAACTCCTTCCACTTCTTCTGCACGCTCTTGGTTGTACGACGTGGGACTGTATGGTCTTTTCTTCGCAAGTATCAGATTGCTTAATCCTAACGAATTGCAACAGTGCTTTAAAAACGGGGCAACACGTGTTCATCCTTCAACTTAACCATGAGTGTTCTCAGTAAAATTAAGCTTTAAGAATATCAAAACAAGTGCAGTAGGTGGCCACAGCTTTTTTTTATTTTTTTTATCATTCCATAATTGCTTCAATAAATACATCCGTGCTGAAGTCTTCCTGACACTGCATGGGAGAAAGCTGGAAGTTGCATGGTTGGTTTTTTGTTCTGTTTATGTGAGTACTAGATCCGTAATATTTGCCATTTTAATATCTAAATGTCTCGGTGCTTGCTTTCAATTTTTGGACACTTAGGGAGGAATCTGTGGAAACTAGGGACTAATGAAACTTGTTTAGTGAAACAGTATAAAAGGCTCAGGAAAGCCAGTTTGTTTTATAATAACTGTCTTGAGAAGAAGCTGAACGTAAATCTCAGGTGCATTTTTCTGCTTATCTGTTTCTTTTCTTGAGTAGATCCTGTTAAATTCACTTGAATGCCCAATTTCTTTGTCTTAATGGTCTTAATGTTTGTCTGGCTTATTTATGTGTTTTTCTTTTCTTCTTTTTTTTGGGGGGGAGAGGGGCTGCTTGTTTTGTTTTGTCTTAAAGCACATGGTTACAAAAGTGCTTGATGATGTCTTGGCCCTGCTTGGTTGAAGTCAGTTGAAATTTTATCATTGAAATCAGTGGACATCAGAGTCAGGTCAGAACAGAGGAAGCACATATTTGACAGTTGTCTTTCACATGTCCATGTTTGAGTACAAGTGGTAGCTGTGCATGCTTTGACTGCTACAATCAGGATATTTTGTTTAAATGCTTAAATATTCTCTCAAAATTAAGTGTGCGGATTTGAAAATATCAGCGTTAGGTCTTTATATCAGAAACTATATTTATTCAAATATTTGTACAGATGGACTCTTGTGTTTTCCCCAATTCTGTTTGATGCTTGCTATAGATTGTATACACTCAGGATGCTATAAAGTATTAAAGTAGTATAAAGGAACAGTTATTTTTCAAAAATGTGAAATTTGAGTATTTCGTATTTTATAGCTGAGGTATCAAAGGTATGAATTTAAAATAGATAAAATACAAAACCATGGGATCTATTGCAAAATGCAATCTATTAGCATACTTAGAGCATCATTAAAGCCATAGGAGCGCCTTTTCATCTGACTAACAAACCAGAATTTCCTTGTGTCACTGAATAGTAAGTGTTATTTTCCATAACACACCAAAATGTCTTTGTAGGACCTGGCTTCTTATTGTATTTTTAATCCCAGGTGCATCCAAGTAGAAGCGGTACCTAGCACCATTGATGCAGATAACAGAAGAAACCCTTTCATTATCCATCTCTGTGCCTTTGTTGAGGTTTAAAATTCTGTGCCATAGTTTTGCTTCACTTATTTCTTGCCTAGTAAGTTTTAGACTTAAAATGTATAGGTGGGAGGTATTTGGAGCCTTTGCAGAAGAACCAAATCCCAGGGCAGTGATGTTTAAGGAAGTGGATGTGCAGAAAGGGAGAGGCTCAAGGTGAATTCTGGGTTCCCCAAAAGGTCAGGGCTCCCATCAGACTCTGCATGTGCCTTGGATCAGCTGAATTTGCTGAGAAATTGTTGGAAGTTAGCACCAAGGCTCAACTCTGACTCTATCCAGATGGGTATGCAAAGTTATTCTAATGATGTGTAAAAGACTTCCCTCACTGTCCACGTGTGTGACTCTGTCCTCAAAATGCTTCTTTTAATGAGCTCAGCAGTTTCTTTTTTACTTGTTAACCATTATTTTAAAGGAAAGAAAAGAGGCATGGTTCTAAAGGTCAGAATTAACATCAGATTTTTAAGGTTTACCGACCCTGTACATAGCAGTCATATAACTCATCCTATAAAATTTAACGTGTCTTGGTTTTCTTTCTTTTTTTTTTTTTTTTCTGCAGTTTGTGGCCCATCCAAACTGTCAGCAACAACTACTGACTATCTGGTATGAAAACCTCTCGGGACTGCGGGAGCAGACCATAGCTATCAAGTGTCTGGTTGTGCTGGTTGTGGCGTTGAGCCTTCCTTTTCTAGCCATTGGTTATTGGATTGCGCCATGTAGCAGGGTACTGACTCTTATAAATTGTGTATCCTATACTATTCTGAGTGCTGTTTTTAAGTTTCTGGCATTCAAAATGTAATGATGTGCCTCTAATTCTGTTGTTTCCAATTTTTAGCTTATTAATGATAATTGTAGTCGACAGCTAAGAAATGCATTTCACTTCAAAAAGGAAGTTTGCTCATCTCTTGCATTTTTCAAGGGAACCTGGTGTTTTCTCTGGGTTAAATATTTGTTTACTTTTAAGATAAACGTGTATGAAATAACACAGTTGTTGTTCTGATTGTTATCTGAAATATTTTCTGTGCTTATCTTTAGTGAAGATATTCCTCACAGCTCCATGTCACAGAAACATATTAATACTTTTTTTTTGGTAGCATCTAATGTGGAAAAGCAACATTTGTCCTTGAGCTTGAATTCTCAGTACCAGAAACACCTGACATTTTTCATAGTTCTCATGTCAAACAAATGCAGTGTACCTCCAGACGGGTTATTTGATATTGTAATTTCAAAATGCTTTCTAAAGGTCATCGGCAGGAAAGGAACCTGGGATTGTTTGCACAGGTAGTAAATGCTGTTTAGCGTGTGCTGGTCTGCTTAGTGCATAGTAGCTGACCCCAGTTTCTGAAAGCCATTCCTTGAAATAAGAAAGCTACTTACAGTTCCCCACCTGCTGAACTCATTTTGTTTCTTATACAATGCCCTCCGAGGGATGGACTTGGCGCTTTTGACGCTGGCTTGCAGGATGAGGCTAGTACAGATGCAATCACAGGCTCTTCTTTTTTGTACAGCGAGTAACAGCAACAGGCCCATTGCTCTTCCCAGCATTGTCTTCAGGAGTCAGCTGCTCCTCTCCTGAGCTACAGAAGGGCTGCCTGTGTTGTGTCTATTCTGTCCTAGCAGGTGCAGATGTTGAAATGAATTAGCTGAATTTATCTGGAAGTAGTATCTCTGATTCTTTCTTAGTCCACTGTGATGGAATAGTCATTGGTTTTAGTAGACATTTGCAGATTATTTGTTTGGGACCTTCTGCTCTGAAAAATGTTCTGTGGATGGAAAACAGTAGCCAGAGATGAGAAGATGAGTCTGATTTTTTTTTTTTCCTAGAGTTAGGTTATAGTCACAGGCAAGCTAATACAACTTTCTTGTTGTTAGTTGCTACTTGGGGCTTTTATTTATTTGCCATAGGCTTGCTCCAGCCCCCCATTGGCATCTGTGGGCATTAGATAAAACTTTTTCTGTGAGTGCCAGTGTACACTTGTAACTCCTTGGAGTGTTTCCCCATAAATATTGCCATTTAGAGTTTATGAAATAACATAAACACACACTAACGGGACAATATAATCCACGAGACTGCCTTTGAGAGAGTTTTGTCTGAAATGGTAAAGCACCACAGTTCAGGGCACTTGGAGGAGTATCATGTAAAAACAAAGTGTCAGACTGTTCTGAGCACTGAGTGCCATAAATGCTTCTGAAATACTTGACAGAAGAGTTGGTTTCTTTGGAAAAAAATGTGACTGCTTTCATTCTGCCTTTGCAGCTTGGAAGAATTCTTCGAAGCCCGTTTATGAAATTTGTGGCACATGCAGCATCCTTCATTATTTTCCTAGGCCTGCTGGTGTTCAATGCTTCAGACAGATTTGAAGGCATAACAACGCTGCCGAATGTCACCGTCACTGATTACCCTAAGCAGATCTTTAGGGTGAAGACAACTCAGTTCACCTGGACAGAAATGCTGATCATGGTGTGGGTACTTGGTAAGTATAATGCCCCTTCCATCTCTGTCACTGTTTGCCTGAAGGTAGAAATCCTAAAAGAAAGGAGAGAAGCCCAGGTCCCGAACCTTGGCTCTAGCTGCAGCACAGTTAAAATTAAGCCCTCAGGGCAGATAACGGCACACTGGAACTGGTGAAAGCTTCTCTGTGCTGCCCCCTCTCGTAGCATGGGGTTAATACTTGTTTGCTGATCGGCAGCGACTTTGCTGCAGTTCAGTAATTCTGACTTTTGTAACAGGAACACAGGCTTGCTGAAGAGAACACCACAGAAATTTTACTTGGGTTTCCTTAAGTAGGATCGGCAAGCATGCTGTGCTGCTCCGTGTGCGAGAAGGTGACCTCGGTGTTAATGAGCTGGTACAGCAGTGCCTGTGTGGCTTTGCTGCTTAGGTGGGGTTTGGAGAAATCACTGATTCCACCCGTGTCAGGGGACTAATGAGTCCGTTCTCATTATTCAATATTTTTCACAAAAGCTAATCAGCTGTTGGCCTGATTGAAGCTATGTATGGCAGGAAGTGCCATTTTCTAGCTTTTCATCAGTTAGGTGCTTTCTGTAGGAAAACAGCTACTTGATAATGTAGCATTCTCAGCTTTTAGAGGCTGCAGAAGAGAAAAGGAGTTCTGCTTTGGCTGCTGCAAGTTCCTCACTCTGCCTTTTGAATCATCTGTATCTCCTGGCTTAAGCGCTGCTTAATGTCAAACTCTGTTAGGATATGGAGATTAGTATACCTGGTATGCTGCCTGCTGGTAATCCTATTACAGACTGATGGAGAGCAGCCTCTCTGTGTGGCAGAAGGCAAGGACTGAGATTGTGGTGGTCTTTAGGACTCGGTCACTGTGAGAAATTTCTTGGACACTCGAGAGACAAGCAGCCCCAAGCCAATCCAGCATGTGGCTGCTGTGCATGTTGTTGGGGTGACAGCAAAATTACAATTGAGATTGGAGAATCCATGGCTCAAGCCTGAAGCAGAGCAGTACTCCCTCTGAACTACATGGCCAGGAAGTCAAGGAGAAAATTTTTCTTTTATTTTGTTCTTGCTAACAAACCTTTTTGAAGTAAGAGAAGGTCCTGATTGACAACAATTATATCTCAAAGTCTTGATCAGGCTGTGACCTGGATTAATCCCACATGAACGAATTTCTGAGGAGGAGTTTGAGTAAGAAAGCTGAGTTATAGCCGAATTCCACTTTCTGTGCTGAAAAGCATCTTATTCTGTAAAGAGAACCAGTATTGAAACTGTGCCATTTATATTTTGGCATCTGTGTAGCTGGGTTATTGTGCTTCTCTGTGTAAAATAAATAAGTAAAAAATCCTTCTGATTCATGAGCATTTTATGAATGTAAATGTTAAGGAAATGAGGGGTTCTTTTTCCACATTTAACTTTTTTCTTCTTTAGAAGCCTAACATGTTGTCATGTTGTTGGGCTATCGCACTTCCACTGCCAAGTTGTGGCTCTATACTATCCTGTATGGAGACAGCCAAGCTTTATCCTTGCATATTTATTTATGTCTTGTCATTTGATCAGTCCTGTTGAGACAGCCTTGCTCAAGTGTGTGACAACCCTGTGATGCTGCAAGTAGGTGAATTTTTGTTCTGCTGGTGCCGTGTGGTTTCGTGGAATGGGAGAACGCAGGAAATTTAAATGGAAATGGCGTGGCCAACTCTGCTGTGTTTTGTCGTTTCTTGTTGCAGGTATGATGTGGTCAGAATGCAAAGAGCTGTGGCTGGAAGGACCCAGGGAATATATTCTGCAGTTATGGAATGTTTTGGATTTTGGGATGCTGTCCATTTTCATTGCAGCTTTCACGGCAAGGCTTCTAGCATTCCTGCAGGCCACAAAAGCACAACAATATGTGGACAACTACATTGTGGAGAGTGACCTCTCTGAGGTCACACTTCCTCCAGAAATAGAATATTTTACTTACGGTGAGTTTAAATTTTCTGCAACATGGATGTTAAAGTAGAAAAACTAGCATTTGAAGCCTTAAATGGAATTTTTGCTTGTGTTTGTGTTCATAGCATTGTTCATGCTTACCTGGTAGGGAAGACACCATGATGGTTTTCCCAGGGTGAGGCTCATCCCCTGCTCCAGGTGTGCTGAGCCCTGCGATTTCCCCAAATGTGGGAAACTCGACTGCATAACTTGTGGTGGGTGGGGGACTGTGTTTGCGCTCTCCCCTGGCTTTTTTTGGGCCCTCGAGGTCCCTTCCAACCCCTCCAATTCTGTGACTGTTTCTATCTCCCCATCTTTCATTCTGTACTATTTAAACAACAGTTGTTATGATACCAATTTTGGCAAATGTTTACCAAAGCAAACAATGTGCATACGGACAAAAGTTCAAATGTAACTTCATTATTTAACTGTCTTTTGTTGTAACTATTTATACAGAGTTAAATTTGACTGTCTTAATTTTAAGTATTTGCAAGCTTTATTTTATTCTCAACATAATGCACAGCAGATAAAATTTTCATGTGATTTTTTTGCTTGGTTCAGTTGTTTCAATATTGTAATTCAATATTTCACGATAAAGGAAGGATGCGAGACCCAGTAATCTGTTCAAATAGAATGGAAGTAATAAACAGTTGGTTATTGCAGTGCAGAAATTAGAGATGTGATGAATTTCTTTTTGCTGCAGCAGCAAAGGCTGTATTTACTCCTGATGGCTCCTTCGATATATTACAATAGCAAATTTGGTTTTGTTGTTTACTTTAATTGCTATATAATCAATTTGAATTCGGATCTATGTAAATACACACTTAGAAACGTGGTATTTTGATATCAAAGGCTTTCAGTCAGCAGTGTTGTGTTAAGATGGCACAGTAATTCATGCAATAAGCAACTTAGGATTCTATATAACTATCTATATATATGATTCAATACAACTATTGTTTCTGTGTATATTGTAAAAATCATGATCCTACACCCTCTGCAATCTACTTTCAATGGCAGTATTGTCTGTGAGTTCAGTGAGGCCTTGGTTATATCCTAAATTATTAACAATGGCAAAAGCTTGGTGTGGTTCATGAGTGAAATTGTTCATCAGCCAACACCGTTAAATTCTCATGAATAAAACCCCTAATATGAATAATCAATAAAACAATAATGCTAAGAAAAGCAATAAGGCTTGTTTATTCTTATTATAGTTCAGGTTAAAGTGCGAACTGTAGAAGAAAATGTTGTGTTTTTTCAAGTATAATTTTTCTTCTAGTAAAAGGTAATTTAGTTTATTTTCATGCTGTGTTACTTACAGGAAATAGGAAGAGAGTAGCAGGTGCTAGACTCTCCCAATATTTGTCTTTACTAAATTCAGACATGTGTACAGCAAATCCTATCAAGATTTATTTTTAAACATTATGATAAAGGAGTAACACTTTGTATTTACCTCTGTATTTTGTATCTTCCAGCTAGAGATAAATGGCTCCCATCTGATCCTCAGATAATATCTGAAGGCCTTTATGCAATTGCTGTCGTTCTGAGCTTTTCTCGGATTGCGTATATCCTGCCTGCAAATGAGAGTTTTGGGCCCTTGCAGATTTCACTTGGGAGGACTGTTAAAGACATCTTCAAATTTATGGTCCTTTTTATTATGGTGTTTCTTGCATTTATGATTGGGATGTTCATACTGTATTCCTACTACCTTGGAGCTAAGCTAAACCCAGCCTTTACAACGTAAGTATGCAATAATATTTAAATGAAAAGCAGCTATGAAATTTTGAGTTTGTTACAAAGGTAACAAAGTCTAAGATACTGTATGCTCCCTCCTTGTGTCAAAATTAAACTGAAGACAACAGGGGTTTGTGGGAAATCAGATATCTCAAAACCTTAGAAAGCAGAATACAAAAGGCCAGTTCTTTCCTACTTGAATAATGGAAACTGTCACTGCAGTCTAAAGTAATTGTACTAGTATATTGTGATAATCATACAGGCTTGTAGACAACTGACTGCAACAAACTATTATTGATTCCTCCTGAATGATGTTTTCCTAAAGAAATTGCTGTAATTGTAATCTCTATCTGGGCTCTGTCAGACTTAGGTGATAAACAGAGATTCAGCCTAGGTGTCAGTGGTAGGTCTCCAAATAACACTTTCTTTTTTCAAGAAAGGGGCTTACTGGTTATGTAGATGGTGTATTTCTACCTTACTTCAGTACTGAAACAAATCTATAAACTGCACTGGATTCTTTTGGATCAGATTTGCAATCTACATGGTAACTTCTTATTGTTAGGTGTGTACAGAAGGACAGTTATATCTGTTTTCATGCAATGAGATGGTTTGCTTGCTATGATTTTCTCTGAAGCTTTCATTTTTTCCATTTCCGTATTTATTTTACTTTGTGACACAAAGTGGTGCTGGAAGTGTTAACTACTAAGGGCACTGCAAACCAGAGGTAATTTCACAGCATGGTAAAATTCCAAACTCTTCCCTTTTTCCCATGCTCATACAGGAGAAAGCGCAACTTCTTTGAACACGGTTGTATTTTCATATATCTAATTCCATGACTTTTCCTTAACGTGAATATGATTTTTGCACTTTTTTTTTTTTTACAGTATTTGATATCAGTTGTCTAATATGCATAATATTTGAATGCTTTTTAGAATCTTAGACTATTCTGAGTTGGGACCCACAGGGATCGTTGAGTCCAATGTCTGGCTCCACACAGGACCATCCAGAAATCAAACCATTAATATTAATTGCTTAAACAGCAGTGGTATTTTACTAGACAATATACCTATTCACATAGCTGTGTCCCAGTGATGTGGAAGTCAGCCAGCAGCAATGTTACATGGATTTCAACAGCAGTCTTGAGCAAATCCTATGAGATCTCTTTGGATTCTTGTTTTTGTTGCTAAACCTGGTGCTGCCCATTTTGGAGTGCACGCTTCCGAATGGATGGTTTAATCAGAAACTATTGAAAAGGAGTACAGTGGTTTTCTTCCCATTAGCCCCATTTTTACCTTTGTTAGGACAGGGAAGGTCTGCCCCCTGCAGAGTTAGACTGGAAAATAATGAGAATATCTTGAAACCTGAAAACATGATGGCTTTCTAATTCCTGTTCTTTTGCATGCTTTTATCACACCTGTATTATCTATGATGCATAGATGGAGCACAGTGAGGTAACTGAGCATACTGTGAAAAATATTTTCTTGCATCTTTGTTATTTTGATCAGTTCTCTACAAACCTGATTCATGGACAAGTTGCTTGAGACTGTTTATCAATTACTGTAAACACAGTTTATATTTATTTGTGTAGTAGTAATAATGTTGTCTTTTTTTTTCCTTAGAGTGGAAGAAAGTTTCAAAACCTTATTTTGGTCAATATTTGGCTTGTCTGAAGTAACCTCTGTTGTCTTGAAATACGATCATAAGTTCATAGAGAACATTGGTTACGTTCTTTATGGCATATACAACGTAACGATGGTGGTAGTTCTGCTCAACATGCTGATTGCTATGATCAACAGTTCCTATCAAGAAATTGAGGTAGGGATCTTTCTCAAATTGTTCTCTTCTCATGTTGAAAAAGGGCAGAATTATTAAGTATTATTTTAGTGATTGCATCTTTTGCATGATGCAAAAGTATGATCAAGGGATAACCTCAGTAAAAGTGATCACAAAAACCACTGGTTTTGGACTGACTCAAACAACCCGGCCAAGCTGCAAATCCTTGCAGGACCTGAACAAGTAGTTGTGGCAAATGTTTGTGTCTGAGGAGATGGCATCCATCCAGAAGTCTTAAAAACTAAAGTAATGTTCAAATGAAGACTGCTGTGAAGTAGAAAACAAAGCTACTGGGCATAACATTTTAGGCATGGCTAATTAATTCCCTGTTCACTTAGGATGCTTACAGGATGTTTTCTTTATGTAGTGTGCTTCAATCTTTGATGGATCATTAGGATATGGATTAAATGTATTTTGCTGTGTTCTTTTATGGAAATCTGGTTTTCAGTTCAAATCTTTAGCCTTTTTAGCTAAATGTGCAGGAGTTAGACACTACAGTCCTTACACCACTACCATGCACACTTCATTTATATAACTGCCTGTACTTGGAGTCTGATGCAGGTGTTTTATCTTCACGGCTGTTGCGACTGAGTCGCAGTTTGCAGTGTTTACAAGCTCTGCTTGTAATATGTATTTTTTTTTCTGCTTAAGATACAATATCAAAATTTGATTGTAGGTTTGCTGAGCTTTCCCATATGCCCTGAAACACTGCAGCAGTATTTCTCCAAGTGTACCAAATGACTTGGTTGAACAAATATTTGAATTTCAGAATTTGAGTTCTTGGCTGCATTGCTTATTAAAAGAGAGATGTTTTATTTAAATTTCAGTATGGTGATAAAGTATCTTAATTTTTAAAGGTAGTTAGTTAAAGTAGAGTATTTGGCATACAACTCCACTAAAAGTCTGGGAAAATTCAAATTGGATAAGATACTTGCTTTTAGAAATCAAACCCAAGTTGCTGAAATGAAAATAAAAGTATAATTATAGTTTTTCAGACCATAAATCCTGATATTATTCAGAGTACTACATTCATGCATGTGTGCACACGCATCAGCAGGAGGAAAAAAAAAGAAGAAAATCTCAGACTTAGTGTACAAATTAATATGACACTTCTAGTACTTTCAGTGACTTCTGGGGAATGTCAGGGAATTCAGCTGGAGAAGGCTGGTTATATTAAACCAGCTTTTCAACTTTGTAGTAGACCAAGTTGAGCCTTGCAATACTTCAGTAAGAATGTACCAGGACAAAACGGGTTTGTCATTTTTTTTTTCTGTGAGTACTACCACTTTAAGCAATGTCTGCCTTGGAGCCGGTACTTCGTCACTTGTTTGAGTACCAGGTTCATGTGACCGACTTAAAGAAAGAAAAAAAAAGATTTAATTCAAGAAAAGTTTAACTTTAAATAGCATGGAGTTTATATGATAGTTTTCACTCCGTGCAAAAATAACACTTGTTTAAATTGTTCAGATGTTTGAGCTAAGTACTGACGATGAGATGTTGACATAAAGAGACAGCTGAAATTTATTTAAAAGTTTTGATAGAATGGTTACATTTTTGCAGAGCTATTGGGATTCTTATTAGCAAGCAAATAAAATTTACATGAAAACAGAAAGGGTAGATATTTAAAAGAAGTTTTATTTGGGAGGAAGTTTTTTGCATTTCATTTTTTAAAAAGTATATACTTTTTTTCCTCCTTAATACAGGATGACAGTGATGTAGAGTGGAAGTTTGCTCGTTCTAAACTTTGGTTATCATATTTTGATGATGGAAAAACATTACCTCCACCATTTAGTCTTGTACCAAGCCCCAAATCTTTTTTCTATTTCGTCATGAGGATCATTAACTTTTCTAAGTGCAGGAGAAGACGGCTACAGAAGGACATTGAAATGGGAATGGGCAATTCCAAATCTAGGGTAGGTACTGAAATCTTTTCATTATCATGAAGGAATGTATTTCCATTCCAGCATTTTACTTTTCTTTAACTTTCAGTGTGTAAATTGTATTTCTGATGATAGTACGGTGATAAATGTAGCATTTATATTTATAAGTCTGTAATTCAGATTGTTTTGAACCAGTACATCTAGGCAAAGAATGGCAATAAATTTTCCTAGGACAACAAGGTCCAATGATTAGAAAAACATGGTTAAATCATAAATAACCGACTCTTCAAAGATGCAATTAATTCCCATAAGGAATGACCTAAATATTGAACAAAGATGCTTTCATCCTCCACTGGAAAGATTTTTAGTTCAGGATGGAAAAAAAAAAAAAAAAAAAAAAAAAAAAAAAGGAGATAGAACTTTTTCTTTCACTAAACCAGGTAAACAGAAAATGCTGTGAGTATGATAGGTACTTCCTGCTGCCACAAGCTATGTTCCCAACAGAGGACAACAGGAAAGAGGCAAATTAGGTGGCAATAATCTTTAGCACTTCCATGACATTCTGAATTTAGGTATCTGTTATTTTTACAAACATTAATGAATGCAGTGTCGCAACACCCTTGTGAGAATTGGATAATTTCTCTGATTTTTCAGGTAAAGGAGGTTTCATTTGGCCTTTTCTTGTTTCTTTTTCTTTTTTCTTTTTCTTTTAATACTTTTAAGTTAGGCTAGAGGTCCTGTATGTTAGAAGGACTCAAAACAATATTTTTGAAAATACATTTTGTTTTGGTTTATTGTAAATTACCAGAAATGGCAAGTCCAGTTATCTTTTAGAAAAGATCTTTTCTAGAGCCTGGATGTTTTGATCTGTTGGTGCTACTGAATCTTCCATAAAGAAAATATTTTCTCCAGTTTTCTGTAAGCAGTGAAAGTAGACAGATGTTTTCTAAAGTGTCAATTTTAATCAGTTTAGCCAAAAGCACTTTTTCTTTGGTACTAACTACTTAGTTACTCTGTAGTGCTCCAAAAGCCTTCTCTGTGCTCGCTGCTCAGAAGATGTGTTAAAAATAACAAAAATAATTGATTCCTTAAGATATGCCATTATAACAAAGCATTCAGTAGTACTTCCATATCATACAGCAGCAGCTTAAACTGTAAGTCACTAAAGAACAAAAATTCTATCTGAGTCACTACTGAGACAAGTCAGGTTGAGCTAGTTCTGTTAACTACAAACCAAATAATCTTCCTCTGGGAAGGCAGCTCACAGCCTCTCCTGAGTCGGGCTGAACTGGCACAGTTTTACGCTGTGTACAAAGATAAATCCCGGCCCAGTCCATGGGATTGCCCGCAGGAGAGCGGGCAGCCTGGAGTAGGTAGAAACACCCCACTTGTGGCCCACCTTAAGTGACAGGCTGTGTGCATTATAGGCACAATATATGTGACACAGAAAGCATCCAACTTACTGTGTAGGTGGAGGCAGACTTCTCTTTGCTCCCCTAGCCCACCAGAGAAGTCAGCCGTCATTGAATGACTGGTCACACAGAAAACTAATGACCGATACCGATTAGGGCATTCTTCTATGGATACACGATTTTACTTCACTCTCACCCGTGCATCTGAAGTAAGAATTAGGTCCCTGAGTTGGTAGTTACAAACCTTTGGCCTTAGTCACAAAAGCGTCTTGTCTGAAGTGATTTTTTTCTTGTTTCTCACTCACTGGTACAAAAAATAATGAATTATTTGGGACCTGATGACTTTGTGGTGGAATTTGCTAATCTGTTAATAATTGAACTCTGACTGTTTTCTAGCTGTATTACTATTCCTGATAATTGTGCTTTAGAAGAATACTTTGTACTGAGCAGGAAGGGTTTGGAGCATGTATTTGCAGTGAAATATATGCTCAAGTGTGCGGATGTTAAACACAGAGCACAACAGCTCTGTTAAAGCCAGACTCTCTCTTCTTGCTATGGTCACTCATCCTGACCTCCAAGTCATAGTTCATTTCCTCAGCTGTGTAAACATAATTGTTTTAGAGCTGTGCTGTGAACAGTGTGGCTAAAATAATCATTTTTTTTCAATTTATAAAATCAGACATACCAAAGTGGTGGGGGCTCAGAGGGGCTGACTTCTAAATGTTAATTCTAACATGCATATTAACTTTTCCTTATTGCTTCCTAGTTAAACCTTTTCACACAGTCGAACTCCAGAGTTTTTGAATCACACAGCTTTAACAGCATTCTCAATCAGCCAACACGCTATCAGGTAAGTACATCCACTGGTTGCTGTGTTGAGTAATAGAAGTGTACGAAGGTACTAGCAGAATGATTTTTTGCCTTCATGAGATGAAGAAAACATTATGTAGACAACAAACCCCAGGCTACTACAAAAAAAAAAAAAAAAAAAAAAAAAACAAACAAACAAAAAAAAAAAACAAAGGTTGTCGTTGTTCAAGCCAGATTATTGTAAACATTTAAAGAAACTGACCCAGACAAAACTTAGATTTTAATTTGACGTCCCAGTTCTGAAAGTTCAGGAAGCAAGTTTTGGAAACTGATTTCTGGGAAAGAGCTATGGAAGCATTGGTCTGCCTAGGTTAGCATTACTTTAACTTCATTTCTTCTCATGATGTGACATTCAGAAATTCTGCAGATGGGAATATTCCTGTCTGTTAAGAGGAGCCTGCTGGATGTTAGCTTCCTGTGTTCTTTCCTGTTCAGAAATAAAAGAGTAAATAGAAGCTCTTGTTCCCCTAATGAGCATGCGGAAGGTACATAATCCACCTGTACAAACTCTGTAAGGCAAGTTACATTAATTCTGGTAGCACAGTACAAGAGTATTAGTAAATATGAGGAATCCTGGCAGTTGCAGATTAAAAATACAGTTTTCATGGCTGATGTTGCACTATCATACTGTATTATTTTTTTCTTTTTAAAAGGTAAATAGCTATTTATTACTATTTCAGACAAATCCAAACGAAGAGTAGACCTATTCTAAATTAGGTATGCTTAGATACCATGCTACCGTGCATGGTCAGTTTGTAGCCTGGTAGTGCATCTGATGATTTCTTAAAAAGCGAATTGGTGACAAAAAGCCAAACTGTCTGGTTTCCACCTGTTAGCTGCATAGAAAGAAACAAAATTACATTCTATATTTTCCCTGTTGTCCTGTTCCATCCCAACAGTTGTGATATTTTGTAACTTAAGAGGTAACTGGATGAGAAAGGTGCTTATTTGTAATGGTGAATATCTGCATGCCACCAAAATAAAACCACATATGAAGCAACTGCTTTATCTGGGGCTAGTCGTTCTTTCACTTGCCTTCCTCTCTCACAACCTCAGAAGGAAAAGTGAATAGTTTCTATATGTGTGCTTAACCTGATCATATAACTGTTTTAATCTGGCAGCAAATAATGAAAAGACTGATCAAACGTTATGTTCTGAAAGCACAAGTGGACAGAGAAAATGATGAAGTAAATGAAGGTAAGAAACAGCATTTTCCAAATTCCAGAGAATTTTTGTCATATTTATTTGGAAGTATTACAGTGGTGCATGGAGGCTTCAGTTAAAACGAGTTTGCCTACTTCAGGGGCACCGAACTCACGTAGGTAGTAATGGAGTTACCCCTGTGACAACAAAAATAGACGATTAGAACTGAAGAAGTAGAACTTCTGAGAAATATTATGGGCTCCATTGGGGTGGAGAAAACTGGGGTACACACATGACACACCTGCAGTCACAGAGGAAACTTGTGAGGAATCACTCACAAAGTATTCACACTTCCACAGTCCTTGTCAGAGCTACAGGATATCTTTCTCTCCATTTTTTTTTAACTGAACACACAAGTAACCAGACCATGAACCACTTGTGTTCCCATCTTTGATAAGCTGTGTGGAATACTCATCTGTTGTTGCACATCATTTTGAGAGAAAAAAAAAAAAAAAAAGCTGTGTACTTACCTGTATGGTGAGGAAAAAATGAGAATTGTAGCTACATTTTTTAGTGTACAACCAGAGATCTTTTGAGAGATGATGTGTCTGAGCTTTGTGTCTGTGTCAGCACTGCAGGTGCTGGTGCATGCTCCCACTGAGCTGAGACTAAGGCACATCCTGTCCTTGCCTGGACAGGCCCCCAGGTGAAATAAAGAGGGTGCAGGCAGCATGGAGCTGACCACCACCAGTAAAACACACCTGCTTAGCATGAGCAGTTCTAGTCTGGGTAGCTGGGATGATTTCAGTGTACCAGAAACACTTACCAAGCTGCTCAGCTGGCAGGTGTGTGCTGTCCAACTGGTGGGAGTGACGAACAACGTGGGACAAGAACAGCTTTTATTGGCACAGATGGATCAGGCAATTGCACGCATATATGATGTGAGGGGTGTTACTAGCCTGGCCTCCACTGTTGTTTCCATTTAAATGCTGTTTTTGTCCTTGTGTCAAATTCTAACAATTTTAAATTGGTTGACTCTTTCTAATTCAAAGGCTGTTGGTAAGGAAGAGGAGAGAGACCCAGAAGCTGTGAGTTTATCGCCAGCTCTGCCACACTTTCCCTGTGTGATCTTGGCATATCACTTCAGAAAAAAAATCTCTTTGCCTTTTCTCCCTAAAAGGGGGGTACTAATATTTACCAGCTGTTCAGCAGTGTTGCTGTGATTAACGCATTAACCTGTGTAAAGGGCTTTTTTTGAGTCTTTGGAGTTCTGTATACATGTGGAGCACAACACTGGAGTTCACTGGAGCATCAGAATACCTTTGGTGCTCTCTAGGGGTGGACATGTCTCAGAGAATGAGGAAGAGGTAAAGCCTTCTGCCCCACCCCACCACCTGCTCCCATGGACATTTCAACAAGCAGGGAATAATGTGAAGCCGGCACTGATGTGACTTAACGTTATTTAAAGAACACTAAGCAGACTTTGCTGACAAGTGTTTGGTTTTGTGTTCTTTTTCTACTACAGGTGAATTAAAGGAAATCAAACAAGATATCTCCAGTCTTCGCTACGAACTCTTGGAGGATAAATCCCAAGCAACAGAAGAGTTAGCAATTCTAATACATAAACTCAGCGAGAAACTAAATCCTAACATGTTGAGATGTGAATGATTCAACAAACGAACCGTGGCTTCGACTACAGCACAACTATTTATTGGCAATAATATTTCAGTATCTTATACTTGAAAAATGTATTGTAGATTTTTAGCACTCAATAACTTTATGTACAGCTTCTCTCGAATTTAGTCTTAGGACGTTTTATTAACACACCATAAAAAGATTGCTGTCTTAATTTTAATCATCTAAAAGCAAGAATTGTCCAACTTTTTTTTTTTTTTTTTTGCACTTACGCATTAAGAAGGTAATTTTATGAGTTGCTGATATTTTAACAGGTTTCTGAATACATACTGAAACTTCTTTGCACTAAATTTGCAAGAAACAATTAAAATAATGGCTACAGTGTAGTATTCCGTTCCTTGTACCAGTAGGACCTTTGATAACACAGTAAACCAAGTAGAGAGCAGCTAAGGGTTACGTGAAGTCTGTATTCTTTATTAGCGATGCTAGTCGTGTGTAGGAGCTGAGACCTCACGGTGTGATCACCAAGAGTTTAACAAAATGGGGTAAGTGTGCCTGGAAGTGCCGTAGCACTGTGTAACGCCTCTGGACACACCCGTCCCTGCCCTCCCGTTTCTCAGTTCAGCGCCCTGACTTGCACCCGTGTTTTTTTAATGCCTTCCCGCGGCGCCGCGCTCTCGGTCTCTTCACGTGCTAGAGCTGATTTTTTAAGATGCCCCACGCCTCCGCTGCTTCCTTATTAAATAAAAAAAACCTTTTTTCCCCTCACCCGCGCCGCGGTCCCGCTGCTTTGGCACGGAGCGGGGCGGCCCCTGTGGAGGCTCCTCCCGGCGGCGGCGGGGAGGCGCTGAGGGGCGGCGGCCGGCGCCATGTCGGGGGTTGCCGGGGTGACGGCGGCATGGAGCTGAGCCTGGCTCGCGTCGACTACCTGCAGGTAGGGCCGGGGGGCTGCCCCCTCACCCACCGACCGCCTGCGGGGGTCGGGGAGGTGAGGGGAGGGGACGGGAGGTGAGCGAGAGCCCCTGTGTTTGCAGGTGGGGGTGACGGCGCAGAAGACGATGCGGCTGCTCCCCGCCTCCGGCCGGGCGGCCACGCAGAAGGTAGCGGGGAGCGGGGGGCAGCGGTTTTGGGGGGCCGTGGGGGGGGTGAGGTGTAACGGTGTGCTCTGCTGCGCCAGGTGGTCGTCGGAGATCAGGACGGGGTCGTCACCTGCTTCGGCATGAAAAAGGGAGAGCCTGTGGTAAGTGTAAACGTGCCCGTTACGCGTACCTTTAACCCGCCTTACGTGGTGCCAGTTCAGTTCTTTTTCTCTTCTGTGACCCAAGGCTTAGCTTAATAAAAAATAAATAAATAAATAAATAAATAAAAATCCTCTTATTACATATATATTATTCCCCTATTGGGATTGGTAGCCAGATTGCAAAGACCTTACAGAAACAGGAAGAAATCCATATGTCCTCTGGAATAAGAGTGGAACACAGGAGGAGGAGAGAGCTTGTGGCTGTTTGTTTTTAAGGAAAACAAAACCAACAAAGTGCTTTTTACAGCCGCCAGCTGTCCTACAGTAGAGAAATGCTAACAATAAATTGTAATTTATTCCTTTCTACAGTTTTTTATGCTTCTTAACTTAGAAAGTGGTTCATTTCTTTGCAATGCCAAAGAGAAACACACAGATGATTTTTGTCTGTATATACTCAGCAGTATCCATAGTTTTGCCAGAAATTTTAAAGCAGTTTTATTACTCTTTTTGTTAAAAGATGTCCACAAATACAAAATTGTGATTGCTTTCCTTTTTTTTTTTTTTTTTTTTTTTTTTCTTTTTTATAGCCAGTGTTCAAAACACTGCCAGGCCAAAAAATTGCAAGATTGGAGTTGGGAGGAGCTCTTAATACGCCACAGGAGAAAATTTTTGTGGCTACGGGATCCGAAGTTAGAGGTTTCACAAAGAGAGGGAAGCAGTTCCTTTCCTTTGAAACTAACCTCACTGAAAATATCAAAGCTATGTATGTATAATATTTTGTGTTTGTTTCATACCTGTAGCAGATTGTCAGCTTACAGTTTTATGATGTTTTTTAACCATATTGTGTACATGTAGGTAATACTACATGTCAGTCCAGCTTTAGCTTGTGCCTTGACATGAAGGAAGGAATTTAGAAAATTATTGTTAAGCTGAAAAAGGTTATGCAGGCTTGGAACCGTTCTAGAGGCCCTCTAATCGGTGCAAATGTAGATGAGCGTAGCTGGGGTTATTGGATTTGTGTATTATGGCCCTGTACCCTTGCTGTAGAAGACCAGGAGCTACCTTTGTGGGTTTTTTTGTTTGTTTGTTTGTTTGATTCTTCGATCTTGATTTAAGATGCTTACCATATAATAAACAGATTAAGAAAAATTGATAAGAGTGTATTAATGACATCTCTGTAAAGATATTCTTAAGATTTTACACAAAGATAGAACATGCAATTTGAGAGCTATAGAAATTGCATAATCTTAGCGTTTGTAAGAAACTTTGTATTTTAATTGAAGTAGCTTGCAGGGCTCAAAGTGGTAGTGTGTGTGTATTACTATACCTAAAAGAACATCACTGCAAGTATTCTGGCAAAATGCTACAAGAAGTGTTTTCTTTTTCTCAGGCATATTTCAGGAGCAGACCTCTTTCTTTGTGCGAGCTATATCTATAACCATTACTGTGACTGCAAAGACAAACACTACTACCTCTCAGGAGATAAAATCAATGATGTTCTCTGCCTTCCTGTGGACAAAGTGAATTCCATTACACCAGTACTTGCATGTCAGGATAGACTCCTCAGAGTTTTACAGGTTAAAATACTTGCTTGTTTTTGTTTTATGTATTGATGCTGTATTACTGGATTAATTCTTACGGGAATCAGCATGGTTTAGATATAAATACATGCATGTTCCATCCTATTTGGCAGTGTTAGTATCTATAGTGCTGGTACTTTTTTATTTCTTTTTAATAGAAAATCATGACAGTAAACTTGCAAAATGAGGATTGATACAACTCTACTACGAATAGGCTTTGGAAGTCATTATGGTAGTAGTTAAAAAATGGGTCCATATTCCACTTTTACCTAAGAAGTGCTTACACAAGGGAATTAAATGTATTATTCATTGGAAACTCTTACTTGCAAATTACTTTTGTAGCAAGTCTGAGTGGTGTCAAGTGGTAACACAATTATTTCTTACTGACAGACATGCTTAGATTTTGTCATAATTTTTTTTTAATGGTAACATATATCAAGATCCAAAAAAAAAAAAAAAACCACTGTTTTATTTATATAAACTTTACTCTGCTTTGGCTTAGAAATGTCTTTCCCACAAGGAAATTAGTAAAAATGAAAAGTAGACATAAAACTGTTTTGCCTTTGTGTATTTTTACTTATTCAAGATAGTTCTCGTCTTTAGGGATCTGATTTACTGTATGAAGTAGAAGTTCCTGGACCACCTACTGTTCTTGCTTTAAACAATGGAAATGGAGGTAATGGAATTTTGTATGTACATTCTACTAAATAATGTTCTTTTAATGTGTTTTTGAGATTTAAAAGCTTCTATTTGTTAATGACATTTTTCCTGGGTTTTGAATTTGATTTTTAAAATGTAATAGAAAACTATGTGAGGCCATTTCTTACATATGTATTCTACCTATAGAACAAGATACAGGATAGTGTATCTATGTAGATCTATTCTGATCAGATTGGAATCTAGTTGTACTACAGAAATGTTGAACTACCAATAAGTCTTCAGGGAAAAAAAAAAAAAAGCTGAAGTTACTTGCATAACTTACTCCTATTTGGAAAAGTGGGGGACCAAACCCACTTCTAATAATAGTATTGACTTTTTTTGTTGTTGTTCATGTAATAGAAAAGGTTCATACGTGGAAAATAGGATGAAAAGTGTGTTGACGGTAACAGAAATCCTGAATTTGAAGCTTCCTTTTTCGTGCAAAAGATCACTGTTTCTGAGCCAGAGTTGCAGTATTTCTACTCATTAGGCAAGAGGCTGAGAAAGGAGTAGTACAGTAGTTTTAGGTTGAGATGCTGGCAAAATTGCTGTGGAGGTTTGGAAGTAGGGATTACTTCTGTTTTTATCTGTTCTGATTTTGATTCTCGTATTGATACATATGTGCGTGTTTATTTATAAACATACACATAACAGATACACTCTCTATATACATGTATACATGGAATCATTCAGGCTGGAAAATGCCTTCAAGATCATCTGGTCCAACCAAAAACCAAAGCTTTGTCAGAGCTATTTAAAGAACATCTGTCTGAATCCAGTAGCGCATGGCTGTTTTAATTCTAAATGTTATTCATGTTTGATTGAAAGGCTCTTAGTGCAGCAGTGAGATGTAAGGTGATCCTCTTGTGTAAAGAGGAGAACTGGACTTCTGGGGTCCTGCCCAAGTGCTGGGATTGGGTTTCTTGTACATGTGGATTTTCACAACTAGAATCACTACCTCCATGTGTCCCTGGATGGATGAGAATATTGAGTAGAGCTTACATCAGCTGAGACTGTGGAAGGATCAGGCTTAAAATAGTTTGATCATCTTTTTTGGTAATCTGTTCTAACCTGATATAAATCGCTTTAGTGTGTTAATCTGGTGCTTAATTTAGTTTCCGTTAGGTTATTTGACAATGTTCAGATCTAGTTTTGGAAAATAGTTCTTATTTGGTTAAGTCTTGGGACAACATTCATGATTAGATGTGTGCTCTGAGTGAGCTACTTCTCTTCTGTAAAGGCAATTAAATAGTCTGTTGTTCCTTAAATTTAAAGTATTGGATTATGAATGTTTTTTAGGCAGAACTCCAGTACAGGGGCATCATTTCTTTTAAAGCCTGACAATTCTGTTACACCATACTAATATTATTTTCTTTTTTCCCCATATGGGATGCAGAGTATAACTACATGATATTTTCAAACCTTTTAAATAGGTGTGCTTAATTGTATTGATTCTAAATTTGACTTATGATTTTAGGTGATTCTGGAGAAGAAATTGTATATGGAACTTCTGATGGTAAACTAGGTCTTACCCAGATTACTGGTTCTGCTCCTGTGCATAAGTGGGAAATAGGAAATGAAAAAAAGAGAGGAGGTATGTTTCTCAGGTTTCTCAGCAGGTATGTTTTCAGGCACAGCTGGGGCTTTATTACAATATAATAATCAGGAAATATATTATATAGGTCTTTAGGAGATATATTATAATTTTGTTGATATGTAATATTAATGAATAAACTCTCATTTTTCTGATAATCTTATAAATAATTCTAATCATTTTGTCTTGCATTGAGTTTTCTGTACTTCAGTATATTTTTATTTCTACAGTAAAATTATGAAGTGTCCTTTGTAAAACAGTTCATTTGTATGATCACTTGAGGTTTTTATAATTTTGGTGACTATTTTGAATCCTAATATACCTGCCATATTTTTTCAGATATTCAGTGGCCTTAGAAGTCCCTTCAAAATTCAATGTTAGCATCTTCTCTGGAAGACGTCCAA
The DNA here is from genome assembly GCF_009819795.1 of Aythya fuligula. Classification (NCBI taxonomy): domain Eukaryota; kingdom Metazoa; phylum Chordata; class Aves; order Anseriformes; family Anatidae; genus Aythya; species Aythya fuligula. The sequence continues at coordinate 43,628,360 of NC_045562.1, forward strand.
AAAAAAAAAAAAGCCATTATTAGGGTTTTTGTCTGAAGATGGAATAAGGCTCTCTTCACAGCTCCATAATGTGATGTAACTTGTTAGGGCATAGTACAATATTTTCCCTATTTTAGCCTTGATATGCTGCTTTTGCAGCGTGTGTTACTACTTACTCCTTTATAAAGGAGAAGAAGAGGGATAGATGTTTTTTCTTAAATTTAGTGATCTCATGAAAGATATTGCTAACCTGTTTTCTTGAAATATCTCTTAGTATGTCCTTGCTCTTCATATGAAACGAGTCATAAAAGTTAAATTCCATCTCAGTTTTTGTACAAAATCTCGTGCTGCGTTCTTCTTCCAGACCCTATCTTTGTGTCCAGTCCAGCCATGATTAGTTCTTGTTGTAATGGCCTGCTTGTGGGTTTTTCCACTAAGATGACATGTAGCAGCACAAACTTGACCTGTGTCCACGCAGGCCTGATCCCTGTGTTTGTCTCGTCAGCCAGAATTATTAGAATCACAGCAGTCCATTTACGAGGGACTTTCTGTCAGCTGTAGGAGACTGACTGATTGCTGCTTCAGCTAGCAAAGTTGGGCAGAGAAATACTGAATCCGGAGAAAATTTGAAAGTGGGGTGCGAAACCCTTCAGAAGTGAGCTGTTTGAACAGTAGAAGGGAGTGTGTTCATTGCTTCTCACGGGGGAACCGTAGTAGTTTTGGTTGCCTTAAAACCCACTTCATTATCATGAACCTCAGGCACTTCAGCCCTCTAGTGGACCCTTTCAGAAATAGCATCGATAAAGCCAACCAAGAATTTCTGTGTAGTTCAGCCGGGATGTTACTGTGTAGTAAACAATTAAAGCAAAATAAACACTTTGTTTCCTTTTCCATTAGGTATCCTGTGTATTGATAGTTTTGACATTGTGGGAGATGGAGTTAAAGAATTGCTTATTGGGCGAGATGATGGAATGCTGGAAATCTACAGCTTTGAGAGTGTAGATGAGCCTGTCCTTCGATATGATTATGTAAGCCCACATTCATTATTCTCTTCTTTGCTGGAAAAATTAATTTCAAAACTGTGTTTCAAAGCTTCAAATATTTACAAGATTACTACTGCTAAAATGTATTTTTTTGGTTTTTGCTTTTTAATTTGATATGCTCTGTAATGCTGATAGCACAAACTTTGTAGCACTATGCTAATATTTAAGAAACAGAAATGGAATTGCAGAAATGAATTGCAGCAAAAATCAGATTAGTGTGGAGGATATGTTAAAGCTCTGGTTCTCCTAACTGCTGAAGCTATTGAGTGAAACCTAATATGGTGCTTCTCTCTCAAGGGAAAAAGAGCAACACCATATTGCATGTGGTCTGTTTTGCTTATAAAATAGTAAGGTGTTAGTTGTTAGGACTTTACTAAGCATCATTTCTTTGGTTTGAATTGCTGAAATACTGGATTTGATCCACAGTGATGACTTCAGCCTTCAGTCAGACTGCTAATTCATGCTGCAAAGATAGTGTCCATCAGGGTTTTGCTTTAACCTATCTTTTACTGTCTGTGTCATGCAGGGTACAATCAGAATGCATTTCTTAAAACATCTAGATTTATCTGTAATAGTTATCAGTTAGCGTACTCCTTTGTGGATCTAGATACTCTGCATCAATGTAGGTATTTTGCGGTGCAGCTAAAAGGAGGAGAGAAGCCTTTAAAGTTCCCACAAAAAAAAACCCACAAACTTCTAAATCAAGTGCAGTGATATTTCTCTCTGCTTGAATGTATTTATTTGAAGGCTTTATCAGAGAGCATTGCGTCAGTCCAGGGTGGCTGTGTAGGAAAAGATGGGTATGATGAAGTTTTAGCATCCACATATTCAGGTAAGCTTCATATCATTTACTCCAATAAGATTTGGATTTGGTGATGTGGTAAAAATAAAGTAAGCTGTGTCATTAGTGCAGCTCCTGTCTCAAAATTCTGACCTGGTAGGAACCGGGATAATGTGTTGTTGGAAAGATCTCTCTGATTTTAATATTTACACTTCAAAAAATGTTTCCTCCACTTGAAATATATTTCAAGATATTTATGTATTCTACACTGTAACACAGTGATTCATTATTCTCTAGTGTAGACTGCTCCTATGATGACATAAATGTCGTATGTCCAAAGGAATTTTTTTTTTGTGGTATTAAAAATGTTGATAGATACGCTTTTTTTTTTTTTTTTTTTTTAAATCTGTCATCATTTTCCATTCTTGTCAGCTTTTTGGGGCTCTGCATAGGATTGATTTTGCTTTTAGTAGAAAGTAGAGCTTCTACAGGTGAGGCTTTTCAGCAGCCCCTCCCAACTATCGGCCTGTCAGAGGCCATAATTAACCAACTACAGACGTCAGCTGCTGGGAGCCAAAATACTCAGTTCCCTGACTTTAGTTATCTTCAGGGCTAAAAAAATAGCCTACTGAAACCTCTCAAATTCAAAATGATGTATTGTGCTAAGATACAAAAAACTTGAATACCATTAATTTTCTATAAATGACTGAGAATTGTATTTTAATAGTCTAAGTAGGATCAAAAGGTGTTTCTATGTGACCTGGTATGGATTGTTTTGGTATGAGAGGCTGCAGCAATATCGTGGCTGAAGTCCTTGGTGGCTTATCTAGTGCCTGTGGGAATGCTCTAAAAATCTATCAATCACAGAAGAAAAACCCAGTGCTCACCTCTGGGTTTTCAGTGTTAGGCTTTCTTGTTACTTAAACTGGATAGCTAAGAACTGTGGACATATCAGCTTTTAGGGTGGGTTTTATAATAAAGCTGTCTCTCTGTATTCATTAGAGTAGGTAACTGGAGCTAGAAACACCTACATGTATTTAATCAAGTCAGCATATCGTATCTGAGCTGTTAGGACATAGGCAACTAATTTTTGCTTTTGTAAGTATGTGTAGTTAAGAAACTTTTTTTTTTTTTTTCACTTCAACCAGCAGCATTCTATCTCAAAATGCACTGTGCAATACGTAGTTTGCTGTGTTCACATTGCACATTTTTTTTTTTTTTTTTTTTTTTTTTGTTTTATTTTCAACAATAATACTGATTAGCAATAGCAAATTATTCAAGGTATTAGAGAAGGCTTTTTCAGAGGTGGGAAAAATGAAACTTTAAAAATAAAAACTGCTATGGAGGTATTTACTGCTCAAAGTACTTCCTGAAAAATGATAAGTTATGCTTTCCAATTTGTAAATTAAGACTGACCATAAAATTCTTTGCTCATTGTCTAGATTAATCCCCCAAAACAGGGTAAAATTAAATCTTGATTCTCTCTACCTAGTGTCAGAGACGAAAATCACTCTACATGTACAAAAACTAAGTGTAGATTTTTCTTTATAGCATAAAAGGAATATAAATTTCTTATATTGGTTTAGGCTGGCTGACAGGACTGACTACAGAACCTGTCCATAGAGAAGGTGGATCAGGTGAAGAACTAAAATTAAGTCAAGAAATGCAGAGCAAGATTTCATCCTTAAGGTAACTTCACTAGAAATAAACTTAGATGTTATGTAGTCTGTTTTGTCTGCGATGTTATGCATGTGGAAGGGGAGTTACCAGTCACTCTGCTTGGAAAATAGTGGACAGAAAAGAAACGTGGTTGCCTTGCAAGCATAATATACTTAATTTCTATTGTAGCTCTTATTGCTAATTTTTTGAAGAAATTATACCTGATTACTCTTTTCTAGGAATGAACTGGAACACTTACAGATGAAAGTACTTCAGGAACGTGAAAAGTACCAGCAGTCTTCTCAGTCCAGTACTGCTGTTTCTTCAGTACCCACATTTAGTGTGAACGATAAGTTTACATTAAATAAGGATGATGCTAGCTACAGTCTCATCTTGGAGGTGCAGACAGCTATTGATAATGTCCTAGTACAGGTGAGCATGTTTCTATTCTTGTTGGCTTTCTTGATCTATAAATAAAACAATCAGACTTCCTGGTTAAAAAGCCAGGTGATAATCGGTTAAGTATGTGTTTGTGTTTAACTATCTGAAGAGGTATAGGAGGGAATTGATGTGAATAGCCTTGCAGTCTTGAAGTAACTTGTATATTCTTGTTAAGGAACACATCTGACTTAAATCTTTAATGAACAGAACAACATAAATCTGCTAAAGTAGACCAAAACACATACAGTACTACCAGGTTTATATATGTAATTTTTGTGTTTACTCTTGCATGTCCCTTCTTGTTTAAATAGCAATTAGCTCTGTAACTCTTAAATGAAGGGTGCAGCTTCTCACTATCTTTTTAAGTACCTTCTGTAGTATAAAATTAGTTTTGAAATGGTGTGGGCCATTGTGGAACAGCATTTGATCTATATGTTACCTGTGACAAATATTTCTGGCAAGTCAAGTAGCTGTAACGAAACATCCTGCTGCTGCATCAGCTGAAATAAATGTTACCTTTGGTAGTTAGAAAGAATAATGAGACTGAATTAACTTCTTTTGGGATGTGCATGGAGAGAAACCTGCGAAAGAGGAATTTGTTAGGTGAAATGGCCATAACAAGTGTAAGAGAACTACTGTATGCATGTATTTTTAAGTTTTTAATTAAAAAAATAAAGTTACCAGAGCAATGCTAAACTACAACTAATTTGTAGGTCTATAATATCTGCAGTTTCCTTACCTAAGCAAGGAATAATGAAATTGTTTGATCTAGGCCTGAACTTATTATAGGTTTTAAAGCTTGGGGCTTTTTCTTTAAAGAAATAAAAAGTTCTGCCCAGTATTCTTCTGCTGTTGAAGAAGGCAATAAAACTGCTTATAATTTTTTTTAGGAAGTATGTTGTCTTTTTATCAGTATTTCCTGGCGCTTCTGTGAAGTTACAAGGCAGTACTGAATAAAGTAATTAATCATTTTTATAACTCTTCAATCGTATTTTCAAAACAGTGTTAGATTTTATTTTAATTCCAGTAAAAACATACCTAGATAAGAAGTGTTCTGTGTCAGAAGTATTAGTGTAAGTCAAAGGATTGTTAATAGTTATCTAACATGATCCTTCGTTTCCTGAATGAGCGCTGTAATCCCCTGGTGAAAACAGAGAAACACTTCAGTCCTGAGTATACTTCATGCATGTCTGAAAGATAAAGTTGCACATCTTATATTGACATTGCTGTAAGCCGCCCACACAAGAGTTCAGGACACAGCAAGAATAAGAGAAAGATCATCATGTTACTCTGGGATTAAATTTTCAGGAGTAAGCTGCATGTCTACTTAGCTTTTATCACTTGCATATAGATGATGAAACAATCACCCTTATTAAAATAACTGCTGACAGAGGATAAGTGCATTAGAAGCTATGCAGGAACTTAAGCTCTTCATTTTTCTTTCTTCATATGTTCTGCAGAGTGATGTCCCAATAGACTTGCTGGATGTGGATAAAAATTCTGCTGTTGTTAGCTTTAGCAGCTGTGATTCTGAGGTGAGTGAAACAAGAGAGATAACCATGTCTATATAAATGGTATGATGAACGATCTCAATACAGTATATGGAAAAGAGAATTTGTATTTATATGTTTGTAACTTAAAATACATGGAACAAAACCACTTATTTGGTAATTTGAGAGATCTTAATTTGATTAGAAATTCTGCAGAATTAGGTGTTTGTGGCAGGTCTTGACATAAGACAAAGCAAAATATGCATGAAGGGATGTGGGAGTGACTGCTGTTGCACTTTTTTCTGCCTACTTTGGAATCTTGAAGGCATGCTCAATGTTGTTCTCCAGTCTTTGTCATTTGTCAGTATCCTTTATGTTTATTTCAAAGCAATTTAGATGAAGATCATCATATTTTTTTAATTACTGTATCACGTAAAAAAACACTTTAAAGCATGAAAATTTTGCTGTGAAAAGAGTTGTGTGTTTGAGTGAATTTTTAATATAATTATAAACTAAATTACTTATGGAATTGTGTATGATGCTTCTTTGGGGAGAGGAGGCAAGCTGGGAATTGAGAAACTACCTTGGTATTATGAAAAATCTTTCCTGACGTCTTCAGTAATGGTCCGCTGAAGTGTTCTAGTTTTAAGAACTGAATTTGCACATCATTGCTCTACACCAGAGCTTTCAGAAATCAAATTTTTATTTTAAGTTTCTTGTCATTCAGTTTAGCTTTTTATTTATTTATTTTCCATTGTGCTTTCTTATTGATCGTTAGTTTTTGGATGTTGGGCTAATACTGCAGATGAGTGGTAAGGATGACAGATGCATTCTTCAGATGAGAAGTTTCTATCTGTATAATTTTCGTGGTAGTATTTAGGAATAAAAGAGACTTCAGATGATTTGTGTGTATACAGAGGAATTTTTGAAACTCTGTCACCATTAAAACTAATCGGAATTTTTTAAGGGAACTGAAGGTTACATTTTTCGCTTTTGACTTGTGTAAAATAGCTGTGCATAAATACCAAAACTTTACAGTACATCTTTGTTTATAATAGACCTGTTTTGTATGATCTTTCCTCTTTTTTCTTTTTTGTGTTCACAGCCCAATAGCAATTTTCTTCTTGCAACTTACCGATGCCAAGCAAATACTACGAGACTTGAACTTAAGGTAAAGTGCTCCAAAATGTTTTCCATAAGAAATTCTGCTGTGGGATGGAGAGATCTTCACCTGGATTGACTATTTAACCTGAGCAAATGATCTATCCAGTTTTTGCTGCTGCTTGTTTCCTGAGAAGTTTCTAGTCTGGTGCTACTATTCCTTTATATTTGCGTATAGAGTTTCTAAAGGCTTCTAAAAATGTATTACTTTAGAGGACAGCCTGAAATCTTTTGAGTGTCCCTAAAAGGAAAGCAGTTGGGAAATCCCCAGTAGTGAAAACACTTGATTCTGGAAACTGGGTGGGATTGAAAGTGGAGAAGTGTGGGAAGGAAAGCTCTGGCACTTTTTGTCCTCAGAAGTGTTTAAGGGAAGTTACACTGACGAGGGAATATAACCAGCACTTATATTTTGCAGAAGATGCAAATCCTGTAGTTCTGTGCTTATGCTAAAGGTATGTGAGTGTTGGGTTTCTTTTTGACAACACAACAAATTGAAACTTTTTTATGGCTTCCACTGGGGAAAATAAGAAAGAAAATTATGCTTAGTAAAGGTAATCCTCAAGGTGCGCATGGACTGTAGGTTTTCACTCCATGCACTCATCTGACTCTTCAGCCTCCTAATCTGAAGAGCATTTATGCAAAATCAGCAGTCTAAAGATTTTTAGAAATTCAAGCCTGTGTAAGAGGCATCAAATCTTGAAGAGTTCGTTTGGTTTTGTTGAGGTCACAATAACAGACCTAGTAGACAGAATTAAGGCACTTATTTTCTGGGTCCCTTTCTTAAGCAATGCCGTTGGGTGCTTTTTGACTCTGAGCAGGTCACTTTATCTGCCCATGTCTTCATTCTTTTAATTTAGGGGTATGACCCTGGCCACTTTTACTAGTAAAAATAGAAGCTGAAGAGTAAATGTCACAAGTTTAAAAAAAAAAAAAAAAAAAAAAAAAAAAAAAAAAGTTTGGTTACCTTCCCACTGAAAACTGTTATAAACTTGCTGCAATGTGTCGTCATAGTGCAGCCTGTTGTCAAAACACTGAAGTACCACTCTTGCACTTGGATCCTGTTGTGATGGATCCACTCTGCACGGGTTCTCCTGCCACCTCACCTCAGTACACTGTGGATGCCCAGGGAATTACTTACCCAGCACCTGCCACATAGTGTTTATTTTTATTTATTTATTTATTTTATTATTTCCCATATACACATAGAAGCAGTACAAGAACTTGGTTGTGATGATTTCATTTCCAAAAAGGACTCTCTTTACTAATGTATTTTTACTAAAACATATTGAGGTGGATGTCTCCCAGGTGACATAATCCAGGTTAGAAAACACACCTGTACTTGAACTCCACTCTGGTCTTCTGCTTGTGTAAAGCTGTTTCAGTAGCTCTTCTGTCTGGTTTCAGAGCTACCCAGATATATGGGATAGTATTTCTTGTTGACTCTGCCTGAGTTATTGGCAGGTGACAGACTTCTTTGTGCAGCCTGTGCAACTGGTCTCTGCACATAAGCAGTTGTTGCAGTGCTGCCTCTTCAGAGGTACAGAGAGTGCTTACTGTCTTGGATGTGTTTGCACATCCTGCTTAGTGGGTATTCTGAGAATTTAATTTAAATCTGGTTTCTTCGTTTTCCAAAACCAGCTCACGGGTAACTTTGATTGTTAGGATGAGATGTACGGTGTACAGACAATACCTTTAAATTCTGTTGACTCTTGAAATTTCTTCTATCTTATTCCTTAACAGCTATATGATTTTATTTTTTTTCTTAAAAAAAAAATAAAAGACAGGTAATAGTAATGGAGCCACTGAAGAATTAAAAACAAGTCACAGACTCCTTATTATAACTAACCAGAAATTAAGAAAATAAAACCTACTGCATTCAACTACTATGACAGCAATTCACTAGACACCACTTCGTCTAGTTTTAAAATGTTCTTGATCTGCTCTTTATATAGTGGCCCTATCAAGTAAATGTAGTAATCTATACATTCTTGAAGTACTGCAGAAAATCTACAAATTTTCTTTAATATGTTTTGAATAAGTAACAGTTTTCCAAATCTTGGTAAATCAATCTATTTTCTTTCATCCTTCTTGTGGTTTCTACTTTTTCCTCTTCAGATCCGATCAATTGAAGGACAGTATGGAACACTTCAGGCATACGTAACTCCAAGAATTCAACCCAAAACCTGCCAAGTTCATCAGTACCAAATTAAACCACTTTCACTTCATCAGAGAACTCATTCGATTGACCATGACAGGTATCTGCAAAGAGAAATTAATCCCTTTTTGTGTTGAAAAACTAACATGGTCCAGTCGAAACGCTTAACTCTGTACACATAAGTGTGTCGTTCCTAACCTACACTTTTGAGCCTGTATTGGATTTTATGGGTTTTATGGTTTGTTTTTTGTTTTTTTTTTTTTCAGGAAAAAAGAAATGCAGATTTAACAGGTTCCTGTTTTTCTTGCTGTTCTTAACCGGTTTTCAGATTATTTTTCACTTTGCTGACCTGGGCTGCAGTGCAGCCCCATGGATTAGTAGAGCTGAGGGCATGGTAGAAAGGAAACCCTCCTGTGATAGTAACCGCAATCTTTTCAGTTTCAGCCTCAGTCTCCCCTCCACCCCTTTCATGTAATTTTTTCTCATAGTTAATTTGACTGCAAAATTGAGCCAAGACTTTTCTTCCTTATCCTTGTGTTTGAAATCTACTAATTTATTCAATTTCTACTTGATTTCCCTATCAGTTAACATCTTGTATTGCTGCCAAGGTATTGCTTGCATTAGAACAAAACTGAAAGATCGAAGGACTGATACCAAATGCATTGACTTGAAATGCAAATGTGTTCTTGACATAAATGTTACATCTGTGGTTTACAGCATGGGAGACCGTTGAGGCTTAGTCATATTTTCTACGTTATTAGTTACTTATTTTTGATATAGGTTTCAGGTTTAACAGTTTGAAACGGGATATGCCAGAAGCTTCCAACTGGTTTCTTATCCAGTTCTGACATGCCTGCTGTGAGATAAAACCTGCGTGTACACACAGCTCTTAGTCCTGAAATACAGCAAAATGCCTGTATGTGCAACCTGTGCTACACAACTGCTTAGCAAGATTCCTGACTTCATGCCCTGTATTGAGTTAAGAGATAACCACTGGGAACTCAACTCTTCTCACGTATGGATTATCAATGCACTGACAATGCACATCCTTTGTAACTAATAGATTTTTTTATTTTTTACTTTCATGATGTCATAGACCGATGAACACACTGATGCTCAAAGGCCAGTTCAGTTTTGCTGAAATTCACTCTTGGGTTGTGTTTTGCTTGCCTGAAGTCCCTGAAAAGACTCCAGCTGGAGACAGCATCACATTTTATTTTCAGAACACCTTCCTGGGCACCCAGCTTGAAAGTTCTTACAGGTAAAATACAATTAATAAAGCACAATGTGTCTGTGCTTGGCTTTTTGTGTATTTCATTCTTGACCAGTCTGTGAGTACCATTTCGTGCACATGCTGCTGTTGCCCCCTCCAGCTCCAGCAAAACTATTTGTGAGAACAGGAATCTTTTGTAGAAACCGTCGTCATACATTACTGGGGTGAGCACTGTCCAGTAAGGTTGCGATCTTTAATAGGCTTCTCCTGAAGTTGCTCCAAACCCAAAATTGCCAGGGAGGAAAGGCAATTTCCAAAAAATATGTTTTTAGGATGATGTTTTTTTTTTTTTTTTTTTTAAATTTTGAAGAACATAAATGGTTTAGTGAAGTTGTTTTGTGATGCGTATTGTGTTTTTTTATACTAAGGAGCAGAAATAACTTGAAAGTCATTTAATATTCATGCAAACAAAAACATTAATAAGTATTTAGCTGAAAAATTATTTTTGCGACTTAGATTAGACTGATACTTCATGTGTTTAAGGCTAACGCTGTTCACAATTTGATTAGTTATATCTTCCTTCTGCAAATTATATACTTCTGCCTGGAAAGGGAGCTGCAAAGTGGGGAAAAAATAATTATTGTACTTAAATGGATTCCAGCCTGCATCCAGTTAATATGTGTATTGTTTACTTGTAACGTAGAAAGTTGTTGGGCAGTGGGCTTTAGGAGGGTGATATGTTTCTGATTGTTTTCTTCCTTTCTGATGTTGAAGCTTGCCATTTGTCTTCAAAGTATTGCAATGATAAAACTTGGGAGGAATTAATACCATCAGAAGTCTTACTTGTGTAACCTTAGTGCCATGTGTGAAAGATAAAACTGCTTTGTCTTTGTGCAAAGATACTGCTTTGTCTTGTGTCCTGAAGCAAATGACCTCCGAGAGGATTACAGTCTGAGTAGGAAAGAAAAGGCTAGTGTAGGTGTATACAGCCACCTAATGTATGGAGAGTCATTATGACCTCTGTAGAGGCTAATTAATATGAACATTCATTTGTAAATCTTACATCTTAATATAAGGACAAATCTAATGCATGTGTGTGCTTGTAAGTTTGTTCATGTGAAGTTTCTCTTCCTCTATAGAAAAGGTGAGGGATGTTTCAAGTCTGACAACATTTCTACAATATCCATCCTAAAAGATGTGCTTTCCAAAGAGGCTACGAAAAGGAAGATTAATCTCAACATATCGTATGGTAAAATTTGCTTAGGTGTTTTATTATCCTTGGTTTCATTTTATATTCTCAAAAATAATTTTATTTTTCTTGACTCCGTGCTAGATATAAATGAAGAATCCGTGAGGCACACATTAAAGCTCATCCACCCCAAATTAGAATATCAGCAGCTGTTGGCCAAGAAGGTTCACTTGATAGATGCTTTGAGAGTAAGTATCTGAACTTCTGTGGAAGGATTTTTGTGGGGATTATGTTGTCAGATATCAAGCTGTATAGCTAAAGTCAAATGCATGTCATATGGGTATCTGTTCTGTTTCTATTCCCAGGACATGTACTTTAATTATCTGGGAGACTGCCTTCTCAAAGTAAAACTCCAATTTATACCATATAACTAGTGAATAACACGTAAGATTACTGACTGATGTTGAGGATGCTTAAATCAGAGAGTAGAAGGCAGACAGCTTTGCCATCTAGCATTCTTTTTGCTTGTAGTTATTTTCCAGTTCCATTTTTGTCTCTCTTCACTAACCTTTAAAAGCGTGTGTGTTTTTTTTGCTTTAAGATCTGGAGGTGATCATTCACGCTAAATAAGTCTTCTTTGCTTTGTAATGTCATCCCAGTGTGTCATAATTTCTGAAGTTTCTCCATCTGCTTATTAATCTTTGCTTAATTCTGTCCTCAGTGATTAGTCTCTGGGAGGTACCACTTAGGCAGCTTGTTGGAGTTCTCCAGCAACCAGGATTTTATAGTCAGAAACTTGCTATCGTCTCTTTTGGTGTATTATTGGGTGTGGGTGTGAGAGAAAATGGACAACCAGTTATCTCTTGTCTTTCGGTGGAATCGGATACTAATTGTCAGAACACTTTAGTCAGTAGGAAAAAGGACTACCGATGATCATTGTGTGTATATTTATGTTATTATGGCTAAAGGTATTTTACTTAAGCTTGATTTGACCAAGTGGGAAGATAACAGAGAATTAATTTTTAATGCATGTTTTGTTTATGCAATAATAGTGAAGTTGAATGTCTTAGAGACAGTGTTTAGTGCTTGTAGTTTCTCTTTTAGTCAGCAAATCTTTTTTTGTCACTCATCTTTTGGATAATAGGCAGTAAAATAATCTAGTGCCTGATGAAAGCTATTATCCCAGTAGACTCGAGGTGCGTAGCCTTTAGTCTAGAAAAGAACGGCATTTTTGGGGGTGGTAGCAGGACTGCCCTATTGACCGTCTTAAATTGATCTGACAGTAGCTAGGGGCATTTTAGAAGAAGTCTTTAAAATCTCTTGCTCTCATGAGTTTGGTGATGCTTCCAGAGATTACTTTTACCTTTGGACTTTTAACACGTCACACATTCCAGGAATATACTTTGCCTAAAAATGAAGGCACGGTGCAGGCTTTGAGCCTTCAGTAGGTGTGATTCTGTAGGGGCAGAGCTGTGGAGCGATGCTGTGTTTGGGAGGAGCTGGAAGCTCTAATACATGGAATTTTGCAAATCTAGTGTATGAAATGACAAGTAACAGCTGGCATGTCATTAGAAGCCCTAAAAAATGAGGCTCTTTGAAAGTAACTCTTGCTAGTTTAGAAGGGGATTGTCTTGTTTCTGAAGTACTTCCTCTTGTCAAATCAAAGCTTTGTTTCTTTTTTACTTCTATGTTCTTATACTTAACTGCCTTTTGATTTTTATGATTTAAAATCTTTTCAAGGAATTACAAGTTCATGAGGGAAATGTGGACTTTCTGCTGCCAAAATACCGCAGTATTTTGGAAGAGGCGGATCAGCTGCTTGAGGAGTACAAGAAACAGCCTGCACATCTCGAGAGACTTTACGGTTTGTTGATCAGTTTGGCTTTTTGTTCTAAATGCAGATTAATGTCCAGAGAGCTCACTGCCCATTGCTGAAATAGTTATGAAGTCAGCATTAGTAGAATTGAAATAACTTGATAAGTGGGCTTACAAAGCTTAACTAAGGCTGCATGTTTGCACAATAATGAAATTCCAAAGTTAGAGGTAAGGCAGCAAAACACAGCATGTATTAGAACTGGTTGTTTTATGCCACTGTTAACTTGGAGGAACTCTCTAAAGTTCTTCAAGAGTTGTTCACCTGAGAATTACTGAATTGATTTGTTACTGTGAGCATAGTACTGAGAAGTGTGAGGATTATTTGCAAGAGGCTGTTACAGTTCCTACTGGGCAGCATTTTTAATGTGTGTGATGCTTGGCTTCTTGGACAGGATCAAGGGACAGGTGTGAGTCCAGGCTGGCATTATGAGTGTCCACAAGTTAAATGAGTGATGAAGGTCTGGGTGGCGAGGTGTTACAAAATAGCAGAAAGGCAGAACAACGCAGGTGGGATGGGAAGTGAGTGTGTTAGGAGAATACCAAATTTAGTGAAGGGAGTTGTGACCTGTTGTGGTGGTCTCCATGCAGCCTTCAGCTTAGGGAACCTCTGGCAGCTTCCTCTGGCAGCTGTAGGAAGCCTGTGTCTCTGGTGGGAATGCAGCCCTCATCGCGCACCCTGTGAGGTGGGCTCCTTCCTCAGGGTCTTGGATAATCAGAAATCCTGATTTGGGAATTAAGCTGTTTGGGGTTTGTTTAAAAGGCAATCATTGTTTTTAAAGTGATGTAGTTTGTGAGGCTGTTTCTGAAGCCCCGCTGAGGCCGGGGCAGGTGCCATGTCCCCCTGCCCGTCCCGTTGCAGGCATGATCACCGACCTCTTCATCGACAAGTTCAAGTTCAAAGGCACCAACGTGAAGACCAAGGTGCCGCTCCTGCTGGAGATGCTGGACGGCTGCGAGCAGGACGGCCTCATCGCCTTCTTCGAGGCGGCGGCCTAAGGGGCAGCGCGGCTCGGGGGCCGCCTCCCCCGGGCCAGCCCCATCCCACCCCTTCCCTTCCCCTTCCCCCCCCCTCCGCCATGAAGCGCCTCAGCGCCCGGCCCCGCCCCGCCCCGCGGTGCCGGCGCCGCCCCCGTTGCCCATTGGCCCGTTCAAGAGTCGCGGGCCGCTTGAACGCCGAGCGCGGCGCCACTCCGGGCGGCGGCGGGAGGCCGGGCTGCAGCCGCCCCGCGCTCCCCGCGCCCCGCTCCCCGCGCTGCCGCCATGCTGGCGGAGCAGGAGCCCCGCGAGGACCAGGAGAACGTCCCCCCGCTCCCCGCCGCCACCGCCAAGGGGCCGCTGCCGCCGCCCGCTGCCGCCGCCGCCGCCTCCCGCGTGGCGCTGGGCCCGCTGCGGGGCGCGCAGCAGCAGGCGGGCGGCGGGCGGGCGCCATTTTGCGGCGGCGGGGAGCTGTCAGCGGCGGGCGGCGGGGAGCAGGGCACCAGGCGCCGCCCGCCGCAGCCCCAGCAGCCGCCTCAGCCGCAGCCCTTCAGCGTCTACCGGGATGAGCCCGACGGGGAGCGGCGGCGGAGCGGCCCCGCGGCGCAGCGGCGGAGGAAGGAGGAGGGTGAGGAGGAGGATGAGGAGGCAGCGCTCGGCGCCGGGCTGCGGGCCGCCGTCGGGGCCATCGGGGAGCGGCGGCCGCTGGCGCCGCTGGGCAACGCCATGGAGCTCAGCTGCGGTACGTGAGGGAACGGGGGCAGGGAGGGAGCCGCGGGTGGCCATCCCCCGTCCCTTCATCCCCAGGGGAGCACAAAGCTTCCTGCAGCAGCCTTTGGGCTTCCCCACATTCTCCTCAGTGACAGCCCAAACGCTGGTGGAGCCCCCGTCCACCCGCGTGTTGGGGACAGGGCAGTGCCCTGCGCTGCCAGGTGCCCGCTCTCACGTGGCTGTTGTCTTCCATGTAGATTCTCCAAGTATTATGGATATTTCGATAACATCAGAAGTGGAAGAGAAAAAAACAAACGTTAACAATGTGCCTGACTATATCACTGATATCCATACCTACCTTAGGGAAATGGAGGTGAGATGCTGCCTATTTTCTTGTTTGCATGCAGCTTACTGGGGGGAATATAAACACTAGTTACTGCTCCAGTGACTAAAATAAAGCTTGGTTGAAATAGCTAAATGCTGTGCTTATTGCTGTGCTTATTGAAACAAGACCAGTTTCTCGTCATAAAGTTGACTGCTATGCACTCAACACAAGTTAGGAAGATTACAGAAACTGAGTAATTGATGCTGCATTTACCATTGCTCACTTCTGACCTGTTAAAAATCTCTTTACCTGTGGTAAATGGAGCATAAATAAGTGTTTCCCTACAGGCACTTTGTCCAAACTCAGTCTTGTCTGTCATCTAAACCTACAGGTGAAGTGCAAACCTAAAATAGGCTACATGAAGAAGCAACCTGATATCACAAACAACATGCGGGCTATTCTCGTGGACTGGCTGGTGGAGGTTGGAGAAGAATACAAATTGCAGAATGAAACCCTGCACTTAGCTGTAAACTACATCGATAGGTTTCTTTCTTCAATGTCTGTTTTAAGAGGAAAACTCCAGCTTGTGGGTACTGCAGCTATGCTGCTTGCATCGTAAGTGAAATTCCGTAGTTTAAAAGTCTTCCTGCTGGTTTCATACAGACAGAAATCTTGCGGCTCTCACATTTTTGATGCTTGTAGTTGGGTTGAATACAGAGGGCTTCACACTAGGTGAAAAGGCAGCAGTTTTCTACCTCAGAGCCTGGCAACCTGTGTGAAGCCCTGCAAGCATGGTTCTGGGATATCTGCGTGGATTGGCCTAATGCAAGAATTCATGCAAATGCAAGGATTCTAGCTGCAGCAGCAAAGTGCTTCTTAATGGTATTTGAGGAAATGCGCACAAAGACACAGGATTTTTCCTGCACCAATTATTACTCTAATGGGTTCGTCTGGAGTTTTAGTAACTCTTGAGTCCCAAATTGCTTAGTCCCACAAAAGCAGCCTATTGTAGCGCTCTCTGATTTCAAGTTCTGGTGATTCAAGACCTACTGAATTGAGTGCAGTAAACTTACTCAGTAACCGTACCTGGCTACTTCACAAGTCAGAATTTAATTTGGCAGGCTGGTTTTCATTAAATGTTGCTAGTTACCTGATTCTTCAGTACCTAAATATTTGCTCTTAACCGTTTCTCATGGCAGAAAGTTTGAGGAAATCTACCCTCCTGAAGTAGCAGAGTTCGTCTACATCACGGATGACACCTACAACAAGAAGCAAGTTCTAAGGATGGAGCACTTAATTTTGAAGGTTTTGTCGTTTGACTTGGCAGCTCCAACAATCAACCAGTTCCTCACTCAGTATTTCCTGCATCAGCAGACAAATGCTAAAGTTGAGAGCTTATCGATGGTAAGAATAATTAGCAGCTTGGTCTGTGCAACTTGAGAGTTACGTTATCACGAACGCACCTCACAGGATCTGTATTTGTAGAAAACCAATGGCACGGGGTTCTTCTGTCCAGACTTTCTCATCTCCTGGTATTTTTACACGTGTGAGTGTGCACAGTGTGCTGTGCGCTCCTCCAGAAGTGGTGCTGCACTCCTGGAGACAAAGGTCTTGTTGCTACTGCTCGAGGCGCTCCACTGCTGTTGCAGTCTGGCACTTGGCTGGGCCCAAGCATGAATGCTATCTCAGAGCAGGCCCAGATTGATGAATTTTAATCCAGGGTTTGTTTCACTGCCGGGTACTTCCCTCGTTCCTGTCTAACATTGCCACACACACCCACCCACCTGTTTGGCAGAAAGGACTTCTGTTTTTCCCCTTAACTCGAAGTGAGCTCTAAATCCTGAGGCCAGTTTCCCAGCAGAGCACAGACAAAGTCTCAGCTGAAGTTACCTGACATCCTAACTGTATTGCAGGTACCAGAGCTCCTGAAAATGGAAGCCTTTGTCTGATTGTGCAGAGGTCAGACCAGACTGCACCTTTCCCTCTTGATCCTCTTGATCTTAGATGCCTGTAAGAGAAGATGTGGTGCTGGAAAAGCATGCTTGAGAACAGTGTTTGACAGTGGCTACAGTAGATGCTGGAAGTGAAGTATTTGTGATTGTACTCGTCATGTTTTGTTGCTGTTTAGAGATGCTCAGAGCCAGAGGTGGTTCGGTGCACTCACTCTCTGTCTGTGCCACTGCCTGCTTTTATCAGTGTCAACCTTGTCTTGAGGAGAGTAGCTGCATTAATTGAAAGGAGCAAACCTGTGGGCCAGCTCTGAGTGGAAACTTGTAAAAGCTGCTCCTCCATGCGGTGGCAGGACTGGAAGCTTAATTAATGGTCCTAATGAAGCTGTTGAATGCTCTTCTACTTCCCTTCGGAAGCAGACAATTCTCGCTCTTGTCTTGCAGTATCTGGGAGAGCTCACTCTCATTGATGCTGATCCCTACCTGAAGTACCTGCCGTCAGTTATCGCTGCTGCAGCGTTTCACCTAGCAGGCTACACGATCACTGGACAAACCTGGGTACGTAGCGCTGCGCCCTGAGCCTTTGCACGCGTGCCTGGTGTACTGTGCAAAGTTCTGAGCGCTGGTCCCATGCTGTGCGCTCAGTTTGGGCTGCAGCAGTCGCAGCCCCTCCGCGCCAGTAGCCTGTTAGGGAGGGATTGCTTCCCCTGGTATTGGAAAAGTGGGGGGAGCCGTTCTGGGAGCGCAGAGGCATCTGTGGAGGCGCTGTTCTGGGGATCCTCCTCAGAGCTGTAAGCAGCTTCTGTGGGATGAGGAAGTGGGCAGGACAAGGAATCCTTCAGCTTCTGCCTTGTAAAGAATACGAGAGTTTCAGGATTGCTGTAAATCTACAGGAACTGCTGGTCAGAGCAGCGGGTATCAAGCTACTTGGTGCTTGGCAGAGCCTCATTATCTCAAGCTACTAGGCCAGCGCAGTTTTAATAGGAAGCTGAAAACCTCTGCCAGCTCATCCGTGTGACAGAAAAGTCTTCAAATGCTCCTCTTGCCTTTCTTTTTTCTCAGCCTGAATCTCTGTGCAAAGTGACAGGCTACACCCTTGAACACATCAAGCCTTGCCTCATGGACCTACACAGGACCTACCTCAAAGCAGCACAACACACACAACAGTCCATACGGGAAAAGTACAAGAGTACGAAGTAAGTATTGGTAGGGCCGTGCAGCAAGCACGTAGTTACGCTGGAGTTGCTCTAGCACGTGATGGCCTAACGAGGGCTGGGGGGAGTTAACTGAAGTTGAACCAGGCCTAAGTGAAGTGGTGACAAGACTTCTCAAGGCTTCTGCCCAGCACTCTCTGCGCAGTGCTTCCTGGTCAGCAGGCCTGTGGGCACTGCCCAAAGCGCTGCCTGAGCGGTCAGGTAGACACCGGAGGAGTTCTTGTGAAATTCCTGCAACTGGTGGGCAGGAGCTCCTAAAAATCTGTGTTGGCATGATGGCTGAGGAGCTCCAAAATGTTTCCTGCTGGCTGTGCTGTTTGAGACATGTGCTTTGCTGCAGTATCTGTGTTATTCTTTACAGCAGAGAGCACCTGAGCGAGATTACATCCTGCATCTTTTTTTTCCCTCCTCTCTAGGTACCATGGAGTATCACTTATTGACCCACCAGAGACACTAAATTTATTGTAATGATCAAGAGACTGATCTTTTAGAGAAATGTATATTACAAGAAAATGATGTACAGTTTTAAAAATGGTTCAGAATTCTAGGTGTGATCACTCAAAATATTAATACAGGTTCTGATGAGCTTAATTATGAAGTTAGTTGTATGTGGTTTTAATGTAAATCTTTTGTACATGCAATCTTGTTAAAATACTTCGCTGTGTTGTAATAAGAATGTTGTCTTCAAGCACAGGATTAACCATGCAGACCAAGTGAAGTCAGATGGCTTCTCTACGTAGAGATTAGACAGTACCACTAGCAGTGCATTATTATGATACTAGGGCTTTTTCTCCTTCCAAGAGTGACTTGGACTCCAGAGCAGTATTTTTGTACTGTCTAGTTTACGTTGAGACTTAGTATAGATCCAAAATGTGGCCTAACAGCTGTAATACTGGAAGAAACGCTATAGCTACGAGGAGAACACCTCCCTGAAAGTGCCTTCTGTGAGACTGCCTAGGCTGTGCCGTGATTTGTGTTTAATGCTTGCCAGCTCTTCATCTGCTTGGGTGCTCTGCTGCAGGGACTGCGCGGCTAGGACTAGGGTATGCAGAAAACATTCCCGCTAATGCCTCAGCTGTCCCCCCAGCCTGTCCATGTCTAGTAAGAGTGCTCAAGCCACCAGCCTGCTGAGCTTGCGCCTCTTCAGAGGTGGTGAAGCGTTACAGCTGCAGGGTGTGAGCTGCTGCTCTGTGCCCCTGAGAAGAGAGTGTCCTCGGGGGTGCAGGCTACGTGCAGGAGCGTACAAATTCTGTACAGCCTTCTCACTGGGGAGTGGCTCCTCTGTGGCGTGCAGCAAAAACGTAAAGCAACTGGTCTTACTCCTTAGTTACTGGAACTGTTACATGAGCAAAGTAGCACATAAGTGTCACTAGATGAAATGGACGTCTACCTTCAACCTGTATCAATGGAGTGAGTGATGTGCCCCTACCCCTGTTCTTTGTATCTACAGTAGCAAATGCGTGGAAGTGGGTTTAACAGAGCCATTTCCAGGCTGGCAAATAAACAAATTTTACATCTGATATTAGTGGTCTTACCAATACCTTAAAATCACCGAGTGTTAGCACTACCATCTTAAATTGGAATTCATTTCTACAGCTGTGGCAAGGGCTGAAAGCTGTGCCACTTTAACCAGGAGCTGATTCAGCACTGGGGATCCGTACACCTAATGGTAGCAGTATGAATTCTACTTAGGTGTGAAGCAGTTTGTGAGGGCTACATTAAAAAATAGTAATTAAAGAAAAATACCAACCTCTATCAAGCAGACAGGCATGCATTATGGTGAGCCAATGTACACGCATTGATTTGGTAATTAAGACCCTGCTGTCCTGCCTCCCCTTGTTCTGCAGCCTGAGCCCTTCATGGACCAACTCAGCTGCAAAAGTGCTCTAGCCACGAGGCAGCCGCTCATTGGGTTAAGGCAGATGGGTGCAGCAGAGGCTGCCTCTTTGGCTAATCTTAGCTTCTTAGGGTGTGCGTTGTTCTAATATTTAATGAAGAGCCATGTTTCATTGGGCTACTGTGTTCTCCAGTAGTCATCAGTTAGCTTAGTTCAGTACCTTGCCGCTGGAAAAAGCTAAAAACTAGTTGGGAAAAACTGCACAGTGTATCATGTCTGGTGCTTGGCATTGGAAATGCTCTAACCTTGCAGGAGACAGAGTGTGTACATAGCACAATGTGTGTGCCACGGCTGTGACAGCAGCTGGTGACCTTGGAAAGTCAACCTAAAATGGTGGCTGGCCATCTACTGGTAATAAACTGTGGAAGACGAGCAGTTTAAGGAACGCTTATGAACCCTGGCCAAGAGCACGTATTAGTACTGAAGTCAAAAGGCTTCTGTTCATGGTAGTAGTATTTACTACTTAATGAAATGTTGCCTTGCTCTGTTTTGGATAGAAGCCATTCAATTAATGTCCCATAGCACCGAGAAAAGTTCTCCCCTGCTCCCTAAGCTTTGTTTTTAGCATACAGTGTCTGACACAGCTTCCTCTACAGCCTTAACAAATAAAAATAAGCCTCAGTCCTAGGCTGGCCTTTTTGCCCAGTGTGATTATGTCCCTTCATCTGTATTGGCTGCTCTTGTTGCTGCAATATCATTCTTTACAGCTTTCATTTTCTAAACCTAATTTTAAAGGAAATTCTAGCTCTTGCAACTAAGCTTTGTCCAAAAAATCCCAGGCTGTGCTGTCCTAGTGTTTTGCCTATCCCCTATGAGTCCTCTGCTTCTTTTCAAAATAAAGCCTCTACGGATGTAGGGTATAAGCTGTTACGTATGAAGAAGATAGAAAGAGTAGTGGCAAAACACACCGTTCTTTTTCCTGAAGAAGTCTAAGGTCTACAGAATCAGAACAGTGGTGCTACGGAAGAAGAAAATCTTCACTCGTTCTCGTGCTCTTGACAACAATTTTGGATTGGAAGAACTGACACTAAGCAAATGCACTGGATTAGCTCCTGGAGGGGCAGGGAACAACAATTATTATTTTTTTTTGCATTAAGTTCTAAAAGTAACTCTGGGATACAGTATATGTGACCGTAACTTTTCTCTTGCCTGTATTTCATAAAGATCAGTGGTTGTATGTAAAATAGTCCTAACTGCTCTTGTAAATATGTGCACGTTTCTAATGTGACTTGGTCTTCAAACAAAACAGGCAGGTGAACTGCTGTGGAAACCTCTTCTGTTTTGCCTCATTTTAAACTCAGCACAAGTCTTTAAATATAGTTCAAGAAGCATTCATGTCTGTTGCATGTAATATTTAATTAAACTTTTTATAAAACTTACTGAAGTATGAGTTACCTGTATACAGAAAGCATTGCCAACCTCCTGGGATTTGGCCAGATGTCCTATGCTGTCAAGGACTTGCGTTTCTGCTGCTTTTTGTACTAAGCCTTAAGGTATGGAGTAACCAGGGAAAGGTCACAGGCACAGCACACCACTTCCCCCATATGAAGACCGTTCCACACTGCGTTAACACCTATCCTAATCCAAAGCAGCTCTTCAGGGCATTGAACCAGAACTGTAATTCATTTTACCAACAGAACTCTCAACTAGCTACAGCTTATTTCAGAATTCAGGAGTTGCTGAGGCTGTTTTGTGCAGAACAGTATGCATCATACAGCTGGGACCTGGGTATTCTGTGCTGCAGCTAGGTGCTACCAAAGAATTTCACTTCCAGAGACTTTTTATTTTAACCTGCATACAGTAAGTTTATAAAACAGACATAGAAGCAGGACCAGGCTGGGGGGGAGAGATTATCTACAAAAATAAGTTCAGTAATAACAAACGAGATTATTTATTATACATTACTGAAGGAGAGATGACTTTAACGAGCAGCTCTCTTCTTTCTCCTCCTTTTGTTAAATGTTTTCTTACTTGTATTTTCTTGTTTCGAGGTGGTCTGTGTTCTGTGAGCAAACAAGATTTTTAATCAAGTAAGTGTATTTTATTTCAAAGGAACACGGGTTGAGCATCTGTAACCGTGCAACCACTCACCATGCTCAGTGCAAAGTTCGAACACTTCCTAGAAAATGTTCTAAATACAAGTGAAGGTTTAGGCTAGAGTAGAGATACAGCAGTAAAACTAACTTCTCTGAGATACAATTGTAAGTTAGCCGTAGAGCAGCCTGTAAAGTCTCTACAGCACCTGTAAGGAGTGGCTGAATCAAATCCACGTGTACACTCCCATTCCCTTTGGAGGGATTAACATCAGTTACAGAGATGTGACTACCTCAAACAGCTGCAGGTCAGCTGGGTGCCTGGCCTCCAAGAGGGGAACAAACTAGCCCCGCCTTAAAGCTCCTCACCCTGCTATATAATCCCCTTGAACAACTGAGACCCCTCCTGGCCTTGCCAAAGTTCTCAGCACAGACTGTCATCATTCTGTTGCCTGGCATTCCTTACCAGCTCCTTCCCCCTCTTAATCTCACATGACGATTACCTTGTTTTGTTTGGTACTTCCTGTGGTTCCAGGATGACAACTTCTTCCTCTTCACTGTCAGACAGCACAATAGGTTCATCTGGAAGGGGGAAAAAAAAGATCAGTTTCTGTAACAAGTCCCGTAGCTAATAATCACAGCATTTCTAAAAAGATATTGAAAGGGGAAAAGCAGGCTCACAATTGCTAGTGCTTAACCCGGCAGTCTTGCTATAGTACAGAAAACAAGTTTTCTTTTGAAGAACACAAGACCTGTCCAGGTGAAGTCAAAGTAGCCCAACTCTCACTCAGAACTATGAGGGAGACATCTTGCACTTTTTAATTCTAGACTATTAACAAAGTAGTGTTGTAAGCGTATGCAGTATTGAGACAAATGAATACTCACCCTTAGCTTTGCTTATTGTACTTGTGTCCTCCGTTTCCATTCTCTGGCACTCAGAAGTGGCAGCCTCACTTTCACCCTCCTCTTCCACTTCCTCTTCCCTCTCCGATTCTTCAAGGTCTTCCCAGGAGTTCTCTATTCCTTCCCCAATTTGGGCTGTCCCAGGAGCGTGCAATATTGGTGTGGCAAAACTGCAGTAGTTAAGAAAAATTTTGGAGACACTAAGAATTAAGTTACCTAAAAGCAGTTAGAACCAAACCCAAGAGAATGTTGATATTCCCTCTGATGGCTATATGGCTACCCTGAGCTGGGATACATCTTGGGCATTTAGCTGCTAGTGGGACTAACACGGGGAGGGGGAAGCCTGCTTTTTTCCCGGACAAGAAACAGAAAACATAC
Source organism: Aythya fuligula (assembly GCF_009819795.1). Classification (NCBI taxonomy): domain Eukaryota; kingdom Metazoa; phylum Chordata; class Aves; order Anseriformes; family Anatidae; genus Aythya; species Aythya fuligula. The sequence continues at coordinate 43,651,731 of NC_045562.1, forward strand.
ACTTCTGAAGGAGGGTCAGCTTTAGTTATGATTTCTTCTGCTTGTTCTTCCACGTTGTTGGTGTCTACAGCAGCACTTTCCATTTTGAAGGCAGTGATCTTTTGGTTTGGTATAGATTCTGCAAAGCCAAACTTCCCACCTTCTTTCCTAGTCAATAACAACAGACATTATTTCAAGGTTATTTCACATTTATGAATGTTTTCTCTCAGAGTTCAAATATACAAATACTTGCTCTTTAAAACAATTACAAAGAAACACAATTTGCTATTTCTTAAATGCTCGTCACCATCCCTTCCCAAAGCACTCACCTAACTTTCTGGTCGTTCTCCAAGGCTTTCTGAATTAGTTCTGTTATTTCTGCAACCTTAACAGCTGTTATTTTACTGCATCTCAGAACCTGTTACATACACAACAACCGTTTACAATGATGAAAGCACAGGATTTTTAACTAGAGCTGTAAGACAGATCACAGGAGTAACACTTAAAATTAGGTATCTAAGTAAAAGGGACCGGATCCACGATGAGGTGATCCAACAGATTAATACAACAACCTCTAGCTGTGCATGAAGACACAGTCTGAATTTGTTTACAGCCTCCAACAGCCAAATCACAGGGAAAAATATGCCTGTCTGACCAAGCAATGGCCCTTTTCTACATCTGTTCTTCAGCACAGATGCACAGTAGCACACTCTTCCACTGGGTCTAAAAATACTCGATGTCTTCCAGTGAAATCTGACAGCTATCTGTTTCCTTAGCTTCAAAATATTAAGGATATTGCAATATCAAGATTACAAGCCAGGAAGCAGTTTATACCTGAGACAAAGACCGGTCAAGGAAAAGATTTACCTGATCCATTACTAGCATAATCCCTCCACTGGACTGGATGGTACAAATTTCACGATGTTTATTCATGGCAATTACAAGGAGGCCGTCCATTACACGTTCTTCTCGTTCGCTTGGATCCACCAACAAATATGTGCTGGAATCAAAATTTTAAATATAACACAACAATATAAGTTTGAAACTGAGTTTGACTCCCCCAGGAAAGTGTTCTTATCACCTGTGAAAGCAGCTGGCTACCAGCACTACACAGTACACATACATATGTCTGTGGCTCCTCACTTTTGACAAAATTCTTTAAGAAATCTGTCTGTCGAGTTGCCCTTTTTTTCTACAAATCTCTATGTTTAAACTTAATTCTGCAGAACTGATAATAAGTTGTTTCTGTCAATAAGGACTTAAGAAAAAACACCTTACCCCTGCTGGAAGAAGGCAAAACTGACGCAAATAGGCATATGGTGGATACTCAAGGGGACAGGATCACGCTCCTCAGGAGAGTACTTGGAAAAGAATTAGCCCAGAAGACAATTATTTACAAAATTCATTTGGTTTTAAAATTATGTATTGCACAAGAGGTATTTAAAGATATAACAAGCAAGAAAAAAGGCAAACATTCATCATCTAAATATTAACAATCTTATTGGTCTTCTTGTATAATCCTGTTTACTACCTACATAGGCAAATTCAGCACGTTCATCACAATTTTTTTTACAATTAATGTTGCCCTAAATTGAAGTTGATATAGTTTTACACTCAGCAGGCTTGCTTACTACCCTTTTACATTTTGAATAGGAACACATGCACTCCCAAACTCTATGTATCCTGGAGTTTATCTGCTTACATCATCATTTAATTCCTTCCTTTCAGACAGAAAGGAACAGCTACCCAAGATACTATACCGGCATCTAGTACGACTTACCACTGTCACTTCCTCTCCTTGCACAGAGACATCTGGTCTGCGAAAATGACACAGGGCTACTATTGCTGCTATGCTAGCAGCATCAATGATGTTACCGTCATGATTTAACAGGTGCAGGTCCACACGGATTTGCCAAACCTGAGAAAAAAAACAAACGTAACTGCTTGGTAATGAGTAAATGTGATTCTGGAGAAGCTATTGCTTTTCAAGACACTTTCTGTTTTTGAATCATAAAAAGGACCAGTGTATATTCTTTGTGTCTTTCCTTGACAAATTAGGATGAAAAAGCTTGGTATATGTAAGACACCAAGCATGCTAGATTTAAAACCTGGTTAATTTGACACGATACACAACAGTCAAGTATGACTTAAAATTTGTTTTGCAAAGAAATATTCAAGTGTGCAGGATCCCAATTATTTCAAAAAGTCTGTATAGATCTGTAAGTTAAAAATACCTACAGTCAGATGGGTCCTCCTGAGGTCTTAATTTCTAGTTTTTGAAACAAAACAGACCACCTGAAAAACTGACTATACACACCCTTTATTTTAAAACCATTTGAAGTTTAGTTTTTCATACCTTTTCACCAGCAACAACGCAGAGAGATTCAGTATCTATACATTTGGAATTTCTCAGGCATCGCTCTATCAATCTGTTCAGTTTCACCAGTAACTCAGACTGCCTGTTAAAACAAAATTAACCCAAACTGAATACAATTATTCTGCACACTTACACGCTTCAAAACAGTGGCCCTTTTATAAGTCTTTTTAAGAAAGCTACATACCTGCCAGGCTCAAAACCAGGTGCGGCCATGGGCGACAGCTCGAGGTTAAAGAACAGTATCCCTTCTGTAGCCCGATTTGGCTTTGGGGGCACAAGTTCGCATGATACTTGGCCAAGAACCCTGCGGAGGGCAACAAACCACTAAGCTACAGAATGAGGCAGAAGATTGCTGGATAAAGGGATATGAAATTAGACTCGTCATCCACCCGTATGATATAAATTATTTGTAATTTATGGCCTACCCCTAACCCCAGCCCCCCGTTCCCCGCGGTGCCCCTCTGGGAGGCGGCAGCCACCTGGTCCTGCCCAGCTCCACCACGCAGCAGCCGCGGTCGGGCCCGAAGGAGATGCGCACGTTCCGGTAGTCGTAGCACTGCCGCCCGTCCAGCCGCTGTGGGGAACGGACACACAGAGAGACACACAGACGGACAGGGGGTCACACAGACGGACAGACAGACAGGCATGGCGGGGGCCGGTTACCGCGGGGGCGGCCGGCCCCGGGGCGGCGTGAAGGGGCAGGGGCAGGGGTAGGGGCGGGGGGGGTGATGGCAGGCGGCCCCCACCTTGCCCTCCCGCACGGCGCGCAGCAGGAAGCGCCGCTCGCAGTTGGACAGCGGCGTCTCCCTCATGGCGGAGCGGCCGTTGGGTCGTGAGGCGCGGCCGTTGGTGCCGAGGCCCGGCCGTTGGGTCGCGAGGCGCGGCCGTTGGCGGCGCGGCGCCTCAGCGTCATCAGCGCGCGGCGACCGTTAGGGGGGGGGGCATTGGGCGGGCTGCAGCCGCCTGGCGCCCCCTAGGGGCCAGCGCGTCCCCGTCCCGCCGCGCCTCAGGCGGGGCTGAGGTGCACCGGCAATCCGTCTTTTCTCACCCAGAATGGTTGAAATGTCTTAATCACACTTTCTGTTCAAACCTTGTTGACACGCAAAGTTCTAGACAAACTAAAAAACGAGGCACGCCTCAGAAGCTTCAAGTTCGTGTGAGCGAGGACAAGCGCTGTCAGATCCTCCGTGCTAGTTTTGTATTTTCATATATTTCAGTAACTTCAAAAATATTTAGTCAAAAATATAAGAGAATGTTCAAAAATATAAGAGAATACTGACATGAGATTATACAGACCACCTTGCTCGGTGGACAAAAATAAGTATTTTTTCTAAATGGTACCACATAGGAAGCAACACTAAGGAGCAAAATGATTTAACACTGGCAACTTCTCCTGTAGCCACAGACACAGAAACTTCTGGAGAAAGATTCTCTCTCACTGCTGCTATATGGCCGATCAGGTATCTGCCTTGAACAGCAGGCCTTAGGTGGAAAATTCTGCTTCTGCTTTTTTCATTGCTTAAATTTAGTGATGATGTTCATTAGTGAAGTCTTGGGGTTAAATTCTGGCAGTTTTGCCATCACTGAGGGAGAACACTGCTCTAGGACCAAGTTTGCTCCATATTCATAGCCCTAAACCCTGCTGTGCTTTGGCTGAAACAACTTTTTACATGAAAAGGAAATGTTAGGTACTAGTGGTTTGCAATCCCTTAAGATGTGATAAGAAGGAAATTATTTTGTCAGAGTTAATTTTGACTCATGTACAGTTGGAAAACTCATATACAAGTAGAGTTTCTAAATCACTGAAGATAAGTATATTTGGAGTAATTTCATTTATAATTAGCAGGAAGATACAATGTGTATAATAAAGCTTGGTAAACACTGATGGTCAAAGTTTGGTAAATATGTAAGTTGAATAACCAAAAAGAGAGTCTTAAAGAAGTGAGACACAAATTGTAAGCTTTGCATTTCAAATGTCTAATTTAAACTTTTTGCTCAGTGTATTACTGTAAATCCTTTTGCATCATACCAATACTTTTCCTTTGTTTTACTGAAGCCTTTGTAATGCTTTCACAGAAGTTCACTACAAATTTCACTTGAGTTGTATTGAAGAAGTATTTCGTTTGCATGTTCAAGAAAATATATAAATATATATATATATATTAAACCTTGAAAATAAATCATTGTGAGAATGATTTTTTTTCTTTCCAGTAGAGGGACACATGCATTCAATTAGAGGGGTGTATGAGAATACATGGTTCTGTGTTATCATACATGTACTTGGAGCTGAACTGAAGCAGTTGTAACATGTACGTGCACTTTAAAACAATACCCTTTAAGTCATGTCCTCCACATACACCCATACACATACACACAAGCTTTGATATTATAGTTCTTTTTTTTTTTTTTTTTTTTCCTCATACATCCAATACTCCAAACCATTAATCATCTTCATGATGCAAAGGAGTACAGATGCAGTCACAAAAGTGCAAATGAATAAGAAAGGAAAGTGGAGTTACTTTTTTTTTTTTCTATTAGTATTTTTATTATTACTTATTATAATTAATATGGCATAGAAGTGTTTCTTAATTTGTGATGAGTGCTCTTCAGGCTGAAATGCTTGAATTGGATTATTTTACCAAACTGAACCATGAGGGAAAATCTCATTTGAGGAATTAAATAAAAAAAAAAAAAAAGAAACTGCATCAGAATCTCAGCATCTTGACTGCAAGCCTCCAGCTACCATGCTTTATGGCCTTATAAAAATAGATTAATAATTGATCTCTTTTCATGGTAACCTTCGCTGTTATGTGCCCCATGCTGCTTAGCTGCAGGTCCTGCTCTCCGCAGTGTCTCCAGTATACACGTTTACACATGTATGCACAGCGTGATGCATACTGTGTTTCAGCATATAAAATTGCTTGGGAAGAAAGGCTTCACATAGATTAAATAATATAATTTATCATTTGATTTTATAAAAGCTTCTGAGACCTTGAAACACATCATCTCCACTTGAATGGGAGGGTAGGTAACCACTGCGAGCAGAGCAGCCTGCAGAAATAGGACTGGAACAGGAGATAGCGTGCTGACCGTCTCGGTGCAGCGAGGCACTGAGTATTCTGGCCCTGATCCAGAGGAGCACTTAAACAAGCTCTTTATCTGAAGCACAGCTGTAAGCGCATTTGTTCCTTATTTCTTAGAGGGAAGGTGTCACAGCTTGTGCATGAAACATCAAACATCTCCACCGTTCAAATGGATTTCCATTTCTGAGTATGAATTTTAGGGCACAGCTGTGGAGGCAATGCCTTCCCATCATGCTGGTGTGGTCACAGGGCAGAAACGTGAATGGTGCTCCAGCTCCTCTGTTGTATCTGATTGCCTGTCTTTCCAAATGAAGGTTGATGCTGCTGGAAGCCCCATGTCCTTTTGCTTAGAGGGGAGGAAAGGCCACCTCTTGTGCAGAGAGTGCCTGTCCCACCTTCCAGAGCTCTTGTTGGAAGTTTCTATGGCCCCAGTGTCCAACTTCACAACAAAAGATGTGTACCATTTTGTTTAATCAATGAAGAGCCAACGGCTTTAAAAGATTTGTCAGACGACTCCTCTTGGGATGATGTAGACAAATAAATTGTGGGGTGAGAGAAACAGAAGACACAATCTTAAGTAGTAAATCATTCCTGAGTTTGCAAAGCAACAAAAGTGACCTGTACTGCATACAGCTGGGTATGCTCTCCTAGGAGGAGGCTACATCTCCTTTTAATAGTGTCTTGGGTACATGGTTAATGGTTCAAAAAAAGCAATTTGGATTATCTAAGTGACTTTTGTAGCTGCTGATGTGAGACAAGTAGCTGTTAGAAAGAGCGTGATGGATGTGAACTTAAAACCAGATCTGGAAGCTGTACACACTTGCTGCTGTTTCTCCTGCATGTGATTAGCAGCAGAGATTTTCAGCACTGCCAGGAGAGAAGGTGGAAAGGAGTTGGAGAATTGTATTTCTAAAGGCTGGCAGAGCCTGCAAGCTGCACTGTAACTGGTAGTGTGTGGCCTTGTTAATATTTATGCTGCATTAAGGAGACATTGAGACAACTCTTTGTCCTAACTAACAGCAATGAAGTATTCAGAGGTACCCATTCTTTTGCAAAAGATCAGCTGTCTTTGCTAGAACTGGTTTTGCTGGTGCCTTGATTGCTTTCTGAAGGCAGATGTAGCTATTCTGCTAAGCTTTGCTAAGCACATACTTTTCCTCTGGCTTTTCTTTTCTTTTTTTTTTTTTTTTTTTTTTTTTTCCTTTCTTTGGGGTGACTGATGTACTCAAGTCAGTCCTTTCCACATGATACAATTGCCATGATACAATTGCCATGTTAACACCGGACATGGGATGAAAACTCAGTATTTTCCTGCCCAAACTGGGAAATGCTTCCTGAAGCCCAGCTCAGACTTGCTGCCTTGCTCTTCAGCTCCAGACCCTACGAGAGGAATTGGCCTCCTTCTGCCTCAACGCCCTCACCCTCATGTCTGGCAGGGGGACCCCAAGGCAGCACACACGATGCTGCCTGGCAGGGAGATGTGGAGGGGCTTGTTAAGGCATGGCCTGGCATTTTTTCAGGGCTTCTGGGGCCTGCCCAGGGGTTTTCTGCCCAGCTGTGGGCGCAGCTCAGCACCCTGCTGCCTTTCAGTGAGGTGCCCTCTTGCTCTCTCTTTGCTCCCTAGTTTGAGAGCAAGCCTTGATGGTCTTTTCATAAGCCCCCAATGAAATGATCATGCCAAGAGTGCCTTAGGGTAATTTGTCTGTAGCTGAAATGATGTAAACCACTTCTATGTTAAAAGGAAAGATTTGGTTAAAATGGGAACTTAAACTTTGTCACTGACTTCCTAAGGTCTGCGTCAGCTGTCCCAGCTTTGTTTATTGCCCTGGCCAAATGTGAAATCACTGAAGACTCTTCAGCTCTCAGAAGACTGGATATTTAGCAGAGGAATTAGAGATCTACAATAAATTATTGCCCAAAGACTAAGCATGGAGAGAAGATGATTTATCAGTGATCTACACCTGTCCTATATTCACAGGATTCATTCCAACTCAGCTGAATTCAATCACCTCGTACAAGGCTAAAGTTGGGAGGGAAAGGTGCCGCCCCTGCTCTGTGTGTGTGCTGCTGAGGGTGGTGTTTGGCCAAACCCCACCGCCCCAGTCCCTCAGGTGGGGAACTGAGGCACAACCTGGCTCTGAGCATACGGAAAGTCAGGGTTATTGGTAGGGGTACAATGTGACCCCGTGGTGGGGGCCACCCACTGTGGGCTCAAACAAAGTTTGTGATTTGGCCATTAGGTCTGGAAAACACAGTGTTTTCTTCCTGCATCCTGCTGCTGCTTGAAAGGCAGGTGAAACTGCGTAGGGGGTAAGGAGTGCTCACCCCAACACGGGTTTGTTTTGCCACGTGGGTGGCTGGTTACTGGGGGAGGAGTCGAGGAGACTTTGCTTGATGAGCCTTAGCTCATGCTGGTAGCACTAAATCCCCTAACAGATTCCTTTTTGACCTCCCCTTTCCGCTGCCAGCTCTGTAATAATGTCAGGCTCCAGGGAAGACCTGACAGTGACGATGCTTTAGAAGGTAAAGACTTCAAGCATAAGCAAACACCCATGTCAGAGGCAGAGCCACCTGATGTGAGAAGACGTGTAACAACCTAATCTGCGTGCTTGTCTCAGCCTGCAGCTCTGCGAAATGAAACACTGCCTGGGAGCTTCTGCAGGACAGATTTCAGCCTTTAAAGTGAACGAATGATTCTGTAACTGCAATGTTAATTTAAGGAGAAATTACATTTAATCTAGTCTTTTTTTCTAAAATCTGGTATCTCCAATTTAGCCCAGTTCTTTGAGCATATTCTGTGTGTGGCCTGGTTTCTCACTGACCATTTGAAAGCTGTTTTGCTTGATGCATTCATGAAATATCAAATTTAAAAAGCTTTGCTTGACTGAAATCTGCTCCAACTATGCAGACACGAACTGCTTGAAATTCCAGGGGGTATTGAAACTGTATCCATTGCTAGTGGGGTGGAAGAAACCCAATACTTGTATGAACTGTGATGGTTTCAGTTGCAATCTATGCTGGAGTAACCCTCCTTATCTGCAGGCTTTACTGTTTTCTCCTTATTTGTTCATCATTTTCCACGCTACTGTAGGATTTGCTAGTGTGTAGTTTCTCTGGCATGAAATCCAATTCCTCAATGTGTATCACACGAGCCAGATGTACATGCAAAGTCTTGCCTAGGACTGTTGACAAATAATCAAAAAACTCAGGACTTTTTTTTTTTTTTTTTTTTTTTTCTTTTTACTCTACTGCGTTTTTTCCCCATCTATTTACTCTACTTCATTTGGATCAGGCCCACTTCCAGCTCAGAAGCCAGCTTTCCTGCTCCAAATACAAGCTCTTGGCATGAGATGATCGATCTGTCGGAGCATTTGACTTAGCGATTGCTGTCAGGAACCTGCTCGGTTGCGTACTGAAAAGGTAGCAGGGGACCTGCTGCCAGGAGACTCCTGGAATAAGGTTTGACCACATGTCAGGACTTTGGAGGACTCATGCATCATCACTGTCATTCGTCTGCTTCACCGCAGACTTAATGCCTGCTCAGGGGAGAGCTCAGACCCTCTCCTCCACGGTTTCAGTCCCAGGGCATTGCCACTAGATGTCCCGTTTTCTTCACGGCCTATGCCGCTTTGAAAATCACTGGTGTCATTTTGTTTGGAGTATGGGAAGGGATGGCAGTATGTCAGCATTTACATTATTCATATTTTCGCTTCCTCTTTGATGATGACTGGAGCTATTTCTGAACGAAAGCGTTGCTAAGAGTGGTTTAATGTTGTTTAACTACACTTCCTACAGGGGCCGGGACTGGGAGCATGGGTCTGACACAAACTACCGGCATCTTTCTGTCACTGTATTCAGCAGGGTGACTCATGATAACTTGCTCTGGAATTACTGTGTAGCAGTGCTGCTGTGCTGGGATGTACATTTGAATGAAATCCTCGTACAAAAACCCAGCTCTTGGGTCTGCAGCTGCAACCTGTGGCAGGTATTCAGCATAAACTGAACTTTGTGGGATCCTTTGAATTTGAAGCAAAAACCAAAGCAATCATTCTGAGCAAAAGCTATGCGTAAATTCTGTGTGCTGCACTGTGTGGGGGTCTGAGCAGAGGGTTTGTGCCTCCGTGCAGGGGTATGGGAATTGGGCTGCAAAATATAACTGATGCACGCCCCGATGGTGACATTCACTGCTTCCCCTGTGCAGATTACATGCACTACGGCTCTGAAACCAGGTGGACACAGCGAGTATGGATTCTGGCCTCTGGATCCCGAAGGTCTGCTTCATGGTCTTCTTGCCATCACCCTGAGCCCCCCTGCAGTGTGCACGGGAGCTCTCTGTGGCTGTGACCCACGGAGCTGTGATGGGGTGCTTGCCACTGATGGCTGTGCAGATATCTGTGTGTCTGCTGGCTTCCTCCTGCGGTGAGAGGCACAGCCACCGCTCTCTCTTTCCGGGACGTACCCTGCTGTGCTCACCCTCTTATATCCTGCCTCTTCAAGCAGCAGTTTGGCAAGGTGAAGGACTGCTCACAAGTGGGAAAGGGAAGCCCTAGTTAGCCATAAATATCTACTCATTTTGGCTGAAGGAAAAAAGGAAATTTATGGCTGCAGCTGTCTTCAGCAAGTAGTATCATACCACGAAGCAAAAGAATTTGGTGTTAAATGAGTAAAATACATCTCTTCCTGTTGAGTAGTCTGGATGCAAAGTTGAAATGTGCTGCTTCACTCAGTCCCATCACACAGGTGTAAACTCACCACCTTTTCCCAAGGCAAACAGTGTAACTATCCCATGTATATAGACGCTATAATGTCTTGCTAGAGAAAATCTGCCATTCAGGTTCATTATTTACTGCAGTGATTTCTGATGATAATGTCTAATATGCGTCTTTAGCTGTATGCAGGCTCTCCTCAATGCCTAATTCTAGAGAGTGCTCAGCACTTACAGCTCCTGCTGGTATCAATCTTATTAGACAGTTGGCAGGGTTGTGCCCTAATGCTTTTTTTATATATATATATATATTTTTTTTTTTTTAAATGAAGTTTTTGCTACTGTCAGTTTTCTTATGAACTAAGTTTTGACTTTTTTCATGACAACTGTCTGAGGGCCTGACCTTTGTTTATTTTTTACTACTAACTCACTCCTCAGGTAACGTCTTGAAGCCAGTGACATAAGTGACACTTCAGTGACACGTATCATTGAGTTGAGTGTTTTATAAAATGAATTCAGATGACTTCATTAACAGCTGGCCCTGACTTCTCACCGAAACCTCATAGATGAAGTTTCTGCAAAACACATGGAACAACAGCAAATGCTTTTCCAGAAGCCTGTCTGGTGTTTGAAGGACAAAACTGGGATCTGTTACACTGCCTGTCACATACGTGTGGAAGAGAAAGTTCTTGCTCTTGAAGGTGGTGGTATGAAAAGCAGAAATAAAAGGGTTAAAACTAGGATAAAATGTACAGAGGAATGCTTTATATATGTTCCTAATGACAGGAGATAAATGAAGTGTACAGGCAGGAATGACAGAGACAGTAAAATTATAGAAGGAATAAAAAGGTGGGATTGTCACAATTTATCACCAAACTGTCCAGTGCTAGCTTTGATAGTTGTTCTTCCCCTGGCTGTTTAGAAAATGAGAGCTAGAAAATGATGACTGCTAGAGCAGCAAACTTCTAATTCTGTCTTGAGCAGAGGCTGATGACCTTCACAAAAGAGCAGACAGCGGACCAAATAAACATCAGGGACAGCCAGAATACGAGCATGCAGTTTGTGTGCCGTCTGACTGCTCCGTGGGAAAATGTCTCATGCTTCTGCAAGTCTGCTTTTGGACAGCCTGATGCTGCAGATCCTGCCTCTGCCAATGGGACAGACGCTGGAGGGCTTTAAAAGAGATGGAGGGATCTGAAATTCCTCCCCTTTTCCTTGGTCTCACCAGCCCAGAGCTGAGAGGTGTGCCGTTTATCTAGGAGCAAGATTTGACATGTATCAGTCCTGGAAGAAGAGACTTGAAGCCTTCATGGTAGCCTAGTAATGGATCTTGAAAAGGACTCCTACTTCATTCCTCTACTGTGGGAAAAAAAAAAAAAAAAAAAAAGCTGTCAATATGATCAAGAAACTCATATTTTCCCTTAATTACTTTATGTGAATAATAGCTACATATCAGTTCTTACAGCAGGATGGGGAGAACTGCTTTGAAATGACCAGAATTGCAGCTTGCATCAGGATGCAACTTATTACTATGTTCCCATCTCTATTTTACCTAAAACTTTGCTGTAATTATTGCCACTGGGAGTTGGTGGTGTTCTATTGTAATCAGTTTATGCTTGAAAATGCAAATGAAGATGAAAACACTACTGAAAGCCTCCAAGATGCAGAGGCAATGAAGCTTTTTAGAGCAATATTACCCCAGGCATTACTCCCAAACTAGTATTTTACTTTCAGGCAAACAAGTGGTTTAGGAAGAACAGAAATATTCTGTCTTACAGTCAGCTGTTAAACACACAACGGGGGCAAGTTTACACTGCTGGCTCTGTTGGCTACATATAAAATTTACCAGAAGTCCATTGCGTTTGATGACTTGCTTTGATAAAACTTGGGCCCCTTGAATCCCTGAACGATATCATCACCTGGAAATATCACCGTCCATTAAAACGAACAACCCCCCCAAATACCCAGCAGTTCTGGCTATGGATTTGCAGCGTGATCCAGGTAGTTATGAAAGAAGCGGGTATCACACCATTGGAAACCCAGTGCTGGATTTGAACTGCAGGACCAATGATCTGTGGAGGGAAAAGCCTTGTGCCTGACAACAACAGGAGAATGCTAAGAAGGGCTGTGTGAAAGGCTTTTAAATTCCTCTTGAGGAGAGCCCTGAATTTGGGCTATGGCAGGCCCTTCAGCCTTGTATGAGTGAGCGAGAGAAGGTCAATGGGCTCTCATCCTGCATGAGGCTACACCTAAACCCTCACATCTGTGTGCCTTTGTCCGTGCATAAACCTTTGAAAGCCTTGTTCATCTTTTAAAGGTCCAAATTTGAGTAAAGAGAGTGGTTTTAATATGGAGTGCCTGTGAGCACAGTGGTGATGACTTATCAAGAGCAATTGAGAGATAAACATCTATGTGCTGACAGTTTAGGTAGTTTTATCCTAGTTCAGATGTCAAAACATATGCAGCAAAAGGACTTTAGAGGTCTCGAGTTAATTGCTGGAAGTGTTCCTGCTGTTTGCGGGAGCTGGGGGATTTATAAGAACTTCTGGAAAGAAAGAAGTAAATTAAGATCAAGGGAAATGATGTAAGCTCTTTAAGACACTAGTGCCTCCTGATAAAACCGCGGGGTTATTTAGGTGGTGGTGTTGATTGCACACCGATTGAAAATGAAGCACTCTGTTGTATGGGTTTCTGATGAATGGTGGCTTGGAAGATTGAGATCAACATGTTTTAGAAATGTAATGAAAGGCTGAGGAGAAAACAAGCCAATGTAGGTGTTGTTTGGTTTTGCCTCCAGACATATTTCCTCATAATTAAAGTAAAATGCTTGTGGGCCTGATTCTGCTCTTACTTACGGGAGTCAGTTTGTGCTGCTTCAGGTGAGAATGGCCATGCAGAGACAGGAGTGTGCTTCTTCTCCTGACACCTTTAGAATAATTTATGGCTTCTTTTTCTTTGCCAGTGAATATGTAAACCAAGGAGGCAGCTTGCAGTGGCAGAGGCCCTTCAGCAGTGTAAAGAAAGAAAGAACAGATCGGTGCAAGTCAGTAGCTTGTGACTTGAAACCTGGCTTCAGTTACCACTAACCAGCTGTGACCTTGGGGAAACCACTGAGCCTGAGCTTACCTTTATTCTCTGTCTGAAAATGAGGACAGCAGTGCTGCTGTATCTCAAGACTCTCATGGGGATGCTAGGTGGGTCCCTAGACAAAAACAAGGTCTCATTACAGGACCTCACCTAGAACAGTTTGTTAATAATAAATGCAAAAGGCAAGTTTACTTGGTGATGTTTTGCCAGTTCATTTCAGCTAAATTGACTTATTTTTCTCTTCTCCCCAGAGAGACAGACATGCACTCAAGGCTGATTTTTTTCTTTTCTTATTTTTCTTCCAAATTTCCATTAAGCTAAACCTCCACCAAACAGAACTGAATGTTTTTCTCTCTGCTTCTCTTTCCTAAGTATAATTAATGGCTTAATTGGTTAAGGGAAGTATGTTTCTGAACTTGCACTGGTTACTCCTGATATTTACTTAGTGTTATCTCAAAGGTTTGTAGTTTCTTTAAAATTATTTACAGAATGATATGACTTCCTCCCTGGGAACAAAAGCAGTGTTCTGCTATTATTTTTGGGATGTCCCCTCATACGTGCTCTGTGTGTGCATGTGTCACAAAGTTATCTGCTCCTGATAAAAACTGCAGTGCAGATCAGCCAGAAATATAACCAAAACACCTGCCTCCTTTTGTCCCAGTTTGCCCCAGAAGAGTCAGTCCATATCCCTAGCCATCAGGGATGGAAATCCTGTTTCTTGGGGAGAATTAGGCAGCCTGGACAGCAAGCCTTGCTTTAGCAAGGTGCGGCAGGGCTGTCCTAGGAATGAAGGCAAGCTTCTAGGACAAGTGTTGGAGTCTGGCTCAAGTGATTTCACTGTTTGAATTCAGATTATTGCACTGATGACATCGTTGTGACATATCTTTCTGTAAAGACAATTTCAAAGAAAGCTGTACCTCCCTGACTAAAAGAAAACAAAATATTTTTCCGGTAAGGTGAATTCAGCTGGCTGCTGCTATAGCTGGTATGAACGCTCCTAGCTCCTATTAACCTTCTCACATTGTACTGGTATCCCAGGAGAAATCAAGAATCTGACAGAGCACGGCTCTGTAATGGGCTGTGGATCAGAAGTAATGAATCACTTACAGGAAGGTGTCTTTGCTGGAATAGAAACCAATATTTAGTCTTGAAAGCAAGTCTTAAAGTGCTTTGAAAAAAAATTCATCTTCCCCTACTTTGTACTCTTAGGCTGTCCTTCAGCAGCCCCTTGATGCCAGCACATGCAGCATGAAATAATTTTATAAACTTTCTGTCAGTAATAAAATCTGAACCTTTTCTCCCTGCCTGTAACCAATGTATCCCCTCTGCCCTCTCCCTTATTTTAGTAGTGTTGCTGTTCACTCTGTGCCTTGTACCTTCCACCCCAGGTGCTTGAGCACAGCGTAACGCTCTCTCCATTTGTGCTAGCACTTGAACTGTTTGCTGGGCTCGTGTAAGCACGGGGTGCAATGAGGCTTTGAGAAATTGCAGTCCTACGGCATTCAGCTTGGAACAGAATTTCTTCTCTGTTAGTATGAATCAAAGGATGAACATGAAATTGCACTTTCCCCCTTCCCTCACCTTTGCTTCTGAGTTGTGGTTCATATTATTTTTTTTCTTTTTACTGTTTCACTTCCAAAGAGACAATAAAACGTGAAAAGCATCTAAGATTGATCTTCAGTTATAACTTCATAACAAAACCATGACTACAAGCATTAGCGTGTTCTCCATAAAATTTCCTAAGCCTGAAAATCTTCTTTGGTAAGCCTATTGCCCTTCAGTCCTTCTATAATGGGCTTTTCAAATATTTTGCAGAGGCATTTTTTTCTTGAGAGAACATTTTAGCTGGGATACTAACTGTCCTTGGCCTTTCTGTATCATGTGTAGATGGCTCTTACGTGATTATTGTGCTCTGACTGTGAGGTTAACTGAAGGGCCTTTTCCTTTTTAGCAGCCATCTGATACAGAGCAAAGCAGACTTGCCTATGTTGTGTCATATAACACCTCAGAAACATTGTTGGGAGCAAAATGATGCTTTGGGGCAGAAGATGACACATGGTGGAAGACTGCTCTAATACTGCAAACTATCCATCCCTTTATTTATTTAAAAAACAAACTTGAAGCTATAGCTCTTGCTGCAATCCAGCAACACGCTCTTGACAGTAAGAGGTCATGCTTTTGAAATGAACTGCTTTTGTGCTAAGTTTTCATCCTCTGATACTTTTACCTTGTTTCTGGGGGAAAAAAAAATAAAAAATGCAGATGCAGTCTAGCACTACAACCAGTCTTTGAAAACTCTTTCCAGTCCCTTTTTAGAAACCCCATGCCAAGTTAATTATTTGATTTACCTGGTGGGTGTTATATGCAATCGCTGCTTCCCTTTTATAACTATAACCACACTGTTGTGTAACTGGCATGATGGCAATTTTAGACTTCATACAGCGGTCAGCACCCAGGGAAAATTTGTTTGCTTATTTATTTTGAACAAATATGCCTAGACTACTTGCACATCTGAATTTCATACAGAAGCAAGAAGGTTTACTGAACTAATGCTTCTTTGGGTACTGTGTGCATACTATTTTTGTCCTACATAACTTGCAGTCCTGCCTGCAGGCCAAAGAGTATAGGTCATACTGAGTTTTTGGCTTTATTTAAGAGAAAAAAAAAAAATAAGCAGAGCAAAAACTTTGGAGAACAGAAGGTAGCTTTTGAAGCTAGAAAGTCTTTCGAAGCCAGAACACAGTCATTTCCTCAGAGTTGCCTTTTGAGACTGAAGCTCTTTCAGCTACCCGTCCTGAAGCAGAGCACTTATTTGGGAAGCAACAGAACCCATCTTCTTCCAGTAGAGAAGTGTTTCACATGTGAAGATGGGCCCTGAGTTAAGAATTGTGTCCTCCTCTCCTGCCACCTCCTCTGCAGGATGATGCTGTGAATAACCACAGAGTAGGGTTTCAGACTTGCCACATGTTCCACAGGTCCTCACCTCAGGGGAACAGAAACACGCAGTGAGCAAGCCTTGATCTAGATTAATCATCTAATTCTGTTGTTATTATGCTGCTTTGCATTAATGTGTAGCTTTTAAAGACCCTTTTCAAGAGCTTAGGTCAGGGGGGCAGTAGGCTCTAACACAGCAGCCAGTGTCTCCAGAGCACAAAGCTGAGCTCAGAGAGCATCCCCGGACTGACACAATCCCATCCTTGTCTCCCAAGGAAGTGCAAGGTACCTAATGTCATCTGTGCTCCTGAGCTTACTTTGGTTTTCTGCCTGCTCAACACTTGGTTGCCCAACCAAAACACTCTCAGCTTCAGTGTGGTATTTCAGCACGTCATTTCGCTTTGAGAGCATGACTTGGAGACCAGCCTCAGAATTTCCCACTGCGTGGGCTTGGAAGCACATTGGGAACCAGCAGAGCCTGGCTTCCAAAGTCATTGTGTGTGCTAGAGCTAAACAAATCATTATGGCACCACTACTCCGTTTGTCACCATATTTTATTTTATTTTATTTTTTTATTTTTTTATTATTCCAGGTTGTTTACAACCCTGGGCTAAGGAAATACTGGTATGTGCCAGCAGCACCAGCACTGGGAAGTGGACTGTTACAGCCTGCTACGATCCTGCTTGCATGAAAATCTGGAGGACAGGGAAGGGCTCAGGTGGGCGAAAAACTGCTTTCACCTAATGTATTTTTTGTTTGTTTGTTTTTCTTGTGTGAAAATTAGGCTTTATTGACAAAGAAACAAACAACCCCCTAAATCTAAAAAGTTATTTCTTGCTTTCAGGTGAACACTATTTCATACTAGAGCAGCGGTCAGGTTGAATACTTGTCCATGAAGGTCCTGTATCTGATGTCAGGGGTCACCATCTGTAACTCTTCGAGCCCATTCCCTTCCAGTTATGCATTTGTGTCTTCTTCAGGTTGATTCTGGTTTTGCTGGTACAGCTATTCTCTCCTCTTCTCCTTGCATTCAAATTGATGCAAAGGCTGAAGTTCTGTGGTCACTAGATTTTTTCAGAAATCTGCTTTTGGTAAATGGACTGGCAAATTTTAATAATCTAATATCAACCCCCTCTAGGCCTCCTCACTCCATGAAGTTGTGCAAATATTTATTTGCTTAATCAAATAGTGGTGACATTTTAGTTTGGCTAGACGTTCTAATCCTAACTTCATCTGTTGGCAGCGAGACCACTGTTTTCTGCTCACTTTGACCTTTTCTGTTGCTACAGTTACAGTTCATCTTTCAGCAGGTATTTCAGACCGCCTCCAGAGAGGGCAAATAAATGCTCTGTTCTCACATCCAAGGTTCTTTTCCCTGTTCTTTGTGGATTTAAAATGGAGAGGTTACCTTTGGCTGAATGTTACCTCATGTTTGGCTGGGGGTAAGACTACACACAGGGTGAAATAACAAGCTACTGTGTGTAATCTGCTCAAAGGTAGGAGATACGAAAACTATTTCAAACACCTTGAAATGAAAGAAGGTAAACTTCCTCCACAATAAATGAGAAGCAAAGTGTACACACACTTACCTCAGGGGAAAAAAAAAAAAAAAAGTTAATATCCTTCCAAATCCACAACCTCCAACACAATATTTAAGGAGAAAAGTGGAATTAAATACATCTCTTACTATTTGATACTTTTCTTAAATTTGGGAGTTGCTCAATATCAGTAAAGTATTAAATAATGCATAGGAAACAGAAGTAATTTAATCCAGAAAAATACACTCTCATAGCTCAGAAGATATGAGAAGAGCTGGGGAGAAAGCAAGTTTTTTCTTTCTTTCTTTTTAATGTGCAATTACACACATCAAAATTTTGCAACACTTTGATTAATCTATCAGAACTTTTGTGTCATGCTGCCTAGTTTAAACTACGCCTGGAGTTACAGAAATCCAAGAATTCAAAGCTTGTATTGCAGCTCTGGGGGAGCCAGGAGGGGCTTGCTGCAGCGGAGGGGAGGGAAGGAGAGCAAGGCTGTTGTTTCTCCCAGGCGGTGCAGTCACATTCGAGGTGGTCAGATGCTAACTGCTAAATAACTTGTTAGTGCAATATGTGTATATTTTTCCTATTTTTTTTTTTCAAGAGCTTATATTATTGTTTGTGAAGCTTCATAGATACATTTATATCATTAAAGGCAATATCCCTATCTTTGTGTGTTTGCTGCAGTAGAGAGATTCTACAAAGCTATTTCAAAGTGAAGAGGATTACAGCTCTATTAATTTCTAGACGTGTCGGTAATTGTTCGCATGATATTGATAGAGCCTTTCTAACTTTCTCATTACCCAACAACTGCTCCTTATCACACATCTGAGTCACCAACGAAGTTTGAATTCCATTGGGCTGTGCTCACACCTCAGGCTTTTGGTACTCTGTGTACACGCCTCAGTCTAATCGATACAACTGTGGAGTGTGTTAAAGAGGGCAGATTTACATTGTTTCGTGGGTGCACTTTCTAGATGGCAAAGCTTGAGATGTGGTCCCAGTTTGACCTGCATCTGCTCTGGATATAATGAGTAAGAAGAAAAGGGCTTTTACTTTTTCTGAAAGGGATGTGTGTGTGAGAGCTAGGCTGTGCTTAAACTAAAAGCAACCAGTCTGAACTTTAACCATTATTTCTGAAACTGTTTCATAACTCACTGTTTCCTTAAGAACCTTGATCCTACATTAACTGATGTGTGCACTTCTAGATGCATGGTGCAAGAAACTCGCTATTCCCTTCATTTGACTGTCATCACATCTAGATTGCCACTTCCAATGGATTAGAAGCAAATGAGGCTTCAGTAGGAACATCAGGCCACTTTATCAAATCATTTGGCTCGTGGTCCTGCAAATAAAGGCAGCTGGGTGGATCCCGTGTTTTTCCTGAACTGTTTGCGCTCTTCTGGGACAACAAGAAATGATGGGCAAAAGATTGAAGTTGACATCATGATCTGCAGTCCTGTCAGTATTTTCAGAGCAAAAAAAAAAAAAAAAAGCACTCATTTTAAGACAAAAGTGACTGCTGCATATCAAAAACCTCTCGTCATGAGGTTGTGCCGTATTTTGGCAGAAACACCGAATTCCATTTGTGCTGTAGCCTCTTCCCCTCCTTTCATCCAGCACACAGCTGGATGGCGTTTGTGTGGGTGAGGGAGCAACCCTGCAGCACCAGCGGAAAATGGCTATCGAGCCGTGCAGACTGCACCCCCCGTCTGTTAACCCACCTACCTCGGAACCCAACTGCTTGTCCTGGCACGTGAAATGCCTGCTTGGAAGCTCTGAGACCCCATTCCCTGGCAGGGCGAGCCCCTAACCCCAGCGGGCCCCCTCAGCCTCGGCCCGCCCCGGGCGGTGCCGGCCCGGCCCCCGGGCGGAGCGGGGCTGCCTCCTGCCTGCTGCCTGCTGCCTCCTCCCTCCCTGCCTGCTCCCGGAGGCTCGGGCTGTGGTGGAGAGCGGGCACTGACCGGCACCATTCGCTTTCTGCACACTCGGACTCGATCCCGGCCCGGCGAGCTGCGAAATGGCGAAGGTGGGTGCCGGGATGGGATGGGGTGGGATGCCCCCGCCGCCCCGCTCGGCTCCGGGCTCCATCCCCTTGCCTTTATCCCACTAATGTATTGCTGCTCTGCCTTAAATCAGCCTGGCGGGGGACGTGGAGAGGAGGAGGAAGACGGGGAAAGCGGCTCAGTCATGTGAGGAATACGTCAAACACAACTTTATTATTTTTTTTTCGGTCAGTTTCCACTCGTTTGGCCAAGTTTTCGGTGCCGCGCGTTTGCATTGCGCCTGGGCGTTGGCGCTCGCTGCTGGGCGAGGGAGGAGGAAAACCCAGCGGTGCTCTTCCTCGACGGGCCCTCCTGCTCTTGCTTTGCTCTATCCCGCTTAGTTTTTCTGAAAGTTTTGCAGCTACGAGACCAGGACATCACCTGAGCCTTTTTCCTTGTGTCGGTGTCATGTTTGAGCCTGGATGGAGGCTGGCAGTACGAGGCAAACCCGTTTGTTTTAGCCTTGTATCGAATACATCCACCATATGCTCCCAGCAGTCCAAGGCTTGGGTTGCTTATTTATGGACTTTGTACGGCTGTGGAAAAAGGGAGCCATCAAATTTTAGGATTGCCTTAGCAGAAGTCAGTGTGATTGTGCAGTGATGTATGAGTAATGTGATGGCAGGTGAACTAGGTGATGCTTGAAGGTCCCTTCCGACTAATCTGTTCCTATTCTAACTTAATTAGCTTAATTAGCTTAACTTAATTTAACACTGCAGTGAATATTTACCCATATTCTGTCTGGATTTATTTTTAAGAGAAGGAAATTAGTTTTTTAACAAGTTATTTTTAATAATATTCTGCTAAGTTCCTCCCCCCCCCCCCCTTTTTTTGGAGGGGTAAAGAGGGGATTCTGTTTTCTTCTTCAGGCATCAAGCATGGTTTGTCTAGGATGCATCTCAGAAAAATAGACTGCTATCCAAGCCAGCGCAGGGCATCAGACCTGAGAGATCTACCTGAACAGCATTTTGTTACAGTTCATGTAACATTGCTGATATGTTCAGTGGTGACTTCCTCTTAGTAAAAACATGCAAATTTGCAATTCACTTGTAGTCTGTTCCACAGACACACTAACTCTCAATCTATTTAAAAGGAATATTTCATTCTTCATTAGTGTAAACCAGCTCTTCTTGTCCTTGTGCAGCAGAACTTTCTGCCGCCTGAGGTGACACGGGCTTGAGCTACTGAGTGGGGTGGGGTGAGTTGTGCTGGGCTGAAGTCACTGGAACTATGAAGTCTTGTACCAGGTAGGTCCAGCACTCCAGTTTCCACGTTCAGATGGCTGCTTCCCACTGATTTCAGTAGTATTCTTTACCTGTGTGATTATGCAGCCAAAAAAGAGAAAGACTGAAAGTGTTAAAGCTTTGCAGCTTGTAATTAATAAAATAAATAAATAAATAAAAGTTGAAGAATAAGCTCTGCTCCTCATGGCAGGTATCTGTTCTTAATTTTATTGCACCGTGAAGTGATGGTAAGGCATGAAAATACACATCAATTAATTATGAAATGTAGAGTATCAATTGACAATAGTTATTTATATGTGCAATTAAAGGTTCAATGTTCAAAAAGACTTGACAGCACAGTGTGCTAAAGTCCAGTGTAATCTAAATATTTCCCTGAAGAATAAAACCTTTGATGAAGGTAAGTTATCTTTGGAGTCTTTGTCGCTGGTTTTGCTCAGGAAAAGGATGGCATGCGCTCCGTGGCCAGGAGAAAAAGGTTCATTCATTTTGTGGGAAAACTGCAGCATGCCATAACGTGCTGTACAGACCGGTCCCTCTGTGCCTGTGTTTATCTGCTTTCTTTGGAGGATCGCTGAAGTCTTAACAAGGCATCTTTTCTCACACATCTGTGTACGTAGTGATCTTCATTAATGTATAGATGTGTATGAAGAACTCTCCTGCTTGCTGAGCTATCATCTGGAAGTGCTGCTGTGTGCTTGCTAATTGGGAAACCTTGAAAGAAAGCAACAAGAATTATAGTCTGTATGTTGAGGACTGGCCTGTTTTGGTCTGCTACTCCCAAACATTTCCCTGCAATGAAGTTGGGACTGTGTAGTGTGTCTATTTATAAACTGGCAGGAAGGTGGAGGTGTGGCTGCTGTGTGCAGTATCCGCAGCTCCTGGTCTGTCAAAGTGCTTGTGTGACTGGCAGCACAGGAGTAGTATTGCTTTAGAGGATTATTTCACACATCCTGAAGTACAAATGCCTTTCTAGAGTTGTGTCCTGAGCAGTTCCTTGGCTTTATTGCGGTTATTTGTGAGGACAGGTTCTCTGACAGTTTTTGCAAATGTCCCTGCGTTGGTTCCCAAGTTGCCATTGCTTGATCTTATCTTCTTACTCTCTCTCTTCTGCTCCTGCTTTCTTTTTTTTTTTTTTTTTTTTTTCCTGTTCTTTCTGTCCTCATTATCTTTGGTATCTCTATGGTGTATTGACTCATAGTTCAGCACAGCTGTTGTGCAATTCCGTCTTTTTGTCAGAAGTGTAAATATAGTAGGGCAGATGTGAATATGGTCTGCTGACCGGAGCTTACTCCTTCCCTATAAGTGGGCAATCTGAAGCATTGCTAAACTTAGAGAGGGGTTTTGTAGAAGTCTCCTTAAAGTAGTTGCAGATTCACACTAGCTCCATGGCTGTATGCATCCACTCACAGCATCACTTATGTCCTACTGCTGTTGAAATTTTAGTAGGGATGTACAATCTAATTCTTATATGGCATCGACTCTAATGCGTAGTTTGAGCTGGGCTCTGTGCCTGGTCTTCAATGACCACAAAGGCTTCCACTTTGCTGGTGGGCGCTGTGTTGTGCTTTATCTGCAAGATGGGTATGCTCATTTAAAAAATAAACAAACAAACAAAAAACAAACCAAAAATAAAACCACACAACTCAAGTTAGTCTTTAATTTACTCTAGCACATGACCTTCTGGGTTCTTCCAGTGCTCTGAAAATAGCGTGCCTTCTCTGTTTGTCAACCTGTGTGCTGGAAAACATTCTCCACTTCCATTCCCACCACTCCACAGTTTTCCTATGCCATCTGGTAAGCAGGTGGCTGATTTAAGTAAAAATCATGTCACATATCACCTGCTCTGCACTAGACACTGGCCTTTCCAGCAGTAAATTGATGAGACCCGAATTGTGTTGCTGCTGTGCAGCATCATGAGAGGGGGTAGCTCATCACGTATGGGATATCTGGATGGTAAGAACTTGCTGTGAGAGGGTACAGAGCAAGGGCAACCAGAAATAAGTCCGAAGCAGTTCAAATATGCTCTTTTGTTAGCTGATAATGAATGCTTTGTATCGAAGGGTGGCTAAATGTCTTGTGGGTAGGAAATCTTGTGTGTGCTTGGTGGGGAAAAATTAAAAGGAACCTAGTTAAGTGGCTATTGTTGATTTTGCATGTTTCCTTGGCTGTTGCCAGGGTATGTGGCCACATGACATCAAATTGTGAAGCAAAGTTGTCTGTTGGGAGAAATTAAATATAGCTGAGGTGCTGGTTAGAAACAATTTGCCTGGTGAGATTGCATCTTCCTGTTCTTCTGCAAGCAGTTGTTAGAACAGAATAAATAAGAAAAAATTAACCGACAACATAATTTCTTTGTTGGAGGGCATGAGATCTAAAGCTAGATCTTCTCTTGCATTTAGAGTTATATATATATTCATATAACATACATATATAAATATATTTTTTTCCTTTTCTTTTTATACTAACTTGTGTCTTCATTAGTCCTGTTGGTAGCTGCCTGGAGAAAATGGAAGCTGCTGTTTATTTCTAGTCTATCATCTCAAATTGTCCTTGTGCTACCCAAGGCTGTTTAGCAGCAGGCAGTATAATGGGGTATGTAGAAAGTAGAGTGTGGGTAGCTTTGGGGTGTTACAGTCTTGCAACACTTTTTCTGTTGAGGCCTGTTGTCCTTCTCTTTGTTTTGTTAATCCCAATGTGGAGTGTTGATATTTGCTAAGGGATATTTACTAAGTTGATATTTACTATTGTCAGTGTCACATCTGCCCATTGGTGGCTTCTGAAGGTGCTTTTGGACTGCAGGTTGCACTTGGGCCTGCAAAACTGCATCCAACAATGTCTTGTAAGAGCAGTCCCTGCTGATGGCAGGGCTGTAGCACTATTTCTGATTTGCAAGCTGCAGCACTATCTCTGATTTGCAAGCTAAGTGCCACTCAAGTGCTGCTTGAGGGGGATGCTGTAGCCAAACTCCAGTAAATGGTGCGTGTCAGAAGGGAATGCCTGGAATGTAAAAGGTACAAGAAAACTGTTTTTAGGTTACAGCTGCAGCAGAAGTATTTCAGGAACTGTTCATCAAACTTAGTACATGGTAAGGCTTTCCACTATGTGCTTCGAAAGAGAGCAGAAAGTTTCTTAATAAAAATAAGAAGGATGATTCAGAGTGACTTTTAATCTGTGTATGCACAATGTTTGTGCATACTTTCTCTAAAACAGCCACACAGTGATGTTGGGCCCTTGTCACAAGACTTAGGAATTACTTCAGGAAATGCCCCTTGCT
This sequence comes from Aythya fuligula, assembly GCF_009819795.1. NCBI lineage: Eukaryota > Metazoa > Chordata > Aves > Anseriformes > Anatidae > Aythya > Aythya fuligula. The sequence continues at coordinate 43,675,997 of NC_045562.1, forward strand.
TATAACAAAATAAGCAAAAGAAAACTTTGAATTAAGCAATTGTTTTATCCAGGACCGATTGACCAGAGGGTGATTTTCCAAGGAGGATTGTGGTAGTTGTCTAATACTCAGTGATACTAAAGCAGGAGGAAATACACTTCTAAATTACCCCATTCTGGCTGGTACAGTAATAATGGAGGAGGAGAAAAACAGAGGCTTTTCAGACTTTATCTGTTCTACCAGGTTAAATTCCGTTTATAAATTTGATCCCAGTTCCTTGAGGTTTCTTCATTATAGCTTTTGGAATAGGATAGGAAAAAGACTGTAAGCACATATTACTGTACCTAAATTTGAAGTACTGCCTAAAAGCTTGCTTGTAATGGGAAAAACAGACTGCTCCAGGGGAATTGACGTGTCCTTAAAGTAGGCTGGCTATCGGAAAGCATCTACCAGAAGGAAGTTTGTTGTTGCTCTTAAATGCCGTGGTACTTTGTGTTCTGGATTTCTGAGGTACTTTGGGGTAAGCCTCACCCATTACTACTGCAGCAGGGGGAGGGATAGGGATTCCCTGTTGGCAGTAACACACGGATGGCCTGAGAGGCAGCAGTGCTTCAGGGCAGTTTCTGGTACGTGCTTGCCAGTTCTTTTCTCTCCATGCTTTTCTGGCTGACCTACCCTAGCTGAGTAAATTGGCTTGAAACCACAGCACTGTGAGGCTGAAATTGTTAACTCGAGGGAAAGGCCGTGTCACAGAGGCCAGATGGCTGTGCTGTCTGCGAAACAGGCTGCTGTCAGTCTCGGTGGAAGTCTTGGCATTTCCTTTTGTGTTCTTCCTTAGGATTGGAAAAATGCCCTGCCCGCGCTGATTGTTACTTTAGTATGCCAATACCTACGTTAAATTTTCCTTCTTCAGCTGTTGGAAAGCCTCCCTATTCCCAAAACCCTGCTGTTTCTTGGCCTTTGTAGTTTATAAATTACCTGTATGTATATAGCACAGTAGGTTCTTGAACTGTCGTGTTTAAATAAAGGCAAGACTGTTCTGTGTGGGTGATGAATATCTTTTTTGTGTTTGACTCAAGCAGAAAGTCCCTGAAGAATCATTTTCCATGGAAACATAGTGGAATTCTGTTTGTGTTTGGATGGGCTTATCTTTTATCTTTGGTGTGAACTGTTATTTCTTCTTGGCTGTGAACTACCATGAGCAATGTAGCTGAATCACATGAGTAAAAAGGTGCTTACGCCGAAAGAAACATGATGGAAAAATTGAAAGTCACTGAGGAGTTCAGTAGGTCTCCTTTTCAGGGTGATGGAAAAAATCAGTGTGATACTGGCTGAAAGCTCCATCAGGCTTTTCTTGGGGAAGGAAGTTCTTATTTCTGAATGTGTCTAGGATCCTTGTATGGCTTATCTGGCCTATGTGATTTGTGCAATTAATTTCCCAAATGATTCCAGGAAATGATCATTTCTTAGTCATTTTCCTGCATTCGTGCTCCAGTGTTGTGAGCACCAATCCTGCAAACTACCTTTATGTAAACAAACCTGAACTTAGCTGGCCTACTGCTGAACCTTTTGAGTAGAGCTGTGTTGAAATACCCACAAGCTGCTATTTAGGCAGACAATTGCATTAAAAATGCTATTGTTCTTTGGATCTTGGATTCAAATCTAGTCTGAGCTCGTGTATGGAGAACTGAAAGATGCTGTTATCTTCTATTTCTTTTTTTTTTTTTTGTTTTTTTTTTTTTTTCCTTTTCCCACCTTTTTCTTTTTTTCTCTTCCCTCTAGTCCACAAGAGGCACTGTGACAGCATTCTCTCCTTTTGATGCCAGAGCTGATGCAGAAGCCCTTCGTAAGGCTATGAAGGGAATGGGTAAGAACAATTTATGTTATGAAGAAGAAAGAGTTCTCACTCCTGCTTTGAAAACATTTTCTGAACTCATTTTTTATGTTAGCAGATGAGGATAGGGCGTGTGTCCACATGCTATGGAATGACGGCCCTGGGACTGCAGGAGTCTGGGCATGTCCTAGTTCTGACTGTGTGTCTCTCAAGGATGTTGATTTTTAGATTAACAGAAGTTAAAAATGATGGTTTGGACACTTCCCGTTTAAAATCTGATACTTCACAGGCTTCTCTGCCCATGCGGTTTTATTGCTCAGTAAGATAGACTGTGAATTTAAAGGGAACAACTGTGATGAATTACCACAGAACAGCGGAAGCTCTGTGCTTGGAAAAGGGGCAACAGCTCCCTAGGTCTGGAAGTGGCTAAACACTGGGCAGTTATTGTGACCAAAGAACACGAGCACACAGAATGAATGTAGCCTGACAAGTGGTCTCTAAGCTCATGCTGTAGCTTTCTGTCCCAAAACTTTGCTGTGAGAATAAATGCTAATTTGATACTTTCTTCGAAGCTGCCTGTGGGAAGAAGCAGAGAGAAAGGAAGAATGGAATTCAATAAACCTCAGGTCTATGGACAAATTCAATAGAGCTAGCAAGGTGCTATGTTGTGAGGATAAATTTGTAAACTACTGCATATAAAATCAATAATAGCTCCATACTTCCCTACTCAGGGGTGTTTAGGATTACTGGCCTGTGGTTTTCTGGGAGTTGACAGGGCATTTATTCTGAAGTATATCTCTGGGGGAGCCTGACAGCAGGCTTGTTCATGGAATAAAGATTGTGACTGTTTTATACCTGATGGCTGGGATGCTGGGGGCAGTGTCTGGAACAGGGCACTGATGGAGAGCAATGTGTATTCTCCAGTCATGTTCTTGCTACAGCAGAACACCAAACCTGGTGGCTCAGCTTGAGGTGTGGACATTCGTTTTTTAAATGATTGTGCTGTTTATCGGTAGATTTTTATTTTTGAAGTGTTTTTCATTGTTTTTTTGGTTTGTGTTACTGCTGGGTTTTGTTATTGTTGTTTTTAGAATGTGCTTGTAACTGTTGTTGTTCTTTCTTTCTAACCTCAGGGACTGATGAGGACACTATTCTGAAGATCCTTACCAGCAGAAATAATGCTCAGCGTCAAGAAATTGCATCTGCCTTTAAAACGCTCTTTGGCAGGGTGAGAAAAAACAAACGAACAAAAAACACTAGAAATGAGCTGAATTTGGCCTATGATGATTAGTTAAAACTGTGAAGTGCATTCATCATGCTCTCTGTAAAATATTTCTTGGAAGAAAATCTAGTTTAGTTATTGTGTCCCCCTTCTCCATATAGAGTGATGAAATGGTTTGGGTTGGAAGGAACCTTAAAGGTCATCTAATTCCAACCCCCCTGCCACAGGCAGGGACACTATACCACTAGACCAGGCTGTTCAAAGCCCCATCCAGGCTGGCCTTGAACACCTCGAGGGGTGGGACATCAACAGCTGATCATCTGAGCTGAACAATGCCAACTCCCACAGCCTGTCTTCAGAGGAGAGGTGCTCCAGCCCTCTGATCATCCTTGTGGCTCTCCTCTGGACTCTCTCCCACAATCCACATCCTTCTTGTTCTGGGGGCCCCAGAGCTGGGTGCAAGATTCCAGGTGGGGTCTCACGAGAGCGGAGCAGAGGGGGAGAATCACCTCCCTCTTCCTGCTGCTTTTGATGCAGCCCAGGATATGGTTGGCTTTCGGGGCTGCAAGCGCAAGTTGCTGGCTCGTGTCAAGTTTCTCATTCAATCAATGCCCCAAGGTCCTTCTCCCCGTGGCTGCTCTCAATTCGTTCTCTGCCCAGCCTGTATTTGTGCTTGGGATTGCCCCAGCCCAGATACAGGACACTGCCCGTGGTGTTGTTGAACCTCATGAGGTTCACGCTGGCTCACCTCTCAGGCCTGCCCAGGTCCCTCTAGATGACATCCCTGTCCTTGTGTGTGTCAACCACATGACATAGCTTGGTGTCATCGGCAAACTTGCTGAGGGTGCAGTCAATCCCACTGTCCATGTCACTGACAAAGGTATTAAACTGCGCCGGTCCCAGTACTGCCCCCTGAGGAGCACCACTCATCACTGAGCCACTGACCGCAACTCCTTGAGTGCGACCATCCAGCCAGTACCTTACCCACCAAGTGGTCCATCTGTCAAATCCACACCTCTCCAATTTGGAGACAAGGACATCATGGGGGACAGTGTCAAATGCTTTGCACAAGTCCAGGTAGATGATGTCAGTAGCTCTTCCTCTGTCCACCAGTCCTGTAACCCCATTGTAGAAGGCCAACAGCTTCGTCAGGCACCATCTGCCCTTAGTGAAGCCATACTGGCTGTCCCCAGTCACCTCCTTATTTTCCATGTGCCATAGCATAGTTTCCAGGAGGATCTGCTCCATGACCTCACCAGGCACAGAGGTGAGACTGTCAGTAGGTCTGTAGTTCCCCAGGTCTTCCTTTTTATTCCCTTTGTAAAAATGGGAAATCCTTAAGTTTGGCTAGGTTAGAATATTCCATTTAGATTATCACAAAGAAGTGAACTTTTTCTGTACCTTGTTAGAATACATCAGGTTTTTGTGCAAAAGCTTACATAGTTTCCCGTTAGTATGCTTCTAGTACTGACCTCATCCTCAGTATGGAAGGAGTTATCAAATACTTTGGCTCAAAGTCTGCCATGCAAAGTCGTGGCAAGAAGAGAATTTTCTTGACAGAATTCATTGCAGTACTGTTTGTTCCATATTAGGATCTTGTAGATGACCTGAAATCAGAACTCACTGGCAAGTTTGAAACGCTGATGGTATCTTTGATGAGACCAACGTGTATTTTTGATGCTCATGCACTGAAGCATGCAATCAAGGTAAGGAGAATGCAAGAGATTGAGTATATTGTATACAGTGTTTGTTGCTCTTTTGTTGTGTATAGGAATGAACATTCAGTTAGTAAGGGAAATGATGATAAAGTTGTCTTTTAATTAGTAATGTTATGCTAACACCTGCTAGTATCACTAATGCAATTGTTTTGATTAAAATTTGCATAGCATAAGACTTGTTCTGATTTAGGTTTAACAAGCAGATCAGTGGTGTTTTTAAATTCTTTTTTGCTGCTGAAGTCCAGTGGATGCTAGTTTTTCTGCTGTGAGCAACCTAGGATTTGCAAATTAGTTCACAGCATTTCATTAACACGGTAGCTTTGGTTGTCTCTTTTTGACTGTTATTTAAGCATTAAGTTATTTAGCGCCTGATGAAAACAGTCAAACTCCAAAATTGGTGGGCTAGCATGCCTGTGTAAACTCACATCGAGCACCAAAATTATTAGGGGATGGTATCTGTGTTGAATGTGTTCTAAAAGCTCCCTCCAGTAATACAGAGACAAGAGCTGACAAATCCTGTCAGTGGTACTCTTTTTTTTTTTTTTTTTTTTTTTAACATTTCTCTCTTTGGTGAGTGCATTTATTACCTTTCTGGGAAGGCTAGGTGAAACAACAATTTGCAGTCTGTATGTTTAGATATCTTAGTGTGTTTTTTCATGGGTTCCTATTTTTCCCCCTTGATCACACCTGTTTGATATCCTCAGCCTGTGGAAATTCAGGAATTGGATATCCCTGGGTTTTCTGCAGAAACCTGTTGATTAAAGTAGATGACATTGAAGTTGGCTGGTGTCAGCTAGTGCTTGGTTGGGTGACACTAGCACTCCCCAAATCCTTGATGAGCAGCTGGTTAATATGTAGTCAGCTGTGCAAGCTAGTGATTATGAACCCATGACCCAGCAAATAATGTCTCAGCCAACAGAAGCTGTAATCCTGGAAATTTTTGTAATGTCTTTATGTGCACTGGGGGAAGGGAACATGGCACCTGACAAATAAACTGATAAAAACCTGGCTGACTGAAAGGAATGAAAGTATTCCCAAGCTTCTTGTGTTGACTTAAGGGTCAAAGACTGACAGGGAAATGACAGAACAGATGGGTACAGGAGGAAAACAGAGATAGTGGAACAGGAGTGTTTTTGTTCTTGTTAGTTACAACAAATGGTATTAAACACAAGATCATAGGATCTCAGTGAATGTCTCTGCGCAGGACGAAATGTTGACACTAGCTGCAATTCAACTAAAGTGGATAAGAGCACTAAAGAAGATGTGGCAGCAGGAACTTCACTGCAGGATGACGACTCAGCTAAGGGCATTGTCTGTGCTGAAGATTGAGTTACCTACTGCTGCTGCTACAAGGCTCCTTAGAGAACTAATGTAATAGTGCTTGCCTTACTTGTTGAGTAGGCATATTCTTAAAACAATCTGTATTTTGAAAATGTTTATGTGTATCCTATTAGATTTATACACAGTATAAATCTTTGTACATAGTATATTGATTTTTTTCCCTATAGGAAGTTTTCTCTATAGGAAGAACTGTAAATAACACACCACAGCAAAAAAAATAAATAAAATGCACAGGGTAAGGGCTCCCTTTGGAGTGTAAACAGCAATGGCTTATTCTTATAGGCAAAGTAGACACAGATACGTGGCAAGAAGATATTGCCTTGGCTTTTGTAAACTTTATCCTTGTGAAAGCAGAGTGCCTGTTATGGCTATGTATAGGCTGCAGCAACTATTTGAGGGCCTGAGTTAGCGATTCTGTTGTAAAATGTGTTTGCTTACAATGGAAGGGATGCTGGGTGACTGTTCATCTGTGTGCTAATCAGTGAAGGGCAGTGTGTGAACTTGTGAAATGAGCTGAGATGAAAACTGTTCACTCAGTTACTGTCACGTCATCAGCTGTAACAGTGAAGAATGGAGGTATATCAGGGTGTACTTGACTGTGGAGAGGCTCATCTGAGTCCTGCAGCATGAGCTTCTTTACGTGTTGGGTTGATTTTGAAAACAATCATTCCAGAATGGAAAGAAATTATTTTTCCAAGCCTCCCAGGATAGACTAGGTATTACCAGAAAAATATTTTTTCTTTCTCTGATCCAGATGTATGAGGTGATGCTTGCCTTTGGTTGTCAAAGGGAACGCTTGTTTTCCTTCTGTTACTCAATCAGCTGATTTCCTCTTGCACTCTTGCAGGGAGCAGGAACCAACGAGAAAGTGTTGACTGAAATTCTTGCCTCCAGAACACCTGCTGAAGTGCGGAATATTAAACAGGTTTATCTGCAAGGTAAACTTCAGTATAAAATTAAGTTCTGAGTTCTCCTTTCAGTTCTTTCACGATGATTTTAACACGTTTAAAACAAGACCTATCTGTAAACTGAGGCATGTATCCAACAAGTGAGATTTTGTTCTGCTGAGTTGGAAACTTTATATTGCAAGAAACTAGAGTGGACTGCAAACTAAAATCCTTTTTAGTTTGGGGCTATGATTGGGATATGCAGTGTTTGGTCTTTTTGTGCTTTACAGTTAGAATTTATTCAAATGTTATTTCTTTATTCCACCCATTATTTTCTTTCTTTTGAACAAAAGAGGGTTTTTAAAAATTGAAAGTCAGAAAACTGGCATCCCATAAAGAAATGGGATTTTTTATTTTATTTTTTTTGATTTTCACTTTGTTATAATGTATTGCATTTTTTGATCTTCCACAGGAGTACGTGCTCTCACCCTGTGAATGCAGGGGTTACTTTTTTAAGGCAATATTTAATTCAACACTTTTGTATCTATGCAGATTTCTTTCACACAAGAAATCCTCATATCTTAATGAAGTTCAAGACAAAACTTAGAGTTCCAAAGGACAAAATTTATTGGAGCAAGACTTTTATAAGCTCCTTTCTGTTGAACAGTTGTGAGACTGCCATATTTCTATATAACTCCAGATCTGTATGCTCTTTAGTTCCTTAAAGAGCTGAACCAGTGTATCTCATTCTGGATTCAAAATATTTTAAGTAATCTGTGCCTGCAGCTGGGTGTGAGATGGTGCCTTACCATCTCTTAGAGTAATGTTAGGTTGCAAGGGATGGCAGAATATGTCCAGTTGTTAAAACTGTTTCTGACAAACGATTCCACAAGCTGTGAGTCAAATCCATTTTTTGCTTTTCCCTATTTTCTCATCAAAATAGCAAGGAAGTCCGTAAGGTAGTGAATGGGTGTTGCTCTTTTGCAGAGTATGAGGCTAACTTGGAGGATAAGATCACAGGAGAAACATCAGGCCATTTTCAGAGAATGCTGGTGGTCCTTCTGCAGGTCAGTATCTCCGTGTATGCCTATGTGTGTGTATGATTTTCCTTTCATTTTGTCTGATGTACTCTTTTTACTTTCTGCTTACTGACGAGGGTTTCTAGATAGACTTGGTGATAGGCAAGATTGGTTCAGAAACTGAATAACTCTCCCTGAACTTATGATCTTGAGCTCTGTAATGAACCATTTCCACAGCTCTGGCTTGAAAAGCTGCTATGATACTTCTGGGTATAGCAGAATGCCTGCTGCATAGGTTTTTGAAGGTAATAAAACAGAACGGTTATTTCATAAAGACACATCCAAGCAGAAATGAAAAGTGGGGCTGTTTTTGGATAAGGTGCATTTGGGATTGAATTCTCACAGCGATTTTTGCAATCTCAATATATTAGGTGCTGTTTTTTGTTGTTGTTGTTGTTGTTGTTGTTTTGTTTTGTTTTTTGATTCACCTGTCAGCTTAACAACTTTTAAATTTTTTTAGGCAAATAGAGATCCTGATGGCAGAGTTGATGAAGGTCTTGTTGAGCAGGATGCACAGGTGGGTGAATGACTTACTTTTTGTTGGGGGAAAGGGTATTTCTACAATTACCTCAGAAAGAACATGCATAAATACAGTTCAAATGTGAGAGAGAATTTTTATGATTTTGTGTGTGTGTGGTTTTTTTTTTTTTTTTTAATACATTTTGCTGCACTTTTATATGTTCTGGACAAAAGAAGTGACAAAAGGTGAAATGTTGGGATCAAGACTTGTGGCACTTCTGTGTTTCAGTGTAAACCACGTCTTGTTTTATTCATTACTTGTTGAGGTGCCTGAACAGAGCAGTGACTAGGTCATAAGAAGAGAGAGTTGTGATTGTTGAGGCTGTGTGGTGCTGAGGCCCTGACTGCTGGAAAACAGCAGTGTGTTACTAGTTCGTTGTTTAACATGTGATTTGGGCTTCTCTCTAAATTCAAGCCTAATATATCTTGTGTCATACACATGTTACAGAGAAATAGTAATGCTATTTGGTATAGCTCAGATGTATGGGATACATCCAGAGAGGGTGAAATATTAAAAAGAAAATATTCCAAATACTTTGTGCTACTGTAACAAATTGACAGTCCAAGAATTGTCCTCTGGAGTTTCTAGGGACCCACCCATTGCCATTTGTGAGTATTTTCCATGACTTTGTCACTGATCACTTAACTTATGTTGTACACAGGAAGAGAAGTACCAGCAATAAATTTGTATCCCTGATGAAGTCTTTTGCTGGATTCTGTAGGGTTTGTTGTTGTAGTTGTGGTCAATATTTCAGAGATCTGATTACAGAAGTAATGCATGTTTCTTCTCAGCTGTTTCAGATCTCTGGGTTAGAAATTGTCTCTCATAAATTGTCTGAGATGAAAGAAAACATATGAACTGTTAAGGTGACGAGGAGGAAAAAACAGGATACCAGATCAATAAAACATTCTCTTGATAGCAGGGCAAGGCATAGAGAGAGAGAGAGAGAGACCTGTGCCAATAAGATATATTTTGTCAATCCTTTGTTGTGTACATTCAGAAAGCATCATTCTCCTTCTATTAAAACTCATACTGTGAAAACTGGAGCCTGGAGATTAAGGAGACACTGTACCTAAACGTAGAAATGTGGTTTTCTAAATGGTCTCTCTGGTTTGTTACATATGTTTGTCACATTTCTCTTAGCTGTTTTATGCAAAGATATAGCTAACATAGCTGGAATGGATGCAGAGCATTTCTGATAATTTCTAAGCGGCTGGGGAAAAAGCATTTGAGGTGGTATGGGCGTGTCGGAAACTTGTAAGATTTTTCTGAGGATACTTAAAGGGGGAAGTGTAACTTCTTGCAAGACGTTTTGTGAATATCACTTCTTAAAGTTATACAGTTGAGGTACACTTTAGGTATTGCATAGTAGCAAGGCCAGTGAAATTTTAATGCAGTTTAGCTATTTTTACAATTATGAACTTTGTTCCTGACAATAAGATCAATATGAACAGCACCTGGCTTAATGCTTGTTTCCAGTTTCTTTGTAAGTCAACAGACACGTCCCTGATTTAACGCTTGTTTGAACTATTATTCAGAATACTGCTTAAGACAGCTACTACACCACGTTGGTGATTCAGTTTAGGGGAAGAACTTCTTTTATTTCTACATGATGGTGGGAGAATGTATGGAGATCTGTTACTTGCCATTAAGAAACTGAGATCAGGCTAGATGATCTTGCTTTAGTTTTAAGACATTACAAACGTTCAGTTTAGAAATAACAGTGCCTTTAGTCCATGGGAATACAAGGTGGGAAAATGCAGCCTAGGTGTTAGTAACTGTTAGAGCTTACATAAAATGCCATTCGCAGCTTCAGGTATCTCCAAAGAAATGCATTCCTGGAGCCTCTAAATGCTGTGGTGGCATGTGGATGGAGACTGCTGGTATTCGTTTGAAGAGCTTAGCATATATTTTAAACTAAATATCCTTGCAATGCTTTAATGGCTTTTTTTCCCCTGCTTTTGTGCTCTGTGTCATTAATGTATCAGCAGTCACAAATGCACTTTATACAGGATTGTGGGACAAACATAAATAGGAATTTGGTAGCTTTGCATTCAAGTTTTACAGTACGGGCAGACAGCTGGCCAACAGCATTGCTATGCAGGAGATCTGCTTGAATGGGTGTTTCTAGGAAATATTTGATTGTCTTAGTACAGGTGGTAACTTGTTTGCCTGCCTTCTGTTTGCTGAGGAGGGGGAAAAGAAGCTGTATGCTCTGATATCTAAAACCTTTCTCCTTACATTGTGTGGTGTTTAGCACACGATTGGAGAAGGCTTCTGAGTTTCATCCGTTTTGTTTTTCTTCTGCTGTCTGCATGAATTTTTGAAAACATTTCACTTTTCTGAAGTTTGCTAGTAGCCTTCAGACTAACCTGAAGAGCAATCACTGTGCTCTAAAATTATTAAAATCTGTTACTGATCTAGTTTTATATTGGTTAAGAATTTAGCATCTGACAAATTGTGTTTCTGAGGACTTTAAAATCCATCTGCCCCTCTTTTTTGGAAGACTTCCTCCTGGGCCGAGTTAGCAGAGTTCTTCCATTGAGATGAGTCATAATGTAATAAAGTTTTGCCAGTTTGATTTAAAATAGGGGAAGGAAAAAAAAAGGCAGTATTAGGAATGGATTTTATCTCTTGGATTATAACAGTTTCAGAAAACTTGAGGCTTATGAAAAGGACTATGCACATAGTTAGGGCCTTAAGCAGTATTATTCATGTGAATGCTTTTGCAGCCAATTTCAGACTTTAGAAAGGAATAAATGATAAAGTCAGTTTAGTATTTGGCAATTTTATGTTTTTTTTTTTTTTCTTCCAGCTATAGCTTGTTAATAATTTTCCTTAGAGTAAGAAGAATGGAGCTTTTTAGATGTGCAACCATATCACAAATGCTGTTGTTTTAATCTCTTCAATTTACAACAGGTCTTGTTTAGAGCTGGGGAGCTGAAATGGGGAACAGATGAAGAGAAGTTCATTACCATCTTGGGAACCCGAAGCGTTTCCCACCTAAGGAGGGGTAGGTAATATGGTCCATGTATGACTGAAAACTTCTGCCTGAATTCCCGCTGTTACCCGGGTGGTGGTAGAAATGGTAGAAGAACCATTTCTGGTACTGCATTTGTCAAGTCCAGTAACATTTATTCACTTCTTCCCTCTACTTTTATTTTTGTTTCCTATAATTCGCTTCTTCCACAGCAAGAAGTGATCTGCTGCTTGGAGTGTGCAGTGGATCTGAGGAACAGCTGGAGTACTTCTTTCTGGATGTGTGCTTATTGTTTTTTCCTTTGGAAAAGGTCATGGCAATAAAGTGATTCTGAGAGACTGTTATGAGTCACTACAATCTCATGAAGATCAGCCCTGAAAAGATCAACCCTTTTATAGGTGCATATTCTATTAGCTGATAATAAGGAGACAATAATATTTTTCCTGTTCTTCATCCATTCATAAGTCTGTTTTATTAAGCTGCTTAGGGCATTGGGAATAAGGATCACTACATTTTGCTTTGGTTCTCCAGTCTCTTTGTTTTTCCTTTACCCTTTGGATTAGTTGGATTTTCAAAGCTAATTTGGTTTGCGATTTTAAATATCTATTTATTTTTAATGTTACTGGCATTAAAACAATCCTAAAGTTTGTTTATATTCATCCAACGTGTACTTGGCATGATAGAAATGTAATGTTTCAAAGAAAAGTTGTCTTACCGATACTTATGAACACAGACTGCCAGTAGGACAGTTTGCATGAAGTTAAGTGGGTGGAGTAGCCCAGCACAGACAAGATCTTAGATTCAGGCTAAATGATAGCTGTGCTCTGCGACAAAATGCTTATCACTTCTTACAGCTTCCTATCTTCCCTCAGAGGGGAAGGATCACCTGCTGGCAACCTTCTGGCAATATTCTCCCCAATGTACTCCAGGATACCATTATCCTTCTTTGCAGCAAGGGCCCGTTGCTTGCTCATGCTCAGCTTGGTCCTTGGTCCCTCAGGACCTCCAGATCTTTTTCTGCAAAGCTGCTTTTCAGCTGGGTGGCTCCAGCATGTTCTGGTGCATGGTGATACTCCTCCCAAGGTGTAGGAACCTGTAGTACAATAGAAATCCAGTAGGAAATAAACATTTTAAAACAGGTCAGAGGGAAGAATGAGTGGACAACAGCATTTGAACAGTGGATGTGGAGATACAGATGTCACTAACCTGTCTGTACTGAGGAAGATACTGGGGAAGATATCTGACTACACATGTGACATTAAGCACGCTTTGTGTTTTCCAGTATTTGACAAATATATGACCATTTCCGGCTTTCAAATTGAAGAGACCATTGACCGTGAAACCTCTGGTGATTTGGAGAAGCTGCTTCTGGCAGTTGGTAATTACAGAATTAATTGATCTCAAACTGGCCTTCTCTCTTTTAATCCCTCGAATTCCACTCGTCACAGGAAGTGGCATGAAAACATGGTTCCTTCTTAGTGGGACCTTAATAGACCCAATTCTTGTGTTTAGAGAATAAGCCTCTACTCTTTTTTTTTTTTTTTTTTTTTTTTTTTTTTTTTTTTTAATAGATGAGGGAAAGGGTGGGATGGTGTTGTGAACTGCCTTCTGTTCGTGATGTGCACCGCCACCAGAAAGTGAGACAAAGCTCTGCCTTTGTATTCCTGGCATCTCATTTTTGGACAATGCTACTTGTGACTGGGAGTAGAACTTGGCTAGTCAGGTCTCTTCTATGACAGCACTTTAACTCTTAAAACCGAGAGTTGTAGCAGAGGAACAGTCGAGCTAGCTGTATACTCAATTGTCAGCATTGGAGAGAACGATGCAGAAGCATGCAGAAGCCTTATCTTGCCAGTGACAGATTGTCTCGTGTTGAATAGCAATCAGTAATTTAATCCTTTGCCTCTTTTTCAGTGAAATGCATCCGCAGTGTGCCTGCCTATTTTGCTGAGACTCTGTATTATTCCATGAAAGTATGTACATGTTTTCCATAAGTCACTTTCCTTCTCCTGTGGCTACTGTTCCTCACCCTTTCACTTGTTTTTCATTTCTTCTTTCACTGCAAATGCCAACAGGATACTGTATCACTAAGCATCTGCAAAAGGTTTGGGGTATGCAGATCTGGAACAGGCTACAAACAATTCATGTGCCTTTCTTTGGGTTGATCGTAAGTTTATCAGACCATAAGTATTTGACTGGAAACATCAGTCTCATCAGCTGTTTTTGGACTTGATCTTCTTACAATGGAAAACATCTGGCTAGATCCATCACATGCCTTCAGCTAGATAAACAGTGCCTTAAGGTGATGGATATATTTAGGGAGTAAAGATGACCAAAAGCTGAACTGCAGATTGTGTAGATTTAGTGCTCTTTGTTTTAGAAAAGAGTATTCACAGACTGAAAGTGCAGTTAGCTTTGAAACACAAGCTTAATGGCTTATCCATCCCATTTTGAGAAGGAAAAGTAACTTTTAGGAGAAAAAAGGAAAGAGATCTAAACAGCTATGAAAGATTCTGGAGGGGAACCCCATCAGCAGCACAGCTGTGTTTCTGTTGTCCTTTCCTTCCCTTGAGTAAGAAGAGATAAGCAGGAAATCTGTATTTTTAAATCACAGTGACTAATAGTAATTAAAACCCTAGGAAAGATGAGGTAGGTAGTCTTTTGTTTTCAAGCAAATTATCATCTTCCCTGAATATATTCCTCCCTTCCCCACGCTGAAAAGCACTGAAGTGTGTTTGTCACCAGGTGGTTGTGCTGAGGAGGTGTCAGCATGAGAATTAATTAAAAGGGATGAAACAGTACCTTAACTTTTAAAAGCTGCTTTACTGCTTTAATAACCATCAGTGTAAAAAATAGTTCAGATGGAAAATCCAAAACATGCTACCAGCATGCTGAACTATATGAGGAGGACCACTTTTTTATTTATTTTCATTTTTACTTTTTAAAGGATATGGTAGAGAACTTTTTTTTTTTTTTTCTGTGGATTTAAGAATCTTTTTGATTTCTGTTGTGAAGAGCGTGGCACAAGTCTGTTGGTGAGATCCAAATTTTTTTCAGTAACATCGTTAACCTCTGTAAGAAAAAAAATCATTGTTTATAACTTTGGCAGAAGAGTGTGTACTTGTTATTTAGCAGTTTGACATGATAAAGTTCTACAATCTGTCTGCCTTCATAATAAGGTGGGGCAGAGCCTGGCTTTTAGCAGATTTTAATGTCAAATCCTACTCTGAAACAACTGGACTCACGGCGTAACTTTTGAGCAGCTTTAGGGCACTTGTAGATGTAACCCAGGAATATTACAGCCAGTCGAAGGATTGAGTGGCCCTGGACATTAGGCTGAAGATGATCGTGGGGGCTCTGCCAAGTCCTTCCTTGAGGTGCATTAGCAGGTCAGCATGTGAAAATGTGTACTGCTTCAGCTTGTGTGGAGTCTGACGTGTCTGAGCAGGAGGGGTCGGCGGGTCCATCTGACACCACTTGCTAGTGCAAAAACTTAAAATATTTAAAGCAGCGAAGATGAATAAAAGAGTTCTGTGGTTGGAAAGGGGATGTGAAGTTTGTTTTCATAATAAACAGCTAGCTAACTTGTGGAATGGGTTGCTTTACAATGCTACGTGCTTGGTTTTAGTCCTTAGTTAGGATTTATGTGCCCCCTTCCAGAACTGACTGCACTTCTGCAGTCTGAGACTTCACTGAGATGGTGATATGCATGTGATTCTGATTGTAGCAATCAGATATACTGCTGTGTAATCTTGGGACTGGATTATTTTAAATTTATCTGGGCATTGGCAGTTGGTGTCAATGAAGATGAAACAAAATTAGAGGGCTGACTGTACAGCACTTCACCAAACTCTTGGGGCTTGGAGCACCTCACATGGTTGGTCTTTGCATTTTAGCGTGAATGCCTTGTGATACTGTCCCAAATACTTTGTTGCAGAGTAGAAATGTAAAGCACAAGTGTTTTGAGACATCACTTGCTCATTTTTGTTTGTTGTTCTATGACAGTAACTGTCCATGACAAACTCACAGTGTAATATTTAAACTTCTCTTTGTAGGGGGCTGGCACTGATGATGACACCCTGATCAGAGTCATGGTTTCGAGAAGTGAAATCGATCTGTTCGATATTAGACAAGAGTTCAGAAAGAATTTTGCTAAATCGTTGCATCAAATGATTCAGGTAAAACTTCTATTTTGTCATCCGGGAAATTAGGGGTATTTAAGATGCAATTGTTTCCAATGTTTGTTTTTGTGGAAGGGAGGGGGGCGGATGTGTGTAGAGCTGGACCTCGCTGTGTTATCTGAGAGCAGCAAGGGCTGATCTGCAGTTTTATGAAGTATCCAGTAGTGTCATTTAAGTGGGAGACATTTCCTAAGAAAAGCTGAAGGTTTCTTTCCAGTGTTTGCTGGGAGAGCAGATGTGGTTTTCTGAAATTACACTTACTCATTTTTTTCCATTTTTAGTTGCTGCTTCATTTCCTTTTCCTTGTCTGGGTTCCTTAGGATTTTCAATGCTTCAGAGAGGGTGCTGGCTCCAGAGAAATAGCAGTGGGGTTTGGAGTCTGCATTACCATGAAGTCAGAGCTGCAATCTCTGGTTGTGGTGTGTGGAACCTTTAGGACTACTTAAAGTGGAAGAAATTTCACTGGAGTCATTATCTGAATCATTATCTCCTTTAAGTGGGTGGGATGGAGCAGGAAGGGAAAGAGCTAGCAGGAAATCCAGAGCCAGCAGTTGCAGGATCGTTGTATATTTGCTGCAAAGTTAGGCCAAAATGCCTTTTTTCCTTGTAATTTTTTGGGGGTATATTTTATTTTAAATGCTGCTTTTTGTTTGTTTGTTTGTTATTACTCCTTATTTGATAATCTGTCTGTGACAACATAAAGTTCTCTGCTTTGGTGCTGCTTCTGGATTCTCCTTTTCTTGGACTTTCTCATTTGCAGTTGAATGCTTTTTAATGTGCAATAGGTAGCTCAGTTCTAGTGAAGCTTTCAGGAGCTTTTATTGTCTCTGAAAGTCTGTCTGTGTAAATATAGCTCTAACAGAAGAGGCAGAGAATTTTTTTTGCATCATTCCTGAGCTGGGAGTAATCCAAGTGAATTTCCTGTGGGTGGGACAAATGCGTAATGTGTTAGTCTTCATTGGTGGCTGCTTTTCCTTGCATTTCTGTGGTTGTGACTCATGGCAACTGGTTTGTTATATTAACAGAAGGACACGTCTGGGGACTACAGGAAAGCACTCCTGCTCCTCTGTGGTGGAGACGATGAGTAACGGTGGCAGCGACACGAAGGATTTGTTGTACTCCAGCTTTGCAGCCCTTCAGTTAGCATGCCTGGCTAAGATTTTGCATCTTAATGCTTTCTGGCTGTTTGAATTTATACTAGTATCGCACTTACTAAAAACAAATGTATTATCCAGCTGATAAGCAGTCCCTCCTTCAAGTGCCTTCGGAAAGTATGCAAAAGTCCTCATCATGCAAGATGGGTCCTGAACACAGAACCCAGTTATTCGCAAGTGTTTTGCTGAAATAGGAAAAAGAAATCATGTATTTCCACTAATAATTTAAAGACTTTTTTTTTTTTTTGCTTTTATTCTCTACATTTCCACTGAATGTTAACCTAGTTTTAACATTGCAAATGAAGAAAAGGTATCCTTTGTATGTAATATTTGGATGAATTTGCTAATCATAATAAAACCAGTCATTGGAAATCTAAAGAACCAATAAATTTTTTCCCTCTCAGAAAAGTTGTATGTGGTTTTTAATGGGCAGAGATCCATTTTCCTTTTTCCTGATTCTACTCAATTCTCAATTTTTTTTTCCTGATTCTACTACTTCAAACAGATGTTCTATTTTTCCCTGCTAGTATGCAGGTTTACAAGTATATTTGATGTTTTCCAGCTGCATGTCATGATGCCTACTACTAGACTTCTGTGGTAGGGACAGCTGATGAAGATGGGAAGAAAGTGATCCATACTTTAGGAATCTTGCATGAAAGAAGGGAATGTTGCAGCACCACTCTCTGATCAGGTTAATGGAGCAGAGCACAGCATGAGAGAAACACCAGTCTGCTATATAAGTTGCCTTACATGTGCTGCTTTAGTTTACCATTTATGAATGGCTTTGAAAATTAAATCGATGTGTGTGAAGGAGAATAAACTGTTTCATGCATTGTGAAGTCTGAACACCACAATTCTAAACTTAGCTTATCAGTTAGTCACATAAAAGAGCTGTGGAAACTGCATGTTTTAAAGTCCTATTGGAATTGATTCTTCACAGATTAAGAGCTTTTAAATTTTCAGATTGAATAAGTATTGAAGTTTCAAGACTTTGACATTATAATTGTGATTTTTTACTGTCAAGTCTGGTTAATAAGTACTTGGTTTCTGATGTAAAATATGACAACTACTTATAAGTAAATATGTTAACTGAAGACTGGTCTATTCTAAAACCGTGTTTTCAGTTCTCTTGCACACTTACTCTTGCATACTCACTTTCTCCCTCACGCTGTCTCCATCTTCCCCACTTCTTTTTGTCCAAATTGGAGACTCACAGACTCAAAGCCAGCACGAGTGATTTTCTTAGAGACAGTTAAGTGCTCCTCTCTGCTCTTCCTGGACAGTTTGCTGAATTTTCCATGTCACTCCCTGTATGTGAGAACAGAGCGGGTGCGGTTTGTATCTCCACTCGTGTAATTTAAACTAATCTGAACTGATGCTGCCATAATGCTGCCCTGCCCTGTTTTTTCAGGCTGCATGTTCCCGTGACCCTCTGGTGAGCTGATCCAGGGCCCTGGGCTGACAGCATCCAGCCACAGGGGTACAGCACGATGTCCTCAATAACTCACTGCAGCATATAGTGAGGGCTGCTGCTGATGGATGGATGGGCTAGGAAGGTGCAGGATGAGGCAAAAAAATTGTGGGAAGGCAGACAGGACTCAAGCTGGGTCGTCCTGAATTGTTGTCTGCTGTCACAAACCACCCGGGCTTATAAAAGCCTTACCAGTATTAGTATAAGGGATTCTTCAAATTTCTTTCTGCAGGTACAGACCGAAATTACGAAGTTTAGGTTGCGTGCCAAGTCAAAGGTGGTGCTTGAAATCGGATTACAAGGATCTCATGACTGTTACATTAATCAAGTCTTTTCCTTTTCCACTTCTGTCTTGCTCTGAGGGAGATGGAGGCAAAATACAGATGTAGAGAAACTACTTAAGCATAATGTACACAAATATGCATAAAATATATTTGACGCTTAATACAGGAAGACTTAAATACAGTCAGTCCAGACATATCTAAGTTGTTTATATGGTTTGCTACTCAACCAGTTAGAGACTTTGTTTATCTATGTTGTGTTTACCAGGTTGTCACAGCAGAACAGTGTAGTGCTTTGGAATACGATCAACTCTTTTTCAAAAACCATAATATAATGGTAGCAGTGTTCAAGCAGTAATGCTTTTATTTAGATCTTTAAGTGTTTGGCAGAAGAAAAATCTATACTATGTGTTTTGATTTTGTTTTCTTCTGTTTCCAAGGATTTATTTTCAGCTTTTTGCATTTTTGCTTTCTGTCACGTTTTTACAAAATGCATTAACAGAGTATTAGTCATCCTTGAATAACATGGCCAGCTGCACACATTACAAGTTCAGCATGACCACTGCCTAGAAATATCTTGTGATGATAAAAAGTCCTTTTTTTTTTTTTTTTTTTTTTTAGTGTGTTAGTGTTTGCAGAGCTAAAATGAAGTACAGAATAACTGCTGGTGAGAAGCTATGAAAGGCTGTGAAAAATGTCTCCATGGGACCAGACCTTCTTGGAGAGTTCTACCTATAAATTGTTGTCTTCCTTGCCCATATGTTTATTGATTTCTCCAAAGATTTGAGAAGGTTTAAGGAGTGAGACTTTCTTCTTGACTTGAGTCTTCATGACTTGTTGCTGGTCCTTTTGTAGATTTGGTTGCATATTTTCTCTTGATATTGAAAATAGATCCTCCAGTGTGTGCCACGTGAAGAAGGTTCCTCTGGTGTTTCCATCAACAAAAGGTAGAAGTGTCTTTGACTATTGTCTGAAGGTATTCCAGCAAAGGTTGACTGTTGTCACAAAGCTGCTGCTTACAGCTTAAACTGAGTGATCTAAACTACCGCCAGAACCTGCAAATAGCAACTCTGAACAGGAGTTTTGTGTAGGACTGAGTATAGTATTGCTCGTACACAAAAAATATAAAAAGTAAATGGTACTGAAGCATTTGAAACTGCATTTTGAAGTAGTTAAACACAGATGACACAGTCTGAGAACTTGTGCTTTCTCTCAGAGGTCTAATTAAAATGGGAAGAAGTTTATCCAATTATAAAGTTTCTAGTATTTGTTATATAATTTCCCTTTAGGAATACAAAATGTTGCACTGCATTGGAGAGTTCATCCTAATATAACTTTCAACTAGGGCTGCCTATGAATCAAATGCTATCTTTTTGGCTATTGTTAATCATGGGTGTGTTTGTTTTTTCTCTGTATAACTTCTGATTTTGATTCATGAAGATTTGTGTACATTTTCTGGCACGGTTATGAAGTGTTGAGAAGTCCAAGTCCTATCATTCCTGTGAAATCCCCACTCTGGTGCTTAGGCCAGGCAGAGCAGTCAGGTTTTTATCTTCCTCCATCCGGCATCTGGAGAGGGGAGGTGACCGGTACAGAACGTGCTCTGGGTTGCTTTAATCAGAAATGGCAACTTTCGTCTCTGAGATGAATCCTTTGTGACTTGCGAGTTTTAGACGAGGGGGGTGGTGGGAACCCTTCAAAAAGTGTTAACACATATTAGCGTTGAAAAGATCCCGAACAGAGATGGAGTGTGACCAAAAAGCACTTCATAGGCAACTTACCGGTGATGTGCTTTTAGGTCATTATTACCGGCGTTGCCTTTCTGACTCAGAAATGAAAGGCTTCATCTTCTTGACTTGGTAACTTGACTTGTTGATCATATCTTCGCTCTTGTGCCTGTTCAGTGAAGCATCTACACGTGTTAAAAATTCATGAGGTGGGACGCCTGGGCTGGGTCTCCCATCCTTCCCTTCCTGCTGCCTTCCCCTCTCCAGGTGGTGCCTGTGCAGGCAGCGGGTGGTGCTGTTGGTCAGGCAGCCGCATGCTCAGGGTTTTTTCCTCCTTTCTCCCATCGCTTCTTTACTGGCTTTTCTATTTCTCCCAGGTTGCTTTCTCTCGTTTTCTCAACCTGAAGCAAGGATTCATTTTTTTTTCCACCCCTTATATCCTCAGAATCTTGTAATTTACTCTTGTTTTCAGTAGAGAATGGGAGCGTGCTTACCTGCGGGGAACAAATAATAAAATATATTATTAGAAATAGAAACTGGATTTGGGCATGACATCATTCTTAATGTCGAGTGGTTACCTTCTGTAATCCAAAACATGTAAAATATCTATTATTCCTCCCCAGTCATGCTTAGGAGAAATGAGAAAATTTTTGTTAAACTCACACATTTACATTTTGTGAGTTTAGTGGAACAGATTTTGCTTGCAGCATTGTTTTAAATATACAAAGATTTCTAACTTTTGGTCCCAGGATTATTAAAATGTTTTAGTTAAGTCTATGGCATTCTTTCTATGGCAATGTAATTGCCTTGCTCTTTCTAGAGGAATTGAAAGACCTTGGAGAATCTGATATTTCATATGGTCATTGTGCAAGCAGCAGGTAAACACTCCTTAAGGGAGCAGAAATGAGTGGAAAGACAAGTTTTTGAATTTTAACCATTTGTGGTAACAGAGATGGCAATTCTACAGTGCGATGACAAACTTAGAATAGGAAAGAGGACGGATGCTGCAAAATATGGCCTCATCTAGTTTGCTATCAGAACAAGGCTTTGGTCATTTTCTACTTAACGTGCTTCAATTGTCAGAGGAACTGTGTTCCCCATTTTTTGTCAGATCTGTTGCAAGATAAATTATGGATAGTTTATTTTGATGCACAGAGAAAAAGCATATTTTTCCTACCTACCAGGAGGAACAGTAAAACAGATGGCCTCAGGTTTTTCTGCAGGTTTTTTTTATGAGTTAAAAGCTGTGATATTCTGTGTATGCCAAAGTTTCAGCCCAGGTCTGGAAAGAAAATGTTCAACGTGTATCTTCCACTGATACCCATGGGAAACAGGCTGCTAAATACTTCTACGTTTGCAGTATGTAGTACATGAATTTCATCCACAGATTAGTCTGGTAGTTCAACTTTTTGGCTAATTTTATGATTGATTTCAACAGATAGCAATGTTGTGGCACAAGATGTCAGAGTCCTGGTCACACTTTTACATACACCTATGAAGTGTGTCGTGACAGTGAGGTAACCCGAGGGAGCTGAAAACAGGCAGCCTGTGTAGGTGGCAATTTCCACACAACTTGCAGTATGTGTAGTTTCATCTTAATCTTCCACTTCTCAAACCCTCCTTCAGTAATGACATGCTACAGGCTGCATATAATGAGGCCTAGGAGGCACAACAGTATCTCTGCAATCTGGTGAAAAGTTGCTGAAAGTCTTGCTCCGTGTTAGTTACCAAGTATTCATCTCTTGTTAGACTCTTTCACCCTGCCTGCTTTGTCTTTGTGTGCTGACCTATTAAATCAGCATAGTTGCTCTGTGGATTCCACTGAAGCTTTATAAAGTATGCTCTACCTTTTCATCTGTGCCCGCTCTTCTGGCATTTTGTCTGGCTTCAAAGAGCATTCTCTAAAAAAGAAGGGTGGAGGAAGAGTTCATAGATCCTGACTGATGGTGGCACCACAAAGTGAATGTGAATATTAACAGAAAAAAAGAAATAGCACACTAATTTTTAGTGTCGTTCAGCAACAACAAGCTTAGGAGCAGAGCTCATTTTTCCAGTGTTGCCATTTATTTCTACTAACAAACAAACTCAGTAAGTAAATGAGAGTTTAATCTCACCTTATGCTTTTATTTTACTTGCCATCTCAATAGCACTGCTTGAGTTACACTCAGACCTGTGCACAGGCTTTACTGGAAATGGTGTCTCAGGTTTTTTCTTATTAGACACAGCCAAAATTTTCCTTAGCAGCAATATAGACCTAAGTGTTGTGACTTGTGAAGAGAAGGTGACTTGGTTTCTTTTTTTCTCTCTTTTTTTTTTTTTTTTTCTCCCAATTTATGCTAAGATTATAAAACATTTTGTAGATTTTGTTGTCTTCAGGAAATCTAACTTGCTGCTTCATGAAGAGCACATGTAGTAAAACTGGGTAAAAAAAAAATCTATTATCCTTAAAAATATAATAAAACAGCCACCTCCTAATGCCATTTACAGTGAAGTAAAAATATTGTAACATCCATCAGAGGCACCTTCTTGAAAAAGTAAATGAAAAACAGTCAACATGAAAGCTTAATTATTTGATCTGCTTACATAACGTTTTGCTTTGCCCCAGAACCTACTGTGTCACCTTCAGTGAAGGCTGATGTATCTTTGTCTCGGTTTGGAGTCTCTGTCTTTCTTTCTGATCTATCATAGCAGGCTTTTTCCAGCAGAGCGGGATCCAAGCACCTCTCCCAGCATGCATGGTTCGAAATAGCACTGCATTTAGGCAGAAGATAGCTTGTCACAGTTTGCTTCACTCCACGTGCAGGCAGAGCTCTGGTGTTACTGTGGCTGATGAGCTCCTTAGGGACTGCAAGGATGCAGGCACTGCAGCTAGGAGATGTGGCTGGAGGAGAGGAGGGACGAGAGAAGACTATGAAGTGATAAATGACCTGCAGAAGATCAGGAATCAGTATTTACTCTTGCCACACTAGAAGAGCCAAGGATGCTCAGTAACATTGCCAGGTAATACATTTAGAAACAAACTGAGAATAAATTTTTGCCTGTTGTGATTAAATTGCAGAACTTGCTGTTACATTTTGAATGCAGTTTGGTGGCGAGCACCGACAGGACCTTCTTTCATTGGGCAAGTGAATTCATCTTTGTTAGAGTCTGCACGTTTTACCACTTAGGTCCCTGGGGAAGTTTTCAACAGCTGTTTCATAATCTGCACACCCAGAATTTAAAGGTGCTCTAAACTCAGATATGCACAGAATTATTCAGCTTTTTACTGACTGCTTTGCCAAGTTTTTTCAGAACTGTAGCTAGAAAAATTGTCTGTTTTAAAACCTTAGAATGCTATTTACTGTGGTGTGGCATCCCTGGCAAGACCAGCTCTGTCTGAAGGTGACCTGTTTTGCACAGAGATCACACAGGAAATTTCTTTTTGCGTGTCTGCCTTTGTCCTTTCAATGTAGTTTCACGTGGCTCCTTTGATTTACAAAATTCATCCGTTCAGTCTGTGTCTGTGTGGAAGCTTTACTACAAAAATATGTGTTTGTGTGCTGGTACCTCCTACAGCCTGCGAACGTGCCTGCGGTTAGTACGTGCTGGAGAAATCCCGTAATGCTGTAGCAGGTGCTGCAGCGATGGGTACCGAGCACTGTTCAGCAGCTTGGATATCGACTACGCTTTGGCTAGCATAGGGTCCTGGGAGGGATGAGGAGAAGTGGGTTTGATTTTATAAACATGCAGTCAGTCCTGCAGTAAGACCATGTGGCAAAGTGATTACAAGATGATAGCCATGGTTAGGGTTAAGATATTGTGTCAAGTTGCAGTACACTGAAAGCTGTAGTGTGGGCAAGTTTCATGAGAAGGAGGGTGATGGGAACAAGCCATGGCTTTACGGCACTTAAAGAGCAGTTTTTGATTGCTTTTCTTTCTCTAGGATCCTCAGATAATGAAAACCTACTGAATATCATGGCTTGAAAATACTGCTTTCAGTATCAGACTGAGTAATCTGACTTTTATACTTTTATTTTTCTAGCAAGACTTGCATTAACAGAGAGTATGTATTACAGAAACTCAGTATGAACAGGGAGAAATAGCATCCATTCTGAATTGCCAGTCATTTAGAAAACCATTAGTTTACTGTTACATGCTTACAAAATAGAGCCTAGTATATTCTCTGGAAATAAAGCCTATAGGTAGCCTAAGCAGCATAGGTTTGATCCACTATTATTATTATTTATTATTATTTATTTTATTTTTGTTCCTCTGACCAGATTTCTATGGCTGCCCTTTGATCTCATTGCTTCAGAAACCAAAACGATTGGGAAGTGGGACTGGTGCTAGGAATCTGGGGGTCATTTGTGTGAAAATTGTGATTTTAAATGCAAGAAGAGAAATAGTTGACATAAACATCATGGTTATATTAAAACCTCAGGCTGACTTTGGATTTCTAAATCCAAGTGGATAATGATTTGGGGAATTAGTGAAATTAAGATGTGATTGGGATCCTGGTAGATTTGAAAGGGTTATAATTGTGTGTTTGAATTGTGGCCTAATCCTATGCTGATTTACTCCTGTATTGTTGATGGAAAATCCACCACAGTCCCTGGTGTTATCTTGCGTAGATGATGCAGATGTGAGCTGCTTCTTCAGCCTTCTGTATTTTCTTTTGAAAGACTGGCTACCTGCATCTTGATCGTGTAGGCCCAGTTTGTGGCTTCTCTTACTAGTTGGGGTCTGGCACTCATGTATCCTTTCAGGAACATTTCGAAGGAGGAGTAAAGATGAGGAGCACTTTAATGCTAACAATGTTTGTAATTAACAGGACTTAGAAGTGAATAGTTGCAGTCATCATTGCTTTAGAAATACACTGCCAACTTCAGCACACAATGTCACTGAAGATAACCTCTAAATCACAGATACTCAAGCTCAGAAAATGCTTAAAAGGTGCTTAAATATCTATCTTTGGACATGCTCAGAAATGCCTCAATTCTGTCACAGCTCAGTCTCTCCTACTGAAACTCAACCAGAATTTGCAATAAAGGTGTCTCTTTATCTGTCTCCATGACCCATGAGCCAGCCTTTTGCAAATGAAAACTGAATTTTGTTCTTTCTGTACTTGGGAAAAAGGAAGCAAAAATCCAAGTATCTTGTCCAGGTTTGACACAGAGCGAGTGAGTGAGAGTTTCCCTCCTTTCCTTTCTGGCATCATGGTTATTGAACCAATAAAATGCTGATAACACTGCTGAAATGTTAACTGATGACACGTGGGATGGCAATATTGTGGGTGTGAGTTGCTAATGGTCATTGCATGGGAGCTCTGGTTGGAAGTATGGGAAATGTCAACTTTTGTCACCCCATCTATCATTTTAATGGCAATACTGTTACACGTAGATGAGAAAGAACTACTGAGCCAGAAAATATACTGAACTGGTACTTCTGCATGCAGTCCTATTCAGCTGTTGACTGGTGGGTTCATCTGCCTTTATTATAGGCAATTGAGCTCCTTCTCTATAGTATACTTAATAGAGCTTGATAAAAGTAAATGGGTGTTCTGCTCAAGGATCTCTGCTGTGGGCGACTGGAAAGGGATCTTAGCTAAATGATGAATAAAATCCTAAATCCCCAAACAGCAAATTCTATAAATGCTTATTTTTTGTTGTGTGTTTGCCAGCCGAGGGGGGTCTTGAAAACACTAACAGATAAGGGTAGAATTTGCTGAGATGATTAGTAATTGGTAGAAGCCACTCTGCTAGAAGTGGAAAAATAGCTCTTCTCCGCTTCTGTGCTTTCTTTATCTCTGACAGGGACCTGCGCAATAGGAGTTGGCATCACTGCCAGCACAGAAGATAAAAGTTTTTCTCATTTTTGATATTGATGGTGAGCCTTGAAACTGTGAAGACAGATGGAAATGCTCCAACAAGAAACCACACAATTTCAGCTGTTCAGACTTCACAACTTGCCAGAATATCTTACAGGAGATGTCAATAGCACACTGATCGCTAGAAATTAGATCATAACAAACTACCACTTCTGTTATACAGATACCATGTGTTACACAGGTACATTTTCAGGTGTGAACTGTGGGATGTCGCATTGAACAACATGGCACAACTTCTTAATGAGATGGAGATCACTGAGAACTTGGGATCACGTAGGCTGAATGTGTGACTTCCAACATGCCTGAACAGACCATTTGTGTAAAATCTCTTTGTAGGTTGGCTTAGGATTAGTCTTTCATTAGACAGTTACCATTTGAGAATAATTGTTTTTAAATGAAATTAAAACCATCTACTGCTCTTCCACTTCTTCAGGACTGGAAGAGCAAGGCTGCGGTTTCTCCTTCCCAAGGCTCTGTGGCACCTCTGGTAGTCCATGCAGCCGGGGTGCCTCCAGCTGCCCAGCCCTGCTGTGGGGCTGCCTCTTCGTTCCCTTCTCCAGGGTTGCAGCCTTTCCACTGCAACAAAGCTCCCAGCCTTGCCATCCCCACCCTGGGGCAATCTCTTCTCTGTAGCAGTTTTCTGGGCTGTGGAGATGCTCAGGCCCTCCCTCTCGGCCCAGAGTTGCACACTGTGTTTCAGTGCTTCAGCTCCTGTGAGTTCAGGGACGGCACTTTGCTTTCTGATTCCTGTAGCTGTTGGCATCAGATCACGGACTAGATGGACAAAATGTTCTCAAATATGATGATGAATTTTTAAAATCTGTGAGAGTCTGTGTCTGTGTTTGAAACAGTGACTTCTTCACAGTAAGTGAGAGCAGAGATCTAGCCTGTGGCAGCTGCAGTTCCTTGTAACTTCGTTATGATTGGGGTGCTTTAGGCTAATTCATATTTAAATAATCACATGAAATATAAAGGTGACTCTTCTTGAAAAGTTAAGTGCAGATAATCAGTATGTCCTTTCTTGACTTATGGTTGAATTCAATTTCTTTTCTATCTTTTCTAATATGCACTCATGATTTATATTTTACAGAGATTTTTAGGCCCTAATGTATCATTTTTGTTCAAGTATATGACTATTTCCATGACCTGCAGAGATGAAAGACGGAAAGAAGTGAGAGGAGGCAGGGAAGTCATGAAGGAGGTGGAAGAAAAGAGGAGATGTGGAGCACATTAACTTTGACATCAGGTGGGCAGTCACTTTTCAGGGAGTATCAGGCACATCTGGTATCTGGGCATGTGTGACCACTCTGTCATCAGGCTTCTCATGTCACCAGCCTAATCAGCCTGACAGCAAGGTCCCGAGGCCACATAAATGAGCTACGAATGCAGAATATGCTCTAGCATGAATATGCTACATGCAGAATAGGCATGCAGCATGGGCAACCTGCTCTAGGGAACCTGCTTTGGCAGGAGGGTTGGACCTGATGATCTCTTCAGGTCCCTTCCAGCCCCTTCAATTCTGTGATTCTGTCATAAACTGGCTGACAGGTTTTCTGTCTGGCTCTTGCAGTACTTTAGACTGTTTTTGAAGAGCGTCCTGTTTCTCAGGGGCTGATATACCTGATATTGGATACCTCAGCACATCTACTTACTGCAAAACTGGGTGAAGAGCAGTATGAGGTGGTGCAAGCATGGCAGCTATGTGCATTTCAGAAGGCACCCCTTTTTGGGGTACAGCTAACTCTGATTTTGGTGTTCCTATGTCCTCCTTGGATTCAAGGTGAGGCTCCTGCCATACCATCCATGGTTTTCCATGTTAAAAGGGAGTAAGTCCTTTCCTTCACTCTGCATGGTCCACCATCTGGCTGTGTGCAGAAATGCCACCATTTCCTCCCTCCACGTGCCTGAAGCTCCACATCCAAGCCCTGAGGTTTCTGCTGGAAGGAGCAGCAGCAGCTGCTGCTTACAAGCTGGAGAAGAGGAGCTCTGCTGTAAGGCTTGGGAGGCATTTCAGGGATCATTTCAGATCATTTACTTAATGATCCGAAAAAGTGTGGTTGAATAATCAATCAAAACTGTTTTGTTTGTTTGTTTGTTTGTTTTTGTGTGTGTGTGTGTGTTTTATTTTTGTTTTGAAGGTAGTAATGTATTTTCTATGCTAGTAATTTGTATTATTTCCAGTGAAATACAATAGGCTGTATGGTGGTGCCATGGGAGACTTGTTTTGCTTAGCTTATAACTTTCCAGAACTTTGAAAAAGATATAATTTAATGGGTGACATACTTCATTTGCTCTGTGAAACTCAGCTCAATAAATAAGCACGGAGAAAAATGTGAGGGAGAGTTCAGTGGAGAGCAAGGAAACATGATGCTGTTTTGAATAGAAAGTGTTAGAAAAATGTTAGGAGGTGTATGCTTGTCTGCATTGATACACTAACATAAGAACAGCTGAAACACTCAGAAAATGAAATGCTAACATGCTGGCACAATGCATAATAAGCAAGATCTAAGTAGATTTTATGATTAAATTTATAGGAACTGATGTGGTATATATTAAGAAAACACTTGGAAGTCAAAGACTAAGGTTTTCCTTCACAATCCTTCCCTCCCTTCCCCCCCAGGGCAATTATATTTCTCTTGGGCTAACTAATGCCTTCTGCATACCATACCAACATTTGGGAAAATATCTTTTTCACCATACCTTTTCAGTTTTTCTTAATTCATATTAATTCAAAAAGGTTTGCATTATTTTCCTCCCTAAATTTGGATGAGGTAAATGGAAGTGTAATGGAAAGAAAGTCATAAGGCTAAGAGAGAGTTGTTGCTGGCACAAATTAGGCCAAAACCAGACTTTAACTTGTGAATTAATCACTCAGGGGATCAGAGCAAGTTAGTTTGGATATATCTGAACAGATTTCTTGGCCTGATTTTCTGGTAAGCTAATGCAGAGTTAATTAATTGTTATTGTTTGTTGAAGAGTGAAGTTGTGATCTCTGAAGAAAAAGGCTTCAGCCAATGATTTTGCACAGTAAAAACATGCTTGCAGCGATGGCATAAATACAAAAAGACTTTTACGATCTTCAGCAGAGTTACCAAATGCCAGTTGATTCACAGGACTATAATTATTCGGTTTTCAGCCATTTGGATTCCGAAGTTAAACAGAAAATCTATGAGAAAATGCATATAAAATCGCTTGAGTCAAATCTTGTTACTGAAGGCAGGCCGACTCGAATCTCAGAGCTACCCGGCGCTCAAGAGCTCTGCTCCCAGCAGGACGCCTCAGTGGCATTGCGCTGTGTCGGGCAGGCCCTGTCACAACAGATCA
This sequence comes from Aythya fuligula, assembly GCF_009819795.1. Taxonomy (NCBI): domain Eukaryota; kingdom Metazoa; phylum Chordata; class Aves; order Anseriformes; family Anatidae; genus Aythya; species Aythya fuligula. Next base: position 43,705,561 of record NC_045562.1, read on the forward strand.
ATGGGTAAATCTCAACTCCTACTCGACAGAGAGGTCTGACGCTGGGTGTTCTTGGCGTGCCAAGTTGTTGCGTTAAATAAACAGTGAAATCTATTGATCCTGCTTTATGGATCTGCCCAGTTTGAGCTAGGTTCGCGAATAAACCCATGACAAGAACAGCACTCAGACCTGCCAAGAGGTGGGCGAGACTCCTGTGTGTCTGCCTGTGGGGAAGGTCGGTATGGGATCCTCAGCATGCTGAGAAGTAGCTGGTTATTTAGTGGTAGGGAATCCCAAGGAGAGCGGTATGTCGGAAATCCCCCACCTCAGGGGGTCTTTGGCCCCTGCATTGGGACTGGAGGCCTGATGCCTTTTGGAGAAAAGACTAAAATACATAACCTGGAACCCACATCCTTGTTTTGTTGAAAAGGAACAAGAGAAACCCCTGGTTTAAAGGCGGCTTTACATTTATATGCCCTTGAAGCAGTTTTTGTTTTTGTTTTTTTACAAAATATTAGGAATTTACCACGACATAGGAAGACATAACAGGAGTAGATAAGGCAGTATGTATGAACGGATTAAGCCCACAGTCTTGAGCCCCATTTCTTTTCTTGGACTCTTTAACACCTCTTGGGTACACTTTTATCTTCCTTGTCTTCCATCTGCCCTCAGCATTGCAGCTAACCTGCTCTGCCAGTCCTTTTATGCTTGCTTTTCATTCCAGATGAAGCCCTTAGGCAGGGAGAGCGGTGTGCTGTGAAATGCTTAATGGCAGAGCCAGCTCCTGCCCCCCAGCACCACGTACACCACACACCGTGGTGTTTCAGGGCACAGCAGTAATTGGCAAGAAGTCGGCTGCCCCTGTGTTTGCTGTGGCTGCAGCTGCCATCTGCAGCGTGCAGGGGAGTTGGTGTATTACCTTCCCTCTTCAAACAGAATCTCTTGCTTTGCCCATCTATTTCCTGCTGTAAGTCTTTGTGTAGCTGTCGTGGCTTTGTTGCTTTTTCATTTGCTCTTTTCAACTGGATCTCAGCAAAGCTCCATGTCTGCAGACTTGACAGCTTTCCCCCGTGGTGTCTATAATATCTGCATAGGTGTTTTAATTCTTGAAGAGCTAACATATTCTTCCTTTCTCACCTGCCCAGATGACATGGATATGGGATGACTGGCTAGGACACTGAATTTGAATCTTGCATGAACAATAGATTCAACAACAGAACAATAGAATAGAGGAAGGGATCGTATAGTCCAACCCAGAACTAGCTTTAATATTTGGTCAGGTTGTTCAGGGTCTTGCCCAACTGAGTTTTGAATATCTCCAAGGATATCCTACAGCTTTCCTGGGCAGACTGCTCCAGTGTTTAACTGCTCTCTGTGGATATTATTTTTTATGTCTTGTCAGAATTATATTTGCTGCAGCTTGTGCCCATTACTACTAACTTCTGTTTTTAAATCTCTTTTATTTTAAAAATCAGTGATTGCATGAACGTTTTCTGTTAATTGCTGCTCAAAAGTGGTTCATCTCTAGGCATGTCCACAAAGCACAGCTGCGGTGGAAACCCTAGGACCTGATACCTCCCCAAGAACCTTGTGTTCTTCCTGTAGCCCTTGCCCTACTCATCTGACCTGCTTGTGCCAGGCCTGTCACATATTGCACATACCTAAGGCCATTATGTGACAAACCTCATGATATAAGTCAGAAGACCATGATTTTGGGCTGCCTTCCTCTCTGATTACTGCCTATTAGCCAGTCAGACAGTGCCTGTGGCTGGCAGCACACCCACACTAGCTGGCTTCCCACACTCTGCCGCACCTTTATTTGTGCAGGAACAGAGACCCTCCTCTCCCAGCCCTTAGAAACTCCTGGGGCAGGTTAAGCATGACATTGGAGAAAAGGGTTGATATTCAGAAGTGTTTTTTTTTTTTTTTAATGACAAATCTTGCTGTATTATTCATGTCTTTTCTGTATTAAATAGACTATTAGACTGTTAAGTGGTACTTGGACTACCAATACATTCTTAGCTCTGTATGTGTTCCCTTTGGCTCAAAATAATAATTTGGGCATCCTGATGTTTGCACACATCAGCTGTGGGCAGTGCCAGGACTAGCATGGATGGCTGCCTTTGTAGCTCCAGCCGGCACCTGGCAGGGGTGGCAAGGAGGATGGCAGACATTCTCCAGTGGAAGCAAAACCTATCTGTGACCATGTAAATTAGCTTCAGAAATAATAAGGTGAGTGCTGTGCCTGGCCCGGTGGTGCCTGATACTGCCTGAACAGGTCAGTGCTGCCAGCAAACTATGATGCTGATGACTGAAAGCTGAAGTGAGGGCTGCAGGCAATCCTGGCAGACCTTTGTCCTATGCAGAATGTGTGTTCATTCTATAGGAGATCACTTAAGAAGCGGGGGAATGTCGCACAGAACCCACCTAATAATGCAGTGAATGTTGAAGCCATCACAAATAGCACTGTTGTGGGTTGAGAATGAACTCTGGATTATTTATTATGCTTTTTATTACAAATAAAAATGTAAAAACTTCATTGACTATGAGAAAATATTACCAAAAAAGGCTTGTTCCTGATGAAATGTAAAACAATGAAACCATTTTGCTTAATAGATGAGTGAGCAGATAGATTTGATCAAGGAAAAAAGGAATTCAAGCAATTAATTTTGACTTTAAGCTTCCTGAAATGGAGCAAATTCTGTGAAAAGCTTAAAAGAATCAGACCAGATAATTTTAGAGTTTGAAATAGGTAAAACTTTTAACACTAAACAAAAGGGACGAATTTCAATCAATCCCGTTTATTCAATCTCCTCCCTGCTGTTTTGTGGGGACGTAATTCAGGATTTTATATATGAATTGAAAACTGCTTAGAGGAAGACAAAGTAGTTCATACTTTTTACTGAAATAAATTAACTTTAGGTTGCTTAGCTGTCACCGTTTTATGGATGCCACGTAAAGGTATGAGTAATACTGTAATAATGGCACAGTTGGAGAAGGTGGTGAGATGGCGACAGTATAATGGATACTCTCAAAATGCTCTTGCTGGAAAAAGCATAAAGCTGCTTCTTTGCCCCCACATCAAAGTGTCTGACATCTTCAAAAAGGTCTGGCTGCATCTTTTTTTTTTTTTTTTTTTTTTGTCAGCAAATATGTCAAATGCAAGAATGTCAATAAGTTCTTTGTTGCCATATAGCTGCTGACTAGTTACAATCATGTGCCAAGCTTCAGTAAGCATTACTAATTAACAGAGAGAAATCACTTTCTGCTTGGTGTGTATCTAAAGCAGATTGCAAATAACGATTAACAGAGTCTTTCATTTTCTCCACTTGAATTTCATCAAGTAACTTTTCAAAAATTTGTGCAGATTCCTATAATGGAGCTGAGTAGAAATGCTATCAATTCAGAATGATCACAATACGGAATGCTAATTTGGATGACAACTCTGTAAAGGGAGATAAACCAGTATGTTGCTCTAAATGAGAGACACTGGATCCTAGCGATAAATTGTAGAGCATTTGAAGACTAACAGGGTTATTTCTTGTACTGTCCTTTTAACCCTGCCTGTAAAAGCACTGTGCTCCTAGGATAGCTGCAAAAGGGTTATCTCCTGTTTTTCTTCTCTGTAGGTAACCCCCAACTCCATGTTATGCCATGCACAGTTGTTTTTTTTTTTTTCTTTTTTCTTTCTTTTTTTTTTTTTTCCACATGCAGTTGGAAGTTCCTGCCAGAGTTGTCATGAATAATCTGAAATTAAATTCCAGATGGAGAAATCTGTTTCTTTGGGCTGCATGTAAAAACAGCTGTTATGGTGGTTCATTTTTGCTGGACAGCATAGGCAATTTATTCTGGAATTGGCTGGCTGGCACAGAACAGGCATAAAGAGATCAGGACAGAGAGGTCTTGGGGAATCTGCACAATTTAATGCCATTGGTCTGAAAGGATGTCACGCAAGCTGCAAACATTTCACAGAGCAATGAGCAGTTTGATCAGTTCTGTTTCCTTTCATCCACTGAGAAAGGTACAGATTTTTCCTTGTGCTCCTCTCCCTTGTGCTGGATTTATGTAGAAGCTGTCTTAGTCATGCTATTTTTGTGCAAAACTAAGTCCTGCATTTATGATTTCTATGAGTTCTTTCCCTTCCCTTCCCTTCCCTTCCCTTCCCTTCCCTTCCCTTCCCTTCCCTTCCCTTCCCTTCCCTTCCCTTCCCTTCCCTTCCCTTCCCTTCCCTTCCCTTCCCTTCCCTCATTAAGGTTGGAAGAGAGACCTTCAAGATCATCTGGTCCAACCATCCCCCTACTACCAACCTTACCCAATCAACTTTGCAGAAGAGGGCTTCTCCCTCCTTATATTAATGGTTTTTGTTTTCCCCAGTTTTTGTATTCTGGTGTGTAATTTTAGGAAAAGATGATCTAGAGGTTGTTTATTGACATAAAGTGATTTTCTAGAGAGCATGTGCTGTTACACTTGCTAATGTACTGAAAATGTCATCCTGGCTGGTGTGAAAATACTGTGACTGCAACATCCTCTCCACATTCCAGATGCTTGTATGCTTGTTGCATCCAGTGCCTTTCTAGTCTGAAAAGACTCGCAGATCTGTAGCAGCTCTGTTTTTCATATCACTTGAAATAAAATTGCAATCAATTATTTAGTGCCTGGATTAGTTTTATGTGTATGTGCTGGGTTTGTTTCTTGCTTGTTAAAGTGGGGATAGTTCCTGGTGCCTTAGAAAGTTGTGATCAAATATTCAGATAATTCATTTGCCAGCACTACAGAGGGAAGGGAGCAATGCTCTACTCTTCACAATTAGCCTCTGGAGTTTGCATCGGAGCACTCCTGAACTTCTTCTGTAACGCTGTAAATGGCTTACACATTTCAACTACCTCTGGTAATATTCTAAGTAAAAAACTATGTTTCTAAAGGAAAGCAAGAAAGAAGGGTATTTGAAACAGATGGAAAGCCATAGGTGGGAACTGTTGTCTTATTAAAGAATAAATGCTGCCAGCATGCTGCTTTCAGTGAGAAGGGCTACAGGAGGCTGAACTTGCTCACATATAAATACCTGGGGCCTGGCATAATGGGCTTTTTAGCCCCCATCTGCCCTTGGGGATACTGGCTCTAGTGCTGTTAGTGTCAGCTGGCATGTTCTCCATTTAATTCTGTAAGGACTGGCCAAGGCAGTGGAAGTGACTGTTGTAGAGATACAGGGTATTTGAAGGTATTGAGAAAAAGCAAAGTTTGAATGAAAGGAGTAGAAATTAAGAAATTATTGTACTACAAATTATACTGTACCACAGAGCTCTAGCATTTGAGTGATTCTCAAATATCGTCTACCTCAGAGAAAGTACTGCGGACCAGTAGCGATGACATGGCGTGTTGTGAAGAAAAGCTGTCATCTATGAATACATTTTGAGGGATCATAGCCTGGCTGAGAACAGAGTTTCTCATGAGATTGACTGAAAACATGCTGGATATAACTATATAAAACAGAATGAAACTTGCCCTCTTGGCATATCAGCCCAGTGGAAACCCCGAACATTGTGACGTTCTGAGTGTTTATTGCTCTTTAAAGGAACTGGCAGCGAAGCATGGAATTAGAGGCCAACCTTCAGCCTCATGTATATAAATCCTTTTGCCTATGAGAACCAATTATGAGGTGGAAAAAGAAGGTATCAACTTTATTGCCTAAATATCTTTCCAGGATTTCTCAAACTATTTTCCCCCAAACATCGGTCAGAGAAACATTCAAAATCCTAATGATTGCGCAAATCACTCATCCCTGGGTGTGATTTGAGCTGCAGAGAATTTTCGTAGTAAACCAAGTTTTTTGCTTTAGCCTGTGGCTCTAATTATCTGCTGTGATGCGTAACATAATACAACAGCTTTGGTGAAACACAACGTTTATATTTTGTATTGGCTTTCCCAGAAAGAAAGAGTTCTTAGCTTTCCTGTTAGCAACAAAATTTAAGCAGCATGACTTCTCTCTGCACAGTGTAGGAATTGCTGGCCTAGAAGAAAGGATTTGTTTGTTGTTGAATTGTTTATTAAGAACTTGTTGAAATTAAAGCCAAGCAGAATAAAACTCAACCATGAATTCACAAATATGGTTTGTAATAACCTAGATCTTGAACTGGAAATAAGAACTCAAGCAAAAGGGGCAGGAGAGCTGCAAGGATGAGTTTAGGAGCTCCTGGCAAAACTCAAGCAGTAGAAGGAAGTATATGGAAAGTGGTAAAAGGAAAGGCCACTTGGGAGGAATACAGGAATGTTGTCAGAGTATGCGGGGATGCGACGAGGAAGGCTGAGGCCCATTCGGAATTAAATCTGGCAAGGGATGTCAAGGGCTTCATGAGGTGGTGGTTGTCAACCTTGTAGTGCCCTTCTCCTGGCCATACCTCACCCGTGTGGGTATGGTGGCAGCCTGTGTCGTGGGCCTTACTAAAGCCAGAGGAGATGGCAATTGCTGCTCTCCCCTCGTCTTACTAAGCCACTCATCTCCTCCAAGCACAGCTCATGTTGCTCTGGGCACAGCTGATCCTTACTGAAGTAGTTTTGGGTGTACCCCAATGTCTTTGTGTACCTCAAAGTCATCTTCAGGCAGGTGTCTTAGGCAGGCAAGAGCTTCTGCCTGGAACTCTGCCTGAAGGCTCCCCTTCAGGAGCTACCGGGGAGCCTTCCAACCACCCCCACAGGACAGCTCTTCCTCCACACGGTGAAGCAAGAAGCCTCAGGAGTGGTGAGAAGGTTTCTCCTCAACACTATAGAAAAGAGCAAGGGCGGCCCTCAGCCTGACTCCCCACGACCACCATCAAAGGAATACGCAGAGAAGGGGACAGGGAGACTGCTACGACCGAGGGCGGGGCGTAGGAAAGGGGCGGGGGGGAAAAAGCGCGGCACGGCCGCCATTACACGATGCCTCGTCCCTCACGCAGCCACACCACGTGACACCCCTCCCTGGGGCGGCCGCCATTCCGCAACGTCTCCTCCCCGGCGCCGCCGCCATTTGGCGCCGCCCGGTCCCTCACGCGGCCGCCATCCCACGACGCCGCCGCGCTCCCCGCTCCCGGCCGCCCGCCCGCCCGCCTCGCCCCGGCGCTGGGCAGCGGGTGCCGCTGCCCGCCAGGCGGCGCCGTGCCCCGACCGCCCTGTGCTGTCGGCTGGCCGGGCTGCGTGTGGCGCAGGGACCCCGCAGGGCGTGAGGAGCGGGCTGGCGGCCCGGGGAGGCGGAGGGCAGGCTCTGTGCCCACGGGGCAGCCGTCTCTCTGGCAAGCAAAATAGCCCAGGGCAGCCATCCGCAAGAAGGGGGCCCTCAGCCACCCGTGCTCCGCTTCCTTCGCATGAGGGCATCTTTCAGGCTGCAGATGCCCACTCCCAGCATGACCACAGCGGGTCATCGCAGCGGCCATCACAGAGGCTTCCTGATGTCACGGTGGCTTCTGCACCGAATTTTGTGCAGGGCCCTGTAAAACCCCTGGTGCCTGGCTCACCATTCACTGAGCTTCCAGGCCCCTCTGGTCATGATACCCAGTGATGGTTGAAGAGGTTGTGGAGCAGTGTCTGGCATTGGCTCTGTAGGACAACAAAGAATTGGTTCTCGGAACCAGAGAAGATATAGGAGAGTGCCCTTGGAAAAGGAGCAATGCCCATCCCTGTGGCAGATGATGAGGAACCCATGGAAGTGGATCCACCTCAGGAGGAGAAGGAAAAACCATTGGTAGATCCAGCTCCAGCCCAGATGATGTGACATAACATCGTGCCAGGGCTTCCATCTGCGAGACCACAACATCGTCATCGCAGGGCTGCCCATAGAGCTCCTTATCCATGGTATAGCCGCTGTCCCCACAATTAATGAAGAGAGGCCATCCATTAGCATCTCACCAGCTTACCTGCAGGATGGCCTCCTTTCCCACTCCCTACTCGCCATCCCCACCTCTCATGAAGTGGAGGCATCTCCACAGAGTCCCAAAGAACAGGCAAGAGTGGACTTGGCTTCCTTTGGGCTGCTGTGTGGGGGCAAGAGAAGGCCTTCCTTAGAGGGCTGCTCTGGGTTGTGGGCCTCTCAATGTGAGGAGGAGAACACAGCCCAGCGCAGGTTTGAAGGCAAAGCTGTGCCCTCCATGGCAGTGCACAGGGAACAGCAGCAGATCAGTCAAAGCAGTGATGGAGGCAAGTGTTCCTCTGAAGAACCAGAAAGCTTCAGGTTTGCCAGAAAGAAGCACAGAAGTGAAGCATTAAGTCCATTCAAGATGCTTCATTAGTGGTTCTTCACAAGACTGGCCAACAAATCGCAATATTAATAATAATAAACCAACAGTGAAATGATTTTCCTCTCTTGGTGTCATTTTTGCTACTGCATCCAAACTGTGGCATCCCCTTCTGGCCTCTCCAGTGTAAGAAAGTCACTGATATGTGTAGAACGGGCCCTCTCAGGACATTTGAGGGAGTGAGGGCCTGGAGTACACGGTATACCTAGGCAGGCTGGGGAAACTCCTGTGGTGAGAATTAAGGAGAAAAGGCTCAGGGCTGGACCTCTGCTGACTACACCTGCCTCCTGGGAGGGCGTAGAGAAGGTGAAACCTTCCTGTGCAACGTGCTCTAGGTGGCCCTACTTGAGCAGGGGCGTTGGACTCGATGATCTCCAGAGGTCCCTTCCAGCCTCAGCCACTCTGTGGTTCTGTGAACCACTCAAATATCGTGGCCAAGAAACGAGATGAAGACGGGCTATTTCTTGTTGTCAAACTGACATACGGTTGCTTTCTTGGCCTTGGCTTTCATTCAGTTTTACCATACGTTTCACAGTGAAGCTGCCTTTTTGTCCCCTCTAGCTGTAAAATACTAAGACATGATGTGACTGGAGGGAAGGCAGGAGAGTCCCAGGCTGCCAGCTCTTGTCACTCCTGGCTGGGAACTGCAGAAACAGCAACTGCGGTGATTTGGCAGTCTGGGCCTGTTCTGAAGTGAGCTGCAATCTTTTAGCAATTGCCTAAAATGAATGAAAAGGTACAAGCCAAAGATGGTCAAAACACTTTTCTGGAAGCCACAGAAAGCTGTTCTTTAGTATTGTTTTAACAGACAGGCAACTGGGATTAACCAAGGTTGGGTAAAGAGTCTTATCCAGCCATGTAAAGAGAGGCATCCTGTGTGGTTTGTCTGTAAACTAGTGAAGGGGTACTTTCTGCAGATTGCTTTTTGGGTTGCAAACTATCCCAAATCCCTACCTCACAGCTTTGCTATGAGAAAGAATCTCTTGCTGAGCCAGGGTGTTTCACAGCTGTTTCCTGCCCCCCATCAGAAAGGTTACAGGCAGGTTTTGGAAGGTGGGATGAACAGCATTTCTTCCGATCAGTGCTAGCTGGCGTTAGTCAGATGTGCAACTGATACAGCCTTGAAGGTTGCTGACACCTGTTAAAACCAAATCTGTAGCGGGAAAGGGAAATGTGACACCTGCTGCATTGAGCTCAGCCTTCAGTGCTATCTCCTGTATACAGAAAGCCTGAATCCAAAATGCAGAAGAGGTGCCAACAACACCCATTAATACCCTCAGGCTTAGCCCTCTGGTAATGATGTGCCAGATCCAACACGGGAAGGAGAGGGGCTTCCTAATGAGTATTTCCCATAGGATTCAGCCTACTTTACAGTATTTTATGCGTTGAGCCTGCGGTATGGAAATTGTTACACCCTCCTGTAAAGCTATTGGAGTCTGGTGCTTCACATTTGGCTGTGTAAAAAGCAAATGCCTCAAAGCTTCCTCTGGTGCGGGATATTGTCATGGGGCGTTAGCAGTTCTGCCTCGGAGTGCTCGCAGGGAAAGCAGGAGTTGGTGCTCGCTGAGAACAGGGGGAGAATTTAAAGCAGGGAAAATGTAATCACCAGAGTGAAAATTCATCCGAAAGCTGGCAAACAGTGCAAGAAGGGTGAATTTTAGGAGCGCGGGTGACAAAGATATTTAGATAAGAACGTGGAATTTATGCAAAGAAACAAATTGGATGTTTGCTTCCAGGAGCTAAAATCCCTCAAAGACCTCACAGGGTGTGTTTGATGCTGTCTAGTCAGTGAGGACAAGAGCTTAATTGGTGGAGAATATTTGGGTTCTGTGGGGAAAATACAAGGGATTTCAGAGCAGCCTGTCTCCAGCAGCCTGGCTGCACAGTGAAACAGAAGCAGCTCGGCTTTCCTCTGAGACAGAGACAGCTCCCTTTTCAGGGCTTTCAGAGGGGAGAAGAAGAGAAAAGCAAGCTTACATACAACTTTCTTTGACTAAAGAAAGGAAATCAATGAGTATTCATGCAACCAGGCCCAGGGTTAGATCTACCCTGGTTTCAAAACATCTGTTCGGGTTTTGTTCTGTTCTTTCAAGTAAATCCATGGGTTGCTGGGATTAATCCCAGGGTTTGCGCTCTGCTCAGTTCCATCATAAAAGTATAAATTAGCTCATTCTCTAAATGTTCCTTCATTAGCAAAGAGTTCAATTAAATAGGAAATATCAAAACAGTGTTCACTCAAAGCCTCTGTTGCCCACTCAGGACTCATTCTGGGGGCTGCTAAACTCCCCTAGGTGGGAATCTAATTGCTCTGCATCTGCCACGGTGTTATCAACACAGAGCAGGATCCACTCCAGAGCCTGCAGTTTGTGAATTGTCTATTTTAAATTTAATTTTTATGTTTTGAGTTTTTAAGGACTTAGATCTGCCATATTTGTTAGGGGGCCAACAGTTAAAGCTCAGTGGGTGGCAGAAACAGCGCTGAGCGAGCACGCACTGCAGCAGAATGCTCTGCCTCCCACAGCTGAAATCACCCAAAAAATGCACATTACACATTTCACACCTCGGATATTACTGGCTCTGATATTAATAGCTCAGCACCCAATTCATCATCTCTTTGTATTTTGTGTAGTGATTTACACTTGTGCAAGGTGGCTGTAAAGTATTTCAGCTCTTTATGGAATGCAGTTGTGCGCTTGTAAATAATTATACAGGGTGTAAAGCATTGGAGAATCAGGACAAAATGTGTGCCATTCCTCTCACCGTGCTGGTGCTACAAATTCAGTTGTATAATCTCCAGATCAAAAAAAAAAAAAAAAAAGCTGGAGGTGAATGCAGAAACAATACCACTCAACTGCATGATATTCATCTGTAATAATTAACAGAGATTGATGTTTGTATTCTGCATCTGAATTTCATCTGCATAGTTATCTGTGTTCTGTCTGCTTTTTCTTTTCCACTTAGGCAAAGCATGCTTAGTGGAACATGGTGGAAGAATAAATCAGTGGAACATGTTCTGTTCTAATTTACTGTTGTAAAAAGTGAAATATTTGATGGAACTTGTCAATTTTGGAAAAGGTCTCATTGAGAGAAAGTCTGGTATAACCTGGGCCCATCTAAATTATATCAAAATGGCTTTTTCTTTTTTTTTTTTTTCTGTTTTACTCTTTCTATTATATTTTATTTTCAAGCATTTTCAATGATTTTGTTTCTATTTCTGTAAAACACTTTTCCTCACCAGTATAATGAAATGCTTCTGCAGTCCTGATCTGAACTAGCAGTTCAGGAGTTACGGAAAAAAAAAAAAACAACACATACTTTTTGGCAGGAGGGTTACCAGGATATTACCATTTTCTCTTTGAATTATCATTCTAGAAGGCTGAATCTTACAGGGTTCACACCCAAAGAGAAAGGAGACCCTTGGAGCTCAGCAGGAGTGCAGAAAATGCTTTTTTACATGCTCATTTCCTCACTCCCTGCCTCATGATGCCAGCAGGCAGGTCTAGGCAATGGCTGGAGCCCTTTGGGCCCCCCTGCAGCCCCAGCACAGGTGCCTCCAGTCAGGTGCTCTGGGCAGCACCATGCACTTGAGCACGGCTGCTGGTGGTAATCCTGATGGGGCAGGCGCCATGAGACCATGCAGGAACCTATGGGTGAGCCACGTGGAAAGTGGGGTGTTCACCCAGTCTTTAATTTTGGTCTCTGTATGTGAAAATGTTGTTTTCTTGCTATTTCCAATCTTGACTTTGTTTTTTATAGATTTTTTTTTTTCTCCCCAGTGTTTTGTTCCAAGTAGAATTTGTTATTTGGACAGTCTATAGGCACAAAGAAAGGCTGAAGAGCATGAGATATTGATTCTCAGGAACGTAAAGAGTTTAGAGGGAACAAAGAAGGGTGATGCAGGAGACTCCTTGCCATCTCGTCCCGGGTTGCTTGTTCTCCAGCCATTAAGGCATGGAAGTTGCTGGGGGTTTGCGGGTTGCTGGGCAAAGTTGTTGTGCAATGAATAGTTGGTGGAAAAGTACTGCTGTGGGGTGAAGGTTATAAGGGAGCCTATCCTCAATATGGGGATGCAACAAGGATAACTAAGTCCTGCCCTCAGTATGAGAGCTGAAGTTAGTCCCTCAGTAAGAGCGAGGTGAAGTTCTGTCATCAATAAAGTAGTAGCAGTTACTGATCCTAAATGAAGCCTGGTGTCTGTGTGGTTGTTGCGCCACAGTGTGCAAGAAGGACTGCATCTACTCTGTGCTCCCAACCCAGATGCTTTGATCTATGCTGTGCTTTTTCTTTATGGCAAGTTTAACCTTTGCCTTCAGTGGCATGCAAGCATTACAGCAGAACGTAACAGCAGTAGGTTGGCATGCCTGCTACAGCCTGGGCTCCAATATTAATTCTAAAAGTCAGTCCATTATATATTTAACTAGATACATCATACTTGAGCTTAACCTTATAAAAAAAAAAAAAAAAATCATGTGCTGGTTTTGCTAGTACTTCTGCTGTTAGATGAATCTCTTCTGTATTTTTTTGCATGATCTATTAGTCTGTGTTGTTAGAAATTTAAAGCTTACCCTTTTATTTTCATTAGTTTTTATGATTTCACACTAGTTGCATAGTCTTTTCACTGGCATTAATTTCTCACAGGAAAATTAGATTCTGTATTCAGCTGGCAGATATTTTGCTGGTTACATGTTTAAAGGGGGGGGGGTGGCAACTCATGACAGGGTGGTTTACAGTAGGTGAATTTGTGGGAACCGTAGCTTGAGCAGGCTCCTTGCAGAAGCGGATGGTTAATGTTGAGGGAGTTTTAGAGTGAAAATCTGTTCCTCTGAGGGCAAGTGCCATCTCTGCCTGCTCTAAGGAACTGTGCTGCAGAAAGCAGCTGCTTGGGGTTGAGCTTGTTGCACCTAGCACTCAGGATGACAGTTTTTCATTTGCTGGTCATTACTTTTCAGCGTATGGGTTTCCTTTTGCCCCCTCTGCTGTAGTTCCATAATTAAGATAGTAGAGGCTGACATTAATAGCTTTATTTCCCATTCTGCGCCCTGTGGGTGGCTCTTTCAGTCTCAGTTTACATTTTGCATAATGGACTTGGATCTTTAAGGGCAGTGAATAGCCAACTCTCTCAAGTCGCAGGATGCTGCATTTAGAAGATGTGTGCCGTGCATTTAGCCAAGGCAGAGCCCGTGTTTCCTGCTAAGAGGTTACTGGCTGGTTTCTGAAGAGATGTGAGTCAGTCAGCAGTTAGTGAAGCTACAAGCAGGGTGCACTTTGGTATAGCAGAGGCTAAATAAAAAAAAAAAAAAAAAAAAAAAAAAAAGGTCTTGAACGGCCTGCTGAACTCTGAGGCCTGGTCTTGGAAAGCAATGTGACTGCAGCACAGGTGGGCTCCAGGGTTATGGTTAAGCCTGGAGATAAATTTGGGGGTGTTGTCAGAGGCTGTGAAAACAGCAGCCACACAGTTCCTTTTTACTAAGAAAGCAGAAGCGGTGGGAACAATACCAGCAGATCAAACTGTTTTAGATCCTGTTGCTGTAGAATAGGAGGTCTTGGCCCGTGAGCAACATTGGGGTTGGGGACAGAGCTCTCAGCCTGGTTATGAATGGGGATGACCAGTTTGTGTGGTGTCACATGGGTGTAAAGGTGGGATTAAGTGAGGGTAGGGGTTAAGGGTTTGGGAGGCAGTAGCCAGAGCAAGGTTTACTGGTGGATCACATCCCTCATGTAGAAGTGGGTTGGCCACATTTTGAGTGACACAAGAGGTGCCTTCAAGACTTCGGGAAGGGTAACATAAGGAGACGACTGGTGGATCAAATTGTGTAGACAAAACCAGCAAGTATGTGGGAATTGAAAAGCTGATCATCTCACAGAAAATAAAACATCTCAGACAAAGCATATTTTATCTTAATTCCATGTGCTTATGGGAGGAGAATTTAAAAGAATAAAGCTTTACGTATAAATACTTTTGTTTGAAACTTGCACAAATTTTAGTTTCTTTTCAGATGTGTTCTCCCTTCCACTAAAAAATGTATCTCAAAATGTCTGGGGGAAAAGATCTACACAGATAAAAAGGCCTGGCCATAGCATGAGGGCTGTACAGCTGACACCAAGGGTTATTGCATTGATGAGAGAAAGTAACAAAAGTTCTGTGCTTCACAAGGTTTTGTTTTGTATTTTTTATCTGTTTCCTTGTGGTTCAAGTAAAAGTCGTATCTGTCTTGAAGGGTCAGTAAAAATCAGTTTTGCTAGAATAGGCTGGTATTTCAAGAAGATAATATAACAGAAAAGTCTCTTGTTCCCACTGCACTGAGCATGGATTTATATATTATGTAGTATTAAATATATAGTATTGTTACATTACAATATAATATATATAACATCTGTAATATTAAATGCATCCTATGAATGTAGCATCCTTAGTTTCACTACAAATAGGAGCTGCTAATGATTTTTGTGGGCTTGCATTCACTGTGCTGTGAGTACCTAGGTACAGGAGGGAATCGTACCCGGATTCATTGGCTATTCCTGCCTAGTTCAATATAATGACTCAATTCCTTGGGGTGGTCCAATTCAGCTTCCTGCAGAGCCAAATAGCAAACTTCATCCTTTGCCAGGCAGACGTGGGTTTACGATCTTAATAGCAGCATCAGCAATATACATCTCTGTAGGATGCAGATCTGTGAGTGCTGCAGAAAAGGGAATTGGCTCCTCCAATTCAGCCCAGTGCCTTAGGTGCACACAGCCTTTCAGTGTGTAGAGTAATGGGGTCCTACTACTCCTTCCAAGCTTTGGGGTCAAGAGGAAAGAATACAAGGAAAGACAGAGGTGAATTTGGAGGCTTCAGAGAAATTTATAGTTTTAATTGTTTAGGGTTATTGTAGAATCTGTACCTGTGAAATTTGTGCAAAATATATGCCTACTTTATTGAAAACATTTAACAAGTTAGTGTCCAGCCTCCAGTAGGAAAAGTCCCACATGTAAGTTCTGGCAAATTTGAAATTACTCTAGATTGGTGTTTTTAAGTTAGTACCTCATTTTAACTGTGTGTGTCCCCAGCTACCATTTACTGACAGGCTCATTTTTATTAGCTAACAGGAAACATGAAAACAATAGGCTTTTTCATTTCACCTTTGAGATAGACTAGAATAACATGCTCATCTTTCCAAAGAACTGAGTTCTTTGATGTTGAAAAATGTTTTGTATATATAATTTAAGCTGATTTCTCAGGGAAAATCTATTTGTAGAATCAGCTGTAGTCAGCTTATTCTTTTTTTTCTAGAAATTAATGTTGAATAATGGGAAGCATTATGAAAGGAGTGAATCCAAACAAGTCATGCTTTCATTATCATGGAAAACTAGCGTTGCTTCTGAGAAAGAATGAAGCACAAGGTAAAATGACAGCATGATGTAGAGTTAGAGGAACTTTAAGTTTCGATAGAATTAAATCTTGTTCTTCTGACATCTTGTAACATTTACAAGAAGAATAAAAATCTCAGTTTCAAATTAGGCAAGAGATTCATAGTAATAATTCAGATGCTCGTGTTTCAATGAAATGATTTCTAACCAGACTGCCAGTTACCATAAAAACAAAGACAGACAATAAATGGATTACTAGTACTTTTTGTTCCTATTTTGAATAGTGTTTTTTAATATATTAAACCAATGTTGCTGTTACGCAATTGAAATGTTTTGGTACAGGGAGGCTGAAGTCAATATCCAGCAATTAGTCCTCAGTCAAAGCTCCAAAAAGTACTGGACTTGTATAGTAGTTATTTGATTTTTTTTTCCTGTTTAAAACTGGAGTTTCAGTCAGAGGTAGACTCATAAAAGCCTTCTGGGTTACCCTAGGCCAGCCAGCACTAAAAATAATAAGTATGTCAGGACTTTACTTTCTTTGCCCTGTCTGCATATTATTATCATACGATTTTATCTCTTGTCTAAAAAATTGGGAGGTCAATCCTGGAAGCACATGAAGACACTACATAGCACAGATAGAGATGTGCAGGTGTTTGGTGCCTGGTGTTAATGGCTCATTCACTGGGCTGCACAGACCAAGGCACAAGGAGGGATTCCTTACTAGTCCGAGCTGAAGCGGTAGGGAAGCGGAATGAGCATGGTTCGAGTGAGGTACATCTGGCTTGGGTTTCCCTGGTATCTATCATCATGCTATTTAAGCAGGAGGGTAGAAACAAATAAGCTTATTACATGAAGTATAGCATTATCCATGTGATCGTATAACCTTGCTTAAATGTAGTTGCCATGGATATGCTGGGTGGCAGCTGCAGGAGGAGGGTGGCTCAGATAAGGCTGAGAAAGGGGCTGGACCCATACAGGGGCAGGCGTGCACTTTAAGGAGTGTAAGTACTGAAGGTTTCTCTTTACATACACTGAGAATTAAGGATATTTAGCAAACGGTCTACAGTCTATTACTTAATTACTTAACTGGAGCTTAATTTGCCAGTGGTCAGGGACAACAGCTACAGTCCAATTTCTTCTTAAATTCAGACAGGCTTGGTGCAGTGACTATTCCCTGGGGAGCCTGTTCCAGTGTGCAACCACCCTCTCAGTGAAGAACCTCTTCCTGATGTCCAGCCTAAACTGCCCCTGCCTCAGCTTAACACCATTCCTGTGGGTCCTATCACTGGTGATTACGGAGAATAGATCACCGGCCTCTCCACTCCCCCTCGTGAGGATGGTGTAGACTACAATGAGGCCTCCCCTCAGCCTCCTCTTCTCCAGGCTGATGCCTCTGAGACATGGAGGGGGAAAAAAAAAAAAAAAAAAAAGACGACCTTAAGCACAAGTTAAGAAGGCTGCTACCTGTGAATACATTTAATTGTTCTTTAAAACCCAGTAGGATGTATGAGAAATGACAGGTGCTTTACAGATGGGTAGCAGGTGCTGAGATAAGTAATTGCAGAGAACATCTTTATTAAGAGGAGTATTGTTCATGTTCTCTCCTGTGTCTGTGTGTGTGTTTTTTAACTTATCCCCTGTGTAGATTTTTATACTGAGTTCTGCAGAAAAGTTGCCTCTTCCCTTTCTTGATCTTGGTGAATCTTTTTTCTTAGTTTTGGAGGAGGGAGGCATTTGCTTTAGACTTGTCAGTCAATATTGCTGCATGTTGCCTATACTGGCTGTCTATACAGTAGGGAAATATGTATATTCAGGGCATGACTTTAGCATGTGCTGTTTTTGTGTGTGCCTCAGGATGAGATGAGTTTCAGTCCAGAAACTGAGCTTTAAATATCCTGAGTTCAAGAACCACTCTTTGTCTGTAAGCAAGGGCTGCCATTGATTACATTGCTCAGGAGCCTCTGGCTGAAGAGAAACTTTCTCTGCTGGTGGGCCCTTGCAATTGGTGAGGTGGTTGTGCTGAAGGCTGCGCTGACTGAGTGTGAGCAAGGTGGTTTTACAGGAGGGACTCAGATCTGCTTGTTCTGGATGCTCAGATGTCTTTTGGTTGGTACTGAACTTTTCATCTTGATAATTTTTGTGTATTTGTTTGGTATTAATCTGTAAGTTGTATCAGGAATTCTTTAACATAAATTATTTTCTCTTGCTTGGAGGCATCTTTTCTCAGTGTCTGAAATACCTAATTTCCCCAGGTTACCACAGCTCCCCTCATCACTGAAGAGTGGTAACAGCTATGAGAAAATACTAGCCTTCAATCTGTAACTGTTAATACTGGTTATAATACTTCGGTTAGTATCTTGAGCAGACAAATAATAAAATCTTCCATGAGCTCTGTAAACGTAAATGTTACATTTTAGGGAATGACATGGGTAGGCCTTGGCTTTGGAAGCAAATAAGATTTAGGACCTAGTAGTTCCTAAAATTAAGCCTCAGGGTAGAGATGTGCCTAGATGCAGCATAACTGTCAAAAATGTGGGATCTTAGCTTGGATTTTGGCCAATGCTGTCTGTATTTTAAAACTGAACAGCTTTGAACAGCTTTCAGTACTCTTCAAGTGCAGCTGGACTACACTTGCTTCAACTTTTGGTTGAAAAATGTTAGGTATTTCAGATATTAATATATTCTTGCAAGAGAATGAAGCTAAAAAATATAGCATCAAAAGTTGCTTTTTGTCTGGGAAGGCTAATAAATATGTATATTGTCTAACCCTCTAAGTTAGCTGGTATAAATACATTTGAATCCCACCAATGAGATTTTCTTTTGCTATAATGTTGGGAATTTGCTATCCTGCTTTCACTGTGGGAGAGGCGAGACTGGCTGCTGTCAGGATTGATGTCTGCAATTCCAATCAAAGTGAGCTAAAATTGTATCTCATTGTGATGGGCTGTTTTTGTAATTTCCTGACTGACACTTAAAATTCTATTTATTTCTTAAAATAAAGCATAGCAGAAGAGGCAGGGAGACTCATGAAACATGAATTGAGATTTAGAGTGTCACATAGGCATTAACAGGAATAGATAGCTTGCTGCGCTGATGCAGCTAATTGGTATTTCTGGAAGGTATTTCTACACTGACTGAAATATTTAAAGTGAAACCTTATAATTATTACTTTTTTAAAGAAAAAACACTAGGTTTTAGGTCTGTTACTGAAAGACTCCCCTCCCACACCTTGGGCTTGCAATACATTAGCTACTTGCGTAGGAAACCTTTTTCTTTGTGCCATATCTAAGGAGGAGGGAAAAACAATTCCTCCTAGTTCTATGTCTATATTTGAGATCATCAGATTGAGGAGGAAAAAAGAAAAATAAAGAAAAATCCTTGGAGAGCCAGTCCTGCTACTCGTTCTCATAGCCACCACATTGTACAATTCCTTTTTTAAATGTATTGTACTTTATCTTAAAAGTAGTTTACTAGTTTCTGTTACCCCGTCTCAGATTTCACAGGACATGATTGCTCTGTTTATTAGGGACCTCCTAATTTTTAGTTTAAAATCAGTCTCTGTGTTCCCTGTTCTTGGGTCAGTGCTGTATTGCAGATAGAGCAGCCCTTTTCCCCCACAGTATTTAATGTCAGTGTCTTTGTGAGAAGCAGTCACATTGTGCCTCCCACTCTAATTGACTAGGCTGATTGCACAAAGGCAATCTGCAACTCTCTTCCTGATGAGATGCCTGCTCTGCTCCCTTCTTTGACACCCCAGTCCTTCTGTTTATAATTTCTAGCTTGGGTTGATATTCCTTGAGTATGGATGACCAGAACTGCATACTGAATGCCAGCTTTGAAAGCATGCTGACAAACAAGTCACCTCTTATTTCTAAGATTTTTGGTGAGCTGATGACACTGGTTAAGAAAGATACCATATCCTTCCCCCCCATACAGTGTAGGTAAAGTAGGTGTTGCTGAAGAGTACAAATTGGTGTTACTGTAGCACCTGAAGTTAAGGGCTTGATAGTAAGCAGCCCACATTCCATCTCTGACTTCTGAACTGTGACCTGCTATTCAAAGGAAAGAGGATGAAAGGAGTGACAATGTCAAAGGCAGATGCTTATATCAAGTTGTTGTTTATAGCTTACTGTGTGGTGTGCTTGTATGCATTTCTTACCCAATATTACACAGGTACTTGAATGACTGAAAGTGATGCAGTAGCAGCTTGAGGCAGTGTTAAATTGATGACCTGCAGCTCAACACCACATTGCGCTTGGAGCTGTAGTGTTAAAGCTAGTCAGAAAATGTCTAGCTAAGCCATCTGTCCAGAAGAAGTGGATAATGGGGAAGAATTATGATATTTCATCTTTCTTCCCAACAGTTTTTCTAGGTTAACTCAATCATTTAGCCGGCATTACCTTATGGCAACTGTGTGTCAGCAGCCATTTATATGTGTGTATGTGTTACTTTAGTGGATTTGATCATCTCTCATTGAATTAGAGAGGTGAAGGAAGCAAATAGAAGTGCTCACATTTGTTTGGATACTTGGTATGAGACACTTTAGAAATGGCATCTTTATAAACCAAGCCTGATGACTTGCATGCCAGGGTTTGGTATGCATTGTCTTGACAACATTTGCTTATGTTGCCAGAGATGTGGGAGCTGCTGAAGAAAAATGCATATGTCATTGTAAACAGACTTGTTGCTGGTTGCTGAGAGGGGATAATTTTTCCTTTTCGGATTAGAGGGCTAAATGCCAGTAGCCAGAGCAGAAGAGGCTATCTTTGATAAATGTGAGATATATTTGTATCATCAGTAAGCTTTCAAGTTGCAATTATAGCAATTAAATCAGATAACATAGTTTGTCTTGAAAAATAAGTCTAAGAAATGAATGTGTGGCTTTATCTTCTGGTTGCCAGGTTGAACTGAATATACTTGTTTCCCAGTAATTTCTGTTTTCAGTAATACGATCTGGCTTTTTAGCTATGCCCTTTGCAGAAGTGGTGAAGAAAGGAGTAATCAGGTCTTCCCGTAGTGTTCAAGGCTCAAGATCTTGCCCAGGTCCCAGGAAAGAGAGGCTGCAGCCGTGCCCCGATGTGTTTGAGGTGCAGTGGCTGCCTACTGCGAAAGCCAGGCCCGGCGGGCAGGCCGCTCGCTCCAGGGCAGCCAGCACCCCTCTTTGGCAGGGTTAGCCATGAAATCAGAACTAATTTTCTAATGCTAGAATGGTGTCAGATGAACTGTTGTGATCTGATTTGAGTGATTTAGCTCAGGGGTACAGGCACCATGGCTGCGGGGCAGCGGTGGCGATATGGTTGCTCATACTTCATTTCTTCGTAGGTCAGCTTGGGCTAACCCCAGCTGGGTGTTGTCAGTCTCACAAGGGCTGCTACTTTCCCCAAGTAGGTTGTACAAATTTACTTGGGTAAATGCTCTATTAAAATGATGGTGGTTAATATTTGATTGCATTTTTCTGTCCTGTAACCTCATACCAAAAGACTACTGACATTAAAAAACAAAAAACAAACAAAAAAAACAAACACAGTATTTAGTGTCAGTAATTGTTAGCTAAATCATGTCAAAGAAATACTTTTTTTTTTTTTTTCCTCCTCTTTTCAACCATGGATGAGCCAATTTAAATTCTTCAGCACCAAGAGTTTTCTTGGTTTCTCAGCAGTACCTCAGTACCTTCTCAGGCCTTCTCACAGCTTAGTGTAAGCCCAAAGTACTAGACAGTAGTAAGAATGTATTTGTGAACAGGAAAGTACTGAAGCTCTCACTGAAAGGATCTAATTGAAAAAACAAAAACCAACCAGTCAGACTTTAAAAAAAAAAAAAAAAAAAAAAAAAAAAAAAAAAAGCTCAACATGATGAATACACAGCTAGAGAAATGTTAACTAGAACATTTGTATAGGTAACTTTGGAAATTTGTATAGATAATTTTGGAAAACTTCAAGGGAGTTTTAAGTAACCTTCTGCATTTCACACAGACTTCTTACCTGACTTACTGCAAAAGCATTAGTGAAATTCATTTTGGGATGATCCCCTAACTCATTCAGATTTAATATGATGGACCTAACTCTTGCTCCTCAAAGTGTGTTGCTTTGTTCTATGGTGTGTTTTGTATAACAAGGTGAGGCAATTAATGAGCAGTAAAAATAATGACTGATTCACAAAGAGAAATTCATCTCCCATTCAAGCAATGGAATCTAATCCCGATGTGATACAAAGGAAGATGTATGAAGGGAACATAAATATACTACCAGTATGTTTTGTGTAGTGATTAATTTATAGAATTATTCCCTAAAATTTAAAAAAAAAAAAAAAAAAAAAGGGTTATTCAGCATAACAAGGAGAAATTAAAACATGGTGACTGGTGATCATTTGTACTCCATTTTTCTTTGGGCAATGATGTCTGAAATGGATGTTTAGAAGTATAAAACTTTATCAGCTGACAATTATGGGCTAGTACAATGCTAAAATAACTTTTCTGACAATTTTAATTGGAAATCGAGTATAAAGACTCACTGTTATCAGAGGGTTATCCCCCAAACTCCACAAATGCATGCTATGAATAAATTAGAACTTAAAAATAAACAAACAAAAAAAAACACACTACCACCACGACCAAAAACAACCTAAAAATGTCTGTACCAAAACCACTTTTGTCTCAAAGTAGAATCCAAATCTTCATTTATTCTGGTGGACTAGAATTTTAGATATAGGTATAATGCAAATACAGGGGCAGTACAAAATGCTAAGATAACATCTGTATTAATTCAATATTTCAAACTCAACAGTTTCTAAGGATGGTCTGTCATGGTAAAATGAAAATTTATTGCAGGCCCTTTAGATAAAAAAAAAAAAAAAAAAAAAGGGGAAATAATTGCAGTCAAATGTGTCCACGAGATCTGAGATGCAAAGAGATCTGACTGTCAGTTCAAGCTCAGTGCTATTTCTTCAAATATTTGACCAGAAAGATCAGGCTGTAGATCACTGCCAAATTATATGACAAATGGTAATGAGCTCCTTGTTCTAGAATGAACAGGTTCTCCAGGAGGCTTTAGTGATACGGAACTACTGTCCAAGTGCTTTGCAAAGTGATCAATTACGCTTTCATTTGGATTCACTAGCATTTCTCTTGCTACAGCTCAGGATATCTGTGTGGTTTTTTTTTTTTTCTTAACTAAAGCATCACTAATTTTTTCCTTTCTGTGGCTATAAAACTGGAATGATATGGTAAATAGGCTATGTAAAAATTAAAAAAAAAAAAAAAAGTAAACGATACAAATGAACACAAATTTAAATGAAGGAAAAAAAATCTAGGAAATAGATGTAGGCAAGCAGGGTTTTCATGTGTTTTTTGATAGAAGACATACACACTCACTGGTAGAAGTATGATATCCATTTTTTTTAGCCAGGTTCCTATAGAAAAGCACACTGGGGATTTTTTTCTGCAATGTGTTTCCCTTGAAGGTGGGATGCTAGAACAGTTCTGGTATTTATCTACTTGTGGTTTGAGAGACAGGGTTTATTAATCTCACTTTTGATGTTGTATTCACATGTACATGTGAATTGTATTTAGAAACCAAAAGTGAAAAATGAATCCACACTCTATTGCATGAATCAGAAAATCACCCCTCTTCAGTGTCAGTCTATAAATATCACTGAGTTCCAAGGGTTTCATGAAGCCTTTTTTTTTTTTTTTTTTTTTTTCAGTTTTTAAAAACAGTCATATAGTTCTTATATAGTTCTTTCTTCCCGTAACAGTTATGAGCTGATCCTCCACAACTTGAGAAAGGGCAGAAATAGCCTGTAACAGTGGGAAGGAATAAGGAATTACCCATTTATTCTTTGAAAATTGCTTTTGTTGTCTGTATTTCAGCGGGCAGCCAGTCCTTTCCCTCCAAGGTCTGTTCTGATGTTGATCCAAACATACTTTTGTTTGCCTCTACTTCACTTTTACGCCACAGAACCTACGTGTTTGTCAGAAATGTGAAGACATATGGGTGCCTGTTTCCTGGTGATTCTTGGTGGCATGGGAGTTACAGTGGGGAGAGGACAGTATGAACTTGATAGAAGTGAAAAGAGTGAAAAGATAGAGTGAAAAGTTGCCTTCTGGAAGTGAAGGCCAAACCTGTAGTTGTAAACATTTCCACAAATGCAATAGCTGTATAGGCAAAGCAATGTCCTTGCTGCAGGCATTGTAGGACTGACTGATATTCTAGGACTAGAAGTGAAGCTTGGAAGAGGCCTAAAATTTCAGCTATGAAGCTTTATAGCTTTATGCCCTCAGCATCTTTTATACCTATTCTGCTCTGTGCTTTTTTTTATCATTTTTTTCTTTTCACAAAATGTGTATATGTAGTCCCAAGTTCCCCATGTTCAATCATTGAAAAAATGTATAGACAGAAAAGCCATCTTTGAAACTTTAAAACAACACTCATTCCATTTATGACTGGGGCTGGAACTAGCTGTTTGAGCAAGCCGTCGGTATAAGCCAGGAGCGAGAGGCAGGAATGAGACCTTTACTGAGATGGAAATTGCTGTTAACATAACAGCACAGTCACCAACAGCAATGGTAATTGCAATTCTCATTACAAATTTGTCATCTTTCTGACCATCCTTATGCTAATTTTGCATAAACTTCAGTGAAATTAATTATAGTTTATATGCTCTGCATAATCTATTAGATGCTTTTCTCAAATGGTGTTGAGAATCATAAAACGCTTTAAATCTGAACTGGCTCATCTCTGCATTGTTATGGATTTTTTTTTTTTTTTGTTTTGTTTTGTTTTGTTTTGTTTTGTTTTTTGTTGCATCAGCTCACTTAGAGAACATATATTATGCCATAAGCTTGAAAACCTTTTTAAATGAAGTTTATGCATGAAAACCATTTAGTTAGTAGAAATCATTTATGCATGTTTTCTGATGCTCCTGGAATTATTTCTACTAGAAGCAATGTTCATGGTACATTACTGGGAAACAGTCAGTCTAGAAGCAGTCCTCAATAGAAGTTTTTAATGTGTAAAACTATGTTTTGGGTGAGATTTTGAAATATGGGTGAGGAACCATCTTTCAAAAGTTATTTTTAATTTGTGTTTTTCCTTGACTCTAAAGGTACTTACTTCTGTCAACTTTAGGGTTTTAAGAAATATATGTGTTTTCAGAATATTAATAGAATAAAATTCAGGAAATCTAAATAAACAGCATTATTATTATTATTTAAGTATGGGATGAATATCTGATTTAATTGTCTAAACCAAAGTTTAATTAAAGTTTAATTAATCTAGAATGGCTAAATCAACTTCTCCATGCATTGCAAATAGTTGTAAATCATGCTGTGATGTATTTGCTGATATAATCTTAAACAAGCCAACAGACCATATAAACGTTGCATTTATAAAACATAACAAACATAACTAGTCAGATAACCCACTATCATGTACAAGCTACCATAAATTCTATTATAAGTCTGAATTCTTTCATAGTGCTTTTAAGTAGTGGGAATAAAGTACAATGAGCTGAGTACTGGGACCATGTTTTTAGCTTGCAAATATTGTTGTGATGCTTATTAGTGACAAAACCGAACACCTTCTGAGAATAGCCATGTGTATTTAACTTCTGCATATCTTTTCTGATACGATAGTATAGACAAAGGTTTTTGTGACTAGCCTAAAATTACACTGTTATCTTCAACCTGACCTTTTTGGAGAAAATCTTTTCAAAGCATGCACTGTCTACGTGGGAGTAGAAAAAGGCATCTAGATGCTAAGCCAGCACTGTGGTCTTTCTAGAGTTTATTTCCTCTCTAGTTAATATTTTGAACTATATTGTGTTTGACCATGGCTGGTCATGGTTTCAGCATTACAGGCAAAGAAAAGCAAGGCGAGGTTGACCAAAAAGCTCAAAACTGATTGTTATTGTGGTTGGGTCATTATTTAGTAGCTTAGGTAACCTCATCTTGTCTAAGTTACTTCTGCTGTGTCAAATCAATCTGCCAGAATCGTCATAAAGGTGTTTTCATTAGAATACCTACGGAGAAATTAGTTTTGCAAATGATTGTAGACTCACAAACAGTTGTGCTTGTCTGAAGAGAAGATCTTGATAGATTTTTATCACAGTGAGGACGTTGCAGACAGGATCCTGACCTCCTTATATTTTCACTGGCGTTAGATCTTCAGGGGTGACAGCAGCAAAAGAGGATGTAATCAAATCTGTTAGAGGCTGTGGTGTGTTATTACCATCAAGATGTACTTCTTGTCTTTGGAATGATTAGAGTTAATCCAGTTGAGGTACAAACTGGTGGTAGGCAGCAAGGCACAAACATCAGTGGGTTGTAGAAAGTGCTAGCTGTAATAGGAGTTGGAAGTGCAGCTGTGCAAGCAGGCTCTTTTGCATTCGATAACAAGGGCTTTGTAAGAGCAGCCATAAATCAAGCCAAAGCATCAAGGATGTACTAGCAAATGGAGCCACTGCCCTGTTTAAGGGATTAGACAGGAAAACAAGAAAAGCAAAAATGGAAGTTTCCTTGCAAAATATCACTCAGGAGCTTTTTAAATGCGCAATACTCCATTCTCAAGGAGTCTTCATTTTTTTTTTTTTTTTTTTTTTTTTTGCAGTGTTCCATTTGCCATTGTTCTTTATGATTAAGATTTGGCATAACAAAAAATCCATCTTCCCTCTCTGTAAATCCAAGGAGTCTCAAGTGAGAGGGGTGTTGTAATCACTCTACGGAATGGGAGGATGAAACAGTGAGACTGCATAAGAAATGGCTAGGCAGAAAGATGAAGTTCTGTGCCAAGAAAAAAGAAGCCTATCAGTTTTTAAACAAGTATCTTACTGAGACAGATGTTGACTTGCTGAATGACTTAAGTTTAGAGTCCTTCATCCATCCTGGTTTTGAAGATTAAAATTTATTTGGCTTTGCTCTGGGGATGCAGGCGCACATGCACACAC
This sequence comes from Aythya fuligula, assembly GCF_009819795.1. NCBI lineage: Eukaryota > Metazoa > Chordata > Aves > Anseriformes > Anatidae > Aythya > Aythya fuligula. The sequence goes on from NC_045562.1 coordinate 43,732,095, forward strand.
ACTTCAGCTTGCAAACAGAAAACAGTATTTGATGCTCATTTCTCAATCTGTTGAAACTCATGCTAAAGCAACTCAGAGAGATTAGTGAATATTTGCTTTCTGTCAGTCAAATGACCAAAAGCACTCTAAAAACAATATCTGTTCATGAAATAAATAAGTTGAAAAGATTTGCTAAATATTTGTGGATGAGTGGTAATGTAACAGTACCATCACCAGTACCATCACTGGGGGGAAAATCCTTTAGACTGCTAAGCCTCTTAGTTACTCTTTTAAAGCTTTGGTTGCTTTCTTTTTTACTGGAAAATATAATAAGAATCATTGTGAGGTGTAAAGACTTCCAAAGATCGAATCCCATCTACCTGCTTCATTGTTATTGCATTGTGAATTTTAATTATCTTGGCTTGTAGTATTTAAAGTACAGGTAGGATTAAAAACAGTCCCTGCCTTTTAAATTACTTTCTTTCTGTGCTTTCCTCTTGATTAGTTTTGTTCCGTTGTTGGATGGATGGAACAGTTAGCTACATCCATAAAACTCAAACCTATGTGGTATAACCAAGCAGAGCAAAATTCTGTTCAGAGGAACATACAAACTGAACGCAGGATTACATAAATATTGTGAAAACTACTGAAATATGATTTTTCATTTAATTTGGTTCAGATATCTGTGGGAATATGCTTTAAATTTGTAGTTAGTCTACTGGTGTTCTGCTGTAATGTTTTCAATTGCAAGAACTTGTCATTCACATCATAGTAAAATTTCATGCAAAATGCATGTTAACTTTGTTCTTTCCAGTAAAACTTGCATAACATCACAAAATCACTTAGCTTCCTTTCTTACTGTTTGATCTGCAGACAGAATTAGTGACTGTAATGTATTTTAATGAGCTTGATACGAGGCCACGTGGCCATCACCCCCCCCCCACACACACATTTGCGTGCATACTACCCCTCACAACATGAGATTTTGGAGGGTAATATACTCCAAAGTGAAGTGATAATTTTTGGAGACTATTTTTATAACAGAGAAATGCTATTAGCAGTCCTGTGGTCTGTATATTTGTTGGAGTCAGCTGCTGTAGGTTGAACCTCAGACCAGGAGAATAAGGAAGATCTTGCTCAGGCATAACACAAGTGATTTATAGCCTCTTCTTGAGAATGAGATGCCTGTGATGGGATGCCCAACGCTACACTAGATTTCTGTTATGAGGTGTGAAAGTGAATAAAAGGTCCTTGCTTGAAATGTTTTAAATGAGTATTAGTCACCTTAGGGAAAAATGCTGGTGAACGCTTGAAGGGAAAAATCTATTTAGTCTCTGAGACTTTCATTTCTGGCATTTAGGAAAGTGTGCAATGAACTGCACATATCTAATGAGAAAAATAGCACTGGGAAAAAAAATGAGTGACTCAAAGGTGTTGTCGAGACTTTCAAATACTAGAAAGTACCAAGTGCTGTGAAAACCTTAAGTTTTATTTCAGATTCATTTGATACAATGATGCATGTATGGTACAGATATATATCTGCCTTTCCTTGGGCTAGTGTGGTTGGTACAGTTTCCTATAGTGCCATGTGGACATACCTATTCTACGCTATAAAATGTGGCTTGTCCTGAATCCTCTGTTCTCTCTGAGAGATTGTACTGCAACTTGTCAGCCAGCAGGCAAAAACATTGTTTGCTCTACGTCACATTGCCATGTGCACTATCTCGACACTGGCATTAACCACCCACTGAAACATTTACCTTTAATTACATTAGCGACCTCAGATGCTGAAATTCAGGGCACTGTTGGATGTTAAATGCTACCTGCCATGCACTTCGCTTGCAGGAGCTGGTATGGCTCAGGGCAACATGGGCTCTTACAGCTAATCAGCTTTACAGCCCTTGTGAAGGGATGTGCAGCTAAGTGTTTTGTAGGTGCTGCCAAGATACTAAATATCTGATGCGGTGCAGTCTGCCCTTGGGGGTCCATGCTCTGCGTCATCAAGAGACAAATTGGGCCCTAATAGATTTCTTCCTTTTAGACTTCAGCTAAGGTAGAATATCATTATATATTTACCATGGCTACCTGCAGCAGTAACAGCTTTGGTAGATGTGTAAGATGGGGTAAAGAGTGGTAAGAGCAGCAACTAAATCCACAAGGTAAATATATACTTCTGGCTGTTTGCAAAGCAATTTGGCATTTTTGGCATTGGGTTTTTCATAGATAGCTCAGATATTGAGCAGGACTGTGAGTAGGTAGGGTAACTAGGAGAAGCAGAATTCAGTGGGAAAAGACCTTATGAATGATAAAAGATCTTACAAGTGGAAAAAGTGAAGACTTGTGGTTTGGAGTTATCAACCAATACGAAATTTAGGCTGGCAGAACAAGTGACTGAGGACCCAAAAACTCTGTACTGCTGGGGGAAAATAACAACAATGCACCTCAGAAATACTGAAGTCCAGCCAGCAATGAACAAAATCATAATGGCTTTCAAAGGTTTCAAACATCTGCAGTCTGCAAAATTACTCATAACACTCAGATAAAAGGTTTTCAAAGAAACTTTTTTATTATTATTTGGAAATATCATAACAATCTTTTTTTTTCCCCTTCAAAATAGTTTTCTACCTATGACAAAAAGGAACTGCAGAACGGCTTACTGAGTGGGAAGGGAGTGATGCTTCTCTTTACCACTTAAAGGTACCACATATTGATCTGATGATAGCAAAGTTTCATGATTACACCAAGGATCGTGATTATGTGGAGGGAGAGAAAAGGAAAAGAAAGGAGGAAAAATAATACAAAAGATGCTTCATAGGAAACACTTCAGCTGATTGATACTCAGGCTGTTCATTTGAAAGCAGCAACTGTCTTCTGCCAAGTAACAACCAAATATGATGAGCAAAGCTAAACCTAGACTTTGATAAAACATAGCGAGAGATTCTCTTTCGAGAGAACCAATGTGTTTCAGATGGGAATCAACCTGACAGCACCTCGTATGTGTGGAACCACTAACAACTTTCTTTAAAAAAGGATGTAATCTGGATTCCTTTCAGGGTTTGGGTCTACATTCACTTTTCAGTACTTGTTTATGAGCGTTGGACGACTCAACTCAAAACAGCCAAAAAGCTATCGGTAATGCAAGTTCATGGATGTGCGCATACAACTTTCAAAGTACAGCCCTGCAGAGGGGCATGCCTTTTAAAATTAGTTAAAATAGTTGGTCTTCCTTTCTTAATGAGCCAGATCAGAGACAAAAATAGGGGTACCTACTGTTGCAGACTACTGGCATCTCAGCAGGGAGCTGAACTCAATTTAAATGAGCAGGCAGCGTGGCTTTGCCAGCACAGAGCTCAGCACAGGTTAATCTGGCCTTATCGCTACTGCAGTCATTCTGCTTCAGGTTTCCAGGCTAAAGACAGCTTGGAGATCTTTATACCCTGGCACAAACTGCAGTGTAGCTGTCGGTTTCTGAGATCTGTTAATAAATCTCTCAGCCTTTTATAGCCAAGGAGCTGTGGCACTGGCCTTGGGGCTGTTTCCTCATGTGCAACATCAACCAAATTATGGACTTCGCTGTTTTGTAAGTCTGTGTGGAAGCTCAGAAGGATGGAAAACAGGGTGGCTTATGTTCTTCACCTGCACTTGTGCTGTCTCCAGGTAGAAATATTTTCTTTCCTCCTTCAGTCAGGGCAGCAAAAATGAAATGGGCCTTCTTGGATCAAGCTGCTTGGGAATCAAACTACGTTTTCAGTTTTGGATGTAGCATGTCTGTTCAAAAATTGGTTCCAAAGATGAATGCGTTGATTGATCCAAAAAAGGCAATGTAGGGAGCTTGGCTGTGACTAACAAAGATTTGCACTTGCTGAACTTTGCTTTAGTTTGTTTTAACACGTTGGAGACTTGAAACATCACAAAGGAATCCTGGATGTCAGGAAGGTGATGAGGGAACAAGAGGTATGTGTTTAATTTAATGAAGACGTATTTGGGAACAGGGCTGGTCTGGCTACTGATCCAACTGACCAGCACACCTTTGGATACCATCAGCACTTGTTAATAAATGGAGCCCATGGAAAGTGATAGCAAGTTTACTGGTGACTTGTCAAACCTGCTGTGCCTCCAGATGGAGGAAAAGAGAGACTTGTAGTTTATTAATAAATGCAGGCTATGCAAATAAGAGACCACTGAATTAAACTGTAAATGATCAGTGTTCTGTGCTCTGTGTGCCCAAAGGAGCAGGAGAAACCTATGGATAGGACAGCCTGGAAAATATATAAAAATATATATATATATACATATATATATATATATATATATATGTTTGTATAGCTGAGCTTGGACTTCTGTGGTTTTCTGGACTTGTCAGCCATTAAAAACTTTGGCTTTCATATTGACTCACGTGTTTTTATATTAAATTATGTTGGAGTTATCCAGTCCTGCTACTTAAGACCATGCTTTAAGGGGAACCAGTGTGGGGCAAGACAGCTGGTTAGCACAGAACTCTCAGACAAATGTGACAACAGTTGTGGAAAAAAATGTATTTTGGGTCCAATCTAATGATTTGTAGTTCTCAGCATTCTGTCTGTGTCTTGACAGCTCAGATGGAAGAACTGAGGCTCAGTGATGCTTGGTATGGATGCTTAGTAAGCTGGGATTACAGGACTGGTTTTATTAACAACTTGCTTGCTTTGTTTATTTGCTTGGCTTGGAAATACCCCAAGGAAGTTTTCCTGTTGCAGTGCCTGTGAAAGTTGATTTGTGACGGGCAGATAAACACATATGCTTCATGGTGTAGACTTGTTAAATGAATGACAGGCATTTAGTAGTCAAAACAAGCAGCAGGTCAGAAACAACCTACTTCTGTATTTAATGATTAGAAAAATGTCTCTTTGAAACTGTTTCTAAATGGTTAGAAATCCTTATGTTTATATAAAAGCAAGACATTTGAGTAAGAATCAGCGTTATTTGTAAGACTATATTTAGCTTGGAAAAAGGTGGCAGATATGAGGTGAGATCTTACCAAATGTCCCCTCCAAGCACGGATTGGCTGATCCCTGTGATTCAGCCTCCACAGGATTTACCTAAACGGATGCTGTGTTAATTGCTCAGACTAGCAGCTGAAGGAGGAAGAATTATTTAGGGCAAACTGGTTAAATTTAGGTGCTTTCCTGCACCTTGGTGCTCTTCAAACATGAGGAAGAAAGTGTCTTTTAAAGTGAAGAAGTTGTTAGTCATTGCAGCAAAGGATTGCTTCTATGGAGTGAGAGCTTTGTGTAATACAGCGTATAGCCTGCATTAGGCTACAGTTCTCAGAGCATCTGCCTGTCGTAAGACGCTAAACCTGCCTTACCTCTGTTGGGGCTTCATACATGTAATTCCTCAGACATCTTGCAAAGAGGCTGGAGTTTTGCCACTTACCTTTCAGCAGTTTTCTCTCTTTAGTCTTACAGAGTGCTATGGTACCTGTTTGACATCTGTGGAAGAAACCTTCATACCGATTCTCCCTGCTGCAATTTCCCCCATTCCCCGTTCCCTCCTCCCCTGCCCCAGTACAACATCAGTACCGTCCCGCCTTGTTTTGGTTTTCCCCCCCGAGAAGCTGGTAGAGTTGGCTGCCATCTCGCCCGGCCTACCACGGGGCCTGTACTCTATGTGGCTGTAGGAGTGCCTGGGCGCTCTCTCTCCAGCGGCAGCTTGTTGGCCTGATTTATAATTCCCTTTTTAACCATAAAGTGCTGGCAGTGAGTTCTTGTGTCGCTGATGGATCTGCCCGTTACAGACATCTTGTTCCCAGGCAGATGGGATATTTGTATCGCCTGGCCACTGCTGGCCGGTGTTGCCAAATAGTGGCATTAGACTTCGCCACTCCTCACCTCAGAAGCGGGGTGATAGATGATATGGTGGATGCATTTGGCTCAACTTTACATTTTGTGACAGTCCTGTAGCTTTGCCTTGGTATCGTAAATACTCTAAAATGTGGAAATTAGTGACCTGAGGCCTCACCCCATGCAGGTGGACTTTGCAGGTGGTGAGGAACGGCTATGCAGTCCTGTGAGCCCTCTTCCCTGCAGCTGCTGTTGGTGGGGTAGCCAGGCTGCATTGTCCTGGAAACATGTCCTTCTGTCAGGAGGCTACTGCGAGAAGCCTGCCAATATTTTATCTGCTCAGAGGCATCCCCAAGGCTGCGTACACCCAGACACTGGGTTGCACTGCAAGCGCTTAAATCACCCTGGGCCATGCCTGCATCTGTTTCTGGCTGTGGACAGGGAGAGGTTATGAGTTAGCTACAACTTAAAAAAAAAAAAAAAAAAAAAAAAAAAAAAAAAAAAAAAAAACAGCTTAGGAGCCAAAGCTTTTCTCTGGATTGTCAGAGCTATTGAATAGAAAGACTCTTGGTGTACTGTGCTTAGGGTGAAACAAAAAAGTAAGGTTTCTCTGAGACGAGAAGAACCTTCAGCAGATGCTTTTCTTATTCTTAATCAGTGTGTTTCATTGCCAGTGAGAAGCTACTTTCTCGAAATAAATGCATGTTTATCTTTTAACAATTATTATGGCTGAATTGTACCAGTGAAGTATTTTTCCAGATAGGGAGTTATAAAATAAAGCAGCAGTTCAGTAAATGGAATAAGAAAGAATAAGCATAACAGTTGAAATGATAAAACATTAGAAAGAGAAATGCTCATAATGCAATGTTTGTTTAGATTTGGAGGAGCTAAAATCTTACCGGCATTGAGTAATAATGTACAAACAAAAGCCTTACAAATTTCAATTCCAAATTTTCAATCTGCTTGCACCTAGGAGAGGGGATTTGAATACATATGTTTCTTGGTATAACAAATACCTGTTTTTTCTTTTGCTAGAAATAAAATACAGTAGATGATGATAGTCAATATTCAGTTCTCTTTTCTGTATGCATGGGCATGACACCCTGATGTTTTCTGGATGTCTGCAGACAGCTGTTCCTGCTTCTGGCTGAAAGCACATAGCGTAGATGGGGATGGGACGGGGATGAGAACTAGTCTGCGTTTTTGTTGATGACTTGGACAAGGAGCAGGAGAATGGCCTTTTTAATCCCCAGAGGAGACTAAGCAGTGAGGGGACCACAGATAGATATGCTTTATTTTATTAATTTTGGTGTTCAAAATGATCTTTACAAACTAGAGGTATAGTCTGAAATGAATATAATTTTACCAGCAGGTAAAAATATAAAGTGCTGTGCTTAGGAATAATGATGGCATGGGGAGAGCTGGGTGGGTAGCATTTGTACAGAAAAAAAATGACAGTTTCAGGTACTGTAAAAAGAAGAAATTCCCATTAGGGGATATAAATGAGATGTATAGCTTGTGAGGTAGACGAATGAGTTCTTCTGCATTATTCAGGCTTCTCCTAGAGTATCATGTACCAATTTCTAGAGTATTGGGACACCAAAATCCAAGAAAGCTGTATAGAGAGACGAAAAAGCTGTTAGAAGTGTAGAAACATGACATATGAGAAAAGATTAAGCAAATGGATATTCTTTAGCTTGAAGAAGTAGAGGGTTGAGAGGATCTGTCTTTTGTGCATCTGTTGCAGAGTGGAAGGGAACAGACTGTTCTGACTGACTGCAGTTGGTAAAGCAAGAAAGAACAGGCTTAAATTGAAGTGGAAAAAAAACCAGATATGCACATTAGGAATTTTCAGCAAGGATACTGAAGTGCTAGCATACATTAGGAAGACAGTGAAATCTCTGTCATGTTAAGTCTTCAAGACTAGGCTGGAGAAACACATCAGGAGTAACATACATATCTTGCCGTAGGGCACAGAAAAGTAATTCTTCCCTTCCAAAAGCTCTGCATTTGGCCCTACAGTCTGGTGATTTTTCTGACTGCCTGTGCAGCTTTCATGTCTGCTAGGCAATAGTGTAAATGATGAACTGTGCCTTTTCATCCTGCTTTTCCAATGGTGATTATGAGAACTTTACAGCAAAGGCAGAACTAACCAAGTAGTGTTTAAACAGAAGCTGTTTTCCCCATCATTGCTAGATTTGTTCTGATAACAGACTTTCTCATACAACGCATTAATCAGCCAGAGTGGTGAAGAGAAGAGCAAGGAGGCAGGACACCACTATGTTTAGTTGGCAAAATTTATGGCCTTTTGCCACAGAATCATCTTTCTAGCATCACATATACACATCCTTGGTCCCCTCCTCCAAATCTGCTATTTTCTCTACTTTCTGGCATTTGCCAGTTCTACCCACTTACCAGTGAAAAAACTAGAATTGCCTGTAATGTCAGCAACCATGTATCTCTAATGGCTTTTCTAATTTGTCTCATAAAACTGAAATGGAAATAGTGACTCCAAAACCAAAGATTTAAATGCATTTAAAGCACTTTGTAACAGGGCAAACATTACAGTCCTTGTCACCTTTCCTGATACAAGTTGCATCTTGCATTTGAATTTAAAGTTCTAAAGGTACATGCTGTTTCTGAGCTGCTTACCTGAGAATTGTAAAGACCTAAACAAATGAGCAGACTCTGGTACAGTTTGCGTTCTGCCTGCTCAGTGTTGGTACCTGCTGGCAAGTCTGTTGCAGGATTGAAGGCTGCATGCTTCTAAAGATCTGAAGATTCTTTAAATCAAATAAAATGGCTACTGCTGTTCTTGAATTTTTATTCCTTGCAAAAATGTGAGTTATTTCCTCTATGCCTATCTACCTAGGTGGGTTTACTATTTTATTAGGTGGAGTACTTTTTGGAAAAGTACTTTCTGGTGGTAGAATGAATTTAGCATGAATATTTCCTGGAATAAACAAATCTATTGGGCTGTGCTTTCCATTTGATGGATAAAGTGTCTAGGTCTTTGGGCTTTTGGTATTAGAGATTTTATTTTGCTATCCCTGTATATAAGCTGAACAGTATTTCTTATTTATCAGTGAAGACTCTAGCCTCAAGCTCTGTGTAAGAACTGTCATTCGGATTCTATACTTAGAATTTATTATAAAATAGGCTATGAAATGCAAAATAAATAAATAAAAATTGCACAAGCTATTCAATAAAATACTGAATTATTAATGTTTTACTATTTGGATGTATCATGTTATGTGATAAAGAGGACACTATTTCATATTTTTCTAGATACTTGCACTGTAATTTCATACAAGTACAGAGAAACAAGATTTTAAAAGCAGAACCATAACAGCATGGGCTTCATAGTTCACTAAGAGAGAGAAGTGAAATTCAGGTTTCCTCTTCACTCTGAAGTTGGCCCAAACCCTCTAAACTGTGCCCTAGAAGATGAACGATTGTGTGTGGATGTTTGTCACCTATTTGTATTCTTTTGGGTTGAGTGAAGCAAGGAGTGACTGAAAAACATCCCTCTCTGTTGCTGGAGAAATACAGAGCTGAGATAAGTAAAGTGTAGTCTTGGAAGGAAGAAATGAAAGCAACCAAAATTGATTATCTCAAAGTATGTTGAATCTCAGAGGTTTGCCTCATGTATGAAAATACCTTCCCCCTGCCCAAATAAATAAATTAATTCTGACAAACATCTGCTTATTTACCCATGACTTCTTCCAGTGAAACAGTTCAAGAAAATGATAATGAAATCGGGTAGGGAGTAGTTCTGTAATTGCTACTGTGAAGTAGGCTATGTATCAAATTAACTTATTTCTTGATCTTAAATTTGTTTGCAGCAGGAGTTTTCTAAATAAGGAAAGGAACACAAATTTTCAAAGCCTCTCTCTCTCTCTCTCTTTTATTTTTTATTTTATTTTTTTTTTTTTTTTTGAGGAGCTTGGAAAAAAGTTAAAAGTAAGTATCTTGTAGTAGGTAAGAAGGTCAGCTAACCAAAGAGAAGAGTAAGCTGAAAGTGAAAGGAGTCACTTTGGCTTTCTTAAGTCAACGGTAAAAAATTGTTACAAGTTCTTGACTTGCGAAACCCAGCCTCAATTGCCCTAAAGGAAAGCCTTCCTCTTTGTACAGCTGATGAAATCACATGTCAGAAGGTGAGCTGACTCTCTCTATGTAAGATTGCTTCACCTCCATCACCAGGCTTTTGAGTTTCCTTGTCTGGTCCTGTTTCATTAGGCTTGCACAAAGTTCACTTACTCTTTTTCTGTTCTAACGCTGTTGCTCTGAGCAGTACACAGGACTTCAGAAGGCTTGAGCTTACTTCTCCTCCAGCACTCTGTGGGATGCCTTCAGGTTCTTTCATGATTTCTCACAGAGAAGAGCCAACATTCCCTTTTTTGTACCCATAGAATCTCATTAAACTGTTTCTTCATCAAAGGCGATGCTTTCACAAAGGAAATGGTGTTAGACTCAGCCGAGAAACAAGCTTGCTGACTTTAAACACAAGTCTCTCGCCCCAGCCACAACTTCAATTGTGACTAATTGTTAGTATCAAATTCATCTGAAACTTCTTCTGAGGTTCTAAAATGTGCAGAAAATTGCCTACCCCACCTATACATTTTTTGTTATCACTGCTGAAGAAAGTAGATGCAGTATAATCTCACGGAAGACTGCTTTTGCAAGATGCTCTTAGAAGTGAAAGTCTATGAAATTGTGAATGGGAAGCTGTCAGGAAGCTTTTAGTCAAATATTACAAACCGAGGCAATTGAGTAATTTCAAGTAAGTGCCTATGCTTGGCAGCATTCATATTTCTGGATTTTTTTTCTTTTTTTTTCTGGATGGGACACTCAATTGGTTTCTAATTTCCTGTAGAATAGGACTGGAAAAAAAAAAAAAGTTGATTATAATATTTTTTTTAAAGTTGGCAGCATCCTCTTTGTTGTGCTCACACTGAAATGCCCCTTTGTTGGGCACCTAGCCCTTCATCCCTTCTCATCAGGCACAAGCTCTGCACACCCCGCTGCAGGCACCTACCATCTCCCCTTCGGCTAGATGATAGCAAAGAGAAAGGTTCTCATTAACCTATGATAGGGAAAAACTAGCATGCAAAAATCACACCCTCCACCTCTCTGGGGAAGAAAACATTATTAGTAAAACACCTTTCTATGCAAAAATAGATGTGTCATTTTCTCTGTAGTAGTATCAGAGTTTCAACCCAGAAAATGTTTTTCCAGTCACAGTAATGAAATACAAACACCTGTGGTGCAGTAGCCGTGCAAATATGACTGACACCACTAAAAGAATTAGGATAAACACAACAATTTAGTAATTGCTTTGAAATGAGCTATTTGATAATTTACCAGCAACAGCTAAAATTAAGGCATTTCTGTAGCTTTTTACGGAAATGGAAGACACTGCTGTTATGACTGCTATTCTAATCTGTACCCCTTCATTCCCTGTGTATTTCTTTGTTGATACAATTCAAAAAATAATGAAGCAACTAAAACAACAGTAGCCTGTCCCACCAGAAAGACTGCTTAAACCCTAGTGGTATTTACAGAGGATGTTCTCAGTATCCTGCTTTCCTGTTTTTCTCTTTTTAATGGGATTCTTTTTCTTCATCTTCTGAGGGCATGGGGAGATGCAAGTAAATTATGGTGTAGTTCAAGTGGTTTTGTCTCACTTCCCCCTCCCCTTGACTGTTGGTTTTAAATGTTGTTCTAGAACAAAAGTCTCTAAAGGATTGCTTCTGGTATTTATTTCAGGAGAATATTGTTCTTTTAAAGAAGGAACAGATACTTTCTTCTCTTCATAATGAATTCATACACAGACTGAAATATATTAGTAACATTCATGTTCACTGCCTCAAAAATGAAATTGTCTCTTTGCTAATTATTGTTCAGGTTTGATGTTATTTAAATGAGATATTAAAGGATTGTTTCAGAAAATAAAAGTGCAAGTAAATTGAAACTTTAGACTTGGATTTCATTATATAAATTTAATCACTCAGAAGCCTGTACAAGGTGGGAGTTCATTGGCCAAAAGTTTTGAAATTTGCTTTTATTCCATGGCAGAATGAAATAAGTGGAAAAAAAAACTTACTGTTGTTTCTTGTCAGGTTTGTTGCTGCAAGTCAATTGAAAATATTTTTGTTTTGGCAAGAAGAGTTTGGGCAAAATATTCTTATATTTTTTCAAAAGATAAGTGAAACTGTGGCATCAAAACAACAACAATAAAGATATTTCTCTCGTATGAATCACTGAAGGAAAATATTTCTGCCTGGGTGGTTGAGCTGTATGTGCTGCAGAACTTGTGAATGACATGAATTTACCTCATCTTCCTCTTCTTCATGTCTGAATTTTCTGAGAGTTTGGCTATTTCACGTTTTAGTTTGAGAAGCTCCACAATTGCTAGCATATACCTGGCTGTCCAGGTTTTCTAACTACGGTGAATAATGGCTGGAGAAAGTATTTCCCAGGTTGGTCTTCTAGTTTTTCCTTTTGGCAGGATCAGAAATGGAAATATTAGCTGCCTTGCAGAAGTTAGCAACAACTGGGCACAGTTTGGAGGGATATTCCAGTTCCTCTGAACAGTAAAAGCAGTGCAAAGTGATCAGTGATGGAGATAGAAACGGAGCATTGCTGGCTGATTTAAAACCTGTAAACGATGTGTAAGACCCTGAAGAAGCTGGAATTTAAGCAAAACTTCTTCAAAGTCAAGAAAAGGAACTGCTGTATATTTTTATTGTAGTGCTGTTTTCTGAGATTTTTACATTCCCCAGCAATGGAAAAAGCTTGTCAAGCTAATTAAATAAATCTCTCAGAATAACCTTCTGACCACGTAGTATAAATTGCTGTGAAAACCAGAGAAGTACAGCTGACAATAAACGGCTCATCTAAGACTCCTCCAACCCACATGGAGGTTTAATATCAAATCTCGAAGCACGGATCAAAATCTATACAGAAGGAATGAAGAACAATGAATATCAGCACTTTCTACAATGTCTTTCTTTTTGTTGGCCACAGATGTGATCCTCACTCCATCATTTCGAAGTCAAACTCTATGAGAAACATGGCACCTATTTTTGTTTGGTTGTTTCAGGCCTAAAAGGTTTTTACGCTGCAGCATTACAATATGCTTACAAGGGCAACTTCTCAGTCTGCATGTACCTTTGAGCATGTACAAATTGTTCCTCGCAGGGTAGCAAATAGATTTTAAATTGCTTTTTGAAGCATTTTGGCTTACTTGCAATTTGTTCTTGCACTGTGTCAAGTGAATTATCAGTCTCTGACAGTTGCATCTGTGGGACCATAGAGGTGGCACTGAAGACAAGAGTTGAAGAAAATGAACAAAGCTGTCCTTTTTGAGATAAGACTTCACAAATCAATTAGCTTTTTGTTGCCAGCAGAGGTAGAGAGGGAGAGCCCCTCTTGAGGGTGAACACTTGGCAGCCTTGCCAACTGTTACCTGTAAGTGGTGTGGTGATGAGTGCTGATTGCCCAGTGGCGCTGCCTGAGGAATTAAGCAGCAAGAGTGGTGGGGAGGGAAAAAAGATGCTGCTCTTCTCCTTCAGAGCGGTAGTGAGTGTCACAGATTGTTATTGACTGGTCCCTGCTAGTATATGTTTTATTTAGATTTAATATTAAACAAAACACCTGTGCAAAAGCCCCGAGAGCCAATTTAGCAGTAATTAGATTTGCAATTGCTGCCTAGCAGCATGAAGATGAATGTACCAATAAATAAGCTCTGCCAGGCAGCACTGGTGAAAACAGTGATTTAGCCCAGCAGATGGAAATGGGAGAATTGCTCTGAAGCCTTTCATTTCCAGAGCCATCCAGGAGCAGGTATTCAGCTCTCTCTGTGTACCTTGGTTAAAGTTTGGCAGTGTTGCTGATGAGTAACCTGCTCTGGATTATTTGAGGTGATGGGAGTGTACCCCATGTTTCTGGGGCTCTCCTGGAGGGCATCCTGCTGGTGAGCCTTGGTGCTCTTGCTCCAAAGATCCCCACTGAGCACTGTTGCAGTGGAGGCAGCAGGAAATTGGGAGAGAAATGGCCTGGTGGGTTGCATGTCTCGTGAAAGGACTCTGAATGCCATGCAGAGACACAAAGGGTCTTGCATTTTGTGCTGTCTCTCCTGTGCCCAGTGAACTTTTTGCTCTGTGATATCGTGTAGTTTTCTTCATTGCTGAAGCCAAGCAACTAATTGATCTCCTGTAGACTTCCAGCGCTGTGCTAATTATAACAGCTAAGGGACTGGAGAAATGTCAGATGTGACAGGCTATACAGCAATTCCTAAAGCCAAATGTGGTTGAAGAACTCTAGCTGAGGTTTAGATGTGGTCCCTCATCCAAGAGAAGTATGTTGAAAGGGTGTCACATGCATTTCATTGTTGCCATCTATCAATAAGTGTCAAAGGATACTGCTTTTTAAGCCTGAGAATTACAAAGCATATATTCTCTTAAAAAGTGTGAGGAGTGAATTTCTTTGTGTAGGCTCCAAAACCAGAGAAGTATCTGAAGTCATAGAAGTGTGAGTACTTAATATTTTCTGGCTATAGGGAAGAATGAAGGCTAGCAGCAGGAAAAAATTCATCATTGGCACTTTTAAAAATAACAAATTGAGGAAACTCATTGTAGCAAAAAGAGAAATAAGTACTTTCAAATTAAATAAGAGTGAATTTGGACAATTTTTTTTTTTTTTTTCTGTTAGTTTTCCTGACAGTCACATGGAATTCCTAGTTTAAATGCAAGTGGGCTATATAATGTATACACAAGTTATTTCCTTGGCTGGAGTATGGGTGGGTTGTTTTGAGGTATGGGGTATTGAACTCTGAAAAATATATATAAACCAGTTTTTAAAACATAAGACAACTTGGATATATTTATGTATTTATTTATTTGTGTGAAGTTCTCTCTTGTATCCCGAAAGTAAATGAGGGAACAAAGGGTGTGCGTTAAGTATCTGTGTGTGCTCTTAACCCAAAGCAAAGATGAGGTAACTGAATTACCTCAAACCTCAGTAAAAGGAAGCCAAGATAACCTGGGTGACCTTGTAGCTGCTGAAGGCTGGAGCGAGTACACAAGAAGCACTCAGTTAGGAAAAACAGCAAGGAGGCAGAAGAGCAGGTGGCCAGGGAATGGTGTAGGTGATTATCTCTATTGGGTGTACCTGTGCTGGGGCAAGGAAAGGTAGCAGGGCTGAGCATGGCTAGGGCTGGAACTTGTAACCTGGAGTGCAGGATAACAGCTTCTCTTTAGCCAGGAAACTGTGGTTTATGAAGAGAGAAAATTCATTAAATTGTATGTTTGTACATTGTGTCATGGGTTGGACCAAAAGAATATGAGACAAACCCTGCCTTATGCTGGACTAAGTTCATTAACAGTATTTCCCACCTAGTTTGGGGAAGTAGAAAATGATGCATCGAGGGACAAGTTGATGTTTGATCTTCATGAGAAGCTGTCCCCAGGACAGTCATTAAGCAGGGCTGTCTGAATGTATAAATATTGAGTACTATGTTGGTGTGACTTCAATCAGAATTAGTACATAATCTTTGCTTCTTAAACAAAATATCCGCTGATCATCTGTTAAATAAGTATCGAGTTTCATTTATCTTGTTATGCAAGTATTTAAACCTGTCCTCTCATTTTGGGGAAAAGTAGCAGTGATTTTAGTGAAGAGGCGATGTGTTTAATTTGCAAATCCCAATGGCGTCTGTGAAAATTGAACATATAAAACTGCTGTAAAGCACAAAGATTGGAATTCATGATTTGAATCAAGCTCTTATGTTCAGTGATTGAAAATTGTCATTAAATGTGATAATTGGAGTTGTTTTCACTGCCTGCTTGCTCTTCACTTTGGTTGCTGTGGTTCTGTATTAAGACAAATTATTGTAACTATTGGATGGATAAATTATTGTAATTATTGCCTCCTGTCATGGCTAGAAAGGATTTGTTCCTTGGCCATCGGTGGTACAAAATCTGTTTTATTGCCTTCCTCTTGATGCATCAGGGACTGATCTCAGCTGCAAGTTGGGCATAAGACCCATGTGGGCCAGTCCTTCATGCTGGCTCAAAGGATCTTTTGCCTGGTCTTTGCCTGATGGTTTTGCTTCCACGCGTTTACTCAGTTTTGGCTGGGAGACAGAAATTAATTTGGCCATCAGGGATCTTACCGGTTTCCAGTTTTCCCTGAAACCTGGGTAACAGTTCTCTTGCTGGGGTTGTCAAGGCTTATCTCAACCACTTCCCTGCTACTGCTGGCATCTTGAGAATACGTGCCTCTCTGGTAAGTGGTCTTCTCTCTCTGTGAAGCAGGTGTCACCTGGTAGTTGCAGTCTGTTGGACTGGCCAAATTCTCTGGGCTCTCTAAGTGGGTGTCGAAGGTAGACTTACAAGCTGTGGGACTAGGATCTCTTGCCTTTGATCTTGTGAGAGGATATGACCAGGACGGCAATAATGGAGCAGAACGGGGGGGTGGTGGTGGCTCTGTACCATGAAGGAGCCATACTCGGCATGACCGCTGAGTGCCAAAAGCTGAAGAACTTGTTGACTTCTATGAAAGGAGCAATCCCACCCTCACCTCAGACCTGCTGCCAACTTACAGGCGTCATTGCTGTATTGCTCATACAATGTCACCTCCTGATGTAGTACAAATGTCACTTATTAATGAATTCAAGTTGTACAATGCAAGTGGTGATTAGTGGAGGAAAGCAATCAGGAATTAACGTTCTTGTTCTTTCTGAAATTGCATTTGATGTTACATCTAATTGCTTTTAACAGTTGTTAATTCTTTTCTATACATTAATAATTCTGTACATTCTCACTGTGGTATGATGAATAACTGCAGTTAAATTTCTGAAAGAACTCAAGTCTTGAACTCATGTGTGGGCTGTATTGAACACCCTTCAGTAAGGCGTACTTCTAAGCTGCAGTATAATGGCCTCCAAGACTAGCTCTAACATTCACTCCTAAAAGCTTTTTGATGAAATTGAATTCCTAATTAATCTTTCAATTTAAGGAACAAGTGATTTTTTTCCCCTCTATGTTTTTCTTTGATAG
Source organism: Aythya fuligula (assembly GCF_009819795.1). Taxonomy (NCBI): domain Eukaryota; kingdom Metazoa; phylum Chordata; class Aves; order Anseriformes; family Anatidae; genus Aythya; species Aythya fuligula. The sequence goes on from NC_045562.1 coordinate 43,748,959, forward strand.
AAACCTGCTTTTTTAATTTTTATTTATTTATTTATTTATTTTCCAGGAGAGGAATGACTGAGAGTAACCATACTTGTTCATGTTTTCTTTTCATTGGGTCCCTGATTATATTTCCATGTTGGTCTTAACCTGTTAATTTGTCTTTCCTCTGGTTCTCACTCTCCTTTCTATGTCTCCACAGTGAGACCTATTCTTTTTTTTTTTTTTTTTTTTTTTTCCTGAAGACTTTTAAGCATTAAAATGAACCTGAATATATACATATGTATTTCTACAGGCACTGAATTACATATCACTCTCATTAGGTATGGGGCTGATTTAAGGCCTTTTAAGCATAGCTCAGGGTGCTGACAGTAATATTAATAGCAAGGACTTAGAAGAATCCTTAGAATAGACTCAAAAGAGATCTACAAGATACCAGGGAGATGGGAAGGAAGGGACTTGGGGTGGGGAGAAGCCGTTATTGGTGTTGGTACTAATGCTGCTCCCTGCTCAGTGTGTGTGCCCTGTATCTCTGCATAGGCACAAACTTTCCCAAACTCCTCTCCATTTCTCAGTTTGGTCCCACAGCTTTTTCTCCACCTCATGATGCAGGTGACCATGGTAAGAAGCTGTGACACCTCATGCTTGCTGGGTAGTATGTGCTTCTCTGCATGCTGGGATGTGGCAAAACCTATCCCTTTCCTGTGACTCACAGCAGGGTGAAATAGGACAAGGTATATCTGGTGCTCCAACACATTCCATGACAGAGATTGCGCCTTGAAACTGGTTCATGCTGGACATGGTTTATTTTTGCAATTGTGAAAATGTGTGCTGTTTATGAACATTATTTTTCTCCTACTGTTATTTGTGGTGTGTTTCTGCTGTCTGCTCTGTATAAGGGTATTACAGGTGCCAAACCTGTGATAAAATCAGCCTGGTGCTTTCAATGACAGAGATCAAGGGGTCTTTCAGTGGATATCATGTGGTTAAGTTGTAAACCTGAAGTTGCATGTAAACTGAGGAGGTTAAAACTTTTAAAAAGAGAGCATAGTGGCTTATTTATTTATTTCAACTAGGCTAACAAATCTGGACAAGCCAGCATATTGAATGCTACAGGTTATAAAAACCCTGGAGGTGTTTAAGAGATGTTTAGATGTAGAGCTTAGTGATATGGTTTAGTGGAGGACTTGTTGGTGTTAGGTCAGAGGTTGGACGAGGTGATCTTGGAAGTCTCTTCCAACCTAGACGATTCTGTGATTCTGTAATACACCCTTTGCTCCAAAATGCATTAGATTATTGTGATCTGATCAGCAACACGGTTTCTATGCTGATACTGTGAACAGAGTATCTTCATTAAATAATGTTGTGTCTAATGACTTTCATAATCTGCACTAGTACCTGTGTGTATGCTTGGTACTTAATATCTTCATTTTATTTTCATAAAGCACCATGTATTAAAAGGCCAATTATTTGGCTCTTATCTACCAGGCCCACTCTGGACAGCTCAAAGCAGCTATCCTCTTTCAGAGGATTTGAGTAATGCAGCACTGCTGTTGCTGAAGCGTCTTCAGAGTTGTTCAAGTTCCCAGAAAGGCTGAGGATGAAAATGCCATCCAGAACTAAAATACCATGTAAAGATTCTGCAACTAATTGTAAAGTAATATCTGAACAGACAAGAACCTGTATTTGAAGGCATCCTGCACTTCCTCCAGTATTTTTATTTTTCTATTTTTTTCCACTGCTGTCAAGAGGCAAAGCAGAGATGCTTTTATAATCTGTGACATATAGAGAAGTTATGTCAACTGTGTTTTTAGGAAATCTGCAGTTGGAAGCAAGACAGTAAGGGTGAATTCCTGTTTTATTAAATGGATAAGATTGACAAAAGTGGAAAGGAGAAATACAAGTAGAGAACTGAAGTGATTAGGAAGAGGTGGCAGTCTCAGGATTTTCATGTTTTTAAAATGTTCAGATTGATACAATTTTTTTTTTTTTGGATTCATGTTATCCTGAGATAACAGATAATTACCAAGTATTTCTTAACATATATAATATAGTAGGCTGAGACTCAATGGGACCTAAAGTGATGATGATTTTTTTTTCTTCCCTAGAAACAAAACTAAACAAAACAGTGTTCATGACAGAATGTTGTACAAACATTTTCTGTTGTTTGCCATGTTCCTGGAAGCTGAAGTCAGCAGACAGAACAGAAACGAAATGTATCACTGCTACTTGTTTCCTTTGGTGAGAATTGCATATCAGGTGTCAGTGTAACTCCAGGAAGTTTTTCTGTCGCCTTCGTTTATAGCAGCAGCGGATCAGTTAGAACCAATTCCGCTGCCACTGTTGCACCTAGACCGAGCCTGACAAGCTGAAATGTGCCTTGTCCTTGGTTTTATTGATGTCTGTATTCTTAAATACAGATGGAGGTTTGACTGCAGCCATCTGAGGCCAAAACAATTTTATACTTCTGATGGTTTGTAAATTATTTATAGTCATGCCAGACAAACAGAAGAAGTCTTGAGATTTACCTTGATTTGGTGAGTCATATTACTGGAGTTGTATGGGACATTGTGAAACAGCTACTGCAGCTGCTATGCTCTGATTAAAATGTGCATCTGATGATTGTTTCCTATTTAGCTTCTGCTGACTGGGCCAAATATTAAAACATAGAGCTTTCCATTAAATGATATGATACAGTAAAACTTCACCAGAATCTAATTTAGCAAGAGATTAATATTACTCTCATATTTTTTCCTGATAAGAGCCTTATCCCAACCACCTGGAGTGAAGGTAGAATGACCCTCTCTGCTACGTAGAAGTGGGCATCCACTAGAGTCATGAATAAATCAGAATTGTCTGAATATGGTGCTTTTACTTAACAGTAGTTTACTTTGACTTTTGTATGAATCAAGAGAACTTGTTCAAGAGAACAAGTCTTCCACCTCTTTCCTTCCACAGGTAAGGATTTCTGTAATAGCACAAAGGAAGTGACTGGAGAGAAACTTTGGCAACATAAAGGAATTGAAGCGAGTGGTCAGCACTGCCTTTCCAGGTGAAAGAGGTCATACAGAGCAGTTTTTCAGAAAGTTTTTTAAACGGATGAAGAAGAAAATCTGTGGGAGCCTCTAAATTTGTTAAAACATAGGAGTTTGATATCCTTGTGCTCAAGGCTTGGCTTTGAGAGGTCAGAAGTCAGCTTTTAATGCATTTAATTTCCCTTGGTTTAGACTCCAAAGTGGGAGATTTGTGCCAAATATTTCTGTGGAGGTGCCAATATAAATGATTGCCTAAACCTTCCATATGGTTGCTTTAAAACCCTTGTTAAATTGCAGTCTCTCCCAGTAGATGTTTAAAGCTTCAGTTCCTGACAAGACAGCTGGAATACCAGGCATGTGAGGATCTGCAGGCCTCTTGAGAAGTGTTTCTCTTGTATTTCTGTAGGCATCATCATCTCTAATTCAAAGACTTATTCTCAGTGGAGGCCATGTAGTTATCCTTATTCATTCTGTACTCATCAGATTACCCGTAACTCACCTGTTACTCTCAGTAGGATGCAGGATGATGCCTTTAAAAGAGGACCTCAGCTCAGACAGTGCTAAACTCTTAGATGCCCCCCAGTGCGTTAGGATTCACAGCCTGAAGTTAGCACACAAGTTTACTTGCAATATATGATAAAGATCAGGTGCCTGTAAGTGTCATCTATAAAAGCCAGAGTGGCAGTTGAGTGCCAAAGAGAAGGTGAGGTCTAGGTAAGGAGACTCTCTGAGCTGGAGGAGTCCTCTCCACGTGCTGCTACTGCCTGGACCCTGGCCTGCCATGGTGTGTCCAAGCCAAGGAAGCCTTCTGCTCCACAAAACAGGGCAAAGCAGAAGTGTTGCTGCATTTCTATCTGAGCTGAAGGAGTAAAATGTTTTCACAGCTCATCACAGTGTAGCTTTTCTCACTTCTTCCTAGAAGAAAAACACCTGCCCTTTCAGTCAGTAGCTGTCAAATGCCATGATCACCTCTCATTGCACGGATAGCAGATGGATCACAACTTTTTATAAGCTGGTTTGAATTCTTTAAAAACAGAATTTTGTAGTAATGCTCAGCAGTGAGAAAACTCACAAAGACTAGGAGTATTTAAGCAATTTAAAATGTTTGTTATTGATGTCTTAAAACATGCAAGGGTGGTTATAAATTTAATGCAGGGTAGACTTATTAGTTTGTCCTTAAAGGAAAAGAGATTTTAGACTGGCATGATATGTTCTTTTATCAGGTCAGAAATGATTGTGCTTTCTTATAGAATCATAGAATCATAGAATATCCTGAGTTGGAAGGGACCCTTAAGGATCATCAAGTCCAACTCTTGACACCGCACAGGTCTACCCAAAAGTTCAGACCATGTGCCTAAGTTCACAGTCCAATCTCTTCTTAAATTCAGACAGGCTCGGTGCAGTGACCACTTCCCTGGGGAGCCTGTTCCAGTGTGCGACCACCCTCTCTGTGAAGAACCCCCTCCTGACGTCCAGCCTAAATTTCCCCTGCCTCAGCTTAACCCCGTTCCCGCGGGTCCTGTCACTGGTGTTAATGGAGAAAAGGTCTCCTGCCTCTCGACACCCCCTTACGAGGAAGTTGTAGACTGTGATGAGGTCTCCCCTCAGCCTCCTCTTCTCCAGGCTGAACAGGCCCAGTGACCTCAGCCGTTCCTCGTACGTCTTCCCCTCAAGGCCTTTCACCATCTTCATAGCCCTCCTCTGGACACTTTCCAACAGTTTCATATCCTTTTTATACTGTGGTGCCCAGAACTGCACACAGTACTCGAGGTGAGGCCGCACCAGCGCAGAGTAGAGCGGGACAATCACCTCCCTTGACCTACTAGCGATGCCGTGCTTGATGCACCCCAGGACACGGTTGGCCCTCCTGGCTGCCAGGGCACACTGCTGGCTCATATTCAACTTGCTGTCTACCACGACCCCCAGATCCCTCTCTTCTAGGCTGCTCTCCAGCGTCTCATCGCCCAGTCTGTACGTGCAGCCAGGGTTTCCCCGTCCCAGGTGCAGGACCCGGCACTTGCTCTTATTGCTCTTCATGCGGTTGGTGATCGCCCAGCTCTCCAACCTGTCCAGATCCCTCTGCAAGGCCTTTACGCCCTCATTTGAGTCCACAACTCCTCCAAGTTTGGTGTCATCAGCAAACTTGCTCAAAATACCTTCTATTCCTACATCCAGATCGTTTATCTTTCTTGTGTCTGAAATTTTGAGAACTATCTGATGAAGATTACTCTGAAGACAGTCTGTCTATCAGCACCTAAAAATCGCAGGCAGAAATAAAAGCACCAGTCTTTCAATTCAGCAGTAAGGAGGATGGCATCTAGTTCAAAGTGAATAGAGCTCAGCGTTAAAATGAAAGCATTTTTCAGGGAAAAGGAGTCCCTCCTGAAAATGGCGAGTTCATCGAGACGTGAGAGCATCGCTGCAGGGGTCGGGAGTAATGCGGTCTGTCACATTCTGCAACAGGGAACTGTGTTTACTCTTTCATACCTTACCCCGTGTTTACTGCCTTGGAGTAATACAACACAGCGGTGCCCTCCTCATGTACAGTGTCAGCAATCAGTCCCTTCCAAAGCATGGATGGCCAAATTTCTGCCTGGGAACCATTCTCAGCAGCAGGTGAACTCCATGGGGCAGGTGTCTGAGCTCAGCTCCCTTTCTGTAATCTCACGGCCGCTGGGTGAGTTACAGCACTGTGATCTCAGCTTTTGGTAGGGCTTCATAACCTGTCGCTGTGCAGAGTTGAACAAGGAAATTAATCAGGGAATTAATTGCAGCCATGTCAGAGCAGCACTTATTCTGAGAAGTGGACTTGACTTTATATAAAGCCCAGTGACATTTCATGTCTAGGAAAACACTCTGCTTGCCAGCGCAAGCATTACAATGCTGTTAGGGAGGGTTGGTGTTCCTCTGAGGTATAAATATGAAACATGAATAACTTAGGCCTGACAAAGTGTAGATTTACACAGTGATGCCTTTTTCAGCCACATACATCTGCTGGGGTCAAGTAAAGGCACTGCTCTTGAAATGAAATCAATTAAAGGAAAAGAAAACTGCAAGTACTTTTCTGGAAGAAACTACATAGTTTGTAGTTGCAAATTTTATTTTTTAAGCAATGTAGGAATTTTTATACTTCCTCGTAACTGTTTGGTTATAAATATGTAGGTGGTACAATGCGGTATAAGAGAGAGATTGGTGTAATTTCACCGCTCTTATTGCTTGCATGTAACAATTTACAGATATTAAACTTTTCAAAGTTTCCTTATAACTCACGCTTCAATAGTTTAATGGGGAAAGTACTGAAGTACCTTGTCAGCTTCTACTTTCCTGTATATCATAAATTTACCTGTAGTGATTTAAACACTTAATTTGGAGAAATAGATATGTAAGTTATTGTAGTCATCAGATTAAATTGGGATGGACAGGGTGAATTTGTTAGATTAAGTGTAGATAACTTAAAGACTATTATACTAAGTCCCTATGGAAAATGTTGAAAAATAAGCAAAGATTCTGCATGTAAATGGGGCATTTGTTGAATGCATAGTAAGCTAGTTTTGCATGATCTTATCACATCTTTTCTTTAGTTCATAGTAGAATATTCATACTGGGGAAAAAAATAAAATGAACACGCATTGTTACGTCCTCATAAGTCAGGGAAATATTACTTTTAAGTCTTCACATTACCACTGTTTTCTTTTTTTCAGAGCTTAGTTTCATATGCTGTTTTTTATTTCGCTTTGGTGAAATGAGAACAAAAAATTAGTAAGTTTCTTTTTTTCCACGAATCCCAAAGCTCTGTCTGGAGCAGCAAGTCCTGAGAAATGCCTGTGTTTTATTGTAGGAGATGTTCTTTCACAGCAGGGATTTTGCCTCTGATCAGTGGTGCAGAGTGGAACAGGGCAGTGGTAAAAATGTTTCAGCTCTGGAGCCTCGCTCCTCTCCATCAAATGAACCGTTCTGTGGGCTTCCTCTTCTAAAGCATCTCCAGAAGTCCCCCAAGAAACATCACTTCTCAGAGTACTATTTCCCTAACATATGATTCATAAAAGTAGCAAACTCCCATTTCAAACATTTTCTGAATTTTTTTCTAAAGTATGGCCATATATTCACCCGAGACCTGCTTTTAATAGTGTTTTTCTTCTATAGACAATATTCCCATATTATTGTTGAGCTTTCTTCTTCCTACTGTTTTGGCTGTTAGAGACATGCAAAAATACCAGTTTTTTAAAAAGCAAGGAGACTGCAGCCTTTCTACATGTCCTTTGCTCTCATAACAGATTTAATGATTTTTACTATTTCACCTGTCCAAAACTGCTTTGCTTCAGCAAACCAGGAAAAAAATGTACTAGAGTAATGCCAATATTTCTGGAACTCTAAAAGTTGTTCCTGTTGTGACAGGCTAGGTTGACAAGTGAAAATGTGAAGGGTTAATGCTTCCAGGATGTGTTATAAAAATAATTCATGATCCTGTCCTCTCTTCTGTTTTCAGTCTCTTACCTCCTCGGTGGTGATAATTCCTCTCTAAAAAGCGGTGAAGACACCTTATCTCCCATGTTCTTTTATTTCTCTCTGGCAAAGTGTGTTTATAGTAATCTTCATATGTGGAGTTCTGCAACGCTCAGGTTCCCCAGTGGAAGAAGAGTGGTCTTGCAGGTGCATGCATGAGTTATTGAGCAGTCCAAAAGATGGGACTGCCCCTTGCTGAGCTGTGAAGTTAATGATTTAGATGTGACCAGTCATTTTCTCTTAAATCTTTCCTGTTGCCATCTGAAACATTTCAGATGAACTGACATATCAATCCTACACTATACAACAACAAAGAGTAAGACTTTATTAAACTAATTAGCAGTCTTAGTAGCAAGAGAAGCATTGAATGTGCTGTGATATTACCAAACTGCCCCACACAGACCCAACTTATGTTTGAAGAATCACTTTGACCTTCTGACCCATTGTATCAGAGATGAGGTAAGTTTTAATTATAGGCAACGCTTTTTATTTTTATGGCAGCTCTTTCGATTGTTCAATTCATCATGGATGTTTTCTTTCTTACTTGAAAGGGTGAATGCAAATGCAGAGGAAGGCAAAATGTTTTCAGGGGTATCCTTTAAAGTAACTCTATGTAAAAAAAAAAAATAAAAAAATGGGTAAAAGCAGGGTAGAGGTGCAGAAATTAAAGGCTGTTATCCTTTGTGCCTTTAGTCAGATGTATCTACTTTGAATTCAATACTAACGTGAAGCACAAAGGCATACTGCTGCCTGCAACTCAATTTTTCCAAGATAAGCAGGTTCAAATAGGTGCTGAAAGCATAAAGCTTTCAGTTTTCTGAGGATGGGCATTATCTATTTGTACATAAAATCTATTTTAAGATGAACGAGTGTAGATAATATATACCTGAATAAATGTGAAAGCAGCATGAGAAAAATCTTTCCATGAAGGACATAATAATTAGTAGTTCTAGCAGCCAGTTGCTATTGGGGTCATACAAGCAGCTGCTGTGTATCTATCAACAGAACAAAAAACCTCTTTCCTGGGAAGATACTATCAACAAGAAGCAAACCTAGGAATGCCTGCAAAAATCTCTACTACTGATTTACTTTTGTTATCTTTCAGGAGTTTCAAAAGTTAGAGAATGAAAGGATGGTACCGCAAGGATTTCACTACTGCTGAGACTGTCAGCGTTGGTGAAGTTCCCTTGGTCTCTGAGACTCCTGCAAAAGCCACACTGAACGCTTGCTGCTTTCAGGAAGACGTTGCTGCTGCTGACAAAGCAGGAGTGATTCTCTCTTGAGATAATGTTGTGTAGATGTCTGCTCTTCAATTTATTCTGAACTGCCTTTTCTTAGTAAGAGTAATAGTTTGAAGCTCAGACAGGAAGGTAAGGAAATGTGAAGGCTTCGTACTTAAAAAAAAAAACAAACAAAAGACAAACAAACAAACAAACCAAAACCAAAACAAAAAAACAAACAAACAAACAAAAAAAAACCAACAACAACCCAGCTTTTCCCAGTTTTAAGACAGAAATGGCATCTGCACATATGCATACTTAGAGGTTAGAAACTCAATGAGTCTGCGGCACATCTGCTGTGTAATACACAGGAACTTTTGCCCTTTTTTTCCATCTTTCAGGCCTGGTTGCTGAACATGATTGCAACGCTCGCTAAATTACTGTTGAATTAAATGCTAGCCACAGTTGCTCGTAGCCTGGCCCTTCCCATGCCTTCTGCTCTTTAGCAATCCTAACTGGTTGTACCTGGCAGCAATCATCCATGCATTTGTCACCTCCAGTTGCATTATTGAATCTTTACAGGAAAATCATGCAGATTGTCCACTGGTACCAAACAAAACCGAGCTCATTCAACACTTGGTCTTCCAAGAATATATCACTGCTATATTCACGGTCCTGTGTTATGTCCTGGTCAGCTTCTAATGCTGGTTTAATACCTAATTCCCAACCTTTAACAGAATGAATAGCTTGAGACCAAGCTACCTTAAATAAAAATAAATCTAAAACTATGAACCCCTTCCATGGCTGTGGGCATTGAAAGGTGCACACTACAAACCCCAGAAGTCAAGGGTTTGATAGTATAATTTTGTAAAATAATGGCTTTAGTCAAAAAGGCAGGCTCCTGTCTGGCCATTTAAAGCCCTGTGCTTTGGCTGTGATGGGTTATTTCTGAAGTGCATCATTTCAGTTGCTGGGATCATAGTATGAATTCATAAGCTGTTGTACTGGTTCAAATGGGAAGATGGTAAACTGTGCGAGCAGGGCACAGGAGGCAAAATCAAGAATGTTTTATGCCAGGTTGGCCACCAAAGCATGAATAATGTCCTGAAGGCTGAAGACAAAGTGCTCTTGAATTCTCTGCTGGCAAATCTTTCTGACACATAAGAAGAAAATGCTGGGGTTTTTGTTTTGTTTTGTTTTGTTTTATTCTTGAGCATCTGTCAAGTGTTTTCCTGTCTCCAAAAAAAAAAAAAAAAAAAAAAAAAAAAAAAAATCTCAGTTACCAGATGGCAACTAAGGCAGAGTTTTAAGAGGCGTTAGAAACTTGTGCATAAACTTGCTACTGTTTTTACCCACAAAGGTGCATGAGTATTCTTGTGTTGACTGGAAATATAAGGCGGTGTTATGATGGTTATGTGGCACTTGGGCATAGTGTGTGTACCTGGAGCATGCTCACAAGTTGCAATATAGTTTTGCTGGGCATTCCATTCAAATCTAGATGTCTTTCTAAATGCTATTTTTTTATTTAACAAATTTGCCATGAAGCTAAAAAAAATAAATTGGATGACATTTCCAAAGCTGGTTGGAAAACAATGTTGAGATTGATCAGTCCTATCACTATGTGTTACCTTTAGCCCAAAGTAAAAGCTTGAAGTGAGAATGAAATCAGCCTGGTATTAAAAATTAATGAGCTGTAAGAAAAAAAGGAACCTATGCTGAAATTTTCCAAATCTCAGTCTTGGGGAAAGTATTCACCATTAGCTGTGGTTTCTTAAACCGTTGCCTAAAAATACTGTACTTGTAAGTACAGATTGTGTACTGTAGGCAATTATACAACACCATAATCATTATTTCTGGAATAATAAACAAGAAGACAGAAATAACTCTGCTAATTTAGAAAAGGGCTCCTACCACTGCTACTTGAATCAAACCATGTTCTTCAGGCTGCAATTTTTAATATAGAAATCAATGTAATATTCCAGGAAAATAATCTAGGTTGATTGAATGAAATGAGTTTGGCACATAGTTACGTGTGTTTGCTAAAAACAAACTGGAGAATTATTGTCCAGGGACAGGCCTAGTGTATAAGTCAACGGCAAGGAAAAATAAAGGTGATTTGCATTCCTATTCCTTATTTTCAAAATTGTTTGTTTTTCTGGTTTTGTTTTGAATGACAGTCACACAGAATCACAGAATATCCCATGTTAGAATGGACCCACAAGGAGGATCATTGAGTCCAGCTCTTAGCTCCATACAGAACCACCCAAAAATCAGACCCTATGTCTGAGAGCATTGTCCAAATGCTTCTTGAACTCTGTCAGGCTCAGTGCCATGCCCACTGCCTCAGGGAACCTCTCTGATTGCCCGATCACCTCTCAGTGAACAACCTTTTCCTAACGTCCGATATGAAGCTCCAAGCCATAACACGTGATAAAAATGACATGTAAATGTCATCTGAATTGAAGTTGTGTACATTTGCTCCCTGCTATGGAAATTGCATTGCTATGAAACTCATTTTTATCAGTAAATGATTTCATTGCTGTTGATGACATAGTTTTATGATAGGCTTTAAAATCCAAAAATCTTTACTGTAGTCCAAATGTAGGTGAATTATTAAGAGTCCACAGATGAATGGTGGTAAGGAATTTCCTTTAACCTAGCTGTCCTTCATGGACCTGTTTTCGGAGGTAAATTTTCTTGTTGCCCAGCAGGGAGAAGAACCCAATGGATCCTGATGCAACTTTGAATTGAAGCTCGCCCAAATGAAATGTTTGTTGAAAATGTTATACACGTGAAGTTCTGCAAATTTTTTGTTGTTACAAACTTTTTTTTTTTAATTAGTGTGTTTAGCCTGTAAGAACATCATAGTCTATTTTTTTCAGAGGTTTTAATCACCTCATAGTATTTCTTAGGAGTTAATTCAAGTTTCAAGCATTCTCTCCTCTTGTACCACTGCCAGTACAAACTGTCCATGTCTTAGGCTAGCACTCAAATGGGGCAGCCCATGCAACAAGAAGCACTTAGCCTGTGGGCTGTGGACTACTTACTGTCTGTAAAAGGATGACAGAACAATAGCTGCTCTTATGTCTACTCTAAGGCTACTTATGTCTGCCAAATTCCCAGAGGGCTGCAGTTCCTCTGGGAAATGTTTCTCAGAAGGCTGAAAACTGCACATTGGTCAGAAGAAAGCAAAGCCTCTGATTTAAGTGACAGGAAGAAAAGGACGAAAAGGGGTGCCCAGCCAACCTACCACTTGCTCTTTGACACGTTGTTTATTTCTGTTTTATGCCTCAGCTAAATGACTCATGGCTTTAAATAAGAAAAGAAGAGAACTGACAAATGATATATGTGAAGTTCTCCTAGGAAGGTTAACTCCTACAAATAACCAGCCAAAAAAAAAAAAAAAGGCTGCAAGGGAAGCTGATTATTGCTCTTTTGCAATGCATTAAGAGCAAACACTTGAGAAGGAGAACAGCCATTTTAAGCTGGGAAACTAATGTGCGCCACAAGCAGTCCAAAAAAGTACTGGTTTCTCATGAAATGTCTCCTGCATATCCAGTTGCCCCATTTCAGATTTTTAGCTTCTGCATATAACAGTGTTTCCAGTGAGCCACATTAAAATGGAAAAGAGTTTGGGGAAACGGCTCTGTGAGATGCTGAGGTATGGCAAGAAAAAGCAAACATCTTAATTTAAACTTTTCTATTGTGCCTGTAGCGGTAGGCCTGGTAAGGAAGGATAATCTCTGGAGTTAGCAGAGTTCTGTGAAGCTAAGAAAAGACAGATATGCCCTTCTAAAATGAAATCTCAACATCTGACAGTTGGTTCTCTGATGGTGTCTAGTATTATCAAATATTAAATACTGAATATCTAATTGTCATGATAGATATGTTGCCTCTGAATTAAAATAAAACACAATAATATTCTGGAAAATGCATTTTTTCCCATGGAAATAATAAAAAGCCCTCAATAATATTTTGCTGAAGGCAAAGATAACAGTAAATAATGTTGACTGATACAAACCAGAGTGATTTAAAGCAAGAAGCAAGTGATCATGTCTTAATAAATGAATTTACTTTCATTTTGCATTCACACTTAATTGTTTTGTAAAGAAAAGCTGACCCACACTGAACAGTAACCATTATGGTGAGCTTATTTGCAATGAATTTTAGTCTTTAAGCTCAATTCAATACTATTCATTTTGCCAGCTATCAAAAAAAATAAATATATATATATTAAAAAAAAAGCAATCCCATAGTCGGTGACTTTGCATATTCAGCGGTCTTCCTTCTCTACAACATTGGTAATAAATATGCAATTCTAAAAACTGTTAGTTACTTTTATATATTTTTTTAGTTCCTTAAAAAGTTATCTTAACTGGGAAATGTGTTAAGGAAAAACTATTTAGGCTGCAGATTATTATTATTATTTTTTAAATGCAGTGATTTTCATTCTTCTGGATAAGTAGAAACCAATGCAGGTTAAAAATAATTCTCTGTTTCAGTCTGCACTGAAATAGCTTGACTGCTAGTAACTCAAGGATGTCAGAGACAGAGTAATTAGAAGATGCATATTCATCCCGTATACCGGCATTTTTTAGCTAGAAAAATACAAAGTCAGCTGTGTCATTATAACATCAGCAGTAATTGAAAATTGTGTTTCTTTGTCTGGTAACTGCTTCCTGCTCCCTCTATGTCACATTGTTCCTGGTAGGCGGGTGCTGGTCAGCACCCATTTTCCCAGCCATCACGCCACCACAGATGCTGTCCAGCACATAACTATTTCCCCATGTGGTGCAGAGTGACGTGGCAGCTGATGCCAGGTGGGCTGGGTGACGACGTGAAAGAGGAAGCAGTCACGATGTTATTCTGTGCTCCACAGATACAGCTGGCTTTATCCTGAGCCTGTGATGGGAGAAGGGTGGCAAGTGCTTGTGCATATTCGGGGCCTGTCACTCTCCGCTCACCTCTCACTCTTCAGAGGCCATTGCACCCATGTCCTCCTCTTTAGGAGGGGTTGTGCCTCTTTTTGCTTTCTCCTTGCAGACTGCCCCATCACTGCCCCTGGTAATGTAGGCATCCGAAAACAGTGGGACAGAAGCCATGTGGCAACAGCCTCGCTGTTTGCTGCAGCTCTGCACCCTGTCTGAAGGGCCCCATCATAGCACTTCAGGAGTCTGGCTTCTGATGTGGGGAGCTGCCACCTCTGAGTTGAACGTCGGGGCATCTTAAAGGTTTTTTTTTTTTTTTTCTTCTAGATTTAATAACTCTCATAGGAAGCACAAAGCTCTTCATAGTGCCTGGATTGAGTTTTACTCTTCTGCAGATGAAAGTCATGGGAGTGCAATTTCCAAAGTTTGTCAAATATTGACAGCCTGAAACCTGGGCCTTGAAACGAATGAGCACCTGACTGAGCAGGATTTGGCGGCTTTCCAGAGGAGCAAATGATGTTTACTAACAGCCCTCTCTATTCTCTGATGTGGGTCATATTCATTTTTGTTGTTGTTGATGTGTTTAATATTTCAATACAATGGACTTGTCTATAACCTAGAAAACCTAACACTTTGTCTTCTTGGAATTGTGTTTTTTAAATTTATGCTGTTGTCTGCTTGAAAATAGAAAATATAACCAGGCAAATTCTTCAGCAGAAAGGCAAGCTCTATGAATAATGCAATTGCCAGTGGGATGTTGTAGTACTCACAAATAGAAGCAAACATGCCTGTTGATTCAGATGGTGGACTTAATCAGAGCAACCAGAAGATCCAGGTGTATAGGATTATGGGACAATGACCTTGATATTGTAGCATGCCTATGATGTTGTATCTGCAGTCATTGTTCACTGATGTGGCCTTTGGGTCTGCAGCTGGTCGTTTGTTCTGGTTATGGGAGAAATAAGAAACCTCAAACCTTAGGAAGACTTCTATAGGGGTTTAATCAGGTTATATGTGTCCTTCCCTGCCTCTCCAATACCTTCAGAACAGGGGGGAAGATTTTAAGGGAGCTCTTGTGACATTAATCTCCTGGCACCAACCTACAGGATCTGATTAGTCACCTTTGAACAAACTCGGCCTGTGTTTGCAGCCATCTGGTTGGAAAACAGCTCTGCCTGGGAAGCTGTGGAGCTGTATTCAAGCTAAATAGCAAGAGGTCATATTAGCTTAGATGTGGTGCTGCATTAATACAACCATGTGTCTTTTGAGTAGCACTTGGCTATTCAAATTCGTTTTGAAAAGGATGGTGATCTTCAGGCTTCATAAAAACAGTGTTAGGCTCCCAGCCTCCGGGCTGGATGTGACTTGAGATCTGAATTTGCCATCCTCCAGCTGGACACCAGTGTGAGTTTTACAAGTGCCCTGCTACCCCTGAGCCCTTGTGCTGCTGTCCTCTGGCCTGGCCTGAGGCTTCTGGCTGCACCTCAGCTTGGCAAAACACTCGGCTGCATCCTCACGGCCACAGCTCCTCCACCACTGTGCTCCCAGGGGCCGGCTCACCCTGGGCTGGCAGTGATGGAAAGAAATGCTGCCAGCACTTCTGTGCGTGCTCCAGGTCACTGCTGGGTAAACAGCCTGATCTGAAAGTCATGACAATGTATCATGGGCCTTAAGTAGCCCCCAAAAGGTATTCGGACATTTTCCTCTACCACGGGAAAGGATGTAGTTCCCCACCTATGATCCAATATATTTATCTTGATTAAAATGGATTGATGAGTGGTTAAACAGGCTCTCACTTCTGTGGTATGCTCATAAATACTGATTAGAGATTTAATTTGCTTGAGTGTGTGCATGAAAATGCAGAAACATTTAGAGAACAAAGAAAAATTAACATAATGAGTTTTCCCAGGGTCCAGTGCATGCACTTCCAGAGCTGTCTGTCTGTCTGTCTTCCCCTTCTCTCTGTCCTGGGGAATGTGCCTGCTTAGGCATCTGGATGGGCTGCCTAGGGAAGTGGTGGAGTTGCCGTCCCTGGAGGTTTTTAAGAGATGTGGGGATGCAGTGCTTAGTGGTTTGGTAGTGGACTTGTCCGTGTTGGGTTGATAGTTGCACTTGGTGGTCTTAAGGGTCTTTTCCAACCTAAGTGATTGTGTGATTCTAAACAGGATCAAATACCAACTTCACTAAGGCTGTGTAACTAATACAGCTTTTCGAGAAAACTCTTTGTGCTGGCAGGGAGAAAGGGATAAGGTGCTTAATAGCTAAGTGATTTAACTTCTGAGGATTTGGGAAACCTCTGACTTGTGCTCAGACATAAGACTTTGTGATTTACGGGAATTTTTTGGCAAAATGTCTTTGTCTATTTCATCTAAATACTTCATTTATGAAATAAAGCACTGGAACAGTGCATGGAGCCATGGTCAAACCACCCTTTGTAAAATCACAAAGCGTTTTTTAATCCTTGAATTACACTGAGGAACTTGTTTTTTTGTCTCAAGGCTCTTGAGGCCAAATTTTCCAAGTGTTGTGTAGCAGCATACAAAGATGAAGGTCTCTTCAGGCTCTTAGAAGAGTTGGAAGTTGATGGCAGCAGAGTACCTAAATACTTCTGGAAATCTCACTGTTTCTTTGGAGTGGAGTTTATGTGCGTATAAAAGCTTTCTGTACCATAACTCCATCTAAGTGCATACAATAGTCTAAAAGTCTAGTCTTTGGTGATTGCATGTGTCTGACAGCTCTTTGTTTTTTCAGCCTCAGGCTGAAGTTTTTGTAACTGACAGTGAAAATCCTACATAGCTTTTCCTAGTTGGTTATGGCGTGTAATTATTTAACCATTTAATACTATTTTTAATTCTGTTGGAACTGGAAACACTTCTAATCTATTGCAAAAGCAAATTATAACAAAGTGCTGAGTTGGTGCTTGAAGATGGGAAATATTCTCACCAACCTGGACTGTGAGAGTGCAACTCCATCTCTCCCTCTGCCCATCCTTTCCCCTCAGTATCATTTTTGCCACTGCCTTAGTGACCACCTCATTAGTCTGACATTTCTCCGTGTGAGAAATTGTACCTGTTCCTCTTCCATAACTGCTGCCTGAAGGACATGATAAGACTGTCATGTCTGGATATCCTTTCTTTTTCTGCCCCCCTTATTCTTAACCCTAAGGACATTAACAAAACGTTGTTTGGAGATTAACCTGTATTCTACAGAGTAATGCGTATGCTTGCAGAAAGCGCTCAGACGCATCCTGGTTCCCATTAGTATGTGCTGACACGGCTGTGACACACAATTCATGGAGATACATTAACTGAAAGTAAATTAGCCAACCTGTCACAGAAGTGATCGTCATCTTTTAGCTAAGTCCAAAAAACCCCCCAGACCCTTAAAAGTACAACAATTACTTCTGGATATTGTTGGTCCTGGCATCTTCCATAAGCTTTCAGCTAAATAGCCTAAAACAATTTATTTATAAAGATTATACTCTTGAACATGTCTGTGCTTTTGCAAATATATCTACTTCTGAAATATTTTTTGGAGGAGGTGAACAGCAGTTGGGAACATGCATAAAAGCAGCAGATGTGTGATAGAATGAGCCTCGTACTGCTTAGCACATTGTGCTATTCTTTCTATCTGGAGTTATGCAAAATATTAAAAAATAAGCATGATTTAATATCCTAATTGAAAGAGAGAAATGACTCATTCATAGCAAGCTGACCTGATTTACAGTAATGTGGGGTATATGAAATTAATCTCACCTAACAAACTTGTGTAGTAGCATCTTAGCAGGGTTAGCAGTCACAGTGGCATTACAGAATGCTTAAAAGACACAGGTTATAGCCAGAGAGCTCTATCATCATTCACATGAACCCCACGTTGCCTGTCCTGACCAGATTAAGGAGCCTGTGATTTATCCCTGTTTGAATATGCCTGAATTGTTAAAAATAGTGCTGTTCGGCACACAGGGGATTTCATAAACTGATTTTTTTCTCCATTCTGAAATATTGTCATCACTTTTAGGTTAGGAAACTGCTGCTCATCAGACCCAACATCTAACAAAACACATTATGCTGTAATAAAACCTTCTGGAGTTTAGAGGGACTGATCCAGCTGCTATTGAAATCATGGCAAACAGTGAACACCCAGGTCAAAAAGGGTAGGGTTAGCCATTTCCTGAGATTTTGGGAAGTGGTGATGTACACTGACTTCACTGAGAATATTTCTTGTTAAGTCATCAGATGGTTTTTGTGGCTTCCATAGAAGTGTGATTTTTTTTAATTACCTTCTCAAAGGAAGTGCAGATTGAACGCAAGTATTTGAACTCAAAGCAGGGCAGCTGACACCTCTTTTCATTACAGTTGGAGCTAATTTGGAATGGCCTGCATCTTCCACAGAGTATTCCTATGGGCTCAATAGCCTTTCATTAGTTGTGAGGTTTAATTAATGTTGGATAAATCACAAGCTGACTTTTGTTTCCACTGTGAGTTAACTTAAAGCTTTGACCCCCCAGAACATCACCAGTTGAGACACAACTGAGCTCTTGCAAGCTGAATGCTGTCTGATGCCAGGGCTGGTGATAATGAGAAGAGCTGTCTAGAGAACAAGGAAAGGGGATGATGAAGTATCAGCATTTTGATGCTCCACTCAGCTGACAGCGTTGGCTTTGATGTTAAGACCAAGGTCACCTGCTGTAAGATTGCCACACCATGATTGATATCGATGCTTATATTAACACTGAAACTTTTCAGCACAGTAATTAACTATGTATGCTCAACGGGTCACTAGCCCACGCTAATTTGTCTATCAACAGGGTTTTAGGGCTTGTTAATTTGGGACTTGATTTGCTTCTTAAGCCAGTCAGTGGATCATGAGCCACATATGCTACTTGTAATTCCTCACAAAGAACTCCGGCAGTTTGGGCATCCTTGCATCGTGTTGGTAGCTGCTCCAGAAGAAGAGCAGTGTACGTGCCTGACCAGCTGGGCACAGCGATGAGGCTGCTGGGGCTCTGTCTGCAGGCACAGTTTACAGTTGTCACCAACTCAGTCTCCTTCGTGTTTATTATCACAGAGCGTTTATCACCTTTTTCTCTTATAGCTTTTAGTAATTATCAAGTGACACCTGATCCAAGTGCAAAGCGGGAGAAAATTGATCAGTTTTCAGTAAGCTTTACAAAAGATGATTGATGAAATGGTAAGTTTTAACTTGGAAAAAGAAGGTAGGCTCAAATGATCTTGATTACATATGTCCAATAAGCTCATTTTATTTTTTAAAGTATATGTTCTAATAGTTTATTTTTCAGAAACAGTCTAGGATAGTTTATATAACTGAATACATGACAAGGCATAAAACTGCAGCATTACATTCTTTAGGAAAGAACTTTTTCTGAGGTGTACTTGATACTTGAGAATGGGTGACTGAAGTTTTGTCAGATAGGTCAAACAGTTTAAATCCCTACTTGACAACATCAAACTGATCATTTTAAATGCTTCTATTTATAATAGCTGAGAGCATTACAGTATGGTCCTCATATCAAAACATTTTCATAATAGTCAATGCACAAAATCATGACTCGCTTAAATTTCAAAATTTAAGGACAGTTCTTAAAAGAGCTTTCTTTCAAAATGGAACAGCATTGTCAATCTCTGCAACACCATGCTCTGTATTTCCCTGGAGAAATTTGGATCCAAGGATTTACTCAGCTTTTGCTTGGCATTTAGTACTGAATATGATGGTTTGTGATAAATAGCTCTTTATTTGAGAAGGAGAAGAGGAAAAAATACTGTAGTACAGACATTTCATAAAATGCTTTGCAAATGACAACGCTGAATATCAGTATCAATAGAAGAAGAGGAAGAGAAAATGAGAACTGGTTTATTAAGAAATGAAATAACCTTCTATTCAGCTTGCACCAGGCTGACTTCTCCATTTAGAAACAGTCAAGGTAATTTCCACGTTTTTGTTCAAGAAATAAAATATAGAAGTTAACTGCTAAAAATGGTGCAAGGTAGTAGTCTTTTAAAATTAAATAAAGCTTTGTGTGATATTCAACCAAAGTCTTGAAAAATAGTACAAAGATGATGATTTAAAATGAAAGAACTATCAAGAGGTAATTTGTGATTTTTTATGTATTTGGGGTTGACCAGGCAGCTATCTGGAAGATTTTTATTATCTAAATCCCTTGGCTGTAATTGTAAATGATGTTTACATGAAGGTTTGAACGGATTTTGGGATACATGTTGTCTAGAAACCAGTGAAAGAAGTGAAAAGGACACGAGCACTATAAGGAGTGAGGATGTGGTGCTGAAGGATCATGGTGCTGTCCCCATCATTTGCTGGTGTATGTTACTACCAGTCAAAGGATAACAGAACTAGATTTGTGACTACCCTTGGTGAAAGTGGTTTGCTGAGGAATTTGTCACTGTTCCTAGTGAATGGTCTAGTCTTGATAGTGGATCAGAAGACAAAGAAGTTTAATGTAACATTGGAGGAAAGTGTGGCAGTTGATAACTGGCTGTGAAAAGAAGTTGATTTTCTGTGTATGTGAATAAAAGAGAATACTGATTGGGATTACCATCAGAAAGAGAACAGTTTAGGGATGTGAGGATGGATGAACTGCTTCTCAGCACAAGCATGTGGAAGAAATGGAGGAAATATTCCTTTTCCTCCTTTCCTATACATATGATAAAAATGAAAATGGAAAGTGATATGACTACTTAACACTAATCAAAGGGTTGGCATTTTTGCATATATATATATATATATATATGAACGATGCTTGCAGGTATGTACATAATGGCTACTTTTTTTTTTTTTTTTTACTTGAAGAGTGTGTATAATCTAAGAAAACTGTTTGATTTTGTTTGTTTGTTTTGGCTTCATTTGTTCAACAGGGGAGAATAGAGGAGGAAAAGAAGGAGAGTAGAATAAAATTATTCAATTTTAATTTTTTTCTTTGAGCTTTCCTCTTTCTGCAGCTTATTTTTGATTCCCCAACTTCCTCCTTTAATATTTCTGGATGACAAATGGCAGGACAAGATAAAATATCTGAAAAACTGTTGGAAAAGTCTTCACTTGTGGTAGGGAGAAAAGCTGGGAAGGAGCCCAGGGGAAGTTTGTCAGAGTGTAGTGAAAAGTAAACGAAGGTAAGTATCGTGCACATTGGGACCTATTAGAAATGTGCTTTTTTGAGGGGAGAGACTTCCATCAACTTCTCAAGGTGATTTTAAAAGGCTCTTGCTCAATGAAACAATTTCTGTGCCACCTGAACTATTTGAGGGGCTGGGAGGCAGTGCAGAGGATAGAAACTATAAAGCAAGTAATGTCAGAACAGTTTTAGCAAGGAAGTCTTGGTTTGGGTGAGCAAGAAACT
Source organism: Aythya fuligula (assembly GCF_009819795.1). Taxonomy (NCBI): domain Eukaryota; kingdom Metazoa; phylum Chordata; class Aves; order Anseriformes; family Anatidae; genus Aythya; species Aythya fuligula. Next base: position 43,769,993 of record NC_045562.1, read on the forward strand.
GTTGGGGATGGCTGCTGTTTTTTCCAGGTGTTGGGCTATCTGTGACTCCTCCTCAAACACAAGATTATTGAGGTCAGGCTTCCCTAGATTAAATGAAGACACTGCTCTCCTACACATATTTGTTCTTGTTTCATCTTTGTATGAAATACGATGAGCAAGCTATATGGTGCTGTAAAGTTTGTCTCTGTCATGCATCCATGTATGGCCTGTACATGAGTATCAGTGAGAGATGGGTCTGGGATATAAAACCAAGCAAGGATCACTAAATCTAGGAGTGTGCATAGACCCAACCTCAGAGACAAAAGACTTCACAAGAATAAAGATTTATCAGCCAGCAGTGTTTATCAGCAGGATCACACAGCATGCAACAAAACATTTGGGAGTTGGTCCACAACCTAGGCTAATGTAATTCCTTTTCTGTTCAAGTCGTCCAATATACTTTGTAACTATGTGCAACTCTACTATAGATTTTGATGATTTTCTTAATAATTATAATTAATAATTATAAGTATTATTTTAATAGGTGCTTTATTTTTGTTGTACTCTGAGATTACCTAATGATAACAATAACCTGTTCCATTCCTTTGAAGAATGATCCAAAAAACAGTGGTGCTAACATGGATTAGAGGTGAATACATTCCCAATATATTTACCAAAAGAACCAAGGCTAATAATGTTGACTAGCCATTGGTCGAAGTGATTGTTAAAAAGCTGGTAATATGGATCTGAAAGGAAGTATCTCTTCCAAAGTCTTTGGAAATTTCAGGGGAGTGAAAGAAGAGGAGGGATTTTTTTCTGGTGATATCATCGTCATCAATTTCATTCACCCTTAATAAGAAAGGTGCATGAAGATTTGGAAGAAAAAAAGGTGCTTTAAAATTTTCTATTTTAGGGTTACACAGTAAGCATTTGATTTCTCAATGTGCAAAATGACTGCTGATCACGGTTTTTAAAAACTTCACCTGTGCAAATTGATTTTTTGTTTTCCTTTCACTGAACTTAATGCTTGCTATTAAAAGGGGAAAAGCTGAAGTGAAATTATAACTTCTCCTAGCTTCAGAAGAGAAAAGGTTATCACCTGTGCATGAGCTGACTGGTGATATTTCTCAACCTGCAGAAAAGTCACTGTCCTTTTTGAGAAGAAAGTGTCATCCTGATGAATCATCTAATCAAAAAAAAAATTAGCATATGGTGGCATGAAGAAATGAGTGTTTATGACAGTACAGTCTGGTACAACTCACATTTCACTGCTTTTCATGCTTATCAATCTATAGGTTTGTGGAAAAAGAATATATAATTTACTTCAAGTTGAATTCAAATTACTGGCAAACCCAAGACCTGATCTTAGTTCAAGTAGCAAGGTTGTTTCACCAGAATACTAGATACAGAATTAAAATATTTCGAGCCATTTAATTGGTAAAAGGCTTAAGTATTTTGGTTAAGCATAATGAAAAATACATTGTTTCTCTACAGCTAATTGCTAATTATTTGTTAGAATATTTTTTTGTGCATATTTTCAAAACCTGATTTATATTTGTAAACACATCAGTTTCATGAATAATAATCAGGGGAACAGAAAAATCTCTAGTAAATTATGATTTGTAAAGGCGTGTACATGCTACTAAGAGCCTTTATTTCACAGCATTGTACAACCTCTTGCAGTACTTAAGACGTAAACTTGTTAAGTAGTAAAAAGATCATGTGATGGCAATATTGATGTCCCATTGCAGTAAATAGCAAAACTCCATAGACTTTGATGGAAACAGAAGTAGGCTTGGAAGTAGAAGATAAAAGATAAGGAGAATCTTTATTAAAAACGGGAAAAAAAAAAAAAAAAAAAGTCATGCAGGAGAAAGTATATATATATATATGCATGTAAGTATTTGACAAGTGAGGTAGCAGTTTAGTTGCTGAATTCTAGAAAGTGGAAAGCCAGCTGAGGAAAAAGAAACTACTTTTCTTCAAAAGTCTCATTTATTCCTTCTAAGAACCGAGGTAGTACTGCCTTCTTACACATGCACACCCTCTCCTTTCAGTTCTAAAGAAAAGACATTACATGACAGCTCATCTCACGGAAGAGCTGAACGGCAGTGAGGAGAGTGTGAGCAGCCCTGCACTGCTTGCCATTATGACCTGCAGGAAGGGAAGCAGCAGGAGCCAGCAGTGGCCAGGGGTGCTGAGCCATGGGGTGCAGGATGAGGCAGAACACCGCCTGCCCTGAGCTGTCCTTCTCCCTGCTTACCAACCCATCATAGTCCCAGAAAGCTGAGAAGTCACTTCAATAATTTCAGCAGTTTTTAGATGAGGATCCCTTTTGTAACTCAGCCCTATTTCCTCCAAATGAAATTTAATTCGGGTCAGGGAGCTGGGCAATACGGTTACTAGTGATTTGCCACATCACTTTTTTGATGTCCATGTTGTTATTGCTTCAGCCAGGAGGATCAACAGCGCTCACAGAGAACAAAACTTTCAGTAAATCCTACAGTCATCTTCTCCATGTGAGTAAATACTCAAGACAAATGATGTCTGTAGAATTACCTGAGTCGTGCTTTTTTTTTTCATTAAAAAGCCAGCTAAATCTGCAGCAGATGTAATAGCACGCTTCTGTAGCCTACAGCTTCAACATTTGTTCGTATTATGCAGACCATTCAGATGTATTTCATTTTTAATGCAACTGTTTTACTATTTGTAATGAGCAATCATAGTAATAAAAAAGGATAGATGTGCAACAAATGTCCCTGTAAGCCATAAAACCTGATTATTTGCAGTATTTAGGTGAAAGCTTATTCTCCTTTGTTTGTAAAGTTCCAGATATGCTTGGATGCGTTTGCAATCAATAATACAACACTTCACTCCACAAACACAACGTCTGATCTTCTCGAAGTTCGAGCCTCCTTTATTTCTGACGGGAATGAAATCAGCTGAAACGCAGCTAGTTTGGGTGTTAATGGAAGAGCTTCTAAATACTGTTTTTGTTACTAATGTAATGGGGGGAAGAGCAGGGAAAAGGAGGGATAGGAAAGGGTGTGTGAGGAAAGTGCAGGGTGGTTTATCTCGTTTAAGGCTGGAATGAAGAGGAGCAGTGAAAAAGCTGAGTGGAAGGAGTTGTTTTAGGCTACACCTGGTCAAATTAGTGCAATTAGCCCCCGAAGAAGCCTGCCTGCTCTGTGGAACGCAAGCCTGGCAGTGCCATTTGGGGACTGAAAAGTGAGCTTTTCTGGCCGATATGGCAGGGCTAGGGCCAGGTGAAAGGGGCTGCCTGAATTTTGGGACCAAAGCCTGGAGCACTCGCCCCCACAACAGGTATGGGGGATGCCCCTTCGCGGCCGCGGCGCCGCCCAACGGCCGCCCCTCACAGGGCGGTGGGGCCGTTATCGGGACGGTCCCGCGCTGCGCGCTGATTGGCCGCCGCCGCTCCCCCCGCCCCGGCCTGAGGCCGCCACCGCCTCAAAGTTTGCCGCCGGGCGGAGCGGTGGCCGCGGCGGGGCGGGGGCTCCGCCGCTGCGGACGGGGAGCGTTTCGCGCGGCCGGCCGGGCGCGCTGAGGGGCTGGGAGGAGGGCGGGTGGGAGGTGAAGGTGTCGCCATGCGGTCCCTGAACATCACCCCGGAGCAGTTTGCGCAGCTCCTGCGGGACAACAACGTGACGCGGGAGCAGTTCATCGCCCTGTACGGGCTGCGGCCGCTCGTCTACATCCCCGAGCTGCCCCGGCGTGCCAAGGCCGCCTTCGTCCTCGTCTGCGCGCTCATCTTCGCCCTGGCGCTGTTCGGCAACTGCCTGGTGCTCTACGTGGTCACCCGCAGCCGCGCCATGAGGACGGTCACCAACATCTTCATCTGCTCCCTGGCGCTCAGCGACCTCCTCATCGCCTTCTTCTGCGTGCCCTTCACCATGCTGCAGAACATCTCCTCCAACTGGCTGGGCGGTGCGTGCCGCCGCGGGACGGGACGGGACGGGACGAGCTCTCCTCGGGCTCTCCTCCCCAAAAATGCCTTCCCTGGGGTAGCCCGGGGCTGCCAGGAGCTGCTCGCCCCCGGGGGTGCCGGTGTGTGGGTAAGGGGCTGTGCACAGGTCGTGGGGGGCTGCGTGAGGCGCTCCCGAGGTGGCTTTTTTGCTCTAAACTTGGAGTCGGAGCTCTTCAGCCTCTGGTGGGGAGAAGGCTGTGTCTGTGGAGAAACGGGGGAGCGAGGAAATGCACAGGGTTTATCTCGAAGCGATAAAGCGATGTATTAGTTTCAACGCATCCTCTTATCCTAGGGATTATGTTGTATTCCCACCATTATAAAGGACCTTTATGATAACTAGAAAACACCTTTTCTAAAAAATAAAATGCATCCCAGATCGAAAGAATTAAAGTAACATAAAGACAAAGCTGAAGTAACGTTAGCAAAAGGGTGTTTCTTGTCCTTTTCTTGGCCTTAGGGCCATCCTAAGTGGAAAAATAAAAGGGATGGCTTTGCAGCAAGGAGCAGACGAGGTCTCGTGTGGCTGCAAATTGAAATGTTTGCAGGAAAAAAAGATTGTTTGTGAAGTGATGCTGTTAAATTGCAGTTTCCAGGCTTCCTGTGGTGCTCCTGTTGGGAGATAGTGGAGGTTACCTCCCGGGCACCGAGGCTGAATTCCAGCACATCTGATGGACTCGAGTGCGGGGTGGGAATTGGTCAGAGGGGATTTGAAACGCACCCAGACACCTAACGCAAGGAGAAGTCGGCTTTACTTTTGTCTCAAAGCCAGGAACTGTCTGGGAGAAGTGATGAATATGAAACCACAGGTGCAAATGATAGTAAATCCAACTTAAATTGTTTTATAGCTACACTGCTGTGCCTTCATTTTGACTGTTCAAGTTGCAGTTCTCCTTGCAGATGAACACAGCAGAAAGTTGTTGCAGGCATCAGGAGGTCCCACGTATGAGTGAGAGGACCAAATTGGGTAGCTTTCCCTAAAGATTAGAGTTGTCTTTCCCCCAAGATTAGAGTTGTGATTCCCCTCCCTTGTATTGGGGATGACAGTCTGTCAGCCTCAGACCATGCATCTGACCAAGAGCCATCTAAAAGCAGGGTCCGATGAAGCCTCCACCTGAGGTGAATTGCAACAGATACAGCAGAGGCATGTGGAACAGTGTGAGTGAAGCATGTATGTTTCCCTTCATCTTATGTTACCTGATGCTTGCCGAAATCTACAAGTAGTGAGTGTAGAAATGGCATGGTTGCGACAAATATCTTCGGATATTCAGCACTTGGATATTTTGAAGTGTGCCATTGTGTGGATTTTACTGTACTTCTTGCCTACCTTCTTTGCAGTGCTAGAGCTTTTTAAGTGCAAATGGATTCATTGACTTTGATTTCAACCTCTATGGTCCCGGTAATATAACTGGATTTAACTAATGTGGTATTGGCAGGGCATAATAAGTAGCATAATAGATGAATCTTGCCCTTCAGTGGGTGGGCAGGGAGTGAAGCAAAACTCAGGGAAATGAGATGTAAATTGAAGGTGTCCCAGGGGTGCCTGATTCTTGAGGCTCACACCGTGAAGCATGAATGGTGATTACAGTTATACTGCAAATCAGAGCCTGCCAGACTGGGAGGACTCTTTTCCTTGCTTGCTTTAAAGGTGTAATTTTCCTTTTGCCTTCCATTTCCTAGTCTGAGGAGGCTTTATCTCATACACCTTAATGCAAGCTGCTCTGAGTAGTGCAAGCTCCAGCTCTGTTAAGAAAAATCTGCTTTGACTATGCAGTATATTCCTGCTGGACGAAGTGGTGTGTACTGAGTCATTTGATGCATGAAATAGCTCTGGGTTGCTGAGCATGTAGAGCCACTTCACTTCTTGTTCTAGCTGCACTTGTATCACTAAAACAAGCATCTGTACTAATTGAGGTGTGCTGAGACACAAGTATGTTATGTACTTACCTTTGAGTTGGAATTGGTCCTTTAGTTCCATGCTTGTGTGCAGCTGTTTGTGTTTCTTTATCTTCCTTTTCTTTTCAAAAAGACACAACAGAGCAGAAGCGAGGGCAGAACTACAGTTGCTCTAGGATGAGATAGAGAATATGCAGAGGTAAGAACAGCCACAGCTTTAAAGTAGCTGTTAACTTCTAAGCTATTCAACGTTATCTCTATAATGGGATGCTATCAGGAAGGAATAATTACCGTTCTGCTCTTCTAAAGTGAGAGGTGAAACACTTTCACCCAAAAGGCCTCCAGCTGTGCTTAATTTACAATAGGACTCCAGGGAAAACGTTGATAGCTGGCAACGTGAAGTGAGTCAAACTGAATGGTGGAATCACTCTTCTGAAATAGATTGTGTTTGTCAAAATTCTTTAGAAACAGAAGATTTCTACTGTTACACTTACCAGAAGTTAATTCATTTCCAGCAGAGATGTGAAAGGCACTGATACGACTTCTTCCACAGTATGTTCATTAACACACTTAACTTCACTTACAGTTCAGCACCTGGAGTTTCAACAAACTGAACGTGCAGCTTGTTTTGCCTGGTGATTGTGCAGTGCTAACATCGCTGCTAGCTCCACATATGCAGTAACTGGGACCAGCTCCATCTTGACTAAAAATGGGTGAATCAGTATCATTTTCAATTCTGCAATCCGTTACAAATCTGTACAACAGCATGAGACTCTTAAAGTGATGGTATAAGATTCAATTTCTTATTTATACTTTGCAAATAAAAAGGATGTAATTTCTAGATGACCTTTACATAGAAATTCAGCAAACTAATCTCTCAGCAATGCAGAAGATCCTGTGGAAGAAAATTAAAATTGTGGCTTTGGCATAAAAGATCGTTGGTATAATTTGTACGAAGAGGTTGAGAGTGGAACTCGAATAAGAATTGAATTGGTGCATGCAGCAAAGGTGATCTTGGTGCAAACTGGAGTGATTTGAGGATTTTGCTCAGTTATGATCACAGGTGGGAGATAGCAGTAGAGGTCCTGTGGTCATACTGATAGCTGCCCTGTTAAGTGTCAATTTGGGCTTTTGCCTGGGCCAAATATCTAAGAGTTTCTTTATTTTCCAAAACGGATTGGTTAGCTGAGTAACAGTGATATCTTTGCAGAACTGCCTGCAGCAACTGGAAAATTACTTCTCATGTTGTATAAATATAATAGCCCCAGCAAAAGATAAAGTCAAAACATGACATTACTGTAGACCTAATACATGTGCTGCATCTTGCTCGTGAATTTTGCATCTTATCAGACAGGATGTGTCTTCTTAAAACTGGTGTTGAAGGCTGTTTTTTCCTATCGCTTGGGGAGTATTGGGTCACCTGAAACACTATAAAACACAGCAGCACTCAAGATGACCTCGTGTATCTTTTCTGGACTCCAGGCACTATGCAGGAGAGGTTTGTCTTCTGTCTGTTGCTGTCTTATCTGCCCATTATGTATAGCTGCCTTGCTTCCTGAGTACATCTAAAGAAGCAGTAAAGGTCTTCTTAGGCACCTCAGTTGTTCCTTGGCACAACAGTTTCCTCATCTCTAAAAATTTGGCTGAAAACCAAGTGGTGTGTCGTAGCTGGTTCTGCACTGAGTGTGCTTTCTGCACTGAACATCTTCTGTCAAGCAGTACGCTACCTTACAAAGTTTCTGCATGAGAATGCATAAACATTCCCTTCTGACAAAATCGTCATCAATAAAATCACTCGGCCTTTTGTCTGATGTTCACAGGGATCTCTAAGCTCTCATTTCTTATTTTCAGTGTTGCTTCAAGACCTTGTCCTCCCTGGCTCACTTCTGGAATGTTCCTTGATGCCGGACAGTTTCCATACGCTCTCAAACTCTGCTGACATGCTGTTAGGGTTAACACAAGGCAGTAAAACTGGAAATGAGCTTCCAATAACTGGATATCTTTTTTTAAGCTTTTTTTTTTTTTTAACTTTTCAATTTAAATTGTGTCTAGACTTGGTGTAAATCAAGTCAGAGAAGCAAGAACACTCTTCATCAGTCTCCTGCAGCGTAAGAGGTTATGTCTTTGGGTTGTCTGCGTCTGTGAGAGCAAGATGATTTTAGTTCTCTGTTTTGTTGAAATCCTGCCTTTGCATTCATTCTGTCACTACTATTGTTTACTTTCACGTATGTGCTATTAAGTAGAGGTAGCAATACAATTCTGGATGAAGATAGTTTGAGAACAGGTTATCCAGTGAATACCTCAGTAAAGGAAATAATGGGCTTAGGATTTTTTAAAAGTATAATATAATATATTGGCAGGATGACATCTGACAAAAGCAGCAAAAGAATGCTGATAGAAGAAAACTTGTACGTTTAGCACAGGGAATTACTGCAAGTCGTGGATCAATATTCAACACAATGATTGATGTAAAATGTTTTTTGTTGCATTAATCAGGCAGAGAAAGCAAGCAAGTTGAAGAATGTGGATAGATTGGTTAGTGTTTTATCTGGGGTGGTTGTTATATTTTTGGCAGAAGTACCTGACAACCTCTGCCTTGTCTGGAGACTGTTTACCATGTCCTGTTCTGCTCCCTGCCACCCCCTCAGCTGTACTGCTTGCTGTTTCTGCTACAGCTGCAAATGGCATAGTGCCCTTTGGTGGTCTGGTGTTCTAACAGCAGTGCTTTGCTGCAGAGCTCTCCTGCATCCTTGCACATTGGTATTTGTTTTCACTCATTGATTGCTTTGTTTTGCTGATCTGAGTTGGCCTGAAGGCTGTGATGCCTGTTTTGGTGACTTTGTCAAACCATGGGCAAAGCTGAATGTGAGCCTTTTTGGGGAAGGAGTGTGGACAGTGGAGACAGGATTCCTTGGCCAGCTAGCCCACGTTGCGTGCAGACTTTAAAATCACAGCACAGATGGGATGGTGTGGACTGTACCACGTATTGGTAAACAAATGTGGGCTGTTCAAGGTACGTGCTCGAATTGTGTGGGCTCAAACCAAACCCTTATGCCTTGTCTGCTGTACTTGACCTTAAACAGTGAGGTATAAATAACTACAGATCTTCTATTATTGTGTGCTATGCTTGTATGTTGTTTGGGGCAGAGCAGTGCATAATGTTCATTATTCTCTACAGGGCACAGGTGAGAGGCTTGTGCGTCACAGATAGCAAACTACTAAAGATACAAGATACCTGTATACCCAAGAATCAGTATAATACAGTGCCATGCCCAACCTAGTATGAAGGACCTTCAAGGATACAAGCTGTATTATTGCAACTGACTTGTTTTCTGCCCCGAAGTTAAAAAAATAAAACAAATCAAACCTTGCTTGCATCAAGGAAGCTGGAGAGAACTGTTTTGGAAGTTGAGAGAGAGATTTTTCAGTGCAAGGGCTTGGTCAATAACACTTTAACAGAGGAAGCTGCTATTTAACTTTTACTAGAATGGTTTTAGAATTTTGCCTTTGTTACCCTAATAAAAGAAAAATAAACAGATGTTCCAACCAGTGGTGATAAAATGGCAAACTTAGAGATACAGAGACAACATCTGATAATGAAGATGCGAAGAATTGCTTAAGGGCATACTGTTCATATTTGCAGCCTTCTGAATATGTTGTCATTGGGGAAAACTCTAATAATTGATTGAATAAACCATACAGTTTTTGGCAGTGCATGAGGAATACTTTTGGGAGCGTCTTAGCTGCTTGCAAAGGAGAAGCAATTAGTTATTTTCATTCCCAGTAATCCCCCTGTAAGTTTTCTTTTTTTCATTGGAAACGGTTGGTATTAAATGCTTCAGTGCCTTCTTAAGTAGTGATCTATTGGAGGTCTTTGCTGAAAGACTTACTTTGTAGAAAGTTAAATGTTTTAATACTTTATCACATCTTAAATATGAATATTTTAAAATATTCAAAAAAATCCTGTTTCTGTATGGTGGGAGTATGACACGTAAGTGGAAAATGAGCAGGCATAAAAAGAGATACTTTCTCAGCAAGTTTCTCTTTAAAAATAAATAAATTTAATGGCCTTTAGAAAGTCCTTGAAGGATATTTGTCAGGTTCTTTTCACTACATACCAGATTCCTGAAACCACTTCATGGTTTGCAAAATAACTGAAGCAAAGCTCTGTTCTGAAGGGTTGAACATAGACACAGCTCCTCCTGCAAGTGAAGAAGAACCTAAGGAGTAGATGGGGTGGGAGTGAGGCAAGGAATGGAGAAGAAGAGGAAAAATGCCTTTTCTTTCTTTTTTTTTTTTTTTTTTTTTTTTTTCCTGCAAATAAGCTACAAATTTCTTTATATCAAAGATGAGCTGCACAGAAGCAGTCGATAGAAGATGATTTTCTGTTTTGAAGTTTTTCCCTCTTTAATCCTATGTATTGTATTTACCAGGCGATCTATCACTTTGAAGCCCGATAGAAGAAATCTAATTTTAGCCCATTACCATAATACATTCATGGAGCTATTTTTCTGCTCTTAATCGCACTTCTTGTCTTTGGAAGACAAGACAGACAATGAATTTTGTGCTTTGTTTTCAATGATTTAAAGGCTGCGGGAGTTCGAACTTAAAGGTTTAGAAATAACAGAGCAACCCGCTCAACTTGGAAATAGCGAATGATGGAGCTTCTCTTAAATTCCTTCACTTGGCACTGAAGGTGGCTTTAGTAATTTATGTCCATTTCAGAGAGTGGCCCTGAAGCTGTTGCCCTTGCAGGATATCTGGAGCCCTAGTGGCAGGGCTTTCTTCTTGAGGTTGGAAGCAAGGATTCTAGGGCCCTTTTTCTGGAGTTCTCTTGTTCAGTGATTACAGCCTTCCCTTACTAAAGGGGAAGGAAGAAATGCATCATCTGTGTTTGGGGAAGGCTTAGATCCCTCACCTGTTAACATAGGCAAGGTTGTGTTTAGTGTCCAGAACACTGTGTTGAGTTTCAGACTCCAAGTACAGGGTATTTATAAATGGCTGCGTTCAGCAGAGGGCTGAAAAAGGATTGGAACCAATTCAGATATAATTAAGGATGATGGAGCTGGATCTCAAGTCTGAGGTCAGATTAAGTTTGGTGAAGTTTTACACATGAAACACTGGAATGCCTCAGAATTTCAGAAGATAGGAACTTGTGTAGTGAGTGACAATTCAAGGCAAACAATTCCCCTAAAGTGATGTAGTAACATTAGTGCAAGTTGATATTCAGAGATGCTGGCCTACGTTGCATGAGGAGCTTCAGGGAGGTTGAAATACTGTTCTTACTATTGATACCTAGAGGCTTTTTGAATAGCTTTTCATTAATGTCCTTTTGAAATTTTCTTGTTGTTTTTTTGCTTACAAAATGTATATGGCTGTTGTTTTTCCTTGGCCACAAAAGTTCAACCCATTAAGGAACTGAGATGTGTAGGTGTGACCGAGTAAGTGTCTATTTCAGCCAACTTCACCTGCGATGAAAAGCATCCTTTTGTTTCATGATTCTGGAAGTGGTAATGCCTCTCTTCGTTTAGCTCAGAAGGCTTAATCTACAGATACTATGCAGACTCTTCCTTTTACTACCTTTTTACCAGTTACTTATAGTTTAGTTGGTCACTTTTGGGGAATTTGCCTTCAGAGATGAGAAGTGAGCAATTTTTGCAGCCTTTTTTCTTGGAGATTAAACTAATGGCATAATGGTAGTCTGTGCTCTTTGGCTGTTACTGGGAAGAAAATGCGAACATATCAGTAAAGGCAATGAAAGTCTGGGACTTCAGTGAAGGAATCTTGTATTACAGTCAAACCCCTACAATGGAGTATAGTTCAAATGGACTCAACTATTTGACGTCTTTCAGGCTATGAAAATCAGCATGTGATGAAAGGCTTTTTGCCACAGCTCCATCACTCAAACTTGGACTCATTTATTGAAAGAGAAGATTGTACACTTAAAAAACTACATGAGCAGAAAAGCAAAAATTAAATATTTTTACTTTTTGTCAGGAGTCACCTCTACTACTTTGTTAGCGGGGGGGGAAAAAACTTGAAAGTGATAGCGGAAAACTTCCTTTTCCTTCAGTGGAGTAGGATTTGGAACTGAATGAGAATCTGATTTTTAGAACAGACCAGAGACTGTGAGCCATAGCCTTTTGTTTGGTTGTATTCAGCATTCAACACGCGCAAAGGTGCAACTTGAGCTTGTTTTTTATTATCTCAGTGCAATGGTTTCAACACCTTCTGGTTGAAGGGCTATGAGTTTGATGGTCTGGGTCTGGTGCTTATATGTGTAGTGCATCCCATATCATACTGGGTCTGATGAGAAACAGATATGATGCCAAGTTAGTAAGATAATGACCATGTTTCATGAGAGGCTTATTTTGTTCTTGCCATCTCCCTGGCAAAATACATTCTAGGTCAGAAACTGTGGTGAGAAGCAGACATACAGCCTTCTATACAGTTCCTGCTGACCACACTAAAATTTCAGTTGAATAGTTTGAAATTGGGCTGTGTGGTATATATTTTTAATTCTATTTTAAGACAGATCTGTGAGCGTGTTGACTGTTGTGCTGGTGTTGACTATGTATTTCAAAGGCCCTTGACTTCCATCCGTTTATACCATCTTCCTTTTCCCTTATTTGAGCTACAGAAAGTGATTTTTTTTTTTTTCTCCCCTTCCCAGTTAGGATTGATCAAACCAGTGGCAAACCAGTTCCTTCTAGACAGAAGTTTACCTGGTCCTTGTTCCCTTTATGGAGAGCAGGACTGAGTTTTGATAGCTTCCATTTTGTGTTCTTAATGTTCCCTGTGTTTTTCTTGCAGAAGGTGCCTGTAGCATCATAAAGATTAACTTAGACAAATGGTTATCTGATCCAGTTCTACTATGAGTTTATGGAGTGTATCTGGGTAAGGTGTAAATAATGATGATGTAAAGGAAATATTGACAGCTGCTCCAGGAGCACTGAACTGTAGTCATGTAAGAGAACTGTAGGAATGCAGATACTCAAAATGATCTCAGGGTCAGAAGTGGACAGAAAATGAGTGAACAAGGAACAGGCTGGGAAAGGTGTTAACATAAGATTTTTGTTGAAGACTTATTTAAACACAGTTTCTGAGATGGCTGGACTTGAGCGTGAGTAATGGAGAATAAATGCATGATGCTGCATAAATACAGCATCTCACTGGATTTCAACACTGACATCAACATAGTGAGTTAATTGGTGGGAAGAAGGGTGATTTGGAGAATGGAAAAATGATGAAGAGGTTGAATTTTTCTCTTAAGTTATGCATAGCAGAGGACTTCTTTAATATAACACTCAGCAGAAGGTTGTGTTAAGTGTCAAAGTGTACAAATAGAGTGGTATTTAAATGAGCAGAAGAAATGTATTTCCAACAGCAGGAAAAAGTCAATTTCTAAACAAGTGACACTAAGACCTTGTAAAAGCTAAAGGGTAATCTGCCGAGGTAGAAGATAGTATCTCTGTAACTTTACATTTGACAGTAAATGGTGGAAGACTTGGTCAAAAGCGAAATAGGAATAAGTCTTGGACTGATACAGAGCAAGTGAATGTAGAATCATAGCATAACCTAAGTTGGAAGGGAACCACAAGGATCATGTAAGTCCAACTCCTGGCTCCACACAGGACCACCCTAAAATAAGACCCAGTGTCTGAGGGCATTGTCCCAACGTTCCTCAGTGCCATGACCACGTCCCTGGGGAGCCTGTCCCAGTGCCTGACCACCCTCTGGGTGCAGAACCTTTCCCTAACCCCCAGCCTGACCCTCCCCTGTCCCAGCTCCATGCCGTTCCCTCGGGTCCTGTCACTGTCCCCAGAGAGCAGAGCTCAGCGCCTGCCCCTCCACTCCCCTCGTGAGGGAGCTGCAGGCCGCCATGAGGCCTCCCCTCAGCCTGCTCTGCTCGGGGCTGAGCAAACCAAGGGATCTCAGCTGCTCCTCACACACCTTCCCCTCCAGGCCCTTCACCATCTTTGCAGACCTCCTTTGGGCACTCTCTGATAGTTTTATGTCCTTCTTATATTGTGGTACCCCAAACCGCACACAGTGTTTGAGGTGAGGCTGTACCAGTGCAGAGTAGAGTGGGAATAACAGTAGGCATTAATATGTCCTTACAACTGTTGTTCTTACGGGTGTAGTATGCACAATGGAAGAACGACTACTGGAAGCTGCATTTGATGAATTGTTTAAATAGGAGACTTAGCAGTTTAACTGTTTATATACACACAGAAATACTAGTTTGTTCTTTTGCATGATATGACTTTGTATAACAGTAGACTTCTTAGTGTTTTTTCTTGAGCCACAACAGTTGCATGTTTTACTTTCTGACTATTGCAGGTGCCTTTGCGTGCAAGATGGTACCGTTTGTTCAATCCACTGCTATTGTAACTGAGATTCTTACAATGACCTGCATTGCTGTGGAAAGACATCAGGGAATTGTGCATCCACTAAAAATGAAGTGGCAGTACACCAATAAAAGAGCTTTCACGATGCTTGGTAAGCCTCTTTTTTTTTTTTTTTTTTTTTAAGAAGAGAGGTTCAAAATGTGCAAGCACTGCTAAAGGAATGTCGGAATTGCAAATGATCCTTCCATTGTAACACAAATAATATAGGTAATTGTGCTTACACAAATTTGTACGTACATACTGATAAATGAAGGTATTTTGAGAGAAGAGAAACTGATAACAGAAGATCTTGCTGTTATAGATATGAATGATGGCGTCACTGAAAATCACTATTAAATAGTGTATTTTGCATGGTTTTTAAAGATGAAGCTGTTAAACTGTTCATACCAAAACTTATGCTCCTTGTACAGAGTGTTAAAAAAATTATTTGTTTACAGGCATAGTCTGGTTGCTGGCAGTTATTGTTGGGTCACCTATGTGGCATGTTCAACGGCTTGAGGTATGTTTGGTGAAATGGGAATTTGTATTTTCAACTCAGTCCTTCCTGGATCTTTTTGCACCTTTAGCAATGAGATTGAATAAGCTCTTGAGAAATGTAAGAGGGGAATAACAGAAACGGAGCTTTTGTTTTATGTGCCAGCATGAGAAAGATGAATAATTAGGACTTGCATGCACTACAAAATGGACTGCCAGCAGGGACTAGTCATGTCTACAATCATTAGGTCAAAGAGCACTGATTGTATCTGGGATTTGCACTGTAGCTTCCTTTTTTTTTCTTTTTCTTGAAGTGTGCTGACTCAGTAGTGTAGGATTTAGATTGATGTTTCAGGATGATGATGTCTCCTGCAAGATTTTGAAGAACTGTATCTAGTTTAAAGTGTAATCAACTGCCCATTATAGTTTAAGGAGTTACTGTACACCTCTGGAAAAACAAAACAAAAAAAGACTTGCCAGAATCTGTTGCTTTTGAGTCTGAATGTTACAAATTTATTCTATTTATTTATTTATTTTATTTATTTATTATTTTAACCCTTGGGATAATTACTGTAGTGACTCCTTTATGCTTGTTACAGGTTAAATATGACTTCTTGTATGAAAAAGTCTATGTTTGCTGCCTGGAGGAATGGGCCAGTCCAATTTATCAGAAGATATATACCACCTTTATTCTTGTTATACTCTTTCTTCTTCCACTGATATTGATGCTTTTTTTGTACACTAAAATTGGTTATGAACTATGGATTAAGAAACGAGTGGGAGATGCTTCTGTTCTTCAAACCATTCATGGGAATGAAATGTCTAAAATATCAAGGTTTGTAAAATAAAATACAATTGGCATTTTGACTTTTAGAAAGCTATTTTTATGGACAGGTTTTGAGAACCAGTGCAAAGAAGCCCATCTTATCTGTGGGGAATTCAGCAGGCATAGCCTGGATTTTTAAAGCTAGCTAGTTATTTAAACAAAATGCCCGTATTAATGCAACTTAAACAGTTTTCATCAAAATGTAGAATTGCCATACCTTAAATGTCTAGCTCTCAATAAATCTGATATCCTTCATCATGAAATCCTTCTTTTTAAAAGATGAAGGTCATGAGTTAAAAAGTAACTTGGGAAAATGTTGGTAGGTTATTTCCTTATATTTTATGGAAAGTTCTTTATAGAATTCTGAGGCTATGAATACTGCTTTATCATCTTATAAGTTAAACTGGTGTGTGTGTGCGTGTGGGAGGAGGAATCAGAATTCACTTTAAAACTACTTTCACACAGTTTATCTTGTTATAACTTCCAAAGAATTCTTGAATGGTCTCATATTTGTTTGTGTGAGACTACCTGGATGGTAGCTCTCTATCTGAGAAGTTATGAATTTTGTTCACTGATAATTACTGATTTTTGTAAGTTTGTTTACATTTACATGTTTGCTAATGGCACTACATATGGGCTACCCTTCATATTACCTCACATTTTTGCCTTTAGTTTGGCAAATTGATCCATTGAATGATGTGCTAGAAACCTCTAACAGGTCAATTAATTGAGGAGCATATTGCCTTAAACATGTACTGTAAGAAATAGCTTCAAGCTGCTTGTAAGTAATGATTCCTTAGACATTTGTCTAATAGGGTACCCAAGAAAGCAGATAATTTTATCAGTCGGAACTGAAAGAGGATGCAGTCTTACATAAGTTAAGATGATGTGAGCTTTGGGCTACTCAGTGGCTTAGTGAATGTCCCATGTAGTGGGAGGATTCTGTAACTGCAAATGTTACTTCTTTAGCTCAAGTGAGATCTCTATCTCGGGATCTAGAAATGTGGTTATATGAATAATATATCATTTGGAGAAAAATGATAAATTCATGGGTACCTTGAGCTTGTTAGGCATTCTGGTGCAGGCAAGGGAGAGTATTTCTTGCTCTCAATTCCAGCATTTTACGTACCAACAAAGGCTGAATGTTGCAGGCATAGCTTCACCTACTCTCAAATTCTTTGTATAATCAGGTGCTGGACGTATGGCAGTGCTCCCAGTTCTAAGACTGAACTCTTGTTTTTGGAGCTATTAATGGAATTTCATGGTTTTTAACCCATCTGTTACTGTTGGAATTACATCTGCTTGAATAGAATGAAAATGCATTGCAAGACAGGCTCATGTCATTGCTTGCTGCTGCTATGGAAATGCCTTGCTTTCCTGACAAGGAAATAACAGGTGTTATTTATTTACTAGTTTTATATGCTACCACAGTTCTCGTTCAAAGGGAATGACGTGCTTCTGAGCATCTTCCAGGATTTTGTTTGCATCTGCAATCATCAGACATGTTTGCGTGTTTCACTCAGTGAAACATATGTAAACCACAAATCAATTCATAGTGATTCAGTATGGAATGTCTTGATGCAATTTCAGGAAGAAGAAGCGAGCAATTGTTATGATGGTGACAGTGGTGTTTCTCTTTGCAGTCTGTTGGGCCCCTTTCCATGTGATCCACATGATGATAGAATACAGTGAGTATCTGCAATGTGTCATATAATAAAGTCTTTCCTAGTGTGCTTTTTCTCTTTTCTGATAATGGAACTACAGATTATGAAAAACTAGCGCTGCTGCAGCATGTGGCTATAAAATACTGTCTGTTAGCACAGGTTAATGGTGTGCTTATAAATCCTGAATCACTGTCTTGTAATGGAGGTGCGTAATCAACAGCAGATGAATTATTCTGAAGTCTGAGGGATAGAATGTTCTGCCGTGCTCACACAAAATGTAAGTACATCTCAAAAAACCTCTTATCAGATGTAGTGTTTGGGAAATCTGTTTTATCTGAGATATACTTGTGTGTCAGCCATATCCCCTCTTTCCTGCTGTGTACTTTTTAAAAAAAAAAAAAAAAAAAACAAAAAACAAACAAACAAAAAAAACATGATCCTTATCTCTTACTGTAAACCTGACTGGACTTTGTTGCAGGAAGGTTGGGAAGGAACCCAAACTCTCTTCCAGCTCTTTTAGAATTTATATTCTAAAAGAGAAGGCTGCCATTGTTTTCTGAATTAGTACAGCACATAATCCAGTTCTGAAAAGGAGGTTTACTGTTCATAACGAGACTCCAGAAATAGCAAGACTTGAATATTAGGATGGTGAGCCTGTCTCTGTAGATTCATTTTCTTTCTGTCTGTCATCCTCCCTAATTTGCTGAAAGGTCAAAAATACCAGGCTGGAAGGTAAAAGTTCTTTGCAAGTAGAAAAACCCTTGAACATGTAACTTTTGAAATTAAATTTAAATTTGATACATGAAGACTTCTATTTGCATCTACATAAATTATCATACCACTTTGAGTTAAACTGCTGTGAAATATTTATCCTTCCACTTGGCCTGGTTTTAATGAGGTAGGCATGTTGGAAATATAAATACTGGACATCACGGTGATAATGGTGAGGCACTGGAACAGGTTGCCCAGAGAGGTTGTGGATGCCCCATCTCTGGAGGTGTTCAAGGCCAGGTTGGATGAGGCCCTGGGCAACCTGATCTAGTGGGTAGCGTCCCTGCCCATGGCAGGGGGGTTGGAATTACATGATCTTTAAGGTCCCTTCCAACACAAGCCATTCTGATTTTATGATAATATCCCTTTCTTATTATCTTATAATCCATCTGAACTTCCTCAGTACTCTGGGTTGGACAGTGGTTTTGAAATACACTCCTGTTATCTGTCCTCTTTGCTATTTGCCTAAATTTGCTTGAGTCTTGCACAGTTCACTTCCTATCTCCTACCTGGGTACTGTGACAGGATGTGGGACTGCAGCTGGCAATGCCTACTGCAGCAGTGGCTGTTGTACTCTACTTTGAAAATGGAGCAGCCATTTAGTTGCCTTCTCTTGCAGGTGAGATTGTAGATAAGTTAGCAGTTCTGTAGCCACTTAGCAGAACCAAATCACGTTTATATGTGGGAAGAACAAAAAATACAAAGCTGTGGCTATTAGAATTGTTTGAGTTGTCCCGTGATAGGGTTGCCTGTAATGATATATGAATGGGGCTCAGGATAATACTTTGCTTTTTTCACTGCCAATTTGGTGGATTATTTCAGCTGCTGCATGGCCTTTATTCTGCTGTGTAAACATCTATACTGCTTATTCCAAGTTTGGTAGCCAAGTATTTGAATTCAAGGAATTCAGTGTGATCTCAGTAATTAAGAATGAGATATGACCAAGAAGATACATTTTTTTATACTATGAGATGATCTGTGCCAGCAAAGATGAAGAAGACATGAATAGTTGGTGGCAAGACAGGGATTGGTGTTGTGGTATTACAGTACTTATACGTTGGAGAAGGATGTGAAATGCAGAGCCAGAAGAAAAATAAACAAGGCCTATATTTAGGAAATGGATGTTTTCTGTTGCTTTGTCACTAAGCAAGTTTTTTGGCTAATAAATTGCTTATTTTGGACTACTGTGTTCTTCCTGATGTATATACAAAGCAGGGCTGGGTTGTAGATTGTGTTCTTTCCTTGCTGATGAAATCCTGTTGATAATATTAAAGGCCTCTAGCAAGGTTTTTTGTTGACATTAAACAGAAACTTCTAATGCCATACTGGATACATATAGACTAAGCAGTGGATATTTATGTCATTCTGCGCTTATAGCATACTTCCTTTTCCTTTCCAGGTAACTTTGAAAAGGAGTATGATGATGTAACAGTCAAAATGATCTTTGCAATCGTTCAAATTGTAGGATTCTTCAATTCTATTTGCAACCCTATTGTGTATGCTTTCATGAACGAAAACTTCAAGAAAAATTTCCTGTCTGCCATCTGCTTCTGCATTGTCAAAGAAAATGTGTCACCAACCAGGCAACTTGGAAATTCAGGGATTTCTATGAGGCAGCAAAAGGCAAGCGTTTCTCAAAGAGATCCCACTGACTCGGATGAGGCAAGGAGGGAGGCATTCAGCGATGGCAACATTGAAGTAAAGTTCTGTGATCAACCGGCTTCAAAAAGGAATTTGAAAAAGCACCTTTCCTTATTCAGCTCTGAGATTACTGGGCATTCTGTGTTGGGAAGTGGACAGTAGCATAACAAAGGTTTTCAGAAGGGGAAAAAAATGTTCTCTTTATATCATAACTTTGAACAAGCCATTTAAAGTAGTTTTCTACTTTAAGTGTTGAAATGAGAGAGGGGGAAAATAATTTTATTATGTTGGAATAAGGGTCAAGAAAATATATTTTATAAGGAAAAGGAGTGAAATTTTGGAAAACAATCTCACTGTGATTTCCAGACAAACATTTTTCTTCCTCAGCTAATTTGGGGCTTACTTGCCCTCTGATTTAGGTATACCAAACAACTGTTGGTATACATGGTCTGTTTATTCTGTCTGGTTCCTGGCACTCTGCTGGACTGTACTCTTCTGAATGCCAGAAGACAAGAACTATGGAGAGCGTATACAGTTCCTTTGGACAGCTTAGGAATCTTACATGGGTCTAACACTGTTTATAAGATATGCTCTATGCAGCTCTGAGGACAGAGAAACTTCGTATCTGAGTTCAGGAAAAATGCAGACTGAGATGCAATTCTGTTTTGCAAAGTATGTGAAAGCCAGCCAGAATTGGTTCTGAAGAAATTATGATTTAGATTTTGTGCATGTCTGGATTTTGTTAACAGGAAGTTAATAGAAACTAACAATGCATGTATAACTAATGTGCTATTTTTACAAGTTAATTTTTGGGTACAAATTTAAAGGCCAATGTCCTTCCCTGTACGCTGCATTATTCTTCCTGGAAAAGGTAGAAGTTGAAAAAGTGCTATACAAATCAAGGGCCTGCATATCCTGGAAGTGTGGTCTGTAAACACTGGAATTATCTTAGTCATGCTTTCATATGCAGTTTATGGGGTTGAAATTGTGTTGCTGTTTCCTGAAGGTATATGAGGGCCAGGCTCAGAGCCTGTTGGACTCTACAGAAGATTTCCAGTTGAATATTGTAGTCTTTTGACCTGTTGTTTCTCTTTGACCTGATGTAAAATCTGGAGATTTGTACAAACTTTTTTCTCTCTCCTTCATCCTTGAAGTAGATTAAATACTGTGGAAAGCCAGTATTACAAAGTCGAAATCCATAAAATTCTAAAAAATAAATAAACATTGCTATCAGTGTGTCCAACTGAAACTTTGTAAAATCAAAATTTCCTTATGATTGTGGGACTGGGAAAAAAAAACAAAACTGGGATCTAGAATGGTATACTGTGATCTGATCCCTCAAGCAAGGCTTTGAAATACATAATTTACAACTCCAGTTAAGTTTGGTTTGAATCCTTTGATTGCCTGTGAAATGTTGATGCTTTTCTGTCATCCCTTGCTTTCCCTAGTAGATTTTGTATTTTGTTTACACATAATTGTCAATGAAAATGATTTATTGATATTCATGGATAATTTGGAAGTACACCGGTCCTTCTGTGTAATATTTACAGTTGGGTAAGGCATTCTGATGCTGGCTTGTGACATACTCTTTGGTATTTATTTTACTGTGTATGATATACTTTGATGCAATTACAGAGAAAGATTCTGAACTTGCCCTGACAGCCAGGAATTATGAGCACTCTTGCTTATATTAGTATATATATTAAATAAAATACTGATTTCAGAGAGCTAGGTCTGGGTGAAACAGCATGAGTGAAATCAGATTTTGCCTCAGTCATGCAAACATTCCCCTGTGCATTACCTTTGAATAATGCTGGGAAGCAACAACAACAATTTTTGCCTGTGATTACATCTGTGATTTTCTTTGCATTTTTTAGTTCAAATTTCTAGAAATGTGTCTCGCAGTGAAGTTTTATACCCTGCAAATAGGGGTTCAAAGGTTTACCACCATTTTCCTAGGTGCAGAGTTGATCTGGCTGATGATGAGAACTGCGTGGTTTAACAGAACATATTACTGAAAAGCACTTTATCTTAAGCTTTTCACTTTATTTGTATTGCTAATTTCAATGACATTTTACCAACAAAGTTGATAGCTGCATTGTAAAACTTCCAAGTATTTTGTGTTTCTGTTTTAACTGTTTCTTCTATTGTATCATAAAATGTTATCTCAACAAATGACTGTTATAGTATTGTATTTTTTTAATTAAAATTCCATTTTGGCGTTGCTAGTGCTGTTTGCACTGGGAGCATCTACAATGAACTTCGAGTCTTTTTTTGTTTGTTTGGAGATTTATATAAGCTTATATTTACATTTTTAGGGATTAATTTCCAGTTCTATTACAAGTTCCAGCTGCTACTGTCATCCTGAGAGATGTGATTTAAAAGGCTTTTTACTGAAAAAGGTAGGACGGGGAAAAAAATCCAATCTTGTTGTAGGAGAGAAAAATGGTATTTCAGCGCAGATACGTGGTTACAGTTAGATTAATCTAAGCCAAACTAATACAGACAGTTCTTGTACATCTTAATAAACTATATCATTAGTGCCAGTCTCGAGCCAGATAATCTTGTGAGAAATCCTAGCTGCAAGGAATAGAAGATGCTTTATTGAATTGAGCAGAACCAAGATTTTGCCCATGTTTTCTTAATTTGCTGGAGCTTTAGCTTTGATTTAACTAACACAGCATTCTGTTGAATTGAGTCAATTTTCTGTCCAGGCTAGTAGCCTGTCCCTGTCTGTTGCAATGGCTCATATCATGTGTTTGAGTGTTCAGCTGTGACTGGGTACTCTATCCAAGGGAAAGCAAATGCTGCTGTGAAAACCAAAAAAAAAAAAACACAAAACAAAACAAAAACAAACAAAAAAAACAGCCCCACTCTTCTCCCAGCTTGCCTGCTTCTTTCTATTTTCTGTTAGTAGAATTTCATGGTGAGCCTGATCAGAAAGCTTTCTGGATAGAGATTTACTGGTGAATAGAAAAGATAACCAAGCTGATTTCCCGAACTGAGAGCATTTATGAGCTGTTACGTTGGTTGAAGAAAAATGCTTCTTCTGCAAAGTTCCTGTCTAATCTGTTTTAATTTCAGTTACATATTGAAACAAATAAATAAAATTTCTTTGCTCAAATTACATTTTTAACAGTTCTCAGCTGTAAGGATCTATACCTCTAAATTTATGATGAAATGATGCCAGCAACTGGCGTAGAAATGAAGCCATGAGTCTGAAAACATGAATAGACCAGAAAAAAAGCATCAGAGATGTAGTCTTGATGCAGTTGTCTCAGGTGAGTTCAGAGGGTATAAACATGAAGAGCAGTGAGTAGAAGGCAATGAACCACTCCAGTAACTGTACAGCTGTCACAGAGTGCTTTCTCTGGGATGGGGAGAAAAAAGGGATAAAAATCACATGAAATTATTTCCTTGAAGTGTTTTAATGTTTGTGGGGGATTAGTTTCTTAGGATATCAGGTGGATTTTTTTTTATGGCTATGTTTTTAAACTGTAGAAATGCATACTAGGCTGTGATAGTTCAAGTAGACAGAGAGCTCTGCTTTTATTGAGGACGCTTTGTTCTGTTACGGGCTAGCACAATGTGACTTAGGCATGAGAAATCTGAATGTAATGAACAGTGCTTGCAGTTCCCTGCAGCACCAGCAGGGTTATTGTAGGACATCTGTGGTACTGAGAGCAGGGGCCCTGTCGGGGCAGCCCAGGTTATGTGCAGCCAAGGCATAATGGAAGGCCTCATGGAAGAGGGCCTGAGCATGTGGCACTGCTGGCGTGATGTTTGGGTGTGTTTATCTGGGACAAGGAACAGCTGGAGCTGTGCACAGCACACTCCAAGGAGAAGACAGGATCTGTTTTAGGAGGTGGTTAGTTGGTGATGCAGGGAATCCACAGCTCGAGTTGTTTTTATTCAGGGTGCCAGGCGGCTGGTCTCCACTGATTGCGCTTCCAGTAGAGAGTTAAGTGTTGGTTTTGTCACCTGGACAGGGTTGATGTGTCAAGGTGCTGGCAGGGGGCTCCTGGGCTCTTGTGTGAGGAGAGGGTGGGGGCTGCCCTGTGGTGAAGCTCACCACAGGCCCTGGGAGCCATGGCGCCAAGCAGGGAAAGGGAGAGGGAAGTGAGAGATGAACTGCTGTGTGCTGACCATAGGCCCCATCTCGATCTCCTAATATATTTGAATTGGCAAAGAATTAATTTACCCACAACAGTAATTGGTAAACAGACTCCATCTTTTTTATCTTGACCCAAGAATGAGAAATCATTTGTCTTGTTTTGTATTGCCCCCTGCTGAACACTGGGAGGGAAGGAGGGAGTGAGTGGCTGGGTGGGGTGTTTGTTGTTACATGAAGCTCACACACCAGTCCCTTGTCTGGTGATCTTTCTTAAGGAATGTGAGGAGTGGGTCTGGTGTTGAGCTGAGAAACATTTACATAAACTTTTATTTCTGTCCGTACCAAAAGTCCTGCTTTAACGCCTCGAAATTGGCTTCTGTCAGTCTTGCTGCAAGTTTTAGGAATCATTAGTTTACTCTGAAGCCTCTGTGGAGTTGACATTCATGATGTTGTTTTAGAAGTCTCCCTGGTGACTTGAGACAGGAAGGAATATATGCTATTACTATGTCATTACCAGTGCTTTGCAAGTGACTCTAGTCGTTTATGCAGACTTTCTCTGATGCTCCAATATATTCTGGATTTGGTGGCTATCTCTGGTCCTGCTGTTAAGATGTGATACTGTCTTTACCAGCTTCTGATTACTCCTACTTGCAAGAGTAATTTCCTGTTCTAGGATTTCTGGTCTTTTTCCTCTGTCTTGCCAGAAGTGGGAGTTTTCCTTTTTGACTTGTCAGTAGCAGGGGCAGTGATCAGAGCTGCCTCCTTCAGACTTAATTTTAAAGAGGTGTTAATCTTTGCAGGAAAACAAACAAACAAACAAAGAAACAAACAAAAAGGTGATTCATTATGCCTTCATTTAATGAATAACGACAACAAAAGTCATGCTGGAGTAAATTACTGTTAAAGGTATTTAACCTCACGTAACTGTAGATGAAGCTGGTGCATCAGAAGAACTAATGGCACAATGTGTTTAGATTCAGCAACTGAACTGTAATGCTGTATTCCATCTGCAGGAATAAATGAAGAACACAGTAGACTACTCTCCTCCAGAGTCGCCTAAGTGTTTGTCATTAAACGCTTACCTGAACGGCCTGCAGAATCTGGTCTTACATTAGGCCACTTAGTCTGCTTTGAAATTCTGTTGATGCCAGCCTGTGAAGAAGGCTGGTGCACTTGCTCGTTCTGCAAAAGGCAGAGCCCCCCAAAGTTTCCCCAAGAAGGGCAGGAACAAGCAGTGATGAGGTTGTTAATGAGAACATTTATTTGAGCAAGGTTTGACAGAGACGTGGGGTGGGGTGGTGCGGAGGCGTGCTGAGCGCTCTTTGTCTGTAGCCGCGGGGCCTGTTGCTGTGCTTGTAGGACCATAGGCGAGTAGAGACAGGGTCCTGGTGTGCTTCCTGCTCCTCTGGTGGCTGTGGTTGTAGAAAGCTGCAGCAGCCTCCAGGTCAGTGGCCGCGGAGGGATTAGGCAGAGGAGGGAAAGGACAGTGGCAGACCTTGGTGTGCTCAGGGGTTTCTGCTGGGCAGAGAAAGGAAAATTATCAAGAAGAGCAGCCCCAGACTGTTGCCAGGGCCATGCCCTGTATCCCTGCGTGAGGCTCTCCCAGCCTCACTCCAAGGCCGTCCATCTCACGTCCCCCTGACGGCCAGGAGATGCCCATCAGAGCCCACCCATCTCATCTTCTGGCATGCTGTGAGACGGTGGTGGGGAATGGGTTGGGGATAGCTTATCTGTCCTGTAGAGTGGTAGCATCTTTTCCGGCGGAGTTCTCAAGGGGCGAGCTGCCAGGAGTGTGCGGTGGTTTGGTCCCATCGCTGTGTGTGTCTGGCTTTCATAAGAGAAGGAAGAAACAGAGCAGCATCCCCCTGTGACCAGGGGCTGACCCTGCCTCTGTGCCCGAGGGTCATGAGGTCTCACCAGTTCCATTAGTGTCCGGTTGTCCTGATGGAGCGGTCACTCCTGTACTGGCCCGAGTGTGTCACCTTCCTGCTTGCTGTGAGACCGTGGTGGGTGTGGGTTGGGGTCATCTTACCTGTCCTGGAGAGCGTTGACACCTTTTTGAGCTGAGTTCTCAATGGGAGAGAGTCCAGGTGTGTGCCGTGGCTGCATTCCAGCATTGTCAGTTTGTCCAGCTGTAATAGAGGAGGCGACAAACACAGCAGCCACCCCCTGCCAGCACTGGAAGCCCTCCCTTCCTCCCTGCACGAGGCTCTCCCAGCCTCACAACAGTGCCGTCCAGCTCGCATCTTCCTGATGACCGGGAGATGTTCACTGTAGATCAACCATGTCAGGTTCCCACCTAGTGAGGTGAGACTGTGGTGGGGAATGCGTTGGGGCTGTCTTACCTGTCCTGTAGAGTGTTGGCATCTTTTCCGGATGAGTTCTCAAGGGGAGAGTTGCCAAGACTGTGCCATAGACTGGTCCCATCGCTGTGTGTTTCTGTCTGAAAGAGCAGAAGCACCAAAGGGAGCAGCATCCCCCTGTGACCAAGGGCAACCCTGACTCTGTGCCCAATAGTCTCTAGCATCTCACCGAGGCTGTCCTTGTCATGTCATCCTGATGGAGTAGTCACTGCCATCCTGGCCTGATTGTGTCACCTTCCTGCTCGCTCTAAGAGCGTGGTGGGTTTGGGTTGGGGTCATCTTACCTGTCCTGTAGAGAGGGCGTTGGCAGCTCTTCCTTCCAGCTGAGTGATTCAGTGCAATGAGGCCAGGAGTGTGCTGTGTTGTGGTCCCATTACTGTCTGTTTCTGTCTGAAAAGAAGAAGCACCAAACAGAGCAGCATCCCTGTTACCATGGGCAGCCCCTGCCTCTCTGCCCAAGAGTCTCCAGTGGCTCACCACGTCCGTCCGTGTCCTGTTGTCCTGATGGAACTGTCACTGCTGTCCTGGCCCAAGCGTGTCACCTGGCTGCTTGCTGTGAAACCATGTTGGGTGTGGGTTTGGGGTCATCTTACCTGTCCTGGAGAGCGTTGACACCTTGTCGAGCTGAGTTCTCAATGGGAGAGAGTCCAGGTGTGTGCCGTGGCTGCATTCCAGCATTGTCAGTTTGTCCAGCTGTAATAGAGGAGGCGACAAACCCAGCAGCCACCCCCTGCCAGCACTGGAAGCCCTCCCTTCCTTCCTCGAGGCTCTCCCAGCCTCATAACAGTGCCGTCCATCTCACATCTTCCTGATGCCCGGGAGATGTTCACCGTAGAACAAGCGTGTCACGTTCCCACCTAGCGAGGTGAGACCGTGGTGGGGAATGCGTTGGGGCTGTCTTACCTGTCCTGTAGAGTGTTGGCATCTTTTCCGGCTGAGTTCTCAAGGGGAGAGTTGCCAGGAGTGTGCCGTGGTCTGGACCCATCGCTGTGTGTTTCTGTCTGAAGGAGAAGAATCACCAAAGGGAGCAGCATCCCCCTGTGACCACAGGCAGCCTCTGCCTCTGTGCCCGAGAGTCTCAAAGTCTCACCACGTCCATCCGTGTCCTGTCGTCCTTTTGGAGTGGTCAGTGCAGTCCTGGCCCGCTCATGTCACCTGGCTGCTCGCTGTGAAACCATGTTGTGTGTGGGTTGGGGTGATCTTACCTGTCCTGTAGGTTGTGAACAATTATCCAGCACAGTGCTGGAAAGGAGCGGCCGGGAGTGTGCGGTGGTTGAGTTCGGTCAGTGTCCTGTAGGGCGCTGAGAGCTGTTTGAGGTGAGGGCCTGAGGAGAGAGGAGCTGAGTTGCTGTGCTCGCCTTTGTGTCCAGAGCGGAGGCTGGAGCCGCAGGAGAGGAGCAGGCAGCCGAGCAGCCTCCCCGTCAGCACGGGCAGCCATGGCAGGGCCCAAGTGCCGCTGGGGCCAGCGTTCTGGGGCAAGGCCGTCCCTGCCCCTTTGTGACATGGGGCACCCCCTGCCTGCTGAGCCATGGGCAGGGCATCCCTGGGGGGGGGGCAGCAGGTGCTGTGGAGCCCAGGCCCGGGCTGGGTGGTGGCAAATGTGCCCTGGTGTTTGGGCAGGGCTGCGGGGCTGTGCCAGCAGGCTGTGGGAGCGTGCTGGGGTCCGGCTGGGGCTGTGCTGCCTGCCCTGCAGGGCTCGGAGAGCTCCCCGCCGAGGGGGAGAGGCCAGGAGCGTGCCCCAGTTCGGTCCCATCACTGCCTGTGTGTGTGGCTGGGAGGGGAGAGGCTGCCCCCCATCTCTGCGCAGGGTGACATGTCTGTTCTGCCCACCATGGAAGCACGAAGGAAGAACTAAGTGAACAATAAACATTGAAAACCCCAAGGTCACGGGTTGTGATACTGGGGAGGGGACTCAAGCAGCTGTAGCAGCAATTGCAAGAGCAGCTGCTCGGCAAAGCTGAAATGAGTTCATTTAAATGAACTTGATTTCAGCTAAAGAGTAAAGGTAAGGAAAAGCTAAGAAATCCCAAAACTCATGAAAGCAGCTGAAGTGGTGTCAATTTTATAGATCACAGTGGATTCACTCTCCAGGATCCAGCTTGTGCTGTGAAGGACAAAAAGTCTGCTCGCTGGGCTGTGTTGGAGTCACTCAGTGACAAGGCTGCATTGCAGTTTTCAGTTTGCGTGAGGGCTACCTCCTAAACTCTGCTTTTTGGTAGTCCAGTGACGCCAGCTAGTGGGTCCCCAGCAATCCCTACGGGGTCCAGTCGTGTTCAACTTCCTCCTCAGTGACCTGGCTGAAGGACAGAGCGCACCCACAGCAAGTTTGCTGATGACACCAAAGTGGGAGTTGTGGCCGATCCACTGGAAGGCTGTGCTGCCATTCAGAGGGACCCGGACAGGCTGGAAAGTTGGCCAGAGATCCCTGATGAACTTCACTAAGAGCACGTGTGGGGTCCTGCACCTCGGGAGGAATCAGCCCCTGCAGCAGTACAGGCCCTGTGAAGGCCCTGGTAGTCGTGGTGGGCCACAGGTTAAGCATGAGCCAGCAGCGCTGGCTTACAAGGAAACGCTGAGAGAGATGGACCTGTTTAGTGTGGGGAAGAGAAGGCTGAGAGGGGATCTTATCAATGCATACAAATACCTGAAGGGAGGGCGTCAAGACCATGGGGCCAGACTTCCTGTGGTGGAGCCCAGCAACAGGACAAGAAGCCATGGGTGCAAACTGCAACACAGAAAGCTTCCTCTGAACGTGAGGAAAAACTTCTTTCTTGTGAGGGTGACAGCGCTGGAACTGTCCAGAGAGGTTGTGGAGTCTCCTTCCCAGGATATCCTCAAAACCCACCTGGATGTGAGATGTGCTCCTGGGCAACATGCTGTAGGCTTGAGCAGGGCACTCTGACTATATGATCTCCAGAGGTCCTTTGCAGCCTCAACCATTCTGTAATCCTGTTCTTCTGATTCTGTGCCTTCACAGAGTCACCGAACTCTGCAGTTACCTGTTGCTTGAGATCGCTCCTAAGACATGCATGCATTTAGGGGAAAACCAAGATGTGACTCCTGCCTTTTGTCTCACTTCTTTTCCTTTTCTCTCCTTATAAGTTTGTTTTACTTTTCCGTGTGCTCTATTGCTTGCCTTACAGCATTTCCTCGGTTTTTGCTGTGACCTGCTTATCTGTTCTGTGCAGATTAAGACGATGGTGTAATAAATTGTGTCTGTGAAGTGAAACTGCTGCATTTTTTGAATTTACATTTCCAAAAGTCTGACTATCAGATGTATGAGTTGTATTTCCCATCCTTATTTTAGGCCATCTCTGCTCTTGGGAAGACCTTGCTGACTGCACTGGTTACATTTGGCTTGCATATGGAAAGAACTTGCAATTACTGACACCCCTGCACTTCTGTAACACAAGGTTTGCATATATTATGGGAGTTGGAGATCCACTAAGAGGAGTGTATGCAGCTGTCAGGCACATATTTGGCATTAGATCTGGGTGCAGCCATAATGACAGGGAAGGTGGTGAGATGGGATAACGTGGAGGGATGTGCAGTGATGTATGATGGAGGCCAAGCCAGGCAGCACTGAAATAGATCAGCACCATTTGACATTGCATAAACAAAATGTTTTCTCCATTTCTCCAGGCCTTGAATTAGCACAGGCTTCCAGGTACTCTCTTTATGCTCTCTTCATGGTAGCTTGCCTGTACTATGGATTGCTATTTCTGAACTTGACTGCATATTTATAAGAAGCTAGAGGCTTCTTAGTGATGTGCCAGTTGCACTGGGAGTGGTGACTTTCTTACTTCAAATAAGATGTACATTGGCACATGCTGATTGTAAAGGAAACGGCTGAACTATGATTTACAAAAAGGTCAGTAACTTTCTTCTTGGAGTCCTGTATGCGTGTGACAATAAAAATCTTATGCTCTTCAGCTTCTCACCTTTTGTCTCAAACATCTGTATTCCACAGACACATCTGCTAAGCACCAGGCTTAGCTATTACTGCGTTCAGTCCATAGCTGAAGAGTCTTTAAAGCTCATGCAACCTAAGAACAAATAGCAAGAAAACATAGTTTATCCATAGCTAAAGTATTAAAATACATCCTACTAAATATCACATTAAAGCTGCATCCTTGTTCAGACTTGAAAAGTAATTTTTTACAAAAATGTCTGAAAACATTTCATCTACGCTAACTCCATATGGTTGTGTTGTGGCATAGCTCACTCTGTAGATGGCACCATTGCTGTACACCAAAAGTGATCCCGAGCTTGCTTTTCTAGTGACCCTACTCCAAAGGGATTTGTCACGAGCTTTTGAAAGCATGTGTTTGCTGATAGGAGGTGGTAGGGGGTTGATTGAGCTCCCCTCTCTGTAGAATTGAATGTTAGGAAGGAACAATGGGAGAGGTGTTAGGTTTGCGTGTTTGTGTGATGGTGCTTTGAAATGCATTGGTTTCATAGCTCTTTCTCTCTCACAGGAGTAATAAAGACTGGTTCTGTTATTTCAGCTCCCTGTGAAAGCTGTATGTGACAAGGGATTTAATAAAGAATTTCTTTATTTTCATCTTTGGGGTTTCTGTGATAATTCTAAAAAGGCTACTATAGCAGCGATGTTTTGGAAAATACCAAAAATGAAAGCCAACGCATTACAGACTTTGTCAATTTAAACATCTACATCAAATGTTGGAACATTAAAATGACATTTGCCCTGCAGAACGAGGATGTTCTTGGCAGGAAATGGGATGGACACCCTCTTATGTGGGGTATGAGTTCCTCTGGGCTTAGCCATGGCCTGAAATTTTGTGGGGACAAAAACCTCAACAAGGGAGTTAGAGCTGTTGAGTGGCTGAAGATCAACTGCATAAGCAATCCAACAGCAATTGGCTTTATTTATTGTGGTCAAGTCTTATCTGAAATGATTTAAGTTTTTCTATTTGAGAGGGACAGCTGGAAGTCATCCTCTTGCCTTTGGAAAACTTCTGCTTACGAAGCTTTTCAAATGTAAAGGGTCTCAAAGTGACCTATTTTTTTTTTATTAGTCTCCACAGGTATTCATTAAAATATGTTATACACAAAAATAGCCTTTAAAATCTCAAAGGGAGTGGGGAATCATTGCTTCAATGTGTTGTGTTTTTTTTTTTTTTCTTTTAGGCAAAAATTACCTTTGTATAGAGAAACAAACTTGGCAACTTGTCAAAATCAGCTGTAAGAGGTCTTACCATGGTGATATAGATTAAATCTTCGTGAACACTAGGGCATGTGACCAAATTATTCCCAGAGTTCTCCTAAACTGTGGGCACTCATCTAGTGAGCTACGTCTATCATGAGGTTGTATAAGTTGTGTTCAGTCATAAAATATATACATATAGGAAAGTGTTATGGTTTATTATGGAACATAAATAGCATATTTTTGTATATATATATGTGTATATATATAAAAGAGCTGGGTAATGGACAAAAAAAAAAAAAAACACAAAACAAAACAAAGTAAAACAAACAAACAAAAAAAAACAACACAGAAAACCCTAGCTATTCAAGACCATATAAACCATGAGAAAAAAGTTGGCCATCTTTGTTACAATGTGGACCATGCATATATATTTATAAAGCTCTTCAAAAAGTTGTTGATGTATGTTTATAAAGTCATAAGTGGATTAAAGATACTTTACAGGTGGGAAGCAAAAAGAGTGTACAAGTCAGTACAATGAATTCTGGAGTCCCCAGAAGGTCCCCTGGCCTTACGTGGAAGGTACCCCTAGAGCGGATGCTGTCCAGTGGTTTGACTTTGTTTATTCTGTGGGCACATTTCTTATCATTATGGTAGTCTTACCAACTAAAAACATACAAGTATAAATAAAAACAGACAGCTTTGTAATATACGTTCTCTACTTAATTGTTTGGCTACTTTTGGCACAATTTACATGTTGAATACTTTCAGAGTTAGGTGTGAGGTGTAAAGAGGTTGGGCTGAGCTTGATGAGGCAGCTACATTGCAGATAGTGATAGAAACACTAGTGTAAGTCAAGGCAAGGTGTAT
This sequence comes from Aythya fuligula, assembly GCF_009819795.1. NCBI lineage: Eukaryota > Metazoa > Chordata > Aves > Anseriformes > Anatidae > Aythya > Aythya fuligula. The sequence goes on from NC_045562.1 coordinate 43,802,151, forward strand.
GTTGTTCCTTTTGGTGTCCTGCCTGTCTTAGATGTCCTCTAGGTCCGCAGCCAAGTACAATAATTAAAATTAAAAAAAAGTCCTGTGAATATGATGGGGGATCTTTAAATATGTTTTTACAGGGATTATAGGCGAGAGACTCCATAGCAGTCTTTCCTCAGCACTGCTAGCTGTATTTGGGCCTCTGGCCAAGTCTGGAGATGGTAAAGAACATTTATTCTGTTCCTTGGCTGGGCATAACCCCACTAGCAGGTCTCCATCTTTTCTGCCAACGTTGTCTTTGTATGTTGATCAGGTAACTGCCTTGCTCAGCAAGCCTGCCCAAGACACAAATCAAACCACAGTCCTTTAGGAAGCATAAAATGGACAAGACTCTTTTGCTTGTACCTCTGTTTCACCTCTTGCAGGTAGCTGCTATTTTAGCATGTTGTTCTGGAGTCCTCCCCCCAGGCTGGCTGCTTACTCGTGCCCTGTGTCCCCCTTGGTGTGAGGCTGGTGGCCTCCCTGTGCATCCAAGTCACAGGAAAGGTGAGGGCCATGGTGCCTTCAGCGCAAGTTGTATGTGGTGGTCCCTGCAGAAGTAACTGCATTTTGAGTCCTATCGGGGGTGGGAGGTAAAAAAATAAAAAGGTTGAAAAAAGTAAGAAGCTACTTTTATTTGGCTGTGTGATGTCTTGTTTTTTAACAAGGTATATAGTGGGGTAGCCAGTTCTCAGTGAGCTTTTGCTCCAGTTTCTGCTCCAGAGCAAAAATGACTCAGATAAACTTACTATTTTCAAGGTAGAAGCAGCTAGAGCTCTAAGAATCAGCTAGATCTGTAGAGAGTTTTAGAGGAAAATAATAAAAAGTGACTGAGATTCTGTCGAAGTAAAATACGTCGGAAGGAAAGAGAGGGCTTAAGGACCACTAAGTTGAAAGAATAACCAAGAATGTGCTTGAGAGATACACACACAAAAAATAAAAATAGAAGTTCTGCTCCTGGGAGTGCATACCTGTTTAAAAACTTGCACAGGTAAGAAGTGCATTTAAAACCAAAAACAATCAAAACCTTTAATGATTAAGTAAACAAACAAACAAACAACAACAACAACAAAAAGGAAGATGAACTTGCTGAGTTTACAGTATTCAACTATTTTTAAAGGAAATCTGTGATAGCCACATGAAAAATAAGGCAAAATATTGTATTTAAATAGACATATTACAAAAATACTATTTTTCTTAGCGTGTGGCATTTCCACTTCCAAAGTAAAACTTCCCAAGTAAACTTACGCAATGGTGAGACTGGAGAGGAAAATATCGAGAAAGCAAGCCTTTAGTTAAATCATCAGCTATAAATAGGTTACAAAACATAGTTGTTTGTTCCAGGTGAATGGTTATAGGCAATTTTGCTTCTACAAAATTGCATTCACTACTTTTGCAGTAGTCATCCTATTACTTCCTTTTTTTTTTTTTTTTTTTTTAATATATTTTAGCGATCACAAATGCTCCTTTGATTTTTTTTTTCTTAGAACCTGTGCTGTAATCATTGTTATCTGCTTCATTTGTCTCACAGATGACTGAGATATTGAGAAACAACTTCAGCATAAAATTTGTCAGGCCTTATGCTAAATATTCTTATTTATGCTCATCCATGCAAAATCATTTATTTACTTATTCTAGAAATGTAAGATGACTACTATTTACAGGTTGTATTTGGACATATTATAGGCTGTTACTAGTGTTATCATGAATATAATGTACAAATCAACCAGATAAAACACCTGAGTATACTGAGTGCACCTGTCACCAGTCACATTTTGTGTTCTTGTATTAACTGTATACTGTGTAATAGAAACAATATTGATATATGTGCTGTACTTGCTGTAGTTTTTATTAAATACTGTTACACTAATGTGTATATGTACTAATTTTTTTTCGCTCCATAAAGCCAGTATTTGTCCTTCATGAAGGATTTCTCATATCTAAACTAATTGCATTTATATTCATAACTTTTGATGATTTCAAAATAATTAAAAAAGGATAAAACAAAACAAAAAACAACTCATCCTTTGTGGTTTCATTTTTGCTTAAGAATCTCTCTGACCAGATTGGTTTTTGTAGCGAGGACAAGGTTCATTAGCAGCTACGCTGCCTGGTATCACTCTGCAAAGATTTGATAGATTGTCTCAATCTCCCTGCTTCTTGTGAAGAATGAAACAAGGGACAAGCAGTCATCTGAGGGATTCTCTCAAAGGAAGAAGGGATGATCCCTTAAAAAATAAAAATGAATAAAGGTGAGTCCTATGGATCATAGCTTGAGCACATAAGACTCAACTGCTTGCATTGCTTGGGACATCCTTTGGAACCTGACATTTAGCCCAGGGATGAGGTGAACTGAACACTTTCTGCTGCAATTAACTAACTACAGTGCAGGCTGCCAGGCAATAAGCAATGTAAGTCATTATACCTGGTATAATTGTGCCTTTTTGGGGCAGGAGACTGACTAGGTCCGTGAATGTACCTCTGTGCTGCTCAGCTGTTCTGCTCATGTTCAGCATGCCGTCTGCTTCAATTTTCATAGCATAGAAACAATTGGGCACTGAAATGTAACTGCTACTTGAGCTCTCTGACTTGCTCTGTATTAATACACATCTCTCAAGTGGTACATAATTTTCTAGATATGGAAATCTGGGGTGGAGTGGGGGAACACAGGGAGGGGGAGTAATTTTTGTCCAGCACAGTAGCTTTGCATTCATACTTTGTTCATACAGTACTCGATAGAAAGGGTCTTAAGCAATTACTGGAAATGGGGATCCTATCGTGCCATCATATCTGAAGATAATGGGTATTTGAAAGACATCTGTGACACTCAGGGATAGGTGTGAATGTTAAAAGATGGGTATAAAACTTAATGAAGAATATAAAACATGACATCTTTCCTAGTATTAATGGGAAACTGTGGCAGATCTGGTAATTGATTTTGTCCCTCTTTCTATATTAGGAGTCTGAAAACAGGGACAATGCATCTTCTGCTGACTCTTATGTAAAACTTACCTTGTTGCATATTTTTGAGACAGTTCATTGAAAGCTGATGCTTAAGTTGCAGTGCTTTTCCCACTGATCAATATTTGCTTGGTTCATTCACTATTCAAATTATTGCCTAGATGGTTAATAGGCCACAACTTAAAGTACAGAGTTACACAAGTAAACATGCTTCTGTCCACATTTTGTCTTTTATTTTCTCGTGTTTTCAAAGCTGTCCATAACATTCTCCGTGGGAAAGAGAAAGGCTATCTTAGCTAGCAATGGTAGGGGAGGGTGTTTGAGGAAGATTTTGGCTGATGCATCTCTAGTGACACCTTGTGGGATGTTTTACAGAATCTTCTGTAACTCTTTTTCACCTTTCTTTTTTTTCACTTTTTTTTTTTTTTTTTTTTTTTTTTGAGGAATAAACAAACTGAAAGGCTTATTTAACAAGAAGTTGTCCAAATACTCCACATGAGATATGTTTGAATTTCTGCACCAGTTTAGAGGTTTTGCCTTTTTTGTTTGTTTTGGGTTTGCTTGTTTGCTTTTCTCTTCCGGGACTCCCATTGTAACTTGTAGTTAGTAGGATAAAATAAATACACAACCAAGATACTATTTGGCCGCTACAGACAGCAGAGAACAGAAAGATGATACTTGGTTTGTCAGATTTTCATGATGACTGCTGGATTTTCATTCAGTACTTTTTCTGGGATTGCTACTTTATAAGCCAGATGTTCAGGTTTAAAACTGAGGTTTCAGAACTGATGCAGCAAATTAATTGAATTAATCTTTCCTTGGAATAGTACATTTGTTTCTCTGTTTTTAAAATTGATGTTATATACAGTACTCTTTACAAAACACCTGGAAGCAATTACTGTTCTTACTGAATTCTCTGTTTACATAATCAGCACTCCCCCCCCCCCCCCCCCCCCCCCCCCCCAAGTGCTGCATTCTGGAACAAAAAGTACCAAAACAGTTAGCTGATCTTTTGCAAACACCAGTTAAAGTGGAATTTCTGTAAACAGAATATTGGCTCTTGATTTTTGTCAGACCATTTTTTTTTCTTAGGGTGAACAGATGAAGTCAATTGAAACAACATCCCCTTGTAGACTCAGCTAGTAATTAATTCAACAGGACTTCAAATTAGGCTGATTTAATGAAGTATTAGACTTCTGATGAAGTATTCTCAGCAAAAAGAGGTAGAGATAATGCACTTGAAATAAGTAGGTCCTGTGGACTATAACTGATATTCTAGCTTCATTTTTTCTTGAAACATCAAACCCATAACAGACCAGCACAAACACACGCAAAAGGCGTATATATCATTGTCCAAAGCACTTTGGCATGCTTTCTCAACTATTTCTTTATATATATATATATATATATATATATTTTTTTTTTTTCATGTTTTACACTTAGCCAGGTAAGATGGTAACTGCCTTTCACTTGTTTAGCTTTGAAATCTAGAAACACAGCAGACTTAAAAGTCTATTACAGTTTCACCTTCCCTGGCTATGTGCCACTAAAGTTGTTCCTAGAACCTGAGAACTTGCAGTGAACTTTAATCTGTAAGAGAGAGATAAGCTAAAGGTCGCATTTTTTTCCTCAGAAAGACACGAGTGCCATGAAAAATAAGAGTTGGGTGCTTGTTTCTGCTCCAGTGAACTCAACAGTGACCTTTAACTTTCAGTTTAGTGGCTTCAGGACTATCCTTTAGATGCAGGACAGCTGCAAGGTAGAGGAGAGGGCTGAAGAAGGCCATTCCCAAAGCTGCTGAAAACCCAGGTGTGCATAGGTGAGGAGGTGAACTGGGGCAGTGGAGAAAACAAGGTAAGTGGCAAAACTAGCTGTCGTTTCTTTTGCATGCAAATGTTTGAGAAAAAGAACGTTTTGCTGAGTGAAGTCACTGCTGCATGCCAGAAATAGCAGCCCTGTGTGCATGTGACATACCTGCTTAAAACAAACACAAAAATCTATTATAAGCCCTTCTTTAAAATAACAATAACTGTTAGTAAAGAATAAGATTTAATTATGATCATAAAATAATGAGAAAAATAGCAGATTCATTGTTTTTATTCAGTGGTTTCATTGAATATGCCTTTGGAATTTCTGCTTCTCTTGCTTCTCTCTTGCACAGGCAGCATTTTGTTTGTTCTTTGCTATTATTTCTGGACAATTTGGTGCCAAGTTATTTTTCTAATCTTCACAGTCAATGTGTCTACCTCTGTGATTACAGGACGTAGCTTTGTTACATAAAATGCAATTGGCTGGGCTGACAGAAAGGTATCTGGTTCCTAGTTAATACCAGGAAAAACATACCTGGCCTATATAAAATGGTTTCAATGGAATTATTTTTATCCACTACTTTCTTAATAAATGCTAATAACTTCTGTGAAAGAAATCTATTTCATAATGAATTTCTTTCTTGCGGTGCTTTAAGGTTAACTTGCATGTTTTCTTCAGTACAATTCTGAAAACTGCTGCAAACTCTGGAGATACAAACCTCAACCTGAACCCTCTATTTGTCTTACATGCTAAGTATACCAAAAATATTTTTAATGCCTGTTGGTGATGCTAAATTAAGGCATGGGAAAATACCAAAATAGGAGGATTGAAGAACAGCAGAATTGCCTTTACTTGAATCAATATGTAACTTTACTGAGTTAACTAACTCAACTGAATTAAAAAATGCAAGTTGCAAAATTATGCTGTTTTCTGTCATGAATGGTGTATTTTATATTTAGAAGTTAAACAAATATACTCAGGCTCCTTCTAGTGGATGTATATCTGGTATTTGGTCAGTTCAGTTTGCTGGTTTGATTATGAGTTTTCCCCACGAGCTCTGTCATTTGGTTAGGCACCACGGGAGAGAACTGTCCTGGGAGCTCTGATCCCAGAGCAGATTGCCAATGAGTGTGGGTGATTTCTCTTTCTATTTTTTTTTCCTTTTTTTACATGAATGCTTCGTTATAGATGAATTTTGAAACTAGTTGCAATAGTTTTCCAGAAGTGAAGTAGTAATATTAGCCTGGAGAAGAACAAGCAAGTAGAAGCTATGCTACGAAAGCACTCTGAAGCAGGTAGACAACTGGGAATGCGAAGCAAGATGCTGCCTGGAGGGCAGGCACGTGGGCATTCAACCCACAGGCGTCATCTTTGTCCAATACAAAGTCTGTTTCACTTGACAGGGGTGGAGAGGGGGGGTGAGCAGTTATCTTCCATCTGGATTGCATGATTTAACAAAATTTTAGTAATGGTTGGGGCCTTCCTAACAGGATATTTTTGCAGAAGAGCATTGGCTTACTGATTGAAGCTCTTTGCAGGACTAAGAATGAGGGATGACTGATCTGCCCCTGCAAGGGGTTGCACAAGGGGTGGAGGTGAGGAGGGTGCTGACCCCAGGTAGCAGTTCAGCAACTGGCTGAGAGGAATATGCAGCAAGGGCACCAAAGGATGCCCCTGAGGCTGTTCCTCCCTGACACCTGCCTCTCCTTTGTGCTTGGGGGTGAGGAGGCCGGGGTGCCCAGCTGTGCACAGGGTGGAGGGGGGAGCAAATGGGCAGCAGGTTCCAGTATTCCCCTGTGCCTCATCTTGCCTGGAAGCGTACTCTGTTCTCAGTGTGCTCCTCTGCAAGTGGGGGCTCAACTACTTGTCCTGTGTGTGTGAAGAAGGGCAAAGGAAAGGCTAGCTGTTGCTTAAGCTAGAGTGCCTGAGTCATCTGGGTACTGGCTGGATAAGGCCAGTAGCTGTGTGTCCTCCTCCTTCCTTTTGGCCCCAGTATTTGTCCTCTTCTCATTTTCACTAGAAACTTAATTCTGCACCCAGTGAAAGTGTTGTAAATAGTGTGTATCTGCGGAAGAGTTTTTGAAAACGGTAATTCAATAAAACCAACTTTTTTTCAAAGAAAATTTATAACCAATTTACCTAGGCTTACAGGTGAGGAAACTTTAATGTGGGAAATACAGTAAGATAAATCTCCTGAAGAGTGGTTGGAAAGCAGTGCTGGAAAAAAAAATGTACAAGACTGACCATTCCTTTCATGCCCAGCAGAATGTTTCATCTGTGTTTTTATAAAACCATGAATGTGTATTTAGCTTGGTCCTTTGCTGACTGAGAAGAAGGAACCAGAAACTTGTTTTTGAGAAAATGCTATGGATTCTCTTTCAGCCAAGCACAGCTGTATTGATTTTTGCTTTGTCTAAACACACAGCTTTTCCTTTCCTTGCATTCCATTTTTAATTTTCCCTGTCCTTTCCTCAGCCACCCCAGGCCATTTTGCTTCTGTGGGGTTGTGTGATTAGTCCTTTAACTGATGTCCTTGATTCCATTGCTAGTTTTGTTTCTGTGTCTTTTCTCTATATGCAGGCATTGAGCTGGCTGAGAAGAAGTAAAAAAGGTGTTTTTAATAGCTGGATCTGGAACTCAGTCCAATAAGGCCTATTAAAATAAAAAGCCATTCTCAAAACCATCCTGCGAATGAAAAACAATTTTACCAAGAGAGGTGTCTGACCTTTTCTAATTTAGTAGTCATTAAGGGTGTCTGACCTTTTCTAATTTAGTAGTCATTAAGATTTCACAAACAAGTTGGTGGAAGTGTTGGCCCTGTTCTGCAGCAGCTGATTCAGAAACGAAGTTGTTGATGTGCTTCATACTACTTTCATTTTAATTAACGTATACTTACACTACTTGCTTACCTTTCTTTTTGGTTCCTCTACCATTTGAAAGTGAGTCCTTTGAATCACCAATTACATATTTTTTTAGTGCTGATAGAAGCAGAGGATGGTGTGACTTTCTGGTATTGCCTGTGTTGCCACCTCTGTAGTGATGAAGTAGAATTTATGCAGTAACTCTCGGTACAAAGATGATAGCTAAACTCAACCGTGCTCAGCAGCAGTCAGAAGACTCTGTATAGTATGAATGTGAAGCTGTGGAACTTTCTTAGATGTCCTGCACGGAAGTAGGCAGCAGTGTGACTGGGTGAGGTAGCAGCGTGATTCAGTGGCAGAACATCCCCGTGTTTCATCCTTGGCCTGCTGGTGATCTTCCTCCCTTAATGTGCCACCAATGCAAATGTGCTGGTGTGCCAGTGCTCTGTGGGAGCCCTGCTCATTGGGCCGTCACACAGTCAGTAAAAATCCCAATTCCTGGAGTTTCATAGCCAAGGCAGAAGGTGTCCCATGCTCTCACAGCCTACATATGAAACATCCCACACAGTTCGTAACCACCCTCCTGCTTTCACTGTGTGTGGGGGAGTTTATCTTTACTAGAAACAGTAATTGCAAAAATGACCTTCATACTTACTGAAAGCGGTAGACTGCTCCACTCTGACTCATGGAAGGGAGCCCAGATATTGGGTAACGGCTTGCTTCTTGATAATCCATTTCTCTGTCTTCTTGTGCAATAGCTGAAATGATGGCTAGTTCTGTGTTGGATTCAGTGTTGTAGGTGACGCATAGAACTGCTCTGTCTTTGCCAGAATCTAGGATGAAGTGAAAAACTACAAAACCGCTGCTGACTGATGAAAGCAGCCTTGTGTTGGCTCAGCTGGGTTTCAGAGCGAAGGCTCAAATTTCGGTGTGTCTTCTGGTTTCAGTTTTAGAATAACAAATCCAGCTCAGTTCATGCACATCCAGTTGAAATAAAAGCCATTGCTTTTATTCTCTAATCATTTTGCCTCCCTAGTGGATCTTTGGGATCCCTCTTTACTGTTTTCTTGGCTTTTTTTTTTTTTTTTTTTTTTTTTTTTTTTTTGTGTTCATTGGTGTTTTACTTCAGCAGGAAATCCCCTTTTTAAAATGCTATGTAATGAGTCACTACCCATGTTTGCTTCAAGCTGAAGGGGATTCCAACTATTAAATTGTATTATTGCTAAATATAATCCTGTTCCATTGTGTAGGTTGTAGTTTGAAACAGAGAAAGGTTTGCGGAAGTAGTAGGTTAAACAAGCAAAGTTGTTGTCAGTTTTGTTTATTAAACTGGAGATTAATGGCAATTCCAGTAAGAAGTAAGCAGGTTAGAAGTTTAATAGATCAAAACACATCTCAAATTGAAAAAATTACTCAGCAGTTATGAATCTCTGAAGATCTGTAGGGCTGGGCTGGGGGGAGAAACAAAAAAAACAAACTGCATAAAAGCTTGTGAGTTCCCAGTAGTGAATATTAGGATTTCTTCAGCAAGAAGCATGATCTGGTTTAGGTTTTTTTGTATGTTTGTTTGGATTCAAAATTTAATTGCTCTGATTTCTTTTTTACTCTGGCATGGAAAAACGCTTTGAATTTGTTTCACTACAGATCTGAGTATCTCTGTCTGTATTACTGCTGTTTTAGCCCACGTTGCTTTAGGTTGCCATCTTCTGAAACCCTCATCTACCACATTCTGTGATCTGGAGTGATGTTGAGACTTGATTAATCACCTTTCAAAACTGTGTGTGCATACAGGAGATGGAAATTTCAAATTGCAATAGCCTTTGGTCCAGCCTTCTCATGCATATACAGATATGCAGGCAATTCAGGTGTATTCACAGGACAATTGATTTGCTCCCCCTTTCAGCTCCAGATTTCCTTCCTTATTTTCATTATTTACCTGACAGTTTCTACAGGCTGTAATACAGACTGTCCTGTTCTGCTGGTGACATCTACCTTTGTGCTGCATGAGATAGCTTGTTCTCTGCTGCTTCCAGACTTGGAAATACCTGCTTATATATATATATATATATATATATATATATATATATATATATATATATGTATGTATATATACATATTTATTTATTTATTTATAAATAATATATAATTATATAATTATATTGTGGCATCCCTGCCTATAGCAGGGGGGTTGGAACTAGGTGATCATAAAGGTTCCTTCCAATCCAAGCCATTCTATTTTATATATATATACATATATATATACACATACATACACACACACACATATGTACACTTATATAATATTTTTGACCCTTTCTAGTTTTATTTGTCATTTAAACAGAACTCAGCAATTCCAATTTCTAAGTTACCTAAAATACCTCTCCCTCCCCATCCCTGAGTGTATTACTTAAATGCAAGTCATATCAGTATCTTCATTATCATATGGAAGGGGGTGGTTACATGTAGAGATACGGTGGTTATTAAGCATTGAAAAGGAACCATGATGTTGCTGAAGGCCCCACAGTAACACTCTTGAATTTAGAAATAGTCCCACTACTGGTTTTACAGCTTATTGCTGTAAAGGAAATAAGTTAATAAAAGCCACAAAGTTGTACAATTTCCCATAGCCTTTGACTAATGCTTTTATAGAAAGAACATTAAAAAAATAGTCTTAGCTGAAGGTGAGGGGATTTCCTTAGGAAGAATGCTTTTAGGGGGCATTGCTCTGAAACTATAACCTCAGGAGTCATTTTCTAACAGTGAGGAACATCTGCCCAGATGAATGGGAGACTAGAGACAGCCCAGTCCCAAAACTATTTTGGGGCTTTACCTTTTTTCAAAGGTATTTAGGTGCTAAAGACTGAGTTTTATAGCAATGCTCTAAAATGTCTCATTTGCCTAGCTATGGTCCTCTTAGGGCAACAGGACCAAAAGAGCTGGGCCGGTCCATAGGATAGAAAAACTCAAACCCTGCATTGCAAACCAGGGCAGCACGGTGAAGATACACTCAGGTGGGTCAGTCTGGAGTCACCCTGGGTCTGGGAGCCGACCAGCTTGGCCAGTATAGGTCAGGCTGCTCCAGTGAAGGTCCTATGTGAGTAAGACTGGGCTTACCATTTACCCGGTGCAGCTGAGGTTGTCTTAGTGTCCAGTGACCTAGACTGGCTCACATCATGCTGAGCAGAAGCTGCTGCTAAGCTCCACCACAGTGTAACACCTACATGGATCTGGAGTTCACATTTTTGAAACTTGTACCCCATTTGTCTTGTTTGAATAATACTCTCATATAGATTAAATCTGTCTGATTTGTAGAAGTTGAACATGCCTTTTAGAGAAATTATGGTGAATAGAAGTTGAATGTTTGCTAGCATTTGTAAGAGAGTAATGGATCATTTATTGGACTAACTTGCTCTCTGCTGTGATTTAAGGCTTCTTGAAAAATAGGATGCTCAGAGATGTATTGCCAAGGTTTAGAGAGAGGTTATAATTAATAGGTAATATATTTGTCCCTACTTTGTAAAGTAATCTGTACTTGACTTTTTTAGGTCACGATTGCAGGGGAAGTACATAGAGGAAGTAAAACTGCTTGCTATAGTCTCCTAGTGCTCCAAGCACTTGGCTTTTCTTTTTCTTAGAGGAGAAAAAAAAAAGCAACCTTATCTCTGCTACAGCAAATGACTTTTCCTTACAACATTTAAAAAATTAATCATTTTAACAACCTTTTTCTTTACTGTTCAAAGAATTTTTTACCTTGCTCTTGATTGTTCCCCAATGTTTGTACACTGCGTCTGTCTATGTTTTATGAGTAAATCTGAATAACACAGGGGTACTGCTTCCATAAAATTCAGGTCATACAAGGTGGAAATAGCAACCTAAGTTCAGGAGTTCCTTTATTTTTATAGTTCTTTCTTTTAGTAGCAGGAAACAACTCTAAGGCAATTTTCTTGTAGGGTGATATATGGGAACATTTGTCTTGATAGATTTTTTGTTGTTGTCTGTGTGCATATGTTATGGGGAGCTATATTAGAAATGCTTGGATCTGGCTTCTAACAGTGAGAGAACTCTCCCTCTAATGTGGGTATTAGCTTTACCACACATGCTTTTATGTCTTGCAAAACCATATAGTGAAGTTGTAAGCAGATATTATTCTTGATTTTACAAAAAGGGAAAATTAGATTCATATGCTTTTTCGGGGGGACAGAGGACTTCCTCTGTCTGTTATGATGAGTATTAGTGGTTGTGAAAAAAAGGTCATCAGGTCCTTCAGAGAGCCTAGAAAGAGTACAATTCTCATCTGAAATGCAGTGGACATGTCACCATTCACCATCCTCCTCTGCTGCAAAGTGCCATTCTTCCTGTCCACCAACAACCAGGATACCTCCTGTGAGATGCCTTCATTTCCACTGATTGCCCTTGGTCAGCTGCAAGCATAGCCCAGGAGAAGGTATCTTCCTCTGTTGGAACAAACAAACTTCCTCTGTTGGAACAAACAGCTAGCTCTTACCGGGTACGTTAGACCTTACTTCCTTTTCCAATGGACCTTACATCAGACCAGGTCCATTGGAAAAACATGAAAGCATACCAACTGATTTCAAAAAAGACCAGGCTGTATGCTTGCAGTGGAAGTTTATAGGAAAGATACTGGAGGAGGGTGATGACTTGGGGATGAGATATCCATCTTCATCAAAATCTGAGGCAGCAATCGACTTATAAAGAGCTGTGTGGTTGGATGGAGGTGAGACCATTGCCATCGTCTCTCCTTACCTTGCGAATGTATCAACTTCATGAGCATCTTCATGAAAATCCAGTGAAATAGTGAAAATCCATAAAAATATATTTGAGTAATAATGAAGAATTGATTGAATCACCATCCAAGACCTCATAAAGTAGCTGTGGCCTTTCCAGTTTTCCCATAAGGAAGGGAGAATTTGTTGTGGGTGGTCTTTCTTTTGTGGCTAAGCAGTAAACCACACAGGGAGCAGGAACAGAGTGGGTGGGAAGTGCTCTGACTTCTTGTACATCTCAGGCAAAACCCTACAGAGTCCAAACCTAAATCAAAGCTGTTCACTAACATTTAGGTTAGAACTGGGTAGCAGTATGTTCCTCTCCAGGAAGGTTACTTCTGTGAGCACAAAAATGTATTTCAACTCTGTATCGAGCGTGGACAAGATGCATCCACACCCATTAACTGAGTTTTCATCAAAAACATGACAGCTAGGACTGACTGCCTTGTGTTCCTACTTCTTGATTTGGGGCATCTGAGTCTGTTTAAAAAAGAGACAAAAATGATGATAGCGACCAATCTATTTCTGTGAGTGAAGCAGAAGAGTGTTTTAGCTTGACAAAAATGTAAGTGCGTGGGAGTGGTTCTCATTCATGCACCAAAAAGAGGAGGACAGCTGTAGACAGCCAGTGAGTAACATTGATGTTGACAATAGCAGGCTGCCTTTGTTCGGCAAGATGAATTCTTAATGCCCTAAGTGTGGTATCAAAGTATAAACTTAAAAACTAAGTCTCAGAAGCTTCCTGTACAGCAGATCTGTCTTCAGCTTCCTTTCCAGAATAGCAGAGTCCTGAACTGTTTTGAGCACTTTGATTTTTTTTCTTTTTCCAATCTCTGTTCTTCCTTGTAGTGATCTTTTCTCAGTAATACTTACATGGCAATTAAGCCCTTTACAAGTCACCTAGGATCCGGTACTTTAAGCTGCTGTCTTTACATTATATTAAATTTTCTCTAACTCATTTCCTTATTTTTCCCATATGGAAAGCCCTTACACAAACAGTTCTTTAGTGGACAATAAAATAATTTGAATGGCAGCCATCCAATCTGGACTTTCTATAGATAAGTGGCTTGGGTATGCATGAGAAGCAATGAATTTTTTATTATTCAGGCACGTTATGGTGTAGCCAAAGGGGCTTTCCTCTTCTGAATGGGGGAGCGGGGAGGTCAGGTAAAAAGATGCATGTGTGATTTCTGCTTTACCCCCACAATTTTCCACTGGAGGTTAAGAGAAAGGGTTCCCCCTTCAATTTTTCCATTGTCTACTTTTCTCTGTCTCCACAAAACATTTTGTTGTGCCTACCTTGTGGTGGTGAAAATAGCATTATGTTCATGCCACTAGTGTTTATTCAGAGTTCACAATGAAACAATATGACTCTCTGAGGCAAGGTGGCTGCTAAACTGGCATTAACATGATAGGAAGAGCCCACATTTTCATCTTGGATTCTTTGGAATGACTTAGAAATGTTTGTAAACATTTTCTTTGAGGAATGGCATCTTTGTCTGCTTTTTTTCCCAGCCTTCCAGATAAGAAGGCACCTGATCTTAAAGGCTTAACTGTCCCAGCTTTACCTGGTCCTGGACTAGAAGAAATCTGATTACTCCTGGTCTCCCTGGAAGAAACCATAGCAGTGCAGTTGAACAGGTGATGGATATTAAACGCAGGAACAGTACACATGGAAAGACTTAATTTAGCTCTATCATTGTTGCTTAGCTGACAGATGTCAACAAACTGACAACAACAACCCGCTGAACTATTTCCAGTCCCATAGCAATTAAGCATGTTGGTCAGTCCAAAGTCAAAAGCTGTGTTTTAGTGCAGAGAAAGCCAAAAAACATAGAAGGCTAGATTTGCTGTATTTTTTTTTTGAAGGCATTACTGAGGAAGAAGAGATGTTATTCCCTTGTTACTTCATTAGCTGGTGGAAGAAGCATTTCCCCTCAGATGCGTATCTCTTGGCTTCAATTTCTTTTGCTGCTTGGAAGGATCTGGCTACACATCATTTGTCTCAAAGATAGTGCTCTAACAGCTAGCTACTGAGCTTTTGCTGGTGGGTTGCTTTCAACCTCCCCTGAGGAAGCTGTTCTGCTTTTTATAAGCACTTATATATAACTAAACCAGTGATCAGAGCAAGAAAAAGTGTGCTGATGTAAAGCTGAGTGAGTAGGCTGCTGTTCTGAGAGGATGAAGATGTTTGAGCTTTTTAAATTTTTTTTTTGACCAGATAGACAGTAAATCAGAACTCTGGCAGAAGTCTGAAAGTCTGAACCGTCAAGCTAAAGTCATTAACGTTTTCCCCAACAAAGCAACAGCAAATACTTCACACACAGTGAAGACTGTTACTGCAAAAGAATAGAGAAGTTGCTCTAACTCCAGCAGTTAAAACACTTGCCCACGAGATGCAAACACAGTTGAACTCCCTACAGGCAGGAGAAGGAGTTGAGCCTTGGTCTCCCACATCCTGACCCTGGCCTGTTGTTCTCCTCTGCTGTAGCTGCAAATGCCTGCTGCAAATAGTTTTGTTTCAACAGGGAATTGGACACGAATTTGCAAATGATTATTGTGTGTGTGCATGTGAGAGGCAGAGGGTAAATGGTTTGACAGAGAAAGATATACCCTACTTTTCTGAGAAACTGTGATATTCCTGCTAGGAGGACAAAAATGCTTCCAGGGCAGTTAAATCACTGGTATCTCCAGTGCAGAAGACAACAGCAGCCTCCTAAAAATGCTAGAAAGGTATCCCCTCCCTGGTGCATGGCTGCGCGGGTTTTGTTGTCATAAAAACTGAAACTAATACAAGTCATTCTTCAAGATAACCTTTTCTGAACATACTTATAATGAATCTTTCATTTCTAGGTAACAAAATGACAGTGTTAATTTTTATCATCTGTGAAACTTGATTAATGAGCTCCTAGGTGCAGTGGGCTACGCTCTGAAATGAATAGCGTGCTCCTGAAAATGCTACATCACTTCTTGTCTGGGCGGAGGGGAAGACGTTTGTGCAGTCTCCACCTCTCTACGCCCTCTTCCTCAGCGAGAAAATCAGATACGATAATGAACGTGGTGCTTGTTGGCTGGGGAGAGAGCTGAATGTCACTGCTGATGAGGAGCCTGCGGCTGGCTACACTGAGTGCTGTTTCTGCAGGGAAACCTTTAGAATAAATTCTAATTAAAATGCATTCCTAGAAATGGGTCCCTGACCTATCTCCTCCTTACAGTAAATTATTCTGCTTCTAGATTAATACTGGTGCTATATACCTTTTGAGCTGATACGACTTTTCCACCATGCTAGACCGCTGCTTTTCCCACCGCATGCCTCTTTGCTGGTGAGTGGGCGTACCATTGTGTCACTGTTCCATGGTAATCTGAAGAGCGAGAGGGAATCCTCTGTGGTCTCCTGCAAGCACTGCTTTCAAGTAGAGCTGCGTGGGCTGTGTTTATTTGTGAGATATGAATGCGTCCCCACCGTTAGAATGACTTTAAGAAAGGGGTTTCCCTAAGCCTGGGGTGTAGGTTAAACCTTGAGATAGATATATATTTGCCTCCAAACCGCTTAGTTGTCATTTGATTCAGAGAGCCTTTATTGAGACTAGTGCCTTCTAACCTAGCAGACACGGAGATGAGCACCTCGCCTGACAATGGTGAGTAACTGCTGCATTCGGAGCTGGCATCGCTGTGTCCCTGCCTAGCCTCAGGATGAAATCATGTGCCTCTTTTTCATCTACCAAAAAAGATTTCAAATCCCAAACCTTGTATTCTAAGAGTTTTTTTTTTTTTTTAACTTGTATTTTCTTCACAATTGTGTATAAATCATGTGATTTCATGCACATTTATACTCTGCTGTAGCACAGTTTTTGTACTCTCTTTTCTCCTACAAGGCTGGACAGTGAATGATACAGGAACAGTAAAGCATTATTGCCATGTAGAGCATTTGGGCTATGTCAAACTCTTACTTTAGAGTAAATCTAATGTTAAAAAGACTCAGTGCACATCTACTGGGTTTGACCCATGCTTCTTCCTTGGGTAACATTTCTGCTGAAACTTTAGGAAATTTTACCTGTTCTGTAGAGTTTGGGATGTGCCCTGTGCTACGGACTCTGATGAGCAGCCACAGGATTCCCTTGGCTGGGCCTGTGATTAGGAAACAGAAGGGCCCTTTATCCACATCTGCTACAAATTGTTTTCTGTAGTCCATGTAGCATTTGAGGGTGGTCCGGGGCTGTGGGCTGGGTGGTTTTTGCTTGCCTTGTTGCTGTGAATTAACATTAATGCTTCATCCCAGAAAAAGTTTTGAAGCATTTCAACCCCGAGTAAGGAATACTTGGAGTCACAGCGTAAGAAATTTCAAGTGGTACATTTTCGGTTAATAGGCATAAACAGAGTGAGCTGTGAGGATTATTGAGGCTTGTGTAGAAGGAAAAGAAAGCAAATTTATGCACTTTTTTTTTTTTTTTTTCTCTCTCTGTTTTAATTCCTTGCCTGATAAAATATAAAGCTGTGGTACTTGTAGCCGTTGCAGTGAGAATTAACCCTTCTGTCTTCAGAGCCAGCGGTGTTTGCTGCCAGAGGGCCTGCACAACCATTACACTAGGATAGCTGTAGGACTCTCTATTCCAGTTCCCCCTTCTCAAACCAAAGTAAGAGTTGTCAGTACATCTATGAGAACTTAAAAATGCTCACAGCAACCCACCCAGAAAGCTGTGGAAAAAGAGTTTCTTAAAGGGTCGTCTTCCCTTCACATGCTGCTGGATCCTTAGTACACCAAGATATACTGCTGGCAGAGTCCTAATTTCCAGCAGTGAGAGTACCCCATTATCAGAAGTGTGGGCACACTAGAGTGTATACAAAGCAACAAGCATTTCGCAGGTCTCTGAGAGCTGTTTAGCACTTGTGTTCCTGCCAGCCAAACTGTGCCAAGCTTTTCTGCAATGGAATGGGTTTGTCAGATCATTCCTAGTTTTCTATAGGCTCATTTCTTCTTTCTTATTTTGTTCTGAGATTTTGAAGCTTAGATGGAGAGTTTGAAGTTTATATAAATCTGAGCTGAGCTCCTCATCTGAATCAGATTCTTACCTTCTTAGTGTTAGGCTTCTGCTCTTGCAGCTGTACAACTTTTTGTGGTAGGTGTGCTTGTATCTTGAATACTTTTCTCATAAACTCATCTCCTTCCCAGCCACGTGGACCCTGTCCTTGGAGCAATCTTTCTATTAACGTGGCAAGTTACCTATTTGTACTCCACAGATCTGTTTCCAAAGTCAGTGGACTTAATAGATCCTAAATCATTTCTCTCTTGGCTTGGATTGCACAAGGAAGTTCCATTGTTTCTCTTTCCCTTCACATCACAGTTGTATTGCTGGGAGATGTCCATTGAAAATTTTTCAGAAAATCATCTCTGGCACTATCGATTGTTATAATATTTATTAATCTTGCTTTTATCTTGCAGCATTTTTCCTTTCTACTTCTGCATGTTATCTTCTGGAATTATTTCTGTCCGTACTTTGACAGTGAATAATAACAAAAAAAAATATCTTTCACTGCATAATTTAGAGCTGACATTTAACAAACAGCTAAGTATTTCCTTCCCATCTTGCCCACCCTCAAATAATTTGTCATGCTAATTGAAGTTAGATACAGAACAGGAGTAAAGTACCCTTGGGAAGGCTTCCTGCAGTGCTCTTAGATGACATACGCCTGGTTTATACGTGTTCTTCTGAAGAACTGTATATTTGGCAGAGTTCACTGTTTGACAGATTTGTGATTTCTTGATAAATTGCCTTTAAACAAATTAAATAGATTTATTGCTGAAGGCTTTATTTTATTTCATCACTGCATTCTGTAAATCTTTAATAAAATAATTCATATTCTATTAACAAGGATTCCCCTTCATAGACTTCGGGCAATAAGTACGTTCAAAGTATCATTGCCTTTGCCCCCAGGTCTTTGTGCAATGATGGGCGCTGGTCAAACCCAACATTTTCCAGTAAAGAACTGAGGCCCCTCATTTTCAATACTTTTAGGAGAAATATGTGCAGTATCTGAAAATCAGTGATAGGATATGTATGAATATGAGAGAGGCTCAAATAACAGAAAGTTAAAATTCATTTTCATATACAGGAAGAAAAATGTTGAGATTTTGTTTTCAGGCAATGTTTTTGGTTGCAGACATCATCATATATCTTCTAGCAACTTCTTGGTACGTTGTAAATCACTCCAAAACATTAAAGCGTAGCGCAAACACACACACACACCAACTCATAACCTTGTAATAATTAGAGGTTAGTAGTATTTTCTTCTTTCTGTGGATTCCAGTGATGGGAGAGGGAAGAAGGTGACTTTGTAGGAATCCAGGAAAGCACTGAGGACTTGAGGTATATTGTGCATGGCTTTGACAACTTGATCATACTTGACTTCTCTTCGTCACTTCTTATGTGACTCTTGCACATTAGAGTTGTAGCCATAATATTTTTGGCAAGGAATTTAGGTTTTGAAGCCTTTCAAATTGTCTTCTGTGCTTTAGATTCATCTGTGCAGATGTCTGTGTGGAATGACTTACGTTGAGCTTTGCTCTGGGCATGACCCTGGCTGCTTTTGGTAATATTTGTGCCGTTGATTTCTACTTGAAGGGGTTTATACTCACATGGGAATATTTTACTCACTTTGAAGATCTTAAGAAGTACATCTAAATCTGAAGATGTTTAGAAATCATTAAATGGACAAATTTCTGAAGAAATAACTATGTCTGTAAAATGTTTTCCATTCTGGTTTAATGTAAGAAAAAAGTGATGTATTGATTTTTCAATCCAGGTCATGTACTTAAAAACAGGATTTATACCCACTACTTCAACTAGTTTGTGTGTGTCAATAGAAATGTTTTCAGACACCCTATTGTAAGACCAAAGAGCTGCACGGCAGATGCTGCCTATCTGTACAAAGCCAGCCTGCTACCTCCCATGCGAGACAGTGAATGCAGAGATTGCACTGTGCGTTTGCATTTCCTGGACTGCTGCCAAACAGCTTGCAGCGCAGAGCCTCTCCAGAGTCCCATCTACGTCGTGCAGAAAACCAGGCTTTTAGTTCTGGGTAGAAATAGTGCGTTCAGCCTTTAATTGCCTCGTTCTTCAGTCTGGTCCACTGCAACAGCCTTCAGTTGTTTTGGGTCTTGATTTATTTCAGTCATTGCACAGTTTGAGATTAGTTCAAGAAATTAAATAGAGTGCTTATCAAGTTCTGGATATCACAGATTTGTGGCATCTGTGAATTAGGTTTTTGGGGATGTTTGCTCTTCTGACTCTACTGCTACCATAACCAAGGAAAATTGTGCTTAATGGGGAGATCAGTTTTAAGTATTCAGAGTTAAATCTCCCTGCAGCACACAATGCAGGTACCAGTTTCATTTTATCTGAATCTAATTGGGCAAGACAGCTGAAGAACCTAACAACTTTCTATTTTTCGCACAAATAAAATGTCAGACTTTAAATATATGATTAGAAAAGGTCTAACATTGAAGTTTCAGCACTATCAGGAAATAACAGGGGGAGGAGAGGACTGGCAGATCTTGCTGTCTTTGTGGGTTTTCTTGTGCTGCATTTACATGACTGAAGCTGCATTTTCAGCAAAGAGCGTGGATGCAAAAGCAGGAAGACATGTAATAGCTGGTTGAAGTCTGGCTGCACTGAACATTAGTGCTATTTACGAGTATTAAACCTGGGACTATCTAGGGAGGAAGACGTCACAGAAATATTAAGTTGTATTTTTAACTTTCTCAGAGTTATGGGTCAAGAAAAAAAATCCTGAAGTCTCTATTGCTGTATCGATTTAGTTTCCGTATATGTTGCTTAGGATCTTTTTCATCAAATGCTTATTTGTTTCTTCGGTTGCTCTTCCATTTTGATCACATTTACAGTAATAATCCATTTCTTTCCCCCCCCCCTCCTACGCAACAGCCACACACAGTGTGTAACCTGCTGGCTTGTTTATCAACAGCATTTATGATTATATATGTTCCACTTTGTTTTGGAGCTATTTTGCAATTTGGGTATTACTTAAATGATGTAATTTTACTTGGCCTGTCTGTGACGGTTAGTCCTGGATCTTTTGCTTTACAAAAAATGTGTTTCAGTGGAAAGGTAACTTATTCTTGGGTTTGTTCCTTATGCCTAGTTTGCAAGTATTTACTTCATTTTTTTTTTTTTCTGGCATGCTAGCTGTTTTCTGCTCCTTCCATTGAGACAATGTCAGTTTATGGTGGTGTTCAGTTAAATTGAATCATTGGATAGAGTGTGTGTGTGGAGAAACCTGACAATATTTTCTCTCCCTTTCCTGCCTTGTTTAGGCCGACTCAGTTCTGAGATTCATCTTACACTGCATCCCCACAAAATATTGCTTTGGCACAACACAGGAACAAGTGAATTACAAAGTGTGTTTGGGGAAAATGGAATGAAGGTTGAGGAAGATAGGATGCTCTTAAGCTAGCACTGGATTTGGAGAAAGAAAAAGAATGTGGCAGGAGGCAAAATGAGAGCAGTGCAGGTTTAACGTTCACAATATAGATGTTTTTGAAATGTGCTTTGGATAACATTTTGAAGCTCTAGTTTGAGTGCCTATGTGGCCTTTTATTTTATAATTATTATTTTATAAGAATTAGTCTTCTTGTTGCTCTGTGTGGAGTTTTTTTTTTTTTTTTTTTTTTTTCTTTTCTTTCCAAATATGTTTTCTGCATGTGGAAAACTTCCTTGTTTTTAATACAAATTAGTACTCCAACCAAAAAGAGCTTTTTTGTCCTGTTCACATATATTTAGGAAGCACTTAAGGCTTGGATTATCACTGGAGCACTGATAAATCTGGTAGGAGAGCACCAAGGAATTTTGTATGCTTTTTACTATATATCTTCAATTGTGGCTAAAACACATAAATCTGTGAGCAAAACAAATCCTGTTTTACTTCAGAGCATTCCTGTTCTTAAAAGCCTTGACAGAAAGCAGAAAATTTATGTAATTCTGAGCAATCCTTTACATGACCATTATAACCTCCCCTATTTCCTATGTAGCCTTGATTCTTTGAAGTAGCTGCATTTTTATCCACCTTGGCTTCAATTTGTCTGATCCAATAAAAACCCTACAGCATTAAATTGCATACTGTAGTTGTAAAATCTTCTAGTTGTTTTTATAAAAGTGTGCATGTTTTGTACAATAACCTCGATGCCTCTTGTTTGGTTTGTAACCAGATTTAGATGTAGCACAATTTGCACTGCCAACACAGGTTGGATTCATTGCAGTAATTTTTTTTTTTTTGTTGTGAAGAATCAAAATGATTTGGGGGAAAAAATAAAGAATAAAAGACCTTTCAGGAGAGACACACTTCAGGACAAAGCCTTAAGAAACGAAAGGCAAGGCCATTACCCTGCATCAACACAGTCTCCAAAACTCGTTTGGAGAACAGCGGAGGCAAATCAAAGCAGGTGCCAGGCTCTACTGTGTGCATTGCTCCAGCTCTCACGGCAGTGAGGTCTGCTTTTCCCCACAGCTTGGACTGTTCAGAAGAGGGAGGATGTACTCTGGTGCTATGACCATGAAATAGCTTCTGGTAGCTGGACCGGCTGGTAAAGACATATTAAATCAGGGTGCCCGGTGCTGTGGGGCATGCAGCAAAATCTGCATATGACTAAGAGTCAGGAGATGCGTACCACGGACTTTGCAAAGCCATGCAGGAGGGATCCCCCCACCCCCAGCAGGTGGTGGCAGCAGGACTTCTGGAGAACTGCTGCTCTGTGATAGCTGGGTCTTCAGCTGGGCCAAGCACTGAGTTGGGAATTGTCAGCTTTAGCAGCTCCTTTGCAGAGCAGGGCCACGGAGAACCCAGAGCAGCCAGTGCAGGGGCCTGGAGCACTCCCCAGCACATCCCACTGAACTGATCTGTTGCTGCAGAACCAGCAAGTCACACAAGGAATCTTTCCATGTCCTTCACTTTTTTACTCCCCAAAGCTTTCTTTACTTGCTGTTGCATAAACTTCACCCACATAGGAATCCTCTTTATTGTCAGTTCTAACCTGCATCACTTTAACACGGCTCATTTTTTCAGCATGAGGGATGTCATAGTGTGTGTAACTGGCATATGGGTCTGAGGATGCTGAAGTGCCCAGTGGGATGCATTAGGGATGAAATAGTGGTCTGAATTCTGGTGGTGGTGGGTTTTTCTGTGTGTTTTTATTTTTATTTTTCATTTTTTCCTCTTCAAACCAGATTTGGTTTAGTGTGTTCATTTTTTTTGTTTGTTTTGTTTTGGTGGAGGTTGGGAGTGTTCATTCCACGTCAACATTTTTCAAAACTGGTATTTTGTTAGATACCTAAATGCCCAGTGTAGGCATCCCAAAATAAGGCTTAATTCTTATTAGTACCAAATGTCAGCAGCACCCATTAAAATCAAATGAATACAGCTTTCCATACTTCAACATGTTTTTGTTATGATTAAACAGACACTCATAAAACTCAGACAAGCTGGAATCAAGTTGCATATGAAACTGAATTTACATTTTTTCTTAATAGGATCCTTGTAATTAGTGATTACCAGATGCATTTAAAATGTGTGAAATGTCTGCTGGAAAGGAGAATTAAGCAGGGGAGGAATGCCAAACACCTCAGATCTTCTCCTGGCAAACTTTTATTTTACACTTCTGCTCTGCACATAGATGAAGCAGCATGGTTTCTATAAAATGTTCAGCTGTGGTTTCACATTAATTTGATGTTACCAATAAAGAGAATGGCTTGTAATTGAAAACTTATTTGGTTATAAATGGCAGGTTCCACTCTTGATCGCTTCCTGCTTTATTCCAGTGGTCACATTGTCATCCTTCCACCAGGCGTTATGAAATCTCTTAGGTCATGATAAAGCTCTAATCTCCCAGTTTTCTGACACCAACAACTATAACAACGCAGTGGCTTTGACACTTTGATCTCAAGTGTATAATAACACTTCTGGACTCCTTTTCTGATGGGGTGTCCCACGTATCCTGAAGAAACTCACCCAGTGCTGTCCCTGGCCTGCAGCACAGGCAGCAGAATGGCTCCTGGGGGTGAGGTGGCAGTGGCTCAGTCCCTGTGCCATCTGTTCTCCCGCTTGTCATGTAGAGGTGATGGTACTTCACAACATACACAGCTTGCTTTCTTCATGTTTGGGCTTCTCATCTGAAAGAATTATTTATATGTGAACTACTTAGTGTGACTGTTACCCCATTGTGTGTCCTTTTGTCTGGGAAGGGTGTTTTTTTTTTCCCCTTCTTCTCTTTGGAAATGCAGTGCTAGACAGTAACTAGCCCCGAAGAGCAGGAAGCTTGTTAGGAGCTTGTATAGTTCTTGAACAATGCACTTGTGCACAATAACTTACACAAGCCTCCTTTTCTTTTCTCTTCAAGTGATCTGTATCAGGCTCACTACTCATTCTCTTAAATTTGGAGTAATAGTCTTACTGTATCCTTCCACAAAGCATATGAATTTACAGGTCAATCTGAGGACATACATGAACTCTAGAGTATTTAAAATAGTTGGTTCTTTTAGAATGAATAATAATAAAAGCCTTTCACAACACTTCCAGTATTTTTGTGGCTACTGACAGCTTTGCTCCTTGGGGAGATTCCTGCTACCACAGCTGGAGAGTGATAGTCCTCTTGCCCTTGCAAAACTGTCCCTGCTAGAGTGGTGGGTTTAAGAGGAGATGATGGTGGGAAGGAGAAAGTAGATTCCTGGCCTACATGTAAGCCATTTATTGTATATAAAGAAAAAAACAGGAATGCAGACAAGATGTTATGATCTCTTCTTGTGATTACACAATTAAGTTGTTCTTCCTAGATTATTAACCTTTTTGTTTCCCTCTAAGTGTACTTTTTTTTTTTTTTTTTTTTCCTCTCTGTTTCTAACAGATTCACTCTGAGCAGCTCAAAAGGAAGAATAAAGAGGCAGAGGATCTCCTTGAATTGTGTCTCCATCAGTGTGGTGAGATGGAAAGGTATTAAAGTATCTTAACTCTATGTGGAGAAGCTTATCCCTTTATTTATTTATTTTAAAATTAATTTACATTATGCTTTGGAACTATACAATCAGGTATTTTCTGCATTTGTCAGTCAATTTCTCTTTCAGAGACCCAGACTAATACATTTTTTTCCTACTGTAATCTGTCCTGTGGAGGTCTGCATCAGTTCTGGTTAAACAAGTGAAATATGGGCTTTTTTTTTTTTTTGTACTGAGAAGAGCATGATCACAGAATAGCGTAGGTTGGAAGGGACCTGGAGGTCACCTGGACCAGCAGGGCTGAGGTCAGATTGCTCAGCCTGCTTAGGCAAGTTTTTAATATTTCTGAGTATGGAGATTTCACAACCTCCTTGGGCTGGTTGCTTCTTTGTGGAGTAATACTAGTTCTACTGATAACGGCAGGAAAAGAGGTTGCACTGTAGGAAGGAGAGATACTTTATACAGATAGAGAGGTCACAATATTGCTAACAGCTTTCAGTGAGTCTGTGACTGTGATGACCTGTTTCTAAGACTGTCGGTGAGTCATGGGGAGATTTAAGACAACAAATGATGCTGAGTATTTCGATGAACAGCTGTATTCAGTAAGACAAACTCTGACCAAATAAAAATAAATAAATAAAAAATCCAGGTAGCTGAGAATGATTAAAAGATAGCTTTAGAATTAAGCTTAATGCGCATATATGAGAGGAAAAACAAAAACAAAACTTTTTAAGGAAAGTGTAGTTTGTTTTGTGAAGTTTACAGAATAGTACTCTACCCTTCTTTCTTCCTGAAAGAAGCATTTTTTGTTCCAGTTAGTTTATTGAGAAATAACTGGACATTGAAATCCCTTGGGATTTCCGATTTATTTAAGACATTGTGTGCTGCTAGTGTAGTTTGACTCTAGCATGTTTCTGCGAGGGGAGGGAGGTGTCAAGTCTCCCTCCTGGTGCTGGCATCCCTGGTGAGACCAGGTGCCGGTTGCTGGCAGTTCAAGCCCTGGATCTGTGACGCAGACAGCTGTGCAGCGAGCTTCCTCTCTGTTTCATTTTGGCTGCCTAACAGCTACCACAGGCAAGAAGTTGGCTTGACTTAACAGGGCTGGTTGTCCTCCATCAGCTACTGTAAGTTAAATTTCCTGGCTGAATTTCCTAATGGTGCTCTTCTGTTTGTTCTGCCTGCACCATTAGTAGGTAACTGAAAATAGCGAAGGTCCACAGGGGTGAAACTGACCCAAATGAATCACTGACTTGTTTTCCTGCAAGGGTGCAGCTCAGCTGTGAACCCAGATCTGTGAGGCTTGGTGACGCATCGACATCCTGCCCAAGGGTGAGCTCGGAGGCAAAAGGGGCAGTGCACAGGTCTTGTTTGGTTTGTGGTGATGCCTGATTCAGGAAGAGAAAGATCGGTGGTGTAAAGCACCAGTTAAAAACCTCAAACATATAAAATTGCATCAGGATTGCAGCTTTCCACAGAAATGAGTGCATGCAGGGTCTGAATAGACACCTGGTACTCACGCTGGAGTGAGCAGTCAGTTTAGAAAGAGCTGTGGGAGGGTGACAGTTTCAAAAAGGTACCTGCTGGGGCTAGGAGAGTGTTGTAAAAGGGATTCAAGCTTTTCTGGCTATTGGTCTTCATAAGAAAAGTGCAGGCACTTGAAAACATTATTTTCACTCTGCTTTAGATTTATCTCCCTTCTTGTTGTTAACTCTTAGTTTTTGGTTCTTTCAATGCTTTCCTGCCATCTCCCACCATCTTCCTGCATGCGTGCATGTCAGTGGAGGAGTTCATCTGCTCCAGAAAGCACGTGCTAGTCGGTGGCCCTGCTTGGCTCAGCTTTCCATTTTGTTGATTTTTCATGGCAAAACTTCAATTCCCTTTGCACCAGCGATCCACACGCAGTTGCATGAGTCCTGGGTGGTGAGTCTGGGTGCTCCGTTACAGATGACTGTCTCTCTGGAGAAGCAGTAACTCACTCACAGCTCGTTTTAAAACACAGCGAAATTCGTGAAAATCATTTCATTGACTTTCCAGGGGTTTGAAGTCATCCCAAATTCTGTCCATCAGGAAGAAATTTCGTTATGGTTTTGGTAGTGTAATTAAGCAGAAGATCCAAGTGAAAGGGGAACAATGTTCTCTTCTTGATGTGCAGGCTGTGGTGTACAGAAGTGAGGAGGCACTATTGAAGTGCAGTCCCAGAGAGTCCCAAACCTTCACGCACAGAGGGGCGCAGAGCTGTGCAGTAACTGACATCTAATGGGATTTAATGTGAGCCAGCTAGTTGCCATCTTCTTGCACATCCCATATTTGTTGAGGGTAATAGTCAAAGGCTGGAAAAGCACTAAGTACCTGGATATCAGTAGCTTTACTTCTTTCTTCAGTGAGACAGAACAAATTAGAGATGCAGCTTCAGTGAATCACTGCGCCCTTTTTTGGCTTCTTTTCTGAGAAACCAGATGTGTTTCCATTGCACCTCTTTTGTTGTTGTGATTTGTGTAATTCTTAAAATTAAGCAAAACTATTAAAGAATAATTGTTTCTGTTCACATTAACGGCACAGCTTCTCCAGATGTGGCATTTGACAGCCAAACAGCTGCTGGCTATTAAATGTTCCTTAAAAGCTCCATTCCTTTGTCGTAAAGGGAACAGAAGTGTAGGGACGTTTATGGGGTGACAGGCAGATGTTTTGGCTGCATCACATTTGAGCGAAAGTTTAAGCATTTCTCTGCTCTAGTCTCAGTACATACATGTTTTAACCCCCTATCATATACCTTGCCTTATGGAGCTCTCTTCTTGGGACTGGGGCAAGATTATCTTTAATCTCAAACTTAATTCCTGAGTAACAGTGCCAGCACTTTTTTTCCACAGCATCTGGGAGCTCTCATTCTAGAGACAGTGCAGGTCTCCTAGGTGGATCTCAGCTGCTGCTGGTGTCTGGGTTTCCAGCTATGCTTTTGAAATACTGGGTGATTTTTTGGGGGTAATATTTGAGTTAAAAAAAGGAAGTTGGAAATAGATTGGAAAAAAAAAAAAAACCTATTTCTAGAAGCTTTTTTTTTTTTTTTTTTTTTTTGTTCTCTTTTTAAATTATATCCTCGCAGTTGACAAAGGCAGGTGTTCTTTTTGTGTTTGCACTGGTGCAGTATGCTTTGTGACTAATAAACCATCTCTTACCGTGGGGGGTGTGAGGCAGAATGTAGAATTAATGCAGTTCAATTTTAAGAGATCTGGCTCAAATTCCACTCAGAGTTTAGGCTCAGGAGATCTGCTCGTGAGGTGTTGAGTAGTGGAATGGCACCACCGATTCTTAGGGAGCTGCACGATTGTAAGTGTTGTTTGTCAGCTCAGGAACTGGTGGTTTGTTAACGGCTTACAAAAGCTGCAAGAGTTCATGAGGCTGAAAAAAAGAATCTGTAACAAAAGACTTGTTTTCATGGCAAAACTTTGTTCATCCCATTGCTTGTTAAAATTTTGTTCATCCCATTGCTTGTTAGACCAGAAATTCTTTGCCATTTAGTCTTAGGTGGGTAAGATTTTAATATAAAAATCCTAAGGTATTTAGAGGGAAAAAAACTATGAATTATACAAAACCAAATTAAGAGAGCAAAAATCCTTTAAAATCATATACAACATAAGAGAATAACCTAGTTCTGCAGTAAACAGTCTTTAAAAATTATATGCCTGATTTCTATTCCCATTTCAAATATATTTCTAGCATGGGTTAGATTACAAATTCTGTAACCCAGCTCTCTTCTTTCTCAAATTCTAAAGGCCTTTTTCTGAAACGAATGAAGTGCTTTATCATAAATTGGGGAAATATTAGCTGAAATGGCTTTTCTTTGCTGGAGGGAATGATGTTTTAATTTA
Organism: Aythya fuligula; assembly: GCF_009819795.1. Taxonomy (NCBI): domain Eukaryota; kingdom Metazoa; phylum Chordata; class Aves; order Anseriformes; family Anatidae; genus Aythya; species Aythya fuligula. The sequence continues at coordinate 43,830,449 of NC_045562.1, forward strand.
TCTGAACCAGTTTGTTCTCCTTAATTCAAATGCAGAAATTTACACCCTTCTATTAATCTGCTCTTTAGGCTTAGTGAAGCAAAAATCTGAGGTCCAAAATGCCCACCCAAGGGGATGAAGTATGTGTTTAACTCCTAGATTCTGGAATTCATTTCCCGTCAAAATATGACTCCATGGTGTTGGCATCTGGCTGTAAATCCTGGCTTAAAACCTTTTTCCACGATTGTTTATGGTGTATATTTGTGCTTTCACCAATCACAGGTGAATGAGTCCAGCAACCAGCCTTGAAATTATTATTTCAAGTAGTTATATGCATTCAGTACTAAATTAGCATTTGGCAGTAGATGCATTGAGACACGCTGTAGGTGTGCCCGCTGTTGCTGGTTCACAGTGAAATGCAGGGAGAGCCAAGAGCTCACAAACGGTATCGACAGCAGCGCTGGGACTCTGCGCAGGGCTCCTACCCAACTGGTTGATAAGCAGATATTTCTTGGCCATGAATCTACGCTGTGGCAAGCCCAAAGCGTGTGGCTCATCAAAAGACCGTGGAGCAGGCCTGGAAATGGCTGCTGCTCTGTAATGGAAACGTGTGTTATCATGGAGTTGTTCTGCCTCATGCTTCTTCTCTTGATGCGGAGAAGCCTGATTGCAAAGTGCCCTTGGCTCTGCTGGGAGCTGTTGGTTTCCACATCTCAAGTTTCTTCTCTGGTGCCATAACATGCTCCGGCTTTAGTGATACTTTTGGGCCAAAGATAGGTTTTTGCTTTGGCTGTTAAACGCATAATTTAATAAAACTCGCTGTGCACGTATAACCACGGCTTCATAGCATAGCCCTCTGAGGACAGAATAGCATGTTTATTTATTTATTTATTTATTTTTTAACTGCGTGACATTGATCTACATGGGAATTTTAGTTCCAGTCATGTACAAAGCATATGCTGGTCACACTTTTATTCTGGCTCCCAGCTGAGACACTGAGTTGCTATAAAAAGTATGCAACCATTTATAAATAATTAACCACAAAAAGCTGTTAAAGCCTAGGAATTAAAATAGCATGAAGATGTATCATAGAGCAAAAAGAGTAAAATGCTTTAACGGCAGCAAGGTGAATACAAAGGGGAAATGAAAATATCTTTAATCTGATGCACAGCTGATCTCAAACAGTGAAATCCTGAATGGCAATTTTCAAAAGGAAGAGAACAGACCTAAGGAATTTTTTATTCTTGGAGGACACAGGTAGAATGATGTTGACTACTACTTTTCATGTATGATATGGAAATTATGAGCATAGATATGCTCTCTCCTTTTCCTGCAAACTGCTAAAATTTACATTGAGCAACCAGCTGCCTTTGTTACATCTGTAGGTGCTGCTTCCATGTCAAATGTTTTAATTATCCCAGCAGAGGAAACTGAGGAAGTCAGTCAAAATTTACAAAGCGTTAATATTCTAAATTTTTAATTGGCTTCTGCTTTAATTGTAGTACAATGTGTAAATAGGATATTGTGTATTTTTTATTTCTTCCTATTTTTATACTTAAGAAAGTTTTTACACATAGAAGGGATATACTTTGCCCCATATCAGTGCACGATTTTTTTTTATTTTTTTATTTTTTAATATTCTCTAATGATAGATTTTACAAAGCATGCATCTCTAAAGTTTGACTGGGTTTCAGTTTAATGACTTTTCCAAAAGGTTATTTTTTTTTTTTTTTTGCTTTCCTTAAAAAAGCATAATTAGTGAAAACCAAAATACCCAATTTTAGAAAATGTTGGCAATGATGCAACATAATAAGGATGGTAATGGTGCAGAAACACGTCTGTGAACTTCACAAAACCAAAAGTAGTTCTGGAAGACTTGCTTTCTGTGGAAGTTAAATGCTGTGTGCCCTCTAGAGCTCACCAGGGGAAGCTGAGGTAATCATCGAGAATTGTCTTCTGTGGTAGCTCCTAATCGCTGTTATCACAAAGGTATTCAAGCACTCAGATATCTGTGTGCTCTGAATGTACCGTCTGTAAAATGGAACTGTACTACAGATATGATTAACATTTTACATACCTCACAATAAATGTACCCTTCTAAATATCAAAGTGGCTAATACTCTTTTAAAATATGATCAAAACACCTCAGTCTAAAGCCCTGAGGAACCTAGCCAACAAAATATTTTTCTGACTTTCATGACAATGTTGAAGCACGTGGATATTACAGAGCACCAATCCGTTTGTAGGGGTTGGAGTCTTTTGTGGTTCTCTTCCTTTTTTTTTTTTTTTTCCTTTTTCTTTTTTACTGGCATTACTGGTTCTTGCTCCTTCTCTTGCCCAGATACTGTTAAGCCTGGGAAGAACATAGACAGAAAGGGAAGAGCCCAAGGTGAATACCAGGTACAGCCTGAAGTAAGACAAACTGCAGGGAGAAGAGCAATGAACACTTCCTGGCTGCAAAGAAATACTTAAAGCCCTCCCACCATCTTTACGGGGGATTTCCCAGCTTGATTCATGCTCTGATCTCAGGAGGCTGTGGTCAGACACCTCCTCTCGCTGTGGCTGAACCAGCAGCAGAGATGAGTGCAGCCTGCCTTGGTGCTCGCAACTGCACTCCTGCCAGAGATTGCTGCTCGTCTTTTACTTTCTTCAGAGCTGCACCTAGGAACTGCTCCTTTCTCTTGAGCAGTTGTTTTACTCTAAGCTGCTTTATTTCACTTTAAAGGGTTTGAGCTGACTACTTTGACGCAGCCAGGTGTGTGGGTTGTGCCAGCAGTTAAGGATGGTGATTTGCAGCGGAGAGGTAGTGAAAAGTAGAAGGTGGATGGTGTTGTACATTTAAGCTCTTTGGAGCAGGACATGTGACTGCAACCCTGGGCAATGAGCAAAAAATAGTCTGTATGAGAAGCCACTTGTAGGCAAGAGTTTTTTCTCTCAGCTAAGTTGGCTGCTGTACTGATCTCACACAGGAGGTGTGTGGAGCAAAAGAAGAGAAGAGCTGCTATCTCTCACCAATGGTTGGCTGTCCAAGCAGATAAAAAACTGAAGCTTTGACAGCTCACTCTGAAAATATCAGCATGTGGTTTTAACAGCTATGTCCTAAATCCCTCAATACTGCTCAGTAACCTCACTTTACTTAACCTCTCCCCTACTCTTGCCACATTTTTAGGGCTTCTAAGGGAGCAGTTGCAGCAATTTCTCCCTTACTATGCAAATATCATTTAATGCACTTTTCCTGAAACTGCACCACAGGTGCCTTCTTCTGTGCTGTAACTCCCCAAGCTTTTCAAGCCCCCAGTTCTCTGTGCAGAGTATATCCAAATCTGTTGGGCAAAGCAGGGCTCATGCTAGGTCAGGTGCAGGAGTCTGAATGAGCTGAAGCTGCTGTTTTTCAGGGAAGTAGGCCTGAGAGAAAAGGGTGGTTGTTACTGATGTTGCTGAGTTGGCATTATGCATCTCCTTAAAAGTGAAGCCTCAAAGCTCAGCTGTTGGTCTTGCTGCTTCCTGAGAACTTACTGTTCAAGAAGCTCAGCACACATTTGGTTAAGGAAGACCAGTGCAAGTGGAACTGTCCAGGATGTTGCAGTTTTTCAGAAAGACATAAGGTAGCTGGCTTTCTTTCTCAAGCTCCCTTGTTTTCCTTCTCTAGTTTTCCTCTTGCTTTGTGAGTATTTGTGTTGAAAAGACGTGTGGCTCCTTGGTCCCGCGACTGCCTGAAGCCCTGCGTATCCCCTCAGACCAGAAGTGAAAGGGAAGCTGAGCAGCCTCAGACCTTGCTCGCATGCCCAGCCCCACAAGCTGCCACGCAGAGCCTGTGCCACCCGGGCTCGTCCGCCGCCCCCACGGCACGGAGGCTTTGAAACCACCGCAGGCTTTCAGAGCAGCTGCAGCCTGCTGCACGCCCATGAGGCGTATGGAAATGTGCACCAAGGAAGTCTTTCTCTTGCTCAGTGTGCCTCTAGCTGGCCATAATTCCCTTTCAAAGGGGTCTGACAAAACACAGTGCTCTTTTTGGTTGGGTGCTTTGTTTGAACTCGCTCTGGCAAACGTGTTGGTTTAATACAAACAACAACAAAAAGCTTAGGACGAGGAAGCATCTTTCTCTATAGAAGAAAACTCATGTGATGTGCTCTGGTGAACGAGGACCTTTCACAGGGCCAAAAGTCCTATTTTCTGTTTGTAAGTCTAGCTCTCAAAACACACGCAAATATCCTGCCATGAAAACTTCTCTTCCTTTCATGCTGTGGCTCCACATAGACAAGGTAGTTTGAAGGGGCAGGACACTTGATGGGCACTAAAACTGAGAGTGACTTGCTGCCAGCTCGCCCAGCATAATCCTGTCTCAGGTCCAGTGCTTGATGGTGCAGGCAGGGTTCACGTTAACTCTGCAAATGCCATTCCAGCTTGTCCAGCTCCTGGGCAGCAAATCAAATCCAACCTTTTGAGTCTTCCTTGTCCTTGTTTCCTGCTGCTGGAATGTTGCTGCAGTTCCTCTGCAGATGACTTTGCATCCATGCTTAATGCAGTATGTTCCTGTTAAAGGCTCCATGAGTAAATAGCGAGTGTAATAAAATGCGTCATTTTATCCTCTCAGCACAAAATTCACTTCATTTATTTAGTCTTATGATTAGGATAGATGAGTTTGTTTATTGGATAATGTTGCTATTAGCCTCTCAGCAGTTTCCTCAGAACCTGCAGTGCGATCCCTGTGGATTGTCTGTCTGAACTGTGATAAATGTAACCAGTAAATTCTAACTGCTTTCAATTTTTTGGTAGTTCAAATGACGGACTTAGTATTTTCTGCCTAAATTGAGATGTAACATTGCCATATCCTGATTGCTAATACTTCCGAGCCTTGCTGTTGGCTTTCTGGTCACATACTGTATATATTTGGAGTTGTTTTAAGCTGATTTGGAAATAAAAGTCTAAATTACCAAAAGAGAGAAGTATTTTTTTTTAAAAACTTAGGTTGGGTCTAGGGTTTTGGTGGTTTGGTTTTGATTATGTTCCTGAAAGTCACATTCCACAACTACGATGTATTGAATGAGTCAACCCTAATTGCTAGCTCCTTCTGCAAATTTGGAGCATGCCACTAAGTGGACTTAAGTCCTGAGTGTCCTTAGCAGAGACTGAAAGATAATGGTTTTCCCAGAAAACAAATATCTCTTTAGTATCCAGAACAGACCTATTTTTATAAGGTATGAATATTTTTAGTAGGAACTTGCAGGGGAAAAAAATGAAAATACATGTCAGGTGTCTATTATGAAATATTACAGAAAATGAAACGTACAATGAAAAATAAATCATTAACTGAGCATCTAGTTTTGGAGTTTAAAACCAAGTTAACTGTATTGATAGCATTTTTGATATCGATGAATTTTAACATTCTAGAAACTGGGGGTGGGTGGGGATGAGGGTGCATTGAAGTCTGCAAAAAAACCCCAGAAGGGTTGACTAGGATTTCTACACACAAGGTAGTAAAATTGATAAGGACTGCTTGTTTAAATATTTTAAATGGATTTCTGCCACCACGCTCTTACAGATTGCATGTGTGAGACTGCTTGAGTGCTCGCTATGCACCAGGAAGGAAGGTAGCAAGAGCTCAGTGCAGGACTAGCTCTGCTGTGTCTTGTCACGTTAAGATGACAGCTGACAAATTTACTTTTTTTGCGCTTCTAGTTCCTCTGCAAAGCATCATATTGCTATTTCTTTTTAAGCAGGTGTGAAAGTAAAGAGCTTGATGCTGAAATAAGAAACCTGATAGAGAGGAGTAGCACTTTCACATCACATGAGGACCCTGAAGCTGTTGCCCAAGAAAGTCCGAACCATCAGAGAGCTTCGTGTTCCCTAAAGGTAAACACAGACTCCTTTTGCAGTTGTTTATCTGTGAGGGAAGAACATCCAGGCAACATTTCCTTGTGTGACTTGGTTATGCAGGACTTTTTTTTTTTTTTTTTTTTTTTTTTTTATAATTTCTAAAATGATACACTGAATTTGCAATGTATTTTTCTGATACGACTACTTTCTGCTGTGAAGAAGACAAAGTGAGAAGATGCTTTTTATAGGGTTTTAAAAGGTCAACTAAAACTGCTGATTATCTAAAGTACCATCCTGTGTAGCCAGCTGTGCAAAACTGTGCACACCAAGAGGAATAACGTTTTCTTATGGTTGCTGTGTTTGTTAGCTCTGATTTAATGGAGGATGTGAAGATATGTGAGGAAGATAGATCTTTGGGAGATCTATCATGGTATTTAGATAAATAAGAAGCAAGCACTGAAGGAGAAAAATGCAATTTAAAACTTGTGTTTCTGTGGTATTATAAATGGAGAATTGTAAGTCACCTGCCAAGGTGGTTTGTGTTGCTTGCAGTGAAGCAGCACTTAATAAGCATGACAGAAACTTGTTCGAGGTTTCGGTCCTTTACTCTGAAACAGCAAGCTGCTTTTTATCATGCAATAGGAGGTGAAAAGGAAATTCTTCTTTTCTGCAATCTGGGAAAGGAAGGAGATAGAGGTGTGGGAAGAGAGAAGTGATGAAGCTGTGAATGGCAGCTCCCTGTGAGAAGGGACAACACACTTACCTGCCTGTGTTACTGCACCAGGAGGAAAAGGAAATCTCTGAAGGCAGTGCTCCTCCGTGTGATACAGGAAATTGATGAGGCGGTAAAGGAGAGATGACTCTCTTCTATGAAATGCAGAATTACACATAGCTCTTTTCACATGTAAACCGCCATTTCCAAAATGACTCATGACCTCAGGGCAAAAAATGGAGCAGAGCCACAGGGCTAGGAGCTAAGGATATGCCACAGGGTCAGGCTAGTGGGTTTAGAGGCAGGGAAAGAGAAGCCAGGAGGAGGAATGGGGATTCCCAGCCCCAATGATGAATAAGAAGGTGAAGCAGAAGACAGATCTAACAGTAGAATCGGCTAGTATTAAGCTATGAAATTATTGGTGAGAACAGCAAGCTACAAATGGTCTGTGGAAACACACAGTTCCCATGTTAGCCTCTCTGACAGGAGATGCAGGCACAGATTTGGAGGTGTGAGGGAGAAAAAGAAAGGATGTACATGTCCCAGCCACTTCTGTAGGGTGTTTCAGTGCTTCCCTCAGAATATCATGGTGGTATTCCATCTGTATTTTTTTTTTAATACTTTTTGTATTTAAAGCACTTCCCACTGGAAGGTGTGTGTGTGTTGCTTATGTAGATAAGAGAAGAAAGTTGAAGATATTTCCATGCTACGAATACGTTAGCTATTTATTATTTGTATTTTTAAGTCAAAGAGGTTTTCACTTGTGTGCTTATTGACTTGGACTTCAAATGACAGCTTGACAACTGTGATAAGCTCCAGCAACTTCAGTAAAAGAAACTAGGAGTGCACGTGACAGATCGTTTTTTTTAAATATGTTATTTTTCAAAACACAAATTTATTATCCTTTCAATTATGAACACTCTAAAATAGTATTAAAAAAGGAAAAAGAAAATGTCAGTTTGTGAAATGAGATGGTGATCTAGACTTAAAATGGGTGCTAAATTCTTTATGTAGGAATTGGGAAAAAGATGATAATGAAACAAGAGTGTATCCCTCACTATAGTGTTAGAACTCTATCAGGAAGTTTTTTGGCAGAGCAAGCAAGCCATTTTTATTTTCATTCTGTAATTTATCCTGGAATAAGGAGTATGAATTGCATGCTGTAGAATGACATTTCCTTCTGAGATCACAGCAGTTTTGAAATTGTTACCTGGAAGTATCTGTAAACAAATTCCTTAGACTTTCTTTCTTTCTTTCTTTTTTTTTTTTTTTTTTCCCCAATATTTTTTTTTTTTTCCCATAAAAATATTTATTGTGGTTTTAAAGGCAAATATCTGAGAGAGAGAATACCAGAATGGACAGAATTAATTCTCTGCACTTCCTTCCCTCTATGGTTCCTTCATCTGTAGTAGTTTAATTCTGGCTTATCATGATGCTATGTTTTCCTGCTCCTGGAGATCCTGGAGAGCAAAATGCATGAGGAAACAATGAAGTCCATGCAGGCTGCAAGAGCCTTTTGGTGTACTGGGGTCCTTGACACCCACATAAGGTCTATTGGTCTCATATAAGGGACCAAGTGCCTGTGTCCTTGTATGTACTTTCCCTAGGTGAACAAACTGTTTCCTTTTTAAGCTGAAAAAAGAGGTGAGACATTAGCATGGCATCAGTATTTTACACTGATGTAAGCTCTTCTCACTATAACGAAATACATTTACTTTTGTTAGAGCTACAGACAAAAAAGAAAAAGAGAAACATGATGAAATCTTTACTGATGAAAGCAATTAACAATTTCTAATTCATATCTACTTGCCTATTGCCCTTTTCTTCTGCAACATCATTTACTTACTGCTGCAATGTATAGCAGGAGTGTACGTGAACAAGGATTGCAAAGCTGTAGTCTGTGAAACTGCCTATCTGACTCAGGAGGGAAAGGGTTCCTTATTCTCTCTTTTAGAGTGGGAAATTCAAGGCCAAAGGAATCAAGCAACTTGCTGTTTTAATATTAGAAATCAAAGAAATGTGTTTCATAACATAAAAACAACGTCTCACTTTCAAATTTAAATATAAAGCTGATTATATTCAACTGAAGTAAGTTAGACTGAACATTATGCATCAAAATACTGATGTTACTAAAAGTACTCATGCAGTGTTTTCAGTATATGTATGGCTTAATCAAGATTTTATACACAAGAAGGATGTGTTCTGGGGGAAGGAAGGGATGATAAAAAATATCAGATGGGAAAGGAAGAACAGCAATTAAATTGAGCAGTGTGTCAACATAAAGTAAAGTAAGGATTATTGGCAGAGGTTATATATTTTATGTGATCAATTGGTAGCTCAAGAATACCAGACTCCCAAGTATTTGAACTCTTTTGGGTGCAAAGAGAGAAAGGAAATAAATAAATAAAGGACTGTCTGTTCTTGCATCGATTATGTTGTAAAACTCAAAATAGCCTGTTTGCTACTTGTATAAATTGTTATCCAATTAGAGTATCATGAAATTGGATTTTTATCTTCAGGCCTGAGTTTGCAAGCGCTTAAATAGCCATGTCCTTGTGGTTAGTCTCATTAGCGATGAAGGAAAGCAATGGATAAAGGTAATCCTGAAACAGAAAGCTGTGTGATGGTGTACTTACTCTGAAGCCACATCTTGCTCTAATTTTATCTGGTTCCCACATATTAAGGAACACATTCAAATTTGCACTGTTATTTTCCTGTTAGAGTTTGTACTAACTGAACAAGGCAAAATGTTGAGGCTGACATGCTTGTTCAAGGGAAAATCCCTTTTTAACACATTTGTCTGGGTGAAGCACGTGGACTGGGTCGAGACAGGAAGAGTTTCTTTTTCTGGTTTAGGAGCTGATGTTATTCTTTGACTAAGATTTCTCAGTTTTTACCATTTTACCATGTGAACCACAACAGGAAAAAGGTTAGCAATGGATAACGTAGGAAGCACTGCTGGTATAATAAATGTTTTATTCCAGAAGCTTTTATTTTATACAATTTTGTTTAATGCAGAGTAACAGATTTCAGAGCACTTGTGAAAATGTTTCAAAGCCAAAAGGAGAGCTTGACCAAAATGTAAGCAAACAGATTTTCCAAAAGCCACCAAATTTTTACTGAGGTTCATCTCAGAGTAAATCTGGCTTCTACAAATCTGAAACTGAACAGCATAACTTGAAAAATCTTCAGGCAGATACTTGATAGGGTAGGAAGAAAAAAAAGAGATTTTACAATTTTCTCATCATCAGGGAAAAATTTGCTTTTACTTAGTACAAGCAATTTACTGGTTCTTGGTTTCACTGCAGTGTCCGAACAGACAGTTTTCAGAAGTGACAAGTGGCTTTCGTTATCTTGTGTGTGCCTATTTTGTAATACTGTAACAAAAGCCTTTCCCAGAATAAAGAGCCATCACTCTCTGAAAAATGAGAACTTCTAACTTCTGGTGGTGCTGATGCTTTTGAGAGGATTCAGTGCTGGCCAGAGTTCCAAGGCTCTGATTTCAATCTCATTGCAAGCATCCCCAAAATGACTACAAGCCTGTTACACCCAGGAATGTCAGATCTTCTTAGAATACAAATAATTGTTATTTTTAAACAGGGAGAGGAGGAAGAGGGGAAGGAATTTCAAAGTCACTGCTAGTAGAAATGACATAATTTCATAGAAACCAAGTAGAAATTAATAAAAGACTTGGCAGTTAAGCTTACTCTGCCCTTGTAGGTGGGGTCGTGTGCTGCTACTTGTGAGAGTCACCTAGGTGAGTTCAAGGGGCAGCAAGTGCTTCCTGGTCCCTTTTGCTTCCTGGGAAGACTTTTTTCTGTGCTGGATATCTGGTGGGCTTACTCCTTCTACTCACAGCAGTCAGTCTGCAGGAGATCCTGGCTCCCAGCTTGCTGCCGGCCATCCCTGGCAGCCATGCTCTGAAGTTTCTGAAGCTTTCTTCCCCGAGTGTGCTCCAACTGCTTGCCATAAAAGTGTTTTCCCCTTCACAGTGGTCTTTAAAATAAGACACCTGTGAACAAAAGTGGAAGGTAAGATGAGCACTGTCTGTCGCAAAGATGAGAGCTGCCTGATGATTTTGGAAGAGTAGTTTAACTTTGTCACCATTGTCTGTGGCATGGACAAAAATCATAAATGCCTAGGATAATGTTTTGTGTGCTTGCATGTGGGTTTGGACAGGGAGGAAAAGAAAAAGGATTGTGAAGGATGGAAGAGAAAACTGAGTGTTGGAGAGTGAGGGGTTGGAAAAAGAAGTGTAAAGGTCCTACTAAGAACTCGTGCTATTTCAGAGAATGTAAAGGTTTTAAATCATGATTCACTGACATTACAGGAGGTTTCAGGCTTACTCAAGCTCCCTGCAGGTGGAGGTTTGCTCGATATAGTGTTTTCTTAGTATATTTCATCATGTTCTGATCTGTTGTCGTAATGGAGATAGAGCAGGGTGAGCCAAGGACAAGAATGGCTTGTGTGGACATTAAGAAAGGATTTTTACAGTACACATAGGCAGAAGAAAAACTGTCAGCCATTCTAGGAGGAGCCAGACCTGATCAGCTGTCCAAAGAAAGAAAATGATCATTCTTGTATCAATTCACAAACTACAGCACTCGCTCTGTTGGAAAGCAAAATCTGCTTGTTCTCTCTTTTATTTTCCTTGTTTTCTTGAACTATGCTCAAAGGTGAGGAAAAGTTGGTTTGTATTCAGTAGTGACTGATGCTACAGCTACATGTCACAGCCCAGCAGCAGGAGCAGTAACATTTTGTTTTCTTGTTTGGGATAGATAAAAGAAATGTGCAAAGGAGGTTACTTTCTGGGGAGAGAGTGGAAGCAGAAGTAAAGGGTGAGAAACAGATCACAAGAGTGCAAATTACCTATATGCACATATTTTAGAGCACATACAAATGTGATCTAAAATGTATGAAGAACCCTGGCTAGATAAAGGTCTATGCAACTGTATCTTGGGGAGATTGTAAAAAGTTACTTGATGCCATCCACTGCTGGTGATGATTTGGTTTTACATGTATTTGTGGAGAAGTTGGAGGCAGAAATATTGTAAGAGTTTACTAAGTTTGTATTTCTCCACTCAGAGACTCTTCCCTGTTTTCTGGTGATTTTTGAGTGTGGCCAGTAAATGATATGACACAGACTTACTTGAGAGGAAGAGATGAAATAATCTGGGAAATTAAGATTCATGTAAGCATTAGATTGGGATTTGTAACGTTTGCTGACCTGTTTGTCACTGCTGTAACATCACACTTAGTGAATTTTGATTTTGCATATAGCTGAAGTAGGAATGATTTCACCACAGTAAAATCTGTTTTTTAATTGCACAGGATCCAAGTGACTAGATTTCCCCCTGTAAACCCTTTACTGCAGTGTTAGAGTGCTGCTTTGCAAGCCAATGCCAGGCACATATGTGGTAGGGCGTCCTGCCTGCCTCTGAAGTCCCATTTGAGTGCAGACACCCTCTTCAGCTGTCTTTTTGCCATCTCTGAGCTTTCTGTGGCTGTGTAGTGCTAGGTCAAATTTTACTCCTAAGTCGTTAGCTGGTCTGGTTATATTTTGCAGGCTGGCAAATTTTAAGAGCATTCTAAAAGATTGCTTGGATTTGTAAACAGTCTCCTTATGTTTAGCTTTGTGACTGCATGTACTGTCTGGTCTTGAAATTGACTTTTCCAAACAATTTACAATTGCATATTTGATTCAACAACTTCAAACCTGTTATAAATGCATTAAAAATATTTTTTCTTCTTCCAAAATATGATAGCTGTCAGAAGAGTCTTTCTTTCAAGGGTTGGTGTTATACATGTGTCAGATTTCTGTAGTATTATCATGCAAATAAGTTGTTCTTAGTAGTGTAGCAGTAGACTGGTAAACAAATTCAGTGGCTTTCGCTCAGCAAAAGAAAATGAATGTCATAGAATCATAAAATGGCTTGGGTTGGAAGGAACTTTAAAGATCATCTAATTCCAGCCCTGCTGCTATGGGCAGGGTCACTTCCCACCAGACCAGGTTGCTCAAAGCCCCATCCAGCCTGGCCTTGAACACCTCCAGGGATGGGGCATCCACAGCTTCTCTGGGCAGCCTGTGCCAGGGCCTCACCACCTCCTGAGTGAAAAATTTCCTCCTTAGATCTAATCTAAATACACCATCTTTTAGTTTAAAGCCATTCCCCCTTGTCCTATCACTACAATCCCTGAGAGAATCCCTTTCTATATTTCTTGTAGGCCCTGGTTAGGTACTGGAAGGCTGCTATAAGGTCTTCCAGGAGCTTTCTCTTCTCCAAGCTGAACAACCCCAGCTTTCTCAACCCGTCTTCACAAGGAGAGGTGCTCCAGCCCTTCAGTCATCCTTGTGACCATCTTCTGGTCTCTCTCTGACAGGTCTATGTCCATTTTTGTGCTGGGGGCCCCAGAGCTGAACACAGTACTTCAGGTGGGGTCTCATGAATGCAGATTAGAGGGTGAGAATCACTTCCCTCCAGAGGGAGACAACGTCTTTACTTCAACCTCTCCCAAGTATAACTGGAAGAAGACCAGCACTTCTGAAGAGCTTGAATTTTTGTTCCCTACTCATTGGCTTTTCTTCTGTTCTTACAGGTTCTAGATAAACTCTTCTCTTTCCATGGCATAGTACTGTTCTTACGTGCTAACTGAAACTGAAAAACACTTGCGAGGGAGGGAACAAGATACCTATCTCCCACCAAGCTGCTCACACAACTGAACAGCGCCATTGCTCTTTAGCGTCACGTTCTAACCCTTGAGCTGGATGGATTTCCTATAAATCTCTTAAAAGGCAGTTGACTTTACGCACTGTCTGAAGGAGCACTAGCATTATCTGTATGAACGCTGTTTGCCTAGCTACATACTGAAAAGTAATTGATGTCAGTTCTATTTTGTCATATTGAATACTATCCCTGTGGTGGAAAGCAATAGCTAAGAGCAAGATGGTGCAAGAAGATTTGTCACTGTTTTTAATGTGAATATGCAGGGTGCAATTAGTCAAAAATCCTTAGAGATTTCGGCTCTCATCAAGATGCTTCTTCAGCTGAAATCTGTACCTTTCATAAAACAATATTAAAATATTAGCATTTGCCATATTTTCATTAGTTGTGGCAGAAGAGGACTTCAAAAGAATAAGAATTAGTTGAATTTACTGCAGCCTCTGAGATCACAGCCCTGTGGTATAATATCCCATGATAGTCTCTGAAAGCTTCAAATCCTCCAGTCCAAGAGATAATAATTTACTCTCAGTAGTTGTTAACAGGGTCATTAAGGTATTAACAATTAAGGACTTAGGGTCCTAGTACCCACCCAGCTTTCCAGGTTTTGAACTAATCAATGATAACAGCCGTGTGATCTCAGGGACTTACCCTCAACCTCTCTGCAGAGTGATTTGAGCACCAACATCTCTCAGGTGGGAGTCAGGACTCATGAGCAGGGCTGTGTCTTCAGTTTGCTCTTCTGTCCCTACTGTGGGGGACTGCACCTCACATGGCACCCCACAGCGTGGTGTGTCAAAGAACTCAGTAACCAGGGCTGGTCTTACCATGTAGGCCAGACCGTAAATGCAGCAGTTTGGTCTTTGTTTCTCCCAAAAGCTAGGCTGCTGCTGGAATGGGGATGGGACTGTGCTCACCATAGGAACTGCAGTAAGGGGAGTTGTCCAGGCGTAAGGATCATTGCCCATGAGAGCAGACGTGAAATGCAGATGTTTTCTGGTTGTGTTTTAATGAATCAGTTAGTTGCTCAGTGTTAGTGCTATACAGACCAAGTCAGACTCTATTTCCACAACTTTATCATCTACAGGGCTGTGGCAGGCATAGGAGGAGGCAGTGGGATATTGTGAGAAGGTGAAAGGTAGTGTTCCTGTCACTTGTGTCTAGTGCCTCTCCTTCAGCAGCTGACTCTTGACTCTTCATATGCAGTAACTTCAGTCCAGAAAGTAGTTTTCCATTCTCCAGTGTGTGGTGAGAACACCAAATTATGCAGACACCCTGCTGATGGATGCTGCAGAAGCGGATGTGACAGCCACAGGTTGTGGGTGAGACGTCATTTGTTCTGTGATCTGACACTAACATCTGGATGACCTTTAACACTTGGCTGGTCTGTTTTCTCATATGTATGATAGGGCTGTTACCTACTTTTGCCCATGGCTTCAAAATCCTTAGGGATAAGCTTTGATTTGACATAAACTTTAGATAACTCCATTACAATACTCAGTCTCATTTTTAAAATGCATTGCTCTCTCTTTCTTCTCTGCTACAGCAATTGTACAGTTTAACTATCACTACTTTCTCTGACGTAGTGTGATGTGTTTATTCATTAGAAGTTGGCCTTGTCACCTGCCTATTTTCCAAAGGATGGCCTCACTGTTTCACTTAATTTTTCCTAGGTGATGGAGAGGTTTTTTTTGCAGCATGACACTTAATGTGTTCCTCACCATACATTAATCAAAGGAGAAATGTCAAGAAATGCAATTACCAGAATTGCTGCTACATTATCTGCCATACCTAGATATTTTTTTCCTTTAAACCAATGCTGTACCTGGAAGGGATATGTACTCAAAGGCTGGTTTTGGTATAGGTACAGATGGAATCGTTTTATTTTTTGATGGGTAGAATGCCTCCCGTGTAGAATCTAAAATGCCTCTACTAAAATAAAATCTGTCTTTAAACTTCTTTCTTTATAACCCACAAGTTTTTCAGCCTATCCATAAAAGAGAGCAATTAAGAAGAACATCAGAGTAGGGAGGATATATTTCATGTGCAAATATTTTAAAACAGTAGCTTTCTTCCAAACTGGGCTTTTATTTTTTGCAAAACAGGATTTGCTTAGTCACACATTGTGAACCAGCAATCTGAAATGTGGCTATTAAATTCCGGCATTTCACAGGATTACTTTATTTTGTCTAAAGATCTCCTGAAGTTTTATGTTATTTTCTGAAGATTTATGTATGTCAAACTTCACAAGCTAGCTTTAATTCTGTTTCTTGAAGAGCAAGTAAACAACTTCTGCACTCACTGAAAAAAAGACCTCAGACCCAGGGATCTTTCCACAATAAGGAAAATTATTTTTCTTTCAAGTTTCCTTCTCCAATCCATCGCTATTCAGAATTCCAAGGCTGAAGGCAGAAATACTTCATGCTTTTCTTTTTTTCTCTTTGCTTTGGATGTGAAAAGTCTGTGGATGCCTTTTAATTGTTAATCTTTCCCATGAATTTAACTTGGCAACTTTAGCCTCTTTTTCCAAATGGGGAACGAAGACATAAGTTTGAAGCATTAAGGCTTGAGCATCTTAAAGCTAGGTCCATGCTCAGGTAGGGTAAGTGACTAGAATGGCAAGTACTAGGTCCTTAAGAGAAGAACAAAATCTGGCATTCTGCATCTTTGTGCAGCTCTTCTTCAAGGAAAGTAAATTGGTTTTCCAGTTACAGTGTTCCCATAGACATCCTGGCTTTTGCAGGAGTGTCCCCTTCACCATAGCTTATCTATTGCTCCTTTCGGGGCATGACTCACTACACTAACTTTTTCTGTCGTGGCAGTTCACGCTATCTTACTGTCACTTAATACTTGTCATACTTACATAAATGCTTTGCTACAACTGGAAACAGGGATAGAAAACCCTGTCCTCTTATTTACTGAAAAATGTACTCTTCTTTCCCTTACACATGCAACTTCCTCTCTCAGAGGCAAACTGGCCAGTCGACTGCAATTTGCATCTAGAGTACACAGAGTGCTGCCTTGCCTGGTGTATTAGTCATAGGCAGTGTGCTTGAACCATTCTGGGAAGCCCCAGCTAGGAAGGAGGAAAAGGTTAAAATCAGAATTCCACCACCTAGGTTTTAGTCTCTGCTGCTTTCACGGGCAGTGCTTGTGTATCTTCTGTGTCTTCGTGCATTTCCCTCCACTCCTTTAAGGGATGTAAAATACCTGTTTCATTGCTCTCTCTTTCGAAGACCCGCAGTGAAACAAACGCTCAAGGCCGTCTTGGATGCACGTGGGCAGATGTGAGTGAAATGGAAGCTCCAGCAGACCTGCTTGAAGTAAGTGAATGTTTTGGCTCTCCTCTGATGTGCTGTTTGTGTAGCAGGCATGGCTTCACCTGGTGCAGGTACAGGCCACTTTATAGACAGACAGTTATAGGCTCATTTTTGTGTTCCAGTAGAATCATCTGAATGATTTATTCTGCTTAAAAGTAGAAGGAAATGTTACATATTTTTAGATATCAAATTTTTAGATATGAAATTCTTAGAAATAAAATCTTCTTTTTTTTTTTTTTCTTCTCTTTTTCCTCCCCCCAAAAGTAATCTAGTCACTTTGATTTGTTATTACACAAAAGGTAGAAAGTGGTTCGTTTTAGTGATCCAGCAACTTTGAGCAGAATTCAAACCAATTTGCTGAACGTATTTGTAACGTTTAGATTTGCAAGTTGTCATATTGATTTTAATAGACTCTTTGTGCTCCTAAATATATGCCTAAGGCCCAGATCCTGAACACGAGTAATTCCACTGACTACCATGTAATTTTTTCAGATACTTTAATTTAAACATGTTGATGAACTTCTACAGGAAGAGGGATTGTTTTCTGACATGGAAATCGAGTGCTCCAACATTAGAGCTTTGCCGGACTGGTTGGGGGTGAATATGTGGCCGGGGTTTATGCATATGAAAAGACACAGTAGAAATATTCTGTGATCTTCTTCATTATTGTTGGCATTAAATTCTCTACTTGAAGAAAATAAATTAATTTCAGGAGTCATAAGACATTAGAGGTGCTCACCCTTTTATTCCCCATTTTCTCATGTATTGGTTAGAATTCAGATTAGGGAGAAAAAAATATCCCTGACCACATATGGATCCAAATGGATTTTTATGAATGTGTGTTTTTTATCCAAGCCAGTTCTCTTTATATATATATATATATGTATATCACATGTTTGTATTCATGAGAACTCATGGAAACTTCTGGGAAATTATGATATTTGTCATTGCCGTTACAAGAACGAGGGCTTAGCTGCTTTTGTCCTTCATGGACAAAACTCCAAGTTAAATCAAACAATTGCAGATTGGACCGGTTTTCCTAATTGCTCCAAATAGCCTATTCATTTTCTGTATTGCTTGTTTTGAACCCATTGTGCTAAAGATTATTGCTGCAGGCCTGCAAACACTTACCGGGCGCAAAACTACTAATTATTCTAGTTCTTGTAAACGAAGGGAATTACTTACTCCCACTTTAACTTATGCTTAACTTTTGTGGCTTTTACTATTTGGTTGTATTACCATCTGTAAGATAATTAAAAGCCTATTTTTTGTTAGCCTATTTTGTGTTCTATACCTCAGATGGTGCAATGAGACCTAATTTTGTTTATGTCGCCACCCATTTGCATAATGGCTCTGAAACACAGGCTAACCAGGGTTAAAGCAGATGTACGCTTCAGAATCTGCTGTCAGCAGGTGTTAAGATACCGATGGCAAATACACTGTAAGAAAATGTTGCTGTGTCACTTTCTTTACGTTGCTGGTGGCAGGGTGGATGGGAGTTTTATATGATAATCATGACTTGAAGAGGGGATGCTGGAAGTATTCATTTTTGAACTTTTTTTTTTCATCTAGTCAAAGCACGTACTACTGACCAAAAAGAAGACTGTATTAGCCAATTCTCTGGAACAACAGATTCTCTCACTGGAAAGACAGAGACGAGAGGTAATCTTAAGTTTACCTACCCTTAATCTTTACAGCTATAACCTAAGGTAGACATTACAAATTCAGTAACATTTCCATGGCAGGAAATCATAGAATGTTACTTACACTGTATTTAAGCAGCAATTGGTTTCATCAGGCACTGCAGCAAGAGCTCTGTTTCTTCTCTGGAAATCTCATCCCCCACTCTTTTGAGGAAATTTCTATCTGGAGAATTTCCACTTCTCATTTCTTCATAGCCTGATGCATGCAGACACTTAAACTTGTGTTTAAATTAGTTCCTATAGTTCCTATATCTAGGCAGTTAAATTTGGAGAACTGTTCCTAAAAACAAACATTGACCAAATATTGTAACACGGTTATAAATCCAGAAGAGTGGAGATTTATATGTCGAAAATGGCAAACTTTCATAATGATCACTGTGGTAAAGCCTAAGGAATAACTGTGAGTAGTAGCAACTGGAGTGGTACCACAGGTAGCAGCAAACTGGAAACTATTCTATTTCTGAGCATTCTAAAGAGTCAACATGAATCCTACAAATCAAAGTACTTCTGGGAAACCTATTTGGCCTTCTGCAATAAAAATGCACACACATTGACTTCACTCATACCAATTTTATGCAAGGTGTTTGCCAATCTTCCCTGTTTTGCATGCATACGTTTGCTCAGTTTAGTAGTACTGAAAAAGGCAAGCAGGGTTTGCACCCAGCTGTAATTGCGGTTGATAGGCGTCTTCAATTCACTGTTTTGAAGCTGATGACCTTCTAACTGCAAACATGCTTATGTAACTGAAAGCAAATTAACAAAATTGTCCTTAGCCATTTAGGAATTGCAGTTTGGGATTTGTACAGTGTTGCAAATGATTCACCTATAGTTTATTTTCTATTTGCATCTTTCCTGAATGTTACTTCCTGAACATTCATCTGCCTTAGTTGAAATAACAAAGAAATGGCAGATGAGCCATAAAGCTCACTGGATTTCATGTTTACTTTTTCTTGAAATGGACTGTCCAGATAACAAAGAGGTTGTGAACACTCATAGCTAGAGAATAGGTCTCATATATCGACATTGTTGAAATGAGGGTTACTTACTGTTTCTTCCTGATAATTACAGCTTCTAGAGGTGAACAAACAATGGGATCATCAGTTTAGAGCTATGAAACAACTTTATGAAGAACAGGTAACAATATTAACTGCTTCTATTGGAATATGAACATTGAGTATGAACTATTTGCTGCTGCTTAAATCTGTGCTTAAAAATCAACCAGCTGTAGCTGCAGTAGTAGTATCTTTGAGTGGGCATGTGGGCACCATCATCATATTTACTTTGTATTTTGTCTTTCGCTTACAGAGGTAAAATACCTAAATAAAATAAAATCACATTACATAAAAGTGAAGCTTATGTATTTGCAATCTTCAGTGAGACAAATAACAAGAGAACAGACAAGCAAGCTTTGTCTAAATTAGTAGGGAACCATGGGTGGACATGACAGCAGAGGTGTTCATGCCTTCCACAAGGTCACACTTCAGAGCAGAATGACCTGAAAATTATCCTGCAGTGTCTGGTGTGTCCAGCCACAGACTCACTTTGTCGCATGTCTATTGGTTCTTGTCCCGTCTTTTGTGGTAAATTTCACTCTGGTTTAGGAAGCCTAGAAAGTCACCAGGGCTCCCTGTAATGGGGGAGCGCTCAGGTAAATCTTCCATGAATGCCACCTTCTGTAAGAAGAGAGACTTTTTACCTTTGAGAAACTGCTTTGTACAAAAATATTAATTATATATTAAAATATTCATAATATAAAAAGTAAATGGTAAATAAATACTTATCTATTTATATTTTTATTTATTTTTGACAAGATGCCATTGTCATAGCTTTCATTCCTTGCTTGCAGCTCTGTGGCATATTAGCTGCAGACATTATAATCAACTGCCTAGCAAAGCTAGCTGCTTAAAATATTTCTCGGTATTCTAAAAATTAAGTTGGTTCATAAACTGACACTTCTCTTATTTCCTTCTATGAAAAGGAAGTTTGCCAAGTGACCTCATGTGCTTATCAGGAAAATTTTCTCTAATATTTTCCAGTAAGTTTTACTGAGATCTGGATCATTTCTTCCTTGACTTTTTTGTGCAAAGAGAATTCAAATGTCTCTTCCTCATTTAATATGGGACAGTTTTATGCCTCTGGCTAGATTGCTTTGGAAGTGTACTAGTGCCGAGGCAGTCCGTGTTGCAAAGGGAAAGGAAAAGAACATTAAAAATGGAGAATTCATATGCAGGAACAGTCCCATGGTAGCAGTGCTTTGGCAGCAAAACCAGTGCTAGAGCCAACTGAGGTAACACCATGAGAAAAACTGCCCTAAATCATTAAGAGTCTCCCCTGCAAACAGAGCAGCAGGGCTTGGGGGGAGGAGTAAGTGGCTGGGCACTTTGCACCCAACCAGATCCACGCCTTTACGCTAATCTGCTGAGAGTTGAAAGGATTTGGAGGCACCTTTGGGGTGCTGTGCCTTTCTGGATGCACAGTCAGCCCACCATGGTATATTATTTGCTTTTCAGCTGGCAGAAATGAAGACAAAACTGGACATGTCAGAGAGGAGAGTCAGTGAGCTGGAGGAAGAGAGACATCGGCATCTTCCAGAAAAGGAGAGGCTGCAAGTCCTGGGCAGAGACAGGCGGTCACAGGAAATGGTAGGAGGGTGCACTGTCACCCAGTGTCTTTCCTCTCTCTTCTACTAAGTGCACACCATGGGCTATGTCAGACCCTGTAGGTGGTGGTGCTGGGTGCTCATCAATATTGTACCCAAGGCAGTGGCTGATCTCCTCTTTGATCAGAGAACTATGCATTGTGAGGCAGTCATTTCTGTATAAATTGTCAGACCACACAGCAGTAGTGTGTGTGAGAAGGAATAAAGAGCAGATTGATGTGCATAGCTTAGATATTTTCTTCCTGAGTGTTCTTTTTAGGGTGAATTTCTTTGTGTCCAGAGAAAGAAAATGCTACCGCAATTTTAAATGGAAAAGCTGCAGATATCACATAAAATGCTCAACAATAAAAAGTCAGATCCCTGAAGCTAAATTCCCACCAAAGTAAACCCACCAACCAAAGTAATCAGCAACTTTATACCAAATATGCAGAAAAGGTTGTCTTTGCCCCATCTGTCAAGCATCAGAGAGTAAGCAGTAAGTATTCTCATTCTGTTTCATGGTAATACAGCTTCGTAACCTCTTGTAAGAGCTTCTGACTGCTGTTCTAACAGCTGAAGGCAAGGTTCTCCTTTCTCATGGGAAACTTGATAATGTGAAACAAACCTGAAGACAAGTGGCAATCGCATCACTTCCATTATCAGATAAAAAATATGATAGCTGTTGTAGGAAAAAAGCTTTTATTTTCATAGGCTGAACATTTGTCTTACTTGCTTAACTATTACAACATGGGTAAACGTGCTTGGTTTCCAACCCATAGGCCCATTTACATGCTTCAAAGCAAACTATGCCATTATGAACTTGTTTAATCACTGCCTGTATTTGCCCTGAGTATACAGTCAATGCTAGACAATCCATCTTCCTGTTCATATTACTAAGATGTTTACTGTCAACCTTTTTAATAAATGATAGCTGTGAAAAATTGCTAACTCTTTGGAAAGGTAACAATGAGCAGTACACTCTCAAATTGTTTTTGTGCATACGTGAATAATGAACAAGGTAACTATATACTCTAAAAATCTCTTGTGGGGATGGGTCAACCTGCCTGGCATACCAACTTTAGAACAGCAATTTCTCTACAAATTATATGGCAGCCACTATGTGCTTCTATTTCTTTTGAACTTCTTTACTTGTTGGATACCCTGCAGGGATGCAGGAGATCTACACCTTTGCATATGTAGCTGGTAAAAGTAGAGAATTATGAATGAGCATCATAAATTATAATATCCACATCAAGTAGTGCTGTGCTGCCCATGGGGCTAGGTGAAGAAAAAGCAGTTCCAAGGGACAATTAAGAGAAATGCTTAAAGTTGTTCAGCTTGAAAACACACAAGTAAGTCTGTTGGTTTAAAGTTCAGCATGCTGAAGAGGCCTGGTTTGACAGATCTATCACGATAAATTTTGTAGGGTTTTGTATTTTTTTCTACAGCATCTAACTTTCTTCATACTTGAATTTATTTTATATTTTATATATACAGTATTATATATGTATCTCTGTATATATTTTATTTTCTTAGAAGATAGCAACATTTATTTTATTTTATTTATTTATTTTTTTAATGTTCTTCCCTCCCTATAGCCATGGAGCTGGCATAGGCTGCAGAAGGTTGTTGCCAGGTCAGAGTAATAAGGTGTTTGTTTTCTAATTGCTTATCTAATCCAGCAGCCTGACAGGACCTTTTAAATTTATTTATTCAGAGTAGCTTCCCTGAGCCATATGGGAAAACTAGCAACAGCAATCTCTGTCTGATGGAGCTAATTTTCTTTTTTGGTGCATCTGAAGGTATGACTGTCACACTGACAATGTTGGGAATTAAAAGTTAATCTGTTCGCATGTCCTCCATGGCCCACAGATGAAAACTGACTGTTTTGGAGATTTAAATTATTTTGTTCTCTCTGCGCTCAACTGTGTGCCTGTAGATGGTAATCAAAGACTTATGGCAAAGAAGCCATAAAACCTAAGGTTAAGTGTTGAATAAGAAGCAACAAGACTAAGAATTCAGATTGTTCAAAAACCCAAACAAACCGTGTTTGGGTTAATTATAAATGTTTGTATTCCCCAAGCTGTCAGCTTTGGAGAATGAGAATGTGTGCTAGGAGAGAGGAAGAGGGGATGGCAAAGAGTAGAATAAAGCTAAAAACCTACAAGGATTATAGTTTTTTTTTTTTTTTTTTTTTTTTTTTTTTTTTTTTTAATATATTCAAGCATACAGAGACATGCCAACTTGAGTTAAATCCTGAGTGAGTTCCTTATAGAAATGTTCCAAGTAGCCTAGAACAAAGGATAATAAGGCTACCTTCTGCATATGGGACAGTTTCTCAGGGGTGTTTTTCAGTGGCTTGATGTGGACACAGTGATTCACTTCTCATGAGCCCAGAGAGAAAATACCTAGTAGCTGGCTGCACAGAGATAGTGCTATTGCACAAAAAGATAGCATGCGTATGGTGTCATGTGTGTGTGATTGTTGGATCTCATTTCTTTATCACATAAAGCAGCTGCAGAGGAATATTTGAAGTTTTTTTGTTGTTGTTGTAGAACAGTCACTCTGTTTCAAATGTCTGAACATCTTTCTATAAGACAATTTGACAAAAGCAAGCTAGCTAGGAATGCATTACCCTGGAGAGAAAGGAGGGAAGCTTACACAATGCCAGTTACTTCGGGCTCTGATCTGAATCTTAGCTCCCCTCATTGTCAGTTGAAAATAGCCGTGCTGAAAGCAATAGGAGAAGTGAATCAAACTTAATTTTGCAAATCTGTCCTACTAATTAGTATAATAACATCTTGAAAGACTTGATAAGTCCTGTTGCAAATATGGATATCTTCATGGTGGTTTGCTGGGATGGAAGCAGCGTAGGCACACGCACTAAGAAGGGTCGAGCTCCAAACAACAAAAGTGATGAGGTAAAGAAAAAATAAAAAAATATGGGTTTCTAAGCCTCAGTTGGCAGCTTGGTAATTCTTGAGCAAGCTGAGGCCTACCTCTTGAGTAGTGGGAAGAGCCCTCACGCTGTATGATACAGAGATGTGGTTTTGTCTCCGATGTTGTATGATACTTGGGGTGGCTGGGACTCAACCTGCTTCTAGCCCTGGCCTTGCATTGAGTGGATGAGACTAAGGCAGGGTTGCGATGGTCATTTGTATGCTACCATTTGCTTTGGCCTGCCAGCTTTTTCATGCCTTTATGCAACTGCAGATTGTGGAGAGCAGGAATTTATTCTGGTATGTTGCCTCTATCTCATCATATGGTGAGCGGTCAAAACAATTTCAATAAACTTTGTCATATCTGGGTTTTACTAACCATCCGTCTTCCTGTTGCTTTCCTTCCCAGCTGTGTTTGGGACACCAAAAATTCAGCACATCTGCCAGGCAGCAGATACTTGAAAATTGTTTTGAAAAATGGTTCCATCTGCATTTCTCTGTATTTTGCATCCCAGAAAGAAACAAAGGTTCTCAGCGAAGTCCTGCACGACATGAAGGAAGAGAACAAGCTCCTGAAGCAGAAGAATGCCTCAATGATAAGAAAACAAGAACACTATGAGTGTGAAATAAGTCGTCTTAATAAGGTATGAGCAAGAGTTGAGCCAGTGACTAGGACTTCTCCCTTTAATTCTAGGGTCTCTGATGTTAAGCACTAACACTACCTGATGACTTTATTTTCACTCCTTGGGTGAGCAATCTGTCTATGGTAACAAACTAATGGTCACTGTTAATCCATAGATCATAGATTCTGAGAGATGGGGAAAGAAGCAAGAACTGAATTTAGCTAACACCTGTTCATGCTGCTCTTGGCAGGTTGGAGGGTTTGCACTGTAAAGAAGAAAGTTAAGAAAATCTTTGGCTTCTTCTCTGAAACTTCTCTCTGTCATAATTATATTCTTTCTAGGTTTCCCCTCCTTAAAACAAAAGGGAAATGGGAAATGGCACAAAGCTGTTTTCATGCGCTTCCAGTGGAACACTGTGATAAAAAAAATAATAATCAAACAGTTTAAAAACTGTTGTTTTACGTATGTTCTGTCTGAGAATGGCTTCTCTTCACAAGACATATGCTCCAGTCTTATATGCATGCATGCATACATACATGACTTTGTATATATATTTGTATGTATGTGTGTGTGTGTATTTCATTGAGGAAATTGCCATAAAATAGCTCAGGGGATTTTTTTTTTTTTTAACTGAGGGAAAGTAATAAATGCAACTTTGTTTAATCAAAAGATCACATAAAGCAGTGGGTGTTTTCTAACAATTCTGTACTTCACGGTGAACCACAAACGCTTCCTGAGGAAATGCACTGCAATAACCATTGCTGTGTATCTTTAAGTGAAGCATAAATTGGAGGACCAGAATGTGTGAAAGTCAGGGCAAAAAGGTAATGTTGCCATATTAAAATATCTGACAATTTATGATCTTTAGTTCATTCTGAAATGCATTGACAAGACTTGCTCAAAACCTTTTCTGACTTTCATTACAGATCTTGATTTTTATTTTATTTTATTTTATTTTTAGAATCTTACAGTGTTGTTGGAACTAAGATGTAGGTGAATAAACCATAGTTTTAAATGAAACATCAGCTTTATGCAACATAGTTTCTCACACGAGTGATGCTTTACTGATTTCCTGTGTAATTGCATCCTTCAGATCTCATGAACACATGTAATACTGTGACCTTTTAAGTCTAGTACCTCTGCTATTGTAGTTTCAGTGCCTTCAATTGCTTACAAATTTTCCTAAATCAAACTTCTACCTTAAAAGCACTTTAAGCTCCTTCTGCGTTACTGCTGTTGGAAGGCTGTTCTGGAGCTGTAACCCTTCTTTCATTAGACACTTTCATCCATTTCAGTTGGGCTGAATTTATTCAGGCCAGATGATGATGATGATGATGATGATGATGATGATTAATGGTAGTAGTATCAAACAAATTGCTTCACTCCTGCTGTTACCCTTGTTCTTTTCCCGTATCAACGTGAAGCAATCATATTTTCATTACCAGACAGTAGCTAAGCTGATCCAAGTTTTTTGTTCCCTTAAATACATAACCGTGCTTGCTTATGCATGATTTTAAGCTACTTAGTTCCCAGTTTATGGAAGATATAACTACTGGTTCTTAAATACCTGTTTAACCTGTTTGCTTCCAGCTTCATTCAGCATTGATCTGGTCAACCAGAGTACCCAATATGTAGATCTGATCCTACTTTGATGTTTGCCATATGAAAGTGTTGCAATAGTTTGAAATGCCATATCCCAAGACTATTGGCTTTTCTGTTGCTGTTTCCTTGTTTGCCTTACAGTTCAAGTACTAGACAAATTTCTCTCTGACTTAATTGATAACTTTGCTGCAGCGCTATCTCAGTTGTGTCATTCAAACGTAGACTGATAGGCTGTAATTTCCCTATTAAGAAAATCTGTTTATTATTATTTTTTTTTTTTTAAATGAAAGACGATCAGGTTAAAGTCTGCTTTACTTCATCCCATTTCTAATGTCTGTAAGGCTTTTCTCTTCAAAATTTCTTCCCAAATGTGGCACACTCGTGTGGTTAGATTAAGGGATTGCTAGCTGCATGGACCACATCCTTCTCATAACTTTGAAAACCAAGTTAGTTGTCTTTCAGAAATATAGTTTCCTTTTTGATAAATATATGTGTATATATATCAGAAAAATCTCTGTGCTTCTTGTCTTGCGATTTCAGGTTTCAGTTTTTAGTATTTCTAAATGAACATTATTTAACACTGCATGAAGTTAAGCTGAGTTAAACTCAGTGAGCTGTGAGGTCCTTCTCATTTTTACTTGTACCTTGCTGTTAGTCATCCTGCCATTGCCACAGAGCTATGTTATCCTCCTTCTTGGGAGTATCACTGTGTATTACCTTTCTGCTTGTGCTCATTTTTATCATGAAAGAAGCTCTTATAACTCATTTTGCAAAATATATGATACCTTGCAGCTCACTACCTAGAATCATGATATAAAAACTTCACAGACACTTGTGGCTGCTGACCTTCCACTTCCAATCTGACCTTCCACTTCCAATCTAAAAGCTGATGTGCAACTTGTTTTTATTACTTGTTTTGCTATTTGTGTAGAGCACTGAAGTGTCATATTGCAAAAGAGATTAGCAGTGGCTGGAAGGGACAAAAAGAAGATTAGTCAGTGAGCTATTTGTGTCCACATCATCCCATATTTAGGTATAACCTTATTCACGTATAACGTGGAATACAATCTTTGTCAGTAGTATACCTCTTTCTCTCCTGCACTGTTCTTAGGGACAGTACTTCATCAGATAAAAGGCCTCCCTTTTCTCTTCTGCATTCCTTGTTGGAAGTGCTATTTTTCCCCCTTTTTGATACTTCACGGAAGATGAATTCCACAATACTAATCGTTGGGTTTCTTAGGTGCTCTTTTTTTTCTGCTTGTCTTCTTCCCCTTCTCCCTTTTCCCTTTCCAAGTTATTTTCTCCCTTCTCTTACAACATGAGTGGTGCATGGCCAGTCAGGGGAAGCTGGGGACCACTAGCAAGAAGAGAACCTTCTAAAGTGGAGGAAATTAGCTGAGTCCGTATGTTCCGTGGGAGATGCAGAAAAGCACTGAAATTGAAATGTGAGCGTTTGTGGTAGAGTAAATAAGAAATGTGTAAGTGTGGTTATAGACAGAAAGTGGTAAGAATGATTTAAGAACTATTCCAGTCCAAGGGACAGCTGTGGAACACTATTAAATAAATAAAATCTGCAAAGAAATGTAGCAGAATTTGAAAAATAGTATAGGAGCATTCTCAGTGTAGTGTGTGTATACATGACTCCCTCTAGTGACAAGTTGTAGAGACTACATAACTTCGTCTCGATGTGAATATTCACTTTGGTTCCAGCTGTCGAAATTTGTGCTCCTGGTGCAAAAAGTGTTTCAGTCTGACTTTACTACAGGAACATTTATAGGCATAGTCGAATGCTACTTTAACATTCTTGGGTTGTTTCGTCTTTTGACACCGGTCTTGGCTTTCTCAAATTCTGATTTGCACAGGGAAAACGGTATTTCTGAATGAGATTTGCAGCTGTGATTTCCACAGCTAGTTGTTGGTTATAGTTTAAGTAAAAACACAGTCTTCTAAACTACACCATCTCAAATTCATGGATCTAGTGTAGGCGCTTTGAGAATTTGGACTTAGGCATACATAAATGTTATTCACAATATTCACTGTATATAATTGAAACAACTGCAAATGAATGAAAAAAGGTCTGTGACTCTACTTAAGGAGAAAACTTTATAATGCTGTAAAGTAAATCTTTCTGATGTGGTGGATCTCAGTACAGTAACTATGATGCTTTATGTTGCAGGCCCTTAAGGATGTGTTGCAAAAGAAGCACCAATCTGTTCCTGGGACTCCTTCAGAGGGGGTTGACAAGAACAGCCTTGAGGACATGAGAACCCAACTTGAAGTTCTCCAGCAGCAGGTGAGAATGGCTGGAAGCAAGCCTGTCTTGAATTTCATGCCATACGATTTTGCCTTCTCTCCCAAGAACAGTGCCTGGCTGACTTGCTGTATAGTACTTTTGAACGGAAGAGTTATAGTCCATTCAAATTGGTGTTTCCTAAGATGCTGTCATCACAGCAGTGTCCATAAAGTGAAATTCAGTCCTTGCGAAAGACTGGAGCAAGCTCTTGTGTAGGGTTTCAAGCTGCAGAATGATTCTTGTGATTTTTGGAGGCGTCCTGCCAGCTCCCTGCTAGGGACTGAATTTTCTCCAGAGAGAATGCCAAACTTCATGAGTTACTGACGAATTTGTTGCTTGTATCTTCTGCTCCTTATATCGTAGAAGTTGAAAGTTTAATGAATTGTCTAGAGAATGCTGGTCTTGGAAAATTAGAGTGTTGGTATCGTAGTTGTTCAAAGTGTGGTATGAGACTTTTGAATCTATAACCTGCATACCAATCACTACAGAGAATTATTTTTTTAAATCTTCATTTTGAGCAATTCAAGTGCTTTGTGCACTCTGCATATGAGAGAATATGTTTAAAAGCATGATACTTTTCAGATAATCTAACAATTTTGGTCTGTCATCCTGGACAGTGTTAGGGCTAACATTATTGACACACAAATGGATGTGATCAGAATGGGAATTTTATTCAATGGGAATAAAATACTTGTTTCTGTCACGTTTGACAGCAGAGCCAGATTTTGCTCTCTAATGTAATGCTTGCCACATGCTGGAGAATAAAATCCTGCACTTGATTGTACAGTAATGAGTTATTTCATTCTACACAATAAAATAGAGTAAACCCTTTTTCTTTTTTTTTTTTTTTTTCTTCAGAATTCTCATGGGGCAACCATTTTATGATTATATTTCTCTAGTTGTATAAATCAGTGCAGTGAGTCCAAACTTCCTTCTGCACGAAATGGAGCAGAAAGCTCTAACTGTATGGAGGAGGGACCCCTGGGACACACAATATGACAGAGCCTCACCAGAGCTTGGCTGTCACCAGGCCATCCCTGGCTACTATAGAAAAGTTAAAGGCATTAATTGCTTCAGAGATGTCCCCCTATTTCTCAGGACAAGAGAATATAATGATAAAGCTGTGACAAAGTTTGCTCCCTTGCAGCTTCAACAAATTGTACAGGTGGGGAGCAGTAGGGAGGTGAGACAGCAGAGAGTGAGGTAGGAGAGAAGAAATGAGGAAACTCTAATAAAGAGGTGCATGTAGGTGGACAGAGGTACAAGAGAGCTGCATGTCTGCAAACATCAGCTTTGCTGCTATTTTGGAGGGTCAGTAGTGCTCGTGCCTCCTTCAGGCACAGGCTGTAAGCAGAGATCCACGCGGCCACACAGAAAACCTTTGTTCATTTTACACACTGTTATTCGGGGAGGGGGTTATATCTAGTGTGGGACCGTCAGATTCAAAAAAAACTTGCAAAAATCAGCTGCAACAGGCAGGTCGTGAAAATTTATAGAGCCCTGTGTTTACTTCTTTTTTCTTTCCCTGAGGTATTAACATTTCTTTATTTCTCCTGTGTAGTCGTAATACTGCTGCCAGCAAAAAAAAAAAAAAAAAAAAAAAAAAAAAGCTGTGTCTATGCTAGGGGCAGAGCATGAGACACAGCAACCAAATTCTTTGACAGTAGATTGTCAGCAGGCTTTAGTGACCAACTGAAAGGACTCCTGAAAGCTTTGGTGATAGTTCCCACTCCAGTGTGCTTTTGCTGTTATAGAATAATAGAACCATTCAGGTTGGGAAAGACCTCTAAAACCATCTAATCCAACCTTATCTGTCATTGAAAGTGCCACTGACCTTCAGCTTCATACCAGGTGGATGCCTGCCCATTAGTTGAAGAACTATGGGTTTCTTTCCACAGTGTTTCAGCCAAGGTGTAAACTTCTTGACTGTCCTGACTAGTTCAAGTTTTTTAGCCATAAATATATTACAATGGCTCTAAATACTGTCACTTACTCTGCACAGCTTAATCCTTTGGGCCACACTCTTGTTAGAGAGTTAGAGCAGCAGAAAAGGTAAATCTGCAGGCAACTGCAAAGGCATAAAACAAGGTAGGCTCAAGGCTAAGCTTGTCATGTGGTATTCAGTGGGCTATGAAAAAGGCAGGATGTTCTTTGATCACAGTTGCTCATCATTAGGTTGGATAAAATGATAATCTTCTGTCAGACAGTGTGATAGAAGTCATTTTTTTGTGCTGTGTGAGCACCTCCGGTCTCCACCAGAATGCTAACTGCTTGCATCTGAGATACTGGAGAGATTAAAAGATGTTTGCAATTGAAAACTGGAAAAAAAAAAACATAAAATGTTTGCCCTACTACTGTTTATCCCTTAAAAAGATCCACGTCTTTAGTATTTTGTATCTTACTTATAATTGTTAAAATGGATATTCCCCAGTAAGCCTTTTAATTATGACTATCTACAAACAGTGAAGCTGTGGACTGTTTCAGTTGATGTGCCACTGTGGAATTGTCATTTTGTATTGTTCATTAAAAAAAAAAAAAAAAAAAAAAAAAAAGAAAAATAGTGAGGGAAAATCTTTTGGTTGCAGGACTGTAAAGAGGGATCCTTTTGGAATGCATCCCACTGCTTGGCCATTGTTTAAAAAGCAGCCATATAACAAAGTGGATTAAAATTTCTGTTGTGGCTCTGCTGAAATTCACATAGTCATAATGATTGCAGGTACAAATATATGAAGAAGACTTCAGAAAGGAGCGATCTGACAGAGAAAGACTTAATGAGGAGAAAGAAGCATTGCAGAAGATTAACGAGAGATTGCAGTCTCAACTGAATAAAC
Organism: Aythya fuligula; assembly: GCF_009819795.1. NCBI lineage: Eukaryota > Metazoa > Chordata > Aves > Anseriformes > Anatidae > Aythya > Aythya fuligula. The sequence goes on from NC_045562.1 coordinate 43,861,625, forward strand.
TAAACTCTCAGGTATGAGTCAAAAGAAAGTCACTATTGCCAGCACATGTGTATTTTATTTTTATTTTCTCACTCTCCACACAATCCAAGGCTTTCTGGCTTCCATTAATTGACATTGGATTTTATGTGAGGTCACCACCTGGGATGAAATCATTCTGAAGTAATGCAGTAAGAAGATGAGAAATGATTAGAGGCAACTTCCAAATTAAGTAGATGAAGGGAGTGTTTATTGCAAGAACTCTTCAAACATATCTTAAAATACAGGGGGGGAATCAAAAACAAATCCAGAGGACTCTTGATTGTTTCACTGGCACTTGATATGAGAGTTGTAACATCAAACCAGCTTTTGAAATAAAAAGCGTCTGTAATGAATCCTGACCTCTGCTATGGAATTACAGAGCAATATTAATATCACTGAGGAAAAAAAAAAAGTCTCCATCCAAATTAGCTGAGCAGCCTCTGGAATAATTTCTTGTTGCAACATCCTTTTTATCTCTTCAGAGTAGTGTCAGTATTCTGTTCACAGACATTCAGGAAGCCAAAGCAAAGTCATGGCATGCAAAATTTTGAGCTTTCTTAACTCCCTTTAAAAGTTATGAAATTTTGAGGTTTCCTGTCTTGACAGAGTTGTGCAATGTCTTAAAAGAATGGCTGATTACCAAAATGTTCTGTGATGATTTATTGTTCTCCCCAACTTTGTTTTGAAACAGAAACTGTGGTATTGCCTTATTTTCAGCCAAGCCATTCATCAATACTAGTAAGATCTTGCAATAGAGTCAGAGACAAGGTGCTGTCCAGTGTTCCTCACTGCCACCAGCTTCAGTTGTAGAGGAGCACAGGTTGGGCATCTTGACTGATGCTAGGGCACTGCTGCAGTTGGGCCTGAGGCTAACCTGTGCTTTTGTAGGTGCTTGGAAGCATTCCATGCAGGTGGAAAAAACAAACAAACAAAATGGCGGTGCCAGAGTGAATGCTGTGATTTGCCATTCAGGGCATCCCAGGCATGCAGAAATACCTTGGACAAATCTGCTACTTTGCATGCAATAACTTTTAGTTATCTTTCCCCTACCCACTAGCCCACTTGGTTCAATAAGGTGTGTCTGTGTGTAGGACACGGCTGTAGATGTCTTTGTACTCCAAGACATCTTCTATATATTTTTGTTTCATCTATAGACCATAGAAACCTAAACTTCTTGTATGGCCCTGACTGGTCAGTCAGTGGATGCTGTGAGAACCTCTCACAGCAGTGACAGTGAGCAGAGGGACTATAAATGGGGCTAAAAGGCCTCTCCCACTCCTCCCCAGCCCCTCTGGACCAGGACCAGTGATTTATCTGCAGTGCATGCATACTGTGCGCCCTACAGGTGGTACAAGCTCTGTGTGATATGCCCCTGCATTGCAGTGACATTGCAGCTTTGGATGTGATTTTTAAGGGTTTGATTTATCAGGGTGAATATTTCATTTATTTTCAGATTAAGACCTGTGTGAAGGGAAAGGAAAAACTAGAAAAGCAGTTGCAGCAGCAGGTATGTTTCTGTTTACCTGTGCCTTGTTGTTGGATGTAAATGAAATGCTGGCCCTCGGGAGCAGTGAGGAGCAGTCTCCATTTCTTATGCTCCCGGTCTCTGCCTCTGCTTGTCAGCCACCAAAGCCAGTCGCATTAGATGTGACAGGAGGGGCTGAAGGGTTCAAGCTCTTTATGTTGGGAGAACGAGCACTACCTTTCTTCCTCCTCTTACCCTCTTGGGAGGGAGGAAGGAGGGCACTTAATCTCACAACATAGAGATTTTGAACCCTTGCCAGAAGATTGGTCCTGTACATAACTGGCTATCATCTGCAGGACAGATGCTGGGACTTGCTGCTGTATTCTAGTTGACACAGGAGATGGAAGCTAGTCGAGTTGTACCTGAGGCTCACCTATATACAGAGGCTCAGTACCAGGCTTTAAGCTGTCCTGTGTGTGTGTTCAGCTTCAGCTGCTGGCCCAAATCTATTCCATGAGTTATCTGTGGCTATGGATGGATGAGAGAGACCAGTACGGTGTGAATTTGCAGTGCATCAGATGTTCCACAGTATTTGACCCTGCTCAGTTCCTCCTTTTTCATGTAGCCTTTATCACAGGGAATTTCTGAGGCACTGGTACACACACAGGCAGCCGCTGCTGAGTAGTTGGGGCACTGGCAGCGTACACTTGGGAGCATCTTGTTTGTCTCTTCCTGCTTTGGGATGTGATTAAACAAGCTTATGAAGTACTTTAAATACAAGAGGAGCCATGCAGTGTATTTATTAGTTTATTTTCTTAAGTCAAATTATTTAGTTCTGACTCATCTTTCATTCCTCCTTGTTCTGTCCTTAGGCAAATTCCCATTAATTCTACTGGGACTCAGAAAGCCTAAGAAAAGGCACAACCAAATCTCAAGACCATAGACTTTGGTCCTTTACCAATATTATTTATTTTTCTTGTTATGCAAATGCCTGTCCACATGTAGCTCTGCTTCAAACCATTGAATGTTACTAATGTGTAATGAAGATCTCTTGAATATGGAAAGCATGCAGAAATATGCTTGCCACATATTGAAAAAAGATATTTTCTAACATAAAAGGTGTCAAGAATCTGGCATGAGAAAAGTCAAATTTCTTAAATGCTTTTAAAATTGTGAACAGTCTGAAGAAGCTAAACTGAAAGCATTGTTACTAATGCTGACAAGGGGGATTTTCTTCCCTGTTGCTTTTCACCAATGAATTTGTATGTGGATACTGTTGGTTGTCATATCCTGCTAGTAATGTATTTTTTTTTCTTGCTTTGCTTAATTTTTGACAGACAAAAGACCTCCCGGTACAGTCTGAGAGACCCATTTACCCACCTCCACTCTTTCTCTCCCCATGCATTAATTATGGGAACTGTGGGTTGGTCCTTCACTATCAAGATCCACGAGTACATCCAATGTCTCGCAGGGCACAAGAACAACAGCAACACTCAGTAAGGTTCCCACCTTCTCCAGTTTCACAGGGGCACTGATTTTCTCACAGTGTGGTGACCACAGAAGAATTAACATGGTGCTATCACACTGCTGTCCTCATCAGTTACTAAATCTGTTGTTTTTTTGGCTTGTTTTGGTGCCAGGTCAAGTTTTTTTTACTGGTTTTAGAATTACCTCTAGATCTGGAAGAGCCTTTCTGATCTCTGTACAGTCTCTCTTTCATGTTTGTCTTCCCCCAGATGATGATTTTCTTTTATAAGCTTGTTCTTTTCTTTGCTGTTCCTGCGTCTTTGGTACTGAACTGCACACAGAGTGCTGCCATGTCTCAACTGAAGCATAACCCACTGAAATCTGTGCACAGAGGAAAAAATGCAGCAATTTAATATTTGGATGATAAATTATAATTTAAGTATGTATTATTATATATTTTAAATTTATTTTGGCAAAAACTGTTCATCTATAAAACCGCAAGAAGAAAAAGAGACTATACATTTGTTTTCCATGATGCTTCTGGTCATTCTATAATTAAAAAAAAAAAAAAAAGAAAGTTGTTCGATTGGATTCTTGTTGGTTTCTTAGATTAATTTACATACATGTAAATGCAGAGCCTTTTCTAGCTGGAGCCCAGTTCTGGGCATACAAAGTAAATGACAGTGACACAATTGGGTATCTAGTTGCAGTTGGCATTATTCTGTTCTCTTCCCTCTATTCAGCTGAAGAAGGCTTGTTGACTAATGTCTTATTTCCGTGTCCTACCCTGAGTATTTGTGTCTCTGGCTCTATTATTGGAAAATGACTTTCGTGCTTCACTTACGGTTTCTGTATTCACGGATAATACAACTGTCCTACCACCAGGCAGAACCCCTGTAGGCAGGCTGCACAAACACACGTTTCCCATACATTCCCACATGCTGACAAGCTTGTGGCAGGGTGCACAATGCTGCTGTTCAACTCTAAGGGTGAAGCCCCAGATTTTGTTGCTTGTGTTGAGTAGTATCTTCCTTCTGGTACTCTGATGTGAAATGGGATTATGTGAGGAGTGAGGTTTACTGAGGGTGAGGCACTCAGGCTGAATGCTTTAGGAATGCAATTTTCCCAAGCAAGCCCGTGTGTTGGAAGAAAGAAAGAAAGAAAAAAAAAAAAAAAAAAGAGCATAAGTGGAAGTTATATCTGAGCATGGCTAACACAGTGGGAAATTTTAATTTTTTCCTGGCACATGACAAGGTCCTGTCTTCCTTGGCATGAAGAGGAATCCTTTGCCTTAGGGCAGGTTATGTCAGGATGAGTTATCTGTTTCAAGAAAAATACCGACATTTTTGAAATGCTGTTGGTTATCTAACAAGTAGGCTGTGCTTGTTCAAAACCAGTGAGAATAAATTTAAACATGGTGAATGTCATTTCTGCCTATAAAGCTGTTGCCTATCAAAAGATGTTCATTATTTGTGAAATTACAGCTTAGTTTCTGCAAGACACGTATAAGGCTTTCCGACTGCAGAAATCCATTTGAAAAGCTGTGGTCAAACGAATCATTTCTAAAGTCCAGGAGTGTGCTTATCTGCTTGTTTATCAGAGTTGGAAGTATCGCAGAATGTTTTTTTCTGCAATTTGGACTCTGTCCCAGATTATTTTGGCTCTTCCCCCTGAACTTTCATCATCTGGGTTTCTAATTCTGCAAGGGATCACTGGGTTTACAACTTTGCCATTCCTGCTGGAGCACTGGGGTCAGTTTGACTGGTTGCTTTGTAACTCCCAGTTTCATTCTGAGTTTTCTTTGAAATTCTTTGCCTGTGAGAGTGCAGTGTTGCTGCTCTGAGCTTTTGATAACTCCCTGAGCAATTTGTTAGCAATGAAGAAAGGTGTTAGAATTTAATGAGTGTCCTGAGTTAACATACGTAATCCTGTGTGTTTAGTCTGTGCTTTTGCTTTTTCAATCTTTTTATATCTTGCACCTTTTCGTTCCTTTTACATTGTCAGTAGAAACGTTTTTGTTTAGTCTGACATGAAATACATCTCTTGTCTCTGAAATTCATTCAGCTTTGCATTGTGTATGTATGAAAGAGTGGATCAGAGAACAGAAAATTCAATAGAAACTCAGAAGAGCAATGCAAATAAGTATATTTTAAGCCATCAGTGGAAAAAATGCATAAAGCAAAGCACAGTCTGGCTTTGTATCAAAGTGTGTTTTGTTTGCCCACAAACACAGAATTAGTTAGTAATTCATGTGGACGTTATTATTTAAGTGAAGATAGGATAGTTCCTTTATCCTAACGGTGTAGGATAGCAATTACTGCTATGTAACTGCAAATGACAGCATACATAAAAGTTAAATCTGTTTTCTATATCTACAGCTTCATCCTGCTGCCTTAATTTAGGCAGAACTTCTTTAGAAGTCAACGAAATTTCTTCCCCACAAGCTGAAGTGTGTAAGAGTCTCCTTGGGACTACTCAGGGTTTTGTCAAGAGCAATTTCTGCAAAACAAGAATCATTTTCCCAGTTTAACTAATTTGAAGCAGTAATTACCTGGAATTTGATGAGCTTGCATGTACTCAAACCAAATTGATGGTTTAATAGAGCTTCAACTGAAATGTCTGGTCCCAAAATTGTTTATTTAGTTGCAATGTGCTACTTATTTACCACAGTGTATAAACTGTATTGCAATATTTCTTTCTTCCTTGCTGTTGCTTGCTGGAAAGGATTTCCCTGGATGAAACTATGCCTGCATGGACATCACCTTCCCAATACATCCTCTTAGAAGAAAGATTGGGAACCTTTCCATCCCACAATACTTTCAATAAGTTATTAGATAACAGCTAATGTAATTGCAACACAAACGCTAATCTGTGGAAAGGGAGAAGGGAAAGAACTTGACTCAAAGGGTAAAATCATGCAAAAAACTGTGTTTATCCATACTGAAACTGGAACAGCTTTACCTGTTAGGTCGGTGTGTGTGCCAGATATCTCTGGGCTTCCTAAATATAGAAGATAGAGCTAGTTAAAAATGTGATTTCTGCTATTATTTTCTAGTCTGTTTTAGCAGTAGTGTACTACAAAGCCCTTTTAAAACCTGATTTGTTTCTGTTAATGTTTGTTTTGATTTGGGGGATCTAGAAAGGCTTACACCAATATTTTAAATCAGTTCAGCATTTAAACCATGTTGCAAAAAAGGAAGCAAGCTGAAAAGACTCAATCAGTGGAAACATAAAGCTAAATATAAAATTTTTGTAAACTACTTTTGCATGACTAACAAAAAGCTTCACAGCACAATTATGTTTTTAACATGCCACTATTCCTTTGTTTGAAGTGTCTATGAAATCTATATTGCTGTAATAATGTTTTATTGTTCTGTGCAGCCAGACTATCAGTGGTATGTTCCTGACCAGTTTCCGCCAGATGTGCAGCACAAGGCAAATGGTAAGACAACAGCTGTACAGAGCATATTTTAAATATGCTTTTTAAAATAAGGGCCTTTGAGGGTTATATAGTAAACTTGCCTATTTATCTGTTGAGGGCTTACGTGACAGCTTTGCCTCAGAGAGCTGAGGCTGGTGTATGTGCAACACAGGTGAGGTTTCTAATGTAATACAATCCGCGTTAGAGCTTTCAGCTTCATTGCAATTTGTAAATTATCTCTATTGCACATTAAAGGATCGTACATTTACCTCATTAACTGCCTAGTAAGAGTCCTAAAGAATAGATATCCTTAGAGTTTTCCTTAGAGCTTCTGTTGCTCTAAGACTAAATTTAATGATGGGCTGAACCTGGGGGCTGGGGTAGAGCAGGTTTTAGAAGCCCTTGGTAACAAAGTGCAGGTTTTAGGACATCATTTCACTTTAAAGGCAAAATGCCTGTTGCTGTTCTAGATCTGCCTTGGTAGTTCACGGTGCCTGGTCTTAAAATGACTGTTTAAATGGACAAAAATAATTTCTTGCTGAAGTGTTGGTGTAAGCTATCTGCTGGAAAACAGGAAGAGCATTTAGTATTTGTACCTAGGTTTGAAATCATGCTAAATTCCTTGGTGTTTTAAAGTAGTTGGGTCAGACTGGTCAAAAGACAGATGCCAGAGAGCACAAAGATAAAGTGATGTTATTCTGGGTGGGAATCTGTCCCTTCATGTTGTCTTCAGAAATTTCCCAAAGTCACACCTTTTTTCTCAGAAGTAGTCAAAGATCATGGCACCTCAAGTTCTGTGTTTTGCTCTGTTCTAATATCTCATGGCTCATTTGTAGTGATACCATCTCAGATGAATAGTGCATCATCCTGTGCAGTGCACGGGGATCAGCAATGTTCACTCGTGTGTGCTGTGGGAGCATGTGTGCTCCATCTGGGTGCCATGTCACGGTGCAAGTGGACACCACATGGGGTGGGAGGGAGTCCTCACCAAAAGTTGTGTTGTAACTAGAAGAAGATGGCTACAGAGGAACTCTTCCGTTGTTTGTTGTCCTCTACATTTGCAGGGAAGAGAGGGTAGGGTGGGAACGTAGCTTGCCAAAATGGAGAATAAGCTTCGCATAGATACATGGCAACTGCTTGGAGGGTTCTGATGTGGTTGTAGGGAAAGTAGAGCTGTGACTGCAAGAGAGGCCAGGAGATTAATTCTGTAGTTCCTCCCACTTGAACTCAGAGTGATTTATTGCACCAGAGGATACTGAGAGGATGTTTATACCAGTGTATGAAACAAGTCCAGCCACCAACTGCAGCTGTGGTCCAGGGCAGTACGCTTATGGAATATGAAGAAAAGAGAATTCTTTCACACTGCTTGATTGTAGTGACTTGACTTCTGTCTCCCTGAAAAAAACAAAAGTGTTTTTAAATCCATGCTTTGTTTTTCTATTACTGTTGTTTGTCCAGAACATCCAAATACCTCTTCCTCAGTGGAAGAGCGTTTAGGAAACTCAGACTTTTTTCTTCTCTTTCTCTTTTAGTGACCATCAAAAGGAATCCTCAGCAAGTACCATCATCATGTTGTGTATAGCATAGGGTACGCCTATATGTCTTCCAGGCTCTTACTCTTTTTATTTTTGATAATAGAATGGAGATTTTTTTTATTAGCTGTTGATCACGGAGAAGTCCACCTTCTACAATCATTTAAAATGCACTAGCCAGGATTTATGTATTGTAGTCACCTATGTTAAGTCTATATTCAAGTCATTTGTTTTAAGAAAGGTTTTAAAGACAAACTCCAGGAATTCATGAGGAAAGTATTCTTAACGTTGTTCCAATTTCTTTGTTCTGTTTTGGACTAATGCAAATTGCAAGGGTGAGTTTAAAATGAGCATGTGTGGCAGCATTCCTGACAGCACTTTTCTTAGCTGCTGCCCTGTTCAGAGAAGGCTTTCTTAAAGGGCTGTTGCATCTCTCCTGCCTAGTTTGTGTTTCTACTTGTAAAGATCACATCTATTTCCATAGATACAGGGAAAGAATAATTACTGAAATGTATTTAAAAAAAAAAAAAAATCACCACAGAGCTTTCCTACTATTTGCTCTCCATCCAATCCCCTGTTTTCCAAGGTTTCTACACCTGTCTGTTATTTTCCTCACACATCTAAGTTTTGTTGGTTGACAGAGAATCACTTACAGACAGGCCTGAGGAGCAGTGTTGTCTGTGGCATTGAACGTTCACAGTGCTGTGGTAGTTTGTATCTGGCACTTTCAGTATGAAACCTTTCTAATTAGCCTGGAAATGATTTCATCAAAATACAGGAAGGAGGAGAGGAAAAGGGCAAAACAACAACAACCAGAAACCGCAGGCCTCAATGTTCTACCCTTTTCCCACTAAGCCTCTCCAAAACGAGAATGAACAAGAGGTGTTCGTTCCGCTGTAGTAAGATATCGTAATTATCTAAATGAAATCCTTGTGGTTTAGCTTTATGGTCAAAGTGGAACCAAAGCAAAGCGTTGTCAGAGGGTGTAAAAATCGTGGCAAATTTGTGTTGTTTTAATGTGGTGAAGAGACGAGAGGTGGAGTGTGTGTAAATTGTCCATCCGTGGTGGTATTGTGATTATGTTATGCTAACATTGGTGTGGGGAATTTTTACAGGTGTAAGTGAAGTTTGCGAAGATTGTGTGATGAATGTTGACGAATGTATCTTAGTGATTTTAATTTAGTTACAATTTTAATGTTCTACTGATGATCTATGAAATATGGCTTTATGCAAAACAAAACAAAACAAAACACAAAAACAAAACAACAGCAACCTGTCTGTTCAGAGTCTGAAGCAGTGAACATCACTAAGCAGGGCTGCGTCAGCTCCCTCTTTCAGAAATGTGTCAGCTAAGTGAGGTTCAGTGACGTGCCTTGCTTCTTTGACTAATGCACTTCGGACTTGCTCCAAGCACCTTCACCTGCTTCTTGCAAGTGAAGTCATGTCTCTCTGCATTTTGCAGCTAAGTGTCTATGGGACATTTAGGGATTTAGTCTGGGTGAAAAGAAGGGTCCATAACCCTTGCAGTACAATGAAGTTACCCTATAGAGAGAGGTAGTTATTCCCAGAAGTAGGTGCCATGGCTTGGCAGACCAGTCCTCAGCCTTGAAATCATGTCAGCATGCCCTTGAATTCAATTCAGAGGCTCATATAACAACGTGCTCGAGCATTTTACCCCTGTCTTTGTTCACATAGCACATGACAGTGTGATGGTCAGTGTGTGCACACATGTGGAGGTGACACAGCTAGGAATCTTGATAGGCATTTATGATTGTATTTACTTAAATTTTTTACTTATCCATACACCTAAATAAATAAAAATAAATAAAATACCCTAATCTTTGTACACATTGTGGTCCAGAAGTAGCTACTGTGGATTATATTTGGCCTTTGTTTATATTTTTGATTCAGTAGTCACAATTTAAATTACTTAATCCGATTTTTTTTTTTTTTTTTTGTCCATGGTTCCTCACAGTTATTTTTGAAATACCTTCTTTAATAGAAGTTAATGCTCCCCCAGAGAAAATTATAGTCAGTCTCAAAGGACAAAGCAATGAACATTTCCAACTCTGGTAACTGTGGCTGTAAAGAACTCTAAAAGTAGCAAGAGACAACATATGTGAATCTCCTGGATGAGGAAACGAATCAGGGAAAATAGAAATCTTTAGAGACAAATAACTAAAATTTGTAATCCCATCTGAGAAAGGGAGAGTAGAAGGGAAGACGCAGGACCTCAGAATTTAAGGGGAAATGATGATACAGAATAGGAGGAGGAAGCCCAAACGAGGTAAACTGTAATTGAACTGTTCTTGCTTTGCTGACCTGAAAGAAATGAGACTTCTTGTAGGAAAGTCAGAAACAGGAGGAAGAGCTTCCTGGGACAAATTGTCTTGCAAGAGAGAATTCCAGAAAAAAATAAAACGTTTTTTAGCATCAGTGAGGGGTATGAACTGTGTATGTAAGATAAGAAGAAAGTAGTCCTGTCTTGTAAGAATAGTTTAATAACTATCCTGACTGATAATAATTGTATTTCTCTACAAAAACAAACAACAACAAAATACACAAGTCAACCAACAAAACAACAACAAAAAAGGTGGTTTAATTTGGCTTTGGTATCTAAAAGCTGCCTGTCTAGTGGATTGGAAATATTTGTATTGTGGCACAAAGCTGCCACAAAATGGCTCTATCACAAATCCTCGCAGCAAAGGTAGAGAGGTCTGTGCTACTGTAATAATCTTTGGGATACTTTGTATTGACCACTCAACTTGTTTTATAAAAACACATCTCTAGCTGTAGGGAGTTTACTTAAATATTAATAAAGAACCATTCAGACCATAGTGGCTTTGGGACCTTAGAAACAATTTTGATGGGCTTCCTAAGTTAAACAGTGCACTGGTAAACTCGGGAGCTTGGAGATGCTTTGACCTGCTAGGGGTTGCATGGGACAGTGAAGATTTACTAACCGCGTGATATATAATTTCCAAAAAGATCGAGAAAAGGTTTTTGCTTTTGATTATGTGTTCAGTGAGGTGATGTGTTCCACGCAGTAGGTACTAAAGGCATGCCCACGGGCTGAAGTTGTTTTCATGCCAGGCCACGCTGTGGGATGCAGCTGCATGCTCTCTGTGTGGCTGCAGAGAGGTGAGGGCTTGACCTGGTTCCTCTCCTCCCACTCTTCCGTGGGGCTGTCTTGTCAAGAGGTCAGTTCTCCACCACTGGGGTTCAGATTGAATCCAGAAATATTCAACAGGTGGTTGCAAGGAGGAGAGTGTGGGCTGTATTCAAGTTTATTAATCTGATTTTACTAGCTTGTTCTTCCTGTTTGCATCAGGAAGTTTTGTGTTGCATCTCTTGTTAAACCACTGGAGAACTCTGATAACTCATAACAGAGCTCAGCATGTCTGTCTGTGGGCATAAATGTTTCTTCTCCCTGTCTTCGCAAACATGAAATAGTCCAGCTGAAGTAGGTGAGGAGAAGAGATGGGCAGGACCACGTTGTGGCCAGCCACGCTCTGCAGGTGAGGCTGGGGAGTTCTTGGGGGGCCACTGCTGGTCTGTGGGGCCAGGTGAGGAGAAATCACCTAGCTTCCAAAACTGCGAAGGTGTTTGCTTGGAGGCCACAACAAAGAGAGGGGCAGTGTATAATGGTAAGCGGTGGGAGTTGGGTAGAGATTAAGGAAGAGGGGAGATGTCTCATTGCACCGGAGATGTATTTCAGAGAGGTTAACTTTTCTGCCTGCCTCTGGGCCGTTCCCTCCCCAGGTACTTTGCTTTGTGGAAAGCCTTCTCCTATAATGTGCTCAAATCCTTCCAGCTTAGCCTTGTTCTGCCAGCTGCACTGCCTTTGGAGGGACATTTGCTCCTAAATCTCTCTGTGCTTTGTCACTCAGCATTGCTGGAGCTAGTTTCCTCTCTTTTTTATTTTTATTTTTTCTTTTTCTTTTCCTTTTTAAGGAACAAGGCAGAAAGAATCCCAGCAAGTGTACTTAATGTCACTTTATTTGGCAAGCAGTGTTGACTTCCTTATCCAACTGCACAAAGTTGAAAAGACAGTTGGAAAAAAAAAAATGATTTTGGAGATTTTCCCTGAACCCATTTTTTTAATGAAAATTCTCTGGAAAAGAGGTTTATTGCAGAAAGCCTACTCAGAGCAAGAACCCTTTTACATGCTGCAACTACTGGCATGTCATGTCTTTTTTACTTCCAAAATTAATCCTACTGTATTTGTTTTCTTGGCAGAAAGAGTCTCAGTACACGTGTTTAAGAACCCCAGTTACCCCTTTCCAAACATTTGGTACAACTACTGGATTTCTTTCTCCTGAACTGTACATTTTAGTTTTGGATCCAGCTGTGCCAGGCACAGGGAGAAGCCAAAACGGGGTGCTTCTCCTACCTCTCAGTTCAAGGGGTAGTTCTGGAGGTGATGGGACAGGCAAGAGCAGCTGGTCACCACCTCATCTTGACATGCCTAGGAAAAGCAGAAATCAACCTGAAAAGCCCTGGGGATGCCCAGATGAGCATATGAAGCAGCACAATGTGTCCACTTTCATTATAATATCATCTCTTGTTCCCTTCCACGCTCTGCTGCTTTCCAGATTTTTGCCCTCAAGGTACCTACTTTGTGGCTAATGTTGTTATAATTACAGCTAATTGGAAGAAGAGGGGGAAGTGTGGGGTTTTCCACTGAAAATAATGACATCTGTAGGGAGGGGAAAATGTAAAACTGGAAAATAATTTGTGGAGATCTTCAATGAAAACCAAACAGAAAAAAAATAACTGACATCTTAATTTTCCTGGAAGAAAAAAACCCAAACCCTAAACATTTTTGGTATTTAGCCCATCTTCAGTGCATACATTACATTAGGAAATATCTGCTCCCAACTAGTCAGGACAGATATTTAATTAGTAGCTTGCCATCCCACTGGGAATGCATATGTGATTATTTCCAGGATTTCTACGGATACAACTTGATTTTTGCTAGTGCAGTATAAAGAAATGCTGCTCTGTATGCATATAATTTTTAACCCCAGTAACATGAGAAGTTCCTAAAAGAAAAAAAAAAAGAAAAAAAAAAAGAAAAATAGTATTGCTTTAAAAAAGTCAACTTCACATAGTGATCAGATACTTCTTACTTTTCAGGCAGAAGCATCTCGTGAGGAGGAACAGGATATACAATCTTAGCAGCAGCATGATTTAATCATTTTATTTCTGTCAAACAACTTACCAAGATTTATCTAGATCTTACTTTGTTTAAAACACACAGAACTGTGTTCTAAGTGTGAAGCATTCTAGGCTCTGACACCTGCTGGGTACCGCAAAATGTTGTCTCAGGGGGAGAGAGACTTTTTGCTCATGGGAACTCTGTGTTGGATCATAATAATAATTAAAGAACATCTCACTGTATTTCTGCCTTCAATGTATGAATATCCCAGTCCTTTTGTTTTTGTTCAAAAAAATATATTGTTACGTGAATTCTGACATTTGGTGTGAAGCTTTTATCCGTGTATACCTTAATGATGCACAAATAACCAGTCTCCTAATTGTTGCTCTTCCTGGCTTTTGTGAACAGATAACATGAATTTTAGCTCTGAAACTACCCATAAGGAAAAATGTAACCAAGATCACCAATTCACATAGTACTGCAGCTTGTTACAAATGTGGACCTTTTGGATCAAGTTTTCTTTCCTATACATTTGGGTATTGTCAGCCCTGTGTGTTCAGAAGTGAAGGATGGTGTTACTGTGTAGTAGCTGCAGAGCAATTCTCCCAGGCAAAATCAGGTCCCTGCTGGAAGTATTTCACTCCTAATGTTTCTCTTGTAAGCAAAGTACTGTGAGTGCCGGTGTGTGCGCTAGTATATTTCCTTTCTTCAAACATATTTTGTTTTCCTAGCTTGAGTGAGCTACTATCAAACATGTATCTGAACCACAGACACCTACTTAACAGTTGTAGTACTGCTTAGTTCTTCCCTCTGTCATACTTAATGTACTCTCCTGGGTACACCTACTGCTAATACATTCCTAATGAGCACTGCTGAATGTCAGCTGTTCTTTCTGGAGGTCTAGAAATATTTTACCTGGGGGCTGTAGGTTATGATTAGACTCTACTGTTTGCTCTGTATCAAGAATTTTCAGGACTAGATTGAAGTTAAGAGTCAGAGACTACCAGTGCATTGTAGGATGTCCTTGCACTCTTTTGCTGCTTCACACTTACTGCCATTTCTGTTGGGCTGATGACAGGCTTTAAGGATATGCAGTATTGGCTCCAAGAGAGGAGGAAGAGAGAGAAAATAGAAGGAAATTAATCATAAATGGGTTGTATTTCTCGATGTCAAAACCTTTTGTATTCATTTACTTTTGCAGATTCATCCTCAGAGAAAGGAGCCCATCGCTGACATCCTCTGACCTGGAGAAGCATAGACCAAAGTCTGCAAGCGCATCGTGCAACTTCATTATTCTGTATTGTTCTGTGTTTTTGCCCCTAGCTCCTTATCTCTTTGGTACATGTTATTTATGCCTGGTGAAATGCCTGCAAGGACAATAGGAAAGCAGATCATTCAGGCTGGTGATCCTCAGGATCTAGTTAAACTCTGCTGGAAGCATTACTGCCCTTTGTTCTGAAGATGCTGTTTATGCTGGCTATGAGGATCTGTTAAAAAGCCTTATGTTAAGAGATGCAGCTATTGCTGGGGATTTGGAAGGCAGTCACATCTGGTTTGAATTCAAGAGTTTCCAGCCCAATAGTGTTGTGATATTTTCTGTTTGAGAATTCTAGTTGTTTTTATTTGATTCTTGGGAATGATTTCTTGATGTACCATCCTGAATTATGTACTATTTTCCCTGGTTGTGTGGTAAAAAGGAAATGAGTTTCACTGTTTTAACACATTTGTGTAATTGTGATTGGGGTACTACTGATGCTAGGCCAGGTACAATGTACCTACATGTATTTCTACTCTGACTCCAGGCCAGCTCTCCTGTTGATTTGGCTCAAAAACTGTATGGAAAACATAGTCACGTTGTGTTTTTTTTTTTTTTTTTTTTTGTTGTTTTGTTTTGTTTCTTTGTTTTGTTTTTGTTTTCATTTTTTTTTTCTGCTGTGTACTTATTTGAGTCAATACAGTTTTAGTAATGATAATTTCATGGGTTTAATGTCTCAGTGAAAACAGCTTTTTATTTCCAAACAATTCTGATAAAGAATCCCACTGTAATGCATTCAAACATTGTTGTATAACCTCCAATCTAAGAATAAAACCTGGGTCTCTAAACAAAATCTAAATGTGTGTAGACTATGAAAACATATCTGAAATTCATGATGAATGGCTGTTCAGCAAATGCTGCCCAATAACCTAATTATAAGGTTGTGTCTTTCCTTCAGGCTTTCAGAGGCAGGTATCTGAACCTGCTGGGACCCACCTGGAGGAAGGAAAAGACTTTTGTGCCATGAGCTTCATGAGGTGTCCTGTGTGCACTCCTGATAACTCAGAAGTAGTCCATCTGATTTTAAGTTCCCATGCAAACAGCCTTTTGAGCTGTACAAAGAGGTATCAGTTAGATTGCGTGTCATTTCTGTGTTTAGAACAGGTATTTCCATTCCCTTCAGCTTGCAAAGGCATTAAAATAATAACCTGACAGGATTAAACATGTTCAGCATTTGAATTTGGACACAGTGAGGAAGAGTCCATGGGAAAGGATTTTTGTGCAGTTAATTTTTACAGCAATGCTACTTCTGCCTGTGTTGATCAAAGAAAAGAATAGTTTTCCTATCTTATAGTAAGGAATCAGGAAGCAAGGCACCAAGTGAACTGATCTCTGGAGAGACATTGCTTTTTCATGAGCTATTGAAAATTGGAGTTTGACTGCAACATTAGCCACAGAACACACTCCCAAGACTGTTAGAAAGACAGAGAGGAGTTTTTATCGCTGTGAGAATTTCAAGTTGGCTTACAGACACTACAGCAGCAGATTGCTTAACTAGCAAACAGGGTAACTGCGCTACTCCTGATTAGCGATTTGGCTAATAAGGGTGAGATCATGGAAAATGCTAATGCAGTGCCTTCGGAAAATCCAATTATAATGTAACCCAATTCAATGCCAGCTCCCAGCAGGTGACCAGTGTTGTGGGCAGGGCACCCCACGCTCAAAGGCGCCGTGCCTTCTCAAAACAGACCAGCTTCTGTGTGGCTGGTGTGGGAGGCAACAAACCCCCATTTCATTCATTTCTACTGTTTTCCCAATGCACTGCAAAGGTTTGCGCCTTCCATTTGGGGAGCTTAGCTCATTATCTTACAACTTGTGCAGGCATTATCTGGCCCAAGCAGATGATTCAACGTGAGCTATTCACTGGAAGAAAATAGAGCTTGCAGTAGGGCTACCTTTTTTTTTTCTTTTTTTCCCTCCCCCTGGTCTAGTCACAGTCTTTTGATGTCTGGCTGGCTTGGGCACAAGACTGTAAACCTTGACTCACACAGATCCTAATCATGCTAAGTGTGAGGTATCCCTTGTATTATTTGATAGAACATTCACATGGTTTTAAATGCACGTTAAATGCCTGTACAGTCCTTTCCTCTTAATTTTCTTGCAATGATGTATGTTTCCCAAATGCAGGTGCTGTCATCTATTTGAATTAGCAATGTCAGACTCAAGCAACCCTGAAGGATATGCTTTTTTCGGTGACCCAGACAAGTTTGAGGGGGTGAGTTATTCTAGTTAGAAATCAACTCAAGTACTCATAATAAGCACTCTTCCTTCCTCTAGTGCTTGCATCTAGGTGCTGATGCCTTTGCCAAAACCAGGCATCAGCACCTTTCAAAAGATCTTCTGGCATTCCCCAATCTTTCTTCCATGTTTTATTTTCCAAACACCTGCCAAATTTGCCATTTTAGTCTTTCAGTTTAGCTTTCTCCACTGTTTTTACCTATCAGTGGTGAGTGGGGCAATTTTACAGTAAGGGCACATGTCTCATGTTTGTGAAAGGCCTTTTCTTTTTCCTTTCTTTTTCTGTAGGAACTGCTGAGGGTTTGGGAATGCTGGAATTACTATGCAAATTGCTAAAGGAGCAATTCACACAGAGTAACTCTCTTTTAATAACGGACCAGAAACTTATTTGAATACCTGAATCTGTAATGAGCTACACCCTGGGGTCGTACCCCCTGATTTCCTCTCTCTCACGGTGGCTTGGGGAAACAAGGCAAGCACAGAGTGATCTTCTGTCAAAACCTGCCAGCAGTTCAAAGGGATGTTTTCTAGCCCTAAGAATTCCTGTTTCACTGTAGGGCTCTGACTTACGGCCCACTGTAGCCCACAAGGCAGCTGATGAATGCAGATTGCTATGTCACCTGCTGCTTTTTGTTCATCCAGCAGCACTGCTGGTGTGACCCACCCACATTTATTCTCCATCGGTGCTGGACAGGCCTGGTGTAACCGAAGCATGACTCCTATCTTAGGGCTGCTCAACTGCCACGTTAAATGTGTCTAAAAGGTGGCATCAATGTAAACTTTGATGTGTATGATAAGGAAGAGACCCATAATGAAGCTGATTGTGCAGTGTGTTAAGGTGATGGGGGCTTCCAGGCACCTCCTTGCTGGTTGAAGTCAGTCCTCAGAAAGCCTCATTGCTTCTGGTGGGAGCACGCGTGTTGACACAAATTGGTGTGGATTCTGAACAGCAAGATATGAAATCTAGTAGCAATAATTTTACTAAATAATAGATCTGTGAGAACATTTTAGGTACGTTTTGGCATGGGTTCCTATAGATGTTTCTTCTAAACTGAACTTTTTCCACATGGTTGCAGTATTATGTACTAAACATGCTGCGGAGAAATTTTCATTTCTATGAATGAGAGCAAGTCTTCATATGTCAGGTTAAATTATCTGCTTCTAATATTATCTTTATTTTCAACATGATATGCTGGGTTCCCTAAATGACGTTTTGATTACCATAACAGTAATTATCCAACATTAAAAAAAGAGCACATGTTTGAACTCATGAAGTCATTAATGCAAATGAGGTACTTAAAAGCTTGGGGTCTTGGGGGAATTTTTGTCCCATATTTCCTTTTTTTTTTTTTTTTTTTTTTGTGTGTGTGTGTGTGTGTGCAGCTAACAGATGTGACACTACTGTTTTGTGGACATGAAGCTTTTTGTTTTGATTTACCACTCCTTTACTTCCCAGGTATTTAAAAAGCTGTGCTTGTCAAAGTGCACGTAGTTTGAAAATTGCCTTTTTCTTCTGAAGGGGTGAGCTGCTATTGGAGACTGTCATGCCAGTGCTTATTCCATTATATCTCTATAGATATTTCTTGCTATTTTTATGCATAAATACTCTGTGCCATGATATGAAGATTTCATTGTTAAGTCGTCTGTGTTTATATGTCAGTAAGTAGCACCCCTCCTTACTCTCAGGCTGTCATCTGTTTCAGGGAGGAAAAATTGCTAGTAAAATTTGGAAGTTGTTTTAATTGCCTCTGAAGTTCTGGATACAAGAGGAAGTGAATTCATGATTATGCTGTGGGCAAAGCAGCCAGGGTTCAACAAATACACACATTTCCTATCCTATCCTATCCTATCCTATCCTATCCTATCCTATCCTATCCTATCCTATCCTATCCTATCCTATCCTATCCTAAGGCTAGATATCACAGCTCAGGATGATTGGTTAGATTGCAAGCAAAATCTCACATTATCTTCATCCTTGAATCTGATCACTAGGTTTTGATCTTTTACTGAATCAATTTTTTGTCCAAATAAACCTTCATCTAATTTCAATTCCCACATTATGTTTCAGTCTCTCTGCCCCACTTTCTTATCCTTCTTCTTGCCTTCCTGAGCATGGCTTATGCATCCTATAAGATAAGATGTTGTTGCTATTGCAGAGCCTTCAGCTTTTTCCTGTCAGTAACATTTCTGTCGTCCTTCAAATATCTCCTGTAACCCCATCCCATCTTCTCCGTGTGTTTGATTTCTAAATCCTTCTTTACATGTAATAGTCTTACAAATTCCGGTGTGCCATTCTTGTTTGTTTTTTAATAATTGCTAGGAGAAGTTCAGGGCTTAGTTTTCTAGGTCTCCTGGCAAGGAATGCCATCCCTGCAGGAGGGATTAGTGTGTTATCCTCTGCAATGCAAAGTGTTGCATTATTATATATAATTTCATGAATTATAGTAAGGATATTTCAGAAGAAGTTTTCTTCTGAGATGAAATGAATTATATTAATAGTAAAACTAGAAATGTGTTATGAATGCTGTGGATAACAGTACGCACAGTAGCTTTTGGCTCTGGTTCCCCAAACCTGAAGACTTGCACTTCATGAGCTCCGTGTCATATTTCCAATCTCCTTCCCAGTCATCGCTCTATCCGCTTCCATTTCAACGTTTGGGGAAATTAGGATTATGAGATGCCCAGCATTTCTTGTCTTCATCCTCCTCCTGTGTTCTGTAGTCTAGAATAGAATTTGAAGAAGCTAGTGTGGTATGACAATAACTTTAATCAAGCAAAGCTCAGCCACTCCAGCTGCCCCAAAATGCATAGGGAATGCAGCCTTACCCTAAGGAGCTGAAAGTTCTGCCATGGCCTTGTCTGTACTGCCCTGCATTGAACTGAGAGAGTATTTCTACTCATGTTGGACTTCTCTCCCTTCCTTTAAAAAAAAAAAATCATCTAGGTTTTAAAACAGTTTCTGTATTTTAACTTTGTTATGAGAAAGACAGAAGAATTGCTCTGATTTTCACAGATGTAAGACACCACAGGGTAGAAAGTATTTTTTTGATTAATAAAACACTTTCCCACCAGGAGCCAGGATGCTGGCTAATTCTGCGTTTTCACTTACAGCAGCAGCAGCCCCTCTTCCACCTGCCCTGCACGTGGGGAACACCCAGGTGCTTCCTGCTCCAGGGCTGCTCATGCAAGGGCAAAGGGCCCACACCAGCCACAGACTGTGAGGGAGGCATCAGACCAGGGAGCTGTGGGGCTCTTCTTGTGGCTAAAGGATTTGGAGATGGGAAATGTGATGGAGCAGAAAGCAGGATGTGTGCTGTGAATGCTTGTATAGCATAACCTGGTCAAGAGAGAGGTTATAGCTCTGACAAAGAGTAAAGCCCTTTGGTTGGCATTTTCATCACCAAGTTGGTTTGTTTCATTTAATTACTTGGCTTCGTTGAGCAGAGAGAGTGAGATGCTTTAGTTTTCTTGGAAGAAGTTTTCATTTTGTGCATTCCTGTGTTCTGGCATCCTGTATCTCATCTCTTAGCAGTACAAATCCAAAATTAATCCTTTTAATGGGGAAATACTACCTTGCTGAACTGGCACGTGCACAGGTCCTCTGCAAGTTATTCACAAAACTACCTATCTCTTTGACTAATTATACTTAACGCTGTTACTTAAGGCTAGGTATAAAGCATCAGCCAGATTATTTCACTATGATAAAAATCGAGAAAGATCTGTACTTTTATGAAGATTGAAATACAAGCTGGTCTTTTTTGGTTGCTTTTTCACTTTTGCTCCCCAATGCCACATGTGTAGCCTGTCCTCTCTAGCTGAGATCCAGCACAGAATCTGTAGAAATAAAATGCCAGAAGAAACACTACTGTATGTGCTGAACTGAAAGACTAGCTATGATTGAAAATCATGGTCAGCAACCAAAGAGCAGAATATTTCAGGTAAAATCCTTTCTGCATAAATGACCTGGTCAAACACCAAAACAGTTTTGGAAGACCAATTCCCCCATATTTTCAGCTTTCAATGTAAAAGGGAATGCTATGGCAGTACAGGAGAAAAAATGGTCACTTGTGAACTGATAAAACACCTTTCCATTTTATTTTCTGTATTGAGGGCAAGATTGCTTTATTCCTTGTTATAATTCCCTTGTGGAATTATAACAAATGTTAGTGAGGGTGGAGATACCAGACAAGGAGACTCCAGTGATGTATTTGCAGTAGAAGGAAAAGGAACTAGCTAAAATCAGGTTTGAAGCGTGAATATTATATTACAGTTAGCTAAAACCAGGCCTGAGTCTAGCCCAATAATGCCAGCAAAATTGGTTGCTCGCAGGGATCGTTCCTAACCCTTAATGATGACAATTAAAATTCAAAGTGTGTGTGATGTTGTTATCTCACTGTTCCTAACTTCTGAAGAGACATCTGACTCCCCTGAGGATTTGGGAGTGGCTGGGTCAGAGCATCGTCGCTGTTTTTCTAATTCTGTCTGACAAATTAATAACGCAGGACTTTGGTACACAGCAAAGGAAAAGCTGCAAAAGCAGCAAACCTCCCCATAAAGTCAAACCCATTGCATTATCTGGTGACCTCTGCGAACTGCAGTTCTGCATTACAAGATACCTGTTGGGTGGCTGAAAGGAAAGTTTCCAGAAAACAAAGCAATTAATCTGAATGTGCTGTTAATTTAATAGTATTCCCAGGGGGAGCCTCAGACAGTGCTACTATTCACAAGCTTACCATAACTTCCTACTGTTTCACAGATGCTTGTGACAGGCTCCACTTTTCATGCTCATTCCTCTGAAGTCCTTTACTCTTGAGTCGCAGCAAACCATCTATTTGCATTTTGTGAGTCAAATGAGGTTTACGGACAGCAAAATTCCTGCTGGATGAGAACTGAGAAAGGTAATGTTCTACCAGCAGGAAACTTTTCCAAATAATTGAATTGTTATTAATAAAAGTTTTCTTCTTGATGAATGCAAACATTCAAGCTATAGCATGTTGTGAGGCGCTCTGTATCTGAAAGCACAGATAAGAGACGTGGGAAAGGCAAACAAAAAACCTTTGAGCAGTACCAGAGAGGGGGAGGATCCTAAATAAGAAAGGAACATCCCTTACAACTTTCACATTTGTTCCAATTCATTCAGTCTATTCAGCCCAATTTTGTTTAGTTTCTGTATGTAAACATCGCTACTGTTTATGAGCAGTATTTAATTTTGTTTTAAAACAGCTTAATTTTATGAAGACCATAAGCCTTTCTTCATCTGAAAAGAAAATGATTCAGGCATTGCACCTTGATTTATGCACACTAGATTGGGTCAGTGTTAAGCGCTGCATTTCAGGACCACTAAACAGCTGTCATTCATCTTGGTCAGTCTTTCTCAAGAATATTACACTGCAGTTGCAGGCGTATAAATCACCATTAACTTCTTCAGGCTGCTTTAAACTGCTACAGATCATTGCTTGAAATTCTGCAGACTTTTTACCCCCTGGAGCCCATTGAGACGCAGTGGGGGTCTGCAGAGCCGCGCTGCTTCTGGCTTTGTTAAACTGCACGGGTTTTCCTTGATCTACAGGAAAAAGGCATGCAGATAACCCAGGTTCTTGCTACCAGGTGGTCCAAGGACTGCGTGTGCAAGCTGTGAAGTTCGTGCACATGTGAACACGTTCAGCTTTGTGTTCATGTGCATACTTGTGTATTCACGTTGCAGGCATACAAAACAGTTGTTGAGGTATGAAGGTTTGATTGTAAGAGCCAAATATATAAATGTGCTTGCTCTTTACACTAAAACCTTGGTCCCAGCCTGAGAGCAGAGCCTGATTACTATAACTTTTAACCAGGTCGCATAGCAGGAGTCAGGAGGCCATGTCCTAAGGGCAGAGCACTGAAGTAACAGAAAATGAATTTTTGTTTGAAATTTGTTTTTAACCTGGAGTTCAAGCATCACCAGGCTCTGCTTCGGTCTGTCCAGCCTGCCAAATTTTACCTGTGCTAAGCAGGCTTCATGTTCTGGGCAGGCAGAGGCCATTCCCTGCCACCAGCTTCTCAAAAAGCTGCCAGCATGCTTGCTTTCTCAGTGTTTGCTTTCTGTTTATAAGCTGGTGAGGGAAAAGTGCTTTTCCATTTATTTTATTTACTCTTTTATAAGGGCACTTTGAGTTTACTAGGACAGTTTAATTGGCCTCCAAAGCAGCCTGCCCTGCTTACACAAGTGTACTGTTGTTCCATTGCTGTTTTTCCTTTTGGGATTGGGGGCCTCCAAAGCTAAACAACAGTATCCTCTTTGCCTTCAGGCTGCAGAAGGGCTTGTTGTACCTTTGTGAGCATTGTGCACACTGTGCTGGGAGATGGCTGCTGGTTATCTTTTGTCTCCTTGGACTCTTCACCCACGCGGAGCGAGGTGTTTCAGCAGGACGGAGCAGGTCAGTGCTTCTGTAGCAGAGCTGGCGTAACACAGTGATGTTCCCAACTAGGAAGGCTGGACGTGTCTTAAATTATATAATTTCAGAAAAGTCTGAAAAAACAGTCCCGGCAATTTAAACACCTTTTCTGTGCAGAAAAAGAAAGACAGTACCATACAAAAATTGGCTTCCCCAAGGGCTTCCTGGGCCATTTCCTCAGCTCATAGACTTGTGCAAGATACAAGCTCCTTACTGAGGGAGTGAATTATTTGTAGGAGTTCCCAAACCCAGTTGTAACCCTACCTTTTTCTCCCACAGAGGTGAAGAGGCCCAGGCAGCAGAGGTCCATGCTCTTGGCCTGGTTTTGTAAGAAGTGTCTACAAAACTGTGCTGGCTATGTGTGTGGATGTATCTGAGAGTGTATGAAATGTGGCATTTGCCAGCTTCATTCAAATTTGATAGGAAGTGAGGAGTTCTCGAGGATGTTAGCTTCCTAGAGGTGTGTGGGTAGAAGACAGAGGAAACTGTTAGTTCAAAGAAATCTCATTGTTGACTCTGCTTATTAGACATCAGACAATCCACACAAGACCTCATCCAGGTGAGACCCGTCCCTAGGAACCTTGATTTCCACGACATGGGTCCACTGCTCATATCAGAGCCTCTTTCATCTCCATCTCTGGTCCCTCAGCTTGCAGAACTAGTGTTATTTTTCTGAGGGGGTGTGCCAAGCTATGAAGAATAAATGCAGGACGTCTGAGCGGTCAGATGTTGTAAATACTGTGCACAGTGGATGCTCAGATAATGCTTTTTCTCACTATTAGTCTGCATGATCTGAGTCTTGCAGAGTGAGGCATGTGATGAACTCCTGCCTGAGGGGTTATACTACAAACCATACAGATACTTTTCTGATACACATATTGTTTCCATAAGTTTGCTGTGTTTCATACTTTTCATTTCGTGTAGGAACAGTTGTCTTTCAGAAGGCTGACAGATAGAAATGTGGGTAAGAGTGACGAGTCTGGCCATACTAGCATTTCACTGAAAGAAAGCTCCATTGGTATTCAGCACTGAATATGTATTACCTGGGGAGCGTATACCAAAATAGTGTAACCTCATGTATAAAAATAAGCCTGGTGCTTTCCTCTCTGTAGGGAGCTGAGGCTTTATTTACATTTTTTGTAGTTATTTCATCTGTGAAATTGTATATCAATAGAAGAGTAAAGAAAGAATGTGAAATGTCAGCAATATGTGTGCACATGCATGTATGTATACACAAAGACGATGACAGGAAGTGTAATTCCATATGCGTCGCAGGTTCAAAAGATGGAGTCCAATCTGTTGGCTTTTGTCAGTAGGGACTTTGTCCAAATGAGAACAGCAAAACATGGTCACTGGTGTGCAGATTCATCTCTGTTTTGGAGGTCAACAAATTTTTCAAACAAACACGTATGTAACTTTATTCTGGGAAGTATCTTGATTGACTTTGGAGGGGATAAGCATGTAAAAGGTAGGACATTTGTAATCCAGATCCAGGTCAATTCAGAGGAAATCTGTAATGCTATCCATAAAGCAGGAATACGTTTTAAATGAGCTGGTGGTCTGGCAGCTAATCTAGACAATAAAACTAAATGTCATTAATGACACCGGGTGTGATGAGAATGATTGCTCTGAAAATGGCGGAGCTGGAGTTAGCACAGCTGGCGTGCTTTGATGCTGGTCTTCCCTTCATTTGGCAATGGGATTTTTGTGGAGTCACTTCCATGATGTGGTCATCATCTTTGTGATGGTTTCACAGAGAAACCTCATTACTTTTTCTGCAGAAGTGGTATCATAATTTTCAAAAGTTATGATGGTGATGGGGAAAATGGCTTCTGAGTTGTTCCCTCTCTGTATTTGGCTTTTGCTTGGTTTTAAAATGCTGTTTCCTTTCCCTTTTTCATTGCTGATCCAGCATACCCAGATCTCAGGAAGCAACCCTACGGCCCTGAACAACCTGTCCTCTCACTGATGCCTGGGCTGGGCTATTGTGGGTAGGAGGTGTCCTTACTTTTCAGGACCTGTCCTAGGGCAACCAGTAGCATCGGCTACTGGCTGTGCAGGAAGGCACTACATCCTAACCAGTGCAGCTCCTGCCTTGCTTCCAGCAGTAACTCTGCAGACCTTGGCACCACATGTAGCCCTCAGACCGTAGTGTTGCAACTGTGTGCGTAGCTTGTTGTACCCCAGGTTTAAGGAGCACTCCTCAGGTAATCATCTGGCTCAGTGCTGCTCTGGGGTCTGCTATGGCTTTGCTTTCTCTGCCTGTCCTAGCTAGTTAGCCTGGTGCAAATGCTCCATATAGTCTCTGATGTAATGCTTTCCTCTCTGAGGAGATATATGTTTGCCACAGGGACCTCCTTTCCCAGGTTTGAATATTCTGGTCATCCCCAGAAACCTGAGCAAAATAGGAGGGGAAAAAGAAGAGCTACACGTGGACCACAGGAAAATGTAGTTTTCAGTGAGAAAGTGGGGGCTTGTGATTTTTTTTTGCCTGCATGTTTCTTGTGTTTAGTTTAGGTGCTTTCTAAGCAGTAATCTTAGTAACATTCCTCAGAGTTCTCTGGCACAGCAGGTAGAGATGTTCGCAGACCATAAATACTGGTTCTGTATGGAGAGGTAGGCAGAGAAACTGGGGTTGGAGAATACACTTACATGTACTTCACTAGCTTGTATGAAACCCTTAAAGCTGGTGCTGAAAAAAATAACTGTCTTTAAGCAATCAACTCCATTTGGGATAGTAATACCCCAAATGTATTTCCAGCCACTTAGTCTGGAGATGCTCTCTCCACTCTGAATTTCTTGTTTAGTTGACTCCCTGTGTTCCTCCAGCTGGTGTTGTAAAAATGAGAGGAAAGATTAAATAAATGCATCCAGTCAATTCCTCCTTGGCTCTTACGGCTTTGGTAGTAAGCTCATCTGCACAGATTTCTTAATGTCTTGAGGCAAACTCTCCCATGGGCTTTCCTTAGGACCACACACAAACATTCAGTTCTCTTCTTGCATTTTTCTCTTAATTGCCCATCTTATAACAAGCAGTCATTGCTCTTATCAAGAGTTGCAAATAACTTCTTTTGAATAGCTCTGATGTGCTTAGCTACAAGGAAATTGTAAATAGCAAACGTCTCTGTTGTGCCTTTTGCTCTTCACAACATATGAATGCTATGAAAAAACAGACAAACTAGTCAGGCTTGTTGGCTACACACACATCTGAGGATATGTGCAAGCCATTCACATAGCCATATGAGTCCTGCTACCCTGCCCAATTTGAGGAGGCTCTTGCAAGAGAGTGCTTCTGAAGGCAAACAAGTTACATGCATTCCCACATGCTGTATTTTTTAATCACAGACAAATTTCTGCTGTTATATGAGATGTTGGTTTTTAAGCTTTGCATAATTGTATTTAATATCATTTCAATCTCGTATGTTTTTAAGTTTTGCTTTCCTGGCCAATGCAACCTATTGCAATTAACTTTTAATCTTCTGCATTGGTCTTTGTCGTCTGTTCACTTGCGATGGGAAGCCGTTAATAGATCTTTGAAATAATGTCCTACTTAGACTCAGCAAAATATGTTTACAGGATCCAGTGTTTAATAAAAGAAGATTAAAACTATAGTAACACCCTTGAAATTGGGAAATGCATAGTTACTGAGCTGCACGATCTCCCACTGATGTAGCCGGGTGCCATAGCTGGAGAAGGTGCTCAGGGAATGGGACTTCTGCCTTCTGCTTCTGTTCCTGATTTGCTGTGAGACCAGGAACAAGTCACACTTGCTTGTGTTTTTGTTTTCGTTTTTGTTTTCTTAAGATGATTCTGTAATTCTGTAAAGATAGTCATCTAGTGCCAGCCGAGATGCCACTGGGTATCCAAAACATCTGCAGAAATGATGCTGGGTAATAAGAGGCTTATGCCCTTTAATACTGGCAGCTACCACCAGGTAGGACACCCAGAGACATCTCAGAGGTTTTAGGTGCCTCTTTTGCAGAAACTGAATTTGGTCTCCCTGTGCCCCATTTTCTCCATAGGTAATGACTGTGGTACTGGCTGCACATGGATGGTGTAAGGCTTGACACTGCAAAATGCATTTCAAGCAATGAGATTTATTCTTTTTTTCAGAGTGCAAAAAGCAAGGGACTCTCTGTCACATAAATCTGTTTGATTTTCTTCTGTGAGAGCTTTCATCTGGGCGTACTTTGCACGCGTGGTTGGGTGGACTAAAAAAAGACCAAGTCCAGCAAGCCGGTCCTTCATGTCCTCACTGGAGGGCTTTGTACTCCCCTTTGAACCGGAGGACCTGCAGCTGGGGCTCCGGGGTTTGGCCCCGGGAGGGAGGGCTGGATGGCAGCTTTGGCGTTTCTGAAAAGTCCACGAGATGGAGCTCTTGTTTGAGGGATAAGGCTCTCCGGCAGGCTGCGAAAGTAGGACATGGACCTCGTTTTATGGGATTTTTCACGCAACGGGCTTACGCTGAGCAAACCTGGCTTTCCAAGCACTTGCTTTTAACGCGCAATGCTCAGCATGAGAGAGGTGGGGAAAAAGGAAATGTATTTTTGCAGATAAAAGTGTTTGAAGCTTTCCGTGATGATTTCATTTTCTTGTTGCTGACTTGTTTTGCAGAGCTGTTTTTGCACTCCCTCCCTCCCACCTTTCTATCCCTTAGTGTGATTCTTGTATATAATTATAATACTTACACACCTTAGCTCTTCAACCCGTATAAAATCTAGGTGCTGGAAAACTTACTTAATGGTTTAGAGGAGAAAATGTACAGTTGGTGAGCAAGGAGGAAAAGTATTCAACCTGAAATGTAAGTTACCTGAAAGAAACCTAATAAGCCCGAGGAGTGTGACAAAGAAAGTGGAATTAAGTGTGTCTTAGCCTGTAAAGTTTGTTGAAAGACACAACTTGTGAATTCCGAAGTCCAGCTACAGACAATTGCCACTGTAACTGCACGCACCTCACCTCTCCGGTTTGTGTCTCAAATGCTTTTAAAAACACATTTGTAGAAGCCCATTTGTTACTCGTGTAATCAAACAGCCACACTAATGCATCACAGACCAGTGTAAACACCCCGCCTACGAGGACGTTGTGCTTATCTTCAACATGGGTGGTATGAGCAGCAAGGAGATGTGGGCCCTGCCCCTCATAGCTTAACGTAGCAATGAGCCGCATTCTTTGGGGAAGGTAAAATGAATGGATATCACTAATTGCACCTTCTAGCAAGTCAGTCAGGTCATCGCAGCCCGCCTTCCTTCTTTGTAAAGCAACATGGCCATCCTGACAGCTCTGAGGATCTTTTAGAGCAATAGATGAATTTGGGTCACTTATTGGTTTTGTTTTAATTGCCACCAACCAACCAAAAAATGCAGTCATGGGAAGCGCGGTAGCGTCATGGGATGGTGGCCATGTGAGGGACCAGGGGTCACGTAATGGTGGCGGTGCGAGGGAGGAGACATCGCAAAATGGTGGCTGTGCGAGGGAGGAGGTGTCACATGATGGTGGCTGTGCCACGCTGTCTCCGTGCTGATGCGAGGCTCTCTCCTTTCCTGCTCCCTGCCCTTGGTTGTAGCAGCCTGCCTGTGCCCTTCTCTGCCACTTCCCTTCACTCCCTTCCCTGTGCTCCTAAGGCGGGCTGGGAGGTGAGACCTGTGCTGGAGGGCTGCCATGAGGGCGAAGCCCTCTTCTGCAAAGTTAATTGGGTGATGTTGGCAGTAGGGTGATGGTTGGACCAGATGATCCTGAAGGTCTCTTCCAACCTTAATGATTCTATGAAAGGTGGCCTACCATCTCATAGCGTGGGATTTCAGAGTTTGAGATGGGAAAGAGAACAGCCAGTCAGTATTTTATTCTAGGTCATGTAGGATGAACTTCCCTTCAGCCATGCCATTAGGATAACCATTTTGTAGCTTGCCATCCCACGCTGTTGTTGCCTGGAGCCCTGCTCGGCTCTGTACAAGTGCATGCCAGCCCACAGAGCATTGCTGCTAATTGCTTGGTGCTACTGGGTATGCTTTGATAAGGAAAAAAGGAGCATCCATGAGTTAACATAGCTGGATGTATACTTTAAGTGCAGCATGGCTGCTTGTTGTGTTTTTATAGTAGCCAGATGTTGTCCTGAGCTTAACTTAATCTCTTTTCAAATTGTTAAAGCCCATGGTGTGGGCTTTGAAAATGCATAAAGTTGAAACCTGGGGCACCCTGGAAGATGGAGGTTCTGAGTTCGTTTCCTTTTTGGTTTGTATCAGTAATTAAGGAGAATCAAATCTTAGCTCAGATGTGTTTCCAATTCTCCCTGCAACGGTGTGTTTCTGCTGCCCAAGCTCTGGCTGATGACCGACATGACCCTTTACCTCTTCCTCTCTCCGTGTTTTCTGTGAATTGCATATTCCAATTTCCTAGGAATCACAGGTGTTTGCTGATTATGCAGTAAGGGCTATTCCATCAAGAGGCAGACATGCCTATTGTACAGAGCAATATTACATGCAGTAGATGTACAAAAATGTTAAGAATTCTCAACATCTTTAGGCTAAACTCATAGCTGGGGGTCCTGGATCTTCTGGGAGAAGGTAAAGGGAAAAATGTCATCATGAGGGCAGTTTGTGTGTTTCTGCTGAGTAGAGTTTATAATTTTGTTTTCTTCTTACTGATGGCTAACTAGAAGGGAAATCTGAGTCTTGAAATGGGAGCTGAGGATACCAAAGGCTGCCCTGTCTTCACCTTGAGGGAGGAAGGAGAGGAAGAAGAGGAGGTTGATGGACTTTCCAGGGGCCTGGAGGGAACTGTGTAGGACATCTATGATCTACCCTGTATTAAAGCAAATCCTGCGCTGTCAGGTGTCACCAGATAAACCTACAATCAGTTTGTCAAATCTGTTCTAATTTTCTGCCACCTAAGTTGAAATCTTTTGTGTTTTACAGATGAATGCTTAAGGGAGAGATCATATTGGCCTTCAAAATTGCAACTAGTGTTTTTGCACTGAGGTTTCACGGTGAGCAGCATGTCCACGTGAGTTGTGGGTGGAAGCTGTGTGTATAGCTGAAGTTTAGGACATGAGAAGCATTAAGTGAAAAAAGCTAGCATTTAGTTTTAAGTACCATTTTTGAACAGCTGATTCTTGTTGCCCGGAGAAGAGTTTGTGGCTCCATGGCATGAGTGCGCAGCACTGTGATTGAAAACAGTGACTTGAATAAACACTTTGCGGTGACGTGTTGAAAACAATTATTTTTTGAAGACAGGAATATAAAAAGAATTTAGGTCTGGGAAGTGTCTGTGGGAACACCTAGTCACATAA
Source organism: Aythya fuligula (assembly GCF_009819795.1). Classification (NCBI taxonomy): domain Eukaryota; kingdom Metazoa; phylum Chordata; class Aves; order Anseriformes; family Anatidae; genus Aythya; species Aythya fuligula. The sequence goes on from NC_045562.1 coordinate 43,891,961, forward strand.
GAATTAAAGATTGCGTGTTCTAGATCAAAGTAGCCTATAGTTCATACTGCATCTAATTATTGTCCCATTCTCTTTTATTAAATTCATTTGTTTTAATTAGAGGAACAGATATTTTGCACTAGAATTTAAGGAGTCTATTGGGCACTTGAGATTAAATCAATGGTTTGTTAACAGTTTTATCTGGGAAATGGATTAGATTATTTAAATTATGTGAAATAGCATCGCTTTTCTCAGTAGAATAAAATTATGATGAAGAAATAGTGCTTGGAGCATGAGAACTCTGCTTGTCATTATTTTTCACATGCAGATTTGGCATTTTACAGGGAAGCCATTCATCTTTAGTCTGGTTTTCTAACATAAAGTCAAATTTGGGGGAATAAAGCAAGCGCTACAATGGAGTTTAATGGCAGGTGTTTTTCAGTAACGCTAGGGGAAACTCCAGGGCTTGCCACTTGATTCCATAGCACTGTATTTTTGATTTTTGTTTTGGCTTTGTGGTCTCAGAGCAAAGAGCGTTATTAATCAGTTCATAAAACAGTAGGATTAAAAAGAATGCACTGGAGGTGTAAAACAGTCAACACCAAGAGATTTTAAAATGAGCTTAATAAATAAAACATAATTGGATAAAATAGGCGAGTAATGAGTTAAGAGCAGCCCGCATGTGTAATTTCTTGGGGTCAGTGGCAATGCGTCAGTTGACACCGCAGCTGGGCGAAGCCTGGAGGGCACGTAACAGGGTGTCGTGAGGCTGTATTAATCGCGGTTTGCCATCGAGGTGTCTTGGCTTACCCTTCTCACACCAGCACTTTTAAGTGACGCGGAAGAAACACTGAGTAAAATTGCAAGCTGCACACCAACTGCTGCATGTGCTTTTGATTTTTCTTTCTCTGGAGATAGGGTGAAGGAAATGTCTCTCATTAGAACAAGAAGCCGTAATGGAGGCGAGAAGGGAGCCAGTGCCACGCCGGCAGGATGCTTGCTGCGCTTTCAGTGGAGGTGAGCTGGGCACTCCCTGGCTTGCAGAGCAGGGGCATTTCCTTCGGGAAGATGGGCACTGGGGCTCTGTCAGGCTCTGGAAGGCACTCTCCTTTCCCTCACAAGTTGCCAGGCTTCAGGCAGCACCTGCTGGCTGCACAACAGGCAGCAGGAAAGCTTCACCTCCCTTTCGGGTGGCATCTCTGGATCAGCCTCAGGCGTGCCAAGCCTAGCAATCAGTGCCAGCATTTTTACCACTGCCAGGAGCATCGCCACTGTGCTTGGGGCAGACAACTTCATCACTTACCTGTGGGTGGTTGCAGAAAGCTTAGTGCCTGCTCACGCTGCATCTGGGCAGTCATTTGTACTGCACATGGGAAGGTGGCAGTGGCAGCTCCTGTGAGCCAGGTGCTTCCCATGTGTGTCCCAAGACCCCCATGGCCCTGCCCATTCCTCCCCCAAGAGCACATCCACCACGTGCTGCTGCATTGCCTGCACCCATCGCGGCCCCTGAGGCGTAACTGGTCGATAGGTCTGGTGTCTGAGGTCAACAGGGAGCAATACCCTTTCCCCAGCAGCAAATGGGAGTCAATGAGTTACCAAGAGCAGATCTTCAGATCTGCATCACAACAAGAGTCACGTAACTGGGTGAAAAAAATGGTACATGCACACAACTAAACACGCACATGCAGGCACACACAGTGTCATCTGCCCTCCATCCTGAATGCACAGCAACACCGGGTGCTAAAGTTTGCAATGAATTATTTATACGATGAATTAGCCCTCTTTCTCTGCTCCTAGAATATCCAATTTCAGATTTCCATTTTGGTTCCAGAAAGCTTTATTATTCAGATTTATTCACAGGATAGCTTATTAAAAGTTTCCTCCCCTTTTTCCCTCCGTAATGCATAACACGCATCTTGTTTTCTGGTAGCACCTCTCCACTCTAGCAGGGGCTCCCAGGGTGGTGAAACAGTGAAGAGCGCAATTGTTATCCAGACAGTTTGCAGTCTTTTTTACGAACCAATTACAGATGTTCCAAATTTTGGATATTTATTTGCTCACTTAAGTCAAAACAGTTTCAGTCCCTGAGTAGATGATCCACGGCTACAAACAAGATTGTGACTACATGTGAATGAGTGATTTGGCTCTCATCGCTGTTTCGAAATTCATTTCTGTGCCCATGTCTGCTGGTAAAACTCCCTTCCTTGGAAGCCTCTGAGAGAGCGGAAAGCGAAGATGAGTGCCCAAAGTCAAGTTGCTCAGAAGTTTCCTGATCTTCCCCTGCAGTTTCTCAGTTCTGCTGCCTTGGCGCAAGGAACTGCATTTTGCAATCTTTACGTCTTGCCTGGGGTGTTGTAAGCTACCGTGCTGGAGACCTGCTCCTGGCTGCAGAGATTGTGCAAACGGAAACCATCCCTGCATTTAGGGAGCCTAACTAAGCTCTGATTTCCTAGGTGCTTTGGTAGTGCCTGGGACGGTGAAATGGACTTAACAGGAATCACCTACCCGGTAGAATTTCCCTTATTTTGGGATTTCACTGTTTGATTTCCTTTTAAATACAGCTGGATGCCTTAGTACCTCTCAGACATGCATGTAGCTTTCAGCATTTATTTCCCAGCTCTGCCTTCCAGACCTAGGCTCAGTGTTTTCGTTCTCTGTGAATTCTGAGAAGGGCAAATCTTGTTCTCAGAGTGCTCGAGCTGTTTGGCTGAGTGTAGTTCTGTGCTGAGCTTTAAATCACGACAGCGATCTACGCTTCTGATAGAGATGGAGCTGCAAGCCTCCAAAAAACAGTTATCTGTTCTCAGAAGAGTCAGTGTCTGTGTAAATCACATTCAGGGGATGTCATCTCGCTCTCACTGAAATCACAAACAGCAATACCCTCTAAGAACAATAGCACTAAAGCTGTCCTCAGGTTAAAAATAATCTGCCTGTGTGCAAAGCACACGGTCCCGAGAGCTCCTTTGCTGGGCAGCAATATTTTACCTCTAATGACCTCAAACCAGAGCCAGCCATTTTCGCGGGCTCCCCAGAATAATGTTGTGCCACGCAGGGCACCCAAAGGTAGCTGCCTCCCTTCACCCGAGCACTGAGCTCCCTGCAGGCTCCTGCATGCTTCAAAGGCTTGGAGGAAGCTGCCGAGAGTGCCCTTGGTCTTCTTCACTGATTTAGGTGTTCTTTTAATCTTCTCTGATTTAGGTGCTGAGCTTTTTTGTTTGCTTTTCTTACTGAGGTGTCACGAGTGGAGGCAAACATTCCTCTAAAAGGAAGGAGCCAGGACGCTGGGCGCCAGCACCAGGTATTTTGGGGTTCTCCTGTACTTAGCATAAATTCATCCTAAACGTCTCTTTCCTCCTTTCCCACACTCCCACCCTCGAACCTATTCGAGAATGATAAATAGAGTGGTAAAATACGTAGAAATGGGGATGTGAAGAGAGAACGATGACTGATCGGGGGTTCCCCTGGGGCTCCTTGACTCCATCCCATGTTTCTTTCGGGAAACCTGTATTTCTGAGCAGTCTCCTGGGCACTTTTCGCTGGCTTGCAGCGAGAGAAGCGGCTATTCGGGGAGCTGACGGAGCGGGAGGTAAGTGGCAGTAACTAATGGCAATTAGCAGCAGCCTGGACAGCTACGTGTCCCTGAGGACGCGAGCTCTTTTGGGGCTTGTGCCTTCGCAGAGCCAGGCTGATTGTTGCCCTACAGGCGAGGGCAATTTGCGTCCCTTCCCCAAGGCTTTGCTGTCAGATTTGCTCAGCAGTCTTGCTGAGAACAAGGGAGTTCGTGCTTTATTTTTGCCCCCTCCCTCCCTCCCCCAAGTTGTCGGAGGTAGGATGTGGCGGCAGGGAGGGGACGGTTACCTTCAGGGCCAGTGCCCAGCAGCTGCTCTGCCTGAGAACTTGCTCAGCGCTTACGTAGCGGCGCTTTTTGGGAGCGATGTACCAAAAAAAGAAACAAAAAGCGAGGAGACCTCCTTGCTGCTAAATGACAAGCGCCACTTTCCGCCCGCTCCTCGCAGCTCGCAGGTAAGACCGAGAAACCCCCCCCTCGGCTCCCCAAACCCTAAATCTACCTCTGACCGCACCGCCACCGCGGCGAGATGCGGTGACCCCGGCATCCCTGCGGACCCCCCCGGACCCCTGATGGGGGCTCGGGGAGCCGTGGGGGGAGCTCGGCGCGGAGCCCTGAGGGCCGGGGCTCCCCGGGGCCCGCCCCTCCGCCCCCCGCGGGGCCGAGAGGAGCGGAGCGGGGCGGGACGGGACGGGACGGGGCGGCCGCGGGGCTCCCCCGCCGCCCGCCCCGGCGGCAGCAGCGAGACGCGACGGGCGCCGCCGCTCCGCGCCCCTGCGCGCCCCCCAACTTTGCCCCCACGCCTTCCCCCCCCCACCTCTTTTCCACCCCCTCTCCTTTCTATTTTTTGATTATTTTTAATTTTTTTTTTTCCTTTTTTTTTTTTTTTTTTTTTTTTTTCTCGCCGGAGGGGTGGGTAGGGGAAGGGGCTATAAGGAGCGGAGGGACGGGCGTGACACAGTCCCCGCTGCAGCGGGTTGGGAAAACGCCTTCCCCCGCACCCCGGAAAAAAAAAATAAAATAAAAAAAAAAAAAATTAAACAAACAAAAAAAACAGCCGGGCCCCGCCGCCCCCCGTGGGAGCGCCAGGACAGGACGGGACGCCGCAAGGTAAGGCACCGGCTCCGGCTGGGAGGCGGCGGGGAGCCCCCCGGCCCCTCGCCGCAGCCCCTGCGGGATTTGGGGTCCCCCCCTTCAGCCTCGTCCTTGCCCGCTGCAGACCCCGCTCGTCCTCCGGAGCCGGGCACCGCGGGTGTCGGTAGCGTCTCGGTTCGTGTCGGCAGGGTTAAAGGAGGGGGAAAGAAAAAACAAACAAACAAAAAAAAAACAAAAAAAAAACAAAAAAAAAAGAAAAACAGACAAAAAAAAAGTGGCTACCGAAAAAAAGTAGACGGGCAAGTCGCGGTGGGATGCAAGCGCAGGGGTTTGCTGCGCGCGGGGTGTGTTGCGTTTTTATTTCGGCAGCACAGAGACAATGGCTGTGGAGCGCTGTTTAATCACTTGCAGATCCAACTTTGGTGCCTTGCAGCCTCGGAAGGCCAGCGCGGGGCTCCCAAGGGCCGGCACTCCTGGGGTGCTGCATCCCCGCGCCCCGCCAGCGTGAGCCTCCCGCAGGCCTTCACCTCCCCAGCATGAGACACTCACAGGGCGTCACTGCTGGGAGGCAGAGTCCCCAGGGCGGGCGATGCTGGGTGACCAACGTGGCAGCGTGTCGCCGTCGGGGCATCCTGCAGCCGCCGTCCGGCAGCGGCCTGCGGTGGGCGTCCGGCCTCGGTAGCGCGTTTGGTAGAGCTGGTGGAGTTGGTGGTGTGTAAAGCTGGAAGAGGTGAGCGGGGTTGGAGGGTGAATTCCTCCCTGGGTGGCTGTGGAGAGTGATTTATGTGCGAGTGACGCTTGGAAGGCACAGCTGTCTCGGGTATAACCTGGTTTCCGTAAAAAAAAAAAAAAAAAAAAAGGGTGCTTGGGCATTACACGTTGTCAGCAGGCTTTGCTGTGCTGTAAGGGAGTGGGGAGAAAAACTTGGTGTTTCTGACTCGCCTGCTTGGGAAGTGGCTGGCTCCTAACTACTTGAGGAATGGCGTTTTGGAGTGCTGCTTGTCAGGGTGCCTCATCCTCCCTGCCCCGCTCTCCTGCCTCGTAGCAAAGTGCATACCTGCGAGAGGAGAGCTGCCGAGGCCGGCTTTCTAGTACTGCTGAGGGTCTCTGGAGCACGCAGAGCAATGTGTAGAATTCAAAACTTGTTAGTGTTTGAAGGAGGAGAGGGCTTTTTTCAACACAGAGATTTCATGTTCTATTTCCAGCATCAGAAATGAGCCGTGGTGCACCACATGTCCCATGTGCACCGCGGGGGCGTATTTGGGGTCCTGTGGCCGCGCTTCCTTCCGTTTAGAGAGCGATACCCGCTCCTTGCGGGCTGGCATTCCCAGCCAGCAGATAACGAGCCCCTTGTAATTGGAGAAAGCTTTGTAATGCCCCCGATATAATCCTCCCTTCCCCAGCCTGCTCCTTTTCCCACCTCGAGGGTCCCCATGCGTCCGGTGTCACTGGCCCCGACACCTCGCACCGCAAGCCCGTGTGAATTTGGGCCTGGGTGGCCGCGAGGTGCTGGGGGCTTCGAGCGCCGCGTGGGATGCTGAGCAATTACTCGCCTGAGTGACCCTGCTGAAATTAATAGGGGCCTCTTTTTTTTTTTTCTTTTTTTTTTTTTTTTTTTTATAATTTGAACCGCCTTCATGCTGGGATGTGTGGGCTCGCCCTGCACGTCTGTTTTGTTGTGGATGACTCCTTCGGAAACACCGAGGAAAAGCATTTTGGTTTCCCCAATGTTTATAAATACAATATGGTGCAAACTGTCAAGCAAGCTGTTCAAAATCACGTAACGCCTGCGCCGCGTTCTCTGCTAAGCTCAGATGCCTTCGCCACGTACTCGCTGATCCTCCGACGTTTACAGCTCCCGGCCTACGGCTCCAGTTTTTGGTAGGAAACAAGGCCCCGGGGGTGGAAGACGGGGTCCCGGCACTGTGCTTGGAGACTGGGGGCTTCCCCGAGTGCGAGGCTCGGTTGGGTTTTGGTGCCGCTTGCCCCGTGGCCCTGTTGGTGCCGGAGCTGCTTTGCCGGGCGCTTCGGTCTCAGTGTGCCAGGGTCTCCTGCCTTGGTATGTACAACGAGATGAGATGTTTATTAAACTCAGCCCCTGCTTTGTCTTCTACAATTTACGTTCCGAAAGGCTCGTAATAAACAGTTTATTAAAAAGAAATCCTGATTTATTTCTGCAAGCGGTTACGCTTCAAGATGGTATCAAACGGTTTCGCAGGAGACCACCTTTTATGCTTCCCCTGGCAGTTTAAAAGATTGCTAGAAAAATAATCCAGAATCTAAGTGGGCTTGGACGAAGGCAAGCCAGGAGCGTCTGTCAGGGTACGTGGGGCTTTCTTGCAGCGAAGCGACAGATTTTACCGCAGAACATCTGGGCACTGGCTTCAGTTACAGCGCAGATTTCAGGGGGATAACAAGTCGTGTTTGGCTTCGCCTTCGTTTTGAAGTCACTAAACTTTATGTGAATAATAAAACTGTAAGCCCATTACTTCACTATTTTCAAGGGGCTATTTCAGGCCTCCTTCAGCATCTCGCCTCTTTCTAGAGCTGGTTTTATTTCGTTTTGCTAAGTGGGTATTTATCTTTTCATTCCCTGCCTTTTTGGTTTTAAGTTTTCTATTCTCAGAAGGTAAATTTGCTCATTTATACCTGCGGACACCCTCTGGGTGCCAGGTTTCCCTGCAGCCTTGCAGAATGAGCACGTTTTCTGCGTTAAGGGCAGCGTAGTGAGATGTGCACGCTCCTCGCTCAGCATGCTCAAAGCAGCCGACGCTGCTGGCATGGGGCACCGTGTAGCTGCTTCAGGCTGCCATCCGGGCTTTTAATAAGGAGTTAACACAACGCTGGGGCTTGGCTTGCTTTTTGCTTGCCTGATTACGAAACGCAGAGAAGAGGAGTGTGGGATGCTGGGGTGAAGGGCCTCGCACCTCAGGAGGGGAGGGAGGGGGCTTGTGAGTGCTGGTAGAAGGGAGCGCCTGCTGCTGGGAGTGCCTGGTGTGCCTTTGGGGATGATCACCTTGATGGGCTTTGCATCAGGATGTATATGCTTGGGGTGAGGTTCGCATGCATGCAGAGAGCCCCTGACATCTGCGTTGCTCACAGCCAGGGTGGTGCAACGGTGAGTGCTACGGGGCTGCATGTTTTGCTGTCACTGAGGGTATGGCCCGTCAGGATGATGGAGGGGCTGCGGGTGCTGCCCAAGCAGGAGTGAGTAGAGAAGGGACATGAATTATGTTAGAGGAAAGGAAAAACCTTGGGTAAGATGAGTGAGAGAGGACTCGAGTAGTGCTTTAGCTCTATTAAACAAAAGTGGGCATCCTCCTGGATAAATCACAAAAAAGCTTGTGGAAGCTCTGTTCCCCAAACTTTGTTTTGCATTGTGACTGAGAGTGTGCTACTTCCACAACAAAACTCCTTGTTAGACCAAGCAGCAATCGTTTCTGCCTGAGAAAACTGCTCCAATAAGCTAACGCTGACAGGAGGAGCTGTGAAGGCTGAGGAGATGTTATGCTTGAAAACTTTAACTAGATGTCATTAGGAGAGGAAGTATTTGCCCTTAGATTGGGAAACAGGTCAGGGTGATAAATCATAACTCCAGGAGAACGTGCCTAAAGGAGGAAATAACTTAAGAGGGACGCGGAGAGCCAATATTAAAAAGAAGTTTGTTCTTTCAGAATTCATTCTCCAATTCACAGCACACGAGGGCAGCTGCTGTGCTGGGGGAAGATGAATGTTAGCACCGAGCTGTAACAGGAACCAGTGGAAAATCTGTTTACATGGATGGCTTCATGGAGCATGCAGGTCATGTAGGACATGCCAGTCCACGTGCGAGATAGCTGATACTGTAACTTCAACCAAAAAGGTGTTAATTTTCTCAGGGATGTTTTATAAGACAGGTTTGGGGTTTGTGCTCAGCTCTTAAATGCTGCTCAAGCAAGTGGTGGGCCTGGTGGTATGAGAGCATTCCCCCCAGCCTGTCTGTGTTTTGCTGAACAAAAAGGTGCACGCACTACCCTGCCGGAGGGATGCACGCACACGCTGGCAGCTCCAGAGCATGCGGGGCTGTTTGGTTTTGGTGAGCATGAGCCTGCCCTGGGATGTGGTACCACAGGACCGGGCTGCTTTTAGGACAATTAAACGTGGCGGTTGGAGAGATGTTTGCTGATTGCGTGACAGCCGAGATAAGAAGCAGTGGTCCTTGCTGAGAGCACCTGGAAAGCGAAAGGCAATAATTTCTCTTTCCCACTTCATCCCCCTCTCTGCGGGTCCGGATATGAGTGCCCCTCCGTGTGACCCTCGCGCGCTCACGAGGTGACACGCTGCCGGGAGCGGCGCTTCCGCTGCGGTTTGCAGGGGGAAAGGGGAAAAGCATTGTTCTCTTAATTAAGCACATTGCCTTTTCTTTTTTTTTTTTAAGGGTTGGAGCTTTATTGGGGTGAGAATTATGCTTTTTTCATCTTTCTCACTTTTAACCTTGCCTGTACTGCAGGCGGATCGCAGGTTCTGGATACAGGGATTGCTCAGAGGAGAGGGTTTTTACAAAGCAGCCAGGGTAGCAGCAAAAGGCGAGCTCACCTTCTCCTGCTGCTTCGTTAAGTTGTACCAGGTTTACTGCTGATTTGTTTATATTGAAACAGTCGAAATGTGTCTGAGCATATGGAGGGCCTGGTGCAAGTTGTGCTGCTTAGACAGGGCTGGTGGTCATGCAGGAAAGCCAAGCGTCCCAGAGCTGCCAGCTGCTCTCTGGATGCAAGGGAAAACATCCTCAAGCAGTGTCAGCGACATTCTTGCTGTTCCTCTGGCTACTAAAGCTGCATGTAACTCTCCGTGGGTTTTTCCTCATGAGGAGAGTTACTTACTTCAGTGTGATTTGTAGGAACTAATAGGATCTCCTCCTTATTTGGGGAAAACCCTAGGGGCGCTCTCCGACTGTTTTTTCAGTAATGAGGAATAATGAATAAAATCCTAACAGTCCTAGGAGGTATTAAAGTTGCAATTTTGCAGGGAAGATTTACTGTCAGTCAATTAAAACTTTTATAATCCTGTTAGAGCACAATAGTTGAAATAATACGTCCTATGAAAAATAAGCTGCTTTTAAGACCCTTTCACACCATGTGAACAAAGCAAAGCTTGGATTTAAAGTCTTTTAATATTTGAATTGACCAAGTATCTTAAGGCAGCGAGTAAGACACCCCTTGTCAGCGTGTGACAGCAGGGATGCAGGCTCAAGGCAGGAGGCGTGCTACGTTAAGTTATGGTGCTCACTCCAATCCCCACTCATTTAAGAAAACGCGGTCACAGGGCTGTAAGAAAACCCCAACAATCAGTGCTTTAACTAGGAAATGCCAAACACATAGATCCTGGTGATATGTGCTTCCAGTAGGCTGAAACATCCCGCAGCTGCTTGCAGTTTCCCTGGGCTGAGCCACGTTGGATCCCGCGCTACGTGAAGGCGAAGTGCTGGTACCTGAAACTGCAGCTGGGCGCTGCTCAGCTTCTTGCAGGGGCAAAGCCAGCTCAGCGGCACAGGCAGAGGTACTACGTCTTGATGGGTATCCAGCACCCACCCGAGCTGGTTTTTCTTTCCCTGAAAATTGAGCCACAAATACCCACCCACGCCACTCCAAAAAAAAATAAAAAAAAATAGCCTAGACCTCCTTGGCCTGCTGAAGTGCCTTGTGTGGATAAAACACCAAAGGGCGGGTGGTTTCTTGAGTGAATGGCTTTTTGCTTATGCAGTGCAGCGTTCAAGGTGATGTTGAAATGATGCTTTGTCCTCGAGCTGTACCTTCTCTCCATGCCATCAAAGCAGCACCCCCAGAAGGCAGCCTGGCTCCCATGCCACATCTCTCACTGTGCCTTTTGCTTTTGGAAAGGGAAGGTCCCCTGACATGCGTTCCAGCCGTCTCCTAATGCAGAAATCCCTTCTTCCTTTTTCTTTCACTCCCTTTTCCTTTTCTTCCCTCTTGCTTCCCTTCTCTCCCACCAGGGGAGGAGGACTGGTGGCCGTAAGAAGGCTGTGGGGCTGTTTGGATGTTCGCTCACCCGTGGCAGCCCGACCTACCTGCCCACATGTGTTCCCTGTGCATTGGCTCGCGGTGCCGAGATGAAGGACTGACCTTTCGCCTGCCCGGCTGGACAAACAAACACTGGTCCAGCCATGGCGTGGGGCTGGAGCCTGCCCTGTCAGTAAGCCATTTCTCAAATCCCATATCACAGCTCTGCAGCTGGCCCTGGTGGGGTTTGAAGCTCCCCTGGTACTTTGATTTGAGAGTGCATCGCTGGAAACTTTTCAGCTTGATCGTGCAGAAGGTCGTGGCTTGAGCTGCTTAGCAGAAACTGCTGCACAACCACCCAGAGCCCGGCAGCTCCCAAATACACTTGGAACCTGCTTTGTTTGTAACTCCCCTTTGCAAGTGTTGCTGGGCGAGAGCAGGAGGGCTGGGAGGGTCTGCCAGCCCCGTGGTGTTGGTGGGCCAGGATGTGGGCATCCCGGGGAGCCAGAGCCCAGCCCAGTGCTGGAGAGGGGCTGCTCACACCCTCTGCACTGACACACGGGCAATCCCAGTGCTCTCTTCCCTCACCCTGCTACCCTCCAAAAAAATGAAGGGAACCAAAGCTAAGCAGTCTTACTAGGAAAGAGGAGGAAGATGCACACGTAGGCAGGTCTGTATGTCTAACACTTTCTCTGGGCATGGTTCCTTAGCCTTGGAGATGCCAAATGACACTGGCTGCACCCAGCGCTGCCATGCTATACCGTATGGGTCCCTGCTTTCTCCTGAGCCTTGGCTGTATTTGTTGCTTTCGTGTGTCCCAGTGACTGGCGAGGGGATTGGGAAACCAGGGCTGGAGCCTCTGTGCTTGGGCCTGGACAGTATTAACCTCACCTGATGGCCACTGTGTGAAGGTCAGGTGTTTGGGGTAAGGAGAAGGTCAGATTTTCTTTGGTATTAGTCAAAATGATGGGCAGCACAGTGTGGCCACAGGTAGCTAAGTCAAGTGCAGCTAGCTTCTATGGCCAGCAATTTTCAGTTTACTGAGCTGCCCTCTGTCTGAATTGCCTTTTATTATTATTTTTTTTTAATTTCTATTTTTTAAGCAAGATGCTAAGGAGATAAAGGTCAGTTGGGAAAATCTAGCTATTGTGAATATTGCTGCTTTTTCTCATTCTTTCCCATGCAGTCTACAAAACCGAGGGTGCAGAAGAAAGGCTGATTGTCCCCCCGTGATGTGAGCCACTTGTGATGAGCCTCCCTGTGCTCACATCCACGCGCAGCCTCCAAAGAAGCTGACAGAGCTGGCGTTGTGCCGAGGAAACAGTGCAGGTGCTCTTCAGGGGATGGCAAAGACCATCGTGGGGCAGGTGCCCCTGCTGGGCCCTGGGAAGCCCTTCCCTGTGGGTTAGAATGGGAATATTTCAATATAGGTACCATCAGCACTACATTTGGTACTTTCTATTTTCAGAGGCTTTACAAATGTTTACATATTTGCAGCAACCCTTTTCCAGCTAGGGAAAATGGGACACGGGATCTGAGCGTTACTGTGGTATGTAACAAGTCCTTGTGAGAGAGCACCTTAGTGGTGGTGCATTAAGGATTCATAGGAAGGAAAATTCCTCTTACATGCCTTTAAAGCAAAGCTGAAGGCAGATAATATTAAAAAGGAATCCAATTTTGGCCAATAAATTACACTGGAAAATTAGGATTCTGATGATAATTGAGGAGCTGGAAATGTTGGAGGGTCAGCATAATCTGTAGTACCATGCTCAGCAGTAATATGTGGCTAGAAGCTCAAACCAGTAAAAAAGGGCGTAATTCCTTCAAAGTCAGCTGAGAACCTGGTTTATGTGATTCAGGTGTAACTACAAGCAATGCAGGGGAAATAAGGATAAGATTGAAAAAACATGGGAAAGAGCAGAATGGATCAGAAATAGCTTTTATCCCCACTCAAATTACATTTGCTCCTCGTTCCATGTTTAGTTATCTACAAATATTCCTGGACTGAAACAATCCAAAATCCAACCTTGCAAATGCATTTGGGGTGCCTGCTGCACTATCTGTGTGAATTCCCATCGCCGTGTCTTTGCTCTGAGGTGTCCACCAGTGCTGCTATTCCCAATGCTGGAGAAACTGTTTGTGATGAAAGCTGAGGGAATCGGCCTCTGCATGCCCAAAGGAACTGCAAAGCAGTAAGAAATGTTCCCCTTTTTTTAAGTCATCTATCAAAAAGTGGAAGGAAAGAAGTGCATGAGCGATTACAGCGCACTGATGGCAATTCAGAGCTCTCCGAGGGTCTCTCAGCTCAAGCCCCAGCAGTATGAAGATGCACGGACTCGATCCTGCTCCCAAGCTGCGGTTCTGCTTTCTGTCCTCCCCTGACACACCAGCCACCCTCGTCTCATAAGGGTTTTGGCAGGGGCCGTTGCTTGTGATGTCATTTGGAGCTATTATAGGGAAGCACGGGGAAACTTTGTACCAAACAGCAATTTGCTGGTGTTGGCTGTAGTTTGTAATTGTCAGGGCGTGCTCCTCCCTGCTAATCCTCTTGCTGAAATTCATTACGGACAGGCAGCAACATCCACTCGCACAGCCATGCTCAAGGCACAGGGACTTGGCCTTAGAAAGTGGCTATTGTTTAGTGATTAAAGGAAAGGATTATATTGGGATTTCCGTGAACAAGGAAATTTGCTGCCCCACTTTTATTGCTCGTAACAATGGGATAATAATTGCTCTCTCTTACAAAACACCTCGAGATCCTGTGATGAAAGATTTGTTGTAGAGCTACGTGGCGTTTAGAGCTGGTTATCTTAAATGGTCTGGAGTTGTGCAAACTCAGATTTCTCTGCCCCATGTGATTTTTCCTACTGGGGCTCAAACCCTGCTGAGACAATGGAAAAATTCCCCTTCTGTGCATTCAGCTTTGGATGCAGTGCCTGAAATTGGTGTTTATTGCAGAAGGATCTTCCTGTAGCAGTGTCACCCTACTTGTGGTCTCTGTGGAGGACATTTAGCTGTCTGGGCATTTTGGGAGGGCTTAGAAGAACAAGCAGGTATGGTGCCAGCCACAAGGCCAATTTATGCTGGAGTTGTGAAGGGCAATCAAGTGTGGTTTGGGGTCAAGCGTGCAGCAGGCTTCCACCCACGTCTTGCAGCACTTGGCTGCCAGTAGTAGGCTACACGTCTTCCTGTGCCCTCACAACAGAGGTATCAGGGAACAACTGGATGTTGTACCAGAGGTCGCTGGGGACTCCTTGTTTGTTTGTTTTTGACACTCACCCGTGGGTGGAAGTGGCTGTGAAGAGTGAAGAGCTGGTATGTGGGCAGTGACTGACAGGAGGAGGAGAGCTACCAGGCATTTCCTCAAGTGTCCCAGCTGGGATCTCCTGGCTCAGCTGGGTTTTTTGAAGCATCCCACTACTGCTCGCTGCAGGATGGCGATCCCGATGTAATCACAGTTGAATCTGTTTCCACTAAAAGTGGAAAAATAAATACGTCTCAGCTTGGAAACAAAATAGTCCATGTAAAATTTGATTTTTGATACCATATCTCCCTGAGTATGTTTGCTTTTCAACATGTCTAATTTGAGACAGCTCCACATTTTACAGTATTACCCCTTCAGAGTTAACCTCTCCCATAAGTTGCAGTTCATCAGCACTGTTGTTCATTAAGATTTGATGAAAACGTAACCGTATTTCTTCATATGGTCTTATTTCTGCATAGCTGGATGTTTTCCCATGCTACTGTGATTTGCTCTGCTAAAACAATACTTCCAGCAAAGGCAAACGCTGGATTGAACTGGAATTGCAAGAGGCGGTCAGTTACCCCACAGATAATTAATTGACAGGGTGGACCCTAATAGCTTCAAAGGCACCATTAGTGTCTGTCATGTCCATGCGTGCTTAGGGAGCGTTAATCCAGGGATTTGGGGCACAACGGCACGAGTGCTCCTTCCCTGCCAGCTGCAGCACCCCACACAAGTGTTTCTGCTCTGGTGGGCTGAGCGGGTGATGCACCCGCCCATCTTCTACTTTGCCCCCTGTCCCTAGATGGGACCATGACCTTCGGGTCGTAGGCTGGCACTTCTGGCACAGTGCAAAGCAGCAGCAGGCAGCAAGCCTGCTGGAGCACGGCTTTTTCCTTTTAAAAACAAACAAACAACAACAACAACAATATGAAAGGCATACCAAATGTTTTCCAGACCCTTTAGGGAAACACAAATATTAAAGGCCGTGCCTTCACTCTTCCCCTTTGGTAACAAACAAATAAATGAGCTCCCAATAAATACTTAAAAATTTCAAAAGCATTATTTTTTCATTCTTTACACATCAAAAATAATTATATTACAGTTGAAATTGGTAGGCGCTTTTAAATTGCTCTGTGTCTGAGGCGATAACTCTGTATGCTGAGGTGCGTATATTTGTGTTGTATATCTCTGGAAGTGAAGTTTGTAATGGAAAAGCTTACAGACTCTTTACTTGCAGCATTCCTATAAGTCAAAGAAGTCACACAATGCCCTTTCATTTCCAAAGCTAGACTTAAATCAGGTCAATAAATCTACAGACTCATTATGAGATGCAGCATGGGTAATGCAAACAACTGAAAAAACCCTAATGCAGTGGAGTTTAAAAACAGGGAGTGAGGTGGAAAAAAAGTTAACCATCCACACAAGAAAATGAAAATGCAATACAAAGGCACTGTGGCAGGCAGTGCCTTGAAGTGATCCCTGCTAAATTACAGTCGTGCACTTTCCGCTCTCTGTAATCAAATGTTAGGTTTCACTTATTCCAGATGCGTTTGCTTCAAATAAACCCAGGCCCTTTTTGTTTTGTTACTGCAAGTCCTTGACAGTCACCCATGGACAGTCACGAAGGCAAGAGAATGCTCTGGACAGGCTGAGGTGCTCAGAGGTGACCACGGGTGGCTCTGTGGCCCTGCTGCCTCCCTCCGGCCTCCAATGGAGGACTTGCCCGGCCTGCCTCCATCTACTGTGGGGATGGCCTGAGAGCTAAAGCTGATTTGTCCCTGAATGCGAAAATGCAGCCAGTTGCAGATCCTGTTAGCCTCTCCGTTTTGGCTTGTAATTACTGTCTGCCTAGATATTTGCAGGTCTTTCATATAGATGGAGTTAGGGATGGGAATGTCTTGGAGGCCAGTCGGAGTGTGTGTAAATGGGGTGTGGGAGAGCTGGGAAGATTCCCTGCTCGAGCATAAGTCGCTCAGAAGGAAGGGGGGAATTGTAATCAGTGTAATTGTAATCAGTTCCAATCCAATGTAATGACAATTCTCACGTGTATGCTCACAGCTCAAGTTTACAAAATGGCCAGACTTTTATTTATTTCTACTTTCAGAAGGAAAAAAAAATCACAATGCCCCTGGTAAGGCAGCATGTGTTGAGGCGCTGGAGGTCATTACGCCCCACTCCAAGCTCTCAGCACCTGCTTCTGTTCTCCCTGTTCAGGTAAAGGCCCGCAGCTAGCTGCCCCGTGGCCTCTTCCTCTGCTAGCCCATGGCTGTCACCTTGCCCTGGGGGCTGGAGCAGGCCTTGGCCCCTGGGTGTTGGACCCTGTGGAGGAGAGGGGCTGGGGAGGACGCGAGCAGTGGGGACGGGCCGTTAGAGGGCACTTTTGCAATCCTGGAGAAGGCGAGCAGTGCTTATTATTTCACTTAGGACTGTTTGCTTTGGCTCTTTCTTAAATTCAGTGATAAACAGCAGGCAAATCCCTCCAGTCAGCAGGAATATATCAATAAAATATTGACTCTGAGTTTAAAAGAAAAGAAAACAAGGTGAACTCGTGGAAGAGGGAACAAAAGACATTCAGGAGGTGGCACAGTCTGGAGAACAAAAATCACACAGCGTATTTCACGTCGTGTGTGAGCTTTAGGGGGCAGGGTTGGGGCCAGTATGTGCATTCAAAAAATAAAACACGCTTGGACCATGTGGCACCAAGAAAATAGGAACATTGGTCGGACGTTTTCAGGAGTGGGGTGGGATTGTGCTTGTGCTCACAGGCACTGCACACATTTCTGGGGGGATGCTGTCAAAGTCATTGCCCAGGGTGAGCTTATCCAGAAGGAAAGATGGGGCAAAGAAATGCTTTTTTCTTGGTGTTTTGTGTGAGTGAATTGTAGAGGATTTAGCTTAAAACTATGTGAAATCAATCAGTGCCCTGCAAAAAATATATATAAATAAAAAATATGTTTATTAACATATGTGAAAGGGTGGTATAATGCTGACAGCAGTTTTTTCCAAAACTCGGTGAGTTTTCAGTGCCTCTTTGCTATTTAGGTGTCCCACCTTTGGAAGTGTCATGTGTGAAAATTGCTTCTGTTTTAAGTCTCAGAGGTTGGATATGTGAAAATGAAGGCACTCAAAATCCTACTTGCTTGTAAAGGAACCAAGTTTATAAAAGGCTTGTCTTTCGTTAGCAGTCGATGATTCTACAAGCTATTTCACATATAAAATGGGCCGGTGCTGCCTTCCTAGCCTGGGGAGGGAGCACAGGACTAACCTTTACATATCTTCTGTGGTTAAGTTTAAGCTGAAGCACTTTTACAATTAGTTACAGGAATCACAGACAAATCCTTACCTTTTCGCTACACTGCAACAGTTACTGGGGAGAGAAACACTGTCTACCAGTTTTTAAAGTGGATTAGCTAGTAAGATTGTTTAAGAAGTGAAGCTTAGCCTGGGTAGTCCTATAATCAGTAGTTTATTTTAATAACGGTTACACTGCACTGGAGCAGACTGTGAGAATATACGATATTGCAATTTCAGGGGGTTCACGTGGAGGACGTGGTCTGCAGAAAGCATCCGTGTTTCTTACCTAACCAAATAATCTGCTGTAGCTGGTGTGTATAAATTAGAAAGAATTTCTTCCCTGTTGGCCAACAATAATACGTGAAAAGTCAATAAACAGTGCTTTGCAGCACACGGAGCTCGTCTGGTGTCCTATGAGGGGAGATTTCTGCTGACTTCGGTGACTCGAGTCAGACAGTATTTTGACTTAGGATCTTTGCTCTGAAAGGCCAAATGTCATTGCCTTTGGTGATCAGTATCAACACTTTGGTCTGAATTCAACAAAGTATGCCTGCTGTCATCCAAATCTAGGTAAGGAGCTGGTCAGGATAAACTTTGACAAACACTGGGAGAGACAAACCATGATTTGACTGCAAGTAGCAGCTACGTCTTAGGTAAAGCCATGTATGCCCTTCCCTCCCTTAGGGCAGAGCACTGCAGTAAGCTCTCAAATTATAATGAAATACTCAATTTAAAACCTGAGTGATGGAGATTAAGTGTTATAAACCCTGCAAATGGGAAATTATGGTGACGGAGCCTTGCCATCCCCCAGCCCTGTGTTGCTGTTGTGAGGTTATCGCCGAATAAATAATGGGCTGAGGCTCTTTTGGGGTTTTCAGAAGGCAATCACAGGAGGGGGAAGGAGGCGGCCACTGATGCTTCCCTCAGGGGGACATGTTTATATTTTCCTTAAGAGCTTGAAAAAGACCAATTTTATTATGGCTTAAAATACATCATGCCACTTCTCACGGAGTCTTGTATTTACTGTTTTTATGTAAAAGACTAGAGAAAGGTTGTGTGGAGGAAACAAAACAAAACAAAACAAAACACCAACTGAACAGTGGATTTGATTTTAAAGGTAAAAAGAAAGAGTATCTTATGAAGCAATAATCAACTTATTCTGCAGTATAAGGACTGGGGCATGTGTGCACACTGAACCAAGTAGCAACAAGCAAAGTAAGATAAAACTGTTCTGCCAGCTCAGTGTTTTTACCACGGTTTTCCCCAAAGCCAGTGGCTAACACAGTTTAGGTAATGGCCTAAAACTCTTTTTTTTCTTCTTTTCTAATTTTAGGAATATAATTGTTTAGCGGTTTAAACTCACTGTACTCATACCAGAAATGGGCTGCGTTTCCCCTCACCCCAGCCAGAGCCATTGGTATGAGATCATTTGCTGTATTGAAAGGAGATTTGCAGTCTATCCCACTGTATACGTTAGGGTAGTCATTACTGACCTAGTTGTAGACATAATAATGAAAGGCTGAGATTATGAATTATTATGCCTAATTTGTAAGGGATTCTCTGCTTTTGTGTTTTGCAATTCCCATCAGGCTTGAGGATTAAGCCCTGCTGAATTGCATGCTAATACCAATGTGCTTTGAATATGTGTGGGTTTATATCACATATTTTCCTAATTCTCTATTTTTATAAAGAGCAATTTCACTGGAAATATTTACTTTTCAAAGGATTGCTGGAAGCCCAACCAAAATCTGCTAAGCGACGTTGCTGTGCCCTCCATCTGCTCTGTGCTTACTCTGGGTCCCATGTCCAGCGAGTTCTATTTCTCCTGTGGCAAAACATCAAACTGTAGCTCTACCAAAGTATGTTCAAGGCTTTTGCTCTTTGTTACAGGGGGAGAAAGAGCCCAATTTCAAACCACTGTGTGGGCTTGCTTTCAATTATAGTTTGAGATGGAAAAATCTTATTTACATACTTTATCCAAGAGCTCTGACAATGCAAGTTTGGTCCTTACAACACATATTCCCAGTGCTCATGTGGCAGTACTGTGAAAGTTCCTGTAAAACATAAAGGGCATGCAACATCCTTGTAGGTATGCATTAATTTCAGTGGTGGAATAAGCCTTTCAAACTCATACCTCCTTGCTAAACTCCGCCATACTCTGCAGCTTGGGTCTAAAGGTTGGTTGAAGACTGTCGTAAGCTCTTGGGCAGTGTTAAATCAGCTGTAGGAGCCAAGTGGGTCTGCGTCTAGCTGAGCTCGTGAACGAACAGGTCATGACTAAACCCTGTGCTTCACTGTGGTCTCCCTTGAGCGGCATGAGATGAGGTGGGGGCAGTTTCTGCTGTGCACGTGTGGCTCAGCTCTCACCAGGGGATCCCTGTCGTTGCTGCAGGATGCTCCTGCTTCACTGCCCGCTGCTCTTGCTGCTGCTGCCACTCAGCTCCAGGACGCAGAAGTTGCCTACCAGAGATGAGGAGCTCTTCCAGATGCAGATTCGGGACAAAGCGTTTTTTCATGATTCTTCAGTCGTCCCAGATGGAGCCGAAATTAGCAGCTACCTGTTCAGAGACACACCTAAAAGGTATTTCTGCCCAGTTTAAGTAAGGTCATTGTACTTGGAAGATAGCAGATTTATTTGTTGTCTGTTTTGAAACCAAAACTGAATCCAAATAAGAGAAATTCTATGAAGTTCTATTGCATGAAATACAAATGCCAGTGCTCTGGCTGGTGAAGTAAGTAACTGTGTGAGTCTCCATCCCAGTCTAGCCTCCCCAGCTGAGGGTCTGTGCATTTTGTGTGATTCCTGGTATCAGCCCAGAGCTCCCACAGACCACAGAAGTTCCCTGAAGTGGGGCCACTAACCATGTCTGGATGCAAAGGGAGGGGGAAAGAAATTAGAAACTACAGGCTAACCTCACCACACTTGTCTCTCTTCATTATTTCATATTGTGCTTTAAAGAAGCAGTGCAAGACAACTCTGGCCTGGTTGCCCCTCTTCCCAGCCCTGTGGGTCAGAAAATACCAAGGTTAGTCTGGAAAAGGAATCAGGGCTCCAAAGGGTTCAGGGAACAGCAGAAATGCTACTGTCCTCCACATACCACACACCTCCTTAAGCCTTTGTGAATGAGGAACACTTTACAATTAGTGACACATAGTACTTGGGGAGGACACAGGGAGACAGCTGAATGTGCATGTGCCTGTATGTGCTTCTAGGGCTCTTACCTGGACATATAAAAAAAAACGTGTCCTGCTTTGAAGAGCTTACCCCTACATTCCAGGAGAGACCCCCGTTTCCCTCACTTGTACGTTTGTAGCCATTTATTCTGTACATGGTTAGTGTAGGGGCAAAGAGTGAAACTGATGAGGGAGAAGGGCAGGAGGCCAGAACCCCCTCTGCCATATCATGAAAAATGCACTGTGAGCTCTGCAGCTCAGTGCGGGCAGGGGGACCTCAGCCCCTCACCTCCTTAGCCTTCACCTGACAGACTTTCTATATTCCCTCTGTACATGCTTGCCTGTAAGTAACATTTTTTGCCTCTGTTGCCCTACCAAGGTCAGCCTTGATAATGTAAAGTCAGTCCCTGCCAGTTGGCTGCCACCAGGATATACTGACATTATAGCTCTGTTAACCTTCCCCTAGGTACTTCTTTGTGGTTGAAGAGGACAACACACCTCTAGCAGTGACAGTGACACCATGTGATGCCCCCCTGGAGTGGAAACTGAGTGTGCAAGAACTCCCAGAGGAAGCCAGTGGAGAAGGTTCAGGTATTAAACCATCAAAGACTTTCCTTATGCCTCAGAGTTACACTTTTCTCCTGTATTCAAAGCTCCTCAGGCCAGTCTCAGTGTGATGCTGAGTGTCACAGCAGGTCCATCTGTATGATCTTTGGATCTTCAGCACTAGTCCTGCTTTTGTGCAGGAAACTGTCAGTAGGTAGCAACATTGGGAAGGAAAAGCATTGTAAAAAAGTAAAAACAAAAGCTGAGGTTATAGTTACAGAGTACACTGGATGCTGCCACAACAAACTATTTGCCCAGAGTAGCCTGGTTTCACTGGGGGCTTTGCTGTGGGCTGTGCACACAAGATAAGAGTGGGAGAGGCAGGATTGGTATTGTTGCAGGGCTCAGAAACATGACGGGAAACAGGCAGCAGAGACAGTTCATCCCGGGAACAGTATGGCACATCCAAGCTGGGTGCTTGGAGTAGTCTAGTGGAAGATGAAAGCCACCATCCACACAACTCCATTAATGTGCAATTAAAAGTGCAATTTCTATTACATGTGTTTTTAACCTGAGTGCCAAACTGTGCCTGATAGGACAGAACTACGGTAACATCTTCCTCAGAAGATACAACCTTTCATTTTCATCTCACACTTCTATTTTGTGTCTGTTAGTTTTGTTTTCTCTTATTCCTGGATTGTGTCTCTACAAATGTTTTTCTGTGCTTATAATCTAGGTGAACCAGAACCTCTTGAGCAACAGAAACAGCAGATTACTAATGAAGAAGGCACAGAGCTGTTCTCTTACAAAGGCAACGATGTTGAATATTTTGTGTCCTCTAGTTCCCCTTCTGGTTTGTACCAACTAGACCTGCTGTCAACAGAGAAGGATACACATTTTAAAGTGTATGCAACTACTACTCCAGAATCTGACCAACCTTACCCTGAATTACCTTATGATCCCAGAATTGATGTCACTTCTCTGGGACGTACAACAGTGACACTGGCATGGAAACCGAGTCCCACGGCCTCATTACTGAAACAGCCAATTCAATATTGCATAGTCATCAATAAAGAACACAATTTCAAAAGCCTCTGTGCTGTTGAAGCCAAACTCAGTTCTGATGATGCCTTCATGATGGCTCCAAAGCCAGGTCTGGATTTCAGTCCATTCGACTTTGCCCATTTTGGCTTCCCCACAGACAACAATGCTGGCAAAGAACGTGGTTTCCTAAAATCATCATCAAAGTTTGGGCGCCAAACATCCTCAAAGCCGAGAGTTGACCTGCACAAAGTTTGTATCGGGAACAAGAACATCTTCACAGTGTCTGACCTGAAACCCGACACACAGTACTATTTTGACATGTTTGCAGTAAACACTAACACTAACATGAGCACTGCATATGTTGGCACCTTTGCTAGAACAAAGGAGGAGGCTAAGCAGAAAACAGTCGAACTGAAGGATGGCAAAGTTACAGACGTATTCATCAAGAGGAAGGGAGCCAAATTTCTACGGTTTGCTCCTGTTTCGTCTCACCAGAAGGTCACCTTTTCTGTTCATTCCTGTCTGGATGCTGTTCAGATCCAAGTTAGAAGAGATGGCAAACTTCTCTTGTCTCAAAATGTGGAGGGAGTACGGCAGTTCCAGCTGCGAGGAAAAGCAAAAGCTAAATACCTAATTAGGCTGAAAGGAAGCAAAAAAGGTGCTTCTGTGCTGAAGGTCCTGGCAACAACAAGGCCTAACAAGCAGTCGTTTCCTTCTCTTCCTGAAGATACAAGAATCAAAGCCTTTGACAAACTCCGCACGTGTTCTTCAGTCACGGTGGCGTGGCTTGGCACACAGGAGAGAAACAAATTCTGCATCTACAAAAAGGAAGTGGACGACAATTACAACGAGGAGCAGAAGAAAAGAGAACAGAACCAATGCTTGGGTCCAGATACAAGGAAGAAATCAGAAAAGGTTCTCTGTAAATACTTTCACAGCCAGAATATACAGAAAGCAGTCACCACAGAGACAATTCGGGGCCTGCAGCCTGGCAAGTCCTACCTGCTGGACGTTTATGTCATAGGGCATGGAGGGCACTCTGTCAAGTACCAGAGCAAACTAGTGAAAACGAGAAAGTTCTGTTAGTGCCCCTGCATACAGGGATACAGGGAACTCCGGTCTGAACATTATCCTACTTCCCAGCATACGGATTGACTACTTGCACAGCTGAGAAGCTGTGACCTGTATTTGTACTGTGTAGAAAAGATATCAGCTTGTATATTTATGTTTACATAAGTAATTGTTTGAAGGAACTGGGGCCGGTGCTCCCTGTAGCATCTGGCAACTGTATTATCATGTGTCCGGTGACCCACATGTGATGCTCAGTAGATGTCCGAGGTAGCAGGAAACCTCGAAGGAACTGGCACTCCTTTGCTTCCACATTGCATGAACTGCTCCTAAATTATTTTATACTTAAAAGGCTGAGATAAATCATTCATCCACCTTGTTATGCGCACACAAGACATGCAGGCATACACCCTTTCTCTCAGTGTAGATGGTAGGGTTTCTGTAAATTATTTTATAGAGTCTTGTTTTAAATGTTTATGTTTCTATGATTGTAAACTATTAAAATCTCTCCCTGTTAAAATACAGATCTAAACTAAGTATTAACTGGGCTGCACATGAATCAGTTTCATTGCTAATGTAAATTCTTACCTAGCTGATTTTCATGTTTAAATACTGTATGTATTTCATGTACAAAGTTGCCATAACGTTATATTCCTGTACAGAAAATTAAAAACAAATATTAGATTATATATTGTTTCTTTTTCTTTATATTTTAAGGGGAAAAACAAGCTTGAGGACAGAAGAGGGGTGTTGAAACTTGAACTGAATTCAGCTAGCACACACCCTTTTTTTTTTTTTTTTTTTGCTGTTCTTCATCTTTTGGGGCAAAGTGACTGAAGTGCAGCAGAAGGAATTACTGGTGTCAGAGGTTAAAATCTGTAAGGGAGACATTGAAAGAGGGTCATTTGTGGCATACTCCATGTCTGCTGTGATAGAAACACTGGAGGAACAGGACAGCACATCAGAACTTTTCTTGTTCCAGGTGAGAAAGGGTTCTGCTTTGTCATGGTTGCAAGTGCCGCTGGCATTTAGTGTTCCTCAGGAGTTCACAGTCTGAGTTAGAGCGAGCATACAATTCAAACAAATAACACACCAGAGAGCCAGACATTATTTTCGTTAGATTATCATTGAAAACATTTACTTTCTGGATGCTGCTGGTTTTGACCACAGCAATAATAAGCTGAGAAGATTTTTTTTTCCATTGACAGGAATGGTAGTGCTAACAAAAAAATAGTACTTTCGTTTAAACTGCAGTTGTTTCCATTGTGTAGATTTCTTTAAAATGTTAACTGTCTGGATCTCATCTTTCCTAAATTTTCTTTCTTTGTTTTTCCACGTGTCACCTTCACTGACTCAGAAACTTGTATAGAGCTGCTTAATGGAAAACACATTCTGAGAAGCAACTAGAACAACCCTGTTTCAAGTGGCTAAGAGCAGGATACATGCTTCATCAGTCCCAATATTATAGTGTGGTTCAGGGCCTCAGGACAGGTAAATGAGACTTTTTTTTTCCTTGGTCCCATCATATGCATCAATCCAAACTTTGGCAGTGGATGTTGGGACTTATTCAGAGATGGGACAGTCTCTGTCTCTTGCTTCAGTGCTTGTCCATAAAACTGCACTGTTCCAGTGCTTACAGCCCCCTTGGGACTCACAATACTCTCAGAGAAACTGGGGAATGAGGGAAAGGGACCAAAACCCACATAAAGGCAGAAAGCAGATTTCTCTTAGGCTGCTCATAGGAGAGACAAAAGCTCCATCCCTGTAGAGGTGCTCTCCAGTTTTCCTTGGCTCCTTGGTGCAGAGCTCTTCAGGGTTTCCCTTCTGCTGCCAACCGGAATATTTCAGTTTGCAACCGAGAGGCAGCAGCAGGGTTTCATGGCTGTACAAGCGCCTGCCTTGTTCCATATGTAGGGTTTGTTGCTGCAGATATTTAAGATGCAAATACTCTATGTGAAGACTGGCCAGTCTTCAAATAAAGAATTTGATTACATAAAAAAAAAAAAATAATGAAATTTAGAATTCCCTGGAGATGATCTCCTCTCCTCATTTGAGAACATCCCTGTGATTTCTTAAATCTAATTGGCTTCAGTAACACACAGCAAACCTGCTAGATTACAGTGACAGGACACAGGTGAGCAGCAAGTCACTACAGCTGGGAATTCCTCTAGAGCAAGTTTGTGATACCAGCCTCAACTCAGTAGTCGTTAGGGACATACATACCCTACATTTCATTGTCCAAAAAGCCACTGAATTTTTCCGATAAAATCAACAACTTACACTTCTGTAAGCGTTTCATTGGCGCTATTTTTTTTGGCAGGGAATGGTGCCCCTCCACTGGCATATTACAGTGTTTACTTCAAAAAGTATTTTATAACCATTCCAGCTTCCCTTTAGCCAGATTCCTCTGTTAGGGTATTCATCCAGCTTGCTTGGCTTTTCTGCATGTTAGGCATTTAATGTTCACAGTAGGTAACAAAATGGAAAATTCTCCAAAAGTATGATCATCTTCTATATCTGAACACTACATTTTCTAAGGAAAATGTCACAGTATTTATCTTTACTCCCACTGGAATTCTTCTTTTCCCAAACAACTAGCTCTATTTATTTTTCTGGATGAAACTGAGACCATACTAGTACTGCATTTACTAATCTCCTTGTTATTATTCAGGTCTTAGTGGACCTGAGGGAGGTCTGAGGGAGGCAGTTCTTCTTTTGAAGGGTGGAATAAAAGGGCACTAGAGTCTGCGTGGTGAATACAACAATCACCCTTAAGCTGGAGGTGCTGAAGTGGATTTTAGAGTTAAAGAGGTACCTGATGGGAAATCTCTAGACTGAAGCACTGAGCCCAGGTGAAGAGTCACAGCATGGGTGACTGAAGAACTTTCCCCATGCCCCACCACTGCCAGTCAATCCGGGCATGAATGCAGTTGAGGCAGAGTGTGTCCTCATTCACAGGCTCACCTTGCCAGGAGTTTACAGCTTTCTGTCCACTGAGAAATAAAACAAGCCTTCAGACTCATTTCACGTGGGTCATAGAACAACTGTAACTTTGAAGTGCTGCCCTACTTTGGGTCTGTGTTAGTCACCAGCCTGGATCCTGTTGCTAGTCCCTTGTCATATCTGTATTCCTAGTTTCTCATCAAAACAGATATATAATAACTTCTTAAAGAATATCATGGATAGACATGTGCCATAGAAAGGGAAAAAAGGAGGTATATTGAATAAATGTACAGATAGACACATAAAAAGCTTTTCATCTTGTGTGTTTTTTAAGCACCGTGCCTGAGAGAATTGAAACAGCTTGGAAATAGAGAGTTAATGGAGTTCAGTGCTCACAGTGATGGTGCATGGCTCACTGGGAACGAATGTCATGCTGGAATCTGGAGCTGAAGAACACGCAGGGCTTGGGGGAAGCAGCACGTGGTGGCCCGCACAGGCAACAGCTCCTCACCAAGGCGTATCAGATTACTGAGACTGCAGAATTATTTAGGAACTGAAGACACATTTCAATTAAGCAAATCATTTACACTTGCTTGTACTGAGTAGAGAACTCAAGGCTGAAGGCTGGTCTACACTATAAAAAGCTTTTATAATAGGCTAAAGGACTGGCACTGTCAAATCTTCATGTATTAGCAAGCTGTTGATCCTTGATAGAGCCTTAGACACAGTCATTTCTCACCTACCATCACTTCCCCCTGTTTGGCTATGTTAGAGACACCGGCTTTTCTGTTTTCCACAAGTTGTACTCATTTTTATCTTATCTTGTAAAAATATATTGCTACTAATAAAAACAGCAACAAACCTTGTCCTCGTGAGTGCAGTGTTTAGTTCCAAATTCAAGCTGTCATGCAGTTATGCTAATCTGGCCAGCAGTCCTTCTCAGGTTTTAAGGCCACTTTCAGCAAGCACATCAAGTCACAGAGTTACTCCAGGGAGACCTTTTTATGTCCAGATAAAAGAAATCAAACCTACGGTTTAGACATGAACGCATATTTTATTGTCCTGCTCATCCAGCACCAGTAACAGAATTCATTGTTGAAAAGTACAGCATCTGCTTGCCGTATTTTTGTCTGCTTCAGAAGTGCAAGCCCATTTCCTGGAGAAATAAACAAACTAATTCTTGGCATAATGAATGAAATTAAGAAACAAAGAGCTATGCTGGGAAGGGTTACCTTGATGAAATACTGGGTTTTGGTCCAGGGGACCAAAAGCAGCCTGTCTGGCAGTTTCCCCCGTGTGTATATCAACTCGGTAGCTACCTGGTACAACTACTGTTGGTTGGGTTTCTGTCTTGTAACGTGATGCTCTGCATCCACACAGGGACCTGCTGTGGCTGGAAGTCAGCATAGGGGCAGAGGTTCCTCTAAGCATATCTCATTTCAGGATTTAGGTTTTAAAATATGAGGCCCTCTGGAGAGTACAAGGACAATGTGGATTGACAGAATTTGATAAATAACGTGTGTAGTCTAATTTAAGTTGTTTATCTGGACAAGAATATATTTTAATATTTGGGAAAGGGAAGTTGTTTGGCTTATTTTTTACCGTCAGTCATAATCTGCATTCTTTTTAACCACAAACTAATTGCTTACGGTGGAGTAAAGTGAACTATTTGATTGTGTATTTCCACTCTTGTTTCCCGTTTTCCAATTTTACTGTGCAAGCATTCTTTCAGGTCCAAGCTAAAATGAACAGATAAAGTCTTGGCATGTACAAAGAAAATATTTGATAAGATTCTGGATGCCAAAGTATATATGAAGTTCTTGCCCTAGCGCAGAAAGTTAGGAAGGATAGGAGTACTCCTGAGGTATTAACTTTTTCTTTTATGTCCTCTTCCATTTCATAATGTTTGCTATTACTTAAAAGGTCTCCTGGCATTCCAGTGATGATAGGAGTTCAGAAGAATGTGATTTTTTTTCCTTCCTTATTATATGCCTTTTTTTTTTTTTTTTCTTTACCTATTACTTCTTGACTCTGGTTTTCACTCTAACAGATCTGCTTAGAAAGTGCAGCAGAGTAAGATGGACAGTTTTGCCCAATAAACCAACTCAGAGCAATTTAACTCCTTTTCTGGGACACAAGTGACAAAGATCTTGCTAGAAAATGCAGGGATGGGGCATGTCAGCAGTCACTGATTGAGGCTACAGAAACCTGAGGACAACCCTTTAAAACCTCTCTTCTCTGCTGACCTTCCCTCTTGTGTAGACTTTTTTTATGGTGGCATGGGCACAAAATAAAGCCACACCAAAGATGATAGCTTTTTCTATCTGCTTTTCACTTGCTTTCATTGATTTGAGCAGCTACAAGAAGCAGAAGCCCCTTCCACAGGGAGACATCAGCTTGCCCCACCTCAGCTCCACTGAGGCCAGAAGGATGCAGCTGGGCTTCATTACCAGCCCCACCAGTGGGGCCCAGTGACCTTGCTTCCTTTAACAAGCCTTTCAACATCAGCTATAAAAGATGCCTGTCCTGCCTTAGTAGGAGGATAGGTAAGAGTGGGGTGTTAGAGGTAGGTGAGTGGGGGTGGTATTTTTATTTTTTTTATTATTATTATTTTTTAAAGTAAAAGGGAAACTTTCAGGTTTCTTTTGGTTTCTTTCTTTCTTTTTTTCTTTTTCTTTCTTTTTTTTTTTTTTTTTTAAGCTTTTCTAAAAAGCCTTTTCATTGTTATTAGTGTGACACTATAGCTTCAGCTAGTTGTTTGAAAGTGACTTGCAACCATGGCTTTATTAAAAAAAAAGTTCCAATTTTTCCTCCTGCTATCTGAAAAGTATAGGTAATTCTTATCTGTGTCTGGTCTAGTCAGCCAGCTAAATTCATGCATAGAAGGTTTAATATAAACTAGGATGCCTACTTATTGCTTGTGGGGAAAAATCTGGAATTCTTCCTCTATTCTCTGAGGGAAGGATGAATAAATGCTTCATATCTTAAATGTGCCTTGATAATGTAATAGATGTTTAAGGCTGATACAGAAGGAACAATTAATTGCTGACTTTTAGGGTACTAATGTTGTGTTAATACATATGCAGATTTCATTACCTGTTTTATCCATTTCTGTCATATTTGTGTTCTTACAGTGGGTTTGGATGATAGTTGATGGTATCCTTCTGTGGTAGTTAAGACAGGCTGTTTAAAGGTACAGGTAGACAGAGGATTAATTTGTTTTGATCTTAATAGACCCCAAACACCTCTGTACAATTTATGTTGCTTGCTTTTTTAATTGGAATGCTGGTTATGAACTTAGTGCTTTAAATAAGATCTTTCAATCTGATGTAAACTTTCTTAAATGTAAAACTTGTTTTAGCATTTGCTGTACCATACAGGTGTGAAAACTTTCTCTGATGTCAGTACAGCCTCTGAGTATCACTGGGAAACAATCTCTAATTCCAGTCTTCCACTTTCAATTCAACAAGTTTCTCTCTTGACTATGTTAGTACTATACTTATGTAAATGGATTCAGTGCAGGCAATCTTAAAAAAGGCTGCATCCTAGATCTGGCAAGTGCTAATTCCCATACCAAGTTTCACTTGCTGTAGTGGAAAGATGTAGACTAGCTTCAGGTGAGGCTTTTCCAGAGGGCATTAGTTCTCATCAAGCTTATTCCTATTAACTTTAATGACAGCAGGGTCCAGCCACCACCAAACATTCTTGAAAAACCTGCCTTAAGTACTCTGACTGCCAAGTAAATGATGCAAGTACAGAATTTGACAGGCTGGTTCTCATTTGCATTTGAAACTTGTCTTAATTTTCAGTAATATCTGGTATAACAGCTGCTAAAAGTAACTAGGTGTGTGCTTAGTTGTTTCTCTTCACGAAGAGAAATGTGTGTAGAAACAGGCAGCTGAAATAACTGTAGACTTCAGCTCCCCTGGTTTAGTTTAAGTAAATGTTGATAGGGTTATTAACTGTTACTCTTATAATGCTTACCTTTCTAAAGGGCCAGAATTCTTATTTTAATGGTCAAAACATTTTTTTTAATCTTAAAAGTCCCTCAATGAGGAGTCTGACCATGTAAATTATCTTTCCGTAAAATAAGAGCAGGAGCTGCTACTTCATTAAATCACAAATGGGGAATGATATTTGCTTCCTTTTCTTCTAGAATGAGAGAAAAGAGGTTATTCTGCTTAAAGAAAAAGTGTGGGATTTTTTTTGGATGAGGGGAAGAAAAGAGCAGAGTCTGATTCTGATGTTTGTTTCCCAGTGGTTTAAGTTAGTTCTCGATCTGTTCATATCTATTTGATACCTGCACTGTCCCAAACGTGGGAGTGCACAGCACTTCAGGTGGAACAAAGTGGCAATTAAGATGTTTCTGCAGGGTAGACTTATTTGATTTTTCTTTTATTCCCCAGTTTGTGTAAGTGTTATGTTTTCAGCATGTTCACTTCTACATGACTTCCGCTCCCATGCCTTTTCAAGATGCTTTTTGACAAAAGCTGTGTTCTCTTGTCAAGCGGCAGCACCTGTTTCTGGCTGTGCAGTTTAAGCCTATGCGTAGAGGAGGAGCTAGGCTTTTCACATTTCTGTGCTGAACTTTTTTCCCTGTAGCTGCATGTTACTGAGGAGAGCCTTTCATTTGTTGTTTTTAAGTACTCCATGGATTTTGGAGCCTGTTCACAGCTTCATTGAAACTCTGAAAGGTTACAATAGCAACAGGTACAACTCAGACATGGTTTAATCTCCTGAGTGAGTGTCTGGACTGGTTTATAAACTTGTGCTATTAATCCTGTTGAAGATGAAAGTTCTTCACTTCAGCTGTTCTGGTTCCAAATTCTTCTTTTGGAAGAATGCTTTCATGGCTTTTCTAAAATCCATGTAATTGGTTATAGTGAACATAATTCTTAGCTTGCATGGACAACCAATGCTGACACCAGGGTGTGTAGAAAATACCTCTTTCCCTGACCAACCAGTTTTTTAAAGCCTTTTTTTTTTAAAAGTCTTTAAATGCAAGCTAAAGTGAGCTGATAACACTAATAGGTTTTTGACTGCAGCTGGATATTACTTTCCAGAACAACTTGTTCTTTAATGGTAGGTCTCTGCCCATTTACCAAAAAGATATCTATTATCATATTGTAGGCATGGTTGAATAATGAAAGCATAGTTGGCATTCTGATTTTGGAGACACTGTGTATCTTGAAAGTCCACTGACTTACAATTTGATCTCTGCCTGCTGAAAAGTGTAGAGTTATGATACCTTTTGATGAACTGCTAGATAAATGTTTATCATGCACTTCAAAAAGGTATCCTCTCCTCCCCTGAAGGCTTCTTACTAATCCTATCTACTGTGAGAAACTGAAAAAGAACAGGTGCAAGTGTTATTACTTGAAAAGTTGCAGTTCATAAACACAAAATTGTATGGATATTAAAAAGGGATGTTACATCTCAAACAGGATTGCTACATCTCAAACAAAATAACTTATTGTTGGGGAGGGCTGATGGTGCTGGGTGTTTTCTTTCAGATAGGTAAGCATGGTCCTTATTTTTGCTCTTTGGTGGAATCAGGAGTTATTCCCTGGGATGTAGAGGGTGAGTTAATTCTGTGAGGACACAAGGATGAAGACCCCACAGAGTGTAGGCAGGGCTTGCACATAGGCTGTGGGTACTCCTGCTATTTTTCCTCCCACACACCCATATATCTTGCCAGCTGCAATCTGTCCCCATTATTATTACTGTGTTTATTCTTCTCAACTGCCTATTACACATCTGGGAAGCTGAATGGGAAATAAACACAAATATATTTACTTCAAGTTTTTTCATAGCATTATAATTAGAAGTTGGAGACATCTTTCTCTTCATCATTCAATACTGAGTCATTGTTCTTCCCCTTGTTCTTTTCTTGAACACTGTCTTTATAGCTATTCTTCCACAGAACAAAAGATT
Organism: Aythya fuligula; assembly: GCF_009819795.1. Lineage (NCBI taxonomy): Eukaryota > Metazoa > Chordata > Aves > Anseriformes > Anatidae > Aythya > Aythya fuligula. The sequence goes on from NC_045562.1 coordinate 43,923,849, forward strand.
TTTCTTTAATGGTTGGTGTATTTAAAATTAATGGGCAGGTACACTAAGCTAGTGTATATATCATGCTGTGCTAGAGAGCTGGAATAGCCTGTCTTGAGAGCAGGAGCAGATGCAAGCTGCCTGCAGATGTTGACTAGATGGACAGTTGCTCATGAGCAATTCCATTGTGTTTTCTCAGCTCCCTTTCTGAGTAATACTGGGAGACTGCTCCTAACCCCTAATGGCTTCCTTATGCTTTTATCCTCACGTGTTCAAACTGTAGCTGGCTGCTGGGGAGTACAGCATGGTGCCAATGGCTGGAGCAACACAGCTAGCAGGCAGATGACATGTGACAGTGTACAGGCAAGGCAGTGGTTCCATATCCTCAGTGACTGGTGGCTGCTGGGTGCTGGGTAGCACGGCTCATGCCCTCTCCGGAGAGTTTGGAAGAGACCTGGACAACAGCAAATGCAGCACTTGCTGCTTTGGTTTCAGAACTAGGTTAAATCAAGTAACAACTGTTTCTGGGTTGTGCTCAGTTGTAGAGGATTGCAGTTGGTATTGACAGTCAAATCCCTCTTTCCAAATCCCCAAAGTCTTTGGGATGTTTGATCCCTTTTCTCTAGCCTTGCTCATGTTGGCACTACAGCTGATTGTATAATAACTCAGTCTAGCATTCCCAGCAGGGAGCTGTGCCTGGAGGTTTTAATCAGCAGCTCCTAGTTTGGGTGAAGGGTGGGAGAAGTGAGGAAAGACTGAAAAGCTATGAAATACTTCTTACCAGATCCCCATGCTGACTTTACATCCAAACATCCAAGTGTGAGGGAACTGTTTCTGAGATAACTGCTGTTGCTGTGCTCCATTTTAACCTTGTATGTAGCATATGAAATCATCATTTACTCTCCCTTCTCTACAATGAACAGCTTGACAATGCCACTACTAATATGCTGCACACAGTAGCTGGGTACTTGTTTTCATGATTAAATGAAACAGCAAAGTATCTCTATCACTAACAAAAATAAATAAATAAAAGGTTCTGACCAGGGCTTTGAGGTAGGTCTGTCAGGACTACTTCTCTCAATGATCTTTTAAATTCAAACCTCAGGTTTCCTTTGAACAAAGACTGCATCAGACAAACCTCTTTCAGTAGAGACAAGAACAAAAAGACTAAACATGGGAAAGGATTTAAAAAAAAAAAAAAAAAAAAAAACGATCTCCTGCTGCTGACTTTTGTCCTTGCCTTCAGTCTTGGTTTCAGTCAGCCCTGTGGCCTTAGGAGTCCAAAGCAGACTGACTTCACTCTGGTCCCTACCAAATGTTTTCTGTTTCTGCTGGGTCTTGTTTCTAGCTTCTCCTGCAGCTCTCAACCACCTCCCAGGCCTGCACTGGGTGCTCCTGTCTCCTTGCTGTTTGCTTCTTCCCCTCCTTAAGCATACCCAGTAGCTCTCAAGTGTAGGTGCCATGCTCTTTACCCAGCAGAGGGACCCACCTGGTTCAGTTGACTTCTTTCAAGAAAAATAATACACAAAGAGAAATGAATAAATTGGATGACATCTGTCTTAGCCCCTCATAGAGACTTCTGGAAAAACAGTGTATGTTGTAAAAAAAAAAAAAAAAAAATGTGAGAAGTGCAATATAAATATTTAGCTACTGTTGACTCATATGTTTATGCTTTCTGGCTACCTCTTAAAATGGTTTTATGTTTCTCTGTAGATTTTCTGTGGAGTCCTGGATTGTTTTTGTTGTCCAGGCTGCTGATTTCTGTTATCTAACAGATACATACATGATGAAGTGTGGAAGCTCAATATTTGCTATGTGTGCATGGGATGCATTGTTCTGCTCAAATTTGGTGCTGTTGTAGTAGACCTGCACAAATATAGCTCTGCTCAGTGTAAGTGCTTCAGTCAGATTAATAAGAAAGATCTGATGGGTAGTAGTTTGAGGGATTGCTGAGAATTACTGCAAATATTCCTACATTCAAGTAATGCAGCTCCCACACTTCTCTGCACAGGGAAAGTGGCTACTTTATCCTATTCCAATCCCAAGCTTCCTGATGATTTCAGATGTTATGGTGGAAATATACCCATCTGTAAATTAACCACTAGTATCATGATTTGTATAACTTTTCTATAACATCTAGCCAGTTTCATGACAACTGCACCAACAGCAAGATACTTTGCAATGTGGTGACAAACCTTGGTATTGAGGACAAGGAACATACATGAAAGAAACAGCCAAACAACAAGAACAGACACATTTTCTTTAAATGAAAACATCTTAAACGATGACCTTTCTGACAAACCACAGAAGTACCAAACACGCAGCCTTTTTAATAGCAATTTCATACTGGATCTTCGCACACATACCCCCTGGAAGCTTAATGCAGTCCAAATGTCTGTGCCTTGGACGAGGCCAGTGTTCTGTGATGGCTGAGTGAGCAAGTGCAAGTTTGAAAGTTATTCGGGCCAGTCTCAATAAGTAACTGGAGGGAATTAATGTTCCTTCTCCCCATTTGAATGTGATTTCTGCTCACTTGATGTTTTCTTTATTTATTTTTTTTTTTTTTTTGGTGGGAAGGAAGTAAGGAGTGGAGAGGGTACAGAACTGAGTGTGTAATCTGTCATGAAAAGCATGCCTGGAGTCTGAGTTGCCAGTGAGTTTGGCCCAAGCCACCTCTAGCTCCTACTGATGCTGAGCTGTTGTAGCACTCATTATACTGAATTTGGAAAAGGTAAATGGTTTGGTTTATGATGCCTAGAATGTTGTTTGCTTTGTCCCATTATATAAATACTGTAAACTGGAGATAGAGAACAAGAATCCTGTGGGATGATACCATAATCATAGCTCTTCCTTCTAGACTATTTAAACTAGTAGATTTCTTATGCAGAAAGTACTTCAGACTTATTTTCATGAATTTATTGAACCTTTTAATTCTCAGTTGCTAACAGGCTTCATCAAAGGGATATATCGGATCAAATAACCATCTGGTTCTTGCATGAGGGGGTTATTATGTGATGTTAATCTGTTATAACCATATCTATTAATAACAAATTTTCAAAAGCCAACTTGAGAGCATTAGTTAGATTAATTGCATTCAGCCAAGCATAGATTACTAAGATCTGAAATCCCTGCAGTGGATGAATACTTCATCTGTGTCTGTAAATGTTTGGCTTCCAACCTTTTGGGTTTTTCTATTTTTCCAATAGTTTTTATCATGGTTTAAGATTAGTTATTACAAACAGTCTTCAAACTTCAAAATTTCTTTAGAAATAAGCTATGCTTATTGCCTTTAAGTCCATAAAGATGGAAAACACATGAGGTCAAAAACACTTGAGGTCAGATGAAAATAACCACTGCTATTCTTATCTGGTGGTGTTTCATCAGAATTACTGTCCTATGTATCTATCCAGTAAGTTTTACTGCAGTTTGTTGACCAAATGGAAGCAATGCACAGTCAAAAGCTCTTGTGCAAGTGACAAAATTGAATGACTCCAAAGAGAAAGAAGTAGTTACTTCTGAAGAAAGCATGAGGAGAGAAATGGATACTCTGCTTCTGCTGCTCTTTGCTGGGAGTTCTGTTTAAATGTGTGCCTGTGCCTACATAAATAGGATGGGTGGCTTCAAAAATTCACTGCTTCAACAGGCAGTACCATAGCATCAGCTGCATACCAAGTACCTTGCATCCACTGTGCTTCTTTCTCTGCCACTTCTTGTTTAGGCTCTCTTTGTGCCTTAAGAATAACCTCACTTAGACACAGGTTGGGAAGAGCCACGTTTGTTGTGCTGTATACTGTGACACTGCAGGTTGTTTTTATCCATATGAACAGGACAATGAAGCATGTTCAGCATGTAATTTGGCCACAGCCATGTTGTGAAATGGCTAATTATGGTTACTTCTAGAGTGCAGACAGAGCTTCATTCAGCTTTTCTGTGATGAATTATTATAGTTTGTCCAAACTTTCATATAGTTTCAGAAAGGGCATATTGATGTCTTGTACCTCCTGAAAGACACGCTTTTAAATAAGATGCAGCTGCATTGTATTTTCAGTCCATTCCCTTGCTGCTTTATGAGAAAAGATGACTAACTCATTTACAGCAATACTGAATAGTAATAACTTAAAATTTATGGGGCACCCGGTGTCTAGATGCCTTAGGGTGCCTGACAGGCTATAACTTAAAACATAGATTTTAAAAAAGCAGTGTGATTTAACACAATAGAACTGACACAGAAACCGAAACCCTATTGTGTGATTAAACAGAACGGTGTCCCACAAACAATATCAAACCCAAACCCTCTGCAGCCTGACCCAGAGGGGTGCCATTGTTTTCTCTGAAATGTCAGAGAGGAGTACACACTTGAGTTAAGAGAAAGCACTCATATAGGCAGACTTCACACATGGTAAAACAGAAACAGCTACAGCTTTGGCCTGAACTGTAGGATTTGTTGCCCTTGTTAACCCAGGGTGAATACTTCAGTATGGAAGAAACATACAGTGGCAGACATCTTTCAAAGTTATTTTTATAGCTATTATTATTCTTTGAAAAGCATACTGTCAAAATATACTTGTCCTCCTACTAAACTAATTTCTATATGTATGGATATCATTTTTTTGAGTTGGTACTTCTCTACCAATTTTGGGTAGTTACGGAACTCCTTCAAAAGTCATTGAGCAGTTTTTTTTTTTTATCTATACTTGAGATCCACTTGTGTCCCAACATATGGGTTTAGAGGGTTCTATCAAGCTTTGTCAGGTTCTTGCTGAAGAGCAAGAGTAGTTCCTGAGAAGTTCCACGTGAGATACTTTTCATCAATTAATCTGCTGTTGCCAGACTTCTACTTTGTGAAGCCAAGTAGACCCATAAAGTTTAGACAGAAAACTTTGTCAACAAGAGTTTTTTTTGGTTTGGCTCATTCTGCCATTATTTCTAAGGAAGACAAATATTTCTTTTACCCGTTCTAGTTCTGAAAATTTAAAAACAACAACAAAAAACGATGATATTGTCTTAAATCCTTCTATTCCTTTCAAGATTGAGTAACTTCACTATACGATGTTAAGCCACATAAAATAATTGTAATACAACTTAATCTTTGAAATAACTTCTGGCTTTCTTTATTTTCATTTCTTTTGCTTGTTTTCTAATCTGTTAGCCATTTTACAGTTGATCCTTGTAGACCTTGGCAACACTATCTGAAAATCATTTGAGGTGGAGTTGTACACGTGATTATTGCTTGTTACATCTTTTAGAGTAGGAAAGGATTGTCCTGAAGGTGTAGCCTGACATATTGTATAATACAGAGTTGGAAATAAGGCTCCTACAGTTAAGCAGATTATCCTACCAAGTATTGTGGAAGATGTTCTTCTGTAAATATTCTTTTTAAATAACAATAGGACTGATGTTTGTAATTTTACTTGATATTGTGACTGTATCCATGGGGGTGTTAGTCTCTCTATTTGGGCATAAAATTTCAACAACAGTGTATTTCAGTCTTATCTGTCACATATCCTAGTTAACTAATACTAGCAAGAAATGCAATGCCCCCAAAAGCGCTGTAGCTAGAAATGTACATATTACAGCATCAAAAAATACTTGATGTACAGTGAGATTTTTAGATCATGGCTATTTAAAAACAAGCACTACTTACAAAGCTTGATAGAGGATATAAGAGCACAAATTAATTTTGCAGAAATTGATGCTATTCAGTGGGCGGTCATAAATCGGAATGGCTGTTGCTGAAATGCATTCCTCTCAATGTTATAACACTTGTTTTTAAATATTGTCAGCATACCATCTAGTACTTAAGATGCATGAAGATGAACAAGCGTTGTTAATTCCAGCAAGCATTGGGTTGATGTAAACCTCTGGACTATTTCTTTTTTCAAGCATATACAGCACAGCTCAACTGGTAGCATGCAGGTCTGTTTCTCTGATCCTATATTCTCAGCTGGTTTGACCTTGAATTCTGAAAGTTTTGGATGGAATTACCAAGTACCCACAGTGTCAGATAAAATATAACATAGAACAGGAAAGTATTTTCAAATATCATAGTGTAATGAAAAACTAATTCCTGACAAATGTGTTTTTCTTTATTACGCTCTGTTCATCCTAAGCATAAATGCATGTGGTGCCAGATTCTTCCCCCTTCCTCCTCCAAAAAGAAGGCATATGCTGGTTCTTAAGGCTGATAAAGCAACTCATGACCATCGGTATTGGTGAATCTGGATAGCTGGATCTGTTAAGGCCTGTAGGTGGAGAACTCAGATTTATTTTAAACTTTTGTGTGTAGTACTGGCTTCTGTCTCTTCTTTAAGAATACAACATGTACCTGGATGGAGTGTGCCAAAGACTTACAGTGAAGAACTCACATCCCTGTCACCTATTCATGCACTTAAAGCAGCAAGATCTTTGCCTCCTTCCAGAGGACTCGTTACAGCACTGAGTAATAAGTGTTTCCTGGAGGAATATGCCACCAACTAGGGAGGTGATTTCAGTGGAGAACAAGTAGACAGGCGACTGAAAGCAAGTAAAGCACTAAAATTGGTTTAGAATAGCTTTTGCATATTCTAAAGTTACTGGCTCTCACTTCAGTGTGTGCTCTAAGGAACAGTAAAATGTTCTTAACTATAGTATCTATAAATTGATTTGAGATTGATAGCAGGAACTTCTCAGAAATATCTTGTGTGTATGTGACTGTTCTCGAAGGATTTAAAAATATTCTGTGTAGCACTTTTATGACACCCTGCATAGCAGAGTATTAAAGATTCAGGTTGAAGTGGAAGTCTGAATATCAAACATGAATATTCACGTGGCAGACATGAAAGGTAGAGGTCACTAGTGAAAGCAGTGAAGTCTGCTATAAAAATATTAACAAACCACTGTAAGCTCATGGTACAGTATAGTCAGCTGTCTTCCTGCTATGGGAAAACCCAATGTCCCGGCTTCTGCATTTTGTTCAGGAATGGTGGAAAAATACCTTAAGTGTTAAGGATTTTTGAAAGTTTTATAAAGAATTACGTTATTTTTAAAGAATTTATAGTGTGGTTGAACTATCAAATATGAGTTAAATTATGTGCATACAGCAGGTACTGAAAGGGAGCCTAATGTTTTTTTTTTTTTTTTTTTATAAATGAAAATAGTTATATACAGCAGGAATCAATTGATGGCTATTAGATTAAGATCCCTCAAGATGAGGTTGCAAGTAGGAGAGGAGTTATGTAAGTTTAAGGCTTAATGCTTCCAGAAAGGACAAGGTCTAATGGGAAATAGGGTCTGAGAAGGCAAGACCTTTATGCAATAGGAAATGTATGTGAATGGTCAGCATTGAAGGAAGTAGCCTGCCCAGGAGAAGCTGGATCTGGAAAGTCACTTAGAGATCTGATCCTGAAGGGTCTGACAGCAAAACCATGGTGGGTGAGATGAGTATAGGAAGTCACTCCTGGGCTGAAATAGTATACTACTGAGTTGAGGAAGATGCTTTTAGGACATTTAAGGATGCAATTTTTAACTTTCTTTAAAGTAGCTTTAAATGCCTTTGAAGGAGATTATTATATATCCACTATTATTGTATATTCAGAAAAATTCAGGTGTTTAGTCCAGAGAACAGAAAATCTTCGCTTCCTCTTCTGAGGCAATATTTACCAGACTTCTGATCAATGTCTACTGCATCTGGACTTTTCTTCTCCTTTGCTTTTCTTATCCTCTAACTGCTATAGAAAGAAATTAGATATGCTTTCCATGATTTTACTTGACCAAAACATGCAGATACTTTGTCCTCTAGTCCCCTTTCTAGAAACACGATGTCTCAAAATGAGGCAGCTCTGTTCTCCAGCTGAGGCTGAACCAATACTGAAGATTATTTTACATTTTACCTTGTGGTAGTTCATTCTGGAGCGTACAAACAGGAGCATACCTGCGACTTTCACAATAGCATGATAACTGATTAAAGTTTAGTGTAAGACCCACTATTGCTTCCAGATCTTCCTAAAGAGATGCTACTTGCTACCTGTGCAATTGTATTGTTCCCTATTCCTGTTGCTGATGAGTTTTAGTTATCTTCTCAGTATTGAACTGCAACCTGATCTTTCAGATCACTTGTCAGCATAAATGCAAATACTGTAGGGCTTAGGGTAGACCTGTGTGATGTATACTAGTTTAAAATCTAGTTACTGATGCTCAGAGAACTTTCAACTATTCCCTACTAGCTCTTTAAACTTCTATCCTATACTGCTTACATAAACCTGTCACACGAGAGAGCAGGAAAATCTTGCTACAGTCCAATAATATTATGCTTGTTTTAGCAACATCTATATGATGTAGAACAATTAAATGGTTATTACTTTGAATATCACTAAATAACCTGAATTACTAGCTTAATCCAGCACTGATTCACTTAAATCTTGCCTTAAGGTTTTATAAACCCCAGTTTAAAAACCTCTGAAACAATAGGAGCAAACACTTAATATGCGGTCAGCTTGAGAATGGAACTGCAAACACATGTATGCATTTAAATATATTCAAAGAACAAGGAGCAAGTTCTTAATACTGAAATCCTGGCCCTGACTTCTAGGACTTCAAGTATCTGAGAAAGAAGCTTTGTCAGTAACTGTCTTACATGCAAAGACCAACATAAGTTGGAAAATCAGTCTTGCCATTTAATGCTTTCAATTATCTTGAGTATTGCAACACAAGAAGTCTGTATTGGTTTACAGGAAAAAAAAAAAAACAACAACACACAAACACAACAAAACTTGGCATTGATTGGAAGAAAGATTTGGGGAAATAATTTTTAGGTTGAAATGTTTATTGAATTCAAACAGCTCTTAAAGAATTCTTGTAGGAGAAAAAAAGCCACAAAAAAGAGCAGTCCTTAAAAATAGTTTTGAAAGGAATCTTCCTCAGCAAATCAAAGTACATTAGGGAAAGAATAACTTAGGTTTTTCAGAAACCAGGAAATGCAGACAAAACAATTACTGTCAGAAGTGGGGAAAGAAGCTGAGACACTGAGTAGATGGGTCTTGTTGTCATATTTACAAAAAGCATATTTAGTTGTTTAGGGAAGTAAATTGTCTTCTAAGAGATTGAGTTTTTTAATTGGTAGTGTAACATATGGTTTAAGTTGACTCATGTCAACACAACTTGTTCCAGGTACTTACAGCCATCATGCCTGGTGATTACTAATAGTAAGGGTGCCGTTGTACCTGAGGAAGCGGGGACTTTAAAAGCATACACATCTCTTGCTAAGCTCTGGTAGTTAATTTGCTGTTTGATAATTTTATCAAATGTTTAACAACAAAATTTAGATTTAAATCCAATACTTGGATTCTATTTTCAGAAACAGAGTTGTCATGTGTATGCACTGGTATGTCATGTGAACTAAAGCAGTACGGATTCACATTCTGTTTGTTAATGTTGTATATCAAAATCACTGTTAATGGTTCAAAATAGCCATGTATATTTGGTTTCTTTGGATAAAGAAGTAGTCAATTTTTTTAATTTTTTTTTTAGGCTGAACTCTGTCTAACTCTAACTCACAAGAACAAGAAACCTGAGAGTCTGTATACTATTCTTCCCATCTTCCCCTCAAATAGTCATTACATAAGCTGGAAGCTTTGCTTCCGGAGAACTTCTGTGTAAAAAAAAAAAAAAAAAAAAAAAAAGAGCAAAGTCATTCTTCCATCCTGGTCTGGATACTGTGGTGTAGAAAGTTTGGGAAGTTTGCGATGAAAAAGAACAATGAACCTACACAAAGTTAATGAACTTGTACCTAGTCAGAGAAAGTGGCTTGACAAATTCCAGGAATATCTGACTACAACCCTTGCATACCCGGTCAAAGCTAAACATTATTTGCACACTGGAAAAGTGCAGATAGACATAAATAAAGGCAGGCTGACAGTATTTCAAGTGTTCTCCTAATGGGCTACCAGGTAGCCCAAGGTTGCTTTTAAAGTGTTGCTTCTGTTCTAACAATGTTGGAGGGAAGTGGAGGAGGTTAGAAAAGAGATGCATAGATCCAGGAGAGAAGCTTTCAAAACAGCTGCTGCAAATGTGATTAATCTTCAGTAAAGAAATATCTTGTGCAACAGTGAATGTAAAAACTGGGAATGGAGAACCACTATCATGAATAACACCCCTTTTAGGATCTCTGTCAGCTGCCAGAACCTAATAGCTGTGGATGCTGCAACAGCTAATACTCTAATACTTAAGGATGCAAGGAACTATTAAAAGGATAAAAGAACATTTGCCTTTCTGATTTCAGTCCAGCTGCTAGAAGGGCAGGAGGAGGTGAGGGAAGAAATGTGAAGTCCCTAAAAACTTCTAAGGATGATACCATACCATCCATCTAAACAAAGAACTAGCAATTAAGAGCCATCCCTTCTTCTGGAGAACAGATTTTTTCCTCTAAGCTGTGGAACACTTCAGGGGCTGGCATGTTTACTTCTGGAATCTTGAAGATTGCTTTGGCTTTAAATCTTTTTCTTCTAAGAATGTGGCATGTTGACTTCTTAAGCATGACCCTTAATTAGCTGTTCCTTGGGTGGGGGGAATATGGTACCATGCTTCTGGAATGATGTTGCAACAAGTATTAGAACTCCAGACAAGTAACTCCTGCAATTATTTTGTTTGTCACAACACATGGATTTCTTCCATGGAATTTAATTTGGGATGTAGCAGCTTCCATGACTGTGGGAGAGCTTTCTCATGAAAATACATTACAGGGAAGTTATGTAAGTGGTTCCTGACACTATCAGACTTCAAATCTGGAGGTTGTTGGATGCCCCAGTGTTCTTCCTTGATGCTGAATGTAGGTCTAAACATGTAACTACAGAGTAACATAGAAGCAGTGGCTCAACATGTTTGGTTTCTCTCTGTGCTAGACTGTGGATGAGTTGTAGGTCACTGTTTGCATTTGGGGGTAGAGTTGGGGGGTCTGTGGTGAAAGGTGTGCTTTTTCAACTGTTCAGCACTGTGTAGGCTGTGGATATGCCCTAGAATAGGCCATATGAAGCTTTATAGCACCATGTTAACCTAACCATAATTAACTTGATGAAGGGACAAGCAATTCAGGAACTAAAAAGTAGAGCAATGGGGAAGCACCAAGTACGAAGGGCATTCCCTATTTGGTCAACTCAAAGTACATGACCTACTATATAAATTGTAAGCGTACCTTTATTTAAGAACTAAGATTACAACAAATGATGGAATTTTGGGGTCCCTCGCTACAAGAAGGACATGGAGGTGCTTGAGTGAGCCCAGAGAAGGGCAATGAAGCTGGTGAGGGATCTGGAGAAGAAATCTTACGAGGAGAGGCTGAGGGAGCTGGGCTTGTTCCTCCTGGAGAAGAGGAGGCTCAGGGGCGACCTTATCGCTCTCTATAGGTACCTCAAAGGAGGCTGTAGCGAGGTGGGGGTTGGTCTGTTCTCCCATGTGCCTGGTGACAGGATGAGGGGGAATGGGCTAAAGTTGTGCCAGGGAGGTTTAGGTTGGATGTTAGGAAGAACTTCTTTACTGAAAGGGTTGTGAGGCATTGGAATGGGCTGCCCAGGGAAGTGGTGGAGTCACCATCCTTGGAGGTCTTTAAAAGGCGTTTAGATGTAGAGTTTAGTGATGTGGTTTAGTGGAGGACTTGTTAGTGTTAGGTCAGAGGTTGGACTCGGTGATCTTGGAGGTCTCTTCCAACCTAGATGATTCTGTGATTCTGTAATTTAAACTTACAAGAATTAGCATTCCTTTATGTTTATAACAGCTCAAGTTGAATATTATGCCTTTAATGTAACTTTGTGTTTCATTACTCACTCTTACAAGGTGCAGGTTAGAATCAAAAATGCTTCCTATTTTTCAATACATTACTTCAGAATGGATTGTTTTTAATTGAGGTATATTCCTCAGATTTTTTGGTCCCCAACAATTCATTTGTCTTATTCAGTTGAAATGAATACTAAAACTATCAAAGCATTCTTCTTAAAAGAATTAGGCCAATAAAAATGGAACCCAGCTGTCCCCTTGTATTTCTTTCCATATTTTTTGCAATTATATTTTGTAAATAGCAACTGAAGTGTTCAGAGCTAGTTTAAAAATGCAAAACAAAAATGGTTATGCTAATAATACTCTGAAAGAAAACAACTGTGTACATGAATTAATTAAAACTAATGAATCAAAGCAGAAACACTGCAAGTTATAATAGCAACTGGGAAAGTTGGAACTTACTTAGGGAGTAAGTCTTACTTCCCTAAGACTTTTCCAAAAGTCCTGTGCTGGCATGATAGAAGTTTGGGGGGAGAGGGGGAGGGAAGGGTAGTGAACACCCCAAAACCATCCAATCAAGCTTGTTCAGTGGCTGCTGCAAAGTCCTCTTTTCTGATCTTTAAACCTCTTAGCTCGGTTAATTGAAATGTGCTTTATTTATCTAAAATATGGAATACACTCACTACATTGCCAGGGTACTTCTGAAGATTACAATCGAATGTTACATGCAGTGGAACCAAAAACATGTGAAGTTCATCCACTTTCATGCTTGTTCATGGAGGAACGTTGAGATTGCAAGGAAGGGACTCACTGAGCTTGCCTACACCTGATTGGTATTAGGATTTCACACTGGAAGAAAGTCATTTTTAATAACTTCTATATGACTTTGTGCTGTTACTTCAGCAGTGCTTTTTAAATAAACTGGATTAATTCCAGTTCACAATACTAGGTAAAAACCTGTGTGTTTTATATTCAAACTCTAATCTCCACTGGAATCTCTTCATTGTCCTTTTCCCAGGACTCTGGCTAAAGAGAGAACTGGGATTTGAAATCTCATGGGACCCTACTGAGTATGCTTATTCTTATTATATGAACAAATAACTTCATCTTGCGTACATATCAAAGCTGCTTTCTTTCTATTCTTGGAATATCATCTACTGCTGTCTAGCCCAGCTGTGGTAGATCAACTTCCTTGAGCAATAATGGTGTTGTCATTAATACGGGCTAAGGACTTCTGCACAAATAACTTCTGTTTGCTCTGGGTGAGTGTGGTTTCTGCATGTGACTCTCGTCCGAGTTGTGCACACAAACCAATTTTCTCAGGCATTGTTCTAGAACACGAGTGCTACCCATCAGCACAGTTAAGCCACCTAGGCAGCACTGAATAGCCTTGGCAATGAAGTTGGTTATGTCCCTGAGCTCAAACATTCCTGGATTGATTGTCACCCTCAATTGCACCTGTTTTAGTGCAAATGCAAAAAAAAAATAATTTGAAAACAGTCAAGAATTGCCTTGGTAGATGTTTATGCAGGAGTTGGAAACTTGAAGATAGCAAATCATTGAGTGTGGTGATTTGTAACTGTAAATAGACAACACTTTGACATAGTGCAGCAAATATTTGGTGTCTTTCAGAAGAAATCAATAGGTCAATGTGGATTGCTGTGCATAAACGTAAACTGTTGATATGAGATTTTTAGGAGGTGCACACAAAGGCTTACTTAGCTTCTTAAAATAAAAAAAGGCCTGGACAATGGGTTGACAGAAGTTCCCCCCCCCCCCCCTATACTTTGCTCATTAGAGCCTTCACTGAGACAGTAGATAACTATCTGTTCCATGCCATCTGGCAGCTGTTTGTGTGGAGTTGGTCATTTTGGAGATGACTTTGCTATGCCAGCAAGAAAACTCCTTTTGTTGTTGTATGCTGCATCCTCAGCTGAAATACGTTCATTACAGAATGACAGCATGCACCAAGTACAAAGCAGTAATACTGAAACTTAGAGGTTCTACATGTTCCACTCTTGCCTAACAGTCAACATACACTCAGCATGATATGATGCCTTTCATCTTTGTTCTGACTGATCTGATTGCTTTGGGTCTCTGAGATACCACTCTTCTTGCAGCTGCAGATAGGATGAATTAAAAGAGCTGTTAGCATGTCTGCTTAAGTAGCATTGTCAGTTAAACCGCTGTATTGGACTTTCGGAGGGCTGACTTTGAACTGCTCAGGACACTGGTTGGTGGAGTCCCTTGGGAGGCGGTTCTGAAGGGCAGAGGGGTCCAGGAAGGCTGGGCGATCTTCAAGAGGGAAGTCTTCATGGCGCAGGAACGGTCTGTACCCACGTGCCCAAAGACGAGCTGGTGGGGAAGAAGACCGGCCTGGCTCAACAGAGAATTGTGGCTTGATCTTAGGAGGAAAAAGAGGGTTTATAAGCTTTGGAAAAGTGGGCAGGCCACTAAGGAGGACTTTAAAGAAGTAGCGAGGCTGTGCAGGGACAAAATTAGGAAGGCCAAAGCTCATCTGGAGCTCAATCTGGCTACTGCCGTTAAAGATAACAAAAAATGTTTCTATAAATACATCAACACAAAAAGGAGGACTAAGGAGAATCTCCATCCTTTACTGGATGCGGGGGGAAACTTAGTTACAAGAGATGAGGAAAAGGCGGAGGTGCTCAATGCCTTCTTTGCCTCAGTCTTTAGCGGCAATACCGGTTGTTCTCTGGATACTCAGTACCCTGAGCTGGTGGAAGGGGATGGAGAACAGGATGTGGCCCTCATTATCCATGAAGAACTGGTTGGTGACCTGCTACGGCACTTAGATGTGCACAAGTCGATGGGGCTGGATGGGATCCACCCAAGGGTACTGAGGGAACTGGCAGAGGAGCTGGCCAAGCCACTGTCCATCATTTATCAACAGTCCTGGCTATCGGGGGAGGTCCCAATCGACTGGCGGCTAGCAAACGTGACGCCCATCTACAAGAAGGGCCGGAGGGCAGACCCGGGAAACTACAGGCCTGTCAGTTTGACCTCAGTGCCAGGAAAGCTCATGGAGCAGATCCTCCTGAGAGTCATCATGCAGCACTTGCAGGGGAAGCAGGCAATCAGGCCCAGTCAGCATGGGTTTATGAAAGGCAGGTCATGCCTGACGAACCTGATCTCCTTCTATGACAGAGTGACGCGCTGGGTGGATGAGGGAAAGGCTGTGGATGTGGTCTACCTTGACTTCAGCAAGGCTTTTGACACTGTTTCCCACAGCATTCTCCTCAAGAAACTGGCTGCTCTTGGCTTGGACTGGCGCACGCTTCGTTGGGTTAGAAACTGGCTGGATAGCTGGGCCCAAAGAGTCGTGGTGAATGGAGCCAAGTCCAGTTGGAGGCCAGTCACTAGTGGCGTCCCCCAGGGCTCGGTGCTGGGGCCGGTCCTCTTTAATATCTTCATTGATGATCTGGACGAGGGCATCGAGTGCACCCTCAGTAAGTTCGCAGATGACACCAAGTTAGGTGCTTGTGTCGATCTGCTTGAGGGTAGGAAAGCTCTGCAGGAGGATCTGGATAGGCTGCACCGATGGGCTGAGGTCAACTGCATGAAGTTTAACAAGGCCAAGTGCCGGGTCCTGCACCTGGGGCGCAATAACCCCAAGCAGAGCTACAGACTGGGAGAGGAATGGTTGGAGAGCTGCCAGGCAGAGAAGGACCTGGGAGTGATGGTTGACAGTCGGCTGAATATGAGCCAGCAGTGTGCTCAGGTGGCCAAGAAGGCCAACGGCATCCTGGCTTGTATTAGGAACAGCGTGACCAGCAGGGCTAGGGAGGTGATCGTCCCCCTGTACTCAGCTCTGGTGAGGCCGCACCTCGAGTACTGTGTTCAGTTTTGGGCCCCTCGCTACAAGAAGGACATCGAGGTGCTTGAGCGGGTGCAGAGAAGGGCGACGAAGCTGGTGAGGGGCCTGGAGAACAAGTCCTACGAGGAGCGGCTGAGGGAGCTGGGCTTGTTCAGCCTGGAGAAGAGGAGGCTCAGGGGTGACCTTATCGCTCTTTTTAGGTACCTCAAGGGAGGCTGTAGTGAGGTGGGGGTTGGCCTGTTCTCCCACGTGCCTGGTGACAGGACGAGGGGGAATGGGTTTAAGTTGAGCCAGGGGAGTTTTAGGTTAGATGTTAGGAAGAACTTCTTCACTGAAAGGGTTGTGAGGCATTGGAACAGGCTGCCCAGGGAAGTGGTGGAGTCACCATCCCTGGAAGTCTTCAAAAGACGTTTAGATGTAGAGCTTAGGGATATGGTTTAGTGGAGGGCTGTTAGCGTTAGGTTGGAGGTTGGACTCGATGACCTTGAGGTCTCTTCCAACCTAGGAAATTCTGTGATTCTGTGATTCTGTTCTATGCTCAGGAAGGCTGACTCTATCCTCTGCAGTGCCCCTTGTATGAACCAGAAAAGACAAAACCAATAGCACTATTTATAACACCTTACGGTCAACATGGCTGACTAATTAAATTTAGAAAAATCTGTAATGGTGTCTGGGCAGTTGTGAACATCCAATTAATCTGACAACACCCATTATGCTATGAAAAGAGAAACTGGTGTGTGTTTTGCCCAATCTTTCCTATTCTGTTTAAACTGAAGGAGATACAACTAGCTGCATTTCATGTTAAAATAATTATGGGTGAAGTTTCTAAATGAGAATAGTCTTGCTTACTTCAAGAACTTAAATGTAAATGATGTAAATGGACTGCAAAGTCTGCTATAGTATTTCTGTGACCTTTTTAAGGTGAAATATGACGTGCTTTCAAGCTCTTTCTTTTGAGAAGAGATACTGAGGATTTCATAGAGTGAAAATTAATTTTAAAAATATTCATAGCCTTTGAAAAAGGTCTAACACAATAAAAATGATGTTAGCCTTTTAATCTTACATGTACTAAGATTGGCCTCAACTAAAGAAGGCATTTTATAAAATGTTAAGTATATTTAGCTACGCATATGGAAGCTTTGGGACTCAATCTTAAGCTTAGTTAAGTTTTGCTATTACTCTTAAAACTGAAATAGTAGGCCTAGGTAACTTATTTTGTATCTGTTCAGTATAGTTGTTTTTGAGGTATTACAGTTCTTATTTTCATGGCTGTAGAATTTGATGGCCTGGACTCTGTTAATTTAGAAAGCCTAGGTTTTAAAGTTTTGTGTTTGATTGCTGTTTTAATTCTGAATGCTATTTGGGACCGTGTTTGAGTTTCCCTTCCTGTTGAAGTTGGGGCCTCCTCTAATTTACCAAAGCAGTTGCTCATGTACTGAATGACACCATATCATACATCACTGTACGTATCTGTGTATGCAGATGTGTGGCTGAGGATACACATAACAAAGGTAGTTTTTTTTAAAGCCATATATCTACGATATGATGCTCTGTATGTACTAAACACAAAATGGCAGAGTTGTGCATGTATATAGGGAAACCAGGAAGTAATCAGAAGGAGCCTTGTATAAGGACAGCCCTGTTTCTCCTTTTTTCCACTTTTCCCTACTGTCTGCCTACGGACTGAGAAGTTTTGCTATTGCAGAAACCCACTTAATCCAGAAGGACACATGCTTCTGTACTGATGTTTATTGTCATCTTGTCATTAAAACTCTGTGCATTTTTTCATTCCTTCCTGCTGCTACCACCACAAGATTTCTGCTGTGCTTTGCTGGCGACTAGAAACTTTAACAACTGCGCCTCTGTGCATCTGATAATGTCTCTGGACGAACACCAAGCCTAACCCCGCCTGAGGAGCTCCCTCGACGGCGCGAAGCCCCCCAGGGCTGCCGCCAACGGTCCCCAACCGCCACTAACGGTCCCCAACGGCCGCTGCCCCTCGGGCGCGCGCGCCCCCTGCCGCCGCCCGGCGGGTGCGGGTGCCGGTGCCGGCTCCTCCCCTCGTCCTGCTCGGGAGCCGGGCGAGCCCCGCACCCAGCCCCTCGTCCTGCCCCCTCCCCCGGTGCGATGGAAGTCCCCGGGAGCCCTCCTTCTCCTCCTCCTCCTCCTCCTCCTCCTCGCCGCTAGCCGGCGGCGGCCCGGCCCGGTGCAAAATGCTGGGCATGTACGTGCCGGATAGGTTTGCCCTGAAGTCGTCCCAAGTGCAGGACGGGATGGGGCTCTACACGGCCCGCAGGGTCAGAAAGGTGGGTGATCGCCGGCACGGCACGGCCCGGAGCCCTGCCACGTATCGCGGCGGGGCCGTGCCGCGCTCAGCCCCGCTCCGCTTCCGCCCCGGCCCAGCCCGGCCCGCGGAAGGGGAGCAGGGCGCCCCGCGGGGGTACCCCGCTGTGTTACTCCCCTCGGGGTTTGCTCGGAGAGCCCCCGGCCCTAGGGCTCGGCGGGGCGGGCGGTGCAGGGCAGCAGTGCGGGCCCGCCGGGGGTGCGGTCCTGCTGATCCAGCCGCACCGCGCTCATCTCCCGAGCGGGCCCTGCCCCGCGGTGCCGCCTGCCTGCGGTGAAAAACTCTTCGGATTGTTTGAAACCACAATTAAAACTGCTCAGGTGGCTTGCTCCAACAACTTCTTCCAACCGCTAGAGGCATACCTAAAGTTACAAACCCTGCAGTAGCGTGCCCTCCCAGTTATGTGTGTTTCACTTTACATCTTTTTCCAGGTTTTGCTTCTCACAGGGTTGGCAGGGCTGCCTGATTTTTCTGTGCTATTGTCCACAGGGCTTAGGCACCTTGGGGAAGGAGTGCCTAATCTCTAAGCTGTTCAAAAGGATTAATAGAGGGCAGAGGGTCCAAGCTTTTTATCAGTTAACTTATTTATTTATTTATTTATTCGTTGATGTTCTGAACATTCATTTTGAAACCTTTGGGAATTCACACAGGAAGGAAAATTGTACACTGCTGTCATGTATCAATCCCTGGACTCTGAAATAGAATTAACTTTACGGTGAAACTTACTGAAATTGACACCTGTGTGTCAATATCAATGCTGAAGGTCTGAGTCCCCTTCCTTTACACTGTTGTACATTGAACCATTAGATCTACATGCCAGGGAAAACAGCTTTTCCTTGCCAGAATTGCTCCATGTTGCTTTTGAATTCTTTCTGTACGGGCAAGGTATATGCTGTCAGAGCTCTGCCTGCATAGCTGTGCCAGTGTGAGCTCCTCATAGAGGATATCCTAACAAAACTGAAATGTTGCAAGTGGGACATGTTACATGTAGAACATGGGAGGAAAAGGTGGAGGCAGTTACAGTAAGATCTGTCTGTGTTTCAGGAGTATGTCATGACAGTGTCTGTTATAGACTTGGTTTTTGTTTGGCGTTGAATTCTCTGTGCTGGTAGCACCAACAGTTGTGGTATGCGAAGCCCTGATTAAAAGTCTATGCCTGACAGACAGGCAGACTTCCTTCAGTAGGATGAGGAAACCAGCTTCTGAGTTGTCCTTTGGAAACCAGGCACTGCTTGGAACAGGTATTCTTAAAAATAGTTGAAGACCTAAGCACAGTGTGTGGCCGTAGCTGCTCACAGAACAGCAGATGTGTAAACAACACAAATGATGCATTGGATATAACCAGACCATGTGTTACCCTTTTCCCATGGAAAGAAAAATCTGAAGTGCTCTCAATGTTTCTTCCTTTCCAGTAGTGAGGCAGCATTACTACACTTTGTTTATAATACAGAGTAACTAATAGCTGTCAAATTGTTAAGTAATACCTTGGAGCTCTGGGATTGGATGGAGATGTTGAATATGGCACTAATTGTGAAATAATATCTGTGTTCCTGAGTAGCAAATACTGCATCATTTTCTTTCTGTTGTTATCACACAACTGCAGTTGTCTTAACTGGAAGTCAAATAAATTTCAGATGATCTTATAATCAGAAAATGCCATGTTTTCAATCTGTTGTCTGTAGTTACAAAAGGTCGAAACTTTCTGTTCTGTTACATTAACAAAAGCTGTAATTCTCTTGTATTTTTTTTTCTCCAACAGCTTGCCAATGGCTACAGAACCAGTGTCTTAAGACTCTTGGTATAGTCATGAGAGAGAGCTACTACCTTTCTTAGTATTCTGCTGAGTCTGGAACAAGATTAGTCACTGATGCTTGTTCAGCAGCAGCTGTTGGAAGCAGCTTTTTGACATTTGAATGATGTGCCTTTCATATCTTCAGTCATTTCTATGGTTGACTTTAGTCTGTGCTGTAAGTTTTGAATTTGAGAAGAAATCTATGTTTTTGCTCTCTCTATATTTATATGACATCATATTAATTAGCTAGGACTAATGAAAATACACAAGTGAAAAAAAATAATCTTAAAGGCTGAATTAATAATTACACTTATCTTCACAGACTTTTGTGTTACAAGACACCAGATTTTGCTGTGTCTCGTTTCTGCTTTTTGTCCAAATTTGAGAAGCTATAAAAAGTGCTTAGTAGTTTGAATCACCTCCGGTTCATGTTACATTTACTTTACATTACTGGTGGGCATCTTGCCTTTTGCTTTCTCTATTGTTTTGAGCTTCTACAAGGGCTTAAGCATATTGCAGGAGCGGTTTTATTAGTTTGGAGTAGTTGACCTAAGAATGACGTGTGGTATTTCTTGTTTTGAGTAAGCTTGCCCTATTAAGCTGTTGCTGTGTTTCACCCCAGAGGTGACGTGTTGTTCAGTGGTGGGTAAAATTAATCCTGTAGGTACTTCATATGTATGTAGGCATCCTTTGGATTGTGAGGATGAACGTATTACTGAGGTGGGGGTTGTGGAAAGTTCCAAAGTACTTAAGGAATAAATTCATCTTTTTTTGCCCACTTAAGTAGTGCTGTTCTGCTGCTGAAGAGAGTGTAGGAGACTAGCTGTTTCAGGTTCCTTATTCGTTAGGTCTTTTAATTATTTCTCTGTTAAACTTACAGAGATTTTTTCTTTTTCTTTCTATAGAACTAATCTAGGTTATAGTCAAACAAGCTTCTTTCATCTTGATCCTTGCTATGAGTGATGGGGGGTTCTGCAGCTACAACCATGTCCGACCTCAGAGTCCAGCAGCTGTAGTGAGCTAGTTTCTTGTTGCACCAAAACTACGTGGTGCTTTGTAAGTGAATGGGAAAAAGCAATTCAGCTTGGTGTGAGAAGTCTCTTGAAAGTGCCTACCTTATGTTTGCTGAGGCTAGAAAGGACCATACATCTCCAGAACAGAATTCCTCTGCCACCATCTTCCTCCTTTGTAAAATGATGAAAGTTGGTATGGAGATCAGTGAGAAGTGAAGGAGTTGAAGCCACACAGTGCTAATTTTTACTCTCACTGCCTATGTCTGTATCTCCATTGGTGCTCTGGGCTCCAGTCATTGTCTGGTGTTCTTGTCTTTTTATCTCCTTATTCTCCTGGTCCTTCAAATGGAATATTTGTTGAGCACATTTTAATATAATACTCCTCTAGTCTGTTTCCTTGTTATTATGAAATGTCAATTTTCTTTTCTGTTGTCTGTTACTTCCTCAAATTTCATTTTAAATATATTATATATATATATTTAATTTATTTACTTGGTTGAGGGAACATCCTGTAAGTTTTCCGTTCCACCTTTTCCACCTTTTTTCTCACCACTGTACCTGTAAGCAATGAAGGAGAAGGAAAAATATGTAGCAGGCTGTTCCTGGGATCATGGAATGTGTCAGGGGGAAGGGGCTTCTGGACAAGATCAATCCTTTTGTTAGCCTTAATGTTGTATTTTTAAAGAAACTCCAAAGTTACTTTTTATTGTATGATTATAACCTGTAATGCCTTAAAGTATATAACATTTTTTTTTATCTTAATATTGCATAAAGGAACATTGTGTTCTGCATTCCAATTTATATGGTTTATCAGTGCAAATAAGAACAAGGGGAAAAACGGCTAGGCCTATGCCAGGTGGAAGTCCTAGTTGCAGAATTTACCCTGCTGCTGGCATGAAATCTGTAAAGGGAGGGAGAAAAAACAACAACTTTTAGAAGAACATAGCAATGGATGGTTTCACGATGTGTATTATGACTAGCAGGTGGCATAATATTTTAATTTTTTTTGAAGGCTTGAATTAATTCATAGACACGTGCATATTCCCTCATTTTTTAGACAAGTCCCTCTGTATGTTCAAAACTTCAAAGTTATTTAGTGTTTTGATTTGTGGCACTTCAAAAAGTAGTGTTGCAAATAATCCTGCAAATAAATCTAATGTAAACTTTGTGTTTGCCAAATACTTTGGACTTAATGGGATGTATATTGCAAGGTACTTCCTGAGAATCTTATAAGAAATGTAAGAAATTTGACTTGTAAACATGACCCTTATTTAAAATCAAGAAAAATGCTGTATGCCAAATGGAAAATTAGCATGTACAGGAAAGGTATGGTTTTAAGAGATTTTCTAAGCTATAAAAAGAATGGGAATGACCTTTTTGGCCGATAGTGGGCTTCCAAAGCAAAACTGTCCTTTTCCACATGAAACTGAAATTGAGACCTCTGCTGGAGTTTGGAATTCAGATATTTTTTTTTTTTTTTTTATTATTAATATATCCCCTCCTGATTCATTATCTTTTATATTCATTCCATAGGGTGAAAAATTTGGCCCCTTTGCAGGGGAGAAGCGAATGCCTCAGGAACTGGATGAGGACACAGACTGCAGGCTTATGTGGGAAGTGAGTAGTCTACAATGAGGACATCACACCTAGCAAAAAGTGCTCCTGGGATTATATTTTCATTGTAACATTTATGTTTGTTTTTGTTAAGGCTTAAAGATACTGTAGCTAGAGTATCTTATTGATGATATTAGAGTACACTTTTTGTATAGGGATATTGACAGGGAAATTACTTCTTTTAAAGGATAAAGAAATAACAAATGATAATTTCTAATCAATGAAATATGAAACATAAAAATGTAACAGCATTGGAAAATTGTTGAAAATTGTGAGAGTTAAAAATGATGAAAGTAATTTGCATATAGGATTGTATATTACTGAGGTTCTGGCTTATGTTTGCTAACATGTCAGGTCATATAAAGCATTCACTGCTGTGATGCTTGTGCTAGCATTTGGCAATTGTAAGATAAGTGAAGTTTTTGTATTGTACTAACATTTGTAATTCAATGTGTAGTTACGAGATCTTTAGCAAAATAAAAACCTGGTGCTATGGGTAGATGAAAGTACAGGGGGTTTCAGGGCTCTTCTAAAACACACTAAATCTTGTAATGAGGTCCTTAACGTTTGTGTCATAGCTGTGTTTGCCTGTAGCAAAATTCTGTCTGGGTTTACCGGCTGAGGACTTCACACTTTGACTGAAAAATACTTGAAATAACATTTCAAACTTGCTGTAAGCACCTGCTTTTCAGTGCTTCTGTTCCATCTTTGTAATCTGTGATTTCTGCTCTAGTTCTTTGAATAGAATTCATTTATTTCTTTTTTTCACCCAAGCAATTTCCATTGAAAGCAAATTTAGTCCTCTTCTACTCTGAGAAAGGGACT
The DNA here is from genome assembly GCF_009819795.1 of Aythya fuligula. NCBI lineage: Eukaryota > Metazoa > Chordata > Aves > Anseriformes > Anatidae > Aythya > Aythya fuligula. The sequence continues at coordinate 43,946,996 of NC_045562.1, forward strand.
CATTTTCAAGTTTCTCATATTTTTGTGGTATATTTTTTCTGTTGTGTGGCACTGTACAAAAAACACACAGGTTTGTCATCTGTATTAAAGCACTATACATACATTTATGATGTATGTTTATTCCATATATTTATATTCCAAAACAAATATTTGGAAAAAATAACCCTTTAGCATTAATATTGCTGAGCTCCTTCTAAGGAGAGCATGGTACTGATACGGTATTAGAGCTATAAATACATTCTACACAGTGGAACAATGTGTGAAAATGCTAAAAGCCAACCTTGCTAAACAATTTCTATCCAGCGGTAGAGTGGAAAAATACTCCTTGATGAGTATTAACTCAAGTCTTTGAATCTCTATGCCTTTATTTTTCCATTTCCCCTGGAATCACCCTATTTTTTTGTCTCTTTTATTGTTGTTGTCTTTTTTAATTTGGAGATGTGTCCAAAAAAACTATTTCCAAAGAGATGGTGTAGATAGTTCTTTCCCCTGAGTCCTTTGGTTATGTACTCAGAGCAGCTGTTTTCATCTTGTTTGTTCTCAGCTGAAAACAAAACAATACCAAGTACTTTTGTTATGAATGATTACCAAATACAGTACATGTTAATATACCCTGCCCTGTCTTACTTGCCTTTTCGTGATGTTTCTGCAAGATAGTTTAAATTAATAAAATACTTGAGCTAGAACAAGGTTTTTAGAAGGGATGGTGAGTGGATTATAGGTGTGAGAAGGCCTTTAATTTAGGTTGGTTAGCAAGCCATATGATTTTCCAGATGCCTCATTGCTGATGATTAAATAAGATTTATCTATTTCTATATGACAGAAAATAAAAGGGAAATGCATGTATTTATTGATGACACTAATATGACCCCTTCGACAGCAAACCAGAAAATGAGATTTTTATGAGCTGTTCTAAAACCTTTTCATAATATCTTATTGTAACCTAGTTTTGAGAACCTTGAAAAGATTCCTGCATACCAAATTTTATGACTTCCTGAATGTTTGAACCTAAGTTGTTCATGTTTACTGAAGTTGATCTGAACATGAGCTTTATAATATAATTTAAATCATGCTGAGAGTAGTCTTAAGTTGAAAATTGAGACCAGGAATGCAGAAAGTAAAAAGTAAAACAGTCCAAATAAATGGTTATTCCAGAGACTGTGGGAGGCAGTCATAGCAACCAGCCAAATTTGTGTGTAGTCAGCTGTACCAAATATATTAAAAATAATTAATATGATGACTATTGGATGAAGGCACAGTCAGCCCTGAACTCACAGTCTGACTGCAATCAAAAAAAAAAAAAAAAAAAAGCATTTTCAGGGAGGACACCTTTAGAAAGAAGGCTAAATAGTAGAAGCTTTTCAATAGGTCAAGTAAAAATGGACATCAGTGGAGAGTTTTTTTTTTTTTTTCTCTGTATGTGATGCCTATGTTCTTAGTTTCAACTTTGTGGAACAGTTTTCTGCAAGGAAGCTTACCACATGAATTTCTAGTTGCATAGACTAGTGGTCTGTAATGTGGTCTATTTTGAAGAAGCTCTTCCTATTTCTGTAAGACCAGCATTGTGAATTGGCATCTGTAAGATGTCACATTGACACAGAAATGTGCATGTGTTTAGGGACATGGTTTAGTGGTAAATTTGGCAACGATGGGTTGATGATGGGACCTGATGATCTTAGAGGTCTTTTGTAACCTAAATGATTCTCTGATTCTATGTTATGTTTTCATTTGGTCTTTGGGAAAACATGGAACCAAAAAAGAATTTATCAGGTCCAGTGATTTCGTTAAATACAGTTCTGAGAACATTGGGGTTTGTGTTTTAAATTAAATATAGCACTGTGCTACTGGTCTGCCTGCAAATTGCATAGTTCTGAAGAAATCAAAGGTTTACAGTTTCTCATTCAACAGACTCCAGGTTGGGGAGGGGTCTGAAACTCAGGAGTATTGCATCTAGATGTTTATCATTAACAACAAAAATCATGTTTTCAGCTAAACAAAAAAAAAAAATAGAATGCAGAAAAGAGAACTTTTCTTTACATGGTTATTTGAACGAACATACATTTTTTAAATTTATAAATGTTTAGAAAATGGTTTACAGAAAGCAGGCAGTGTGTTTACTGCCTTCAGCAAAGGCGACCATCTGCTTATTTTTGGTAATTTTTTTCTTCTCTTGCCAGGTGTGCATGGTAAAATGTTTGCGTTTGCAGTTGTGAACATTTTAAAGTAGTATACGTGGCACCTTGAATGTTTTTTAAAAATTTGGAGGCAATTGCAGCATAAAAAGATGGAGTGCATCATGTGGATGGGCATTACAGGCATCTTAGGTGTTACTTAGAAGTTGGTAGGACTCCATCTGGTAACTTATCCAATGATTAGGGGCTCTTTTTTTTTTTTTTTTTTTTTTTTTTTTTTTACTAATACTTGTATAGCAATGTGAAATTTGTTATTGTGGCATATTTAGTGATGTGCTGGTTGATATTGAGGTAAAACCCCCCTGTGCAGTAGCAGTGAATGTCAGGTATTTCATCTTACTGTGAAGATATTTTATAGAGTCATTGAATAACTTGAGTTGGAAGGGACCCACAAAGAGGATCACTGAGTCCAACTCCTGGGTCTGCACAGGACCACCCCAAAATCAAACCCTATGTTCAAGAGCATCGTCCAAAGGGTTCCTGAACTCTAGCAGGCTTGGTGCTGTGACCACGTCCCTGCGGAGCCTGTCCCAGTGCCCAACCACCCTCTAGGTGCAGACCCGTTCCCTAACCCCCAGCCTGACCCTTCCCTGTCCCAGCTCCATGCCGTTCCCTCGGGTCCTGTCGCTGTCCCCAGAGAGCAGAGCTCAGCGCCTGCCCCTCCGCTCCCCTCGTGAGGGAGCTGCAGGCTGCCATGAGGCCTCCCCTCAGCCTGCTCTGCTCTGGGCTGAACAAACCAAGGGATCTCAGCCACTCCTCATACATCTTCAGATCTCCAGAGCCTTCACCATCTTTGTAGCCCTCCTTTGGATGTTCTCTAATAGTTTTGTGTCCTTTTTATGCTGTGGTGCCCAAAACTGCACACATTGCTTGAAGTGAGGCCGCACCAGCACAAAGCAGAGCAGGACAATGATTTCACTTGACTGGCTAGCAGTCATGCTTGATGTAGCCCAGGAATATTTGACTTAGTTCAGTGACACCTTGTGTGTTAATTCTCAAGAAGATAATTCTGTGTGTGTGCTTTGTATATGTATAAATGTTTTAGGTGGTGGGTGACCAAATAGGTTCATGCCAAAATTCATCTAAGCTTAAATATGAAGTGAATTGCCACTTAATTATTTGGCCTGGGAAATTAAAGGTGACTGTGTTGTGGTTTGGCTCTGGCAGGCAGCTGAATGCCACCCAGCTGCTCACTCGCTCTCCCTAGGTGGGCTGGAGGAGAGAATTGGAAAGGTAACAGTGCAAGAACTCACGGGTTGAGATAAAGACAGTTCACTAGGTAAAGCAGAAGTCGTGTATGTAAGCAAAGCAAAACCAAGAATTTATTCACCCCTTCCATTCAGCCACTGACAGGAAAATAAGGCTCATCATGAGTATCAGTTTCTTGGGAAGACAAGTCCCATCACTCTGAACGTCCCCTTCTTCCTCCTTGTTTCCCCCAGCTTTTATTACTGAGCATGGTGTCATTTGGCATGGGACGTCTCTTTGGTCAGTGTAGGCTGTTTGTCCTGGCTCTGTTCCCTCTCAGCTCCCTGTGCACCCCTAACCTCCTTGCTGGCAGGGCAGCATGAGAAGCTGAAAAGTCCTTGGCTCTGTGTAAGCACTATTCTGTTGGTGTGCTATCACTACTATTTTCATCAAAAATCCAAAACACAGCATTGTGTGAGCCTCTGCAAAGACAATTAACTCTGTCTCAACCAAACTCATGACACTGCATGTGTGGTGACATCACTCCCTAAATAAATAAATAGAAACTCCAACTGATCTCCATTGGTTACAGAAACTACAGGAACGTCTTGGCCACAGTGGCCAAAAGTGCCTCAGAACCAGATAGGTGCTAGGCCAGCATGGTCTGAACTACAGCAGCAGACCTCAACTTCTGTGGATATGCCCCTTAATTTAGAGGAAGTAGGGATAATGTCCCATGTCCTGTTTAAATACAAAAACAACAACAAAAAAGTGTGATATCATCTATTGGTGACTAGGCTTTTGAGGTCTATTCGTAGCTCTTTCACTGATTTCTCTTGTTGACAGTAAGCACATCATATAATCCTTGTAAGTCTTTGTTGATTTATGAAGATGACTGAGTCCTGTATTATTTAGGGGTGGTCTCACGAGACTTAAGAGCATTTTTAGTTTGGTACTCTTAGAAAACCAATTAAAAAAAACAAAAAAACAACAATAACAACCAAACAAAACAAAACAAAAAACTACTGGGCTTGAGTTCAGGCCTTGTTAAAATAGTTTTAAAATCATTTCTGGATTGGTCACTGTAGCTTGAGGACCCTAAGGAACGCATCTCAAACTAACTGGATGTTTTTTATTATTGAAAATTTGAGTTAAAGCTAACTGTATAGAAACTGGGCAAATAACATTAAAACATGGAATTATTCATATAGGCAGGTGGCAGGTTCAAATGTTACAATTTTTTAAAGAAAAGTATGTTCACTAGTATTATAGGATTGGTCCTACTTCACTGAATTTTTCAGTCCTGTAAAAATGTTTTGCTTCTATTTTAAATGTTTTATAACTATTTATGGAAGACTAAAAATATTTAGATGTATGGGGAAAATGCAGTAAGTTGCTTGCAGATACTTTAAGAAAAGCTTCCTTAAAGCATTTTCTACTTCAGTTTGTAGTATACAAAAGTGTTTTCCATTTCCTCCCTTAGAAAGATATCCTCCATTTTCCAACGATTTCCTGCCATCAGTAGTTGTGGTAGGCAGGTTGTCCTGAAGATTCTTGGAGTGGTTCACTGACTAGAAAGGAATCCCCAGGGAGCAGACTGAAAGTTTTGTGGCAGAATGAATCCTGTGTACTTTTCCAGGTCTCATGTGGAGTAAGTGGTAAGACTGTGTGTGAATCCTTGTAAAAGAGGGTTCTGTGAGATAAAGAAGGTTAAGAAACCTTAGTTTATTCAATATGGGAGTTTGCTGGTCATGCTCCAGAAAGCTACTTTCTGAGTCCTGGTTCTGTGGGGTAAAGAGCTAAATTAGTAGTAGTATCTTTAAGTTTCTTGAGGAGCATGTAAGCAGGCTGACACTGTCTTCCGTTTTTCTTCTCTTGCTGTTTTAGCTAGTGCAACTGCCAGGGCTGGGGGGAGATACTGAAACTACACAGTAAGTTTTTCATGTTTTCCAGTGTCACCAATTGGGGATGTAGGAGGGAAAATTCCTTATTGCTGTGGCTAGTAGAACCAAGTTGGCTTTTAGTACAACATCTGTCTTAGTGACAGCCATCTTTGATCCTGTCTTCTTCGAGGTCTAAACAGATTTACAGGTAGAGCCATGTGAAAGCATTTTTGATTGCATTTGTTGATGTATCTTCTAATTAAGTTGATTTTCTTGTTTGATAATCACAACACAAGGCAGAAGTATGACTGAGCAGGCTGTTACTGGAGAGAGCATCCTTTAGGACATATTCCAAACTTCATTTCAATTCATTAATAGTTCAACTTGGGTGATATTTAGGTACTCTTTTCAGTTTGAGGAATATATTTGCAAAGCAAACAGACTAGCTCTTGTTTGTTGTTGTTCTTGTTTTTATTTTTTTTTTTAAAAAAGAAGATATTGATAAAGTTTGAAATTTCTTACCATGGTGCTCAAAGACACATCTAGGAAACTCACCCATTCACCCAACCAGTGAAAAAAGAATGGTAGATGTTTAGTCCATGTTAAGTATGGTATTTTGACTGTTTTTCTTGTCTTTTCTTCCTCACATCTGTGTATTTAATGCAGCATTATTTCTTTATGAGGTGGAAAAAAGCAATAGGAAGTATAGCAAGTTTTCAAGGAATTTATTGTATTCTTATATCAATAGTTTCCTTATGTGTTAAGTCTTTGCTTTGTGTTTGATATTTCTTCATGAATTGGCAGAGAATAAGAAAGCACAACTGAGATGATTGTGTATCACTGAAGTCAATATAAATTATCGTTACATAATTTAAGGATCAAACAAATGAAGAAAACTGGATGAAAAGGGAGGTAATGTAACGTATGTTTTTTATAATAGGGTCTTGATTCCGTTTCTAATCCAAGACAAGATATGATGGAAACCTTTACAGGATTTGCATAGTGGGCCTCTCTAACCCAGTTTTTGGGTCGCTTTAGCTAAATCACAAAGCCATTAACTTGACTTTAGTTGCTCACAGATGTTAATCTTCACTGCAAACTATTTTCACTCAGAAAATGTGAGGTTCTGCTCTGTGGTTATTTAGAACTGAGTGATTATTGCAGTATAATAGATGCAGAACTTCTGTAAGGCTTTGGGAAGGAGAGCTGTTTCGGAGGTAAATGCATCACTAACGTGTCTTTTTTGCATGAAGTTTGGTTTTGCTTTTATGATTTACAGTCATTCTGCTCAAGTTCCTGGTGGAACAACAGTTACAGCAATGAGCAGGTATTAATTCTCAGTGGAATTGTCAAAGAATCACAGAATGGCTGAGGCTGGAAGGGACCTCTGGAGTTTATCTGGTCCAACCCCCTTGCTCAGGAAGGGCTACCTAACTCTGGTTGTCAAAGACCATGTCTAGGTAGCTCTTGAGCATCTCTTTCCAAGGATGGAGACTCCACTGCCTCTCTGTGCAAAGTATTCCAGTGCTTAGTGTTATATAATATTATTTGCAAGTGCATTTAAATATATAAGTTTGACACTTTTTACTCTGGTTAATTGGTGTGTTTGAAAGTAAAACAACTTTTAAAGTTCAAAATATTGGCATCTTTTCATGATATGTCCCTTTTAAGATAAGTGTCTTTGGAAGAATAGTATTACATTTTGAAGACTTATTTGTTTGGAGAACTACAGCAGTTTTCTCGTTTTGTTTTGTTTTCTTTAATCTGAGAACAACATGCTGTCACCAGCTCTCATGCTAATGGAATACAGTTTTTGTTTCTAATGGTATCTTTAAAGTTTAGGTAATTTAATCAGTCATACTGAAGGAATATGATATTGCAACCATTAGAAATAAATACAACAAGAATGTGGGCAATTTAAATATAAAGCCACGACGACAATCTAATTTTGATCTTGCACAGCTGAAATCACCAGCTCTTAGAAAATACCTACTCTGGACACTTCTTGTTGACAGATGAAAATATGTTCCTTATTTATATAAGTCATGTGGAATTTGTGTGACTCTATGACCTTTTTTCATGTGTCTCTATCTTTTATATCAGATTTAAATGATTTAAAACAATACCAGCAAGCCTCTAGCAAAGTGGCAGCTATGTTGTTTCAGCAGTATTTCTTTCTGTTTTAAGGGCAAAGAGTGACTTAGAAATAGTAACCTAATTTTAACTATTATTTTCACGTTGTCAGCGTAAGCTGGAATTTTGTCACAGTCATAAAAATTCTATGGATCTATAATGATACCCAAAAGCCTCTGTTAAGAAGATGATGTGCAATTCTTTCTTCAAAATGGTGGCTAGCAGGGAAAAATTGCTTGATCTAGTGTTAAAACTATCAGTAAGTATTATTTGGGGAGGTGGGTTCTACTACTACTGAAGTTCTGGAGTGGAAACAATGGGATGACTCATTAGTTAAAGCTGTCACATTTACATCTGCCTTCAGTTCTGCAGGGCAGTTCTTTAAAGTGTCTTCTTCACTTAGTGAGCAAAACCTGAGCATGTTTGTTTCCCAGGCTAAACAATTTACAGCCCTTCACCTATGTAGTATGTTTATTTGTTATTACTGAAATCATCTCCTATTCTGATACAGTTTCGGCTAAGCATAATTTAAAACTGACCAACTGTTCACTGAGGCTACGTATTTATATGCCCTTTGGATGGGCATATATGAAGGATGCTCAAGTGAGCTGTAGAACAAGATATATGGGATAGATTGATGCAATTATATTGATCCTTGTTCTGAAGATAGTTCTCAGGAAGTGTTGGGAGTATGGGGGAAACACCAAAAAAAAAAAAAAAAAAACAACCAACCCTCAAACTTCCAAGACTTGAAAGGGAAGCAAGTAATACAGTTTTTAAAAAGTGCTTTATAAGTTTCTGGGACATTTAGGATTGGTGTGGGACAGATATGTTAGAAGCAAATTTAACAATAGCAAAACCATATTTGCTGGATTTGGAATTTGGAAGAAAAGATGCGTTTGGTGATAAAAGGGTAAAGAACATCTAGTGATGGAGTGGTGGGATTGGAATGGAGACAGAATTGATAATTCAAGGTTGGGCTTGTAAGTTGCTTGAACATTTGCTAATTTCATAGAAGGGGGAAGCTGCAAACAAATGAAAGTTGAGTTCAGATTTAGACATACTCTGTAATTGTTTGCAGTTAAGATTGAGATTTCTCTGGAGATGTGAGACTAGGCAGAAAGAGTTGGATTTAGGATTTAGCAGTAAAAGGTGAAAAGGATCTGCTAGAGAAAGAACATAATGAGCAAAGGACAAGGTAGTCTAGAAGAAGATCACAGAGCCATAGAATGGCTTTGGTTGGAAGGGACCTTAAATATCATCTAGTTCAAAGTCCCCTGCTGGGGCAGGGATGCCACCCACTAGACCAGGTTGCCCAAGTCCCATCCAACCTGGCCTTGAACAATTCCAGGGATGGAGCATCCACAGCTTCTCTGGGCAATCTGTTCCAGTGCCTCATCACTCTTTTAAGTGAAGAATTTCTTCCTAACGTCTAATCTAGATCTCTCCTTTTAGTTCAAAGTTCCCTGTGGTCCTATCACTATTTGCCTGTGTAAAAAGTTGTTCTCCATCTTTTTTATAAGCCCTTTCATGTATTGAAAAGACACAGTGATGTCTCCCAGAGCCTTCGCTTCTCCAGGTTGAACAGCCCCAGCTCTCACAGCCTTTCTTCACAGCAGAGGTGCTCCAGCCCTCTGATAATCCTTATGGCCCTCCTCTGGACCAGCTCTAACAGATTCACATTGGTCTTGTGCTGGGCGGTCCAGACCTAAATGCAGTGCTCCAAGTTGGGTGGAGGAGGAACAATTCCCTCCCTTGACCTGCTGGCATGCCTCTGTTGATGAAGCCCAGGATGCAGTTGGCCTTCTGGGCTGTAAGCATGCACTGCTGGCTCATATTGAGCTTTTTGTCCACCAGAACTCCCGAGTCTTTCTCTGCAGGGCTGCTCTCAATGAGTTTTTCTTCCAGTCTGTGCTCATGTCCAGTGTTGCCCCGATCCAGGTGCAGCACCTTTCACTTGGGCTTATTGAACCTCATTAGGTTCTTGTGAGCCCACTTCTCAAGCTTGTCCAGGACTTGGAGGCAGGTAAGTTTATAACCTTAATCTGTAGGAAAGTCATCAGTGACAGGCTGAATGACGGGAAGTATGAGAATAATTAGATATACTGGGGGAGTAAAATGCTGGTGTCAGAACATGTAAAGGAGAAGAACCCTGAAGGGAAATCTGGAGAAGGGATGATAGGATTTGAATGGGAAAGGACTTCTCAGATTTTCTCACTTTCTGGCAAGATAGTAAACAGAGGTGGACTTAACAAAACGAAGTGGGAAGAAAGAACATGAGCGAAGTGATCATACTGTCAGATGAGTGAGACCCAGGAGTCAGTCATAAAGCAGAGAGGTTTGTTTAGTAGAGGAAAGGCTAAGAAAAGAGACTGGGAACTCAAAGGAAACTGACCCCAGTTGCTGGATTTGAGATGCTTATGTATTTTTAGGTGGATAAATGCACTTATATAAAAAAACATGAATGTGCAGCACAGCTGTGAGTACCTGTTGAAAGCAAGATGATCTTGCTGACACCAGCATACTTTAATGTTTTACTTGTTAGTATATGTTCAGTAGATATGCTAGATGGTAAGTTTTAATTCTGTGTTGATTTTTTTGAATGTTTCAGGTTCGTGGCAGTAAAGGTGAAGTCCTTTACATCCTGGATGCAAGCAATCCACGCCATTCTAACTGGCTGCGTTTTGTCCATGAGGCTCCGTCACAAGAACAAAAGAATCTGGCAGCCATCCAGGTAGATTTGGTGAATTCCTACCATTTGCTTCCTGTGACTAATTTGTGAATTTGATCTCCTATTTGATCTTTGTCTCTTGCAATAAAATTGTAAGATCTGAGAAACATAGCCATGCTGCTTTCCTTTTCCTACATTTTTATTTTTAAAGAAGTGAGCACTCGTGCTTAAATATGGTACTATAAAAACAAGATTGAAAGACTGGCAAGACAGTTATTGGTTAGAACCTGGTGTTCTTTGAAAGATTTGTATTAATTGACTGAGATGGAATTGCACTGAGTAACTTACACAAACTATTTCTCCTGGTTTGTAGTAAAACAAACAGTTTACATTTAGAAGAAAAAATGACATCCAGTCATTCATTCACTATGCTAACAGAAGTTTAAATTTCTCACTAGACCCTTACTCAGTCAAATTAAGCTTTTGCCTGAATACAGTTTTTTGTCATGGTGGGATTTAAAAATATTAACTGTGTAGGTATATACTTGACTGAATCGAGATGACTGGTTTAGAGGCCTACTTGTGTTTCATGCTGAACTCAGGTATGGACTTAGGAAAGTAGTCATGATTTTACTTTATAGTTTAAAATTTAACAGAACAGTGTGACAAGTTTGAAAGCAAGCATGGTGCTTAAATTATTCCTGTAAAAAACAGAGAATTGAAGGATCTAATTATCTGATAGGATGATCATACAGTGCTTAATGATAAATTAATAAAAAAAGATTTTTCTTTTTCTAATCTTGGCTGCAGATCTGAATTTATCCAACTCATTTTTACACTTTTATATTTGTCATTTGCAGCATTCTGTGGTAATGAGTTCCGCTGTTTTAATTACATATTATGTGAAACATGCTTCTGTTTTTCTTTTAGCAACTTCTTAATTTCACTTGATTCCCTTTAGTCCTTGTGTGACAGTGAATAGTCACTTTGTTCAGTATTCTATGCCATTCTTGATTTTATAGAACCCTATTATATCTGTTCCTTCTTATTTGACAGCTCTTTTCTTAAGCTGAGGAGTCTTAGTTTGTTTAATCTCTCATTTTTGGAAGCATTTTGTGACTTTGCAGAATGGTAGCAAAGACAGACATATTTTTCTAGTTATAGATACTGTCCTTTTAGAGATTATAAAAGAAATGAACTATCTGCATATTTTTTCAACAGTTCAGTAAAATAATTTCTAGTCCCATATATGCAAGAATTACATAGCTGTGTTATTTTTTTCTCAAAATATGCATTTGCCAAAAAAAAAGCTGTTTCAGGTTAATGCAAGCTATTTGTTAATGTATCCAAATCTCCATTTATTTATTTATTAGTGTTATGAAGGGGAAGCATTAGGAAGATAGTAAAAGGGTAAATGCTAGTTAACATTTCTTAAAATTATTTCTCTGCTTTTTCATATTGAAATGACTTTTTTTTTCTAGGATTTTCCTGCAGATCCTTGAAAAAAAAAAAAGAACTAAACAGTTTATTTTGAGGTCTAACAAAAATATTATAAGATGTTTCTCTCTGTTGAAAAGTAGAGTTTAAACAATGTTTACTTCTCTTTGCTGAGAAGAGAAATGTTTTCTTGAAAAAAAGTAGTTAGTGAAGATCCAGCCTGTAGTTCTGTAGAAGGTGCATACTGATGGCTGTCAACACTGGTAATTTCAGTTTCTGTGTTGATGACTTGTTGGCTCCTTAAATCTCGTATTCGCCAGAGGGGCTGTTTGCTAAGTAGGATTTTAAGCAAGCACTGTCCACTGCTTTGAAATACCCTTGTATACCTCGTTTTTGCCTCCCTCTTCATGTCCAAGTTGCGCGCCTTTCTGTGACTTTCATTCTACTGTTGTACTACATCTGTTCTGCCTAGCACTTACTCCTTTATCACAGTAGTTGAATGCTACTATTATCAGTGGCATCATGTTGGTAAATCTGACTGGATATCTGCCTTCACTTGATTTGGCCTCCTACTTTCCGAAGCTCTAGTTTTACCGAATGCTGGTCTATGGTGTACATGTGCAGCTTTATTCCAGGTAATCTCATGTGAAATTGAAAATTCAAGAATGATCTCCGTAGAAACCAGAGATCTACTTCTGTCTTCCAGACCAACCAGTTTCTCTCCAAATAAAAATCTTCACCAGTCTCTGGTGCGCCATCAAATATTGATGGATGAATGTGACTGCAATTTTGCTGCTGGTGTTGTTTCTTTGGACCTTGTTGCTGATCCTGTCTTAGGTCAGTGTGGACAGCTTTATCATCAGCTTATCCTGTTGGCCTCTATTCTGTCATCTTTTTGTGATCTCTTCTGATCTTTACATCTAGGCTACAGTTTAATTTAAAGTAACATAGGAAAGAATGTTCACTATTCATCCATGCAGCAAATACTCATCAGCCTTGACCAAATGACTGTTTCGTTGTGCTTTTCCATGATGCCTGTGACAAGTCAATGGTTAATTTAGTATAACCATTGCCTGTACAACTCTCTCTTTATATTTTTCCTTCAGTTGTTGTCTTTCTGTTATATCAAGGCTTTACAGATGAAGATCTTTCAAATGATTTGTTGTCCTGCTTATAGAATTAAATTTGCAAGGTCCTCCTCATCCATGGTCGTCAGTTCTAGGCATTAGTCAAATAGATGTTATCATGAGTGAATAGGCAGTGTGATAACAAATTACAGTCAATGTTGACAAATGCAAAGTAAGGTTCACAAGAGGGAGCAGTGTGAACAAGTAATGTTCGTTATTACTTTTAAATAAAACACTCAGTAAAATGACCTGAATTTTTGAATAAAAGTCTTAATAGAATGTCACATCCAGTGCATACCAGTGGTTTTTTGTTAGTGAAAATGATTCTTTATTTAAAGAAATAAAAACAGACTATTATGTTGGATTGCATAATGCTATATCTTGTTTAGTATGTGTTTGGTGCTTTTTGCATGCCTTTTTAAAGGATCGTGCTGGAGTTACAAGATGACTTAAAAAGAAAAAATGTGCCAAGAGTATTAAAGTCCTATAAAAACTTCCACAAAAAAACATGTGGAAAAGTTGAGAGTAGGAAAAAGAATAAACATCAGTATATACAAAGTGATGAAAAGTATTGCGGAGGCAAATTTATGAATGCAAACAAAAATTTTTAAAATTATCTCATTATTTTTAAAGGACCGTCGATAATCAGCTGATAATATAACTTGTGCATTCTCTGTGGGTGACCTTGAAATTATGTGTGTGTATGTACATATGTATTTAATTACACACAATGTGAATAGGTATTACTTGTATTGAATAAAGCTAAAGATGCACATATTTCTTTTCAGGGTTTGGTTTCCCTTTAGTAGATGGAGGTGCAAATCCCAAAGCTCTGCTATTCCTTCAGGCAAGAAAAAAAAAAAAGCCAACAAATCCTTCAGAATTTTGCTTCCACATTCCTTGTCGTTATGATAGGCAGATTTAAGGCTACTTGTTTCAGTAATACTTTGCTTTATGAAATCAGTAGGCAAAATGATACTGGAGTATTTCCAGTAATAGTATCCTTTAATTTGCATTGGGAGTTGCCTGCTTGCCACAAGGATGATGAAATTATGTTTTAAAAAGAGGAAAAACTTGTAAGTTACACGTATAAAGTTGCTTTAGCTTTATTATAATTTTGTGGCTGCAAAAAAAAAGTTACATTGCTGAACAAATACCTAAGATAATTAAAAGATGAATAGAATTCAAACTACAGATCACTATATCAAACAAAATCCTAATCCTAAACCAACTGAATGATCATGCATTATATAATTAAGTAGAGTATGTCTGCATAGTTTTAGAAAACTAACTCAAAAGAGTAAATAGAATACTTAGAGATGGCTAGAGACTGTGTTCTAACCAGCACATTATAATTACCGTTACGAAACACAAAATTCTTCTGGACACTTTTATTTTGTGAAGACTTCCTATGAGCTTGTTTGGAATTTTAAAAAAAACATCTGATTTTTCACTCTCAGTTTTTCTGCTTACTCTTTAAGGTAAAGTTGTACTACTGAATCTTGCAAATTAACAGTGATTAAAAATATTTGACCAATGTTTATGATACTAACCTGTAAAACGTGGAAAATAAACGTTGTGTGCTTCACAGTTGCCCTTTTAAAATTTTCTAAGAGACTTTGTATGAACTAGGAAAAAAAAAAAAAAAGGTGAATGGAAGCCAAATGATTCCTTCATTTTTTTTTTTTTTTCTCACTGCTGCTAATTTCCACTATTTCTGTTTCTCACTATTTTTATTTCTGGTTTCCAAATACTCCAACAGGAGATTTTTGGTCGACTGTGAGAATGCTTTCTAATCTGATTGTTTCACTCCAGTAGTGATAACCATTGTAATCTCATGTCGAAAATGAAGTGATCAGCTCACTGTTTGCTGCCTAGTGCTTGGTATTTAGTTTAAAGGAAAATGAAGTGGATGCATGTGCCTCAGTAAACCACATCCTGGGGTTGACTGGAAAATATGATTAGCTCATTGTAGGTTAATTGTATACAATGATCACATTTAGACCTTGCACTAAATGCTTCCTGTGGTGAAAAGACAACATAGAGGGCCTGGGAATTATTTGAATGGTTTTTTTTTTTTTTTTTTTCCTTTCCTGTAATGCAATGCTTTCTTACTAAAACCCTAGTTCTGGTAAGAGCTTTTGGTGGTATTGTGGGGTGCATGCTGGTCTCTGAGTTCTGTCACAGCTCAAGGGTGGAGCTGTGATGTCTGGGTGTTCTTTGACTTGGAACACACAGCAAGTATTTTTAACAACTGTTGTGTAAGTAGTGCCAATGTGTGACTGCTGGAAAAGAACGGAGAGGTTGGAGGGTAGCAGCATATGTACCATTTGTTTTTCTCAGCATTTTGCAGTTGAATTGATATGTACCATTTGTTTTTCTCAGCATTTTGCGGTTGAATTGCTGCAGGGTTCTCTAACTTATTTCAAGTAGTAATTGAATGAGTTAATCCTCTGTTATGTTTAAAGTAGCTTTAGGATTACAACTTTTGCATTAAGAAAAACTGTATGAATTCTAATCTATTTTGCCCTGGGCTATTCTTACCTATTTGCTTATAAACATGACTTGTTATATGGAGTAAAAATGCATTGTAATTATCATAATCAAAGGGAAATGGTTCCTGTCAAAAATTCTGCAGTTTTCTTTTTTCAGTTTTTAGAGTGGTAGAGTATTATATTTTCAATATTCTTCTATCCAGAATGTATGCACTTATCTGTTTGTCAGTTGTAATTTTATTAAACACTCTCTGCTGGAGATTACTATGCAAAAAAGGTCCTGTTGTTGTTAACATGAAAACTGTTTTATAAACAGAATTGCAGACAGCTAGAGCTTTAAATTCAAATATTATTTCATTAGCAAGCAGGCACTGAGATGGTCTGATGTAGCTCAGAAAACCATGAGCTAGAATAATGATTAGCAAAAACTAATGCAAAGAAGGATATTTACTGTGAAGTGATAGAGTGGTTTAAATCATGTTTCACAAGTGTGACAGAGGACTATTAGTATGTGAGAGACAACGCTATAATAAGTGTAGTAAAACCAGACTATCCAAAAGCAAGAGCGAGAGAAGATGCAAGGAAAGCAAGGACAAACTGTTTTGTGAGCGCCTGAAATTCATTTTGAGTATTACAGAGGAATGATTAATTTGTTATGCAATGTAAGAAGTAAAATGAACATAGTTGTTGGCTTCCCCTATGCTCAGTGGGGAGAACTCAAAAGTCTGCTTGATTCTTAATTTTTTCTTTTTCCAACAACAACAACATTCTGATTCCAGGGTGATAGGTGTTTATCTGCTCTTGAGTACACACTATCCCTGTTCAGATACTGTTGCTGAAGTGAGATGATCCTTTCCATGTACTCCACATCTGGAGTCATGTGTCCAGTTCTGGGCCTGTTATTCTGAGAGACACCTTGCTCCTGCAGAGAGTCCAGTCAAGGGCCACAAAGGTGATGAAGGGACTTGGAGGCTCAGGGGGGATCTTATCTATGTGTGCAAATACCTGAAGGGAAGGTGCAAGGAAGATGGAGCCAGACTCTTCAGTGTTGCCTTGTGACAGGACAAGAGACAGTGGGCACAAACTGAAACACATAAGGTTTCCTCCAACCTTCAAGAAACTTTTTTTTTTTTTTTATTCTTACTGGCACAGTTTGCCTAGAGAGGTTGTGGGTTCTCCTGTCTCTCTTGGAGATCTTGAGAAGCTATGGTGCTGGCCAAGCCTCTCTAGGTGTCCCTACTTGTGCAGATGTTATTCTGATTGTGTCTTTCCTGGCACGGCATGCCCTTTTTGAACTTTCCTATGTCTGGGCTTGTGGCTTTGCCTTCCTCTGCCACCCTCCCTAAGGAATCACCTCCACACGTTTCCTGGTGTGGAGTTTCTGCCCTCACAGACCTTGCCTAGTGCTTTGGCAAGTGGGAAACCTTGGAGCTGCAGGCAAAGATCAAGGAAAAAGGAGCATGTTTGTTTGGAGAGCTACCAAAGGAGAACTGGCAGAACACGTAGGCTGAAGAGGTTCCTTGCTGCCAGAAAGTGGGGTGTGGAGAGAAGCCAGCTAATGCTGCTTTAAGAGCAGTGGTTGTGGGCATTTCGTAAAGATAATGAAGGTTTGGGTTGGAGTCAGCTGATCAAGCCCCGGAGAATGGAGAGGCTTCATTCTCACTTGGGTAGTACAAGCCTATTTACTTCCTCCTCCTCCTGTATTTTCAGTTTTCATGAGTGATTGTGATCTGCTTTGGATGAAACAGTAGGATGGGGCTGTCAGTGTTTGTTGGTCCATATTGCTTGCCAGCCTTCTCTGTTACAAAGCCCTCCTCTGTTACGAAGCATACGTATTCTTAGTAAATGTGAGGTTCATTAAAATTATTTGAAGGATGTTTTACTACTTTCACTATGTCTTCTGTGTATGTGTGCATGTAGATAAATGCACTTCATGCAGGTGCTGCTGGTGGGGAGGGAGAGATTTAAATTCCTTTGTCTGTGGTTTCTGGAGAACTCCCATTGCAGCCTGAGGAGATACTACAGTGGAGGTATATCTGTTTTAATTAGCACTAAGAATACCAGACAATTAGCATAGCTGGAAAACCTGAACAAATTAGCTTTGGAGGAGGAATGAGCTTGAGTTGTGTGTTAGATTGGGTTGGTATTAAAACTCTTTTCAGTATGAATGCAATCCAGGTTACTGAGGCATTGAAAGTCCTTAGTACTTCTTTCATTATTATTATTATTGACCAAAAGTACACAAATGGGATAGAATCAGGAGGATGCCTTTTGACATGAATAGCCCTAAAATACATCCCAGATGCACACTGGGGAGTTGTGGAAAAGGTGAGAATGCAGCAGTACTGAGGTGAGCTTGGTTGTTGGGATTCATGCACTTGGTCTAGGTGACGAGAATCGTTAGTTCTGGTTGCTGCACTCCCAGATTGTACCATCTTGTGGTGCAAGGTATGTCCTGTATGATCTAAGTGAAAGGAGCACCATTTGGTTCTTTAATTAGTAAACTTTTTACCTGGGATACATGCATTTTTTTTGTAAGCCTGTAATAGATGTGGGCTGCACAATCTGTTTTAAAAAAAAAAATGCCCAGTTTTGGTTTCAAATGCTGTTGGTGAGATTAGAAATAAAAAGAAAAGTGGTTTGTCCTAGAAGGAAGCAGCAGCTACAAGACTATTGAATTAAATAGGTTTAATTGTTGTGTGACAATAACTTTTTTAATGTCTAACAGACCTTCTAAACAGGATAAATACTAAATCCCTGTTGATAGTTTAAATTAATCTTATTATATTACAAAAATTAAAAATCATTATCTTGTCCATGCGCTATGAAGCTTGGTACAAAATATATGGCTAGAAGTACTGTTAAAAAGATTCAGTTAACTTCTCTGGATGTTAATCAGATAAGCTTTAAGATTTATGATACAACTTGGAAGTCTTTGTTACATAAACATGTGTCTCCATTTGGTGTTTTGGGGAGCAACCAAAGCAACTTGTTCAAATAGAGGAGAAAAAAAAAAAAAAAAAAAGCAGCTTCATAATAGCAGTTTAGGAGGGAGACTGCTGTTTTTGTTACAGCTTCTACTCTGACCTGCCTTGGTAACTTTCATTTAACATTATCAAAATTGTTAGCTTATGTATCTGTTTGGAAACTTCTTTAGTTATTGTGGAGAAGGTTTTGGACCTTGTTATTATGTAGTTTGATCTTCAGCAGAATCTGAGCTGGATCCTTGGCCTTCTGTGATTAAACCACTTGATCAAAACTCTGTTAGTTTAAAAGTGCTTTTAATAGACCTGCCTGCTAACTTAATAGTGAGGGTAACTGATGAGGGTTGAGTCTGTTGATGAAGAGAGCTGGGAATCCAAAAAATGTTAATAATCAGTACGAAAACCTGTTACTGAAAGCTGGATTATAACTCACGCAGCCAATAGATGAGAGAGCTGAAGCTTATTGGTTATTTAAATTTCATTGTTTTTCTAATAATCGTATGTTGCATTTTCAAACTCTGAAGTTCTTGTCAGGCAGAGTGTGGCAAGAGAAGAGGACTTTAACACCTTTACTTTGGTCTAGGCTGAAGTGCAGATTGGAAGAGCCTCCTAGGTGAGGTGAGACTTATTTCCAGAATACAAAGGCACTTTATCCATGCATTGGCTCTTCCATCTTCGTGCCTCCTGGGGAATGGAGCTAACCCTTCTATAGTTTAGGGCTAGTATCAGGGTCCGACTTGTCTCTAAATTTTACTTTTGACACAGTTGTTCATTGCTTCTACTTGTGGTTTACAACAGGAAGGGGAAAATATTTTCTATCTGGCCGTGGACGATATTGAAACAGACACAGAACTTCTGATTGGTTACTTGGACAGTGACATGGAAGAAGAGGAGGAGGAAGAGGAAGAAATAACTGTTATCCAGGAAGATGAAGACACTGGCAGCAATAAAGAAGTGCAACCAGCTGGTGAAAAGAATGCAGGTGAACAATATGTGGCAAATAGTCTAACTTGAGTGCTTAAAAGTAGAATCATAAGATCATTGAATAGTTTGGTTTGGAAGGGACCCTTAAAGATCATCTAGTCCAAGCCCCCTTCCTTGGGCAGGGAAATCTTTTGCTAGATCAGGTTGCCCAAAGCCCAACCTGGCAAAAACATGGCAATGTTTCCTGGAATGGGGCATCCACAACTTCTTTGAGCAACCTGTTCCAGTGCCTCACCACCCTCATAGTCAATAATTTCTTCCTTATATCTAATGTAAACCTGGCCTCTTTCAGTTCAAAATCACTCCCCTTGTCCTATCACTTACTTTACCCCTGTAAAAAGCCTTTTCCATGTTCCTTATAAGCCTTACTTAAGTATCAAAAGGCTGCAATGAGGTCTCCCCAGAGCCTTCTCTTCTCCAAGCTAAACAGCCCCCAGCTTTCTTAGCCTTTCTTCAAAGAAGTGCTCCTCTGACCTGTAGGCCACACTTCTTTTAATGCAGCTCAGGATACAATTAACTTTCTGAGCTGTAAGCACACGCTGCTGGCTTACAAACAAATTTTCATCCACCGGTTGTCCTGTGTTGTCTCCTCATGGCTGCTCTCAATCCATTCGTCCCCTGCAAGTAACAAGGAAGAAAGACAACACTAACTGTATGGGACTGGGGAACTGGAAGGCTCCCCAGGTTTACTCTGAACTCTTGTATGATTTTTATCTTATTTTGGGTTGGGTTGGGATTCTTTGCCTAATATGGGGAAGCCAGTCCTCTGAGTTACTGCGAGCAGTGAAAAGGTGAACACAGATTTCATGACAAGTTATGATTAATTTTTTGAACTAAAAGAGTTCATCTCACTTAACTGCAGCCTTATAAAAGGTAGGTTTACAATCTAAGCAAGAGAGAGAGGTTTCCTGTGTAATAAACCTAGAGAAATAAATCTTTCCCTAAAGGAGTTCAGCTGATCCTGCGGTAAGATGTCTAAGAAGGGGTAGGTGACTTGAGCTGCCTGTTGAATTCTCAGCATGTGTATGGATAGTAGAGACAACCTGTGTAACCTGCTTAGACTAACAGCCTAAGTCACACCTAATGCTTTGTATCTATTTTCAGTTATGTTGAGTATAGTCTTGTGAAGATAGACTGTCTATTTGGAAGGAGAAATAGTAGTACATCTGTCACCACTACTGAGATGGCAGTAAAATTCAGTAATTTCTTAGAAAAATTACTTTTCCCACACCTGTGAGAGAAGATGTAAGACCATTATCTGGAAGAGAAAGGTAGTTTATCTGAAGTCTTCCTCTTTGCTTTAAATGGTATTTGCTTATAATAGATTTTTGTCTCACATCCCTGTTCAAAGTGAGTCTAGAATCACTAAATCAGAGAAGTATGTCTGCACTTTATCTGAGCAGTCTAGAGGGATTCTAGTCTCTGCCCCGACAGCATTTCAGAACCTGCCTAACAGCAAGAGAATGAGCTGGTATTAGATCTTTATTGTGTAATATGAAGTTTGTAAACCTCGGTTGAAGAGAACAAGATTGCACGGGCATACATGTGTGAAAATTCCACATTGAGAGAAAATAACCTCTTATGAATTTCATGATGCCATTTTGCATAGTCTGTTTTTGGCAGAGTGTCTCTTAAAGTAACCAAAATATTCCCTGAAAACGATTACTTTTCTGTTTTCTCTTCCAACCATGCAGATACCCTCACCTGTAAAGAGGACCATGCATGTCCAAACTGTGAATCCAGTTTTGCAAGCCAGGAGATTCTAGCTGAACATCTCCAGACATTGCACCAAAAACCCAGTGAGGAAAAGGAATTTAAGTGCCGAAACTGTGGAAAGAAATTCCCTGTTAAACAAGCTCTACAAAGACAGTGAGTAGAAAAAAGAGTGTTTTTCAGGGATCATCTTATTCAATCATTTATAACTGTTGGCTTAATCCCAATTTAGGCTTTATTTTTTTCTACCTATTTCTGTCCTCACTCTTTT
This sequence comes from Aythya fuligula, assembly GCF_009819795.1. NCBI lineage: Eukaryota > Metazoa > Chordata > Aves > Anseriformes > Anatidae > Aythya > Aythya fuligula. Next base: position 43,968,074 of record NC_045562.1, read on the forward strand.
CTTATTAATTTCTTGTATTTGTTGAACACTTCAATTTGAATAAGAAGGTGTCACTAATTTTTAATCTCTCAGAATTACATACTGTAGGTCAGATTAAAGCTACTGGTTGGTGCAAAACCCATGATCTCCATCAGTGGACTCGCAGTTTAGGAGATTAAACTTTTTAACTGGGGGTGTCATTACAGAATTAGACTAAGATTTGGAAAAAGCAAATGATATTTGGAAGGACAGAGAAAGGAAAAGCAGTGCTTTGTGTTGGTTTAATTAAATAGTTGGATGGCAAAAAACAATACAAAACAAAAGAACCCGTAGCAGATGGGAGACTTAAGTGCATCTTTTTTACTCTGTCCTTGGGTAGTGTAAATATGCAAATTGTCACTGAAGTCATATTCCTCACATTATACTTTTGTACAAATATATAACCCTTTTTTCTTTTGTTATCTATATATATTTTTGCTTGTGACTAAGTAGATATATTGCTTTTTATTGTAGGTAGTACACTGGTTGCCAAAGTATCTAATTATAGATAGTACATTTAATCTAACTCTTTCATATCAGGAGACTCATATTATACAATGCGATTAATACTGCTCTTGTAAAGAACTGCTGATGTTTCTTACGTCTGAATAGTGTTAATGTATCTTAAACTGGCAGTTATGTATGAGCTCTGTGTCCTTTCATCGAAATACATAGCAGAAAAATATTTGGTGGAGGTAATCAAATATTTTCTATTGAACATTCTGTAGTGGAGTTGAATTTGTGTAGTATGGCTAGTTAAGTAAATCTTTTCATCATGCAAAGTAAAATTAATGTATCTGAGGATACAGCAGTATGACCTGAACTCTTGCTGTTCATGTATCTGATGAGTCCCACTAAATTCCAGGAGACTTCACATATTAAATAGATTACTCATATACTTAAATGTTTGTAGTTTGATCTACAAGTAGTTTGTAGTTTCTGGCTACTGCAATTCTGTAAATTGTAGAATGTCCCACTCATTTTTATTTTATTTTTTTTTCTTTAGTGTACTTCAGTGCACAGAGAACATCAACCCAGGAGACTCTTCAAGAAGCTTTCAGTGCTCTGTTTGCAATACTTCCTTCAGCTCAGAATCGAGGTTTTGTGTCTGAGTTACTGGACTGCTGTCGTATCATTGCTGGCCTCCCTTTGCATGTTAGCTTTCAAGCTTGTTAGTGTATGTGAATCCTAACAGTGAAAGAAGTCAAATGCTTTCATTCTTATTTGCTGTAAGTAATGCATGAGGTGGCCTTGGAACTCTGCAGTGCAGCATGTGTTAAGCTCAAAGTACTTGCTGTGTGTCTGGTTTCTGCAGATACTGCTTCATGTGTTGTTTTTCTTTGCTGGTTATCCCGTATAGTTACGAACAGCACAAGGAGGCATGCAGAGGGGATGCCAGATTCATATGCAAGGCAGATGGTTGCGGGAAGAGGTTCAAGAGTAAGGATGCCCTGAAAAAACATAAAGAAAATGTTCACAGTGGTAAGAAACAGTTTAATGATTTGGTGTTTGTTTGTTTGTTTTTTTCTCCAACACCTCTAACATGTTCCTAGCCTTAAATATGCAAATCAGAGTAAACATTGTCTTTTGGTTTCTTTTTTAATGGATTCATTTGTACCAAAAAGAAAATTAAGTAGTAACTAATTGCAAGGGTAAGTATTCCTCCTCCCCTAGGGAGAAATTACTGTATACCAGATGAATCATTAGTCTTTTGCAGAAAATGCAATAGGAATCTGAGGAAGTTTAAACTAGGCAAATCAGAGATAAAGCAAAACAATTCGGTAGTGAGGAAAATCAACCACTGGCACAAACGGCTGCAGGAAGTGGTGAGTTCTTGATCTTTTGGTATTTTTGGGATACAATGGGATGTCTTTCTGGAAGACATGCTTCACAAATGATTAGGCTTGATGAGGGTATTGCAGGAAATTCTATAGCCTCTGTTGTGCAGGAAGCCAGATCAGACAATTCACTAGTCCATTTAGGCCCTAGAGTTTTTATATCTGTGCACTGTGAATCAATAGTTTTCAATCAAACTTCACTCTGTTTTCATGAAAGGGCAAAATGCTTCTCTCAGGTCCACAATGCAGATCTCAGTTCTGTCATTCTGCTCTCTCTGCATGTCCCCTCTCAATGTCAATGGCAGATCAGTATGTGTGGGGACAGCAGAATACCAGAGTGCAAAGAAAACAGTCTTTAGTTGATGAGAACACTGAGATGCTTTGTAAGATTTTCAGTACATGAAATCTTTCTTCTGCCAAACTCTTACAACATACAGAAATCTTTCCATAACAATTTTTATAAAAGATTATCTTTCTTTTTTTGGTATCAGTAAGATTATTTTTTTCTCAGCCATGTACATTGTTATGTTTAGGCTCAACTTTGGTCAGTTATGTGTAGGTATACAAATTCCACACTTAGTCTCTTGTATGACCACTCCAGGCATGACTGAGGTTATATGTCTGAAGGATATTTTTGTTCTCCCTACACACTGAGCAGAGCTTTTATTTTGTCACTTGGAAGTCATAGAAATCACAACTGGTGTCAGCGCAGGAAGAGCCTTCTAATGTTGAGGGACAATTTTTCAGTTCCTTTATGCCTTGCAATACGTGGAGGCAAGGAACAGTAGAAGGGATTGCTACATGTGTAGTCCATTATGCAAAGTTATGAAAAGAGGCATAGGTATTCACTATCACCTTCCTTGCCTCTGGGAGACTCTTGTTAATGCTTTTGTAAGTTAAGGTACTAAGTTTATTCCAGTATTTATATGTGTATCAATACATGTCAATACTTACCACAAGTTTTATAATAGCAAATACAGATGTGAGATGCAGTACGTACATATTACTATAAATTTAAGTATTGAACTGATTGACAGGGTACATTGTAGTGGAAAATGTACCTTGTATTATGCTTTCACAGTCTGCTCACTACACATGGGCAGCTTTCTTCATTATCATCTTTCAGTTCTCTGATCCATTGTGATAGTATGACCTAAGCTGGGTGTACTGATTTTACATTCAAAGTCTTTGAAATCCTGTATGTTCTTAAAGCCTGCTATTAGATTCTTTTATTTCTTTGTACGAAATGTTCATTGGAAATAAAATTCTTTATTTGGAAATAAAACTGTGGGCAATAAAATGGTCTAGAAATGAATAACATTCTTTACAAATTCCTCCATTAACAGCAGGCTATGGTATATCAACATGAGATATGCTGCCTTTATTTTCTAGCTTAGTTGCTTTAGTTTTATCCTGATCAATCATCAACAGAATGGAAACACTGAAGACTAAGACACATTTTGCTAGTCCCAAAGGGCTAAGAAATGCTAGTGTTTCTAGTTACAGTCCCCATAGGTCATTTTTGATTACGTGTCATTTCAACACATTTTAGCCAAATGTTATGTATATAGCTTCATTCAATTTTTTTTAAGTCATTTTATTTTAATGATATAAATAGTAAATGTCTTGTTATCAGTCTCATTTGAAAGATGATACTTTTGCAGGAGAAATTACAGTTACTAAAGCAGCATGAAACATTCTTTCTGGAATTGCAGTGCTTGCATTTGTGCACAGTCTTGGCATCAATGGATGGAAAAAATACCAATTAGGAACATGTGTTACGATTGCAATTAATCAAAAGACCCAATTTACCTCTTATGTTAGTAAACCAAAGGAGTAAATTATCTGCTCATATCATGTGCCAACTAACAAGATGCAGTAAAACATGGCATGAGTTCTTAAGTGAACCTAGGAAGAACGGATCTGTTGTTCAGGACAATTCCTAGTATCCTGGGTGATTTTTCCTTTAGAAGTCTCAGGAACCACTCAGCAGTTTCCTTTCAATTATGTTTGTAAGTGAGAATTTGGTGCAGACTGATTTGCAGCCACAGACAGCAGGTGTGGTTGCCTTGTTTTACGTCATGCACAGAAGATATGAGGGCACCTTCTTGAGGCATCTGTTTGGTGAGGGCTCTCAAGACCAGCTGTATTAGCCATCTTTATTTGACCATTTTGTCGATGTGTATGCCTTAACGTGTAGTCTAGAGTAGCGCTTGGGATCTTACAGATCACCGGTTTAGTACTAAAATAGATAAAATAGGAGAGCGATTGTCATTATAGTTATATAAGTTCAGTATTTTGGAAGGGAAGACAAAAGTAAGGCCAGGATTAATTTTTTCTTCTTGAAGATTACTCCCAAGTAATAATCTGGAAAAACAAAGAATCAACATCATTAATTCTTTAGGACAGCAGGAACAGGAAAGATATACAATGCTGAGAGTGAAAAATTGAGCTGGAAACCATCAATAGGTTTGTTCAGGATCCATAATTTGTCTCTGAATAAACAGTGCTTGCCTCTCTTTGGTTCGGATTCCATTCTTTTTAGTGTTCAATGTAATGTGAACATTTTTTACGTAAGCTATGAAATACATGTATCTCGCATAGGCATGTAACTATAAACAAAAAATTAGGTTTGTGGTGGCTTTACCTTGTGATAGTTTTGTGGGTTATTAAAATTAATTTCAAATGACAAATAATAGACAAGTCCGATTAAATGCTTTGTCACTTCTTAAAGCAACTGCGAAAAAGGTAGAAAAATGTATCTGGTAGAGGATCTGTAGGTTGGTTTGTAATTTACATTATAGACTAGATTTGAATTTGTGATCTAATACACATTGCCTATCTTGTTCAGTTAAAGACCATTAAGGCTATGTTAGTAGAATGCTTAATGCTTTCTGAATAGAGAAAAATGGGAAATGGTTGTTTGGGATCTTTTTTGTCATTGCTGCAGTAACTTCTTTCAGGAGTGTTTCTGTTAAAGCTATAGTATAAATTTTTAGAAGATGTTGGTTGAATTGACTTCTGGAAGAATTCAAGTGTTCAGTTATAAAATGAATTATTCTTAGTTGTGAATTGTGCTCTTCATATTTGATTGGTTAACGTGTGATAATATCTATATCAAGATTTGTTTTTTTCTATATTGTTCTAGTTTTCTTGCTTTACATTCCATTAGTAACTGGCTTGTTGGACACCCACAGAGAACTCCTGATACTGAATACTTTCAAGATGGGATACAAATGTAAAAATCTTATGTCAATGAAATGACCTGTGAAAAGTCACAAACTCAGTAGAAATATTTAGGTTCTTTCTTAGCACTTCCTTTTTAAGATGTTGGCGGTATTTTGTTTTTGTTTCAGGAAATTCTAGGAAGAAGCTGATGTGTTCAGTGTGCAATAAGAAATGTTCCTCAGCAACAAATCTCCAAGAGCATCGAAAGGTCAGTGAGATGAAGGCTAACCCACAGCAGGCTTTGATTTCACTAAGATGTAAGACTGTGGTGCCTAAGTAACTTGAAAGGTGCTGTAATGCAAACCTTTGACTAATCTCTGCCATAGTTACAAAACCAATTTGTTTTGTTTTGGGTATTTATTTTTGTAATCACAATTGGTTGCACTAAAAATCTTTCTAATGTTGTAGTGGATCCTTTACCAAGTGGAAAAAAAATGGTTGTGCTTGTTTCATTTGTGCTTTCCAATGTTAAGTCAAAGATGCATGCTGTTCTTTAGCATTCTTAAACACTATAAATGTAAAAGTATGTAACCTAACTAAGGTGCACATAGGCGTTAAAAAGCAACAAAAAGCAGTCAATCTTTCTTATTACCTTGTTGACATAACAGTAAGATTGTTACTTGTAATTTAGTTCTGAGGTAGGAAAAAAAGTAAATTTGTAATGCTTTTTTGTTTTGTATATAATTTATTACTAGAACAGGAAGGGTTAACACTTCTAAAAGCATCTATTAGAAATAAGGGGTTCATACAGAAATACAGATGGACTATGAATATGAGATTCTGAATCCATTATACCCAAAGGAAGTCCCTGCAAGATTAATTTGATAAATCACTAAAACCCAGGAGATCCTGTTTTTCCAAAAAGCTACATTGTATTGTTTATCAGATTAACTGTAAGTCTTTAATAATGCCCTGGTTATAACCTGAATCCTTTGAGGATATAGATGATATCAATTAAAATATGTTGTTGCAAAGGAAATGATGGGGCCCCTCTTTTCTCCCCTTCCCCCCCCCCCCCCCCCCCCCCCCCCAACCACTTGTCTTACATTAATACACCCTGCATTTCTTGGCTAATGGGGCTGTAATTTGTTCCTCCTCAGACCAAACTGTGGTATACCTTGCCACATGCTATTACTGATTTTACACGTCAGTGCACCTTATCAAAGGTTCCTGAAAATGTAAAATATCATGGTTTTGCATGTCCATTTTATGAAAACATGTTTCTTCATAGTGTAGATGCTCTGATACAAGCTAATAAGCTTTTCAAATCGCATGGATAGTAGGCCAGTTGTGTGCTTACTCATCTTAAGAATCACCATGAAGATTTTTTGTGTAAAACTTTCTTTCCTCTTCTTGATTGGCTCCTGTTTTAAGATATACAGAAAACAGATATTCCAGATTCACACATCTCCATCACGCAGTGAAAGAAATTGCTTGTAAGACTCATGTCTTCTATTATTTGAACTACTTTGCTTTTGTACGAAGTGGGGGGAAATCCATCAGCAACATCGCCAAAGATAGTCAAGTAAGAAAACAATAATACATATAACAAGGAGGAAACAGATTTCTTTTCACTCATTTCCTGTCAGCATAAAGAACTAAAACTAGGAAATAGAAAGGTAAAGTAAAACAGAAAATAAGCCTGAAAACTGGAAGAGAGTACTGACAGAGAAAGAAGGTAAAGATGATGACTACATGAGAGATTGAGATCTGTTTACTGTGTGAAGACAGTCATTCAGATCGCTATATTTCACATCATTGTTGATTTAAACTTATTTTATCTTTCTGCATTTTCCAGATTGTTTGTCTTAAATGTCTAAAGATAAGCCCTTTCTTTGTCATTCACAATTAAAGTTCATTGTCATCATCTTCTGTCCCTTAATCATAGCTTCTTGTTTTCCAGACTGTTGCTTGTGCTGTGCTAATTTTCAGTGACTTCACTTTTTTTCTTTATCAAAATACAGTTAAGGAAATGTTGAGCTGTGAAAGAGACCCCAGGAGATTTTCATGCCCGTTTCATTCCTATTTGGTAGAGTGGAGTAAGCATGTACCTATCATCCTAGGTATGCACCATCTCAACTCCTAAAGAGTTCCCCTGAAGAAAATTCTATGACCTCCATAGGTATCTTTTTGTATTCTGATTTTGAAATGTGCTCATTAGTCTAGTGTTGTTTTTTTCTTATGTCTTACTTATATCTAATTCTTTATTGCAAATTGGGTTAATTATTCTTTGTCTTATCCCAGAGAATGCCAAGAAAAGTTCATCACCATCTTCTTTGTAGCAGATCAGCACACTGCAAAATTGTTATGAACATCCTTTGTCTTTTCTGAATTGTATAAACACAATTATCTTAACCTTTCTTCGTGCACCTGTTTTCCCAAACTATTTAATTTTTTGAAGGCATTTTCTTCCTGTTGATTTTTTCCTTTTTACCTTCATGCTTGCTGAAGTCAGCTGCCCAAACAAGCAGAGCCATGATGCTTAGTTGAGACCTTAATAGTCCCAAGTAGAGGAGAGTGATCTGGGGACCGTGTTTTTTAACAGCAGAATCAAATTTATTATTCATACTTTGTTTGGAATTCATTATTATTCTCTGTAGTGGTCCTACTAGTTTCTTTGATTTATCCATCCTAGATACAGAGTGGTTTTTGAGCTTCTTTCACTGTGTGGAAATCATTTTGCATTCTGTTTTTGTACTCGTTAGGCATTACGATTCTACCGGGAACAGTGTCATCAACTTTTTTTTTTTACTTTATATTCTGAATATATTTATATTTATACTCCCAAATTACGTATGCTAATACAGTCCTTATCCTGCACGATGCTTACAAATCTTCAACAACAGTTATGGTGTTACTATGTTCCTGCTTATTATTGTAGTCATCAGTATCTTTTTATTCTCCCATCTGTCTATATTCACCTGTTTTCTTTATCTTGTCCTCTAATTGTAAAGTGACAGCCTTCCACCTTGTAGTTATTATAGTTGGGCTGTAACATTATATGGTAATGAAAAATAAATTAAAATAAAAAATACCAGCAACCACAACTCAGCAAATGCAATACAGGTGCTTACAGAACACTGGGTGAAGGAAATGTCTTAAAACAACGGCCTGTATGAAATGCAGGATTACTTCTCTGGTAAGACTTGTTTGTGCTGTTGCCTTTCTGGATTTCTTTGCAGACTTCTTAGAAGAATCTGTAAGATTCCATTAAGAGACATGCTGCAATGTGATCTGCCAGAGAGAAAATTACAGAGCTGAGGAAGAGCATACTGATCTGCTTGAAGAGATTTTATGAAGAAAACTTGATTCATTCTTAACTTATGGTCCTTTCTGCCTTATAGAGGGGGACTTCATGCAAAATCATGCTGAGGAGAATCACTCTGATGTGTTAAATAGTAGACTTAAGAATACCTTACAAGTTATTTCAAGGAACTGTGGCAGGGGGATTCTGATATTACTCGATTGCAGAGCTTACATGTAAACTTCATTCAGCAATCTAAGTCAAAGTCCAGATCACTTTGGAAAGGGTAGAGTAGTAGATTGTTTGTGTATATAAGAGAAATTAACCTGAAATGCAGCTGGGTAAACAGGATATTTCAAATGAATGATCTTTACTTGTGCTTAACACCTGGTTCTGGCTAAGTATTTGGTTAAGCATCACTGTCCAGAGTATGCAAACTTACAGAGATTGCAGGAAATGGCATAACCGCTCTTTAGAGCAAGGTGAATGTTTTAGCAAACTAAAGTTAGTTTGGGAGTAGCAGAATAAAAAGCAGCAGAATAAAAACATGGTGAAGCAGCATTCTTACGGAGAATCTCTATTTTTTTCTTTTGTTTTAAGTGGAGGTCTTAGTTGATCTTTTTTACTATGCTGTCCACAAATGTTTTTCATTAGAGTGTTGCACTGAACCTTTAATATTTGTTATTTTTAGCTGCTAGATTCTCCTACAGAAAGTTTGTGGAGCTCCCCAGAAACGTTTCATGAAATGTGATCTGTGCCAGGAAGTTTTGCTGTCTAAGACTGTAGTTCCAAAAGGCTAAAAAGTATGTTTAGTTGTGCTGTGACCAGGTCAAGGTGAGGCTGCTGAAAGCAAGTGTAACACAGGGGAAGGTGAATGATAACCTGGACAGGGTTTGCCATTGTAAAAAGTACTTGTGCTGCGTGAGTTGCCTCTGTTCAACAGATTAAATAACAAAAATGGTGAAGTCATTTCTTTTATCAGTATAATTACTCTGACTTTGATTTTTTTTTTTTTAAATAATTTGTTTTTTTTTCTCATGTTCTATAGCTGATGGTAGATATTGCCAACAAAAAGGGTACCTGGTTGTTAGCCATGTATGCAAATATCCTTCATGCATGCCTTATGTGTATGTGCTATGTCTGAGAGTGGAAATGTACTGAATTGAATGAAACTAAGACCTGCTAAATTCTACATAAATGTGTCCTTAAATGGTTTGGTGGAGCACAATCATTTTAAAACCACACCTGTATTTAATCAGATTCTCTTTTCTATGAGTAGAGATAAATCCTAATAGAGTGATGGTATTTGTATTTTGAAATTATTACAGTAGTTATGAAGTAGTTTTGTGTTGTTATTTTTACTTGTGGCAGATTTACTAGAAGGAAATGTTCTCAAAAGGTATTCTGCATCTGATTTTTAAGCTTTCACATTAATCATTTTAAATGGATTGGTTATTATGATTTTGCATAGCCTTTGTTTCTGAATAAATTTTAGTGATTTAAAAAAAAATGATCATGAATACTATTTTTTAGAGATACTGTTGTTCATTGGGGGACTAGCAAAGGGGATATCACAATATCTGTAGGTATTAGTGTAGTTGATGGCTAAGAAATAGTTATGGTCTGTTAGAGAATTTCTGTACATGTAAGATGTGCGATCTTGTTTGAGACAGGTATTTAATTATCATTAAATGCTCATTTTGCAGGTTCATGAGACCTTTGAGTGTCAGGAATGTGACAAGAAATTTATTTCAGCTAACCAGCTAAAACGCCATATGATAACTCATTCAGGTAACATACAAAATAACACAAACCTATATATAATGTGTTACATATTTAGTGTATATTCAGTTTTACCTGAATTGCTTTCTTATAGAAGGTTTAACAAATTAGTTCTGTGTTGTCCTTGGTTGTTCAGGCAGGTCGTAGATTGCAAGGAAACCATCTAAGTTATTGTTTCGAAGGCTTTCAAAAATCCAAGTGTAATGTAGTGTTCTTACACCTGTTGCTGCTTTGTCAAGCTATTTTCTCATGCTAGTTGGCTATATGATGTCAGTTAGCTGGGATAGGGCAAAAGATTGTTGCTTGGCTTATAGAGGAGGTGAAGAACTAGTGAGTGGCATTTTATGTTGAAAAGAAGAGGATGGGAGCTGAGGTATGCTGTCAGGCAGAGATCTGTGATGAAAGGGGAAACATTCATATATATTTATTTATATATATTTAGTGGGCTCATGTATGCACAGAGCTCTCAGTCAGAGGAAAATAGCTCATACCCCACACCATTTCGTAGCCCACACACAAAAGTTTCATTGTGCCTGTTTTCTGCCAGAACAGGTCGCTGTGAGCAGGGAGCTGCCTGTCCATAGGCTTTGCAGTAGAACACAAATTGGCTCTGCCAGGATTTCTGATCACTGCAATCTAGTGAATTTATATCTTTCACCAGTGATTAGAAACATCAACCAATACAATGGAAACACAAATGTTGTTCTGTCAAATACATTAACATTTTAAAAATGCAGGTTTTTACAGCTGCAGAGGCTTGTAATTGAACTGTTTTCTTGGTATCAGTCCACACCAAAAGCTCATTTCTTGTAACATAATCTATATCTCAGAGGTTCTTAGCTTGCTTTTGACATTTTTGGATGAGCATTAATGTTGCAGTCACCAGTCAAAGCATAAAGGCCTTTTTCATAGCAATTTTTGGTTTTGAAAGCTAATATGTATATTGTTAATTAAGTTTTAAAACATTTAAACTGTCATGCCCTCTTTCACATTTGTAATCTGGAAACAGGGTTTTCCTCTTTGAAGTCATTCTCCTTTGATTTAAGCTAATTAATCAGAATTTAGTTTTAGCAATGATTATTGCAAAGAATGTGCCAATTTCTTGAGATACACCATGGCTCATCTTTTGTGAAGTGACATAACTGTCTAACATAAAGGGCATTAGTTGTCTTTCTAATTGGTTTAATCTTAATTGGGTTGACTTAATTGCAAAAATCTCTCTGAGGAGATGACTGTCTCTGCCTTTCATCTTCTCCCCCTGTATAAAACAGGAGATTAAATGTCCCCCACTCATTTTCTACAGAAAAACGCCCCTACACCTGCGAGGTTTGCAATAAGTCCTTCAAACGACTTGATCAAGTGACTGCACACAAAATAATACACAGTGAAGATAAACCTTATAAATGCAAGCTTTGTGGAAAGGGATTTGCCCACAGAAATGTTTACAAGAATCACAAGAAGGTAAAGCACTCTGCTGTTGTTGTTTACAGGTCTGCCAGCCTCAGATTTACAGATTTTTTTTTCTTTAAATGGTTGAACATTAAGCTCTGGCATGCTTATAAACATGGGATTAAAGTATTGGAAAATGTATTTTTTTAGTGATTGTTGTTATAAGCAAAATCTCAAGATAATAATTGTGTTTAGAACAAAATAAGTGAAATAAGAAGGAAATCACACTTGCTTGATTAAAAGCATCAAATAAATTCCCATTTTGACTTCTGTTTTTTGTTGGTTTTGTTTTATTATTTTTTTAACATTAGTATCTCAAGTTAAATTTTAAACTGATCTAAAATCTCTTCAATTTTATTTTTTAAAATACCACATTTGAATAAAACTGTAGTCCTGTTGCAGTCATTCCTAGTTGTTAGACTTATCAGTAGATGCTTACCAAGCTATACTGGATTTGCACTGAGTAGTGTTCGCACATTAAAACAGCATCAGAAGAAACATTACCTGAGAAATAGGCTCCTGAAGGGATGCTCTGCTTCTGTTGATTTAAACTCAAATCTACTTGACCTAATTTTCATAATGCTTGTCATTAATTTTAACATGGGTTTATATTTAATGGCAAAGCTGTATCCACAATGGCTGTATCAGAATTATAAGACAGAAGAAAATCTCTATTTTTGTGCCCAATATTTGGCAGTATTTTATTTTTATTTTTATTTTTTACTTTTCCCTTTTCTTTCCCCGTTTTGATGAAGCTGATACACCCACACTTACAAGTCTTTTGCAGTTTGGCTCATGTTATATGCCATCTGGGAATTTGGCACAGGATCTTTGCACTACCTCTTGCACTTTCAGCAATAAATCATATTAGAGTAATAATAATGCCTCTCATAGGGTAAATGGTGATGACTCTCTAAAACAGAAAACAAGCAGAAATCTGCTGAAAGACAAGATTCACTCCCATATATGTTGTGGTTACATCTTGTGTTTTAGACTTTAATGGGGCAGAATCTCACAAATTGGATATATTCTAAGAAAATATATAGAAAACTGGACAGATACTTCCGTATCTTAAGTAAATAGTTTTTATGTGTTTCCCATGTTAATTTGCAGCTGATGACTGATAGGGAATTTTGGCTGTGGGTGGACTTTGGGATAAGTATGAATAATGAGCAAACACTTTGACCCAATTCATTGTTCAAAACAGCAGCACCACTAACATAAGCAAGGATTGCATAAAAGAATGCCATAGAATTGGTTCTTGTGTCTGCCAAGGATTAGAGACTCCACATAATAGGAGAAACATTAAAATTTAGACAGTGTTAGCAAGTATCTAATTTTGACAGAATTCTTTAAAGCATGTTGGAATACTTATTTTCTGAACCTGTTTGTACATAGTCCTATAATGAGAAAAACTTATTTGTGTCTTTACATAAAGTTTACCCAAACAGTTGTGCATATTCACCCACCTACATTTAGGTTTCTAATTTCACTTGCTAAATGAAGGGATAAGACTGAGAGACAGGACTTGATGTAGATCTCCGGAATTGCTTTTCTGAAACACCTGTGTTTCTACTGAGTATAGAAGTTTTAAAGATACTGATTAGCAGAACAAGGTATCTAGGTTTGGCCTTAGCTGTCCCTAAAATCTTCAGTCCAGTAACATATCTTTAACAAAGGTAAACAAGGAGAGGTGGTAGATAATAGAGGGAAATATAAATATGTATACACAAAAAAAATTGTAAGGTGTAAGCCAAGCATACATTAGTTTGTGATGCCAAAATAGTTTTAAGTGCCATTATTTTGGCAGGGCTGTAATACTATGGAGGAAGAGAACGAGAGTTCTGTTGCTTGGTCACAGAAATAATGAACCGGTAAGAGTAGAAATGTAAACTTTTATTTCTCATACTTTTGCATATTTGTTCTACTCAGGTTTTTAATGAGTCTTCAGGTGTGTACTCCCTTAAGACCACACTCTAGGTTTCATTTTCTTCTGAAGCAAGAAAAATTGACCTCAGTTATACTTGAAATTATAAGTGCTTTTTTTGTGTTATTCCTTTATGGAAGCTACTTGATCTGTTTGTTTTCTTTTTTTTGTTGGAAATATCAGAATAAAAATGACATTTGGCTCTCACAACAGATGCTTTAAAATATTTCTCAGATGTAAGTGAATGGTCATTTCAAAGGTACAGAAGGAGATTAGTTCCTTACATTTCGCTGGAAGATAGACAGTGGTTTTGCTATGAGCACATCCACTCTGTTTAGTGTTTAGTGGAGCGCTGGGATGTGAACCCTAACTTAGTACTCATTACACCCTTGTAGGCACAGATCTGAGAGGCAGGAGCCGTTAGTCTTTTTGTGGTATCACTCTGATGGACTGCTGCTGCACACAAGCACTACGCTGCTCTGTGTAGGTGCATGTGAAGCTTGCTCTGTCACTTGCTTGGAGATAGTGTTATGCAGTGTGGAAAGAGCTCAAATGTCTTGAAAAAGCTCAGACTAAATCACTGAGTGGTCATGGGAAGAATATGATTCCATTTTTTGTGACAAAGTGTAAGGATTAAAGTTGTGTTATTGCAGTGGAAAATTCCACTAACGTTGCATATTCAAAAGTAGTTGCGCAGGCGTAACAGTGGGAGGGTATGTTAAGATAAGCAAGTAGGAGAAAGAGAATGCTATCTGAAATTAAGAGATGAGCACAGTATTATGTTGTGTTACAGATAAAAGTAGTCACTTTTCATTTAGGACAGACTGGATGAATGTGAATATTCTGTGCCATGTAATGCAGGTTACTTCTATACAGGACAATGCGAAGTTTTCACTCCATCTGCTACTTTGCTATGTATAGAGGATGAGTTTAGAGAATAAAATATGAGGAAATGACAGTGAGCAGAAGTAGGTCACCAGACATGGGATTTTAAAGGGTTTATGGTTAATCCAGTGATATTTGGTCCTGGGGAGCATAATGATTTAAAACAATTGTGTTCCTTCATCTTCTCTGCTGGGAATGGGTAGCCTTGGGCTGGGTTTGAACTTCCACAGATGCTACTGTAGGAAAGGCTGCCATGAGATATTCCTTAAAAGCCCATCCTTAGTGGCTTTGATTATATGACTGTCCAAAAAGTGCACTGAATTCTTCTGAAAATGGCCATCTGCAAATCTTAAAGGGTTGGAGGTGCAGGCTTTTTGTGGAATGATGACTTCATTTTGTATGGTTTCTGATGACAGATGCCAGTGCCCATACTGTATCCAAATGAGCCTAATCCAGCATCTATAGTTTCTGTACCTTTCAAAATACTGCAATCAGTGGTATCCAACAGAAAATAAGGAAATTAGAAAAGAATTGTTTACTTGACTGTAAAGTATTTAAGGGGATATAAACATGGAAAACAACTTAAACAAGTGTATTTAATTTTTGTAATCAAATAGAATCATAAGTTGTGTTTTTCTACATAGTGAATATGCAAGTAGAGGGAAATGTATATAATATAGAAGGAGTTTTTGGTTTTGTAGTGTTGTTTATGGTCCTACTGGCATTTTAACAGTGGAAATGTTGATTCAGCAATTTGGATCTCCTCTAGAGGAGACAACAGTAAAAACATCCGTTTTGTGTTTGTGCTTTATTTTCTGTTCTCCAGCATGCTGGGAATGTCTGGTGAAGAAGTAGCACAGCATAAAGTAATGGTATTTTTTTAGTCTAGATAGAATCTTTCTCTTTGGACTGTGATTATAAAGAGTTGCAGTACTGCATCCAAACGTTTAATGCATTTCAAGGCTTAGCTTGCTACTGATGTACAGAAAAAGCTATGGATAGTTTAGAAAACTGTCTAAAGCTTCTATTTAGTGGTAGAACATCAGGTCACTGAAGCTAATTGCAATGTTAGCAATATGTACTGCTTATATTCTACTCTATTTCAGGTTGTAAAATGAGACTATAACTTACATCGTTTAGTTTGACCACCACCTTTTTCTGAATTCTAATGCTGCAGACTTCCATACTGGATGTTTCATCATATTTGAATGGAAGGCGATTATAGAACTCTCTCTCATGAGAGCAACTGCAGTCCATTTTTCCATATGCAAATCCAGAGCAGTCTAGTGCATTTTGCAAGATGCTGCTGGGACCCCTATCCAAAAATAAAATCAGTTATTTAATTGTATGAGCATAGTCTATTGCTTTGTACTGCTGTGTACTTACATGTAGCTAAAAAACAAAGCCTAATTTATGTGTGCACTGTGTACCTGCTACCAGATATGTACATGTATCCTATTATATAACAGATTGTTTGGCTATTTAATACATTATGTCTCTTCTAGCAGCTTTTAGTAAACTTGTTAGCTATTTTTTAATATTTAATGTAAGCTTGACAAATGTACTGGCCCACTTTTGGGATTTGGAGTTCCTGTAGTATAAGTGTGCTGCTCATAGTTGATCCCAGGCTTGCATAACTAAGTGAAGAGGTTAGACAATGGCGTTGACACATGCATCTCAAAGTGCGTGTGCCTTGACAGCTGACATTTTTCTGTCCCTTCTGTGACTGAATGGAAGCTTTCTCTTTTCTGGAACCTATTAGTAGGACATAGGAGGACTGTATTAGAACTAATGTGTTTGTTTGTGGGGATACCTTTGCTCATTAAGATTTTCATGGCTTTTTGTAACACACACAGCTTGTTTCTGGGCTTTTCACAGATGGGGCAGATGAGATGGGATATCTGTGTACCCTTGCATGTGGGTATGACTAGTTAGACATTTGTAGTGAAGTTCAGAAATGTAGGTGAATTCTTGTATTTTGGTCAGAAGCGTAGAACTGGCAAGAGGATGCTAAGAAGGAATTATATGCAAGTGACTGTGCTCTTCAGAACTATCACTCAAGTGTTCTAAAACAGGGCATTTTTAAAGTAAATGACATGAAATTTGCGCTCGTGAAAGGTGCCAGATTGACAGCCCTAGAGACTGAACCCTTCTATTTATCCACAGAACAGGTACAGCACAGACAGCAGCACTGCGAGCTTCCCCACAGTGTCTCGTCAATATGTCTCAACCCTGTTCTGGAGGAACCACCTATTGAGGTGAGAGGGTAGTTCAGTCTCTTCATGTCCTGTCAATCCTTGGCCTGACTGCTGAGGTTGCCAAGCAGGTTGTCAGCTAATGCAAACTGTGATGTAAACCTCTAGCAGCTGGATTCAGCAGATTTTATATGACTTGTAATATATTCCACGTGTTTGACAGTGCTCCGCTTGCATTTTTGCTTTAAGTGACGTAGGCTTGGGGTCAAAGAACTCACTTTGAGTCCAAAACCTCCGTATAACATTGCAAGTACTCTAATGTTTGGCACTGTTATTTACATGTACATGAGAGGACGTTTGTGTTAAAAATCAGTCTTGTTTTGAGGCTGTGAATTTACATGTAAGTTACTACACTGGCTCCCCATAGTCCTTTTTTTCCTCCCCATTTTAAGGGATAGCTATAAATGTCATAGGGTATTAGGAAGTTTTCTTCCAAAAGCAGAAATGGATCATATGCACATGTACTATGCTAGTATTTACCACTACCCTACAAAATTAATTAATTCTTCTGTTTTCGTACATACTACAGAATGTTTACTGTCCATCCCTTTTTCCCCTTGGCACATGAGTTTCCATTTAAGGTTTTTGCAAGCTAATACCATGTTCAGACACTGATGCTTTAAAAATGTGCTTTCCTTTACAAAAAAAATAGTAGGAAATTGGGTAGATAAATTGTATAGATTACTTTACTATCTATAGTGGGATAGCACTCAATATCACTAGGAAATGTGGAGAGGAAAAGGGAAATTTACAACAGTAGGATGAAGCTGGATGTTTCCCAAGCTCAAGAAAAGAAACATGCTTCTGCAACTCTGCAGTTTGTGAGATTCATCCAAACTTAGCCTTTTATTTTATTTATGGTTTTGAAGGCTGTTTCTATTTTTCTCTTTTTGAAGGCTATTGAGACTGTTTCTTAGCTATGGTGAAATTTTATTACAACAAACAAAAATCTCAGTTTTGATGCTTCTGTGTGTTTTTTGGTTCTTTTAAAATATGAAGTTCAAACAAGGATATGCAAGAGTAGTCTCATGATTTGAGAAATTTTCTTTGCCAAATTTTAGACTACTATCTTCAGATAATCAGATTCATTTTAATGTTAACATTAACTGAAAAAAAATCAGGATTTTGTGCACACCTCTTTAAGGTTTTTATTTGTATTAGTGAGTATGTAAGGCCAGTGTTAGTGCTGACAAAGAAATAAACTGATCTTGTAGTTTTTCTCCTGGTTATTCTGTGTATTTGTTTCTATTTACATGCATGTGTCTTATAACACTTCTGAGGACCGGGTTGGTACACTAATTCAGTAGCTGCTATGCTGACTTCTAGGATTCAAGATGATGGCAGAATGATTGTTTTAATTCCCTGTCCCCTGATACTTTAACTTGTTATTATATCCCCTCCTGAATCCAGTCTGGAAAATTAGCTATAATTACTGTAATGACAGCTAATTGATTTCCCTGAGCCTCTAACATGTTGTCTTTCATCTGCAGACCCATTCTGAAGAGAGACCATTCCAATGTGAGGAATGCAAAGCTTTGTTCCGAACCCCATTCTCTCTACAAAGGCATCTGCTAATCCATAACAGTAAGTACTAAGTCAGAGAGGAAAAAGAACTTCCTCGCTTCTCATAGTTGACTGAGAAAAACAGATGTATGGCACCTTGCTCTAATATACAGCTTGCTATGTTAAATTAGTCTTAAAATTGAACTCTGACCCTGGGAGTTAGAAAATACAGAGCCAAATTCAAACCTTGCCTTTGAATGCACTTACATGCAAATCCAAATGCACTGTAGAAAATGTGTCCATGCTTTGAGATCTGATGATATTTCTTTCTGCGCTAAATGTCATAGTAGTACTTACATTTTAAGAAAGGAGAAATGGAAGTAAAGATAAGTAGGTGGCTTGCTCAGCTTTTGTAGGTAATCCATTTCAGAGAGACTGAGACTGAGATTGTCTCTTCTGTGCCAGTCCAGGCTTCACTATAAGGTAATGTTTCCTGCCCGTAGCATATAACTAGCAGCCCAGAAGAATTCCATGGCCGTTTTCCCTCATGAGTAATGTGTTCTTGGCAGTCTGTACTGTTTTTTAAATGACTGTTTAAAGATTTATTTTTATGGAGTTTTCTACATCTAATGTTTACAGAGCCCTAAGCTGCCACTCAACTATGTGATTGTCAGCAGTTTAGATTTTAGAAAAATATTCATGATTGAAAATTATTGTAGCTTAGATGGCAGTGCTTTGGTATGAGGAATATTTAGATTGGTATAATTTAAAAGGTAGGCTTTCCTCTCTTAATCCAGTATAACAGTGTTTATGGTAGATGAATTATTAGACTGGAGTGCTTGGCTTCTTCTTTTATAATTATCTTCTAAACCTACCACAATTTCACAAAGCACCGAATTTTGTAAAATCTTTATCCAATGTAAAACATTAGAAATGTTACAGAGGGAGGAGGGAGTTTGAAAATGTTCAGTAACATATGTATTCCTAAGTTCTATGCAGTGATAGGTGGATATGTTTGCAGGCTATCCAAAAGCAGTATTTTACAGTGTCCAGAATTTTCTGCACTGATAAAAGGTAAAAGTCCCTATAAAAACATGCTTTACCTGTCACTCCCCTTCCCCCCTCCCCCCAAGGAGTGTGGGAGCTCAGGAAATTTGAGGTCTTTGAATCGGACGTGATTTGTGGCTTTAGGTGTTTCTGAACCACCACCATTTAAGCAAATACAAGTATTTCAGCCTGTGACCTAATCAGTCCTTCCTTGGTGCAACAGCAGTCTTGTTGAGGAGCAAAGGTTTTTAAAGTTAATAACTTCTTCTGCCTTATTAGGTAAAACTGTCTCCAAAATAAGTCAAAACATTAAAGTAGTAATGTTTGGTATGTTTATTTATCACAGGGAAGATTGTCTCTTCTTGTTTTTTGCAAA
The DNA here is from genome assembly GCF_009819795.1 of Aythya fuligula. NCBI lineage: Eukaryota > Metazoa > Chordata > Aves > Anseriformes > Anatidae > Aythya > Aythya fuligula. The sequence continues at coordinate 43,987,626 of NC_045562.1, forward strand.
ACAAACAAACAAAAAAAACACAACAACAACAAAAAGCAACAGACCTTCTTACCAAGTAGTCCTTAATGCAACAGAGCATGGGCCAAAACCTTTATGGTCATACTGCATCTCTATCATCCTTTTATAAAAGAAATGTTGATAGACCAATAAGCAAAATTAAAAGTGAAAGTTATGACTAGAAGAATCTAGTTCTAGTTCAGTTCAAGGCTGTGATTAAAAAAAAAAAAAAAAAAAAAATAGGTCAGCTAGTCCAAGAACTTGTGTTCCAGGTGAAGAAATATAGAACTCTTCTCCTGATGACATAACTCTGAAATTGACAGGTTATGTTGGTATGAAATGAAGCAGATTTATAGGCATTGTCCAGCTACATTTGGGAGATAGTGCCTCTCATAGCACTGAAACATACCTTTCTTTAGAAAGGAGAGAAAAAAAAACCCTCTCTAGATGTGTTTGGCTGGCTTTACTGATCTGTGCTGTAGGAAACAAAAACTTGTTTGTGAAGCTTGAAATCTCTAGGAAAAAATGAAGTTGAGCCTGCACGATACATTCCTTTTAAATTCAGTATCCCATTGTTTTAGAAGGAGGCATGCTGAAGAATGATATGGAATGCCTTAAATGTTATTTTACAAACTTAATTTTCTATAAGTATATTTCATAAAGTTCATTTTTCAGGCATACCTGTCTTGAAATTTGCAAGACACAAGACATCACGCATATAATTTTCCAAACTCAAGATTAAATATACCGGTTCATGAGGCCATAAGAGATCTGGCTGACAGTAATGAGAAACTCAAAGCAGTTTATTGGGTCATTCGGTTTTCTGGAGCTGTGGAGGCACACATGAAGGGGAATTTATCTGTTGAGAAAGACATCATCCTTTTTATGTATTTGTTTTCTAGTGTAAAAATCTATGTGCAGAACATTTGATAGTAAGAGAAATAATAATTAGTTCATTTTACAGGGCTTGGTGGAAGTGGATATTGAACATTGCACTTTTCAAATAAAGCACAAGTAGCCCTGTTTTTCATTTTTTTGTTTTGTTTTGTTTTTTGTCATAAAGAGAGCACATCAGTGGAGTAGAAAAAAACAGTCCAAGGAAAGACATTCACGTTATGATATGTACTTCTGAGGAAAAATGCTGTAGGATATATTATGTCAGGACTCTGCTTCCATATTTAGAGGCATTTGCAGGTACTGATATCATAGTTTCATGTTAAGCACTACTTAAAAGTTTTCCTCCTTCAGTGGTTTCAAGAACTGAAGTCAATGATGTACTTTGTTGTTTGTTTCCACTTTCTAGAGTGCCTAAGTCTGAAGAGAATATGTGTATTTTTTTGTTAATGTTCTATTTTGTAACATCTTAATCTAGCACAGTGCAAACCTATTGACTGAAAATGCAGAAAGAAAATACTTTCTTCATTTCTTATACATAGATATTCAAAATTATTTGCTACCTTTAATAATATTTTTATCTACCAAAGGCAGTGGAAAGACTTTGGTTTTTGGCAGTGACAATTCTTGAGCAACCAGCATGCTCTTACGTTTACTGTACGAAATCTCTCTTTTTATCACAACATGAGATACCATGAAATAAATTGCGTAGCTCTGTTTTTTGCTGCAGTTTTTTACAAGAGGATTTTCAAAGCTGCTCAGGGAATTTTGATGCTCATGTCTTGTTGTGACTGATTTATACTTTTGCTTTATGCCATTTAGGAACCTTTTGAAACTCTTTGCAGCTAGTATTCTTTATGAAGTTTTCATGTGTCTTTGTTTATGGTTTGAAAAAGAGAAGGAAAAAGGCCAAAGACTGCTAAACGAGCCAACTGTGAGTGGGGATAGTGTTCTGATGGCTCTTCTATAGTGAGGTATATAGTTTGTGATTAAAAAAGGAAGTTGAGGAGAAACAATGATAATTTGCCTTTATCTAGTACAATGTTTGAAGAATAAATAATAATAATAATAATAAAAAAAACAACAACAACAACAAAAACACTACTTTTAGTCTTCCCATCACTTTGTTGAAAAATTTTTCAAAACTGACACCAGGATTTGGCTGACAGAGCTGTGTATAGTGGAAGATTGTTATAGTGTGTACACAGGAGAGACTAGTTAGTTCTGACTGCCTGGCTTTGGAGGACTTTTATTTGAAAAAATGGTTGATCTTTTAATACTGTATTATTTTTTGTTGTTGTTTGAAAGTTATTTTATCATAATAGAAGTGCAGTACTGAAAATTACAGGAAAGGTTACAAATAGAACTGTAAAATAAAAATGTTGAATCCTCGTGAGACTCAACAAATGTCAAATCTTGTCATAAATCATGATGGTAAGTGTATGGACATCATACAAATATTTTTTACTTTAGAAAACATGGTAATTTGTTCAAATGGTTTGGTATTGCTTCCTTTTTTTTCCCGATTTGTTTTCAGGAGCTAAGTTATTAAAAGAGAGACAAAGAAACATATAGGCAACTAAATGAATTCAATAAGTGTATAAGTTCTTATGAGAAGTAAATTTCAACAGAAGTTACTTGAATATTTTCCCTTTGTTGAAATGAAATGATGTTACTTAGTAAAAATAGCAATGACTTCACTTGGTTAGCAGGGCAGTCTCGTGTTCCCAAGACGACTCGCTTTGTTAGCAGTGTGGTCTCATGTTCCCAAGATGAGAACAGAAGAGACTCAATAGGCAGTTAGAAGCAGCATAAGTGTTAATCCTCCACATAAAGGCATATATCCTTGTTGACCTTGAATTTTTTTCTGAATAGCTAGACTGGAAGTATTTTTAGGGTAAGACAACATATACTCTTATACCTTTTTAGCATTTTCTTGCGTTATCCAAGACAAATCTGCCTTTGTTTCCAAACTGAAAAAAGAATGAGCAGTTTAGGGGCTGGGGAGAAGACAACTGTGGCTGATTTACGGGGGAGGGACGCAGCTTATCTGGGCTTTGAAATGTCTGCGGGTACTTGCGGCACCACTGTTTATAAGCTTCGCTTGTCATAGAATCATAGAATATCCGAGTTGGAAGGGACCCATGAGGATCATTAAGTCCAACTTCCTAGGTCCCCAGAAGACCACAAAAAAAAAAAAAAAAAGGCTCGTGTGTCTGAGAACGTTATATAAATGCTTCTTGAACTCTGGTAGGCTTCCATGACTGCTTCCTTGGGGAGCCTGTCCCAGTGCCCAACCACCCTCTTGTTTAAAAACTTTTTCCTGATATCCGGCCTGACCCTCCTGTCACACTTTCAAACCATTCCCTCAGGTTCTATCGATGGTCAGCAAAGAGAAGAGCTCAGCACCTGACTCTCAGCTCCCCCTTGTGAGGAAGTTGTAGACCACAATAAGGTCTTCTGTCAGTCCCCTCCAGGCTGCACAATCCAAGTGACTTCAGCCGCTCTTCATGCATCTAGGCCTTTCACCCTTTGTTGCCCACCTTTGGACACTCTAAGTTTTGTGTCTTACATGTATACTGTGGTGCCCAGAACTGCACACAGTAATCAAGGTGTGGCCACACCAACGCAGAGTAGAGCAGGACAAGCACTTCCCTTTCCCAACTAGCAATGCTGTGCTTGATGCACCCCAGGATATGTTTGGTCCTCCTGTCCACAACGCGTGGTTCATGCCCAGCTTTCTGTCAATCAAAACCCCCACATCCCTTTCTGCAGGGCTGTTCTCCATTTTCTCATCCCCCAGTCTGTATGTATAATCAGGGTTGCCCCTTCCCAGGTGCAGGATCTGGCACTTCCTCTTGTTAAACTTCATATTGTTGGTGATTGTCTAGCTCTCTAATTTGTTCAGATCTTCCTGCAAGGCCCTACCACCCTCGATGGGGTCAACAGCTCCACCCAGTTTGGTATTGTCCATGAGCTTGCTCAAAAAACCTTCAATTCCTTCATCCAAATAGTTCATGAAAACACTGAAGAGAAATGGTTCTAAAATGGAGCCCTGTATATGTATTACTTATATGTTACTTATGTGTATAATAATATGCACTCACTTATGTTATCAAGAAAAAACATTTTCCAATGCCTTGGCATCAAATGGGCTTTAATATGCAGCATACTGAAATCAATTTCCATTCATATTGGCCTTTGGACTTGCACCAAGACTAGGATTATTTTAGCCTTTTGTTGAGTCACATCAAGGAAATACATTACCTCTATATGTATATTGTTGCTACTAGAAAAAGTAGCTTTTGCATATAAAGACTGTGTCTTACTCAAATGTAACAGGAGGTTGCAGCTCAGACATTTGTCCTGAAAAATAAGAAGTGGATGATAGTCCTGAAATTATGGTGGTCTTCTTTTGTAATGCACTTGTTGCTAGGAAAACTTTTTTTTCAGATATAGGCACGTGATTTCCAGTTTAGGCTGTGGTTCTGGAAGTAACCTTAAGCACCACTGATTTCTGAATGAATGTTGCAGATGTTTATTAAGATGTATTCTTAATCAAGAATTTAACAAATAAAAAGAGGACATTCTCTTCTGCATTTACAATAGCAATAAAAAGAAGGTTTTTGCAATGATTTCTCTGCAGGATCACATATCTTGTTTCTTTTCTGAAAACATGAACATGGATTTTCACAATATGATGTTTCTTCCACTCTCTGAGATCTTTAGTTGAATTTTGAAACTCTTAGTAATATTAATTATGTCTCTGTAATAAGCTTTAACCATATTACTATAGTTCGAACAGCAACTATAACACTTAAAATTTTCATCTTTGTCATATGAGTTTCTTTTTATTGATGTGAATGAGAGGTTAGTCAAAGCATGTTTTTTTTTTTTTTGTTTGTTTGTTTTTTGAGAAGTCTCTTAAATTCAGGAAATCTTGTAATATGTAAGCTTCAAAAAATGAAATCTTGTTTTTTGTTACCATAAGAAGAGTCTGTTATTGGAGGTACTGATAAAACCTGTGGTCCTTTTCACAGATAGCCATTTTGCCTTTGGCTATAGAGCTTAATCTCACATTTCTGGCTATGTTATTGCCAAAACTACCTTCTGCTTTCTTAATTTCCCAGTGACATTATTATCTGATTTGGTATTCCTTCTTTTTCTGTTCTTAGAATCTAGCTCTTCAATTATCTTTGCTGCTTTTATTCATTTTTATGAAACAATACAATTTGTGTATTTCCATAAAAAGTTGGTATCTTTAAACCTTGTTTTCTTCTTTATAAGGTGAGAGGACCTTCAAGTGTGATCATTGTGATGCTACTTTCAAAAGAAAGGACACTTTAAATGTTCATATTCAAGTTGTACATGATGGACATAAGAAATACAAGTGTGATCTCTGTGACAAAGCTTTTGTGACGCCCTCAGTCCTGAAAAGTCATAAAAAAGTGAGTAGAATAAATTCTTTCATATTTACTCCTTGTGTATCCTTAAGATTGTGGCTAAACACAAAATGCCTAGATGCTTCTGCGTTGCTGACTTCTCAGTATAAAGCTGTGTTGATGCTTAATACCCTAAAGTGCTTAATACAGTAGTGGTGTTATTGGTGGTATCCAGAATATGCAAGAAGGCATTAATTGTTAGGAATCAATTAGTAGCTGTCTGTCTGGTATCCCCCATTGCTGCCGTTAGATATGTAAGTGTTTTCTAAAGAACCCTATCCTAATCAAGGTGGATTTAACATTCATATCACTGATGTAAGGGAATGAAAATTATGTAACTCCATCCAGTATTTTATTTACTGGATGGAGTTACATAATATAATAAATAATATATCTTATTTACTTTTTCTTCAGCTGCAGCATGATATGTATCATGTGAAATAAGGTTTTTATAATCTAATGAAGAACTTTACAGAATTAAGAATGTTCTATGTCTTTCATTAAAAGAAAAATAAAACAAACAATTATTTCCCTATCTAAAAAGAATTGTGTGCAAAGCTAGAAATCCAGATTGTTAGCTGGACATATAATTTAGTTTATTTTTGTTCCTATCCCATTTAAATTAACAATCATAAATGAAGTAATCCAAAATACTCCACTATAAGATTATTCACAGTTATAAGGAAGAATTATTCAATAACCTGAGAAATCTTCAGAACTTGGAGTTGAAAGTAGTGTGGAAAATGAGAACCCATTCATGTAACTTATTTCAAGGTGGTCTTGCTGTTGATCACACAGTGTAGATGGGAATTTTTTTTTTCCTGTTTGAAATAATATATTTTTTTAAAGGCACTCTAGCCGTAAAAGTTTGATTTCAAAAGACTATCTCAACTTTTGATTTAGTTAGTGACAATTACAATTACAATATTCTTCTCATGATCAATTCTGTAAATATAGTCTGCTTCTAATATTTATTAGGAACAAGACAAGGACCAATACACAATTTGTATTGACGGAAATCAGTGAGAACTTGTGGTTTGGAGGATTGCTGTCTCTCATATTTTGGGTAAACTGATGTCTGTGATTCATTCATATGAGACAATGTCAGAAATAATTTACACAAATCTCCATAGAAACAATTTGAAGCTCCAGTTCAAGTTCTGAGTGGGAAAATTGTACTAGTTGAGATAAAACTCTTTAACTACACTTAATAATGAAATAAAATTCTGAGACAGTATAAACTTTTAAACAGTATTTCCATTTATTTGGGTTACTCTTGCTGGGTAATCAAATTATTTTCTGCTTTAGACACCACTGTCAGAGAAATAAAACTAAAAATCGGGTGGCTTACTCTTTTAATCATGAAACTAGACAAAGGTGAATCAGGCTTTTGTAATAGTGACTATATGGGAAATTGTAAACTTGCAAACTGGAAAAAAAACAAAAAAACAGAAAAAAAAACTTTGCCATTAATATGAGATTAGTTTAGAAATTCTAGAAGAAAATTGAAAGAACACTTTAATACCTGAGAATCTCTGCCTGATGTGATGGAATAAAATACAAAACGGTTGTTGGAGAGAATAGTGGTTGTTGTCAAGTACAATTAAACTGTTCGTATTTCTCTTATTTCAAGGCTATGTTATTTCTCTTACTTTAAGGCTATGTTGAGATTTTCATTCTTGTCTTTGCTTGCCCCTTTCAGACTCACACAGGAGAAAAAGAGAAAATTTGCCCATATTGTGGACAGAAGTTTGCAAGCAATGGAACACTGAGAGTTCATATTCGAAGCCATACAGGTACCGTGATATTTCTTATAATCAACAGGGAAAAAAAATATCTAACTGTATTCCAAGGTATCTCTAAATTTGTCTACAAATGCTCTGTCTAGCTACAAAAAGAGATACAAATTTATAGGTAGGCTTAACACACTTTTCAGATGTTTTACCTGCTTAATGTATTAAACCAGATTCTATTTTGAACTGTAATTAGGTATGAATATATATGTATATGTGAGTATTTACATGAACATACACTGTGAGTTCATTCAAGTCTGTGGTTTCTAAGATGTTTTAAAACTCTAATCTCATGTTATTGTAACTTCTGACCTTATCATGGCCCAGACATTACCCAAATTAGAATGTTCTACCTTGGGTGCATTCTAATGTAAATAATTCAAAATGTATTTTCTGTTGCAACATCCAAATCATTCTGCTGTTCTCTTAGTATTTCTAGGTCTGAGTTATGTAACAGAGTCTGTATTGCCACCCTGATTGCACTACTTTTTCCCTACTATTCGTTACATATGTGCTTCTGTAAAATCACTGAAAATAAATTAGTCATGTTGTCATTTAGATAGGTTTCATTTTCTGAGCTTGTGTTTTCTTTTCAAATAAATGGCAGGTAACTGAAAGGGGTTTCTTTGTGATGATTTGTTTCCAACATAAAATGGTATCGATCTCCTTTTGGCAGCCAAAGCATCAGTTTACAAAGAGTCTTCCTGTGACGTTTCATTCACTCCACATAAGCAAATTTGGTTTGTGGGGAGATGATAGAATTGGGGTTTCTAATCATTTGGCTTTCCTCTATGTTTGGCAAGTCTTAATCACTTCAGTCTATTAGGACTGCCTGTTGAGATTACAGGTCTTTACTAGTTTGAAATATTTTACAGTTTTAGATTTGACTGCCCCAGCTAATAGCAAATTTCACAGTCCTGTTGTCAGGATAAATGGCCAAACTTTAGCTCCTCTTCTTTGCTAAGTTCCATGTTTGGAATCTTTTCTCCTCATAGCAGTTGTTTAATATGTGCATATAAGCTTGTGTATAAATGTTCTGTGCAGGTAGTTAGCATGTAGTGTGATCATAGGCACAAAAGACACTGAAGGTCCAAGCTGCTAAGACACAATCACAATACAACAGTTCTCTTCTGTGCATTCCTCCTCTTTATTTTTGTTCTTTCTCCACCTACATCTCCATCTTCTCAACCCTTTCAAACTCCTTCCTGCACAATCTCACCTGCTATGTCTTTCTCTTCAGTCTTCTGTCCCCTAAGATGGAATTTGCTCTTTTTTTGTCACTTTCTCAAGATGCAGAGGAGGGAAAAAAAACAAAACAAAAATCTCACTCATGGAGCATGTCGTATGAAGACTGAGAGAATCCTTGGGGAAATGTGCCTGTTGGAAGGACCAACCTGTTCCTAACCTGGGCTGTACTTTAAAGAAATGCATAGGTGGGAGTACAAAGAAAGCAATTTGATAGTGTTAGTTACTCAGCACAGCAATACAGACTTCTGGGTCTATGACTGCCTACTTTTTTATTGTGTTAACTTTTTTCAGAAGATTATTTTGTTTATGGATATTTCTTTACCTTCACCTTACCATCTCATGAGGATACTATGTTATTCTTTAATCTTCTATTTTTGCATACTAGACTTCCATGAAAAATTAGGATTGTTATAGATTTTCCAATGCTTAAGGGAATATCAAAATGTTACTCTAATTCTGCAATAAAATCTCTGGATTCACATTCCAATGTGTTTTGCAGGCAAGTCTGCTTTATTGCCTTTAGTAGTGGGGTGTTTTTTTTTTTTTTTTTTTTTTTTTTTTTTTTTTTTACTTCATGGGCCTTTTTCTGAAACTACATCAATTTGCACAGTGCAGAGAGGCCTTAGTTTTTCAAGCTGATAGTGCAGATGGCTTTTGGGAAAATGTTTTATAGCTGTCTGAGTGAAAATGCTTTTCACACATGTGCTGCTACCAGTTGCATTTAATGTTTCAGCTCTCTCAAGCTGGTTTTCCCAAAAATAGGAAAGGCGAATGAGGTGAGTTCTGTGAAACCACACACCAGAGACCTCTAACCTTGAGGGCAGAGACTTGCAACATTTTTAGCCATTATTATGCAAGAAATAGTACAATGGCATTTTGAATTTACTTCAAGTAGAAAGGCACTGAAGTTTTCCAGTACGTTTGTAAATTGAATATGGCTGGAGAAAGTGCCTGGCCAGGAGATGGTACAGGCTGGAGTTAACAGAATGAACAGAATGTGCACTGTGAAAAGAGCTTATGAAAGAATCTCACTGCAGAAGGAAATTTTCAAGGCTTCTTTATTCAACAATCTTGCAGTACCCTTTTTAAAGATAGTTACAAATTCGGAAAGAATGTCTTATTAAATACATTTATAATGGTCTGTGTGATAAACTTTGATCCTTCCAGTTGCTATGGTGATGTCGATGTTTTTGATGGAAGGATTTGTGATTTGCAAATCACAAATCTGCAAATTTTTTTTTTTGGGGGGGGGAATGTCATTCTCTTACAGTTCCTGACTGTTTCTTGATTATCCCAATGAAAGGTGGGAAAATGGGGACAGACAGAAGTGACTTCTTTGTGGTTAAAAAATTTGCTAAGTTACATGGTGCAATACCTTATACTAGGTTTAGAGAGAAAATGCATAATTAGATTGTTAGATTTATGTTGCATTTCAGGAGGGATGGTTTTGACTTGTGCTGTGACTACAGACTTCAGCTAAGTTGTTCAAGATCATAATACATGCAGACCAACCACCAGAGGAAATTGCTGTTCAGTGTGGAAAAGCTGAGCTGTATTCAGTGGGCCTGATTAAGAATGGGCACAACTTTCTGAGGGTTAGTTTGCATCATTTCAAGAGAAAGTAAGGGTAGTTGATGAAGGGAATCCATGTTATTTGGAAATAGTACAAAAAGCTGAGTGCTGATTTGATGCCTTTTAAAGTTCACTGTGTTGTGAAAGTCCTTAAACTTTTCAAGTGTTTTCTGAGAAATCTTGAGTTCATCAAACAGTGGAGCCACGAACTTGCATTATTTAGTGATAGATGTTTGGTTTTGAAATGTCGCAGTGTTGAATACTTCGTGCTCTTGATATTGAATAAATTCAGTGGTTTTGAATTAATCAGTTTAAAAATGTGGCCACCTTTTCTCTTTTTTTTTTTTTTTTTTGGTCAGACTTTAAAGTATCATTTCTAATTCTGAGCTAGAAGTGAACCAAGCAACAACTGTCCATTTGCAAGAGTTGATTCATGTTTTGAATAAGCCTTCAGCTGTGACCAAATTTTCAGTGCAACTAAATGGTACACCATAAGCATAAATATTGCAGGAAACTTCATGTTTTAAGAGATTAGGTTTCAGGTCCTGGTGCAGATGTTTGTGTTAGTGTATTTGCTGTGCATGTGGTCGGCTAGCCTTTATTAGCTACTTTGTATAAGAGGCTTTGCTCTGTATTTACAAAATAAGGCCCTGCAGAGTACTTTTGCAAAGAATTGTGCATCGATTTTTATCTTTTTTTTTTTATTATTATTATTATTTATATGTCCTTTATAAAAGCTAAGATTCTTGTGTATCCTATTTGTTCTGCTTTGGACATGTAATTTTGATATGCTTAATATTTCATATACAAAAAGAAGCTTTTATTCAATATGCAGCACATGTTCTTAAATACTGCTACTCACGGATGCATGCATGCTTCTTCAATAAGCAGTTTTATTCCCTCTTTTATCTTAGAATAAGACTCTGTAAATGAGCCCTAACAATACTTGGCCTTTTGCAGAAACTGAGCTGGTTTGGGGTGAGTGAACATGTCTGCATGTGCATGTATAAGAGGGAAGGGGTTGATGTTTGCATCTGAACCTAGTATATTGCTCTGTAATTCATCATCTGGGGTTCTAGCCTTAGAATGACAGAGACAGCTCTCTGTAGGTCAGCTGAAACACTATAGCACATTCTCCCTCTGCTGTATCCTGTTGGTTTACGACTTCTTAGGGTCAGAGGGAGCTGAGGTTAATTCAGCAAAAGAATCCTCTGACTGCGATATAAATTCCTTGGCTTGTTCATAAATTGTAAAAGAAGTTCTATGGACTGTTTCTTGGGATTGAAGACTGTGGGCCAAGAGGTTAATTACTTGCCTAAAGTTTCAAGCAGCTTTCAGTGTTAACGCTTACTGGCTGTGGTTTGTGCAGCTTTGCAGTTGACTTATGCATAGGTATTTAAAACTATTAATTGATGTCTTGTGTGTACGTTTGTGTGTGTGTACATATATAATTGTTTTGCCTATGTAATATGTATACATGTTTTTTTATCTGCCTGATACCGGTCTTGTTTCTTTTGTAATTATTTGTATCATAATCCCTTCCATCTTTGGTATGTATCACATCAAGTTGTGGAACAATGAATGTTGGGATGAAGTAGTTCATATTTGCACATTCTTTTATTTTTGCGAAAAGGAAAGTGAGTCTGTTTTAAATGTAACTCTGTCCTTTCCATGCAATCTTTTTCCTACTTCATTACACAGGTATTGGTGAGGTACCACTGATGCTCATGCATGTCATTCAGAAAATGCTTGTGCATACAGACATAGATTAAAACTCAAGGACATGTAACTTTGTTTTGTGTCTATCACATTTAGACAATCTGATAAAAAGACTATAAAATAACTATAACTTCACAGGTCTTAAATGTTTTCTGAAAGGGTTTATGTTTTTATTCTACGCCATTTTACAGCCATTACTTAATGTGCCATTCTTTAATGTTATGCTCTCTGTTATGTGGAAAAGAAGCTTTCCTTTTAAGGAAGAGTTGAGAATGTTCTTTGGAAATTTACTTCCATATCCATGAACTTAAGATGATACTGTGAAATTACGTTAAACAAACAAACAAAAATCATTCAGACCATCAGCTTCCATATCATTTGTGTCAACATAGCTAGGCTTACGTTTTTCAGTTTCCATTTCCACAACTAAGTACTGTTTTGTAAGCTCATGAAAATATTTTATCATACTTGTCCCCTGTAACTTTAGGTGCTGATTACCTTCTTAAAACGTGTCTTCCTCTGCATTGAGAGCCTGATATAATAGTCCTGGCTTTGCCATTGTAGTCACACTTGTGCAATTTGATTAATTAGGCATTTGAACATATTTAAAATCATATTTAAAGTACAACTGTAAAAAACCTAGTTCCAAATTTTGCACTCGTGTCAAAATTCCTGAGTAACCAAACCAAATATTAATCGTGAAGTTAAAAATCAAAATCTGTGCTTATTAACAATAGCTCAATCATCTATGAAATTAAAATACATGAAAATAGTCAAAGGAAGTAATGAATTCAAGGAAGGAATGAATTCAAGTGATTCCTGCTTATTGCTGTGTAATACATGCCTCCAAAATTGTAGTAGGTATGCAGATGACTGTTCATTAGCGTACATAAGATATGTTTACAAATAATCATTCTAGAAAATGATCTGGTCTTTTGTATGTATACATTTATTACCTCTTTATATACTTACTGCCTCTAAATAATTTATATTAAATAAAAAAGATAAAAGGGAAGCTTTGAGGAACTTCCTATCATATCACGATGAAGTATGTGAAAAAATGTATCTGTATCTAGTCAGAGAACAGCTTGCAAATGACTGCAGATAGATTGTTTCTATTTGATAACTTCTAGATGATCACTCTTTTATCTACCGAATTTAAAAAGGAGCTTGCATAAGACCTCAAAGGTGAGGATTCTGCATTTCTAAGCCTTTCAGTTTATACATCATTGTCATATTTATCTCCAGACAACAGTTAAATCTTTAAAAGTACCTGTGAAGTTTCATGCAACTGTCAGCTTCTTGTTGTCTGCTCCCATGAATGGATAAATGTTCTTATAATGGATAGATTATTTGAATGCTAGTGACATCTTTAGATAAATTACACCACATAACTGATTGATTAATATATATACTTTAAAAGATTTGGTTGACCTTAAGTCATAGATGTTAATGCTCCATTCATAGGGAAGGCAAATTGCTTAATTCCAGTGACAGATGCAAAGAATCAAATTGCTTTATTTTTTAAATTAAGCCTGTGGAGTTTTTATTTGTGACTAAAATTCTTAATATCAATATGCAACTGGTAAGACTGTATTACCTCTGTAGGTAATACAGGTATAGTTAGGAGTAAAGATAATAACTTTTGTATTTGATAAAGTTGTTTACTAGTCTTTATGATTTGTTCTGTTACGAATAGCTAAAACCTCAAGTATATGATAATCATGATAGGCCAGACAAATATTTTGACTGCAGGTCTAACTACTGCTAATCTGAATTCTGAGTAAAACTAAAACTTCTAAAGAAATCTTCTCAACTGTGAAAATATTGCTTCTCTGTCTCAAAGAATAAAAAGTACTTATGAGAGAGTATTGAAAGACAACATTTGTTAAAGCAATCTGGTTTTATTTTAAAAAGAATAGCATTAAGTTTGTTGTTGTTTTCTCCTTATTAAACGTGACCATAGCTAGTGACTGGAAAATGCATTTGGTTGAATCACATAAAAGAAATTCTAGTTCTCCCTTGTGTCTATGAAGTGCACAAGTATTGGATATTGGTTAGGAAGCATTCAGAAGTACACAGGCTTTAGTGTTATTAATCATCAGAGAAGAAAAACAGAAATATTTGATCTCATCTTCAGAGTCTGCCAAGTTTGAATGTCATTTAAAATGAAGAATGTGAAGAAATAGCTCTAATTGACCTGTACCTGAGTACTGATTTCTGTTTATCTCAGGCAATAATTGTAGTCTGCACAGGACTATTCTCATACCAATCAGAGAATCCTATCCCCTTCTTTATCTGGTTGACTTTGAGCGTAGAATTACAGGTGTATTTGGTGTTTCTGGGTCTTGTCTCAGCTGACATCCACAAGTATTTTATCTTTCAAATCGTGAAGTTATTTAGTTCTTGGCATGAGAAAGCTATGCGTGTGTAGGTGCTTTCGTACTTTTAAAAGACTTATTTTGAGTGTTAAGTTTAATGGCTGAAAGTCAGGCAGGCCAGAGTTTTGTGTAGGCCAGATCACTGTGTTTGTCTAGTCCAGATTAGTGGTTTGGCTTGTAAAGAGAACAGCTAGCTGCTGCAGTCAGCCAAACTTCTTCATTACTGCACCATTATTTTCCATTCCTAATATCTCTGGTTAAAATTATAAAAATTCCTTAAGAGAACTTAAGCATTAAAAGACCTTAATGCTTAAGGGTATTAAATACTTTTTGAAAATGCTGCTCTGTATCTAGAAAACAGCCACCTCTCTACAAGAGGAAATTTATTACTCTGAGGAAGTGTTTGTCTTCTCAAAGGTCAATTTGACATGCTGTGCAGCACAAAGGTGATTAAATTTACTGAATATTTTCTTAAAGTGTAGATATTTAATCTTCTTTCAATAACTAGTTTTCTGGCATTTTCTGCTTCAAGATCTGTCAAAGTCATTTGTTTTTTTGAGTTTGTATGTAACTTAGTCTTAATTCCTAATGAAGTTAATTTCATTTAGAAGAAATTCAGTTCTGTGTATTTTAGGTTTCTTTGTCTCTGTGCATGTACATATTTGTATAATACATTTAACTGAACTTCTATACAGTTAAGGACACAAAACTCCTTTTCTTTGATGGGAACTCCATATACAGAGCACCAGCGGCTGAGGATAGATGTGTAAAGTTGTCAAGTGCTCTATGTGAACAGATAATGTTCCAAAGCATATGTCACAGATTATAATTTTGTTATATCCGTTAACCTTTTGCCCATCCTTACTTGCTGTTGAATGCTGTCATCACCCTAGATTATCCCTGACTAAAAAAGCACTCTTGCAATTCCTTTTCGGGGCTGCCCTGTTGATCACCTGGCACGGAGTGTTGCATGTGTGATCCAGATGGCCCCTTTGCCTCCAAATTCCTCCCCAGGTGAGCTGTCTTTATTCCACCAGAGCTGTGTGGTGGTGGATTCACCTTTCTTCCTCTCTCCCCTGCCCCAATCTTGTTAGGTGTTATACTTTAGCGTAAGTGTTCTAAACACAGACTTTTTAGAATAATACAGAGATGACTTTTTAGAATAATACAGAGATGACTTTTTAGAATAATACAGAGATGACTTTTTAGAATAATACAGAGATTATTTTTTTATAAATTGTTTTGTAATCCTTACAGTTCAATGTCTGAAAAAAAGCCGTACTTAGAAGATTATAAATGGCCTGGGAAAGATTCTGAGGGACAACGATATTGCCATAATTATCTATTTGCTTTTTAAGGAAAACGATTGCTTTTAAGTTTCATACATACATGTGGTCTGATGTTCAGTGCAGTCTTTTCCTGATGTTAGTGAATGTTGACCTAGACCAGTGGTGCTGAATACCCCAACTAATTCAGCAAAGAAGTATTAGTGCTTAAAAAAAAAAAAAAGAAAAAGGAAAACATTTGATAATTTCACTGTCTAATGCAAATTCTTTATCCCTCAATACAATAGTTCCAATAAAGTCAGAAAGCAAGAAAGTGTGTACAGGAAGGGAAGTGTAAACAATTGAAAATTTCGTACGAGTGACCAAGCAAGCCATGGTCATGGGGACAGTAAATATGACTCAAAATTACAAAATTAAACAGAATGAAATAAAAGTAATGGCCATATAAGATTTGAAACAGCTCTGTGAGACTGCTTCCAAAACTCAATGTAACAGTTCATTAAATGCATACTTTTGCATGCTGTTGACTACCTTGTTTGTGCCTCTGTCTCATTCATTGGTCTCTTCTGACTTTTGTTAAACTCTCTTCAAATTAGGACTATTTCTCCATTGCATGTCTGTGAAATACAGTAACCTTTTCTCATTTGATAGGAAGGTGTTTATCTCCTGTAAAATACATATTTTGATGATCTTAGTCAAGGTCATTGTTTCAAAGTAATAACTTTTTTTTCTTCCATCAGGTTTCCACCTGATTTTATAATTAGCTTTTTTTGTGGCTAAATTAACTACAGGGACTGCAAACTGTATTGTGGAAATGGCAACATATAGGACTAATTTGCATTATTTTGTCTTAAAGTCTTTAAATGTATAGCTTTAGCTACTAAAAACTAATAATGAGTGTTTGGTTTTGTTTCTTAATTGCTTTGCTCTCAGAGGTGTCTGAGTTTGGGAAATCTGGGTGCTCAACTTACTGTAAGTATTGCCTTATTGCGCCTTTGATTACAAATGTCTCATAGGAAAGTGTCCACCTCAGGTTGAATTGGAATGGAAGAATCTGGTCTTTAGAATTAACATTTTATGCTCTATTAAGGTCCAATAAGTATTAGGATCTCAAACTAGAGATATATACACTTGAGAGAAAAAAAAGATACCAATTCTATCATGACATTTTTTCAGATCAAAATCCCATATGGTTTTCCATCATGGAATTGTTTTTCATAATCCTTGTATTAGGGTTACATTTATTTTTATTATGTTAAAAGCTTTGTTTTTAGTCATACAAAATCTGGAAGTAGAATGTCTAGACTTTGAATTACATTAAATCCACTGCAATTTATCTAAGGATTATTTATTTGGGGTTATTTGTGCAGAAGTGCCATTAATGTGTTGAGCAGTTTGTTCTTGGACAGCAGGGATGTGACAGTCAGCTGTAACTTGAGGGTAATAAAAATGTTTATTAGGACATGTTGATTGGACAAGATGCATTTAATATGTCTACTGGATTTTGATGTTGTAGTAAAGTTAGTGTTTAAATGTCTTAGTGAAGACTGTATATCATAGTCTCACTGTGGTTTTACGGCAGAGTTGTGAACAATAGCATAGAAGGTAAGCCTTTTTTAAAGATACTTTCCAAATATGAAGTGTCAGAAACAAGGCTTAGTCATGTATCTGTGAATTAAGACTTTTTTCCACATTACCCATATTTTTTAATAAGTAAAATAATAAAAAAAAAAAATCTTGGTGAAATAACACTAATTTTGAAAACTTTCATTCCAATTGTCTCCAGTAAAAAGACATAATATTCAAAAAGTGGTGCAATGGTATACTTCAGTAGGATATCCTTGGAAGGATTTATTATTGCTTCCAAACATGAAGATGTTTCTATATTTTACATATAAATATATGTAAAAATATATATGTGTATGTTACAAAAATATAGTAAGAATAGTAAAATATAGTATGCATGTATACTAGTGCAAATAGTATAACTGTTAATCAATATCTTTTAGCATCAGTAACTTCACCTTAGGTGCACCCCCTTCTTAGATGATTTCATCTGTGGAGCTGCTTGAAACTGGTCTTTTTCAGGTATAACATATTGGTATGAAGTCATACTGTTGCCATCTACTGGCATCTGCTGAAAGCTCTTAAGACTGTACTCATCAGGTATAATGATCTCCGTGGTTAATTTCTGAAGGACGCTGTTTATCTGTTTACTGAGTTTCAGACAAACTCAAAACCATCCCTTGGAAGCAAAATACTTTCTTTTTAGAGAGACTTGAGTATGGACAGAGAGAGGGAGGAAAGGTGTAACTCCTGCCTGTAAACACTCATCTACTTACAAACTGCTGAGAGCTTTAGCTTCTACATTCAAAAGCCTTAAAACATAAAAATGTCTGCTGAATTAATTAAATATTTGAGCACTGACAACTGCTGGAGTGCTTGAAGGACAAAGGTGTGGATTAAAGACATAAAGGGTCATGAGATAGAGTGTTATATTTCAAACTATTCAGTGAAAACACAGCTATGACATGGTGATTGTTCCTGTTTAAAAAAAAAAAAAAGAAAAAAAAAGATAAAAGCCAAATTCACATAATTGTGCTTACTGAGAGATGGCAGAGTACAAAGGGAAAAATATTTAAATTTTGCACATATGTTACTACTGAGTTGCTGTCATTGGGTTGTCTAAACAGTAAGAAAAAAGAATAGAATATTCTACTGAAGAGATTTTGTATCCCCTTATTACATCTTCTAATCTCTGCTGTCCTCAAGTCTCTGCACACCCTGTGACTATATGGAGATTTTATGTACTGCATTGGCTATTGGTTGATCAGCCTTAAAGTATTTGGAATTGGTCCTTCTAAAGAGCTATTACTGTATGCTGTCTTCATTACATACCTTTTGTGAACCTTTGACAACTTGTTCACAAGAAGGAAAACATCCTGTATCTTCCCTCTGAGTAATCATGTAGGAACACCTCATGCAGAGAAAAGATGAAGAAAAACAATAAAATTCTCTGAGTCAAGATTAATATCCCTGTCAGAAGGGACTGTGGGTTTTAAATGTTAATCTCTGTTGCTGCCACTCTCTTAAACTAAGATTGTTGGCTTATCAGTGAAATATTATTATTTTTTTAATTGTGAAATATAATTTATCTTACCTTTTTTTCTGGGATTGAGTGTTTGTGTTTTTAAGTGTTCACAAGATACTTGAACTATGCTAATTCTCTCTGTATATGCAAAGGTTCTCTGTGCATTGACATGTCAGATGGAGCTTTATTTCATCTGTATTTTATACAGGCTTGTTACACCTTCAGCATTATGATTTTTGGGTAAAAAATTTGAATTTGTTAGTAGAAAAGTAGTTATGGTAACTTGATCGGTTAAATTGTGTTTTTGTATTTGAAATGTCCTGCAATTTGCCCTTAAAGCTTTGTATATAGGGAAGAGGGGATGATAGAGTGAGATTCCAGTACATAAACTAAAGAGTTAAAAATTGAAACACCATTGGGGAATTACAAAGCCTGAGCACTTATTGCAAATTATCAAACTAGTTTTAATTGTGTGAATCCGAATAGTTTGTTATTTATATTACATTGGGCTTGGTAAAATTAGCCAAATAAATGCTAAATGACACCAGTTTAATGAACTGTTAAACTAAATACATTTAAGATATGGGATGCTGCAAGGGAGATGCTAAGAGCCTTCTACTTTCATTTCAATTACAAATTGTGACAGAAAAATGTCAGAAACTTTCATAGAAAAATATTAAGTAGCTTTTAATGCAGTTCAGATGTCGCATTAAAAAAGAGTGAGTTTTATGTTTAATCTGGATTCCAACCCCCAGACTGTAACGGAATCATAGATTGGGTTGGGTTGGAAGGGACCTTAAAGATCATCTAATTCCACCCCCCCCCACCCCCTGACGTGGGCAGGGACACCTTCCACTATACCAGGTTGATCAAAGCACCGTCTAATCTGACCTTAAACACTCCCAAGAATGGGGGCATCCACAACTTTTCTGGGCAACCTGTTCCAGTGCCTTACCACCCTTAGAGTCGAGAATTGCTTCTGAATATCTAATCTAAACCTATCCTCTCTTAGTTTAAAACCCTTGTCCTACCACTACACTCCCTGACAAAGAGTCTCTCCCTGTCTTTCTTGTATGCCCCCTTTATGTACTGGAAGGTCACTGTAAGGTCTCCCTGAAGCCTTCTCTTCTCTAGGCTGAACAACCCCAACTCCTTCAGCTTGTCGTCACAGGAGAGGTATTCCAGCCCTTTGATCATCCTTGTGGTCCTTATCTGGGCTCTCCCCAACAAGTCCATGTCTTTCTCATATTGTGGGCCCCAGAGCTGACTGCAGTGCTCTAGGTAGGGTTTCATGAGAGCAGAGGAAGGGAATCATCTCCCTTGACCTGTTGGCCATGGTTCTTTTGATGCAGCCCAGAATATGGTTGGCCTTCTGGGCAAGTGCACATTGCCGGCTCATGTTGAGTTTCTTGTCATCGACTATCCAGGTCTTTTCCTCAGAGCTGCTCTCAATCCATTCTCCGCCCAGCCTATGTTTGTGTTTGGGATTCCCAAAAAAAAAACAGTAGGTTTTTGCTTCTGTTTCTGTTTCTTTCTTTCCTTGTTTGTTTGTGTCATTTTTTGTTTTAAGTCTCTCCCTGAATATTCGTATCTTGCTAGGACAAAAATGAGCACGGAAAAGTAATACTTTGAACTAGTCCTGCAAAGTGCCCTCATGGGCCTTTTTTTTTTTTTTTTTTTTTTTTTTTGGGGGGGGGGTGATTTTCCAGATTCTTAGAACTCTTTTTGTTTGAAATGAGTGTGAAGACAAGAGCAGAAAAAAAAAGTACCTAATTTTGTCAAATAACCATGCTGGAAGACCATCGTGAACTGAGGACATACATGTATTTCTGGATTCTTATGCTTTTCTTGTTTTCAGGTGAGCGTCCTTACCAGTGTCCTTACTGTGACAAAGCTTTCAGCAAGAACGATGGATTGAAGATGCATATTCGCACCCACACAAGGGTAAGTGTAGCTTAATTGCTTTTGTGGATACTTTTGAATTGTCAAATGAATCACATATGAGGAAAAGTGAATACCTCCTGTTTACACAGAGATTAGGGTATACCAACTGAGTTATTTTATACTTACTGAAATAAAAAGCAAAGATTTAAGTCATTAACTATTAAATTCTGACTCCCTTCTGTATTCCGTGTTTTATGCTAAAATAATAGTAGTATGAACTTTCTTCCTGTAACCTGTGATAGTGTATAAGTACAAATGAATGTCTATGATTTGTTTCCTGAGAAAACAATAGTAACGAGGCTTCACCATGCTTTAAACTTCAATATTCAGTGCTTTGATTCTTACTGTCTCCTTAAAATCCAGTCACTGTGAGCTTTTAGAGAACTTTCCTCGTGCATGACAAACATTAAACTGGAAAGAACTTGGTGATTTAACTGAAGGAAAAATAAAAGACAAATTGCATATGTTTCTGAGATTATTCTTTAACCTCAAGTCTAATTTATCATAAAGGTTCCCTGCTTTAGGGACGACACTTGTCACTTCATTGACATTTACTAGAGGACAAAGGCGAAATCTCAGCCCCACTCAGCCTTTCATTCCTTTCTAGATGGAGAGCTACCTTCAAACAGCCAACTGTGAATTCCCTTATTAAAGGGTGATCTCCAGGTGAAATTAGACAGGTCTAAGCATTCTGTATGCAACCTGCGTTTGACCACCCCTTCCACCATAAGAAAACAAACAAAAAATTAAGAAGTAAATCCTAGCCTTTGCTGGTAATTCCCTGGGAGATGTTACTGCTTACAAAGGTTAAGGCATCATGGAGGCCAAACCCAGCAAGTTCTTCGTTAGGATATGGGGAGGGTGAAAGTGAAGTTAGTGGTCCCCATAGGCAAACCTGCACACAGAATAGCTTTTTGAGTGCATAAAGGTAAGATCAAAGTTGTTTGTTTAATTTTCTAGCCATTTTACCCAGGCCTTGAGGGCATTAGCTGGAGGTCCTGTATGAAGTGGTAGCTCATGTACCACAAACTTTAGTTCAGAAGTAATCATTACTTTGTGCAAAGCTTCATGGTGTTGTATTGGGAACAGCTTAGTCCCATGTTATTAGTTGTTTCTGCCTCTTTCCAGCTGCTAAATCACTTTAAGAAGTGCTATAATTTTTTTTTTTTCTGTTATTGCTGTCCCATATTACTGTTTCTTCACCAGGAGAAATTTCATTGCTATATATGTTCTATATGGCTGTGAATGTGAGGAAGAGTAAACAAAACCTGCTATGTAGTAATACAAAGCTTATTTTTTCCTGATTTGTCTTAGTGTGAGTAAAAACAACAAAAAATCCCATGTAGAAAGAAAATAGAGGGGGAAAAAAGCGTAAGAATAGGCCATTAGAGCCCTTAATGATGCATCTCCATTGAGTATAGTGTTTTACAACAGATGATGATTTCTTCCAAAATACGTGATTGTGAGTGAAGCTAGAGAACTTTACAAACATTATCTTCAGTGCTTAAAAATGGTAAATTAACTGAGAGAGTTTACTTAGAGCAGAAGTGCAAATCCTACTGTCTTAGGAAATACACTGCTTCTTCAGCGTGCAGTATTTCTTGATAATTCTATATTTTCCCTGATAGTTGTTTTTATCGGTTTTAGTTAACCACATGGTGCAATAATAAAGCACTCAGATGTATTACATTTACAATCAAAAATAAAGGGAGGGGGGAGTATTTCAAAGTAGAGATATTTTAATTTTGTTGAATGAAGCACTTAGAGTTGTTCTTCAGCTGAGTATAATTTTGTGGTATGTTTGTTGCTCTACATTGTGCTTGAAGCATAATTATATCTTGGAGAATTTGCTTTTTTCTTGTCGGCTTTTGGCTGCTCACTTCTACCTCTTCTATATAATTTGTTGCTTACATATATTCCCATATGTGATCAACTTTGGCCACCCTTTTATTTATATACATATTTATATACATATAAATTTTATATATATATATATATATATATATATAAAATTTATATGTATATATGTATATAAAATTTATATGTATATAAAATTTATATATATATATAAATAAACAATCTTTGAGATTTGCCACCTGGTTGCAAAATGCTTTCATCAAATTGGACAGGAAGGCAAATTGAGGACTTACGTTGATATGAGAATAGGAGGAAAAATAAAATTATTAAAGTACTACTTATGAATGATAGAAAAACAATTGAACCAATGCTTATTGTTTAGGTAATGGGAAAAGAGAAGAGTCAGGAAACCAGCTTTTATGGAGTGGATATTTGTTGTTAATTTATGTAGGTTTTATAATTAGGGACAGACATTTTATTACACAAAGGCAATAAAATCTGAGTTAAAATGTATCAGAGTGTACTGTAACAGTATTTAGTCAAAATATCTGTACAGAAAAAAAAAGTGTTTTCTGTACAGCTCAGTTCATGACAAACATGATATAAGTGTTTCCATGTACTAGAACTATAGTGGTCATCTAGGTATGAACAGTTCTTATTTCAATTTTCTTTTAATTTTTCTAAGCACTGTAAATCTTTACAGTTATGCTACGTGATTTAAAATATGGAGGCACAACATGATTTTTTTAGACCTTGGTTTGTGGTTTTGCTTCTTTTTGCTGTCATGCTGCTTATATGCTGCTCCTACATGAGTATGCTACTCCCAAATAAGCTTCTCTGTGAAGCTCATTTACATATAAATGACATTTTATATTAATTTATCCCCAAATAAATGTTTTTCACTTTGCAGTAATAAGGCCTAATATTGAGAATGTTAATATTACTAGCTCATTTTAATAACCTAAGCCTGTTGCTATAATCTTGCTTGTCCCAAATTTTCCTCTTCTTCACCCTTCAATGCCACGTTGAATATGTAAATAGAACTGGATAGCTAAAAAGATTAAAATCCTAGTAGGAGGGAAAAAAAGTTAATTAGTATTATTAACAAAAGCGATATAAGAAAAAAACAAAGCTTATTACGAACTTTCACAGATTTTGAAGTCAGAAGGAATGGCTATGTTGAGTCTGTTCTGCAAAATGTTGTCCATACTGTAGGATAATAAGCTGTGCTTTAATTGCTCAGATAAGTAAATATTAGTACAGGTACAAAGGAATAAATATACATTTTAGGTGGTGTGATTCAGACAAATGAAAGAGAGCAGAGTGTGGTGAAAGGAGGTTGGGTACTTGGAAGGAATAAGAAGGGAGAGGGGGAGAGAAATTACTGAAAGGTAAATTGTAAAGAGACCAGTACTTACAAGACTTGTTATGGCAAAAAGATGAAGATTCATTTAATGTTTGTAGTATGTTGATGGTTGTCAGGACTGCAGCTGTTGGCCTTCAAGATCTATAGAAGAAGTGCTGAAAAACTTAAATAATCGATTCTGGAGTGCTTGGTGTTGTTTATGCATAATTTTTGAGATTTGCAATGGATTGAGAAGAGGAAAAAAAAATAGAATCCAGAAAAATGTTATATACAAAGCACACACAAAAAAATAGAGCAATCCCCTTAAGTAAAAAGCTGTTTTATACGTACATTATATAGTAGTTTTGTAATAGCAAGATACGTGCCTTGAGGTTTCTCTGTATGCAGGGATTTGTTCAAAGTTCAAAACTGTGCAGTCTGAAATGCAGAGCTCTGCTATGTACTGCCTGTGTTCTCTCCTTTTTTTTTTTTTCTCTCCTTTCATTCCTTTTCATTTTTCTCTGTGGAGTATATGCTACCTGCTAGAGAAGGAGGTGGGAATTCTCCTGTAGTCTTGGCCTTTTGGTTATGTTCTCCCTTCACTCAAGTTTTGTGTATGTGATCATCAAGACGTGCAGAGATTAAGATGGCTTACTTTATTACATAAAAATATGTTAGGCTATCAACCTTGCAATGATGACCTGGACTGCCAGTTTTGAGCATTTTAGATCTTTAACTAAGAGAAATAGCTGAAATGAAAATTCTGAGCTATTGACGTGTAAGCCTTTTTTGGAGTGCACCCAGTCATACTGTAACATCTCTCAGGTTCTCAGGGTGGTTGTGGTGTAGTTCTTCATTTTGGAAATCAGAGGCTACGTCTATGGTAATGAGTAATACAGTGCAGTACTAGATGTGTACAGTGAAACAGCTGTGGCTGAAGACCTCGTGTTTGTGTTGTATGTGTCTCAAGGATTTTACTGTGGGTTACGTGTAGTCTGGTCCTGTGAACTGAATGTACAATGGCACTCCCTGGTATGCATCTTCTGGTTTATTTTTTCCCAAAATTAATTCAGGTCATGCATTCTAAAATATTTTGGAAATGTGCACCAAAGGGCAGTAAGAGAGGACATCTGGGAGATGTGCTTCAAAAGCAAACACCTGATCTGCACGTGAAGACTGAAGTAGATTTTTTTCTAACTGTACTGTGTAAGAACTTTTACAGTGAAGGATTATACTTGTGCACTAATAGCTTGAAACTCCTCAGTATGGTATTAATTCACTATAACTTGTTCCATGATCCTAAGCCATTTAAACACAGGCTAAACTAAAGATTAGGTAATTAAAAATGGACCGTGTTTGCCAATGTTTACTTCTATCAATTCTAAGAGCAAGAAACGCCATGAAGTCAGACTTGAAATTTCTCTTTAGGGGTGTTTTTTTTTGTTTGTTTGTTTGTTTTTTCAAGACAAAAGATCATACAGATAATGGCTATTCCTTTTTTTAATCCTTTTATTTTGAAATTTATTCTTGCATACCTTCTGAAAAATGTCTGAATAAAAAATAAACTTTATACATTCTGAAGGTGTTTTTGTATCAACTAAACCTAGCAATGTGAAATTAGCATGATCCATAGCATTCTTCTTCAAGAGCTATTCTTGTAGATATCTTGGAAAAAAAAAAAAAGTCTTTTGATCAGAAAAATTGTAAAGTAGCTTAAATGTAATAATATGACATTCAACAAGGAAAATGTCATTGTAGAGATTAAATCTAGATATATTTTACCAGTGGGATTAAATGCCAAACTTGATCCTGTGGATCAGGGAAGGCTGCTGGAAAAATCGTTGTAGAAAGTTGATTAAGGTCTGACAGCTGCTAAACATAGTACAGCCTGGGTGGCCACAGGTGTCAGCTCAAACTCTGGAGTAAACAGGAGGTAAGCCGAAACCCCTATTAATAATGGAAGGAGAAAATAGCAACCACTTAATATTAAAATTTCACCTGAGTGCTGATTTGCTTTTATAGAAGTAGATGTGTTTGTTTTGTTTATTGTATTCTTAAGAAGAAGAAATATTACAGCCTAAGAAAATGTAAATGAGGAACTAATTGAACTTATTAATTAAATGAATTTACAGGCCATATCAGCTTCCAACCTGTGCCCCAAGTAAACTTTAGATTTTCCCTAAGGCTTTATTCAGTGCTTGACGAAATATTTTATAGTTTGAGCTCTAACAATTACATTGCAGTATTTTCTCCATGTTTATGTTTGGAAATAATAGGTGCCCAGAATTACTGTTATGTCAAATTGATTTTTTCAGCAACTCTGAAAATGTAGCTTTATTGCATTGTTTCAGTTGAATAAATTGCAGTGATGGAAAAAAGTAGAGGCCATTCCCAAATGCTTTTTCATCACTTGGATAGGATATT
Organism: Aythya fuligula; assembly: GCF_009819795.1. Lineage (NCBI taxonomy): Eukaryota > Metazoa > Chordata > Aves > Anseriformes > Anatidae > Aythya > Aythya fuligula. The sequence continues at coordinate 44,013,619 of NC_045562.1, forward strand.
TTATATTTATACTTCGAAGGTGTAAGTGATATATGCCACTTTTATAGCTTGTTTAAAAAACTGATTTTTGATGGGTGGAAGGCTACTAGCTGTAAAGCTCAAATAATACATTTCTGGGTTAATACTTCAAAATTAGAGAAATTACAATGTATTGTGCATTTATTTGATGCATAGGTACCTGCTGTTTAAAAAGTGATATTGTTCATCACTTTTGATATACGTTTAAAAAAGCTCCTACTGTTCAGAGATTATATTAGAGCAAGTCAGGTGATAAACATGTCTTTTTGTAATTCTGTAACTAACTTTACTTGGCTATACTTGTAATGCTTAGCCAGTACTCTCTGTCACTAAAGCAAACACACACATTAGATGGAACTGATCAATAGATTGCAGTTGATGCTGTGTAGCTTCTGAAGACTTAGAATCAAGAAATATCCTGAGATGGAAGTGACCCACAAGGATCATCAAGTCCAGCACCTCACTCAATCATTCTATATATATGATCCTACGATTTTGAAGTCAATTGAATTCCTAAATCCCATAGTTAATATCAGTGGTGACCGAGAGAATTAATCTGACTGAAGCTTGTACATGTATAAATATGTCTGCATAAGCTGCAGTCATGTGAGTGGCTTCAGTGTAAAAATGTCCTTTTAAACCAAGCCCTCAAGGTCTGAATACAGTATGTACAAGAGTTAGCTAACCTTGAGTTAATTTTGAGTTTTGTTAATGAATTCTATGGGAATTGGTATAAGTCATGATGAGTAAGGAAATTAGACAGCATCCTGTTGAGTTCATCTCTTCAAGTCAGTGTTTGAGCTTGCTGCTGGCATAGTACAAGAAGCAGACCCTCCTTGTACTGGTCCTGGGTTAAATGGTCTCTCGAAGGCACGTATTTTTAACTTTACACAACCTCCTCTATTCTTCTCTTAAAACAGAAGACTGTAAAAACAAAATTTAAAAAATGCAAGAAGAATATTCATGATTGTTAATTTCACTTTTGTATTTCTTAGGAGGTTTAAAGAAGTCATGTGTTCTAGACACAGCATACCATGCTATTGCCAAAAAAAAAAAAAAAAAAAGCCTTGGGTACTAAATAGTCTCCTATGAACAAGACTGTATAATGAAATAATATATGAGGTGTTGATTGCATTTTGATTTTTTTTCAATATTAGATTTTCTCTATATTTCCCCATTGGTGACACATGAGTGAGTTCCCAAACATCTGTCTGCCTGAGGATGATGACTTTGCCAGTACTGTGGTTTCCTTTGCATGTGAAATCTCTGCTTGTGTACAGAATATAGGTTTGAATCCCACTGCACATATATTTTCACACTTCTTTTTTATGTGATGTTGACTGATGATCTTCTTTTCCTGGTAGAGGGAAAACATATCATTTGTATTGATATTGTTCTTCTTCCAAGAGCAGATCAACATCTGTTCAGTTCTCATCATGGCTGATTAAATAGACCCTCCACTAAATCTTAGGGCAAAAATTATTTCTGCAGTTTAAAACAAAACAAACAAAGGAAAACTTTACAATTGATTGTAGGTAGCAAATAGGCAGAACTACTTTGGAAAGCAAGAAGTTAATGGTGTAGTAGAGTTCTACTAAATGCACATGACTAGGGCTTTTGAAGAAATGCACCTTTTTACTTCTGACAGACGTTCCAATGCAGATGCATGTTTTTATGTTCACTACAGATGTTCTTACAAGAATATCATATTTTTTGAAAACCCAAAACGGAAGTAATACAGAATTTTTTGAACAAAACCACTTCTAATAAAAGTAACTTTTTCCACTTAAATTTGCCAAAATTATTTCACTATTGTTTCAACAGGAAGATTTCTGTACTTTCTGTAGCCACTGGAAATATTTTTGAAAGGATTTTACTTTTCAGCTGAGGAAGTGTGTATTTCTAAAGTGATTTATTAAGTCTAACTTTCTCTTACTTATTGGGCTTTAAACATTATCAGATTCAAAGCCCTACTACTTCTGTAGAGTTATAAATTTTCATCAGCCTTTGTCTTCCTGTGTCAACATTACTTCAGTAATTCAATTCAATTTTGATAGTTTAAGTAGGCCTCTGTCTGTGGGAGAGCCACTTGCTTTAAGTTCCAAAACCCCTCCAATTACTAAGAGAATGTCTTGTTAGTTCTTTCACATTTTTCACACTTAAATACAAAACTAGACTACATTAACTCGCACCATCTGTGATCTTAAGTGACTTAACCTCTCTTCTCAATGGGGGTTGTGTTGCCAGTAGTGATGACCTAGCAGAAAGTGTCAGTGATGTTTTTTTCCTGACATCAATCAGCTTAATGCTTGTTTTAGGGCTGAAATGTAACTAAACGTCAGCTATATAAGCCACCCTTGCTTCAGTAGGCACTTTACTGTCTTTTGTACTGTGCTATTTCTTAATACCCTGCCCTTCAATTGAGATGAAAGCTGGTCTTTATAAAATTGAGTGATATATTACATGTCACCACTTCATTGATAGCAAAATTACCCATCACTCTTCTTCAATATAGAAAAAAAAAAAAGTGTATATTGACACTGGAATTTGCAGAGGCTCAAAGGTCTGTTAACACAGCTGCTGTCTAACAGGTCTTCTTATAAAGAACTACCCGCTTGGCCTGGCCCTCAGCATGATCTGACGCTGTGTCTTGGGGGGTTTCCAGATGAAGCAGAAGGATCCATCAGGTTCTCCGGGACTTCTACTGCTTACTTACATTGCCGTTCTGATTTACTTTTGGTACAAGTTTGCAGTTACCAAGGCTGCAAGGTAGTCTGTGGGTTGGCTACAATGCATCATGACACCTGTGTAGGCTGTCGCAGGTTGGACTCTCCTTCCAGGCCCCTGACACCATGCTTTTCAGGCTGTTGTTTTCCTTTGTCTTCAGTTCACCTTCAGGTGGGACAATCAACTGAATGGTACCTGTTCTTGTCACTATCTTTGATAAATGGCATGTCCAACTGTCCAAAGAGCTCGAGTGTAGTTTGAGGGGCACATCAACATTAATAATTAGTAATGAATAAAACAAAGGGTTACTAAAGTTAGCAAAAGTTTTAAAACATGAAAAGAAATGGGTGTATGTGAAATATACAGCTGTCAAACTTTTCAGCATGTAGAAAATTTAGATTGACTAAGTTGATAGTCATGTGACACTTAGCATTGTCAGTTTATCTTACCCTAAGATACTTGTAATTCTATGGATGCTTAGATATATGAGCATGATCTACAAGAAGAAATGAGCAATATTTGAAATTCTGACAGAAGTCAGAAATAAATCTGCTGAATTCAGGAGGATATTAAAAAAGTGGACATAGATTTAGATAGCTCTGGTATTTTAAGTATGCTCTGTACGTCAATTAAACTAAAAAAAAAAAAAGGTGCTAAAAAGGATTATTGAGTAACATTTCTGTAGTCAACAAGTTCACTTTGAGTAATATAAATCTGTGTTCACTGTAGTAAATTAATCAAAAAAGTAAAGGATGAGGTTTCCTCATTATGCGTTCAATTTTAACTTGCTCCTGTCACCTTGGAAAGAGTTATTGGAACTGTTCTTAACTCTTATTTGTCTGATCTTGAGCTATATTTTTTTTGGAAATACTACTGTCTAGATGGTGTTTTTTCTTGTCACGGCTGATGAACTCAAAAGTGGTAGTTCCAGATTGAAATTTAAAAGGTTACTTGGAGATGCTCATGCTGAAGTCATTCATGTTTTTACCTTGCAATCAGTTTTACCAGATTTACACAAACAACCACGTGCTAATGCTAAGTTAATATACGTAACATATTTATATAGCTTTAAAGGGAGATACAGTCAACTACAGCAGCAGTTAGCAGTTCAAAAATTCTGCATTTAAGTATTTCCATCTGCTGTGGTAGAAGGATACTCTGTGCACATGTTCTATCAATCTGTTAAAGGTAGCATCTAGTGGCCTTGAGAATTGGTCTTGCTCTGATTTCTTTCTAATGCAAAGCACTATTTACATAGTATTCAAGATAGTCATTTATGATTCATGTAGCTGAAGGCGGAGAAGGTGTGCACTGGAGAGAAGGCACTCTTCCCACAGTTGTTAAAATGTTGAATTTCTCCTTTTAATTTAATGAAGTAAAAATCAATGGAGATGCATACGTCCACATTAGTATGCCAGTTTTATAGTGAACCACCTTCCGGAATGGCAAGACTCATTGAGGCTCTCCTTTCCATTCTTTCCTTTCTTTGTTAAGAGGCAGAAAGGTTATAAATCCTGATCTACATATTTCTATTTGTACCTGGTATACTTAAAAATTTAATACTAAATCACTGCAGTATCAGCTACATCCTGTCTTTCTCGCTCTTCCTGCTCCCTTTCCCATTTATATCATCAATAAAAGAAAACACATGTAATCCTTTGGCTTTGCTGCCACCATAACCATGGTCTGGCAGATGCTTTTGAACACAGGGTAGATTTATAGTACTGGCAGTTGCTAACTCCTCTGAAGTCAAACTTCATATAATCTTCCCAATGACCTCCTGTTTTGTTGACAGTTAGCAGGTTTTTCCCTTTGCTCGAGGTTTTAAATTTGTCCAACTTCTAATCTCATCATTGTCCCTATTGTCCTTATGTGATGGCATTTCCATTCCTTCGGGCTTGTTGCTGTATTTAACTTTTTTTTTTTTTTTCCTGTGTAGATGTAGAGCAAAGTGGTTATGCTAAGCTAGCATCATCTTTTCCATGCTACAAATGCTGCCTTTTCCAAGCATTAGTATTGTGCATTGGAAATTTGGTGTGAAGTAAAAAAGGGGGAGGGGTGCAAAGAAGAAGTACAGAATGTTTTATTTTGAATAAACCAGTCTGAGAACGATGTCGTCTTTGAAACCAGTAAAACGTTCTCTGGAGAGAAATTTAAGGCCAAGTTTTTTCTCTGGACAGCACTGTTTTATTTTTGTTTTTGTTTTGTTTCAGTTTTTAACTGAAATGTACACAAACAGGAATGAAGAGCAGCTTAATGAAGAGGGGGGTTGATGCAAATCAGAATTGTGTCTGCTGAAATCAGTGGAATATACAGATGTAAGGGATCTAAAATTAGATCAAAGACTGCTTTGGATATGTTTCATGCACTGCATATGTGAATTTGAATGTAAATGTCAAGGGAATAGTTAGATAAGCCCTTTTTTTGCAGTAAAGAATAATACAAATCATACTACTAGATAAGTATAACGTCAGGGAAGATATTCCAGCCCAGGTTTGTGACTTTAGCTTCCCAGAGTTCATAATGGCTATCTTTCCTGAAAGGAACCTAACCATTCCTGAAGTCTGTTTAACTCTGAAATGAGTAAGATAATCATAATCGAGTTAACTCTTCATTTACCTTTAGAACAACATGATAAAAAGGAAGCAAGTATACCTGGTACCGTTTGCAATAGTGGATGTTTACATAGGTGTTTAAAGATGTGTATGTCATATACTTTACATTTTTTGCGGAACAACCTAAACAGAGACAGGCTGTTTTCAGAGAACTTGCAGAAAATGTGGTTTATGTTGACCACAATGCAAAACCAATTAAGTGTGTGTTGCGGAAACCTGCTTTTTATATGACTTGTCCATACATTTCCTTAAAAATTATGGGCCTGCTCCATGAAGTCTTTCGTCAGTCCAACAAAATTTCCCAAGACAAAGTTTTTTGTGTATATGATCTTTTTTCTTTCTTCTCTTTTCTTCTTCAAGATCAGCTCAGTTCTTTTTAAAGTAATATATTATGTTTTAGTCTATAATGAAGAGTTAAGGAAATTACTAAATTAAAATAATGATGAAAAAACACAAAGAGGATTAGCATGTAAGGAGAGTCTTAGAAAGAAAAGTTTATTAGTGGCCTCTGTTGACTATGTTGATGGTACTCAGCTGGGCATCATGTACTCAGGTTGTGTCAGCAGATATTTGTCTTCCATCATGCTGAAATGTACTTTACATGATATATATAAAATTGAAATTCTTAAAGAAGTACTTTTCCCTGTGTGCACAGCTTATGATGTGGTTTTGATGAGCTAGAGGATTCAGCCACAGCAAGTTGAGTCGTTTTGGTGATAGTGCCTTTTCTAGGAAACTTCATGGGAAGGCACTCTATCATGACTTGCAACAGGAAGAGCTGAGATCTCTGTGAAGAGCTGCCTTAATGAGAGAGCTCGGGACGTACTCAGAACAGCACTGATTGACAGTCTGGTATATTACTTGTACAGTTGATGAGTACCTGGCAAGACTAAGCAATGTATGGAGATCTGATTGTCCCCTCTATACTCAGAATAAGAATTCAATGACAAGAGAATTTCTTCACTTTGTAGCTTCAAAATCTAACCTCAGTAGCTCCTTCCCACTTACCTTTGGAAAACACAGCATCTCCCAAAAGACTATATAAGATTAATGCTTATTATTTTTTAATTCATGTAGTTAGCATTTTTATTGCCTATTGATTTTTTAGTCTTTGTTTTCAATTTAACCTAGCAAAAAATTTCTTAGTGTTTACTTTGTAGTCTAAAACACCCATCTTTAGAATACAAGCAATATATAATTAGAGAGCACAGAAAAAAAAGTATTAGGAAAGTGTAAGCAGTATAATTGTTTGACTGAAAAAAGGTGCCTCTGGAGCTTCAAAATCTTCAGTGGGACAATGTGTAGTATCATAATGGTAAACTTTACATTTAATTAATTGTTTTAAATGTTGTTTTCCATGTAACTTTAGTGGAATAAAGGAGGAATTATGCCTTATATGTAGGTTTCTATGATTAAGGAAGAACTTTGAAAAAGAAAATCTATATAAGATCTATATAAGAAATCTATAAAATCGTATTCTGTATAAGTGGTATTCTGTACATAATTCTAATTATTTATATGAGGTCAGTGAGCTTGCAACTTTTATAACATCATGTGTTACAGTAGCTGCTAACCAATAGTTCTAATAAAAATACAGATGGCTTAGTTGCCATCTGCACTTTTGAGATTCTGCAATGAATATGTGATTAACCTTCTGTCACCACTTTTCAAAATATTTTTTTTCTTCTCCACAACAAGCTTTTCTAGCTTTTCTTTTACCCCCACTCCCTCCCCTCCCCTCCCCTCCCCGTGTTTGGAAACCTGGTAACAAACATGAGGTTTTTATAGACATCTTACTTGTCTTTATGCTTTAAGCTTTTGTGGAGGATGAAGGAAAATACATTGGAATTTTATGTTTTTGTACCTTTCACATTATGAAAAACAGACTTCCAAAATGGCTGGATTTGAAAGACTGGAACAGATAATTAATTCATAAGTGGGTGTTGAAGTGGAAACTGTCAGGCCACAGCTTTCCCAGCTTTCACTTAATCATTTGAAAATCGTTTTGTGTTGTTTTCACTGACTGTAATCCCGTAGAGAGAATATAAAACTTGCACCATCCAGCATGGAATTCCACTCCTTTAATGACTTGGGCTCTGTGTTGACTCACTTTCACTCACTTTCACTTGCTGTTGTCATTTCATACAGGAAAAGCCATACCAATGTTCTGAGTGTAACAAGGCTTTCAGTCAAAAGCGAGGCCTAGATGAGCACATGAGAACCCACACCGGAGAGAAGCCATTTCAGTGTGATGTGAGTTGACCCATCCCTTTGTCTTCTTGACTTACATGCAGGAGCAAGACTTAATTTCAATGAGAAATGGCCTCGTACACATTGGCTGTGGCATAAAGTTACACCTTTGGTTGCCTACCTAATGAGAGACCACTCAGGCAATTTTATGTACCCTCTGCAGTTGCCAAGAGTATAGTGTACACTTCTATTTTATGGTTTTGGATCCCGTAAGAGTTATTTTCACCATTCTTAATGCAATTTAGATGTTGCAAGTTACAAATTCATGCTATTTGGTTCCCCCTTAATTGTATGACAGGTTAATAGTTGGAGATTAGCTTATACAGGAAAAGTTATTAAATTCATTACATGGAATCTGGATACTTTTGATGTTTTTCAATAACACAAATATGAATTCAGAATTTCTGGGTTTTGTCTAATGAATTTTGGTGTGATATTTTCAACATCTGTTCATATGTTTTCGTTACAATGAAGAAATCCTGAATGCTGTGTATGCTCGCAATGCTGAAATGCGGAATATCGTATTACAGTTCATAGATCACCATCAAGTACCTTTTGATTGGTATGCCCAATCCTGTATGTAGTGTATCTTACAGCTTTTAGAGGGGATGTTACAGCTTTTAGAGGGGATGTATGGGGAGGTGGAATGTACAGAAATCATTGTGAAAGAATCTCATTCAGAATTATCAAATTACAGTATTATCAAATTGTACTATTTGCTCAAGGATTTAGCAAGGGCACTAGCACAGGGCATAGAATTATTATAGGTGCTTCATTTTGTGATTCTAGCTCTTACTGAATTAGTCACAAGGGAACCACCAGTTTTCAGTTATATAGTAGGTGGCTCAGTTTAAAGAGTTGTAAATTTGTTCACAAATTTCTGAAATGAAATATAAAATTAGAATAACCACTTGTCATGAAAGTCACAAGGCTCTATTAATTGATCTGGCTTTCAATGAAGTACTCTGGCAACATTTCATTGAGAATAAAATTCACTTAATGAAAAATTTCAAATACAATAGTAGCAGTTTTGCTAATGTCTACAAGATGGGAGATTTTTTGCATTCTTTTGGGATAATCTCATCCTGGCTATAGTACCTTAAGGATTTCTGTAATTACAAATCATTGTTAGTCACATTTTCAGCTTTCAGATTGCTGTGATGTTTATCAACTGTTGGTTAGCTTGCAGTGTAAAAGCAACTTTTCCCACATGGAGGATCCAAGACTGTTCTTGGATTCACAATATACTTTTTGAGACCAGTCAGAGGGTGTGTGTGTGAGTGCCCGTGCTATATTTTCTTATTTTTTTTAATTTCTTTAATTTAATATAGGAACTGCATGAAAATGCACTTTCCTGCTCCAACTAACTGGATAGAACTTTTGTTTTCCCAAATCACAGTGTATCTTGAAAAAGCTGTAACCTGTGCTTAGTCCTAGTCCTCCTCTGAGAATTTTTATGTAGCTGCTATTTATTGGAGATTTTTTTATACTTTAAATTACTGTCATTTTTTGCTGAAATTACTCTTCAGCACTAAGCTTTGGCCAGTTGCACACCACAGAGATTGCTGACTTTTCAGGGCTGTGGCATACACAGCAGATGCCATTTACTATTTATACAACATTAAGTTGCCCAAAACTCTACAGTGCTCTTCTGCTTAATGCATACTTGGATAACATTGGAAAAAGTTTTTTTTCTTCAATAGTTACTCCTGTTTCATTTGGACTCTAATTCTGATAATGCTAGGGACATAGTAAATATCACCCGGAGCAGACTGTTCCTCCAGAGCTGTCTTGCACAATGCATGTTGCCAGATGTTTCTACAGAAGCTACAGGAAAACCAGTAGTGGACAGTTTTTTTTTGTTTTTTTTTTTTTGTTTTTTTTTTAAAAAAAAAAAAAAGTTACCAATGGGAGACATTTATTCCTGGCTCCCTAGCAATAAAGATTGCTCTTTACACTAGAATATTCCTCCTAACAAGACTTTTTTTATCTTGCTAAATGTAGTTGTTCTCATTATTTTATTTATCATGACTTGAGTGGTAATTTATGGCAACAAGTTCTACAAATTCTTAACTGTGTAGAGAGGTTTTGGGAAGGGAGAGCATGTCAGGTTACTGCATGGTCTCTTTGGTTCTTTAATTAACAGAAAGGTTTAATAGCTATTCCATGCATTATTTTTTGTACATCTACCATGTCCCTTCTTAGTCAACTGCTCTGGTTCAGATAGGTTAATTCTGGCCAAGTTATTTGCAGGACAACTTCCCATGTCTATAATTGTATTTGGTAGTATTTTCTGGATTTTTCCCCTTATTTCCACTGCATGTTTTAAGGGGCAAAGGCATAATACTGATGTATACTTACTCATTATAGTAATTGCAAAAGTCTGTAAGTCTAATGCTCGCCTACTCAGAATACCTCAAAGGTGAAAAACAGGCTGTTTTATTCAGTAATTAGCATATTCCTATATGTAATCATATATGTAGCCACACTGAAAAACAAAAGTCTTTCAGAGAACTGAGGTTTTTTTTGGTCTTGTTTCCCACCTGGCATTAGCAGCAGTCATAGGAAGTATTCAGTTCTTTCTTTTAAATAATGTGTTGATATTTGCTGTCAGAATTTTATGTGTTTACTACTAGTACAGTTAACATTTACAAACAGGAACTGCCTTCAGTGCCAAAGAACTGAAGAAAGAAAAGCTTTGGCTATTGAAAAAAAATATATATTCAATGGGCTCAAGAATAGGCTTCACTTGACACCCCACCTCTCCCCACCCAATAAAAACTATTACATACCAGTTTGTTTTAGACTACATTTCTGCTTTAAATAGAAATTTCTTCCAGAGTGAGAAATAACTCCTACCTTATCTTCCTCTCTCCCTCCCCTCTCTTAGGCATATGTAACAGACATTACAAAACAGAATTATGATACATGTAAAAGTAATCCATATAGCCTGCTCAATGGAAGTGCTACACTTTATTTCTGTGGCCATTTCTTATATTATCAGTCATCAAAAATATTTTTAGAGCTTACATTTAATGAATCAAAGCCCTCACATCCCACTGATAGTAGTGATAATTTAATATTCCTATTTTAATGTGAAACTTCTAGTATATTTTGCATAGGAAAATGAAATAACTGAAATGTGGAAATATGAAACGTATATTTCCCAGTATGTTTGATTTCTGTCCTCTGAAAACCAGTCTGGTTTTTAGTGGAAGGCTGGCTGAACTTCAGTTGCCTCAGAGACAAGAGATTCTCCGGGGGCAGAAGGGTCAGGTACTGCCTATCCTGGTTTATTTCCAGTATAGTATTTCCCAGCACTCTGCCTTTAGTTGACCCTACACTTACTTTCAAATGTCAGTCATCCCCTCTGCTCAGTTAAAACTGATCGTTTTGACCAGATTGATTAGAGTTCCAGTGCAAGTAAGCAGGAATGGCTGTAAATCTATAAAATGTCAGTCTTGCTTGTAAAACTTAAATGCAAAGCAAACTCCTAAAAACAAGATTGCAAGAGTACAGCACAAGGACTGGCTTCATCCTCTTGACACCTTCCCCTCAGATATTTATTCATGTTGATGAGATCAAAAATCTCTAAAGCTGATTGGCCTAATGCATCAGAAAAAAAGTTTTAGGCAATGTTTGCCCTGTTCCTCAGTCCCTTTTGCTATTGAAAACAGCTGGAGGAAGGTTAATATTGGTCTGACTGGCTCCTAGATTGGTTCTTTTTGTTTTACAGTCTTATGTTGTAACATTTCCATCCTATTCAATGTTTAAATTCTCTGTCTGCTATGGAGTGTTTCTGTAAGCTGCCTGTCCTCTCTTTATTAAAAATAATATGCAGTAATTGATGTAAGTTTTAAATTTATTGTAAGTTACCTAAGTGGAGGCTGGATTTGACATCTTGAATTCTATTTGTAATAGTAATCACATAGCTTTTTATAATTTTGAGGTGTATATAAGATGCACAGAACAAATACAACTTATATGTGTGTATATCCGTGATTGACTTCCTGACTTCCAGGAAATGTATGTTTACAAATACATGTCACTTTTACCATGTTTAAACTTGTGGGCAAGTGTGATGATAACGATTAGGTATATGAGTTCACTTGTGTGTATTTGTAGAAGAGAAATAGAAAATGGTGCTTGACAAAAGCAGTATTAAGACCCAGCCAATGAATGCTGCAAGTAACATTCACCATCATGTAACAAAAGAGTGACTGTTGCTTGGGGCTGAAAGAGGTAATTATATGTTTAGGGAAAAAACTTAGAGAGTTACAGTAGTTGTACAAAAGTTCTCAGTGTTACATCGTGTCATAAATTCAAAGTGTTCCATTGCAACAGCACATACAGTGTTCTTGTCTGGGGAAAAATTAGTTTGGGTACAAAACTTGCCTGTGGCTGTTGCCCTTTTTATGGTCATTGTATGGTTTTGCCTTAGCTGGCATAAAATACATATGCTGCAGGTCAAGACTATCCGTTTGTACAGTCAGTTGTTCTATTTGTCTGTCTTGCTTTTAAAAGGATCTGGTAGTCGCCCAGCAATTTCACTACCGTCTTAATACCCATGCAATTTTAAAACTTCATTTTCCAGCAGAGAGGTTCTGCTGGATTCTCTCAAGTTTCCTCTGCATGGGGAAACTTGAATTTGTTTTGTTTGATTCCAAACAAAAATGTGTCTGTGGTATCACTGTTAACATACAACATTGAAAATACCAGACAGAGTAAAATGTTCTTTAAAATGTTCTATGAAGGAGTATTCTTCTGAAGACTAGCTCATTTACTGTTGCAGGTACATGTGGCTGTAGGATCAGCGATGTAAAATATGGAGCATTATACATTCTTCTAAGTTTTAAGAACACTGTTGTCTTTGTCTTGTCTTCTCTGGCCTAGGTTTGTGATCTGTCCTTCAGCCTGAAGAAAATGCTGATCCGACATAAGCTGACTCACAACCCCAATCGACCGATGGCAGAATGCCAGCTTTGCCACAAGAAGTTTACAAGAAATGACTACCTCAAAGTGCACATGGAAAATGTCCATGGTGAAACTGACAGCTAATTATGGCGTGTGTGAGAAGAATGGATCTCATGTTCCAAAATGTTCCACTTGCACGTGTACAAACTCCAGACCTCTCACCTGACTACTAAGCATAGTCAGGAGAAACAACTTTAATGTGTTCACATGCTATTTTTCTCATTTTTTGTTTTTATCCTACTAGCTTACTAAAAAAAAATAATACATTCACATGCAGTAAAACATTATTTTGAAATAAATTTAAGATGCAAGAACTTCAGGAAGATTTTATCCTAGTTAAGAAAAAAAAAAAAAAAAGCTTTAAATAAACTTTACTTTCTAAGTTTCCAAGGTTGTAATTGAGATATTGGTGGCATTACCTGGAAATCCTGGACATCTGAAACTGAATCACTTTGTCTCCAACTCTTATTTCTGTATTTAAGCTTCAACACTCCATTAAAAATCTTCAACTGGAAACCATGCAGAATTTGTCATTGTGATTGATTTTTGATTGTATCCAGGCATATTTTATTCAGAACTTAATGCTACATTTTATTGTAACATGACTTTGTCTCATTTTCTTTATAGCTTTCTCATTACTAGATGAAACTGATTAACTCGAATTGGTTCCTGAGATACTGTAATGTACGGGTATGGAAACTATGGAAATCTGTCAGCTTAGGTATTTCTGTGTGAGCATTCAGGAAAATTTGCTACTTCTGGTTGCATGAAACACAACAGAAGTAGAAACTTTGAGCAATTTAGTGTAACTACTATGTTTGCATTCATCATTGTGACTGGGAAGGCAAGTGTTTCTGAAAGACAACCTGACAGACTGTCTTGAGCAGCTACAGTTGTCTAGTTATCTACAAGGACAGTAAAAGTGTAACTTCAGAGGTGATTGCATGTGAAATTCCTGAGATATCAGCACTTAATATTAAGACCATGTAATTAGTGAACGGTTCGCATTCATTTTGGATTAGCCAATGCTTTATAAAATGAATTTGTGTTGGGATATCTTGGTACCAGTTTTTATGGGAAAAGAGTTCAACTTTTCTGAACTGCAGTGGGGACAATTGAAAGGATCTGCATGACCCTTTATTTCACTTCTCAAATCTGTGTATCACAATAAATTTTCTACTCAGAAGAGCAGAAGCTTACAATAGAAAATGTTGCTTTATTTAGTCTTTAACACTTCATTCATTCCCTGCTAATAGTTTGCATTCCATCCTTCTACATGGACATCTCTATCGTCGTGTTCAGTTTTGAGACCCAACACTGGGTCCCAATAGTAATGTGTTCCCAGATGAAAACTTTTCTACAAAAAATAAGCAGAACATGTTTTGTGTTTCAGAACCCAAAGAAGACACACAACTAATAGGGACAATTCTAAATACAGGATTTATAGACTGTTCATATCCAGCGTCCTTTCATTTTGGAAGTCTGTGACACCCCATGACATCTAACAGGTTTTCCTTGTAAATGGAAAAGACACTTGTAATTGTGGAATTACAGGTTACTTTTCTTGTGAATTACAGTATCCTTTTCTTAGGGAAAACAGGTCACTTGTAGCAGTTATAATAAAATTGATCAGGAAACTGTCACTGTATTCAACAGGAGAAAAACCTTCAAAATTATGTCTTTCTGTTTATTTCAGGAGTTCTTGGCTCAAGTTATGTATGACCAGTTAGGTTTTAATGAGCCAACAGCAAGGTTTCTGCAGGTAGAGGCATATCTTGTGTTTCATGCAGTTGGAGGTAATATGATCTCAATTCATAGTGGTGAACTATTTAATTGAGTTTACATGCAATGCAGACTTACCATTAGACAATATATTTATTTCTTTTATATTTCTTTTCTTTTTTATATTTCTTTTATATTTCAATATAAAGGCCGTACCTATCTTAAATAAACAACAACAACAAAAAGCACAACCCTTTCTCCTTTGAGTAAAAATTTTCATAGGTAGCTTCCACTTGGAAAAGATAGAGAACATTCCTTTCAGGTGATTTGGAGAAATGAGAAACTGAAACCTTGGTCTAAAGGAAATTCTTGCTTTTTGTGTGTGTGTGTGTGTTAGTATGTTTGTTTTGCTTTATTGACCCCAATGGAAAAAAAAAAAAGTTAAGATATTGAGTTTTCCATGTTAAGTTGCACAATGCAGACAGACATGAAGAGCTAGAGATATTTTTGAAATAATGTGTAGTCACTGCAATTTTAGAAGGCTGTGATTTTTTTCCCGATATTGTATAATTTTATGCAGATCACAACATTCAATTTGTTCTCTTTATTTTTCCATTGCAGTTAACTGTTCTTGGAGAGAACTCCATCTATAGTGTTAGGAACAGCAGGAAACTCATGTTCCTTTTGCTTTCCATGCTGATCAGATGTACAGCCAACAGCTGATACAAATTGCTAATATGATATTATTAGCAAACACAAAAGATATTTATAATTGTCAGCCTGATTTTCAAGGATTAGATGGATCCTTTGGTTCACACTAGCAAGTTATAATTAAAAATCAGGAAAAAAAAAAGGAAATAGGTTAAGTTAACAAAGGTATACTAGGCATTTAATGTTACTATATTTGAATGTAATGACATAGTGCAGTCAAAGCATTTTGAATGTTCTGCAAGTAGATTTGTGATGTTGTTATAAGAAAGTTTCTGGTGTATGTTTTAAATTGCGATGTTTAATGTTCTGCATTTGGGTAAATATGTACCAATATTATTACTCTTCAAAGACCTCTGACTGGAATTTATTTTAACTTATAAAGAACTAGTCATATCTGGCAGAGCTGATGCTGTAACTTGCAATTATGTAAATTATTCTCACGGTCTGAAGAAATTACCTCATAAAACTATTGTGCTGTGAGTTGTTTATGACTGTTAGATTCACCAGCTGAAGCTCCATTTCAAAACAAAACAAAACAACAACAACAAAAAAAACATAACAACCACCTCCCTATTTTCTCTGCCTCCTTTCCTGCTTTTCACCAGTGGTTTTAGCAAGTGCACAAGATTAAGGGAAGAAATTACAGGAGTATTCCAAATGAGGAAAATAATTTCAATCTACTGAGAAGACATTTTTCCTTTATGAGGGCTGGGAAAAGTAAAGGAACTTTGAGTCCATACCTGAAGGTTATGTATTTATTTATTTACTTCTTTGTTTTGAGTTAAAAGAGGGCAGAAGTGTCTCTTGGTACTATCTTGTCACAGCAGCTTACAGGTCTTTCATTGTGTTGAATGATTTCAACTCTAGTTGAAATCCAGTAGCCCAGCCTGGGGTTTAAATTCTGGTTTATAAAAAATGGCTTCTGAGCAAGTGTAATCTGAGATCTGTTGATCTTTTGTGCCTGGTTTAGATACCTTTCACAAATGGACAAAGGTGTGCAGACTTCTCCGTTCACATCCTAAAGAGGTAGGAAACCTTGAAATAGCTCCCTATCTGAGACAAATACAATAAAAATACTATCATCTGTTGCTCCAACAGTGATTGGTAGTGCTGTAGATAGGTGTAATTCTCTCTAATAGAAGATGAACTTTTGACTGTGTAATGTTGATAATGGTTTGCCATGAAGCCAGTGCTAGTAGGCTAGCACTAACTCAGAATATGATAACAGTTTTGGGTGTAGAGCTGTATTCATAGAACATGCTTGAATTCCGTCAACTTATTTTTGTCTTTTGTGCATACTGTGGCACATCAAGAAGATCGAGTAATTTAAGGATACACAGTAACAGCTGGAAGGTGGTCACTGTTGAACAGTTTACTTGACTTGGAAAATTATTTGCTAAAAATTAAAGCTCAGACTGCCAGTCTTAATTTTATTTAACAATTTTCTTTGAGTGTATTTTATCTCCCATCCTCATTCCATTGTAAGCTGCTACTGGATCTGTAATAGCCTGTGAACAAGAACAGAGAGCATAGTAGCAGTCTTAGTACATACAGAGGATTCGCTGATAAGCTGCATCACTTTCATCATGCCATATTTGTTATGACCAAGTAGCATGTATCTCTGAGCTTTCTAACTTCAGCTACGTCTTGTGTTACAACAGGAGTGTGATCAGATGCTGTGCATGACAGGCAAATTGTCATCATCCTCTGGTGATGAAAGAAACCATGAGGAAATGACCACCGATGTCGCAAATGGGGGAGAGGACAGGGAGTTGAGGACCCATTTATGTCTCTGAACTCCAGTTGAGGTAGGCAAAAAAAAATATCTTGGATCTCCATCACTGCTTGTGTTCTGGACCTGGTCACCTCAGGAAAATCTAGATAGAAATATAGAGGAACAGGGACAAAAATATAACGTGTTTCACTTACTGGTAGAACTGTATGTGATTATATGTTTTGATGCTCCTTTTGAAAGTGATGGCAAGGACTTTGTAGTTTAAACAAAAAACCTCTGATCTGAGTGTGTGGCAGGAGTGGGCAAGAAGTGCGTTATCAAGAGGTATGTTCATTTTAAAGTGCAGCTTTCACCATGTTTATTGAATTTTGGTTAACTGAGTCATTCATCCTGCCCTGACTGTACAATGATCTGTTGTAACTAGAGTCAACTCAGTGCAGAGAGGGTTATCATTGCTATCAGTCTTTGTGTGTCCTAAGTGGAATTGGATTTTGAGAAACGGCTTATGCAGTATATTTTAGAAATGTACTTGGGATGTGCTGTACATGCAAACTGAAACTGTTGGAATTCAAGTAAATAATTCATATTTGTACCACTCTTCTGCTATATACTGCTGAAATGTCAGATGTGATGTTTTTGAAGGAAACACAACATCTTGATATTAGTCCACCAGATCGTGAGGTCCTTCCAACAATTAACCCAAATAAAACTTAGAATTGGACATTATCTTTCAATTTTAATAAAGAGAAAACTAGTAAGAGTTGCCACCTAGGTTGTTGAAACAGTGCTATTTCACAACTGTTTGTCACAGGCAGGTATGTATGCATACACGTAACTGTTAAATAGGGCAGATATATAAAAGACAGTCTGGCATGAAAAGGTGAGATCACAGGTTTCTAGTGCTTTGAAGCCTGATTCTGTGTGTGCTCCTTGAAGTCAGTGAAGTTTAAGTCCTGGAATTTAACTGCATTCTTAACGATTATCTTAACAGGATATCCTGCTAAGCAACAACTGAGTTCTGTAAAATACAAGTATAGATGGAAAGCAGTTGCTCTTTGAGTCAACAGAGACATTTGAGTGCATGTGAGAAATGAGTTGAAATCTCTGTCTTTAAAAATAAAGCACATTACATTTAGCTGAAAAGAAATGTAAATATAGCTATGGATTCTCAGATCTTTGCACTTTCTGGAACAATCATGAGGCCCAGAATAGTGGGTGTTTGAGGAACTCTAAAGAGTATGGCTATTATATTTTAGGATCTGCTTCTTGACTGCCGCTTGGACAAACTGATGCGTTTCTCTGTTTTCCTCTTTCTCTATTATCAAGTCTTTCTTCCTAATTTGGCTCTAAGCTCTCCAACACAAATATATCTCTTTTCTGTTTATATAGGCATTTACAGTTCCCTTTGATTAGTTACTGTACTGAAAATAGTAATAAAAGGAACACTTCTTGAAAATTACTGACAAGGTAGTAGATCATTCTGAGGAAACGGGTGTTTGAGGGCTGTGAGTTTACAGTGGCTACAAATAACCAGAAAACCTCCTGCTTTTAATTTGCCACTCCTTTAGTTTAAGAAAAAAAATATCAGAAAAACAATCAGACAAAACTGATTTGAGATCTGAGGACTAGTATGTAGTACGTGGTATCAGTTCTATGTAAGATTAGTATCGCATGAGAAATACACATGTATCACAATTGGGCTGTGGTATGACCAAATACATGTCTAGTTCTGATGGTTCAGCTGTTGAGCAATACGCTAAACTTAAGGATGTCATTGATCATTTTATTCATAAACTTTAGCTGTAAACTACGTCATAAAATGAAACTGCCTCTTGGTGTGTTTTTGCAGCAACTAGCATCAGGTAGATCTAGCAAGCAATAAACTGAATAATTGTTTCATGTTTTTCTGCTTCCATTTGTTGCATATGGTAATGCATCCATGTTGTTTGCTGAACAATAATTGAAGCAAATTTGTTTTCATTTCTGTTTTTCTTTGAGAAGAACGTTCTGATAAAAAAGGGGACCATTAATAAAAGTTGTTTTTTTTTAATCCCAGTGTAAGGAAAAGACTCTAAGCTCTTAAATCCACAAGTTCATTTCCAGTTTGACAGCTGTTCAAACAAAACTGGAAGTGTATACTACAGCAGGTAATGTTTTGCTGCTGGATTAGATAGACCTTCACTGCAGCATTATCCAAATTAAGTCTTTAGTACCAATATTTTGGTCATTTTCTGTGTCATGTCTTGCACTTCAAAATATTATTTAACAAATTATATGTGCCAAGTTCAAGGTAGGTCATAAACCCACTTAGCATTGAAGTTATTTTAAAAAAAATTCATCTCTGTTTCACAGAAGTTTCAAGACCAGGCAGTCCATTTGCTTTTATGTGTATATATATGATGTCTTTTCTAACAGGTCATTTATACTTCAATAAAACTCAGAAGGGTTATTCTCTACATCATCTACATCTGTATGCACTTCGTTCAGTTTCATAGTAAGTGGACTGGCGATTGAGTCTGTTGAGATGAAATAATAAGTGATGACTTAAAAACTGGAAAAATAGTAAAAATTTGAGATTAAATTGAAATTCAGAAAAGACACCCTTTGAGAAGAAAAATAAAATTGTGATTAGAGATTGCTTTATTACTTTTTCTTCCTTCTTCTCCATCACTTAGAACAAAATTCTAAAAGGTCCTTTGAATAATAAAACTGTTTGAAAATTTCTATTTAAATTCAATTTAGCAAATGTAAAAGGAGGATGAAATATTAATTCAAGTAAATCTTCATTAATTTTTGCAAAAAGATGAGACACATCTTTTGTTTGTTTGTTTTTTGGAGCTTGCTGTTACTAGCCAGGGCTACTTGCTTTCCTTCTAGTTTTGAGGACAGAGTTTAGTTTGTAGAAACTAAATCTCTTTAGATGACATTAGCAGTTTATGTAGAGGAAATCTGCTGTTGTTTTGATTTTACAGTAAAGAATAACTTTTTGAATTGCTCAGATGTTTTGGATAAAGAGTCCCAAGACCTGTGCTTTCATACCTTTGTGTGCAGTTTGAGCAGCCTTGAATCATGCAAGAACCCCTTCTGTGAAATGTCTTCCTATACTTTTGTTTTCCAAAATCACTGTGC
Source organism: Aythya fuligula (assembly GCF_009819795.1). Lineage (NCBI taxonomy): Eukaryota > Metazoa > Chordata > Aves > Anseriformes > Anatidae > Aythya > Aythya fuligula. Next base: position 44,033,500 of record NC_045562.1, read on the forward strand.
ATGTCTGAGGGAATAACCTGTGGTTGTTTTTAGTGATGTGATTTAAGAGTCTTTCTCAAATAGGTCCAATATAAAGTTTCTTTTGCCTGGAGGGTAGTTGTAAGTTATGCCAAGCTGGTGAGGTTATCCCTTTCTAAAACATCTCCTCGCACAAGTCCAGGATATTTGTGTAGTTTGACAAGACTAAATTTAGCTCTTTAGTACAGAGGAAGATGAACAAGCTCTTTCTTGGAGCTGTAAAGGAGGTCAGCTACACTAACCTAAAAAACAAAGCTGCTGTCCAGCCCCTTACAGCGCAGCAAGGCTGGCTGGAAAGCAGTGACTTCTTTATTTTTTCTCTTTGCTTTGAATCTTTTTATCAGGTTAGTAATAACAGTAAAATAAATAAGATCTGAATATGGCCTCAGAATTCAAATGAGGATTAGAATAGAAAAAAGCTATGAAATTCATTATTTGGAGTTTTATTTTTGTTTTTCTGATTCTACAAATAAGTCTGTGGAAAGCAGGATTTCTGTGTCACTGCAGAAGTCTGCAGGCTATTCACCTTATCACTGGAGAGGTGGCAAAGGGGTTGCCTGCTGGTTAAGAGTTAGCTGTTCTCAGTTGGAGAAATCACTGTGATTGGTATGCAGGCCTAATGGTTTATTTTTAAACTTAGAGTTAACAGCCCATTGTTTCAGAAAGAAAATTGCTGTTTCTTTCCCCAATATAAATTAGTGCATTTGTTTTTCATACCAAAATGGTAGCTTGCTGCTGCTGTGTATTACACTGACAATATAAGTTATCTAAACTTTCAACTACAGTTGTCCTTTTTTTTTTTAATTGATAAGTCTTACAAAGAATCATTCTACTTACATTTAAATCTAGTAGCTACCAGTTATGTGCATGCTTGCAATGCATTGTGAACAAGGTTCTACTTTCTGACTCATTTATTAGTGTAATGCCTTCATCCTTTAGGGTTATCTCATTGTTTTTTGCCTTTGTTTTTTTTTTTTTTTGTTTTGTTTTTTTTTTTATAAAAGTCTAACAATATAAGCCAGTATTTTCCCAAGCACATAGCTTTTCATCCAAATTAAAATGTCATCAATTAGCAAAAATATAGCTCTTAGCCAATAAACACCTAGTTTCCAGTTAAATGCTATAAAACAATATTTTTCTAGAAATAGAAAATTAATAATCAGATTCAAGATTCATTAGTCAAGACTGTAAATTGTTACTCCAGAGCATAGTACTAATCATTGTAAGTTCCTAGGAAGGTGAATAAATGCATTAAATCTCAGAAAACTTAGCGTGTCTTCCCTAGCAGACTTCTTTTGTAGTTGTGGGTAGCTTCCTCTGTAAATAAAAAAAGCCCAGTCAGTAGTCAACTTTGTAATTGTGAGTTTTCTATAGCTAATTTTGCTGTTTCCTAAATTTAAGTCCAGTGAGGTCTGCTCAGGATATGGCCTGCTCTCAAGTCCACAGGAAATGATTCTTTTTAGCTGTAGTTCTGCATCAATAAAGGATAAATACTTAGATGTTTGGTTCAAAAGACATTTTCAGAAAGATAAAAACAACTTAAGAAGATGTTCACTCCAAAAGAATTTAGAGTTGTATATATGCAGTGCACTGAAAATGGCTTTGGCATTTGTCTTTGCTTTTTCTAAAAGCAAATCTGGGCTGCATAAAGTGACATTTTGCCACCTCTTTTACCACTCGGTAAATTCCTCATGAGACGTTTTGAGAAGATTCGGGCATAAAGAACAACATTTTCTAGAAACCAAGCAAAGTAGATCACAGATGAATCCTTGGGTCTTTATTGCTTTTCAGATTTACCATAGGTGAATCCACAGTTGCTGTAGGTTTTGGCAACCTGTTCACAGACACATGGAAAGCTTTAATCTGAAGATTAAACTTTAACTTCTTTACTGAAAGGATTGTGAGGCATTGGAACAGGCTGCCCAGGGAAGTGGTGGAGTCACCATCCCTGGAAGTCTTCAAAAGACGTTTAGATGTAGAGCTTAGGGATATGGTTTAGTGGAGACTGCTAGCGTTAGGTCAGAGGTTGGACTCGATGATCTTGAGGTCTCTTCCAACCTAGAAATTCTGTGATTCTGTGAAACTGAAAATGTTTTCTTGTTCTCAACTCATACTTTCTTTATTTTATTTTTTGGGGGGAGGGGAGGGAGGAGAAGGCAACTTGATTTATACTGATTAAAAAAAAAAAAGAAAAAAGAAATGGCTATAGCTAATACATACACAAGAATGGTTTTTTGGGGTTCACTGTTTAAAGTAGGCACAAACAGTATGTTTAAATTAAGATGTTCTTGTATGTATGCATGAATGTGCATAAACAGAACAAAATGTGCACACAGTAGGAAGGGGATGTCATAAATATGACTAAAGTTTTACACGATGACGAAACAAGACAAATTGGGTCTACCTTTATATGTGAAAGGATGAAAACCTGGTCTGCATATGAGAGAACTGTCTTTTTCTGCCTTCTGTCTGTGAGAGAAAAACTGACAGTACTAAGGAGGCCCTTCATTGATAAGGTTCATAGAACAACCTGATAATGAACAGGATATGGCTTCCATGTCCACAAACTAACAGAAGCATCCCTCTGTACGAGAAGACTTCTTCAAAGAGTGAGAAACCTTTGTGCTTAAAAGTACGTACCTGCCCAGCTTACACTGATTTTACTAATATTTCCTTGCATCACAATTTTCAGTACAAGACTATGTATGAGATTGGTGGCAAAAAATTAAAGGCAAATATGATGTAGAGGTAATTTATAAGTTGGGTGGCAACTTAGCATATGCCCTTTGCAACTTGGATAGTCGTAATTAGAGATTTGTATTTGTATTGACCCTGTGGCAGGGATTCCTAAAGTAGCTATGTACTAATGGAGAAGGGTGAGAAGTGAAAATAAATTGTTCATCTCCTAGATAATACTAACATTAGCAGAGGAGTTGCAGTGGGTAGGTTTCTCTTATGTATAATTTTGTTGCTTGGGTAGTGTGGAAAGGAGGATTTAAAGTAGAGAATCCCTAATCAAGTGTGTGTTTACCTGCTTTGAAATGAAGGGCCTCATCATTCTTGATACTGATTTTTATACTGACTTTATACCGACTACATGAGCCAATTTCCCTCCTGCAATTTGCACTGTAGGTTCTGCTGGGTAGAAGAATGTCTACGAGTAAGTCCGTTTATGGCTGTAGCCCAAATACTTGAATGTCTTTTGAAGATTAGTTTTAGGCTTCCAAGTCAGGACAATTTTGTCCTGTCCTGTCAGCAAAGGGTATGAGATACTGTATGTGAGAAATGAAACTCTCCTGTTGCAGCTTTATTTGAGTTGAGCTAGCTGTTGTACAAACTGGTCATATCACCGCCAAGTTGAGGATGCTGGCTTCCTCTGTGTGTTTTTAAAGTCATTATATCATTGGCAGCGATTAATGACTTTCCAGCTGAAACCAGTGAACAAATATGAATGACTGAATTGTGGTCATTTTGATTATCTGTGGAACCAATGCAGGCCAGTTTCAGAACAAATGAAGAATTGTTTGAACGTGGTTAATAGGATTCATATTTTCACCATATGGCAAGGTTTTATGTCTAAGTAAATGCAATCAGGAATTTAAATGCAATTATGAATTTAATTTCCTTTAGTAAGCGGTCAAATTCTCTTTTAAAAAACAAAAACAACAACAACAAAAGACCAACCAACCAACACCAAAACACACAAAAACGACATGTATTTCAGAACATCAAGGTCTTGTGCAAGATATGATATTGTCTAGCTTCTCTTTATTTTTTTGGCTATGTGTATATCTTTTTTACATTCACCACTTTACTTATTCTTCTGCCCTCTTGTGGATTTTAAATGTATTAAATACTATAGATTTATATTATGTAGGTTTTAAAGCTACAGATCTTTGTAATGATCTTATGACTGATTTGCATTATCTAGGAAAAGATAGGTATGAATGTTCTACAATTTTGCTGTGTCTTCTTAGTGCATTTGACTAAAAGAACTGTTCTGCATACCCACTCGTTTCAGGATTTTTTTAGTTCTGGTTTTTAAGTTTAATATTTTATTTTTTTTTTGGTACAAACTGGCATAGCTACCATATCTTCTACATTTTGTTCTCATTTTTTATCCCCCTACTGTCACACAATTGGTCTTCAAACATGACTGTCTCAGGAAACCATGAAATGAGAAATAATGACAAGGCATATGAAATATGAAATTTACTCAAAGCTTTGGGAACTTTTTCTAAGGTCATAGGGTGAATGGATCAGAGCCTTCTACAGCATAATGGTTTTCCAATACTACCTATAATTTCTGTCCAAAATGATGTTCTATCCAAATTGTTGCTGTGTATGCAGATCTAGTAAATTGCTTCAAAGCTCGAGTCCAAGGTTCACTTCCTGTGCTGAATACATCCAGGAGCATTAGTGTATGTAAACCTATAGTAAATAGTGCATGAAAATGGAAATCCAAGACCAGATACTCAAAACACTGCATACAGTTGGTGTTTTTCTAAGTTACTCAAATTATCTGTCACTTTCATTGTGGTTTTGGGTTTTAAGCCAGGGTAGTTTTGATTTTTGCTACAGAACTAAGATAAAGATGTATGGTATGTTCATAGTGTTTAGCTGGAAACTGAAAAACTCAGCTAATGAAAAATGACCCATCAGTATCATTGTGGCAATATATAATGGACAACACAAAATAATTTAGATAACCTCTTCATATATCTTGTGAAATACAACAGTTGAATGATAAGAAAGGGAAAATAAATAAATAACATGGGGTCAGAATAGAGAACTAAAGTTTTCACTAAGTGTGGAAAGTGAATTTTCAGATAAATATGTAAAATAAGTTTCCTAGAAGGAGCTGGTAGTCTAGCACTGAAGTGCATTCTGGAGGATAATATAAAAATTTAATAATAAAACAGAGGTAAAGACAAAAGCCTCGTCTAGACCTGCATTTTTCCTCTTTAGTGTTCTACCACTGTTGCTGTCAGCAGTGCAACTAGAACAGCAGCTAGTGGTATGAGCAAGTTGTCACTGAAAACAGCTTGCATCAATTGCGCTATTTTATTGGAATCCTGTTGTCTTCAGGATGCACAGGCTTCTGGCCTACTGGAAAACTTCAACATGTTTCTAGTAGAAGCCATGAAAATTTGAGCAAAAGGGAACCCTAGAGATTTCCCTAGGCCACCATGGGGTCAGAGTGGGAGACCACAGGGGTTGCTTTGTCTGTGTTTCACTTTTGGGTAGTGGCACTTGCCACTGGTTCTCCCAGGCTCACACTGTCCAAGGTGCTGATGGCACCTGGGAGACATCGGACAGCCTCTGCACCGGAGAATCAGGGACCTGCCTTCTGGGAGCAGTGAGACGTCAGTGAGACCTTTCTTTTTTGCTCTGCACAACAGCGCAGGTAAGAAATTGTCAGGGCCTATCTTGCTTTCTAACCAACATTGTAATGCCAATATTGTAATAATCTCTATTCAGAGGTGGTGTATAGCCATCACAAAAGTACAACTATTTGCATTTAGGTGTGAGTATACCCATTATTTTAACATTATTCTTCTGTGCTTTCATTTGCATCATTTGCATGATGTTGCGGAATATTTGTTCTGTTTTTGAGAAAGTAGAAAAAATATTGTAAGCCTCTGGAAATTTACTTCTTGTGGGTAACTGAGCTTTTATTATGTAGTGTTGTTGCCAGTTGTAGATATGGTTCCTAATGTCTGTATTTCTCTGGTCAAAAATGGTGTTTGTTTTATTTTGTTTTATTTTGTTTTTATTTTTATTTTATTTTATTTTATTGTCTGTGGTCATTTTTATGTCCACAGGTGACAGCAGTGACTTAAGGGTGAGAAAAGAAAGTATGTTAGAATGTAGTTTTTCTGCAATAAAAATAATGCTTTTCAACTGAGGTTGTGTATATAAGAGTGAAAATATGTGAATATGTGGGCACTTACCAGCTTCCTTTTTTAATTGTATCATGGACAAGTGCTATCCATGCAGAATTATTACTGGTTGGTCCAGTAATTATGAGACACTTCTAATTACCCACTATAGTATTTTCATGATTCTGGTCTTGGTAACCAAAACAGCAAAAAAGTAAGAAGATCATAGTGTAAGTATTTGCTGAGTGCTTCAGATGATCAGAAAGGCAGGAAGTGTGGAAGGGAAAGCATAATTCTCATGTAAGTGTGATAGTGTTCCTCATGGCATCTTCTGAAATGGGTCCCGTGCTTTTAAGGAGATGGATTCTAAAAACAGCTATCTAGAGGCCAAACATGATTTCAGATGCTGTACCATTTATCTGGGTAGGAGAGAGAAAATAGTATTTTAAAAAAACTGATGTTGTGGGTTCACAAATTCTGAGTAGAAGCTCTCAGAAAGATAACAGCTATCATAAGATGTGTAAAAAGTCCTGAAGGCTGTCAAGGCTTGACTGAAAATATTTGTTTAATTATGTTGTGTTGATGTTGTTGTTTTTTTTTTTTTAAAGTACATTCACCTCTACGCATAAAACAACCACATAAGAATTGAACACTGTTTTGATGATTAAGACTTAGTTATAATGGTAAGTTTGTTTTTTATTATGTTTTATCCTGCTCTGCTGCTCTTTAGTATATGTATGGGGATTTTGTACTTACTACCTAACATATACAGGGATATGTGTTCAGCAGGACTCTAAGAAAGCATTTAAATACGTCTGACTTCTGTGAGGGTCCAGAGAACTTGGATGCATTTAGAAAATAAAGAGGTGTTCAAACACCATCCTAATAAGGAAAGTAAGGATGTGAGGAACTGAAATTGAAGGCTTTTTTTTTTTTTTTTTTTTTTTTTACATACTTGTTCTTGCTAAGTAACATTTTACTTTGTAAATACCTTGGGGTTTTTATAAAGTGCTACTTTGAATTAGTGAGAAAAACTTTTCCACATATTTTAGTCCTGACAACAAATTCCCTTATTCTGCCAACATAACATTCTCATTTTGCTGAAGAAAGCTTAAAGTCTGTTGCTCTTTTTTTTGCTTCTCAACTTGCAATTCTACTAAATCTTTCAGTCATTTCTCTTTACATCTTTATTTTCAGCACATTTAGGTAATCTGTAGGGTTTTAAGTTGTTTTAGCTTGGGTCCATTGTGAGACATTAATATATTTTTGACAAGGTACATGGTGTGGAACGTTTTGGTCTGTAACACCAATAAAAACAGATGGAGGAGCAGAGCCGTGTGTGACGTAAGGCACGCAAAAATGTGGATCTCACCAATTAATCATGGCATACTGCTGACAAATAAGTGACAGTAATTGATGCAACCCTTTGAGAGGCAATCTGGAACTACTGCAGCCTGGGAAAGCTCATTCATTTCTTTTCCTTTGCTGAGTTAGTGGTGAATAACAACCCTTTTTAATTGCTGCCCAGTGTTGCTTTATAAGGTAACACTGTCACTGACAAGCCAGGAAGTAAGAGTCTAGCAGTTACTGCTGTCTAGCTAGATTTTGTCTGTGTTCTGTTTCTGAAAACTATTGATGTTTCCTATTTGGTGTATTGGCCACCAAAGGGCTGACGTAGATAAGTGTAAAATGCATTTGAGTATCTGAATGTGTTGTGTTAGGTTTTCTGCTTGTCAGATTTGTACAGGTTTCAGCTCATCAGTTTAATTATCAAAATGTTTTAGTTATGTATATTCATCTCACACTGTTAGGCCATAGTGTCAGGAATTCTACAGTGCCCAGCAGATTTCAGCAGTAAAATGTACTCTGAGTAAGATCTAACTTGCACACCATGCTTTGTTTTAGGTGAACTTGTCTGACTCAGAGTAAAGCCAGAAGGTCTTATGGCTGTAAGAAAATGTTTAGCTGTTTTAATAGGCAGTATGCCAGACCAAGGCAACATATATTCAAACCACTGTCTGCTGCTATGGTCTCCTTTGCAGAGCTTTTTTTTTTTTTTTTTTTTTTTTTTTTTTTTTTTTTTGGCATCATGGGGAGAAACCGGGGCTAAGACCAGAATATTAGAACAAAGAGATATTTCTGCCGAATTTTCTCTCCAGTAGGCAGTGGTTGCTTCCATCGCATTGAACAAAATTTCCTTCTAGAGCGACAATAGCCTGCCTTGGTTATTACTGGAGTGAGGCCAGGGAATTTCACTTCAATGCAATAATATTTTTACAGCAAAAGAGCTGCTGAATGGGGTCTGCTATAGGACTATCATATTTGCTGGCAGGGCCACCTCCATCATGATTTAGATCTGCTGCCGTTTCCTTGTAACTATCAGGCAGGGCAAGATAATATTCAAATCCACTTTATTATTGCATATACTCTCTGATGGCTTCCTTTTTGATTTTCTTACCTCTTTTTGGGTGTAGAAGAACAAGTGTCCCCAGCTCTGAGAAAAGGAGGAGGTAGCCAGAGGGGCGGCATAAACAACCATGCGGGAAGTAGTGTGAATAGGAAGACCATTGAGGATGTCCAGCTCCTTGCTCTGTGTTTCATTAAGCAGAAGTGCATTCAATCAGGTGACGACGTGGGATAAAGCAACCGGCTTAATGACAGACCACTGTAGTCTATAGGAATAATCATACTATAACAGCAGTTTTCTTGTGCAATTCTGCTGGCATTTTAAGAAGGAATATTTCCTCCTATTTTACAAATGTGAGAATTGCTGATAATCCAAACACTTCCATTTTCTGTCAAATAGAACAGGATCTACAGATACTTACGACTACCATGAACCAAGCTGACTGCATCTGATTTGCCCAGCCTCTGTATTGATTCTGCAACAGAGCAGAATGGAAGTCTAGACATTGATGTAAGGAGGGAAACAGAGGAAAGATACTAAGGACTCGTGTGTTTCTTTACACTAGACTCCCTAGCAGTGGCACTGGCTATTTGGATCTTCCTTGCACTGCAGTTCCTCTGTGGTCCCAAATGACTGATGTGAAGAGCTGCAGAGAACTGGAAATGCTGCATGGAGCTGAGAAATGTGGATGTACTCACTTGCATGTGAAATGACCTGGGAGGAGAGGCAGCTCCCACATAGTCAGAGGGACTGCACCTACCTGTTGTCTAATTCTTCGTAGTCCCACAGTGCATCAGAGGATAATGCATATTTCACATGGGGGTAAATGAATATGTACTGAAAGGCTGCCTATACTGTCCTGATTGGTTTTGGGCCTGTCACCAGGCTTGTGGCCAAGCCACAGAGCTACTGAAATCACAGCACAGAAACACACTGCTGGACCCTTGGCAAGTTGGCAACATCTATGAAAACGTTCTATGGACTCATCCACTCCAACAAGTTCTTTTCAGGTGATGTATCATTCTCCTTTTGTGCAACATGGACTTCAGTAATAAATGTCCATTCCTGAAAATAATTCATGATTTTGTGCTGACACTGCCATCAATCCTTAAGCAGTACCATCTGTGTCCAGTCTGAAGGTTTTCAAAACATAGGTATGCCAAGAAAAGGGTAGTCACGAGGGCTTTATTCAGCGTTTAAAATGTTAAATCATTCTACTGAATAGTGTGCTTACAGTATTGACATACCCCAAAATAAGCCTGTAGCTAAAGCAGAGATGTACGGAGTTTCACATCTGGGAGTGCCTATGGAGATGGCTTGTTCAAAGCAACATTGTGGGGGCTGGTCAATTGTAATTCCCACCTGGTTTATGTATGAAATGTAGATGGTCTCTTTTGGACATATTCCAGACTTTTCTGGATTTAACTTCAGTTTGCCAGAGAGCATTATAAATATATCAGGTTTTATTAAGCCCTTTTAGCATGCATCATATCATCTAGGCACGATATTGAGTGAACCATGCTTTATTTTTCTGTGCAACTCATTGTCCAGCCTTTCCTTCTGGAAACACTCTAAATGATGCTTTACTTCCTTTTGTGAAATCTCCATCTCCTGATTTGTTTGGCTTCCCCCCCCCCCCCCCGGTCATGCTGTTCTTTTTTTCCCCTCTTTATTTTTGCTTCTCTCTCTCTCTCTTTTTTTTTTTTTTTTTTTTTTTTTCTCTCTCCATCTTCTGAGTTTCTAAGTGCTTTAGGCACTGGTGACTGAGCACCAGATTTTTTTTTTTTTTTTTTTCTTTTTACTGCAATTTGGCCATATTTGTTTTCTGTAACACAAATTTACCTCAAATGACAACACAAATTCAGAGGAAACTGATGGCAATGTAAAGTAAATCTTTAATGGGATTTTGCTTGTTTATCAGTTAGGTACAAATCTCTTTATCTCTGAATACAGAAAAATAAGTATTAAATATGTATTAAAAAAAAAAGTCTTGAGTGTAATTCCAAGAATTTCTCGGTAGTGGTTGTATAAAAAGCTCTTATTCTATCCTACTGTGGAAGCTTTCTTTTCAGGTATACATACAAAATGCTTGCTCTGACTAGGCTTTGCTTTTTTTTTTTTTTTTTTTCCGTCTCTTGTCCCTACTGTTGTGCCTCCTCATATGAGATGTATGTGTACACAGTTTTGCCACAAAAATATCCAGTGAAAGACCTGAATCTGCATAGCTCAGCTATCTTTATTGTTTCATCTGTTTGACTCTCTAATGCAGCTTTAATAATTTTATACAACTGTTTTAAGTGAAAGACCCATCCAACCATTCCAACTCATCTTAATGAAGTTTAATCCAGTCTGCCACCTATTGACAAGATCCTTTTGACTCCATGTTTGATTTTGGAGTTAGTAGAAATAAAGGTGTACAGTAAAAGAGTGTCTTTTCCTCTCCTTGTGGCTCAGGTAATCTGCACCATTTCCCACTGCTTGCTGTGTTACCTGCCCAAAATTGCTAAATTATTTTTTTTTCATAGCTTTTGCGGTCTGGTAGCACAAATGCCTCAAGTATTCGTGTAGTTGTACCTGGAGGGAGAGCAGCAGTAATTCACAATTCTGTGGTACATGTGACTTGCTCTCTTAGTAGAAGTATGTACACCTTTGTGTGTGAAGAAGTCTGAAGTAAGCCTAGGCTATAAGAAGCTAGGCTATGGAAAAGCAATTTTTGTGGAACTTCAGGTAGATTTCCATAGTTTTGTGTATAAACTGGTGCGAGAATTTCTCAGAGATGGGGAGTAAGGAGATGAGACTCAGAAGGAACTCATCATTTCATCTCAGTTGGGGTGGTTTTGCATGTGAAATAGAGGGAACTGGTATTTTGGCTGTTGCAAAAGTCCTTGCAAATACTAGCAGCGTTTCACTAGAAAATTTTGCTATTGTGTTCTCAGTTTCACTGAGCCTTTTTGTATTTTAGTAAAATTCTTAGAGAGGTTTAGGTATGATGCAAAATTTGTTTCCCTAGTTTTTCCCCTCTTTGCCTTTTCCCTTCAGGTTATTACTGCTGTTACACATCAACTTCTCAACCCTTCTTTTCCTGGCTGGCTTTCTTTGTGTTTAGATCTTTCTCCAAGAAATCTGGAAAGATGCACTCATCTATTTTCCTTCCAAGCAGAAGAACAAAAGCGCAAAATGAGTGGTGTATTCCCTGCTGATTTCACAACTTGAACCAATATTTTTCACAGTGTTTATAGAAGCCTTTCTCCAGAGACACCTGCCAGATCTTGATCCCTGCTCGAAGCCTCACTGCTGTGGCTATGCACTGCTGTGGATTACTGGGATAAGAAGTGACCTCGGAAAATGTGACTGCAAGTGGTAAAAGCCAGGATGTTTTTCTGTAGAGTAAAGTTAACACTTCCTTTGCATCTGGGTTTGTTATGAGTAACCATACGTGGTTCAAGGTTCTTAGAAAACTGTTTTCTGGTATCTTTGACATACCTTATAATGTATTTCAAGCTTTGACAAAATGTGGCTGGCACAGTGTCATGAATGCTATAGCTATTTGACTGAGCAGCTAAAGAACTGTTCTTTTTAAATTGAGTTTTTCTAACATTTTCAGAGCTGCATGAATAGGGGCAATCAGCATAGTTAGGTTTGCTCAGAAGAACACTTGAGTCTGCGTGCTTGTGACTCTGGCAAGCCGTGGGACTTGGAATACAAGTACTGAGATCTGTAGTTCACTACTTCGTTTTTAGTTGTCTAATATTTCTGTATTTCAGTAAAAGCTGGGGTAGACCCACAAGTGTTGATGACAGAGGGAGATGTTCTGGCAGAGGATTAGATGTCATGTCTCTCTCTCACCTACCTTGAGGAACTAAAAGGAGCCCTTTGCATGGCAGACCCTGTGTAGGTTGCAGCCAGTGGCAATGCTTTCTTAACACGGTTAATGCCTGAGGAAACTAGCAAAGACAATAGCCAAGATTAAATGTAGCGTATTTATTGGAAGTATTTGTTTGTAATATTATGGTTTACTTGGAAAAAAAAAAAAAAAAAAAAGATCCTACCTGTTTATTGCAGATTCTTTATTGATTATATCTGCTGGTTGTTTTTCCAGTTTGCATAAACGCTGCTTTTCTAGGTGTTGGTCTGCACGTGAGGGCAATGGGTGGATTTTTGTGCGTATTTTCCTGTTCAGTAAAGTTAACACTTAGTCAGTAAATTCATTCTGAAAACCTTGTTTTCAACTTGGGATAGTGGTTGGATGTTACATATACCACATAATAGTCAGCCTTTTCCTGTCCATTTCTACTTGATGTGTGACCCTATGTAGAATGTGACTTTTCTTAATATAGCAGTCATTACTATGATAAAATACTTTGATTTGGGAAAAAATAATAATTCCTGAGTGATTTGTGAACTTAAAACACATTGAATTCCTATTAGAAATGTTACTCTACGAATTACAATTTTATTTGAGGTTATTACTACATTTACTGTGATCTTCTGCTTGACCTTAAGTCACAGCCTGGGCTCATGGTTTGATTTTTACCGTTTTGCACCTACAGGTTACTCCTAGCTGGTGAGCTACAGTTTAGATCAGTAGTTCAGAAGAGGATGAAAAATACTATTTCTAGTATCTATGGCTGATAAGTGAGGAATGAAATAATGAATTGTCCTGGCCATGCTCTGAAGTCTGTGGTAAAGCTAAAATTTGAAATTGTGTGTTCTGACTCAGCTATCAGATACAACTCCTTGCCTGGGTGTTCAGATGTACAAAACCATTTTTTATATACTGAGTAGTTTGAATGTCACGTAACAAAGCGAGTTCTCTTCTTGTTTTGACATGAACAACTGAGATTTCCTCTTTTGCCCACAGACTTCATTAACTATGTGGCTTTTTTAATCACCAGGCACTCACCCAAAATAGCCTACACATTGTTCGAGTGTCCTTACTGGTAGGAAGCATGACCTTCTCTCTGATACTGGGCCACCAAAAAAGAATGTAGTAAATTTTAACGTGATTGTAACTTAGCCAGCATTTACATAAAAGAAAACAATGATCTTCTTGTTATGGAGATCATTAATGAAACATCAGCAGTGGTCTGCAAATGCTACCACGTTGTGATCCAGCTGAAAAAACAGCCTTGTGTAACTTGAGTACATTGCATAACACAGGAAGTGGAAAAACAAACTAAATTTTCAAGGGCTGTTTGCATTTTAACTAGAGCTGAATGAAAAGTCTACAGTGAATAACTTTTTGAGTAATTTAACTATTGTATCCTCTGAAGGTATATCTATGAGGCTGAATAAATCCTTCCTCGCCTGTTCAATGTTGCTATTTGTGGTGGCATTTTTCAGCGTGTTAATCTAACATATGAAATTCAAATAGCATAGAATTTCAGATACATCACATGGCACTGTTTCTGTTTCCTGTTGGGTAAGGGTATGAGTGCTCTGCAGGCAGGATTTGTAAGTAATTCAAAATTCATCTTCCTTGCTTAGTCAGGCATGTAACTTTGAAATTTACCAATTAGCCTTCTGAAAGATAAATGCAGTAAAACATGTGCTCTGGTGGGTGAACTTGTGTTCAAATAATTCATGGAAGCATAATAATTTATAGAATTTTCTTGACATTATTTATCTAAGTATAGTTCAATACGTTTTGATGCATGTATCTTCCAGACAAACATTTCTCTCAGGTTGTATTCTTCAGTTACATCTCACTGTAGAAAGGCAAAGTTGGAGAACTCAGCAAAATTTCAGGAGGTGACAGTCAATCAAGAAACTCTTTGACTATTTCTTACAAGGTCTGCCATTTTCAAAGATGAAAATTTCCCATGAGGATCAAGTATGGAAATAATCTGAATCTAGTTTTTGACGTCACAAAAATGTTTGTTAACAGCATTAAAAGACTTTCCCTGATATTCAAACTTCCCAGATCAGAGGTTTCTTTAGGATGAGTGGAAGCCTCTCTCGTTAGGATGAGGAAGTACAGCCTATGGAAGTTTTTTGCTACATAGTTTTTCAAGGAAATTGCATCCAGGCAAAAAGGGTAGAAACCAAATGTAAAGATGGAAAAATCAGGAAAATTAACTCCAAAATGAAACTGTCCGCTTTTGTTATGTGTTTAATGTGTTAATGTTAATTTATTTTTTATTTTAATTAGTTTATTTTATTTATGTTAATTTAATTTAATTAATTACTTTAACGTGTTAATTGAATGTGTTTTGTTATGTGTTATGTGTTTTGTTCTGTGTATAAACAAACATATGCACAGAGTTCAAAAGAAGTATATTGACTTCTTGTTAGCTGAAGATCTGTTTCTCTGACCTAGCTGAAGGGACACAGATATTACTGACCAAAAAAGGGTTGTTCAGCAATGACTAGTAAATTGAGATTGACTCACTTGTGAATTAATAATAGATAGAACAGCCACACTGTAAATTGCATTTTGTCTTTTATTAGTAGGAGAGGAGAGTAGGAAAGGGTGCTGTGCTGGCTTATTTTTGTAAATAGCATGGAGCTGTGAACTTTTAAATTTCTTCTATGTACTGAACTCAACAGAATTGCAAGGCATACTCTCATTATAGTTTCCTTTGTTATTATTAAAATTAATAGCCATCTGGTGAGCATCAGCTTCAATATAAAAAATGATGTTCTTTAGTTTGGTCAGCCTTCAGTGGATAAGTGAGAGGCACGAAGGATCTGCATTTTCTCAGGCGTTACTTGGCATTGGATATTTTCTGCCACCAGGATCTAAGGGTAATGGATGAGAAAGCACTTCACAATGGATATAATTACCATATTCCATGGGGCTGAAGTAACATTTGCAGCCCACGTTATCTGTTCAAACTCTGTAATACTAAATATGCATTAAGTATTATGGTTTATTTGATCAACAGAACTCTCCCACCTCCCCTGTCCCTGCTCCCCAAGCCACAGATGGAGCAGTGGCTTTTCAATTGAGTGAGGACACCACAGGATTTATGGCTGCCTGGGGATTATTCTTTGGATTTTGGGTTAACTTAAAATTGGGCTATGTTTTTATAATTATTTTTTCCTTTATTTTATTTTCCCCATGTGAAAAAAAATCTGTTTTTGATATATATTATTACCCATGTATTTAAAATAAGTGACAATATGCAAACTGTGTTTCAAATGGTGCAAGACTGGCCAATTTCCAAGCTGGGTTAGATTTATAGGATAACAATATATTGTATTGTTTTGTGCCAAATTCTTGGACTGATGTGACACTTAGTTAATTTTAACTCACACATACAGACCCCTACCTATATTTCTATCTATAAAATTTTATGAAATACAGCAAGCGGCTGAAAGATGCATGTTTTTAAAGAGCTGATTGTTTAAGGGAAAATATTCTGTGTGCCTTCTACTACCTTATTTGTTCTTTGTATTTCAGTGAAGTCTTGAGGACCTCATCTGTTGTGATAGGTGTACACGCATGAGAAAAAAGTGGTCTTTACCCCAGCTGCCCTGCAGCCAGGTAAAAAGGAAGAAACTGGAGTTGGATACACAGAACTAGAGAAAGCATTGTGGGTGCTTTGTAATATTTTGTTGTTGTTGTTGATTCTTTTTTTTTTTTTTTTTTTTTTTTTTTTTACCTTTTCAACATACTTGTGAAAATAAATTTTCCTGTGCTTGTTGCTTCATTGCTTATGTCTCTCTTGAGTTACAGTTCACTCCTTGTGACATTAATGCTTCTGTTTATATGAAGTAAACAAGGTGTAATGAATTAAAGGTTTAATAAACTTATGTGGGAAACCAGACAGGACAGCTATGGAACCTTTGTGAAAATCTGACCAAGTTCAGGCCAAAGGTTTGTTTTCTGACATTTCTTTTACCATGATGTGGCTGGGAAAATTTCTAAATTAAATATATTTCAAGTATACCAAGAGATAAGCATATGCCTTTAAATTTTATTCTTTCTGTACCCATCTACCAATATAAAGTATGCTTTTTTTTTTCCAAAGATCCCATCATAATAAGCTATTTCTGAGTTCATTCAGATTTCCAGTATAATCTGAGGTGAAATTCATGTGGAATATGAAGAAATTAAGATTTTGTTAACAATGAATAAACAATATTTCTGCTTTCTGTAAAAGTAATATCTTAAGGGTACTGCTTTTGATAAATACCTGTCAGAGTTTACACCATAATCTCAGACATAACCTGATTATATCCATGTTTTGGAGAAGCAAGTTTCAACATTACTTCTTGCTCAAGTGTGGTTGTATGAGTCTGGGCAAGTCATAATTGAATGTGTTTGTGGCAAAAATGATTTTGTTACTAATTATCTTGGAGATTGTTTGATTGCATGTGTGCAAAATGTATATCCTACATATTTATGGGTGGATCTAGTGAACAAAGGTTATTTAAAATGTGGGTTCAATTCCACAAAATAAAAGTGGTAAATAGAAGAGAAAGTTTAAAGAAAATAAAAAGACTAATAAAGGCAGAAAATGTGGATTTTTTTTTTTTTTAATTCCATATAGGTTGGGTGTTTTTGTTTTATTTTTGTTTTATTTTGTTTAAAAGGAACTGTATTAGATTTGCTGTGATTCTCTGGTGGTGTACTGAAGCTGTGTTTAATTGCTTCATAAACCTGGAAGGATGTTAGCAACAGAATTCCAGAGATGAGTAGAGTTTTGTAACTCTTTCATTGCTGATGGCACCTTACTCTTGACAAGACTGATCTTTTGTCTTGTGCTTGCACCCTGCAGGGTCCATGTGTTTGTCTTGTAACTTCCCAGGCTTCTTGCAGGCTGATTTGTATGCCACAAATTCACACCTATTCTTTTTATTCAGGATTTCAGAGAGTGGAGCTCACATGCTAAATTTGAGAAATTTGGCTTAAGTTTTGTCCTCTGGTATTTCTATTTTGCAGAGCCTGCAATAGAGGAGTTTGTTACAACCTAGGGCGTGTCATTCCGGGAAGGGAGGGAAGCAGATGCCTCACTATTTTGAAGTGGCTGTCCAGGGATAACCCTGGAAAAACTGGTTTTATAACCCATGGCTCTGAAGCCTGGAGTGGCAAAGAAATGACCGCAGAGTTTGTTTATGAACCTTGTGCTTCTGGCACTCCAGCAAAGATGTGTCTTAAAAGTCCGACAGGTCAGAGATAATTTTCAGTAAAAAAACTTGCATTGTTTTTGGATTGCACTCACTCCCTTCTATTTGTTTTTCATGTCTACTCCTCTGATCATTCTCATGTTTCTCTATTTGCAAAGCTGAACAACAAAAGAAAAAAAAAAAAACACCACACAACTGTTTGCCACACTAGGAAGTAACAGTTTAGAAATACAAAAATTAAAAATGGCTGCATTGTTTGTATTTCCTCTCAATTAAAATGTGATATTTTCATAAGTACAAAAAATTATTTTTAAAATATATATATTTTTTAAGAAAACAAAGGTATTTTCAGTGAAAAATATCGTTTGAGAACTGTCAACTACTGGATGTCTTATATCTTCAAGTTCAGTGGGATTGCTTTGGAAGCATGTATAATCTAGAACTTTGAATAATTTACTGTAACTACTTTATTCTGTGATCAGAGTCAGGCTGCAGTAATTGAAGCTGAAGCAGCTTAGCCACTAGAACTGAATAAGACAATAGGGGTGAATGTACTTCAGCAGAGTATAAGGGTTTGATCAAAGTTTTGTGTGTTATCAGAAGTAATTCCCTGTTGTAACAGGAGATTGCCTGCTGATATGCATGTTTTGAACAGATACCAAAGCCTATTTTCTATTATTTTTGCAGGAGGATGAACTTCTGTTCAACAGCCCATCCTTTAATAGAAGTAAGATCAAAGCAATGTCAAGCAAATGTTGCTAATCCTTTTGAATTAGTGGTGCAAGTTCATGAGGTCACTTGTAAAAGTGATGTAATATGCAGAAAACCTCTAAAAACTGAACATATGTTATATGTAAAGTAAGAAACAAAGTAAACTGGAACACTGAAATGGGACTTAGTGACATGCGTTCTGTATCCACATCAAAGGTCTGGATGGAAGGCACTAGAGACAAGGACACAGAGCTGGTAATGTCTCTATTTTTCTGGCTGCAGCATTGTACATAAATGCACATTGTGTTGCAACAGTCTGAGCTTGTACTTCCTAGTTCAGGCTTCAGAAGGATTGCCAATAGTAGCACAGTTGCAAAGACTTGGATATATTTTGCTTGTTAGTTTGTTTACCTCCATGACCAAATATATTACATTTGTGGATATGGTAATACCATTTAATGAAGTCCAATGTATTAAATACCAGTTGAAAAAATATGAAATATCTTTTTTACAAAACAGTTTTTTGTATGTGTTGTGAAACAAGGGAGAAGAAAGATCCCGGTCAAATACTCAAAGAAGCTTAGGGAATTATGATAGCTAAACAACTACAATACTTTTAGGAGCTAAGCTAATCACAGCTTCAGTCACAAATCATTTTGTAATCCTTTCAACTATAATCTCATGGCATAGTGGGACTCAATCTTACTTGTCACTGCTTTTTTTGTTGGAGCAGCAGTATAAAAATATTAAGTGAAGAAGGGGGTTCTGGAGTTCAGACTCCTTTTTTGAGGTGTTGCACTGTATTTAATACTGAACAAACAATTAAAAGATCGATGCTATGTCAGTTAAGAAATTACCTATGTTTAATGAATTAAAGAACAGTGAGAAGGGGACAGAAAAAATAGGAACATGGAGTTAAGCCGGTTCCCTAGTTGGAATCATTATGTATTCTTACCAGGACTTACTAACTAGTCATATTGCTAAGGGGAAAAAAAAAAAGTCATTACTGATCTGTTTCTGTTTTGTGTTTAAGTACTGGATAGTAGTGACAGTAAGCTTGCATTTAAGGCATGTCTCAAAACTGTGCTAATGTGCCTCACTATTTGGAAGTTAAGAGGAATGTTTGCTGTCTAGCTAAAGATACTATTTTGGTCTAGCAGGTTTAGTGTGTGAAAATTTGGTATTAAGAGATGCAGTTTTAAATTATGAGGAATACCTAAGAAATGTATGTTTGGAAAGCAGGGCTTTTCACTCATCAGATGTCTCTAAATTTATCCACTGCTTGGGAAGCCCACTGGAATTAGGTGACAAAGGAACCAGTATCATTAAGCTTTAGAGTAGGGTGCAGACACTGGTATAGGGTGATTGCAGGTCCTGCAACCTTCGTGCAGAGTGCGCAGCATTCCCCCCTCTAATCAGAAGCAGATACTCCCTTCCCAGCTGTCCCCTGTACTCATGTTCACATTCTGACATTAGAAGCGTGGGCCAGGCAGTGAAAACCTCATTTCCCATAATATCTTCAAGGAAATCCATGGGATTATCACCACCTGTTACCACTGTGCAACGCTCAGATGCTGTTCCACTTTGCAAGGTGAGATAGAAAGTGAATGACAATTGCAAGAGTGGATGGCTGCAAAAGAGAGCTTCACAGGTAGGTTTTTCTGCCTCAGGATCAGTGTCTGGACATCTTGGGACTCTACGCTTCAGTCCAGCTTCCATGGTCTCCTTCTGATGCTTGCTTTCCCTGTTTATTTTCCTGCTTCATCTTTTTATGACTTTTCTGGTCTCTTGGTACCTCACTAATGCTTTTTGCTCCCTTGCTTTCAAATTGTTTCCATTAAAAAAAAAAATCCCTGAATTTATTGTAACAGATCTGAACATGCAGCCTCTAATGCTGGTGAGACATACGCTGTGGGTGGGATCCAGTTGCCTATATTGTGCCCTTGAGGATGCCCCAGGGCAGCCCACTTGGCCTGCGTTTGCCCAGAAGGGCACGTTATTTCCTGGAGGTCCTGTCTTGTTTGTCAGCCTCCTGGAGACATTTTCACATGCCCTAAGGCAGCCAAAATGCCACCAGACGCCTATGTTTACACAACTGAATCTCACCCACAGTGAAACGCTGCAGTCTGTGCAAAAAGGTTGAGAGAAAGTTTCCTGATGACATTTTTTTGACAGAAAATTTGGGTTTTATTTATTCCTTTGTGCGATATATGCCTTTTCTGTGGGCAGAATTCCCGGTGAAGACTTGATGGTTCAGCTCGCTCTGCACATGCACCCTGTCAGAAGGGAAAGAAACATTTTCTAACCAGTTTCATAGCAGCCTCAGCTTACATTGGCGACTCCTGTGAATTATTGACTCCTGTGAATTATTGCCGCTTAGGAAGCCTTGCATTACAATGCTATAATGTGCTGTTTGGAGCATCGTTTCCACTGTTTGTGAATCCTAATTTGGGCAGAAAAATGGAATAGGGACAGTTAGCAGAATAATAAGTAATAGCAGGGATGTTTGTCTTCCTATCATAACTATATATTGTTATATCGGTTCATCTGGAAACTGAATGCTTTTTTTTTTTTTTTTTTTCTTTTCCCCGTAGTGATCTTGGAGCAAGTAACACAAAGGTAAAGAAGACTTAAATGTTTTAAAACAAAAGAGAATATATTGCTTGAAGAATATGCAATCACTGTTCTGGCCCCCTTCCTTTTTGTTCTCTGCCTTGCCTTACACAGCCTTTGTGGATAATGCATAAGGATTTATTTAGAAATGCAGCCCTCACTTCTGTGATCATCTCCACATGGGGGCAGAGGTCCATCTGTCGATCATTTTGCTGGGTGGGGTATTAATTTTGAAAAGAGCTGGGTAAAAGACAGCTTACATGTTTTTGATATTTCTTCATGTGGTTATGGTGGCTTTTGCTGCCCTCCTGTCTTCGAGGAGGGGATTTTCAGAAATGCTCCATTGGCCAAAGTCTGTTCCAATTATAGGCATTAGGAAGACTCTCCTGGGTGCGATGCAAGTTGAGAAAGGACAATCATAATCATTCTTAAAAAAAAAATAAAATCTCATCAGACATAATTTTGCAGACAGCAGGTAGAACAGTTGAAATGGAACACACAGTGTGCAGGCTGCCTGGCAGTAGCTGTGAAGAAAACACGTGCCTGTATCCTTCACTGAGAAATGTAGTCATTGGTGTGCATTGACCAAGAGCTTGACAGTTTTTGTTGCTGGGCAAAAAAAGAGCAAAAAAGGAAACCAAGTACAGAACATATGCTGAGAACATAAGTCTTATAAGCAGATGACGGTTATTCTTTGATTTGTTATTTATCTACAGCTATTCTTAATTTCAATATTCTGTTGTCATTATATCCTAGTTGTGATCCATCTCATTACAATTTATTCCACAGCATGCTTAAACAGCATGTTACATGGTTGAAAATTATTGATGTAATTTATACAATATATCAGTAAAGGATGTCGTTGGGGAAAGATCACCTAGGTGAACTGGAAAGGATAAAGTACATAAGAGATCTGAAAGTGTATTTTGTTTCCTCTCAGACGTCTTGTATTGGCTATGACATTGATTGTAGCTCTTCTGTTTGCCTGGAGGGCACACTAGCAATATTTTACCTGTAGCATAAAAGGTAATATGGATGTAATATGTGTAAGTAGTGCATGTCCCCAGGGAGAAGTTTAAAAGAGAGGAAGTAGGCATCCTTGAAGTACTCATGTTTTTAGTTGAAATGGACAGGATTTGTGTCCATCTTTTATATCAGTGCACTTTAGTATTGCAAGCCTTTTGAATGATGTCAGTCCCAAGCAGAATATTTTTAAGAACTGCTACGAGATGTTATAAGGGCCATTCAATGCTATCAGATGCTTTTCTGGCAACCTATGATATGACAGTTGAAGAATGTTCAGACATTCAGGCCTCAGGCATTAACTGTATTATTCTTTGAACACAGCTTTTAACACCTGATTTATGAAATCCATTTGACCTTTCTATGTATTTATAGAAATCTGGTAGTGCAGTCTGACAGCCATGGCTTTTTGCTACCTTTTGTAATTTACAGTTAGGTAAGCTATTTGCTGGAAGTCCCTGATCTGTTTGATTTGATTCTTGTTTAATCATTTTGGGGATTAGTGCAATTAGATGAGTTTTTGAATTGGCTTGGACAGGGCCGATATTGAATTTCTTCTATAGCTATTCTAGTATCAGCATTATTTGGTGTTTACAGTTTTATAAAGTTGATCAAAAAGAAAAATAAGAAAAAAAAAAGGGCCTCATGTCAATGATAGTTCCTCTTTAATGTGATATTACATTTCATATCTGTTGTCTATCCTCTCTACATACATAACAATATACATCTCAGCTGTTTCATTCATGTTATTTTGTTAGTAAAATGGTATATTTATCGGTCTATATAAGTAAGTTTCTTAGTACAAGGATAAAGAGGGAAGGAGTTTGGGGCTTACAGATGTTTTTATTAATGAAGTAATGAAGTTACTCTTCCAGTATTTATTTATTTTTTTGTCTGCTTCCTTGAAAGGGAGGAAGAAGTGATGTTGAATTTCAGATTTGCTCTGTCACATTTATCTCGCAAAAAGTTTCTGCATTTGACTGGAATTTGCTGTGACAAATGTGAATAAAAGAAGAAGAGATAATTACTACTTCTCAGTAGTGAAAAATGCAATTGCAGAGTCAGTGCTACTGGCTAAATAAGCTAAAAGAGAGCCAAAAATTTGTTACTGCTGCAGAGTCTGGTTCTGGATGCCAAAATCAAATATGATCTTTCCCATTGGTATTCTGGTATAGTATTCTAATCCAGCCTAATTTCAGTGAAAACTGTGGCCTTTAGATTTATTTTGGTATATAATCTACATTTCCTGCTAAGCAAGGTTCCTGAGGAAGGTTGTGAGGTCCCAGTCAGAGGATGTTGTTCCCAAGTCCCAGGCTGGTTTTCTGCTTACAAAAGTGAACAAGATATGCTCTGGCACCCAGATCATTTTTCACTGAGCTTTATGGAAGTAATCATATGCTACCTCTGCCAGGAAAAAAAAATAAAATAAATCCATAATCCACATTTGACCACCCCTAGCAAAAGCGGCCCCAGCTATAGGTCCTTGCTTAGGTTTAATAAGCCTTTTGTATCTATCCAAAGCCTGGAGCTGTTTAATGCAAAAGCTGTCAGGATTATTTTCACCATAGCGTGGCTAAGTTAGAAGTGGAAGATCCTAGTTTTACATCGATCTCCTGGAGAGCTTGCTTTGGGGAGTCCCTGGAATACCAGCTGGGATTTAAATCTTCCTTGTTTTGGTGACAACTCTGTCTGTTATCGGTGGAAACGGTCTCTGGGAATGGTTCCTCCATGCAACAGGGATGTGTTTTTTTTTTCTTTTTCCCCTGTGGTTAATTGCATTAAACTGAATTAAGTATTAAAGCAGAGTTCAACAAGGAAACACACACCTCTTAAAAAGGAACAGAACATTCACTCTTATTTATACCAATCTGCTCTGAGAACTCCTACTAAATGTTAAATAACTATTATCTTAGAACTAAGCATCTAACAACTTTTTTTGAGTTGTGGACACAGAGCATATTTGTGATCAGATTGTTGTGACAGGTGTGACTTGCAAGGTGGTGTAGCGATCAACATTTGGGGAAAGTGATTTTTATGTTCTTTGACCCTGAACAAATTTGCATACTTACAGGGACCGTAGACCTACTGGTGCTGACAACAGATGGCTCAGAATGTTCTCAGAGGAGAGCGTGAAGTGAAAAGGGAGATAGATAATTGCTGCGATCATGCTGTTGGCCTGGAAGTCCAGAGTTGTTACTGGCTGTGAAATGATGCAAAGAAGTTATTTGACCACAATGGACATGTAGTAGTAACAAGGTGAAGCTCTTGCCTTTTTCACAGAACTGATAGTGTTTTCAGTATTTCACTCTAAACCATTTGCTTAGGAGTGAAAGCAAAATCAGAGAGTCCTTTGGTATCCAGTAAAAATGTTATTAATTCAGCTATTTAGCTGGGGTTGAACAAGCCATGCAAATCTGAAAAGGAATGTCTTGTGCATCACTTGTTTATGCTTAAAGTTTGTGCTTCCTCCCATTTGGCTTGGTGATTTTGCTGAATGTATTTAAGAAAGAAATATAAATGGTGTACTAGTGGAAGCATTTCCAGATGGTTCTGCGTTACAAGAGGGAATATACTCTGTGGGATATTTGTGAGAGGGTTATATGCCTATGTACAGAAATAAAGAGTATCCCTGTGGCTTGAAAGTACATTTAGCGTAGGCACTCACAGTAATCCACAGTATACAGCTGAAGGAGTGGAAGGCACTATGAAAGTGATGCTTCTTCATTGTTGCATATCTTCACTGCAAGTGCCTTCCTCCAAATAAAATTTGCAAGGAGACAGGAGATGTGGAGTGACAGTGCACTAAGGAATGCACTGCCATCTTTCAAGTCACATGGCAAGACTTCTGCAGCAGAATTGATCTGTTTTGCTTCTAATCTTATATAGGTAGAGCTGGGAAACACATACAAAGGGTATCAGAGAATAGAGCATCAAAAGAAAATTGTGATGTGTTGGCTTTACTAGCTTCCTCCAGGGTATTTGACAGAATCCATAGCTTCATATCTCATTGCACATGTTTAAATAAATATTAAAGACAAGCATTTTTCCTAAGATATGCTAGGGTACAACAGAAAGAATGTTAATGTTTTTGCCCCTGGCAAAAGCATTTAATGGCTGTAGTAATCATCTCCAATTATTTGTTACAGTGTCATGACTTTTTGGCTATTGTTTATCTAATAGCATTTAAACAGAAGCTTATCTGTGATAAGTTTTTACATTTTTATAGGTTGAAGTCTGTATGCGTTTAACATACATGCAAATTAATTTAGAAAATGGGGGCAAGACACAGATCAAAACTGGCTGTAAACTGCTGCAGACTTCACAACAGGGAGTTGGGCTTACATGGGTTTTAGTACTTCAGATTCCTTCCCAATCCTTTTATTTCTGATATAGCAATTGCCTGCAAAAATAGATCTTATTTCCCCATGCTAAGAAAGACCTAAGTGTTCCCTTTCTTTGAGAACATCCAAATTCCCTTAGGCAAACACCCAGGAATGTGTAATTATTTAATAAAAAAAAAAAAAAAAAAAAAGCGCTACTAGGGTAATCCTGCATTCATAACCAATTCCAGAAAATATAGAGACAAATATGAAATATCCTCTCAGTGTAAAAATTTGGTCTCTAGGTAGATGTTTGCACTTGATAGATATTTGCATATGTACATATTTGGTAGATAAGCATTTGATTTGCACCTCAGATGTATACGTACTACTAAAAGGTAGGTACTTTTCCATCTTGTCTTGCAGCATTTACTGCTCTGTGGAGGTGACAAACGTATAAATCTCACAGATTTCTCAGGAAGAGAATTCTCAGATACTTTTGTCCATCCTCAAGGAAAAAAAAAAAAAGGTATTCTCATTCCTTTGTTGCTCATCCTGTAAATGGAAATGTTTCTTGGGTAAGTTTACATTTTTTATTGAAAATGCTGTGGGCCTTGTTCTGTGATATAGTTGCCTCCCTTCTGCCAGTAAATCCCAGAACCATTGCTAAATGTTTTCAGAAGTAAACCTCATGTCTTATCCTTGCACCTTTCCCTCTGGAGGTCAAATGTTTGTAGGATGGTAGGATGGGTCTTTAGGCAGGGAATAAGGGATGCCATATTCACAGCTGTGCAAATATCCTGTGCCCATGTGTGAAGGACGCTTCAAACAGTGCACCCAGGATGTGCCAGAGTTGGTTCAAGATGGACCAAAAATAGATCACACTACTCCAGAGGACTGCCAGCCTGGGCAAATATCTATATTATCCTATCAAATATTATCCTAATGCGGATACAGCTGGTTATTGATCTTAATGTGGCCCAATTCTTAAGGTCAGTCAGTGAAATCCAAAAATGTAGGATGCAATTAGAATCATTTTTGTTGTTCTATTTTCATCCCATCATTTGCACTTTCTACTTCTGGTTGAAACAGCAGACAAAGAGCTCAACCTTTATGGAGAAATCTGCCATTAAAGGTTTTGTTAATGATCTGATATAAACAAATCTGTTAAAAATTGCTAATTAATTTATAAACAAGGAAGTATTAACAGAGGCAAAAATCAGGGAGAAGTTTAAAATAGCTAGATTGCCATCTTGTATATTGTTTGAAGAATGGACTAGCTATGCTCTCCCTCGGTCTTGTTTGCCTACTCAGGTTTTGAGGGAGGGTTGTTTTTTAAGTAAATTTATCCATGACCTGGAGAAGCCTTGGTGGAAGATTCTAAGATCATCCAAAGAGTTATTCAGACCCCAGGGCAATGTTTGTTCTATCTCTAAAAAAAGCCAAGATTTGGGATTATAGCATAGTCCCTGCCATAAATGTAGTGCTTCCTCTCTTTAAAACCATCAAATTAGGTCATACCACTGTTCTGTTCCTTCAACAAACTTTACAACTGAAACCCTTCCAGAAGGCAAAAAATTAAATTTCCTGCCTGAGAAGTACTGGGAGAGAAAATCTGCCTTGATTTCTGTTTCTCTTCAGAAGTCCTACCATTGGATACAAAAATGCCAATTGCACTTTAGTTGGTAATATTTGCAATGTGAACTATTAAATGAAAGATTTAATTCATCAGCTAATGGTAGTAAATCTTTTGATATTATATGCATTACTTTAGAAACAATTTTGTAAATCAAATTAAAAAGAAAAATTGCTTTGATTATTAGAAATGCATCTGCAATAACTCTGTAAGCAGTTCAGCCATATTATAACTCCAGACACATTCCTGTTGCCTGATTGTTCCCTGTGTAACAGTGTTTGTTGTCTGACATAAGAAGCAAGCTTTATGAGAATGAAAGACTCGTCTTCTGTATGTAAAGCAATGGCCAAACTTGAAGCACTACAGTGATTTTGTAATTAGTGGCAAACCTTAAGAAATTTTATGTAATGAAATGCATAAAGATTCTAGTGGGTTGTTTTTAATTTATTTGAAATTCTGAGGTCTGCATTTTTTGTATTGTTTTTTTTTTTTTTTTTTTTTTTTTTTTTTTTTTTTTGTAAGTAGCATGCTATAAAACAGTGTAATTAAAAAACAAAACAAAACAACAAAATAAAACAGATTAACCAGCTGTGGACAGTGTTTGGCAGAACAAAATTTTTGAGTTTAACTGTTGAAAAAACTCCATTATGGAGTTCTGGACTTTTACCATAGAAGAATGAAGTAGAAATTGGATATGAAAAAAATGACTTCATATCTTTTCAAGACTAGTGCTTTTAATTTATATGCTATCTGAAATTATTTTGTTTGGGGGAATAAAACAGTAATATATGATCGAAGAACTCAGCTTTTTGACTCTCACTTTGTACTGGAATTCTAATTATTGGATATGTACCTAATTGCTCCACTCTGTGAGCTACATGTCATGAAGATGATGTTCTTGTTCCAGCAAGTTTTCAGCTTGAAATAATACAGCAGAAATGGAGGTGCAAAGTAGCATCAAAGAACAAGTCAAAGAATGATAAAAAGGTTCCAATACTGAATCTGATATAGATTTGCAGCAAAGTAAAAAGTGCTTTTCCAAAGCTGAAAAAAAAAAATGCTAGATTTTCTAAAAATATTCCTTTAATTTTGATTTTGTGAAGCGGACTTATAAAGCAGACAAATTGATGTCCAGATCAATTAGTGACATAATAGCAGGCACAAGTGTGGAAGAAAAAGGCTATTTTGAGTGATATTCCTGAAATACAGCAGGTACTGTCATTTTCATATTTGGTAGTTATTAACATTTTTGAAGTTGCCAGAGCAACTGATCTATCTCTAATGTAATGCAGTATTTGGAATTATGGTGTGGTTTTGCTTTGTTTATTTGTTTTGTAATCCTGTTGTTTAGTGATGAACATTTGCACATTTCTTGGACTTCTTTCAATAATTTACTAGAAGGTACTTTGTATGTAGGCTGTGAAAGGCCCCAGAAATTTCCTAGTCTGGGTTTACTCAGACAAAGTGAAATAAACCTCCAATTCAAAGGTATGACAAACACTATTTCCATACTAGTACTGTACCTTCATCACATGTGACCTTACTGTTCGATGATTTGGCACAATGCCACAGCATAATTCAGTGATCCACAGAATATCATGATTCTTTCATGTGGAAAACAATAAAAAGCATATGTTATCAATTATACTTCACTATTTCCCTGAGAATTCAAGCACTAGAAATAAAAAACATTGTCTGAAGACTTTGAATTTCCATTAACCGGAAACAGTTGGCATAAATTATTTTTACTGAAATGGCTTACCAGCCCTGGATAATAAAGAAAAATAACATTGGCATTTCGTTGACTCTGTAGGTGCAAAATATGTCATGCTCAGAGGGAGCATAAAATTCCAGGTCGGGCAGTGGAATCATTTTATTGGATATTGTTTGTCTTGGAGAAGTCTGGAAGAATGCGTTTCCTACGATCTTAATTTCTACAGCATCTCTAAGTATCATGATGATTTGTGTGATAAAACAAATATACTGGATAAGGAATATCATGAGAAGCTACAGTAAAAGTAGGACATAAGAAGAGAGGCTTCTAGAATAATAAGACTTTTGGTGTCATTGCAGAAGTGTAAATTCTTGCACAGGTGCATTAATATGTTGCAGGGAATTGAAAGAGTAACCTTTCATTATCATTTCTCTGAGATCTCTAATTGGGACATAGTTTTTCAGTACCATCCAAGGTGAAAATTCTGAACTGTATTTCGTGACAGTCTCTTTTGAACTCTCTCTGAGGGAGATTCATTCTTCAGGTGTATGTGAGTGCCTGTGAAGGCACAAATTGGTCTTAAGGTTTCAGCTAAAGAATGCACATAAACACTTCAGAAATCAAAGCTGAGCTATTCAAAGAAACATTTTTACTAGCAATGTATTTCCAACGCATGGCTTGGTTGGACCTGAGTTTTAGAAATTTCACAGCTGCACATATTTTAGTGCCTTACTCTCTGAGTATTTTCACTGTGATTGACTGTACAAAAGTCAGTTACAGTGCAAGAGAGGGCTTTTGTTTCTTTGTTTCTTGATTCAAGACAATTACTCTACAGAATCAGGACTCATGCTAATGTGGCAACATTTCTGGTAAATTGCAATCAATTTTATATTACACTGTTTGTCTTAACTCCCAGGATTTATCTTTATTGCCTACTATCACATTTCGTAAGCGGCTTTTTTCCTATAGTTTCTGTAAAAGGAACAACTCTATAAAAGCCGCAGTGTTTACTCAGATAGAAACTTAAGCTTAACTGATAGTAACTCTCAGAAACCTAAACATAATGCATCTGGAATTACCATGGTAAAGTAAGAAGTCAATAAAATGCTTGTTAACCAGAAATGAAAATAGGAAAGTGAGTTAACTTTCAGACTTCTAAATTTTTTACATGACAAATAGACTGTTATCCATGTTAAATATGACTTAATCATTAGGGTTGCTTGTATAATTATATACCACTTAGCGTTAGGAGTTTATGTGCCTGTGGATTTGCAGGCACATTTTTAGGTTTATTAGGCAATAGTTATTACTTTCTATTTACATTCTAGAACTGGAATTGCATGAAACAGAGAATGGAAGTTAGCCTTCAAGCATGGTGTTAAGTCTCACTGGATGGGTTAGCAAAAGAGGTGAACAAATTAAGTGTGCAAGAATGGCTGAAGTTCAGCAACAAGAGTAGAACTGCAGAATTTTGAAAGCAGCAATGTGGAGGAAGGAGTCAACATTAGACTGAAGTCTTTTATCTGTGGATATATGACAACTGTAAAAGTAAGAAATTTGCTGTTGATTAATTAAAAAAAAAAAAAAAAGAAAAGGAAAAAGAAAAAAAAGGCGTTATGAGGTCAAAGAAGCCAATGAATCCTTGAAAACTCCAGGTGGACCTCTGTCGGCTTCTGTTAGCATTTGTTGACCAGCAAGGCTTCATTTTCCAAGTCTTTTGTACTGCAGTAGGAATCTTTGCTCTGTTAAAATATGCTATATTCTAAAGCTGTGAGAGTAACAGTAGTGTAGAGAAATGTAAGTGGACAAAAGAACAGTGTCCAATGTACTTGAGATGAACGATTACATTTGAAATGTTGTTGTCTTTGCAGAGGCTCTTGTAGGAGTTCTGTGGATGCAAGAAGAAAGATCTTATCTAGAAGTTTGATGAAAGATTAATGGTGTCCTGTATGCTGCTGAATTCCTTTAGAAACAGATGATTTTCAAGCCACTGTTCATGTTAGTTTAATGGAGTAGCCATTTTTCTGTGTCCTAGTAAAATACTGTGCCCATGATGGAGGGAGGTGGCACCAATGTACCCTGTGTTTTGAATTCAAGCAGAGCTACAAAGGTCTTTTGTCTTAGGGTCTCTGTGCACATCCCCTTCTAAGTATAAGACCAACTGCATAATCCTGGATGTATTTAGTGGTAGGAACCTGGACCTCTTCCTCAAAGCTCAAGGTCTATGAACCCACGTCCTGTTGTTGACCCTTGATGCTGGCTAAAAGTCTGGTCTGTTATCTCCAATGTGCTCTCTTCGAGAACAGGCCCTTGGTATCCAAATACACTTGTTTTGCCTGGTGTCATTTCCAGTAGCCTGTGGTTTGAATGGTGACAAAGCATCTCTTCTTCCTACTGATTTCTTCTGCAGCTTTATTCCCTTTTAATCTATGAAGAAGGTAAGAATACTGATCAGAACTTGGCAAAATTAGACTTCCAAGGCTGTGCCATAGTATGATTTTCATCCTTTAGTTATGGTTATGTGAAGGTGGGTGCATAGTTGCTCCCAACTCTTACATCTGAAGCAAATTCAGGCAGCACCCATCCGAATTATGATCCTGAGTTTCTTATACTTGCCTGCTTGCCCAAAGAGCTATTTCCATCTATTCCCAAGAAAAGAAGAGGCACAGGTAATTCACCTGGGAGCAACACTTCTCCACACAGTCCCTTATTTGGGTCTGTTGACCCCTATGCCCAGCTGGCTTACCAGGAAGGAGTATTGCCCTAATGTGCTTACATTTAACTGGGAAATCATGAAGGTCTAAAGACCCTCCATCTTCCTTCTTCTGAGAGATGAGTGACACTGGTCTGATGGGAAATAATGAATTTTCTCTGCTAAGGTATTTGGAGATAGAGAGTTTTCCTGAAGTTAACTACAAATTATACCTACCTTCTCTGTAATAGTCTTAGTTTCAGCATTGATGGCCCAATATAAAAATGTTTTAACTGACATAGCCAAATTTAGTATAGTTAAGCAAACCATATGTATTTGAAAAAAAGAGTTTATTGTTATAAAATAGCATAATATAGTTAAACTACCATATTTTTTCCAGGCATCTTTCATTAGAGAGACTGATGACTATTACTACAAATATCTCACAGAGTGTTCGATTATGCTGGAAGGAGGGTGAAAATGACATGCCAGAAGCTACGCAAGAGAGATGATGCACATTATTCTAATTTTATGAGGTTGTAGATCTTGGGAAAAGGAGAGATTTATAACGCCACTCCCTACAATAATTAAGAAAGTGTGTGTATGATTTATGTGTATGTAGTGGGAAGATGGGGTAATTTGCTGAAAATATCACAGAAAATAGAATCTCTGAATAAAAATGATCTGTGCGTTATGTGTTTTCTCAGGATACCTCAGAAGAACCCAAATATTCTATACTAGTCATGAGGTAAAAGTTCATTTTTCAAATTGAAAAATATCTTTCTGTGCTGCAGAACTCAGCCATCGTTTTCTCTTTCATTTCTCAGTGATTTGGTGCTAGCTAAAAATACATGTCATATTCAATGCCACAGAGTCTGAAAAACACCACTGATCAGCTGCCAACATAATGTTTTATAGATCTTGTCATCTTAATGTGAGCAGAAATTAGGTAGGGATTTTACTTTAAACTAAGTATAGGCCTGATTTATCAGGTCTTTTAAGTGTAGGCTTGTGGGTATTGCATAAATGTCAACTGCATATACAGATCTTGAGGTAGAGTTTGTTAAGGCAAGTTATTTAAAAAATATTTTTTTAAACTGTTGATACTATTTTTTGTAATTTTTTCTTCCCTTCATTTACAATTACAGATTCATTGTTCAGATGATTATGTGGAAAGTGAAATAGTGCAAGCTATTTGAAACAAATATGAAGTTTGCTTTCTTTGATATTTTACTTTGCACTCATTCCAAGAACACATAGGGGAAACAAGCCCTCATTAAGAATAAAATACTATTTCTAGGGAAAGTTGCAGATAAAATCTGGCTGGTTTCAAGAGAAGGAGCAGGGACAGTAAATTAATACTTTATGTTCTCTATGTGAGCTAATGTCAGACTTTGTTGCAGGAATTCTCATCTGGCAACTTTTTCAACAGAGAAGTAGGTCTTAAGTTTTCTTCTTAAGTAGTTTCCATTTTCTACAGCAAAATCTGGATTTTACTCTGGTCTTATTTCTTGTTGTTTTAGGCTAGCAAAATTCCACTAATGTTGAATAATATTATTTGTTTTAATACAGGATTTCATTAGAAAATTAAAAATGACACCATTGTGTCCCTTATATGTTCCATTGTTTGCATTCAGAGTGAACATCAAAAGTGCAGGTCTAATTTTTAGCTTCTTCCTGTACGGCATCAGTGGACTGCTTATTAATTTTGAGTCTAAATGTGAAAACTGGCTTCATTACCTTATTCAAAGTTCATTTATTTCGATGATTCTATTCTAATGGTGGAACACCCACTAATGGCAGTGACCTATTGCCTCTCATACATGTAATTATTGTTAATCTAATACTCTGTTCTTAAAGTGTGGGAGCAGCTAGCAATCTGGGCTCATGCAAAAGCGTTTGGATTTTATTTATTTATTTTTGGTCCCCAAAAGACATAAGGAAACAAAAAATATCAAAAAGGTTTTGTTTGCTAGCTTGGAACAAGAGAGCAGAGCAGAATTAAAACTGTGTGATATCTACATACAAATATGAAAATACAGCACCTGAAGAGTCAGTTCTTTCTAAAAGTATTTTAGTTTGTATGCAAATAATTTTACAATGTACTGTTTATCTTCTAGAGCAAAAATCTGTAGCTGGCGGATACAGATTATAGTAATGTAGCTTTTATTTTAATTCTAGTATGGTAATCTAATGCAAAAAAAGAAATGTGCTTTTGCAAGTTAATTTTTTATGTTCTTTTCTAAAGAAAGTAAACATCAGTAAATTTGTCTTAAATATGTGATGTGATACTGCCCAATTTTTAAGTATTTTTAAAGTATTTTTCTTATGGTTTTGCAGTGGAATTATTTTTTGTTCATTCAAAAAAGATGAAACCTTACGACTGTTTTACAGAAGTCTGCTGTTACTGAGGTCTGTGTTATTTATTTTGAATTAAGTGTTCTAATATTGTTCGCAGAGAAGAAAATATACTATGGAAAAACTAGCTCCAATGCTTGAAACACATTCCAGATCATGCAGACATACTGCTCTATCCATATTTTATGTGCCAGTCTGACCACTGGTGTAAGTTACCTTATGCTCATAAAGTGTTTATTCTATAGAAATTTTCCTTCTTTACTGTGAGTAGCTCCAAGGTCATCTCTTCCACTTTCCCCCAGATGTGGTCTTCTGCTGGGGATCAAAATCATTAAACTAAGTGTAGTCTAAAGATAGTATTTTTATGATGATACACTTACGTAGGTAGAGTTTTGCATTGTTTCTTGAGGCTTTTCATCCCCTGCTCCCCCTAATCTCAGTTTTTTACTCCAATTTTGTGCTGTCATAATGATATTGCTGGTCTTTTCCAGACAAACACAGATTCGTGCATCTGGTCATCTTTCTGGTTGCACATGGACAGTACTTACATAAAACCACTCTGGAGAGTGCATTTAAGATAGGCATGGGACTCTTACATGGAGTTTGCAGCTGAAGGGTTTTTAAATCATCTTTCTATTTCCAGGATTGCTGTACATATTTACAAAATGGTAGAAGCAGCACATTATTCAAAAGTAACATTTGTATAAAGCCATGTCAAATGCATGCATGTTCTGTGTTTCAGTATGGCAGAGAAAGAGCTTCTCTTCTCCAAGCCTCTGCAGTCCAGCTTTTCTCACAGTCATGTTGACTAAGGAAAGCCAGCAGTCAGAATTACTTTGCAGAAAGCAAACAAATTGCTATCAGTAAGAAGTTTTTGTTACAGGATCCCAGGACAGCCTTAGGACAAGAACAAGGCCTTCTGTGCTACTTGGAACAGGGATGCACGCACATGTGCATGCAGCTCTATGTAAGAAGCAAGGACACCAAGAACTAGTAAAGTACACATTTGGCTGCTTCTGTGAAATTGCACACAAGATTTTTGCTGCCAAGTAGTATTTTTTTTTCCTCTTTATGAATAAACTTCTAACTATTGCAGGTGGCAGACCCCATTTCTAAGTGTATCTTTGTGTGTGTCCTGAGACATCAGAGGGAAATATCTGAGGTGGGGGATGGAACTGAAAAGAGACTGGAATGCTGTGCAGGTATGGTGAGATTGTTATGTACAACTTCTCTGAGACAGAGAAAATACTAAGAAGGGTGAGGCCTGGGGGTTTGTCAGTGCTGCATGAATGTGCACTTGTGGGAAAGAAGGATGTCTCATTGAACAGTCACATCAAAACAAGTCTGTCTCATTTCTTTTTGTTTATTTATATACGAGTTAAAAGTATATTTATTTGGACAGCTTGAAATAAACTCTGTTTTCTAGCAGGAAAAGTACAGCTAAATCCTTGCATACTATGAATTGGCACCACTGCACTGAAATCAAGAAAGCTTGTTGATTTACATCAGCTGTTGCATATTAACTAGAAAAAAAAAAATAATGTAGTGTCCAGATCCAAAAATTTTCAAGTCAGTTTTTTAGCTAGTGTGTTTGTATGATAGAGATATACTGACAGGTATATTAGAAGAAAAAACTCATGATTTAAAATTAATTTACCGTGCCAGGTGTTTCTGATTGGCTTGTGTGTTGTACCACAGTAATCTTAAGTAATGCTTACTTCATATGTGCTAAAGATTTTATTATTCAGTATTGATTCTGTTTTGAGTAAGAATATTGCTTATGCCTAATTTTGTGTAGAGAAAGTGTAGGCTATATATAAACAATAATTGATTAAGCTGGGATACAGTCTGAATCTAACCATAATATTAATGATACAAGAAGATGCAAACTGCTAGAAACTAGTTTCACAGCTTTATAGGGTTACTCAAAAGGACAGAAGCATTGCACCAAATTGACTGACTGATGCAATGCCAAAGCTCTCAAAGGGCAGACCTTGAATTGCCTGGCACAAGACTGTTTTGGCCAGGAGTTCAGAGCAGCACAATTTGAGGAAATTATCTGTGAGAAGCAGTGCCCCCTCCCTGCACCACCAGTTCAGAACTCAGGGGAAACCAGAAGCTGTTGGCCTTGAACAAAATGGATGTAATTGGTCTCATCTTTGGAGGAATAACTGTTTTTTTTAGCATGTTTCCTCTTTAACTTGGCAAAGAGCAGTACGTTATGGTAAGACCTTGTAAGACCACTAGGCTGTCTGTGGGTTGTTGCCCATCTTTCATATGATCCAGCTTTTCCATCTTTGATACCACAAATTTTTTTCTTCACAAGATAACAGGGTTACAAATACGATCTATTTCTGCTATTGAAATGATTCAATATCCTCTCTCCAGAACAAGTTACCTCCTGAGCCAAGAATGCTTCAGTTTAGGTGCATGGAGCCAGGCACACACAGCTTAGAGATACATTTGCCAGGATTTGGCATTCATATTTCTGTCTGATTTGCCTCCAGTTGTACTTTTTCCTATTCTTACATTTGCATTTGAAATGTACTCTGGGTCTTTTGCCTGTATCCTACACCTTAGGCAGCTTTTTAATGGCCCTGAAAGGTATAAAAGGCTTCTTGGCATAACAGATCATACAAACTGTGCTGCCAGAACTGACCCACCAGTGACAGCTACACAGGAGGTCTTTGTGTCTTTACATGTTTAGCTATAACTTCAGAGCATCTTTGTTTCTCAGCCCCTAAGAGAAAGGAATGCGGGTTTACAATGTCTTGACACCCATTCCCTCTTCTGAAAGATTCCCAGGAGTAAAAGAAGTCAAGACAAGGAGGGGTTTGTGGGGAAAGTATGAAAAATGTTATGAAAGGATGGCAGCAGCACCATGTCGGAGAAGGTTTAATTTAAACATGCCGGTGAATTACAAATTGCAATTTCAACCTCTTTTTATTCCCCAGGGTGAAAAGGAGAGAACTAATTCTCTATTGAAACAAAAGCTTTAAGCATAATAATCTATATCTGAGAGTAGGCATTGGGTTGGAGAACA
Source organism: Aythya fuligula (assembly GCF_009819795.1). Taxonomy (NCBI): domain Eukaryota; kingdom Metazoa; phylum Chordata; class Aves; order Anseriformes; family Anatidae; genus Aythya; species Aythya fuligula. The sequence continues at coordinate 44,069,992 of NC_045562.1, forward strand.
TCACTCAGCCTTTTGGGCCAGTAACAGTCTGCTGTGGCCACATCTCTTATGGGTCATATAAAGCATATTGAAGATGGGATACTGGGAAAAAAAAAAAGGTCTCTCTTTCTAGAGACCTTGTAAACTGACAGTTAACTCTACTGTTCAACAGAAGTCCTTCTGACAGGTTGTTTAAGCTGAGCTCTTTTGTCCAACCATAGAATTGGTAGAGGATGACAGTTGTGGAGAGAATGAGTTTTGAGATACTCCACCATGTCAAGACTGTACAGAGTTTCACCCCAAAGACCTACTGCTGTCATCTCACAGAAGCAAACACACAAACAAAACCTAACTAATATACCTGGAAGCTTGGAAAATAGCTCATGATTACTAGTTATGCAAGAAAGAGGGCATTGGAATGGGTGTAAGAATTTTTGGTTAGATGGATTTTCAAACTTCAAGGAAAAAGTTGGGCTTGCATTTTGATTAAGGTTTATTCTTTTAACTCAGCAATGTCCTTGTTCCATGTTTATTTTGGCATGCAGCTAATTAGTAATATGACTCTTGTCTGTGAGAGTTTATATAAAGTATCCCACATTCTTTAGTACCCAAAACTCTGACTGGTTTTAATACAGGTTGGTGTTACTGTTGCAGTTCATGACTGAGCTTCATTTTGAGCATCTATATTTAGCTACATAAGGCACTGCTGAGGGAGAAGAATCTATCCAAATAACACATTTCAAAAGAATTCTGGTGGTGTGAAAGGCTGTGTTTATTGAATAAACACTGGTGGAGTAAATCAATGCTGGGTATAAAAATATGCAGTTCTTGTAAAGTATGTGTTACACTAAGCACAGATATGTTGCATCTCTATTCCATCTTTGTATCTTGAGTGTTACAATCATATATGCTAGTTGTTGTGCACTTAGAAACTGGGAAAAAAATCTATCAGGTATAACACAGGGTTTCGTGATCTTTTTAAACCAGCCATAAAAATCAGATGTACTTACAAATTTAAAGCAAAAGTATCTCTCAATCTTAAGATTTAATGGATTCTTAAAATACGTTAGCAACAATAAATTCTACTCCCTAGGTTCAAAATGCACTTAATTGTAGTCAGGAATGGCAGAACAACCCATGCTCATCATTGAATGATAAATGGGATGGATGTGAACTCCTGAAATGCACACCGGAGTGTGACAAAATGCACCTGCACCACTGTTAGATGAAAACAGGTGATGAAACACCTCTTTCTAAGATGAAACAGCTCTCTCTAAGAGCTGCATATGAAGATTCCATTTCTGAAATCAATGAGATGAGTAAATTTTTATAGTATGAGTTGTAATTTAAATCACTATAATTTGAATCAAATCATAGTCCTATGCCAACAGTGATATCATTAATACTGTCAGTTTTTTAGTCCTTATCTGTATAAAGTCTAAAGTGGCAAATTCAATTCAATGTTAGTTGTAAACAAATGAGGATAACCTGAAACAATTCACTGGAAGTTATATATATGTTGGAATATATCCTTTTATTTTGTGTGCCATAGAAACAGTAAACATAATTAGATCTATACTTTTCCACCCAAGTGACTTCTAGAAATAAAAATGCACTCAGACAATAACACGACATGATTTACTCCTTGTATAAAAAAAAAACCTACATGTTCCTCTATTTCCATCTCTCTGAATTTCAACTGCAGACTCAAAAATGCATGCTCAAACTGGTGCAAAATAAAGGTACAGATAATTGTGCAAATGGAAGTACTGCGCTCAAGAATGCAAATTTAAAAAATAGATATAATCTCCATCCTTTTTTTTGTCCTTTTGTATGTCATGTATTTTATGAAGATAAGAATCTTCAGATTATGAAGAGATTAATACTGATTAATATATCTCATTATGCCGTAGTTCAGTGCACACATAAAAAAAAAAAAAAAAAAAAAGAGCCGGAAGGGTCTGGTCAATATGATACAAACCACTGCTCTGTCTCCCCCACTACCTTATTTTCTTATATGTAACTTAGGTTTGTTTCTGGAAGATAAAATCTGGGTTTAATTACACCTATGGACAACCCATGCAAAATAAGAAACAGCAGGAAGGAGGGTACTTTGGGGAGCAAAATATTTGGGTGAGCTTCCTCTTGTATATTTGGAGAAGCACAGTACTTGGATTTCTCTGAAACATAAGCTGGCTTTTCTTCCTCTCCCCAGAGAACCCATTAGTAATTGGTGTGCAAAAGTAGTAATTATATTCAGGTGTTTAATCCACAGTATTTCATAGCACATGGCACTTCACTAGTACTTATGTTTTATCTTGGAAAAGTTATGTGAGAAATTAACTTAAACTGTGGGAGTCCTTGAACATACCTGCATCACTCTGAAAAATGTGTTTTCCAAAAGGACTGGGGGATGGTAAGCTGCCACTGAGTACCTATGGCCTGCATAGCTACCCTGGTCCTCAATCAGTGAGTGAAGCCCCCACTTACTGAGGAATGATTCAAGAAGTTGGGGAGCTGCACGTCTGCACATCCTCCTGCCCACATGGGGCCAAAATGACCCCTCAAGGCCAAAAGCAGACCAGCACAAAAACCTTCCTGACTCCTGAGGTATGTGGAAGATACTTGCGCTATGCCCCAAAATCTCTTTCACTTCAGCCAGAGCAAGGTTACTATGTCAGGCTGCCTCCTGCAATGATACAGGTTTGAACTGCCAGGTCTTCAGCCCTTTGTTTTGTCAGACGTTTGCCAGGGGAAAAATTATAAATAGTTTTCTCAGCCAGAGAACCTTGTGTTCTATGCAAATGAAAGCAAATTGTTCTGGTGTTAATCATCTCACTTGTCATTGAGCAAAATAAAGCTTTTGACGCTAATTCAGAAATTTCCATCCTATCAAAATGCAAGTTTTGTTGGGTCTGCTTACCTGTGCAGTGTTATTCTCGTACATACACACACATTAGCATTGCCTTAACTAAAGATCTGACAAACGTATCCTGATTTAGTGGAGGTCAGTGGAAAACAGTATTGAATCCAGACTTTCCTGGTTCACTTTGAAATAACTTGTTGGATGAATGTACCAAGATCATTTGTGGAAAACTGCCCTTGCACTATGTAACAGTGAGCTCTGCTTTTAGCTCTGTGAGTCTTGCCTGGCTCTGGTACAACCTCCCAGTCTACTACTTTTATTATCTTCAGTCTCTTTTCAATGCAGATGTTGCCTGTATTTTCTGAGGAATGAAACAAGCAATGCGGGGAAAAAGAAAAGGATGTTCTTTCTGGAGATTGTAGGGATTTACATCTACATTCTTCTTTCCTTTAAAGAAGCTCAAAGTGTTTTACTAGCTTCAGATAACAGTGGTTTGTATCTGTCACCCTACTTGTGATTATTTCATTGTTAGGGTTTGTATGTTTGGTAAGTAACACATGCTCATTCGTTTGATTAGCACCATGCTTTAATTTCATTTAATAAGTATATTTTGGAGTCAGGATGATCTTCATCAACCAAATAATTTAACTTTGCCATGTAGAATTAATTAAGTCGAAGACTGTCAAATGAAACATAAAAAATAATCAGTGGTTCTCATTAGGAGATAATAACAAGTGTTTTTTTGTTGTTTATCAGTTTTGTTTTGAGTTCAGTATCAAATTTATTTTTTAAGAACAGTTACATGTTGTGAACATTCATTTAAATGCATTTGATTTCATATGGCACCATGCAAATAAATAAAATCCTTAACCCTCTTTTGACAACCAATAATTAAGAGTGCAACCTAAATACTGAAAAAGAGATTTAGGAATAGGTGCCTAATTCAGGCATACATCGTGAGTTTGAAGAATTATGTATCACTTGAGAAATTAGCTGAGGCAGTCTCTGTTAGAAATTAATGATTATCTCCAAGAACTGATAGAGTCATGATACAATTTTGGGAGATTTGAGGCAAGACATTAAAGAAAATGCTTTTGAAAGGGAAGAAAAAGGAGGATCAAGGGAACTGTAGTTGTTGAAGAACTGACTACTATCTGTTTCCATTCAAGAATGTCCTACTTTGGAATCTAAATGTCACCCTGGTTATGTTCAGGACTTTTCTTGCTCTCTGCAAATCAAAATGCTACACCTGGCATTGCCCAGCACATTGTCTATGTGCCTGTGCTTTGGTAACAAAAACTTTATACGAAGGACTAGTGGAGTACGCTTAGGCACCAAGTCTGTGTAACTAATATAGATGTCAAATGGAACGGCATTTTAGGACAGGACCTAAGAATGTTTTTTAAATCAAGTTCTTTTCAGTGTTTTCATTAATGGCTCAGAGCATGGCCAGTGGAAAAGACTGGTGTAAGACTTTGTGGAAGAAGTCCAGATGGAAGGGATTTGAAACAGCTCGGAGTGTGAAAGCGAAGACTGGATAAATTGGTGAAATGGTCTTAAATACATGAAATTTAATGCACAAATGCAAATTATGACAGTGGGGATGAAGAAATCTCATATGCAAGTGTAAAAAAAGGCCATGTAAGCAGGCAATAATACTGTGGAAAAAAAAATTGAAAGATTTTAATGGGTTCAAAAATGAAGCAATGGTGTGATGCTGTTGCAAAAATAAAAAAAAAAAGATTTCATTCAGGAGTATGTTGGTAGACACATGGTCCGTCAGACTGTATGTACAACTGTGCTCAGTAATGGTAGAGACCTACTGGCAGTATGTTGTATAAGCACGTTTAAGGTAGAAAAGTTAGAGTGCAGAGGAGAGTGTCTGGGCAATAAGGGATTTAGAAAAAAATGGAGGCTTTTGTTTTGTTTTGCAGATAGAAGACTTGGTCCAATTTCTGTGGTTTGGAAGAAGATGGCTGTGAGAAGGATGGTACCGGCTGATTCAATGCATCCCCTAGGGATCAGGCAGGAAGTATTCGGTGAACATGCAGCAAAGACATTTTTGTGTCAGGAAGAGCTGATATCCCAAACCAGACAGCTATTCAAGGTGGTTATGGAGTCTTTTCCTTTGGAGATTTTTAAGAACACAGTGGGAAAAATATCTCCCGGAAATGCTGAGATGCATTTTCCCCAGACTGGGTAAGTTATTTGGTGCTTTCTTTCTGCACAAATGCCTGTTTTCTTCCAAGTCGGAGAAGAGTTTGCAGGAAAGCAGTTGGCATTCATAAGGAGTGCACTTGCTTCAAGGTATTGTCTCAGCCAAGGAGCCAAAATTTGGCTTGAATCATTTTAATGTAATACTCTTAAAGTGATGGTGCATATAGGTTGAAACATAGATCCGTGCTGAACTAGTACAGACATTGTGAAATGGAAAGTAGTTCTGCAAATGCAAAAAGTTGGCTATGCTTCAAATCAGGGAAATTCTTCCTGCTTGTATGTGCAGTTTCTACACAATGGCAGCATCATTTGCTTTCTGGATTTCCTTTGTGTTTCACATTTCCAGGTTTATGGTGAACATAAAGGTCATAATAAACTATTCAAGAAACATAAGCTTTGAGGGGTTAGAGATGTCATCGTTGCCTACAATTAAAGCCAAGAAATAGAAGTCTCACCCCTTCCAGCTTGTTATTGGGCAGTGTGCCCAATGAAGTAATTTTCCTTTGATTATGCAGCCAGTCCTGAACATATGAATAGATTTGATGACTGCATGCTCTATTTTTTTTTAAATTTTTATTTTTTTATTTTATGGTTTTTATTCTGACTAGAGGCTATACAGTATGTTATGCTACCCATCAGACTTGGCAACAGAGTCAAGCTTCAAGAACACTGTTCTTTCCTTGCCAACTTACTCAGCCTACAGTCACTCAGCCCACAACAGCTTGTCAGCTCTACTGAAAAGAGCCAAGTAAGACTTCACCATGTTTCTTTCCTGCTCCGCTGCAAAAGACAGTACATTTCTTGAATCAGATTGAGCAGAAGTTCTTGCAGTACATGGCCAAGAGCTTTGTTAATATCTCATGGGCTCAGAAGAGGCAGCCTGGTCCTGTTAACTGTTGAGTGCTGAAGAGGAGCCAGGAAGAAAACAATTCTTCCTCATAGTTATGGGAATGTTCTGTTCATAACGCATCGATGTTTTTATGAGCTCCAGCAAACTGTAAACACAGAGGGAAATATAATTTCCACCCCTATGCTGTGGTGAAGAGAAACAGCATGTCCTAAGTTCACAGAATGAAAGGCTACTGAACTGCACATGAGGAAAAAATACTGTTGGTATTAAAATCCTCCAAAGGCATCCATGTAACACATGGCATCATTATCTGATACAAGCTGAAAAGAATGCTCTTCAGAAACACTCTCAGGATAACACTTTGTGGGAAAGGTGCATTTCAAGATGAGTTTGCTGTCCATGTGCTCAGAGCAACAGAACAGAATTACCAGGAAGAGACCTGAGGTATAAACAGTAGAAGCAAACATGGCATCTGTGTCTAGGGAAACACCAACTACCTTATAGGTCTTCTCAACTCTGAGACTTATTAGTCTCAGTGTACCAGAAGAGACCGATAGGAAATTAGCTAATACAGGAATCCCACAGACTAATACCTGGTAATTTAGTTTGCTCACTCTTTTATACATTCTACACTGTTTAGCATTGGCATTTTTTAATACTTTAGTGGAAGAACCCAAATCATGCACCTTTTCCAGGTGATTTTTCTATTGTGCATTAGCATGACAAAGTACCCACTGTATCATTTTATGTAAGAAGACATCTCAGAATCCAGCATGCCAAATGAGTTAACAATACAGTCTGCATCTGGCTGTTCCAGTTGTGCTAGTGATGAACAGAAGAACAGGAAATGGGGAAAAAGCATGACAATAAAATTGTACCAGAATAAGAGTAGAATCGTCATAGAGACATAGACCATTGTTACAACTCTAAAATTAGGGATATAATCATAATAGAAACCTCACATTCTAACTTAATTTAGACTCTCCAAGAAGAATTGCAGATGCTTTCACCCCACAAAGCACATTGCCTTGACAAATACTCAGGAGTTGTTTGCCTGCTAACCATGACAACACGTGGCTGGTAAGGTTTTGTATTGTGGTCCAGCTACAGTGCAACTCTTCTCTCTTTCCCTCTCTCTCTCCCCCTTCCCTCCATCTCTATCTGTCTCTCTTTCTTTCCCTCCTCTCAGGCTTATTCCCACTGGGCGTTTCTTTCAAGTTCTGCTGCCAAACTTTTTGCTTCTCTCTTGCCAGGCATTCTGCTTGTATATTGCCAGAGCACTCTCTTTTTTCTTCTAAGCATTCACTTTTCTTTCTTCTCATTTTCTTTAGTCTTTCATCTTTCATTTGTAATGAAATCATTTTTTTCACCATCTTTTTTTTTTTTTTTTCTCCTGCTGCCATTTTGTGTAGCTGTTGCCTACAAGTTTCTGAGATTACAATTCCTGTTAGTGTATATGTGATGGTGCTTTTGGTCTAACACTTTGCTCCCCAATTACTCACTGTTTTGCCTGAAGTTGATTGCCTTTCACAGCAAACATCGATGCAGTCTATACTTCTAGGTAACTTGTATAAATCTCATGAAATAGAAACTCAAAGGACTTAGAGTCTGTAAAAACACATAGGTGTGAATTGATTTAAATGTTTTCAAACTGTGCAAAATTAAATCCTTGTCTTCCATGAACTTCACAAATTTTTGTATTTTGGTGGAGGAAAAAGAAAGATTTGAGGAGTGAAGTTTTCTGCAGTATTATATTCTGCTGCTTTTAACAAATGTATTGGGGACTTTGAAGTATTGTGTTAAGCTACATTTTAACACGAAGTATGGTATTATCAAAATGTCTCCTATCAGTTGTTGAAAACAACTTTCTTCATATTTGAGTAATGTTTTGTGTTATTCTATTTATCTAGGATGAGGAATAGCAGGAACACAAGAGGTTTTCCTGGGAATGCATCCAAGAAGTGCTGGTAGAGGCTTTCTAGTTAATCAGTTTGTCAAAAGCAGTACTTTTTCAACATGCAGCATTATTCACTTAATTTTTCATTAGGCCTTTTAATGTAAGTGCTATTAAAGCAAGCAGCTGTGATATGGAAATGTTTACATGTGCCAGATCACTTGAACAACCTAACTTTTCATCTGTGCAACAAGAAACTGAACTATATATCGTGAGCATCACTGAACATCAGCAGCGACAACACAGCCATGCAGAGCTCACTCCTTCCAGCACCACACACTCACTGCAGTCTCCCTTAAAATTTGTTCTCTGTTCATATATCATAAGTGAGTGTTACTCATAAAGGATTTGAAGTCCCCAAGCATATGTGTCCACTTCCACCATTAAAGTGGATTCAGGTGCTTGGCATGGCTGTCTCCAGGCAGACTTTCCTTAAATAATTGATAGCTGCCGTCCCATTGCCCCATAGTTGTGTATCTGGATGTACTCATGTTGCATTTATAGGGGTTTTGCATGAGTCGCTGGCTGACAGAACCCGTGGCAAGGATCTCACACTTTCTTTTATTAACATAACCTATTTTTGCATTCTCAGATGACAAATTATGCCAAATTAGCTTTCTTGCACCTACTATGATATGATGAGAAATTCGTACGTCAGCCACAGCTGTCCCAAAAATGTTGTAAAACTTTAGTGGTTTGAGGCACTTGGATTTGACTGCCAGAAGATGTTGAATGAAAAAATGAGAGAGACATGCTAGAAATTAACCTTTCAAACATTTAGCTGTGATCAAGTGTGTTATATTTTGACTTATCTGCTTTCATAAGAGTTAGGTATAGTGCTCCTATGTGGTGTTACAGTTAAAATCTTGCTGCAGGCAAAAGGCAACACGCATTGAACCAAGAACTTTCCATTAATTTAGTTAGTCTTTTATTACTCTGGTCAAACTTATCTAATTAATACAAAAAGCCTCATTAATCATATGGTAAAAAAGTTACAGAAGAAAACTTTCCTATTTACACCTTTTCTCTGGTATTATATACACAATTCCAAAGTCCTTCTGGGTCCTCAGAACAGTGGTTTTGGTCTTTCTCAAAAGGAAGAGGAAGTTCATAAGGATGTGTCAGCATAAAGAGGACAAACAAAATTATTGGTGTTCTATGCAGCGAGTAGAACTGTGTGTCAGTCTTTTCCCATGAATGATTTTCCCAGAGATAAGCCAAAAGAGGTGAAGCAATAAGCAATGGCCTGGCAGTTGAGTGACTTTAAAAAATGGTGCCACAGAAGTTTGAAGGGGCACGCAGCAGTGGTTGAAGGCCTTAATCTGCCTCTTTCATGTGGTTGTTGAGTTCATTGCAGACATAGAATAAATCTCAGTCAGATTTTTGAAAATTGAGGTGTGCAGTTTCAGGAGCTGAGGCAATTCACTGCCCTTTGCACAGAGATGAGTGTAAGAGTGTCAGACAAACTGCACGTGATTGTTCTGTGTCACAAAGGATAGCTTATGTACATACTGGGCCTCCCTCTAGGAGATAGAAACAATCTGTATCTTAACCATTTAACTAGTTTCATTGATACTTAGAATTTTTTTAATTGCTTTGGAAATTCTCTGCTGCATACATGACATTTTAAGGGCAAACCCCCAAATTATTTGGAGACTGGAGAAATCGACTGATTAAAACAATTTGGAAAAGATTAAATATTTTCCAGTCAATGAAATATGAACATAATTTGCATATACTTAAAAGATATGAATGCTGAAGTCAAAGGAAAGGACTAATGTTGTATCAGCTTTGGGAAAAGCTGTTTCTGTTAGTTTTAGTTGTGAAGAATGTTTTGGAACTTTTCCCTGCAGAGCTCTTGCAAAAATCCGTGATGCTTTCCCTTTTTTTAAACAGGATGTTTTATTTTCCAGAAGACTAACAGACATATGACACAGTTTTGCTGCTCTCTTGTGCTTGAAAATTGCTGGTTTTATCAAGATGCTGAGCACCTGTAATCTCAATTCATTTACATGATATGTTTTCTCAGTCTCATCCTGTACCAGCTATTTGAGTAGCTCAGTATCATTTCCTTAACTACAGCCAGCACTTGTTGCCTAATGGAAAGGATCTCCCTCTCTCTCGGGATAGTTTATTTCAGGAAAAGGTACCCAATTTCTTAGGCCACTAAATTGTGTTTATCTCTGGCACTACAACATAGATGTTTTGCAGCAGCTTTATTTAAACTTAAAGAAACAAAATTCATTTATATATTAAATGATGAAAGTAATTCAGTACAGTGGCTTGTTCTGCATTTTGTTCTTTTATGTACTTGCCGCTATTAATTCAGGGTGATTTATTCTGTTAAAAATTAATTGTTAGTTTTCAGATGTGTAATTCTTTATATGCCAAAGGTTATTATATTTATAATAACTTAGTTATATGTATTCAAAGACTGTCCAAAGTATATTAATGCTGGATGGCAGAGGACAGGTGGGAAGTGATTGGACTTTTGTCCCAAAGATACGTAACAATGCTGATTTTTATATTGCCACTTCTCGCTCCAGATTGGGTATTTGTTCAGATGAAATGGATAGTTTACTTTCACCAAGTTATCTCAGTCAGTTTAGAGAGAGGGGAAGTTAGGGGGGGAGAATATCTGATTTGTTGTAGGTTCAGATCTGCCATATTCTGCTAGCAAATGTGAAAATCCCACATAAGATCCCCAGAGCATAATTTTGCCACTCATTGGCATCAGAGAGCTAGAAAACCCATTCTCCTGTTTTTACCAGATCATTTTATATCCTGAGGTAAGCAAGTTTGAAACTATCATTATTTCATTTTGCATAAGTAAGTAAACTATGGTCTTTCAGATAGTTTTAGAAAACTGATTGCATGCATGTACTGATATTGGTGAATTTCTTTCAAGTGGAACGACAACATACATGCTGTTGACAGCACTGCAACAACACAAAGATGGTCTTTAGAAGGAAAACAGTTCCTAGGTATGGCAATGCTGTTCAGAAACAAAGGAATGCATATAGCAGATAACGTTAGATGCTGTGATTTATTTTCTCTGCAGAAAGTAGAGCAGAGACTATTCCTGTCAAGTGAGTACAATATCAAATTTTATTGGATGTTAAACAAGCATGGTTTGTATCTGTTTTGAAGCTTTCCCTTTGTCATGTGCATTCATTTGGTACCTATAATGCCTATTTGTTGCACTGAAAATCTGCAAAGTGCATGTGGCTTCAGTACTTCCTTACAGGAGAGTGGCATATAATTGAATAGCTTCCACGTGGATAGCAGTTACACAACTTGTAGCCTGCCAGGCTTCTGTCCCTTAGTTTATGGTGGGAGCTGAATTTTACTACATTCAGATTGTTGCCTTCTTTTGTATTTGTTTTTAAATGCACACCTTTTTCATAAAAACAAAACAAACAAACAAACAAAAAACGATAAATTTAAGTTAATAAAATGCTTGTCTGCTCTGGTCTTCCCTCTTCAGGGAGAGCAAACCAGGGAGTGAAATTAAGCCGTAGCTGATGTGCCATCCTAATTTATGATTTGCACTGTATTTTGGAAAAAAAAAAAAAAAAAAAAAAGTAACACACAGATCAGAGTATTGAATTTAATTCCTTATATTTGACACAGTGCTTCCATGAAAGTAGTGGGACCTCTCAGAAGATAGTCATCAAATTCACCATTTTTTTCTGTAGAGCTCATTAATGCACAAAAGGTGTAGTGCCCTCGAAAAAACAACAAAACAACAAACTCTTTAGGAGTGCTGTGGAAAGGCAGTATTTTGCTGGGCCAAAGTACGAGTATTAATCTTGCAAATGCATTCACATATAAAGGCAAAATAAATTTGTGTATATGACGGTTTCTGCCCAATGCAGTAGCCTCAGTGAGAGTTGGAATCATCCTTATTCTGATGCCGTTTCTGAGGTGTTTCCAGTCATCTTAGAAGGAAAAAGAATTGCAGATTACAAACCCATTTTAGTCATTGTTTCACACAGGGTAGAGATGAATCTCTAGAGGAGTCTTGGGGGGTAGGAAAGGGGGGGGTCTGTCAAGAAAGGCAGCTTGGAAAGCCAAGAAAAGGAGTGACACAGTATCTAGGATAAAGTATGGATAATAAGAAGAAAATAGTTTTGGGGATGGAATGTAAACAACCACCCTCAGAGCCATCACAGAGGCAGCCCTGGATTTCATATTGCAGGTGAGCAATCTCTTACTGGATCTGCAAAATCCCTATGTGGGCAGGGGCAAGGAAGAGGAAATGAAGACATGTCGAGTGTGAAAAATCATAAAGTGTTTTTTGCCTACATTGTTGTACAAGTCTGTCTTTCACAGTAAGAGACCTCTGTGACAAGCATGGATTTGTAGTGAGGAGGGGCTACTATTTCAAGTCAACCTTCTCTGCTGGTGTGTCTGAGAGAAATAAAAGTAGCTAAATACAGTGTCTCTGACATATATTCCCACTTCTGTTAGAAATATTTTATAACCCACATCCCTAACAGAATTTGGGAGAAATAATTGCAACAATGTATTGTTATGATGTATTGCAAGACCACAGTGGAATAATATTTTGGAACTTTAACCGTTCTGCATCTGATCTAATATTGCAGCTAATCCATCAAAAATTGATCCCAAAGTCTCTCAAAAATAGCTGCTGCTGCAAATAACTCTAATAAATGCTAGCATTGCCTTGCTGAATACAAAAATGGTAGTGCACAAGTCCTGAGAGTGACCAAAACAGATCAATAGTTTGTGGGAAGATATCCCCAACAGAACCTGGTGAGCACTCATCTTCATCTCTCTATTGATCAGTACTGCAATTCCACATGTTAAAAATAAGTTTTGTTAAATAAGAAAATGTCATAGAATCATTAAAATAGGACCAGAACTACCTTCACTCAAGTCATTTCTACCTGAACCACTATAAATGTACTGAAACTTGGTCCTTGCAGTTATTGCCATCACTGTACTAGGGCTTTTTGCAATGATAAACAGCATTCCCTGCATTGCATCAGGGAGTCCTTTTTCATAAAATAATAACAAAAAATAATCATCACTATCCTTTCTCAGATTTTTATGAATGAATCAAGAAGTTTTGTAGAATAAATTGTACATCAACCTGACAGTAAATTCCTGCACTAAAAACCGAGTAAATTCAGGATAAATTTAATTTCAAGAAACTGTGCTAAACCAAGGGATATGCTACATTTAAATACTGAAAATAAATTTAATCAGTTATGGACAAACCAGTTACAGGCTTTCTGATCAAAAAAGCAGGAGCTTTTAATAATGTGTTTGAGTCATACTACATTTTGTTGCCTTTTTAATGGAAGAAATTTGAGGAAAATGGATCTTTTTATAAGGAATGGACACAGCAATAGCAGAGTATATTAGTTGTGATGATTTATTTATTTTCCAGTGCTTTTGGTTGACTTATTCGTGAAATATTACTGAGTTAGCTTCTCCCAGCTCACCTGCTGGAGCCATTGTTTTTCCTCTGCAGGCATTTTACTATGTCTCCGCCTGTCACTATATGTAGTCATAAATGTAATACTTCAGGCCTCGTGTTTCACATGCAAAGCCAAAAAGGAGATTTTCTTTTTCTTTTGCTGGAACAATTGAATTCTAGGAGAAACTGAAGCTAGTTAAGCAAAGTGGACTCTGAGCCATTTGAGCTGGCTAAAGATTAGTGAAAATTATATAGGAAAGAAGCAAGTCTGCAAATTGAAGTGTAGAAACTGGATAATGTGAGCAATCGTTTCTGACAAGGTCCTTACTGTCTATTATTTGGGTAGAGAAAGACAATGCCTAGTTAGTAGCTTCATCAAGAATGGGACTTCACATTTTGCAGAATCTCAGTGAGTAATTGCAATTTTAAGGCTATTATTTCACTATTCAAGATTTTATTCAAAATGGAGATAAAATGCTTTTGTTTACTAACAAAGATGCATGGAATTTCCACATGAAGCATTCAGGTGCTGGATAATGGCCTTTGTTGTCAGAGGATAAATGAGTCAGCCTCTTTTCTCAAAGGACATTTTGGTCAAGTAGTAAGAACAGGACTTACTCCCACTGATGTATCATAGACAGAATTTTACAAACTAAGATTAGGTAGCCTTTGCAGGTGTAGTAGTTATCCTGTGCATTCCACACATAAATATTAATTACTCAACAGAAGCCTGCCTCTGGACATGCTTTTTGGCATGCTTTCCAATGGAGCTTTTCCGTTCCTGAAACAGCCATTTAGGGACTTCTCTGTTAAAGCTTTCACAAGACAAGAAGTAATAGGGAAGGAAATGAGTAAATCCATGGCAAATGTGCATTTTCATTATTAGTTCTTTTCTGGTTCCTTTTACAGCTTTTGTTATACATTTTAGAAGAGAAAGGTTTGTTACAATATCTGATTGTTGGTGAGTTTGGGGTTCAGAAATAAGCATGACAACAATGGCTATTTGACAACATTTTCATAGTCTGAAAGAGTTCCAGACCAAGCTTCTTTTCTTGCTATCACATGTTTTTCTTTTTCAAATTACTGTGAATTAAAGGAATGTTACATGATTGTTGCTTCATATAACCTTTTAGCTGGCAAATAGAAAAGGATGAAATAATAATGCAATATAATGCAAGAACCTTCTTTTAAACTATAAAGCAGCAATTTTTAAACAGTATAGAATGATCTAGTACATGCTGAATGCTTGACTTTTTTCATAGATGTGTTATAATTCTTCAGTTGTTAAAGAGAAGAGAGCTATCTAGTGGTTACAGATGTCATCATCTTTTGTCCAACAGCTATCAAGGACTGTATCCAACTTGAAAAGTACAGAGTGGTTTAAATCATCTGTGAATAATGCAAGGTTTGGGATTATGCTCTAACACTGGAGGACAAATTCTGCCACCTGCTATGGTTTAACAAAATCATTTTTTGAAGTACAGGTTTCTCATCTGACTAATTGAAACTCACACAATATTTTAAGGTAAAAGTTACAGCTGGAAATGTGAATTGAAGTAGTTTTGTTGGGATACAGTTTAATGACTAGTCTTTGTGTAGTCATGGGAAAAAAAGGGGGGAGGAACAAAAAAAAACAAACAGATTAGTTGGCAAGTGGCATGAAGGAAATGTGGTTGGCCAACAAATATTTATCTTCTGGAAGTGAAAGAAATCCTCCACAGCATACTTTACTATGGAGGATAATCAGCATATCAGCAGTCGATATGGCATCCTATGGCAGATTGCACCAGTCTGCTGTATATGACTCATATATGAAACTTGAACATTTGCTTGCCTTAAAAATGAGTAAGAAACTACAGACCTAACTGAAATATCAGTATTGTTTGTTTAAAAAAAAAAAATGAAATAAAATCAAACACTACTTGAAGCAGTGGAGGGTACTTCTCAGTTCTTCTTTTCTGTCTAAAGTGTAAGTTGTTCTTTAGCAAGTACTTGCATTGAGATAGAGAGAATAGATGGTAAGTTTGAAGCTGTAGTAGGAGTTCATTTTCATTAATTTCAGATTGTGTTTTGTCCTTTAAAGCTAACAGGGTCCTGAATAGTCAGATAACTCTCAGCTTGCACTCTGGCGGGTAAACAGTGCAAAAATGAGCTCTGAAATATTTTCAGCTCTTTTGAATAATTTAACAACAGAGATTTTCCAAAGATGCTCTCAGTGCAAGGTATTCTATTGCATTACTCTTCTGTAGAGTGCCAGCCTATTCCTTTGCACATTTTGCTTCCTTCTAAGTACGTGCTCTTGCCATTTTTTGTGCTACTTTATGTTCCCTTTGCTGTTTCTTCTCTGAATTAAACCATTCCAACAGGGACATTGCACCTGCTTAAATATCTTTAAAACTACCTCTGCACATACCTAAATTCATTACAGATGCACATGAGAACCAAGCAGTGAGACACTCTGTCTTGGTGTCTCTGACACCAAATTGTCATCAAAAATCTCGCCATTGCTTTTTCACCTGCTCATGTGGTACCCAGCTGTGGCTTGTTGGCCTTGCGTTTGCCTGCACTAGGAGATTTGCTGTTCAGAGATGAGATTTCCACTTCTGCAGGACTCTCACATCAATTCTGAGTTGGCCCCTGTGTGCTCTTCCAGGGAATGCAGAGAGTTAGGCTTTGATAGGAGGGGAGGTGGGGGTTACTTGTTCTTCTTCCATGTGCGCTAAAACATAAGTGTATATTGTAAAGAAAACATAGCTACAAAAGAGAGTAGAGTGGTTAGAGTGAAAATGTCTAACAACTTTGGAAACCAGTATCTTTACACGTTTTACATTATAGTTCAGTACGTTAACACTTGGCCACAGAGCCGTACATCTCCTAATGCATCAGAATTATTGAAACATCTGGGCTAAATAGCTTCATGCCGATCCACTGAGAAAATCCACAAAGGATTCAATACTTTTTAAAATATTTCATTTTATATCTAGGATAGTAGGTTGCATTACATTTATATAGCAATTTATTAAACACACAGGAACATTTTGTTTCCTTTTTTTTTCCTCGCAGTCCTTAAGTGCCTGCAGGGCACACCTGTGTTTCTTCACCAAGAGCTGCTTGCCACCAAGCCTTGTGTGGCTGCCATGTGGGAGAGGGAGCGGAGAGGTACCTTGTCCTTTAGCACAGCCCACCTGAAAGCTGCCAAAAATAACAGACCTCTCCAGAGCCAGGAGTAATCTTTTAAAATTAAGATGCTTCTGCTACATTTTTCTCCTGTGCAATGATGCAAGCTGATCCCATCCAGTGTCAGGAGAGGCTCCTGGTTTCCAGAACTTCTCTGCCTCCCTAAGAAGTGTAAATGTTGTTCGCTGCCCTGCTCTGAGGACAGGAAGACAGAGCCAGTGGGCAGCTATGGTTAGATTTAATGCATTGTGGCCAAGTGTTCAGAAATTACATTGAGGAGTGTGGTATGATTTTTGTACAATGGGAATTTAGATGCTAAGCATCAATGGAGTTTCACTTCCTTCCTGTGGCTGGGGTTAGTAATGGCTTAGAATTGCTTAAAATGTTTTGTCAAAGTGTGCTATATTGAAGAAATAATCATTTTATTGGTAGAAATTCTGTTTTTCTCTCCTTTTTGGGGAGCATGGTCCACCAAGAATGCATGTAATCCGACTTAGAAAAGGCAGATTTTATTACTTTCCACTCTCCTTTATTTTTTTTTTCTTTTTTAATAGCTCTTTTAATTCCTTCCAGAGGGGGAAAAATCCAAAGCCACTATCATTTTTTCATTTATAAAAATAAAGGAAATCATCTTGTTTTATTTTATTTTATTTATTTATTTATTTATTTATTTTCCTACCAGCTTTGCATGCAGTACAGAATGTTTCTGGCATCAGCTGTCTTCTCCATTGCTCACCAGTCTGGTGCTGCCCCTCGTGATGACTGCTCCTCTTCTGCCTTGACATCATGTATCTTCTGAAATACCATACGACTAATGTTCCTATAGTAGCCATCTCCTGAAGGTGAGAAGGTTGCATATGCTACAGCAATGTATTCTTTATATCTGTCTGCAGCGTCTTCCACAGACTGGAGTGGAAATGATTGTGAGAGCCACTTAAGAATTGGTTGAATGGTTTCTCTTTATTACTTCTATTGTAGAAAGATGTAATAATAGTGAATGTCTGTGGGTTTGGTTTTTGTTGTTGCGTTGTTGTTGTTGTTGTTTTGTTTGTTTATTTGTCTGTTTTATCTTGTTTTTTAAATCCTGATTTGAAAAAAAAAAAACAAAAAACAAAAAACAAGAAAGTAAGTTTTGCCTGGAGTAAATGCCAGGGAAAAGACAACAGAATATATTTCTCTGCATTAGATACTAGATAAGTGGTGCAGCTGGACTTGTTCAGTTGGCATTCCAGATGTTTGCAAGCTTAAGTCCCAAATGCGCTGGTAATTAATGTGTTTTCTAGCATTCAGAAATACCCATGTATCAGCAAGAATGAATTTCAAGTTTTTTTCTGCTTTGCATCATTTTAGATGCACTTTTCTCCACTATATGTAGAACTAAAAAACAGTCCCACATTTCAAAAATGCATAGTGCCAGGTACAACATTCACACTGGTTAAGGAAATGATGCATGAAATAAATATGCTTTTTTTCAGAGAAATTTATACCTGTTGAACTAGGTGTTCAAGGGATTACATCATCTGCTCAAGAACAAAATTCGGTCTGAAAAATCACAAATGATACCTGATAACACTCACTTGTTCTTATGGCACTGATGATTTCAGTCAGTTTTCTCAAATATTTTCAGATGGAAGGATAAACGACTCATGCTGTTACATGGACTGGTTCCCTGTTTACTTAGAAATACTTATGCTTAGTAAGGTTCTGGTTTGTTTATTATTATTATTATTATTATTATTATTATTATTATTATTATTATTATTAATAATAATAATAATATATGTTTTATAATATATTAATAATAATATATAATTATTATTATTGGTGAAATCTTTTTTTTTCAGTAGCAATGAAGTGATAAAATGGTATCTTATTGTACATTTCAAAGCAAAACAGCTTCAAAGCAAAATCTGCTACTTTTTTTTTTTTTTTTTTTTTTTTCCTGTAGATGGAGTAATTTATTTTTCTGTATGAGTTTTGTTAGGATGTCAACATTCAAAGGCATAACTTTTGTGGTTAGAGCAATATCACTGTTGGCTTTTAGCGCAGCTGGCAAATATGATTCACAAAAAGTTTGCATTTTACAGACATGTTTTTAGCACAAAAAAGTCATTTTTTCCACTAGACTCTGGAAGGATTTTATAATGCATTTAAATGGAGTTTATTAAGGTTTTGGCAGATTTGTGATCCACATGAATTTGAATAACCTACAATGTCTCCTAGTAAATAGTCAAGCTTGGTAATCTTGGGCCCAGCTAAGATTCCTGGACATGTTTTTTTGACCCTGACCCCAGGTAACGTGTTTTCTTAGATCAGTACGTGTTTGCTCCAGTAACTGTGGGACAAAACAACATTTCTTGACTACCTGAGCTACTTCTGTCCAATCTAAGGTAGAATTCACATGCCTAAAGTGGACAGCAAGTATAAAAAGTGTTTGAACAGCTGAATAAGCTGAACAGGTGTTTTAAAATAATGCTATTTATAAGTTCATACAGCTTCATAACACTGAGACTTATTAGCCAGCATAATAATTTTCCAAGGGAAGTAGGAGACGGTTTGAATTAATTAACCCTTGAGTATATTGTGCACATTTTAACACTGAAGAGATCATTGCGTGGATCAATCCTGAATGGCATATATGTGTTGGGTAAGCTCTTTTCTCCCAGTCAGTGGGTAGCTGCAACACTCCATGTTGCATCCAAGTACTTTTTGTCATAACTGTAGGGATTAGAAGGTTTAATTTAACTTCTTTATTTGCTGCTGAGAAATCAAAAGCACGGGGTTGTACAAGCATAGTGATAAGTGATGAATGGCTTATCCCAGCACCTTAGGAGTTCTTGTTTCTTCTGTATTTATTTTCCCTTGCCTACCCTGCTTGTCATGGTGACAGTGTTAAAATAAGAAAGCTAATAAATATTTTTTCTGTATTTTTGCACATTCAAAAATAGCTGCAAATTTCTCCAAAATATAAAGGAAAAGGCTACCTCCATGAAGAGATCAAACCTGTTACTTCTGGGGCAAAAAAGAGAAAATTTTACACTCAAACATATGAACTCAAATTAGCAATGTCTAAATATATACAGCCTGGCCCGTTTCCCTTAAGAAGCTTGGCTTTTAAACTTAGAAAAAATGTTTTTGATGGCAAACGGAGGCTCTGGCAGACAGCATACCACTCTGGCCCAGTGGGTAGCATCTACCCTGATGAGACTGCCTGTGGGCAGTGCAGATCTTGGACCTCTCTTCCTCTCTGTGAGGCTGGGGACACATCCTCACCAGCACCCAGGATGCTAGTGGAAAAGCTCATGCAGTATTTAGGTATTGCACATTCAGGCTTATCTGTATTGCCATTCAGTTGCCACTCAGACTGTCACGTCTTTAATTCTTGGCAACATATGCAGCTATGGAGACTTGAACCTAATTTGGGAAAATTAACTGTGAAAGAAGCAATTATTTGAAGTTAGGGAGGTGATTATGCAGTGTGTTGCTCCATCCAAAAAGGCATTAAATTGTCACACTAAGCCCTACAGAAACTAGGCAGGATATGTAAAATAATAATAATAATAACAATAATAATAATAACAATAATAATAATAATGGCAGTATTTTAGAACAGGTATATAATTTGCAGAAAATGTTTAGAAGGTGTAAATGAGTACGTATAACATACTGACATCTTCCACCATTGTACTACACTGAAAATATATACATCTGATATTGAAAACAGAGGTCAAAACTTAAGGTTGGTCTCAGTAAGTTTGGATTGTTGTGGTATGAAAAAAGAGGGAACTGGATATATATGCATTTTTTTTTAAAAAAAAAGGTACTTTTATTGATAAATAAAGGAGGTGTATTCATCACTGTGCCTGCAAAAAGAAGTATTTATTTGGTAAAGTAATAAGCATAGATTTCACAGTAACATAAGGACTATTGCTTTCCCAAACTAGTTATGAAAAATTATTGAAGAAAATATGGATGAAAATATTACTCTCTTAAAAATGTTGTATTATCCCATACATAAATTGAATTTCCTCTTCCAATCCCTCATTGCATGTACTGTTCTCTATCTGTTCTAACCTCTATGTCGAAAAATAACCTGAGCTTTCAGTAATTTGGTTTACCTTCATTAAAAATATAGTGAGTAGGCTTTTAAATGAATGAAGTCTCAGTTTCTTCTCCTTTGTTGTGGGCACTGTGGTAAATGATACAGTAAATAATGTAGTGAGTGATATAGTAATACATATCTGGAATATAATAAATGATAATTACTTTTTAATTGCTAACATTCATTATGAAAGTTAAAGTCACCAAAGGAAATTCAAATTATGGGAGCTCACTATACTTTTTCTTGAAGAATAAGTTTTTCTTAAAACAAAATGAAAGAAAACAAACCACCCTGTTTCCTAGAAACTCAGTCACTTGAATATGATGGCATTTCTCAATGTCTTCTGCTTCTACTTTAGAAGAATACACTTGTATTACAACAACACTGAAGAGTCTTTACAGAAATGGAGAATGCCATTTCAAGGTGTTGATACAACATGAATTGTGTTTTCAGAACCTGTGATTTAAACGTGGAAGGCAATCAGCATTCCTCACCTGGGAAAAGGGGAACATCTTTATCTGCAGGTTGGAAAAGAGTGGATCCCAAATTTCTCGGGGTTCCTAGGGGCTCACGTTGGCAGCCTGTGCAGGGCAGAGGAGGAGCGGAGCAGCTGGGGTGAGATGGGTACTCCCCTGCGGCAGCGCCCCGTGGGTTCTGGCAGCGCTAGGAGGAAAAGCACCAACAGCGGACAGAGGAAGGGTTTCTGCTTTCAGTGTGTCAGCCAACTTTTGGTTGCTGCTGCCAAGATTTTATTAGCACTGCAAAAAGAAACTTTGTTCAGGGGTCTTTACTTCCAATTCCAGTTTAATTCAAGTCAGTGCTGGAAAGCGTGTCCTGCTCTCCACCACCCTGCTGCCGTTTCACAACCTTTGGTGGAGTTGCCCTCATGCAACAGAATAGGAATGGCTTCTGGATCTCTGGGGAGCCTGATTTATTATACCACATTCTGTGCATAAATGGGCATATTATGGGCGTGGGGGAGAGATGGAGACAAGAGGAAGAAGGGCCTGAGAGATGTGAGCTGGTTTCAATAAGAGACAGTATGAAATTTCATCCCCCTCTCAGGAAGAAATCAGCCTCTTCAAAATCTCCCGTTTTCCAGAGTATAAAGTAAATAAGTAAATAGCTTCTGCTTGTTGGCTTCAGAGGGAGCCCAGAACCAGGGTACAAAAGGGACATGAAAAACAATTTTAAAAAATTAAAAAAAAAAAATCAAGTATTTCCAAATGAATCTGTGTGAGGTAGGATTGGTTCTGAATGATTTCCCCCTTTGGTTTTCATAGCAGAGGGGACAACAGAAGAACTACTTTCAGCTATTCCTGAATTCACTCTGAACCAAATAGGTGGTTGAGCAAAGAAATATTTAATTGCTAAAACTTCAATTTACATTAGCTCTAAAGACTCATTTTGTTACTTTCTTTAATTATCTGAACCAAATAAACACTGAAGAGTATCTCTCACTTCAATTTAGGACCTGATTCAGCAAGGTAATTTAATTAAGCGGGAATATAATTCAGCCCATTATAAGTCCCAATGAAACCTACTTTTGCCGCTTTGCAGTTCTTTCAGAGCTGGTTTTATTTCTTGGCATTCCAAGCCAAGCCCAGCTTGGTTTGTTGACGGTGGTGTGCTTTTTTTTTTTTTTTTTTTTTTTTTTTTCCATTTCAGTTCAAGATGTGACCGGGGAGAAAGGTATGCAAAGTTAAGTGGCAAAAAATTTTGTGGACAGTTTAAGGAAGAGCTGGATTTTTTGTTGGGGAAGGGCTGCAGAGGATCAGAAGTGTGCATGAAGCTGGTGCTGCCCCAGATGCTGAGGGATTCTCTGTGGCAGAGGGATGCCAGTGGGATGCTGGTGCCGGAGGGACAGGTGGTGGCACTCTGTGAGACACCCTGTGTGGCTGCGCTCCTCTCTAGGAGCAGTCAAAACGTCACCACCCCATGTGTGCTCCCTTGCATAAACATTTTGCAGACACCTGCATTGGTGGTGATGTGCTGGGTGGTGGCAGGGACAAGGCCTCTGCTTAACTCTTCACATCGCCTGCCTTCATAGGCCTAAATGGCTCACAGGAGGCTGCCTCTGCTGTCCCAAAAAGGCTGATGAAGCTGTGATGAAGGATTTGCCTGGATAAATTTCTATTAAAAAGTTCCAGGGAAATACTCACCTTGACATTAGCAGAGTTGGAATATTTATTTTTGAAATCCAGCTCACTCAGAGTGTGGTCCCACTTGACCTGGTATGAATAACTCCATTATGTGCGTGTGTGTGTATATATATATATATATGCATATCTATATATCTATATATATGCATATATATATATATATATATGCATATATGTATATGTATATACACACATATATATGGATCAATTAGAAAAAACTTGGATAAAGTGCCCCTCTTTCAAGAAATTGTGGCTGCAGTTCAAGAATCAACTGGTTGGTATATAAATTGAGAACACACAGAGGAAAATTTTTATCTGTTGTTATGGATAAAGCAATATTATAAATCACTTTTTTTTCTTTTGTTCAAAACAGGGAATCTAGGTGATAAATACTTTATTTTGTTTAAAAGCAATTAAACTTGTGCTTTATATTCTTATATAAAATATAGAAGAAACAGCCTATGAATAGTGTTGGGTTTTTTTTGTTTGTTTGTTTTGTTTTGTTTTGTTTTCAGGAAAATATCCAAACAATTTTCTGAAGTTTTGGAAAAATTTGAACTTCTAACGATACAGAAAATGATGGAAGATTAGCACTTTAAAACAAATATTTTTTTTTTGTGTAATATGAGAATAACTGATCTTTATGTTAAAGAGGAAGGGACATAACAAAGAGGCAATTTGCCAGATGCCAGTGCAGGGTTATGAATAGACTCCAACAAAGCTCTTAGCTTCTTGTTCAGAGAGTGCAGTGCAGAGCTGCTTTCCCACAAAGTTAACTTCATGTCACTGACTGAGTTGCTGGGAAACTGGGGTACTTGCACATAGAAAATTAATATGAAAGATGTTTCCATTCTGGATTTGTCAACACATGATTATGAAAAAGACTATTTTTTTTTTTCAGTTATGCTGCCTCAGGTGAGTGGTGGTGCTTGGAAATATTTTAAATTTGTAGAGTGACAAATAAATGCCAAATTGTTACTTTTAAAAATAAATTAAAAACAAACAAACAACAACAAACAAACAAACAAAAAACCTCTTTAGAAATACCACTACTTTGATTTTACACAAGAAGAAAATACTTTCAGTTTGGTGCCGATAGCCTTCTGGGGGACAGTTCCTGAAAAACTTACGTTTTGGATTTGGGGAAAGGAAAAGGAAGATAAAGTAGCTTTCAGAAGAAATTCATGTTGAGAAAACTCTTACACTGGAAAATAAATGCAGTAAGGTCAGAAGGAAACTGAACAAATGGCAACTATTCCTTTGGCTCATAACAAATAGAAAGGTGGGAAGTTTTTGTGCATTATTATTGGTCTTTAAAAGATGAGTGAGTGTGAAGCAAAGGTATGAGCTATCTTTAGCTGGAAGTGTTACTGCACTAGCTGAACTAGGTTGCACAGGCTGTTGAAAAACCTTGAGAAACAGGTTTGCAGAGCTGATTTCAGGAGCAGATCAGCTGGGACACATCTGGTCAAGGTTGAACATTTTCTCTGGGTGCCTTTTTGCATTATTAAGCGGGACAGGGACCTGCCTGATCCTGCATGTGCTCGTGGATCTCGTGGGGCTTACATGGGCAGCCTCAGCCAGTTGGTTGAAACTGCAGCAAATGTGAGACTTTGTGGAGATGAGTTTTCTAGCCAATGCTTTACATTTTTAGTTCTCCAAATCATTTAAAACTGTTTTACAGCTTTACTACAGCAAGAAATGTGCATGTATATATTTAAGTGCTGTTGATAGAAGGAAAGTTGATTGAGGAAAAAGGGAACACAAAAAAAAAAAAAAAAAAAGGACAATAAAAACTTTCAGCAGAAATAAAAGACAAAATTTATTTAATTTATCAGCTGTCATCTATGTTCCTCTGCTTGGGATATTCTCCCTAGGTGCTAATTTTCCCTGCAACAGCTAACACCAGACCACACTGTATAACAGGAAAAAATGTTAAACTGTTTAAGATGGTTCAATTGTACTGTAAATATGCACAAAGCCAGCACTTGGGTAACAGAAGTAGTTGTGCCAGGACCTTTCTGAATCGCTTGTTTCCAGCTAACTGAAACATCCGTGCTGTTTCTGTGTGTGAGAGCAGCAGTTGTACCTTTGTGCCCTGCTTTGCAAAAGGGCTTCTGGTATTGGGAAGAAAAACGAAAATAAACCGGGGGGCCGCAGGAATGTCTGCCAGGACATGGAGCCCTCACATGAGATGCAGAGTTGAGGGCACCAAGCATAAATTGAGCACTGATACGTATTTTTTTCCTGGATTATCTGACAGCTTAATTTTTTGTTAGGTCCTTATTCCATGAGGATCAAATTTACATAATCTATAAGGATTCACAGTTATCTGTACAGATCTGAAACACTGAGCATGCTATCTGGGATGATTGACTTAGTGCTTCTCAAAAATGCTGTTCATTTGTTTCTCACTTGCCCTCTAGATTTCGCTCCTGCTGTGCTAGCAGACGCACACCATGTATGCAGACATCTGCATTTGTTCCACTGACAGGAACTTGGTCGTGAACACCTCATGGCTGTCTGCATTAGTTTGGACAGCTGGGTATGCACGTCCTTAGAGAAATCACCAAGGCACTTTCACAACTTTTCTTCCTTCATTTACTTTCTACCTCATTGTTTGTTCCTTTGCTTTTATCTGTATCAGTGTTACTGCGTTTCCTGCCAGCATGCAAACTCAATGCCTTGTATTCTGCATTTTGCTGGCTTCATATTTAAGTGAACATTAGATCCTTTCCTTTCATATTCAACATATTTCTCCTATGTTTCCTGAGCAGGAGATCTATAAGCAGTAGCTCTGTGCCAGTCATAGATTCCTTAACTAAACTATTTAATTTCAATACTTTTTTTGAGAGCTGATCAGTCCATGGGAACCACCAGGCCAGTCCTTTTTCCATAGCTGCTCTCAGTGGAGAACAGCAACATGTCCTTGGGTCAGGGGAGGGAACTCAGCACGTTTCCCAACAGCTGGAGGAGCAGGCTTGAGAAAAAGACAGGCAAGCCACTAACGAGCTCATAACAGAAAGGAGGAAGATCAGAGTGAAGCAGCTTGAAATGAAGGGCCAGGTGGGCACCAGAAGGAAGTGCTGTGCACTCTCTTGCTTTGGCCATGAGGGAAAGCAATTTCAGAGCGAACACTTGCATGTGTACATGGAATGTATCAGCTAGTGAGATCATGATGATTTGTTCCAGAAAGTAGCCAAACCGTGTTGTGCAAACTTCTAATTCCTGATAAAGTAAGCAACACAGCAGGGGTGCTGGCTCAGTCATGTCTCTGGCACTTCATGGTCTTCAGTGAGCTTAATGTTGTCTAAGGGGTTGGGAGGTGTGGAGGAAACTATTCCCTTCTTAACTGCTCTTCACACATCTGACAACCTCTGCAAAGCACTTTGAGGATTGTTTCTCTGCTCCCCAGAGCAAGCAGCCTTTCCTAATAAGCTGTCTTCCCAAGGCCTGTCTTCCCGAAGCCCCTCATTGTCCCTGTTCCTGTTCATGAGACTTTTTCTATCCTGTCCACATCCTCCTGGACTTATGGTGCCTGCAGCTGAGCCACGTGTTTCCTACCACCAAGCCAAATGCCAGTGGTACACCATGTGTTTTACAGATGGTACTTCTGTTTATTTTTCCCAGAATGGTTTTCCATTTTTTCCCAGCAGCATGATATTGTTAACTCATATCTATAAGTTAATATATTAAGCTTAGTAGTGAAACAGTGGTTTTGGGGTGTTTTTTGCTTTTTGGTGGTGTTGGTGGTAATGTGTTTTGTTTGTTTGTTTTAATTTAAGGCAGACAGGAATCACTGGCAGATTCAGCTTATTCAATGTATAGGCTTTTTCAGTGCTAAGGTTGAAAAACCACATTCACAAAAATAAGTGCCAATGCCACGAATGTCATTAGGCCTTCACTGGGCTATCAGAAGGGTTGTTCTGCTTCTTCTTTTAATTGATATCAGGAAAGAGGTTTGTGCTTGACTACAGGTTTGTCCATTATCACTGTACAAATTAAATTACCATTGTTTTTATCATGTCTGAAGATAGGCTTTTGAAAGTGGAAGTCAAATCTGGTCTTCTGCTTCCCAGCTTGTTTCAAGGAAGCAAAAGGTTGCAGGCCCTTTGGTGTCTGTGTCACAACAGTCTGAACTCCTCAGTTACCAGTGTGACAAAGTATTTTTTCCTCCTGACACCAAATCCACATTGATTGAAGGCTCAGTTTTCTATGCATGCTGAAAACTCTCCATTATTTCCCCTATAGGTCTACACTGAAGCCATTATGTAGTCAGAAATATCTGAGAGAGTAGATGTCCTGCAAAAGCCATAATTTGTGTCCAAGCTGACACACTTCAAAAACATGAGCAGAGGGGGAAAAAAAGTATATTTTTTTTCTTTTTAATGATTTGGAAACAGATGACTAGTTAACCTCTTGAGATTCAACACATGTTAGCGTGAAGTGGAAAGCTTGCATGCTTGCTGCCCACTTCATGACTACAAGCTGAAAATATTTTGACATCACTAGTCAAAGTTTGATAAAGCTAATTATTGTTGGAGAAGCACCCAAGATGCTTGCCATGTTGGCTGCCTTTCAGTGCATCCCACTGAATATTGCAGTGCTCTCCAGTCAGATGTTTCCAGAGACCATTTCATGAATGCATATAACAACCTGGCAAAGTTTTCTGCCACTGAAAATGCACTGTCTGCATAAATCCCAGGGTATTTATTCCTGTCTCTGTAATTTTCTTCATAGGAAACCATTCAATATACAGAGTATATCTTCTGCACGCATTCAAATGGTAAAAAGAAAGAAAACAACACAAAAATGTTCCAATAGCTCATTTTCAGCTCATGTTTTATGTTTCAAATAAGTTAGTGGATATCGCAACAGCTGTAGGCTGTGCAAGCAAAGCAGAAGTCTCTTGATTTAGTCTGTGGCATGATTTTGCTCATTCTTCCACAGCTTCCTGAACTCAGCATGTCCCAGTGTTGCTTGACAGAGATACCAAGTCAGCTGGCTGCTTTTCCCGTCAGCACTGCTTTCTACTGTGCCTTTCTCTGCAGACAGCAACTTCTGTGATAAGGACAAGTTTTTGGCTCTTAGCATTCATCAAAAAGCACCGTTTCTCTAACAAATACGTTCAGCTAGGATCTCCAATGCATGTCTAATTTGTCTCCTGCACAACACTCTTCTTCGTTTGCTTTTTTAATGCAATGGGATTGGAAATAATCAGACTTTAACAACACCATGTGGCTGAGCACACAGTATAGAAACCAGAACATTTCAGAAGTACACCGTTATCTGTGTTACACAGATGGAGTAGCCCATCAGTGATTTTTTTATCACAGACATAGTGGTGGTGGAATGAAATCAGGGTCGCTACTCTTGCTCCCTGTCGTGCTTTCTAGACAGCACTCGGGACAACAGCATTAATGGTTCAAGGCTTCTGTGTTCATTTGTTGTTGTTTTGTTTGTTTGTTTGTTTGTTTTCCTGCTTTTGTAGCTTGACCTCCTCTCTGCTCATCAGCCTACTTGACGCTCATGTACACCTAGTGGAACTATAGACTTGCTTTCATCCCAGGCCTCTTCTGCATTTTGTCCAACTCTGCAAGGGAAGCAGAGTTCTCAGCCAGGCTGAGCTGAATGTTAGGCAGAAACGAAGAACGTGAGAGTGTGATTTCTTACCAGCAACACGAAGAGTCTGCAGACAGCTCAGTAGCCCTCAGACGTGGAGATCAGATGGGGACTGAATACAGTGAGTGTTCCTGATTCACATGGAATTATGTTAGAATGGGTATTTCTAACTTAAGGGGGCAAAAGCCTCTCCCAATAAAGAATAGGGTTGTTTTAGTTCTTAGGACATTTAATGATGTACTGGCACATAGTAACTGTGCTATAAATACAGTCTGAAAAAATATGAGCTTAGTTTGGAAGCTGCTCTTCAGCTAAATTATGGGGTTTTGATCCTGACCTAAACTGATCCCACATGTTCCTGGGTTCTCCCAATGTTTGAGTGCACAGTAAATCAACCATAGCTTTTGCTTTTTATTGCAAAGAATGAACAGAAGAGATCATGAGTTATGAGATTTTGGCATCTGTTTATCACATGGTTTAGGATTGTTTGATATCTTCTTAGCTTTAAGATGTAAATGAAGCTTAAAACAGGTACACAGGATCAAAATGTAGATGTCTGCACATCTCTGCCAGGGACCAAACTATTTAATTGGCATCAGTTTACAGAAAGTAGTCTGAGGTTCCCCCAAACCTTCGTGTTTTAAAAGTGCCTCTACAGAGGAAACTGCTGGTACTGATCTTACAAATAGTAATGGCTTCTGTTCACAAATATTTTGCATTATTGCCTATGTGAAGAAATAGTATCTTAGTAGTGAATGATAAGGAGGAAAAATATATCAAGCAACTTCTTCACTAGTAATTCCCAATGTTTAAAAGCAACAACTGTTGTACCCCTGGATTATGCTGCTTCTGCTTAGAAAAATATACGACTGGTATGTCTTTTTTCCTCCTCTTCTAAGGCCACCTCATCCCTCCTTTTCGATCCTTTTTGTTAGACCAGTTTTAGTGGTCCTGTTACAAGCAAGTGTCTGTTCTGCAGCATGGATCTTACCCTTCCCACCTCAGCTCAAAAGCTCTTTGCATTTCTGTTCATTTACATGTTTTTGTCCTCTGATCCCTGCCCTCCAGGCCTTTTTATTTTTGAGATATTTTGCTCTTTTTGTCTTTGCAGTCTGTACGTGGTAGCTTCTTCCTATTCATTGTTTTTTTTTTTTTTTCATGTTTTTCCTTTTTTTTTTTCTTTTTTCTTTTTTTCTTTTTTCCCTTCTTTAAGAGTTGGTATTTTTACTCTTTAACTGTAGTATTAATGTATGGCTAAGCTGTATTCTTGGACTCAGTTTTCCCAGTGCACTGGCCTTCCCCTTTGAAACTATTAATCATGCAGCTTTTTTTTTTTTTTTTTTTTTTTTTTTTTTTTTTTGAGTCTGCTGCCCACACAAGCCTGTTGCCATGTGTGCTGTAGAGTCAGCTTGTCTGAAGTCTCACATAGTAATTACCAGGCAATAAAAGTTAACTGCCCGATAAAACCACATGGAAGAACCATGATATTGCTGGCTTGTCCTACCCAGCTGTCATCTTCCTGCCTGCCAGATCTTCTGGGCAGAGGAAGGACTAACCAAGGTCCTTTTTGGCCCTCTTCTATGTGTTTCTATGATAAAGATTCTGGTGAATCAAGGCTCAGAGGACTTCTGTAACAGACTGTAAGCTGTAAGCAATGAATCTGAAGTAAATAATTCCTACTTTTCTTCAGGATTCCTACTTTTCCATCAGGAAACAAACAAAAAAAAAAGATAAACAAGGCACTCCAAAGTTATCCTCAGACACTAAGCTGCTTTCTAGGTGCCTGGGAAAATGTTTCACATACCAATGCTGCAAAGCTGATCTACTGCAGCACTAAATTACCTGGTGTGGTGTGAAGGTGTCTAGCATGGACTAAACAGCAGCTCCACTAAATTGGCTATGACTCAAGCTGGCAGAACTAGCATTACGTCTCCGGTCCAGTAAGGGTATATAATAACTTTATGGAGAAATGAAAAATGTCAGCTTTCTGCCAACTTGCTAACAGAATATATATCCCCATTGTAACTCATAATTTATATTACTGTAGTGCTGGTATCTTCTTTTATCACCTGTGTCTTCTGTCTTTTTTTTTTAATTATTTTTTTTTACTTTTCAATAGGATAACAGTCCTGGTGTTTTATGTTGTTTTTGCTTGTCTCTGTTTGTTTGGTTTTTCCATTTTCCGTTTTTATAACTCAGTAACTAATATTCCTGTCTTCTCCTGAGCTCCTTGGGGGTGAAAGTATATCTGCCCAGAGTTTCTGGAAGCTTTGTGAATGCATTTAAATCTGGTCCAGAAGACTATTAAAATGGTGGGTAGGTAATTTGGGAGGGAAGGTTGCTGAGTTGTACAGTCAGGCAAACAGAAAGGATCTTAAGATGTCATTAAATCCATGCTCCTGCCCCAAAGCAAGATACACTAATATTCCTAAAAGATGCTTTTCTAAAGAGTCTTTCAACGATGACGACACTTCAGCTTCATTAGACAACTGTTTGCCCTTAGTGTTAAAAATGTTATGTTAATACTGAACCTAAGTATTTCAGGATGTCATTTATGTAATTTCTGCTCTTATTCCCTGGTGGGCATGGAGAACATAAACACGTCCTTTTCTTTGAAGCATCATTTTAGATTGTTGAAGACTTATCTGCCCTCACTAGTCCAATCTTCTTTAATCACAGAATCACAGAATCACAGAATTTCTAGGTTGGAAGAGACCTCAAGATCATCGAGTCCAACCTCTGACCTAACGCTAGCAGTCCCCACTAAACCATATCCCTAAGCTCCACATCTAAACGTCTTTTGAAGACTTCCAGGGATGGTGACTCCACCACTTCCCTGGGCAGCCTGTTCCAATGCCTCACAACCCTTTCAGTGAAGAAGTTCTTCCTAACATCTAACCTAAAACTCCCCTGGCTCAACTTAAGCCCATTCCCCCTCGTCCTGTCACCAGGCACGTGGGAGAACAGACCAACCCCCACCTCACTACAGCCTCCCTTGAGGTACCTATAGAGAGCGATAAGGTCACCCCTGAGCCTCCTCTTCTCCAGGCTGAACAAGCCCAGCTCCCTCAGCCGCTCCTCGTAGGACTTGTTCTCCAGGCCCCTCACCAGCTTCATCGCCCTTCTCTGCACCTGCTCAAGCACCTCAATGTCCTTCTTGTAGCGAGGGGCCCAAAACTGAACACAGTACTTGAGGTGCGGCCTCACCAGAGCTGAGTACAGGGGGACGATCACTTCCCTAGCCCTGCTGGTCACACTGTTCCTGATACAAGCCAGGATGCCGTTGGCCTTCTTGGCCACCTGAGCACACTGCTGGCTCATATTCAGCCGACTATCCACCATCACTCCCAGGTCCTTCTCTGCCTGGCAGCTCTCCAACCATTCCTCTCCCAGCCTGTAGCTCTGCTTGGGGTTATTGCGCCCCAGGTGCAGGACCCGGCACTTGGCCTTGTTGAACTTCATGCAGTTGACCTCAGCCCATCGGTGCAGCCTATCCAGATCCTACTGCAGAGCCTTCCTACCCTCAAGCAGATCGACACACGCACCTAACTTGGTGTCATCTGCAAACTTACTGAGGGTGCACTCGATGCCCTCGTCCAGATCATCAATGAAGATATTAAAGAGGACCGGCCCCAGCACCGAGCCCTGGGGGACGCCACTAGTGACTGGCCTCCAACTGGACTTGGCGCCATTCACCACGACTCTTTGGGCCCGGCTATCCAGCCAGTTTCTAACCCAACGAAGCGTGCGCCAGTCCAAGCCAAGAGCAGCCAGTTTCTTGAGGAGAATGCTGTGGGAGACGGTGTTAAAAGCCTTGCTGAAGTCAAGGTAGACCACATCCACAGCCTTTCCCTCATCCACCCAGCATGTCACTTTGTCATAGAAGGAGATCAGGTTCGTCAAGCAGGATCTGCCTTTCATAAACCCATGCTGACTGGGTCTGATCGCCTGCTTGCCCTGCAAGTGCTGCGTGATGACTCTCAGGAGGATCTGCTCCATGAGCTTCCCTGGCACTTTTTTAAATGGAAAAGCTCCAACATAGCGGGTCTTTCCACAGAGTTTGTGTTGTCTATCAATTTTGTTTCTCTCTTCTGTCTTTTTTCCCCATTAATCCACATCTTTGCAGTACAGTACACAGAACTGGACACACTAATGTAGCTGAGGGTTTCCACTGAGGCTGGTGAGATGAGTGGGGAGACGACTTCCTTTGCCTTGCAAGTTATGGAATCATAGAATATCCCAAGTTGGAAGGGACCCATAAGGATCAGCGAGTCCATTACATTCCCATTCATACAGCTGAGTGTTGTATCTGGAGCTTTTTGTAATGTGATATCGTCCATGCCTGTCCTGTCTGTGCTATGTCCACTATAACCTATGTATCAACTTCTAAGGAATTGCTCTGAAGTAGTCTGGCCTGTATTGGCACAATTTAATATCCTGAGGTAAACAATAGCCTTGTAAGTGTGCCATCAGATGATCTGTCCTTATTCTTTGAGATCACGTCTCCATTTGATCTGCTCTTTTTTCTAATCCCATGGTTCCCCATATGTGTTCTTTCAGATTCATATTGACTCCAAATACTCTCTATTCCATCATGTGGGACATTAATAAATATATTTAAAATAGTCCTGAATCTAAGACAGATTCTAAAAAGCCATCCCTTGAAGCACTCTACCATTTTCACTCTGAAGCACCATCTTTCTTTCTACTTGTTTTCTACTGCCTCAGAGTTTGTCTTGTTCCTTGAAGGAAAACAACTTGTTTGGTATATAGTGCGAAAAGAGTTCCATTTCCTTCCTACTTCTTGCAGTGGTTTTCTGGGAGTGGAGAAGGAGGGAAGGAACAATGTGCAAGTTGCTTTCAGAACGACGTATATATTATCAATCCTTTTTGTCAGATTGATCATTATAGTGCCTGCAGACACTTCAGGGTCTCCCCTTGGGAGCAGGATCAGAGATAAGCACTCAGAGCACTGGAGTCAAAACCCTGAGCCTCCTGCAATAGCTGCACATGGCTGTTCTGCTTTTAGTTAAAAACCAATGAGCTGTTACACCGAAATCTAGGCAAGGGAGCTGTGAAGGGAAAACGCATGGGAATGCCTTGATTAATAGCATCCCTAAATGACAATGGCTGTTTTATAGGCTTTATAAGGATTGTGGTGTTTCTCATATATAAAAAAGGACAAGATGTGGTTGTAATTAATGGAGAAGCTCTTTGTTGAAGCTGTTGACTCTAGCAAAGAACCCAAGGGTTTCTCAGGCTCTTCAGTTGTAAAACTAACTAAATACATCTAGGGATGCCTTGTGTCACTCCATGGCATCTTTCAAAGCTGTAATTAGCAGATACCTAATGAGTTGCTGTTACAGTATGTGCATCAGATGACTCAAATGTTTATTTTAGGCCTCTGCTTCTCTTTCTCTATACAAATCAGAATTATTTAGTTTTAACGTTTAGAGAGAGAGTTTTCTTCAGTCACCTTGCTTCAAAACTTCATTGCTTTCCAATATCCTGGCTGTCAGACTGAGTCCTCTTTAGTACCTTTAGCAGAAAGGTGCATATAAAACATTTAGTGGTGAGAGTCCTTGCTTCATGAAGCTTTCTCTGATTTGTAAGAAGTTTGCCTGAAAGCAATATTTTCACTACTATAGGTGGTAAATTTGAATTTAATATAGTCCCTGGCATAAAGCCTACTGATGGGCTTAGGAAGATTTTAAGATTTTTTAAGATTCTCCTCTGCATCTTCTTTTAAATTGTCTCCATCCTCATGAGTCTTCAGCAAAGCTGCAGTGTTCATTGTGCTCCAGAAAACCTGTTTGTTATCCTTATTTGAGTGTTACAGCAAATCAGATGTCTGATGCATGAAACATAGTTGGCCTGCTGATGGTTATGAAGGAGCAAATGACAGAAATGACAGAATTGTTACCCTCCTTGCATTTTTTAGCATGACTGCAGCTGTCCCATTGCTTCATGGTAGACCTTGTGAGCTTAAGACATCTCACTAAAGGTGGGTGGAAACAAATCAAGCCAGGTTATGCTTTTAGC
This sequence comes from Aythya fuligula, assembly GCF_009819795.1. Taxonomy (NCBI): domain Eukaryota; kingdom Metazoa; phylum Chordata; class Aves; order Anseriformes; family Anatidae; genus Aythya; species Aythya fuligula. The sequence goes on from NC_045562.1 coordinate 44,104,412, forward strand.
TCTAAAAGAATTCCATGAACGGGGCAGTGGAAGAATAATTAGGAGCCTGGATCCCTGACACTTACCTTGTATAACAGACTCTTCTGACAGACCGTAAAGTGTGATGCCAGTAATGAAGCAGCTGTGATTTAGACTTGTGATTCCAGTGTACAGCACCTGGTTTTCTGTACTGACTTTGCTTTCTCACTCCAAAATTTGTATTCACTTACCTGCCTGCGATGTCTGAAGCACAGGGCAGACAAATATTTTTATCATCATATAGTTGCTATGGCAGATCTTTTCAAAATGACCAACTGCAGCCATCAGTATTAAATTGCCTGCATTTCTTAAATGCTTGAAGGTGTAGCCCATGTGGGTAGCACAGCTTGTTGCTCCTTAACCTTGGAGAAATATGGTCTAATGGGAGTGTGAAAAGACTAAGAAATTAGGCTGCATCTGTCTGTTATGACCTAGATGGAGTGGTGCCAGATGATAGTAGCCCTTTATCTTTGCCAGGATGGGGTGGTTCTAGTTGAGGAACTTTCATTGGTGCTGTGATGTCCTGTGGGGCAGTGGTGATGGAGCCGGAACATGATTCTCCATCCCAGGGCAGCATGTTATAGGCTGGGTGGGGTGTGCAGCAGGAAACCCTTCTGTGCTTTAGTGCATGTTGCACTCTGCAAGGTCAGGGAAGGGAAGGGGTGCCTGCAGCCCTTCTTCCACTAATGTCTTTTGAAATGAAGATTGATAACACTTCCCAATGACCAGCAAGGAGCTGCTTCCAGGAGAAGAGTATACGTGTCAGGAATCCTTCATACTCCAAAGCCTTCCTATGATTGTCCATCCACATTATTCTAAAGACATTCCTTTCATACTCTTTGTTAAACACACTTGAAAACCTTAAATATTAGCTTTGACAATAATTTCACATTGACTGTGTTTGGGCTGACCTTGGTTCAGAAATTTCCTAGTCACTTGTCCTTGTCCTTAGCCACTTTCACTGTGAAGAGTAAATATTCAGATAAGAATCAAATTATAGAACTAAATTAAATATCTTTCACTTAGATATTTTTTTCTACACAGATGGTTGTTTCTGAAGACTGTTCAAAGACATTTTTAAAGAAATAACTGCATGACTTCAGATCTGAGAACAAAGGTACATCTAGACACATATATGCAACTTGTGTATTGTAAGCATCTTCTGTTGCATTTACGTGAAACAGATTTCTTCCTGGCATCACTGGTCTTCTAGACATAAATCTCAGGGGGCCTGAACTGAATGTTCAACAGGTTTTGAATGAAGAAAAAAAAATAGTGGGGGGGGGGGAGGTTAGTGTGTGTTGTAAGAGTATCTGTTTTATAACAGTCATGGTTGTCACAATAATCATGATTAATTTGTTCTTCATTGCCAGCCACTCTCTTAATTCTTTAGATGGTGGCAAAGATGAATAGGGAGCAAGTTTCATACTTCTGAAATGCTGTGAATTTATATGGTGCCAGTCTCATAGTTACAGGCAGCTGAATGAATCACACATGAGTTGCAATCTGACCAGTAGTTCTTTTCTTAACTATGATTTTTTAATGTGCCAGTCTTATTTTTCCCTCAGCACAGTTCCATTTCTTTCATCAACAAAAGGAAGAATGGGAATATTTCTTTTCTGTGGCAAATTTGCTTTAGTCTGTGGGCACTGAGTAATTCATGCAAATTATGCAATTTATAGAAGATAGACATTAGTTTTGCTCCAAGGTCCCCAAAATACACATTAGTGTTAATGTCTTTGAGTCTGCCCTGTCACTACCATCCAAGATCCTATGAATCATTTTTGCTTTTATCTTCAAACTTATCTTGATTTTTGACAAAATTACAGAGAAACATTGCCAATGGGCTCTGTAAGGCATGCCTAAAATAAACCAAAACATAAAGTATTATTGGTTAGCCTCCACAGATCATCTCCTTTTTAAACTTCTGCTCTCACTTCTGTCTGTTTTGGTCAGTATTGATTTGGTCTTTTCAAATTGCTCTTGTTTATTTTTTGCAGTCATCTATCTTGCCTTCAGATGTTGTTTATCCAGAGTGACATTTGCTTACACATTAATTAGCAAAGTGACTTAGATGTATATATTTTTGTAGGTCTGGTTATTTTTAGGGGGGTCTGGATGTTGCCAGGTTAAGTTGCATTTCTACCTCTGCTTTTTGGATATCTGTCAGGTAACAACTGTAAATTTGGGGCTGTAACTTACCACTGATCATGAAATTTGTTTGCAGATTTACACAGATGTTCAAAATGGGCAAGCAAAGAGGTGAACCACAGTGGCTACCCCTAATATCTGTGCTTGAGGTTTGACATGTGAGGATTTGGCAGATCAACCTCAAAGTTTGGAAAAGCTGTATTCCCTTCTTCAGTGAACAAAACCTGATGCTGCTTAATGTAAGTAAGGTTTTAATACAGTATCTAGAGTGTGTGTATAGATGCTTGTTTAAATTAGGTGTGGTAATGTAAAGTGTTAAATACTCATCTTGTGTGGCATTTCAGATCTCATTTGGATGAAATCAAAGTTGGCATTTGTAACCCAAAATGAGATATAACTCACAGAAAATGAAAATGGAATTAAAGAAAAAGACACATTATTTGATTGTACTTAGCAAGTAAACAAACAAACTATATATATGGTTAAGGGACACTACAAATTTTCCTGGTGTCAATGCCAGAACCAAACATTGGGCCTCCAACCCACACTCCCAGTTCTGGACCTTTTATCACTTATACACTAGAAGTAGCCTTTGTAGTATTGGAAGATGATGATGATTTGCCATATCATCTAAAGTGCTGGAGATGTGCTTTTTTGTTTGTTTATTGGATTTCTGCTTGTTTGTATATTGGCTTTCTTCTTGTTTGTTTATTGGGTTTTGGTTTTGGTTTAACCTTACACAAAGCTTTATAAACAACTAATGTGACTGACAGCAATGCAAATTTCCCTGAATCATGAAGTAGCTAAATAATTTCTGTTAGTAGAGAGACTCTATCTTGTCTGTCAGTCAAGCAGATCTTATTGTCCTATTGGTTGTATTCAGATGTTTTTAATGGACTGAATTAGAGGAAAATGCCTCATAGCACAGACCTTCTTGCTTTAAAGATGTTTGTACTTTTACTACAATATCTTTCCCCAAATTATCTATTTAGCATCTGTTTAAAATTAATGAGAAAATCCATGGCTTAAACAGGTAATGAGAGTCACTTAATTACTTCAAGCTATAAGGAAAGTAATTTCCAACAGAATAACTTTGGCTATCATCCTGTGCTCTACAGCTGAGGGACTGAACTGCACAGCGCTGTCCGCAGCTGGGAACACAACAATATAAACTGCTTTCACATCCCTACTCCACCAGAGCTCACACCTTACAAAGGAAATGGGTATGGTCAGGGAAAGGCTGGAAATAAGGAGCTGGAAATAGGGATGCATGGCATGAGCAGGCACTTTCCATTAAAATGAAGTCCTCTTGGTGAAGTCCTTGGGCAAAAATTGTTGTAATAGCCCATCCTTTTCTTCCAAGGAGATGATTCATGTCTGAGATCTTTCAACTTTTCCTGAAAGGGAAAGACAGAAATTCCTGCTGTTGTACAATAATTGAATTCAATGTTTTTCCTCCCTTCAGGCCAAGGTTTTTAACTGAAAGAGAAAACTGGCAGATATTCTTAGCTTTTGGAATGTATCTCTGTCAGTTTTCTGTCTTGTGATTCCAAGTAAATCAAAACAACAAAGCCGGTCTCTGAGTTCCAAGATGGGACACAGAAGAATGACACAATTGTGTTTGCAGAAGAATGGATGAGTTAACCTCTAGGTCTTTCAACTTGCTTGCAATGGCTGATGTCAAACATACGTATACAAGAAAATATGAAATTCCTTTATAATTTACAAAATTGCTGCTGATCTTTTAGTGCAATATGGTCAAAGGCTGTTTTACTTCTAATGCTGGGAGGTTGGCCATTTGCGCTGGGTGAGAGGAGTGCGCTGCTTGTAATCTCACATGCCAGCCCTTTATCAATCTTGGAGATGGGTCAGCAACTCCGACCAAATTTGAGGTGGGCTTTAATCACCTTAATTGCCTATGGAGGTCTATGAGCTGGATGGAAGGAAAAGATTCATGTTATTGCTAGCGCTGACAGAAGCACTGTCAGAAACCATCCATTACATCAAGTGTTTGACAGGAGCTGCTGGGCCAGCCCACATCTCCAGCTCCAGACCAACGCTGCAGGTATCCACAACCAAGGTTATTGCAGGGGAAGAGCAGATGGCTGGGGTTATTGTGCTAGAAGGAGATTTAGGAGACAAAGGGCAAAAATAGAAAGGAAATCAAGCTTTGCTAATTTTGTTGCTTATGGAATTAACTTTTACCATTGAAATTAGAGAATAGCCCCACAAGTCTCTTTCCGTTTTTTCTCTAGAGCACTGTCAGGGTGAGATTCTTCTCACTAATCTAGTTTTCAAATTAGCTATCAGTTTGGCCTGTGTACCTTCTTAGTTCTTTTTTTTTTTTTTTTTTTTTTCCCCTGACATAATGTTACTATTGCAGAAGATTTATAACATTACTACTTCATAACATATTTGAATTATAAATATGACAGGAGATTCTAGGGTTTTCTTTCATGTTAAAGACATTTATTGAATGTATATATATAATGTCAACAGAGCAAGGGCATGACCAGTACTTGTGTATTGTCTACTGGGATCAAAACATAACCAGGCTTGTATTTTACTCTCTTTATGTATGTTTTACTACCATTGTAAATTGTTGTCAGTTGACTTTGAAGGTGGTCAGAGGTTAAAATACCAAGTAACTGTTTTGTGAACAATATTCCAACATTCTTCAGCTGGAGAAGATAACACAACAGCTTAATTTCACAGTTTATGGCATATCTCTGCAGAGGGGGCATCATTTTAGAAAAATACACCCTCAATGAATGGATGTTACTGACAAATCCATGAATGTCAAGCCAAGTTGAAGCCAGTAAACTCCAACTTTCATGCTCAGTCAGATAGGTGTGGGGTCTGATCATCTCTTTTGAAATCTATATGTTACTTCTAAATATTTTTCAATAACAGTTGAATTTGGCCCTTGAATTACAGATGGAGGCTATTTACTCTGTTTTGGTGGTCTAGAGCGAAGTGTTATGTGCTGATCTGGAAATAAGATGGTGTAAGACACAGCAGCTTTGGCTGATGAGTGAATTTCAGCTTTCAGCCCAGCTGGTTAGTTAGCTGTTTGTTCAGGGGCATGATGAAATAATAATAATAAATAAATAATAATAATAATAATAATAATAATAATAATAATAATAATAATAATAATAATAATAATAATAATAAAGGTTATGCATTACAACAGTGAACAATTGGCTGCAGCTCTAATTAAAGAAAAGACAAAGAAAATCATGCCTAATGACTAAACCAGACAGCAGGTTGCACATTTGGACTTCATGATGCATTCCAGTCAGTAACATGAAAGACAGGAAATACCTTACACGTGTTGCCTTTGGGGAACAAGAGAAGATATTGGAGGTCAAGCATGGCTCTACAACATTTGCTGATAAATCTTTTCAATAGTGGTGTTTTTTTTTTTTTTTTTTTTTTTTTTTTGTTTGTTTTTTTTTCTTTTATAGTCATAAGCAGTGCGGTATTGCCTGAAAAGCAGTGGGAAGATCAAACAGCCTTTCAGCCAGCTGCTCAACATTGGTCACTGCCTTTGGAGAACGATGAACCCATCAGCGCAGCTGAGCACTGCTGTAGATCACCCAGCACATGCAGAGGTAAGCTGAGAGCCGAGAATGACCTTGAGCACTGTACCAACAGCATTTGGCCACGACCAGTAATAATGTCAATCTGTTATCTCCCAGTGCAATCCAACAAGCTACTGGAGACAAGGTTGCAGACTGGGGACCCCAGAGCTGTTTTTAACTGCTTGTATCTGAAAGTGCATCTAAATTCAGTTTGGTGAAATTGCTGCAACATTAGAAACCATCACTGTAATTAGGCTTCACAGAGCCCTTTATCTATATTCCTACACTCTGTTTTGTAAATATAAGATAGCTGACGTAAGAGGGTGTCGTTCCCTCTGGTGTCAAAATTTGGGTAAATCACTAGAAAAACAGTATTCTTGGTGTGGTAACAAACACGATAAAATGTTATTTTCCCCTTTTTAAATCCTGACAAGCTGTAGAAAGCAGCAACTTTACAGCCTCTCTCAAAACACATTATAATATAGCACATTACTTTATGCTGTTCCTAATGTTTTGGCTGTTATTTGCTAACTACAATGGCATGTTAATGTTGGCTACTTCACAGGTTACTGAGGAGTAGAATCCCTGTTCCAAACAGTTGTCATTTAATAAAAGAGAGAGTAAAGGTGAAGGAATTAGTTCCATGACATTAGTGGGTTTCTCTTGCTCGGCTGTTGTATTTATTAGTGTGGTGATAATGGTACTGATTTTCTATAAGACTGTAGTAAAAAAATAGCCATTCTATTTCAGTAAAAATAGGGTGCCTAGACCTTTATGTTACAAAAAGTAAAGAGAAGAATATAGAGATGTGGGAGGTGAATCTCACAGTAGAGTATTTCTTCAGTAGTTGTATATAAATTATCAGTAAATTTCTTCAGCATCGCATGGTGTGCCTACAAGTGTGCCTAGATATAAACATGTAGTTGAACACCTTGGGCTAGGACCAAGGTATGGTTGGATTTGATGATCTTGTGAGTCTTTTCCAACCTGAATAATTGTATAATTCTATTTGTAAATGGAAGTGATGTAATTCTGTCCGTGGTGCTGCCAAGAGTCCCCGTGCCACTCTGCTCTACCACAATCCACAGGGTAGTATCAAACCTTGACTTGCTGTCTGCTGTGGCACAGCTTTTGGAGTTTATTTGGATCTGTTAACTGTTAGGTGAATGGTTACAATGGGCTTCAAGTGAGAAATTTAGGGATTTCAGCTCTTCAGTGGATAATTTTCTGTCATTTCATGTGTGAGATATTTTGTTCGGTTCTATAAAGAAATCTTGTGAAGTTTCTGATTCTGAGCCATGCTAGAAAAGCAGGTATGCTTGTGAAAAATAGTAACCACAGTATACTTGAAATGATTCTTTCAAAATACGTTCCTGAAAAGGAGAGGAAGGGTAGAAAGAGGGTGCATTTTTTGCTTGATTTCTTTAGAAGCTAAAGAAAACTGTTTGTTTATCTTAAAACGTGTTAGCCTTTTTCCTAAGCGCTTTTTGAATGCTGTAATAGTCTATGCAGTTTAGAAATACCAGAGCCAAAGACAGGACTTTAACTAGGGTTTCAGTGAACTGAGGCTGCAGATTTACCTAAGCAGCCAGTTCTATGGTGAGTTTCAGCTCAATCCTGTTTCATCTTAGGATAATAGAAAAACTCAGAATAGTTTCAATATTATATGTTCGGGGAAGTAATCCTTGGTTTGGAGGGCAATTAAAAATCTACTGGAAGCATAGAGAATCAGCAAAAATACTTTTAGAAGTCTGTAATTCCTCTGCACAATGGATAGTCAGAGCATCGTGTCACCCAACAAGGTACAAATTAGGTTGTTATTTTCCCAGCTGCAAGTTATTCACTTGGGGAATGACATGCATCAACAAAGCTGCTTGTGCATATACGTATTTCGAGACTTTCAAAAGCTAGTGACAAGGTAATTGTTTGATAGATGCAATATGTTATGGAATTGCTATCCAAATAACACCAACATCAATATTTGGTCATATTGTCAGTGTATAAGCAATCTGTCTTCAAATTGTGTCTGAAGGCAACAAGACCACATTTTCTCAGAAAACGTTGCATTGCATGTGCAGTGGAGAAAAATCTCCACTGGTGATAACACATTGTGGTCAAGTTTCTCAAAATTGCTGGGTAACTTATGCCAGACAAATATGAACCAAGTATATTATGTGAAAACTAAGCATGTGCTTGGCTGGTAGACTGTAATCATACTCAGATATGCTTATTGTTTGAAGAAACTCAGGGAACGAGTCTCAAAATTCCACTTGGTGAGTTCAAACTGGCACTGCTCTGAGTGGCACTGAGGATTTCTTGGGTTACTGAGCAGTATTGGTTGTTTTAATTTGAGAGTTACAGAAAGCAATTACAAAAAATTAGTCAATACTGTTGACAACGTCCATTACTGCTGCATGTCAGTCTGCTTGCATTTTGCTCCAGTCATGTTGCCATAAATATTTTCCATGGAAAGTATGGAGTGAACCACCCTTTTACTTTTCAATTTTGATGGTGAGACGAACTGCATAGCATTTCCAAAGCATGATGGCACCAGGGAAGAGGAAACTTGCTTCGGTTCAGCAGATTTCACTCTTTTAAAAAGTTCCTTTTCTAAGTTGTGTTTTTATGCATTTGGACCATCTATGAATGCAGCTAAAAGGCGGTTTTGATGTATGAGATAGTTAATATGATTGAGGAGAGTAAATGGTCAATACTTGATTTTAAAACATTTAAGGTGACTTTGACCTTAGCAGTCTATTTCTCGTTAAGCCAATAAATTAGAAGTGATTGTCTACTTTGTATTAAGACAAAATATAAGTAGGCTTAAATGTCTGTAAAATACCCATTCACATTTACTATGCCTGTCATTGAAAGATAGCTGTAATGTTTTCTCTTGCATTTTTCTCAATTAGCCAGCATTTCTATTTAAACAGGCATTTTCAGTCCTCTAGAAATGTGTATGAAAACATTCCCTCAGCTAAGAACTGATAAGTAGGGTCACATTTTAGGAGCCTTTTGAAAATATAGAATATAGCATAGCATATACCTTTAGCACACTTGTATATATGTAGCAGATGCTTTTCATATCATTTTTTGAAGAGCAATATGGTTGCATGAAAAAAGACACAAGGCCAACAAGCAGTCCCCAGCAGTTCACCCAGGTCTGGCAGCAGTGTGGCAATTCCAATGGAGCGCTTGGCATGAGCTATCCCTTTTCTCAGCTGTGACACCACATTTGCAGTCTACTTGTTGGTTGGTTGTTCTTCTGAGGGAGATTGTTACTATTTTTTAATTCTGCTATAACTTCAGGATTAAACAAAGCAGTAAACGGACTGTGTGGTGATAAAAGCAACTTATATACCTGAGGACTTTAAAGTAATGGTGGGGATGTTGCTCTAGAAAACTTACTAGAGGTTGTGACCCTTTTTTGGACACACATTAAATTTTTATGAAATTCTTCCCAGTCCCTGGGGATGCTTCACAAACATCAAGAACAGTTCCTCTTGCAGGCTGGGCTTCTTCACTGCTTATGCTAAATCATTAATAAATGATTTTAAGTAATGTTGGCTCTGATAGAGATTGCAAGCCTGTTCTTCAACATTATAAAACTGATATTTGCATCTCATTTGGGTTTTGATCTCCTATTCTGTTTGTGATCCAGAAGAGTATTTACCTCTCCTTCTGTGTCATGCTTTGTCACGAGCCTTTTGTGAACTGACGTGAGCATTATCAAATCCTTCAAGCAGTTCCCAGGCTTACGAAATTCAAGACCATTACATGAAAATTCACAGCTTTTGTTTGTAGATATCCAAGAGTGGAAAAAGTAAAATAATTTGATTAGTCTGTTCATAATATGTTTACTGTAGGATCTGTAGATGCATATAACTTTGTAAGACTCACTATTAACAAGTATTTCCAAAGGAAATGGGTTCCTTTCTTTCAGGAAGTCTCCCTAAATGTGAAGTTCTGTTTATGGCTTAAAAGATTATTTTGGCATCCTTCCACTCAGTTGTTAGCATCCTGAATCCCACACTGTAATTAGTTACACGTGCATACTGGTGTACTGTTGTAGCAGTCTGTCATATCTAGCCACCTTTAGGCTCATTGTTTCCTGTTTGTCACCATGTTCCTCTATTTGTTAATGATTGTTTTGCTGAACACCTACAACAAACAATATGGAAGTGCAAATATTTAGAAAGATGAGAGAGATACTCATCTTGGGAAGAGTATTATGGATTTTTCGATACTATTGCATTCCATAATATCACTTTGACCTTCAGAAAAGTTTCACAAGGGAGGATGCTCTAGCTCTGCCTAACCTACCGTTGCTATATATATGTTACAGTGTTAAAGGTAAAATCACTTATGGATAGGTCCTAAAGGAGGATAAGGTGCCTGGAGAAACCCAGAACAGTGCCAGTGCCCCGGCTGGGGCCCAGATGCTCCTGCACGAGTGGTGTACTGTGTTCACTCCTCTCTGGCTGCCAGTGCTGCAGGTCCCCCAGGTGGGCAGGGTGGTACCATGGCACTGGACACCAGCCGCTGCCTGTCACCTCTGGGGGATCTGGGTGGGCTGGAGGTCAGGAAGCAGCTCATGTCTCCTGAAGACCATCTGATGGAAACACACCTTGTGTTTAAGGTATGGAACAGTGAAATGAGGAAAAAATCTGCATTTCTGCTGTAGCTTTCTATTTATTCTCTGAGCCGCATTTGGTGGTCTTGGTAAGCATGAGGCAGGTTGGTGCTGCTGACGAAGGTAACCAAAGCCGGTACCTCCTGTGTACAGGTTTCCAGCTGGTGAATGTTCCTCTTTCACAGAACAGTCTCTAGGCTGTTCTTGTTCAGGCCAGGTGATGTTATAAGCTGCTGATCAGGCTCTTGCAGGAAGCTCCATTTTCATGAACCTGAACGTTTATTCTCCAGAAAATTATCATCATATCCTTGTGTTATTATAGTTCTGAAAGGGAGCTGCAAATGCTGGTTTAAGACCACATTACTCATCTTTAAAAGGATGGTGTACTTCCTCAGGGACCAATGTGTGTTTTTTATCTGAATTTATTACCTGTTATTTTGTTTCATGTGTCAAGTATGATAATGAGGTCCAATCAGGAACAACCAAGACTGGCTATTTCTTGAAGAGCAAAAACTTGCTAAGGCTTTGAAGCATAAGGTTTTATGCATTTAAAATGAGAAGTACCAATGGAAAATTAACTTCTGAATGCTCAAAGGCAGGATCTGGGATAGGTGAGGAGACTGTGATGGCATTTCAGCTGGGAGTTTCACAGCCCATGTTTGCACTCGCAAATGTGGATCGATGTGTGTCGATTCAGCTCTTTGCAGAGCCCTTGGTCTGGATAAAGAGGTTGTGGGGTGTGCAGGAGGATCTTTGTCAGCAGCTAAAGTCTGTCTCAGAAGCCAAGCTGCCCATGGGGAAGAGGACAGCTCATACAGATATTTGGATGGGATCTGTAGGATCTGTATTTGCACTCACAAATAACAGTACTCTGCATCCATATCCCAGTTGAGCCTCATTTGCGACATTACCAGAATACAGGAAGAGCAGGCTTATTGAATTCATGTTGGCACCTTGTCATTTGAAGACTTTTTGTGGACCTGAAGTACAGCAGCTGTTTACAAGGCATCCTTATTTTTTCTCATCTATTTCAGTAATAGGCAAAAATACTTTAGAAAGAGAAATCCTCTGATCAGGCATTCATAATGAAGAATTACTGCCTGTCCTATACTGTTCCCTTCAGACTGTTGCTGTCATTTAATAACTCAAGGATGTGATTTGTAGCATCCTTTTTGGGAATGTGTCCTACCATCTCACATCCCTTTTTGGAAGGCTGTTTCCAATATGTAGCTGTAAGCTTCCTTCATTCAAAATTGTGTTGCTTTCAAGCTGTTCTTCCAATGTACACACATGTTTCACTTACTGCAATTAATCATTTTCCTTCTTGGGAAACTTGCATGGGTCTAGTCATAGCTTTTTCTCATAAGCTGGAAGTTTTAACTAAATAATGCCTTGGGATCCAAAACCGGTCCATGGCACTGAAGCTGTTTCCTCAGAATAAACTCCATCACTGCTAGGTTTCATTGTGCTCCAGATTTTCCTTGATATTTTTCAGTTGTAGGTGCATGCAAAGTATTTAATGATGGCCTTTGTTAGTGCCACCACTACTAATCCATTCTGGAAGTCCACTTGGATGCTCCTTGGGTTAAAAAAGCCTAAACTTATCCTGAACCCTTGCCTTTTGGTAGGGTCCTACATGCTTTCCTCTCTCTAGAAAACAGTTCAATGTTATTGGTCTCTCCTTCCATTATTATCCAATTTTTCTACTTTTAACATGTTTTTTATTGTCTGGTGATGTTATTTTTCTTCTCCATCAGCCCCGTAGCCTTGGTACTGTCGGGGCAGGACCCCCTTCCTGTCCAGCCCCATGTCTAGCAGCTGATAAACCATGGTATGAGCCCTCTGCTTACACTTCCAAAAATTAATTTGTTGTTTTCCATCTCCTGAAAACCTCTTTGATCTGCTTGTATTACTGTAAATATATTCTTTGCCTGTCACAACTATTTTGGTGATAAAACAACTGTTCACATGGTGTCAAAGAATGGGCAGGAACATGAAAGAAAAATGATCAAGACCAATGTTTTCCCTGCTTTCTTAACTCTAGGCAGTGCTCACTGAAAAGACAGATCTGCTGAAAAACAATGCTATCTAAAAAGAAAGCAGTTTTCCTTACTCTCAAACAAACATTTAAAAACAATCTCTCAAAAAAAAAGTTTCAAAGCTCTCTCTCAAAAAAAAAAAAAGGAGGGGAGGAGTGTATATAAAGATGAATGGGAAGACACATGCTTTTAGTAACAGGTACTTTATTTTTAGGTAGTATAATTTTTATGGAAGTCATAATGTTTTATGAATTTTAATGAACGTCCTTCTCAGAATAACTTGAGACTTACTATCAGTGCATTATCTGCGAAAAGGTCACCAGATCTGTTCTGATAAGGGAGGCATTTGCAAATGGGAGATTACGATGGTTGGGGAAGGGAGTTTAGAGTAAAACACTACGTGCACATCGCAGTCTGCACTGAGGGATGTGCACAGCTGGTATAGCAAGACCAGATGCATGAATCCTGAAGTCTTTTGTATTTTCTTTGTGTCCAAACAAGAGCAAACCGTTATGCCACGGCAGAATTTATGTTCTGTAGCAGGAATACAACTCCCCTTCTTGAGACAAATAAGACGTGACCTGCTTGCTATTCTAATATCTGCAAGTTGCTAAACTTCAGATTCACAGCCAAACTTCAGAGAAACTGTCCTTGCAACCACTGCATGCCCATGTCCTGGCTGCTGGCTGGCACCCAGCCCTTAGGTGTGCCTCCAGCAAGCCTTGGCTCAAAATGCAGTGCACCAGTCACCCTGAGGTGCACACTGAATTTAATTCAAGCCACAGCCAGGGACACAAGCCATGTTGTAATTATGGGCTCAAAGCCCATTACATTCATGGATCAAGCCTGCAGTATGATCCTGTGAAAAGACACCAGATCTGTTTCAGCAGAAACTGGGAAGCAATGATTTTTACCAATTTTTCCTGTTAACTTTAAACTGTTGACATGGTGCTAAATTCAGTATGCTGAAGGTGTTTCCATGTGTCACTTCTAATAGGATACAGGTGTCAGACAATTTGAGATTATTTCAAACCTAATTTTCCTAGAGTGAAGATACAAACAGTTACACCAGAAGCAGATGTTGGGTCTTTCTCACCCCTCTGAAATGTGGTTTGGCATCCATCCAGACTGAGTCTATGGGGAAAAAGAAAATTATATTTAATTTTAGCTTGCTTGGTTTCCTCCTTTCAAAATCTACATGAATGTGCAATAAAATAGCCCATCCCTTTTCCCTCTGCTTACACAGGGACTAAGGATCTTGTTGCAAACAGATGGAGTGCAGTCAGGTTGGGACATGAACATTTTTCCATCTTCCCACTATCACCATGTGGGCCAAAATTTTGCAAAAAAAAAATGCTATCTTTTCCTTTTTCCACCATTCTCCCTGCCTCTTTCAGTTATTTTTCTAGTGCATTTGTTGGAAGTAACTGCCAGGAAAGAAAGGCTACAAGGACTCCACATAAACCACCATTTTGGGGTCCTGCCTCTGATCCATCTCCATTGACCTGCCTTGGGGTGGTCTCTAGGATTGCATCAGGACTCAAGAGAGCAGCCCTGAGAACATCTTCTTCCCTCTGACTTCAGGCTGCTAAGATCTCCTCTAGCTTTTCTTACTGTTTGAAGCAATGCTCCTTTTCCACCTTGTTCATGTAATTTTATGTATGACTGGAAATAAAATCTCAGCTATACATCATGGGTACAAAAACTAGATCACTTGCTGGCACCGTGCTGTCCTGTGAATGATACATGCTTTCCATCAGAACTCATGTAGATGAAGAAGAATTGAGCTCATAATTTTGGGATTTATGCCTTGTAGAAAAGAACGCCCTATTCTGAACATCACCATTCAGATTTTGGTTTCTTATGCTTAAATATATATTTCTTCATCTGTTTCTAGTGAAGGAATCTTATGACTAGAAATCCCACTTAGGGTACACCTTACTTGAAGTCAAATTATCATCAAATGCTACAATTAAAAAGAGTTCTGCTTAAGTTCAAATAATTGCACATTAATATATTAATATATATTAAGGATTTAAGAAAATGTATTGTGGAGATAATGATCCTTTTTTCTTTCTTTTTTTTTTTTTTTTTTTCCAATCAATATTCAGTATTTGTTGGTCATGAAAAAACTTCTGAGGAATTGCCGTCATAACCAAACAATACAACCTTCAAAATTTAAGAGCAATAAATTTATACTGGATAGCAAAGGGGTGGGATGTTTGTGTCATCCAGCTCAACATGCCAGAAGAAGAAAGGCATGAAGTCCTTCCACACAAAACGGGGACTCCACAGAGTGGTAAGTACATAACAGAAAAAACACCAGATGGTGGGTGGAAGGTTTTAACGCCACTGTTTATCTGCACTATGTCAATGCAAATTGCACCAGGAAGGTTCTCAAGTCAACCCCCCACTGAGGCCACCATCAGAGGTGAGTAAATACGATAAATAGGAAGCATTAAGTGCTGGCTTCTGAATCAAAGGAAAGACTATGGAAACGCCACTCTGCAAATTGGGTTTTAACTGCACTGCCAGGAAGTTATCTAGAGGCATTTGAAGACCAACTTAGTAACAGGAAATTAGTCAAAAGCATTTTAAAGTGGCTCCTTGGCCAGTGAGTGCTGCGGTGGCTATTTATTCTGCTGAACTATGGCAATTTAGCCCAGTTAAGGGTCTGCTCAGATGTCGTATATTAGCCACTGCCAGAACAAGTGACCTTTTTGCACAGTACATTAAGAACAGAACAAAAAGATAGAAATTCCCGCTTTCCAAGCATGGTCCAAATAAACCTCTGTGCTTTTGTTGAGCCAGCTGTGTTGAAGAGGAGTGATTATAACAAGCCTTTTTTTCAGCCTGCACCTGTCTCTCCTTCCACAGCTGAGGACACACTGGAAATCTACTTCCCTATAGACCTGATCCAGTAAAAGTTTCAGGTGGAAATCAAATACATCATTATTTATATCTATTTTTACTTAACCACTTAAGGGGAGAAACACCCAAAAGTCAGCAGTTACAGGAATGCGCAGTAGCTCCTTACCCACAGTGAAGAAAAACTTTTTCCATCCCCAAATAGACGAAAGTTCTTTTATTTTTCACTTTTGTGGTCATCAAGGTCTTGCAAAGAAGAAATGAGGACCAGATTTAAGCAGCCTCGCATTGCCGGTAGCCACAGTCCAGCTTGTGAGATGACAGCTCAGCTCCCACCTAAGCAGAAACATTCCTGTTCGGGGAAGGTTTAGTGCACCCTGGGTTGTGCCACTTGGGACTGTGTCCTGCACCACTTGTTTTAGGAACAGCTGCATGGATCAACTCAGCAGCTTTGTTTCATCAAGGAATATATGGGAAACAAATGTGCCAAAATATTGAGAAGAAAAAACAAAACAAATGTATGTGTTTTTAACAAAGTGTAGCATCCACTTCCAATGTCTGATGTGGATCCACCATGAAGGACATTGGCTGGCTTTCTCCAGACTGTTTTCCTCTTGATTTTTCTGAGGAATTTAAGAATTTGCTAGAGCAAAATGGAGTTCAACATTATCCATGGAGAATGCAAAACTGCCTGGTTTCCTCCTAGCAGATGGATATATTATAGAAAATATAAATAGACTGTAGACTATAAAAAGTCTACAAAGTGCTGTGAGATATTCCATTTATTTGTTGTATCTAAAATTGCATTGCCATTTCTAAAGCATTGGTTTCCTTTAAGATATCTTCCTTCTTTCAAATGAATAGCTTTTTTCTTTATACTTAGTTATTTTGCTGAGGTAATTCTTACACAGTGATCTCATCCACCTTCGAAGCTTTGCCCACATTCCCAGCCAGCTGTTATTCACCCATAAGCATGCCTAATGCCAGTAGTTTGATTTCTGGCACTGAAATACAAGAAAATTAATGGCTTCAAAATTGGCATTATTGGATTTTTCTGTTAATCCAAAATTATTGGATTTTTCTGTCTTTAAGACATGATGCCTGTAAGCTGACTGGCACTATATAAACATAAGACATCACACATAGTCTCTGTTCCTGGGGAAAAAATCAAAGTAGGACTTGAATTGTTTTGTGACAAGATGCTGTATATGACTGAGGCAAGACAGCATGATGCTCAATGAAAATTACTAAAGCATGTCAAAATAGAGTGACAATAATAAATTATTGTCAAATGAAATGCTTCATGCTGACCTAAATTGTTACACTACATTTTATCATATTGTGATTAAGTATGTGGTTCAAAAAAGATTAATCTCCCTGGGATGTTGTTGTTATTTCTACTGTGGATCAATTGGCACAGCTTACTTGAAATAAATTAGATTTTTCAAAATAACATTCTTAATGCAAGCCATGCAAATCATAACTCCAATAATTAATATATTTATCTCCTATAACATGAAAGTGCTAATTGTTAGATTTTTTATTAGTCTTGTTATTTCAAGGCAGTACCTGCATTTCTGGAACTTTCTGTAGTTTGATCGTCTATCGTTTGGGGTTTGAGAAGAATTATATCTACAAATGCAGCCATTCAAAATTATGATTGCATGATAGAAAATGACTACTTTCAGCATACTAATCAGCAAGTCAATAGAGTCCATAAAAACTAGGGATACGAACCAGAAAGCGTTATTCATTAATTTTGTTTATGGTTATTTAATTTTAATTATAATACTTTAAAGCTCTTTAAATCTACAACTCCATCATATGTAAGTTAATGTAGCATATTTTTTCAAAAATAATCAAGGCCTAATAATATAGATCACTACAGAGCCTGTAATTAAATCTTTGATGAGTTTCAAAGTGGTTTTTAAGTGTGCATGTAGATTGTAAAAAGTGCTTTACCAAAGCTCTATTCCTATCATCATGACTTCAGGAATGTTTTTCAGGCATTGTCCAAATTAAATTTTCTTTCAAGTTCAAAATGGATATGTTTGTAATTGAATAATGACCTTGCCAATAAATATTCAGTGTAGGTACACAAAACAATTAATTTTCACACCTCTTTCCCTTTGTAAGTGATAATAACAAATATTTTTCTACGAATCATAAAGGCCTTTAATACTATTATTGCCATTATGCCTTAGAGAAGGGAGCCTTGACGATATCCATTGCAGGTGTTTTCTTCTCTGAAGAGGTGATACTGGATCTGATCTTACAGTGCTAATTTTGGCACCATCACAATGGTCAAAGGCCAAAAAAAAAAAAAAAAAAAAAGGCACTGACAACAGAATATATCTCACTGCTGTCTGCACCCTGTGTAAGGACCTCATGAGATGGAGGGCAATTTCTCTGCCATTTCCTAATTTTTATTTCATAGAATCCAGTGTGCACCACTTATCCACTATTCTCACTGCAGATTTTATTCACATTTGTACATTCTGAAATGGTCCTCAGACCGACACCATTGCCATGGTCCATCAGGAATCACATCATCTAATTCACGTCATCAAGTCTCCTGGCCCACCTGCACCTCTGACAGCAGAAAATGGGGTGGAAGGTTTTTTTGTTTGTTTGTTTGTTTGTTTTTTTTTTTTTTTTTTTTTTTTCTGGAGTAATTTCCTTGTAATTAAATTACATGTTAAAGACAGGCTTTCACTACCTCGTGTTACAACATGGGAGCTTGCAGGTTTCCAGCGATAAGCAGGCTGTAGTCAATTAGAAAACCTCAGGGTTTTAAGAGTCTGTTAGCTAAAATATGTTATAGTTCAAGTCATTGTTTAACAACCCGCATCTCTTACAGCTGTGAAATGCTCCCATCATCAAGTAGGTCTCTGGGACTCCCTCAGGAACGGCAGGCTCTAGATATCCAGCTGCTAGGAACAAAAATAAATCTCTTTGAAGACTTATTTGCTGTCACATTGTGTGAGGACTTAGAAAGGCTGAAATATTTTAATCATTAATCTCCATTCATCAAATTGTGTCATTCTTAACAAAACTCCAAAATAGTTTCAGCTGTGAGTTGGATGTCAATGACACCTAGCTCCATGCATAGATATCAATTTTGTGAGATATGCCACACACAAGACTTGCCTGCTGCAATTGAAACAACTCCTGCCCATGCAGAGACACTAGAGAGCATTCCATAACTCATTATTATTTATACTTTTAGCTATTCTGCAGGAATAATAGCAAAACTTTAATAGCTATTGATCACAAACCTCTATTACCAGTATTATAATCTTTTCCAATAATGGTCAAAGAGTCTGTGATACTGACACGTAGTGTTTGTTACCATTACTCTGGTGTAATATTAGCAGCAGAAATCACTGCTATTAGAAGTTGTCACTAGATAGAAATATTTATTGCAGAGGTGTATATGGAAAAATATCTTTAAATATCTTAGTGAGTGATGAAAAACTCAGTAGAATATGTGGGCCTTTATTTTGCTGGGGTTGGAAGAAAACACATTTTCATCTCTTTTCTGAGTTCCTTGTTTTAAAGTAGTAATCATTTCTATTTTTTTTCTCAAAATATTTTATTTTTTTAATAGCTAACCTTAAAAGAAAACAAAAATAAAGTGAAGGAAAATGAGGCTGTGTTAAAAACGTTCTTTGACCTTTTCCTTGGCTGTACTTACAAACACTGTACAAATTAATAGCAAACATGTTGCACAACTTAGAGTTAAGTTCTTACTGACTTAAAAGACTTCTTGGCTGGCAAGTATTTCCAAACAAAGGAATCCCAACATATTTCTTTAGACTGTTTTTTTTCTCATAGTATTTCTTCTTATTTATAAGCAATGTCTTGCTTCTCTGTCTTCCATCCAACCTTCCTGAGTAACACCAAGACCATTAATGCTATACTTGTGGTGTTGCACTAGCAATCCTGGTGGAAGTCTGTGACATGAAGTTAGCAGAAGAGAAGGTGAATACGTGTGGGAAAATGTGCTCAGACTGCACAAATATCTGAAGCATGCACATTAAATACAGAGCACTTTATGCTGGCCAAGTGCAAGGATATTGCTTGAACATCAGAGTGATTCCTTGCTTGTCTATGATTTAATCCAAAGGCCACCAAGATCAATGGAGAGAAGCTCCTCCAGGCTTCAGAAAAACTTTGCCTCAGCCTGCCTTAATACCCTTCTACCAGAAGGCCAGAAATCCCTGCAGCCATCTAGGAAGAAAAACCTTACCCCACTTCGGAGACAAAATAACATTAAGGGATGTACAGGTTAGATCATCTTACCAAATGGATAGAGTATGGGGATGAGGAATAAAAATCCTAGCCCAACCGTTGTTTTCAAGGGCTTTTATTAATTCTTTTGAAGCACAAGACAAAGCCATGTGCAGGCTCCTGTGGAAACGTTCACATTAACATCAGTATGTAATTTTTCTGGGATTTGGGTATATTTGAAGGACAGAGAATAATATAAGAATTGCTATGAAATGTTGAAAATATTTTGACCTGCTCTTGATTTTTTATTTTCTTTTATTTTTGAGCTGCTGTTTTATCACTATATTCTGTTCATCTTTAGAGAATACTTAGTAGAAAAAAAGCTCTTTATTAGAAGAATAGGGCAACAAGCAAAGCATGAGTATTGTCTTGCTTTTTATTACAAGGATGAAGCCAAAGGTCTGGGCATAAAATGGTTCTGGACCTCAGTATTACCACTGAGAGAATAAAGGCTTCTTCACTAGTAACCTACAGCCATGGGGAAAAAAAAGTGTAATTAGCAGGAAGCTGGACAGTTTACTGAATGCATGTACGCAACTCCCTCCTTCTTAGTGAATTTTTCCATTGAGTTTTCTGCAGCTTCTTATTTTTCTTTCTTTTTTTTTTTTTTTTTTTTTAATTTTTAATTATTCCCTCTCTGGGAGGGATTTTCCTGTATTCCTGTATCATTATTTCCAAGAGTTTTCTGTCTGATTTATTTTCTATTTTCAGTGCTCAATGAAGCAGAAAAACAATGTTGGTCTTTGGTGACCGGGGAAAATAAAAAAAAAAAAAAAAAAAAAAAGTTAATGAAGGTGGTCTCCAGATGATCTAATGCCTCATAGAAGCAATCACTTTGGTCTGCCTTTGCACTGACTGGAAGCAAATCTTCAATGCCAGCAGGGCTGGCAAGTGCAGGTAAGCTGCGTTCGCTAAATGTGCTAAGAAATCACCCAAACAAACATGCTTCAGCTTTGGGAGTATCCAAGCAGTGGCTATTACCACTCCAAGGAGGAAATAATTAAAGCCATTTCTTGACTCTGACAGTTTGATACTGGTGGTTTTCAATGGCAAATTACCAACATCTGTACTGCAAAATTCAGCTACTGGTGCAATTATTCAGCAGGGATAACCACAGAGGTGCTAGGACTTTTTCATTTTCTATGTGTTACCTAGTTAGATGTGACCTACAATTGAGACCTAAACTACACATGGTGGCAAGTTCGGTCTCTTGTGTTAGAAACGTAAATGAAACCATATGGAAAACTTAATATGCTGTGAAAAACCCAATGGCAAATGCATCAAAGACAGAAAATGAAAGACTGGAAAAACATCTGAATGGGCTTCTTAATCATGTAAGAATTCCAAGTTTGCAGAGTAATTCAGAAGTAAAATTTATACAATTCATTCAATTCCACAAAAATGATGTCTTTTCATTCCCACATACTGTTCTAACTGTCTTGCACAGTAAACACAAGTAGAGTGTGACTGTACGAGCTGAAAACTCACGTCTAATGTCCATGGCAAGCAACTGGAACTCTTAATTGCTTTTGAAAGAAAAATGTAGCTAAAAGATAAATAATCTAGTCATATATAGAACTCAAACTCAAATATTTATTTTCAAATACTTTCTAGAAAAGGGAATACAAATGTGAGCAGAAGTGAGAGGCTATGATATGAAATATATTTCTAAGAGAGAATTAGGTTTGGATTCACAATAAAATTAATATTTGGATTCATAATAAAATTACTGCTTTATTATTCCACTGCTTCTATTGTAGCTAGGTGCCTATCAGGGTTTTAAGTTATAATCCAGTCGGGTCAAGGATTTACTGATATATGAAACTTAGTTTAGTTTGTAAGTTGGCACTCAGTCTTCAGCTTCATATCACTATTGTTTAAGCTTCAGAACCAGATCAAGGTGTAATATAATTGCTGTTAAAACGCACAGTCAGAAGGATGAAGGTTTCCTTTGTGTTTCATGCTCTCCTGGCTGGGTGGGCTTTCACACTGGGCAGCCACAGGTGTGCAGATGTAGTGGGTTTATGTGGCAAGGTTTTGGTAGCAGGGAGCCATAGGGGTGGTTTCTGTGAGAAAGATCTAGAAGCTGCCCCATGTTTGGGAAGGGCCCCATTGTTTTCCAGATCCGAGCCAATAAGCGATGTTGTTTTGCGCCTCTGTGAGAGCATATTTAAGACAGGGAAAAAACGCTGCGCCACACAGCAGCCGGGAGAGTCAAGGGAGTGAGAGAACAGCCTTGCACCAAGGTCAGTGTAGAAGGAGGGGGAGAGGTGCTCCAGGCGCCGGAGCAGAAGTCCCCTGCGGCCTGTGATGAGGACCATGGTGAAGCAGGATGTCCCCCTGCAGCCCATGGAGTACCACGGTGGAGCAGGGTTCCACGCTGCAGCCCGTGGAGGAGACCACGGTGGAGCAGGTGGCCCTGCACCGACGGAGGCTGCCGCCTGTGGAAGACCCCTGCCGGAGCAGATTCCGGGCCGGACCTGTAGCCCGTGGAGAGGAGCCCACGCAGGAGCAGGTGATCTGGCAGGAGCTGCTGCCCGTAGGGGAGCCAGGTTGGAGCAGTTTGCTCCTGAGGGATGGACCCCGTGGTACGGACCCATATCTGGAGCAGTTCTGGAAGAGCTGCTGCCTGTGGGAAGCCCACGCCGGATCAGTTCATCAAGGACTGCATCCCGTGGGTGGGACCCCACAGCACAGGGGACAAGAGTGACCGAGAAGGAGCGGCAGAGAAGAAGTGCTGTAGACTGACCATAACTCCCATTCCCCCGTTCCCCTGCGCCGCTCGGGGGGAGGAGATGGAAGAGGGTGGATGGGGGGAAGGTGCTTTTGTTTTTTTTTTTCCCTTTGTTTTCTCACTTCTCTCGCTTGTTAGTTGTAGGCAATAAATCTTACTATCTCCTTATGCCGAGTCTGTTTTGCCCGTTACAATAATTATTGCGTGATTTTCTCGTCCTTATCTCAATCCTTGAGCCCTTTTCACATATTTTCTCCCCATTCCTCTTTGAGGAGGGGGAGTGAGAGAGCGGCTGTGGTGGAGCTCGGCTGCCCACTCGAGCAGAACCACGACAGCAGACTGCACTGATCCTGCCCCCAAATACTTCACTGTTGAGAAAGGAGAGGGAAAATATCACCATGCATCAGCTTCTTCTTGCTGTGTAGCTATGGTTCTGCATTAATACATAAGGGCTGATTCCCAGTTTTAGATATGCAATAAACATTTTACATGAACTGTGTAGTGTGGGATAAGAGACAAGTCAGGAGGAGTTACTTTGCATGACTATGGGCCAAAAAAAAAAAAAAAAAAAAAAAAAAAAAACAGAACAAAACAACAACAAAGAGAAATCTGCATGTTGTAAGCAAAAAGTGTAAGAAGAAATTGCATAAAAAACAATTTTCTCTCAGTTGTGTTAAGGCCAAACAGTAGTAATTTTTTAATGCTGATGATAGTTATAGTCTTTATGGCTCTAATCAGCTAATCAGGCTGTGGCAAAAATCATCTGTAGTCACTAAACAATTAAATGCCTACTTCCCTTTAGAAAAGAGAGAAATAGGGTTGAGCTCCCAGGAAATTAGAGCAAGTTTCTCAGAGGAAGCTGTTTTGGACTGCTCAGAGGGTTCTTTGTGACTAAAAGGATGAAGCTCTTTGATGGACAAAGGTAGCTTGTTTTTTTTGTTGTTGTTGTTTTTTATTATTTTATTTTTTATTTTCCTGTTATGTTGTGGTTATTTCAATTTAATGTAGGTATTATAAGTGCCAATAAATCTAATAAAACACTTAAAGGATCATAGATATTTATAATTTGAAATTGATAAGGAAGAGAACATCTAATTTTGATGATGCATTATCATAGCAATAATAAAGCAATTTTCAGTCCTCGTTTCAAGCAGAGTGTTGTGCTAGCTATGTTCTTATCAGTGGGCCAAAGGATGCTAACCAATGTCCCCATCATGCAAATCCTACTTCTAGACCTAAGGAAAAAAATAGGTCACTAATTTTTTTGTAGTAGTACTGAATCCAAGTGCTGTGAAGCGAATTAAATGCAAACAAAGTAGACTAGGAAATGTTTGTAGCTTTGAAAAGCAAGGGCAGCTGCTGTATATGCAGTTGGATGAAGATTATGTAGAAGAAAATACACATGTAAATATCTTTTTCCATTCTGACTCTACATTTCACGTGAGCATGGACAGAACAACTCTAGATATTATATTCACATCAGCAGCACCTTAAAACATTGTCATCATTTATAGTAGTCAGAAATATAGAAATGAATATTGATTGGTCACTAAATTAAGAGTAATATGATGACATAGCTTCCAGGCAAATCCACAGTGATTTATGAGTGGGTCTGGGAGAAAGGGGTAAGGATAAGGTTTAACAGGTATCATAATTTTGTGATCGAGATTTTTCTCATGTAGGACTAAACAGTTTAAAAAGAGCAACTGTGTGAGTGCAATGATCTAAATGGAAAATTTTGCCAGTCTGTAGGCTGTTTGAGAGGAGTTTTAGCCTCTTACCAGAGTACTGAGCCATTTCACTGTGTATTGGAGTCATCAGGGGAAATACAGCATGAAGCTAATAGTAATGAGAAAATAAAATTACTTCCCTGTGGCACAGGTTGGAGCGAGCATAAGTTGCAACTCTGTTTTGTCATGTTGGTCTTTTGTTTTGTTACTGCTGAGCGTATTCAGTTTACAAACGCTGGAATTGTAGCTGTCTATGTATAACATCTCAATTTAGGAAACCCCACTAAAGTAATTTGAAGTGCATTCCTCCTAGGAATCCATGTAATCCAACATTTTTACCTGCCTCTTGATGATCATGGCAGTGATTGGTTTCTGCAGCATTCTATATCTGACAGCCATATCTAACATGTTTGTTTGAGTGGAGCCATGTGCGAGTTGCAAAGCAGAGAACCCAACCCACTGTGTCACTAACTAAATCCCAGGGCTTTGTAGTTCCACGTATTTCTGTTTCACTAAGGCCAGTGAAGAGGAAAATTAAGGGAAATCACAGAGAATTAATGCCATAAGGAACTGTTTCTCATCTGGTCATGTTTACACAAAAATACAGAGAATTCTGCCTTTAAAAGTTCAAGTCTTAGAATGGAGGTTTGTGCATAGCAGACTTAAGTCAAGAAGTCACTTGCAACAAAACTGGGTTTGTTTTTTATCATCACTTGCAATATCCTGATTCTCTGCTAGCTATTGGAAACAGTTTGGCAAGCAAGCAGAAGAGATGTCAGAGGACAAGGTATCAGTAAGAAGAATTCTTGGCCATTGCTAAGTAAAGGCATGACTTAATACAGAAAAGTATGATTTAGTCACTGAATCAGTTTTTAAAATAACATTTCTCCAAAGGCAAGAAACAAACCTTAGAAAACATATTTATATCTGGTAATAGAAGAAACTATTATTGTTTTTAATCTGAAAGTGCAAAATGATAATTTATATATTCTGAACATTATGAACAAAGCCAGACAACTCCATAGTTTTTGACGAATTTCACTGATAGTCTTCTAACTGAAGGCATGATCTCAGGAGAAATCATCCTCTCCATTCTGGATTTTAATTTTTGTTCAAGTGTTAATTTCTAAAAGCTAGCAAGTATCAATTCTCTGAATTCAAAAGATTGAATTTTTGAAGGTTTTGTATCTTAGGGCATATAACAAGACCTGGTACTTGAAATATTTGGTCTTGGAGTCTCTAAAATTGTTCTTTGTTTCTTCAGTCAGTTGTAAGGGGTACTAAGTTCTCCTAACAAAAAAAAAAAAATAAAAAAAAAATTGAGCAGCATAAAGAGAGAGCATGAAAAGTATTTTCATGAATATAAATAGTATTTTTCACAAATGTCTTCAAATTTCTTTGTTGCTTTTTCTTATTGTTCACTTGTTTACTTCCTCATGATTATGGCATCAGTGTGATGATTTCCTTGGGGAACTCTGTCTTCAAGTTTCAGGAAAAAACATGGTACAGTTGAGTTTGAGAAAATTGCTTGTGCCCTAGACACGAAACTGTCTTGTCCTGCTTCTAGAAATGCTTCAGTGCTCCTTTGTCAAAGACTCATGTTTCCTTTCTTGAAGCCTGCTGGCTGGCAAGAGGACTTGGGTCAGGCAGGCACACACCCCCAGCATGACAGCTGTGCTGTGCCCTCCTCTGCTCCCAGCCCTGGCTACATCCAGGCTGTCTCTCCACCCAGTGCAGCAACAGCTCTTCCCTGTCTGCTTCTGGTCCTGGGACTGCCTGATGTGTGATGGCATTGATTCTTTCCCTGGGATTGCTTTAGTGACTATGACAACAGAAACGTGATGTTTATTCATACACAGAAGATATAGAAAGAGCAGTTGCAACACAAAGGTTCAAGGATAAATAAGAGCTGCTCTCTGCATCTCTGTGGTAGGACTGGAGAAGTACGTGACAGTGCTCCTGCAAATGTTTGCATGTAGATTTAACTGGGCAGGAACCCCCAGACTTTTGTATGGGCAAAAACATTGCTGTCTTGTGATCTGGAGTTAACACAGACAACACTAATAAACTGCAGTACTTACTGGGATGTTTCCCTGTCCTATTAAAAAAATAAATAAAATTATATAATCTAATATTTCTCTCCACTGCCATCTAGTGAAGTTGTTATGCTGCATAAAGGCTTTGATAGTCTCAGCTGATCATTGTAACTGCTAATCATATCTTAGTCACATACAGGACTTTGTGCAGAAAATAGAGTTTGAATGTAAAATAGCCAATATTCATCCTTAGAATAATAGCAAATAAAACTAAAAAAATAGCAAAAAGTTAGGTAGACTAAGTCTAATTGTAGAATTCTAAAAGTGACTAGAGATAGTCAAAAGGGTTTTGAATAAAGCAAGAACTAAATCTCTGCAGGCTGACAGAGTGGTTTATATTCAGACTTGTTTTTTATTCCCCCCCCCCTCCCCCAGAAGTAAATAGGTTTCCTAGGGATTAAACCAATATAAGTTCAGAAATAAAAAATTAGCTCTTGTGGCAAATGTACAGTTTCTGTTTTGTAAACCATCCTAAACGATTTTAAAGTTAAGATTTGTTTTTTGTATGCTGTTACTTCCAGAATCTTGCAGAAAGTTTATCCTCACACAGAACATCCCTTCATTAAGGTCTGAAAGGTACTCCAGATGTCGTTTGGACATTGCCCTGCACCAAATCAAGTTCATAATTAGTCCATTCCATCCCTTCAAATAAGTGATCTTTTCAGCCTCTGATCTCTCCTGATCTATCTTTTGTGTGTGTGTGTCTCAGTTACCAGTCTGTATCTTCTACTTCCACTCTGTATCTTCAAGTCCACAGAATGATGCTAACCAAAATCCTCACTGAAGTTCTTTTGGCCTCGAATTTAAACAATATATTTCAAAAACAAGCTGTTGAGATTTTCATTAATTAACTATGCTCAACCATGTCAAGCAAAAGACACTGTGGGTGTACTCTTTTTTTCCTGCTTCCTGTGCCAGGATGTGCATGTCCCCAGGTTATGCTCTGAGCAGTTGCAAGATCTGGAAAGAGAAAAGAAATGGAACAATTATACTTCTCCATTTCTGTTCAACTCGATGAGATTGATTTTGTTTAAAGATCCTTGGCTATTTTTGTTACTTACAAGTAGGTCAACCCATCTTTTCCTGATAGTGGAAATAGCTAAAATAGGACATGCAGCTCTAAAATCATTACTGCCTTCATGTATCATTCAGTGAGCAAAATCTGTCTTAATGCTCCCATGAACATCTTCCTAAAACCAGGAGCTTTTTGCAATACAAGAGACTAAAATTACTTCAAGTTGAAAACATACATAATATTAAGACAATTTAGAAGAATATATTGAGACAAAAATAATTCCTTCTGTGGCTGAAACCTGTACTTTAATTGCCATAGCTGAGTGATATCTCTAGACTCTGTCACATTCACTGTATCTCAATTTCACTTGCACAGACAGGATGGAAAAGCCTAAGTTCATACAAGGCTAATCTGTTTGCTTTTGTGTCTAGCTTTAATAGATAGATGGGGCTTAAGTAATTATTTTTAGTTTTGTCCTACTGAACTTGTTATTTTCCACAAAATCTACCAGGCAATATTTACTGGCAAACTTTTGGTGTGTATCCTTCAGCCCTAACTGATTAAATACTGTGTTAAAGTAGAAAGATAGGATGAGTTAATTTATAGTTTAACCTGAGGTTAGCTGCTGAGATGTGTATTACAGGTAGAAACCGTAGATATATGGACTTGCTGTATTTTCTGGAGTTGTGAAAAGGAGGTCAAAGAATCACAGAATGGTTGAGGTTAGAAGGGACCTGTGGAAGTTATCTGGTACAACGTGCTTGCTGAAGCAGGGCCACCTAGAGCAGGTTGCAACCTAGAGCAGATTTTTTGGTTGGAAAGTTAGTTGGAGTGGTCCAAAACATATCCAGGATGCAAATTAATAGTTAAGGACTGTGAGAGCTCAGAGTAAATCATTCACGTTTACTCTTTTCTAACTGATTTCTAATTTACTCTTCTCTAACATTTATTCTTTTCTACTTTTTTATCTGTCTTGGCCTATCTAAAATGTTTAGCAGACATGGAGAAAAAAGTGTTTGCTTTTGAAAATTTCCTCCCAGATATTAGCCAAGCTCAACCTGAAAGTCTAAAGTAAAGCATGCAAAAATAAAATAGAGAGTGAAATAAATAGTCATCTGGCAACCAAAAGACAAGTCTGGGGTGTAGTAAAGTTCTGGCTATTATTTATTTGGGGAAAAACTTTTGATTAAAGTCTTCCATGGAATTGTATCATAAAGTGTAAATTACTGAGCAACAACTCTTAATATTGCTTGCTAAAAAGTTTAGGGAATTCAGGAGGCTTTGAAAAATCTGATGCTTATAGTTCTGAATGAGGTTGCTATATAAGGTAATTGGAGTAATATTTAAAGAAAGTAACAAACCTTTATTCAGTTTACTGAGAAAGGGTTAAATAGGATTTAGTTGTATCTACTACTCCCCTAAGCCAACCTGACTGAGTGATTAAGAGAGTTATTTTACCTATCTCTTGAGGCTGTCTTCTAAATAATCTTAAATCATATAGTCTGCACAGGCTTATTTACAATATACCAGGATAGCCAGACAATGACCATGTTGCTAATTATAAGTAAGCAGACAGTTTGGTTCATTGACAACTTCAGTACTGATCTTTTGCTGAATAACACTTAATTTCTAGCCAAATTGCATTTAAGCTTCTTTGTTCAAGAACTTGCCTTTCTGAGTTAGAAGCAATGACATTTGAACACTTGATTGCGTATTGCTGTAATACTTACATTTAGTTTTTATTGGAAAAATACCATTCTGAGTAGAAAACTACAGCCACTGTGTTATCTTTATTTACATCTTCATCCAAAAAGTTACAAATTAATGGCATATAAAGAACCCACAATGCAGTTCCTAAGTAGCCCTATTATCAATAAACAGCTAAGAAAGTACCTTGTACTTAGGAATGTCAAGCACATCAGGAGGAAAATGGAAGTTGAATTATGATGGCATTGCATGGTTCACAATATATTCTCCAGAATTCTTATTACTTGTTTTGAAGTTGCCTGGTAAGGTTTCAGTATTAAGAAGCCCTCTTTTATTCTTTCCATGATTGTTTATGTTAGACCTCACATACTCCAAGTTTTTGTTTTTTTTTTTTTTTTTTTTTTAAGCTCACCCCAAAACATCAGAGCTTATGGACATTCCTACAGCTGATAAAGCAAAGTAAATGGCCTTTATGTCTCAAGCTAAAAAGCAGTGTGGCAGATTAAATGGCATGCCCTTCTTTGAAAAGTGACAAGAAAGAAAAACTCCACGAGTGCAAAGCCACTTGTTTTTCACTTTCAGGGTAAGCTGCTTGATGGATAGGTGGCTATAGAAGAGGGATGAATACAGGGCATTTTACTTAGACACAGGAAAGTTCAAGATTGATTACATACCCTAGTTTTGCATAGTGCGGCTTCTATACATAATATTAAATGCAGACTGGAGAACAAAAGTAAAATATTTCAGGATGTGTTGAATATGGATGACTATAACATAATTATTTCCTCTTTTCAATGCACTGTTGTTTGTAATACCATGCTATAAAATTATCCTGTTGAAAAGATGAATCAATCTGATCAGGTATATTAATGCTCAGCTACACAGAATTACTGCAGATGGATTTTACAAAGCAGTACTACAGTTTCTCAATCTGCCAGTAAGTTGAATGCTGTTCTGTTTCCACGAGGAAAATGTAATAAAAAATGAGACATCAAGAAATCTATGGAAAATGTGGAGAGAGAAAAAAAAAAAAAAGGATTTTAATTCTAATTCACAGTAATGTAAAGTATCTGCAAAAATGGCTTGATTTAAGTCAAACTTTTCTAATCAAGTATCAAAATGTTTTGTTTTCCTGAGAAGTTAACCTGTCCATTGTATTCTTTTCTATTCCTGCATTCCATCAGAGTAATAACTGTATTCCACCTTGTATGTACATTTTCCATTATATATAGGAATGAATGTATATTAAAAAATCTGGTGAAAAGGAAGAAGGATATAAGCTACAAACTTTGAAGGTAATTTGTTGTAATGTTGCATAAGATCAGTGTCAGACTTAGCATCCATTTTGTCTAAAATCATGTGTCCTAATATAACCAAGGATGAATACTTAGGAAGAGAAAAACATGA
Source organism: Aythya fuligula (assembly GCF_009819795.1). Lineage (NCBI taxonomy): Eukaryota > Metazoa > Chordata > Aves > Anseriformes > Anatidae > Aythya > Aythya fuligula. The sequence continues at coordinate 44,134,690 of NC_045562.1, forward strand.
GAAAACAACTAGTGATATTTACCCAGAATTCTTTTCTGGCCTATGTTGCTATGTGGCCCAGGATCTTCCTGAGCCAGAACTGGTGTGAGCTTGATCCACCTCTTGATGGATTTTTCTTCCATAAGTTTTCCCCATCCCTCTCTAAATCCAAGGAAACTTTTGGTGTTCTGGTTTGGTCCTGACTGTGGAACCACCTCTATGAATCTGGTTTTGTTGGGTTTCAAAAATCCAGGGCAAGTTTTGGGGTCCTGACCCTAATGAGGTTGATGGACTGCTGACCAGGACTCCATCCTTGCTTCCACTTGCACATATTGCATCTGGTGCACAGGCTTCCTTCAGTTCTTCTGAAGGAATAAAATAAGTATAAATAATAAAATAAAAAATAATGACTTCTGGGAAAATTATTTGATGTCTATCCTGTCTTAGGCTCATTTGGTGGATGTAAAAGTAGTGTCATAATAATCACTTAATATTTGTAAAGAAAAACAGAACTTGGCAATATATTATTGTGCAAATTTATATGTAGTTTGCATTTTTTTTATTTGTTTACTTAGAGTAATTTTTATTTATTTTTTTTTTTTCAGGCAGAAGGCATAGAGATTTTGCTAATAAGGGCAGATTCTTTTGATGTCAGGCCTCACGCTGCATAAACTTCATAGACCCATCATTAGTTCTTGTCATCTCTTAGGGGTTTTTGGCTTGGGGCCAAACAATTGATATAGTAGAGAGCTTCCAGCTAAAATAACAACCTCTGCATCTTTATCTTCCCATCCATCAGATTGTTGGTGGAAGATAGGGCTAATTTGTCACTCTATCCACTTGGAAAAGTTTGATAAATGGCTTAATTAGACTTTTTTTTTTTATTAAGAAATCATATTTCTTGAGAACTGGAGGTTGGGAAAACAATGGATAAGGAGTGAATTAGAAAAGGAAAATATTTTTTCTTCAGTAAAGACGGAGGAGACGTGACCATTATGTGAGGAGGAGAAGTGGAAAGAGTGCAGTTGGTTGGAAGGAGTTTCAAGGAAAAACAAAACAAAAAAATAACAAACAAGTGTTCTGCAAGCAGAGCAGTAACCTGGAGAGTGTGGACTTGACAGTGTCTCTATAGAAGCACCAAGCTGCAGAGTGCCAATTTAAATTGGCACTCCCAAATTAGAGTGCATTTAATCCTTTATGTTGAGACCTCTAAAACAAATAACATGGCATCATTGTACCCTGAAGAACATCCAAATATACAATTAAGTATATTGGTTTAATGCTTTTTAATCCAGATTGTCATATGTAATGAAGGAAACCGTGCTCTTGAGGACACTCTTGCACTGGTTAGTGTCTATGCCAGTCAAAGTGAGGACTTCACTTCAAACCTCATTCTTTAGTTTGGGGAAAGAGGGGACAACACCATGGCCATGTGCAATTCTTTTTGTGACGAGTCAAAGGCTGAGCAAAGCAGGATCACCATTTTCAAATATCCCTGCAAAGAATGCTCTAAATTTAAAAGGATATTTCCATTTTCTTCTTGTGAGGTCATTTCATGGCTCATGAATAAAATACCTACAAGGATTAAAATCAGTAGTTTTGGTACTTTTGGAACTTTCAGCCATAAAAAAGGGGAGAGGGAAGCTGCATTAAGTTCTTTTCTTGAGTGTTGTTTTAGTCACTGTGTTTAGATAGTTACCCCTCTACTTTACATACGTAACTATGACATGTATACACACGTATTCACAAATGTGGATGTGTCTGTGACATCTGGCAAATCTTAACATGTTATATATGCCTGGACTTTGTATTTGTAACCATCTTTTTATGTAACTATGCTATTTAGGTCACCAAGAAGCATCATTTTTCTTCCTCTTGTCTGATGTAAATTAACAAGGCAACAGACAAATTTCATTCTCCACTTTTCAATAAACTGTCCAGAAATTGGATGTACTTCAAAAATAATTTTAAGACTCCTTAACCTCCAGGCAAAAACTTATTTTAGGAAGCAAAAGACAAATATTTTTCAATTAATAAGATTTAGCATCCACTTCTATGCAATGCATTAATATGAAATGACACTGAGGGGTAATAGGCCTGGAATTAGTACTTCCCCAAGGAAATGTCTTATCTTTTGCACTAAATTAACTGTGTCTTTCTCACACATCCTAAAGCTGTCACTTTGGGCATTCTGCTTAAGGAAATGTCTTCTGATTTAAAGTTTCTGAGAAGAAAGGCAAAACAAATGTGGTTAAACAATAATGACCTCTTACGCCCCAGTCTCCACAACCCTTTCTGAAGTGGGTAGCTGTTACCATTACCATTAAATCATTAACACTCCTGGAAAGGTCACTGGGACAGAATGTGGGAGTAGCCTCCATGTGGGTCAAATCCTGGAGGCATTACATCTGTGAAAGCACAGCAGAAAGTAGCAGGGTAACGAGGCAATGAATCAGGATAACACAGTGAACTGCATAAGGGGCCTGTTGAGGAGTTTTCAGGCTGGCCTGCAGGCAATCGTTACAGCTATAACCAGAGATGGGTGTAAGTTACTGCTATCTCCTGGTGGCCTCTCTGAGACCTAATAATCAGAATGCAAGCACTGCTCTGCAGGTATTCACCACTGCTGCAAGCCAAGGTCACCAAAAGTGGACTTTGGGACCTGCTTTTGCTACTCTTGCTGTTTTGGCCCAAGTGCTGATGGGACCTCTGCTCTTCGTGGCTGCTTTCACCAGAGACCACAGCAGGAGGGCCACGCTGACCTCCAGCTCAGCAGATGTTGTTTGCAGAGCCAGTTTTGTGAAAATGCTTCGTCTGTGCTATTCTGTCTCACTCCTCTGTTGACAGGAGTTGCAAAATGCCCTGTATTGCTGTTTGTAGATGGCACCTATTAAGAGCTCCAAGTTGGGCCTTGTTGTAAATAAGGGTCATCCTTAACATAATAGGAAAAAAAGATGTAAAAAAAAAAAAAAAGATATCCCTGGGTATAGTTTGTTTCTCAGTGTAATCTAATTTATGAGTTGAGTTTATATGATGGCTTGGTTTTACCATTTCCTGTTCGAATGTCAGGACTGGTACCCTGCAAACATTTTCCATCTCAGGGAATGGTTTGATACATCCTAACTCATATGAAGTGAAATGGTCATCACTGGACCAACCATGACGGTTGAAGCTATTCATGTGCATGTTTACAGGATCTGGTCCCAAGATAGTAACTGCCCCTATTACTAGTGAACTGAAGATAAATTGTACTTGCAGCTTTAGTTCTTCACTAGGAAATCTGATTTATCTGATTGGAGAATCTAAAAGTTCAGCAAAGTGACTACACATTGGGACATGAAAAGTGCATTTACAGGATTATTTTTGCATTGAAGGAAAGGAAATCAAGCATTTTTTTCCTGTATAAAGAAACGTTTTAGATGCAAGGAAAAAAAAAGGAATATGTCAATCCCTGTGTTGCTGATTTGCTATTTTAAGCTAAGTGAATATACGCAATATGCTTTACTATACTTTAAAAATAAGAACTGTCAGAAATAAAGCTCACTATGTCTACAGTAATTCTGTGTTTTTTATTTAGAGACAGTTGTGGATATTAATATTTTAAATTAATTCAATGTGTTTTGAGTTGCTTTGCCACTTAGTTTACTTGAAAACTAAAACCATTTGTAACAAAACAGCTAGGTTGGTTTTTAAATCAAACCAGTGTAAAAGAATATGTAAAACTAATGGTGCACTTCAGACCAATAAAAAAAAAAAAGTCTTTTGGACTATAAATGAAAATGACTTCAATTTATGTGCATTAGAAACCAAAGCTAAAACTCTAGAGGTACTTTGAAAAAAACAATAAAAATCTCCAGACATTTATGTTATGATTCCCTCCACCCACCCCCGCTGCTACCCCCCCGCCCCCCCCAATAAAAAAAAAAATCATTCAATTTAAAGTGAGCTCAAGGGTAGATTACTACAGGTATTGAGCATCTAGGAGAGTTGGAATGAGTACATTGGAACTAACTGGAAGTTTTGCGGCCAGGTCTTTTTTGAATCCTGTGAATAGCATATCTGCAGTTTTAACTACCTAAATCTGCTATAGCACAGAAACAAGTATCTTCTATGTTAATCAGTCAGTAGTGAAGATTGGAGAGTAGAGCTAATGGAAGCCCTGACCATGAAGTAGACATATAGAACAGGAAAAAAAAAAAAAAAAAAAAAAAGGCTTTAGGCATTTCCAGTAGGCATTTTCGATATCACGGCTTTGCTGTATTGTACAACCAGAAGTGATCAGTAGCTGGAAATAACCTTTGATGTCTCATGTGAACATCAATATGAGCATGCAGTAGTGAGTTTAAAGTGATCATGATACTAAGCTCCACGTGGTCAGTGCTCTTGAAGATACAGATCTATTTAATTTGAGGTGATTCTCAAGATTTTTGGCAGATGAACTTGGTTTCTTATAAATGATCAAGTGTTCTCATCAGCAATTAACTGCATATTGAATAGGCTTAGATATTTTTACATGTACATTAAGTACCATCTGCTAAATGATTGTGAATCTGCCATTGATTTGCTTTTTAATACTTGCTATCATATACATTTTAAAAGAATCTGTTATATGTGAATAAAGAAGAATAGCTCATAACATTTTACAATTACTGTAAATAAATCATATCTGGCAGTCTGTCCTAAGATGAAATGAAGCATATTTTTATTTCACCTTACGGTATAGTATGTTTTATTCAAACCAAGTTCTTATTTGTTTTATTTAGAGCCTGAACTGAAATCATTATGCTTTAGTTTTTCATAAAATGCTTGGAAACTAGACTTTTCAGTAAGGATTTCAAAATGATGTCCTTTTTACACAGTTGAAAAGATTAGACCAAGCACGGGACAGCAGAAACAAAGGGCCAGGTTCATTCAAATATTAAAAAAGGTACGTGAATGATCCCAAGTGGAATTTAGTTATGTAAGGACTTCACAATCTGATCATAGTGATGACCTGCAGATTGCTTAGCTGTAGTTCAAATTCATTTCTGGAAAGAGTAGGTAGAAGCTATAACATTCATGGCATTTTTTCTCAAATGAAGAAAATTGCTAGCCTTCCTCCTTCTTGTGACACAATAACACTTGAATAGTTATTTTCATTATGATGAACTCTATCCTTAGGATTGGTTGGATAAATAGGATTTTTTTTAATAAATATGTATTATTAATATCTTGATAATTTGGTTGATAGCTGTTTTCAAAGGGGAGGAATATAACACAATCAGGAAAGTGTATGATAGTCTCTTTACTGAGCTCAATAGTAATATCTTCTAGTCTTCCTGTCTAGTTCATCTATTGAGATAATCTCTGCCAAACTTTTTCATCCATTATATATTTTCTATGAACTAAATAAACTCCATTTTTTTTTTTTTTTTAATACAGATTCCAGTTGCTCATCCAGTTGCTTCTGGGCTCGTTAAGGTAAGTGAGAAACACAGTGAACTTGAATGAATATAAATCCAGAAGAGAGATCATAAAGCAAAGGATATGCATGTAGTTAAAATTGTTTATGTATGTTTGCTTTGATCTTTAAATGTAAAACTAATGCTCATCGCAAGTTAATAATTGCTTACCAGAACCAGATTTGCCTTTCATTGTAGCATCAAACTTGAGATAATAATAGCAGCATGAAAAATAGCTCCTAAGTTGCCAGCAGGAAAAATAGCTTCTGAGGTTTTAATGTATGATGCTTTTACTCTTTTGGCTTTCGTTTGCCTTTAGAACCTGAAATGAACATATTATCCTTTCAAATTGCTTTGATAAATCTCATTCACTTTAGGATTAAGCATTCCTGAACATCTTTATGTCTCACTGATGTCTTTCAAACAAACATAAATTAATTCTTTAGCTCAAAATTTCTACTCATGAGACCTAATTCCCCTTGTCTCTAGCATTATTATAGCTAAGTTTGTTTGTGTAAAGTGACCGTCATGTTACTCTTTTGATTTGTGCTATGTGACATAGCTGGCTTGCATACTTAAGGGAAGTACAGAGGTCACGCATGCAATTGAGCAGTGCAAAACAAGACTCAGATTTTAACGCTGTACTGTCCTACAAGGGCAAGTTAGAGGATTATATGTCAAACGTCAGTTGTGGATGCAAATCTTTTTGTGTTACTTGAGTTCAAATGCAGGTGGAACCACCAGGTACTAGCTACTTCATGATATGGTGTATCTCCTCTGAATTAAAGCAGAGGATAATACACATATAGACAGGAGTTCACTCCTCATAAATACTCATACACGAACATTTGCAAAATTGTTAACGGCATAACATGACTCTGCTCTCTTGAAATAATTGAACCATGTGATTTATACCACTAATTTTAGTTGACCATACTGTAAACTTCTATAAGCTGACCGTATTCAAAAGAGTGTGATATAAAAAAAAAAAACTTTTTCTGCAGAAAAGGTATCCACTGAAGATGATATTAAACTTAAAACAGTACAAGTTTCTATCAGAGTATTGCAGTTCCACACAGCCAAGTATTCATCTGGTTTTATGGGCCTGCTAGGTGTCACTTGACTTTCTTGGTGTGTATATTTCTTCATGTATATTTATGTGGACAGAACTGTTCTGGTTGTAAACAATATAGCTGGCCAGGCCAGCTGGATGGTAAGGAAGCACCGGCCACAATTGTGAGTGATGTAGGTATTGTAGTATAAAAAAGCACCCAGAGTGTGCTGCTGGTCCTCTGGGGATGCTGTGAATGGCCACTACCACCCCAGCACATGGTGGGAATCATTTGGTATAACTGGTTTTCTCACTTGCAACTTCTGTTTAGGGGCTCTGGAGGGGAAGAGACATACAGGGAGTATCTGAAGGACACCGTGTCTGGGCCTGGCACCACTCTGCAGGGCAGCTTTTGGCCAAGGGGCCTGTGACAAGTTAGGTAGTCCAGGCTGCCTTTGGGGGAACCCAAAGAGAGCTGAGCATTTCCCAGGTTTCTTCACTGTACATGAACTTGGCATCCTGTGAGCTGACCCAAGCAGCCAGTGGTCAGCCAGTGAATTTGGCATGGAAGAAGGTGGTTTTACAGGGCAACAGTTCACCAGGAGTGACCTCTCTTTCTAGTTCCCTGGAGATATTTCTTAAACAGCCACAATCCTTTTGGTTGTCTGGCCCTCAGTTTTGGCAAAACAGTTTTAAGACATGGCTGAAGTCAAAATATAAGAATTTTGTGAACAGCTCAGGCGTTATATTATGAGAGTTTCCTGTGAGATGTCTTACCTGAAGACATTCTCCATTTTTCTTGTTTTCTTTTCTAACAGCCTACTAGACAAATCCATAGATTTATACAAAGACCATCGCAACAAACAGTTCACATACAGTATTCAATATTCATATACTAACTTAGACGAGTTATATACACTCATGTAGCTGGTAAAGTGCGTGAATCACAGAATGGGTGGGGTGGAAGGGACCTCTGAAGATCATTTAGTCCAACCCTCCTGCCGAGCAGGATCACCTAGGGCACATTGCGTGGGATGGCATCCAGGTGGGTTTTGAGTATCTTCAGAGAAGGAGACTCCACAGCCTTTCTGGGCAACCTGTTCCAGTGCTCTGCTACCCTCACAGTAAAGAAGTGCCCGCTCATGAAGGAGATACAGACTTGATAGACAGAAGATGAATTCTTGTCCCAGCAAATCTTTTTAAGGATATCAGTGTTCAGGAAGAAGGAAGGAATGTCCAATTCTATCTCAGATGGAGTCTGCAGCACCTATGTTGTTCAATAATTCATTTTTTAATGTTTAATTTTAAGTTACATGTCCTAATGATGTGGCAGTGCTTGAATGAATGCGATGGCTTGTGCACACCAGATAATTTGAAAAAGTTCAAGTGAAAAAGAAAATCACAATTCATGCTACAGATCATGAGTATTTATTTCAGAATTACTAAGGCTTTGAACAAGGCTATATACATTTTCCTTCATGAGTCTGGCATGTCATATAAATCGTTTATGAGTTCTCTGGTTCAGGAACAAGGCTTTATAACTGATACAGTACAATTCTGAAGTACAGAGGTATAAGAGACAAAACCAATCTACATTGAGATACATGCAATTTGTGTTTTACTTTGCATTTGACTTGATGTTCAGCTGCTCAAAAGTCATCCTGTAATTGGACTTATAAAATTACACTCTAATTTCCTTTAGTGACAGGGAAACTGCTAAAGGAAGTGTCTGCCATACTCAGTTTAATTTCTACCATCATCCAAACACACAGATGGTTATTCAGATCTCATCTAGAAAAGGAAGGACTCTTCTGATCAAAGTGCTGTGAAATTTCCAGTACTCTGGACAGGGCAGAATCAGGGCAAAAACACTCTCCCTTGCACTGAAGTACTGCTGCAGGGTTGGTGTTATCCCAGCTCCAATGATGAAAAAAATACTGGAAAAATGTTTAAAAATAGACTACAAAATATGTTTTAAAAGTAGATGTATTTTGTGATTCAAATTTAATGTTTACACTGTTTACTATTCTGTTCAAGATGATGTATACATTTCCAACATGTATATTGTATTTTTGCATATTATAGACCTAGTTCAATTTAGAAACATATAAAAGTAATTCCAAATGAAATTACATAAACCCATAGTATTAAACTGGATTGCTTTCACATACAGGCTTCCTATTAGACTTCATGTATTAGTATTAGGACTTACCAGTTCCAGTGATGTTATATTCACGCTTAAGAGTTATTCCATGCCATTGGTACATTTTTACTAGTTATAAATTAAATTGGACACTTCCTATTATATCTGTTATCAACTGAATAAATCATGTGTTAAAATTTGACCTCCTAAGCATTTCCAGGTAAAAAACAAATAGGGAAAAAGTGATTTCAATATCCCTGGTTTTGTGGTGATTTAATTTTGTTGATTTCAGAATATAAGGAATCCTTAACATTGCTATGAAGAAACGTTCTACTACCACAAAAGCTCTATTTCTCACTAACCAGTTCAGGCGTCTCTAAAACTCTAGGAACTGAAGGTGGTCTTTTTAGGTGCAGAAAGGTACACCAGAACTTTGTAAAATTATGAACTATTGTTAATGCTCTGGTTGTTTCAATACATAAGCAAAGGATTTCTGCCATTCTTCCCAAATATTTATGTTTATTATTATTGTGCCTATTATCTTTATTTTTTCTATAATATTTGCATAACCTCCTGGGACCTTTTTGAGGATTATAAAGCAGTTAACATTCAAAATTCACTTCTGAATTTGCGTACAAACTGATTCCAGTTCCAGGTGCTGTGGTTGCAAATGAAAGAAGAGACATTTAATCTAATATTTAATTTAACGTTTAGTCTTAGAGGAGAAATTCAATTAAAAATACTAATCAAGTTAAAAACATTCAGCAAAAGCAAAACTTACAGTTAAGAACAAGCAAGTTGTGAAAGCTCCATATCTAAAATGGTTTAACTGTCCTTTAAGAAAGTTTGTCCCGGAGCCAACATTCATCCATTCCCATATTATAACTGTATTTTGGAAAACTCACCATTTGGGAGTTATATTTCCTCAGGTAACATTGGTAAAGCACATAAAATTCCTCCTGTTTAAGCCAATGTAAGCCTGTGAAATGTGTACGCTTCTGTGCAGCATTTATAAAAATGTTATGGTGTTGGACTCAGTCTGTAAAGGCCTTTCTGCGGCTAATGCCAGAGAAGTACCATATACGGGACATATTTTCAATATTGACAAAAATGGAAAAAGCAAGCTCAGCCCAATTTGTGCTCCAAACTTGGACTGTGAACACTGATGAACTCTCTCAGCTGTGTCCAGCTGCGAAGGCCAGGGAGTTCAAGAAGTGCGCAGTCTATCAATGGATCTTATGTGCCTCTAACTGCCCTAATATCTGAATGTCCCACAGTCATCTTCATAACTCCTCTGTGTGCTAGGGAAGTGATAAAGTTTCAGTTGAACAATCAGAACTGAGTTTCAAATATGTCAGCACTTTCTTATCCAGTAGTGGAGGAGGCACCACCACTGAGTGATTGATTCCACTGAAAGTTCAAATTTCTTTCTTTTCCTCTCCCTCCTTATTGCAAGTAGAGGGATATAAGATGGTAGGTTAAACGAGGTGCTTCTGTTTTATATGGTTAAATTAGGGAAAATGAATCCACCTCAACTGACTTTCCCAGCAACACACAGAGTAGCTGAGGCAGTGGGCCAGTGACTAATCCATGCTGGTATCCTAATTACAGATATACCAGTGTTTATAGTCTTGGTGCACAAATGCAAAAGAAAAAAGGAAAATACAATTAAATTCTGATGACCAAACAATTATTTTTTTTTTATTATCTTGTGAAAAAAAAAATAGATGTTCTGATTGCTCTGATTGGTGTGGAACATTATTCTCAAGAAGAGTCAGTCTTGTAGAAATTAATTGTTTAGTTTAGTTTAGTTCCAGCTTGCAAATATTTTCTACTCTGGAGCTGTTCTCTTAATGAACTAAACGAGAAAAAGAAATCCTGCAGCCCTCAGTTTAATCACCCTCCCTTACTATAACTTTTCTTGTGGGCAGTGGCACCATTCATACCATAGAAGTATGACCTTGACTTTAGAATTAGCAATATCTCACACTGATAAAGTGCCTCAAGAAAGCAATAGGATGGGGTGGCACATGTACCATAGCACATTACATTAGTATAGCCGGGATAAATAGCTAAAAATGGTACTATGTATAAATTTAATGTGTCAACAATGAATGGTTGCAATTCTTCCCTCCTTGAGTTTAAGGAAAGAACTTCCATTTTCCCAAAGGTCCTTTCTTTTAATATTGGGGTGACCAAGAATGATAAATAAGTAAGCAAAACCACAAGTTAAGTGATGCCAGACTTTAGTCTAAGTATACAGTTTGTGATTACAATGGTCTCAAACTGCTAGCAGGCAATTACTGTTCACAACAGCAAGGCATCTCAAGAGCATTATGTCTGCTGTTAACATATATCAGCTCCATGTGAAGAATTCATTGCTTTAACTGAAATTTGTATTTTATTTTGCTTCCCTGAAATGTGATGTCAGCCCTGAACTTGGGCATAGTGGCACCCCTCACTAACAAAACAAAAATCTTTCTTTGTCATTTTTTCATAGAAATAATATGCACTATACACATAATACAAGGAATTCTACTTCTATCACACAACAGAGGTAATTAAAATACCTTGTAAATTTTTTCCCACACGTGACAACTTTCTGCTCATATTTATACATACATATTTATTTTTGTTGTTGTTATTTTACATATGCTTAAACAAGTAATATGGTAACATGCACTGACTACTCATGCACCTGGGCAGTAGACCTCAGCAGGAATTTTGCTGACCATCCACAAACACATGGATATGGGGAGGTGGCAAGTTGGGCTAAGCATGAAAAGGGCTATGTTGGAGAAACACGGTCTGTTACAAGGTCTATTAAAATAAAATGGCTATTTTCACTACAAACAAACAAACAAAAACTTTAACCTTGTTAATGTTATATTGATAGTGAGTAGCCTCTTTCGTACAACATCGTTCTCTTAAGCTTGCATTGTATTATGTACATGTGAAAATATATACCTTATACAAGATTTCCTGTTGATACATGTATATCAAGCACCTAAAAAGAAGCACCATCTGAGCCACCACCAGAGAAGTATTTTATGGCCAAGAGTGCTGCCCAAATTTACAATGGATGCCACAGATTTCAGGAGGCAGGTGAAGGCAGCTGTGATCACTGAAGGGATGCCATGGCCTCAGTTTGGCCATAGTGCCATGGGACACTGTGTCTACTCTAGGCTACTGTGGGAACTGCTATTTCCCAGCACTACTGAAAAAATTCTTGACAGAATAAATCAGCCTGTAGTCAATTCAGTGCATAGTATAGATAAGTCCAAATGCAAAATGTGTTGTGCATTTGCGTCTAAATCTAAAATCATATGTGTTTTTTTCTAAGGAAATGGTATAAAAGTAGGTAATGAGAGTTCTCTGCTTTTATTTCCAGGGACTGCAAAACACGCAGGTGATTTTGGGGAACATCTTAATATTGTGTACGTGGTGCAGAACATAGTATAATGTACAGAAAGCCCTCAGAGGGAAATATAAACTTCCATTGGCAGACTCCAGTTCTTCAGGAAAACAATGTGTAGGTCAGTATTCATGTCTTTGATATACTCTAACACCTTTTAAAGAAATACAGCCTAATAACAATAATGTAGTAAATTCTCTTAAGATTTTTTTCCAACTGTATCTCTTGCTTTATTATGAACAAACAAGTTTTTAATTCTGATAAATTTTAGTTAGTATAGCGCAGAAAACATTTTACCATGTACATGTAAATGGGTGTAATCACTTCCCGTGCACCAGGAATGTCTGCACAGGTTTTCTATTTCCATGCATCTCTTGATGCAGTTATTACTTCTCATGAACTTCTCATCGACTTAACAACAATTCCAAGGGACAGCAGAATGTGCACAAAGGAACAGAAAATATAAACATAAATGATCAAAGTCTGTTTTTATACCACATTAAAGCAATGATTAAGCTTTCCTATGTGACTGGAAGACAAAGAGTTAACACAGGTCAAGGTTTGATAAACTCAGAACCACCTAAGTTTCAGACACAAACAAATCAAGTGTAATTTTGATTTAACATTTAACATTTCACATATTTCTTTCTAGGACTAGTGACTTGGAAGTGATTTTCTTTACCTTTTCATTTTTCTAAAATCTTGTTAGTTCATCTGATCATGAGTGTTTGCATTTCAGTGCTTGTCTTTCCTAGTGAATTTCTTTACCTCTCTTTGATGTTTACTGTACCTGGCTTTTAAATACAACTGATGTTCCAAACAGTGTCCATGAAGAACTTATCAGTGGTTCTGAAAATTTCTTGGACTTTATTTTTTAGTCTCTCTATTTGAGAGATTTTTATTGTTTAACCTCTGCAAATCCCTCCATAAATAATATTGTAGGAAAACTGAAAAGGAACAACCTTAAACCCAATTTCTAATACCTACACTTTGTTCCTTGTTTTTTTTTTTTCTGAAGTCACGTGCACTTTCTTCTATTTTAATTTCCCTACTGAGAGATTTTTTGTTGTTGTTGGTTTTGTAGAAGCTTATCTATATCCAGTAGTTTTGAACTCTTACTGTGGTGATTTGTTTTGGTTTGTTTGTTTGGTTTTAATGTGCTAGCACAACTACTGTCGGAAGTGATGAATTTCTATTTGAATTTCAGTTACAACTTCTTTATTTATTTGCATAAATAGTCCTATTTTTGCTTCAATAATGATACGTCTGCCTGTAGTTGTTAACATAATTATTGTCCAAGTAAAAGATCTGTCAAGAAACAGATAGTTTCTTCCACAGGCTAAAAGGGGGATTTTTAAACAAAAATAACAGTAAGAAAAATTACTTTTTTATATTGAGGTTTGGCTGTACCTTGGCTTGATCAGTATAATGGTTTTACATAACAGCCTCTGTCTGTTCAAAGTCAATTCACATTTACCTGCAGATTCCTCATCAAATGTATTTGTACAAATAGAAAATGAGAACACTTCTGCTGTATTTGTCATTGCTTATCTGAGGTCTTATACCTGCCCACCTTGCTCCATGTATTCTGGAGTCAGCAACACACATGAAACCTGAAGACATAAATTCTACAGCCTGCCTTGAGTTGGGTACCTCCATCTAAACCCCTGCTTCCTGAAGTGCACTTCTTCCCCAGTTTTGTAGGTTTAAATGATCTGATTCAATATTTTCCTAAATATTCATGTAATTATTACTGTGCATGAAGTTGGGCAAGTATTTGGTTTACTTTGCTAAGTCAAAGTTAGCTTCAAGTACAGTATATGCAGTTCCCACTGGTGATCTAAGAAACCCAGGTGAGTAACTTTCAGAAGGCAAATTTAGGAAGGGTGGCCTTAACATAGATATTAGCTGACACAAAAAAAAAAAAAAAAAAAGTTCTTTGCTTTATAGGAAGGTAAAGATTATACTGAACTTATATTTTTTTGATTGATTATTTCAATTCTACTGTCCTTTATTTCACTCCCATGGCTATACTGATATAACATTAGGAGTAAAATAAATAAATACATAAAAATAAATTCATTCCTGCTTCCATTTTTAACTTCTTTTTCAGTACTGAGTGGAAAAAGGAAAAATGGGAATTGCCCAAACTTTCAGATGAGCTTAGCTGAAACAATCTTAATAAAAAACACAAACATCTCTTGGGAAGCATTTTAGGAAATAGAAACTGCTCCAATTTGGGAGCTGAAAAAACATCGAAGAAAATACCCTGCACATACATACAGATCTATTTGCTTTAAAAATATTGTGCATAGGAAGCTGTTCTTTTCTTAATACTCATATCTGAGTTTTTCAACAGCAAATGTTCTAAGTGGAACATATAGAAAAGGGGTGAGCATGGATTAGAGAGGATTGTACATGGTTGGCTCAAGAATGGTAAAACCAATGTTGACCAAGTTTTACAGATATCCTGGACAAAACCTCAGTCTGCAAATTGCAAAGTCCAGATGGAGTTTATTTGAGGGTGTTATGCTCAATACAAAATAAAGAGTTTTTATAGTTAAGACAAAATTAAATCTTAACTACATTTTTCACAGACCAAACTTTTTTCTTACTGTTGAAATTACTAGCTAGGCCACCAGCCATACCACCACAAAGCAACAGAAATTCCTGAGGTCTCTCCTGGTGCTTTGTTTCTATCTGGCCTAACAGACGGACCAGAATCTGGCCTGCAAAGTTATCATTATAATGTCAATATAAATATAATTACATTTTCTCCAGCAATGGAATTAGTGCCACTAGGAAACAAAATCATTTTAGGTTTCTCCTGCTGTGTTTGTACGAGCATAGGGTCTAACTGGCAACCAGGGAAATTTGGCCTTTACGCTCAGATACTGTAATGCTATGCTTTCCATTTCAAGATGAAATTACTACTAGTGGGATTTATGCCATATGAAAAGAATTTTTGTTGGTAAATCTTCTGGTTGTTCAAGCTGCTTTGCCTTACCACATAAAGATAGCTATTTAAATGACTCCACATACATAGATATACAGCTAGATGTGTGTGGTGTTGGTAGGGGGTTAGGATGCCTTTTTAGGGAAATTAATGTGAAAGAAATCATGGCAATGTAAAGCAACATATTCAACCAGAATTTACAACGCATTTTCTGTTCCTCATATAGTGAGGCATATGTCACCTTTTGAAGCAAATGTGAAATAGAGCCTTCACACATTCCTTTTTCATTTGTCCAAGCATTAGAAAACGCTGTAAGCTGCCAAAGATACAAAATACATCCCTGTTGATTTTGAATCTGAGTGCATTTTTTTTTTTCAGTAGAGCTGGTGAGCTTCCAGGTAACTATTTTCTGCAGCTCTGGGCATGTTTGCTTCCTAAGACTCTGCAGGTGAGTGAGGCATCTTGTCTGAATGCATGTGATGATAGGACCCAGCTCACCAGTTTTCACCCATTTTGACATACCTTGGTAGACCTCTCTGAATACCAGGTGCTCCGTCTCTGCTGGCAGCACTCAATAGTAAGCCCTTGGATGCTGCTCACTGCAGGGACCCAGGCAAACGTTCTGAAGATCTTGCAGCAGGCCACATGCCCTCATTTTTCTTTGTGAAAGCAAGAACTGGGAGGGGGGGAACAAGTCACTTAGCGGGTAGGAAAGGAGAAGGGCTTGGTTATCCATGGGCTTGTATTCTCGGTTTTGGAGGAAAAGTCAATTAGGAAATAAATGAATCCCTGCAGATTCCAGAAGCTTGTCTTGTGCATCAGTAGATTGGCTCTTCACTTAGTAACACAGAAAACATAGCATTACTCTAGAATAATGATGAAAAGCTAATTATCCCTACATAAGATTGCTTCTAAGCTAATATTGGAGTGACTAAACTGTTCTTAAAAGTGTTCTCAAATGAGATGAAATCAACCAACTGAAGCCAATGTTCCTTAAACATAGCCATCAGCCTCTTTTAAAACAGTCTGAAGTTTTACTACGTTTTAAGTATTTCAACTGCAGCTTTAGCATTATCCAGCTTCAGTGATTTAGAGCAAAACCTTGCCCTGTTACCAACTGTAGTCCAGCTGGGCGGCTTAATGTTCTATTGTAGACGTAGCAATCTGATGCCCAGCATCCATCAGTAGGAAAAAATATATATATTACTTGGTATATTATTGGTTTTACTAGTAAAATTGTTTCAAATAACCACTAGAAAACCTAGAAAAGTATAATACTCACCCTAAAGGAAATATTCTCATGATTTAATCTCAAAGCTTTTTAAATCCCTAGCTTAGCTTTTTTCTTCCTCAGCCAAAGAAGCAACACTTTACTTTCAAGATGTTTTGCTAGCATATGTATATTAATATTTTTTTAAATCTCTTTTCCACTACAACTTAAACAGTGAATGTGCTTATTTAATCCTAGGTAGGATGAAATTTGGCTTTAATTACTTTTATATTAATTACATGTTTTTAATCTATGGTTTAGTGAATTATTAGTTACAGCTGCAGTAAGCAAAATACACATTGGCTGAGGGAAATGTGTCCCTTTGTAGATGGTCTCTGTAGGTCCTTATTAAATCCTACTAAACCTTATGAGTTAAGGCCTAAGTATTTTATAGGCTTTGAGCAAATGAGCACATTTCAGCCTCTGAGGATATCGTTGACATCTCCCCAGTAGGTACATAGTACCTCTGCTGTTTTTCTAACCATTTTAGATATATATAGTAATAATAATAATAATAAAGGCTTGAATGTAAAGCCCAAAAAAACTTATCACAGAAAATTTAAAATCACATACTTTCAGACAGGATTTTGTTCCAAAATTTTGTATTGTTTCTAATTTTCCTCTGCTTTTTTCCTTTTTTTTTTTTTTCTTTCATTGTTATGATTTATCAATGGGGGTCAGATTCTTAAAGTCAAGATAGGACAAGGCTATTGACAAACTTTCTGGGTATCTAGATTTAAAGTTTTAGTTGGACTGTTTTCTGGTATGCAAAAACTGTACACTTGTATTGCTCTTCCCTTTGCACATCTGAAAACTACAGCATTAAAGAATTAGTCCCTGGAGTGTTATTATCCACTTCCAACTGATGGGATACAAAGAGGCTTGATGACTCCTTCAATACACTGTGGTAAAGCTGGGAAAGGAACCCAGATGTCCTGGTTCCTCATCCTGTCCCTGAATCACAAACCACACACTCTTGCCTTATTAGTGACAATCACAGCACATGGAAACAGACTATTTATACTTAAATATTTCATCTGTTCTCACTCATTATTCCTTAACTCACCAATATAATTATGTTGGCAAGGCAACAATATCTTTTCCCCAGTAAGCACAAACAGATTGTTAGGTTTTCTGCTGAGATACAAGCTGTGGAAGAAGAGCTCCCAAATAACCAAGATCAAAAGCATCGTGATTTCTTGGTAACTCAGAAATGGGAGAGAAGATTTTTTAACATCTTCCCGAGTTGGCTCTGACAGATGTATTAAAAGGATGGATGAAGAGAAGTTAACATTGAAAAGAACATCAATTCAGAAAGAGTTAAGCCAAAGACTGAAAAAGAATAACATGGTCCTTTGGAAAGTTATTTCTGTTTGTTTGTTTTAATTTTTAATTTTTATTTTCTACCAGTTCAGGGCTGGCTCCCTGAGACAGTGCAGGGGACACATTCATCCCACAGGGGATTTGCATGAGATGTACCCCAATGTGGTTCACATTCCTGGCTTTGCACCTTAAAACCCAGGCAAGGCTGAGAAAACTATGAAGTAACTATGGACAGGTCTTGGGGATGCTGGAGACTTCAGCACCCTGTCGCAGCGTGATTCCCATCTCTCTCACGCTAACAGGAATGTTGCAGCCACACACATACACTAGATACAGCTTGCCAGGGAAAGGCTCTCAAGCCTGCAGATGTAAGACAGGTTCTCTGCAAAGCACAAGACTAATGGTGAGGGGATTGAAATGAGCAGGGCATTTAACTGACAGCTTTGTTTGCAGTTGGTAAAGCAAACAGCACCACAGCAAGCCGTTTGGTATCAAATGCACTGTTTGTTTCTTCTGTTCAAACAAGGGAGAGAGCAGAGGAGGCTATGAGATCCAAAGCTCATGGTGGCTCAAGGTGTTCAACTGGATCCATAACGAGAAGAACACATCAGTTACAGTAAGCTAACAGACATGAAAAAATGCAGTTTTGCCACATCAATACAGACCCAGTCAATTGTTTTAGTTTGGGAAGCTTGCCCTAAGGTTGTAGCCAGATCTTTTTCAAAGTCCTTTCCAAACAAACTACTCGTAATACTGTGTAAAGGTTGTTCAAACAATATATAACAGTCCTCAGAGTCTGCATAACAATTAACTTTGCATAGAAAAATAAGATCTGTGCAAGATAAATCTGAGCTATTCATTGTATAAATGTTACAAATTGTCTACGTGACTACATATCCTCTGATTAGCAAAAATCACGCTTGTTTTGTCAAAATATTTGCTTCCATATATGGGGCATAAAGACGCACCCTGGGCAAAGCATGAAAGCCATAGAGAACTTTGCTACTGAAGCCTGTAACGCCACATTTCGCTCTATATAAGGCAAGGACCTCTCAGCTATTGACACTGCCAGGCTGCCTCGTCCTGGGACTGGAGTGGCAGCTGCAATCTGTCTCCCAGATGTCGACGTCTGAACGCTGCATTATATAAATGTCATGTGCCCCGTCCTTGGTGTTTTTCAGAGAAATGCAGAAGCCTGGTTGCATTTGTTAACTTGTAGACAACACGTACACTAGTACTTCTCAATAGGGAGTTTATCACCATAAAGCTTTAGGCTCCAAATTTCAAGCAGATTTGGAGCAGAGGCTGAAAATACATTGATTCATAATGTTCTTGTTGAGGTTTCCAAAGCAATTGCCAATTAACAGGAACACTTTGGCTGGAACTGTTGGTCTGCTGCCTTATGCCCTCCCAAATGTATCCCTAGGAAATCTCCCAAGCAGTGGAAAATAACAAGTTGAATCTGAGAGCGTCAGTGCTCTTTAGCCATCTCCTATGTATTTTCATCTGTTACTAAGTCGGAAACATTCTGCTTTACATGTGCTCTTTTGTTTCCTTTGCCTGGTGTTGGGTGACTCAGTGCAGCCCCTGTGGGATCCTGAAGCATTGCGTTTTTTAACACTGCAAGTGAAACGGGCACCGTAACCTCTGCACAGCCCCGGAGCGGCATAGGAATTATTTCCTGCTCTCTGCAAAGGAAGATGCCTTCAGATTTTGTTCAATGATAACAAATACAAAAAGGGAGGCCTCCCCTGGCTTTAGCAATCTTATCCCTCCCACTGGGCTTTGCTAGAGGTGGCAGAGTTGAAACTCCCAGGTTTTATTTTCAGAACGTGGTCATTTCTCATTTTGATATTTTAAAGTAAACAACTCTTGGTTCCCATGTATTATTCAAATAGAGAGGAGTGGGTATCCAATGCAGGCATAATCAAATATCTAGCCTGCACCAGACAATCTTCTCGGACCACTTGAGAAATTTCCCTATCGCTATTGTTATCATTCTCCGGCCACTTCCTTCCATTATTTAACACTTCAGACATCATGTCTCATGTTTACCCCACAGCTCAGCTGTGGGGTGAAGCAACCATGATCTGTATTCCTACAAGCTTTCTTGGACAGTGCTTGCCCACAGCAGAAGAGAGCTGCGCAGGAGTGGCTGCTACCACATTCAGACAGAAATAACCTGTTGGAAGTAGATTTGTTTTCAAATCTTTCAGTGGGAAATATCCATTTCAGAGAGGGGAATTAATGATTTTTAACCTGCCTATCACTCTCTTTTATTGCTGGCATGTAAAATCCTTACTGGGTTTTGAAGTTGTAAGTGGAAACGCTGAGGATATTTTCATTGCTGCCAAAACATTTACATGAAACTGCAATTCAGATCAAATTATCTTGAAACTGCAAAGCGTGCAGAGATTCCAAATTAGTCAACTCGGAGAGATTATTGCATATTGAAATTACACAGCAGAAGCCAGCAGAATGCCACCACTGCTTCTGACTCACAAAAATGGCAAAAGCAACTCTTAAAAGAATTCTTCTCCTTAAATGCATAGTTGTAATGGGCACAAAGAGCAGTATTTGACCCAGTATTTCACTATCAGAAAAACATAGCTTGTCATGCTTTCAGGCAGGCTGGTTAGTTCTGGCCATTGTTTCCACAATGCTTTAGGTACAAATGGAACTGCTCAGAGAGAGCAGTGGGGTGGGTGGTAACGGGGCATGGAAGTGATGCACGAGCAAGCTAAAGCGTAAAAGTAAAGAGCTATGGCTACTTGCAAAAGGACAGGCTGAAAATATAAATTCAGAAGTGCACTAGGCTGTCAAAGCTGGTCAGTGCTGGCAGGATACTGTTAACCACTCTATTTTATTTCTTTGTAACTCACATATATTTTTCAGCAACACCCTAGTTATGGAAAAGACTCAAAAATACCAACAAAAAGAGGACTGGGGCAACATCATGAAATTCAAGTCTTTAACGAGCCACCATTCAAGATATTTAGAAGTGTTCTTCCTTTTCACAGTATTCTAAATAATGTTACTGCTGCTGTTCTATGGGGATTCTTCAATGCAAGGTAAAGTAGTGTTAAAGGCTTCCCTAAAATATACCATGGTTCCCCCAAAAAGCCATAAAGGTAATTTTTCAGCAATCACAGGAAGGGCTGTCTGATTTGGCAGCAAAGGTCAGGGGTCATTTCTATTTGGCAGAGAGGGGACGGACAGATGAAAGCACCCTATACAGAGAAGATTTTAAGTGAGAAAAACAGAAACTTCTAATGCTTCTCTCAGAAAGGAGCTGACAAAAGTGAGGGCTGCAGAAAGAGCTCACTCATAAGGAATATTGTGGGTGGCACTGGAGGGGGGTCCTTTTCCCTCTTAGTCACTGGCAGTTGGAGACTGACAGCTATAGCTTGTGTGTTTTCTCTGTGCAAGTTTGCAGTTGATTTGTTCTCATTCATTCAGTGAAATATCCTGAAAAGCAATGGGATAACACATTATAGGATAATCCACAGATGTCATGACTATTGATGCTCAATATCCTTAAGTATGACATATTTGTCATGGTACAAAATCTCAACTGTTTCAGAATCATCTTCCTAATTTTTGTTAAAAGGACACTGCCCTGGTGAGTGTCCTGCATGTAAGGACAGTCATGGTTTCACAAAATCAGATCAATTTTATTTTTTTTTTTTGTCATTAAATTCTTTACCCAGAATTAGCAGAAAGAAGAAATGAGTGATGCTACACAGGATAGCATGGCACTGGCTTTTTAAATTTAACAGAGATTTCTGCTAAAATACTAATAAAATCCTTCTGTCCTGCAAATTTGACATAAAATTTTGATGAAAAATGGGCTAAAGCTGAAATAACCCATTACAAAGAGAGACTATCTTGTAACCTGGTATTTCCTTCATACTTCTTTAATTCAGTATGTATTTTCATGCATGTATTTTCAACATATGCATACATATGCATATTTTCAACATATGCATATGCATACAAAGCCAATGATCTCGGAATGTGTGAAATGTCATGTCACACCTCACTATCTTGAGTATTTTTGATCCCTCAGGTTTGGTGGTGAACTTGGCATCACCCACAAGGAGAGGTGCACAAAGTTTCCTGCATCTTCTCCTTTGTCACAAACTCTTGATGCTTACAGGAGAAATAGCTAGCTCTTCATTCTCCACCTTAAAAAAGTGAAATCTATCTTATGGCTCTGATTCAATAGTGCATTTCAACACCTATTTTAAAGCATCAGACGAGCTCCAGTGAGCACAGGAAGTGTGTGGGCAGTCTGAATGACATAGGCGCATATGTAAATATTCTGCTGAATGGGGCTTCAAGTTGCATTGGGGAAAGCATGCAGTTAGATAAAAAAAAAAAAAAAAAGAGCACAACTATTCCTTTTCTTCTATTTTCAACAGTATTTATCTGCATTTTTCTTAAAGTAAGGGTGTGTGAAAAGCTGCACTATTGTAGATAGAATATATAAAATGTGATGCATTAAAGATTTGGAAATTAATTTCTCAGGGGACTTCTTTTCAGTCTAGACTATAATGATATATTCTGCCAATTTGTTTGTCCGGTCTCGCTGTGAACATAACATTTGATACTGTAGGCAACGTAAAGATCTCTGATAAGCTTGCTATTTCCTGCAGTACTCTATGTTTATGATGAAGATTTTTAAGTATTGTGGCATACTTCCTCAAAACATATACAGTAAGTTAAATATCAGATCCTAAGGAATAGAAAAAAATTTGAACATATTTGCTAAATCTTCCTTCCTGCCTTTTTTTGACTGATTTTTTAAATTATTATTTTATTTTTAGTTAATGACTTTTTATTGCAACATTTATATCCAAATGACAAAAGGAAATTTTGAACCAGGAATTTCAGGTCTGGTCAAAAGCAAACAGAAATAAGGAAGATTAATATCAGTGTACTGAGTACTAGACTCAGTCATATATCCCACTGCTCTGGCACTCAAACTGGAATTCCTGATAGACGAGAAGGTGCAGAGCAATCTTGCAGCAGTTCTTAATGTGTCACCTTGCCTCCAGGGAACTGTAACTTTCAAAAGTTTAAACCGATCAAGTCCTAAGTCCTTGCAGAGACACAAAAAATGTAATTGTCTCAAGAATGTCTCATATCTTGCAGTATCTCAAAATTCCTCATAGCAAGAAGTTCCAGGACATGTACGTTCAGTGCTGTCTTCTTTGTCCACATTTTGCACATTTTCACCATGTGCCCTCATGTTTCTTTCCAAGCTAGACTATTCTTAACTTTAAAATCCCTGGTTAAGACCAGGCATCTTTGAGTTTTTGCTGCTGTGCCAACATCCTCTGTGTTTACCCTCTCTGTGGTGCATATATACTTCTGAAATGCTAGGACTTGGCTGTGATCTTGCTCATGACCTCAGCCTGGACCCTTTGGTAGCTACTTACTTAGTACCAAGCAACTGGGAACTTCTGGATGTGGAGCACTGGAAACAAAGCTGAACATAAGAAATAACAAGCATTTCCACCAGAAAGATTCCAGCAACTAAGCCAATCTTCAGGGGGTAATGCTGACTCATTCATGGTACTTCTTGCAATGTCTTTATTGCTTTTCAGTTAAGCACAATGCAGCTGTGTATTAAGCCACAGGCATAATATGGGACAAAAGGCACATCTGGCTTTTTCACTGTTTTTAATTTTCTTCCTTCCAGTTATTACTGGGCCTATTGTAGTGGCAACAGCTAGACATGAAGAAGAGTTGTGCTCAAATTTTGCCATTTCAGATTCATTTGTAAAATTCATGTTGTTTTCAGAAAATGTTAAATTTCACTAAAAGAAGTTAGATTTAAAAAAATAATAAATTCTAATTATCCTTATTAGTCTGGATATTTTGGTTCAAATTCAGAATGCAAGAATATTTGAAATTCAAATAAAATACAAGCTGAGCGTAGAAGAAATCCAGGAAAACTAACTACTGTTCTTCCCATCAGATAATTCAAACACTGTTCTAAAAAGTTACTGGAACCACCTGTAGGAATAATCAGATCATGATTTACACAGACAAGCCTAGCTAGCTAATTAAGATCTTCTGGGAAGCTGCCACATGGGGTAAAGGTGCTCAAGAGAGCTGGTGAGTTTTTCTGAGAGCTGAGGACCAAATCAGCCCTTTTGCGTGAAGACAGAAACTATGTCAGGAGGCTCTCTTGACTATGCAATTAGCTTATTAATGGGTGGAAATGGAAATGCAACCACACAAGAAGCAGAAACAAGCATGGGCCATCAAGGGCAGGAGTATGCTCACTTGCTTGGGTACTTAATAGTGAAATGGGGAAGGCCGAAGCCTGGCTGGAGCTAAAACTAAGGGGTATAAGAAGGTAATAGGAGGTTGCTACAAGTGTATTAGCAGCAAAAAGACCATTAATGTTTCCTGCAAATTGATTAGAATTTTACCGAGTGGAGTTTCAATGAAGATCCAGACTTGGTTTTCCTGCCCTCTGCTACCTGGACTCAGCTGCATGGATATGTTTCTGCTCAGAGAACTGTGTTAAAAGAATAGATAAAAAGGGTTTTTTATTTGTTTGTTTGTCTTTGTTCTGTGTGTTTCTGAAGTATCCAGTATTGAAATTATTCTCTGTTGTCCTTGCATTTAGAGAAATATCTCCCCTGGTTGTGTGCAGTCAGCTCTAGTTTGAATGTAAGAGAATATCTTTGAGTTGGTCTTCATCATCACCCAGAATCACACTACTGGGAATGGCAGCAGTATCCTTTGGCACTGTGAAGTCACCTCCAGAAATAGTGGCTCATGGCTCTCCTCAGGTTATGCCAATATCATACGGTGAGTAATGGTTAGACCTGGATTATCAAATGTGACTGCAGATAAATGAGGTACACCTGAACTAGATTTAAACTACCTACGAAGGGACTGAAAGCCATGTAGTCTAGAGCTTGCCCCAATCCAAGGAGCTGATTTTTGAATCTATTTCTATGCAAATCATTGTGATTTCTGCACTGTGGGGACAGCGTGACAGCTACCATAGTTTTGAAATCAGCCTTGCTGAGTTTGTCAGCTGCTAGTTCAAGGCTGCATGACTTGAAGTTTATGGAAACCAGGACAGTCATCCAGAAGGCATGTCATCTCTATTTGAAATAGTTTATTTACACTAGCTTTTACATATATGTAATGAACAAACTTGGACCAAAGCCATCCAAGGGCTGTAACCCTCTCATGGGAACCACTCTTTAAATTAGATATCTAGACCTAATTAAGTTGACTTTCAGAGAGGAATCTATTAGAGTGTGCCAGTGGTTTATGTGACTCTTGCTAAGCAATGCCATTTCTGTTTGGAAACTTCTGAAACAGTAGGTCTCTAAATGTTGCATTAATTTTGTCAACGTTGTCTATAAATGGGCAAAACTTCAAATTGTGCTAAGGAATGAAGGAGTAGTATGAAATAATTGAATGGAAAATTGGCAATTTAGACTACCTGTACTCTCATTAAAAGTAATTACACTGAACTAGATGAGTAACATTTGAGCCTGTAATCTGCCAAAAAAATAAATTTTGTCTATTCAAAATCCACTAAATTGTGTTCTGTCACAGTCTCTGCCTTTCTGAAATGGAAAGTAAGATGTAGGAATCTTCTGTGGATTTTCTGGCATTCTTTATAGGATGTTTTTCATTTTCTGTACCTTGCACAGAAAAAGGCCTCCAGGCTTGTAACTGCTTTCTGTCTTTTTATATAGACCATCCACCAGCTGGGATGGTTGCCTTCCCTCATCTCTCTGGTGCCTTTTAGGTAGTTGGACCCAACTATTTTGAAATAAATCAAGTGAGCATCACTGGTTTTCCTTTGCTGAGCTACCTTCCCTCTGATGGATAAAGTTCTCTTTTACCACATTGGGGTGATCGTAGGAGTTTGGTGCACTCCTTTAAAAAGCATGTCTGCAGTGAGCCACTGTTTGAATTATTATGCAATACAGTGGTTGTAAGAATAAACTCTTTAAGTCAGAGATCCTAACAAATAACTGGTTATTATAACTAGCTGAAAGCACCATTTTCTGTTTCTTGCTGGAGGACTTGTCTGTTTTTCTTAGCACTGCTTCCAACATTGTATTTAGAGTACCATCTTTAGTTCAGTCTAACAAAGAAAATTCTTTTTACACTTTAAAAATGCTGATTCTTGTTTCCTCTTTAATTTTATATATATATATATATATTTATATGTGTGTGTGTGTATATATATATGTGTGTCCTGGTTTCAGTTAGCACAGAATTAATTTTCTTCCTAGTAGCTGGTGGAATGCTGTGTTTTGGCTTAGAATGAGAAGAGTGCTGATAACACCCCGATGCTTTAATTGTTGCAGAGCAGTGCTTATACTAAGCCAAGGACATCTCAGCCTTTGCTCTGTCCTGCCAACGGGCAGGCTGGGGGGTGCAGTAAGAGCTGGGAGGGGACAGACCCAGGACAGGTGACCCAAACTAGCCAAAGGGGTATTCCATACCATCTGACGTCATGCTAAACAATATATAGGGGTGGCTAGCCGGGGGGAGGGGGCCGGACTGCTCGGGGTTAGGCTGGGCATCGGTCAGCGGGTGGTGAGCAATTGCATTGTGCATCACTTGTTTGTACATACTATTATTACTTTCGTATTATCACCATTGTATCATCATTATTATTATTGTTATTATTATTTTTGTTATTTTTTTTTTTTCCTGTCTTATTAAACTGTCTTTATCTCAACTCACGGGCTTCACTTTCCATTTCTCTCCCCCGTCCCAGAGAGGGAGGGGGGAGGGTGAGCGAACGGCTGCGTGGTGTTTAGCTGCCGGTCAGGTTAAACCACGACAATGTGTATATATATACACACACTGGGAATCTCTGAAATCTCAGCAATTGTACTAATTACCAAAAGTGCACTCTTCTCCAAAGATGTGAAACTTTGGCAGTGGCATGATTAGCTTTTAAACTGATTCTAAATCAGTCTTCAGTTCAATCTACTTTGTGTGAGTTTTAAATCCATTTTTTTCTCCCATCTGACTTTTTAAAGCCTTTGCAGAGGATAATTATGAAGAGAGTAACACAGATCTTTAAGGAGATAGTGTCTTTCAAACAATACGTCTGCTCTTGTAGAACAAGTTTTAGCATAAATTCCAGTTACAAATTAAAACAAAAATCAAAGCATTATGTGCCTCCTCCTTCCATCCTGTCAGCAGCTCTATCTGTCCCCAATGTGCTTTTTAATACCTACTTTGTACTTCCTAATCTTTTCATAATGCAGCCAGTTCATCCCCAGCTTCTCTGTGAAGGAAGATGCTCAGCCCCCTGGCTGTATGTTGTATGGATGCACGCCTTCCAGGTGGTTTGGAGAGCAAACACCAGCTATCCTCTTTTCCATTTCAAAAATGGAAAGGACAGGGAGACAAGCCAAACTAAAAGTCAATCTGCAAAAATATATGCTCAAGTTCCTGTGCAAGTTTGTGAAGAGAAGGGTCCTATGTTTTTAGAAAGTAGTAGTATTTCATATTATATTGTATTTGTATACAGTTGCTGTACATTTTTGCTTCAAGTGGTTACACGTCAACATTCATAAAATGAAACCATATGGTGTGGTTATTGTTTCCAATGTCAACTGTTACTAGACTTAAACACCCATCTTCTCTGGACATTTTTTTTTTTTTCTCCGCATTAGAGTACACTGCTGAAGAGTCTTTTGTTTTGCTTTAATTTATGTTTGAGGCCCAGTGCAATAGAAGATTCGTTTTGGTGGAAGACTACCTGGCATTAATGCAATACAAACAATAAGCGGTAATAAAAATGTGTTGTTGTTGTTGTTTGCAAGTCACAATAATATCTAACAAACATTTACTTTTTGCCTCTTTAACCAAGCTGATTAAATGATTCACTTCATGCACATTCACTGCATCCAGATGTAATTCCAGTTTCAGTACACAGGTTGCCAAAGATTTGTTGAAAAACATCTATTTTACAAGTGTTTTTTGGTTATCAGTTTTCAGTGTACAAGATTTCTGTGATTTGTTTCATTGACATAACTTGTTACAGCAAGGGTGAGAAAAAGATCTAGGTGTTCTTCTTGACCCCATGAAGAATATGAGCTCTCGGAAGCAGGTAATCATACAAATACAATAACACTATACAATTTAAATGTGACATCTGGATTCATCAGGATAAATATTTCAGGTGTAGATAGGAAAGTGTTAGCACCTTTGTATGAAGCCCTGACAAGAGTGCTCTACACATGGAAGGCTATGTAAAATTCTGGCCATCTGTGGTTAAGAAAGATGATCTCAGATGGATGCTGGAAATGCTGGTAGGATGATGGGAGGAGTGGAAAACCTATTATACAAGAGAAAAGCAAAGATCATAGCCTCTGCAGCCTAACAAAATTAAGAGGGCATTATAGTCATTGTCACTGAATAGGTTCTGGAGATAAGTATCAACGGAGAAATGCTATTTCAGCAACATTGAGAGCAACATTGGTATTAGGAACAAGCAGGGATAAATTGCCTATAACTAAATTTAAGCTGCAAATTATGATGGTTATAAGCAATGAGATCCTAGAACTGCCACAGGGTAAAAAGAGCTGAGTGTTAACTCTTTCTAAGACTTGAGCTCACTAAATTTTCAAAGGGGGTTTTTAAGTGAGACTACGTTTGTTACAGTCCCTCAAGAGTCCCTTCCTTTGTAGAAGGCAGAAAACGAAGGGTGTTCCAGACCCCTCCTAACCCAGGGGCTGCTTGGATTTCAGGCTGGGTGATCAGAGCTCCCTGGTTTTATGTTCTCCAGCATAACCGGGATCACTAGAATTTTCGGAGTAATGATATAAACTAAAGGAAACAGCATTTGATTTTTCGGGTAGATACCGATGCTTCAAATTGATGACAATTTTGGAATTAAACAAATACCTGTCGGCAACTTGGATGCTGATCCACACACAGTATGGTACAAAAAAAAAAAAATGAAAGAACACATTAAAAGCAAACAATATTTTTATTAATGGGTATATTCATATATCTTTAAGGTTTATTTCTTTTTCCTAGGGGATTCATACAGTTATATCCTGAGTTGGAAGTGTCTACCCTGATGATCCACAAGGATCATCGAGTCCAACTGCTTGTGTGCACACAGGACCATCCAAAATTCAAATCATGTTTCAACGTTTTCTGGAAGAAAACCCTGCAGCACCCCTAAATGGCCATGTCTCTGCCCAGGAGCCCTGGGGACAGTGCAGGCTCACAGGCACTGACCCTGCCATGGGCTGAGCCCCACTTCCCAGGGGCTGGGGGACACAGAAAGGACTAAGACTGCAGGAGGGGCAGCTGAAGGGACAGATATGGCTTGTCAGGGAAACAAACCAACAAAAAACAAGACACATTAAGGAAACACTGTATTTACCTTGCATAACGAGCTATGATGCACTCATTTCTTTCCCAGAAAGGGGCCTCTCTGAAATGTGCTACATAAAATTATCTTCCTACCCCATCCTTTGTTTTCTAACTCCTTACATGTTTTTAAAATGTACCCCTGCAAAACCAAAAAAAGAACATGTTCTTCCAGTGACCTAAATTTACAGAAAGACAGATCCATTGTCTTCAAACAGCATGCGAACTTCCAGCTTCATAGGTTGCTGATCCTCTCCTTCCCAAGCCAAAAAAATTTTCTGTTAACCAATAACACGATTGTCTTATGGCAGCATATTTGTAAAATGTTCTTTATATTTTCTTTCCTATTAAACTATGATATTATTTCTGTATTAAGAGCAAGCTTTAATCCTCTGAATCATCTGCCTCAGAGGCAGGTGCTCAGAGGTGACCCACACCACCTTCCTTCTTCCCCTGTTCTGGGGGATATAATTGCTCTAACTAAGGATCTTGTACAGACTAGAACAGCCACAGGACTACTTTAATTTTCTTCATTAAATTAGCAAGGTCAGGATGAAGGAATTGGCTGCACATACTATTTCACCTCTGCCCCTCAACATCCCTGAGACCCTGCCTATGCTGTTCAAGCATCCGTCTCAACAAGAAAGAAAGGGGAAGTGGAATAAACACATCACCCAATGCTACAGAATCAGCTGGCTGCTTGACATTTATGTTGTATTCGTTTTTTTTTGTCACAGAGGTAGTAAAGTGTAATTCCAGTAGACCCAGAGACCGCCTCTTGGAGAACCTGGCACATGATCACTGGCCCTTTTTGAAATGACAAGCAAGCCACAACAAAAGAACAGGAGTCCATTATTTTGGAAGTACATGTTTCTGTACCTGGACGCTATGTTCACATCAAGTGGTAGAGATGCACAAATTTTCTTTAGCAATACTGCCATTTTGCTTGCTTGGAATTGCCCTTATGTGTCCTTGTGTCGTGGTTTAACCCGGACGGCAGCTAAACACCACGCAGTCGTTCGCTCACCCTCCCCCCTCCCTCTCTGGGACGGGGGAGAGAAATGGAAAGTGAAGCCCGTGAGTTGAGATAAAGACAGTTTAATAAGACAGGAGAATAATAATAACAGTAACAATAATAATAATAATAATAATAATAATAATAATAATAATAATAATAATAATAATAATAATAATAATAACAATAACAATAACAATAATAATACAATGGTGATAATAGGAAAATAATAATAATATGTACAAACAAGTGATGCACAATGCAATTGCTCACCACCCGCTGACCGATGCCCAGCCTAACCCCGAGCAGTCCGGCCCCCTCCCCCCGGCTAGCCACCCCTATATATTGTTTAGCATGACGTCAGATGGTATGGAATACCCCTTTGGCTAGTTTGGGTCACCTGTCCTGGGTCTGTCCCCTCCCAGCTCTTACTGCACCCCCAGCCTGCCTGTTGGCAGGACAGAGCGAAAGGCTGAGATGTCCTTGGCTTGGTATAAGCACTGCTCTGCAACAATTAAAACATCGGGATGTTATCAGCACTCTTCTCATCCTAAGCCAAAACACAGCATTCCACCAGCTACTAGGAAGAAAATTAATTCTGTTCTAACTGAAACCAGGACACCTTGTCTGTATCTAACACTGACAAATTAACAAATAATGTGCACCTTAAAATTTCTGTTGTAAGCTTGCTTTCTCTGGCTGATAACAAGTTTCCAGTAAACTCAGTTTGTGCTATAGATGCAAAGGAGTTTTTTGTCAGACTAATTCCTTCCAAACTATGGATAATCATTATCCACTATAAATTACCTAATTATCCTAATTATCTTTTTTTTTTTTTTTTTTTTTTAATTGTGTGGAAAAAGAAACAAGGAGTTTGGTTGCCAAATCCCTCAGAAGTGGCCTAAATGCTCATTGTCTAACGGAGATCACAGATTCAGACTGTTGTCCCATTGTCCAGCATCGGTGCATGCAATAGCCTGGCCTCATAAAACAGACATTTAGCTGAACAGAACCAATTAGCCCTCCATCGTTGCCCCTGTTCACAATAGAAAAAACAGCTGATGTTCCCTTAACTTGAAACAATAGGAGGATATGCATGGGCTGTGTAACTCTTACAAGCAGAGTAACTCTTTCCAGAGTGGGACCGTGAGAAAGTAAAGCCCATAAATGCCCTTTCAGTGGATGAACTCCTGAACAGTCTTTTATAATGTGAACTCATCTGTCAGCTGTCTGTAGATGCACTTTTCTTTAGAAAATCTCAGTTCAACTGCAGCATGCCAGTTTTTAGTGATAAACTATTCTGCTGAATAATATTCTGTCTTAGAACTGTATTCATCTCAGTATTGATTTATTCAGCAACATCTTTCCCCCCAGCCCTCTTTTACATTCCTTACCATGCTCGCACCTCTTCCTAATGGTCTCAGAATAGCAATGACCACCGATGAGAGTATGGCAAGAACTGAATGTTGCTTCTAACAATAGCAGTGAGGCTTCATTTAAGATTAAGATGCTGAGAAAATTCAAGTGAAGAAGCTGATGAGCTCAGAAATTCAGGCCTTCCATATGAATTCAGTAATTTACTTTCTTTTGACTGCTTTCTGCTCCACCTAGTTGGGATGTTGCCACCACGTCTAACGTCTGAATACCAAGAACCCAGCTCCTGCTAGTGACAAGGCTGTGTTCACAATATGACTCCCTCTCTTCAAAACTAGTATATAGCATTGTCTCACTTCCAACTCACAGTGTTTTCCAAGCACCTTCAGGCAACAGTTGCAAGTATGAAACTCTTTGGACAAAGAGGCCTTCATTAATGGCAAGACAAAGATACCATTAACTTCGGAGAAACAATGCACAATAAATAAAACCATCTACTCATTCAGTACCTTTGGCAATTGTCCTGTGTCTTGCTCGCCAGCTGATGCTGTGAATTTCCTGTAGGCATGCATTCTTTCTGAAAATCATTTCTCCTTCCCTATCTGCTAAATTTCACTGTATTTTAGCAGTATTTGGACACTGCAGCTTCAGAACACTGAATCCTGCTTAGGCAGGCCTGTTTCCAACCCCCTGCAAATCCATACACTGTTGTTCTGAATTCCCTTCCTGAAGCCCCATCTAAAGGTCTCATTCTATTTCATGGCTCAGTAAAGGAGTTTTCAGTGATGATGTCTGAGTTCTGCAGCTGTTACTGATGGTTTGAGTAAAAAAGACTTCCCTTTGTTCAGCTCCATCATGACCATGTCTCTCCATCAAGGCTACTTGTTAAATCCTTTGCCAGAACTCTTACAGAGGAGTCCTCCCAGTATGAAAGGCTAAGAGTGGTAGGACTTTGCTCATTTAAATGTGTTATCTCCCCAAAATGCCACTGTAGGAATGAGTAATGAAAGACATAGAAAGGCCATATTTTTTGTTAACTAACTGGTGGTATCGGAGAGCCCCTGCCTCTCTGTATTATCTGTCCTTCCAGTGATCTGGATGAATAACTGAACAGACTAGTTTCATGGGCATTCTTCTCTTGCTCACCAATAGATGGGAGCAGAGATTTCTCTACTCATGAAATTTTGAGGGTAAAATGCTTGCAGTTTTTTGAAAGACTAGAAGGGGAAAAAATAAAACCAAACAATGACGATATAGCTCATTCATGTGCCCACAGGGAGAAGTATATTGTTTAGTTTAGTAGCATAGAAATGAGGTTTGTAATGGGAGTCAAATGGAAACCAGGAGTCAGCACTCTTGAATTCTTTAACCTTGGAAATCTCTGTTATGGTATCTAGTGCTGGTCAAAGGTATTTAATACATTTACAACCTTTCATTGTTATTTCCCAGATATAAGCATGTTTTGCTTGGATCCAGGCCTTTACAAAACCAAATAAACATGTCCTAAACTTCCATTCATTTTTCTTAAAAGATCAAAGACGAAAAGCTGTCCAGATGTAAATAGCTAAGCCTCTAATGAGACGATCAGTGAATTGTTTCTCTCTTGTACTATAAGCACTTAAATTAAAATATTGCACTTAGGGCACTCTGCACTTTCTAACTCGTATAGCAGGAGCCAAATATCTAACACAAGCCAGACAAAAAACTTCAGCAATTAGCTTTCAACATAGGTCTCCAGCCTCTGACCTTTCTTGTTCATCAGAGGCAAGCCAAATGCTTTGTTAAACAATATTAATTGCGCCTGGCACTTCTCTAGAGCCAGAGACGTCACAAATAGTTTCCTATTAGCAGGAGGCTGTTTGCAAGAAGCAAATTCATGCATATTTCTTTTCAACAGAGGCTGACTCAGCCATACTAGAGGTGAAGAGAATTCTGATCCTGTTCTCTGCATGCTGAACGTGGACGTGGAAGGGGAGCCTCTACAGAGGTAACATGCGCATGGTGCTATGTTGTGCTGCTCTTTGCCATCCCAGGCTTAACACCTCCCCTGGCCCAAGGGTCTATCCACTACATCCTGCACTTGCTGATCCCTGCAGCCATCCTATCTAACTGCACACATATAACTGAGGTGCTCAAATTAGGACTTCTTTGTACTGGAAAGAAATGTTTGGAGAGGCACACTTTGGCTGGGCTGAGCTGCTTCTTGCCACCGCCAGTTTGCACCACGTACAGATGGGGTCTGGAGCTAGTAGGCACTCACCTTGGGAAGCTTAGTCAAGCATCACAGCAAGGCAGGAGGAACGTGGGATAAAAGGCTTGATTTATGTATGTATCAGAAGACAGAAAGCTGCAGCTTTCCTGTTAAATGGAGTCCTGCCGTTACTGTCTAATTTCAAGGGTTTAAACATGATGCATCACATTGTGTCTAAACTGTTGTCAAGTCACTGTAACTCCAGTGGAACCCATTGACTTTCTCCTCTTCTGCAACATGGTGAGGTTGAAATTTTTCAGCCCATCTTAAAAACCGTTGGGTTTCTTCCCATGAATTTCTGTCCTTAGATGCCAAGAAGATTAAGTAATCATTGTAGCAAAACCTAACTGCAGCTGATTGCCACTTACCAACTGCCTAGTCCTGGTGTCTCCATTCTGCAAAAAGCAATTAATTTCAGAAAGTGAAGCAAAAAACTCCTCTCCCTTACAACAAAGGAGCAAGTGATATTATAATTTGTGCTGATACATGCTGACATATTAAAGTAAGCAGCAGTATAAAGTAAGCAGTATTTGCCTTGGCTTCATGGATTTCACATTTTTTCTAGTTCTAAATTTAAAAGAATATCAGCAATGCAGCTCATTTCACAGTTAAATAGCATGTATCTGCTTAGAAATAGTTTGGGTTGAGATATATGTTAGTCAAAATTGTAGTCTGAGCTCTCCTGTTTCTTTCAGCTTTTCCAACAATGAATGTATCAGATATTCCTCAAGGGAAAACATCCCTCCTGGAGCCCTGTGTTGTGTACATGCCTTTGCACATGGCACAGTCTGAGCTTCCTCTTTCTTCCTGTTTTACTTTATCTTGCTCTCTTCAAAGCTTCTCCATGGTGAAAACATTGAGAAAATCTTGTTATGGTCCCAGTAGCTGGAGTTTTCTGGATTATTACAAATTACGCTACAAATTGATGCTAAAGCAGTCCTATTGCCTGCATAGGCTCAATTCCAATTGCTTAATAGTTTTCTTTGTCTGGTCTGGTCTCACTAGCTGCTCTGGAACATGGACAGAGGTTTACAATATGTTGCTACACATTTGGGATCCACTCGGTATGAGATGCCGCCAAGGACTACACAGGTGAACCAGACCCCCACTCCAGTGATGGACATTACAGCTTTCAGTAGCTGCTGCTGCGGAACATAGGAGTCTGAATAGGAACAAGTTTTATTCTCTGCTACCTTTTGAAGTCAAGAAGTAGAGTTTGTACTTAGGAAGCAACATCAAGACTCTGTTCAGTTTTTCTTAGAGTCCTGAATAGTTAACTACTGCTGGTAAGACAGATCTATGGGGCCTAGCCCTCCATACCTTGGCACGCCTGACATTTTGCCAGCTCCTGAGGTGCTGTTAGACACACACTGCCCCTCCCTTACATTTCATACTGCTTTGGCAGAAGTGGGATATAACCAGAGAAATGTTCTGCCTAGGTCACAGGTTAATCTTTTTAATCGCATCTTTGTTTTTTAAATAGGTGAAAATTTTAAAAAGAGTTAAGGAAAGTCAGAAGTTACACCAATTGGGTTAAAATACACTCCTTCTTCAGTAACCAGGAATTACAGGTGTAAGTTGTAACAGCTAAAATACCCACCAATGATAAGGGCTTTGTATCAGCAAAAACAGTGCTGTAAAGGTTGATTCAGTGGCATTCAGATGTAAAACCTTGCCCCACCAGAGGCATCTGATGTGGGATCCAGAGCGGGAAGTGCTGCCTGGAGAGGGACAGAGCTGGGGGTTACATGGACAAAGGTTACGCTACACTATAAATGGCAAATTGCTTTTGAGAAATGATTTGGTTTGAGATCTACTGCTGACCAGGGATAACAGAATATCGATTTTTCTTAATAGAAAAGAAAGGTAGTAACAAAGAGGTTGAAACAAATAGAAGCAGTTTTACTGTACTGTATGTCCTCCCTCCCCCATTTCAGGAGATCACATCTTACAGATTTACAGCTGAAGCTTTCAGAGTAAAGCAGGAGACACGAGCATCTATCAGTTTTAGAGAAATGGCATGCAAGCTCCCAAAGAGATTCTAAAGACATTTCAGCCCACAACTCATAACAAAAACAGACAAAGGAACAGTTTTAGTAAATGTGTCATACCATGGGTCACAAAGTGGGGAAAATATAGTGTCATGGTTCTCTTTAAAATTTATGTGTCTGTATACAATACAAGGCTCTGAGGAGGATGCACATAACACCACCTATTTACACTGAAAATATTAGTTAGGGCAGTGAAAGTCAGCTCACTGAGTAACTCTGCCATACCTTATTTTCAAAAATAAAAATCTGTTTGATGTTGGCCAGGAACAATGTGACAGTGACCTGTATGTCTTGAGGGAGCTAGGGAAAGCTGGCAAGGCAAGGACCACCTTTTTTATAGGATACAGCATGGAAAGCAGCCACACACTATCAGAAAGGCCGGAGACCATTCAAATCTCTCTTTTATTTGGTATATTGAACAAACAATTATAGGAAACAAGAAGGTGGGACTTAGATTTGCTGCTGCTTTTTCCAAGATGTTGTCAGTTAGACTTACTGCCAGGGGTCACAGAAAAATGGGTATTTCCAGGCCTACAAACAATCGGGTGGGGCTTTTTTGCCATTGAGCTTGGCATTGGTTTTGTAACGCATATGTGCATGTACAGTCTCAGATCTGGCTGGATGACAACTCTTTCACCTAGGTCAGCAGGCTGCTTACTCACCACACTCACCACACACTATGGTGCATCTGCCTGTGGATACCACACAATTTTCGTGTTCTTCTTTAGCTTAACCCAGGGCCATGTTGCCTTCTGGCTCTGGTGAATCAAAGGGTGCAAGACCATAATCTGGTTTGTTTTCTCTAACACGTCTTAGTACCCTCCCTTTACAAGCAGGCAATTAAAGAGCATAAACCTCAGTCTAACATTTGCTTGAAAAAGCAGTTTGCCCTTTGCATAATTACAAAGAACGAGTGCTGTTTGATGACAATTCAGCTTCAGAAAAGGTTTTGAGATTGTGACAAAATCCATTCCACTTTAAAACAAACCTATTTTTCTCAGTTTACAATTATGATATGTAAATATAACTTTACTTGCTTAGCTGCAGAAGATAAAGGTTTAAGGTTCTGCCTGCATAATGGAGAACTATTTTCAAGTATGAGCAAGTGGTCCAGAGGAACAACATCATGGAGTCTCTAACATCTCAGATCACTTACTTGGGCACTTTTTGAAGAAGAGATACAGATAACCCATCCTCTGCAATGAGTGCTTATGTACCGGGCTCAAAATAATTTTGGATTATTTTTTTTTTTTAGTCTCTTTAGAATTTTCCAGGAGGAATTTCTAGTATTTATTCTGAATTTTATCTAAACTCATTCACTCTCCATTGTTAAGAGATTTATTCCTTATAAAAAAGTGGGTTTGCCACCTTATCCATGAACCCAGTTTTTCATGACCCAGTGACCTTTCAGAGCCCTGATCTTGTCCAAGAATGTGGGTATTCGGAATGCATTTCCCAACTCTTCTCATGTCATTTGCTTTACTCCAGGATGATGATCTCTCCAGATCCCCTTCATTACAGGGCTTCTCTGAAGCAAAAGTCTATTTTTTTTTCCCTTCTGGCAGTGACCTACAGATAGCTATCATCTTAACAAGCACAGCTAGCATAGAAACTGCCAAGAGTTCCATAAATAAAAAAATAAATAAATAGAATAGAGAAAAAGAAGTCAGCTGACTGCAAGACAAGGAGGAGTTTTTTGGAAGTTAGCAAGATCTCTGATTTGTAGTTTGGGCATGTTCCTAGTTTATCAAAGCCACATCTTCATTCTAGTAATAAGCTCTACTACAAACCAAACTCTCCAACCCAAAACTGACTGCTGACTTTATGCTGACAGTAATAGCAGCCTTTCTGAAATTATAGTTTTTTGTTTCTGATGCTATCAAAATTAAAATGAAAACCTTATCCTGCAAGAGAGAATGCTTTTACACATTTTTGTACACTTTTATAATAAGATGGGGGGAGAAATTTCACAAAATTACCCAATAAAACATTAGATTAAGATGCTGTGGTAATTCAATATTTAAGATCATAATTAAACAGCTTCAGCTGATTAGGAGTCAAGGATTAGCTAATTCCCTCCACTGGAATAAGCAGAAAAATAGGTACCTCTAGAGAGCTCCCTGTGTTACAGCCATGCTATGAAGGGAACATTTGCACAGGGGAAAAATATCTGGCTTCCATTCACTATAAGAAAAGCCAAAACAAGCAGCTTTAGCCTAAGTGCCCAAGTCTTAGACAGCTAACATTAGGTGAGTGGAACCCTGCCCTGGTTATGTAGCAGGAGGTACAGGTTGTTTTCAGTAATAGGTTCTATTGAAATCATCAGTGGAAGTGTCAGTCCTAAAATGGAGTAAAAGGTAAAAGACAGAAGGCTGCTCCCTTTGACGTGGTGTAAAATGAAGCTTGTGGCTAGCGGCAGCGTGCCTGCATTCATGTAAAGAAAAAGAATCCGTGTAATCATATATTCTTCTTTTTATTATTTTATATATAAACATGACCTAGGAGAAGGAACTATGTATAAAATTCAAACCCTTAGCAAAAGTCTATGGTTTTTGCAGAGCTACAATTTATTCATGCAGAGGAGCATGGCTTCTATTACACATCAAATGTGTTTGCGGGGCAGTGCTTTACTCCAGACTGTTTACATTAACGCCACACATATCCTACTCACACTCCTTATCCATCTCCCGTGCCCTTTCCGATCCAGGAGCAAGGGGTGCACAGGAGTGATGGCTGTGTGGTGTGGAGGTGCTGACCTGCTCCCACCACCAAGTGCCGGGCAGAGGGCTGGGTGGGACACTTGGCAGCATGCTCCATCTCCACAAAGGCATTCCTGCTGCTCTGCAATCCAGCTGCGGGCACAAGGCCCAGGCTGTGATTTGTGGTGAGGATATTTTGCTTTGACAGCCCAATGTCACTTTGTTTTTACATAATCAGCCCTTTTTGTTATAATCTGCTGGCTTCAGATAACAGCGGTGAAAAACATTTCCAAGTGGAAGTGGCACCCTGGGTAAGGACTGAGACAGAAGGCATTCAGAGACCAAATATTTCTTATTTCTTGTAATCACCTGCAGTCAAGTGTTGGCAAGTGTTTGCTGATAACTTTCTCTGCAGGAAGGACAGAGTGACAGCATGGGAAGAGAGGTTCTTTTGTGTTTTAACAAGCCCCTGATTATGCCCTTCAAAGACAGGTTTGCCGTCAGCAGAAAGTGAGACAAGTATCTGTGGCCTGAAGTGGCTGGAGGAGAAGTCACACATGCCTTCGCTGTACTAGGCTTTTGTTTGGAGAACCTCTCCATCTGGATGGGCAGCAGGAGCAGGAGAGCACTTCAAGCTGAGGGAAGTACTGTACTGCTGCCCAGAAACCACTTGATGGGGTTTTTGCGTGGAGCATTACAGAAAACTACATGCAGTGCTTTTTTTTTTTTTTCCTGCCAAATGCAAGAGCTAAGATGTTTGCAAGCAACACAAAGTAAACTCAGGCATTGAGACTCATTCTGAAATCCGTCTGGTGGCCGATCCTGCGGCACGTACCCCGAACACACTCATTGTGTAAGCTTTCCCTCGTGCATACCCAAAGACTGTCATGAGTACAACAGCACTACCGCTGTGATACTGCTAACGGTACCGCCTCCACAAAAGGGAAGGTAATTAGCAGAGAAATGACTATTGGTGCAGCTAGAAAGTAGACAACTAATCTTTTGGATTTCAGTTCATTGCCTCGTTGTTGTCAAACCAGTGCCTGATCTTCCCAGACCCCACTTCATGGCTGTTCCTTTCTTTCTGTCTTTTCTTCTTCCCTCTTTTTGAGGAGACTATGGCTTATTCCGATTCACTTTATTTCTTTCTTCTGAAGTGGCCGTAGGGCAGCCCCCCTGTTGCCAAGGATATGGTAAATGCATGCGACATCATGCCACAGGAAACAATCGGGAGCCTCCTGCTCATGCCTGGAATGACGGTGCTGCAATCAGCAAAGCCAGACTGGGAGCAGGACTTGCACGCTGTGCAGTTATAAAAGGATTTCTCTTTAAAGGAAGTGTTTTTAGAAATAGCTTTCAGGAGGAAAGGTACAGCTTTTGCTTGTAAAATGATAGCTTACAAAGGTATTATGGCCAAACTCAAGTCAGAGAATAGACCAGCAGTGGTACACATGTGCCCTTTTGACAATAAATCAGCAAGTAATATTGCCATGTGGAAAATACTAGATTTTTTTTCCTAACCACAAAGAGCCTATCAAGAGATTAAGAATCACCATTTCTCAATGATATAGCCTCTTTACCAAAATTTAATTAATGAGGAATAATATTTTGGGAACAAGAGAAAACACCTCTGTAGGATGTGGACTGTGAGGAATAGATGGAAAGTCGCCTGTGTAAACAGCTCAGCAACTCTGGGATAAATTATAGCAGCATTTGTATGCATGATTGCCCTTCTGTGTAAAACAAGGCATGCAGCCATGCACAGGAGTGATGTGCAAGGCAGGCATGGGGGCTGATGTTAAGCTGATCCAGAACAGAAGATCTCTCCCATCACATCCGAGTTTGACCCAAGCGAGTTTATGTAACTCTAAATGAGCAAATAAATAGAGGAGCAGGTCTCTCTGAGAGTACTAAGGAAATTCAAGGTATTCTACCTACATATCTATTTCTGGGTCTGGGTTCACTCAGAATATGGATTGTAACTGCTCCATTGATAGTTATTTTGTCAATTTCTGGGCTTCAGGTCAGATGCTGAAAGATCAGGTCCAGGGTGCTCCATTTTCATGGAGTCTACACACACAGGCATGGGTACAGAGAGCTGGAGGTGTTTGTATCAGAGGCACCACCAGGAGCTTTGCATTCCCCAGATCTGTCTGCATTGCTAGCTGCAAAATGTCAACATCACCTTCCTCAGAGAGCACAACGAATTAAATGAGGCTTAATTAATTAGTGTCAGTAAAGCAGACATAACAATTATGATGGAAGTAAATAAATGTACATATTGTAAATTATTATTGTCTCTGCAAAGGATTTGTTCTGAAATCCCTATGGCCATTTCATTCCTCCTCACGTTGCTGTTGGGAACATCACTGGGAAACATTCAGAAATAAACTGCAAATTGATGAGGAGCTAATGTACTTTTACAAGTTTATATTGTAGCAAAACAATCAGGAAGCAGCCCTCTTTAATAACTCGCTGTAGACTTGATGGTGAAATACACCCCCAGTATTTTATGTCCATATCATGCTACATTATGTGTCACAAATAAGGGTACTGTTCAAAGTTCTTGGATTTATTTGAAATGTTTTACTTGTGATAGCCCCACTGAGGCTTTTGTGTTTTCTATGAAGTCTGTTCTACACTACAGGAGGGGAAGTTAAAGAGGCTGTGCCAGTCCGAGCTGTTTCATATGAAGATAATAATTAACTGTGTATTTTATTCGGAGTGTGTACTCACAGGAGCTGATTTTGGTCACATATGCCCTTCTGAGAATCAAGAATAATAATGCTAAACTTGGTTTAGTTACATTGAACAGGTTTGGTGTAAGTAAGAGAGAGCATCTGAACCCTACCTCCTATTCCTTCTTTCAGACCAACAGGGCATCTTTTATAATGTTCATTGGCAAGTACTGGTGCAAAGTAGTCATTTGCCCTTGGGTCATGGGATGACGTCAAGGGAAAGAAAAGGGGGGAAAAAAGTGGGGGGAATGAAAGAACAAAACCTAGTAATTGTGAAGTTATTGCATGTGTCTGTGCAGTAGGTATTCTGCAAAATATGGGTCTGAAAAAAAAAAAAAAAAAACAAATTTGAAGCTATACCAGGCTAGTATTGTATGAAGCCTTTGGCAGCTTTGAAATGCAGCTTATTAGCAATGAAATTTATTGCCAATCCAGTCAAGAAATTAGGCCATTATAAAGTATTCGAAATGAATGAAACCTTACATACCTTGCGGGTAGTAAGGACAATACAAACTCAATATAATAGACACTGTAATAGTGAATCATACTTGGAAATATGTAAATAGAGAAAATTCTGAGGTGCCTTTCTAAGCAAAATGACAAAAAGAGAACAAATTAAGTTGACTAGATATCCTAGTTATAAAAACAAGCAGGACTAATGTACTGAGAGAAGCAGGCAAAATATTAAGAAAATAAGAGTACTCAGGATGAAAGATAACGTGCCACATTGAGGGGAATAACTAGGTTGAGGGGAATAACTGTGCTCTGCAGAGGCAGCCAGAGATGAAACCCTTTCCAGTCATCAGCTCACCCAAGAGATTTTTATATTTTGCTCTGTGCTCTTTTCGTTCTGCAAGTGATGGCAGTTTCAGCAGAGAGAGAATGGGAGCCAGGACCTGTGCGACTACAATATTGCCATCTCACTACATCATGCTGAGCAGAAGCCATGGAGGGGAAAAAATATCCTCCTGCCTCACTGAGGAAGGATAGGGGTGAAGCAATCATGGACCATGTGTAGAGCACTCTGTCTTTTCTGCCTCTTAGCCCAGTAGCTCTTTTATTATTTATTTTTTCTTTCACTAGATGCTACTAACAGTCAACATTTGTAGAAAGAAAAGTTTCCACAGCCTATTCCAAGATACCTCCTTGTTTCTTTGGGTGACTGCATTTGCTCTGCTGTAATGAGCTGTCCGTGACTGCTGCATCTTTAGGGCTATGCACTGTTCCCTGCCAGGGATGGCACCGTCACGTATTACCCTGCTTGTAGGACATATCTGTGGATTTTCAGTTTTATGTTATACACTTTGTGCTTATGTGTTTCCCTCCTTGCTTCCCAGAAAACAAGACTTAAGGGTAACTATGTGGTGCAGTGTGTTGCTAACCTCATTAGGGGCATGAGTCTATTCACAGATGTACATTTCTTTATTGCCTGTCTCAACTTAATCAATGTTTGTCCCAGTGAGTAAATGAGCAGTGAAGGAGTAATGAGATGAGTGAAAATATGAATGGAAAAATAACAAGTACTAGTTTCTATTGCCTTTAATAATATTTGTATTTATATTGTTACATTAATAAATTAAATATTAAATGAGTTAGCTAAATTAAATATTAAGACAATATGTTAGATACACATAATGTATAGATGGTATTTGTATTATTATAAGATCTTATTATTATTCCATTTTAAATACTAGCACATTTAAATATAATTCCAAAAGAACCACCCACAGACTAAGATGTGTGAATGCAAAGAGGAACAAAGGCATTTTCCAAGAAAGTCCCCAGACAGCTCAGGCACCTGAGGAGGCAGAGGGACGATCAGCATGATGGGCTGCCACCTGGGCAGGTACTGCAGACAGCCTGCTAGCTGCCTTTCAGCACTTAGGTGCATTTGGAAACCTCTACCTCTGGCTTTAAACAGGTGATGGCAGAGTGATATGAATGGAACCTACACAAGGAGCTCGGTCTGCCATGAAAGGAGTCTGCTTGGGTTTGGGGGGGTCTGAAAAGGAAAACATCTAAAACAATTCTTAAGGTCTCCTTTTTTCTTCTCTCAAAGTCTGAATTCTTTCTTTTTAAATGACTTTTTTTTGACATGATATGACATCTTTTTCTTCCTGTTTTCTCTCATTAAAAAAAAACAGTTTTTGTGCACATTCTAATGCATTTTAGAGAGTTTTTGTAAGACAGCTTTGCCAGCTTCCAACTACACTAAGTGTTCTGTGATTTTAGCATCTATTCAGGCAACGTTAGCTTTACATTTAATAGTCAATTTCTGGATTTACATAAACACAAAATATAAATAATCTTCAGGGACTTAATGCAACAAAAGCTAACCAGCTCTCCATAATATTATCTCTGTTCCTCATAGCTGTGCTTTGCATTTTTACCATACCTAAATGGGAGAGGGGAAACCCTATCATTAAGGCAATTTACTGAAAAAAATGCCCTGATAATAAAAACAAACAAACAAAAAATATTCTCTTGTTTGAAAATTGTTACCAGTGGAAATTTTTGAGGACAGATGCAGTGACTGTATAGTCATTCTAGTATTACAGAGCCAAAGCCGCATGAATTATTCTCAGGTGCAGGCTCTGTTTGAGTGAAAGATGTAGATGTCCATCACCTTTTTACCTCTTTCCATTTGCTCTTCCTCATCTCCCAGCCATGCAGTGCAAAGCTGAGCCTGAGACACAAGTATCCTGAAACCACAGGTAGCTGCACATATTTGCAGTCTCAAAAACAATACAATAAATTAGAAAAATATCTTTTTTTATTTTTATTTATTTTTCTGAGTGCTAAGACAGAAGAGAACTCACCCTGTGGGAGCTGGATGTGGGGCTGGCAGGGTCTGTGGTCCTGTGTCCATGTTTCAGGCACTGGGGGAATGTG
Source organism: Aythya fuligula (assembly GCF_009819795.1). NCBI lineage: Eukaryota > Metazoa > Chordata > Aves > Anseriformes > Anatidae > Aythya > Aythya fuligula. The sequence goes on from NC_045562.1 coordinate 44,178,685, forward strand.
TGACCAAGGCTCAGGATGTCTCTTGTATGAAGCTGCATTTGGGTGAGATGTGTCCCTGTAATGCAGCTTCACAGCAATACCTCTGTGCCTGATCCTGCTGATACCCCTTAACCTCTCTGAACACTTAATCCCCATCAGGAAAACAGGAATGATTATGCTGACTTTGTTCCACACATTCTTATTTTAAATGTGATATTTTTCAATGCAACCTAAGCATGTAAGTTAAAGTGATGGTTTCATAGACCAGTGGGCATTGCTGGAATAGGAAGAGATATGGTCATTGAACAGCTGTCATAGGACAGCACATATGGGTTTGGCATGCACTCCTGCCAAAATGCTTTGATACAAAAGTATACATTTTAATATAAAAATTAATTATGCCAATTGATTTTGAGGGGGGTGAAGGCTTGAGTGTGTGGTGTTAGCAGGAAAAAAGAAGGAAAGCATTCTGTTTTTCAAGAAAGAAAAGCAGTATCTCCTGAACGTTCACTTTTCTTTTGCAATTCCTAACTGAGAAAACACTTCCTCCTGCAGTTCTGACCAAGAAGGAGGTAGGAAAGGGCTGCTGGACAGATTTCTTTCAAACCTAGCAGCAGACAACTCAGACCCTCATCTTAAACACAGAACCTCATCTTAAACACGAGAGTCTGCATGACACTTCACTTTGAGAGGTGCAGATCTCTTCTGATGTCCACAAGGCTCCATGGACCATTAGGGATTTTCTAAGGCATGTGATGTTTTTCTATTTTCATTGTATATTTCTCTCATTCCCTTTTTCTCTATCTTCCAAGCACTGCATGTAAATCAAGACAAAATTGGGTTAATACCTTTACCCTCAGACCAGAGAATGACAGTCAGCCTGCAGACATTTCAGTAGATGCAACTACTCCCAGGCTTAAATTTAAGCAGGTGCTGAATGCTGGCTATAGGAAAATACTTCAGTGTTCCCAGCCCAGCTCATATTTGAACAACCCTTCCAAGAAAAACCTACATAAACTTTGTCAGACAGTGAAACAATAAACTACCACACGCCTTGGACACTTCCTTGACTTCCACCCCTTTTTTAGATAATTTCCAAAAACTATGTATTCTCTTCCTGTAGTCAGTACACGACAAGCTTAGAGCAAGTTGGCTAAAGTTTGTTCAGGCTGGGGAATACCAAAATGAGGCTCAGCAGGGTGATATGGCTACAGTCTCTGTTGCTGGATCCATCGTCAGCTGGACCAGCTCCCTCCTCATGTCCTGTACACGAAGCTTAATTGGCCTGGTTACTCCAAGAAAAGGCAGCAGTATTGATTTACTGCACTGTATAAATGTGTTTATAGCTTGGCAATAGCACACTTACACTCACTTTTTTCCAACATAGATTTCAAATAAGCCCTTTGCTCAAATGAGTCTATTAACTTTAAAGTGCCTAAAGCTAAACTGAATTACAGGAGGCAAGCTTTGGGGGCTGCAGCCCAAAACAGCTGGGGATGGCTATTGGAATCTTCTGTCAGTGACTGTTTTGGGGGCATTGCTGGTGGAAAAATAATTAATTAAGTAAAAGCAAGCAGCATACATTGCTCCAACTGAGCTGCCTGTTACTTCGGCTGGTGCTCAGATCCACCTGACTCCTTGGGCTTGTTAGAACAGCTCTTGATTTCAGCCAACAAGAAACCAGAATATAACCCATTCCTTCCTCTTTTTAGTAATTTTGAATAGTCATAATTCCCCGTGGGTAGGGAACAAGGGGATCAGCAGCCATAAGAGATGCTGGGGGAGCCATGCCTCTGCATAGCACTGGAGACTTTCATGCCTAACAGCAATTTGCAGCCCAGCAGGGATAGTTAATCAAGCAGAAAGTTTTAGAAGACCCCTAAGTGCAACCCATAATTACTTATACCTGCTCCAGATGAGTTCTCTCCAGCTAAGGAATAATATGGCATTCTAGTTGCAAATAAGTGTTTCACTTTACCTGTAATACTAAAAGAACACCTTCCTACTTGATGAGAGAAAATATTTGAACTAATGTAAATTTTACGGTTTAACATAAAGACATCTGGCTGATATTTTTCTGTCTCATCCCCACCAAATAGTCCCTTAAAAATTCTTCAGACTTACAAGCATTGCTTTTGCCCATTTCTGCAAGCTAGAGCATGATAATTACTGGATATCTGCTTTGAAATCATTTTGGAAAAAAAAAAAAAAAAAAAAAAAGGCTCCTTTTGTTTCACAATTATCCCTAGTATCACAAAAGAAAAGCACTTCTTATTTACTTGCTGGGGGAACAGAAAAATAGATGGACTTGATATGTAATAAGAACTAGATGTGTTTCTGTGCTGTGTTTTATTTCGCTTTTTTCCCAGGGAGTTTGCTCATAGTTTCTGGTGGGTAATGAGGAAGTATCTCCTGATCTGTAGCTGTCTGGGGAATCCCTTTTCCAGAGGAAATTTTGAGCACAGCATTATCACAAGTTATAGGCTGATCTGAGAAAGCACGGCTGCTCTGTGAATTGGGAACTGCTCCCTTCCCAGCCTGCCATCCATTACAAGGCGATGCCTGCCCACTGCTTTTTGTGCCAGTGAGTTGTTTGTGTGATGACTGAAAAAAAAACATCTATGTGCCACAGTCAGGACGTGATGCCCCATTCCCTCCAGAGCCTGGCTCACATTGCCCTGTTTCTGGGTGGCAGCCATCAGAAAGAGCTGCAGACATTATGAAAGGATACAATTTTTAATTAAAAATTATAATGTGCTGGTGTCACACTGTGATACAAATCGGACTTGCAAACTTCAGCAAAATACCTATGTTTAGGAAATTAATGTTTTCTCTGCGATATTTCTTAGACCCACTAGATTTAGAAAATACCAGACTACATAGATGTTTGTTGAAATTAAAGGCATTGTGATGAGTGAAAATGCACTGAATCTGCTTCATATGACATTCAGACACCTCATTCCATGTACAGATACATGTCTCCAAAACAAATGCATGGCAATATACTAGTCATGACCCACACGGTTTTTCCCTGGAGACTTCCGTGTGCATAAAAGAAGAAATGAGAGCAAAAGAAGCTAGGAGAGAGGAAATAGTCCAAACAGGCTCTGAATGGAACAGATATGGGGAGAGGAGCTGCAGGAAACTGAGTGGGAGCAAGCTTGAGGGCTGAGCCCAGGTGGAGAGAGACCTGGAGCTGCAAGCAAGAAGCCATCTCCTGTGATGTTGTGGTGTGCCTTCTCCTGGCCTGGGGGGCATGTCAGTTTTAGGTATGCAGGGCTGCTTCAAAGATACCCAGCAGCAATACCCATTTTTCTGTTTAACAGAATATATGGAGACCCCTGTATTTTGTCCAGCCACTTTGATCACGGCACTCACAGCTGACTGGCTGTTGTTATATGGCATCAGCCATTAGGCAGTGCTGACAGACTCATTTAGTTATTTGTGTCTTATCAGGAAAAAAAAGTGTCTATTGCCACTCTCCAGGTATGCAGGAAGGCTCAAAAACAAAACAAAACAACAACAACAAAAAACAGGCATGGAGAAAGAAGCATCAATGGCTACTGTCCTAATTCTTCTGTTCATGTTGGCTTTTGCATTTGTTCAGGTTAGGCTGCTGCCACTTCATGGTGCACTTTATCTGCTGGAATGACAGTGGAGCTGTCTGTGTTTATCTTCTGCATTTACATTTGCATTTATATTTGCATTTATATTTGTTATCTTTATATTTTGGAAAGGCTATCCGCTTTGATTTTTGCTTTCACCTGACTGGACCCCTTTGCATGGTAGGTCTCTTCCAATATTGATTTCCCATAGTGTTTCAGAGAGCACATTTGAGCGGAGGAGGTTGCTGCATGAGTTGGGAGACCAAAGACTTCAGGAGAGCTCTGTAGTTGGCTGGGGGGTCTTAGGGAAATTTCTCTCTCAGTTCTTTATATACAACCTCTTATAGCCGTAAAGCTGGGATTTGTCTGTTATATTTTTTAAGGCCATTGGACTCTTAAGTGGGCCTTCCTTCTGCTTCTTTTGTGTTTAAGATCAGAAATCGTGAGACCAGGATGATATTTCATTCAGTTTACCACACAAACAATCACTGAAATGTTTTCACCCATTTTCTCTTGCTTCAAAGGAAGGAAAGAAATGTTGTCTGCTGCAATTTAAGCACTCCAGAAAGGACAGACAGACCTTGGTAATGTAGCAGCCCTGGGTAATCAAAAGAAAAATCTGTCCTGCTCAGCTGAATTGCCTCATGAAACACAAACGCCAAAATGCTGTGACCTTCATGAAGTTGGGGCCTCCTGACAGCACAGAGAGATTCCTTGTATTCCTTCATTTGCAGTTTTCTGCAACAAGACTGCAGCGAGACTGCAGCAAACAGGGAACATCAGACACCCCTGCTATGCACAGGGTGGCCAGCAGATATCGGGTCCAACAAACCCGACCATAATCAGCCTCAGACACAACGTGAATAATTGTGATGGAAGCTGAATCCTTCATTTGCTCTTTGTGTTTTCTGCCTTTTCTTTGGTTTTGTTTTTCTCTCTTCCTTTGCAATTGTCAAGGAAGCATCTGTGAGTTTTATTAAACAAATGTTACACATTAAAAACCCATTGCTGTCTGCCAGAAAGGAAAATGGCATCTTATTTGAAAACAATATGCAATTGTTATTGCTGTCTTGTTGCAAGTTACGCCCTTGAAAAATGATAGGGACTTATTTAGTAGCAAGTGATGCTGAGGAAAGCACTATAACTAAAGCATTAACTGTTGCATTATCTTTGGGAAATACAATACCCAATTTCAAACACCATAATACAAATATGCTTGGTATATTGTGCTCTTAGATATGTTTATGATCGCTTCAAGGAGAAAGTAGTTACGGGACGGAATAACAGCATTTTTCCATGATGCTTTTGTTTGCTTGTTTCAGTGTTGCAGTCAGCAAATGCTCGCTCTGGCCAAATGCACCGAGGTACTGGTATAGCGTCTGTCTGGTAGACTGAGCATTTTGTGGTCACCACTCATGTTTCATTTCATGCATAAGCCTTGGGACAGTAAAGAGGACTTGCGTCTCGATCTGCCATTGCATCTATCAGCACTAACTGATTTTATTGGCAGGCTGTGTGCAAATGTTGCAACACCATCCTGGAGTATGCCAGCAGGGCTAAGGCTGATATGCTATGACTAGAAGTACAATTTTTACCTTAAGTAGGTACCCTCTCTCTCTATATATATATATATATAATATATATAACGTATACATCTGTACATATACATATAATAGCAACTTCTGAGGTTTTATTGTTCTTTTTTTTTTATGTTTCCATCTGAATATATTTTGTATCCCCTTTTATTTTACTTATCTCTTTTTTTTTTTTTTTCTGCTCAATTTTATTTTGTATTTTATGCTATGTATAATTTAGATCACTACTAACACATTGTTGCAAAGCAAATCAGGAGACACAAAAGCAGATCATTCGTCATCAGTTGCAGAAACCACTTGGAAACCTGGCCTTATTTTCTGCATGTGGTTAAAGCCTCTCTCTCAGCAGAACTTATTTACTATATTTCAGTTACCTGCTATTTATTCAACAAATAGTTCCTGCTATTGAATTTAATTTTCCTCTCCTGCTTTAGATAAAACATAAAAATGTTTTTATGATGAATAATAGGTTTTATAAATACTGGATAATATAGTACATAAAGAATTGTGGGAACTAGTGTAAAGTTTTTGTCCATGCTGTTCATTCAAGTGTGTTGGATCCATAATTCAGAAGAGGTGAAAGCCCTGATCCGAGTAGAAGGTTATTTTTAACTACAAAAACAGTAGCATAATCAGTATTCAAAAGGAGAAAAGAACTCTGAAAAAAATCTGCAAGAGTTTTAGCCAAAAAAAACCTTTTACTTCTACACCTTGTACTAATTATCCTGTTACTACAAGTCCAATTAACTTGTTCATTTAAAATATATATATATTAAAATTTAATATATAAATTATTTGACTTATGATTTAATTTATTTTTTTTTTTAACTGACCTTAGACACTGTGATTTTTCTCAGTAGTGGATCAACTCTTTGGAATTCCAGAATGTGGCTACACGAAATGCTCCTGGTTCCTTTTTCCCTCCAGCTCCAAAAAACTGATGCCCATGGTGATTACTGTGCATTATTTGCATTGTGATATTACCAAACCACTCCTTTCTTAGAGCATAAACTATCAGATGAGGCCCAAAAACCTCCAGCTGCAGAACAGAAGAACATGGTGAGAGCTGAACAATGGAGGCTACAGCAAAGTTTCACCTATGTAAAAAACTCTGGAGATGCTCTAATGATATTTTGGTACCTTTGAAACAAAGCCCTGAGCAAATGCAACCCTGTGGCTGCAGTCTGGGAATGAAGATAATGTAAATAGGAAGCTCATACTGACATGCCATGTAGCATTAGATAGTACATAGAACTGGCACAGGGTATTTACTGCCAGCCGAAGCATGGTTCTCATGTCATCATTAGGAGTACAAGCACTGTGCTGAGCCCCGGTCTCCACTTGGCACCTTTACAACTGCTTACTCTGTAACAGCCAATGGTTCTGTCTGCAAAGAGCATTTGTACTTTTGGGACTTGGAGAAGGTCTGAAGACCATGCAGGTACGTAGCGAAGCGTTCTGCAGGCTGAAACCCCTCAAAAATCTTTTCTCAGGGAAGGCAATGGAAATGCTATGGGCAGAATCAGGGCATGTCAAATGAGCAGAAAAATTCACACTTATTTTGAATATGGCAGCCGTGGAGTGGAGGAATCTCTCTGGTATTGGATGCCAGAGCTGTAGCACAGAGGCTTCAAAGTGTGCTGCTTACTGAGGTATCAATGCTACAAGATTTGGCCAAGCCAAATTTCGAAAGAATAAAAGCCAAGATCCTAGGCTCCCATTGGCAAGGAAAGAGGTTAATGCATCTATCATTTATAAAAGCGTCTGTGAAGAATTTGCCTGTGCCCTCCCACTGGTGAGAAATTCTAGCATTCACAGTATAGCAGCTGATTTCATTACACACAGACAGTGACCGAAACTGGTGGCAGAGCTTGTCATTATTAAGACTGAGTGAAACCTGTGGCAGCTCTGGTTTGCCAGCAGATTCCCATCCATTTTCAGGTGGGAGCACAGAGCACAGAGTGCTGGCTGGCCACCCAGCATGTCACATCTCACAGATTTCCTGCACTTACATGGGCAGCAGAGTGATCAATCGCTGGGAAAAGCTTCATATTGCACCTTCCCCAAGAAATTGGTGAAAGGGGGATTCTGCCCGTTATACCTGGTATGCAAAGTGCTTTGCAAAGGTCCATTGAAGACACCTCATCACCTCTGCCATAACACCTCATAGTACCTCATTAGCTCTTCCCTTTTTACAGTCTTGCAGGTGAAAAGGTTTGCCTTGTTTAAACACCCCTAAGGCTACCAGTGAGGAAATACTGAACTATACAAGAAATCACTAGAATATAAAAACAGATGCGCATGTTCGCCTTGGGGATAAGCACGCTATGATATGGGGCTAAACTCTAAACTCTGCTCCAGTTTCACTTAGTGTCAATGCAAAGCGATCCCAGCACAGCCAGCAGATTTCTGAGTTTATGCCAGGCTCGCAGAGAGCAGCATTTGTCTGAGGATTACCGTCAGGCTCCTCACAATCACATTTTCACTTGTTCCAGGTGGGCTGGGTCTTGTTGACAATTCCCTGGGCTTCAATTTGGAAGAAATGGCTTCATGTTTGACCTTGTATCTCCAATGTCATGTGTCTGACTGCCTCACCCACACGCTTTGCACTGAGTCTGTTCCCCTTTATTTGAATTTCATATGATGTAAGCTGTAGTAGCAATGCCTGCTCTTTTTTTTTTTTTTTCTGCTTCACTTTTGGCTTAGAGCATTCTCAAGTGGTCCCCAGTTTTTGTTTCTGTGTCTACACTGCTTTTATAAAACTGCCTCAGCAAATATGGGTGACCGATAAAAGGTTTGCTTCCTTTCACTCTCCGCTGCTGCAACTTGAATTTTCAAAATCCCTTTGGGCTGAACAAATACAGAAGATTTTATGGACAATTTTCAAAACGGTCACAGATTTTTCATATGTGAAAACAGAAAGCCAAAGTTTTATCTGAACCTAATCCAAACACTCTGAACATTTTTGAAGGTCTCACATGTACCTATGCAGATACTTTTCTTACACTGGCTGCGAGGAGGGGACAACTCTTGGTAGTGGCAATAGCTAAGTGATTTAATGTGGTCCCCCTGACCACTGGTTTAGTAGTAGACTACTACTACTACCACTGGTAGAAGACATCCCAGGGCTAAATAAATTGATATCCATTTAGTATTTAAGTATCTACTCATAGTAGCAGATGCAACATATGGCTACACATATGTGTATTGGGGTGCACTGCTGAAGCAGTGAGTGTCTCTCAATATATTGCTTTTTAAACTTTTGTGTTCTAATGAGTCATTAGATATTTGATGATATGCAATTTTCAGATGAGAGTCCTCAGGGTCACATGAAGATTAAAAGTGAGACAAACAAAGACATCACACACACACACACACACAAAAAATCTGGATCGTGAGTTCCCCAGAAAGGCACTGGGAGTGACAGACATTCAAGTCTGAAAACCAGTGTCTGAGAAAGGCAACAAAGAGACAGGAGTGAACAGCCACCTTTACAAAAAAATGACCTGGTATGTTTTGAGTCTGCTGGTCTGCTGTGATTTGTGATTTTTTCCCTCACATTTGAGGGAAAAAAAAAAAAAAAAAAAAAAAAAAAAGAGGAAAAAGAAAAATAAGCCAAGATATTTCAGTGTAAGCATGTTAAATAACTGGCATCTTTCCTGAAAACTTGTAAAATGAGTTGTAGCTCCACACAATTAAGTTGGCTGGGTTATAGTATCCTGCAAAATTAGACATCTTTAATGGGAGTGTTGACAATTTCTTCAGTGTAGCAACAAAGTGGTGCCCACTCAGAGAAGGAAGCAAAGCTCCTGGGAAGTAATTAAAGAACATTTTGGTCAGCTTGTGATGCAAATGTGATTTTTTCAGGTTACACGGAAATAAACTGGAAACCCACAGAACATCAGCAAAAATGAATAAAGTAACAAGATTGACTGATGTTTGTCCAAATGGGCCTGAAAGGAAAGGGAAAGGATGGGGAGAGAGATATGACAGGAAGGTTTCAGAGTTGCTGTGGTTCAGGAAAATCTCTCTCCTCTTTGTCTTTTTAATTTTAGATTTTTACAGTCTGACGATGGAGACAAAGCTAAGCCATCTTTTCATTAACTTTAACTGTTTCTCCTTCATCTGGAAAAAAGACACTAATTCAGATTCACATTTAACTGATGCAGAACCTTGTTACAGAACAGAAATTGCATTCTTGAAATGTGCTATTTTCACTAGTCTGTAGCTATATTTTGTTTCAAGACAAGTTTTTCTTCATTACATTTTTAATGGTGTTACATATCATAGTCTGTTCATTACATAGACCATTTCCTATTCAAATTACTGTGAATTAAATTCAAGTAATTTTTGTGAAATCAACAGAGACCATCTAGATTTCAACTGATTTACGTGATGCAGGAATATGGTTTTATACTGTAATCTAGGTCCACAAGTTCACTAATGACTTAATGAAATTTAGAAAAGCTAAGTGCACTAATTCCCAAATTAAATGCATCCTTTTTTTCTGTTAACATGATGAACTAATGATGGTCAACAATAATATTGAATAAATATATCCAAGAGGTAACACCCTCCTATGTACCTTTCATACTTAGCTAGCTCAATACTTCCAACAGTTCTTCAATGGTGTTACTACTTTGCTTCAGGAAGCAAATTTAACACAAGAATACCAAGAGGAAAGCAAGGTTTTAAAATCGATATTTAATTGTTGAAGTCCACCTAACAAACCAATCTTTTGGTTATTTTGTCAACATGGTAAAATTAGGAGGTAGCTGGTGTCCAAGGGGAAACAGCCAAACTCTAAATCAAGACTTGAAAAAAAAAAGACTTGAAAAATCAGGAGACAAAGTACAGGGAGGAAGAACCAAGTCACAAAGTCTCTTCTTTTTGTCCATGAAGACGTTGTTCTTGAAGGGCTTCATTAACTCCCTTCCCAATCTTTCTCATAGAGATACAATTCAGTAAAGGATTGTTTTGAACAATTCTGAAGGAAATTTATTTAAACAATTAGCCCATAAGTGGCTATGGGTGCCTTGTATTCAAAGGTGGAAGCCTGAAAAATTAAAAGGTGTGAAGTAGATACATCCACAAGGTGCAAAGTGGGTGAAGTCATTTTTAAATCACTTTTATCACTTTTTGTATGTACTGATGTTTAAAACAGCATTGGTTAATGACGGTGTTGATTAATGACACAGTATATTTTCTAATGTACCCTAGCATCCCTAATTACTTCTTAACCCACTTAATTGGACTATTCAATTTTTAGTAATTTCTGTTGTAAATTACTATGTATGGATCACATAATCCAAATGCATGAATGTTCTTGTAATTGCTTATGTTTCCAGTTTCCTGATGCAGTGATCTTTCTATTTCATGAACTACTGTGAGAAAAAATCATGTGATAAAGGTGTGACCCAGCAATGCATCAGTAAATAGCCATTCCTCTGATGAAAAACTTATTAAGAAGCAGACTTCTGAATGAAATCAGATTCCTGGGGAGCCTGTGGCACTAGACATACCAGAAAGAGAGGCATGAAACCTTGTTATATGCCATGACCAAGAAAAAGGAATATTTTTACCTAGGCAGGGCTCGTGGTTAATATTCTGCTCTTGTGCTTAGCCTATTAAAGACCAAGTGTGCTTTTGTTTATGATCTGGTTCTTGTTCAGCACATTTACATGCAACTAACCATTCAAGTGGCTCAGTCACCTCTGGTATGAAATGGAGCTGAGATGTTATGCTGAAGGCTAGAGCTTTGTTTTCAACATGGAAAAAAAAAATGAAATAAAGGTATTGGAATTACTATAAATATATTTGCTTTGACAGAAACCTTGAACGAGAGCTTTCTTATTCCATAGAATAGCATTGTATATATACATTACAGCTGGTAAAAAGACTCCAAGATTATTTAGGCTTTATGTAACATTTTTGCTTTTAATTAAGTTTGTTTGTTCGGAGATATAGCATTTACCTTGGCAACATAAGATGATATTCACAGCTTAATTAAATAATTCCTGTCCCAATCTCTAATTATGATACACACACACACACACACAAAATACTCTTAACATCCTTAGAAAATTTCTTGGAAAAGAAGAGCAAGCTCTGTTAAGACATATGGCAAGCAATCTTTTCTGCAAAACAGAAAACTAAAACACAGTACTACTACCACGTGTTAAGAGATGCTGTCCTTTTGCACAGTATATTTCAAAGTTCTCCAGAAGCAGCAGGTATGACACTTGAACAGTTGCACTAAAGTTTTAACACACAATGTTACTACAAGGAATTGAAAGGTAAGAAAGAAAGGAAGAAAAGGAGATGAAACTCTGTGAATTAAAATTGCAAATTCCCAGACTTTTTTTCTAATTGCAAAATTCTAAGTTGGAAATTTGTGAAATGTGACTAAGAAGAAACTAACTGACAATGCCTGCTGCACTGAGATGTCTCTCTGCTAACACATACCTAAATAGAAACAGGTATCAGAAGCCAGTTCAGTTGAATTAAGCACCCATTCTAGCTGGAGTGAGAAATGAAGCCATAGATTTAGTTGCTGTGAAGCTGCCAAGTTGTTTGCTTTTTTTTTTTTTTTTCTTTTCCCCTTATTTCTTGTCTCCATTATGTTATCATCCTGTTGTGATATTTGTATACAGTATGCAAAAAAGTAGGTATTATTTTGGCATCCATCACAAAAAAATCTATAGAAGCTACTGCATATTGCTATTTTCATGTGCTTAGTAGCCATCATCCAGCAAGTGAACAAAGACTATATTTTCAAATAATCATGCTTCTATCTTGACCAAATCCTCTGTTTATGTTATTTATAATAATCCTGGCTTCATGCAAGCAGGCTGAAGGAGGTGTGCAGGGGAATGCACTGACAATGGCACATTAGTACAGCACATTAGTACAGTGATCTATTTGTCTATATTTTTCTATTGCATATTTGAAAAGGTCAGACCCAAATAAAACTGCCAAGATACGATATTCCTCTGAGAGGAAGAAAATGGTTTATGTATCTCAGCTTTGCCAAAAAACTATGGAAACCAGAGCTTCATTTTGTGAATAAAGATGTAGGCACAAATACTGCCTCAAGCAGGATGAAGACCACCCTTGGGCAGAAGTGTTTAGGAGTTAAAGTGGTGAAAGGTTGGGGGTTTGCTTTGTTTTGCAGAACATTTGGGTGTGTATAACAGGCCTGTCTAAACAGAATTGGTGTGTCTGATGGCTGATCCAATATTCCAAGGAGGTCCTCTATTCAGAACTTGTTTTCCTTCCACACTTACCCTACTTTGTGTATTGTGCTAGATTATACTGGTTTCATAAGTGGCAGTCACAGTTACTGTCCATCTGGTTATGTTTTGAGGCTCTATAAAGTTTTAAAAACTGTGAAGGGTGAAAAATATTGAAGTATGCAGCCAGTCTGAAGTGGTTATCTAGAGACTTAACCTACTGTCGCCAGGAACATACAAAGCACACTTGGTGTTCAACGTAAAACGTATTTATACCTGTAGTCTTAATAATACAGCCAGAAGTGTTCCTTTGTGACGTAAGAGATTCTGTCTATATATTTATAACCTCTTAATGTATGAAAATAGTTACAATTATAATATTAAAATCATACCAACATATCTCCACATCTAATCTTGATTCAGGGCACGTATAAGTGAATGAGCTACTTGGTTAACTCTTGCACTTGTCCTATTGGTTGCTTTTTAATAAGCCGGTTTTATGCTTTTCAATGTCCTTTAATAAGATTTTGGTTTGTGTGTATTAATTGACATGCTGTTCATAATGGAATGCCAGTCAGTTCTCAAAATGCTTGTACACACTTGTTTTTTCATGTGTAAAAAGTCCTTTTCTCTATTTTGGATTTTTCAGTGCTTTATAACTCCTTCTTTAAAAAAAGCACTAACAATGATGTACAGGATGAGTATAAATTTCATCTACTTTCATGACAAAAGACAGTTGTTACCAATTAAATAAATGTTATATATGCAGTCAAAGAAACCATACCAATGAATAGTTGGAAAAAATCAAGATGGCTTAAACAGACATCTAATACTGGTGTTTGGTACTTGGTGTAATTCCGCATGTCAACATAATTCCAGTTGCTCCTGATATTTCCAGCAAATGCTGCTTTCAGTTCTCAGACTTTACTGGTTGAGGAGTGAGATCCCAATTTCCACAGGGTTAAATTCCCCAATAGATTCATCAGCACTTTACAGTAAGTCACAAGAAAAAGATATAATGTTCATTTTTTGGAACAAGAATGTACATAGAGAAACATTTTGGCAAATGCACATACTATAGTAGTAACCATCAAATCTTAATGCAATAGATTTACCCTTTGGGGAAAGAAAAAAAAATGTTATCACAGACTAATCTTTAACTCTTATCTCTGTGGTGACAGAGAATCTGCTTTCAAATGTCTGGCTAGGCAAGAGCATGGTTCTGCAAATAAACTGCTCAGGTATACATCCTGAAGCTCTGAAGCAGACCTTCTGACATCAATGAGATTTAAACTGATCATCTGTCAGTTTAAAAAGCAGGATGGTGCTTGTTTCGGGGTCAAAGGGGAAAACGGAGCATTAGGACTGCGATTCTGCAAACTACTGCCTTCACATCATCATATAATACACTACTTGGCTCTTTTCCTTAGCTGTTTCCTGGTTTATCAGGACAGCACATCCAACTGGATCTGCAAGCTGGGTATACAATGCCTCCCTGCTCACAGAGTGGTGCTAAAGACCACAGCACATGCCAAGGACTGGTCCCCATTATGCCAGCTTTCAGTCAGCTCCAAATCATGCTGTCTCCCAGGCTGGCTTTCATTTGGGCTTTTTCTGTGTTCCTGGTGTTTTGATGAATGCATAACAGAAGAGAAGCAGAATTACACAGAACTGTCTTGTTCTGATATATCAGGCAGTTAGTTACCCTCCTTCCCCTGAGCAAAATAATACCTGGGCTGAGAATAGCACCAGAGCTCCTCACGCAGCAGCTGAAACCTTGCCAGCGATTGCAAGTGTGATTTAAGCCTCTCTTGGTCATATAAAGCTTTTTGGTACTTTATCCCTTGGTTATCCCAGCTAGGCCAATATTTTTTGTTTGTTTGTTTGCCATTTGTAAGAGAGAATTAAACCATGTTGGGCTCGAGAGAAGCTTTCCAGTTGGAGGAGGGGAAAAAAATGGTGCTCCAAGACTGTCATAAAAGCAGAGATGATGTCAGAAGAGTGAAGACTTTTCCCGTGGTTTCTTAGTACCCATCTGAAATAAATCTTTCTGAGGATTTGGAGGAAGTAGAGGCCTCAGTTTACTATCAGGTTCAGCGGTTTGGAAAGCTGTGTGGTAGGGTTACCAGCAAATCTTTGTTTTATCCATCCAGACAGGTTCTGCTGTATCATACAAGTATTTATTTTTCTAATGCAATATTATAAATCAGTGTCAGCTCATCGGCATTCCCATGGTCTTCCAAAGCATTTCTGTACCTGCCAAAGGTTCCCACCAGACCCACAGACCTGGGATACTATATAAGCTCCTTTAATGTGGCATGTAGTGCTGCCCTGTGTTCTGCCACAACACTCCCACCCAGAGGAAGGAGCTCATCCCGAGAGTTATGGCTTAAAGATACCACAAGACTTGTACTGAAGATCTAGTCTAAAGACCTAGTCTGTCTTAAAAAATCATAACAAAGTAAGCCAGTATTTTATGTAAACAACAGTTTTTGTCTGTTTGTTTGTTTTTCCCCATTCGCTGTTCAGTTAGGAAAGGCTGATCGATTAATTTGGCTAATAGGATGATAAGTCATTGTGTTAATGTACTGCACATGTTATACTGTCTTCAACTGAAATGCTTTGTATGTATTTACAAACTAAAAGCTCTTCATTCCTCCTGGCTAATAAAGTCCCATTGGTTCTGTTTTATGTATAGGGGCACCACAATTAAGGTTATTTGCCAAATTTCAGATTCTCTGTGAGGACGCTGGAGTAAAGTAAGAGACTATCAGGAGCCTTCAGAGGACCATCCTCCAGCTGAGACCAACTGGAGTGCAACATGTGCTGGCCATGCCTCTTCCTTTGCCTTGTGGTCCAGCCCAGTACCTGCCACCTTCCTTTTGAGTGGGTGCATTTCAAGAAATGTTAAAAATTCATCAAAATTAAGTTCAGTTGTTATTTTGTAAGAATCATACTTATTTCCAGGAGCTGAAATTACTGACTCCACCAGCTAATAACACGACTGAAGTCCTGATAATAGGAAATGGTATCTTGGATGCTGGGGTTACTAGTGTCACACCAGGTTGCATATTCCATACCACAGTAATGCTGCAATGCTCTTGCACTGCCCTGCTTTGCTAAAGGTTACTAGATCAAAGCTAGGTCCATGCTAAATGATTTGAAGCAAAACAGGCCCTTTATTTTCAGACTATCTCAAGGGCTTTTGAAAGTGGAAGGAAACCAAATGACAGTTAATGGATCTAGGAGGGCCTGACCTGAGGATAAGGTTAAGTGGTATAATAATCTCCACGCTGAACTTGGTGCTGTATAGCAGCTTCCCTAATGTGCTTGGTCACAAGGTGAACCACTTTGAGCCAACCTCACAGGTTTTCTGCCCACACCACTTAGAGCAAAGCTTAAGGTTCTGTCAAATATGGGAACCCCCACATAAAACACTTTCTTTTCTATGCAGTAAAGACCATTTTCCTCCAGACTACACTCACTGATAACCTTCTCATATTTCTCATTCACTTCTGTGCACTGTCTTTCCTTTTATGTTGTAATATTTGCCTCTGAAAGCTGCCTTTTAGAAACAAAATTTAATGGAGAGTGCTAACGTTGACATATGCATACCTTGGAAGCTTTCTTGAAGAATTTACTTTCATTCTATCACATTTTCTAAATCTAAAACATTTCTTAGGTTGTAGGCTTTCTTCTTTGAGAATCAAAAAGTTGATGCATGGGTTCTTTTGTTTGTCTTTCTTGTTAGAGAAGGGAATGGCCAGGGTGAAGAATGGTCTCTTTGCAGGTATCTTTGGATGGGCATATCAGTCAGATTTTATTTATTTATTTATTTATTGTCATCTTTGAAAGATAGATAAAACTAGCTAATGAATTGCAGAGTTTCTATTGCAACAACATGCTTGTTAAGACCAGCATAGGCAATATTACACAGACCTCATTAAGGAAAAATGCCTTATTGTCCTTCTCTCAGAGACATTACACGTATCTTCCCACTGCAGGAAAAAAAATAGCTGAGCTAAATTTGGAATTTCTCTGAAGTAAGAAAAAGACTCTTAGCTAAGAGAACAATCCATGAGGAATTATTCCCCGATGGCTTGGGAAGGATTTGTTTCTGACATGTTCCAGCTCAACCCAACCACAGTCTTGTGGTACCACTGCATCAGAGAAGGTTTTTATCTTGCAAGGATAACACCAAGTTACTCAAACTGAAATGCAGTAGTATTTCAATACATAGAGAAGAAAAAGTCATCTAATAAAAGCCAGCAAATAGAGGTAGGAACATTTCCTGTGCTGAAGACAAAATGAAGGAAGCTCTAGTCTTGCCTCATGGAGATTTCTGCACCAAGGAAAATGACAGATTTGTTGTCATCAGTTCAGGATGACTTATGAAGATAAGTCAAATGTAGCTACAATGACAGACTACATGCTAGGTCAATATGCTACCTGGAATTTCAAAAGGTCAGGATATGGCACAAATAACAGGATCCGTCAAAAGACACACAGGGGTAGGAGACCAACATTTGGTATGTAGACAAGAAGGACTTTCATCTGAGCTAGGAAAGCAGATGTAATTCAAATAGTAGGTTAGGTAGCTAAATAGATGGCCAAGAAAAAAACAAGCAAACAAACAAAACAAAACAAAACAAAACAAAAACAAAACAAAAAAACAAAAACAAAAACAAAAACAAAAAACAGAAGAGAGAGAATGTAATCCTTCTAAGAAAGTTACAAATCTCCTAGACAGGATGGAAAGGATACGAAGAAATTGTTTTAGAAAGAGCGTTAGCTGATATCAAAAAGTCTGCTGTATTCACAACAAAGGAACACAGATATTCTGTGCTGACTTTTCTATGAGCTGTACAAATAAGAAGGGAAATACAATCAGAAGTTTGGGAGAGTTTTCCAAAATAACTCCCCCTTTAAAATCAAAGTGCTCATATGAGTGATGGAAAGAAGAGAGGGGATTCAGAACAGGATGCAAGTTGTTTATAACACAAGCATTACAGATAATATGCTTTTGTTTTCTTTACATTAAAAAAAGATATCTGAATAACCTGTCATCTCAGCCAATTGTTCACGAAAACTTACTATTCTTTCCTAAAGAAATCATGTATGATTGATCTCTCAAGCAAACTGCTGAGCTACAATCCCACAATAACAAGGAATTCCTGTCTGTTAGTGTTCTCCATCAAGCTTAGCCTTTCCATTTAATCTAGACCATAGTCCAAGTTGTCAAGGCTCATTCTTTTAGCTCGGGAACTCCTTTGTTTGGCCTATTGAGTTGGCCAAAGGAATTACTATAAAAATACACTTAAAGGATTTTGTCAAGAGATTTTCTATTTAAGTCTCAAAAGGTCAACATATCTTCAGTTTGTTGATTTCCCTGAACTGATGAAGAACACAATGGTGCAGAGAAATCACACTTATCCCAACCCACAGGATGGTTATAACTGAGGTGCTAACATGCAATCATTCGGCTTTCAGATTGACACAGCAGTCTAGGGGGAGAAAACAAGTTTTTTGTCCTTGATGTCTCTACTTCATGGTGCCAAAAGACCTAGGAGGAGCTCAGAACTCTTACTCATTCTCAGTGTTCATTCCTATAGGCCCACTTACTAATACCTTAGCAGTATTAACTCTGCCATTCAAAGCAGTCACAAAACCCACTGCTTTTACCCCACCTTAAGTATCAGAGGCACTGAAAAATGCAGTTCCTTTTCTTTGCTGAAATAGATTTTAACATTTTTGCATTTACATAAACATACAAATCTACTAAATCAAAGATACATAATGATAAAAGAACACTATAGAAAATCACAAAGTAAAAAGAATAATAAAAGTAAGATTAATCTGACTTAAAAACCAAAGGTGCTGAAAATAAAATAAATTATCCTATTCCTGCATCTAAGCACCTTGATTATAAGCTCTACAGTGCTATATATCACTAGAGGAAATAAAAGAAAGTGAAAGAAAAAAAATAAGCGTATTAATAGAACAGTAAGAAGTATAGCAGAAAGGATAATGAAACATTGGTAATGATTAATGGTGTAATGGATCACTCCATATATCTTTGCAGAAAGAAAATATCCAAATTACCTCAGCTTTAATAATCATATTTCTAGTGACTGCAGATGAGGAACTTAAAATGTATGTAAAAGACTGGAAATGATTATAAAAGATCAGAGGCTTTCAAAATTTGCTGTATATCAGGTCTAGTGAGTGTAATGCCAAGAGTAACATATGAAATCTGATCTGACAGTCACAATTTTCCTTTGTTTGTGGAGATCCCTTTGCAATGAAAACCTACATCATGCCCAAACTGAAAGGAACAGTTAGTGGAAAGGATTCAGAGGTAACTACCACTAGTCCATTTCTCACTGGCAAAGTAAAAAAGAAGATGAAGAATTAATTTGTTTAAGAAATCCCAAGGAACATGGTTTAGATTAAAGGATGCACTTTGTAAGCAGTCAGCTGGAAAGTTGATATAGCACTGCTCATACAGATGTTTGGAAGTATTTCACAAACTAATTTTGGAGAGTGCTTCTAAAGGTTTTTGCTCTTCCACTGCTGTGTGTTGTCTCCTATTTATCTTAAGTTTAAAACGGAAAAAAAAAAAAAAGAAAAAAAAAAGAAAAAAAAAAAAAAAAAAGAAAGAAAGAAACACTACAGCTCCTAGTTAAGTAGGATGGATAATTTTAAAGGAACACAAGAGAACATAAGATATTATGGTCCATATTCTGTAGATCCAGAATCCTACTACTATGGTAGGTTGGCAGGTCCCTTTTTACCAATAAGCAGTAAAAATGAAGTAATAGCCTATCTGTCAAAACCCAGCAGGTTTAATTCAGTCCCTTGGTTCATATTGTCTGTGTGTGAACACCGCACATACCAGTAAATTGCTACACTGAAATCCTGGAGTTCAGACCTAGTTGTGTGGCTTATATTTAACAATCAAGTTCTATGTTGGTCTCTGGCTAGTCATTCCTAGCAGGATGCTGTACGTGGCCCTCTGCTTACAGAGGTAACAGCTCTCTTATCTTGGTGTCTCAGCCCATCTCCATTGGCAGTTTGTGATATATTTAAAGCTCCCCTGCACTCCCTAAAAAATAAACACACAAATGAGTTACTTAAGTAAGAACTGATGTAGAGGAGTAAGGCAGAAAGTCTGACCTACATTTGACAATCATAGGTGGTTTTAATACTTAAAATCAAGGTGTGCCAAGGCAAAACTGAAAGCTCAGTCATAAGGTAAAGCAGTTCTATGCTGTTCCTCGTCTGATTCCAGCAAGTACCACAGCATCTGTCCCCAGATGTGTTCTGTTCTCAAAACAGAAGAACTTAGAGGGAAAAGGGCTTTGATGTTGACCTCTCCACAATGCAACAGCATTAATTCAGTATTGCACAAGCCAGAGGAACTGTCAGTGTCCCTAGAGGTGACCCAGCCCGCTAGCCATTTTTACGCCCCAGAGACATGAAGTGATCCACAAGGAAAAAGCATCTTGCAGTGTTAGTTTTTGTGCACTTATACAATAGAGAGAGGAAGGGGCACAGAGCTCAAGAAATTAAGTTTCTGCTGTCCCAGTCTGGCTTGGCTTGGGATGGAGCCACAGGGCCATTCCTGGAGCCACTGCCGGGTGCAGCAGGCATGCAAAGAGGAGGCAGTGGCACAAAGCAGTGTGGAGGCAGAAGCAGCTAGGGATGGGTAGGAAAAAGATGCATGAGGACGCAGGCACAGGATGGAATAAGCAAAGAAAAAGAGAAGATCTTGCCAAGTTTTCATACAAAAACACTGAGAATGTCTGAGCGTGTGTTTGGGTCAAAGTCTGGGCCAATGCTCTTGGGTTCTGTTAATTCATTTTGCAACTTTTTGTAAAAATTCTGTCTTTCTATTGATGAGGAGCTGTGAATGCTCTTCAAGTTGAAAGATGAAGGCTTCTCCTGCCATGCTCTTTATCCAAAATATTTCTCTGCCTTCAGATATTTTGTGTGTTTCTGAAATACATATAGACTTAGTGATGAAAGATGTAACACAAGAATGAGTTGTTATTGTTACTATCACAAAACACACATTTAGCACTCAAGGGAATTCAAGCTGCCATATGGTGTAACTGAGGAGCCCAAAATCTAAATTAGATATAAATCATTTTGATTCATTCTTTTAAGTAAATTTCTTTTTCTAAAAGAAAGAAGACTAGATGGAGGGAAAAGTGAAGAAAAGTAATACCACAACTCATTCAGAATTAAATACTTCCCTTTTTAACCTCCTCACAAGTGGACATTTTTCTGTTTATTCTAGCTTTTTTACTAATTATTTCTCTGTGATCTTACTTTTTCTTAGTGGGCACATTCCACATGCAGTCTGGTCCTGCAATGCCAGTTGTAGCCTTTGGCTTTCTTTTTTTTTCTTTCTTCTCTAAAACAGAAATAAACCCTGCTGACTGGTGCTGTCTCAGCTTTGAAGCAGAGACAAGGCAGCTCTGACTGCGTATGTTCTCTGTGCCATGCTTCCCTGCAGTGACTAGGGCCCTCTCTCCCTCTGGGAGCCCTTTCCAAAGGACAGTTCTTCCTTCTGTCTCTACCCACTACTTATCAGGTTCTGCAAGGAGAAATGGAGGATGTTGCTTTTCCCCTTTCTGCTGACTCGATGCATTTGTGTGTATCTGTTCTGATCGTCTCTCAAAACCTCTCTCTCAGTGTCTAGAAGAGGTGTTACCTCATGGCAGTAGCCCAGTGAGACATTTCTATCTGAACTTTGGTGTTGCAAGTACGATTATGAGGGATGACTCTCATGTTAATGAAAGAGTGACTTCCCTGGGGTCAAAACTTCACTCTGGGGGACCTGTTTGGAGACATGGGAGGGAATTTCCATTTTCACAGAGAATTTGTAACCCCTTAATTATGCTGCAAACCTCAAATATTTCCTTCACAGGACAAAGTTCGTATCTTATTTCAGATGAATGTAGTGGCTGAGCATCATCTGCTGCCAGAAAACCTTTAGAAGTTACTTAAAACTAAAACAGGCATAAAAGAGAAGCAGGGTGGGAAAGGGTTGTTTGCTATTAAACACCAACACAAACCAAGCGGGGCTTTTTGTCTATTCCCTTCCCCCATTTTGTTCACACAGTCCTCATCACCCTTCAGACAGCCTTGGAATGCTAATTTTTCTAATCACTAGGGGAGTGAAAACTGTTGTAGAAAGTAACCAAAATATTATTTTAAACTTTATTTAATGAGCCTGGAGCCACACCTGAAAATAAACTCTTAATCCTTCCCTTCTTAACTTCCAAGAACAGTAGTCACACACTGTGCAACCTGACAAATTCAGATTCAAAGCAAACATTTGAAACCATTTCCAACAGGTTGTTTTAATCAGAACTGGCAGGTGGTTTTTACAAAGAAATGATTTTAAAGAAGAGCCTAATTGTTCTCTTTTCACAAATGGTTAGGATTTCTCTTCACATAGAAGCAGATGATAAGGATGGTCCGAATGATTCAGCAAAATGATACCGTAATGATAAAGCTTAGCTCAGCTTTAATCTTTGTTATACTTTCCACCACTTTCTGAACTTTAAGTCTTTCAATTATTCTGTTTTTCTCAGGGATAAAATCTGTATGCATGTAACTCTCATTTAACACTAATAACAATGTGAAAACCTTCGCACATCAAAGATGTGACTACGTGCTTTTGTCTATACTAATGGCTTGAGAGAAAATCTTGATAAATCAAGCAGGCTTTTTTTTTCCCCCTTTTCCTCTTTCTTAAGTTTTGTTGCCTTGATTAGATAAAAAAAAAAAAATAATAGGGGGCTGTCAATCTGCTTTCTTTTCAGGTCTTCTCTGTCTTTTTCTAAATTAGTTACAGCCTGCTTTTTGTAGCTTTATAGCCAGCCTGACCTAATTTAATTACCATGACTTGTGTGGCTTAAAGATAAATAGTTTTATTCAGTCTGTCTACTTTTGTATAAGTTTTCCCTTTCATGCATCTCTCTATATTTTGGCATTCAGAATTCTTGCTCTCTGTTCCTCGGTGGGTTAACACAAGGTTAGTTTTATAGCATTGTCCATATTCCCACAAAAAGGCCCCTTTGATGCTGTTCTGCTTGGCCCCTGCTTTGCTCTATCTGTTGCATGCTGGGGGCCTTTGTGGGGCACAGGCAACCAGCTTGGGGACAGCCGGTGACATTCCCCTAAGCATCTGTGTCCTGGTGGCACCGTCTGAGTCTGAGGAGCACAGGATGGAAGATGCATTGCCATATCCACCATGAGATACAACTTCCCAAAGCCCCAGAGCTTGCTCACTACACTGCTACTGATATTTTTCTGTTTGAGGAAAATATTTCACAAAACAAAGCATGAGACATGGCAGAGTAAGGAAGATTGGAAGGCCTGGGATAGTGCTCATGGACCAGTTACCACACTGTTCCCGTGCAAATACTTGACAAATACAAATCCCCTGCTCAACACAGATTATAATTATGTTCATTCCAAGTTTGAAGGGCAAATGAAGGAAAGCGAAGTTTCTAGGATTATAATCAGGCCTTCACCAATAGTAGTGAGCTTAATCTAAACAACTGTTTGTAAAGCCAGCTGTTTCTGCATGTAGGTGTTTTGTTCTAAGGAGTCTTTGAAATAATTTTATTTAGAATGATAGGGTAGGGTATGTGCTGCACTTCAGAACAAGGAATCACCAAAGTCAGTAACATATAAACTTCTAAAACCAGAGCTGTGTTCTCAATAAGCAGGGCTTCACCAAAGGTGCTATAGTTGTACTTTTAACTGCACTGGAAAGCTGTCTTAAAACAAGCTGCCCCAGGATGGTGAGTACACAAAACATCCAACCACAAATGTATTTAAATAAAAAACTGCATGTGTTGAACTATCCAGAAACATATGAAAAATCTTGCCATACCCTTATAAAGGCAGTTCTGTGAAATTGCACTGGCAAAAGGAAGGCAAAGAAATGTATTTAAATGGTATTTCAGTTTTCAACCATTTCAAGTCAATCGTACAGCCACATAAGAAAATGTTTTGTTTTGCAGATGAATCAAAAGGGATAGCATCAGGCCATGTTCCTCTAGAACTATGAACGGCACCTCTAAATAAACAGAGCACTTCTTTGTGCACTTGCCAGAAACCAACACACTATAGACACAAAGTAGAAACAGTATTTCCATGTGTTAACACCCACAGCAAGGAAAGAATCCATTGACACTTCCATGGTTGGAAAATGGAGAGGTGAACCATTTCTTTCCAGCCACGATTAACTAGAAAACCCTATGGAAAAAGTAAAGAGGGAAACAAAAGGAAAATGCATTTGTTGCCCGTTTACACTAAAATAGCCCAACAGTGTAGGGATGGATTTGTCATAAACATCCACTGGTGCCTTGCCTCAGCTCCTCTGAAAGCCTGCAACTGACTTCACTAAGCAAGGAGTTTGATTGTCAGTCATTTCTTTTGAGAAAAAAAGGTGGCGCATACCTTACCTTTATCTAGTTCTCCCCTTCATAAACAGTATCAAAATAAAGAGCAGCCACCCCTGAGCACTGTGCTGCATCTCAGGAAACAAACTGCTACAACTGTGGAAAGAGACTGGGTCAGGTCACTGGGGTAAACCCCTACTGCTGTTTAAAAAAAAAAAAAAAAAAAAAAAAAAAAAAAAAGTCCTGCTGAGAAGATAAGGCTTTAAAGGCTCCTCAGATAGATGCAGACACAGAGGAAACTTTATGGCACACTATTAATCTTTCTTAGAGAGATGAAGTGTTGATGTGACCTTGATGAAATCCGAAGCTGCCATTTGGAAGAGGGGAAAAAAAGGAGACCAGAATGCTTTAAATACAGCATTTTCATCACCAAAGAACACCTACCACACTGAGGTATGGCATAGCCTGCTTGAATTAAGCTGTTTGCAGTTTCCCACTTGTACCTCCTCTCATAAGTGCTTTCTTTACTGAGTGAATCTCTCTCATTGTCTTGGAAATCAGTTTTCTTGGCTTTCTTCTGAGCTAACACATGTGATGATGGTAAGAGGTCAGCCAGAGACAGAATTTAGTGTCCTCTCTGTTAGTGCAGAGAAGCAAATATAGGTATGTCTACTCTTGTATTTAGAGAGTCATGAGTAAGTTGTATACTGCCTGGGTAGCCTTCCCAGGCATTTGTTTCATACTGAAGTCATGGACCAAACAAGAACCTCCACTTCATGAACTTCTGCTGCTGGCTCAAACTTGCTGCAGTCACGCCATAGCAATAACTGATCTGGCAGAGGGTCACTCTGCAGACTTGGAGGTTGGTGAATGTTTATGCTTTTTTCAAGAATATATAAATGCATAAAGATGGCATAAAGACTGTAGTAAATGCACTGGCTCCTTCGACTGAAGTGCAGTTGTATTCTTGTGCCTGATCCAGATCACACTTGTATCTCTGTGTGCATCAACAAAGATTTTGTATTAACAGTTACAGAATCACAGCCTGAATCTGCACAACATAATAAGTATTAGTTCCTTCATCTTTGTGGGATAAAGTTACTCAATACATCTCTGGTGCATAGGTCTGTGGAATTTATTGTCATTTAGTCTGAATCCACTTAATAATGATCATATGCTCTAAATACTAAAAATAAAACATGAAAAAAAAATCTGCACATTGTTTTAAACTGTGACATAAATGGATATAAGATCTCCAGTAACACAATTTTATACTATCAAAATGCCCTCAAGCTGTCCAAGGATACAACTGCATTACACACACCCATAAAGTTCATGCCAAGTATGTTGACAAATCCTTCCACTGTGCTCTTGGACACTGAAATACAGAAATAAAGCAATGAGCTCATACAACTATGAAAGCTTACTTAAAAGAATGGATTGTGATGTTTCTTCCTCTCTCAAAATGGAGAAAGGTGTACCAAAAAAATATGGGTGATAATAAATATATATATATATTTAAAAAATCTGATAAAGCTTCTGCTACATTCCTATAGCTATTGTATTTTTATAAACTCACATAGAACATTCAGATGAATGTCAGTATCACTGTACAAAGTGTATCTCAATATAAATACCCAGTATGTCACCTATGAACACCAAATACATTTTGCAGTGGTTTTAAAATAACCCTGTTGTGGTTTGCTTCAGTTTTTTAATACAAATGTAGATACATAATTTAGAAGTGTTATTTCATGCTTTATCTTGATACTGTTAGAAGAGCCTCCAGTCCTTGTTTAAAAAGGCATCTACTAGGGTTTAAAAAGAATATATCTGAGGTCATTAGCAAAGGAAATTGCTACCATCAATTCTGACCTACCACAGGTTTTAAAAGAAAGAACAAACTGTGAAACTTAAAAGAAAACCCAAGAAATGTGTTTTATGTATCCATGTGCAATATTTTGGTTACAACGAAATAAAATGCTGATATGTGCCAGACACCCTGAAGTTGCTCTCCTGTGACTAATTCTTCTGAGCTAGTTTTTAAATTAATCTCCCAGTGCTTGGCCTCTTCCCACCCTTGTTATTAAACTAACAAAAGCAGTTTATACCAACCACACTATAAGCAAAGAAGTAAAATAAAAACTCCTTGTGATGGACAGCTTTACCAAAATCACATTAATGTTCTATTAAACAAAATTCTATACATAGAATTTTATTTCAGTGTATAAAATGCTTAATTTCCAAATGTGATACTCAAATGCTTTATTTGGATCTTTGCTGGTCTGTTATAAAGGGAATATTCCTAAGCAACTTACATGAAGCTAATTGTACCCTGGCTCAGCACTGCCAGATGGGTGAGGGAAGGGATTGTCCCACTCTGCTCTGCGCTGGGCGGCCTCACCTCGAGCACTGTGTGCAGTTTTGGGTACCACAATGTAAGAAGGACATAAAACTAGTAGAGAGCATCCAAAGGAGGGCTACAAAGGTGGTGAAGGGTCTGGAGGGCAATATATATGGGGAGCAACTGAGGTCCCTTGGTTTGCTCAGCCCCGAGCAGAGCAGGCTGAGGGGAGGCCTCGTGGCGGCCTGCAGCTCCCTCACGAGGGGAGCAGAGGGGCAGGCGCTGAGCTCTGCTCTCTGGGGACTGCAACAGGACCTGAGGGAACGGCATGGAGCTGGGATAGGGGAGGGTCAGGCTGGGGGTTAGGGAAAAGTTCTGCACCCAGAGGGTGGTTGGGCACTGGGACAGGCTCCCAGGGATGTGGTCACAGCATCAAGCCTGCCAAAGTTCAAGAAGCCTTTGGACAATTCTCTCAGACATAGGGTTTGATTTTTGGGTGGTCCTGTGTGGAGCCAGGAGTTGGACTTGATGATCCCTGTGGGTCCCTTCCAACTCAGGATATTCTGTGATTCTATGATACTAAACAGAATAGTTGCAAAGTTCCCAGGAAGCTGATTAGTTGCAGAAGAGAAGTGTACGTTTCCACTGGTGTAACCCCTTCATCCTCCTCCCCTCCCTGTCCTTCTCCCCCCCCAAAGAACAAATAAACAGCAATGACAAAAACCCTTCATATGTGCTTTTCAAGGATTACTGCAACCCTTAGCAAAATCATGATCAACAGATTTCAATAAGGTGTTCAAAACTTCAGTGCATGAAGCCATATTTTCCATATAACCAGGCAAAGGATTTTGGAGAAGTCCACTTTGAGGCATCTGAGTGGTCCAGCTATGCTTTCTCACTGTCCTTTTTTTACTCAATGATCTTTGGAGTTTTGCTTTGACTGAACTGGTGTTTCATTTCAGAGTGCCAACTCAAACACACCAACAGAGTTGGATATATTAGGCAGGTGCTGTCTTTGCCTTTAACCCTACCTCCTTCCTGTGTACCCCTGCCTCTGGAGAAGCG
Source organism: Aythya fuligula (assembly GCF_009819795.1). NCBI lineage: Eukaryota > Metazoa > Chordata > Aves > Anseriformes > Anatidae > Aythya > Aythya fuligula. Next base: position 44,205,931 of record NC_045562.1, read on the forward strand.
AGCCAGAAAGGATGGGTAAGCAGCTCCTCCATAGCTCAGTCTCAGTATACCATAGTAACTGCAATCTATAATTCCAATAATGAAAAAAAATTAACACTGTGAAGAAGGCACCAGAGGTGGATAAGAACAGAAAAAGCAGGTACACAGAATATGGGATAGAAAAGATGTGTGGAAGGTGGAAATTTGTGCTGAAGGGCTGGAAAGAGAGTAACTGGCCTCCTCAAGAGGACAAAGACAAGTTGACCTTGGCAACCATTGCCAATCACTTCTATTCTTTTTTTTCCTAGGAAGGTTTAAAGCTGCTTTATCTGTCCAGGATATTTAGATTCAAAATAGGTAGCAAAAGCTACCTCTTCCAATATGAGTGCAATGGTCTTTGATCTCATTTGGTGTCTCTAGATGTTTTCATTTTACCAACAGTAATATAAGAGCAACCACAGATGAATTTTAGAAAAGGTCATTCCTAATTTGTGTTTCTGCCTTTGTTATATCCTGAACAAAAATAATGCCAGAAAGACAGATGCCATGAAAAAAAAAAAAAAAAAAAAAAGTATAGATCAATTCACAGATTTATATGTGGATCAAATGCTGACTGCCTTTGGCAGAGGTACACATGATCATTACTCCATCCAGATTCAAGAAAATGAAGGGCAGAATGCGGCATAGATTCCATTGCTCTGATCACGCACAGAAACCAGCTGATATTTTGAGGTTTTGAGGCTACAACATGTGGATCTTCTAAAGAGCAGACTGCAACCTTGAGGGGTTTGTTTGGTTTGGTTTTTCAGCTGAAATCTGACATGCATTACATGTGAACATTTGGAAGTCATATTGCTCATTATGCTTTACATATAATTGCTTCAACTTTTACAGTGTGCAGTCATTAAACTGACTTTCAAAATAATAGAGCACTTAACAAAACCCTTACAGACATGTGACCCAATAAAGATGAATAAGTGTGGTGTCTAATTTTACAGACTCTGTTTATTTTAGTGTAGATGTGTGCATCCCCTTTTTAATCAGTGGTGATGCTTGCAAATGGAAGGGGTGTGTAGGGAGCGGGCCACATTGTAATCTATGTAAAGATATACACATAGAAGAATAAATTATTTCTGGCACAGATTTATTTTAGTCAAGATTCTCTGAACAGCAGGGAGAGATCTGATATGTGAAACAGTAGGCCCCAGCCAATTAGTCTGTGACAGATAAGAACCTTTCCTTCATTCATGCTGTTAGGTTTATATGTCACTTGGACCTTTGGTGATTTCAGGTTCGCCTCTGACTTCACTGAAATCCAACTTTTATCAGCTGGGATTCTGGCATTCTTTCCAGGTGCAGCAAAGAAATACCCCATTTGGAAGGAATGAACTATGATATGTGAGCCTTGCTGGTATGTTATGGGGAGGAATGCTTTTGTAGTTACACTCCTCAAAAATCTGCAAACAAGGAAACAAACTCATTCATTATACACACAAGCGTACCCTTTCAAAGCACCACAGGGGGGCTCAACCAAGTGACATCCATTAATTTCTGGAGTAGTAGCAAGACTCAAGTATGCTGCTTTGGAAATTTACCTTGCCATAGCTGTGCAGAAATGGTTCCTTTGAAGTAGTCAAGAAAAGTTTAGAAAATCCCCTACACTGTTAATATCTTTCATTGCTTTTGATATCTGTGTTTTACTACATTCTCAAAGTTAAGACAAGTTTTTCTAAGACAACATTCCCTGTGGTACATAAAGACCCATGCGGTATCTTAGATGGTTGAGATGACAAATTCACTCCATACATTAGCTCATGATCCAGATAGAGGTACCTTTAAAAATTTAGACTAGTGCTTGCATTGTTTTACTACATCAGCAAAAGCAGCACTTCACAATTTCCTCAATAAGAATGGAATGGCATAAACCCAAATTTTCATTTACGTACATAGAAAAAGTAAGATTCCCAAACTTCTTTCCCTTGGGCCTTGTGACTCTGTATTGAAAGAACTAAGAAGGCTCCATTTTACCTTATAAGAGTGAAAAGAAAAGGAAAGAAGAAAGGGAGAGCAACACTGCACATCTTCCAAGAGCTGAGAAGGAGGGAAGACACACAGGAGCAGCTGGGAATGAATAGCAGATGGTTTTCCCTGAAACAAGGGCTCTTACAGATGGTTCTCAGGTTCCACTGCCCCTTGAGCCTGAGCTCAAGGTCTAGAAGGACACTAGACCTTGTCATCTTTGGTGCTTCGCATCTGGGAGAGCAGGTAGCTGCCAGGCATTAATGGTCATAAGTGGCTTCTGAGCTCATGAATGCCTGGTAGTTGCACATGGTCTTCAAAAGACTTCAACCAAGAAAACCAGTACATTTATTAGACAGGTGTACATTTAGCTGACCTCTGCAGTCAGCAGGATTCAGCATTACTTCTGAACTCTGATCTGCTTCCGAGGTATACAGTTTCTCGTACTTAAAGTAGAGTCATAGAATAATTTAAGTTGCAATGAATTGCTATATATCATCTAGTTCAAACCTTTGCTCAACTTCAGAGTTGCATCAGGTTGTTCAGAGACCATCCTGTTGAGTTTTGAGGATCTCTAGGGGATAAAATTCTAAAGCCTATCTGGGAAGTCCCTTCCTGTGCAGATCCAGCCTCATCATGAGCATCTGAGAGGTACTGATGATCTAGAAACCCTTACCTCTTAGAAAAGGAAGATACTGCTGAGAAGATGATGGGCCAACTCCTGAGCTTGCTTGCTCCACGGTACTGGCAGGATTTCAAATGCAGGGACAGCTCTGAGGAAACTGGTTGCCATTCTTTTCCACTTGTTTTGGTCAGTGCAGACTGAGAGAGCAAGATTTAGAGTCACTCAGAGCAGGCATGAGTGAGGACTCCAAAGTCCCGTTTCACGTGGTTTTGAGGATGTACAAGAAAGCACTCCCACAGTGAGATTTAAAATCAGACTCAAGTGACCTCACCAGGTCTGTTTGCAGAAGACCATCCCCTTTCCACCCCTTTTCCTTCCCTCTTCTATTTTGTTTACACATCAACAAAGCTGTGCTTGTTGGGTGGCTGGGGGACAGGGTGTTTTAGAGATTGTTGGCTCCATGCTTTAGAAACAGCCTCAGTAACCTCACATAGTAAAATACTAGCCCAAATGTTCTAGAGGAAGCAAGAACAACCTTCTCATTCATTTACATCTTAAATCAAAAATTAAAAGTTCTGGTAAAAAAAAAAAAAAAAAAAAAAGTCTGATTTACAATTATTTTTGGTAAGTTGAAAAAGAATTATTTTGGAGGTCTTACAGGAAGTCTTTTTTCCTTCCTTTTGTTGTTGCTAACTTGATTTATTTCTACATATCCTTAGAAGTTTCAGTCAAACTTCACACAAAACTTATTTCCAACAAAAGAGTTTCCTGCTTCTAGATAGAAAATAAGTAAAACCCAGGTTCAAATTCCTCCTCCACTTCTGTGACCTGGGGCAACTATTGCTGCCTTTTAAAATATGCATACTTCTCCTGTCCCTGGTGATTGTTATTAATACAGTTTAGGGAAAGTGGTGATAAAGATCAATCCCCTACCCAGAAAAGAAACATTAACTGCTTCTTTCATGTCTTCCATAGTGAGTGAGCAGCTACAGTTTCAAATGATCCCCAGATGTTTACTACTTCTTGTGCTCAACTGAGGTTTAGGTTTTCTCCAGAGCAGCTGTGCCATGTTGGGTATTTCTGGTTATCCTGCAGGCTTCAACTTCTTGTCCTCTGAAGAAAATGTAAAGGTCAAACTAAAAGCCTGTGTGGCATGGAAGTCCCCAGCGAAAAATAAACCAAGGATTGTCTCTTTCCATTGGCCAGCTGAAGCTATGCCTCTGCACACTAAACAAAATATTCAAGGAATTCCTATAGAGATGGGTGTGTGAACATTACAAGCTTTTCGCTTGATTACAAAAAGGATTCCAATAAAAGAATAATCGCTGATGTCCCTCACTAAAAATATGCTCTTTTTCTTGTTCTTTTTGGCAGTGTTTCCTATTTCCTTATTCTGACTCAGAGCTCAGACTTTTCACTTGTTTGTCCTGCCTAGGTAGAGTCCTTTCTTCACATGGTCACTCAGTGAAGATACAGAAAACTGGAGTAGATCAAACATTATCTTAAAAAAAAAAAAAAAAAAAAAAAGCAGGAGGGAAGACAGCTCAGGAAAGTATAGTATAGACATACTCAGATATATAGTATAGAAATACTCAGAAACCACTAATTAGCATGCAAAAAGACACTAAACAGGAGAGTCTACCTTGTGTATATAGTGTACATATTTCTTTAATATTTTAAATACTACGAGTGTTAGGAAATACAATATTAACTATATTGTATCTTCTAATAAGAAGATACAAAAATGCCTTGCAAAGAACATTGTTTTTTGAAATCCCTTAGCATGAGAGAATGGATCTTTTTTCTTGAATTTAAAATACAGTTCTTATTGCATTTTTTTTTTTTGGGGGGGGGGGGGGGGGAAGGGAGTTAGATTGTTTCTTCTTAAGCCAAACATGAAAAAGCAGAAATTAAACTTCCAATTTTTACAATTTACCATTTCAGTAATTTCAACTTGAGTACTGCATAGCCACTATGCAGTGTGTCTGTTTCTGTCAAGGTAAACTCACTATGGAAAACTCAACCTCTGACTAATTAGCTGTGGCCATGTTCCTTGAATAGGAGAGCAAACTGTTTTTTACATAGCTGATCTTCACATCTGTGGCTTCCCACTGAAAGCAGCACCAAAATCAAATGTATTTGGTAGCATTTATGTATAAACAAAAAATAAGGATGGATAAAGGAAAAAAGTCCTCTCAGAAAATTTTTACCACACTAACAGGTAACATTAAAGGCAAGAAACAGAGAAGTGTGTTGTTATGCTCAGTACACGATAAACAGCATGATTAAGGCAAGATTAACAATAATAATTTTAATTCTACTTTTCTTTCCTTTGCACTTGTCATAATTAGTCCCTGATGATGTGAAGACTTACCTTTACTAATGCTTAGTCCCACTGGAAGTAATTAATGCTGATAGAAGCATGCACTTTTCAAGAGGTTTAAACAGATTAGTATCTGAAGAGCCCAACAATTTTTTCATAATTATAACCATGTAAGTAATGACAAGAAGATCATGCTGTACATGTACATGTACAATAAAATACAATTTTATTTTTTTATTTTTTTATTTTTTTATTTTTTGCCTTCTTGTTATACACCGTTCCCTTCCTTCTATTCTTGTGAGGAACATTACAGATGTAGTGAATCTGCATGAACAGTGGAGATGGAGGAAAAATGCCACAAATTAAGGTAGGACTCCTACATCTGATACAGTGTATATAACTTAGAGGACATGGTGAAAAACCAAAGACTCTGATCTTAATTACCATTTCAGGGCAATCATTCTGATTGAGCACTCAAATAATTGAACTGGTCTTCTCTTTTTAATTAATGCAAAACAGCTAATTTGATTTAATTGGATCTAACCATATAGAAAGTAAGTATATACATATATTGTTAAAGCATTTCTTTCATGCCACATAGGCAGGCTTAAAATTGTCCTAAGGGGCTTTTAAATTTTAATACCAGAGACTCTGTGGAAAGTATTCGGCACTCTACAAGATAATTTGACTTTATTTATCTTTGCTGATACTGAGAAGGTAGTAGGATGGCTCTTGCATTCAATAACATGTTCCCACACTGGGAGCAGGAAGGTTTGAACAAGACTGTTCTAACACAGTGCACTTTTTCTACTCTAATTTGGCTCAACATAAAACTACTCTTCATTCTACTACTAAAACATCAGAGCAGGCAAGCATTTAATCTTGAGCAGAACCATACCTAGTTCATATGTGAAATATTTTCATCTGTTAGCATATAAATGTTAACAAATGTTGAGTTAATTTCTGTTAACTCTGGATTACTAACTGTCATAGGTTTATTTAAACTGAACCATGAATTCACATATTTAATTATTTCTGAAGACATATGATTTGACTTCTGTGTGAAAATCATGTTACTTACTGACCTATTTCACTGAGCTTGTACAAAGAAGTTGGGAATGCTCTGAAATGCATACACTACAGACGTCTTCCAACGTAGAGGCCATTCTTTCCTGTTGAGAAAGGTTAAAAAATCAATAAAGTAGATAGCTCATTCCCTATTTATTGGAAAATATACATATCTAACAATTAAATACAAATTGCGATCTCTCTTCCATATTGCTGAAATGAGATTGTCAAAAAGACACTAAAATAACCATCTTAGAACCATGTTGACGATTTGGTATTGCTGTTTGCTGAGACAAAATCATAGAAAAGTTGGAAAGCAATTTCCACACTATTTCTTCTGCTTGTGCTTCACTGGATTTGGGTCTTTCTTTTCCTATTTTGAAGTCTCTCACCTTTTTGCTTTATCATTTAAAAATAAATCTTTAATTTACAGATTTTCATTTCTTTCTACTTTTTTTTTCTGTTTTATCACTTTCCCATTTTTACTCAGGGGAAATAAATTTTCAGAATTAGCTAGATGTCTACAGAGAAGAAAACTGTGAACAAATGAAAAAAATACATATAATAACTGCAAACATTTTTTTTTTTTTTAACTTCAAGAATTGCAGGAATATCCTCACCTTTTTAAAATCAATTGCATTAGAGGAGGGGGGTGTCATACTTTACAAGGAAGTCTATTATCAGTTCATAAAACTTTGTTCAAAAATACAGATCAGTTCAATTATAATTAATTATGAGACCACCTGGTTACTTACAATGCCAAGGATTTCTTGAGCTCTCACTAGCTAAGCTATCTTAAAAACAAGAAGAACTTAGCTTATTGAATTCTGCAGGACTCCTAATGAGGACATCCAGGGAGACTTAACTGAAATGGGCTCTAGTCACATCTCCCTAGAACTGACTAGCTACTAAAAGCCACAAAGCAGGAATCAACAGTCCTTCCCTGCCCCTGGGAACACATTATACCTCATGGCTCTTTGCAGGCATTGACATCCAATGTCTCCACTCACCCATCAGGAAAATAATCTTCATGTGGCCATGCCAGAAATGAGACTTGATCATAGGCATAAAATTTTAAATGGATTTATGGACTTCCCAGAATGGGACTCAGGTTCCGACAAAACATCCTGCTTTCTGCTCATCACAAGGAAAGGCAGCCATAAGATATTATTAAAGCTTCTGAGATTGTTTTGTTTGTTTGTTTTTAATTTTCTTTCATAGCCTGTATTGTTCAAATATCTTTTCTAGGTGTTATTTTTGTAAAGAAAATTAGATAGCATTTTCTATCTGAATTCTCAATGAGAATGCAGCTGCAGTTTGACCTCAACCTTTTTATTATTATTTTTATTTTATCATTTACCAAAGACAGGAAATAATAGCAAGCTTATTGGACTTGAAGATACTCCCCATTGGTACACACTTCAGCTGGGGTATAGCTGTTAATATGTCTGTGCTATAATTCCCCACGAGTGAAAGTTAGCCAAAGAGCCTACTTACTCAAAGCAAAATAATAGCTAGGGCAAATGTCCTGGGATCTGTAAAATCTACTGTTTCTAAAATTAATCTCCTTTACTCTATGAAAAAGGCTATGAGAATTATACACCTGGGAAGTTGAAAACACTGTATTATAGTTAGTTAAAATGGACCAAATTCTTTCCTCCTGCGAAATACTGAAGTCACTGGTTACAAAAGTAGTGTTTTGGGCCTGCAGCTTCTGATGGGTGACTGGAATAGCAGATCTAAGGGAAACTTAATGCAGAATTACTATGGGATATAATTTTGTAATTGGCAAAGAAAAAGCCTTAGGAAACTCTACAGTAAAATGATATGCTTGTAATTTTGAAATACTGGGACTTCCTGACATAGTCTGACCTATTTCTATTAGTAGGTCTGCAACCATTTGGGCATGTTCCGTTGCAGAGTCACTGAGTCTACAAATTGGAACATTGTGCTACCCACCCACACAAGCATCCCCTAAATACAAATCCGTGATAAGTGTTAACATTGTGCTGAGACTTCCTGATCTGTGTAAACCAAAAGCAGCTCAAAAGATAAGGAGAAACAAAAGTACTGCTGAATGGTGTGCACTCTTTCTTCCTTTCTCCTGCTCAAGCCATGACACTTTCTTGTGCAGCCCTGTTGAAGTCTTGAACATGATGTCAATACTGATATCATGATAAAAATACACACACACACACAGATATGGTTTGTATGTTATTGTAGTGCCTCATCACTACCTCCAAGAATGAAGGCCCTATTCAGTGAAAAAGTTAGCTTAACCTACGGCAACAATGACAGAGCCTGTGCCCTAAACATTTGCAATCAGGCAGGACAGAAAGGTTATCAAACTGAAAAATTTGATGGAGATGGTCAGGAGGACTGCGAAACAAGGCAAATATGATTTGTGAGAAAACAGAAAAGTAGAAATAAAACTCAGCTTGCCCTTATCTGATTCAAATTACATTTACAAATGAGTATGCTTTCTACTAACAGAAAATAAGGATCTGCACTGAGTGTTTTACACAAAACCGGGGGATAATTGGTTATTTAAGACAGAAATAAAATAAGTGCATGAAGCACTTTGCAGAAGCTCATACAATCCACTGTAACACTTTTGGCTTACTGAACACTTTGAAACAGAAACTGAACGTTTCAGCATAAGTTCAAGAGTCCTTGAAATTGGCTTTTGTTCGTCACCCATAGATTATCTACTCTAATGACCCCTCCTTCCTTTCTGCACTCTCTTCTTTTATTATTATTCATGATTTGTCAGCAGCCAAGAAATTCCTCTGGGTTCCAGTGATGAAGTGCTTCATTTGGACTAATTGTTTCATTTACTTTAAAAGAACAAAGAAATATGTCAAAGCACATTTATTCATTTGAGGCCACTTTTAAATCTTAAATGTTAAATCTGTTGCCAATCCTTATAATTTTTGGAAATAAAAATCAAAGATTTAACTTTCAAAAATATTGTAAGCCAAACACCAGCACACATTGTAGATATTATGGAGGGATGGTGAAGAAAGAATCAAAGTTCTGGTGCTTGTGCCACTACATATTTCACCTTAAGATCACTAATTTTCCCAGACTGCCTTGGCACATCTCAGATTATGACATCACTAAATTAAGGCTCTTCACCCTCTGCTCCCCAGACACACAAACAAGATTCAACACTCTGGCTGAAATGTCTGCTGAAAGAGTGGTAGAGGGAAAGAGCAGAAGAGAAGGAAATAGAGTAAACTAGTACAGGAGAAGTATAACATCAAGACAGTAGAAAACAGGCAGGAATTTGGGTATGGAAATAGAAACAGAGTACTATGTGGAAATATTAGTAGTACATAGTAGTAGAAGGGGAGAAGAAACAGCCATAAATTAGGCTTAGTTTTTCATAGGACTTTAGGTCTGAGAATAGATAATATGGATGGGTAATTTTGCCCAATCATCCAGCTATGCATGCTTTTGTGCTAATCCTTAGCCAGTATATATTGGCTAACTAAATGGGAAAAAGGTTTCATTCCTAACTTCGGTGAAACTGCATCTCTTACGTTTCAACTGAGTTTGGTTCTTGTTTCTTTTTTTTTTTTTTTGGTACAGATTTTGGAACCTCTTCCATCCTGGGTAAAAGGAAATGCAGATTGAAATCGTTTACAGAAAAACAAACAAACAAACATTAAATATGAATTAAATATTAAGAGATACATTTGATAGGGGCTATGAATACAAAACAGGCTAATAGCAGAGTAGGCACTCAGGTATTCATTTCAAAACTGTGGTTCAGGTATGTGAAAGCCCAGTCAACCACCTACCACTAGTCTAATGGAAAACATCAAACTTTACGTTCAACTGATGCTGTGCCTTGTGATGGGTTCATGTTATGCATGCTCAGTTTGTCCTAAAAAAAAAAAAAAAAATAGTGAAAAATAGTATTTTAAAGTGTCTTTTGCTTTTTGCAGTACCGGGACTGCTATCCATTTAAACTGTTCTCCAGTTCCATTTCCCAGCACCTTTGTGCTTAACGGGTTAAAACTCTACTAACAGGAAAAAGTAATGTACCATTTTACTCCGAATTTTTGTGGCATTACTTCTTTATCATAGTATCAGTACTCAGTAATAATGTTAACAGCCCTTTGAACTCAACTGTTCACATGTTTCTGCGTACTATACAGTTGTTAAGGGAATACAGACTAAACCTCTGTGTTGTACACTCTTTACCCTGAATTTCTTGCCTCACTGGCTGCAAGCCAGCTGTGATCCTAATCTTTGATATATTATAGAGTTTTGTGCAAGATTTAAAGTAGTTAGTGTGATGCTAGAGCAGATTACCCCTGGGAGAAGTAGAATAAATAAATGAAAGAAGACTTAATTTTCACAGTTTAGAACCATGGCATGCACTCTGATACCACACACAAATGAAACTTAATGACTCTTATTTATTCTTGTCCTTTACGGACAAACCAATTAATGTTATAGTGAGAGGTGTGTACTCTACTTGTCCATTGTGCCCACTCTACTGAAAAGAAACAGTTCCCATCATTTTGATGTACCACCCTAGCATGATCTCTAGTACATCATATCATCAGATGATGTGTGCAGTGGAGTCTGTGGCAGAAGCTAAATCAGTACTTAGTTCACTGATGCGAGACACCAAATTGAAAGAGATTGACTTAGTGTCCTGGGCATTCTCCTAGCCATAAAATGTGACATACTGTGCCCATTTAAAAGTATTGCTGTGTGGAAGAGTGACAAGGTTAGTAGGAAGATGTATCATTGAATCATTGCTATCAGCCACTGTGCAATAAAACCTGTGTTCAAATAATTATGCCAGCATACAGCATATTTAAATCAACATGTTTTCAGTTGGAGCAGCTTACTGTGTTTCTGCTTTCAATGGTAATGGTCTTTGGTGTTTCCTGGGAGACTTTTTTCAAGGACATGATCAAATGGAAGTAAGTTTGCACATTTTCTACAGCTACAATTAAAAATAAAGCAGCTCGGTTATTTGGAGATGCAGCTGGCAATATTCACAGTTGTGTAAGTGGTTGTATACTCTGAAAGTCAACTATGAAGTTATTGGGAATGTGGCTACTTTTCCCCCTGCACAGTATTTACCAACTTTAACATTTATCCTTTGTCATCTGTCAACCTAATAATTAAAAAACAGAAGAAGGCACTTCAACTTTAATTTAAAGTACACAGACTATTGCTCAAGTCACAGTAAAGAATAGAATTGTTCATTTGACATCTGTCTTTATATAAAAGAGAAAACAAATAGTACCATGAAGTTGGCACCAGTTGTATAGATGTTGCTTTTCAGCCTGATGCCAAACCGTCTGTAGTTTTTGACCTGATACTTGAACAAACATGAGGAAAAGCTCTCGTACAAACGGTTCTGGCCTTTCATGGGAACTCACATCAACTATATAGTCTGTATAAAGACTTGAGCTCCAGCTCATACTATGAGGAGCAAGTGAGGAGCAATTTTGACACCATACGATAAATGGAATAGAGCCATTCTGGCTCTCTCAAGTAGCCATAAGATGATCCTGGTTAATTTGCCTGTGTTAGCCACCTTCAGATGGCTAACGGGAGGTGAGATGAGTTCCACACAAGAACAGCCCTTTCTTACTTCTTCCATGATCAACTTAAAATTTAATTCACCTCCCCAGCCTGTTCCAAATGTAGTGATGCATAGGAAGCTAATAGTTGAATTTGAATGTTAGCCATTTCAAGCTTATAGTTAATATAAGAAATGGAGTAAATTAAAAATCATCCTGATTTGCTAACGTATCATTTTCTGTAAAACTTGTTTATGTTTTAAAAGGGATATATGTATTAATTCTGAGGTCTAATATTAGACAATTACTTTTATGGGTTAAGAAACAAACAGCTGGTCTTGATGATGGCAGGACTGAAATGAACTTTGAATACACATGTATAAAATCATCTCTGCAGCAGCAACCCAGCACCTTCCTTGATTCTGAGCCTGCTGGCCAGTTTGAAGAGTTATCCATAGGACAGAAGAGGAAAGATTATTGTGCACATAAGTCATGCTCTTTCCCCAGAGTATGTCCCATAATGACTACTTATTGCAGAGTGAGTTCTGTGCAGACAGATCCCATAGCACCATGTTTTCAAAACTGTATTTGCTTAAAGTCTATGGCTGAAGTCCAGTACTGCAGTTCAAGACGACATTTACAAGCATCTGATAGGCATTGCATTCACCATGGCAATCTAGGGGAATGAATGCTACTTCCTCCAACAAACCGTCATCTTTGTAATCTTAATCACCTCTTCCTTCCTTCCTTCTACTATTCCATATTCTCAAAGGCAAGGAAATATTGAACTTTTCACATTCTTTCACTTCTCTAGCTACATAATTTCTAACAGCTTGCTATCATGAGGTTTACTCAAGACAGTCCCCTAAGATCAACAACCTTTTTCTGACAGAGTAGAACCAAGAAAGAAACCAAGAAAGAACCAAAGTCTTTCCTGGTAACTTGCTTGTCCCATCTCAAAGCTTTGCTGAGCACAAAGGTTTTTCCTTCTGTTTACAAAAGGAAATTCATATTAATCTAAATTTCAAACATAATTTTAGGTAATCTGGCATATTAAAGGGAATACCTTTCGTGCAACTTTTGCTCAAAGTCCATAGGTTTTGTTTCCTTTCTAACTTTGGACTCTATTCCTGACTCTTTTAGCTGCCTTCTTTACCCAAGTTATCCTATTCCTCAAATGGGACAAATATATTAACACCAGAAATTCCATTGTAGGTAAGAGGGTAATCTTCTCCTTGGTGACATACCTGTCCTGTCCAGTTTTACATTTGTTATAAACTACTTACAGAAACTGGGGACATCATTCTCCCTGTAAAATCATAAAACATTTATTGAAGTAAGGTCAACTTGAGCAAACAAAATTATATATACAAGGGGAACAACATAAAAGCTATCAGCAGGGCACAGGTTTATTTTATGCAGATGTACAGTTTGTGTCCTATGGGACCCAGCAGCACTCAAGTTTCCAATAACTTCTTTTTTTTTGCTTCACCAATTTTCTTCATTACTTATAGGTCCCTGAAGAATTCAGAGCTGTTATTACAAACATATACATTACAGAAGGAACATAGCCTGACATGCATAACTTTTTAATAAGGTTTTCATCAGCTGCTCTTACTGACATTTTTTCATTTCTTTTACACCCTGCTTTTAATGTCTCAGTCTTCATTTGATACTATAAAATAAAGAGTGGAATATTACCACAGAATGTGTTCATGGCTGAATATAAAAATAATCACACAATGTACTTGAAGCATGAAAGCTCTCTAGGCAATTTCCGTTCTTGTTTGCGTATGCAGTCTATGCATCCAGATTGAAAAAGTTATCTTCTTTTCCTATATCAGATTAAAACTCCCAAAAAAAGCATTCTCAAAGCTTAGATTCAGAATAGGAAATAATCCATAAAAGTATTTAAATCCAAAAAAAAAGTATTTAAATCAAACATTCAAAAGTAAGCACGCACATTTGTGCAAATAATTTTGCGAAATCTTTCAAGACCAGCACTTGCAAAACTGTACACCACGTTGATGTTCAAAACTCATTCTATATCAGAGGATGTATGCCAAAATAAAGAATCCTTTTTATCAATGAGAAGTGATTGTAATAATCTAAAATTTATTTGTTTGAAGTAACAATATACGCAAAAATATGAAGCTGTTCTTTGTTGTACCAGAGATGTTAATACAGTGAGTGTCTGTTGCTAATTCAGGTCCATTAGGATTGCAGCGAAGTTTATTCTGGCAACAGCACACAGCTCTTATTAGCATCAAAGAAGCATATTTTAGGTGTGACTACTTTTAATAAAGTGTGACCTATACCCAAAAAGGATTTGTTTGCCATGATCCAAACACTTGGAGACAAGTAAATATATATATACATATGAAATACATGTTAATTTTCTCAGCCCAAGTGTCAATATTGGTGACAGAAACAATGGGATGCATCTAATGTCCCTGTGAACCAACCTTTTGTAGCAGAAAAACTACTGAAAGAAATTTTAGCATGTTATTTCTAGACATTTTCTTCTTTGCTGTGTTCCCTCTTCAACATGAGATACATTGTGATAAAAAGGAGAGAAAGAAGTAAAACTTCAGAGAGTTAAGCTTCACATTCTGTGGTCAAAGATGAAATATAAGTTTGCTATGGGCTTACTGATTAAGGCTTATTAAGCTTACTGATTTGCATCAGTAAGCAAATACACATCTACCGACTTCAGTGGATTTCTGTCAATGATCACTCTTACTAAACCTTACTTTTCCTTATTTTGTTACTTAGGTCTGATATGAGGCTTTGCCCTATCTATGCTCTGCACCCAGCAGTTATGATGGACGAGAGATTCATATTCATGACCCCTTTATTTGCATTTGCTGCAATATACTGGGCAAATCCATTTTAATTTTTCCATCCCCATAAATACCAGCAGGCACCATGAAATCTGACCTGCAGTAGCTCAGATCTGATACCCACTGCTGACACACTGCTCACAGCACTGTCAGAAGAGAGTTATATTGAACTGCTCTTGACAGCATTACCAATTGAAAATGTCAGTGCCAGTACAACTCAAAACAATCTCAAAACCTGACTTAATACAATAAATCTGAAAATGTATGCAACAACAGCACAGAATGGAGAAAAGCTGTGAAGAGTGGGGGAGAAGCTGGGGTAAAGAAAAAAAGCTACAAAATATGGACTTGGTAGTTCTAAAATAATGCAGTATGCTTAGCATCTATAATAGTGAGGGAACATACCCAGAAGTAGTCAAATAAATGATTCCCAACTGTTCTATACCTTGCAGCCTGACAAGTAAACCTTCAGTCTACAGATATCCCTCTTTACATCTGGTGGTGTGATGATTCTGAGCATGTGCTTGTCCATTCACATTCACAAAGAGAGGAGATCGCTCTTCCTGCTTCGTTTGCTAAAGAAAATTTAAAATAATATATTACCAAGGATGGGACTCTTGGGGGTGCGTTCACATCACTACAATACTTCACCAAAATTACAGCTTTACATTCCTCTTGACTCTGGTTGTACTGTATGAAACATCCATAGGGCAAAGGAGGAGGGCGATGAAATACAAACGAAATTATCTGAAAATTCAGAAGTGCTAAGTTTCTCCATCTGCTTCCCCTCCACCCCAATCTTGCTTCCCCTCTAATTTAAACTCCCTGTCTTCCTGATCTTTCCCTAACAGTGGCATTATAGTACTGATAATATAAAGATGACAACAGAGAATAAAGTCCAAAGGGACTGCCCATTTCCCATCATCTTCAATTCTACCAGGTAACATAACTGGCCATCACAGCCTGGGCAAGACACTTGTGAGTATCTGAGATGACTGTAGCCACCTGCTCATGACTCCCAACCCTGGTGGTGATAATGGCAGCTCTAAGCTTTCCTTTTTAGTTCAAGTAAAAATGGTTTGATACTTGAAATCAGTTAAATCATATTGATATGCTGAGAGTCACACAGAAGTACCTCAGAAGAGCTATTAGGCAACTTGTGACTGAACACTTGTCTCCAAGAAGATTTTCTGCTGGCAATGGAGACCTATAACCTGTCTCCCATAATTTGACCTTCAAAGAGCTTTTGTCTTCCCTATTTTAATGTTTAAGGAGTTCAGCGTAAGTCTTCCCAATGATTTCAGTGATCTCCAGCAGAAGACTCCAGCTCTGCATCTGGAAGGTACTTTCAGTCCTCTTGGGCTAAATAGAATTTGTTAGCTTTGCAGTATTACATATTAATTTATATCACTGTGTCTGAGAGTCTCATAAACTACCTGGTGGGCATATTACGTTCATTAAATGGGGTACTAAGATGTGTGTACATTATCCAAATGCAGAATTTAACAAAAAATAATTTATACATAAAAGAGTGTAAACTAAAGAGGAATAAAGGAATGTTAGTTATCATGCCATAACAAAATGTTCTCACATCTACACATGTCCCTGGAGAATTGTTAGCTCATGCTCTGAGTGATGGATGTCTGCAAACAGTGGGCTTTGTTGTCTGAGGTGACTCACCTGGAATTAGTTAATACTAATTGAAGCTAATATACTAAATACTAAATGATTATAATACTAAATGAAGCCAAGGAATGTTAATATTTTAAAGAGCTCAGAGATACAATAAATGCATGTTGGATTTACACTATTGACATATTTAAGTGTCTACATTTATTTATTATGATGGGTTTCTGATTTACATGTAAAAAAGTTGCTGAGGAATTATGATTAAAGTCTAGAACATCTCTACACTGCTATTAAAACCTTTTTTTTACTCCTATAATCTGAAAGCTAAAATGACTTTGTTTTCTATTGATCTGCCTCTACCTCTGGTTAAACAAATACATATATCTTCAAAATATCAAAATACATATATCTTCAAAGGCAGCAAATTCCGTAAAAATCTGTATGCAGTAGATTTACTCAATAACCTATTGAAACCCAAACAAATATTTCAATTCAAGATGCATTGGATTAGTCATATGTGCAAACTACCATTTGTGAATAAATATTAATAATCAATAATATATCTTTAGCAATACAGTATAACGGACTCCCTGAAATTCATGATTCCTTTCAACCTAGATTGAGATTCAAATTTTTCAGTGGCAGCTGCATGTTCTCTCATCAGAAAGAGATTATTCCCTGATCTTGCTTAAGATTTATGCACCAAAGGCAAACACCTAGCATTTCCTTGGAAATTTTACATTACTGTACAATTATGATTTTTTTTTTCTACAATACCAACAGGACTTCACATCTTTAATAGCCTTCTTCTCCAGTAGCCCCAAAGAGGAAAATGCCCAAGTATTAGAGATAAGCACTGTACAGATATTCACTAATCCTAATATTCCATTATTAGATACATCTTAAGGAAGGCTTCAGAAGCATGTGCCAAAGAAAGCATTTAATTTCCACCTTGTACACATTATTCACATGACTGAATGCATAGAACAGAAAAGTACCAACAAAAAAATTAGTAAGCAAGTAAATCACTTAACTACTTAAATGTGCAATCGGTTAGTTTATAGTAACTATGATGCAAATTTAACCATGGCAATCAGCGCTCCACCCTTACAACTGTATTCTCACACAAATTTTCAAATCCCTGTATGTAAGGACTCTCCTAAGCTATTTTATTAGGTAGTCAGAATTTTCAGATCTTTTTCTCCCCAAAATAAAACAACAAAACTAAACTCAAACATGTTGGTTTTTGTTGTTGTTTTAATCAAGAACAGCAGAACAAAAAGCCCATAAAAGAATAACATTATTGCTTAAATACTAGAGCGCTACTTTTTCCATTACTTTTCTGTTTGTTTGATTGTTTTTTAAAGAAACTTCTGCCAGTGTAAAATAAAATCCAGTCTGGGGTGGAACGATAAGCTACCTACTACAGAAAAAACTAAGAGGCCTATCTGATTAATGAGACCTCCATGAGACACGTCAGGGTTATCGGCTGGTGATGGTGGAGGTCAGTGATGCTGATGGAATGTGAGTGCAGGCCCCACCACCCTGACCATAAGGCCTTTGCAGACCTCATCCCAGATGGAAACAAAAACCAGTTGTGACCATCAGAAACCCGATTAATTGGGAATGACATTCTGGGCCTAGTGCTGGTGACCCGATGACTGGGATTTGCCCTGGAGGTTTAAAGTCTCACGTCCTTCCCAGCGCAGCAGTCAGACATACAACAAAACTGCCTAGTTAAATTACATTAGCCAACTACTGTTTACAAATTTCAGGATCACACACGGTCTGCCCATTGTTTGGCACAGATAAACACAATCAGCCCTGGCATTTGAAGCTGCTGACAGATTGCCAGCCACTGGTGCAGATGGTGGCAGCACAAGAGCGCTAATTACCGATGACATTAGTGATGAGGTAACCTGTCTCTCTTCAGCTAATAAACAGACGGAATATGTTTCCTATTATTGTGTTTTTTTTTTTTTTCAGATAACAAATTTTTTAGCTTTAATGGTAGAGAGCAACAAAACCAAATTATCTGTTCTTTGGAGAAATTTGTTTTCTGCTAATTGCTCTAAACAATCAATAAAAGAATTACAACGGGCATTATCCCACTGGGAACAGAAACAGAGAAGTCAAAGTCAATTAGCTTCCTATAGTACAATGCACTCAGATGGAAAGAGTCATTACAACAGAGTGTAAAAGTCAAACTATAAAGTATGCAGTTCCATGAACAAAGCAGACTTAGATAGAAAATCGAGACAGGGTGCTTTTACATACCTGTCAATTCTTCTTATATCACAGCAGCCTCCAGTTTTTCTTTAGTTGCTTCTAGAAAAAGGGTAAAAGCCACATAACATGACTTCCTTGGATCTTAGAAGTCCTGGCATCTCAGGAGAGCACTAAGGCTATAAGTCTTCAGAGGCCATGACCAAGAAATCTCTCAGCTACAGAAAAACAAGAACTACTAACTAACTCAGTTTTCTGTCCATGTTCCATGAAAATGTGATAAATATGATAGCAAATATGATAAATACTGCAAAACTGAGGACTCCACAGTGGCCGGTGAAATGCAACACAAATGGGGAAAATAATTGCCATAGTTGACTTCCCAGCCTTTTCCTTATTATTTCCATTCTCAATCCATGTATAGGAGTGGGGGGCAGGAATAAAACAGGGCAACCGTTCAATGCTTACATATGATCGACTCTAAATACTTATTAATAGCCATGCTTCAAGTGAGAGGACATCACCACTGGGACTGGGTATCTGGTATCTGGTTCCTGCCTTGTGCAAGAACCAGATACCAGATACACAACAATGTGCTGAATGACTGTAGCATCTCACCTGTAAGAGGCAGGACCTCAAGTTCTTGCTGAGACCCTGAAAACCTTGAGGAGAAGTGGGATTCCTGTGTCCTGCAGGGCTGTGGCTCTTGGCCTCGTCAAGCAGTGCCTCTCACCACAGCCCACAACTTGTCCAGGAGGAAGCAGCCCCTCACACACTAGCAAGATATCACAAAGCTGTGATATCCTGCTTCAAAACTGAGTAGAGACATATATTTCTGCATATATCCCTATTTCCTCCACTGTGTGATTATAATACAAGAAAGCAGAACAAAAGAAAACTATATTAACTGACCATAGGGGTTGAATACTTTAACCAGTGGCAATTAGAAAAAAAGCAGCAGCCATGTAGTAATGACAAAGGAGTAGCCATCTGCATCAGAAAAAAAAAAAAAAATCAAGCACATGAGATCAAGTGATATTCTGCTAGAATAACTTATTATTGCATTATCTGATTTTGCTTAAATACACAGAACATGGTTTTAGATTTACATTTATTTTTAAATATTATTGATGAATTATTTGCTGCTTCCAGTGCATTCAATTAAGAAAATGACATTTCAACACACTCTGTGTGGAACACAGCTCACTTTGTATGTTGAAAGAGTCAAATTAACATTATTTCATGTTAATTCCTTGCACCCTGCAGTTTGTCATCAGTGAAAAGCTTAGTACCATATAGTTTGCCCTTGAAAACTGAAATCATTGAGCTTTACATGAATTCTTGATTGATTTAACTTCTCTTTCAGGCTGAGTTATGACTCTTCTAGTAAGGAGTGGCTAAAAAGCCAAAATTCTTTTGCACGGGCTACTTGAATGACAGTGCTTATTTCCCTGACATTACTCCATTAGGACATTTTCCTGCACAGGTTTATTTTTCTACAGTAATGCCTCTAATTTTATACTGGGTAAAAATTGCTGGCCACCCAAGGTCTTAAATGCATTCATCAATGTTTTCAGCAGTGATGTAATGTTGTATTTGAAAACACATTATCTCCTCACTTTCTACTTTATGCTGTTGCACACAAAGGAGTCAATTGACTTTTTCATGTACATACAATCGCAAAGGCATCCAAAACTTTTGTTAAAGGCCACCTACATTTTCCATGAGTTATCAGAAACAACATAGGCAGCCTATTTAGGAGCAAATAACAATGAATGGCTGTTCTAGCCTGGGAAAGGTTTACATACATCCTCATAGCTCTCTTTATGCAGAGCTTGTAAATAACAACAGAATACAAGCCCTACAGCCACTAATTTAGCTCCACATTGTGACTGTTTCTTTCCATTTGCCTCAAGCAAAGTCAAGTTTTAGTGACCTTTTTTTGGCCAATATAGATGGAACTTGTTCATGTGACCTGGGCGCTGTTCTGTACAAAGTGTTAAATATCTTGTACAAAGCAAATGGTACAGACTGTTGACCATGAAATTCCTACGACTGGGCTTAAGATGGGTTGTCTGTGCATTGCTGAATAAATGAAGTCTTGGACTAAATTTTGCTGAAATGGAAAAGAAACATTTTTGTTTAGCTTTGTTGCAAAACATTCCTAATTCAGGGGCTATTCTTCTGTTAAGCGTGAGAAGAAAGTTTTAAGGAATGAAACAAATTATTTTTTTTATCAGTTTTCCTCCTGGCTTCTTGTGAAATGAAGACAACATCCCTCTATTGCTATGTATGCAATAATATTTAGTTGTCACCCATAACTTGCTATATTTTCCTGTGGGAAAAAGCACATGGCGGTTAGAAAAGATACTTGATACAGAATGAAACATCTCTCACATATACTCTGTTTACAAAGTCATTTATGAAATTCAAAAAATTGCTGTGAATGTCTTGCTTACTTTTCAAGCAAACAGAGATGTTTTCTTCCTGTGCTAATGCAAGACAGATTTCCACAGAACATCAGATGAGTGCTAACATTTGTTCTTTACAACATATCCCTCTACAGATGAGACTGAATTCTGCTCTCCTTCTTATTTTGGCAACCACTGCATAAGTAACAGTTGAATAGTGCAATTCTGAGTCACAAGTTTTACTTATCATTTGCAGACGGTTGGGTTGGTTTCCCCCGCCTTAATGCTGGAATCCTCATATTTTATCAGATACAAGGGGTGGGTATCCAACAAAATCTAAGTCAGCTCCTACCATGCAACTTTTGTTTTCCCTTCACACACATGAAGCAATCCTGAAGTATTTATACAGACAAAAGGAAATCTTTTATCATACACTTTGCTCATCTGGGTCACCTGAAATGTAAAGTGCAAAATTAAATTCCTGCAAATAGTAAAACAGTTCATTCCTCTTTCTGCACTCTGCTACACTTCACCATGCACACAATGCGGTAATTGCTTTTGCTTGACTTGTTCAAACAGCTATGTTCATGATGTGACAGCTAGGGCACTAATATATTTATGCCCTTTGTAATCGGCCAGCACTGCTTGTAATTAGGTGCAAAGTTAATTAAGTGCAATACATCTAATAACTGCCTGCCAGTAATTGTAAAGTTTGATTTAGCACATGAACTGTCAAGGTGTCAGAATGGTGTATTAAAAAATAAGTTGCTAACAGAGAAACAATCCTGCCACAAGCCAGAGAAAAGCACTGTGACTGTAAGTCAGTTGAGAGAAGGAAGAGATACTCAATACTTCCTACTTCGGATGCTGGAAAATGACCTCACCTGTGTGGCAAGATGTTGTATCTTCCTTTGTTGAATTCCAAATTAAAATGTATTTTTACCTACCAGCTAATGTCTTCTCCTATATATAATAATTTCCTTTAAGAAATATGCATATGTTGTGGAAATTTTAAAGCCTATTAATGTCACTAAGAGAACAGAATTACTTTTAATAAAATTAATGTACAAAGAGCAATATGGAAAAAAAAAAAAAAAAAAAAAAAAAAAGCCCAAAGTATTTCATGCTTAGGGTCCTACTTGTGGAAAAACCAACTTTTCTTCTCTTTTCTTCTATTGAGTGTAAGAGAACAGTATGCATATCCCAAATACCTATAAATAATAACAGCTTAAAAATGATGCTTTAGTTGTTTTTGTTTTAGTTAATTTCACTGTTTCAGTTCTTTGCCTGAGAAAAAACACGTCCTTCATGATTTTAGTCATTACGGGATGTCCTTTCTCCAAATGACCATTTCAAACTACTTATTCTTGTTTCAGCTATTTATTTGTGCTTTTAATTCTCTCTGCCTTTTTTAAAACAAACAAACAAACAAACAAACAAAAAACAAACAACAACAAAAAAAAACAACGGATTCTTTCTCATGGATTGATCATCACTTCTCCATAAGCACGGTGTGTTTTCCAGATCCATATTCTTCTCTCTTAAATGCAGTTTTGATTACCTCAGATGTTTCTGTCACCTCCATCTCTGTTTGGCATGAACTGTGAAATGTTCCCTGCATGCTAGGCAATCAGGGCCAGTTAGAGCCAAAGTATAGTTGGTCAATAGAAAAAAAAAAAAAAAAAAAGAGGAAAAGAATGGCACATAGATCTATGCATAGAAATATATAGAACAATTTAGAACTAGCTGCATAGCAGTTTAGAAGTTACAGTGAGCACACGTGATGTTATACAGCAGCACAAAATATATGCCTAATTCAATAATACTTTGGTTATTAGCACACTCATAGATGTATGAAGATCAGAAAGTTATACCTTTGAGATACCAAGAGGGAAAGTATGGACAATGCTCTGAAACTTTTGTAGGCTAGCAGGTCCAAATGGAATGGATGGAAGTTGTAGCCCATAAACTAAGTCAGTTGGTTTAAACCAAGTCAATCAGTTGACTGAAATAATGTTAAGTTCAAGGACAGCATTACTCCTTCCAAAGCAACCACCAGTAAAGCTTTCTTTCTAAAACACTTCACAAAAATCAATGTCAGATAAGCTAATCTTTGTGGTTAGTTATTATGAACTGATATTTGATCGGGGAAATTATGCTGTAGATTGACATGAAATTAATAATGCTTGTTGTGTGGTGCCCAATGACAAAGGTAAATGCTAATAGCTCTGAAATCCTAATGATTGCCAAAGTACTCTTCCGAGCTTTGATTAGTGCTTGTGTTGTGCAATTATGCTTTTCTATAATTACTGTGAATTACCATCATGATATTATTATTCGCATATTTTCTATTCCTCTGAAATTGTCAAAATTTCCTGCAGCTAAAAATGGATTTCATTTGCATTACCACAAGCTTTGATTGTTTAATGAAAAATAATTCCATGCAGACCCTCATGTTAAATTGTCCATTTAAAATTTTCCTGTTATCTAGATTATGTTGAAGTGCTCCTTCTTTCATTTATCGTTTGCCTTTATTATCATTGTCACAGTCCTCATTTTATGCTAGATTCTAGAGAGAAAAAAACAATGAAAGACATTTTTATCCATATCCTTGTCTTGTGCCTGGAAGCATTTCTCTGCATGTTCTTCCTTCTCCTTAAAATTCCTTCTTTGGAAAGCTTAAAAATGCAGCACTTTCTAGCAAAATGTGGCAGCTTGCTAAAAAGATGATTTTCTTTGGTTGTGGGAGGGTCTGTGGAAGTCTACCATTGACTTGTCTAAGGCTTAGAACCATGCCCTAAGTCAAAGAGATGACCAAGGTCCATGAGAGTTGATCTTGTCTGTGCCTGATGGCTGCTGGATATTTCCCTCTCAATAAATACACACAATCGGTCAGTGCATGTTTCTTGAGAACATCCATTTCCCTGCTATGGGCATGCAGCTACATCTGTGTCAGTACTAAACTGCTTTTGGCAAGTGTGGGTATCTTTGTGGTTTTCATTGCTGTAGTGGCTTTAAACTTCACAAGCCTAAAATGACAATCATTTATCAAAATGAGCTTCAGTGCAATTTGCTCAATTTGAAGCAAATCCCAGGACTGATTTTCAAAGTGTTCGCACTCCCTGTGAGCAGTATTGATCATTTTCATTATTCAGATGGCTATTTAACTGCCTTGGGAAAACAAACAAACAAGAGACCATTTCACCTTCAGAAATTCAAAAATAAATAAATAAGTCTCTCTCTCTCTTTTTTTTTTTTTTTCCATGTTTCACAATGATTTTTGTTTATGTGCTGGGAAAATTTAGATCCAATTTTAAATATTGATTTTGTAATCTTACTTTTTCCCATCTGTAAACATTTACTGACTTTTTTTCTCCTTTCTCAGTAATTTTAAAGAACATCTCCTAATGTCTTATGAAGCAATGGTGGTTTTGAGCACTCCCCAAAGCCTGCTGCATGGCATCTAGCAAAACATGATTGTCACTATGTTGGGGGGGGAAATACTCAAACCATGTACTTACCTTTGCTGTAATGAAAATGTAGCTTAAGCCATATCCAAGACTAATCTTCAAAAAACAGTTTCAGAGCAGAAAGGAAAAAAATGACTGAGTTCAGTAGATTTGTGGGTATAGCATGAACTTTGAAATGCATACAGCATACAAGAAACAGCAAAATCCATCCAAAAACCAAGCTTCAAAAATCAGAGAAAATCTGGGTTTGTAAGAGTGTGCAGCAGTCTCTTTTAGAGGTGTTGAGTTAAATAAGTGTAACAAAACACCAAATAGACATGATCTTCAAAATCAAAAAGTATTCAAGTATTCCAGAACCTAAAGAAGAGGTCATCTGATATTTGGAATATTTCTTCCTAAATACATCACTTCCTCCTGAAGTGTGTGTATGTTTAAAAAGATAGATAAAAGATAAAGAAACAGAATCTATTCTTCAAAGCTTACTGAAATTCAAGTAACTTTTTCTTGGTTTAAGTAGAAAGTTTTCATATCTCTATTGCAATAAAAATGGAAAAATCTTGTGACCTTTGCACAGTTTTGACAGCCTTGATGCCTGACTTATGTTACTCAGTCTACCTGAAATTCACCAGAATTTTGCTGCCTGTATTTTAAAAGCCTTCACTGCAGTATTTTTACTGAAATAGTAACTCAATGCAGTATTTTTACTGAAATAGTAACTCAAGTTTTGAAACACCTAAAGCTTTTCTTGTTATGTATTCACAAATGCTGGACTAGAGCAAGAATATAGTCTAGATAACTCTAAATTGATATTATGTATTTAGCTACATACACAAAGAGTATTATTTTGTTCCTTTCCCTCTCTTATTTCTTACTAGTGTTTTTCAACTGGTTCTATTTTCACCTCATATATGCATCTGATTTTTCTCTCACATACACACAAGTCTCCTATGCAAAGTGTTAATATAACACGTGTAGTCACAATTTCACACTTATAATACTCAAATAGGTTTGAAGTTAGTCAGAATAAGTTTGACCATGCCCATATGTATACTTGAGGAAATAAAAGACTGGATCAGATGAAGGAAAACAACTATAAAAAAAAAAAAAAGTCTTATATGAGTGTGTATATATATATATTAAATATTTTGTTTTTCATTTTCATCATGGACAATAACAAATGGAAATACTTTACCTATAATTTTATTGTGATGTGGGGAAAATGAAGCCCACACTGAACATCTGTAGATTGCATACTTTGAAGCAGTGCTCCACCATCAAGATTTTATAATGACAGCTAAAGAATTGGGTTTGAAGCAGCAATGTACACTTGTGAAACCACAGCTTCATCTGTTTGTCAGAGCTGTGACTGTGTTCTCTTTGCTTGCTGGATGAATCATGGTTCTGCTGGGCTGTATACATGTCCTGATGAAATGAGCACATGCTACATGTCCATCTTTGACACTGTCTTAAATATTGGTTCTGTACCACCTAGCCCAATTAGAGTTGCCAAGGGAATGAACATGGCAGTGACACTGACAGTAGGATTAGCATCATACACATCTTTATCCCAGTCTGCTTCATGTCAGTTCTACTTGAAGTCACACCATATAAGAAGGGCTCTTATTTTTGGTACCCAAACCAACACTACATAAACAAACATGAAGGAACAAACAAGTAGAAACATCAGGCTTTGACCTTGCCAGTGAGCCAACCTTCTCTGACTGGAACCAGTATAAACATAAATTATTAGAGAAAATCCCACCCATACTTCATGGAAACTTCTGCTCTACCACCCACATGGTCACTGCCCAGTCTTATCCCTCATAAGGGAGGTCAGTGCAGATCCTGCTTGTTTCAGAATTTTTCCTTCATACTACAGATCAGCTTCAAGAGGCTAGGAGAGGAGCTAATCCTACACACATGTGCCTCTGGTGAGATGGCAACTGTCCCTGGCTAAGGAATTAACACCCCTTTTAAAGTTATCCTCTTTCTTCTGAGCTTCCAACAAACAAATCAAATCCAGCATTTAGCAACTGCATGTTTCAAATCACCAAAAGCCCTTTCAGATCTTGAAGCTGTACACACTGTCTGCTAGAATATCCTCAGGCACTCTGTTACAATTGAATCGTAACCAGTGGCACCCTCTTTCTCATCCCATTGCTCTGAGTTACCTCCACTGTCTACAGAGAGGACTCCACATGCTTTCATGCAGGCAGCTATGTGCTGGACAACAGCAGGAACATATTATTAAATATTTCTTTTATCTTCACTTACAATAGCCACAAATTTAACCAATCTTGAAATATTTTCCATCAGAGTACTGCATCCACAAAGGTTCCAAGCCTTGGAGAGTAAGTGGGGTTTTAGGTGATTATGGCTCCTTGGTCACTTTCATCTAGCCCCACCAATTTTATCCCAAAACCTTGAAAAAAATACACAGTCACATGCCACAGCACAAAACGAAAGGTACACTATCATCTGTGTTGCTCTATTTCCTCCTGCTAGGCCTCGTGTTCTTCCTCTGATATAATATAGTTTAGGCTGTTGACCTTACACTACAGCTTAGATTTTGTTTGAGACTGTTAGAAATGTTTTAGCTCCTGAGTGGTTGTCTGTGACTGGAGAGACCGCAGCCAGTGAGCTGGGTGGTCCTTTCTAGTGCAAGGCTTTTCTGGACACTCAGGAACTGACTAGGCCAAACTGGCACTGAACTCAATGTACTTCAGTTGTCACACTACTTCATTATATATTGCAACTTACGTGTCGTGTGGAGGGATTTCTCTCCTGTACAAATTGGAGGTTCTGTTGTGATGTAATGTTGGAATGCAATATATGCTTTACCTATATGACGAAGGCCACATATTCTTACTTCCTGATGAATGTTGCACAAAAACTGGAAGACCAGCCTGAACACAAAGAAGTCACATGGAGAACTGTATCCAAGTTCCTTCAGAGAGGGAAATGGTTTTAGAAGTTCATATCCATCAGAATATGGATATTCTGGTTATAAATTCTTCTAAATCTTCCTGGTTATGGCTAGAGTAGCATCTCCAGGCTGTCTTGTGGCCAACCCAAGGGGATTTGGGAGAAGTTCTGGTCCAGGAATGACTGCTTAGTTGAAGAAGAGTCTTGGATTAATCACTTTCCACCCCATGTTACTATTTCTGTTTGCAAAGCACAGAGTCAATTAAGGATAGGAAATCGTACATAAAAAGTCATTACTATTAAAGGATATTCCACTTCACTTTTCACACTCCACTAAACTACAAAGGCTTAAAAATGCACCGCTGTGACACAGTCAAGACTGTGTCTTATCAGCCAAAGCTGCTTTTACCTGTCACCAACTAAGACATCTTATGTAATTGTGGTCAAACATAAAAGTGTATTAATTTTTTCTAGGCAGCTACTTAAATGCCTGGAAGGATGCATGAATTGTCTTAGTGAGTTAAGTGTCTGAATAGCAAGATACCAAATAACTTTGGTAGCTGTGTCCACATCTCTCATTCTTACTTGAACAGTCAGGGGCGATCTGCAGTAATAAATACATCTTCAAGTGATTTGATTAAACAGCTGTGAAATCAGAAGAAAGCTTATGACCTATTTGAATAGACCTTTTAGTGGGAGGCAGATATAAACAACATAAAATTGTGACTGAATCTGGACCACATTCAGGTTAGTATGTGATGACATCTTCTAGACAACCCAAGTTACACAGAAGACAGATGACCTAGTTCACTGCTGTCAGAATACTGCCTGAGTCGCCCATTTTGTTCATCAGTTCCCAGGCTGAAATTTCAATCACAATGTATAATAAATTAGACCAGTCTTGTAACTGTATTTCAAACTAGATACCAAAAGATTGTCACCTGTTCTAGATAAAAATTGAACCACAGCCAGTAATCCATAAATCCCTTTGTCCCGTCCTGAAGGTAGTACCTAGAATATGACAATATTTAGGACTCTGAAGTGATTGCTACTGCATAGATGACAGATGAGATACCACAGAGCAAACATCACTGGACTTGTGGCTACTGCACTGAAAGAATCCTTCCTAGCACAGATGTGCTGCCAGGATGTGTGAACAGGACTGAAGATGTAGCATGTTTGGAAGCCTTTGCTTGTCCTGCCTTACATTAATTCAGTCCAAATATTGGAAAGTTTGCAGCCTTACTGATATGAGCCGACGTTAAATAAATAAACAAATCATAATCACAAGCATGGCAGAAAGCCAACATGCTGAAGTGAATACTATTGACCTAGCAAGCACACTGTGATCTCTCCATCTGGGAACAGCCTTTCAGGGCAGATGAATGCTGAAAATATTTACACTCCCCCATGAAACAAGCACTGACCTTCTTATGTAGAAAAAAATCCTAGGTAGCTATTTGATCTTCCCTCGGCTGGCTTAATAGTTTAAAAAATCCTTTAGGCTTAACATGGTTATCAAACAGAATCAAATGAGTTGAAACTTGGTTTTACCAAGGCAAATGGACAATTGTCATCTGGATGCAATGGCAGCAGGACAAGCTCAGTGAGAACTGTTGCACCGATACTGCTGCATCCAAACATACCTTCTGGCTGGGATCTTCAGTCTAATACAGAGCAAGCTGAAAGGCTGAACTGTGTGTTGTCTGGAGAAGGAAACAAATAAATATCAAAGAAAATTCCAAAATTAGACCAGTATGAAAGACAACACTAAGGATGGTGAGCAGGATGTTCAGAACAGTAGAATATGTTTGTAGAAATGTTCCTAATTAGTCAGTTAGCGATAATCCCAGAGGATATCTCAGAGAGGTTACTCATTTTCCCTGAAAGCAGTATTTCTCACAAGGGTGTATTTATTTCTTCTGGAAGAGCTGGCCCTGTCTCCAGGCTTAGGAACGCCATTTCTGGGACTTTCAAATGGAGATTTCATCAAGAGGACCCCAGATGTCCCAAACGTAAAGTCAAGCCAGGAGCTAATTGGCAGGAAAATTTAAAATATCTGTTCTGAGACCCTGATTCATCTGGAGATACCAGCAGGGTGAGCAAAAGGAAGGCAACTCCAGAACCCACAGGGACCAGTAGCTGTTGAGAAGACTTGGGGACGAGGTTAGATAACAAAATACCACATTCAAATGTTTTCTGTATGTAATATTGTAGGATTCCGGGGAAAAGCAGATTTTCTGAATTTCCAGTTCTTTTCCCCCTACATTCAAAAATTACCAAATTGGTTGAAGAGCTTAATTTAGAAATCCATAGCGATAGGTGACGCGATTTTGGCTACTGCTATTGCTTGTTTGCACTTCTCACCTTAGCCTTGCAGACCATGCTACACTCCTGTTCTCAAATCTTCTGTTTTCTTATATTGAAATTTTTATCTTTTCTGTTCTTTCATAGCCCTCACATATTTTTTTCATAAAGCATTATTCCAAATCACACAATCTCTCCAAATCTCAGGAAATACAATATTCTATCATTTAGAAAGTTTAATAGTTACCATGTTGTTGAGTGAAATGTAAACATCAAATATAAAGACCTCAGATTTTTTTCCCTCATTAGGGGAGTTTCAGTCTCTACCTCAGTAAACAGAGCTGCTAATTTGCCTTTCATTTTCTAAGGAAGAGAAAGTTTTTAACAAAGTCGGAGAACATTGCATCAATGTCAGAAATAACAAATATTACTAGTATTACAAGAATACAGTGATATGTTCAAAGCTAGAAAAGCTTAGGGAGCATTACCTCTCTATGATGTTTTGCTTCACAGTCACTTTCAGTTTTTATAATTTCTATCTCCTTCTGTTTCCAGCAGCATTGCTCTCCCTTGCAACGTTTAGAGAGATTAGGTAAAGCAGATTCAATATCAACACCCTCCTGTGACATACCAGCTCTTTGCTCTCTAAGCTTAGCTTCTATCAAGGGTTTAAAGTTAATGAAATATCTACAAATTCACCAAATGAGCTTTCTGACACAAAACCACTTTCTTGCATATCTATATCCAATAAGGACATTTTTGAAGTATTTTGAAATTATATTTTAACACCACTGCCAGCATAATAAAGTTCTTCATAGGGAGTGAGAGGTTACTTTGACTCTGGCACCATCTACTGAGAAGTGAATAAAAGTGCCTGGCTACAAGACCAAGAATGTATATTAATCAAGGAAATACACCCTGATTTCTTCATGCAGTGTGAATATTTCTATTTTCTCATCACCAAGAAGGCTTTCACTTACATCCTTGAAAAATATTTTCTTAGCTTCTCATTACTGTTGACATTCAACAGAGAGCAATGATATAATGTAATAGGATCTTTCCAGTCTGTAAGATAACCAGTACAAATAAACAAAAAGTTGCTTGCACTGACTTTGCAAGTAATTTTTCACCACACAGACTCTAAGGAGGGACAAGCTATTTCAGTGTTACTGCCAGGAATGTTCTTAGCTGTGCAAATATGTTAAAATATGAAAGTATAAAAAACAAATAATAAAAAAAATCACAAAGTCTTAGTTTAGAAAACAGCTTTCTTATTCTTACCTTTCTACATATTTCATTCTCCCTACGCAGACAGAATACTTTCACCATGCATTAACAAGCAAAGCACAAATAATACGGAACTGTATTTTGAGATTAACATTTAATTTGAAAATGTTTCTAAGCAAAAACTTAACAAATGACAGCTTTTCACCCATTTTCTGTGATTACTTGAAAACACCAATGTTGAGTTTCATAAATTTTTGCCATTAGTGAAAACATAAAAATATATCAGAAAACAGCATTTGTACTAAAAATTGAAAAAAAATGATAATTATGTTGGAAATGCCTCCAAACATCAAGTCTGTCATAACCAGTAATCTCCCACAGGAACTCAAAAAAAAAAAAAAAATACTGTAAGGTATCTCTTTCTCTGTGTCACACACATTGCTTTGGTTTACTCCAGGTTCTAGAATTTCAAAAGAAGATAGGCATTTTAAAAGTAAAAGAGTTTATGGGAAAATGGGTGATATTTTGCTTTATATTTATACAGAACTCATGAGAGAAAGAATTAAAACAGGAAGCAAAATGAAGAAGGGCAACAATTTACATTCTGTAAATTCAGAAGATGAAGACAGATGTTAGTAAAGAAATAAATGCTGCAGAATAATAAAAATTGATCACTTGTACCTCTGAGCAATGAATTGAAGACAAGGAATATTGGTTTAAGCCTGCTGGACATTGAGAAAAACAGAGCCATCATGCTCGCAGGGTCTGCTGATTAATGTTTGGCTTTAGCGTAATATAAGATTTATTGCATTTTGCTTGAAGTGGGTAATTGAATAATCCCTCTAAAAAGCAATAATTTTTCCATGAAGTTCATAAAGTTAATACACTCCAAATCTCCAAGCAGCAGAAGAGAAATAGCTAAGTGTCTACCTGTGGAAATCATTGGATGTAATTCACAATGCACAAGCATTAATTTATGGAAGCTTGTTATTAAAGCATTTCAAAGGACAGAGTAAACAAATTATTTTTAAATACTGCCCATGTATACATATCATAACTGGGTGAATGAACAGCAGTTCCCAGCCTTTTTTATTTCAGTATATATATCATATATATAGTATCTACATTGAATCATTGGTTATCATTGCTACTTTATATGGACTAGAATCAAATTGCAACACAAATGCATTCTGACTCAACATATCCTTATTTTTGCTAGTCTTTCAAGCTGTACTGACAATATTTCCAATTGCTGAGAAATGGAAAAGCA
The DNA here is from genome assembly GCF_009819795.1 of Aythya fuligula. Taxonomy (NCBI): domain Eukaryota; kingdom Metazoa; phylum Chordata; class Aves; order Anseriformes; family Anatidae; genus Aythya; species Aythya fuligula. The sequence goes on from NC_045562.1 coordinate 44,237,808, forward strand.
AGTTCCACAGGTACTACTTAGGTTCCTGACACCAATGGAAATATGGGGAAAGGGAAAGAAAATTCATATTCGTTCATGTTATGTTTGGGTCTATAGACCATATCCCTTAAGATGCTTATAAGATTCAGACCAGACTAGATCCAGAGATCTAGCACCATACCATCTTGTAATCATTACGAGCATTTGGAGGATATAATCTCTTTCTATGCTCTGGAGTGGAAATTACCAGAATTAAGATCCTGACAGAACATAGAAGAAAGCAAGCTATCCTCTTCTACTGTCCTGCTGTCACTGAACAATTTTGGAACATGCTGGAACTGTACCTTGACTTCTGATAATGAGGCTGCTCCTGAGATCAAATTTAAAAATAATAATAAAAAAATAACAAATAAATGATACCTGCCCACAATGTCACAATGAGAGTCAAGCACTAGTATTTTAAGGAATGTAGGAAGTACTACTACTACTATTGTGCTCATCCTGTTAGGTGAATAAATTTCTTGGACATTTTACTTGATAAGTAAATTACCAGGTAGATATTTCATGTAAACGTGCAGTAGACATTGGTGATCAAGATGCATTTTTCTGCATCTGACTTGTGCATCTGTTGTGCCTAATTTGGCGTCTGCTCCATTAGGGATACTGACACCACATTTGTTCTGATCCTGCTGGCCTCTTAGCCACATGCACCCAAAACAATTCTGTGCAGAAGGGAAGTTCACTGTGAAACTTTCACAGCACTTCAGCTAAGACTGTTAAAGATCAAGCTCTTTCATCTAAAAGTGCCCTTGAAGATATAGCCAGACTTGAACAAACCACGAATAGCCTGCCAGAATGCTGGCTCACCATCCCACGGAGCATGTATACTGAAATGGAGAGATCTGTAACACCTGAGGACATGTTCCATGATGTTTTTGAGTCCTATAACAAAGGTAGGGAGATGATTCAAGCTTCAGTTGCAACAGAAATTCTGAACCCTGAATCACGTACCTTCTTTCTATAGGCCGTATGTAACAGTACTGTTCAAAAATGCAAACTTACAAACTTCAACCCAACCATGCCCATATCTGTGCTGAATCTGGTTCCAAGCATTATATCCAACAGTTTTCCTGGAAACTCTCAAATCCATAAATATCAGCATAGGACAAATTCAATACCGGTGTTAGTGAACAAAAATTGGCAAAAGCCAATGCAGTCCCAAAAGATCAGACAGGTAGATATTTCTCATATGGTTGGCAGTTATACATGACTATGTATATGCACATGCTATCTAAACTCAGTTAGTGCCAAAAAACAGAGTTACAGTGTTTCATGAAGCAACTATTAATTTATTTTAAATTAGTAGATATAGAAACATATTAGAAACAAATTCCATATGAGAATGCTAAAACTAAAATTCAGAACAACTGAATAAAACCAGAAAGTTGATTAACAGTAAGAGAAAACAAGGGAAAAGTAAATTCACAGGAAATCATCTTGTCTGTGCCCTTCAGACATCCCCACATGGCCACACAAATCCTGGACTTCACACCATGGCCTAAAAGTCAAAGGATTTAATTTGTAATGGAGAGGTACAAATGAAATCCAAAAGAAAGAACTAATGCTCTTCCACTAACCCTCCGACTTAAAACAAAAAGCAGAGGCAAAAGCCTCTTCCCCAATGAGTCTGTGTACCACATGGAAAGATACCACCTCATAGACCAGATCATTGTGTCTCTCACTACTTAAACAGCTTCTCAGTCTCATACTGACTGAAAACACACTTTTGGAGCCACACATGGACTCAGCTCCTCAGTGAATGTAAACTAGTAAGTTCTGGAGTGGAGTCAATAGCTCCATGCCTAGTCACAGCAGATCAGAACTTGGATCCCAGTTTTCCATATAGCTTTTCAATCTTTGTTTTTCACCTGGCCATGACAACAAAATAGCCTTTCAGCTGGGGCGTGCAACTTACACTTCCAGTACTGCCCTCAGTGGATTACCGAGTTGAGAAAATTGTGATGCCTTTCTCATTAATGAAATGTTTCTCAGACTGGATTGCAGTGATACAATACATTTCAGACATTCTTATTCTCTGAATTAATGCACATGGGACTACTAATGTAGTACTTTTGACATAAGAGATCTTTTTTGAATGTGCACTGCATGTTATATAGCTTCACAAGAAACACCAATGGAAACATTAGAATTCTCTATTCATATTTTAACTTTCACTTTGAACCATCTGGTAATCTCAGTCAGGTATGAAGTAAATTATGCACCTCCAATAAATTTTCAGGACACTGTCTACTACTTTTTCTCCTAGATATAAAACACATTTTAAAAATATGATGTAGCTATTTAAGATTCAAAAACAATGCTATCATAACATATATAGTAAGATAATGGAAGAATGAGGGCAGTTTTTTGGTACTGATGTGTACTTAAGACAGAAATAAATGATGCTTCCACCCTGAAATCAGATTTCACATGGTATTAGTTTGGGAACTCTGTGCATAGATGAAGGGCATATGGGACATATTGCTCCAATACCTCTTAGGGAGTAAAGGTGTTTTGGCTCCTGCTAGGGTAGATTAATAGTATATCTATGAGCAACATGAGAGCTGCTGGCTGAAGAAAAGTTACTCAATCTTGAAAGCAAGCAAGCAGTGTGGGCTGCCAGTGAAGATGGAGGAGAAACTGATTTTCTCAGTGTGAACAAAGGACTTCGACCATTGGCACTGACAAGATGAATCCACCTGATCATTAGAACAAAATAAAATTCACAAGTGCTTTGTACAGAGTAGAGAAGCCTAGTTTGGGAAACAAGAAAAATGGCCCTGTTTGTGCAACAAAATTCTATTCGTCTTTTCATGTGGATACTTTTCCACAAAAATATCCCTTTCAGTAGTTGAAAAATATACACATTAGGCTGACTTTGGCACTCAGAGTGCAGTTCAGTCACACATTTAAGCACGTTCAAGCTGTAGGCAGACACTCTTCTGACTGAAGCTGAGCTGGATTAGCAAGTAACACTCACCACTCCTCCCAATACATCTCCTCTGCAGAGGGATTCCTGGCTTTGCAGGATTGCCAGCCTCCCTACATTCAATGACACCCTAACCAAGTACAGGATCACAGAATCACGGAATACCCAAGTTGGAAGGGACCCACAGGGATCATCAAGTCTACCCCTCCTGGCTCCACAAAGGACCACCCAAAAATCAGACCCTGTGTCTGGAAGCGTTGTCTAAACACTTCTTGAACTCTGGCAGGCTCGCTACCATGACCACTACCTTGGGGAGACTGTCCCAGTGCCCGACCACCCTCTGGGTGCAGAACCTTTCCCTAACCCCCAGCCTGACCCTCCCTTGTCCCAGCTCCATGCCGTTCCCTCGGGTCCTGTCGCTGTCCCCAGAGAGCAGAGCTCAGCGCCTGCCCCTCCGCTCCCCTCGTGAGGGAGCTGCAGGCCGCCATGAGGCCTCCCCTCAGCCTGCTCTGCTCGGGGCTGAGCAAACCAAGGGACCTCAGCTGCTCCTCACACACCTTCCCCTCCAGGCCCTTCACCATCTTTGTAGTCCTCCTTTGGATACTCTCTACTAGTTTTATGTCCTTCTTATATTGTGGTGCCCAAAACCACGCACAGTGCTCGAAGTGAGGCTGCACCAGCACAGAGCAGAGCAGACAACCCCTTCCCTCGCTCCACTAGCAGTGCTGAGCGTTTGCACCCCAGGGTACGGCTGGCCCTCCTCACTGCCAGGGCACACTGATGTCAACCAAACCCTGTAGGTGCCTCTCTGTGGGGCTGTTCTCCAGCTTCATGTCCCCCAGTCTGTACATATAGCCAGGGTTGTCCCTTCCCAGGTGCAGAACCTGACACTTCCTCTTGTTAAAATTCATATTGTTGGTGATTGCCCAGCTCTCTAATTTCTCAAGACCTCTCTGCGGGGCCTCTCCACCCTCGATAGAGTCAACAGATCCTCCCAATTTAGTATAATTTGAGAATTTACTCAGATTACCTTCTAGTCCTATTTTCATGTCTTTTATGAAAACAAAACAGAACTGGCCCTAAAACAGAGCCCTGAGGACCCTACTAGTGACTGTCTGCCAGCCTGTTACCCCATTTAATATAATCCTCTGAGCCCAATCCATCAGCCAACTGTTCACCCATCATATTTTGTTTTTATCTAACTGTATGCTGTAAATTATGTCCAGAAGGACACTATGAGAAACAGTATCAAAAGCTTTACTGAAATCCAAAAAGATTACATCAGCTGGCTTCTCTTGGTCAACTAGATGGGTGACCTTGTCATAAAAGGAAATTAAGTTTCTTAAGCCAGACCTTCCCCTTATGAACCTAAGTTGGTTATGAGCAATGACCACATTGTCCTTCAGGTGTTTTTCAATAACTTCCAAAATAATTTTCTCTGTAATTTTACCAGGCACTGAAGTGAGACTGACAGGCCAGTAATAACCAGGGTCTTCTTTCTTGCCCTTCATGGAAATTGAACCAATGTTTGCCAGCTTCCAGTCAACAGGGACCTCTCCAGATTCACAAGACCACTGAAAAATAATTGAGAGAGGTCCCGCAATGACATCAGCCAGCTCTCTGTGTACCCTGGGATGAATCTCATCAGGCCTTATAGACTAACATGCATCCAGGTGGAGCAGCAAATCCCACACAAGTTTGGGGTTAGCTATAAGTTTATCATTCCTGCAGTCACAGTCATCCAACTCAGGGGCCCTGGGATCCCAGAGCCCATCATCAGTGTTGAAGTCAGAAGCAAAGGAGGCATTAAACATCCCTGCTTTGTCTATGCCCTTGTTTGTGAGGTGACTGTCCTCATCAAGTAATGGATGACTGTTTTTTCTGGTCCTCCTCTTGCTGTTAACATGTTTTTATTTAAAAAAGAAAGAAAAAAAAAAAAAAAAAGTTTTATTGCCACCCACAGTACTAGCCAGTATGCAGTTTACATGTACATAGCGTTACTCTATTTTCTGATACATTCGATCAAACTGTATAAAGAAATGACTGTATGTGCTTTGTACCATCGGATCTGTGGAAGGGGAGACAGGCAGAGGATAGAGGCAACCACAGCACAAGGGATGGTAAATGGAGAAGCAGTGAAAAGCAGACAGGAACATACACAGGCAGAAAGGGATTCATCTGATGATGAATCATGATTCATCTGCAATTAGAGCAAGTTGTGTAGAGCACCTAAGCAGATGGTTTCCTACCTTGCTGAGTCAGTCTTAAAGGGAATTCTACCAGTGTGAGATTGGAATGAGGTCAGAAACAAGTAAAGTGAAAGAAGAGGCAACACAAATAGGCAGCCAGCACTGGAGAGTATGACATAATATTTTATCTAAGCAATCCTCCCATTGGGTTAGGAAATACAGGAGAGTTTTTATGAAAACACAAATCAATGTTTATCATGTTTCAGACTAACATGGGTAAGAACTCTAAGTTTGTAAATTAATGAATTTACAGAAGAAATCAGTGTCAAAAAATGTAGGCAGTGAACTAGGTCTGACTGAATGATCTATATTTATGATGCTAAATTTGCATTCTTCAATAAGCAACTAAACACATTCTTTCATGAAGAATTTAGGAGTTTGGGTAACACAGTATCATATGTAATAAGTTCCATCCCAGACAGCATATCAGATACAGAGAAAAGATGGAGAAGGAAAGTCCTACAAGCAAATTACAGTGGGGCCCTCACAATAAAAAAGGGTGAAAGTTTGGAATGGCTTGAATATTTGGAGTGGGTTGAAAACTGGGAGTAATGCAAGATAGCAAATCTTGCCAAAATATTTATGTCTCTCTGACCTATGCAGGTTAGATCTTCAGATGAGAATCTGTTTGTAACAGGGGCAGCTAATAAAAAGTAAAATTTATGGTTTTCTCATCGTAAACACTGCCCCAGATGTTCAACCACAAAGTACACAGGTTAACCGCCCAACCAAATGCAAGGATGAAGATCAATAAAACAACATCAGGGTATCCTCTTACCAGTAAAGGCAGAATATTTGACTAAAGAGCAGACAGTATATGGTATCTCAGGTGACTCCTTAAAACTCTTGCCATAAAATTATTAAGGATGTTAATATGAGAATTGCAATCTGAAGACCAAAGACCATATTTTATACTCTCCTTCTTTACAAGGGGAGATACAGAGTGTATTTCAGAACCTGGGCAGGACTGAACCTATCCCTGATGGGTTATGAGAAGTTCACATAATAAGATAAAACCCCTAAAGCATGAAAGATAGATTCATACTGTCCTTGTATTTGATCAGATGTAATTCCACGTGCATTTTATTCTATATCCTAGCTTTATCCTATTTTCTGAATTTTCTGCACAAAGAATAACATTGGAATTAGTAGTATTTGTGACCCCATTGCTGCACACTATGAAGTACTGTCACAATCCCTCGCTTTGCCCATCAGCTGGTTTCAAGGAAGGCATTACTGTATTATGGATAAATCTGGTTGACCACCTTGTACCCTTCATATTCTATAGCCAAGAGCATCCAGAGCTATCATGATTGAAATGCAAGATTTCCCTTGTCGTTTGCTAAGTAAGTTCAATAAAGCCTCAGTCCTAGCTCAAAATGCCTATTATCAGTTGGAAATAGGTTTTCTGCTATTATTCATAAACTTTAGGGCTAGCTGCATGATTACACTAATCCTCATGATAACACAGCAATAAACTTGCAACCTGTAATGGTGAATAGTCCCTGCAAATGATGGAAGACTGAGTAGATTTGTGAATGTTTATGCAGACCAAACATCTTGGTCATGTGTCGCAGTAGATTGTTTTCTAAGATTTTTTTTTTTCCAGTTTTGAGACTCAGGAACTCTTCATCACATTTTACACAAAATACAGCTTTCTCTGCTATTGCTTATTATATGTGTTGGAGAATTTTTTCTTATTGAATTTTCAGATATCATTGATGATATACAGATAGAGCACATCTTGCCTCTAGCAAATTTGTGAAGACACCAAATACCTGGCTTTCTTAAGCTGTCATGGTGTCTTTAGCTGATAATACAATAAGAATGAAAGATGATTTCTTTGTCCATGTGAGGGGCCTTAAACCTGTGGGGAAACAGCTTTGCAAGCACATAAACGTTGCACCTTTTGGTTCTGCTTTGCATAGGAGACAAATAAAAGCAGTTGGCCTTGCTGAAAAGATAGAAATAAGCATACAGAAAAATATTAACATAGTTCTCAAAAATTTCTGGAAGTTGGAAGATCAAATGATTCAGAAGGTCAAGGAATGTGTGCAGAGAGGAATGGAAGAACAATCATGTAACTTTGGTTTCTTTGATTGACTTTCTTGTGAACATAGCACAATTAGTGATTGCTAATCAGTAATTTGCATCTCGGCTACTTTTTCCCATCCATACCTGATGACATGGTATAACAGGCTCAGGTTTTGACTGCTAAGCCTCTCTTTCTGGATAGCACAGACTTGATTTCGGGAAGTCAGCTTTCAGGGTCTACAGATATACATATGCAAGATGTGTTATTGCAACTTTGGAGGCACACATCGTTGGTGAATATTATTTCTATAAGAAGAGAAACAAGAGAAACTTGGCAAGTGCAAAATATTCCATATTCTTTTAGAGCATCTTTCCATGTAATGCCAGGTATAGTTTTAAGTGACTTCCTAGCAACTTTTTTCCCTTTAATCAGCTGTACCTCAGCATAGAAAGGGTTGCTATAGTTTACCATTTTGTGGTCAATAATTTTAATTTTATTTTTTGTCATTGCAGATTTTTTAACGGAAAGAAACACATCCATCATTGTTTGAAATAATTACATTCTGCAGCATTCTGTGGCAGTGATGTGAGACCCCAACTTTTTCTTTGTTTCTGACATTACATTCCAGGATTATTTTATCAACATTTCAGTTGCTAACATTCAGCCCTGTGAGTGTTCACATGCATGATGTATCCTTCAACATTTAATATCCCACAATGTTTTTGTTACTCATAAAAGGAATGCTTAAAATTTAGGATGGGAAACCTGATTGTTTCATCCATGTTGCGTTCCTTCTATCTACTGCTGCTCAACACGAGAGCAACATCTCTGGTCAGACCAAACATCCATTTAGCAGAGCAGCAGATGCTTAAGAAAACAAGGTACATATCCTTCCCTTAAGATGTTCTCTCAGTTCCTGAAGCTGAGTCGCTCAAGAACTACCTGATGGTATCTACACAGGCGCCTATTTTCTCTTACTGGAAGAAGTAAATTTATTTTTTCTGTGACCCTATACTGACATTTCTGAAGTTTGTGTTTTCAATCTTATGGCTACTTCCTCTTCATCAAACGCAGTAGCCCAAGATGTGTCACATATTCCTGATGGTCAGAGTACCAGTTCTGTTTCCACACAAAACTGATCTGTTGTGGGATTTGGGATTGAACTTTCTGTTTCCTCTCATACCCATTACTGGTATGGTAGTTAACATAAACAGGTGTCAGCTGAAACCTCAACATACTGAAGCAATGCAAATAGTAACAATGCTTCACATCCCATTTTTTAGGCAAATAACCACTAATGTGGAATTTGGCCCCTTAGTCTTCCACAGTCAGCATCTGCATCTTCTTCCATTGCCCTTTTCCACCTTGCAACATGTCTTCCTCCATGCACCTATTTCTGCTGGTGTGTGAGGTAGAAACACAGCCAAAAGTTAACATTTCTTCCTATGTAAAAGAGTTTTCCAGGAATTTTGGTAGCAAACCCTTGCTTCTGGAATAAAGTCCTTTTATTACTATTGTCGTTTTACAAAAGGGAGAGTGGGACAAAGTGGACTTAAATACAGAGCTGAAGCATGCAAAGAAACCGAGAAAAGCCTACTTTGTGTTAAGAGTTACATAGCAGAAACCCAGTAGTCCACCACACTGGATTTACTTATTAAATGTTTTGTTGTGGTTTTGTTTGTTTGTTTCTTTCTCCATTTAGCTACAGTTTCAGCCTCTCCCTTATAAATACCACTGCTGTGCCTGTCCTCAATGGCTTGTGTTTCTTGATCAAAAGTTATCTTTCTTCCTGAAAGAACACTTTTCTTTAATATGTCATTTGTAACAACAGAACCATTAGGCCAATGGTAAATCTAGTCCAAATTTCACTTCCTTACACTTTCCATTTTTGCTGAACTGAAGTAGATGAGAAAAATACAGAAACTTCAATGGGAATAATCTTGTGCAGATGGAGGAAACCCAGATGTATTTAAGTAGAGCAGCTCTTTGTCAGTCAAAGGAGTCCAAAGGACAGATGTGTTGTTTGTTAATCATTCAGAAAACCCTTGTGATTAGAAACTCCTAGATCTTGAAAAGGCCAGCCAACTAAAAAAGATACACTGTGCTCCAGCATTCATAGTATTCCACTTGGGAGAATAAGAGGATTCCTTGGCCAGAAGTAAGAACAATGTAAATAAGGTTATTATATTTAAAAAATTCAGAGTGCATGCCCTGGAGGATGGGGATATTTCAGTTCCATAAATCAGTAAGGAAGATCTGGCAAAGTTCAGTGTCCAACTGGCATACAAATTTAACAAGAAGACTAGTGCAGACATTTCTTTAAAAATCTGAAGGAAAAACAGAGGTAGAGACAAGCCAATGAATTAAAATCCTATGAAAAGCAAGTGAAAGCCATTAGTAAAAAACCTAAAAGCAATACGGTGTGACCTCCAGAGAGTATCCCCAAGTGTACGGAGTGTAAGGGTGGAGAAAAAACAGAGTTCCAATGAGAACTAACATAAATAAAAGCCTAAAGTCATGGAATATAGAAAGAGCTCACCATGCACTCAATTCTGTATGGGTAAGATGTATTACTTTTATACAGTTCATTTGATACCCTAGGTTAGGATTGATAATTCCTGTTGCATTTAATCAACATCCTGATAGATTATTAAATAATTATTTGTATTACTTAGGACACAGTCAAAATCAGGGATCTCAGGTGTCAAAGATGAACTATATATCTGCTACCCCCAAGTATAGACAAATAGATAATACAACAACAACAAAAGAAACTAAGACTAGTCAACAGTACAATCAGCCATTTCGCTGCATCATCAACATATTTATTTGCAGTATTTCTGTAGACCTCATGGCAAAGAAGAGGCTAAAGAACAGTTTTGAAGTGTCTTTCCTAACCCATGGGGAGATCCCTCCAAACATGGAGGACAACTTAGCAGAAAGCAGAAGATATTTGCTTGGAAATCTAGCAGGGAAAGATGCCTTCACAAGGAAATGAACGAGACCCATTTGGTAGCAGTATCAGAGCAGTGATAGAGCAGTGCAGCTTGTACAATAACTGCAGCAGAGGAAAAGAGGAACTGAGAGGTTGAGCCAAGTTGGTGGTAAAGCATTTAAGAAAGGTAGCTAATGGAGAATGACAAAGATTTCAGTCTGTGCTAACAGGGACAACTGTATGTCCTGTTGAGATATTATACAACGTTAAGACATAGAATGAAAAGGAGGAAATCTGAGGCACAAAACCCCCACAGACAAGGAGGAGGGAAATGGAGAGAATCTGTTTGTAAGATGTGCTGAGGGAATTAACAGGGAGGTAGAAGAGAAATCAGGAGAAGACAGAGACACAGCAGCCAGACCAGACATGATCTCAAGCAGACAAGCGCAGTTGGATGGGTCAAAGGGGACGAGCAGGGACACTGATCAGAGATGCCGCAAACTCCGGATGGAGATTCAGTCATGCTGAGTTATGAGGCAGCTGCAACAGCCACTAACAAAGACTTGGCTCAGATAAGCACCATAGTTAAGTACTGAGACACACTGGAACGGAATGGTACTGCACAGCAGAATCATCTCTTTTTCTTGTTATTCTTAGGTATAAAGATTGAATACTGTAGAGCTTCACAGTCCATCTGTTGGAAACCATAGCAATTGAAATCATATGTGAACAGTAGGACCCTGGTTTGGAAAAAAAAAAAAAAATGTAAAAAAAAAAAACCTTTGGACATAGTTCAGTAAATTTTTTCAGTCCAACCAGGCACTGAGGTCTGGAAATAAGCAGGTGAATGCACCCCTGATCACACAACAGATAAATCTATGATCAAGGCAGGTATCATTTTCTTGTATCCTTTTCTACCTTCAGTTTTCTTTCTATAAATCAGTTAACTATTCTACTACAGGTTTTATTTGTCATGTTTATTCTTGGTGTCATGACCTTAAATATTTTTTTGTCTCTTAATCAGTCTGCTTCCTCACTGGTTGCTGCCCCTCCTCAGTATATATTTCTGTACCTATTTCATTTGAAAAAATAAAAAACAGTAAGAGATCAGTTAACAGTAACTTAAAAGTAAGATAAAATAGGCAACTGGGAAGTTTGCACCTCTCAAAATATACGGCATGCTCATCGTAGCATATTATTGTAGCTTATGAGAATGTTTATTGCAGCATTGAATCTGAGGAATAAAATTCTATAGGTCTGATTAGCAAGGATTTGCAAGCTTAGCCATTTATTCCATCAAACCTACCTACACATGGAGAATTTAGTAAGGTGTTATATTTTCTAACTAGTAATACTAATGTTCTCTCGGCATGCATATTAGCTATCCTATATTCAGTACATTATTTTCTTGTTTTGATTCTTTAGGAAAAGCGTGATTAACATCTCACTGTCTATAAAGTTCCACTGCTCTATACTTAACAATTTTCCTGTCTCAGTTATGTTAAGACTTACTGAATGAAGAAGGAGATCAAGATATTCCAATTCTATTGTTGAGTATTTCTTCTGTAAGTAGAAGACAACAACAAAGAGATCTGCCTCCACATCAAAGACCTTCATCTACTTTAGGTCCAATGGCAATTTTCCCATTTACATGAGTAGGTTTAGTATGCCCATGCATTCTCATGAAAAACTTACTCTTTTTTAGTATATTTTTTTTCCATACGCAGCTGAGGGCTTGGGGCAGAATAATGTTAACAGCAGCAATGTAACTTCAAAACAATAAAAACCAGTGTGTTGATAACTACAAAATTACATCAGCCAACACAACACCTGGTTACCCATTATCATTTCTGAAAATTCAAAAAGGATCTTAATAGCCACAAGCTACATAACAGAATCAAGTTTGTATCTCATGCCTACTAATTCTGAGACTGAGTTCTGATCCAAGGGAAATTAGGATTTCACACACAAATAACTCTTCGCCCAGAACAAAAAAGTGATTTGCCCACAGTCAGGTCTGATGCGGGAAGCCCTGTCAGATAACATTATGAATAAAACCAAAATGAACAAAATCATTTTCCATTTGAGTGACAGAGTTTTTGCCTAAAAAATATCTTAAGTGCAGATCAAGTTTTAAAGAAAGAAGTAAAAAATTACTAGAAGCCTTTCAAGAATTACGTAAGAAAACAAACATTTGATCTGGATAACTGGATGAATTTCTTGCTATTTCATTTCAACATTTAGGTTCTCATAATTTTAGGCACAGCCTAAAATTAAGAATACATGCTTAAAAAAGAAACTCTTGACAAAGTATGATCTGCCAAAAACATTCATTTCATGTTGTATACCATGCAAGCAAGTATTAGATTTCTGTGAATTCACTGTTACTTTCATAGTAATGACTGTTGTGGACAGCAAGTAATAACAGAGGCAGGCCAGCACAACAGATCTACAGCAAAATATGTGGACACATCATTTTATGTAAACCAGCATTTAGTTATTACTGTTGGTTTTGAGGAGCAGTGTTGCCAGCTGTCACAAAATGCATAAGCAGTTCATAATCATAATAATAGTTCCTCAGACAGCTGCAAGACCATAAGCAACCAATTTTTATTCCTCAAAGGCCTTCATGAAACATACCATTTAGTTTAAAAAAGGACAGCGATTTCAGAATACATACACCAAAAATAAAAAGGAAAAAGGAAATTTCTCTGTTAAATTAAATGGATTTGTAGAGTGGCCCAGCCAGTACATTCTAAGCATCCAAAAAGGAAGCTACAGTTACAAGACATTTAGGACTAAATTACAGTAGATCAGTTTGCATTATGAGTTTAATTTATTAAAGTAAACTAAATCAGCTGCCTTCACCAGATGAGGGTTTCACACCTTGTCATTCTTACTAAACAGAAGATTAACTCAAAGTGAACAAGGTTGAATCAATTAGGCCAGGCCTACTTCTCTATAAGGGCAGGAAGTTTAGACTTGGATAAAAGCTGAGCAACTGTAAACAAACACAAATCTTCATAACCTTCACATCACTGTTGCTCATTGCCACCAGCCAGATTTCACCTCCCTCTACTACATTCCATCAGAAGCCATGTTATGACAGTTCCTTAGCACAAAGAACAACTTGTGCCAAATGAGGAAAATGGGTTATTGTCAAGCAGAGACCTGGGGATGAGAAAATGAAGCAAGGCTCTACACGGCACAGAAACACTTAACAGCAGAAATGGATGAGAACTGAAATTCAACAGAAAGTGCATAAACAAGGCAGGTTTCAACCTCAGTTTTCCTACAGAAGCTACAGAAGGATGTAAGGATTGCCCTACTGACTCAGACCAAAGGGCCCATACTTATCCAGAAGGCTAACTTGGACAGTCACTAAAAGACAGCAAGTAAACCTGGCCAACTTCTGTGGCCCACACAGAATGGCTGAGTTTGGGAGGGACCACTTTAGATTACCCTGTTCAACTGCCCTTCTCAAGCTGGGCCACCTAGAACAAAGAGGGCTTTTGAATATCTCCAAGGATGGAGACTCTATAACCTTAATGGGCAGCTTATTCCAATGATTGACCATTCTCACAGTAAAAATATTCCTATGTTCAGATGGAATCTCATGTGTTTTAATTTGTGCCCATTGTCTCTTGCCCTGTCAGTAGGCAGTCCTGAGAGTCTCCCCTTTTCTTCATTCCCTTCCATCAGGTCTTTACACACATTGGTAAACACACCCCCCTTCCCCCCCCAACCCTTCTCTTCTCCAGAGTAGCAGTTGCAGCTCTCTTTTCCTCTCCTTGTTTATGAAATGCTCCGGTTCCTTAAAATCATCTTTGTACTCCTTTGCTGGACTTGCTCCAGTAAGTCCATGCTTCTGTTGTACTGGGGAGCCCAGAAATCTAGATGTGTCTCACCAGCGCTGAGCACAAGGGAAATCACCTGCTGGCAATACCCTGCCCAGGGGGCTGTTGGCAGCCTTTGCTGCAAGGTCATATTGCTAGCTTGTGTTCAGATGATTGCCCACCATGACACCCAGGTCCTTCTCTGCAGATCTGCTTTCCAACCAGTTGGCCTCCATCTTGTACTGGTGTCTCAAGTTGTTCTTCACCAGGTGCAGCACTTTGCACTTTACTTTATTGAACTTCATGAGGTTTCTTTCTGCCTGGCTCTCCAGACTGTAGATGTCCCTCTGAATGGCAACAAGCCTATCTGACATATCAGCTGTATGAATCTGGATGAAGAGGTGGGTTCATCAAAGTTTTGTTCAGTATCATGATGACCCCTTTAGTCTTTTTATCATTATTCTCTCCAGGATGCCTAACATCTTGACAGTTTTGGCTGCCACAGCACATTAAGCCAATGGTTTTATGTAACTGCCAGTGATGATAAAATCTCTCTTTCCTCAGTTGCAACATTCAGTTTTGAGTACAGTTTCCTTCTTTTTAGATGCATAATCTTCCAGTAATTTACACTTTTCATCAATTCATCCTGTTTTGTGAGGTCCCTATGTGTTTCTGTAATGCAAGCATGACATTTTTCCAACTAGGCAACCTAGTAGCAGATGCTGACACTGCTCCAAGCCCTTCGTCCAGAGCATCCATGAAGACATAGAATAAATCTTTCATTGGTACTTTCAGTGGTCAAAGTAACCACTAAATCCTATCCTATGCTTTCTACCCTTTTACCAGTCCTCAGCCCCAAAGGAACTTTTTCTGCATTCACATGGTGACTTACGTGGCTTTAATAAACTTTGGTATGAAAATCTGTCAAGAGCTTACTGAAAATCCAGTACGTCCATTAGATCCACTTCAGCCATGCATTTTTTGATACCCTTGGAGAATTCCAATAAGCTAATGAGGCAGGACTTCTCTTTAAAGAAGCCATGCTAACCTCACTGAAACTTTTTCATGCATTTACAGACTGCTTTCATTATTATAGGCTCTCATCTTTACAGGGAAAAAAGTCAGACTCAGTGGTCTGTAATTCTCAGGATCCCATATAGTGCCTTTTCCTAGTGGCAATCCACAGTCCCTTGGCACAGTTATTGTTTGCTATGAAGCAATAGATTACACTGGCCACAAACTCTGCAATTTTATATTACTTATTAGTCATACATAAATTTTCTAAGGTTAAATCTATGACACAATAATTTTATTTATTTTATTATTTTATTTTTTTTACACACAGCTGAAGGAAAAACTTCTAGAACTTGCTCAGTTTTCTTTCTTTTCATAACTATATTATGCAGCAAATGAAGACTCCTAAAAATCACGGCATGAAAAACATACCAAATATAGGAAGATCATAGAAATATTCAGACTATGCAACAGAACTGCTCAGAGTTGGTTGTTTTCCTTTGCAAGGGCTTGTACAAACATTCTGTTCAATTTCATATCTGTGGGAGTTTGCATCCCCGGCATCTAGTGTTCAGATACAAAGTCACGTGAACCCTTATTCTCATAATAAACATGCCCAGCTACATCTCACCAAATTTTTCCATGGCGCTGAGTTTAATAAAAGCTGGATTTAACTCCATTATTTGGACAAGGCTTATTAAAAGGTTTCTGATATAGAATCATTATTTTTTTTTTCCATCTGTGCAGGCTCACCCCTAAGTTTATAATGAATGCTGAGATTACAAGAGGATCTGGTACCTTATGATATTTTGCATGACACTGGTTCTACAGAAAAAGGTAACCTGGAGATTAATTTACTGGCTCCAGGATATAAACCTATCCTTTTGCAACTGAGGAAATAAAGAAAAATTAACAAAAAAAAAAAAAAAAACCACCATCATTCACACTAACACCACTAAGTATTATCAAATGAAAAAGTTAAGGTGAAATACAACACAATTTTCAAAAACATTTCATTTTTATGAATGAATTTTAGTGTTTGGCCAATATATATCAGAACAAATTTGGCTGCAATGTCCACCCAGTGGTGGACATTGTGCCACATGAGACACCTTTTCTTATAGCAGTAGATATTCTTCAAACACGTGAATGAAGGCAAACTTTATAAGTGCTCATATTCAGACTTCAGATAATTACAGCTTCACTGCAGTTTAGGCTTCGGCATTTTTACTTTTCAATAGCATGCTATCACACTTGTGATATAACCAAATAATCAATTACCAAAGCAATCAGAACTACGAGTAGCTAGCTCTTTCGAAATTGTCCTTAGTCTGGTGTTGTGTGGTGAAAAAAAAAAAAAAAAAAAAAAAAAAAAAGATGAAAATTTTCCTAGTACAATCATGACTTTGAAAGGTGCATTTCCTTTGTTCTAAGTGCTTATTTATCAAAGTATGCACATCACAAAAAGTATTGTTTCATGCCATGTATCATTGCTGAAATATTTGGTTTACTCGCGTTTGAACATGCTCTCTCTGAAGCTGTAGATCCTGGCTTTTCAGCCCTCTATGTACAGTAGGAACTCTATATTGTGTTTCTTTCACCAGAGACTTTGATAATAGAGCTCTGTCATGCTTCCTTGTTGGAGTTTGCATTGCCTTAGGCTGATTTAGAAGGCCATCTGGAAATTGCAACTGATTAATTAGCTGTGAGCCTATGATGTGAAGAGGGCAGATGGAACACAGCACTTCATTGCTCCCTGCTCTGCAAGAGCTACCAATCCAATACTAGACCCACATCAAGGCCCCAGTCTCTTTCCAGGAAGATTTAGGTGTGTCTATCACAGTGATTATATTTCCTCAGCTGCTTTTTCTCCCAGTTCTGTTCATTGGAGATACCAGTGCTGATAAAGATGATGTCTAAAAACCATGAAGGAAGGGAGCTGACAAGAGTGTTTTCAGCATAAGTCCAGACTTGTAGAACTGAGGCAAAACCAGTCTGGTTTTATATGTATCACTGCTAGATCTATTTCCAAATGAAAAGCCATGGTATTATAAATCTAATTGTTAACTATAAGAGAAAGTAACAACAAAACAAAAAACAAAAAACAAAAACAAAACAAACAAAAAAAACCATACATCTGAGAATCCTCTTGGCCACTGTGCATATACCAGATTCACTGGCACACATTAAATAAAACCATATCTACAGCCTCTTACTTTCTGGTCAGAGATATGTACACCCTACACCAAAGTTCTGGTGCTGTAAGTAGCATAAGTATCAAAAAGCAGCTCTAGGCTGAGGCAGAGAGGAAAGCTATTCATCATCCCAAGATTTATCTTCCCCACTGAGCCTTCCACCTTACTCTACCTATACACTCTCAGTGAGAAGGACATGATGAAATGAATATCAACAAATACCTCTTCTTCCTTCTTCATGCTACCATACTTCTGAGAGGAAAAAAAAAAAAAAAAAAAAAAAAAAAGACTTCATCTCTATTAGTTTGTCTTGATAACCTTGTGCTCAGCTTGAATTTACAAAGTCAAGAGACTGAGCTGGCTGATCCCTTGATCCCTTTGGCCTAAAAACTGTGAATAATGTTAGAGAAAACAATATCAAAAAGAATGAAGATTTTAAAAGTGACTCTTTTTCATTCTCCAGTTTAGCTATTGCAAATGTCTGAAGACTAATAGAGCACACGATAGAAATGGTAAGTATATTATTTCTCTTGATAAGGTAATTACACTTCGGGGCTCCAGGCATGAATCAGTACCCCACTGTGTACAATACAAGGTCTTATGCAATCACAGAAGAATATCTGATGCAAACATTACAGCAAAGTGAGAGAGGCAGAGCTTATTTACTCCATGTAGAGTTATTGCTATGTATAAACTACAAGTAATCAAGCAGCTCTGCATTTCTTTCTGGATGCAACTGTCATGGATATACTAATCAAGGAAGATGAAGTTATCTAACATAGCACGTTTATGCAGAAAGCAAATTATTCTGTCATTCTCTCCTTGCTATTTTGTCAGCTACTTTTACTTGAAAATTAATGAAGACAGAGAAGTAAAAAAGCATCACCTTTGATAAACAGCTTTTTTTGCACAAACAGTATTATAACGTAACAGCTTAAATTTAAGTCTCACCTCTTTCAAATTTATTGCTGATGAAATATATATGCATAAGCATCATTAAAAGCTGCACTTTCAGAGCTTTTCCAAGAAACTTGGCCATAACTGACATTTAAGAAATCAACAACATCAAACATTTGCCAGAAGGTTTCCAGTAAGAGAGGAATGTAGTACTATAGCACATTTGCAAATAATGCAGAGAAAGAATTTAAGACAGTAGTTGTTCAATAAACATGTTTACAAATATTTCATTGTACTTAGATTAAAATGATATTTCAGTCTAGATTAAAATACCAGGCTCAGTATTTACACTTCAAATCCATTTTCTCTCTTTAAATTACTTACAAGCCCACGTTTTAACATACTAAACTCCTGATGAAAGGCAGAAAAAAAGCCACCAAATGCCCACTCCAAAAAATCCTTCATTCCACACTGAAATCTGAAAACAGAGTCAACCTCTGCCTATTTGATTCCATCATACTTGCTGGCATTGGCCTTGCTATTTTCAACTTGTCAAACAGCCCGCTGACTAGCTATTTTAACCGAATTATAAATATTCCAGGAGCAGCCCAAAGGAAAGAAAAACCATACATCTAGCCTGCAAAAGCCTTCCAGTTCTTCAGTATTTTCCAAGTGGATAAGTCTGAAAATCTTTATTTTTTCCCCGGTAGGGTAAATCATGTATCAAATGTTAGCGCATACATTAAAGGACTCGAGCTCTTTGCTTGTCTACAACAATTTGAGGAGTCCAAGGCTCCTGATATTAGCTAACAGCAATACACATATATGCAAAATCCTGTTTACCTTTCCCGCCCATTCTTCTTCTCTCTTCTTCCTTCTTTAAACCATTCCAGTACCCGTGTCTTGACATATTGAACTCCACACGTTAGGCTGCTTTTGATTTGTGAGGAGAGTTACAATAGTTAATTACAGAGCACGGTCTTCTGTGACTCAAACATTTTGCATTTATAGGCTCTTGATATAGTCCAGAGCAAGAGGATAACCCGTATTTAATTTGTCCAACACGTTTCTGGTTAAAGTTCCATCAAATGGGTGACTGGAATCCCTCCGATTCAGCTGGAAAAGTCACTTTGAAGGAGGCGTTTATTAGCAACATTTGCCTCAGTCACAACAGGAGGCCCTGAGGGCCTGGGGAAAATCAGTGGTTGCTTATAATAGTCAAACCCAGCTATTCCCCACAGGATAAAGTGTCAATAATAGGTTAGATATTATTATTTGGAATTGATTTTACAGCGGGTATAAAATTAAAGAAAGCGAGGCCGTTCCTCCAGGCGGAGGAGGCCTGGGCTTTGAGAGGCCCTCTAGCCTGACCCCCACGGCCCCAGCCCAGTGAGGCAGCAGCACGGGCGGCCTCCCAGCCAGCACCCAGCTGCTCGCCGTGGAGCGTGATTAACATAGCTGAGGGCCTGCAGCACTTAGCACAATTAAATCAACAGGCTGTAGTTCATTCCTCCAGCGTGACAGGAAAAAGGCGCAGAACCCAGATGCCTGCCTTTGCTTTCTTCTGTCTTTACGTTTGCTGGGGTGATTTTTGCGAGAGTTTAATCCTTTCTGCGGCCTGATGTTCACACGAAAATTTAGCGCACATGTGATTTTTGACTGAAAACATCTAAAACCAGAGTATCATTAGCTCCCAGTCTTTTCAAGTGATATATCCAGTAGTTAATTCTGAGGGGATTCTACATTAAAACAAGAAATGTTTTCAGCAGTATTGTGAAGGAATGTGCTAGGCAGCCTTTAACTGCTAATATGTTTCTTACACAGACTCTGAAACTTCTCTGTAGAGACGACCACAAACTCCTTGAGCACTGGAAGACTGTATCAACTGAGGAAAAAGACATTCTGTAGTCTTTTACAGTCTCTTACAGTGTGTTATACATCATACTGCCCTGAGAAGACAGCTTAACGACAGAGTCCTGCCTTATCAGAGTGACTATATTACTATTGTTATTGCAATGAAATTATACTTTGCAGAACACAGTAAAGACCTTCCTTGAAAATCTCTGCAATAAGAAGGCCCTTTTTCAATAGCAGCACTAAACAAAAATATGAACATGTTCTCTCTCTTTAGGGTCCCAGACAGGTGAGGTAACTGAAAGTTCCTCTTGTTTAAGCCAACAATTATTATTCTTTTCTGTTTATCTCACTGTCCCTAGAAAATTTAATGGATACTGCTCTAGAAAGCATTAATTTTCAAATGTTTCATGGAAGTTAAGCTCCTGGTTGACAAACACCTCTAAAATTTAGCCTAAGCTTAAGACCTGAAATGCTATAGGCACTTAGGAGCCTAAGTCTCAGTGAATCCCTAATACAATTCCTTTCTGAAAACAGACTATTTCATAAATCATCAAACATTTTGTCTAAAATAGCTGTTTTTGCCCTTTTGTAATCCAGTACAAATCCATTAGTCCACTTAGACTTATATCCAGCAATATCAAGTCTAAATTTCACCAACCCAATGTAAAACCTTGATTATCCAAAGCTCATTTTCAATCCTGTTTTTGTTGTTGTTTGTTTGCTTGTTTTGTTTTGGTAGCTTTGTGGGTTCTCTGTTTGTTTGCTAGTTTGTTTTGTTTTTGCATTTTCTATTTTCTGTTCTCTTCTCCCTTTGCCCCTTCACATTCGTCTATTTTGCCAGTGCTTCCTCATCTCCTCATCACCCCTCTCTCATTAAGACTTCCAAAATTATTTTTAAGCATGTCAAGACCAGGAAAGCATGAATGAATTTCATGATGTTCACGATATTTTGAAAGAAACCAGACTGTACCGAGAAAATGTTCCACATGGTGTTTTCTTTTTAAAAAAGGTATGCTGTTTTACCTGTCTCAGAAAGTCCTGTGAGCCTGAAGGTGGAAACCATTGTGCTCTTGATGCAGGAGGTACAAAGTGCATGGCCTGACTGAAGAATGAGATGATGAAATATTTGTTGTCTGCACCAAAATGCATTAGCCACAATAATTTCTTCTAAACCAGTCAGTGAATTGTTTTTTTCTCAAGGGAATCAAGGAAACATTTGCATACAAGCAGTGCTTGAATAGATGTTAACAGAGTGTCACTGTTACAGATACAGGCCTGAGAGCATCACACCCTAATGCAATGTTCTTGACATTTGACAGCCTTGCATCAGCACACCCAGCTGTGTCCTGAGCTTTCACACAAGATGGTGGAATCCAACCAAGTACAGAGCAAGAGCAGAGAGCTCTCTTTCATGCACATCTGGGAGTCCCAGAGATAAGAATGCTAATACAAAACCTTAGTCATCCAGCACTGTTTTGCATATTTTGGCATGGCCTTTCTACTATGCTTGCAGAAGGAAAAAGACAATGTCCTGTATTTTCTCTACCTGCAAGTTGCTAACTAATTGTTAAATCTTCATGGCAAATGTGTTCTTGGGAACAGCAGGAACTGCTCTCTGTCTGTTGATACCTTGCATATATCTTAAATTACCCTCATTCTCTTCCCTAAGCTGTCATCAGACTATGAATCTCAGGGCTGGGGTGAACTTGGTAAACTTTCTTCACTGTCAGGGCTAAGCGAAGTTTGAGAAAACAGTGCCGGTATAAATACACATCTGACTTCAGCACTAAAAAATCAGCTGGGATGAGAGCTGGAAGTAAAAAATGGCTAATTTCACAAACATGGTAGGAGAAGGATACCTGTATCTTACACAGAATGCAACAACAACAAAAAAGTGTCCCAGCTTGGTCCCTGGTTCCCATTATCAGAGCATCTTCTCTACATTACAGGAAAAGAAACAGCCCTCATGGGACCATGATTTGATTTACATCATCACATAACCAATACATTAAATAGTTATTGGAGATGATTTTTGCCATGTCCTTGGTGCAGTGCTTTCTGATGAAGTGTGCACAAAACACACATCTGGTCTATTAAGCTATGGAGACATTGTGTGAACCATATGGTAAGGGCTGATGAAAAAAGAGACCAGTGAAATCTGCAAACTTAAATACATTTGCCAGAGCTGGGGATCTGATTCTGGTAATAGCCAGTACCAAGCTGGGATAACATAATTAAAAACGTGTGATGTTACATGGCTCCAAACATAGCAGGAGATTCTAGTGAGAAATCTAACGTGCCATGTGAAATGCTGAACTTCATTAGGTGATGCTTCTAACCACCACATGACATTTCTAAAAAAATAACCTATCAATACAACCCATGATAGTGTGAAACTGTGCAATTTTCTCTCTCTCTTTACAAAAAGTACCAGCTTAAATAGATTTTGCCACTCGTGGAAAGAAGCTGCTAGGTTTCTACTTGGGTTTAGTATGCCTGACTAAAAAAAATAAAAAATATATATAAAAATAGAAATTCATAGACATCTTTGAAATAAAGCTTTGTAGCCAATTTTACACTTAAATTTCTCTAAATATAAATTATTTTTCAAGTAAGCTATTGGTCTATTGTATTAAAAGAGTTTGGAGCATTACGTCTGAATTTTTGCTGAAGGAGAGAAACAACAAATTCTGATTATATAAAACTAATGAAAATGCCTTTGCGGGGCTTAAAAACTGGTATTTTAGATGGTCAATGACAAGATTTGGGCACACCTTTTCAAGTTTTCAGTTTTATTTCATATACATGATTATCCAATTTTTATTTTTTAAATAGGAGCAGGTAGCAGTGCTGGGTTCTGGTATTAATTACAAATGGAAACAGAAAACCTGAAGTAAACCTGGTAGCATTTTAAGAATCCAGCTATTGTGAATTCATCTGGAATTCATTGGGCTACCCCTGGCGGTAATGAATTCATGCTGTATTAGTAGTAACGTCACATGTACACTAATAGATGTTCTACTGAGATCAGTATTATTTAATTGACTCAAAGGATTAGTTTAAGATCAATTTTCTTTTAACTATATTTTTAACATAGCTTTCTATTGAAGCTTCCCATGAGACAAAAAGACATCAGAGGAAAAATATTCATTAAAAAAATATGCAAAATCTGACAATTTTGTCTCCCTAAAAAAGATGCAAAAAGCATTAGAATTGTATAGTCTGTCCCCCACATAAACAAATAAGTTAAGTTTTTTTTATAAAATAATTTTCTTTGTAGGAAACAAAATATTTAACTCTACAAAAGTGAACAGATACAGATTCAAAAGTGATATTAAGGCGCATCTAAGTAAAAATGACCTATCTTACATGGGGAAAAATGATGCAAACAATCCATAGAAATACTGAGCAGTATCACACACACATTTCTGCTTTGTCAGGCATGCTAAATAGGAGAACAAAAATAACATCAGTACCAGTTGCATGACTAGGATCTGATAAATAATGGACAAACAATAGCTTGGATACTTTGGGTTGTATAGAGAAGACATCTCACCTGTTTGTAGTGTCTTGTGAATTGCACTAGAAACAACGTGATTGATAACTTCAGTCCTGTTTACCAGTAAGTTTCTATGTCTTTCCAGAGGTGGCTGGCTAAAATGAACAAGCTGACCAGGTTTTCAAAATCCAGATGCAATTAATATCAGCAGTTCCATAGCTGATGAGAATAAAACAGGTCTTCCTATTTTTTTTTTTTCTTCTTCAAAGAAACTACTGCAAGGAAGTGAAAAAGAGTTAAAAAGGGGATACCTGGTTTGGAAAGTTCTACTTTTCTCAGATGGTCTGTTCCACCTAGAGACAAGAAGCCTTACAACTCAACTTTTCTTACGTCAAGCAGCTGCACATTCTTATCCTTTTATTTCAGATTATCCACCTCCCTGATTTTACAAATCAGTAGCAGAAATTGCTCCTAGCAAACTTTGGTGCAGTGATCATAAAATAATAATAATAATAATTAAAAAAAAAAAAAAAAAAAAGCAGACCTAAGAAACAATAAAGAAGACCTAAAACAGAATTGAATTTAGAAGAGCTGCTTTCTTAGGAAGCAAGATTTACACATTCATGTATCAGATGTGCATTCATCTTTCTGAACCATCCCTCTCAATAACTTTAGAGCTGTCAGTCATCTTCAAACAGATGTAATAAAACAGTGAATGTCTCAAAAGATTTTTAAAAAGATATTAAATTTTTCAGGAACAGGCAAAAACTTACTTATGCCAACATGGGACAAGAATGATGTCTCTCAGTCCTTAGTAGACATCAGGTAATCCACACCGGAGGGTATTCTGAATGCCCTACATGCAGAAAAAGCTTCCTGGAGGCTTGCAGCTTAACAGGCCAATTCCAAGCCATGTTGTTTTGTCCTTTGTATTTTCTACAGTCCTCTCCAATTCTGCATATCGCAACACTCTTTCCTTTTCTCTGTTCAGACTACTTGGCAGTGCTTCCAAGGATGCGGTTCGTACTCCTTCAATATCATCTCTTTTGCAACCAACTTGCATGTAAAACATCATATAGTATTGCAACTTAAAACATGGCACTAAGGGAATTCAAACACAGCTTTGGTTCCTGTAGGTCACCTCCCTCTATTTGCTCTAGTTATATTTTTCAGACCCTCTAGTCAGATCCCAAACTCAGAAAAACTTGTTCAGGCAATCTGTGAATCTGTGAAATGGACTGAAGACAGGGCAGACAGGAGGAAGTACACTCAGACAGTAAGGAGGAGGAGAGAAAAAATAATTAGTTACATGATGGAAATGATCCCTAGTACCAATTTGCTTTTTGCTAGCAGTTACTACAAATACCCAGTTATCAACATCTCTCTAAGTACCCTGCATTCCTCAGTGTTTGCCTCTACAAATATTCACAACGCTACTTCTGTTGTGGTCCTAACTGCACTCCAGACATCATAGCACGACCAGGAAGTTCCACTCCCTTGGTGGCATCGTTATGAAAACACTCACATTTAAGGGAAGTCTCCCAGCAAACAAATGGTGTGGCTTTACACTAATCTCCCACTACATTTCTGCACACAGGAATCTGAAAAAAAAAAAAAAAAGCTCAACAGGGAGGTCTGCCAAGTCTCCCCTGGGATAGCCTTTGTGTAAAAAGGAGTACTTTGGAAGTTAATTAGAGACAGTCTGGGTTTTATACTCAGTAATAAATAAATAAATAAATAAATAAATAAATAAAAGCCAATTACAGTTAATGGGAATTCAAAGGATTCTCATTTGGATTTGCTTACAGTTAGTATTGCAATTCAGTTTTGTACAGCAAAATAGCAAAATGAACATTAAGAGTGACTAAACAATGAAAGGATCCCACTTGCTGGAATTTAATTTTCTTACAGCAAGCTTATCCCTCGTGGAGGAGTTGCGAAGGCACTAGGGATTAATTAAACAATGTAAGAAAGATATATTGAACACATGGACACAACAGAACTAGAAAAGTTGCTAATATTTACCAAACAAATCGTTCACACTGGGAAAGGAGACCTCCTTTGTGGAGCATGCAGCCTCATAGCATGTGCAAAATACCCTCACTACAGTGCCTTCCTCAAGCACACCCAACAGTGAGGGAACAGCAACAGTCTCCCTTTGAATACATATACACACTTGGGAGATTAGCTGAAGGACTGATTAAATACTGGCAGAAATTAAAAGCAGCCATCAACCAAATGGTAAAACTAAGCTTCCAGATAGTACAGCAAGGTCACAAGAGAAGGGATCCTCAGCACAGCAGAGAGTAGTGAAGAAACCACTGAGCCAAGTCTAACGTCTTCCCAGGCTTCAACAGTGGGTCATGCAGTGCTATCAGCCCTGAACCCCAGGACACCTGGATTGACAACAGATCCCCAAACCTTTGTTAGGACAGGGATCTCCTTCTGCTTGTAAACCAGCTATGGGCACACAAGAAGAGGCCGTGCGCACTGCGTACACCAAGGATTGGGATAGGAATAAGACTTGAGTAACACCTAGATAAATTGGGAGTTAGGAATTAAGTTCATACTGAGCTGGGACCACCTGGCATATCTACAACCACAGACACCTCATACTTGCAAAACAGCTTTACTGACCCTGCTTTGGCAGAGGCTTAGCACCACACTACAACAGTAATAAGCTCTGTAAGGGCAGCACAGATCCCAAACTGATTTTGATTCTGAACAATAAGCTGAGTCAAAGGTTTTCCCTCTTTTTTTTTCCCCCCTTCAATAAAAAGAGTTATTTGGGCCAAAAATGAACATCAAAGAGAATTTTCATGGCTACTATTTTATCTTTCCTAATTATAAAAGGGAATTAACCAGTAGAGTTTATTTTTTTGTTGTTTTCTTCCACCTTCTTCACATTAAAATGATTATTTAAAAATATGCTTCAACTTAGTGTCCCATTTTTTGCTTAAAAAAATCCTGCTCAAAGCTAAAATAAAATAACTAAAATAAAAATAATAATGACAAACTAGGAGTTTACACTTTTATTTTTTCTAAGCTGTAGCAAGAGACTGCTCTGGAAGCTATGTGACATGCTGGACAGGAGGTATGTCATTATAAGATGTTAATATTTCTGTCCTTATGCCAGTACAGTCACTTGTCCAGGGTTAGCAGAAAGCAAATTATTCTATCTTTCTTAAATGTCACATTAAAATTCCCAGCTCTGGATCTTGTGTAGCATTGTGTGCTGCATTCCCTCAATTCCTTCTGAAGCCTCCCACTCCCCTGACAAAATATTCCTTTCAACAGTCCCAGCAACTGAAACACTAGTAGCTCTGAAAAGGCCCTTCCTCAGACAAATGCCCACTGAACTGGAGAGCACAAACATCTGGGCAGTGTACGTAGCTCTTCAACTTTCCTGCTCTTAAAATATGTTTCCTACCTGGAAATTCTTCTGAATCACTATT
This sequence comes from Aythya fuligula, assembly GCF_009819795.1. Lineage (NCBI taxonomy): Eukaryota > Metazoa > Chordata > Aves > Anseriformes > Anatidae > Aythya > Aythya fuligula. The sequence goes on from NC_045562.1 coordinate 44,264,748, forward strand.
TAGCTTGCTTACAGCTATACACCTCTTGAATCCTACACAGCTTGCTTACAGGCTGAATAAAACAAACATTACATTTTGATGAATAAGGAAAACCAATAAAGTTCCAATGCTATTAATCTCAAATCTGTTGTGGTTTTTGTGTTTGTTTGCTTCATTGAAATTTGCACTTAATTGTAGTTTTTGTCAAAACCATACTAGCTATTTAAATCTATGTCTTAACCCATCTCAGAAGCACTTATGTTCCGCTTTCTTATATTTTCCATCAATGTCATTCATGTGACTATAATACACTTCATAATCCACATAGGTTCACCTGATCAAGGTAAATTTTGATGTGCTGAGCACAAAAATTATATATCTTGAGATCTATCTAGTAAAAACTCTACAGAAAATACACATTTTAAAAACGTGTGTTTTAATTTAACTTGCAGTAGAATAGAAGTTAAGAATAATTTCAGTAAAACTTCCTACAAAAAATAAAATACTGGTTTTATTCTGTTTAGCAAATCTGGATAAATCCAGAAATACAGACTTCTGTATTAGAAGTTCATAATATTCTGATTACCCTATTTCCTCCTTGAAGAAATAACTCCTGATAGATAAAGCTTCCTGTAACTTTTCACAGGACGTGCATACAAACTCAGACTATTGCTTGTGTCTCTGTGTTATAATATGGTACTTTCCTTTGTGCTCTTGAGACAGAACCATACACTTCAATTACATGACCTCTGTTTTAATAATACTGACATCAAACTCTCCTGATGGGGTTCTAGAAATACCAGCTTCATAGCAATGACTACAGTGCTGATCTCCCTCACAGTCACGTAGTGACCATTTTTTAGTGTATTTGTTAAAAGTATTTCTATCAAATGCAAACCCAAAAGACTGCTAACCATGGCTTAATTCTCAACTTACGTCTTCAGTAGCAATGCCAAGATCAGCTGGCACCTTAGTAAAAATGGAACACAATACTATCCATCGTATTCCAATGTGCAAATAAATGTCCACAGTATATGATTTTTTTAACTTTAGGGAAAACCACATTTTCCATGAAACTGTCATTTAAAAAGTGATAAGTATATGCACATATGAATTAAAATTAAATAAATTAATTAAATTTAACAACCTGGAATTCATGGAATATACAGCTATCAAATAAAGACTGTAGCCTTTTTAGGCGGGGGAAGAATCAGGAATCATAGACAATCAGTATGGAACATCAACCAAAACAGCCTGTGAAGCCATGTTTTTTCACAAAACAATGTTTGCACTGCACCAAAATATTTTTGAAATTAAGCTTAAAAACAGAACATAACTCACAAAAAATTGAACTGGAATCTCATCCTTGTGCATGTAGGTAATTTCATTAATATTCACATCGAGGAAGGATGTTTCCATTTCAGCACTTATTCTATAAGACTGTGCTCTGTATTTCTAAGAACCAAGCTTGGGGCTCTTCCCATCCGAATGCCTCTATTCCTGTTCCCCCTTTCAGCATTAATAGCCAAATAGCTTTATCAAAGAGTTGATCTCTTCTACGATAAAATACATTGAGACCAGCTGAGCATAAAAGGGGGAGAAAAAAAACTATTCTCTGCAGGAAATACATACAGCTTTCATATCATTCATTGTAAACAAGCAGGACGATGTGCTAGGCCTGTTTACTGAGAAAAAGCTGCTGTTTTAATCATTTGTAAACAAAAATGGTATGAGGACGAGAATAATTTACTGAAAAATAAATAGATTTACTAAAGCATCCAGTTTGGGGCACTTATTAAAAAGTAAGAGAAGTAATCAGGTTATAAATATCCTCTATACTTGTTGCAAGTTACAGAGACATATCTGGCTTCATAGATATTGTGGTAAAGTTTGCTCTCACTTACATGAGTGTAACTGTGGTGTAACTATACCAGATTCATTGCTTAACTGAGTTTGCCTTGTTAGTCATTCCCATAGGGAAACATAGCATGTTATGCATCATTCCTGAAGGTATTCCAATGTGGCTTTTGTCAAATTGTGACAAGGGCTGAAGATTTTCACCACCTTAATAATTGCATGAAGTTAACTTTGCTGCGTTGACTTACCCCATGGTCAGGGAAAAGGGGAAACAGAGACAGAAGACAGTCATGTCCTTTGTCCCACTATCAGCCACCCAGTCATGTTCTCCACTACAAAACCAGTTAGGATTCTTGCCACTACTGGGACACATAAAAGATTAGACTTCTGTTTAGTGTTCCATTTTCTTGGACAGAAGCAACCAAAGATATTTTCACTTTACAAAGGTGCCAAACTTTGCCACCCACCTCCCCAGCACCAGGTGCTGAAAGCAGCAGAGCCACTGTGCTGTCACTGACAGAGAAGAGGTCACAGAGCCTACCTCTGAAGAAACAAGTAAAGCAGATGCATTTGGTGGGCTTAACTCTGCTGCAGATCTCTGGAGTTTCTCCTGTTCTGCCAAATGTAATAAGAAATGTAAGAGACTCTTCCTATGGGGCTTCCTCCCTGCAGAATAAACCTTTCAGTAGCATCGGGAGGAACAGCTGATACACCAGAGGGTTGCGCTGCCAGAGGGACCTTGACAGGCTGCAGAAATGGGCTGACAGGAACCTCACGCAGTTCAGCTAGGGTACACGCAGAGTCCAGCACCTGGAGTAGAATAACTCCTTGCACCTGAATGTGAGAGGGGCAACCAGCTGGAAAGCAGTCTTGCAGGAAAGTACCTGGACACCAAGTTGAACATGAGCAAGCTGTGTGCCCTTGTGGTAAAGAACTCTAATCGCATCCTGGGCTGCATTAGGACAAGCATTGCCAGCGGGTCAAGGGAGGTGATCGTTCCCCACTACTTGTGAGGCCACACGTGAATTACCATGTCCAGTTCTGGGCTCCTCAGTACAGGAGAAATGTGGAGCTACTGAAAAAGAGTCCAGTGAAAGGCCACTAGTGTGATTAAGTGACTGAAGCATCTCTCCTATGAGGAAAGGCTGAGAGAGCTGTCCTGTTCAGCCTAGAGATTTTCATCCTTAGAAATACTGAAAAGCTGTCTGGACATGGTCCTGGGCAACTGGCTCCAGGTGGCTCTGCTTGAGCAGGGAGGTTGGATGGCCTCCAGCAGCCCCTTAGTCATTCTGTGATCCTCTATCTCCTTCAAAATGCTTGAATAAATGTGTTACAAATAAATGCATATTGAATTACGTGTGTATGTTTCTCACTTCAATTATCTGCAAAAATCATCACACAAAAAATCCACCATAACATATATACACATACACATACAAAACAATATCTGAGAATAATACCAGGGCATAAAACATTGTAATGATAAATGAGGAATATTTTGAACTTGACTTACTTGTGACTACTTCACTGACACGCCGTGTAAATTTATACCTTTCCTGGTTTGTTACATTATTCAGAACTTGTTTTTCATTTTCCTCCGATATGGACAGATTCAGACAACTTATAAAATCTGCCAGCAAGCTGTTGCCAATTTTTAGTATATACATGATTTAGACCTGTTTTTAGTTTAATTGACATTTTGCTTATTTAAAACACAAAAGTTGGCCGCTGAGGAAAAAAACACTCATTTTTAACAGGATCATGGAAATATTAGCAAGAGCAGTCCATAAATCACTAAAAATGATTTTTAAATTCTCAGAGCATGAACAATCAGTGTGTCAAATAGAATGGAGGTTTGATGGGAACATTTTTTTTTTTTTCTGGGAACAATTATTTTGCTTCACTAAAGTGAGTCCAGCTACAAAGGGCAATCCTATTCTAACATAAGCATGGTTTCTAGTGTTCCACTTAGTAATATGGTTAACCAAATATAAGCAAAATCATTCTCAGGCCAATTCCTCAGGCATACAAATAAGTAACAGAACCTTTACAAAATCCAAGAAAAGAGTGGCTCCACAAAATGTTACCTTAATGCAGTTAAAGATACTGATAATTGCACACTACAAATTGGAAGTGGGAATAAGGGAGACATGCAGTCCTAATGCCTTACTACCAGACTATGTCCTCCTGCTCCACTCAAATAGAATGAGAATAGAGATGTAACCAGAAAAAGGGGGGGGGGGGGGTGTTAGTCATGACAGGGTTGAATAGGAATGAAATGCTGGCAAAAATTAAAGTTAACAATAAAGAAGGAAAATTATTTAAACCAATATAGTCTGCTTTAAGGAAGATCAATAATTATTTAATACAATAACAATACTCCATAGAAACAGAAGCTGTGGTTGCATGACATAGGTCAGTATTTTCTTTCAAACTAATATATGTTTGTGTTTAACCAAATCTGGCCATAGTAACTTGGGGTCACTTTTCATTAATACATGGGTCAGGAACAGTTTGTGAATTAGAAACTAAACAAATTTTCCAATACTTAATTATATTCACATGAAACATCGAATTGTGAAGGTGTAAAGTGCTGCTGCCTTCTCAGAAGCTCTACAAAAGCAACCGCTGTCATCTGCACACAAACACAGGTTATCCCCTTGTCACAACAGCTCAAACATGAGCTTTCTTTATCTAGTAATTTATTTTTATAAGCTTTTAACAAACTGAAGGTTGTCTAATCACAATTTATCATTCTCAAGAAATGGGGCCTTTTTAAAATATCTAAATAGCTTGCCAAAATATTAAAGAAGTCTCAAAACACTGTGCAACCAGTACTTTTCCATCTATTATTTCTCCATACAAATTTAAAGCCAATCATTTTCCAGTTTCAGTTGTGTTCAGCAATTGTAAAATTCAGCTTATTCTGAATACCAAAGCAACTCTCTCAAGCAGAGGTGGCTAATGAACAGTGTCCAGAAAAAACATCACAAAGTTTTTCCAAACCTATGTTACCTACAGTACCATGACTATAGCAGCCCCATCCTGAAGTAGGTGAAATTGAAGAGTGGAATCAGGTGTAAAAAAAAGAGGTAAAATGACAGCAAGACATGGGTAAGTAAGGGCGTGGAAATAAATCCAGTGCTTCCTGAGCTCTAGTTTCTTGTTTACTAGTAAGAATGCTCCCATATTGAGGTCATTTGTCAAACTGTTTTAATTTACTGCATGTTCTGAGGTGTTATGTAAAGTTTTTGCTTAGTACACTTACCCATCAGTAGATCATGTCCTTTGGCTCTACAGCATCCTGTTTAATGTTGAAGAATGTTTATGCAACATGGCTATTGCTGCTTATTTCCTCCAGGTTTTAGTTTAAGTCTAGGTCCAGTTTTGTTACTGTCTGTGTGGGTTTTGTTTTCTGTTGTTTTTTTTTTTTTTTTTTTGTATTTTTCAGGAAATATCAGCACAGTTGTCACTGGAGATGGAGTAGCCATGTGCATTTCATCTACTGTCTGCAGAGAACTTAGCAAGATTATTTTTCCCTCTTTACAAATAACAGTGCCATTTGCTTGGTAAACATAATGCAAAATCAGCAAGGGTAATGTGTAAAAGCCTGCAGGTCAGCACAGATTATTACAGCTTCTAAATTCATGTGCAACCTGGTTGGCCAACATGTGCCCAAGAATACAGCAAGGTTAAGGCAGCTCCGCAGTGGAAATCTAAACATCGATGTAATGCAAAACGCGTGTGTGGCAGTAACTGGAGACAGCCATTCACAGTGAGATAAAGCTTTTGGCAGAGAGAGTTCAGCAATCTGGTCACGCTGCTGAGAGGAAAGAGCTACGTGCAACTTTGGACACATTGAAGAGAGCACAAAAAGATGCAGGACATTTTACCTAGCAAATTAGCACAGGCAACAAGAAGACACAGTGAATCCACCTATAGCATTTTAGGAAATAATTCAAGTAATTAAAACAGGGGACATTTCTTATTACAGCATGTAACCCTACATTTTACTACCATCATTAAGGTGGCATGTCTTTATCATCATTTGCCATTAGTAGAATTTTGTGGGGTTTAACATTGTTTACAATGAAAATTCATATAAATAAATGCATTGGTTGTTAAAAATAAAGATTAAAAGATATTTTCTGGCAAGAGTTTAATTTAGAGCGGGGGATAGAGTAAGCTTGGATTTTACCATTGCTAAAAAGTTTATTCAAAGTGAAATTGTATGGAAAATAGAGTACGTGAAATACAAGATAACTGGGCAGCTGAACTGCAGTTCAGGACTATCTTTGCCAGGTCTGACCATTAAAACTCAATCTCTTCCTTCTCCCTCCTGTCTTCAAATGTATTTTCCTTTTTTTTCCACGGCACTGTTTCAACACATGGGACGGAGACTGTTGCCCAGTCAAACTAGCCTAACGCTTGATGCCAAGAACACTTTTCTGACCATGGGAGAAGAGGGTTTGAATCTCTTCTGGTTGCAGAAGTTACTGAACCTCAGTCTTCTCAATGCTAGATGACCGTTCTGATACTGCAGTGTTAAATGGGTGTAGGAATCATCATTATCACATCCTTTCTACATATAAATAAATAAAAATAGAACCTCTCTGTTCTTTAAAATATAAAGATGGCAGCGACCAACACACAACCCCAACTAGACATTGCAGTACCTATGCTTGCAGGATTTATAAGTCTTTTGTTGGAAACTTAGACCTAAAGTGATTAGCACGAGCTCATACAAAGTCCCTAACAAGAAAGAATGCAAATGAAACAGTGCTGAGTGCCAGCTGCAGAAACCGTAAAGGGCAGTGTCACCTTGCAAAATATTGTACAGTCACACTGCACAGTCCCTGCAGAAAGCTTGTAACAAACCCAGAAACCACGGGCCAACATGTAGCTTAAGCAGACAGCACAACAAAGCAATGTCACCTCCCCTCGATGCAACTAGGTGGTCAGTTATTACCCAATGGCTTCCCCTCGTCAGGCAGAGGACATGCATAATCCCTCTCTTGTTTTAACAGATTACATTGTACTTCTCCAATAACTCTAGTAACCTTGCATTTAATGAAAATATTTATGTGTATGATATCTATGATTTTTTTTATGCTTTGACAAATGTCAGATTATTCCTTAAGTTGCTGCTTCAATACATCCAAGTCCATGTCTGTGGACTTCTTCGTTAACATCTTTAAAGGCTTAAAGAAACTTAACGGATCAACAATGTGGCAAATCATTCAACTAACATGGATCAAAGATCATAGAATCACTCAGCTACCACAAACAACGTAAGTTTTGCTTTAGCCCAATGAATTTTTCCAAGTTGAAATAGTGACCCAACTGTTGGAGCGACTATCTCCCCTCAATCTACCTATCACCTACCTCTGTCAGATTACAGCAAAGGACTAGCTCACCTTGAGCAATAATGCCTTGTTTTCGCTCAAATCAGATTTCCAGGAAGGGAGACTGTAGGGAACAATTAACATCAAACTGCTACTCACATTACTAAGCCATCTGGTTTCCATTTTTACGCTCTTAGCAACATCAGATCATGAGGTTTGGACGAGGCCATCCATTGTGCAGGAGACGTAGATAACTAGCATGAACTTTCAAATATTGTTCCAATCTTCTCTAGTTTTCTCTCCTAAAAACTTTGCCAGTACTGACTTACGCAACAAACAAGTGAATAAATAGCATGTCCTTTTGGGCTCATTAATGACTTATAAAATAAAATAATTTTATTCAGATTGTTCCAGCAAATCCTTTCTTCACTTGTTTTCCTGGCTACTTTGCAAGTGGTCCCACAATCTATCATTAAGTGATTTTTTTTATTATTATTTTTAAAACAGCAAAGACAAACCAAATAGTTTTCCCTTCTCATGTAGCAGCCTGGTTGAAAATGGATCAACGTCTTACCTCTAATAAAAAAAATAAAGTATTTACTACTTTCTGACTGTCCTTAAAAATAACTAAGAACATTTCATTTTCCATGTGATGTGTGATGAAGTGAGAGAGACAGGAGCCTATTTACAGTTAAAGCAGAGTTGTATAAATTTGATTTTGTGCCTGATGTGACCCATACCTAGTTCAGTGCTGTTCTTGTGCAAATACAACTTTAACTACTTTTAAGCTATTAATGTAAGTACATAGGTATTGCCCAGATTTTCAGATAAAGGTACTTTTAAAAATCCGTCTCATTTGTAGACAGTTCATGGTTCTTCTATTAACCAGAAGAGCAGGTGAATTCTGATGGAAATATCAAAGAAAGTTTATAAATCAGGCATTTGTCTCCATGCTACAGGATTAGACTTCCCAGGGAACAAACTGAACTGAGAGGGACAGGTACCAAGGTCCATAAAACATTTCAGATAATGTCACTCTCATGACATACTGATGGTCTTGTTTGTTTGTTTGTTGTTTTGATTGGTTGGCTGGGTCTGGTTTTTGAAGAAAGGCATACAAAATTTCCCAAAACATGAAAAAGGATAGCTTTACTGAAATAAACTACATTTGCTAAAAATTCTTCCTTCCATACGGTAATATATAGCTTATTTAGAAAGCCATTCTCTTCCATTTTCATAAGCCATTCACTACCTAAAAGAAAACTTTTGAAAATTTTGCATGACTATTTTAATATTCTGACAACAGGGCACCTAACTTGCCTGATCTAATCTAAATGCAGAAAAAAATGCTGAGACAGACTAATTTTCAAGAGGAAATTAAGGAATGATTCATACTTTTGCTTCAGGTATTTCTAATGCTAACAATATGCCGCTCACCATTTATTTGCCATTTCAGTCATTATAACTCTTAGGCATCATGTAACCTATGTTGTATTCCATGCAACACAATCAATTGAACAAGTCCATCATGGTTATACATCAGAAATGACACAATAGAAAGCAATCACAAAATAACAATTATCATCAAACACATTGTAATCATGCACCAATATCTTATCAAAAGTCCTTGTGATACTATCAAGGCACATTTACTATGCTAACCAATCTTCAGCACCCCTTTGGTCCTCAGTACTTGACGACACATTGACAGCCTAATTCTCTGCTGATGAGTCCGCTCTGGTGTTAAAAAAGACCTGTTCTGAATTTAAAGCTAAATAGTGGTATACTAGCTTCATAAGTCTAAAATACCTGAGAACTCTGTAGCTGTCCATTAATTTCTACATATGTGAACTTCAGACATGAAAGGAGCTTAACATGAACTGGATTAACATTCATCTTTCAAATTATTAACGTTCTGGTGCATAATTGGGGGTTTAGTAAAAAGCTGGATTCAGTAGACTTCATATTACCTGTTACCACTGTAACACAACATCATTGAGCACTATAAAGTTTTCGAGGCACAGAAAGTTCATTCAAGCTCTGCTATTACTGATTCTGAAACAGGATTCCTGTCTTCACTTGAAGCCTTTAAAAATTATTATTTAGCAGTTAAATTGGCTTTAGTGCAACAGCAACAAAAAGTAAACATTGAAACTGGGCATCTTTCACCTACAGTTTGTTGACGTGCCCCTTTCAGAGCCACACTAGCATTGTTAATCTATGTTACCATTTCAAATACAAGCAGTACCACCTATACTGTAGAAATTAGCTTTCTCTAAAACACAATGCTTTGGAAGAATTATTATGAAAATAAAAGTGAGGCATTCTTCATATAGTTCATATTCCATAAATTACACAAACCAACCTGGAAAGAAATGACATATATATAAATGCCCTATGTTAACTACTGAATAAATATGTGTGATTCTATGGTAGTTCTGACATAATCAATGTAGCTGCACCTTCAGAAAATACCTTACCAGGCAGGAGATGAAACCTGCAGGGTGTCACAAGCATGCTTGTTTTTTCAACATGGTCAACAACAGAAGTCTTATCAAAAATACAACAAAAAGTGTTTTTATTGATAAACTATACATCTATACATTTAAAACTATACCAACAATATATTAATGTTCTTGCTGGCATCTCAGAGGCTTGTCAGTGAACCTGGCTTGTCAGAGGCTTGTCAGGGACCATACATGTGCCCTAACACTTGGTGTCCAGAACAAGACTGACATGTTGTGGAAGAAGCTCTCACTCCATGTATTAAATGTGCCAAAAGCACCAGGTGGTAAACTGTGTTACAAAGAGAAAAGCATTTGCACAGACAAAAAGACCTACATGTATGTACCTCTCACATCTCTCTGACAGGCAACATACACAATTATGTTTAGTTTGGGTGAAAATGAAGGAAATTCACCTTCAACTTGCAGGATGTGGGCAGGAAAAAAAAAAAAAAAAAAAAAAAAAGAACACAGACACTGAAAAAAAAAATCAAATCAAATTTGATTTTGATTTCTGTCACTTTCATTTTTATTTTTGCATTTCACGTTAAGGATTTCCTTCATTCTGGAACATGTTTTAAAAAACAGCAAAGAAATACATCTAAAACTTTCTGAACTGAACTACTTAACTACTGTAAAATGAACTTGCTGTAGTTTCAGACTAAACTGAAAGGATGCAGATAACTTATGCTCCTGGTGCCATCTCCTGGTAGTGAAGAGGTAAAATCACCAGAAGAATCAGTAATTATTTTCTAAGTACCCTTTAGAAAAATGTCAGGTCTCGGAGAGTGAGAGGAAGAACGTTGTTACACAGAAGTAGCTGTCAAAACCATAAGTTATTTTGCTTCATTCAAGCCAACTGTTGCTCTTACATTGGCTTAAATAAGGAAACACAACACTTCTCTATTTTTCTAGGAGAAATAAGTTACCTGAATAAGTTTACTTTCAAAATACATTCAGTATCACTGATAATGGTTAAGATGAAAAGTAATTTTACAGAGTTTTACACCATGTTAAAAACCCAAATGAAGAATTCCCTTTGAAAAGTCCACTCAGAGTAATTCTAGTGCAGCTTATTAGCTCACGCTGACTCATTTTAAAGTCAATTTCTTTTTAATATTTAAAATTCAGGACATTCTTTCCCAGTTGCATCACTCTTTCCTTGCTGTTGATGAAGAACTGCAGTATGGCTACTTGTAATAATATCCCATGGTTTACATTGTAAAAAATAAAATAAAAAATAAAAAATAAAAATAAAAATAAATAAATAAAAATAAAAAATAAAAAAATAAAAATTAAAAATAGCATTAGCTAACTTGAAAAGAATGTTATAAAGTTATTTTGACAGCTGACACCAAGTACCTGGACTTATCCTACAAACTTCAATGGTACGAAGACTGTTTGTTGAAACTTGACCACCACCAACAAAAAAATTGAAACAACTTGAGCTTGGTAATAAAATGCCTGTCAAAAAGTGCAGTATTTTACATTAATTCTAGAGTTAGCTCCAGGTAATAACAAATCACGAAAGGAATCCTGGATGAAAGCTGTGAAGACACAATGGAAGGCAGTAAAATTAAGTAAGCTGAAGATTTTAGCAGGTTTTAAAATAACTACTAGATAAAGGAACAGTGGTGGTAGGTGGCCTGCTCTATGCCCAGGGAGCACTTCTGGAAACCAACCAATGTCACTCCCTCCCACAGCACAGAGAACTAAACAGCTGAAATAGAAAAGTTGAAATAGAAAAGTAACAATTTCATCAAAAATCATGGAAGTTCAGCCAGCTGAGAAGGACCTCAGCCCACTGTGGGATAAGACAGCATCCAGCACATGATGTAAAAATACCACAAGCTGGACTGAGTACGGAAGGGAGCAAAATGTCTAACCTGCAGAACAAGAATGAGCTCAACACTGCCCTGAATTTAAAGCACTCAAAACTAATGATGGGTAGAATTATAAATCCCTAAGGTGAACCAAAGCAATGCACAGAAAATAGGAGGGAATAAGGCAAAAGGGCTAGCTGTATCTGTGGGCTAGTGAGTGAAGTATCTCCTGAAGTGAGAGAGAAGACACCTCAGAAGAGGCTGAGATCTCGGAGAACGGGAAAGCACTAAGGCTTTGTTAAGGTAAGCTTTCCTTCCTCTGCACAGGAAAAAATGGATTTACTGAGGCTTAATATGACAATTTGTTAATGTGATAAGAGGGCTCTTGTAACAAACGGAATTTTTATTTTAACATACTGTTTTACTACACTGACCATATCACCCTGAGGTGGGGAAAAAAAAAAAAAAAAAAAGTTGTTTTGTTTTGTTTTTTTTTTAAAAAAAGTGGATTATTTCTTCTAGTCTGCTGAATGACTACAGGAGTGTGACTAGGGTTGCCTTAAAAAAAAAGTGAAGGAATAGCAGTGATCTGGATTGTCACAGGTTTACTGACAATTGCCATGGGGAAGCAATCATTAAATGCTGCAGAAAAAACAAGATAAATAGGGGACATTTCCTTCCACAGAAAGAGAAAAAAAATCTGTCATAACATCAAGCTATAATTTAGAAATAGAGCAATGAATGAAGAAACATAACAGAATCAAATTAAATGCAACTGGGATTTCACATTCCTTATGAAAATTAAGGCTTTAGCATGAGATAATTAAAGCAAGGATAGCCAACTCATGATGTGCCAGAACATATAACTCAGCCTGTCATCTTCATTCCTGAGAGTCCCTCCGAGCTGGTCAGGAAGCAGGCTGTCAGCCACACAAACCATTCACTAACCCACGTCAGTCTCCCTGCTGTTCTCCTCTGTGAGAGCCCCACAGCCTCCCGGAGGTGCCCTAATCAGAAGCAACACAATCATCGTTGCACGGAGCACGCTCATTCATTCAGTACTACGACAAAAGGACTTCAGTGCATGCGTCCCCAGCACACTATGGTGTGCTTTGATGTGGCCACCAGGCTCAGCTGAAGCAATGACTATAGCTCTAGATACATGATGGTAAGCACGCATCCCCTAAGTGCCTCTGTTGGGGGATTTTCGCTTGACCTGGCAGAAAAGCTGAGTGACACTGACCTAAAAGAGTCGAAGAAAATGAAGACAAGTGTTGTGGAGATTAGGACTTGTAATAGAAAAACAAAGATGAGATAACACGAAAGGAAAACAGCACACATACTGTCACATAACTAAACCTTTATGCAAGTGAACTACTGGCAGAGGGAAGGACGGGAACATCTTGCTGACATGAGGACAAAATAGAGGTGAAGATGAAGAACCTTCTGGCAGAAGAAATACAAAGGTTAAGAAAAAGAAAGATGCTACCTTATGGACTAAAAAGACTGAAGTTTTTAAAACTAATGAATTGGCCATATAAAAAGTAGTATATGTTAAAAGACAAAGGAAAATATTAGGAGCTTTGTACTGCAAAAAGTTCAGAAGTATTGAAAATATGCGGTTCCTACCATTAGATTACATTTACAGTACGTATAAGAAATTAAAAGAGAAGTAGTGGCACATTATTAAAGGGAAAATTATTTCCCTAAGGAGACAGAAAAATTAAAATTGCAACATGCAAAGGGTTTTTCTTGGCATGGGAGCAAGGTACAATAAGTCTGTTGTTGATAGGCATATCTGCACGGTCACATCAACAACAGATCTTCAAGCCATCTACGCCTAAACACGGTGAAACAAATTTGTGGAAAATCAAATCAGTTAATTGCAGTGGGAGACTTAAGAATCCAACAGAGCTATATTTAGCTGAATTTTGCTTCTAGGAGCATTGGGATTCATTTGTTTTTTGGTTTGGGTGGTTTGTTGTTTTTGGTTTTGGTTTTCCCATTTGTTTTTTTACAGTAACAAGCCAGTTGGAGGAGAAACGTGAAATATTGCTCAAAAACTCTACTATGCTTGCCTGTCCTCATGCAATAGTGCTTTCAAACTCTTATTTCTATCATAACAAGTAAACAGCCCTTCAGAAACCACTGAGGGGGCAAAACGTATGAAAAGCCAAGGAGGTAAAAAAGGGTTCTAAGGCCATTTTGATATAGGGTAATATAATGCACAAGGTTGGTAGTAAAACAGCAAACTAACTTCTAAAGGCCGGGCTTAGCATGAACAATCTGCCACAGGATGAATAATGCTTACCATAGGCTTTGAAACACACTATACTTAATCAGAAAATATTCTGTAAGACTAATGTGTAACACAGTCACTAGTGATCAAGGCCCTGAATAAAGTTCTCTGGATTAATAAAACTATTATACCCTTTCAGAATTTCCAGCACATGAGCAGGACCATATTATGCATTTTAATCACAGCAGCAGCACAAACCCCAACACAAACCGTATTTCCTGTCAGAGTGAACACTGGAACCAAAAGACAGCCTTGGCTTTTGATAAAAATATGTTGCTGTGACAAAACAAGCAACCACGCTACTGACTCGCTCTTTGAGCACCTAGCCAATGTAAGGACCATACAGGCAATTCCCCCTCTGTGAGTTACCCATTGCCGCTTGGACTCTACGGGACTGAGAACCCTTCCCGCAGGGGGCGGTTCGGATCGAACACCCACCGACCCCACAGCACCCAAAACTCGTGAGACGCTTAAACTGTAATAAACGATTTTATTCTGCGCCCGACAGCCCCTTGTAGTGAGGACGGTGAAGATCCCCCCCCCATCTCCGTGAGGGGACCGCGCTACCCGCCAACGGCCGCCCGCTAACGGCCGCCCCGCGCGCAGGCGCCGTGCAGCCGCGGGGCGGGAGGGGCGGCGCGGCCGCGGCACCGCGCCTGCGCGGGGGGGGCGGGGCCGCGATTCGAAGCGGGCGGCGGGGAGCGGGCGGCCCCATGGCCAGGCAGGCGGTGCGGGAGCAGCAGGGCATCACCCTGCGGGGCAGCGCCGAGATCGTCGCCGAGTTCTTCTGTAAGGGGCTAAGGGGCGGCGGGGGGGGGTGTGGAGGGACGAGGAGGAGGAGGAGGGGAGGAAGGCAGCCCGCTCGCCCCCGTGCTGCGACGCGAAATGGCGGCCGGTGGGTGAGGAGGGGGGGCGGGGGCGCGGGGTCTGCCGCCTCATGTCGCCTCATGTCGCCCCCCAGCCTATGGGATCAACAGCATCCTGTACCAGCGGGGCATCTACCCGCCCGAGACCTTCACCCGCGTCCAGAAGTACGGGCTCACCCTGCTGGTCACCACCGACCCCGAGCTGAAGAACTACCTCAACAACGTGGTGGAGCAGATGAAAGGTGCCCGGGGGGGGGGGGGTGGATGGAGGCGCAGGGTCGCTGCTTGGGGTCGGCGCCGCCGCTAACTGTGCCCGGGCTGCTTCTTTCAGAGTGGCTCTGCAAGTGCCTGGTGCAGCGCCTGGTGGTGGTCATCTCCAGCATCGAAAGCAACGAGGTTCTGGAGCGGTGGCAGTTCGACATAGAGTGCGACAAAACTGCCAAGGACGAGACGTGAGTAAGGGTGTGCCTCTGGGCCTGGCTGTGGTGCAGGCACCAGGCGATGGCCCTGTGCATCAGCACCGTCCTGCCTCCTCTGAGCAGCTGTCACAGCTTTGTCTCAATAAGAGCAGGGAAGGTGCCCTGTCAAACCTAAAATCCTGTATAACTGATGTGGCTTGAAGAATTGCTTCTCTCCCGTTGTTCTGCCAAAACTTTCTCATCCATTCCAGAGTGAAAATAAATCATAGTGTTCCTTAAAAATACTGTGAAGTTTCACAAACAAAAATAAAATAAAGCTGACGGTGTTCCAAGCCTGTTTACCTAAGGCTTAAAAGAATGCCCCTCCTATGCATGATCACAGCAAACAAACCACCAGCAGCTTAGCAGAACTGCATTTAAAGAAAGCTGTTCTTACAGTAGGTTGAAATTTGCTCTCTCAATGATTTTCCTCTTTTTCCAGTGTACCCCGAGAAAAATCTCAGAAAGCTATTCAGGATGAAATTCGGTCTGTTATCAGACAGATAACTGCCACAGTAACTTTTCTGCCTCTGTTGGAAACTGCCTGTGAGTATTCACAACTTCTTTGAAACAATCAAACATTTTCAAAAAGCCCGAACAACTTTTTCCATTGTAAAAAATATTTTCGGCTATTTTTGGTTTGGGGTTTTCTTATTATTACTTGAAATGTCATATACCATTGCATTTGAGAGCATTAGGTTTTGTCAGACTGATATCATCTACAAGTGTGTACAGTGTGGAAGCAGTCTGTCAGGTGAAATACTCTAAGGATTGTTACATACTGCGCTCTAGCTCTCATTGAAGAACTTGGAACAACTTCATTAGAAGATGCTAGTGGTACTTTCTCCAAAAACTACCTGAAGCTCTTTTTGTCAAAATGTTACAGTTCAAGGTGACCTAACTAGCTGGATGAAACTAAATATACTCTGAGGAACATAATTTTCATAAATAAAATGTTTTGTGATTACAGCTGTGGACAGACTCATAAATGCTAAGCATTGAGATCACCTGAACTAAGTGCCATGTACAGCCCAGCTCACAGTGTTTCAACACACTTCAAAACAAAAAATTGCATCATACTCATTTCAGGAGAAAAGTAAGATGGCTGTGCATATGAATGTTAACCAGGACTATTTTTCATGCTTTAACTGTTCTTTCTTTCTCCGTGAATAGCGTCAGTGTAACTTCTGATATCGTTGGCATGTCTCAAATTCTAGAAGAGTCACTAAGTTCAAACATGGCATCTTCCTGTGTGTGTATAACTGTTAATCTGTTTCCTCTTGCTTTCAGGTGCCTTTGACTTGTTGATTTACACTGATAAAGATATGGCTGTGCCAGAAAAGTGGGAAGAGTCAGGACCACAATTCATTGCCAATTCAGAAGAGGTTCGCCTTCGTTCCTTCACTACCACGATCCACAAAGTAAATAGTATGGTAGCTTACAAAAAGGATTCCTTTCCCTGAGACAGGGGTTCTTGTACATACCTTGTCATCTTGTATAGCTTCTGTTCGTAGTTCAGCTATTATGAACGCACCATTGCTCTTGCTGAAGTGTGGTACAGAAAAAAGGCAAAGCGTCTCTGATAATGTGGTGTAACACTAGACTATGCTGGCATTGTATAAAGAGGTCTAAATAAGGTGTTCATAATGGTAGGCAAATCCTTACTTAACTGAACACACCAAAGTAATGGTGTGCTAAGCTGTCCAGAATTCACTGAAAATAATGCTCGAGTCTAGGATTAGTTGGTAGAATTTGGATCCTGTATAAACTGCATTCTATTAGCAGACTGACATTAAAATTCTTGTTCCTGACATGCCATTCTTTCACATAAAGATGTTCCTATTACCAGGAATAATCCAAAAGTAATCAAGACCAATTCTGAAGTGATGTGTACCTCTTTACAATGAAAGCAGCTGTTTATCAGAAAAAGCTCAAATATGTGAAGTCTTGTATGTTAGAAATGGGGCCTCTGTTCTTCTGGGGAGTGCTGTTCTGCTTCAGTGTATGTCTTTTTTTTTTTAAATGTCTGTCAAACATTTTCTATGTTTGTATTCTTGTTTTATGGAATAAAACTTGATTTTTTAAGTCAGCCACTGTAGTAATTTAGATGTTTCTATGAACTCTAGCTATCACCTGTCAAACAGTAACCTAAAGGCATGTCTACTTATGAAAAAAACACAAACCTCAAGTTACCTTACCCCTTTCCTGAGTCACAAAACAAGTGCTATCTAGTCAATATGAAATTCATTACTTATAGTTTCCTTCTACTTGAGTCTTCAAGTAGCAGTATGCCACAACACCTAATAGTTAAGTAGTGTTGCGCTTCAACTGGGTTCATGTATCCTTCATGTTTCAATATCCCTAGTATATTCTAACGTTGATTAAAACCTTTGTACGCTTACTTTGTCTTCACCAAATTTCCCATACCTGTAAGTGTTCAAGAGCTGTCTGGACAGGGCCCTCAGTTTATGTGCTTTAACTTTCAGTTAGCCCTGAGCAGGGGACTAATGGACTACATGACCTGGGAAGGTCTCCTCCAGCTGAACTATTGTGTTCATTTCAGCCAGAGTATTAACATCCATCTAGAAGATTCAAAGTACTTACACTGTTATTCTGAAAGTAAGGTAAGCCTCTTGCAAGCTGAGAAGCATGTTTAACAGAGATGGTTACTGGGTAGTCACAGAGCTCTCTCTTTGTACATTGCATAGTTTCAGAACTCCCTCTAGCCACAGTTACTTACCCATTTACGCAGTTATAAATCAATCAGAGCACAAGTGGTATAACAATATCATTTTAAGAGTTTATTTAAAAAAACTGAATAGTTTTGTAATACAGCTGTGAAGTATGCATACGGGCTTTCCTACCAGAGAATATTTATCTCTAGCAGTTCCTATCTAGCACAGCTGCAAAGACTTTTAATTAAATCAGTATGGCAAAATCATGGATTTTAAAATAAATACAATCTAGCTGCTGCAAGAAGTGTTACACTGTTCCCTGTGGTAACAGAGGAGTAAATCCTAGTGTTTTCCTCTGCCTGTCAGCAACAACCTGCTGACTGCACTACCCATCTACAAGGAGGTGCACTTCAACAGCAAGAACAATTTCAAGCACTTCTTCCCTTGGGGAGGACTGGATGAAAGCACTGGGTGCAAGTCACTTGTAACAAGTTTATATAAGGAAGTGACAACCCATGCTTAATAGTAAAGGTGTTATTCAGGATGTAATTGGTACAGAGTCAGCACAAAGGAATATATAAAAAAAATAAAACCCCTTCTTTTACAGATAGCAAAGCCAGATTGCTCCAGGAAGTTCAAGTCACTTTTTTCTTGCACCAAATACAGTTTCTCTTCTTCCTCAAGAAGGACCAGCCCAAAATGTATCTCCATCATCATCTATGTTTATTTTTTAAGAGGCAGCAAGAATCAAGAGATGTAGCAGATCACTGGAGAGAGTCAAGGTCTGTGAAAATTACATGTGAAGAGGAACAGGTTCTTAATCCTGATGTTTTCACAAAGACCCTGCAGAACAAGAAAGAAAAATAAAATTAAGTCCCTTTAGTTGCTAATGAAATCTCCCAATAGTCAAGAATTTATGGAGGAATCCATCAGGATTTTCCAGTACCTAATGTGACCCGCAGTCTTCACTATTTGACCCTGACAGTCACTTCTGTAGAGTGACCTGGTGACAGTACAGTTATTCTTAGGAAGACAGATAAAAGGTAACGTAGGATTTAGAAGTTAGACTACAGACATTCCTCACCTGTCTAGTTCAGCTGACGTATAAGCTGGTTGATTCCTTCACCTCTGCAGCCAGGCTTACCGATTTCCTTCAGGAAACCCACTTTATTTCGTGCAGCATGGCGGGCCACTGACAGATGGAAAGGCCACAGAAACTGTGTGACATTTCTGAAATACCTCCCAGCTGAATAGATTTCATGAATAAGGTCTTCCAGGCAAATAATACCAAAGTTCCCTGCAAGGAAAGATAAATAAAATAAAATTAAATGAACAAACACACATACCACACACACAGGGGCACATCTCATGTGTGTGGTATTATCTTTATTCACATTATCCAAGGACTGCAGTCTTCCACATGCAAGTCTTGCAGAATTTGTCTCCCTCCCTTCCCTCAGGTCAGAATGCAAACTCTCAGCACCCCCTTCTCCCCTTGATTCACTTCATTTTCTTGTCTTCTTCCTCACCTAAATGTTCCTCTATCAGCATATTGTCTGTCAGAGGTACCTTCTTCTTGTTAACAATTGCTTGGCCCCGTTTCAGGATAAGCTCTCGTACAGATTTCAGGTTAGGGTATCTGTATAAAAACAGAAATCAGATTCCATACTGGAGAGATACGATGCAGCAGAAAGTCCCATTCTAATTCTTTGTACTTAAGTAGGAAAGTAACCAATACACATTTGCAAAGATGAAAAGGAACAAGATTTAAATGTAAAGTTGCCAAAGACCACTACTGGCCAAGCTAGCTATAGATTTGTGACAGCACATGAAACATGAGAAAGATGTGATGTTTACACACAATCTGCTATGAAATCCCGTGAATAGTACCTACCCCCATGCCACGTAAGGTTCCACAATCCGCAGCATCTTCAGCGTTAATGGAGACAGTTTAACAAATGTTCCACTGAAAATTTTTCTCAGCCGCAGCAACTCGATCACTCTCCTTACCTTCACACTCACTCCCCTAATCCTGAATCAGAAAAAAATACTAACAGTTACCATATTTCTTTAGTACAGCACCAAACGGCCCCAGGTTACTTGCACAGAGACCCGTCTGGCTTGATCACACTTCCTTTGCTTAGAAAGGATGTGACAGTTACAAACAGTAGCAATAATAAAGATAAGGAGTAACAAAGACTTCTTACTCTGCAATCCGCACAACAAAGGCTAGTTTGTGCTCCTTAGGCAGAGCCACCTGTCCAGGTTTCTGCTCCATGCGCCTCAGCCGGACCTCGTCTCGGTGTTTGCGCCATGAATCTCGAAGAAAAATCTCAAGGCGCTTAAACTGGATTTGTTTCCCCTTCTGGTACTAAAGACAAAAGAATAAGAAACGATTACCCTTCCCAACAATCTTAGAAGCTACCATCTCAAAGGCCAGATGAAATTCAGAACTTCACAAGCTATGCTCTTACATTTTTGGAGGCAGTAAGAAGAAAATAGATTTGAAAATCCAAGCCCAAATGATACAGAATTGAAGGACAACATGCAAAGTTTTAAACTTTAAGCAGCTAGCTGTAGCTTCCAGTGAACATGGGAGTTCTTTCAACAGAATAAGTTAGCAATAAGACAGGGCAAGACCAAGAACGCTTCCAGTTACAGGAGAAATTAAATGGACACAGCCACATACACAGCTCAGTTAGTCACCTGGAAAGCCAGAAACAACATGTCTGGATAAAACAGATGATAAAGTAATAGTCCACTATGAGTCAAAGTAACCATCCAAAATAAATTCACTTTTAATTCCTTTTCTATAAAGGTACACATGCAAGAAAGGAGAAAGAAGCATTCAATTGAGTATTACTAATTTAAACACAGAAAGCCCAGCTCACTTGAAAAAAAACTTTTCAGAATTATGAGAAGAGAGAAAGCATATTTCCTTTTAATTTAAAATATATTTAAATGTCTATGCTTAGTTCAGGATCACATACATCCACCTAAATTACAGTGCTTCCTCATATAGGTGCAAGTACTTAGCATTTACCTAATGAATTTAGCCAATAACATAGCTAAAATATATTACACACTTTCGAATTAAAGAGTATAGTGGTGCATGTCTTTAGTTCTACTTCGTACTGTAAGTCACCTGTGAAATTAATTCAGATTTTCAGAGCAGGCAGAGACTTGATTAGACACATCATTAGGATCTTTTTTCAAACGAGAATCTTGAAAGGGGGCTATTGAGCGTTATTAGTTTGGCTTCCACTTCCACTCTGGGAATACAGCAGGCCTTTAATGTATGTAACTGGATATACACAGTAGATAGCACAGCACAGAAGTTTTACACGTAACCCCACAAACACCACAGAAGCAGATTCCCGGAGAAAGCCCCCCGCGGCCCCCACCTTCCGCTTGTCGAGGAGCGCCTGCTTGGCCTGGGTAGCCTTGATGGCCTGGTACGCCTTCCTCTTCTTCAGCAGGTTCTCCGGCACCAGCGGGATCCGCCGCTTCGTCCTGCGGGGCACAAGCAGCCGCTCACACACCCCGCCGGCCACACGCCGCCGCCCCCCGGCCGCCCCCCGGCCCCACGCCGCCCGCGCCCCGCCGATGGCGGCCGATGCGCGCCCCCCCTCCCCTCACGGCACTCACTCCGTGTCCGCCATCTTGCCGCTGCCGCTGCCGTGCGCATGCAGCGGGCGGGGCGTGTGATGGCCGCCGGGGGGCGGGATGGGCGTCAGCACGGAGCACGGAGGGAAGGGGCAGCGGCTTGGGGCTGTCCGCGCCCTTTGGGGATAACAAACAGATGGCGGTTCTTTAAAAAAATAAGAGATAAGCGGTGGAAGAGCAGCCCCGAGCACTGCCTGAAATGGGATGCGGGCGCACTTTGAGGGGCACGAGGACTGGGAGGGGAAGAAGTCATCCCCCAGCACCTACCGGGCATCAAATGGCTGCCTCAGTGCCTGGCATGGACCTCAGGCTTTGTCGTGTCTGTCCCGGTGCAAGAGCAGCATCACCATGTCAGGAGCCTGTGGCAGGCAAAATGCCTTTCAGAAAGATCTTGCCTTGCTGCCTCTCACCTCAACACCACACGTGGCCTCAGCAGGAGGAATTAGACCATTTCCCTCCCTTCCCGGTGGCTTCCAAGTGAAGCCATGCCCACCCCAGAATCACAGAATCACAGAATTTCTAGGTTGGAAGAGACCTCAAGATCATCGAGTCCAACCTCTGACCTAACACTAACAGTCCCCACTAAACCATATCCCTAAGCTCTACATCTAAACGTCTTTTAAAGACCTCCAGGGATGGTGACTCCACCACTTCCCTGGGCAGCCTGTTCCAATGCCTCACAACCCTTTCGGTAAAGAAGTTCTTCCTAATATCCAACCTAAAACTCCCCTGGCACAACTTCAGCCCATTCCCCCTCGTCCTGTCACCAGGCACGTGGGAGAACAGGCCAACCCCCACCTCGCTACAGCCTCCTTTAAGGTACCTGTGGAGAGCGATAAGGTCGCCCCTGAGCCTCCTTTTCTCCAGGCTGAACAATCCCAGCTCCCTCAGCCGCTCCTCATAGGACTTTTTCTCCCAAACAACAGGTCCTGGCTGAAGGGCCATATAGGCCCAAGTGAAGACACGGGGGCCACACAGCATACATGATGTGCAGGGTGGCAGCTGGGCACAGCCACATTTGAGGGAGGGGTCTCGAACATGGCCACGCTCCTGTGCAGTAGGAAGAGACAATCACACCTCTGGGGCAGTAGGGGCGGTGTGAGGAGCACGTGTAGGGACAGGGAATGGGGAGTTGCATTGCCAGCTGTAGTCTGGAAAGGTTGCAGAGGCAGGTCAAAGCACAGAATCATGGAGTCATAGAATATCCCGAGTTGGAAGGGACCCACAAGGATCATTGAGTCCAACTCCTGGCACCACACAGGTCTACCCAAAAGCTCAGACCATATGGCCGAGAGCACAGTCCAAACACTTCTTAAACTCTGACAGGCCTGGTGCTGTGACTAAGTCACTGGGGAGCCTGTTACAGCACGTGACAACCCTCTTAATGAAGAACCTCTTCCTGATACCCATCCTGAACCTCCCCTGTCACAGCTTGAATCCATTCCCTCGTGTCCTATCACTGTTAACTAAAGAGAATAGATCGGCACCTGCCCCTCCACTCCCCTGTGAGGAAGCTGTAGGCCGCAATGAGGTCTCCCCTCTGCTTCCTCTTCTCCAGGCTGAACAGGCCAAGTGACCTCAGCCATTCCTCGTATGTCTTCCCCTCTAGGCCCTTCACCATCTTTGTAGCCCTTCTCTGGACACTCTCCAATAGTTTCACGTCCTTATCGTACTGTGGTGCCCAGAACTGCACACAGTACTTGAGTTGAGGCCACTTCAGCACAGAGTAGAGGGGGACAATCACTTTCCTTGACTGAAATACAAGATTTTTCTCCTCAGGGCTGGGAAATCATCAGGTTTTCATGTGTTCCCAAGAAAGAAGCAGGTTAGGCAAGATAGGTGTCCCAGGGTATAGGCAGAAAGATCACCAACTTTCACTGCCGGGCCCAGATAAACCGGGTTCCCAAATGCATGTCTGAATGCAACTGTGTCTCTAACAATAAAGTAAAAATATTATATATTTTTTAAATGGCTGCTGATGGAACCTTTACAAATTTCACTAGAATGTAACTACTCTCTGAGTTAAAATTTACACTTCACTGTCCTTTTGCATTCATGTGTCAGTCAACTCCCAGCACCAGCCAGAGTGCCTGTCCCAGTCGGAAAGGGCTGCCTGACCAAGCTGGGGCAGTGCAGGTACAACCACCCTCTGTGCTCTCCAAGTGTCGCATGAGAGCAATTGTGTCCTGCCAGTCCCAGGTAAAGTGACGTTTACATCGAACATGCCAAAAGCTTTGAAGAGGAAATTGCCCAAGCACAGGCAAAACTCATCCAGACAAAACAGAGATTGCTGATGCAAGGTATCCAAATGTTGAAGTATTCGTAGCACAAATGTCTTCCTGGATAACATTCCCAACATATGGAATAAAAAGAAGAAGAGAAAGGAGGCAGGAACCGGAGTTGTTACTCCCAAACCTCAGAGGTTTCATCACTGTACTTCCTGCAAATTGGCTTGTGATAATCCTGTGGAAAGAAAAGTATGAAAAAAATAGAAGTAGCAAAACAGCAAATATTAAAGGACTGTTGGCACTGAACCTGTAGGAACTTTCAAGATTATAGAAACACAGTCAGGATTTATGTATAGTATTGCTGGATTTGGGGCTGGACCCAAGGATGCACTCTGGAAGGGGGAACTATGATGAACCAGAGCACTGGGCTAAGGAGATGGGGGAAGCAAGCCTGGGACAGCATCTGGAGTATGCATATCATGTGTGAAGGTGGAGAGCAGGACTGAGGAGAGCAGCCTAATCCAGCTCTTTACATCGCACTGAACGTCGTCAGTTGAATGACAGGAAAGCACAGATGAATGCAGGGCTTGAGCAGACAGACCGGCATAGCTGGCAAACAGCTGGAACCAAAAATATACCAATGCTTTTATGCGTGCGTGTTTTTGTTGTTGTTGGTGGTGGTTTTTTTGTTTGTTCGTTTGTTTTTCCAAATTCTTATTCGAGAGAAGGGCGAATTGTGGCAAACGGTTTGGACAGCAATCTCACCCGCAGATGGTGCCATAGCCTCACGGAGGGGAGATGTTGCGTCTGATGAGGTGTTACTTGTGCTCTGCAGCCTCCTCTTGGCCAGGGAGGGTAGAAGTGTGCTGCATGCCTGCACGCTGGACTTGTTGCTTTAATTACATCTGTAATCATTTGATTTATACCAGCGACTGTTAACTCTTCAGTTAAATAGTTGAAAATCAGAGACTTTCACTAAAAAGCTCAGTAATGCCAAAGTTTAACTGCTTCACCTCAATAAAGCTGCAAACCTTTACAACTCTGTAAATTAGGCCACTTCTCTTTTGACACCTAATACCCGAATATCTGTATTTAGAAATGGGAGCCCACATTCCGGCACCTGCTCAGGTACACACTCTGCAAAGAGCATGCGACTTGGAGAGTAAAACCAGCTTCTCACCAGCTAGTCTTCGATGCAATCTTTTGGATTATGGAGCAGAAAGCACATGAAACAGATCATATGAAAGTTTTATTTTAAAAAAAATAGAGAAAAATTAATAAATTTCACTCTGCCATGAGGGTAAGTTGCTCTTTATAGAAATAGCTGAAGTCTCTGGCAGCTCACAAAGGGAAATGTGGCCCATTTAAATCTACGCACAAGTGTGTTTTGTTTAACAAGGGAAATACAAGTAGGATCTTGGGTATTTCATTATTTATGGAAAGGAAACAATAAGTAAATAAATATTTCAAGTGCTGTTGCTATGAAGTGTCACACAGCATAGCAGCATACCCGGGCTGACTTGTTAAACATTAACTAACAGTTACCGTATATTAATGAATGACTATTCAAACGTCCTCATTTGCAGGCTTAGTCAGAAAAAATATTATCTTTCCTATACAGCAAGCTGTTGTAAATTGACTTTCAGCACTCTAAATCCCTATTGTCTTCATTTTTCTTCATAAGACCTTACATTTTTTGAGATTTCCATTAACTGTTACAGATAAAACCAATGACAGCATGTTTATGATTGTCACCATCAGTCAGTGATGGATTAAATGATTCCTCCTCATTTACAGGTCATTCAGAATGAAAGATAAAACCATTTTCAAAAGGCTGGAGCAAAACAATGGATATTTAGTCATGCCACTTGCAGCCATTGCTATTCAGTGACTTCACAAATCAGCTATTGGCTTCCCCTCAATATTGTTGGTGAAGGACCTGTGTGAGTGTGTTTTCTCCATACTTCGCCAACACACCTCAGATAAGGCTCAGAACTCACCCAGGGAAATTATTTTTGAAAACCAGGTTTTTATGTAATTTGAAAAAGGCCTGCTTGGTTGAGGAGGGTGGGTGGGGACAGAAGAGATTGCTTTTAAGGACCAAAATTGAATGTGTCATATCAAAATAAATCATCCATAAAGCAAGTCAGGAAAACATGACTTCCTTTTCATCAGCAGAATAGAAAATAACCCCTTTTCTGTACCACAGAGACTTCTTCCACTTTAATTTCAAAATATAAAAATCCTCACAATGTGTTTTTTAACAAAGCGTGTTACCTTTTGATACATTACCGGCTGTGGCAGGTCTGCTATGCTGTTTTGAGGAGGCTGTGTTTGAAAGGTTGACTGGGAAGATCAAAATCAAAAGGCTGCCGATATCTTTCCAGAAGGAGCTCCCTGGAAGGGAAGAATTTTTAAAAAGAGCATCTCTCAGATGGCCTTGCTTTGTCTGAGCTGCTTTCCTTTATAGGTAAAACTTGGAATATTTTACACATGACTAAGAGTCATGTGTAAAATAACTAACCACACTGGTCCATTTTGGAGTGCTGCTGTAGCACACTCACAAACATCTTTCATGGTTTCTGCCTAACTTGGCTTGAATCTATTCACAGTGCTTCTACAATTCACATAGGTGCTGCAGAGCTGCCCAAGAGCCCTTCATTATACTTGGGACTCCATTAAAGCAAATGAAAGCAAACAAAGGCAGATCTCTCCTTTGCCCCTTGCAGTCCTTACGTGATCTGGTTCCCTCTCTTGAGTAAAGTGTCTTGCCAGCTTTCATTTTATTGTGATACTTCAGGCTGATATTTTGTGTTGCATATTTTAATGTTCATTTTTATTACCTCATTCATGGACACAAAGCTGCAGCAAGTCTTTTATGCAGTTTTGAGGAGGCTGCGTTTGAAAGCATGACTTTGGGACCAAAATCAAAAGGCTGCAGATATCTTTCCATAGGGAGCACCCTGGAAAGGAAGAATTTTTTAA
Source organism: Aythya fuligula (assembly GCF_009819795.1). NCBI lineage: Eukaryota > Metazoa > Chordata > Aves > Anseriformes > Anatidae > Aythya > Aythya fuligula. The sequence goes on from NC_045562.1 coordinate 44,291,433, forward strand.
AAAGAGCATCTCTCAGAAAATGAGGTCTTGCTTAGACCTAGACATTAGAAAATACGAAAATAGCAAATTAAAGTTAATAGGTATGTCTCAGAAAAGTAGATGCTGTTGTTTTGTTTTGTTGTGGTGTCAATGTAGTCCTCTTCTCCTAAAGGACCATAACTCTTGTTTGGATTAAACATTTAAGACTATTTCCTCACTGCAATAGGAATTAATTGTGTGGACTTTAGCCGCAGCTTAAATCTTCATTTTCATCATGCCAAAAGCCTAGCTTTCTGGAGGCATCTGAGTGTTCCTCTTTCCATTAATGGAGATGTTTGCTATTTGGGGTACAAACCATTGTTTTTGGATGCACTGGTGGTGAACTGTACACAGCCATAGAAGGAATAACTTGCACCAAAAGTGCGAGTCATCTGTTTTACTGGATTTTTTTTTTCAACTATGAATGATGGCATTTGTAGACTCTAAATTTCTAAATTTTTAATCCTAGACAACAGTTTATGTCCCCAAAAGGATTTGTTATGACATGGTTACTGCAATAGAAGTTTCCAGCCCTTTCTTTATACTTACTATGCTTCTGTTTAGATAGTGCTATGCTTCTTGTGTTTTTCTTGTTTTTCTTAATATTTCTATGAGTGGATAGTTAATAGGAATAGTAACTGCCACAGAATAAAGAATATTACTATTCTTTAGTTAATAGCAATATGTTGCGCTGCCACGTTTCTATAACTCTATCTAAGCCATTTAACTCTATAAATATAAAGCAAGACAATGTCTGTGAAGCAAGTATTGAACTGTTTGAAAATGCAACATATACAGCTTGAAGAAAAAAAAAAAGTGTTACAGAAATGTTGCTAGTTGAGCACAAAAATATGTACAAAAATGTGTGAAATTGTGTAAACAAAAGTAAACATGGTAAAATATAAGTATGGAAATGTAGTTAAGAGATGAGTATGTCACAAACGTACTCACTTTAGCATGCACATGGTTAGGGCTCCTGGGACAAGATCTGTCATGTAGGATAAAAGGAGGGATGATGCTGACCTGGCCGCAGAATCAGTGCCTGCATTTAAGAGAGGTTGCTCGGGAAAGGAAACACGGTGCGGGTAACAACACAGGGCATGGATTCCAGGAGCAGAGGCAGGACGTGAAGCATCTTGTCCATAAAACTTCTTGCCTTATTTTATCCTCTGACATTAACAGGAGAGCATAAAGCTCCATTAAATTCATTTTGAATACCACAAAATCTCTACAGACAACATGTGCTGTCTCAGAACAAAAAAAAAGAACCATGTTTGAAGTCTATCACTCTTGCCAGTGAACCATGTCCCAATCAGAAACCTGCCTGTAATGAATTCTCTGTAAAAAGAGACAACAAATTTAATTCTGTTTATTTTGCCAGATCATGATCTAATCTGGGAAACATTTTAATGGGGAAAATACCTTGTGATCTTAAATTATGTCCATTTTCAGATCTTTTAAGGAAAAAAGTTTATATGATTTGGAAAGAGGCCCAGGAACTGTTCTATATGCACAACTAAAACCAATGTTTAACAGAGAAAAAAGCCGTGTGGTCTAGGACTTTCTTTCATGAAAATCACAATCACATGGAGATAGACTAATATTTAATAAAAATATTGTTGTGAAAATTGTGCATACATGCTTTTTTATTTTAATAACAGGGTTCCTTAACAATAGCATTTCTGACAGAAATCCTGCAAATACTCCTCAAGGAGAGTAGTCTGGGTATAATGAAGAAATATTAATGGGACTACTATTGGTGACTATTTGGCAGCTAGTGGCTGCCTAATATGTCAAATTAAAAGGTCTAAAAACATATGTTTTGTGGTTTGCGTCTCCATTGAAAAAAAAAAAAAAAAAAAAAAGAGAGAGAGAGAGAGAGAAAAAAAAATGGTGAAAAAACAATTCCATACAGTGGACCTAAGTCATAAAGTCAAAAATTAAAAACTATTTACTTATTCCAAATATTTTGTCTTGTTTTCTTCAAGAAATCTAACTCAGATGCTTATTCCTTTTATTTCCAACATTTTGTAAATAGAATATGACTTTCTAATGAAAAAATAACAGCATTTTTCAGGAAAAGAGAATCTGGCATTTCTGCATTTTGCACATGTTTAAAGGAAATGCTTCACGCTTCGGATTTCTGCCCTTGTCTTTTTACTGAAGGCATTTGCTTTCATTGGCTTTCTGAAGACTTTATGATTAACCCCTCAGAAGTCTATTTTGTGACCTTACAATTTGTTGAAAAACTGCACCTGCAGCACCGTATCAAATTGCAGATAGCTTTATGGAAAAATACTGGTGCTTGAATCCATCCTGGCCATAAGATACACACTGCCTGATAAACCCCACATGTAACAGAGTTCACTGCATCTGTATCCACGGGAAGTCCAAGAAACAGCCACAGGATTTTTGAGAATTTTTCTCCAGGTATGGCCTCCTGATACATGAGCACACATTTGACGCAAAAGGAGTCTATATGTTTATAATCAGTTTTTTAAAAGCTTTCAAAATATTTTAGCATTGTTTTGAAGTTTTCACCAATTTCAAAGGAAATAGCATCAGCCAGAACTCAGTATTATTTAAAACACTGCTTTCTAAATATTGTGCGGTATGCATCTTATAAATAGATTCAAGTAAGAACATAAATAAAATGTCTCCATTGACTATGACAGAGCGATACCACAGTCATCACAGCAAAATCAAGTTGCTTGCCCCCCTCATTGTGATATAACTAGCAACCCCATCTTGCAAGCACTTATTTCTATAAGAAATCCCCCTGCTTCCCCTGGCCCCGCAGCTGGCTTTGGACCTGTCCCACTCCGAGATATTTGCTGGGCTGGGCCACAACGGACTGGCTGCAGGAGACAGGAACGCTGCATCTAGAGGCAACGCTGTGCTTGGTAGGTCTGAACACAAGATTGTGGCTCAGTCTGCTCCTTCAGCTGTGGCTTCATTGTCTTCCTCACGCTGCCTCCTGTGTGAGAAGCAACAACTTGGCAGTTTTCAAATACTTTTTAATGTGGGATTCTCCCACGTTTGCAAGACCAAGTCCTCTAGCACTCCCCCAGTTGAGTAATAACTACTGCTGTGATTTCTTTTCTATCTTTAGTGCGATTTGTTGTCAAGTGTTGGAAAATATTCCAACTTAGAAAGCTTGATTTTATAGAAACTACTGCGAATACTTCACTAGAAGAAAAGCAGACTACTAATAAACCACTCACACTGTTCTCAGTTATTGTCCATGGAAATTACGCCTGGCGTTTTTTAGAGCTTCTGTGTTATTAGAGATTTACATCTATCAAAAAGTTCTGACATTTTCTGAGAGTGGTGGTACCTATTTACAAGTTTCTGAAGTGAAACACTTGTAAGAAATGAAATGTAATTTAATTTTGCTCTAAGGTATTTGTAAAGGCTTGATTAATGAACCTGAAATAGAAAAATTAATGTTTTCCAATTACAATAAACAGTTTTCTGTCTTGACTAACCACACCAGAGAGTAGTGTGTACTATGAATTTAATTGTACCTTTAAAGAAAAAGGGGGGCAAAACCGGACAGCATTCTAGATGGTCTCCACAGGTCTCTGACCTCTCCTATCTCCACAGGGATGAAAAGCTACATTTTATTTGTGAAAAAGGAGACAGATTGCATTATGTTTGAAATGAAAGACAGTGAGAGTAGAATAGCTGTCTTTTCCACACTCAGTAATTGGGAATCCTGCCTCCTACTAGATTACTTTTTAATTGAACCTTAAAGATAAAAATGCAACTAATTATGCCATTTAGGTAGTGGAAGCATGTTCGTAAGTACACCACAGCATGAGCTATTCATAAAAACACTGCAGGCTGGGGAACCACAGAAAGGGATGGAAAGGAGTAAGCTAATTAGGAGGTTTGTCACTTCAATGCAGACAACTTCATGGGAAATGCTTAGTGTACCCAGATGTAATTTCTGTCCTAAATGTCAATGATTCTGATACAAGTGTTGTAGTGCTAGAGAATTATTTCTATAATTCTCTAACAAAACAAAAATAAAACACACATTTAATTATTCTTTCTTCATGGCCCAACTTATTACTCAGCAAACTGCAAGAAATCCTTTAACAAGTCCAGTTGTGGAGACTAGGGGAGGGAGCTGTTGTTTCAAACAGAAGAATCAATCTGAAGAAAATTAAATTGATATAAATGGGAGATGATTTTCATTAATGTATGTAAAATCACAGCAGAACAGTTTCACTAGTTTGTAGACTGTACTACTGAGCTCTAAATGAAGCTGTGATTCTGAGTGCTGTAACAGTGCATGGCAATAGGGCTATAAAGATCCTCTCACTTTTTTCCCTGTTAATTTATGCAGGGAAAGATCTGGTTGGAACATTTTATTTCGCCTACAATTATTTGAGATAACTGCCTAGTCAAGATAAAGAGACAGAGCATTCGTACTTGACCAGGGTATGCCAGATAGGAAACACAGAGCCCGAAGGAAACAACCTTCCTACGTTTTACCCCTAGGAAGGAGCTGTGTCCCAGCCTCTCCGAGCTGCTGATGTGTGGCATGAGTGAGGGGAGGGAGGAGATGGTTGCAGGCTTCTCCTCATGAAAACCACAACCTTTTATGGGTGGGATTTTAGCTCATTACTGAAGCTGAATTCTTCAGTACCTGGAAAACAGTAACTGAGCTGAAAGGTTTCACTACAAGAGTTCAAATAAATTTAAAAAATAAAAATGGTGAATAAAAATGCAGCAGCATTTCAAATATTCATACATGTAATGTTGGGTTCAAGGGTAATTACTAAGCATGGGAGTGAGATTTTGGAATTAGTATAGATTTTTAAAAAATCAGCACTATGCTTGGGATGATAAAAATAATTCAGAATTATTCGAAAAGGGACTCAGAACAAAGTTTTAGAAAAAGTTTTAGTTTAGAGACCATCATCACATTTCTATAACCCTCAGCACGTTTTGAGTGCTACAGCTTTGATCAGTTTTCATTCCCCCCTCTGTCCATCCTATACCCCTCCTTCCTTCCCCCTGAGACACAAAAGTAGATTTGGAAAAGCTTCAGAGAAAGAAGATAAAAGATGGAATGGTTTCCATCTGCAGAGCAGTTAAACAGAATGGACACACAAGCTGAAGGAAAGGTATATGGCAGAAAATAGTCAGTAAAATCACAATTGGTGTGGTGGTTGTTTACTTCTTTTTCCAGTACAAGAAGAAGGGAACCTCAGATGAAAATAATAGGAGGCAGATTCACAACAGGTAACCTGTTCTTCCAACACATGAACTTGTAGTTAAGACATATTCTGAGAAAGCTAAAACTACATGCATCAAAGACTGAACAATTTCATGGAAAAACAGAGATATTGATTACAAATGACACCCCTTCTGGCTCTAGAAGTATCTAAGCAGCAACAGTTGGAGGTCATGGAAGTATTCTTGTGGTTTGTCACTTCATGTTTTCTTCACTCTTCCTAAAACTTTACTTCTTGTCGCTGTCAGAAACAGACTATAGATAGATAAACCTTTAATTTGTCTGAGCCTAGCTGTTCTTATAAGTCATGCCAAGCCCCATATCACCATATTTTTTCATTTTATAATATAATGTCCTCTCCTTGAATGCTAGGGAAGGGAAGATTGGAGTGCAAGTGCACCTCCACGAAATAGTTTGGATAACCAAGACATGAAGAAAAGGTAGACACATTGGTGGCAGCTCTGGACAACCATTCCCTTTTTTTCTGCAGCTGGTGCCCAGCCTTCTCTGTTTGCTGACTATTTCCCATTCATTACAGTCACCCTCACATTCAAGTATCAAAAAGACTAAGTTCTCTTAAAAAGAGTTATGAAAAAAATGCTGGTGAGTCAGGAGTCCAACAAATCAAAAAGACATGTCTGGAGCAAAACACAAGGAGGTGTTAGGCGAGTCAAAGATCAGGAGAGGAATTTTTGACCCTATAACAGACTCCTGAGAGTTAGAACTGACATGACACATCTGCCAGCCACTTGCATATTAGGAAGATGGAAATCTACATGCCATTTTCTGGGACAATATTTCCCCTGCAAGACTGGAAATCTATTTTCAGTATCAATTCGGGCCTGCAGCACAAATTGGATTCTCAAATACTCACAGTTCTGTGGTTGTCTTGGCAAAATATCTTTCAAGTATTCAAGCTATCAGATGGATGCAAAACGTCGTTTGAAAATGCCACCTAACACACAACATTTAAGTGTCTTATACTTAAATTTAAAAGGTTTTGATTCTGTGCACAGACTATATTTTCCGTCAATGGTCAACTCTATACAAAAAAAAAAAAAAAAAAAAAAAAAAAAAAGTCAGTATTTTCACAGAACAGCCAAATAATCCTGCATTCTGCAGGAAGGGCTGATAGAAGAGGGGCTGATCTAATCTGACTGCACGTCCTTCTTCCATGTCCACCAGCCCCTGTCCTGTTTTCCTGCATTTTGAGCAAATCCTTTTCAAATCTTTAAACAGCCCTAGATAAATGAATCCATTCTTGCAACGAACAGTTATCACGTATCTGAAAGCTAAAAGGATGAGGAAATTTGTCAAAGACCTGAGAACAGGTGGAAATTAGGGAGAAGGGGATCAAGGAGCTGGTTAGCTCCAGGTACCCTTGTCTGGACAACAGCTGTGAAGAGCACTTGCAGCAAGTGGTGCTTGGTCCCTGGTTCTCAGAAGTGTCTTCCTCCCTGTTGTAACTTTCATCCATTGACTGGTGGAGCGAGATTTCAGGGGTACTCATTCATCTTGAAATAAAACAGCTTTTACAGTGCTCAGCCTTGCATTGGAGGGGGGTGATAAGAAGAGGGGCAAGCCTCGACAATAATAAACCAGAAAAATTCAGTGACTGCACTGATGTTCTGCACCATGCTCTGTAGGACTTGCTTCTTCCCTGACAGTTTTCTACAACCCCCAGCAGGATCAAGGCCTTTCAATATCAGATGCTGTGGTGTGACATCTAAGATTCAAGGGACTCAATGGGCTATACTGAGAAAAGGCTAGTAAAGAAAATGTGGGCTCCCTTTCTAAACCAATTAACAGAAAAATAAGTGTCTTGCTAGTTTCATTTTTTCTCTGCATACATACTGATTATAGTGTACATTTTTAATACATCATATAGACAAAAATATTTCATATTTTTAATAACAAAAAGTATTCCCTTCCTTTCAGTAAACAACCTTAGTAGTGAAAGAAATCATTTGGGTACGCGGGTGTGCTTCAAAAGAACATTTGTTCTTAGAACAGCGTTTTTTCCTCTGCATCCAATGCACTGCAGTTATATCAGAAAAACACACACATTCTTTTTAAACTTGTTATGTCAAGTCACTGCCTAATGCAGGAGCTAGCTCTACGTGATGAGGTAAAGATAATCAGCAGGGCAGGTTTTATCAATAAAGGCTCTTAAACTTGAAGGAGAGGGAAGAATCTGATCTACTTTACATATACACCTGTGATTTCATTTGATGTCTTCTCAGTTTTCTTGAAGGAGGCACCTGAGTTTATTATATAGCTGATGTAGAAAGGCTTTGTATATTTTCATACTGCTTAACTTAAGTGCCTTAACTTAGCTTTCTGTATCTCCTTGAGAAAGAAAATTCTTTTCTTACAGACTCTTCAATAGACAACAGAAAATGGAAATAAATACCTTCAAACTCAACCCTTTCCCAGATTTGACAGTCTCTGTTCAGAAACACTTTAAAATAAGTAAAATAAGAAGAAAGAATGGGGAAAATGGCTTCTCCATTTCTCATTCTTTTCAAATCTGGACTGGCTACCTTTATGGAAAATAAACTTGAACGAAAAACTTACTATCTGCAGGGTTCAGCATACAGGTAACAAGGCAAAACATAACGGGATATCGAAACCCACTGCTCTGAAGTGCCCTTTCTCCTCCTTTTGGAAGCAGCGTGGGTCAGCAAGGAGGTGCCCGTGCTGGGGCTGCAGGGACCTGCTGCAGCTGTTCCCCTTTGCCAGGACAAGCCCCGGTCCCCTCCCTAGCTCCCTTCCCTGGTTCCTATCAACAAAAGTGCACCTGCAGGTCACAGAGGAGCTGCAAAACATTCTTGCCACAACCTAGAGAGGGCTGAGGGCTGCAGACTGTGTTACAGCATGTACCTGTATAGCCCAGTGCTTACTTCTAATTCAGATAGGGATTTAGTCTCAACAGCTCACTTCTTTATAGCTGTTTCAAACCCGGAAGGTACTGTTGAAATGTGACCCTGTTGCCTGTTTGTAATGATCTGTGAACAGACACCTGGGTTTAGTGGTGTTTTGTTATTACTATGTATTACCCACCAGATGGTTTGGATAAAAATACTTCAAATGATGAATAGCTCGTGAATCCTTCACATCACTTCAAAGGCTTGCTTTTCAGAATTTGCACTGTACAAGTGGTCCCTTGTGCATATTTTTTGTTGCTGATTCTGTTCCCCAGTTTGCAGAGCACCAAATCCACAAGCTGCCTCCAAAATAATCACATCTACCTGCGGAGTGCGAGTACCTCTGCAGATACACATGGGCATTTCCACTGCTTGCTGTTGCTGTGCACAGAAAGTCTCTGGAAAGTGAGCGTAAGGCCTTCCATATGGAGCCAAAAGGGAAACTTGGGGGTGTTAGTGGACCAAATGTGAATTAGTTATTTTTCAGTCTTCATTCAGCTCCAATTAAAATTAATATCACTTTGGCTCATACTAACACCACTAACAGTGAGGAAATTTGTAGTTAAAACTTCCAGCTTGCTAGGCTTAGATGCTGCTGCACATATGGTTTTTGTGATCACTGACTGTTCCTGATAAAAGCCCATATGGGCTACAACGAGTATCCAATCAAGGCATTGATGCTGTAGCTTCACTTGTTGTTGTCATTAACTTATTTCTCAATTTCACTCCACTTCTAACCACAAGGTATTTACTGTCTGTCATCTCTTTTCCTCTTCTGCATAGGTCTCACAATCATTACGGCACCTCTAAAGACCAGGACTCAGGACATTCAGCAGAGGCTTCCAGATGCATCGTTGCCAGTCTGCTCCCAATATCTCATATTCATTCATATGCATCAGCAGCACAACCGCTGACAAACCTTGCAGTTCTTCAGGAATCTGAACTACCTGCCAGCAAGTAACCTGAAGAAAAGTTTCTTACCCACTGGTAATTAAGAGTGTCTTCCAATTAAAAGACAAAAATATGTACAACAGGAACATTTTTTCTGATCTTTTTTTAACTTGATTTATAATAGAAGTATTTTTGTGTTGTTTGTTTATTTGATGGGTTCTACAGTTGTTGCTACTATTGTGTGAAATATTCCCCACCATCACTTCCAAATTATTTTGAAATCTAGTGATTTGAATTACACAGTTTAATATGTTTTAATAAGTTTTAGATGTTTATTTAGTTTCGATAATTTATCTCACTCTTCTCATAAATCTCTCCTTCCTTGCTTTAGCGTACTCTTTGGAAGACACGTACCCAGAATACATTCAGAACAATTACCACTGGTGCAAACATAATGGTTTAAAGGGATTGAATTAGAATCAGTGGGTTTCTGAAACATAAAGCACATGCAAATGCCAATTCACTTGCTAGAGAACATAGGGTGTAGGTAAGAGACTGAAGGAATGTTGCTTCAGTGGCCATCCATCTTATGTCTGCATGTCTTCTGCAGGTGGCTACCAGAAATTAAACACACCATCCCCAGTGGGCGGTGTGTACATGACAAACGTGGGACAAATTTGCGAATATCAGCAGTCTGTCGTAAGCCAGCACATTTCTGTAGCTGCAAATTATCGGTGAATGCCTATTAGCAGAACAAACTTATCCATGAATTAAATCATAAGGATACTTAGACAACTGAGTGACTTAATAGGATGCTATTAATAAAGCAAGAGTGAAAAGGAGGAAGATTATTTTCAAATATTTTGCAGTTTATGCAGGACTTATGACAAACAATTAGCTGTATATGGTCTGATTTAAACTCCTTTGGATGCATCTCCAGGTATATAACAAAGCAGTTGTTACATCCTTCTCAGTCTGACAGCTAAGCTAGAAGATGAACACAGCCCCTGACTTCCCGGGCCTCTCTTCTCCAGGGCTCTGCACCTCTCTGACACATTACCCTCAAGCTCTTAGGTTCAAGCTTTCCCTTCTGTCCGTTGCAAGTCTGCCCTTTTTGAATTATAAAACATTTTCCACTCAGAGGGGTCTGTTGGTTGTTGTGCTTTCATTATTTATGTATTTTACACTAGTGGTATCTGAAAACCACACAGAGATTTCATATTTCATTCTCCTGATGGGGCCATTGAGTAAGAAACTTGCATCAGTCTCCTAGAGTTGCCCTTCCTTTCACCAGTGCACTTTGAGCTGAAAAGGAAGATTTGGCCACATATTCTGACAGCTAGCATTTTGTTACTTCCTATCCTCTAGTCCTGTATCTTTATTATACTGACTGTAAAAAGGGATAAAAAATAGAATTATGTTAAAGCTTAGTTTATATAACACTAATCTAATAGGAAGCTATTAAACTACAGTGAAAATAGAAACATACTCTTCATCCCAAAACTTAATTTCAGCTGAACTTGTGCTCTTTACAACATAAGAGGAGGCACACATTAATTTTGTAAAAATGAGCTTTTTGTTTAAGTTACACTTACTTATTGGTAGCATTTTCATTATGTCTGACAAAAAAGAAAAGTCTTAAGTTTAGATTTTTAAGCAAAAAAAATATATATATATTCCTATTCATATATTACTGCAAATAATCTTGCCTGAAAAATAATTCACTCTTAAAAAGCAATTAGTAGCAGGATTAGTTATCATTCTTTATTATTTTTGCTTTGTTTGCTTTAAGACGTGCTTCTTTTTCAGAAACACTCTTTTGACCTCCTTGTCCCATTTGAGTTAAGCACTTCCTTAGGAGAGAATTGACAACCCAAAAGGTGCTCTAGTTTGTGTTAGCACAAGTGATCTCATGATCAACATGACTTTTAGGTACAAAAACCCCATCACCTACAGTGTTTGTTGGTGGCATCTTTCACATAGAAGAAATACACTTGGAAATACAGCAAAAAAGGCCACTTCTGTCACATTGCAGCATAAAAGATTAACTGAAATTACATTATTTTTCTACAAAGGAATTTGTAAATAAGAGCATAAACAGAGGCAACAAAGTTAAATAGACTAAACTACAACACAAAGACCCTTATAAAGGAAGCAGATATGAAAGTGTGTACATAGAGATATACATGTATATCTATATACATTAACTTATAGATATAACTACAGAATAATAGAATGTCCCGAGTGGGAAGGAACCCACAAGGATCACTGAGTCCAACTCCTACCTCCACACAGGACCACCCAAAAATCAAACCCTGTGTCTGAAAACATTGTTCAAACACTTCTTTTTGAACTTTTCTAGGTTTTGCACCAGTATTGAATATAGTTCAAGAAGACCAAACGCTGTACAGCATTTTTACTACAATTTTAAGAGATATTCAGCCCAGAAAGGAAGAAGACATATTGGGTTTGGGAAGAAGGCACGACTGTCACAGTCTATGACATGCTTTTAAAGGGCTAGCAAAAGATGCAGTGCAAATAAAGATGAATGTGTTTGTGGCATCAGTGCAAGTCTTGATGGTGAACCCTCTGCCTCTCACTGGCACTCATGGTAGCATGCATGGCATGAGGCAGCTTGTTGTGGAGGACCAGATATACCATACAGCAACACTGCAGATGTTAAAATTAGAAGATTGGAAGGGGCCTCAAGAGAGATTTAAATCAATTTTCCTATGATAAAGCAGCATCAGCTATTCCTGTGCTTTTCCAGACTTCGTTAATTCTCCATGTAATCTATTGTACATCTCCTCTATATTCATCATTAGAAAGTCTTTTCGATGTATAATCATCTGTGCTGCACTTCAAGTTCATTAGGCTGTTGTTCTATATAAATCTATCATTGCGGTGTTTTGTTTTGTTTTTTCCCTTTGTTTTTATTTTAAATGTTGTCTGTTAAACCTGTCTAATAAATCAGTAAGGGATCAGTCCAGGCAGTTAGCTCAGATGTTTACCAACTCTTCTGTTGATCACCTGTCTTACATGGCCTGATGGGACCCTTTCCTTGTTACAGGGGTTTACAGGGTTGTGGCCTCACGATCCGACTAGGAGAGAGTTTCCTACTGCAAGCAGTTGCAAAACTCTCTTCCAAAGCCCACACCGCAAAGAGCAACACTGGACTGGGAACAAAAGTGACAAGCTGGAGACACAGCTGTCTCATGGTGTCCTGAAGGCACTCTAGGAAGCACCAGGGCTTGAGAGGTCATGCTATGAGGCTGCCTTAGCTCAGAAACACCTTAAAACGGAGAGGGTCACAATTAGGGAGGAAGAGAGATTTTTAAGCTACCAGTGAACTCAGTGGGGCTCAGAGCTTTCAATGCAGACAGACTTTCTCTCTCTGTGTTCCCATGAACTAGGTACCTTGACTTTCTAATGCTCAGTAAATGCAGTTACACTCGGGGCGACACTTGCCTCCCACAAAAGGCTCTGTTCTGACAGCTAAATTACCAGACTGTGATGTTTTATAAGCCTTGTTTTTCTTCTCTCTTTCTGTTGTAACCAATGGGCACTGGATTCCTAGGGATGTTAAGAGCAAGTTTATTGCACATAGTAGGTAAATATTTGTTGTACTCTGTCTCATACTTGCTCTTCTATTATTTTTTCCACAGATGTATTAAAATTGGATTAGTGCTTAATCTTGCTTTTATTTTTTGTCTACTTTGTCCACATAATAGCACAGCATCACTGTCACTTTATGTTTTGAAACACTTTCACACTTGCATAGCTGAAAGGACATTTTGTTTGGTTGAGATCCTAAATTCATGTGGAGCTAGGACAAGAAATGAAGTGCCTGTCCAAAGCAACCTGGTTAACTTGCAGAGCCAGCACCACAGCTGAAGAAGATTATGCCCAGTTTTCTGTAGTGGAAAAAGGTAAGGCCGTAGCAAACAGACGTGGGCTGTAAGCTGCTCACCCCTATTTGTACAGGGAACTTGCAGGGGAAATCTCTTTCACAATAACTGCCAACTAGACTTCACCCTACTAAAAGGGTCAAAATCAACTACAAGGCACACGTCTCTCTATTTTTTATTCTCAAGTAAAGTTTCAAAATTATGAAATTTCTTCCCTAAATGCCTGAGACAGCTCATGACACAACTCCCACACAGCCATACCTACTTCCCATCAGCTACATATCCAAGCCCATAAAATACTTTAACTCTTCTGAACTGTAATAGAAACATTTAATACTTGTAGAGCTACTGCACAACTGGCTTTGAAACAATAGCTAAGAACAATTCTTCTGCAAATTCAAAGAAATAAGTTGTATGTGACAGGTTAACATTCAAAAAGGGACCAAGGAGTTGTAGAAAATGAAGCCACAGAACTCGGTCTTTACTTTCCCAATCTTACTGCAAATAGCAAAGTTTTTTAATGACACAATCACTGGTAAAAACCTCTGTTTCCCCAGAAAAGGTCTTGACTTCTCTGAATAAATCAGGGTCACTCAAGACTGAGAAAAAACCTGCTGTGGTGACCAGCTCTGTGCACTTTATCACAAGCTGTAGGAATTTCCCATAATTATGCTCTGCAAATAAATTACCATCAACATAACAAACACACACAGACATTAAATGTGTACAAAGATATTTCTGAGATCTTTGAAGAGGGAGAAAATTTAATTCAATTAGAGTTGCTCAGAAGACAGTCATAAAAGAACTTCCTGTTTAAAAGGATTTTGTCCAGATCTCTTACCAAGACTAATAACAAGTAATAACAGTAATTGGGATTTCTACAGGGCCTTTCACCCAAGGAGCTTAAAGAACAAAAGGGGAATTCCTTTCTAGTTATCCAGAGTTTGTTTTGTTTTATAATCAGGGGCCTAAGGGCAAAGCTCTAGCTCTGAACCTCTTGGTGGGGGAGAGTGCTGACACTGAGGACACCCATAGGGGACGCTGGAGGGACCATGCCTGAGGCAGACATGCCCTTATTAGCCCTCGTGCTGCTATATAATCAAAATCCCTCAAGGCTGGTACAGGCAAGCTGGTGTTGCTGGCACAAGCCGGTCTAAGTACATCTTGCTAGTTTCTGAACACATCTATTACTCCTATTCTTTAACATGCTAACTTGGTGTGTGTTCATCATTTAACTAAAATTACTATTATTCGGAATGGATGACTCCTTAGCAACCTCACAGCTTTTTTTTGTAATGCATTTGCCTACCTTTAAATAGCCTCCCTGGAGATGTAAAATTCCTGTGCTAACAATGCCTCTCATTTTGCCGAAGGGCATTTCATCTAGTCCACTGCCCAGCAGCAACAATCACAAATTGTAAGCATCAAATTGCAAGCTTTGAATCTAGTAAATAACAGACCAAAACACTAGGTGGATGTCCCATTTGAAACAGGCATGGAGGCCAGAACATGCCCAGTCTGAAGTTAAAGAGAAGGAGAGCAGGACCGGAGAGTAGCACCCAGCTCCATCTCCTTCTTCCATCTCTTTCCAGTATCCAGAGAAATTTCAAGTCTGAGCACACTCATGAACTGTTGCCTCTGTTTAAGAGCAAATTAATTACAGGCATATCAGAAATGTGAACAAATTAAATCCCTCTTACTTCACGCTCTCTTGCTTTATGTATTTGCATCCTCTGTTTTGAATTTCCTGAGAAAAAATGGGCAATTAAAACTCGATACTTCATGACGCAGACTTTCCTAGTGACTCTGCGTAGCCTTGCTAGAGCTGGCACATGGCTGTGAGAGGGCATATTCCAACCAGGCAGCCAGAAGCTTGTAAAATGATAATTGAAAGGATTAATGGAGAGCACCATATGCTCAGCCTTTGGGTCTGGCCACAAGCAGTACAGAGTAGGCAGAGACTTCCAGTGCAGTGCGAGGCCAGAAAAGGTAACGAATGCTGATATTTCTAGAAACCAAGAGAATAAAACTTGAATGAAACACAGTAGGTATACGATATGTTTTTTGCTTCATGAAGGATGTGAACAGATGAGTAACAGAATGGGTTGGGTTGGAAGGACATTGAAGACCTAGTCAGACCCTAGTTCCTCCCCCCAGCCATAGGCCACCTCCCACCAGACCAGGTTGCCCAAAGCCCCATCCAGCCTGGCCTTGAGCACCTCCAGGGATGGGGCATCCACAGCTTCTCTGGGCAGCCTGTGCCAGTGTCCTGGAAGATTTTGATGCATCGGAGACATTTAGTTAGTCCAGCTCTGAGGGGCTGGGGACAGATTCCTCCACCTTAACCATCACTCTGTACAGTCCAGTTTTTATGCTAAAACACTCAGCCTGAGTGCATTTTCCTCTTAAAGTCTTCCCACTGGGGTACTGCTCCCACATGTGTGCATTTTCTGTTATCTGGAAACCACCAATACAAATGGAGATAAGGTGTTTACTGTCATTATTTCCTTTTATTCTGGAAAAAAACTGTTAAATTCTAAAATACCTGACCCCCAAAGAGAAAGCTGCTTTTGTGATAAAGTTTAGTCAAGGTGAAGGACTGAACTCCTCTGAACACTGAACTCCTACCAGAGCTCACAGCCAAGACCAGGAGGCGCTGGGGGAGCCAAAATACAGCACAGGCAGAGGGATGCTTGCTGGCTATATAAGGAACAGATCCACAGGCTTCCCATCTCAGCAGAAGATAGATGATAACTAATAAGGTGCTATAAATACAGACGTGTTTATGGGACGTGTTACATAACAGCTTTCCATGAGCTTCATGCCTCCCCCTTCACTGACACACACCACAAGATGTTTAATCTTATTGTCTTTTCTTTTTCTTTTTTTTTTTTTTTTTAATACTAAAAGGAATCTAATTTTAAAGTCAGAAACTGGGACAATATCTCATGATCTAAAGCTACAAGTTAGCATTCACATGACCAAAGAGTTTGCTTTTCATTATATTCTATTTTCTATTTGTACCATACCTATTTTTTCTCCCCAGATATGCACCCACAGCCTTTTCTAGTTTTTAACTTGATGCATAGTTTTGAAAACAGTATTATTTCCACAATTTCAGAACATACTTAGGAAAGAAAAAATATTTTGAAGAGTACAGTAATTTGGGGAATACACTAGAAGACTTAAGTACTTTAAGATATTTGGGGTAATAGATGGCATACATCGTCCTTTGCAAATAAATGTCAAATAACAAGCTATGAGCTTGAAGACGTGAATAGCTGCTAAAGAAAGAGGCCAGAAGTTATAGTAGAATAAATTGATAAGTCTTGTCTTACCGTATTTTAAGAAAGACAGTCTGGGTTTGCATGGTTAACACAAGTAGATGGCACTTAGATCCCCATGTAACCCCGAGGTTGAAGGGAAGTGCAAATAAAGCACCAGTTCATCCCAACCCACCCTACAGAGTACAGTAATTACACAGCTGTCTTGAATGGCTCAAACTGCCATGCTAAATTTCAGGTGATAACAATTACATTTTGAATGTAAAATTTTTTGCTTTATTTTTTTTTTATTATTTTTTTTCCAGAAAGGTGTGGGTTATAATAAATAAATTTGCTACCTCTGGTCTTTAAGGACAGTTTTTCTAAATAATTTGATTTATAATTGCTTGGTCCTGCGCCGGAAAGGAAGAGAAGGCCAGCCACGTAGGAAATAGCCGACAAAAAGCCCATGCTGTGGGAGTGCATCCCTGGAGTACATGCATGGGAAGGAGCCAGCTTTGTAGCTCTACAAGAGGTTCATCTGGCAGCACACCAGGAACATTTTGCTCCCGACTGAGAGTGAGTAAGGGAAGAGGTTGGAAAATACAGCACCTTCACAATATGTCATTTCTCATTGTAACTAAAAGCTGTCATGGCATGAGGGAAGAATGTAGGGGAAAAAAGAAAAAAAAAGAAAAAAAAAAAAAAAGAAAAAAAAGGAGCAGGAAAGAAAGCATATGGAAAACACAGGAGGAGAAGATTGTGAAATATGGAGGAAAACAGCAAGGAGAGAATGGGAATGGAGTGGGTGGGTGAATTAAGAGCATATAAATAGGAGAAGAGGAAAAGGAATAGGAAAGGAGAAAAAGCTTGAAGACCAGGCCTTTTTTTCTAGCTCTAAGCTAGTAATTAGGCCCATATGACCAGGTCTTGCTGTCCAGAGCTTCTGTCAGGAACATATTTAAATCTCATCAAATCAAACACCTACTTGAGGCTCGTTTTCATCCGTCCATGCCTCACATCACCTTCCACCAGACCACACATTTCAGCATCCCCTCAGAAGATGGAGATGGAGCATGTCCCTTGCTGGGGCAGGGTCTTAGCTAGGAGGTGTCCACACCCAGACAGAGCTTACTTGATAGTATTTCTGTTATGAATGATACAGTCTTATCCTTTCAGAGATTTCAAAACTGCTAATTCACGCTACTTCTCCCAGTTTACTATGGAATCATTTTCCCTTTATTTCCACAGGAATGTCTTGTTTTCACTTCTTCAGTTGCTGCCCTTTCTGCGTGTTTTTTTGTTTGTTTGGTTGGTTTGTTTTGTTTCTTTTTTCCCTTCCTATTTTCTTTCATAACTTTAAAAATGCACAGCTAAAGGAGCAAGGAGAATTGCTCCCTGATTTCTACTGGAAGTACTGGATGACCTCTCCTCCCTCCCCTTTGCTTGGTGTGGCGAGCACTGCACCCCAGCACTGCTCTGGTCGTTTGGCTGCTCAGGGACTGACCAAGTAAGCAGGGAAATATGAGCCAGGATCAGCAGAGACACCTGGTATCAGGCTGTATCCCCACAGAGCTGGAGAGGGAGCAATTCCATTTGGTGATTGCCGTCAAGGTTTCATAATCTGTTTTTGTTTCAATGAGGAATTAAACAATCCTTTTCAAACATTTCTGCGAAACAGAATTGTGGTGAAACATCTGTTTTCTGGCTGAAGATGAAGATACATTTTCTCTCAACTAGGATATGATCAGGGACCTATATCCTTCCAATTAACTGTTTTGCTAGTACCTCCATTAAATATTTTTTAAATATTTCTGCTGCTCAGGCAGAGCATATTTGCGCATTGACAACAAAAGTGTAGTCAATGAGGGGGAAACAGTGTTGTAGGATGTAAAACTTCACTCTACGGATGAACAGCTGCAGCCTTTAGGAGAGGAATACAAGATATCATGGCCAGAAGTCTTTGACCTACCTACAGTCAGTACTGGCTATCTTGCTCCTTTATTCCCTTCATTTTTCATTATCTCAGCATTTGCCATGAATTAATCTAGCATAGCAAGCTTGGACTGCACCTTACCTTTCCTAAATAGATCTACTTCCTCTGTTATTAAAAAGCGGAATTAAATAACTCATCTATCTTCTAAAACTCAGGAACTTACAGCATTAGTGTATCAATGCTGTTTGATGATTTCTTGAGCATGCATTTAATGGAGGCTACCTTCTGCAAGGCCACAGGCTACAGTACCATTCCTCAGGTTAAAAATTAATTGTTCTTTTGCCATCAACAACTCCTTCTCTTCCCAATTGTAACACTGTGAAGGACCATGATTTTTTAAAGGACATTTTCTTAAGGTTACTGCACAGATATGCTATATATAGTAAACACCCAGGAAGTAAAATAAACAAATAAATAAATAATAAATAAAAAATTCTCTGTTGTGTAAACTCTTACAAATAACCTACTTTAGACCCTCTCGATAAAACATTCAAAGAAAGATGCCATTTATTAATTGTTCATTACAAATAATTGGTTTATGCATGAATAAAGCACACTCCACATGCACCAATTTCTCAGGAAACATGTATTGATTTCATATTTCCTTTCTTTAAGCTCTATTTCACAAGGGTTAATTTAATTCATGGCAGTGAAAATTAAAAGCATTTCAGATTCAAAGAAAAACAGGGCTAGAGAGAAAGAAACAAATTGCATTAAATGCAGCCTTTGTCCGAGCTCTTCTGTTGTGACCTGAGCCTGCTGTCTACCAAGCCACTGAAAACACTATGCAGAAGAGAAATTCTAGGTATTAGTGCTCCAACTAGCACCAAATATATGGAGGGAAAAAAAAAAAAAAAAAAAAAAAAAAAAAAAAAAAGGCAAGTTCGGAGGAGGTAAAAAATGTTTCATGCTAAATACTTGTCCACTTAATTTTCATCTATAGAAGTAATTTGTATTTGCAAAAAGCTTTTTCAAAGGTTATGTTTAGGCAGTCACTGTTAAAATATTGAATATCAACCTGCTTATTTTTAGCAGTGTTCCAAATTAGGTAAAAATTAGATAAAATTAAAAATTTGTGGGATTTTTTTATATGCTACCAAAAGGAGATACTGAATTACAGTGAGAGTTATTTTGAAATATTAAAAATGTTGTTGCTAAGGATGAAAATCTAACTACTGAGCAGAAGAGTCTTGCTTTTTTTGCTTTTTCTTATTGAGGATTCTGAACTTCAAATTTCCATGGTATTTTTCCTATCCTCTCAGCTGTGGAAGTCTTTGGAGTCCAGGAGGGATACTGAAGATAAATACACTGAACTTCATTATTTCCTCAGAAGTAGAGAACACAGTGTTACAGAAAGCGTTACTCACTTCTGTGAACTGTCAACTCATTCTAGCATAAGTAACTAAACCTGTCTCAGAGAAAAATAGATTTCAAGTCCACTAGCTTGGACTAACTAACATTGTGTTTTCTTGATGTCAATTCAGATACAAGAGTTTGGTTTCAAGAACTGGAATGGATCCTTTTCAAAAAGTTGAAATTGGAGTTGGACAGAAAAAAATATTGAAAGTAATGTTTTGTGAGGTGTGTGTTTTTGTTTTGTTTTGTTTTGTTTTGTTTTGTTTTGTTTTCTTATTCTGTTTCTAAACTCTGCTTCACAGAGCTCTTACGGATGCTTTGCAGCATCAGCTGTGTTCACACAGTTTTGGGCAGTTCCTTCTTGCCTTCAGGAGGCATGGAGCCAACAAAAAGAAGAGGGGAAATTGGCAGCAAGCAACCAAAAAAAAGAGGCCACACTCTCTTTTTTCCCTCCTCTGAAAGGAGAATTTACAGCATACAAGTACTTCTTAATGCTACATCTACATGTACATCTACATGCACACCACTCCCATTGCCTCACCTTGGACATAAAGCTTGGGAGGTGCCACAGCTGCAAACAGGACAAACGAGCACCTCTAAGATACAGCCTGCAGCATTATTGCAGTTCTGGAGAATTGCACTGGACAAGAACGCTGCTGGGGCCTTTGCAGAAAGCACAGTTTCAGCATGAGTTGTGCCGGACACACGACAATCTTGCTGGGCTCACAGTAAGATGAAACAAGTAAAGTTCAGGGTTTTGCTGCTGGAATCAGAGAGGCACCAGAAGTGGTCCCTTCCTAGCCAGGGCATAGCAGTCACTCACCTGGATCTACCTCTCTCCTCCAATATCACTTGTAGTGACCACAGACCTGACACAACCAGAAGACTTGTCTGCCTTAGGCGTTGTTTACAGTATGTTGGCCTAGATTGCAAAATATTCCTTCTCAGAGGAGGGCATAATAAGCAAAGAGGACATAGTTTGATTTTCACATTCTAGCTCAAGCTTGCTAAGCTCAAAAGGTTTAAAAAAAAAACAAAAACACATAAACATTTCCATAAAGTAGGCAGTATCTTTACAGCTCACTTTCAGAAAAAGATTGTTTCAGAAAGGTTAAGTTTCACATTTGTGTGCAGATCATTGAATCACAGAATGGGTTGGAAGGAACCTTAAAGCCTATCCAGTTCCAACCCCCCAACATGGGCAGGGACACCTCCCCCCAGACCAGGTTGCTCAAAGCCCCATCCAGGCTGGCCTTGAACACCTCCAGGGATGGGGCACCCACAGCTTCTCTGGGCAGCCTGTGCCAGGACCTCACCACCCTCTGAGTAAAGAATTTCTACTTTGTACCTAATTTTAGTTTTAAACCATTTTAAACCATTTTAGTTTACAACTTCTTAGTATAAAGGTTACTCCATGACTCCTCATCCACTGCAGGCCCTAGTAAAAGGTCTCTCCCCATATTTCTTATCAGCCCCCATTTAAGCATTGAAATGCTTCAATAAGGTCTCCCTGGAGCCTTTTTTAATCCAGGCTGAACAACTCCAGCTCTCTCAGGTGAATGCTCCCAATATTGAAATGGATAAGCCAAAATTTCCAGGCCTAAATCCCTAAACTCATAAAGTAGACTTCAAGCACCTACTCCAGATTTCAAGGATTTGCACATGACTGCTAGTGGAGGAGATATTAACATAACTGTAAGGTGGGTGACTTCTTTGGGTGCTTGAGCATGACCCTGCTCAAGCCCAGGACTCTGGCACAGACAGCAGAATACCCACCCAGGGTCCCACTCAGGGCAAGATGGTGCCATTTATTTTGGCTGTACTGAGTGATGTTCATTGTAGAAAGCTCAAAAGAAAAGAGATAGCCTAAGAGATGTCAGAAATTAATAACTTCTCAGATCTGGGCTCCAACCAGTTCAAAAAGCTTTTCTGCTGACAGCAGGTTGTTTTCAACACTAAGTATGAAGCATTCATCTTTATTCTTTGAAGCTGTGCCATTCACACCAATATATACACAAGGGTCCTGAAATGGATACTTACTAAAACAAAATGCCTGTTCAAAATGAATACCTTTTTCAACTTCAAACCACATTGTACACAGAAGTTCTTTGGAGCTCTTTAAAGACAAAGGCAAGAAAAATAAAGGCAAGGAAAAAAAAATTAAACAATTCTGTCCCTATGCACCTAAGTGAACCACGAAATGGGTACGCTTTCTGCAAATCAAGCCAATACAAATTTCATAAAACTTTCCTTGTTAGAGGTACAAACCATCTGTTAAAAAAATAACATTCTAGTGCCATAATATTTTCACTGCTCCAACTGAATGTGAAGTTGTGTATTGCATTGAAACAATAATATCAGATATCATAAAAATGTGTTGAGACTCATGACAGCATGATCCCTGAAGGCAGCCTGATGGTGGGAACTGAAATCTTAATTATGGAAGTATTGCTGAGATGTAGTTTTCTTCCAAGAATTAGGTTACTGGTGCATTAAAGATTTTTAATAGGCATCTATAAAATTGAATATTACTTTACTATGGTTTCCTAACAAATAATTAATTCTGGCATGTTGTGTTTATATTTGGGAATCTAATTTTCTCATTCAGCTTTTTACATGACATTTAGCGATGGGTTAGCCATACTAACAATTAAGAATGCTTTGCCCATAAGAAGTAAAATCAGTATTTTTTATTATTTTTCATCATTCATTGTGCTAACACAGACCAGTTTTAAAGCTTCCATCTATTCCCAATCCCTCTTTCTATAACAGATAACGAATAACTTTTCAAAGTAAGAACGGTTCTGGAATATAGTTTATTTGAGCAGAAATTTTTGGCTGTCCTTAATTTATTTGGTTCATGCTAACAGCACTACTTTTTGCTCATTAAGGTCTAAATGGCATGTGCAAATATAGCTAAGATAATTTATGATAAGAAAATGCAAGATTTTGCAAACAAAAGAATGTGTTTTAATAATTTCTACAATGTTTTATTTTCACAGTCAAATTTATGAGGACCTGACAGTAGTAAAAATGACTAATCACAACTATAGCTGTGATCATGTGAAGCTTCAGGGTATGATCAAGGTCGTAGCAGTAATCTAACAAATGTATAAGTCTGGTTATTTTCTGTCATATAGATATTTGGATCATTAAGATAAAGGATATGAATGTCAAAATTATGCTAGACATACAGGTGAAGGTAGAACATTTACAGGAACCACTCTCTTGCTTTCTCATTTCCAGAGAGGTCACAGAAATGTACACAAAAGTTGTCTATCCTGCGACAAAAACTATCAACTCTTTGTTGTAATCACTTTGTAAAATTCATCATTTATGAAATTCCTCATGTTCAGACTGCTCAAAGATATGCTGTGTTATTTTATTACCATGATGGATGGTGGCTGTTCTCACCTCATTGATTTAACCTTATTTCAGAACTACAGTAGCTTAGGGCCACAATTTGAAAAGAACCTGGTATTCAGCAACTTCCATTAACACTTTCTGTGGTGATCGTGTAAGCACTGGAGCTATTCACTTTTAAAAGTAAGTTGAAAAAGACTTCACCTTGAATCCTGCTCCAATTCATTAACATCACAAAGACAACATATCTAGAGATTTCCCATTACTCACCCTGAAGTTTTCTTCTGCCTGCTGCTGTCATTCCCCATTTGTGCAAGGAGAGAAAAGCCCTTGTTCTCTACCTTAAGGCTCCTAGTCATGCTGTGAAGCCTTTTTTTTTTTTTTTTTTTTTTAAACCAAGAGAACTCCTGAAAGACATTGCCATGGGAATCAAAGTAGGGCAGCAGATACTTGAAGCTGCATGATAATCAAAAGACGTGCCAAAGCTCCAAATTAAGAGATACACTGGTTTTTCATAAACAACTGCTGATGATCCTGTATCTTATTAGAACCCAGAGTATTTGCATATATTTGAATCTTGAATAAATGATTTTGTTGCATTCATTTCTTTTTCAAACCTTTTCTAATTATTTAGACAGCTTTTATAAACTCCATAAATTTCCAAAGAATTGTGTGTAGGTATTAACTAAAATACTCTAAAAGGAAAGGAAAGAAAAATGTCCAAAAAAGTATGAAATTACTTCACAACTGAGTTTGACAAGGTGTTACACCAGAGTAAGGAATACACTGCAAAAGTAATTTACAGTACTTACTGGGCTCTAAAGATCAATATTTCAAATATGTACATGTGGAGCACTACACATAATAAGCTATCCACTTTCAGAGCAGTGTTATTCTTAGAGTAAGCCAAAGAAAGGTTAATTTCTACTGTTTATACAGGCAGCAATTATAGAAAAGATTTAATAAGAGCGGGCTATGAACAAGTTTGAAGGGGTTTTCATTTCATTTTCAGCTGCTTCTAAAATATCTCGTCACAGTTGCCTAGGTTGTGGTACTTTACTATGACTTTCTGATTTACCCCCTGAAGAGAAACTTACTAGTTTTGCAAAAAATGCAACAACATGCCAGCTTCTTCCAGGAAGAGAAGACTGTGCAGTGCAAATACTAAGGGAAGCTATGAAAAATACATTTACATTCAGCTGTTCTGTTATGCAAGGTCATATGCACAAAGAAATAGCGATCATGTATCAACTGCAGATCTGCAACAGGAGCAAAAAGAAAAGCACCAAAGGAAAGATTCTTGCATTTATTAGCTCTGCTTTTAGGTCACCCTCACAGCAAAAACATCCCTAAAACCAGGCATAGCAGCTCAAATGATAATATCCCCACCGCCCCAGTTTCTCTGCAACAGAGTTGTTTTTGCCTGCAGTTCTCCTGTAGGAAGACAATTTGCCATAGATAAAAAAAAAAAAAAAAAAAAAAAAAAAAAAAAAAAAAAAAGATGCTCAGATATAGCCTGAACATTTGCACTTAGAGTATACTGTTAAAGCTAGGAAGACTCTTCCTCTGAAATTTGAGTTCAAGCAGCTAAGCTGAAGTTTCTTTTTCCATGTCTTAAATTATTTGTTCCCTGTGAGAGTACAGAACCTGAGAGGCTCATTTGGACAAATGGTCAGATTTAAGCCTGAATACAAAGAGCCAGGTGGCTCAGCTGTTTGCATCCATATTCTTGCATCCCCGCATAAATGCAGGCTTCTCTTTCACTCCATATTCAAGCTACAGCAAGAACCAAAAGAGACTGATTAAACAATCTGGGCTCAAGCAGCCAACTAAATCCCCAAACTATCATTATCATTGACCTCAAAAGCCAATGAAATTACTTTTTGTCACCTTCATAAATTATAGGATTCCTATGATACCTAATTCAAAAGGAAGAAAAGCATACCTTCTTCACCCACCAAATTTTAAACAGTTTGATAGGTCCTCTTTAATCCCCTGATACAGAATAACTAGATCTTATAACTACTTCATGTCCAGAGACTTAACAATAAGAATAAAACAAAGATTTCTTTTTTAATTCCTTTCAAATTTAAATTAATTATTCAACCAATGTTCCAACGTTTTTCTAGTTGTTTTTCCTACATATAAATGAAATGCATACACATCCATAGCTTTTCAGGCCTCCAGCACAAGTAAGTATCTTCAGACATGCAGATAAATACAGTCTCAAAGACAACTAGAAGGCAGGCCACTAAACCTAACCTTGCCACGTTTTTTTGACCATAGCAATGCTGAGAGCTAGAAACAGAAAGGCAGAAGTCCACATTTCTCTGCAGCAGCAATGCAGTTTTTGTACACTCAGTGAAAGTCTCAGTAACGGGGCTCCCTCCTACCCTCATCTCATCCATCCCCATGGCCCCTCTGGAGCTACACCATTCCACAAATCCACCATTATGGTATAATGCTATATGTTAGTCCATAACAAAAGCTCAAGAGCTTTCATTTGTTCCCTTGCATGTTTTCTTATTAGGCTAAATTACATGATAATTTAATGTAAGCTGATGCAGGGAAACATCATTATGCAAAGTGGGGGGGAAGCCAATACAAATATCAAAGCCTAGCAGCTGTTGACGTATTTTTGATCTCTTAGTAATGCTTTAGTAAGGTCTCTTGAATAAAGCCTGGAAATCAAACCCACACACCACAACACAAAGGGCTCATAGAGGAGGCATAATGATTTGGACACTGCTTACTGATCTACAGTGAAATTGCCTTCTGGAAGCAAGAAAAGCAAATATTATGAACAGGTATATTAGAAGCACTGTGCTGAAATTTGTTGTTCATCATTGAAGTGATGGGGCTAAGACCTATCAAAGGAGTACATGCGCTTTAAAACACATACATGACAAAAGAAAAGCAATCCTTCAGAAAAAAAAAAATATATATATATATATATATATACATACATGTATATTATATATCTTTCATTCTAAGAAGTGTTCAGCTGTGGGAGTTCATTTTCTGAAGAAATGACAGTAAGCTCAGATGAAAGACAATCACCTCAGACCCCCCAAGAACAGCACACTAGAGTTTTATCAGGACCTCTTGCAATTTCTCTCCAAACATCAGAGCTAGCACCCAGCTGCATTTAGATACTGAAATATAAGCATGCCAGTGCTGTGCCACAGGATGACCTTCCTTCTCGTAGTCAGTGGTCCAGGCAGCACAGGGACCAGAGACCTGGAAAGTGACACCAGCCTTTTGCTGCTTCACCATCTGTTAGCATGAGGAAAGGGTAACTTGATAAGCTTTCAGACACAGTGGCCATCTGCAATGCAAGCCTGGAAACTGCATAAATGTATTAGCAAAGGTGTCTATGTGCAATTCAAACGTATTATTAAAGTGTTTTTTTGTTTGTTTGTTTGTTGTTGTTGTTGTTGTTGTTTTTTCCTGGAGATTAATCATGAAGAATTTCTTATTTGCTGTTGTGTGTGTGTTGTTTTTTTTTTCCTCTTAGAAAAGTCTCTGATAAAAAATAGGGAACAAAAATGCTTTCTTCTGAAGCTTAGTCCCAATGTAACCAAGTTATTCTATCAAATCTGAATGTATTTTGTGTCAGAAGTTGGGACAAAAATAGAAATTTTTAGTTACAGATAGAGTGGTATTAAAGTGAGAAAAAAAACATGTTTTTCATTTTCTGTGAGCAAAAACAAGAATATTCCTACTATATTTTGCTTCTGATTACTTTTTAGTATTGAAAATTAAAACCAATTAGAACAATTACCTTGGTACTAAAGGGAATCACTCCCATGTAGAGTCAAAGTTTATAGATTTTTTTTTTTTTTTGGAAGTAAATCCAGACCAAGCAGCAGAGAAGAGATTGGTTAACTTCAGTCTTTGAAAATGATTTTTTCCCCCTTTTTTCTTTTTCTAGAGTAACATAGATTGTTTCTAACCTAGATTGTTCCACAGAATAAGTCTCTAAAAGGTAGGGATGAGAACAGGCAAGTTTTCTTTTTCTCTGCCATTATCACAGCCAATCTAGAACAGAACAGTAACCTAACACACCTAATGAAATGAGGATTTCTACTGTGACCTCTCCCTTGCACCAGGGAGCAGCAGCAGTACAGAGAAAGGAGGCAGTAACACTCAATTGCCAGGCTGCAGCTTCCTCAGTGCCACAGTTTGCAGCAAAAAAAAAAACATCTATCCTGGTGATATCTTCAGACAATATTGAACTTTAAAGGATATCTCCTTTATTTTCAGGGGAGAAAACACAGACAGTTGGCTGGATCAAATCTCTCCCCTCACCTGTGAAAAGCCCTTTTCACAGATCTGCTGGAGAGCTTTAGCTCACGACAGCACCCGATGGTCTTAGCTCAGGTGTTCCATGGTTCAGTACCTGCTTTGATGGGTAAAGAGTTTGTTACACAAGTCATTGCAGAAGATCCGGGTAAGAAGTTAGGCATCTTATTGTCATCAAATAAAGTAGATGTTCATTAAACAAAACAGGACATAATCATCAGCTTTAATCAATGACTTCAAGAAAATACAATTAAGACAGACAAAACAGTTTGTGGGTAAAGAAATTCATAGGAGATCACATTCAGTAATAAAGCAAAAAGGGGTTAAATGCTCTTGTTTTATTCATGTGAAGAGCAGCTCCTTTGGTAAGGATACTCATCTTAATTTGTTATAGAGGGAAGGAAACTGACAGCTCATATCATTGAATAGACCCAGTTTTGAAGTTGCCTTAACTCAGTGTTCTGCACAAACACTGCATGTTCCTCTCTCATTCCAAGTCATCTGAGATTTATGGGCAATTGAAAGCTGGGAACTGTAAAAGGGAACAACTGTGCATACAGGTGGCAGAATGAGTAAAACTGAAAAATGAGCACTGATATGCTGGGATTTCAATTTTTCTTTTATCAAGCGTGAGCTGGGTCCTAGAGAAAAGTCAGGGAGTAGAAGTAAGAACTTGAAGTTAGAAAAATTGATTGGAACTCCAGAAGATTTTCCACAGTCTTCAGAAAATGAAGAAACAAATTTGATCAAAGTACTCTGTTGCACATTATGGAGTACACATTTTACCGTTGCCTGTGTTACTTCTATTCTAATCAATCCAGCTAAAGATTGTCTTTTAAAGATTGTCTAATGTCTTGCAAAACTAAATTCCACTCTTCCCCTAGATATGATTGTATCCCCATGTATTTATGTCAAAATCATCTGCACTAAACTGGTGATTAGCAAGAAGAGTCTAGAAAAGATGCAAGTCTTGCACTCGAGATCATAAACAGTCTTTAACTAAGGAAAAAGTTCCCTTTGAGTAGATTATTTCATATGATGTTGCAATGACATTTCTTGCACTTCCCATGATAATTTGCTGCTTGCCACCACCATCTACAGTGGTGACGAGATCATCAGGCTGAACTAATTCAGCGTGATGGTACACTTGTTTCACTGTAATCAATCCTCTACGTTTTCATTATTGAATTACTATTTTTCTTCAGAAAGAGTGTCATTAGTTATTCTTTTACCTCAAGAAACTCCCTAATTTTACCACTGCCAGTGAGGACTGGGCACCAGGGAATACCTGGTTCCAGCTTGTCCCAGTCTGCAGAGCCACACTGGCTGATTGGTATTATGACTTAAGCAAGTCTCAGAGGTCTTACTAAGTTTCAAATATATTCATATTTCCTTGGCCAAGGGATTGGCTCATTCTCAGGAGGTTTCCAATTTTAGATGGCTCCAAAATGGTTCTAAAAACATTCTCCAAGAAAAGCAGAGCTGTCACTCTGAGGAAGGTTTTAGGGTGTGTGGAACACTGCTTAGCTGAGGAATGTCTGCATTTCTATGTAGCAAAGAGCACGCCATGCTAAGGCAAGTATTTAGTACTGGAATAACACTTACTTCATTCTGGTAAGGTGAAGAGTTTCAGTTTCCTCAAACACTGTGAATATTTTGCTGCCCGAGTAGTATCTGTCCTTTCAATAATCAAGCAAAACTTTATATGATGCTATGATGTCTGCATACATTGTAGGCTAGAAGCAGCTATCTGCATGAAAAGCCGTATGATTGAAAATGATGCAAGAATGAGGACTTTCAGCATTTTCTGTTGATAACTAAAATATATATATATTTTTTAAATCCTTGAATTATAGGGACAAATTCTTATTACATTCAAGGCCTCCCAGTCAACTATAGATCATGTATAAGAATTGAAGTTTTCACAAGTAATCTGAGGTTATCCAAATTGTACTAGTATGCATGCACAGTTTGAGCCTGGTTACTTTTTTTTTCTCAGATCTCTGAACTGCCTGAAATCTTTGGTCCAGCTAGGGAAAAGTGAGCTATTCCTCAGCATTAGTCTCCAAAAACACGATTTAAAGTTGTAGCTAAGGCATGGAATGGAATAATCCACATGAACGAACAACTACAAGTTTATGTTAGTTCATTTTCACTTGCAAACAAGCACACCGTTCCTCTGCTTCCCGTCTCTTCAGGGATCAGGACCATCAGGGATTAGAAGCATCAAAATAAAGTAAGAGACACGTCTTCCACTATTCCTTTCCTGGCTGAAATCAGGAAAGGCTGGAAGTCTCACAGGAAAGACTTATTCCATGATTTTCCAACAGCAGAACTTTAAGGATGCTTCCAACAAGAGGAGAGATTTGAATGATTCTGTCCCTCAGCCAGATTTCCCTAACTATTCATTAAGCTATGTTATTTGCTTCTGATCATTCGTCAATTCATCTGGTTCATTTTGGCTTTCATCTGGGTAAGCATTTCTTCCATTTTCTCCAAACTTAACAGAAAGCACAATATTCAGAAATGAAGAAGCTCTCAAGCTTAAGACTCCTAAAAGTTTGACTTAGGAGTTTAATAGATTTCTTTGAGAAGCCTGGGCACTCACAGACTAGCTTTTAAAGACTTTCAGCTCTTCTGTATGCAGATCAGTGCATGGTGTGAATTTCAGAAAATAGTTCAGGAACTAAACTTCTTCAGAAATATTTTTGTTACTGGCTAAGATGTTCTGAAGTCATAAGGAAATCTTCTGGAAAGTTATTTATATCAATAGCTATCACACCACTGAAGTCAACCAATCTAATCATCCCTAGAGAGTTACAACAATAGGAATTATAAATAGCTAAAATATCCTGGATATCTCCAGCAGTATTTTAAAAACATTGGTCATACAGACTAGTAACTAAGAACAAATCTTAGGACATGACCTCTCAATTTGAATATCAGAATATGTGCTCACTTGTCACTGCCAAATGGCTTTCCTAAGGGCCAGATGCTATTTTCTAAGCAAAATACACTTAATGCAATGAAGGTGAATACAAAGGCAGAGAGTATCATCTCATCACTATATAGGTAGGAGACACGAAAAAGTTTATGTACATGTGTTGGTAAGGAAATATAATAGATGAGACAAGCTAACAAAAAACAGTCCATTTTTGATTGACATGAAGACTACATTCAAGATGAGTTGGTTTTGAGTAGATTTGTAGATGAATTTTAAATTATCATCTTCAATGAAGTTTAAACGTATCCAGAAGATACGGACTTCAATGAAGCATGTATGTTTGTTTTATAACTTAGTTCCCTGTTCACTTCAAATCCAAAGTGTTTCAGGTGGTAAAATATGCATTATTTCAACACTATACCCACGGTTTTAGTTCTTTGGTGGAACTACACACACTCCCTTCATCTGATGAGTACTGTCTGAGGATATCTCAGTTTCCCTTTTCACTGTGTGCTTTACAGCCTTCGGCAGCTCCTCCATACCCAGCTACAAGCAACCAAAGATCTCCCTACACATAGCTCCCCAGCCATCCACATTGCATAATGTTTCTAATGCAGACAAATGCAGTCGGACAACACTGAGGTAGATCTCACTTGATACTGTGTTAAAAAAATTACCAGTGTCCCTGCTGAGAGTGTGACCAAAGTCATTTTACATGAAACTAAGATGACATGAAGCACAACTTCAAATGCCAGAAAAGGATGTTGCCAGAAAATACTTTGCAGCACTTGCAAACCAGGACCACTTTCTGTAATGGTCATTTCTTTTTGTTCAGTGAAAGAGATGAAGGAAATTCTGAATAGTTTGAAAACTGCAAGACAAATTGGCTACATGCTGGGAAATGTCCTGGAAAAAGTTAGGCAAAATGAAAAACTTAGGAAGTGGTGATTACACATACCAGCACTTCTTATACATCTTTGTAATGCAGTCTACTTTTTTTTTTTTTCCCCCCTATCTTCAAAAAGTATCTAGGTAGCTAATAAGCAGCACATTATATTCAGTTCTGCTACTGGAGACCTGTACCATCCAGTTCTGTTACAGGACCTTGTCTGCCAAGATACTCTTTATTAGAAACAGAAAAGGACATATCCTGACCCTTCTTCCCTTTAGTGTTTGTGCAGTTATCAAAGGGTGAGCACATGGTGATACTGACAGTTTAGTCTGCCTAATTATTTTCATTAAATACTTAGGCTTTCAAGAACATCAGACTTCAGGCAGGTTGAAATTTCTTCTTGTACTCTGGATTTATTTATTATTTTTTTTTAAGTTGATATAAAATAGTTCAGCCTTTTTTGGAACAAACTTAGTGAAGGATGTTTTTGCCAACATTCATATTTTTCATCTGTTTTCTGAAGAACCATAATGATTTATAACAGGAGCTTAAAATCTGGCAGCAAGACAACCTTCAAGTTAGCATGGTATCTTTTGTCCCCAGGAAAACCCCATTCAACTGGGTTAACAGTTACAGAAACATCCCAGTTGGTATTTATAGAATGGAAGCTGTAACATTTTGCAGTTTTTTTCCATATTGCAAGAGGAACATGCAAACTCTGAAGTCTGTTGGACCCCTTGTCCTGAACAGGTACTACACATCTGAAGATAAAGCTCTGGACAGCTTTATCCTGAGCAGATTTCCATTTATTTTTTTATTTCTTTATTATTTTTTTTTTACAGCAACTATGCCCTCAGCAGAAAGAGTACAATAGAAACATTTAACAAGAGAAGTTAATTGAAAGTTCATTTCTCCACATTATTTATACATGTTAGGAGAGATTCAAGCCTTTCAATGTTGTATTGATCTATTCATCCTGTATAATGATTTCCCTGGAATTTAAGGGCTATTTCTTAGTTGTTGTAACTCAGCTCTGATAAGAGTTACATTAGTTTACCCTGACTAATATTCTTTAGCTAAACTGCCAAGCTACTAAAACCATTTCAGCTGTACTTTTAAGCTAATTCCCAAATAATATCTGAAAGGTTTCTTCAGTGCAAAAAACCCACCCCAGCATAGGGCACAACCCTGAATCTGTTGCACAATCCAGATTATGGCTCAGTAAGTGTATCATGAGGGTACCCTAGGTTACTGCTTCCTTGTGATGAGTTCAGAGGGGGGGGCAAAAACAGTTTGAAAAACATTTCAAATTTCAGCAGAATTTTTCAGGCTTTGCAGACACAGAAGTCACTCAGATGTCCAAAGGGACAGCCTTAGCAAGCCCTGTCATTTTATGACAAATTGGACCATGGTGTTTCAGAAGGGATTTAGTCGAGATTGCTAAACACATGCCCAAAAGAGAATTGCTTCTTGGATTTTTTCAATCAAGTAGCACTATATTTGGACTGGAAACAGCCCGTGGACAAGCAGGAATAACCATTAGAAGGCAAGTGAAAAGTTTCAAGCAGATGATACTACAGTCAAGGAAGAAACAACTTGAATGTATCTGGGCACGTTTCCATACTGACTCAAGCAACACTTTTTCCCATGACATCAGACTCAAAACAACCAATATATTATACCCCATATGTTGATTAAAGAAAACCCAAGCAGTGCAGAGGCATGCACCAGCCTACCGAGCACCGACTGAACAAAAGTTGGACTGCTTGCAAGCCATGGGAGTTAATAAAAACAAATAAAAAGCCCAAGTTTTCAGGATAAGGAGCCTGGGTAAGACTTCTCAGCGAGATGAGGTTGTGAACACTGAGGTAAGACTGAAAGTAAATTGGCTGGATAAATGTTATACAGTATAACTAGATGACAAATACAATAAAAGAGCAATGCTTTGAATATGCAGCAGTGATAAGGCTCAGAAATCTGAAAAGATGGTTACAGATAACGTACTTATAGAACCTGCTACCTAAAGTCATGTGGCATTTACATAGGAAGTTTGGACTGCAGAATGGTTTGTAATTGGTGTTCAGAAGATCTTCTGGCAGATAAAGGGTTTTCCAGCATAATAATGTTGAGAATAAATATGCAAAGAAATACATAAAAGCTGTTTTCACAAGAATTATGCTACTTTCATAGAACTGATTGTATTTTAGGAGAAGAACAGCTAGAATTCCATCCTCACAAGATGCCAACAATCAATCTATTCAAAATAGTTAGTAAATCATACCATTTAGCAACTTAAAATGACATGGTGCATTCTGAAATCAAAACAGAAACTTATACCGGATGAGAAAATACTTGCTAGGACTAGCATATTGATGCTGTTTAGGAAAGAATTGGGAACTGCACTCTTACTTTAAGATGGCCTAACAGTAATGGCTTACTGCATACAGCTGAATTTACTACACTGTCAAACCTTGAATTATCTGATCTGCTTATCCTGTGTAATAAGAGATCACAGGCCATCTTCGTTTCTCTCAGAACAAGTCAAAATCAGAAAGAAGTCCTGTCAAATAAAGATAAATGTGAATAGAAGTATGAAATAGGCAGGTTATTAAGTTTCAATTGTTTTAGCAAAAATGATATAAGCTCATCAAGACCAGTAGTCATGGAATAGCATTAAATAAAATGTATTGTCATTGAGGTTAAAATGAGAACACCTAGGTTTACAGAAGAATGGATAATTGTTCTTTGTTTGTACTGTACTGAACACATTCACAAAAGGTAAGAAATGCCTTGTTCATTAGCCATATTTCTGAAAACAGTTCACTTATAAGTTTCTTCTGTTTTAAACAAATATATTTAAAGGAATAAAAAATTGTTTATACTGCTTCCAAAAGCTTCAGTCCAGGAATGACTGGTTAGCATCAAACTATACAGTGAAAGACTTACTTAAAAGAGAAATGTAAACAAATTAGGCAATCTTAATTATTTGCCATTCAGTTTGGATCTTTGCATCTATCTTTGACAGATACTTTTCTATAGAGATATTTAGGTAATAGCATACTTGATTAAGCTCTGATACAGTTAAAAAAAAAAAAAAAAAGTGCTTCTTCTAAGCAAATGATCTTCGTAAAATAGTGTCAAGAGCAAGCTGTTATCTGTCCAGAGAACTCTTAAGGTTCTTAGTACTAATAACTACCTCCCACATCTTTACCATCAGTGGCAGATGCACAATCAAGTCTTTTTGAATATTCACTATCTTAAAAGTTGAGTACTAATGCCAGTTGAAGTGTGTTAATGTCTGAACAGCACTCTTGCACTGATCTTCAGTGCTTAAGGCAAAACTTAATAGCTTTTTTTCTACATCTTCCATCTCCAGTTTGCAGGAAATAGTGATGACTTACTGGCCAAACTAACTGCATAATAATCACCAGGACTGAGTGAGCATGGAAGTACATGATTTCTGTAGTGATATCACCTTTTGCAACCCTACGTTTTCCTCCAAGGTGGAGAAATAGTGGTCAGCCACTAACAGCTGCCAACACACCGCTGCAGTTTAGAGCATCTTTTAGCTACTGTAATATTTTGAGCCAGAAGGAATGAATCTATTACAGATGCAGAAATAGCTTAGTGGTTTCTCTCATGTTTCTCCCTTCTTTCTCTCCTCAACACCCTGCAAGGGTAAGAACAACTACCTCAGAACAGGCAGAGATCTCTTTAGTAACCTCTTTCCACCAACAGCCTCTGGAACATGATTCCTATAATTTCCATGAAGCAAAGAAAAGGCCTGGGCTAACCATGAACTTCTTTACTCTAGATGGGGATAATCCCCAAGTTTAGTCAAAGCTAAGATTTTGAAAAAGGACACAGTAACACAAATTACAATAGCTTCATTAACTTTGCTACAACTAACAACTTTCACCTGACTTGTACATTTTGCTTCTTTTAGACAGCAAGTACTCTTAAATTCTCATTTAATGGTACTATAAAAGTCTTTATTCCTCTTTTCTAAAAATGTATTAAATGATGTATCTTAAAACCACAAATTAATACATAGTCTGAAGACAGTCAAAATAATCTGTGGACAGGTGTCAGTGAATAATTTATTCAAAACAAGATTTTCATATCTTACTAAAGGTAGATTTAAAATACATACTCTAAGTCCAATTTGAAACCACCATTATAGTAATCAAGTACCTGCTATCATTCCACAGTCAAAAGCAAATTATGCAGGGTATAGTACAGATCAATACTTTACAATTCTTTAAGTTAAAGAAAGTAATTTAAGTTGTTTAGCAGCTTAAGGTACAGTCAACAGTAACTTGGCTTTAACTCATCACTTTAGAAGTCCATCCTGTAGATTCAGGAAATTCTAGAAAAGGGAAGTATAGTAGGTTTTTTAACCTTAACTAATCCTTATGAAGTCATTAACATTAAATCGAGGAATAGAAACAGTCTGACAACTAGCAGGCATATTAGTTATCTTTCAGCCCCTGCTCTTGATTTTAAGCGGAGACTGTACATTCCCTGCACTGCATAGAAAGGAATGTAATGAGATACAACCAGGAAAAAACATTTTTAACTTTATGACAGGTAGTTGAGTTTAAGACTGAGAGGTTATTTATGTCTTCAACAGTGCTATGGGCCTGGTCTTAATATCTATATCCAATTCCTTAACATACAGGCAAAGGATATGTAGGAAGAGATAAACCTGGTGCAGTGTAAGACTGCACTCACTGCATTGTAACAAGTAACATTGCATCCTATTCTTTCCATAGAGAAAAATACCTTTATAGAATACACAAGAAAGTGCTAAAATCTGGATTACAGTCAATATAAAGCACTGACATCAGTATTGCAAAGACCTTTGTAGGTGCATTTTCAATGTTCATATTTCAAACTCACGTTACACCTGCTTATTTATCAGCAACCCGTGTAAACCCTAATCCATGCTTTTTAAAGAAAAAATGGAAACTCTGCACAAAGCAACCCAGTGTCCATTTCATAAAATGCATGTAAGACAACATGTCTGCAACTGGTTTTGTTTTAGTAGTCATGCTGCCAGCAATTACAAACATTTCAGCTACACAGGTCATAGTTTCCACATTTGTACCTAACCATTCTGCTAAACTTACTTTGGTATAACAAGCCAACATTCTTTAATAGAAAATCCAGATATTTTCACATTTTGTATTAGCATATTCTATATGCATAATTGCTTTTATGATAATATTTATCCCAGTGTATGAAAAACAACCAAATGGCACAGGAAACTGTCATGAATTGCTAGGTAAGAAACATTCTGGTGGACTGAACCAGCTGTTGAACATGTCTTTTCAAAATCCTTGAAAGCCATGTTAACTGCTACATCTTGTTTTTCATGCACCTCAGCAGTTCTTCATTTTGGCTGGAAGTGCAGACTATGAAATGACTGTTATTGCAGTATTGTGAGTTTGGCCTTAGCCAAGAAGTCCTGGAATTGCAATAGTGTATTCTTTGGGGTATATTCAATGTTAAACTAAACCTCCAAATGTTTCTTGGCTCACCTGCCATTAACTGGACCTTGAACTAACCATTCAGTGGCTGGGGGGCTAGTGCTGCCATCTGTTTTGACAAATGTTTTCCATTGCCTCTGCATAGCTGACAGAACATGAGGCATATTGGGAAAAGGTGAGGTTCTCTTTCTGATTCACCAAGAATTCCTCTAGTGCTCAGAAATCTAATCAGAACGTAGCTGACTGTATGAAACTAATTGTAAATCTGTTTGTAAAAGATTTTAGTTTGTCATGAGCTGTAGGTCTTCTCAAATTTTCTAGATGCCTATCAGTTCCTCTGAG
Source organism: Aythya fuligula (assembly GCF_009819795.1). Lineage (NCBI taxonomy): Eukaryota > Metazoa > Chordata > Aves > Anseriformes > Anatidae > Aythya > Aythya fuligula. Next base: position 44,328,378 of record NC_045562.1, read on the forward strand.
CATCTGTCTGCTCTTTAGTCCTTCAGTCAAAAAAAAATCTCAATTAAGTGGAAAATCATAGCTGGAGGCATTCTGAAAAAAACAATACACATCAGTTCTACTTCTGTCTTCCATACAGTTTCAAAGACTGCACAACAGTTATAACCATGCACATTAAGAAAAGCAGTTTTGCAAAGTCAGATTTATTTTTTTAGTTATTAAAACCAGAAATCCATAAGCAGACTTAGGAATAGGGCTTTATCTTTCTTACAGGATAGCCAACAACTGCCTGTTTCATATTGTTAGTTTCAGGTGTGACTTAAATAGCTTTGGCACAACAATAGGAAAAAATGACATCTCAGAACTTTCATATCCAGTGCCAATAAGCTCTTATTTAGCCTGCAAGATATTTTGATAGCAAGATGAATTTTTTTTAATAGCAATTCCATATCAGATAAGCATTTTTTGCTTCTGAAAATCAGAATCTTCATTTCAGAGTAACTTCCTAAAACAACATGTGACACTATAGCTCTCCAGCACAAAGGCTAAAACAGATAAGCTACATCTTTTTTCTCTCTTAAAGGCAGTCTGTGGCTTGTAGACCTGGGTATTTGCTAGGTACTCTCCTCTATAAGAAGAGAGCCTAATCTGACCTCAGAATCAATTGTTAGGTCTGCATAGACCTCAGGACCTCAAAACAATTTCTCATTTCTTAATGACAATCTACTATGTATTGTATTACTTCCTCAGGAACTGAGGGGAAAAATTCTCTAATTTTCCATTCCTTTTCCATATAGAATTAGACACTTATATCATGATTATCTAATCTCCTCTCCACTCAAGCAGTAGCTAGAAATGGGTTATTAGCAGAAGCTTCTTCAGCTTTCTTATAAGATAAAGCACTTCAAGACAGCACACATCAATTCCTTGGGCAGCTGCTTTACTGGTCTTTCTAAAAGATATGGTCAAGCTTATTCTCTAAATAAAAGATAGAAGATATGGTCAGGCCCAGATCTGAAATGAGACAAATTTATTACAGACTGCCCAGGACCATGAAGACTTCCTACCTTCCACATTACAGTGTGGAGTATGTCTGTATCCTCAAGATTACCAAAATCCCAATTGCATAAGCAAGGCTGGCCTCATAATTGCTTTAGATCTACCTACATTTTCTCTACCATAAAGTGTAACTTAAAAGGTGTTTCCTAATTTCATCTCATAACAATTATAGTCTGGACTATGAAAACATCAAGCCTGATCCCTTCTGGTTGACACACTGTCATCAGTAACAAGAATTCAGTGTCATGTAGGCTTGCAGTGCCTCAGGTACATGTAGTCAGTTGGAATGTATTTAGAATAGAAGTTTCCCCTTATCTTGTAGCTTTGCAGGGATAGTAGAAAGAAAAAAGAAAAAAAAAAGTGTTTATATTTATCTCTAAGTAGATTTGTGAATACATATGTAAGCAACTGTCAGGTAAGCAGAGATCATTTTTATACTGTCATATTTCAAAGGAATAAAGACACCATGTTAAGGAGTCCTAGACTTGCTTTCTTTCCTATGTGAACCACTGGAGATATGGGGCTAACAGCAGGAACAACGCCCTTTCCGCATGCACACATACAAGATGCACAAGGGATAGCACTACAGATAGTGCTACCTCCTGCCTACATTGCACACTGTATGACAAAGCCATGCCCCTTCCCATTGCTATGCCTGGTGCTAGTTGCATAGAGAAACAAAGAGTGTGAAGCATTGAAGAAAGTAATGCCCGCTTACACAGCCTAGTATCTGCACCAGAATCAGTGTGAGTATCACAAACCACCTACAGTCACCCAAATATGATCCGTACCCCAGCTGTACTCACCAGGCCAACACAGCACATCCCTGTTGCCCTCTGCCATGGCCTTGCTCTCTAAGACCAGGTGTTACCAGCACCCACAGCAGCACTTGGAGGAAGGTTCACAGTCTTCCTCCAGAGAGGCCAATGGCTCCAGAGAGTGTATCTCAGCCATTACTGCCTGAAGATGTTTATCTTACAGCTCACCTAGACTATTTCACATAGGCAAAGTTGAGAGCTGCCATCCTTGCATACAACTTAGAAAAGGCTGTGTGGCACCAGCAGCAAATACTTACACTTCTCTACTTGGAGATAAGTATGGCCTAAATAAAGATTAGCTTTGATTTTTCAGTTTTTAAATGGACAAATGCAAGTGATCATTATAAAGTTACATTTCTGGGAAATGTAAGAACAATATTTTCTTTGGTAAGAAATGCTGCTAAGGATCAGCAACAGCCTGACTGTTTGGGGGTGATACAGGATTTGCCTTCTAGATTTCAGATTTTCCCTGTGCTTATTACAGCCTGATTGGTTCTCATTTCATTTTATATCCATCTGCTCTGCTCATAGGTCACAAATCTCCCTAAAGTCAGCTTCTATCCCACTTTTCCCCTGAATTAGGTATTTTACTATTTCATTGTCTCTTTTATTTACAATCCAGTTCCATTTTACCATTGAATCACTTCATCTCTTAAGGCAACATGCTTGTTTAGATCATTGCCCTACAACCAAAAGCCTCTGCATTTTCTCCTTGAAAGGAAAGGAGAAAGACTGAGAAATACTGTTGCATGCCAACACCAACAACTTGCTGTTAGCCTCATCTTTTTCTGCAACTGAGATGGATGAACCAGAGAAAAGCTTTTTTGAGGACATGTACATTTATCTAAATAAATGTATGAGCACAGCCCCCAAATGCTTAAGCAGAGAACATATACAGACATTTTAGCTGAACAGCACCATCTGAGCTGCATCTATTCTATATAGTTAAGGAAATTGTCTAAGTTGTTAAAAAAGCAAGACCTCTTCTAGAAGTCTCATATGCTGCTCATGTCTGTACCTGTGGCTTGGATAAATTGGAGCAGGCTGAAAGTCTTTCATCCAAAACTATTTTCAAGGCAAAAGAAATAAATACTTCAGAAATATTCTGCAAAGATCTGGCTTAATTTGCTCTTCCTTCTACAAGCAGTGATGATATATACATCCAAAGCTTTTCAAGCTAAAAATAAGAACCATTATTTTTATTTAAAGTTTCTTAAATCTTGTGGAGGATTGTATTTGTGTGGACACGGCATCATGATGAAAGAGGTATAGGTAGCCTTAAGAATTAGGTTTTCTTTGGTCCCTGGAACTGATTTCATCCTGCCCAAGTGCTAACTTCAGTATCATGAGTATAAAGTTCTGCATACATGCACCTCTCTGCAAGATTTGATCCATTAATGCTATTAGGATATATATGTGGAAGAGATATGCAACGTATGTAACACTGGAGATCTCTTTTCAAAATTTATGCTACAGCTTCAAGTAGTCTTTCTCCTTAATCAGCACAGACTCCAGACATTGTAACAATTATCTGCAGCTCTCAACCCCCCCAGCAATATTATATATTGTCTGCTAGTCTTATTTCTCTACCCTTTATTAGCTCACCTATCATACTTTAATAGGGATGAACTAAGTAAAATTTCAGGAACCGTTTTCAGAGCTTATGAATTATTTTACTGGTACCAAACTAAATAGGTCTGCCTAAACATTTTCTCTAATAGCAATAAATTCAGTCTTCCTATTCTTAGAATAAGTATTTTCAGCCTCTTATTAGAATCATGAGAATCAAGGGAGTTGATGAGGGTTGCCAATTCTGATAAAGCAACCATGTAAGTGTCCAGAAAAAGTAGTAATTAAAAGCTACATTTCATCTTGATTTTTAAAATGACCTTTCCTAATTTCTGTGCAAAATATAATACCAGATACAAAAAGCCTTACATAAATCAGATTACAAGATGTTTTTAAAATATCTGGTTTATCTAAACTTGAACTGAATAATGAATGTATGCTAGCAGTACAGAAGAAGGAAAGATGTAAAATTAGGTTGTGCTTCTAACTGGGCTCCTGAAGTTCTGAAAAGAGAAATCACAGACAAAGAAAAGTACTGCTTTACAATTCAAGTTGCATGTCACAACGTCATACCTATGATTCATGTCACATGCCACAGAGTCATTGTGCACATATACAAATCAAGTGCCAGACATAAAATTAGGTATTTCTGGATTACATAGAAATTACTTAAGTATATATCTTAGTTAAATATTAGGAACCAGATCTTGCTGAAAACAGTAAAATCTTTTAATGTAAGCTATTGAAATTTCATTTTCTTCTTAACTTTAAAAGATTGACTTTCTTTGTGAAGTATGCAATTCTTTGTATTTACTTGTCTTTCCTTTGTCTTAAAACAGGAGAAGAGAGAATAACAAAAGGAAAACAGACAATATCACTAATTTTCTTTATTCATATTACCAGATAAATTTATTTATGAAGAGATGAATGACAGGCAAGGGTATAGGCATAATCTAGAATTTTAAAATACTCTAGGATTACTTTAAAACTTGAGACATACCTAAGCAGGATTAACTCAAATTTCCCCCAGCATAACTGAAAGATATTAAGCCCTGAAGACCTTAGTATTATTCAAAAGATATAATTTTTAAGAAAAAAGGAAAAAAAGTTCTGCACATGTACGCCCTCTGTGAAACCATTCCTTCATCGGTGAAAGCAGAGACATACTGTAATGTATCATAATTCATAGGAATTACATTAAAAGCAGCCATAGGATTTGTGGGTTTATCTTCTATTTAAAAAGGTGACCACATAATCAGTAAACATGCATCAAGGGAAAAAGAGTGAAGCCCAGTGATATTAGCTATTAAACATTTGAAGAACAAAACTAAGAAATAGCCTGATCTGTTTTAGTCCACCTGACATTTATGTCCACATTAAACTAACAGGTCATTAATATCCAGGTAAATGTAAGCAAGGGAGATTTTAGCTGAGAAGTCTTGTTCAAAGTAATAAAACTTTTATTCACACTCAGCTTGTACATCAACATTTCATAACTTGGCAGCCCAGAACAAATATTCAGAATCACCAGTCCAATGGCACGGAACAGAATCAGTCAGCATCTGTTAACAAAATCCTTACACGACTACGGAAAAAGCAATTACCATTAACATTTTTTCTCAGAGAAACCTGGCTACATACAGGGAAAAAATATCAGACAGCAAATTGTGTGTGATAGGGGCTTCAAGTTTTTCCTTTTTGCCTTCTACACAGAAAATATTCCTTGCAACTGAAGTTCTTTCACAGACTTTAGCTTCCTAAAGAGCCACAAGAGAATTTGCTCATCCAAGTTCTCTTAAGCCAGGCCTGTCTTATTCCAAAACATTCTTAAATGCTAAAATCAGCAGATAACAAGAATGTATGTCAAAAAGACATGCTTCATTCAGGATAAGATACTGGTTTTCCAAGTTAACTATTTTCACTTTATCATAAATTCTCATCTTACCACTGATTTCTGCAATGGAATTTCTTTTAGCAGGCTGTTCTGTCACAGTGTATAGAGCAAAATACAGCATAAAGCAGAAGAGAATACTAAACAAATAGTATGTTTTTTTAATATACCATGTCACAGTATTAAGATCTCAGGAGTTACCAAGACAATATACTAACATTTAACTTTATGTGCTAATACTCAAGATTAACATGCAGCTAGAATCGGAATTATACAAATATAGCAGGTTTAAATCTCTACCGATTAGTATCATAGAATGCCTGGGGTTGGAAGGGACCTTAAAGATCATCTAACTCCAACCCCCAAGAAAGGAAAGAATCCATCAAGTAAGAATTTATTAGTGACAGATAACTCTCATGTAATAGTGGTTGTTTTTTTGTGTTTTTTGTTGTTGTTGTTTGTTTGTTTTGTTGTGTTTTTTGTTTGTTTTGGTTTGTTTTGTTTTTGTGGGTTTTTTGTTTGTTTTGGTTTTTTTTTGAACCAAGCTTACAGTGATTGGAGTTTCTTGTCTTTCCCATGCTAAGGGAACGATCCTATAGTACCTTACTCTGACTACAAAGCTGAATGCCGTTAGGAAGTCCCACTGTTTTCAGAAGCAAATACAATCTTAGTAAGTACAACTTTAAAACAAACAAACAAAAAACTTTAAAATATTCCTGAAGGTCTTTAGCAACATGTACTAGTATTAGTATGAAATACTATATATATATATATATATATATATGTATACATATATTCACATATTAATACAGTACTAGTTCAGCACTAATTCAAATAAAAGACATAAGAAACTGATACAAGAGTTTGGAATGACTAGCTGAATCAACAGTATGACTAATGGTATGAATTGCAGCTGACAGCACATCTTTGCATAGGACCACAATAAAGATGACTAGCCAGAGTATAAAATGATGACTTATGCTGTATAAAGTATCTCGTAATATAAATGCAAGCAGATAGTGTCTTTAGTGCGCATGAAAATAGAGTTGGTTTGGGGTCTTACAGTAGTCATTGCCCACAGTCAGGAGGTGTGTTCTTCGTGAGTACATCTTTCCACAACTCCAGACTGTTATATGCCACTTTCAGTTGTAATTAGTTGTGGTCATTTAGTCAACAAATATTATGAGGTCAAACACTTTCAAAGAAACATAGGCAGACATAGCTATCAGCAGTCTGATTTTAATTACAGAACCGCTACAACTAATCAACACCCACATCTTGCTTCTGGTCAATGCCACGTACCTTAATAGGTCTGTAGGTTTTGTGCTATGTTTAACAGGTAGAGTTCTATCAGTTTTGTCATTTTAGTTTTACTTGTAATCATTCTGAAAGTTTAATTACTGCTGACACTTGTATATGTATTTTATCTGTAGTATTCAATACTAAATAAAATTGATTCACTTTGGACACTTCCTGGGGCTAAGGAGTCCTGGAAAGCTGCTTTAGGACCTCCGTTCAATTTTCTGTTAGTTCCTGGACAGTGGGATTATGTTGTTTTCTAGCATAAAGCATCTACATTTAAAGTCCTCCCCACCCCCTTGGATTTAGGGAATTATACCGTGGTAGTTACTATGAATTTAATTACTACTTTTGACAATGCAGACTGGAGCAGAATACACTCCCCTCCCCTTCACACCTTCTCACCTACTTCACCTACTTTTATTTTTATCATGGGAACAAAAAATGACAAGAAGGGGTGAGGTCCTAAATCACTAAACCTAATCTCTGCTGCCTCAGGCACCACATCATCTCATCTTTCACAAACTCCACCACAGAAGTAGCTTGCCTTCTTACCATCCTTAACTCGAATGAAAGATAGCTACCCCAGACTCTGCTTTAAAAATTAAAAGCCTTTTCTACTTTGCAATATAAAATGGCTTTATGTCACCATGAATTCATTGTGTCAACTTTAACACTTAGCTTAAATAATCTTGTAACATTCATCTTTCAACACACTAATAAAAAAACCTATTACCTGTCTCCTATTTTGCCAACCTAAATAAAACAAATTCTCCCATATTCTCTTATGTGGGAGATCAACATAGATTTGACCAAGCTATCATTTAGTGTACACATTATATATTGTTCTTTATTATTATCATTAATTGTTAATTTTATATTGTCCTTCTATTTTCAATTTCTCACCGAGTATTCAGGATAAGTTCCCTAGGAAAATGTCTGTCAGGAATTTTCTGTGGTATGTGGAATGGTCCAACCAAATCACAAGTGTCAGTCTCAAAGCACACATTGCCTATATGTTAGGCTGCAAGTTTAGACAAGGCATCCAAAAATATACACAAATTAATACTTGTTACACTGATCAGTTTATTTATTGCAGCATGCCTTGACTACTGACATGTAGTCAAGGCACTCTCTGTAGCTTCCAAGTTTTCCCATTCTGTTCAGACCACTGGAAAACCACAAAGCCACAAACAGATAAAGATGATTTTTTAAAAAACATTTTGTCTAGTTATGCCTTCATATTTCATTTGTGTCTCCTTACTTTCTAATCAGTTTCTATTTTGTTGATTTGGGGTTCTGTACGAAGAGCATCCAATAACTCTTTATTTGTTATCCATCCCTCCTATCCCTCATTCTTGGCCAAACAGTGTTCCTTTACTACCACAGCTCCACAAGTCTGGGTGCTCAATAAACAAACCCTCCAAGTCAGAATGTTTTCTTACCTTTGACTTATCAGTTACCCTCCTCCTCTCAGTATTTCCAGAGTATGACAAAAATTCTGAGAGCCATGGTTGCACCTATTTCTATTGCTGTTCTTAGACATTCCAGCAGAAAAGTATTTAGCACCAAGCAATGAGCTCATTTTAAGAGCTGCTTTCAACCAAATTTCCTTTTCCAGATGGCATATGAATTGTAACCTTCTATCATGGACTTAACAAGCTGTGGGTTGCTGCTAATTGTCACTTCCAGGTTTCAGTGTTGTTTATAAGCCACTAATAAAGCCTGCTGTTCCTTTCAAATTAGAAAATTCTAATTTTTAAGGGTATACTTCACACCCTACTTTCCTTCTCCCTCTTATTAAATTCTTGCCTTGACTTCTGCCAGTGTATTCCTCACGTGATCAGCAGAAGATTAAATCTTGAGACTTCTTTGAGATTTTCTTTGCATCTTTTTCAGGTAACGTTCTTTAAGGGATTTTACAGGCCAAGTACCTTCTGCTCTATCAGCTCTTATTGCAGAGAAAAGAACTTGTCCCTTTCTTGTTTAATATTCTGAGCCAAATTCTTACTCTGGTGAATAACACATAAAAAGAAGGGATACCATATTGATATGCATACCATATGAAAAAAAATAATAATAATTTTTTAATATTTCCATTGTCTGATACTTTATCTCAACCAGCAATTAACAAATGTGCAACTGGCAGTCTTCTGAATTTGTGTAGCTTAGTAATAGAAAACAAAGCAGCAACAACATGGTGAGGTTAGGTTGTCGGTTTTTAATATTAGAGCAGAGTTTAGTAGATGAGTGCCAAGTCACCAGGGTTCTGTCCACTAATACCTACAAGTCTTTCAGATGATACCCTGAAACATGAGCTGCACAAGTCCAGCTTGTTGATCACCAAGTTTCTATTAAGTTATTTGTCAGGTAATTGTAAAGCAGATACAGGAGTTGGGTCTTTCCAAATTGTCTGATGAAAATTTAGGGTACAAAGCCACCTGACTTACAAGAAACAAGGTATCCACATCAGCAAAGTGCCAAGCCCAGGACTCCTCTGCACTTTACAAGACCCATTAGCACCTTACACCCAGGCAGGCACACACACTTCCAGCACAGCCATGCTCACTTTGGGGACTTTTGCATGCTTAGCACTGTATTAGCCAAACTTCACAAAGAGTAGATGTACAGTGAGTGCTAAAAGCAGGGCCTTAGAAGGTAGAATATGTACATCTTCAATCATCACATTCTTCTCCCTGCAGCAAGGATTTGGAAAAAAAGACCAAGGTCATGCTACATAACTACAAAATTGCTTAGCCAGCCCATCTATAGATGAACTCTCCAAGGAAGTTGCTTTAACCCCAAGGCCATATTCACAGCTGTAAGACTTCTACATGGCCTAGAGAAAAGGATTCCTCATTCAGCCTCCAAGACATTTCCCAGCACAAAGCCCAGCTGCTTGAGCTGGGAATAGTTTGGAATTACAGCTTTCAAAATCCTGCACTTTTTACAGTTAATTGAAAACCAAATTTGATGGGAACATACTACAGAGAAGTCAAATAAAACAGAAATGTGGTTTGTATGCTTCCTCTAGACATGCATGAAGAAAGGAGAACCCAAACATAAAAAGGCTGTCATTTTCACTTACTATTATAAGCAAATCATAGGCTCTATACAACAGATTTAAATTCTCTAGACAGAAGTATGCTCTCATACATATCTCTGACTGAAAAAAATAAAAATAAAAATCTGATAATTCAAGCTGAAAACATATAAATCAGAATTACGCACCCTACCAGTTACCTAGCATTGTCAGTGGCCACCTCAAACTGATTAAATGGGAAGTAGAGAAGGGCAGCATTTCAGAGCAAGCTGTATCAGCACAGCCTGACAGCTACAGCCAGGCAGTGCCACTTGTCTGCTCCTCACTGAGAGCTGTCCCAGCCCCAATAGCCAGCTCTACTCTACCATCTCACCCTCCTTACCTCTATGTAGGAAGGCTGTGATCCCTTCTTCAAGAGAGTGTACACCATGGAACAGAATACCTAAATTCCAAGGAGCTCTTTAAGCCCCTACCTGAAAATTAAATCTCTCCCTCAAAATGTTAATTTTGCATTTAAAAAATACATATGCATGTGAGTCTAACATACAGTAACCTTTGTATAACAAGTAGAAAGAAAATCCAGGCAGAGGTGGTGAGTTTTTAGGCTTCCTCCTAGTTTCAGGGTTACTGGAATAGCACTTGCTTTGCCTTTAGAGATCTCTTCTCCTCTGACACCATGCACTAATGCAGAAGCAAAATGGAACTAGAGGTGCATTGCATACCAAAATGTATGCACAGTATATTCATTTAGTCACTCATGAGCTTCCTGAACTGTATCCTGCTTGCCACATGAACAGCTATTATTCTTCATCTGTTTTCTTGTGTAAATATTCAGGGGGAAAAAAAGTGTTCTTCCAGTACTTTGGAATGTGTGTTTTGGGCTAGAAAGTATTACATTGGATTTACTGTACTTTGATACTTCTGTCTCAGTTACTTGAGATCAAAGCCAAACTCCCCCTTACAGGGGGAAAGTCACCTTAACCTAGAGTTACACTGTGCTAGTGGTATTTACGTTTGGATACTATCAAAGGAATCTCACCATCACTAAACAATATAAAATATTAACCAAATTCAGTATTTTCTGTTGATTAAATCATCTGTCCTGACTTTTGTTTTTATACACTGGATGACATAGATACCAAACGCAATTGTTGGCCCTACATTGCAGCATTTTGTTCTATGATGTGCATCTGGTCTCCAGGATATTTTGAAACAACTGCATGAAGCACTACATCGTATAGGTCTTGGCATATTTTCTACAATACTATATAGTGATTTGAGCCACAGATGTTTATTCCCACACGAGATGTTACTAAGGACAAGGAGTTGTGAACATACCATAAATGGTCCTAAATCTTCAACAGGAACACAGTAGTTTTTCATTTTCACCATTAAATATGATTATAGTAATTAACCCAATACTTATAAAACACAGTTATATTAATTATAGGGTGTAAACTGATGGTCTATCCAAAACGTTAACCATTCTGTTGTATGTTGGGTTTCTGCTTTATTGTCTCTGGTATGGAGTCATTTCATTAGAAGAATATGTTTCTGGAACCACTCTTCTGGCAAAGGCAACTCCTTCAGGAATCTTGGTTCCAGACCTATTGGGTCAGATTATCTGACAGGTTAGTCTTTCAACACTTCCTGAACACTGGGGAAAATACTACGCTTTCTGTTGGACAATCAAAGCAGATAAAAAAAGCCCATTTCTTGAGCTGAGTTTTTTTTTTTAAAAAAAAAAAAAAAAACTTTTTCCTTTTACAAGCTTAATTTTTACTCACAGCTTCTCATGATGTGAGCATGCAAGATGGGGTTTAAACCCTTTCCTTTTACAGATTTTACAGAAATTTACAGATTTTACCTCCTTCAAGCCCTTAAGATTTTCATACAAATTGCTTCATCAGCTATTTTGATAACCCTTATCAAGCTTTCAGAAGAGACATAACAGCGGGTTTTTTTCCTAAAAATCTCACCCTTTGTCTCAATAATTGGAACCAGGCTCCTTTGAAAACTCTGCCTGCTAGATTACTGTTTGCCACTGAATCTTGAATATTTGGATTGCCTATGTAATCCAAACTGCATAAAGAAGTAGTGATTCTGTTTTCAAAAGAAAGAAGAGCTGAAGGGTCAAACAAATCAAGCTGTAGTGCCTCTTGCTTTTCTTCTTCCAAAGGAGTGGCTAATGACTTTGGGAAGACTGGAAAGAGGTCAAGTATGAATGCACGATTAAAAGAAGAAAAATCTTCCACACCAATTATAGCTTCTGTGTTTTTGGCTAGAACCCAGAACCCTGCTACCAGGGGTAGCCCAGTGACTTTTCTATTTCCTAATCACTCTACAGGGTCAAAAGAATGGATGCATGCAATCAGTTTGCTATGTTGTAAGCCTGGAAGAAATGGGATTGGCAGACAGTCTCAGAAATTCAGTTAGAATATAATTAACAATAAAATAAACTTTTCCTAAAAGAAAACTACTCAGGCTTCAAAACCCTCTCACATTGGGGTCTGCATACAAACTATGTTTCTATCTAGCTCCCCATCACTACTACCTGCAGTGCTATCATTACTTCATAAAAACATTCAAAAACACAGGAAAATAGAACCAATTCTACCACCCTATAAAGCACTAGGCTTGGCATGCTCACAGTTGCAAAAGTCTACTGTTTTTCAAACTAGTTAGCACTCTTCAAACTAGTTAGCACACATGAACTCCCTTTTCAGTTGATACAGAATTGCAGACATCCCAGCAGCATTCAAGGAGTTCTCCAATGCAAGAACCTGTGGTGCATTTACTGAGGGTTCTGCCTTGTCCTAGGACTGTGGAGAGTTTCAAACCCTGACAATGTTTTAAGAATTGCCAGGTGAGTGAGGAACGTCAGTCTTTGTTTAGGGTATGAAAATCTTAATCAACATTGAAAAAGAAAAAAAAAAAAAAAAAAAAAAGAAAGTCTCTGAATAAAAGCAGACATTTAAGGAAGAGCCATTCCGCTTCCAGCCACACACAGGACCATCACAGCTGCTGTACTACTTTTACAGTAAGGTACTATCTGTCTTTCAGGGTCTGTCACCAATGCAATGGATGAAATCCACAGCCCTCACAAGGCTCCTTTGTGCTGCTGCAGGTCTGTGGTTCCACCTCCACACCACTTAAGCACTGGAGCAGTTGAAAGGTAGGGTGGGAGGAAAAGGAGCACAAAACATTCTTGTGATCCCAGCTGGAAAAATGGCTCCTCTGAAAAGACATCCATGTAGCTGCTGTAATTTGCATTAGGAAATGTTTTCTTCCACAGAAGTAGTCAGTGATGTACCAGTATCTTATTTATGTGATAAAAAGAATAATGATGTTTTCCATGCCTTTTTCTGCAGAGATCATGAATAAAAGAGTGGGACTAAATCACGTTTGAAGTTCTGTTTTCTCACTTACTGGTTTATGTAACTGTGATCATCGGCACTTTAAGAGTTAAGCAGAGAGAGTTAAGCACTTTAAGAGTTACCACAGATCTTTCCAGTTCACTGCTAGCAATTAGATCAGAGTTTGAATATAAATTGAAAATGTGAAATGATCTGACGCCCAAATGGCTGCTTCTAATGCATTTTTATTTACTCTCTCAAGAGCCCTCTTCACATCTCTTGTTAAAATATGTGCTACATTCAAATTAAAGCCTAAGATATATATATATAAAATCTCTTTCCATTTCTCACCAATTGAAATGATTTATCTGGGTTAGGCATGAGCCCAAAGGATATGATCTATGATGTCAGAAATGGCATTAACTTACCACAGTGATAAATAGCCAAGGTAATGCTCATCTTAAACTGAATACAGTTGGTTTTCCTCTTCAAGTAGACAACTGAAAAAAAATATTAGTTTGTATCAACAGAATTGAAGAGGCTTACAAGTGGAATTTCCTTTTGGATTTCCCAATTTCCTTGAGAGAATGAATACATTATTTCTCAATTACATTCTACATTTTGGCATAGTTTAATGCAGTGAGAGGAGAAACTCATTAAAAGTGTGGTAAATGGACCTATGTGGGAAGAATACAGCAGGCAACAATCAGAGACTAGATGTGACTGCAGGTCTCCACTTTCTGTGTTTGTTTGTTTGTTTGTTTGTTTGTTTTTTTAAAATTCCAATTGGAAAAATGTATACTGAGCAGACAAAGAGCCAGCAGGAAGACCCATCATTAGCATAAACAACAGGATTCAGGCAATAGTTGGCATGTTCCACTATGTCTATTGATTACCTTTAACATGCATCACATTACACAACATAGCCCCAGTCTTGCTGCTCCCAGCACAAGGACACCTGCAGTGATGTGGGGCCACAGCATTGCCAATATCCCAGAGGCACCCCTAAGCAGCAGCACTGCATACAACCAGATGGAGTCTCGTTAAATCATGTACCCTGAGTGCTCTTGAATAAGCAAATGGATAGCTATTTCTGCAGAACAGCATCAATGGAACAAAAAGTATTAAAAAATTAAGCCACGAAGCCTTCTGTAGCTGTAAAATGTAATTCCTTTTTGAGACTTTAAAAGTTACAGTATAAGTGAAAATGCTATCACTTCTTGCAAGTTCTTACATTACTTAAAGCAAAATGCAGAGAAAACATTCAAATTTAGGCTGATGTAGAAATTTATTTTGTGACTAAGCAATGTATTGTCCTTTCTATCAGCCCAGCTGCACAAATGCAGTAACAAGCTTAAAAATAATAATAATAACAATAAATAAAGGCAGCTTCTTAGTGAGATCCAGATGCTTTAAATAAACTGCTCTTCTCCTCAAACACCTCCCAAGCCATAGCTAAATAGGAACTTAAGCATGCTTATGAAGTTCTGCAGAATTTTATTTGTTTTCCAGTGATTAGAAGTTACCATGCCTCTGTGGGAATTGGAAGCACACTAGGTTTTCCTATCCATAATAAAGGTAATTACAACAGAACTGATGCCACCTTAAGATTAGAGGATCATATATTTTATGATTCTGTTTATACAGTAACGTATTGTGCTGTTTACCTTGGCTAGGCAATGTGCATACTGGGACTGCTTCTTATTATATGAAACTCGATCTTTTCACTGTTACCATGTCCTTTTCTGGCCTCTAACTCTACCCCTTCTGAACTACTTCTTTGTGAAGAGTTTTTTCATCTTTATCTCTTAGAACACACCATCTTACCAAAATATATTTGTTTGCACACAAATATGTTGACTGAAGCTAAACCTGAGCATACATGAGAAATGATGCTAATAAAAATGACATTATTTCAAGGTGATTTTAGTCAGAGCTGTAGCAGAATACAATTTTGTGTTCTGCGCAAAGTAAAAAGCTTAAAGCATGGGAGAAAACTGTAGGGACTGATCACACAGCAAAAGACTGATACCATAATAGGCATGGGGAAAAAGCTAACTCTGTCCTGCTGTTTTATGCTTGTAGTGTTCAACTTCGCAACAGCAGCTTCCTTTTTAATATAAGTTTTGTAACAGGCATTTGCCATACATACTGCCAACAATTACACCTCAGCAGGAGGTTAGCCAAATGCAGAACATGCTTGCCTAATTTTTTGTTGACTCAGATTGTCCCGTTAGGAACTGGCTGTGCAACTGTCATGAGGAACACACCACAGTAGCTGGGGCTGTGGCAGCAGCAGCTGTTTCTTGTAAAGAAATGCTGGTGAACATTTTATTGCTGGTGAAATAGTATTCTGCCACTCATGAAACAACTGAAAAATGCCTCACTGTAAGCAAATAAAGATTCTTAGCCCATCCATAAATATGGATTTCTTAACACCTGCCTTAGTTTTGAGAGTCAGAAAACAAGAATAAAATTCCATAGAAGTTTCATTAGTGACAGATCTTTTAACTGGTGGTCTGCAAAGTAATTTTATTGCTATATTAAAGGGGAGATTGCATTGTAAGGTTTTTTTTTTGTTTGTTTGCTTGTTTGTTTAGTAAAAATATATTTGAAAGGAAGGAAAGGGCTAGGATATTTGAAGGTTTCACAAAAGTTTCCACCAATTCATCTGGAGTTCTTGTTGACTGGTGCTTTAAACATGCCAGAATCTAGTAGAGTTCATAATCAGAGTTTTTTTAACAGCTGTTAAGTTGAGTTAAAGAGGGTAAAAGATGCTATTCAAATGTAGATATTGAAATTGAGCCAGATTCCAGGCACCTCTATTCCTTAAAGTTTACAGGTCTGTTTTTGCAAACTTACAGGAGGTAAAGTTCAAATCCATACTTGTGATTAAGTAGGAACAAAAATAACCTTCCAGTTATATGTCTGAAAGCCTGTTTAAAATGCAGACTGATGTGCTTCCAGAAGTATCTCACTAAAACTTTAACATACAAAGAAAGTGTGGAGTTACTCCCCATCTTCAACAACTTTCTACATTCCACTAACCCTGTCACATCCACTGTGCCACAGGTGCCTGATCCCTTGACATCAGGATCTGACTAGAAAATACACCTTCTTGCAGCAGGGTATCCTGCATCAAATGACAGGCACCTGGGATAAAAATCACACCATGCTAAACCTTAGAGTTGGCTATGTCCCTTGCTAAGTGCTGGACTGCTAATTGCAGGACTCACTTCCACCTCCAGTAATCAGACAGCACGCTGGTGCTTACAGCCACTGGCCCTCCAAACCACAATTGGGGACAGCTGCTGGTGAGCTCTGCTGGTGCTCTTCAGGGTTATCTTCTTGCCTCAGTGGGAAGAAATCCTGGAGGATTTGTTTTAAATCCCTTAAAAAGTGCTTTGTAAAGGTTATGACCACAGGGTAGGCTGAGAGAAAATATTCCTGATAAAACCCATTCTTAAATTATTGCCTGCTCTTTGCTAGGTAGGCTGAGTACCCCACCTGCTCTTATTTCCTATTGCTGGAAACTTGACTACAGTGTATACAGACTTGAGCACATTTCAAACTCAGCATAGCTGCACAAGGTAACTGGCGTTTTCTTAAAAGATATCACTTCAATAGATTATCAGGTTCACAGCTGAAACAACAGAACATAGTTGCTTGCTAAAGGACATGGAGAATGTTTATCACGTACTACAGATGGCAAGTGACAAAAGACCACGGAACCAAAACTGATTCATGCCGACAGGGTCTTGAATGAAACTGCAGCCCCTGCCAGTAAGCAGAGCTGTCAGAAACCCCAGGGCACGGCTTGTCACAGCCAGCTCCAGTATTCCCCCTTACGTCCCCAGCCACAATGCCACATCACATTGCCACCTAGTGGACACCAATATTTAATACTCAACCCTCTGTCATAGGAGCATAAATAGTTTCAGTTTTATTTTTTATTAAAAATAATAACAATAATAATCTTACTCTTTTCAGTTCAGTCCCAGACTACTGCACTGCATATAAGTGCAGGAAACACCCAAACTAGCAACTTCAGCTTTTACTGGTTTGTGAAGGTGTCTGGAAATAATGATTCCTTCTCAAAGTCAAAAATGCGTAAAACAGTATAGCTAGCAACTAGATTTCTAATTAACAGATTGTTTTTTAATTATTCTATCGTGTTGTTGAAGAAATTCCTCCATTCTAAAGCAATACAAAGCTGCTCATAATTAAAACCTGTTTAAGGGCTTTACCCCTAAGAGAAAAAAAACCTCTGGAAGTTTTAGCACAGCTTCTTACAGCAGCCAGGCAGGTTTTGTGTGAGAAATTTAAGATGTGTGGTACACATCAAGATTAATGTGTACATAGAGAGGCAGATGCTGCTTGCACTGACACTGTTCTTGCCTCACTTCTGGCTACAAGATGGGATATAATTAAGAACGGAAGTACTGGAAGTTAAAAACAGTAGATGCTAATTTGAGAAAAGGCATCCCTGGTGTATGTAAAAGCTTCCAACTTAAGAATGACATCTAGTCAAGCACAAGAACCTGCAATTGGATCTGTATCTTAGCAGTTACCTGATGCCTACATTTTTATCCTACAGAAAAACACTAGAGAAAATAAGTTCACAGGCTTTTACTTTGAAACTTCCATTTCTATCCTGCCTATGGCTCACTAACTTAATGAGGAAGCACACGAAGAAAATGGTAAAGACTGAGAAGAAACTTCTTTAAATAGCCAGAATCCCCTGCTCCACAGAAACCAATACAGCTCTCTTACGGTCCTCTTAAAAGATCTTACAGATCTGTTATGATCACTTCACACCCTCTTTGCATTCTTATTTTGTGAGCTTGCTGGCCCCCAACCCAGCCCATCAGAACCAGGTAGTTGAATAGTTGTAGCTTGACAATTGCCAGTTCAGATGTCAAAAAGTGGCACTTTGAGACAGAAAGCCAGCTGTGAATACCAAGTTGTGCAAGTGCCCACTGGAAAGAATAAAATCATAGGTTTGACCATACTTCACCCATTCATTTTGAACAAACCTAGAAAAATTGGTGGTTTTGACCTCAGCTTGAAGAGCATAAATCTAGATCATCTTGACCAGAGCCTTTGATGTCAGTAAAGTCACGCCTAATTTACCCCAGCAGAACTGAAATTAGAGTCTAGCCCAAGGGTAAAAATGACTTTCAAGTCACCCAGCCTGGTCCTCGCCCTGTGCAGGTTTGTAGCTGCACCACTGTGACTCTATCCTTATACCATCCCTTCCTATGACTTGAAGTTTGTCATCATTTCCTTCTAACCACAGGGTAGGAGAGACTTTCAGGGTCAGAGCTGATCATGGGACTCTGGTCTGTGCAGGGAACTTTCCTCCCAGCCTTCTCACACAAAAGCATTTATCTGCATTCTCTAATTACATACAACTACAGCTGAGTAAAATCAGAGAAACCCACTAGACAGGATAACCTACATTTTCTTCAAGTCTAAGGAAAGTCAATGAGTAGTTCTGAATTTAAAAAAAAAAAAAAAAATAAGAGCTGTATATGCTTTGGTGTTCTTAAAACTATATTTTTTCAGGTCAGAAGGACTAATGCAAGTCACACTATCCAGGGAAGGAGGAACTGAGTGTCAAAAAAGGAGGATGATAAAGCAGGAGCAGAAGAAACTAGATCAAGTCAACAGAAAGCAAGTTCGTGATTGGATTTGGCTGCCAAAATATCCTCCCATATCTCCCTCTCCTGACCTTTAGTAAATTATATCCTATGCTGCTCTGTTTCCCCATGGAGCCATAATGAACATTTACTTTCCTCTGGCTCAAAGAACATGTTCAATAGAGGAAAGCCAAGCAATCTAAAAAAGGTTTTCAGAAACAGACTGACAGATCCACAGTCACTGGTTGCCATACCAGGGTCTTTAGCGAGCATATCCCAGGGCAGATGAGGGTCTGCACTGAGCACATTTCATGATGGCTCCTCCTGGGGGGCACCAAACAGGCTGTGAAACCTCAGGAACCAAGAACGTGACTGGAAAAGGCCACAAGCACCCTGCTCCAATATCAGCAATAGCCCAGCTTGGACACAACAGCTTCCTGAAATCCCTTCCAATACAAATATTCAAAGATTCTACCAACATCTTTAAAATTTCACTTCTTTTTAACCTGAGTTAAACAAGGATAGAGGAACAAAGACTCTCCAGAAATAAACAGGGCACTATCAAAAAGCATGCTGTAATAAAATCTTTAAGTGAGTGTTAAGTGAATATTAAACCCATAATAATGCACGTTGCTACAGCCAGCAATGAAACTGAACACGACAATCAGGGCAAGACAGTTTAGAACAAATGCCTTGACAATCCATTATTTAAATAAAAACAGTTATTTCTGAATTTTTCCTACAGCTTGCATTAATTGAAAGTCATAGGAAATGTGAGCTTAGGAAATCAAGATTAGACAGAAAGCTCCTCAGAAATCACTAGAAGGAAGAAAATAGTCTTAAGTTTTGGTATTTTTTAGCAGTTCATCCTAGACTAGGCCTAATTTCCCGCCTGGGATTAGGCCGTTCCACAATGCTTTCTGTTTTCATGGATCACATACAATGCACAGGGCTCGTTACAGTAGCTCAGGGGCAAAACAAGCAGCATCTTTGTCCAAACATAGTTACAAATTAGGCATGAGACACTATGGTCTGAAATCAGGGTGGCTAACCCAGCTATTTCACTGCAGGTTTACTAATCCCAGTGCTAGAGAGAGATCAACTTTATACTTAATCTAAATTACAGAAACCTGGTAGGTATCTTCACAGCCAGTACTAATCCACTCTGCCCGGAGCTGTGTTATAGTAATTTAAGCTAGGGCTCTAAACTGGTTTGTGAGGAACTGGCTATCCTGGATCTGCATTGTGATGGGACTCCTCTCTTTGGAGAATGTGGCAGTAGCAGTTTACACCAGGTGGTATTTGTTGTGCATGAAGCA
The DNA here is from genome assembly GCF_009819795.1 of Aythya fuligula. Taxonomy (NCBI): domain Eukaryota; kingdom Metazoa; phylum Chordata; class Aves; order Anseriformes; family Anatidae; genus Aythya; species Aythya fuligula. The sequence goes on from NC_045562.1 coordinate 44,348,353, forward strand.
AGGTAGCGTTAATTCAAGAGATTAATCATAGTCTTGCTCACTTTCTATACCAGGCTTTATCCATTAATTTGTACTTGCAGTAGAAGCTCTGTAAGTCACATCAGTGACTGAGAGAGCTATTGTAAAGTCCTGATAACAGAAAGCTGGGAAGTGCACAAGCAATGATAAAGAAACAAAATCAAGGTTATGGTATCACAAAAGGAACTTTGTCTGCTTGGCCAGAAAAACATTACTTTACAACATAACTTCCTTATTGTCCAGCAAGTGTTTTGCACTACTAATTGTAAAAGTTTCAGAGAAACCTCAATGTGAGCCTACTGCAATGTTAACCATAAAGCAAAGATCGCCACTTTGTATGTGCAGTTCAATGAAGTATGAGTCCATGATGCCTTTTCTGCATTTACTATAGAGTCCTAGAGAACCAACGGAGGAGTAGAGATGCTGCAACATCATATGCAAGACAAAACTACCCTGCTTCATGTACAGCACCTGGGATCAAACTTTATGATAAGGCACAAAACCATTTACACCTTATCAATACAAAACTAAAAAACAAGCTCCCCAAATCCAAAGCCATTGCACTTGCTTCCTGTGAATTTCTGACCTAAAGGTCATTTCTGCCTTGATATCAACAGAGATACTGTGCTGACGTGAGCAGCTGCTCCGCATTTCTGGCTGGTTGGACAGTTTGGTTTGCTGCACCAGCCTTTTTAGTTCTGTTTTCTCCTCACTGTCTACTCCCCTGTACAGGCCAGAAACTTTTGTGTTTAATGCCAATCACAATACTTTGTTGGACATTTGTACTCCTGTAATAAACAGTAAGAATAATAGGAAGTCACGTTTGAATCTACATCTGCTATCCCTTTCTCTAAAGGCTGTGATGGATGGCACTGATAGATTTATCCATAATATGCTGAGCATTACTAGTCTCAGCTGTTCATTCATCTCTTTGCCAGAGGTGATTGCCTTGTGGCAAACACATGCCAATGCCATAGCTTCTGTAGTTTGCGGCTTGGCAGATTTAACTGCAGTTATTCACTTCTGTAATTCCTGCAATGTAACTTCTGCAGGAAGGTGGGGTAGGCACCTGAGAAAGGGAATGTAGCCTTAACCTGACAGAGCTCATCCGTCACAGCCAAAAAGGTCAATTTTTTCATAACAGAGATTTCAGATATGCACCCAAAACAAAAAAAAAGCACCTTCTGACATGAAGCTACATGCAATCTAAGAATGGATTCTCCCTATTTTCTGTTTGATCACTAAGTATACTAAACTTATTTCTTCTCCGTGCAGTATTTCCCATTACAGGTTTAAGGTGAAAAACAAGCTTAGATTTCCTTTTCAAGCACCCTGATGTTCTTCCTATAGTACAAGTCAAACTGACCCTATCCCAGTTAATAAATATTTCCAGTGTTGCTGCTCTCTCTGTATCCTGCTTAAATGTAATGACACCACAGCAACAGTTCCCGGCACTCCAGAGATGATGGGAAAGTATAAACAGCGCTCCATCTGCAGTTCATTTGCTATCACTATAAAAAAAGAGCAAAACAAGCCTTTGACTGATGGTCGGTTTCCACAGTTCAGTGGCAACAGCTTTGCAAATGAACTATTTCAGGCGAGAGCTGGTGGCAGTTATTTGATAAAATGCAGCAGTTCTGATAATATGTGGATTTTTCTATTATCTTTTTTTTTTTTTTTTTTTTAACTTGGACTTTGTAAATGGTAGTATTCAAGGACAAGCTTGCTAGGTCAAATTTGACCCAGGTTCTGAATGTGTAAAAGCTGAGAGGTAGAGATCACTGCAGGAAAGATTAATGACACTATAATCATGAATTTGTGCAGCTACATAGCTGTGCACAGAGAAAAAGCTTTGTTTGGAGGCATGGTAAATGAAGTCTGGGTATGTTCTGGGGATACTTTGGTTCCTTTTTCAATATGGAGATATTTATCTCAGAGTTATTCAAACACACTTGAGTTACTATATGCAGGCTTTAAAAATTAGTATTTTCTTTACTTCTGCCTGATGATCAGCAATTTTGTAATTTCCTGTTATCATCAAAATGCACTCTATTTAACATTACCCAGCTAACCTGCACTGAAAGATTCTCATAATATGCCCAGCTGGCCCCTTCAATATTATGTTTTTCATGCTGTTGCAATGCAATCAGTGTGTGATATTTTTAATTATTATCTTTCCAAACGTGTAAAATTGAACTCTGATTCTCCTGAGCAAAAACATTTTATAGTTCATCAGTTGTGATGTACTAAATTGTAAAGAACACAGCTCTTGCATGAAATGGTAAGAACACCTTAATCAATTTGGGACTACATTCTTACCTTGTGAAATCAGCTGAAGCTCCTCTAATATCATCAGTGCACTCATTTACATCTGCTGAAGAGCTGGCATCTGAGGGAGGCAGGGCCATGCAGTAGGGGGGGGGGGGAGGGGGTAGGAAGAACAGTTGATCTCATTGCCCACTGTGTTGAGTAATTACAGGGGTCTTGAACCTCAGGCCAGTGGGACAGACCTTGATAGGCAGGGTATGGTAGTCTCTACTTGTATTACTAATTCCTTTGTAGCTCTGGGCACCTCACCTGATCATTGTCAAAGTTTTGGTCCAATATTCAAATTTGTTAAGTATCTGTCATCAAAGTCAGACAGGTCTTCATGTATAGGTGCTTGATACACAGCTGGTTAAATTTAGCACTAGGGCTGAAATCACTTGACTGAAATTTTCATCTCCTCAGTGCAGTGTAAATACCACCCAAGTGTCACTATGAGCATCTGCAGTTTTGAAGGTTCACATAGAAACTGGCCTCTGCAAGGGCAGAAACTATTTCTTTCCTTTGACTTCAGTTCTTCCTTCATTTGCAGCTGATCTGGTCCCTGCAAAAACTGGAAAGTGAAACTCTGAGATCTGTTAAGAGATTTTTCTCTCTTCTTCCTGTCATTAAACAATTTCAGTTTCAGCAATGTTAGGCCCAAGAAGCAATTCTGGAGGAAAATGGATTGTAAGAACATGACCCAAATGTTTCTGACTTCAATGAAAAATTCACTGAATTCAGTCAGACATGTTATTTGATGAGCTCTTCTCCTGTCTTCCCTGTGTTTCCAGAGGTGGATAAATAATTCAGTCAAACATAAACATAATCACTTTTGAAATCTGCTGAATAAAGGAGTCTTCCTCCTGATCATACTCTGGGTCTCAGTTTATTTCAGTGGAAATACTTTGTGATTAAAATACTGAATATTACAAGATTTCCATCACATTCCCAGGTCAGTCTGTGAGAATTGCTCACAGGCTCTAAGTCTCCAAAGTTCCCAGATATTCATGGGCCTTTTTTATGTTCACAATAGACTGGTCTCTTCATTAACTCCTGCTGTGCTCAGATCTTTCATCTACAGAATGGTAGTTCTTCACATCACTGTGGTGTGGAAAGCATGAATCCAAACACTCCTCAGGTATTATGAAGAACTAGTTTTATAGAGGCTGCCTGCACAAATTTGCCAGATGTGTTCAGAGTTTATTGTCCCTTTTAGCCCGCACTGAAAGTCTATGTCATATAATGTGGCTGTAATTACATGTTGGCATTCCACTCATGATTGGACCTGCTTCTACTCCAAAATAATACAGGAAGGTAAAAAGCCTGTTCACATCTAAAAATCAGTCCTGCTTGGCCATTTATCTCTCTGGTACCTTTCAGAGCTCCTAATTCAAAGCTTGACATTCTCTACTAGTTCATTAAGTGAAGTATTTATTGTACAGCTAGGAAATCCTGCATAATTTGGTCTTTAATTGTAGCCTTTCACCCTTTCTTTTCTCAATGACCAACTGGAATTGCACTTTCTGTTGTTTCTAAACCATTCATTCATTCATGCTGTCCACCAGGATATAATCTTTCATTTCCAGCTGGGAACCACTTGCAGCAATCCCCTGTTATACACCCAGAAATTTAGCAGTATGAATGAAAGCAGTGACACATATTAATCAGTATGCCATGTTTTTTCTGGGTATGAAATTTCAGAATATCCGCTAAATTGTAAAGTTTGTTTGTAACTTCATCTACCTCTCCTTTCCTCATAATTATTTACATGGGACCATTGGGAGACAGCATGTCATAATATTCTTTCATACTTGCAAACCACAAACTAGAAGAAAGCTGAGCCAGGACTAATGCAAACAGACAGAAACAGATAAGTACATCTGGCTATGAATAAACAGCAAGTTTTTTGCTTCCTCTCCTGGAAACATTCTTGGATTGTGTTCCACCACAGTTTATTCTTTTAGAGACAAAATGGCCTGCTTCAGTAGTTGCATAATATTGTAAAGCATCATCAGATTCAGGCATCATAAAAGACTTAAAAGTCCATGAGCAAAACTAGATCTATTTCTAGAGCTAATGACCATCATTTGTATAGATTAATATCAGGTAAAGAAAATAATAAAATAGACATAATCAGCTCTACCTATACAAAAACAACACTAACAGGGGTGAGAAGTTAAAATTGAGCTAGCTGAGTTGAATCCACACTGTGAATGGCCAGGTTGGTCCCCCACACAAGTTGCTTTGCACACCTGCAATACTATCTGTGTTGTGGAAGGGACAGTTTGGGGAAATATCCATAACAAATCAAATCACACTGGAAATGCCATTTGCTTGTTGAGCAGAATGGATAAACTAATATTAGAAACCTCCACTTTAATTTTTCCTGTCTCCATTCCATGGTAAATTGTTATCTATTTATTTTTAAGTACAACAAAAGGTTGTACTTTTCCACAGCTATTCCAAATGTAGTCATTCATCCTTTTTTAACAAAGTTACAAAAACATTCACTGTGGAGTCTGAGGGATGCTAAACAGAAATTGATTTCAGATTTAATAGTAATATTTGTCATAGATTAGTAGATATTTTCAATTATTTCTACTGACTCCTCTAAATCTATGTTCAAGAAAGAGTTCTCAAAGAGATTTTTTTTTCCAAAAGTAATGATTTTTCTCTAAATTCAGGCTGTTATGTTCAAGCCTGTAGAAAAAAACTGTTACAGAAATCTAGAACAAAACATATGTTTTCTATTTCTTTAAAGAAAAAGTTCTCTCTTTTCAGTTGCACTTTTTAATGTTAAAATTAAATACTATATTGCAGAAAAACAAGGCCTATTTACTGGCTAAATGCTACGAAAAGATAAGATCTATTTATCACTTACAATTTTCAGTGGCATGTATATGGTCTTTATTTATTGAGTTTTGTTATTTACAGTCATTCAACAGTTACTTATAAAACTTAATTTTGTAATTTTCTCTGTTATGTTTCTCAGTTGTATATCTTATCTCTTTCCTAACTGAAAGGACTGAGCTTTCTTACAGAAAGGATTTCCATAGTTTATTTCCAAAGCTTTCGACAGCACTCTAAGTCTGTTCAATTCATCCGCTGTGTAAATAAACCAGCATTTCAAACAAAAGATGAAAGTACTGCTTTTGCAGATATCCTCCCTGTATAACCATTTAAACTAGAACCAAGAGTTATTTTGCTTTCAGCACACGAGCTTGCAAATAAAAAGCCTTGAGTGTGAACTTTGAACTATGAATACTGATCTACAACAGGGTCTGTCCACAGGTATTGTCACTCAGGCACAGGTAACTTTCCCAAATTTGAAAGAGCTTTGTGTAAGATTGGGAGTTTTTTTCATCAGGTGGCCTTGAATGTACTGGGCTTACCTGCAGGAAGGGACCAAAGGTAGAAGCTAACTATATTGGATGGTTTTACATTTGTCTTGTAAAAAACTTACTTTCAGCTGCATTTACCCACCTCAAACAATGAGATCACTATAAATCTATCTGCCTCACTATGGCAGTAAATCAGACACTATTTATACCCAGAGCTTTGAATACTTACTGCCTGGTAACACCAGACAAGACTAAAAAAGACTAAAAAAAAAAAAAAAAAAAAAAAAGGAGCAGTTCTTAGGTCTTCAAGTTAGTGCGTTTCCCCATCATGGAAAGTTTTTCAAACAGGTATTGCTTATTACTTTAAGCTACTGGGTTTGAGACTGATAATCAGTGAAATCAGTGATTTGAAATTTGGTCTGAAGAATTTTGCCAAAGCTGGTACTGAAGTTTTAACAGCTCAAAAATAATGAAAGGCTAGGATATGCATAGATTATCGTAAATAAATAACATGGTATATCAGGAAGAACGAAGAAAGAGAGTGATGATAGACAGTGAAAGACCAAACTTGTGGGCTTTTATTTTTTTGCTGAAAATGTTTTGAGAAGGTAATTTTCAGGAATTTAAAATAACAAAGAAAAACTACATTTCCCTATTTGCACTCTCATTGAGGTTTTAATTCTTTAAGGTAAACTTAGTCTGATGAGATATTTTTCTAAAGAATTTATTCCATTAAGGGGGAAAGAGATAAATGCCCCAAAAAAAGGGTTTAGCACAGGCATTCAAGTTCTGCCATTGGAAAGGCTAAGCAGCAAGCTAAACAGATCTTGAATGTCAAGTCACTTTCTTCATTATATTTCGTTGTAGTTAGGCTTGGGTGAACTTCAGAAAATTGAAGTGTGTGCATACATGCGTCCTTCTGTTTATGGAGGGTGCAATAACTCTGGATGAGCTGACATATTATGACAGAGAATAAATACAAAACTGTATAAACAGATTTCATTGCCATTGGTAGTCCTTAGACAAAACTTTCTTGTATCCACATACTGCCAAACTCAGTAAAGACAGGATTTAACAAAGCTCAATGTAAAGTCCAAAACAAGGATCTAATTCCATTTTAATGGATATTATATAAACCCAGTATACAAGAATTTCATTGCTAATCTAGGAGAAGAAAGATCAAGATCTGGAGTCCTTATACAACTGTAAAATGCAAGCATTTAGTTCAGCTTTCCGCAGATCAAAGAATGTGCTACTTTGTGATTATTATTTTTAAAATGCTTTTAATTAATCTCAGAACAAGCTGCAGCTAAAGGTCATGATTTAAGCACTTTAGACTGCAGAGATGCAGCTCCAAGGAAAAGTGTGTTTTTGTGTTGCTAGGGGAACCCTTCATGTGTGATGGCAGCAGTAACTCTCTGAAAAACAAGAAAGAAAGGGTAAGTAGGTATTGTTTAATAAAAAACATGAAAAGATTAAATCAAGATACAGAAAATCATTACACATAAAAAAAGGGACTGACAGAACACTTTAAAAAGCATTTTAAGAGAGTTTTTAAATATTTAATATTAATAGTTTTAAAATATTTATTTGTTAAAACTATATTTAATTATTCCAAAGGAAGAGTTTAGACTAGAACTGTTGCCAGAGATTGCTTAATGAAATAGATTAATGGTGCCCTGAAACGACCTCAGAAGGCTGGTGCTGTGTACATGAAATCAGTGGAAGGATGCAGACTGTAGACTTTCCATGACATTTTCTTAAAATCCAGTAATCTGTGAAACTTTCCTGGCTTCAAAATTTGTCATTAATCAAATCTCAACAAATCTGTCAACTTATATGCACAGTTTTGCCACATTTTACAGTAATCTTCTCCACTGCCAGGGTGCCTTGAAAATCCCTCTGAACTGAGCCTTAAACAAAGACTTTCTCTGTCTGATGTGGATTGAAATCACTGCTCTAGATCATCACTAAAAATTATAGGGTCAGGGTCTCAGCTGACCTCTGCCTATTTGTATCCACTGAGCCATAATATAAGGACATAAAGCTATTAGAGAGCATCCAAAGGAGGGCTACAAAGGTGATAAAGGGCCTGGAGGGGAAGATGTGTGAGGAGCAACTGAGGTCCCTTGGTTTGTTCAGCCCCGAGCAGAGCAGGCTGAGGGGAGGCCTCATGGCGGCCTGCAGCTCCTTCACGAGGGGAGCGGAGGGGCAGGCGCTGAGCTCTGCTCTCTGGGGACAGCGACAGGACCCGAGGGAACTGCATGGAGCTGGGACAGGGGAGGGTCAAGCTGGGGTTAGGGAAAGGGTCTGCACCCAGAGGGTGGTTGGGCACTGGGACAGGCTCCCTGGGGCAGTGGTCATGGCACTGAGCCTGGTAGAGTTCAAGAAGCCTTTGGGCAACTCTCTCAGGCACAGGGTTTGTTTTTTGGGTGGTCCTTTGTGGAGCTAGGAGTTGGATTCAATGGTCCCTGAAGGTCCCTTCCAACTTGGGATATTCTGTGATTCTATGAAAGCTGATCAATGGAAATTAGTATCAAGTAAACAAGTTTTTAAACAGCCTTAGTAGATCTGTGTAAATACTTGAAATTTTGGCCAACTGCTAACACTTGAGATACTTGGTGACACTGAAGTATTAAGTGAATATGGCAGCTCCATTAGGTAGCATGTCAAATTTTTCTTCTTTATCTTAAACAAATTTATCTAAAAACAGAAATCATTTTCACTTGTTGAAGGGAAAAGGAAGACTAATCGGGTATCTTTGTGCAGGCCTTTTTATTACAGAATTGCTTTCTGACGATTTGTTGTTTAGTAAATAAGTTTAATTAACATATATCGGAATTTGTTTATATCATGAATATTTCTGGGAAAAAAGCTTTATGGGTAGGTAAGAAATAATGATTTCATACATATTATATAGGACATACATATAGTTAGAAAATGCAAAGAAAGTTGATACAGTGCAAAATTATTTGTAGATAGGCTCTTGCTTAAGAATTCCTACACCTGTTGCAGAAACTATGAATTGTTACATGTGAAGAACAAAAATGTGTGAAATGCCTACAAAAGTATTTGGTAATTTGGATGTTTCTCTGTACGGTATACTTCACACAAAGCTTAAATGTCAAGGAATCCTCCACTGAAGCACTGACAAAATTATGAAAAATATTACATACTTTTTAAGCCCGCTGATATATTAGTTAGATTGTCCATAGAATTCAAGTCAGCAGCCATAAAATACAAAATAATTTATCAATTATAATTTATCAAAATAATTTATCAAATTCCCCAGTAGTATTTCTATGCACAGGCCTCAGGTCTAGTTGTTGCATTCCCAGATTTTTCTTCTGACAGTGGGATTATTACAGATACTGACAATAGCATATTAAAATGCAGACTAATAAAAAATGGAAAATAATAATATTGGAAAGACTACTTGTCTTAATACAATAATATTCACTATTTGACCTTTTTCTTCTCATGCTCAAGAAGAATAGAATGTCATAAACAAACTTCCATAGGGACAAACTATATCATAGATAATCTCTTTTGAGAATAGCATGCTTGCAATAATATATATGAATTAACTTACTGTAATTTATGATATGTAGGACTAGGACTTTTTAGTGTATAACCCTGCATTAAATTATGTGGCCCAATGCATCAGACTTTTCATTCTAGTAAGTTCAATGTATACTAGACATTTGCAATAAGTGTTTACTTTAAAAGCCTCACAGAAGAGGGCACAAAACAACGTTCTTTAGTTTTCATTATTCATGACTTGTTCCAGCTTAAATCATAATTTTCTTTCTGCTTCAATCTGCTTAGTTTCACATTACATTTCATGCTTCAATAGCATTAATAACAGAACATTGAAAGCTAAGGCATATTTTAGTTGAGCTTACAATAAAGACCAAAGCATAATCCATAACAGTTGCCATTCATGACTGCATTGTTCCAATATTATATTTCTATAATTGCATTAACTTTCACAGTACTACACCAGCATGTAACCAAATAGCACATTGGTGGCTAAGGCCTGGAACAGATGGGGTTCTCATGAGCCAGTTCCCCAGCTGTTATGTGCCAGCACTGCTCTGTTGAAACCAATGCAATTGCAATAATATCAGCCAAAGATCTGCTCCACTGGATCATATTCTCATGCATTTGAATCAACATATATACCTCTACCAATACAACATGCATCATGAATGGCATAAAAACAGGCTGTGAAAACAATTGTACAGTGCCCCAACACAGGTCAACTGGCCGAATAGCACATCCAAACACACATCTAGTCACACATACTTAGGAGAGGAGCAAAAAATCTGCAGATGTATATCACATGCACTTCCCCATGTAAGGGTCCATCTTTACTGGGAGCGATTAGTGAACTGGAGACCTCTTGATGTACAGTTTGCATCCAGCTCATCATACTTTGTACCCACTGATATTCCTACCCTCATTGCATTTTTAATGCTTTATGAGCCCATTTCTATTTTTGACTTCCACAATATCCAGTGGCGATGACAATAGGAAAAACAGCTCCTTTGTATGTATTTTTAATGAACTGCTTGACATTTTCATTAAATCCTCACTAGTTCTCATCGTAAACACTAAATAATAGGTCCCTCAATTCCTTAGCAATCTATTTGCCTTTCTAATCTCCCTTCTACATGGATATACCTTCAGAGCACTCTGTGACAGGCACCCTCACCTTTTTTTCCCTGAATCCCTCTGAACATAATTCCCTGTTACACAGGCCTGACTGCTCAGTGCTTTACACCTTCTATAATCATTACAACATACAGGGCAAATAAAGTACAGACTGGTTGAAAATCAATCCTGATTCAATAACATTTTATACCCAAATGCATGACATAATATATGTTTAATCATACAGGAACTGACCACGGCTTGATAGAAATCTTCCTGTCTCTAGTAGCATCAACAGAGCAATGTTAATTTATACCAGATGGACATCTGGCCCAGCCTGTGTGAAGAAACTGTTGAGGTAGAAATTTAATATCTAAACTAGTACAAACCTACAGAATTCTGCAATGAAATTAATTTTGGATACAGGATTAGTTATACTTTATCTATTAAAGAAGTCCTATTTTTACAGTAAACAGAAACTTGAAAATAATTTGAATCAAAATTTTTGCTGCTTATGTACTGTCACTTTCATGACACTTACCCTAAGTGTATTTATTATTAAAGTGGATGAGTGACATAACTCAACAAGGTGAGAAGAGTAACCTGGCACCTTGGGTTGCTCCCCTGTTTTTGTACAAAAACTAGGCAGAGCCACAGTCACAACCAGCCAGTCACATGCATGTTTACATAGAGATGAAGTTTGATACATTACAATGCCCTTGAGAAGCCATAAAGCCTGAAAATAAGGGAATGTGAGAATAAAATATTCACCCACTAACCACAACTAGGGGGTTTATGATTCTAGAGTTGTTGAAGATACTTTTGGGACCAAGGGTTGAACTAAGCCAGTCTTACCGAGAAATAGCTTATGCAGCAGTCTTTTTGCCCTTCTAACTCCCCCAGTTCTTATGATGCTTTTCTTTCCCCCTTTTGCTTTCTTCCTTCTTTATGTCAGGATATGAGAAGGAAACACTGAGAAGCTGGAGCTTAAATTATAAGACCTGGTTTGGGTATTTATGGCTGCTTTCAGAAGGTGGGAGAGCTGCTGAGGCCAGATGCCCAGTACATGCTTGGTGATTGAAAAGTATGTAGGAGGAAGCTTGCTACTTATTGCCTTGGCTTTCCACAGTAAGCCTGGTCTCCCTACACTCACTGTAGTTTCTGTATCTTTTCTACTGCTGCATCTAAGTGATCTCTAGTTTTAAAGTCTGGCAAAGACCTGAAAAAGAGATAAACAGCATAACATAACAGTGAGCTGCTTTTATTAATTTTCACCTCGAATTCTAGAGATTTAATTAAATTTCTCCAATTTTTGCCATTGCCAGGAAGTGTGACAGAACAGAGAGTGATCACCTGACTTTCTGCAGTTCTTTCTGGGCACTGACTGGCAGCACAGTAATGCAATACAGTGCTAGGGGAGGACATGTTGCAGGCAAAGTCCTTCAGAGAGCCAGAGAATACAACAAAGAGAATACAACTTCACCCCCATAGTACTGAATGTTGATCACTTTTTCCTCGTATTATTTGACTTGGACTAGTCTGACTTGTTTTTTCAATGCAGTGATAATTGGAACATTTAAATCATAGCTCTAAGCAGCATTTCTCCATAGTATGATATCTAAATATCATTGTTTCTATATCCAGCTTACACGTATTCTGATGAAAAATATGTTGCGGAAGGACAATATAGGGAAAAGCAAAATGCATCCCTCATCCAGAAGAAAGTAATCATTCTTTTGATATTTCAATATTAATCTGTCATAGTCTCTTTGTGTGTATTTTATTGTCTGATCAATGGGGAACTCTTATAGACCTATCAACAGATTTTCTGAAGCTTGGAAATGAGGCAATCATGGACTTTAAGTGTGACAATGTATTAGCAAAATGGTGAGGATTGTAGAACAGTGTAGGTACTATATAACAAATTGTTTATCCATTTTACAAAATGCCAGTGTCTGGAACCTTTATAGAGATGATGAAGCACTGAAATATGAGCAGTTTGATAACCTTATTTTTAAGAGTGGGCTTGAATCAAAGATGTTGAAGCACAGATGAGGATTTCATTCTGTAGTAATATCCACTTGATACTCCTTACCAGTTGTTTCTATTCTTTCTGGAAGGGCATCTTCTAGGTATACATTTCTGCCAGTTTGTCCTTCAAAACCATCTATCAGGCATTCAGCTCCTTAACTTCACAATTAACAAAGTTATTTGTGATACTGAAAAGTGTTCTATGCCCATATTTTATTAAACCATGTTTTTGTCATCGAGCGTGATCACTTGTATTATTATTAAAATAAATACCAGAAATTATATGGAGGCATTGTAGAGATCAGGAAAAAAATATTGAAAGATCCATGAAAAATGGCTTTGCCTTTGGATGATTTAAACAGTTATTCTGCTGGGGCTATCTCTGTCTATTTCTTTTTGTAAGAACTCTGGACCGAAGACATCTTCCTGAACTTTGTGGAATCATACCCAGACTGATAAAACTAAGGAAAGATTAAGTGACAAGACCTGTGCCTGATCAGCATTTGAAGTCCCTTTTGAAACAAATCCAAAACAGTTCACCACAATGTAAAAAAGCCCATAACTCCATTATGATAATCCTATGTCATATGTTATGGAATGATTCTAAGATTCCCAGTAAGCCAGGTACATGCAGTACAAAAGAGCTACATGAGCATGAAATAATGGACCTAGGTCTTACCAGTTGCTAGGACCAAGCAGGAAATCTATGTACATTTCACCCATTTTTGAGTGATAAGAGTGATCTTGCAATGATGCACTACACATAGTCCAACTAGCAAAAACCTTACATGTAGATGTTTGTTTTGGTGTAGCAAATTGGCAAGAGGGTCAAAGAACCAACAAGATGGACAAGAAAGCCAAGGAAGAAAATAAGAAAGGAATAGAGGGAATATGAAGTTAAGAATATCTATATATATATTTAAAAAAAAAAATGCATGAATTATAATTCTACTCATCTACTCATCTCAAAGAGTTTATTTCTGGCCCTTTACCCATAAGATTTTTCCAATGATAATATGGTATAAGCAGTAATAAGAACTTCATGAATGATGTTGCAGAAAAATTATGGAAAAGAGATAGGATCCTTTGAGTTTTGAGGGAAATTTTTATGACATTGTGCTTGTGTGCTGAATGCTTGTCCTACTATTCATGTCTCTATGATTTTCTTATGTTTATGAAACATTATCATTCCATATAACCAAAATTAACATTAGTTTATTTTCTGCCCATCTCACATTTTACACATAAACACAGAATGAATTTTAATGTTTTGTTTAAATCTAATGAACTCAAAACCTATCAGTGTTAAACCAATGGAAAAAAGTGTTAACAAAAATGTCATCAATTATTTACATAGTCTACAGAGAAACCTTGTGCTTATATGGTGGTAATATTTAAAAAAGAAAACTGTTTCATCTAAAAAATAACAAACAGTTGATAGAGGTTCTGAGAAAATTATCTTCAAGTTATCTGAATTTAATCCATGAACCAGTGCAGAACTTCAGAATGGAGTACAGCAGCCTTTGGATAGCAGACCTTGTGCATTATCTAACTGCTTAATTTAGTCACTAAATTCAAAAACATAGGCTCTTTGGTGTAGACAATATAGTGTCCTGTTTTGTTATATTTGTATAAATCACAAGTGTTTAAAGTAAAAAAAGTCCTAAATACAAAGCTTGTATAAGGACTAAGCAGTATTTTGCTATATATTATACATTCAGATAGTAGTTGTTCCATAAAAAACAAAATATGCAATTATCCTGAAAAGAAAATGCAAAGGATCTGTTTTCAATTTTAGGTTCTCTAAATTTATTTCTGGGAACTGTATTACTTTCAGGAACTATGGGTTAAATGGGAGGAAAAACAGGAGCAATGAACTTGATTTGGCAGTTTAACATTGAGTTCACTGATTTCAGGAATAGTTTCTTTTCCACCAGCTGAAGACTTTTCCAGTGAGAAAAACTCATTGATATAGTAAGAACAAGGAAGAGCAATGGCTTCTTACAGTGGAAACTCAGAACAGTAATGACTGTTCTGTTTTAACAGAAATTTTTTTAATTTCATGTTTTGAAAGGACAAACATTTTGAAAGCATATTTCCAAAATACATCTGCAAAATAACTTACCATTCTCCTTTACTCACTGCTTCCATGAGACTCAGCATTATGCTTCATGGTTACTCAACTCTGCAGAAACATTTTCCCACAAAAAGACTGGTAAAGTTTTTTGCAAAAGCCTAAGCAAAAGCCAATGTGGAAGTACATCTCCAGTATGGATCCCTGACATTTTTGGAAATGACAGAAACAGTAAAATCCGAAACAGATCATTTCTTCTGATCCAACGTTGCTCAAAATGATTTCAAATTGTACATAAAGTGTATAATATTCATGACCACAGATCAGTGCCATTATTATATATTTTTCTAAACCTATGATTAAGTTATCAGCTGCCAAAGCCATGTCTGACTGTGGCTGATATGCACTGTCCTAATTTTTTTTGGATGACTAATACGGGTACTTCAACGGCAGTTCTAGTGGGAAGGAAGATCTGTGAAAAAGCCCCTCTGGCAGATACAGACATAGCTATAGATGCTAATTTGTAGTCACTTTAACACTCAGACGAAGAAATCTGCTAGCTGTGAGCTGTCTTGACAATAGAAAGCAGACTGAGTTTCCATAAACGTTGAAAAACACCTGAAGAAATATATGTTAGTAGAGAAAAAAGCAGGTCTGTCAGTGCCCTAATGTATAAGGGCCTACCCTTGAGATCTTCAGTTGTGAAAGTTGCTATTTTTAATGAGTATGACAGACAAAAGTCTGTCTATATCATACAGGTAAATTTCTATACCCCCAAAAAAGTATTTTCTGCAATTCATTTTCTTTTCCCTAGAAAGCTTTGAAATTTTAGCTGTGCAAGATGGATGAATGAGGACATATTCTTGTCTTTAGAGCTTACAGCATCTCAATTAAAGTGAAGATATTTTTCCAGAAGAATGTGTTATGTATTTAAGAAAAGAAGTTCACTGTGGGGTGACAGAGATCAACATTTTCTTTCCTGGAAGAAGCTTTGTTTAGTTTCCATTAAGTAATGAGCTGCTAAAAGATTTGCTGCTATAAGAATCCAAAAAAAGACACCTTAAACACACTAAAGCAAAGCATTGTCCTGTGGGACAGTTGCATAGTACAAGTTGGTGCCAGTAGGCACTCTGTTGCTGATATATGAACTAGAAATAGCTAACACTGAAGATTTGTTCCAGAAACATTCTTGAGAAAATTGTTTTCCTGAAATACATAATCATGCTTATTTTTTTTACATTCCAGTGTTTTTACTGGTTTGGTAGCCTTGACAGGAGGCATGAATCACAAACTTACAAGAAGACAGCATTCTGCATTCCTTTCTGTGGAAAAGTCAGGCCTTAATGATTTTTGCAAGATAGACCAAGGGAATATGCAACATGAACATTGCTTGCTTGACATTCATCTACATAAAAATGAGAAGACAGGATACTTCTGCAGTTAGAGCTACATATAGACAATAACAGATGACAGTACTGTCCAAACAATGGTTTTTATTCTTTACTTAGTTGGGTCATATCTTGTTTTATAAAACCAATCATTATGGAATACTCTGTGAAGTACAGTACTGGTACACATGAGTGAGAATGACAGAACTAAGAGGCAGTAGAGACGGATGAATTTCATGTTGAGGAATTGTCTCTCAATATACCTTTTTCATTCAAAAATTACTCAGTATTTCATTACTCGTTATTTATTTCAACAAGATAACTAATGTCAACCCATAACTATCTGTGAAGATAATTTTTCTGAGTGCTGAATATATACCATTTAATATACAATGAACATATACAATTCAATATCTGAACTGTTTGCTCAACTTAGCTTCTTGATATTGTTTCCTCTTCCTGACTGGAAGGTCTTTCATATTTCTAATTTTGTTTGAAACTAACTCTATCTAATCATTAAATTAATTTGATTTTGTAATCAAATTAATCTCAATTTATTGTCTATTATCTCAATAAAGTCTAGCATTCACTTTATGAAAACATATTGTTACAAGAAGTAAATAAAAATGAGTATAAGCATTTGCCAGAAAAATAGTGAATATTTTGGTAGTGTTTTTCTGCTTTGCTGCTATCATAGAGTTGTCTGTAAAATATATCAGCAGTAAGAAAGTAATAAACAATTGACCAACACATATCCATTTATTTAGAAACAGTTCCATGGTGAAGATTTGAGCCTATGACTTTGTGTATGTCCTCAGTTGTATGAGAGGATATGTTTTTTGTCTAGCCACAGTAGAAATCCTTATCTTTAGTTTCAACTTGTGAAAGTAAATTTGTTATTATATCAAGCCATAGGTCCCTTATACATGCATCTTTCTCTAAAACCAGAATTATGTGGACCTCAGAGCAATGTTATTAGGCTTACAGTTCTGCTGTAAGGCTCTTGGGCTTTAACAGCAATACTAAATATCAAAACTTCATGCATGCTTATCAAGAACTAAGTACATTTCCGCCAAACTGGAAGACCACAGATTTCAGCTCACTCTAAACACATTGTAGGCAGCTGAAGGCTGACAGAAATAAGTACCATTGGCTTCAGTTCTGAATATTCCTTACATAGCCTGGCCCTAAAGACACTCATAGAGATGATGAATATTTTCAGAGGTACCAAGACTCCACACTGACATCCTACACTTTCATACTAGAATAGTTTTGAAGTTGTTTGAGAACAACTTTGAAAAAAAATGTGGATTAAAGCAATTCTTCCTTGCAAGGGCTTCAAAGGAAGGATGGAAACACACAGACTGTTAACTTCTGCCAGTTCAGCTTGTTGGACCTGCACAATGTGAACAGTACTATTAATTTATGCATTCGCATAAGCGTTTTCCTGGGTGAGCACCAGGAAAATATGTTAGCTGTGGAGATGGTAGATCAAGTTCTACACAGATTCCACAGGTATACAGTTTGGGTCAGCTGATACCACTTCAAGGTCTCTCTGTATGACTGGGGAAAAAAAAAAAAAAAAAAAAAAAAAAAAAACTATTACTTGTAAAAGAGCCACAAATATTACTTGTACAAAGTCTGAGACTCCTTCACTTCTTGGCCCTTGTAAGTGCTTGCCAACTCACAGGTTTAAACACTTTATTCATACAGCAGACAACCTGGACCTCAAATCTGTTTCTATTTTGAATTGGGGTAAGCAACTTAATCCTCCAGGGACAGTTTTAATTTCTGTAAAACAAAGTTTGAAGGCACTATTTTCTCCTACAGGGAACATTATGAATTGAACTAATTAACACTTAACAAGTGTTTAATATTTAAGAAAACTAAGTGCTATGGAGAAGTGTATTGGGATCCTGTTTATGGTAGAATACTTGCATTTGACAAGTAGTTGAGAACTAGCCTTTACCCTGTCTCTCAGCATCTCTTAAGTGCCCTGCATCCTTATCAACATTTTGTTCTCTGTGTCTTCTACATGTATTTACCACTTCCAGACAGCAATTACTTTTATCATCCAAAACTGGCAGTTATCTTACAAGTCAAACTTTGTTTCACTGTTACTCCAAAATATCATGAAAACAAATACTGTAGGTTTTTCCTTGCACTTTTTATTTCAGGCAGACAATTCTCTACTCCCTCTGCTTCGAAAAATTTTGAGTGCAGTCATGGTTCCACTATCAAACTAGAGAATACTCTGAGTTTTACACTTAACACTTCAGCTACTGTTGTATAGTAAATACTAACGGTGACAGCAATGAAAGGAAACAGCCTTTCCTAGTTGTAAACTCCTGGGTGATCTGCGTGGTATGAAGGTTCTAAATTAAGAACCAAAGCGTTCCATATTTCTGAGTACAAGCGTAAATTAAAAGTAAGCATTTACAAAATACTTCAAGCCCCTGAATAACAGCAGGACATCACAGTCCATTCCACAATCTTTTTTAGACTGGTCCGCTGATGTTTTATATACAGCTGGACATACATCTGATAAACATCCCTACATTAACAGTACTTTTTTTTAAAACACTTTGCATAATAAAACAAAGATGTAAGTAATATGGAGCAAAACAAAATGCAAACACCTGTAGACTTTCAGAACTTTGAGATCTTCACAAAACTTGCATCCTGGTTTTTATTGCACAATAATTTTGAATATTGAAATTCAATAATTTTGAATTTACTGAGAGGCTGGAATTTTCAGAGTGAATGAAGTCCAGTCACCAAATGTTCAATTTCTAAAATTCAAATACTTATATGAGTTTGAAGTATGTCATGAACTTATCATTGTACAGTAGAGATCGTTTATGATGTATTCGGTATACAGGCATTATATTAAGCAAACATTTAAATGTGCATGCTTACATTATATCAAGAGTATTCAAACTAAAAGAATGTCAAGCCAAACTTTTCAGAATTGTATTCTTTACAAGAAAAGCTCTTGAGGGGATACATAACCTCTAAAGACATTACAGTTGCAGTGTCCAGTTTAAAAAACTCCTGAAAAAATATGTCAGAACCAATTTGAATGATCAGCTCTAGATTTTCCTTATCCTGGTGAAGGGGAAAAGTATGAATCTTAAATACTTATCATCATTAGTGTTATCTCTGTAATACTGCCTCAAATGACCACATCAATCCTCATAAACCAGTAAAGGAAAATGATCTCTAATATGTGTGCAAAGCCAAATAGGTTATCAAAATTTATATATCGACATGGAAGGATACATCTAAAGGGTTTTGCACAGGGATCAGTCCTGGGTCTAGTGGTATAAAATATTTCACTAGTGACCCAAATAGCAGATGAGAGAATAGACTCATTAAATTTAGAGACAAATGTAGTCTGGTACATTGTAACTACTTCAGAGGACAAAAATAGGATTCAAAACATCTTGATGAACTGGAGATAAGAATGGAAAACTTCAGATATTTTTCATGTTGTAGAAGTGCAAGTACCACACTCATCAATAAGAAACTATACTGAGAGAAAATGGGGAAGAGCTATTGATGGAGAAATTCATTTGGGAAAGGATATAGAAATTAGCTGACCACAGACCAGATATGAGTTAAAAACTACATGCTGCTGCAAACACAGAAACGGCCTTCTGGAATGCAGATAGGATGCAAGTTTGCAAATCAACTCTTCATTCTACTTAGCCCTGATAAGGCTTTAACTGGATTATTGTGCCTAGGTCAGGGACCACACTTCAAGAAATTTATGTACTGGTCAAAGACAGTCCCGAAGATAGCAATAAAAATGATAAAAGGTCTATAAAATATGAATTATGATAAAATACAGAAAAAGTGGGATTTTTAACCTAAAAGACCAAGGGAAGGCTTGATTACAGTCTTTCAGACACGTAGAAGGCTACTTTATATCTCTGCAGAAGTAACAGGCCAAAATTCAAGCAAGCAAATTCAGATTACATATTCCAAAAAAAATTTTTTTGAGAAGACCATGAACAGCAGAAGAGTTTGACTGAGTTTTTCTGTACCCATACTGAAGACTTCAGAGCATGCTGACAAGTATCTGTCATGAAGGACCCAAAGGTTGTTGTTTTTGCCTTGAACTAAATGACTTCAGGTCCCTTATAGCCCTATGATCCTGTACTTTTGGCTTGCTCTTTATCCTGTTTAGCTGAAGCACTGAAAGTCATGACATATGCCACATGCAAAATACATCCTGTTTCCATGAGCCCCGTACAAGCTTCTGCTTCTCTTCCTTCTACTTTCACTTTCTACTAAAAGGAAAAGTCAAATTATTGTTTTTCTCATTCAAACCTCTTGTTTTACTGAAATTTCAGCTTCTCAGTAACGGTCTAGAAATTTCAAGGCTCAAACCTATGAGATAGGAACATTCTGGTCCTTATCCAGTTAAACAATGAAGGGCAAGAACAGCCAAACACATGCTTACTGTTTAAGGAAGTGTGCCAATATCTGGCAGATTGCTCAGCAGGCTCATTATCTTGTAGGATTGAGCCATCACAGGATCACGGAATCACACAGTCACAGAACAGTTGAGGTTGGCAGGGACCTCTGGAGGTCTTTTGGTCCACTCCCCTGCTCAAGCCGGGCCACCCAGAGCAGGTTGCTCAGGACCATGTCAGTGTCATTCTGGAGACTGAGCTGTATGTATTTAATTCAAGTAGACAGAAAACAATAAACTAAATCTTGAAAACTGTCTCAAATATCCCCAAAACTTCATTGTTTAATTTACAACTTCAAACAATTTGTACAGCTCAAACTGAAAGGAAGAACTGATGCAAGTAACCACAGGAATTAAGAAACAAATCTTCTTTTATTACCAACAATGTCATTAATCCTTGTATGGAGACAACCAGAAATGTTGGAGTGTAGGGAAAACTGTATTATTTCTTTCAGAAGCAGCCCAAGTTCTATTATGATTTTTCTATCCACAGCTTGTTTGGAAGTATTGTAGGGAGTAGCTGGAAGGCATAAACCATAATTAGAAGTTGAACCATGCCAAGACACCATGGGCATTGTTCAAGAAGTCATGCCAATTGACATCCCAAACATGCAATGTGAAAAGAGGGTTTGCCAACAATTTGTAAAAAATTATCTCAGCATTTTATTTCATTTCAGTATTAACATTGTTTTAAAAAATGTCAGCCAGTTACATAGGGTTTGGCTGCAATCCAGGTGTGAAACAGTGATGAAGAGGGCCATTAATGCAAAATGCCAAGCCCTGAGTTTCATGTCATTAATATTTATGACATAGTGTGAAGAGCCTTATTTAAATGCCACTTGGTGTGTGGGTTGGGGAGGGGGAAGAGAGGGATGGTAGGGGAGGAGAGTTATAGTATTTATACTGAAGTGTCAAAGTCTTGACATGGAACAAAGCCCTTTACAGACACAGGGTAGTAATAATTAGCCTAATGTTTGGATAGTTACACTTTATTTGACCTCTGATTTTAATGGTATAAAATTGTAAAAACTAACCATCTTGTCAAGCCGCCAAGGGAAATGCATTTGGATGGGTATTTGAAAAACACATGTAATTGTTAACCATCACCTATTATTTTGGGCAAATTGCCTGAAACGTACTGAACCTCAAATACTTATTTCAAGCTGGTCTGGCCCCTCTGAAGTCATGTTATAATTTCAGGCAGACAATATACTTTGTTTAACATCATTCTATAACTCCTACCAGTGCCTGGTGAGGTCACAAAATAATTAATTTCCTCCTTTTCCACGCTGTGGCAAGAAACTGCATGCTTCAAAAAAGTAGTGCCCTAGACCTTTACAAGGTCACAGGAGGTGATCAGACATTTTCACATCCTTGACTTCCTTAAGTGATGTTTTTTGTACACTGATGAGATTTAGTGTTTAGGTCCTTCCTTAATGAAACACAACTCCATTGTTAGTGTACTCTGTGCTGGAATGGCAATGCTCTGCATTTTGTCACATGAACACAGCGAGTCGCTTTCATACTTTTATACAATTCACATAAGATTTGCATGAACTATGTAGCTAGCCCTCCGTTCCCTGTTTTTAATTGCAAATTGTCTCCTTCTCTTGACATAAGTAGTCTGTTTTATGTCGTTACTTAATTCCTACAAACTGCTGTGTTTTTTCAACTTATGCTCTTATGTCAAGAAATAAATGAAGTGCACTATACACATCATATTTTTCATGCAGCTGTCAGGCATGCTTATTGCTTACATAAAAATACAGCATTGTTTAGAAAAGAGAAAAAAAATAGAGTGAGTTGCTATAAAATATTCCTTTTTAAAGCAGAAATTCCTTGGAGATTAAATTTTAGAAAGAAAATGATATTTCATGGTCTGCAAAGAAAAACATGCTTTTCAAAATGCAGACAACAATTAAATCAAATTTACAATTTTATATGAAGAAATCATCATATTTGTTGCACCAAAATATAAAATGAAATAATATTGTAATTAACTGTTGAAAAATCCTCTTAATATGCACTAATATAAAATTGATAGTGTACTCTGTTACTCAGGAAATGTATTCATTTTGTAGTCACTATCTCCTGTTTCTATTCACAGAAGGTCAAAGCTCAGGCTCAGCAGGAATCTAGGAACTCTTAAAGCAAGGCTGAATGAACCCCCAGGCATGTTTTCTTAAATTATGTTACAGTTGCTCTGTAACTATATCCATACAGAGTATCTCCTAAAATCCATACGTTAAGAATGGGTGATTGTACTTTGGACTACAAAATCTGTCCCAAAATAACAAAGAGGTTAGTTTCTCAATGATTTAAAATTGATAACCAATCTAATACCATGCAGAAACTCCTTCTAATGACTGTTAATGACATTTTCTTTCTAGTAACCTATTTAGGTTAGTCAGGACTGAAGACAATGATAACGAATATCAGAGACATCTGAGACATCCGCATCAGTAAGTGGAAAATGCAATGGGAAATTATATTCATTAGTTGATTAGTGTAAATAATGCATGACCCCCCAAAATTTCCAAAATGTTAAAAAGTCACTTTTTAACGTACATTATTTTCACTAATCAACAAATGAGTAGGGATTTTCCTACATGGAGCTTAGTGTGCAGTGCTTGGATCCTGTGACAATGGGGCTCTGGAGTACTTTGTGCCAGGCAGGGGGACTGCAACAGGGTTAGCATTTCGAGAAGTTACCCAAGCATGGCGTTACTCAGTGTAGCTCTACTGGTACCTCAAAGCAACACAACACAATAGAACCAAATTCTGGAAATTAGAAACCACTCACCTCAAACTGAGATCACAAAATCTGGGAACAAGAACTTTAGCAGACCTTTCTCATAATGCGATCCTGATCTGTGCCTGTGTTAAATAAAAGCTGATCTCCAGAGCCCCACTGTGCAAAGTGCATTTCTTTGGGAATTTTGTAGGAAGATTATATTTGTATGCACACTCAGTGTTTGTATTTCCCTTTTATAAACACATATGGTGGCTCTTTAAATCTGACTTTGACTTCTCTACATATGCCAGCCTCATCTCAGGTTTCATATTGAAAAGTTCACAAATACTGGATGCCATTTCTAAAGAACTCTCATTTGAAGGAGAAAGACATCCTCATTGATAATTCTAGGATGGCCATGGCCAAAGTGTACTTAGCATCCAGGCTGGCTAGAGGGTTTGCCCAATACTTTTCTACTGCAGCAACATTAGGTTCAGGGGGAACTTGCCCAGCATCTGAAACTGTTCCATTTTTATGAAGCATTTTCTACTGCAGCACTAAGACTATATTACCTTTCTTTATTACCTCTGTGTAATGTATATATGTGTGTTTCAATAAGATTATCGTTTAGTCATATTACTGCATTCACATAATTGCATCAATCAAGCAGGCATTTTAGGCACACAATTCCTTGGCATCTGATCAATTTTCTGCAAAGAGAATAAGGTCTTTGATCTCACTCTAAAGGGGGTCACTAGAGTACGATACCAAAGATGCTGAATGCTGATTTCAGAAAAAAAAAGATGATCAGGACATCTCAAAAACAATTGTTTAGGTTAAGAGTTCAGCTAATAAGGTCCCTGACTCCTAAGTGCTATGCACCTCCTGGGAGGTACTGAGACCCTCCAGCTGCCCTTGTGGTTAATGGAGCTGAGGATACTCTGTATTTTGCATAACCCAGCTATAAATGCATTACACTTAACTGCATAATCTCAAGGATAAGAGAACATCTGTCATCCAATAACAGCAAACACCATCTGGGTTTGTATCATTGTATTCCTACTTACTTGAACAAATGAAGCTCAAGTGACACTGGGCATTGCTTCAAAGGAAAAACAAAATGTATTTACACTTGTTACTTTGCCCTTTTGCACATTTTGAACAGCGATAATGAAAGGCTTTGCCTACAAAAGCATTCATGAGAATAACTGCTATTTCTGTTTTCTCAGCTATCTTTTCAGAATTATATCATTTTTCTCTAATCATCTCATGGAAGATATCCAAAGTAGTCATAAAGGAACTCACATCTCATTCCTTCTAACCTTAGCTAGTAGCCTTTTTTTTTTTTCTTTTTCGCTATTTTTAAAGATAATATCAAGTGTCCTACTTGATCTTTTCAGCTTCTGCCCCAACAAAAGCTGGCTGGTCCTCTTCTGCTTCTCTTTGCTGGTGCTAAAACAAAGGAGCTGCAATAGCAGCACAGTATCTGGCCAAAAATCTTTTCTGTCAGAGTAAACTAGACCTCTGGAAATTTGCCAGAAGAAATGCAGATGAGTTGGTTTGAATACTTTGTACTGCTCATAATTTATGGTGATTTCTTATTAATATTTTTAATATCTGGAGGAAAATAAAATTATTCTGCAGTGTGGAGTTAGTTTGTAAAGTTGTTCAAATTACCTGACTACATAATTGTTCCTCTTCTAGCTTCTGATTAAGGCAATTCCTCCTGTCACTTTATTAAACAGAGAGCAGAGCACATGCCCCAGTCTAAAGTTGGAAATGGCTCTTTAGAAAGCTTTGGGAAATTCATCATTTAACTCAGTACTACAGTGGACTCAAAAGACAGTTACTCACAGCAATTGATGCTGTGTTTTCCAAACTTAGCCCTTAAGGGACTGATGTGCTGTGCGCCCCCAAAAGAATATCCAACTTGAAATGCAAACCTAGGAACTAGCGGTAGAAGAGGATGCTAAAGTAGGCCAAATGAACCAAGTATAAACACAGCTCTGAGAACTAAGAGGAAATTAGTGAATAACTAGAACAGCTTGCATAAATCTATGGAGACAAAAATATGTTTATTTGGAATCTTAGAATCCAAAGCCAATTTGTATCTAGTGCTGGGTTGAATTTTTCAGTAAATACTTTAAAATGCTCATAATTTTCTATACTACTCATAGATCCTTTTATAATTTATAGAAACATCTGTTTCCCTAACTATGTACAGAGGCAACTTTTGTAGGTAGGCTTTTATACTTATTTAACCAATTCCATCCCTGCACACACACTTTCATACACACCTTCAAAGAATAAAGCATGTTTGAAATGCCTGCAAACTCACACGTAAAGTTACAGATTTAAAACACATAGCATTTCTACAGCCCACAGCTGTCTTCATCCAGACAGCTGAACTCCACACTAGCATCTTGATTCTAACCATAAAACTGAGAACTGACCTCCCAAGGTAATGCATATTATTATTATATGTGTTACAATAGCACTTGAGAAACCAAATTACATCCTTCCCAGTATTTAGAGCTGTGCAATATCTGCGATATGAGGCTGCCTTGTAAATTTAGAATGTTAGCTCCTAGGGGACAGGCTAGACGTAGGAGGAGAAATAAGCTCATAAGCAAGAAATGTTAGAAATCAGACCTATTGACTTCCAGTCCAGGGCATTACACAACAGAATATGTCAACTATTACATTATCGTGTTAACTATAACTGCCTTTGAAGTGAGATGAGACTTGTGTACTTCCATGTCTCACACACACATACACAAAGAGAACTCTCCCAAAAAACTTTTTTTTTTTGTTTCTGATGAAGTTTCTGGAGAGAATTATAGGTGTTTGTTTGTTTGTTTGTTTTTGTTTGTTGGTTGGTTGTGGGTTTTTGTTTGTTTGTTTGTTTCATTTTGTTTTTGGTTTCATTTGGTTTGGTTTGGTTGGTTTTGGTTTTGGTTGGTTGTTTTTTTTTTTCCTTGTAATAGAAAGCAAGTTCCAAAGGGACAATTTTATTCTTGCAGTGGTAAAAGCAGTTTAAGTTTCCCTAATAATTAAGTACTTCATGGCAGTGTGTGAAAACTTTTGGTATATATATCAGTATTTCTAGGCTGGTTGGGTAAGAGATTTAAGAAGTTTCTGAGAGATCACATGCAATAGCATCCCCTCACTGGTAGAGACTCCAGCAAGGAAAAAGAGTAACCTCTGTTGTCCCTTGGTTCATAATCAATACAGACCAAAACCCTTTCTCTCTTTGTCTCCTCTCCCTTATGCTCATTTAGAGTAGTCACCTCAGAGCATTACCTGGTGTCACCTACAGTACGGGAAAGGAGACAAAATATCCAGTGTGAGCTATAGGTGGGTGGCAGGCTTTTAGTTGTCCTGTAAATGTAAAAGCAGGCAGTGCTTTCCTTCATACTTCAGCAGCAGGAGTAGGCCCCGCTTTGCCAGTTTGCTGTTCCCTAGATGATTTCTTTCTTAGAAGAGAAAAATTGGCAACTTTCTTCACTTCCAGCCACTAACATATGTTCATGTATCAAGCAACTTAATTGTCAGTACACGGAATAATAACAATTAAGGATCAGAGATCAGTCCTCTAGTTTAAAGTGAAAGTGAAATGTAGTCTATGCCCAAGCCAGTCCCACATGTTTATAGCATTTCTTCTGGGCAAAGTCAGTCAGATTGCAACGGCTGCATTGCAGGCTGGTGTGCCAAGGCTATGTTCAGAGCACTTCTCCTTATGGGATTTCTGAATATACAGTGTGAATTGACCACATCTTTCTCCTCTCCTCAGGAATACTTCAACATGGTATCACTCCTCCTATTTGAATGCTCTTGCAAATATTAATGAAAGAAAGTTCACAATCTCTTTCTAAAGTAAAATAAATATTTTATACCTGTTTTCCAGCTCAGCCATCTGAGGCAAAGACAATTAAGTAGTGTAAATTCTTGCCCATGAGAGTTGCTAAATTATGCATTATTTTGGTCAGGAACAGTTTTTTGTTTTGTTTTGTTCTGTTTTGTTTTAATTTATGGCCAGAAAGTAATAATCATTTATAACAAATAATCAGTTGTAACAACAATTAGTTATAATAACAAGGAATGGTAAAAAACATAATCCTAGGTTGTAACAGTGGTAGAAATGAAGAGGAAGAATTTTGACTCCTTGCTATATCAAGCCACTAAAAATAATCCATTAGACAAAAATGGCAGAAAACCAGATGGAAGCATAACTAGGATCCTACTTGTGCATGGCATGGCAAGAAACTGCACTGTTGGCAGCCCTTCTCGTGAAAGTGAGAACTTGAGCCACTAAGACATTCAGTGTCTTTCTCTGATCCACAGCTGGGGCTTTCTGTCTATCTCTTCACAGGTATTTTATTTCTGGTCTCCACCTCAGCCACAGGTTAATTTGTGAGGTGGAAACTCCCCCTTCCGCTGAGCAAGCCGGTGCCAACAGTAGAGCAGGCTGAGGAGGAGCAGCTCCCAGCCCGTGCTGAGCCTCCGTGGCACACACATCTGGCCATTTCTAGGTGCTGTCCCGTGCTGTCAGGACAGACCTGAGCACCAGGTCCCTCTGCTGCTTGCTCCCACACAGGCAGGGTAAATCACATCCAGGCTCCAAGAGGAGTGCTGGCAGCTGTGGAAATGCAGGGTGAAGTGCTGCACAGTACACCCCAGCTGTCCCTCTGTTAAGGCAGGGCTGCCTTGTTTGCATGCCTGTATCAAAAAGTAACAGCCACAAAATATCAAAGACTGTTTTTCCTCTCCAAACTGACTGCCTGTTGTTATTTCTCAAAACATGAGTCCATCTGCGTCTTTCCAAGCTATGGATATGTGGCGACATCTGCGTCATTTTGAAAAAAGCATGTGTGTTTGCTTCTCATGGGAAGTTGGAACTTGCCAAGAAATAATTGTCAAGACTCTGTATTGTTTTCACTTTTATACCTGTTATTCCTGAGCAAAAAGAACTTGAATCTCCTCTCCTTCCCAATGTAAATCTGAATTAAGCTCACAGAGCTATGGAAAATAAGTTACTTAAGGCATTGGAACAAATATTCTTTGATCCAGAAGGTATCTGTTTAGTTCATCTGATCACAGAGAGAACCTACTCAGTTCTCACTGCACATCACTGCTCTTTCTGAGTAGCCATGGTTCACAGGGCTGCTATGGCTCATCCAGTGTCTTAGCCACTCAGAGATACATGTATTCAGACTGATAGACAGTACTAAGAATTCCCATGACAGAAGTAAAGGCAGAGACAAGACCACTTCTGTGGTATACAAGTCCTAAAAGTGTTATTTTTGAAAAAGCTGAATCTGGTAGTGTAAAGAAACATGGCAACAGCTTTTAAAGCAAAACTATCAAGGTGAAATAAACACATTAGCATCATCTAGATTTGGCACTTCCTTACAGTTCTGACAGAAACACCACTTTGGATGCAGATCTCCCAAAGAAGATCGACAAAATGTTGATTTGAATAAGCTTTTAGTTTTTGTTGCATTGGCATAAATCTAGGTAAACCCTAGTGAATTGAATCACTTAACTCCTAGAGAAGAACAGGGAAAAGAGAAGAATTTGACCCACTGCATAGAGTGACTGTGGTTCTCCAATGTATTTAGTTTTGCAGTAATGATGAGAGTATGACCATGAAGTGGACAGCAAAGATGAATCCAGGTGTCACTGCAGCCACTTCCCATCCTACATGTAAGCCAGTGCTGTTTCTACTGCTGTACTGCATTTGGCAAAGTCAATGACAGGCAATAATCTGTGCATCATATGTCATTATCAGAGTAATGTGCAATGTGTTCTCTTCACCAAGGAGAAAGAGGTCCTAAAACTAAGCACAGGCTTCTATCTTAGGAGATTTTGAATATTACAAAACTACTGCTAGCATTGACAGGACAAAGATCTGGCTTCTGATCTTCAAATGTGTTTTTTTGCAAGGATTGTCCAGCACAGCTTTGCACACACAAAGTAGCTCTGTGAAGTTGAGTCTAACATGCCAAATGTGTTTCCAAAGCTACCAGTGCTCCAGCTGGAACCACAGAAGCCACTCCTTGCTAAAAAATACCTGTCTTTCACAATTCTTCTTTTTTATCTTCATTACAATTAATTTAATTTATTTCAAGGCAGTCGACAGCAAAAGCAAAACATTTTGTTCCTGCTCTGCAAAAGATGTGGAGACATCCCTGAGGAAAACCAACCACACAATGGCAACACTGTTCATTAAAAATCCAAGATCTGCCACGCAATGCTGTTTATAATTTATTCCATCTGTGGCTGGAGGGACATTATTGTGATGATCGAGGTGATAAGTTCTAGAAAGAAATATAAATCATTCATTCAAGTATTTCAGATGTATTCTTAAAATGCAGCAGTAATTCTTCATTATCTCCTTCTTAGGAGACTGCATTTGGAAGCCACAGCTCATCCTTAACCAGTAAAAGTAGTTCACTTACAGACAAGGGAACTGTAACATGAAATGTTGAAAATGAATGAGAAGACAATATAAAGTAAACAAAACTTAAATATTTGTGCTTTTCAAAACCAAATTTTGTTTTCCATCACATATTTAAAATTTGATTTGCATTTCCCACGATAGAAACTTCTTGCACAATACCTGAAAGTACAGACTTATGGGAATAGAATACAATTTCATAAATACTGGTGTTTATCTTCAGAAACTCCCAGATCAGTAAATCAAATCATAGTTTTACCCATTGGTTGTAAATCTGTAAAACCTTAGCTACTAATGGCATTATGTAGCAATCTGGAATCAACCCAAGACAGCTTTCTGGATGAAAGAAGTCATCTTCCTATAGGAGTGTCCTTGGTGTTTATAAGACCTCTATCTTAAAATCACATTAACATAACACTAGAAAGATAGGGGAAGTGTTAGATTTCGTCAGAGGGCATCTTATCTCTGGGCACTACCAGCTTCTTTCTCCCAGACATGATTAGCTTATGGGAGTCATACGAACTTTTTTTGAAGGCCACAATTTTTGCTTCAGAATGGCTCAGACTGTACCGAGCTGCAGGTATTTTGAAAACAAAATTAACTTTCCATACAAGGTTAAAAATACTTACTGAGCCCTCTCCCACATCAGACTGCAGGAGCTGAATGCTACTATGCTATCAATACAGTCAGTATATTTTTCAGGAACAAAATATAAACATTGAGTAAGAACACTTAATATAAGTTTGCTAAGTACTTTTGCTTCCTTTCTTGGTCATGGTTATGAGAAACTGTTTGTTTAAATGTGGAGGAAAATGAATAGATTTCCCAGACTTCCCTCCTTTGCCAGCAAATACAGTGTTCACTGTACATTGCATAACATGTGGTGAAAAGGAAAAAAAAATAGATTCTCTTGTTAAAATACTTGTTGTCACTCATTAATTTGCTGTGAGTTTTTTTTTACCTTTTCCTATAAATGTGCATAGGGCCATCTCAGTGTCTACTGACATCTCATGGGATAGGTTTGGTTCTTAGGAATAATGGGAAAGGTCTCTGGTCTGAATTCTGCACTCTCCCCTACGAGCATTAAGTCTGGTAGCTTTCCTACTGCTTCTACATAAATGCTGGCAAGGACCAGGCAGACGGAGTGCTCTGTGCAACTGCCCGGAGGAAAACAGCTCTTGACCTGGTGGTTTAGTCACAGCAAATGTGCGCATTGAGAAGACGTGTGGTACTGTGAAGAACAGAAGGATGCAATTCCAGCCTCACACCTCCACTTGGTTGCCGAGATGCCCAGCAGCAGCGCTGAACAAGAGAATCAAATGCTGCAGAGCAGCCAAGCATAGTGCATGAGTTAAGCCACAAATAATAGGAGAGCACGCACTTAAGTGAATAGCATATGCTGCCTCAAGCTTTCTTCTTTCAAGGAAACTTTCTAGTTAGTAGGAACAAAGCCCACCACCCATCTGGAGGCTGTTCGGCAGTGTGCAATAAGTGAGATTTTTTTATTCCAGCCGCTTTCCAGTAGACTGTGTTAACATAAGAAAGTCATTACTACTTTCATTATTGGCAAAACTGCAGTGTCCTGAGGGAGCCAAGAGATGTGAACAGGCTGAGACTCATCAAGGACAAGGAAATCTAAGTTGCAGTTCGGGCACAGCCATACACTGTGCTCTGTGGATGAGGACCTCAAACTTACCAGTGACAGATCAGTGCCTCCACAAGCATTTCAAAGCCTTTACATAAAAATAAAGTAGAAAGGGCTTCTTTCCTTAATTGCTGAGATAAGTAACTTCTGAGAAGGAATTTTAATTCAAAGTACAAAAATCATTTCCTATCAGATCCACAGAGACGGACCTTAGAGTCTGATAAAGCCAACAGTAAGAGGAGTCCATGTTTTAACTCATATCCCTTTTCAATGAGTTTCTGTCTCATCTGTGTGTGTCAGACATCTGTGAATCATTCTGCCAAAACTCTGGAAGCTGGCTAGGAACTACCAAGCACAAGTGAAAGCATCTGTGCTCCACGTAGCACAGCTGTATGAATGATGCTGCTCGCCTGCCCGCAGAGCACACACTGTGCCAGCTGTTTGACAGGGTGAATGGGAAGGGAGATCGATGAGAGGCTCTCCGAGAGTGCCTGGGGCACACTTCAAAAGCATTTTTTTCCTTTCACTCCTCTGCTTTTATGTGCTGCTCATATTGCTTTGGTTATTTCACTTCTTTAATCTGATCAACATTAACAAACAACAAGTACTCCTCCCAGCACTTATTTTTTAATAATTTCTTTAGACAATGAGCTGAAAGTCTGATACTTTGCCAGGGTCAGATGGCTCAGATTACACAGCTGCGTTCCTGTGTTAGCACCCAAGGATTTATGTAGAAGTTTGCATTCTACTTTGTAGTCAGTGAAAACCATCAAAGCCTGCAGTACAACCAGCTTTCTGGTGGTCAGTAATGTCCTGTACTGGAGGGAACATTGTTGTTGATTACACAAATGTCTTTATCTTTAATGGCTTTCTTTAATTTCTTTCACTTTGTTGTATTGTGCTTAACTTGGTGACCAATGTGCTATGCTGAGGAGTGAAGTATCAGCTATATTTTTATAATTTTTTTAATAAAAACAGATTAACCTTAACCTTAATTACCTCTTTTATCAGTGCAAAGAAAGTAGTTATTAAGAAAAAGGTTTTCTCATCCTTTTGAAGGCCTCCTCGTCTGTGTTTACAGCTCTTTTTATTTGAGCTTAATGAACATTTGTGCAGGCAAAGCTAGATTGGCATGAACAGTACACAGAGTGAATTTCAGGCCTGTTAACAGAGATTTGCTATCTGTGAATTAGATTCTTGATTAAATAAAACACATTTTGGCAGGCTCAGATTTGCTTTTTAAAGGTCAAGACATTCAGTCAGAGAACAGAAACAATACTATGGACAAAACACAAAGGCCCACTCCATGTCCCAAGGACCTTTATGAAGAAGTACAGCTCTGTGAGAAGTATACAGTGAGATCAAAAGGGCAGCAATAAATCAGAACCACTAGTGTGCATGTTCAGATAATGATAGCTCTCTGTTGCTATTAACTTCTATTTCTAAGCACTATGAAAGGAGTTTTCTGCAGAAGATCTGAATACGAGCAGATAGTGTGCTTTTGCGAAGCTGTGAAAGATATCTTCAAGCACTGGTGATGACAAGAGCACAAATGAAATGTGATGAAATGTGATAAGAACACTAGAGACACCAGAAAAAAAAAATAATTGATCTTTAGATTGGAATGATATTGATAGGGTGATGGGCAATATGCAGAGGGACATCTCTTCGACTCCTTCCATAAAGGAATTAAAAATAGGAAGGAAATGTTAGGCTATCTACATACTGATTTGCAAGGAGTGGATAAGAATCATTTAAGTTCAATGTTAGCAGAAGCAAAGAAGCAAAAGAGCAGGTAGATTTCAGCCTGAAGTAGAAGAGCTCTTTGTTCTGGGACCATCAAGAACAAATGCAACCGTGTTTATTTTTTTGTGACTAACAGATTTTTAATTAATTTATGCTAATGCTCCAGGCAGCAAAAAGCCCACACAGGAAAGACCTCACTGTCTAAAGGCTGCCTGGGATGGTGCAGACCTCCAGCTGAAGCTTCAGGTCTCTGCAAGGCTCTCTGCTGCACGGGTACTGTGGTCTCCTGAGAGGTTCACTATTGCTCTGACTCTCAATGAGTGCATTAATAGTGTGTCTCTTCAATTGGGCTATTATTCTTTGAGATGTTCACACTATTTTGTTATCTTTATCCTTCCATCAGGTTTGTTTGATGCTGGCTACAGGATTTGAAGGATCCTGGAGTTAAAGGAACTGACAGATATTGACAGATGTAGATAAACACACAAACTGAAAAACCTTGCACCTTATTTTTTCTTTTTAATTTTAGCAAGAGCTTCAGAAATTATTGAATACTACTATTAATGAGCATAGCTCTTCAGAAACAGTAAGAATCCTGGAAAAAGAAAAAAAAAAAAAAAAAAAGAAAAGAAAAGAAAAAAAAAAAACACTCAAGTTTTGAATGAGAGAGGTTGTTTCAGTCTGAATCTTTCCCACTGAGATGTGAAGTGACCCAGCTGTCTTAATGCTTTGAGCCACTCTGAATGAGAAACAGCCTAACCCTTCAGGGACAACCGCAGCAAATAAGGACTCTTAACAAATGAAAACAATAGTACTATGCATGTTTCAGCTGAATGCTCAGCAGGGTTGTATCTGTGTTAAAATCTACATTCTACAAGTTTTTATGACTGGAAAGCACTGGGGCACTTCCAGCTTTTGCTTTCTACTTTAGTGACTAGCTTAAAATCAGCTTAAATTTCTCTATTTTCTTCCTATATTAGAGGATAGGAGCATTACAGGATTTCAGTTTCTGTTTGGTTTGTCTGTTTGTTTGTTGTATATTCATATATATATTCATACATATATACATTTTCCATTTGGCTGTAAACACGGAACTCAATCATGTCAATACAAATCTAGTCAGCATTGTCATTTCCTCACAAGATCTGTAAAGTCAGCTGTCAGCACACAGAAAGAGCTCTTCTAGATCACTATCAAAGGAAAACGAAATGACATATAAAGACCATGTACCACACGCACACAAATCCTGAATTTCAGTCCATTTTGCACCTCTGGCCTCCTGTGGAAAGGATCAAAATAGCACAGGATGTGTATGTGTTCAGCACAGGGTGAGCTGACAGGGAAGGCTGCAGCCCATCAGCCCAGCCACACTCAGCTCTCCTCACAGGCTGCCAGAGGCTGTGCTGCTTTTGGGTTTTTCAAGAGTGCTCATGGTATTATTTGAGCAACAAGAACACCACATCAACTTCTGCTTCCACATAACCATTTTACATGGGAAATAAAAGAAAAACAAAATAAACTCAACCAGATCAAATAAAAATTAAATATTTTTTTCTTCAGGTCTCTGAAAAAGACCAGACAGACAGATGGATGGTCAGGTGTGGCTCGTGGCTTGCAGGCAGCTGGCAGGAGGTTTAGGCTCATGAAGAGCCCCTTTAATATTCCTGACTGCTAGCAGTATTACATGCTTATTTCCATATCACTGTCCCCATCTATCTAGCTCTTTCTGGCAGTTTTGTTCTCACATGGTCTGATTCCTGTCAGTCTATAATCTTCACTGAAGGCCTAAAAGTGGGGTGGGCAGCTAGCGTTCTTAATCTGAAAGAGGTACTTGTCTCCTCTGTTGGACAGGGGACTATTTTGCTTTGCAAGAATGAAAGCCACAGTTTACATTTGCATATGGTACCAAAGTGAATGCTGGCTGAAATTTCTGAAGTGACACAAAGTCAGGGTTGCCACTTTCCAGAATCAGAAATTGCCTACAGCCCACAGCACACCACTGACAGAGCTCTTCCCTGCTCTCCTAGAGATGGCACAAGCTGTCAGAAGTAGCTGGGTAGCCCCTCAACTGTGGGAAGCATTAAAATTTAGCTCCCTGGTGGCTTAGAAGGATAAACACAATACAAAAAGCAAGTGACTCATCTGTTGTGATTTTAGCTATGTATGAGAAAAACTTTTTCACTATCCTAAGTCAAATCATGAAATCTTTCCATTTTGTTAAAGCCATGTGTAGTACAAGACTAGGGACAACTATCTGTCTTCACAGATATAATGGGAGGACACTAATTAATAGAAAAGCTTTTAAGATATGCAATTTGTATTTGAGTTCCAAGAAAAAATGTTTTATTCTGTCATTTGTGTTAGTTTTACAATGGCACTTGAAGGTCCAATTATGCTAAATGCTGCAGAACCACATGGCCAGGGACAGGTCCTGCCTCAGAAACTGAACAGAATGCAACTTTCCAGTGATTAAATGTAAGTACCAATTTGAGAAATGGAGCATCAAGCATGAAAAGATATTGCAATGTGGACCTAGTAATAGCTCTTAGATTACTCACTATTTTCCTGAAAAATACAGATTTGCTTCTTCAGGAAGTCAGGGTGGTGCTGACCCAAAGCTATTTAATGGGAGAGTCTAAAGATCCATTTCACTAATTTGCTCTACAATAGTTTTCTTCTATTTACTAGACAGAAACTAGTTACCCAGATCCTCAGGTCAGCAAAAGCTTAAAAACAAATTATGAGGCAGCATGAGCAGCCACTGGAGGGAACACCTTTTCATCTGATTTCAGCTGATTTGGGATCAGCAGTGGTACACTGTGAATAGACTCATTCAGACTCCCTTGGCTGAACAAATGTCTACACCACAAATGTCTTGAGAGATGGTCATGAAACTGGAAGGAGAAAATGCAAGGATCCTGAGCATGCCATACCCCTCTAATAATAATAATAATAATAATAATAATAATAATAATAATAATTAATAGGATCCAGAAATAGAGACACATTCATTTACAAGTATTTGTACCATAATACAATAAATACAATGATGAGTATTCAATCTCAATATATGAGATTGAAAAGAGGTTCTTATAAATTCTCATTACATGAGAATACTCTCATACATTTCGTTCTTGAGTATAATTAAAATGCCATACAAGCCCATATATTGCCTTATCAGTGCCATGGTTTTCCTTAGATACAATCTTATCTCTTACACATTTACCTTGCTTGTTCAAAACACTGAATGCTTTGTGGTTATACTTTTAGGTTATAATTGCAATGTTATGTGTAAGTAATCTTTCTATTCATCTTCTTTATTGTTTAATTTTTGCTGAACTTTCCCAACCATAGATTGACACTACTTAATTAACAGACTATGTCTACAAATTCCTAAAATGCCCTGAAAACATTTTTATGCCCTATGCATAATACTTCAGTGATATATTCTGTGTTTACCTGTAGGCTTTTTATTGGACTGGGTCCAAACCTCCACTCTAACCACTCTACCGTAACTTAAAAAAAAAAAAGAATATTTGATGATGTACCCACCCAAGCAAGAGATATATTTGTTGCACAGCTTCCAGTACAAAGAAATCCTGACTCCAATTGTGTTCTTTAGAAAGTGTAGCAATGATTTTTTTTCATAATTATTTTTCCAGAATCAGTAATGCATATAGAACACCAATGAAGTTTGTTCTCATCAGTAAATCAGTAACTAAAGTATGCTTATTTATAATGGGTTAAAAAGAGTTAATTTATTCAGTTAAGTACAGTTAAGCTTGGTCAAAGGAATACCTTGTCTTTCAAAAATGTCTTCCACTGGGAAATGTTAAGCAGATTAATTACTTTGGAATCTGGACAAGATCATCTCCTATTAGTCTAAATAAATAATGTCAGTGAAAGTACAACTTTAGATTCATAAAATGCTTAAAAACTTTGGCACTAGCCAAATCTATTACTTGTTTCTATTTGTAGTGGGACTTCATTGTGATACAAATTTACTAGGCACCTTAGTATATAGCAGATGCTTCACAGAGTTTCTGATTACACAGCAGTTTTCCCTCTTCATGGTAAGACAGAAGCAATGAAAATAACCGCATAAACATATTCTTGCATGTTATATCCTGGACTATGAAGATTTCATATTGATAGTAACAAACAGAAAGATTGACCAGCTCTGCGCCACTGAAATATTCCTTGGGATCTACTGAGGCAGAAATCATATGTTCACCACTAAGATTCCAAAACATCAGGAAGTAAAATAATACCTGTTTAACAGCCCTAGAGCCTCAGTAAGACAAAATTTAAAAGAACCAAACTCAGAAAAGCATGTCTTGAAATCCCAGGCAAGATCCCAAAGACAGAAGAGAAGCAAACATTGTTCCATTATTTAATAAGGAAATTGCAGATCATTTTGTCTGACATCAATGTCAGGAAAACTGATGGAAAGGCTGGTACAGGAAGCAATCAGTGTACAATTAAAGGATGATAGTACAATTAACGCCAGTCAACATAGTTAGATAGAAAATTGGGTTGTCAGAAAAAAACTTCCTGTTTTCCCATGAGATTATGTATCTGTTTGATAAAGGAAACTCATACAGATTTCTCTAGGACTTTGACTCATAACCTTAGGGATATGGTTTAGTGAGTAATATTGGTGGTAAGGGGATGGTTGGACCAGATGATCTTCAAGGTCTTTTCCAACCTCAATGACTCTATGATTCTATGATTTACAGATATTGTAGTTAAAAAAAAAAAAAAAAAAAAAAAAAAAAAAAGTAAAGTAAAGTATACTATAAATGTGGTCTATATTAAGTGGACCCAAACCATACTGAATGATGTTAACAAAAATAGAAAATTATTGCTGAAAAGAGATGCAAATGATAAAAAGTTATAGTGATAAATAACGGGAAGGGCAGGCCATTAATACAGACAGACCAACTAAGATTACTTAGTAAGGTCTGGACTATATTTTAACACAGAGGAGACAAAATTGTTCATCAAAGAACAAAGAACAGAGGTCTCATATCCAGGATGGAAGATGATATTATAAAAAGCAGTGACTCTGAAAAGAAATAAATGGTAATAGTAGACCCAAGTAGACATGAGTTCTCAAAGCAAAGTGTAGACAACAGGCAAAAGTTACTCTTATTGCACATGATGAGGTAGGTGTTGTTGGTACTATTACAACTGTCAATGATTTCAGAGAGATCATTACTTGGAAAATGTGCTGATTACAGCATCTCCAGAAAAGCAAGGCCTTGTACTGACAGAAACTATACTAATAATGTGTGATGATAGGGAGTCTTTAGAAACTAATTTGTGAGAAGTTTATCAGAGAATTATGGTCTCTGAATACATAAATGGCATAGTAGATGGCTTTCTAATCTATCAGAAGCAAACAAACAAAAACCAACAGGAGGATCCATACATGCTACGGAAGACAGATAAATGAAAAGGCAAAATGGTAGAAACATTCAGTAGCAAGGAAAATTAACTGTGTGAACAACATACTAGAAGACATGTTGGATTCAAGTCCCTATATAAAAACAACAGTCTTTCTAAAGCCTTGCATTAACACTGAATTTTTGGGTGAGTTTCTGTGGCATACTGTTAGGAAAATATGAAGAGATCACCATCAGAGTAACACACTTCAGCCTACACTGGATTCAGAATTCTCCTCCTCATATACACTGAAGCAGCCCATACAATCCTAAAACAGTGTGGTCCCAGTTGCAAGGATCTGTACCTGAAAAACATCTGAGTAATCTTAGCTTTATATAGTCCATCACTTTTTTATTTGAATGTTGAGGTCTCCTTCTTCCAGCAACCATAATTAAGAAAAATGCCCTTATACTTTGTCTTCATATTTATCTGAAAGGTTACATACAAACCTAATACTTAAATTTGGGATGACAAACACTAAAAAAACTACTAATAAACACACCTATTAACTAACTAGCTAGTAGTTGCTAAAAAGATGGTTAAAAAATAAACTATGTATTATGTCAATTAAAAAAAAAAAAAAAAAAAGTTCCTTGTGCAGCAAGAAGGCCTAGAATGAAATCTGGCCTACATAAGTTTCCTACTTACCTACTAATTCCTATTTAAACTCTGTCAAACTCCGTATCTAAGTTACAAAACAGAACAGGTTGATCACAGCTTCAATTTGCAACATGTTAGAAGCCCAGAAGTGTCTGCTGAATGCAACTGGAAATGGACTATGTGGGTGGACATTTGAAGGGGATTGTAGCCTAGCCCTTTGAACAAGTCAGTGCACTGGGTTTGCTTCTATCTCTTGTGACACAACCACGCATAACTTCCCTGATTAAATCAGGGCTGTGTCTACATGTTCATTGAAGATGTGGGTCTGGCATGTCAGCACAAGAAACTAGCTAACTAAACAAGGAATCATGCTCAGAAGTCCATTTTTGCCTAGCTGCATCATCCCGGTGATTGCCCAGCCCCGTGTCCTTCAGCAAATTTGCACTAAGCTTGCTGAGGCAAAGAATACACTGGAGGACAGGCATAGGATTCAAAATAACCTTGGTAAATTGGAGAAGTGGGTCATTATCAGAGGATGAAATTAAAAAGGTTAAAGAAAAAGAAAGTGCACTTAAGCAGAAGTAAACGGGTGCACAGGGAACATCTGACAACACGGCAACTATTTAGAAAAAGGGAATAGAGTACAGTGGGTCACCATGAGTCAACAAGATCAGACTGCTGCCAAGAAGACATACCCGAGGGGGGACTATATTAGCAGGAATGTAGCCTGCAAGGTACCCAAAATATCCCTTCCACTTCATTCATTATTGATATGTGTTCAACTGGACTACTTGATCCTAGCTCGATGCGACACCACCGGAATGGCAGAGATGATCTGGGAAAAGTCCACAGTGAGAAAGAATGACTGGGGGACTAAAAAATGTGCCATTCAAGGAAGAATGGAAATAACTGGCACTACTTAGCTGAAAAGAGAGAAAGCTGGGGAAAAGAGAGAAACTTGGTAACAGTCTTCAAATTTATTCTGAGACTTTCAACAGAAAGTAGAAGAGGTTAAAATTTGAGCACACTGGTCAACTGACATATTAAATGCTAATATGTTAAACTCAAATTCCAAATTTTCAGGAGATGAAGTTAGACAGTATTTTCCAGACAAATGTCTGTGTATTACAAACAAGTTTGCAAAGCCACTGCTTTCCTGAGGTTAACAGCAATTTTGCATGGTACTTTGATTGACGCAAATGCTCAATCACATTCAAATCAAAATAGGAGGAAGCTACTATTTTACATGGCTTCCTGTAGGACATATGCAATGGTATCCCAGAGGAGAAGGCAGGTTATGCAATGAGTGAGCAGCTCTGCAAAACTATGTTTATTTCGGAAGCATTTCCAGTAATTATTCTGAAAGGACTGAGAGAAGGAGCTGATAAGACATTCTCATGATTTAGTGTTTTCATCACTGAAGTAACAATTAGATTTTAAATGAATTAGATTTTGGTTGCTATTTTATCCTCTTCATACAACTTAAGTAATGGGAGGGAAATGGAAACTTGCTTTAGTAATATTAGACTTCTTCCACTGCGTGCGTGTTCGCATGTGTGTGTGAAAGTGCTGGCAAATAAAGAAGTAGGATAGATTCCTCTACCTTACCATATTCTAGCCTCACTGGCAATTTAGTACAGTCCTAAACTTGTTTTAGGAGCCAGAAAGGTCCAACTGTTTTCCAGATTTAAGGGATGGTAGAAAGACAGCCAATTCCCACTTCTTAGCAATGCTAAATGTTGCTCCAATTCATCTAATGAGTAAGTCAGACAAATAAGTCAACCGTGGTGACATTAGAAACCTTATTTTCTTCCATTTTAAAGGGGAATGTTATAGAAATAAATTAGTTTCTAATATGTTTAAATAAATAAAGGGTTCTTTCAGCATAAATATTTTAGAAATAATTCTCTGATTACAAACTTATTTGTTCTATATAAATACTTGTTCTTACATCTGATCATGAGTTAGCAGCATCTCTGATTTATGTGCCTTGCACATACCAAAAAAAATCCCATCTTCCTTATCTCCTTATGCTACACTATTTGCAAAATATACAAACAAAGACTTCAGCTAAAAAGCTTTTCTATCAGCCAGTCCCACTATAGAAAGGCCTTCTGCAGGAAAAGCATTCTGGCTTCTATACTGAGCTCACAAGCACCCTGCCTTGCCACAAGTAGCTTTTAAACTTGAACCGGTGTCGTGGTTTAACCCGGCCGGCAGCTAAACACCACGCAGCCATTCGCTCACCCTCCCCCTCCCTCTCTGGGATGGGGGAGAGAAATGGAAAGTGAAGCCCGTGAGTTGAGATAAAGACAGTTTAATAAGACAGGAAAATAATAATAACAAAAGTAATAATAATAATAATAATAATAATAATAATAATAATAATAATAATAATAATAATAATAATAATAATAATACAATGGTGATAATAGGAAAATAATAATAATATGTACAAACAAGTGATGCACAATGCAATTGCTCACCACCCGCTGACCGATGCCCAGCCTAACCGAGCAGTCCGGCCCCCTCCCCCTGGCTAGCCACCCCTATATATTGTTTAGCATGACGTCAGATGGTATGGAATACCCCTTTGGCTAGTTTGGGTCACCTGTCCTGGGTCTGTCCCCTCCCAGCTCTTACTGCACCCCCAGCCTGCCCATTGGCAGGACAGAGCAAGAAGCTGAAATGTGCTTGGCTTAGTATAAGCACTGCTCTGCAACAATGAAAACATCGGGGTGTTATCAGCACTCTTCTCATCCTAAGCCAAAACACAGCATTCCACCAGCTACTAGGAAGAAAATTAATTCTGTTCTATCTGAAACTTCTGTTCTAACTGAAACCAGGACATCTATCCACCCCTTATTCCATACCATTTATGTCATGCTCAGATTACACTCTTTTCCATACATTCTAATTAGTTACCTATAGTAGTCATGGTAGTGATAACATACAGTATTATATAGTAATTAACATAGTACAATTCAGTTCATGGGCTATTCTCACCCAGTATTAAATCTCCTTGAGGTACACACCGGACCTCTCCGTTCTTTTGCATCACCCACCAAGTGTATCCAGGTCCCTGAGCGAAAACAATTCCACGAATAGGTTTGCCTTTTCCTGAGGCAGGAATAGCCCAGACTGTTTTACCCAGCATATTTCTTACATGCACTACAGGAACTTTATCCCCATCTACAGTACGTAACAGGTTTGATTGGGCAGGTCCAGCTCGGTTGGTAGATCCCCTAGTATTGACTAAC
The DNA here is from genome assembly GCF_009819795.1 of Aythya fuligula. NCBI lineage: Eukaryota > Metazoa > Chordata > Aves > Anseriformes > Anatidae > Aythya > Aythya fuligula. Next base: position 44,390,541 of record NC_045562.1, read on the forward strand.
CAGGTGGCCTTTGCCAAATGCGTATCCCAATTTTTGAATGTCCCAGCACCCATTGCTTTCAATGTAGTCTTTAACAGTCCGTTGTATCGTTCAACTTTCCCGGAGGCTGGTGCATGATAGGGGATGTGATACACCCACTCAATACCATGTTCTTTGGCCCAAGTGTCTATAAGGTTGTTTCGGAAATGAGTTCCATTGTCTGACTCTATTCTTTCTGGGGTACCATGTCGCCATAGGACTTGCTTTTCAAGGCCCAGGATAGTGTTCTGGGCAGTGGCAGGAGGTACAGGATATGTTTCCAGCCATCCGGTGGTTGCTTCCACCATTGTAAGTACGTGGCGCTTGCCATTGCGAGTTTGAGGGAGTGTGATGTAATCAATCTGCCAGGCCTCTCCATATTTATATTTCAGCCATCGTCCTCCATACCAAAGAGGCTTTGACCGTTTGGCTTGCTTGATTGCAGCACATGTTTCACAGTCATGAATAACCTGTGCTATAGCGTCCATGGTCAGGTCCACCCCTCGATCACGAGCCCATCTGTATGTTGCATCTCTACCTTGATGGCCTGAGGTGTCATGGGCCCATCAGGCTATAAATAATTCACCTTTATGCTGCCAATCCAGGTCCACCTGAGCTACTTCAATCTTAGCAGCCTGATCCACCTGCTGGTTGTTTTGATGTTCTTCAGTAGCCCGATTCTTGGGCACATGAGCATCTACGTGGCGTACTTTCACAGCCAGGTTCTCTACCCGAGCAGCAATATCTTGCCACAATGCAGCAGCCCAGATGGGTTTGCCCCTACGCCGCCAGTTGTTTTGCTTCCATTGCTGTAACCATCCCCACAGAGCATTTGCTACCATCCATGAATCGGTGTAGAGATAGAGAACTGGCCATTTTTCTCGTTCAGCAATGTCAAAAGCCAGCTGAATGGCTTTCACTTCTGCAAACTGACTCGATTCACCTTCTCCCTCAGCAGCTTCTGCAACTCGTCGTGTAGGACTCCATACAGCAGCCTTCCATCTCCGATGCTTTCCCACAATACGACAGGACCCATCGGTGAATAGGGCATATTTCTTTTCATTCTCTGGTAACTGGTTGTACAGTGGGGCTTCTTCAGCACGACCCACCTCCTCCTCTGATGATATCCCAAAGTATTTGCCTTCTGGCCAGTCCATAATCACTTCCAATATTCCTGGGCGACTGGGGTTTCCTATTCGAGCCCACTGAGTAATCAGTGCAACCCACTTGCTCCATGTAGCATCAGTTGCATGATGCGTAGAAGAGACCCTTCCCTTGAACATCCAGCCTAGTACCGACAATCGGGGTGCTAGGAGGAGCTGCGCTTCAGTACCGACCACCTCTGAAGCAGATCGAACTCCTTCATATGCTGCCAGTATCTCCTTTTCAGTTGGAGTATAGCGGGCCTCAGATCCTCTGTATCCCCGACTCCAAAACCCCAGGGGCCGACCTCGAGTTTCCCCAGGTTCTTTCTGCCAGAGGCTCCAGGTGGGGCCGTTCTCCCCGGCTGCAGTGTAGAGCACATTCTTTACATCTGGTCCTGTTCGAACTGGCCCAAGGGCTACTGCATGGACTATTTCCTGCTTGATTTGTTCAAAGGCTTGTCGTTGTTCAGGGCCCCATTCAAACTCATTCTTCTTACGGGTTACTTGGTAGAGTGGGTTTACAATCAGACTGTAATTTGGGATGTGCATCCTCCAAAACCCCACAACACCTAGGAAAGTCTGTGTTTCTTTTTTGTTAGTTGGTGGAGACATAGCTGTTATTTTGTTGATCACATCCATTGGGATTTGACGACGTCCATCTTGCCATTTTATTCCTAAAAACTGGATCTCTCATGCAGGTCCTTTGACTTTATTTTGTTTTATGGCAAAACCAGATTTCAGAAGGATTTGGACTATTTTCTTCCCTTTCTCGAAAACTTCCTCTGCTGTATCACCCCACACAATAATGTCATCGATGTACTGCAGGTGTTCAGGAGCTTCCCCCTGCTCTAGCGCAGACTGGATCAGCCCATGGCAAATGGTAGGGCTGTGTTGAACACTTCTGTTCTAACTGAAACCAGGACAACCGGACATATTTATTTGTGTGTCATTACCACAAATTCTTTTCATGTTTACAGCTACCGCACATCAGTTCTGTCATCCAAGCTCTGGAAACAAACTGGAAAGCTGGGTGTGAGTTAAGATACATGGAGCTTTTTCACAGCACTTTTGAAGCCAAAACCATGCAAGACTTTTTCCAATTTTACCATTCACTTCTCTGTTATGTTTGGCCTTCACCCTGTCCCGTCACCTTAAAAATGAAAACAGCATGTTCATTATTATTCATGAAAATTCATTGGGTATGGAGAAAGTATCCTTTTTTTTCCCCCCAACCATTCCATTTTTGTTTCTTTTGGGAAAGACTATTCTATTCTTTAGTCTGTTGAACTGATGTTTTACCACAGAATTCACAGGAAGACAACCATTTGCATCAGCTTTACTGATTCTTATCTGTAGGATGGATAATGGAGAGGCCATCAACCCTGAGCAAAGCGCAGGGTGCTGCTGTCCTGCCCAACTTCTTTGGTACAAAGTCACATACATGCTCCCCCAGCCTGGGCAGCTATCCACAGTCCAGGCAGCTTCACCCTACAGGGTCCCAGGACCTTGTGGCATGAACAGGGATGCTGTATGCTTACTTCTCAGCCAGCCTAGACTTCAGTATTGTTGTTTACGGGGCTCAGTACAACACATATCTGTTCTTGACTGGGCTTTACTGAATGCTACTACAGTAAACATGCTTATTTCTATTAGTGCTCCTCCTAATTATACGAATTGAGATGGTACATATTGCAGCTGACATAATATCATTGACCATTACCTTGTTATTCTCCTATGAGACAGAAAGAAAATCCTATTCTATTTTAAATACCAGTAATCAAATTATATATTTGCATTCATCCTTTTGTAAACAATCTCCTGTCTCCTTACAGAAGAGAGATTTCCATCTGTTTGCTTATTCCTAGCTTTCCCAACTAGACCACCTCTGATAATTCTGCAATTGTGCTTTGAGATGGGATGAGCAGTACTAAGGAACCATTATGAGATATTCTGGGAACTGCTTGTTGATATTTATGGAATCTGCATTTTATAATTCTGTATTTTACAATTCTCTTATATTTCTTAAGCATTCTAACATAGTGTTGTTTTCTGAAAGCTTTGCCCAGCTTAGAAGTTTTTATTGCCATGTCTAGTGTAGCCTCAAAAGTCTTTTCCTGACTGAAACAGTTAATTTAGAAATCTACGAGTTCCAGGACAGGTTTATCTTCTTTTTTCTAACATACCATACTTTCCAGGTTTTGACACTAAACATCAACATCATTTATTGCTATGTTGTCCCTTTATGTGGTTTGCCTGATAATTCTGAATTTCCCTGTTGAAAGATTTCTCTTTGCCTGGACTAGTGGCTTGACTCCTGTGGCATGTCTTAACCAGTTTATCTTCACATCTTGCTCTTTGGTCACCGTGAACATTTCTCCTGAGATTCCTTGTACAACAGAGTTATGTTGATGTAAACCTTCCCTTGCTGTGCGCTCATATTACACAAACTCTTGAAGCCAAAAGACAGATGTTACACAAAGACACAGAAGGAAAAAAATTCCCCCAAGCTCAGGGACAGGCTCTTAATCCCTTTGCCGTGAAGCTCCTGCTGCTGCCTCTGCTCATGCTGCAGAATCCCCCTCTCCTGCCGGGGCTGGAGGCGAGTCTCTACGTGCACTGCCAAAAATCACAAAGGTGTGTGGGGATGTGTGCTATGTCTGAGCACCCTGCATACACTGAAAGGCTTTAAGAGGGGCAGAAAACCCTTTACTTTCTATTATCTTTCTCAGTTTATCATGCAGGAGAATCATTTTAAAGACCCTGTATATCCCTTTCCACAGAAACCTGCTGCTTCTTGTTACTGATACTGACCTCCAAAGATACTGTATGTGATGACACAGGAAACTATGCCTGTGCATCATACTTCACATAAGGCTTTTTGGGAATGCGGTAAATTATTGTAAAAGTGTGCACATGATAGAGTGGAACTACAGTACAGGAAAGTGATGCTCAGCACTAACCCAGACTTTCAATCCTGCTAATATCAGAGGGGGAAAAAAAAGTAGCTGTGAGTCTGGAGCATCTTCAGAGCAAGGCTGCGTTCATTGAGTGTCTAAAGCGAACTTAAAAGCCTCGCTGGAGGCAAGAAGGATCGAAAAGCCAGGGCTTATATCGACACCCAACCGTGAATCACTCCACGGAGCCTCCCGATTTCACCACTTTCTCTAAGCGGGCTTCGCCAGGCCACACCTTGAAGGGCAAATAACCGAAGGCGGGGAGGTGTTCCCTCGGCAGGCGAACAATTCCCTTCTTCATCGCTTTGGGGTTTCTCCCTGCCCCGGCCAAGCAGCACCCGGAGGACGCCTCCTCCTGCCGCCGCCCTCCTCAGCGCCGAGCAGCGGGGGCGGCGGGGCCGGGGGCTGCTGCCGGTGCCCCGCGGCGGGGCTGAGCGGTGCCGTGCGGGGCAGAGCCGAGCCGAGCCGAGCCGAGCCGTGCCGGGCAGGGCAGAGCCGTGCCGTGCCGGGCGGGGCGGGGGCGCTGCGGGAGGTGGAGCCGCCTGCCCGCCGCGGGCCGGGGATGCGCTGAGGTGCGGCGGCGGGGCCGGGGCTTCCTCCCGCCCGCTTCGGGCGAGCACCTGGGCGCCGGGCGGGGGCGGCCCCCGGCCGGAGGAGGTCGGGTGGCGCCGAAGGGGGTCGGAGGGAGCGGGCAGGGCTGTGGGAGCGGAGCATGGAGCGCAGCTGCCGCCCCCCGCCGGAGCAGGAAGCGGTGGAAGCGTGGCTGGACGATCACTGCGACTTCGCCCGCTCCTACTTTGTTAGGAAAGCCACACGGTAAGGCTGGCGAGGCGGCGGGCGGAGGCAGAGCCTTCCTCGGCGGCGAAAGGGCGCTCCTCGCTTCTCCTTCGCTGTCCCCCGAAGGAAAGCAAAAAGCCGTTCCCCCACCCCCACCCTCGAAAAGAGCAAGGACCGAAAGCAGCCGGCGGCGGCCCCGGGGCAGGCTCCCCTGGGGGGCTGTCCTCGTCCCTCGGGGGCTGTCCTCGCCCCTCGGAGGCTGTCCTCGCCCCCCAGCAGTCCCCGAGCAGCAGGCAGCGGGCTGCTCCCTGCCCGGCCCCGCCGGCCCGAGGGAAGCGCGGCGAGGCGCTGGGAGATGCCGGCCGGCCGGGAGGGGCAGCGAGGCGCAACTTGTCACCCCCACACTGGGACTGTCCTTAAAGAGCGCAGCCGAGCCCCTGGCTCTTTAGGTTTAGGGGCCGAGACCGGGATTGGGATTGGTGCTGGGATTGGGATTGGGGCTCGCCGTTCTGCGGCCGTCGTGGCCGGCAGGGGGCAGCGCGGAGCCGGGCTGCGGCGCAGGGCAGGCAGCGGCTGCGAGTTCCCCTGCGCCCGGGGGGCGGCTGCTCCGCGCTTCCCGTCCTTCTGCGGGTTTGGTTTTTGCCAAGAGCTAATGTAAAGGTCCGAAGATCTCGTCTGGGCTTTCCCCCCTGGACTGACATGCTGCCCTTTGGAGATAAGACGAGGTATTTGCTCACCGTTGTCACACTTCACCAGTGGGACTTCGAGTTGAAACTGAGTAAATTCAGCTATTTTTAGAAGTGGAGTCAGGTTTCCATTTTGAATATTTTCCGATAAACAAAGCAGTGGGGATGCTGAGCACAGGCGGTCTGCGGCTCCCACGGTATATCTCAGTGGAGAGCTCGGGTTAGTAAGTCCTGTGGTTTGGTCCTTGGACACACCACCTCCGCGGGCTCTCCTCTCCTCTCCTCTCCTCTCCTCTCCTCTCCTCTCCTCTCCTCTCATCTGCTCACTGCTGCTGATTTACTTCTTTCCCAAGTCACTTAGCAGGGATGGCTGTATTCTGAATGAGACTTGCTGCTCTTCTCTGCATGGGATGGGGCGGTAAGAAGAGAAATCCCCATTAATAATTGACTCGCAACAAGCCAGAAGGCTTTGGGGGTCACCTGCTTTCTTGTGACCATCTGTCATGCAATCCCTCTTTCCTCTGCTGCTTCTTCCTTAGCAGAAAAGTAATAAAAAATGCCTTTAAATAAGTCTTTAAAATGTTGAATTTTTAAAAAAGTCTGTGCATGGGTATAGCTGATGGAAGTGGTTAACTTTGATATTCTACAGAACACTAGTGCATGGTATGTAACTGAAGGGTTGCTTGTTTGCCCAGGAAATAGGGTGTTAGCAGCTTTGAGAAGTAGCATTTTATTAGTCCAGCTTGTCACGCTTCCTTTGGAAACTGGAAGTCCTATTGAACAAATAGGAATGCTAATTAATAGTAACCGCTGTGTCAGATTTGTTTTCCCCGTGGAGGGGTTTGGTTAGTCTCTTTTCTTACGCTGAGGCAGCTTTGTGTTTGAGTAGATCTGAAGCAGGCACTAGTTCCCCAAATGCAATCCAGTCATGTCTTTGTGACAGCAATGCCTCTGCATTTAGAGGTTTTGCAGAAAAACTGTTGACTTGGAGTTGTTGCTTCGCAGTAATTGTGATGGTTTTATAGAGATGAAAACATTGTATTAGTTTTGAAACTCTTCTCTGTCGTTTTGCATAGAGTGCCTTTTTTCTTTCTTCTTTTTTTTTTTTTTTTTTTGCATTACTGTCTAAATAGCAAACTATAAATATTTAATAAGGAATGCCTCTTTCATATGTTAGCTTGTATTTGATTAGGCAAGTTGTAAGTTATTCGATTCTATGGTTCAAGTTTTATTCACTGAAATGATACCCTGTAAACCTGATAAAAGGTTTAATGTTCTGATAAAAGGTTTAATGTTCTACGTTATAGTGCTATTTTGGAGCTTAAAAAAGGGAAAAAAACCCACAACCCACTAACATTTAATGCTATTCTTTGTTTTAGTTAAAACTTTGTGCTACAGCAGTACATTGAACAGACTATGCCGTGAATGTTTCGGTTAATTAGCATTAGATTTATTCTGTCATGTAAAACAATGCTCCCTGAGCTAGTTTTTACTGTTTTCTAATCTTAATTTACTGCTGATCTTTTTGTTGTTGTTTGGTTTTTTCTTTTTATAATATGCGTAGGTCCTCACAGGTCCTGAAAGCAGTTGACCAAAAGTTAGTTACCGTGGTATCTTACAGAGCAGAGGCATATCATGCCTAGTGATGAGGAGTAAGATATGCAAAATTGCTAATGGCAAAAGTTTCTCTCTCTGTTCTTCAAATGTTCACATGCAGGAACAGATCACCAGTAAAACCCCTTATTACAGAGTAATACAAGCCCTTTCTACTGATGATAATTGGCTTAGAGTCAGACCCTAATTTAGCAATTGCATTTTATGCTAGGCATTAATTTTTATATTTATATTTCTGTGTAATTAATTCACTCTTGCAGTGTTCTGGTAATTCTGCCTCCAAAAAAAATTGTTTGTAGAATTAGGTGTCTAATTAATACTAATAAAATAAATACTTTAGGTGGCCTTACACTACAGATTTTATTTATTTATTTATTAAGTATGGGAGTCATATCTTATATTCCTGGAGCAAGTGATAACTTTCATTTTGCATGCGTCAGTTTCATGTTAGTATCAGTTTTCATCATTTAACTTATGCATTTTCTGACATGGTGGCACTTCAAAAGAAAACATTTGCTTTTATTAGTTTGTATTAATTGTTGTTTATGACGTGGGTGTGACAACTGGCAGAGTTGATAGGCTCATCAGTAGACTCTCTGGATGCTTGGGGAGAAGGGCGGCAGGTCCTCTGGTTAATGATTGCTTTTGTCCTCACCCCTAAAATGTGTTGCAGGAGATAATTATATCCACAGGGTTTACACTTTGTGTTTTGATCCTGCAAAGCCTCGAGGCTGACGGTGTCTGGAGGCAGGCCACATTGCTGCCTCCCTCAAGTCTCCGATGGCTAGGTGCACTGACAAGTCCTGCGATAAAGCTCGGATGATTGACTTCCACCTGCACAGTACAAGGTTGCAATCCCACAAGCATGTACAGATGAATAGCTTTAAATCTATCCCTCCTAACAGTATGTGAATAAACTGTGATCCCATAAGTAGGAAGCTACAGAATCAGTTATTTATTACTTTCTTTTGTACCAGGGAGACAAATAGTATATGGAGATAATATAAATAGCTATTATCCATGAAGTGCTACAGGCTGATCAAAGTGCAGAACAACAAAGGGGAAGTATGTCACCAGCACTCAGTGAAGTTTTATCGGAGACAAATTTGGTTCACTTAGGGATTCAGTCTGCTGGTTGGCAGACCTTCTGGCTGGAGGGTTTCTTACTGCACACTTAGGGGTTCAAGAATTCATAAATGCCTGGCTCCTACTACATCTAAGCAATATATTTTATTCCTTGCTTTTTGTTTCAGCTCCTCTTGTTATTTTTCCTCGTTCAAAGTTTTAGCATTGCGTATCATATTTTGGCTTCCCAGAAAGCAGAAGAGTTTTCAAGCAAAACAATACTTATTTTAGATTGCCTTGAGTTTACCCATAGTGTTGTATAAAGACACTTTGTAGCTCATGTTCAGAAGCTATAAAGTATAATTTGATGTTATTGTCACAAAACTGTACTGCATTTACGACTGAATCTGTTGCCGTTTTTGTCTTCCTAAAGTTCTATCGTTCTATATTTCCATAAAAATAATTATTGCATTTTCACGTTCAAACTTCATACTTATTTTAACTCTCTGTGGAATACTTGTGTTTTTCTAACTTCCTGCTTGTCCCTACTCTTACTGATATGAGAGGGATTCTCTTTTGGTGCTCTTTGCGATCACAAGCAGCAGGCTGCCAAAACAACCAAAGTAAAAATTCTTCTTGGTTAGAGACATTTGCATTGTTCCAGACAGTTTTTGTCTGGCTTCCTAAACGTATGGCACAACAGATATAAATTATTAAACCAACCCTTGTATGTCTCTCACTGGAAATAGGGTTATTTTGTTATAAATACATCTTGGTTTATTAAGCAGGGCTGGGGAATATTTACAAATGAATTAAGGTGGGGTGGTTTTTGGAAAAATAAATGTCCTTAACAGCATGGTACTTCATAGTGCTTCACTGAGGATTCCAGAAGTGGCATTTACTGGGAACCCGCACTTTGCTGGAATTCAGAGATTGCACAATATGAATATATCAATTACATTTATTACTTTGAAAATAACTTGAGTACAGTTGTTGTTTTTTCTTCTTGGTGGTTGGCGGACAATCAGTTTGTAATGTGCTGCCTGGTGTACTTAGGACACTTGCCTTCTAGTCTCCATGTCTAGAGGGCTTTTCAAAAATGCCATTCCTTTTGAGCTGGCGACTTATGTTTAATCTCATAAATATTGTCTGTAAGGATGTCGTTGCTTTGTTTGGTAATGTGTGCTTATTTTTTTCTAATTAAAAGGAAATGATTTTTTTTTTTTTTTTTTAGCAAGTGTATGAAAATTCAGATTATAAAAGACAGAAGAATATAAAATATTCTGCACTGAAATGTGTTTTGGTCTAGCTTTCTATAAAAAAAAAAAATTGTTTATGGAAAAAATACTAATCCTTAGAATATACAAGTATGAGCCATATTCATCCTTAATGTGACCATGGTAAGTAGGCAGTGGTTTTTAAACTTCTATGATTGAAGGACCTCTTACAACTTTCTAGTGGAGGCACAGAATTCTATGCAAATTTTTCAAATATGCTGAAAGTAGATTTGCTTTTCTAAATTACTTGATGTGAAGCATTTACAAGTGGACGGCAGACCCACTGATTCTTTGGACCATGTCTAGAAAACCACAGGAAGCAGTGGTGTTAATGCAGGGATCTGAATGTTTTCTTCCACTTACTTTTATTAGCTATTTACAGAACTTTTCTGAGAAAGGAATACAGGGGAAAAAAAAAAAAGATTTCTATGAAATCTTGGAAAGTTTTCTTGTAGGTCTTACAATCTCCATAGTTATTTCATTTATAAATAATCTCTATACCCTTTTGCCTTTCTTGACAACTGCAAAGTACATCCCAAAATATTTTGATTTCCTGATTTCTTACCATCCTGAATGTTTTTTGAATGTTATCCACATTAATGAAGTTGTAAATGTGATTAAGTCTGTTTGGCATTTATTCTTGGAAATAAAGTTAGGTCTGTGCCTGAGTATTTTGGAAACAATGCTTAAAACAGCAAATACTGGAGACTGAAGAAAATATCATTTGAGAAACAGTTACAAATGGTTAGTAAGTGATTTCTATTTTTAATTACCAAAAAGCTATAAGCTGAACTTCTACACAGAATCTTTGGCATGAAGGTAAACTAGTCAGCAGATAGTACTGAGCATCTGCAAGGAGAACAAGTTTTTAGTACTTACTGTTTGCCTTAGGCAGTCAAGAAACAAATAGGTGTGTCAGCACATTAACTAAAATACTACTGGTGAACCTTAGCGACCAGGTGAAAAATAAGATGGACTATGGTTAACATCTTCCTGCCTTCTTTGGGTTCAGGGTAACTTTAGTATTGTATTACAGTGCTTGTGCAAATACCAATAGGTGTTTGAAATTCATTTCCCTTCTTGTTGCTGTTAATAGGATGAATTTAGAGAACAGGGTCTAAATTTATGGCAATGGGAAAGAAAGTGGAGTTGAGGTATATGTTGCCCTTGTGGGAGACAGGGAATTTAGACACTTTTATTTTTAAAATTGTAAAAGTTCACGAAACTTTTATGTTGGGTATCTATTGAATCTTCACAATTGCCAGCTGCTTACATGAGGAGGAAATTCATGTATTTGTGCAGGATTAGTATAAAGACTACGGATGTAAAATAAAAATACCACATCAATGTGATTTTTGAAGCTGAAGGGAGGTTTCTAGGGTGTAGAAATTCTGCTAGCTAACAAGCACAAGGATAAAATTCATGACACATCACCTGTGATATCGTCAGATCAAAGAAAGTACATTTAAATATCATAGCCTATATTCATGTTTATTCAAATATTAGATTAAAGTTGAACTGTGTGGAGAATATATGATCCAGAGTAAGAAACAAAGCCAGTTTAGACAATACATTCTTGACTTGAACTAATATGCAACAACCTATTTTCATTTTCAGCATTAAAGAGGAGGCATTTTGCTTTTGTCATGAATAAATATAATTAATAAAATCACAAAATATAAGTCTTTATTTTCCTTACTGGAAAGAAACGTGTATATTTATATGGAATGCTTCTTGATTTATGAGATTTACTTTTTTTTTTTTTTTTTTTTTAAAGGGGGGGGGGACAGCATTAAATACAAAAGGAGCTATTTACAAAGTGCCAGAAAAGAAACCCTGCTTAAATGGCCCTTGTGAATTACTCAATGGTTGTAATTTCACATTAGGTCTGGCACTGAAAATATAGCCACAAAATATATTTGCTTGGTAAAAGATATATATTTTCCCATTTATTTGTGCATTATGGTGAACTCACCCCAGCACAGAGGGCCAGCCCAAAGCCTCTGCACCACTTAAGTCCTACTTAACCCCTATTTTGGGACTTTAAGTGGAACTGAACCAGTGCCTAAGATTTATGGGAAGTCTCCAGGCAGGTGTACACTTAACTTTTAATCAGTCATTCACCAAAGCCACTGGCATTGTGCTATTGCTTTCCACAACAAAATAATTAGATCCATGGTTATTTTTACGATTTTTTGAGCCTGGAATGAGAAGTAAACATTTGGAGGAGAACTAAAAGGTCATGTTTTAGAATTTGACCTTCAATCTCATAGGATTTACTGTGTCTTTCTTTATACTGTGAATAGAAAGCCCATTTTAGGGAAGACAGCTCTTGTTAAAAGTCAGGCTTGCAGTTTTCTTAAAGAAAATGTGAAAATAGCTTAGAACAGTCTGATAATGAGTTTCCCATTTCTAATAGTTTTGCTTCAAATAATAAGTTGACCTCTGCCTCCTATTTTAAAAATAATATGAGCATCAGACAAGATTTATATTATTTCATAGTTAGAAAAGTTAATTTACATGACCATGATTTGAGTCCAGAATCAGAATTCTTCATTTGGATCTGTATTCAAATTGAAATCCATCGGACAACTTGCATGTTTAACATTAAATGTAAGTTTATATATTTAACCAAGTTGTGCCCCAAAATTGACATCAACTTTAAGTCATATTTTGTCTTCACAAATTCTTTGCCTACCACATAGGAATAGCATCTCTAGTAACTATAAGTGGACAAGGGTTTAAGGAAAAGCAAAAAGCAGTTACTGTCTTTGTCTTTTTTTTTTTTTTTTTTTTTTAGTTCATGTGTAAACATACTTTTACAGTTATTTTTAGTATTTCCATTTAATGAGGTCTTGCACAGTTTATTTAAATCTTTCCATAGCTAGAAAGGAAACAAAACCACTTCAAACCACAGAATCACAGAATTTTCTAGGTTGGAAGAGACCTCAAGGTCATCGAGTCCAACCTCCAACCTAACGCTAACAGCCCTCCACTAAACCATATCCCTAAGCTCTACATCTAAACGTCTTTTGAAGACTTCCAGGGATGGTGACTCCACCACTTCCCTGGGCAGCCTGTTCCAGTGCCTCACAACCCTTTCAGTGAAGAAGTTCTTCCTAACATCTAACCTAAAACTCCCCTGGCTCAACTTAAGCCCATTCCCCCTCGTCCTGTCACCAGGCACGTGGGAGAACAGGCCAACCCCCACCTCGCTACAGCCTCCCTTGAGGTACCTAAAAAGAGCGATAAGGTCACCCCTGAGCCTCCTCTTCTCCAGGCTGAACAAGCCCAGCTCCCTCAGCCACTCCTTGTAGGACTTGTTCTCCAGGCCCCTCACCAGCTTCGTTGCCCTTCTCTGCACATGATTGTGAAATAGGATGTACTAGAAAGAAAACGGGAAGGCAAGTTGAATATCCAAGATGCTTGTTGTGAATTTCATGCTCATTTGTTAAAATTGAATGGATTTCAATTTGTTAACCCGTTAAGTGGTTTCTATATCTAAATTATGTCAAGACACAGGAAAGAAATTTGAAGACACCTAGTGGTTACATTAAGGAAAGAAATTGAGAAATAGATATCAGGCTTGGCTTGAAATATTGTTGACTTCAACACTAGCAGGATTAGGCCACAGGAATTTGGATACTCAAAAGCTACCATTCTGTAGTAGGCAAGTTTGGATTGAATCCCTCTCTTGAAGTGTATTACCAGTAACTGCTAGTTTAAATGAAAAGCTAGCAAAACATCCTACACAACTGCTGAAATATTACATGTTGTATACTTGAACAATTTATGAGCAACAGAGAAAATGTATGGGAAATTATTTGTTGTTTCACTAAAATCCATTCAACATCTGTTACTTTCATGGTACTGTAATTACTACCTATCTCGGTGCAAGATGAGTAGGATGCAGCATACTATCATAGTTGCCTCTCAGTATTATTTTTGTGCTCTGTTTTTGCAGATTTTGTCCAAAGATTCTAAATGCTCACTGAATGGTCACACGAGTATGGTCTTACATAAGTGTGAGCAAAGCAACTATAATTTTGCTGTTACTCTTTAAACATCTTCACCAGTGTTTTTGTGGGTTTTTTTCCTTTTTTTTTTTTTTTTTTTGAGATGTGGTGCATTCTGAAGATAATCTCAAGGACACAAAGATGGGTGCAATAAATTATTTAACGTTCCCAGTGTGTGAGTAGAATAGTAATTAGTGTCAGGTCGGCATGTTTTGATAAGTAAGGCACAGAAAATCAAGCTGAGGTTCTTTTGAGGTATAACTGCTTGAACTGTCTCAAGCCATGTCTCTTCCTTGTGCCTATGGTTTCTTGACCACTGATTTTTCTATTTTTGTTATCTATTCAAATTGCAAACCTCTTGCTTCAAGGAAGGTTCTACTTCCTGTACAATCTTTAACGCACCAGTGCCAAAGAGTCTTAGCTCTTCTAAAGTTCCTGAGTGATAATGTGATGCAGATAATAGGTGTGTAGTTGGATACAAGTGATTACAAAGATGATCACACAATCTTTTTTTTTTTCCTTAAAATGTTTTATCTTCCATTGTATTTTCATCTGCTTCTCATCCCCTCTTGAAAACTCCTCTCAAATTTTATCATCTGCTGATGAGATCACCTGCCAAATTCAGCAGTCGTTATCATGATCCTTTGAAGTTGAGAGGAAAGACTGAAAGAAGTGACTAAAGAATGGTTACTTCGTAGTCATGCTTATGAACTCTGGAATAAATCATAGCTTTCTCAGGTGGAAGCTCACAGCGCAGTAAAAGATCATAGTGCAGAGAAGGATGTGTGCAGCACATGAGGAATGAGTGCAGATGTCTGTATCTCCCTAACCTGCAGTGACTGAAAAGCTTTGCTGTGATGGAAACATTGCATTGGTTTTAACTATCTGTGTAGACCACTATGAATCAGTATCTGCTCCTGTTTAACACACTGCTGTAATTTCTAAACTTACTTTCACCTTAACATAATTTTTGCAAGGGCGTCAGCTCTTAACAATGCCAGTGCTTACTGAAGGCTACTCGTATGAATAGAGTGGTCACAAGTGTTTGTTTCTTCACGTAGTCCTTTTAAAACCACATCTTAGTCACGTTTAGCACTTGTTACTAATTTCCAGTCACTTACCTGTGGTTCAGTATGTGTCTGGTGTCAGATACCTTGAGCTAGCCCCATGATGAGAAAATAGTTGTTTGTAATAATATTCGTCATACATTGTTAAATAGGATAGAAAGTCAACGAGCAAATGTACGTCAAGACTTCATCTCATAGATTTCAAATAGAGCTAGAATATGCCAGTTAATGTGAAATGCTAGTTCTTCCACCCATAACTGTATGAGTAAAACGAGCTAAATAGTTTCCTTGTTAGAAGAGGCATTCAGTAAAGGTCAGTGAACACTGTTCTTATTCCAGCTGAATTTGAGCAGCTTTCCTGTTGCCTAAACTAAAATGCCTAAATGGTTTGAAGTTGAAAACCATGCTTTAAAATGTATAGCTAAGGATTTTTTTGGTGTTGTTGTGAACCTACAGAGCTGTTTGAAAATTGCGCGCTGTGTTGGCAATTTATTGGACCATCATCTAAGGGACATTAAGGGGGAGAGGAATATGTTGCTTGTCATTATGCAGCTTCACATACAGTTCTGTTCAATGTCAAAGCATTATATAAGTAATGCAGACAGCTAACAAGTAGCCAGTCCTTATTAAAGAAATGTAATTACTTTCACTGGAAAGGCTTTACAGTTACGTTCCACATCCCTCAACAACCTCCAGCAGATAGAGAAACATTAGAAAGTTTATTTTACATAGCTTTTACCTTTTTGGCTTTTTACTAAATTATTTCATGGCCACAGCATGAGAAGTGGTATTAGAATTCAGCATATATTGTTCTTACTGATTATTATTACTCCACTATTAAAGCCAGAAGACATCATTACACAAAAGTAAACTAGTAGGAAAAAGGTAAGTTTCAAATGATAAACTGAATTTCTGCTTTAGCTTTTGTTTTGTCCATAAGGGAGACCTAAATCTTTTTCTGCCTTATGTCTTGTATCAACATATCCACCTATGTAAATTCAGTGTACAGAGCTAAGCAAAATGGTAGCATTTTATATTCTCACTTCCTCAAGTGTAAATAAGCAGAAAATCGGATTACTCTAAAATTGCTGTCACTCAGCAATAGTACAGGTTCACACCGATCCATTTCCTAACGTACCTAGACAAATCACTGTACCTAATTGCTAGCTAGTTGAAAAAAGCTTCCATCCGGTTATATGTTATTACAGTCTCTTTAAAATCTTACTTTACATGGATGCCAGTCCTTTACGTTCAAAAATCAAGTCAGCATGCACAAATGTGAAACTGGCTCACTTCACAAGACCTCTTTTCAAACTATTGATCATTCTCTATTTACTTTTCTGTGTCTGAGACATGCACACAGCTCATGTTTTCAGGTTTGTCTCTGAAGCTTTAGTGCTAGATGCTCAATTTTGTTTAGAAAAAAAAACCCTAAAATTTCCAAGTAATTGATTCTGTTGAGATTAATGTCAAAACCAAAAAGAACCCAAATAAAAAGCACATATGATGACAAGTTATAAGCAGTGATTTGAGAAGTTGTACTGTGCTTACCTAAAAAAATTTTGCATTTTGTTCTCTTTCTTAAGGATATTTTTGGTCATTTTCATTACTATTTTTTATTCTGCTTTCTCATTCAATTTTAAAATGAAAAATCCAAATGTTATCAATTGCTAGATTCTTATTTTGGCTCTCACTGAAACAGCTTTTGCAAGTGTAATTTTGCCCTGCGCAAATTATATTACATATTTCAACAATACATGGTCACAACTCCCACATCTGGTATTTATGCAGATTAAGTACTATCAAATAATCTTGTTAAAATCGTAGTCTTAATAATACATTAATTGCTCCTTATGTTTGTTCACTGCATGAAGTATTTGGATGAGATGACTTCACAAAAAATATACATTGCTGCTGTAATCCAGAAGGATCATTGGTAGCTTTTATACTTAAAAAGCAGAGTTTACTTCCTTTACTAATAAGTAGCTAAGCAATGAACCAAAACCCTTGCAGAATAACAATGGAATTTCATTGTGTTCTCTGGCACCATGTTTCCAGTAATTGGACTAGCTTTGTATTGCTGGGAAATTTATAATAGATGTTGACTGAGGTATATTACTGCTACGGTAAGGGCTGTTCCAGGAGCTTCATGGAAAATGTAAAAACAAGGAATGAAATCCTAGCTCGGTGGAACTCTGAGGCAAAACTCCCACCGCCTTAACTGTGTCCAACATTTCATTCAGTGGTTTTGGACAAAGACCCTTACAACTCAAGACTCTCATCTTCAGAAGATTCACAGATGTGCATCACACACGTGATGTGTGACCACATTGACCAGTCAGCCTTGAAGGTCAGTGAGGCTGTGAATGATATTACCCATCTGTGTAAAGTTTTGCATGATGATGAGGAAAAAAAAATAGTCTACCTACTTATTTGGAGTTGCACTGGTGTGAATAAAAGAAGGACTTCGTTTCACAGTGCTGTATTGAATGAGATCTGCCTTAAAAAAAAAACAAAAACAAAAACAAACAAACAAACAAAAAAAAATGTTTTTTTGAGGTGGGGGCTAAATTATTAAGTAGTTCACAAAGAGGTGGGGTGGGTAACATCATGATTTTCTTTTGCTCAAGTGCTCTCTTTACACTCACACTGTTTCCTAAATGAATTCAATTTTTCATAGCATGTTTTCCTACAGTTGAGGCCTCCAAATTGTATGTGATTGCAGAATCTGAGGAACGCTTTCACAACTGATATAAGACAAATAAGTCTCCTGTTATGGACTGCTTCTTAATAAAAATAGTACTGGTGGATTTTAGATTTCAATCAGTTATATTACTCTGAATTAACAATTAACAACTATACTGATGCATGTAACTGATCACAGGCTGACTACCCTGATTAATTTCCATGGTTTCATTCAGCTTCAGTCTTGAAATTCCTGTGGTCTGCTGAGCAAATAAAAAATATCCCAAATTTAAAATATGACCACCATGAAAGGCTTCCAAGAGATCAGACTTTTTAATAGGATATTTGCTGTTTGTAGGGCAAACATTATGTAATTCAGAAAAAGCATTTCTTCTGAGAGTAGATCATGTGACAGTTTCCTCACAGCATAGAGTAATTTTTTTTTTTTTTAAATATAGTGATAAGAAAGTATAGTTTTTTTTTTTTTTTAATGTATGTGTTTATGGATAATTCAAGATAGTCTGCATTTAGGGATGATATAATTGAAGTTCTGGAGATTTAACATTAAAAATATATTTTAAAAAGTTTAGTATTAATTTTTGAACACTTCAAAAACATTATTTTGGGTTGAATTAGGCAATGAGTTTCATCCTCAAGGAGCTTAAATGGGAGAGGTATGAAAGCATGTTTTTATTGTTTTGAAGAGGTTTGAATTAGAAATATTCGTGTTTCTTTCTGACAGTTTTTAAGCAAAGCTTGAATGTTGACTCTCAAACAGCATTTTTCATAAGTTGTGAGACAGAAGGGAAAATTAACTTAAAACAATGGACAAACAACATAAGAACAACATAAAAATAGGAGAGATTGCAGGTGCTTTGATGGAATTGAAGTTCAAAATTATCATTTAAAACATTAAGAAATGGTCTAGAAAAATAGAATTAAAACAGAAAGCTTTGTTTTCACACACACAGAATTTTAGATATATATATACACGCATATCTTATAAATAATTCCATATCTTAGGAATGGGAGGGACCCGAACTTTTCAAGCACTAAATTATAGTGTAGACTTTTGATCTCCTGTATTCTGAAAGCCACAGAATAAGCAGTCTTCCTCCAGCCTATTCACGTATTTCCTCTAGGTGGAACTCTAAAGGTGCACTCATGTCCACTGTATGAAAAAGCTTAAAGTTATCCTCTTTGTAGTGTTTTCTTCAAATATGTGTTAGTTCCTAAATATTTTTAACTTATATGATTTACTACATTTTATTTTTGTTTTACAGAGAAATGGTTAATGCATGGTTTGCTGAGAGAGTTCATACCATCCCTGTCTGCAAGGAGGGAACCAAGTCTCAGAGTGAATCCTGTGCTTGTCACCAGCCTGCCTGTGCTGAGACCACCAACTCTGGGACACCAGCAAGGAAAATCTCTGCTTCTGAATTTGACAGACCATTACGGCCTATTTTTGTCAAGGACTCAGTAGGAGCAGTGAGCTTCCTCTCTGGCTCTGAAAAGAAGGAACAGATGCCTCTGCAATCTCCAAGGATTGGGACCAGTGCAGGGGATCAGTGCTCAAGGCTCTTAGAACTTGTGAAAGATATTTCTAGTCACTTGGATGTCACAGCACTTTGCCATAAAATTTTCCTACATATCCATGAGCTTATAGCAGCTGATCGCTATTCCCTGTTCTTGGTCTGCGAGGATAGCTCTAACGAGAAGTTTCTTGTAAGCAGACTGTTTGATGTGGCTGAAGGCTCCACCCTAGAAGAAGCTTCAAACAGCTGCATTCGCCTTGAGTGGAACAAGGGCATCGTGGGCCACGTGGCTGCTATCGGCCAGCCTCTGAACATCAAAAATGCCTATGAGGTAAACCAAGAAAAGCTATCTTGAACAAATCTTGAAACTAGAAAAAGCTGATGTGATTTTGTCATTTTAGCATATGTATTTGGAGCCTTGTTGACTTAGTGGCAAACCTGACACTAAATTTCCCATTAGAATAGATGCATTACACATGCACACAGATGCAGAAACTTGTAGCTGTGACTAATGTTAGAGGAATGGTAGCATCAAAATCAATTATTTAAGTTTGACAGATTTTCAGCCCTATCTTAACCAGTTACATACACACCCATATTTACATTTCTAGCTTTGGACACATAAATGTTTATGTATAAGGACATAAGATACTTCCACACGAAAATAAATGAAGTTATAAGCATGAGTAATTATTTGCAAAACTACAGTCCTGTGACTGAAAATAATTTTGAGAAGTTTATCATATCTGGGGCACAAAGAGCAGGATCTGAATGAATAAGAACAGGGTGAGGCTTTGAACTGTATAGCAGTCTCCCAAATGAAATAATACTCGGCAATTTGCATAACTTAATACAAGGCTAGATGAAAAAAGAAAGAGAATCCAGCACTGGGAGAGGACCTGTCTTACACCTCCTTTTAACATCTCTTCATTCCAGGCTGTTTGGATAGGCTTATTTTGTGCTTTGAATCTAGGGACGATGGAAGATTTAGTTAACTAATAAAAGCATAGAGGGCAAAAAATTACCACTTCTGATTGATCATCTCTTGGTTAATCTCAGTACTGTTCTTCAGAAGCAGCAAGGAGCACAGTATGATTGTATATGTTGTTTTAATTTTCAGCAAACACTTATTTAGGCACTTTGTGGAAAAGCTTTTATTGATATGTCTCCAATGGGGCATCATCTATCCTTGTATTTTAAAAGTTTTCCCTTGTCATCATGCTCAACTTGAAATCAATTATTAGAGAAAGAACAGCAGCTTTATATATAGTTATATGTGTATTTTAGTGAGATTTAAAGTTTTATAACAACAATAACTGAAAAAAAAGATGTGAGTAAAAGCAAAAACATTAACCACTTTCAGGACACTTTGTTTTTCTGTGGCCATATGTCTTTCAGTATGTTTCTGTAATTTCCTTTTGATGATAAAAGCTATACTAGAGATAGTTACTCCATGCATAAGTTCTTTATAATGATGGTCTAGGCTCAAGAAAGGCTTCTAAAATTGTTTTCTTGTTCTTTCTGGCAGTTGTATTTATCCACAGGCACTCATGTTCCACATAAATGTTGTTTTGTTGTTTTTGTTTTTGTTTTTCCTGTTAACCCACTCCAGCAGTAACAACTTTGCTATCTTAGGTAACAGTTAATAATTATATAAAGGTTCCATTACTAGCTCAGTCAGATACTGTACTTTTTTAACCTTTAAACCAGGGAAGAAAAAGAAACAGTCTTTAAGCAAGTAGTCAACTAACTATTTTTTTCTCCTATATCAGGATCCACGATTCAATGCAGAAGTTGACCAGATCACGGGGTATAAGACTCAGAGTATTCTTTGTATGCCAATAAAGAATCACAGGGAAGAGGTAAGTTGCAGCATTGGGTTCACTTTATGTAATACAGTTTCCAGATATGCTAATTCTTTCAACTTTCATTAGCTGTCAGTCATTATCTTACAGCATAAACCTGTATCTTTTTTTTAAAAAAAGACTGCGTGCTTATGGTTGCTCGGACTTTTATCTTATCTAGTTCAGTAATGTAAGCCAAAGGGAATTGTCAAGAAGAGTTTAACCCCCCAGATGCAGAAGTAGAATATATGAATTTAACTTCAGAAGTGCTGTTCATGTTTCCTGTACCTAGTATCTGTCAGCATTAAAGTTCTCTGCAGGTTTATTGGTCTATCTCAGCGCACACTCAGATTGCAATTAAGAGTTACTGTGCTTTAGCT
This sequence comes from Aythya fuligula, assembly GCF_009819795.1. Lineage (NCBI taxonomy): Eukaryota > Metazoa > Chordata > Aves > Anseriformes > Anatidae > Aythya > Aythya fuligula. Next base: position 44,411,604 of record NC_045562.1, read on the forward strand.
TGGGTTTTATCTAGGTTATGTTCTTTAGAGTACATAAATTATTTTTTTATCATTGTATAAAAGGTTTTTACATTCTGTTAACTCAGCTCATAAGTAATAAATTAAGAAACACATTAAATGCTTAAGATCAGGCATTGAAAACACGTGGTGTTGATGTGATTTAGAGAAGTCATTGATAAGTCATGTAATGTAAAGTCAAATTACTTCAAATATAAAATAATGTGAACTCCTGCATGTATTTCCCATCAGTGCTACTTCTCACAGAAGTTCTACCTTCCTACCTGATACTCTACCTGATACAATTGCAGTAGGGAGAATTCTTATTACAAACTTGTCTTCTAGCATTGACCACTTCAAGAGTACATTCAGTGAAGACAAAGCACAAAACTGGGATCAAAAAAAAAGCAGGCACCACTGTTTTACTTAGGTAGTTAGGATTTCTTAATTGGTTGGTATTTTTGTGTGTGTGTATTTTGTTTGGTTTTTGATCCTGAAAGCAGTAGCCTTCAGGTACATCATCAGTTCTTAGGAGGCTTGCACAGCATAGGGTTCTTTATAGAGTACATCAGAGCTTTAAGATGAAGATCTTCTTTCCTGTAGTTCCTTTATTTTTCAGAGTATTTATCATTTGGTTCCAGAAAGTTCAAACTCCAAAAACAGATGTTGCCAAGATTGTTTTGAAGATATCATACCTTCTTTTTCTTGCCTTTCCATTTTCCATAAACACTTGACTGAGTTTATTTGTTGAATCTAACTGTAGCTGGCTCGGACGATCAGCCAGGATTTCCTTTCTTCACCTATTGCAAATTTTGGTTTAAAATATTCTTTCAATTTTTCCAAGGACAGAACTTGAAACTGACTTGACACTACCTTGCGGACAGTGCTTCTAGTCTTCCTCTCCTAGTCCCAAACCCGCTTCGAAGTCTTCCCATTTCCAGCTGGCAGCAGCCACTGCTGGCCCTGGGCCAGCTGATGAGCAAATCAGATGCTGTGTGGAGCAGCATTCCATGTCAGGCTGATGCAAGGTTTTAAATTTCACCCATGCCATCCCATTTTCTTTTTGTTGAATAGAAGAAAAAATGCTGTGTTCTATATAAGCGGGATCAGAAATGAAGTACAAGATCTTGCTAGCCAGGGAGCACCAAAGTGCAAACTTCTCATTGTGCCTTTGTGGTAGGTAGGGAAAGAATAAGAACTGTAGTCTGTTAGTGAAACACCATGACTTACAGGCTGAGTAAGCCTGCAATTGGCCGTATCTTCAGCTAGGTTTCTACTCCTAAGTGCATCAGCAAGTGGAAATGAAGCAGGGACATGTTTATTTTGAAAGCTTCAGCCAATGTGAAGTTTGAAGAGTCTGTTACACTCATTCTTGTATGCAATAATTTGAAGGGGTTAAACTAGAAAATCTCTCCTAGGAAAAGATAACACTTATTTTTTCCTGAATTTGAAGTCTATACCAGAAGGTTTTTGTTCCTCTCACCATAACAGTTTGCTAACATGCTTCTGGAGAGATTTTGGAGTCAGGGAAAATCAGCCTTTAATTTGCCATCTGCTTTTTCTGTTTAAAAAAAAATAAATAAAACAGAATATGGGCTCCTCCCTGTGATAAATAAATAAATTCCCAAAGCCCCTCTAGAAATACGGAGGCTAGCGACTGCTTCCTTAGCCCAGGATGTCAGCAGTCACAGTCAAGAGATGATTCTGGAAAACATCCAAAAATAAACACTGAGAATAAGAAGCAACTGTGACTTTTTTGTATGTTTGTTTAGTATTGGTACTATTTTTTAAAACAAAAGAGTAAATAATTGAGATTAAGAAAATCTCATGCTGATTATTAAATCCTCTGGGCCGGCTGAAGTACGGAGATTTTTCCAGTAGATGTTTTTCACATTTTCCTGTATTTCCATGAGGCATGTGAGAAACCAACATCTCACTTAAAAATAGCTACTAATAAGAAATTCCATAGATGAAAAGAAGAGCTCATAAAAAGGACTCAAGAAATAATAGTAATCTTAAAAGGGCAAATAGTGAAAATGAGTACCTCTGCACAGATGCATACCAAAAATGGAATCACATTCACTTGATAGCAGGACTCTTTTCCAGTCCCCTACTTGACCTGTTCTTGCTGACACAAATGTCAGAGAAACGTTGCATTTCAGATCCTGAAAATTCTGCTGACTATGTCATCTAATACCAGATCATAGAAGCTTGTACAGTGCTAGCTTTGTAACGAGTTTTTTCATTTTCCCATGAAAGACTGCAAATACAAACTGACTGAGCTTGGTATGTAGCTTCAGGGGCTTTGAACAAAGTTCTGGCACTTGGAAATCAGTGCTGTATAATGGCTAATAATTAAACAGAAATTCCATCCACCCCATCATATGCCAAAAGATTGCCATGTGACGCTTTCTGTCATGCTAAACTATATTATTTGTTGTTTATAACCATTGAAGAAAACAGTGAGAAAGACAGGCCTTGAGTAATCTGAATTGCCCTCTGCTTAAAACAAACAACAAAATGATTCTAGGTGAAATCATCTAAAGCTATCCCAGTATTTAAAATTGTCCTAAGGTGACTGTGAAGCCACAGCAAAGACTCCGTTTTTCATCCTAAAAGAGTTTCTCTTCTGGTGATTCTTCTGTTGCAGCAGATAACTTTACAGAGTTAAACATATTCACATCAATATATGAAATGTGTAGAGTTATCGAGACATCAATCTATAGACCTACTCTGTGTATCAGAGAACACCTCAAAACCTTCAAAACAGAGTGAATTAGCATCCTCAGTAGTACAAAAAAAAAAAAAAAATCAAATGAAAAGTCAGTATTAGCCAGCTCATACCACAGCTATCAAGGCTATTTCTTTTACAAGACAAAAATGATGGCCACGGGATTTAGCTGTAGCTATTAATACTAACCATTCTAGTGCTATAGTGTTTATGTAGAAATCAGAGATTTATCACTAGTGGCAGAAGATCTAAGGTTCGCAGAATCGTGTAGGTTGGAAGAGACCTCCAAGCTCCCCTAGTCCAACCTCTGACCTAACACTAACAAGTCCTCCACTAAACCATATCCCTAAGCTCTACATCTAAATGCCTTTTAAAGACCTCCAGGGATGGTGACTCAACAACTTCCCTGGGCAGCCCATTCCAGTGCCTAACAACCCTTTCAGTAAAGAAGTTCTTCCTAACATCCAACCTAAACCTCCCCAGGTGCAACTTTAGTCCATTCCCCCTCGTCCTGTGGCTGTTCATATTATGTATGTGAAAATGCATTTTTGGTGTGTCCTTAAACCTTCAATTTTTTTCAGAAGCTCCAAATGCTACTGATTTGCCTTCTATAGTACCCTTAATGAAGTGAGTAAATGCAGTAGCACTTTTTTTCCCCTGATTTTGCTTGGTCTTGGATTCAAACACCCAGAAAAAAGACTACCGAAGTTGTCGGAGAAATTCTCAAGGTGATAATTACTTGCATCTGGTTTTGTAGACATTTGCAAACAAACACTCATTTTGGAAAAAAAAATCTTACAGAACTGAATAGTGAATGGAAGTCATTAGCTTGAAGCAACTTATGCAGTTATTGAGAACTGATACAAGGCTCAGTACAGCTGTCTGGTTTGCAATATCTGCAGAGGGGATGGTTCCTGACTGGAAGAGTCATCATAGCTGTAGTAGAATCTGTACAGGAATGTGTTTTTTTTTTTCCTTTCTGGTGTGCAAAATAATTTCCACAAAATACTATTTTGGTTTAAATCCTATTAAAATCTGTAGGATTTTCTTATGTTGGAACTTTTAGTTGAATTAACTGAGACCTATCTGCTGGGCTCTGAGCCTAAAGTATGTGGAATTGAACTTCCCACTAATTGGCAAGGCAAATCTTCTGTTCTGGCAATGATCACTCCAATTGCTTAGTTGTGTTTTGTTTTGTTTTAATTTGTCCTGTCCTCTCACTGGGAAGCTTTTCGGCATACATCAGGATGGTATTCTGTCTACAACAGCCATTCAAAGTATCCTGCTGAACTTTATAAAACATAACCAGGCGTGTTATGGTTAGCCAACTGAATTCTTTTTTCCCACAATGCCAACTTCAGGTACAACGCATCACAGTGACTGCAGTATAGCCAAGCTACCTTGAAACAAACTACCTCCAGTTCCAGTAGCAGTCTTACTGCAGGATTATGGAGATCGGTAATTTGCTGCTTGGGAAGATTTTCAACTAATGCTGAGATGTATTATAGTAGCTAGACTGCTAGGAATCACACAGGCTACTGTTGGCAAGAATGGTAGAAGAGGATGTGGAAGTTGTTGTTGATTAAAAATGAAAGTCTGTAAATACAGGGCTGTCCCAATAGGATAGTTTTATAAGCCTGATTCAAAGATGTACAAAAGCAGGAGAGCAATAAGCTTAAAACCACTGTCTGTCCTTTCATGTGGATATGTTTCTATCTTTAAAATGAGATAAAAGTTGAGTTTTTCTCTCCCTGTTACCATTCTTTGGCTTAATGTCACTTTTCTTCAGGTGCCAGCAAAATATTTTTTATTTATTTATTCTTAGGACACAAAATGGTATTTTTAAATCAACTGAAATCAGAACCAACTAAAAAAGGTACTAGCTCCCTGTAGAGCGGGAACAGCTTTTACAGAGTTAGGTCCGGAGTCCTAATATACAAAAAAAATGTAGCATGAAACAATCCAGGTAAAACTCATATCTCAGTCGTCATCTACTGAGAGATGCTCCAGGTAGCCTGCTACTTTTAGAGGCAGGAGGCAGCTAACAGTAGAAAAGAGTGAAAATAATGTCCTCTGATAATTAGAGGAAATCTCTCCCTGTAATGTGGATCAGGTTTTATTAAATTGGATAAGTGGTAGAGCTAGAGAGGAAAGCTTACAGAACAAACAGCAGCACTGGAAGATTGCCTGTGTTGCCAGCAATAGTAGAGTTAGGAGAGCTGTGTTCCGAGGTGGTAAAACAGGTACGGCTTCTGACTTAGTAATTGGTGGCTATTTTTTCCTCTTTTTTGGTGGAGTAGTTCTCTGTCAATCCCCATCAAAACTGCTTTCTGTGTTCATGACGTATGTCTGTCTTATATCATCTGAATGGAAAATAACAAAGTGTTTGGTTTCTGATTCAAGGGGATTTTTTCCAGTGACCTTAAAGAAGGCTAGACCAAGGACTGAGGTCCCTTACATACAGCATGTTTGCTTCTGCCCACCCCTTTTGTACTTCCAATACAGCAAACCTGGATGAAGGCTCTTGCTAGGAGCTGCGTGACTAGTTTATACAACACCAACCTAGTCAGACTGGGAATAAAGCTCATCAGTTCGTAGCACTTGACAGCTTGCTGGTTACTTTAAGGATTAGGACACAAGATTACAGGTCTCTAAATATAAGCAAATAATAATTACTGCAGTCTTTACTCTCCCTTAATCTTGGTTTTCTTTGGTCCATAGTACTTTCTTATGATTTCCTCTAGGAGTTATCCCCTTTCACGGCTGTTTTAGCCCCTCTCTGGCCCAGTAGTTTTGCCTTGGGTGAACAAGAAGCATGCAGGATAATTCAGTAGGTATAACAAGACAGTGACAAATAAAAAGTACCTTTGCTTTAGTGCTACAGGACTCCCCTTTCAAGAAGGTTAATTTGGTGCCTGCTTGTAAAAGAAGTAATGAAAGATGAAGTAATGTGCCTATGTAACTTAATACCTTTTTGTTAGACTGGAACAGAGCATTCATCAGTGAATCTTCAAGTGGGCTGTCATTTTTTTTTTTACAGTGTTCGTCAGGATTTACAGAGAATGTTTTATTTCAGATATGAAGTAACGTGTCTTCTTTATTGTCATACAGATTTCACACTTTAATTTACCTGTTATCTGAGTAAGTTTTCTGTATAGCTGAGCTCATAGTAGTTACAGTCACCTTTGATTCAAAATTTGTGCTGGTGTGAATGTAACTCCCAGGTGGAGGGATCAGGCCTGTCGTCTTTTCAGATTTGTTTATAGCAAGTTTCAAAAAAAATTAATTTTTGGTTTTCACACTGTTAGGATTCACTAAAATGCAAGCCTGTGTTCTCCATGGCCTAAAATGCTTTCACATGATTTAGTTTTGTCCTAATTACATAATTACATCAGTAACAGGAACAAACCCTCCTGAGTTTTTACATCTCCTCCTAATTACCTGCTTGTAGGCAAGACTCCAATGTCTAACTAATACACATCTTAGTGAAGTTCACTTGAATTTGTACTGATATAAATCAGAATAAGGCCAGAATCTGGACCAGCTTAATCATGGCACATACTACAAAAGTTTTCTTGCTTTTTTTTTTTTTTTTTTTTTTACAAAAAGAAGTGTTTTATGCAGTTTGTCATCTGCATAAAATTTTTTATCATCATCAAGACAAGCAGGATTTTTTTAGCAGGTTTACTCTCCTCATTACTCCTTCCTCCTTCTGTTAAAAGCTTTTATTGGAAGACCTTAACAAAGATACAAAAATGACCATTTCTCTTGAAGCACATGCCTTTTTTTAATGTATGAGTAACCTGCAGGGCGAAATAGTCTTTTTGCTGTATTGGTGTGGTATTTTTACTGTTTTTTTTTTTAGCTTTTTTAAGCACCACAGGTCTTCCTTTCATTGGGGGAGGTGTTTATGCACAATGAAAGTACTCACCTCTTAATTCTTAAACTCCATAATGATGCCTCTGAACTCATCATAATTGTCTTTGCCTGTGCTGGACCAAAGCTGGAAAAAAATAAATAAATAAATAAGAACCCCCCAAAAAGACAGTGGTGTGGGAAAAGGTCTAATTATTAGCCTTTTCACGTGCAGGTTAACGTAAAAACATATACATTTATTAAAGGATTTGCTTACTACTCAAAGTCTGCTTTAGAAGCATATATGGCAGGTACATTGTTATTACAGTGAGAATGTTCACTAGGTAAGAAGTTTTCCCTGAAGTCAAGGAGAAGTTAACTGTGGGAAGAACTGGGTTGTATGGAATGGACTTGACAGCTGAGCTTTATTTCAGATGGACATTTTTGAGCCCACAGTTGGCACTGATTCATGCTGCAGAACACTGACCTTGTAACATCAGTATTTTGGGAATGCTGGTGTGAGAGATGGTAAATTGTTGTCTTTTCCATTACAAAAACATAACTATATCCCCTCCTTCAGTATAGGAGTTACACATTGAAATGATTAACAGCCAAGTACAGTTTTTTAAACGTGCACACCACATAGTTTTTTTTCTGATATTGTTTATCCAAAAAAGCAAGATGAAAATATGCTGTCATTAACAACTTGCAATGGTCTTACACTACTTAGATTTCAAACAAAGCAAATTGTTTTGTTTTGTCAATCATTTACTTTAGATCTGACAAAAATGTCTAAAAAGAATCAAAAGCTTTACATGTACTTTATAGCTTATTACCACATACCCATTCATGTTATTGTACTCAGCTTCATCTGTTCTAGCAAATTCTAGCCTCAGAGTTCACTGCACTGTAGATTTACTGGCCTTAGCAGAAGAGGAGATCCAGCCATTTAAATAGATGTAACCATGTTAATTGTAATGAAGTGCAGGGTTTTAGTGAGTGACTTCTAGCTCCTCCCAGTTTCCAGCCTACATCTCCTGCCTCTTGTTCTGGTGCTAATCCTCTCTTTCACTTCTGAGTGCCTTCCAGTTTTAGTGTGCTGTGAAGTGGCATGGTTAACATGATTCAGGAGGGTACATATATGGAAGTAAAAGGGTAAGTGGAGGATCCAGGAAAAAGTTTAAACTAGTTTACAGGACAGAATGGTTACTGCCAGCAAACAGATTAAATAACTGCAGTAAGGAATCTAGAGAAATACTATCCCAGTGAATTGTTTTTTTGACTAAATGCTCCCTGTCTTCATACAGACTCGCATGAAAGTCTCTTGAAATTCTCTTGTTTCCCTTGGGCTCTGAAAAACAGACCCAAATTACCACTAAGACATCTATGTTGACTATGTAAGAGCAAGTCCAAAACAGCCATACAGTTTCATTTCTCCCAAAATAGCAGAGTTGGAGGCTACATTAGAAACAAATCAATACTAAGCAAAAATCTGAATTTCACTTTTATATTTAGGAGTAGTTTTGCTGTTTGCCAGGCAGATTGGTTTGCTGGGAGGCTCTCACCAGCATGCAGAATTGAACTCCACAAAGACTGGCGGTAATAAAAGCATCGTTCTTCAGCTGTGTTGTACTCTCACATTCATTTTACGTTTCTTTTAAATCTAAATCAACATCTTTTATTGCAAAATCACATTTCCTGGCTAATTCTTTTCCGCACAGAAAGTTGCAAAAGCACCAGTAGCTCAATCATCTCTATAGGACTGTTTTCTGTTCTGTAAGAAATCATATTTTAATTTCCCAATTCATGTAATTACGTCCAGAAACCTGAAATCAAATTTTATCACAGATTATTTCTACACTAAAAAAGCATCATCTCAAAACTTAACACAACTTAGACAGGACTTTTATAAGAATAAAACTAGATGTGTAATCTTACCAGATTCCATTTTTTTACACTCAAATCCCAAAGCAGACAAGCCAACAAGCAAGTAAATAGAGCTGGTCTGTCAATGTCTTTATAATTATTTCATAAAGTGTAGCAGATCTTTTTATAGTTTATGTAAAAACTCTTTGTTACTATCTATTCTCTGATTTATGTGAGCAGCCTTAATTTATGAAGCCAGTTAGCTGCTGTTCCTAATACATAGTGCATTTGAAATCTAAGGATTTAAGCCATGTGCCAGAAGCAGAAGGAACTACCCAAGGAAGAGTCTTTAATGTTGTTCAAGGCATATAGATTTGTTTTTTTAGGTCTGTCACAGATGTCCTGTGAATGATGTTTTACCTTTGGCTTAGCTTCTTTACCTGTAAAACGATCATTTACTTTTTCCTACAAGTATGTCTGGAAATAAAGTCTGATGACAGATTCCTTAAAAATGATCTAATTACTCCCTTTTGAATACACTAGGTTGTTGGTGTGGCTCAAGCAATCAATAAGAAATCAACTGGTGGGACTTTCACTGAACAAGACGAAAAGGTATAGAAGCTGGACGTTTCTGTCTGTTTTGTTTTCACAGGGGATCAGGGAATAGATATGCTATTGCTTTTCACACTGATCAGACATCTTAAAGTTACTAAAAATTAACCACTGAAACAGTAAGAATTCCTGGTAGTATTGCAAAGTTCTTTCCTTATAGAGCCATGAGAAATGTGGATGTGACATAGTTTAATTTCTCTTTTCAGAATGGTATCTCTCATACATGTCAAATACAGGTTTACTCCACAGAAATGCACTGTAGGACAGTTCCATAGCTTATAATAGACATCATTTTTATGAAGTGTTTATAGCTCTCTTGGCATATCTGACAATGCATATTTGAATATTAAAATTTGCATAGTTATTATTTTTTAAATATTGCATCACTTCTCAATACAGCAATTAGAGAAAGAGAAAAGACCTTGGATAAATTATAAACAATACATAAGATAATCAGTAGAGTAGACAGCACCTTGATTCCTAATTCTCACAATGAAGTTGCTTTCCAGACATTTCCAGACTTCACATTTAGATTTGTATAGCAAAAGAGGCTGCACAAAGGCTGAAGAAATTGACTGAATTTTCAGCAGTAAAAATAAATAAATAAATACCAGGATTTAATGTTCCCCTTTGAAAACTTTCCCCTTTAAAACAAAATGCATACTGAGTATTTACAGGATATAAGAAGTAATCCTATTCAAATAAGGAAAAAAATTGCGGTTTCGCTATGTTAGCAGAATTTTGTTTCCATTTCCCAACGTAACAGAGGCTGATTGTCTGCACCAAGTTTTTCTAGGTAAAATCTGTATTATTGCAAGACGAGTTGGTTCCTCTGTGCTGCTTCTTACCCCAATCCTACTTGTACCAGGATAAACTGAAAAGACAATTAGTTTAAAAAGGGAGAAGAGATTCTTGAGGAAATAACAAATTATGAGTAACTGGAGAAAAAAAAAAAAAAAAGGAACGTGAATGCCAAAAATAGCTTTAAATATCAATTAATATTTCAAAGTTAAAAAAAAAAAAAAATGTAGGAGCTTATCTTTGAATAGAGTTAAGATGCTGTGAGACATTATCTTCATCAGGTGTTTATGCTTATTTGTCTTCAGGATTTTGCTGCGTATTTGGCATTTTGTGGAATTGTTCTTCATAATGCTCAATTGTATGAAACATCTTTGCTTGAAAACAGACGTAATCAGGTATGATCTACAGGTTTGTCCCAGGAATACAAAAATTATGATGGTCAGCTAAAATCTGCACCTTTTCCTGTTGTTTCTGATATGGTAGCAAATCCTTGGCAATTTTTAATTACTCTAGTACTGTGGAGCTCTAACTGCACTGAGAAGTAGCTTGGCACATTTCATCTTGGGCTGTGAAAAGTGTGGGGGAAAACACTAAAGCTACATGTCCAAAATTCATCCCATGTCAATATACTTTGTATTGCCTGAAGTTATCCTGTGGCTCACTCTGTGTACTACACAGCCAGAGGCACGTATACTCCAGAAAATTCAGGTAAAATTATCCCTATAGCATGGCAGGGGTTATACAGATTACTCTTTTAGTCTCCTACAACTATAAATAGTCACTAACAATATTTTCTGTAATGATCAGACAGGAAACTAAATTTCCTAGAGGAATGTAATTTTATTCTGTAGCCATCTATGTAACTGATGGGTTGTTAATGCCCTAGCCTTTGCGGGTAGAATATCTCTGCCCTACATGGTACGAAAAGTTTTTGGAGAAACAACTAGGCAGCAGTTGTTTTAATAGCGTTCTGGTAGGTCTGAGTTTCCAAGTTATTATTGGTGTCTGTAAATTGGTACAAATTTGGGTAATCTTTGCAAATTGGTTCCATGCTTCCTGTGGGGAAAAGGGAATATAATTTGACCACATCTAAGTAGCTAAGTCCTTCAGCAGCAGCTTTGAAATATGGCAGCCTGTACCTAAATGATGTGTTCACCAAATGAGCTCATTAAGCTCTGTTTGAATTACAACAGATAATAGTTGTGCTCAAAAGTCTTCAGTAATTTAAATATCACAGTTGATGTTTTTACAATGCACACATGAGCCATAGGAAACTATTAGGTTTCCTAAGGGCAAATTACTGTGTGCTGTCTGGACTTCTCAAATTTCATTTGATCAGCTGTTAATGTTGATCTGACCGGAAACATCAGACAGCTAACTAGGCTATCTATTTTCTCCACCAAACTGGCTAATAATTCCTGTTGCCTTGCAGTCTGTATGACAGCCAAAACTTAATTTTTGTCACAGACACGTGTTCATTTCATTGATTCAGGGAAGAGAAGAAGAATCAAAGAGTAGGAACTGTAATTATTGCTTACATCACAATCAGTCAAATTTTCACCAAAGACCTTTTTTTTTCCAGGTGCTTCTTGATCTTGCCAGCCTGATTTTTGAAGAGCAACAGTCTTTGGAAGTAATTCTGAAGAAGATAGCTGCCACTATAATATCGTTCATGCAGGTGCAGAGGTGTACCATCTTCATAGTGGATGAAGACTGTACTGTGAGTACGTTTCCTTTGTTAAAAGGCAGAAGTGCTGGGAAGTCCCTGGGAGCGGTATTGGCTTCCCTCCCTTCTGATTCAATAGCATTTCAGACCCACTTCCTCCCCTGCCCTTGCTTTTATGGCATCCAGTCAGGGCAGGTGTTGATTTCAGAGGATTAGGTCTTTGTGTAGGCCAGGCTGCCATTTTATGCAGTCATTTTGCATTACCTATTGGTAAGCTATGGCTCTAAGCTCTCTCCCGTGGCATAGATCTGAATGTAGAACTCTCAAAACTCATTTTATTGGCTACTGATGTAAGACAGGAAAAGGGAAAAGGCTGGGTGAAAAACAATGTGGCTTTTACTTGATGTGCAAAATCAGTTTTGACTGTACTTTTTATTTCTTGAGTATATCTCAACATGGAGTATCTAAACAAGGTATCTGAAGAGAACCATGGCCTCTCCCAAGATCCTGGCTCACTGAAGCAAAGCACAAGCTCCTTTCCTATCTGCCCACTTTTATTTCCTTTGTATTCAAAATAGGCTGCAGAACAAGGAGCAGGATGTTATGTTGCAATAATATTTCCCTGTATTTAAGAAAGTCATTCTTACACAGGAATGTGGAAGAGGAATTTACATAATGTATGTATTCAGATATTCACACAGTCCCTGCAAGTCAGCCAGACTCTAGCACCTAGTTTCCAGTCTGTAGTTTGAATGCTTAGTACAGAGAGAGTCTAATTTCTCTCTACATTTAGGCTTCTCAAATATAAAAAAAACTTATGTGAAAAGAAAGACAGAGATCTGTCAACATGTTTAAAAGGCTTTGATGTCTTCGCCTCCCCAAGCAAAGTAGTTATTATACACTCCTGGTCTGGAATTGGATGAATGTTAGAATATGGAAGTTCTGTGCTAACAGGTAAATTTGGCACAGATTATAAATACCAGCATTTCTTCTCAGAATGATCAGTAGAGATTCAAGACACTTCAGTGACATTTAAAGAAGATAATTATGTCACAGGATTCTGCACCATTGCTGCTAGATGTGAAATGAAGTTAATTTTATACTTGTCTTTATTACAGAATAGGTGTTGATAACTGCCACAAGCATAAGCTTTTCAAATGAATACGACTACTCTAATTTATAACCACACCAATATATTAAAATATCCTCTTGGTATTCCAGGATTCATTTTCTAGTGTGTTTCACATGGAATCTGAAGAATTAGAGGATTCAGCTGAAAATCTGAAGAGGTAAAACAATTAAAGTTTTTTTCATCATGGGAGAATGTTGAAGAAATTTTGATTTCAATATTGTTTTTCATAATAAAGGATGTGGTACCACACCTTTCCATTGGGTACCATGTATTTCTGCTATGAAGCGGGTTTTGCCCTGAAACGTACATAGACAAATTGCCTTAAAAAGAACACTCTGAGCAGAATAGGAGAACAAGGCCTGTTCTCTTCATTTTGTCAGGTCAAAGTACCTAGTTGCATCTCAGGGTTAAGCTGTGGAAATGGGCAAAACATAAGAAGTAAAAATCTTATTTCATGGGCTGCTCTAGAACTGGTCTGTAAGAAGTCTATGTGGGTGACTATGCTGTAGAGCTGACACATCCACATTAGTAGATACCAAACAGTGTATAAGCATATGATTTTAATCAAAAAAAAAAAAAAAAAAAAAAAAAAAAAAAAAAAAACTTTATAAAGAAGGATAAGCATTATTCTTATTTTGTAGATAGGAAAGGTGGATCAAAGGACATGACTAACAAAATCAAGAATAATGACTGGCAGATTTTTAGGTCTTCTTCAAGAAACCACTACAAATTTAAAATGGGAAGGATGGAAAGAAGTAGAAATAATTGTATTAAAATACTCAGATTACATAGTTTCCAAATTTACTCTGAACCTTTGTATTTAAGTTTTGAAAATTACTGTCTTTGTTACCTTTCTGTCATGACAATAAGTTGTTTTAAATAGTGTCAAGAGTGACAAAGAGTACCTAAAACACACTATGACTAATGTAGTGTCAGGAGAGAAATTGAAATTTCTATACCTCTTTGATCTTCTTTTTTTTCAGTGAACATTTCTTATATGGAATGTAATTACATATATTTGAAAATAAACTTGAAAATGCATGGTTTAAGCAAATAACTGTTGAGATGTAGTAGGATTTTAGACAACATACAGTCAGAAAGTTCAGATGTATAAAATGGTACTAAGATCATAGAATAACTGTTTACTTCCTCTTCTGTACTGTGGGAATGGCAGAGACAAATTTTACCTTCCTATTCACTATCCCACTCATGGTTAGTAGTTAAGGGTTAAGGCACTCAAAATGTAATTTACTGCTTGCATGGGCCATTGGTAAATTATTTCTCATAACTGACAGGGAATGTTGGAACCTTAGCTATATAGCTGAATTTTGTTCATGGGACAGCACAGTTATGTTGCAAAAACTGTTCTACAAGTCAGAACTACGAGTTAGAACTTCTGCATTGTTTTAAGGTCACAATTTCAGGCAAACAAAAAAACAAAATGACGTGGATTAGATGGAAAGTATTATGTTACAAGATATAATTTCAGGCTTATTATGTAATCAGGGACCCTGAATTAAACCCAGATCAGACTTTTTCAGAATTATGGGGTATTGCCTTGTATAACCAAGTTGGTGAAATGATGAGAGAATAATTATCTTCCTCAAGCATGGTGAACATCCTTTGGATATACACTTACACCAGAAGGTGTAAAGTCGAGTCAAATGTCTGATCTTCAGTCAAATCTGAAATAAACTTAGGAGTAGGAAATTCACAAATGTTACCAGCTGTACCCAGTCTAAAGAATATGCGAATTTCATCTAGTACTGACTTTTCAATAGTGTGAGATCTGTGAATAGTTTGTTTTCAGAGTTGTTTATTTCAACATAAACTCAGTTGCTCATTCTTTATCCTTCATCTGTATCAACTGAAATGATTTGTTTATTTCTTTAATTGATGTTTGATGTTAACATTTTGGAATGTTAAAGAAATGGTGTAGTGTATAAATTAATCCACTGTGTCATTTTGTGATGCCAGCTGGATTAGGGTACAAAATTTGAACTCAATTCTGTTATATAGCTGTTGGTTATATCTTTCTTGGCCTTATCTGTGGAAGATATTTACAGTTACTTGCTTTGCATAATGAATTGGCCTGTTGTCATACTAAGCAGATAAAAATAATATTTTATCCCTTAGAGACTATGATACAAACAAAATCAATTATATGTACGCTCAGTATGTCAAGAATACTATGGAGCCTCTCAACATCCCAGACGTCTGCAAAGATAGAAGATTTCCCTGGACAGTAAGTAAAATAAACTTACCTTTGAAATTCAGAAATGTTTTTTTTTCTGTCTCTCTTTCAAATCTTGCTTGCTTTCCCCTCAGTACTTTTTTTAAATTTGATGGCCACAGTTAGAATTCCACAAACACAGAGGAAGGTACTATGTTTGCTTTATAAAATTCTTTATTAGTGAAGAAATGGTACACTACTCACACAGTGAGCAGGGTATTTCTATAGCCATTATTTAAAAAGGTTAGCATTCATTTGTCAATGGAAACTGTGATGTGGAGAGCTTGCAGTTTATTCTCTGGAAAGCATTTAAGTGAAGAACAGCTGGAGGCTTTCACAGCAATTCTCTGTAGTTTACTGTGATTGTTGGGAAGCTCTCAAAAGTTCCTTCCGTTTCATTCCCTCCTTTCCCTTCTCGTTCTAGCAAAGAATACATTAATGGTATGTATGCAAGTTCTGTGCTGCTTTTGAGAAGGAACAATTTCACTTTTCTGTGGAAGTTTTTGCTTCACACTTCATCAGATGTGAGCTTGTGGTGTGGTGCACTACTGAACGTACAGATACGGGAGAGCTAGGAGGGCAGGTCACTTTGCAAAACTCAGATTACAATCAGGTTGCGTTCGAAATCATCAAAATAAAGCAAAATTGTAATTCTGTGTTTTCCTCTCAGTGCAGAAACTTGAAAAAAACTCTTCTTACTATAGTTAGGACTGTTATATAGATGGTTTCAGGGAGAGAGTAAGAGGAGGGGTGAGATTTGTCATGATCAGCAGGTTTTTATCAAACTCTTTGTTTTGTGTCACAGAACCAAAAGCTCAGAAAGTAGTGTTGACTGTCATTGTTCCGGGAAGAGGAAAGGAGGAGCAGCAGCATGGTGGGGAGCTGTGTTGCACAGAGAAAAAGGGAAGCAAGGTTTCACTGATGTTTTGCAGGGGATTCTGTGAAGGACAGAGCAACACAGGAACTGAATGCTCACCACTTCAGGTATAGGGCCCTAAGCTGTCTTAACTGCAGGAGTGGAAGTTAAAACAGAATCAGGTGGATGTGCTGCATTAGATAAATACAGATATAAGTGACTATTTTGAAGACATTGTAAAATACATAAAAGGAATACTTTTGGAGTCATTTTAAATGACTCTCTGAAACAAGCCTTTCACTTTGTCAGTAGGTTTAAACTTCTTACACATTTTTTCCCTGGAATCTAGATGATTTACACCTTATGCATGTGAAAGAAACTGGTAAAAGAAAACAACAGTTCTGCTAGAAGGAATTTTGGGTAATGTTTTCCAGTGCAGTCACAGTGGCTGCATCTCCACCACCATACAGGAGCAGTCTCAAGGCTGGGTGGAGGCAAAATCTTTTGAAAGCTGACAAACCCTGGTATGAGGGAAATCCCAGGCGTACCTAGTAACCTAAAAACCCCAGCTTGCCTCTTTCTTTGGAGAACGTTCAACAGCATGCTTACTCACTTTATGAAAAGAACTTTGTGCTTTCTAAATGCATTGGCAGCCTCAGCTACCAACGTAGTGACGTGAGGCAGAAAAACGGCGTGGGTTTCTTCACAGGAGAGCCCTCATGTTGCCTGCCTCAGGTTCAGGCTATCTATAAGGGCAGGATTTAAGCCAAATGCTAAGATTCAGCAGCCATGCCTGTGTGTTTTTTTCCTGAGCCAACAAAGTTAGAGTAGTAGAGACAAAGTTCAAATATCTACAACACTCATTAAAACCATTTATGCCTATTCTTGTTTAGTCTCCTTCCTTTTCATTAATACTGGGACAAGTATATTTTTAAACAGTGTACACTGTGGTCTTCTCCGATCCAGACAAGCTTGAGTTTCAATGCACCTGAAATTTACTGTGAAACAGCAGGTTCTCCTCAAGGTACCTGTAAACCAATTTTCGTGCAAACTTGACTTACTGGTTCTTAACTGCCCCTGCTTGAGAGGTCTAGCAGGGAGAGATGCTGATTCCTAGCCTTTTTTACAGCTCATTTCACAGGTACATCTTTTCAGCCTGCAGTTCAGAAACCAGCAAATCCTACTCTTGAGTTGTTCTATCTATCGTGTTGATAATGGGCTACTAAATATTAAGTTCCCGGAGTCATGTAAAGTAGCTGTCATGATATAATCCTTTCATCTTTTCTTCAAAGAATCATACTTCCTATTGCCATTTATAAGCATTGGAGTATTTAAGCATTAGAGTGTATAAGCATTAGCCTGCACAGAAAATCTTCAGTCCCTTGCACAGGACAAGACAAAAAAGCAACAGCAGTAAAAGCAAGCAAACCAAAACAAAAAACACAGCCAACCAAACAATCCACCCCCCAGCACTTTTGATCTGAAATATTAGTGTATACACACTTTTTGTGTCACATACGATTAGAGACTGACCTTCATTTACTTCTCAGCAACTGCCAAATTATTCCAGGGTCCAAGAGCAACAGAGCAAATCTAGGTCATTTGCTCACCAGATATTTGAAAAAGGTGTATTGTCATTTTGTTCCACCCTTTCACCTTCTCATTTCCTAGATAAAGTCAGTGCTCTTCTCTTGGGGCATGACAGCAAAAAATACATCCAGCCTAGCAACGATAAAAGGTCTTAGGAAGACTGTAGTATGTTGACCTAGTCAGAAAACTGGTCATTCTTTGGATCATAACTTGGTCTCCGCTACCAGACTTTTCATTACATCACTGGGTTAATCAAAGTGTCTCAAATGAACCAAAAGGGTTTTACAAAAATTTCAGTCACAAAATGCACAATTAGCTTAATGCCAGGTAGCTACTCCTGTTTTATGACAACTGTTCTTTATGTGGCCATACTGTAAGTGAAGGTGATATGCTGGAAATGGGAGAAGTCAGTTACTTTCACAGCTCTTCACCTGATGAGAATAGAAAGGTGTCCTAAAGCCCAGCTGATCCATTTTCAGCTGCACCAAGTTGAATACTTTGTCTTGGTGCAAAATTGTCATTTTTGTGAAAGCAAAATGAAAGAACCTATTACAAAATTAACACATTTTTAGCACAATTACACAAGTCACTGGGAACTCTGATGATTATCATCTTTACCTGTATTATTATTATTCACTAAATCTTGTATCAGATGGACTGTTTATTATACCATCCAGCCAAAGATATGCAAACTCTTTGAAGACATGACTGCTTTTTGAAGGAGAATGTGAACCAAGAATAGCTGTAGGCCCCAGCTCTACATCATTTTCATTTCAGGCACCTAAGCATTAGTCTTAAAAATTGTAACTGTATTTTTTGTTTGTTTAACAGAATGACAATGCAGAAAATGTAAATCAACACATAAAGAGTTTGCTGTGTACACCAATAAAAAATGGGAAAAAGAATAAGGTGATAGGTAGGTATCTTTACAAAAAGTATTTTTGTACTTGTCATAGCAATATTTCTGCCTCCACAGTAAACTCTCAGCAACGTGGAATCTAAACACAGGGGAAGAGACCCTTAATTGTCATGCTTTCAACTAATAAGTCCATTGCAACCTTGCCTGTAAATTGCTTGCCTTACAAGTTACCAGCTACCTACAACTCTCCTGTGATATTTCACCATTTTCGTAGCTTCATGCGCTTGATAGTTTTCTATAAGTAAAATTATTTTCACTGTTTCCTTTTCAGAGAGTCAGATACCACTCTCACTGTTACAAGGCAGTGAAAGGAAGACAAGTAAATCAGTAAATAAGCTCTGAGCTTTTAGGGAACAGAGGTAGTACTCTGAAAGTATAGCATGTGGGAAGGCAAGCAGGCTGCGCATACAGTGACAGTTTTTTGCAAATAAGATTTGGCTACAGAAAGATTCATACATGAGAAGGTTAAGTGCTATGCAGAATTGTTGCTATGAATTGCCCTTTAGAGTTGCCTGCTTCTACTAGTTGATTGCATAGGAAGGCTACAGTCTTATTACAAGACACTAAATTTAAAAGCCCAAATCTACCTAGCGCAAATACCGCTGCAGCATCTCCTTTGCCTTTTCTTGAACTTTTCTTCTTTTTTAAAGAATGCCCAATGGTTTCCTGTGGTAAAATTTCCATAAGTAATTTGATGTCGCTTAGGCACACATAGGCCTAGATACTTATGGAAACTTAGAAGCCTATTTATCTTTAGGTCCCTAGAAATATTTAGGTGTCCAGGGTCTGGATCCTCCAAGATGAAATAAATGCCTAAATTTTCTTGAGGATCTGTCCTAACCAATGCTTCATGGAATAAGTGTAATGAGTTTTAAGTCTTTCCACGAGTTTCAGATTCACCTTAGGCAAGAGGAGGATGCTTTCGAAAATTACCAGGGCCTCCCTGTCCCATGAAGAGCAGAATGCTTGTCAGCCTACTATGCTGGCATCAGTAAGTTCCACAACCAAACTGAACATAAAATATATTAATTTCCAGATAGAAGTGTGAATTCAACTTCCTCAGCTTTACAGAATTTGTCAAGAAAATGTTCCAAGATTGCATTTTTAATCGTCTTCAAGTAATTGTGCTTGAGAATTATGACAAAACTACATAATCAATGTATACAGTAAATGCAAGACTCTTTTTCCATGAAGACAGCTCTTTATGTAAAATTCCTGAAGCAAAAAGAGAAGCATTGTCTTTACTGAATAGCATTCTTTGAAATTTCTTCTTATACCAACCTCCTCAATGATTTTTTGTATTACTTTGTTTTCTGTATTCTACCAGACTCTAGAAAACAAAGATGAAAATTGAACTGTTGAGTTTTAATTACATTTGCTTCGCTATGCTGTTAACTATCGATAAAAGTTACATCAGATCTCACATGGAGTTTTTCTATTGTTGTGGTTTTGTTTTTGTCTTTTTTTTTCTGTGAAATTTCAAACTGAAAGTTTCAGTCAGGCAGCATTTTTAGGTGGGCTTTTCAAATCTGAGCAGTTCTCAATAGGAGATGTTCTTCAAAGTCCTTTCAGGTTTCACAGCCCACCTAATGTTCAAATCTTTAACAGGGCAACATCAAAAACTTGTTTCAGGGACAGTACCTATAGGTTCCTTTAACATATTGTATAAAAATATTTTGTCTTCCTTTTTTAAGATTAGTATACCCAAAACCAGAATTTGGAGAGTGAGATGTGCAGAGGGGTAGTGAGGGTAGGAAAAAGCATCCACAGCAAAACCAAGCAAATATTACTTGAAGAGAGATAAAAAGATATATATTTTTTTTTACTCTCCTGACTTGTACATTTTTCAGATTTGTGTTGAAAACTTTATAGAATCTTTCTGTGGTTTTGTAAGTATGGCCCAATAAAAGAAATTTGAACACCTTTACTACTAACATGAGGACCCCTGAATGCTTTTGAAAAACATTCCAGTTAAGAGCCTTAAATAGCACACAGCATATTTGCTGTAGTTTTCTCATTTTTTAAAAGGCATTTATGTGTATCCAAATGCTGTGCCTTTTAAGAATTCATTTGCACTTGTGGCTTATTCACTGTTGAATCTGACTCTTGTGTTTGTTACATCACAGTTGCTATGGAAATAATTATAAAGTCATAAACAGTACTAAACAGAGATTTGAAAGTGAGTTCCATGAGATTTTCCCTGGGTTTTATAAGTCAGCTTCTTTTTCCCAGGGATGGTTAATCTTGTTCTTAGTGAATCCTTATTCTCCAAAATCATATATTTTTAATACCATTTAAGTATCTACTAATCCATTAAAGTGGCATCTTCTTTGCAATATTCAAATACCACAACCCCTGCTCCAGTGGTTTACAACTGCAACTGTAATCTTACTGATCTCTCTAGAGGAGCCTTGGATACTAAAGTTCTTCAAACACAATATAATTTGGAAATAGGATGGTGTTCGTATAGTGTCACCAGACATTAAAATTTCTACATGCTAGGCCATTGTTCTTCTAAAAATATAGCTTACACATGTGCAACATTCTTTTCCTCCTTTTTTCTACTTACTGTAAAAGGGAAGATATAAACTAGCTCCGTCACAGACTTTTTAAAAAAAAAATTATGGTTTTTGATTAAGTCTGTAAACGTACGATGCTAGAATTACTTCCATATAAAAAATCATTATTACTAATAAAACCTTAGAGTAACCGATTATGTTCACTGTTGATTCTACTGTTAAATAGTATTTGTTATAATTTCTTGCCTATCAATAAAGAGAAAGCAAATCCGTCCTCCCGGACCTTATGGTGGCAAAGTGTAAGGCATTCAGATTCTGTTCATATAGTCTATGTAAATGAAGAGTAGCTCTGCTAGAGCAAGAAAACCTGAAAGCTGGTAAACAGTGTTCTGGAAACATCATTAAATAGTTATCCTTTTTAAATACATATTTAATGTAAGCTGGTTAAATACATATTTAATAAATTATTGTTTCTGCTGCAAAATGTTCTTCATAAAATACATAAAATATACAAACTTGTAAGCAATTACAATTTATATCAAACAAAGAATACTGCATTTTGTCATATTTTTTATTTTTATTTTTTTTTTAGAATTCTTAATTTGCAACTATGACTTTCACTGGGACAGTTATTTGCAACTGATCAGGAAATATTAGGTTGTTGTTTTTTTTTTTTTTATCTTTAAAACTGCTCGTACTTACACTTATGAGAGTGAGAAAACATCTGAACTTGCTTAAGACAATAATCACTCTCACAGCAACTTAGGGCAAAGACATGTTTTTATGATGCAGCTGCTTTAATTCATACTCTGATTTCTTAGCAAAAACTGCCATTTGCTAGGTGAAGCTAAACTGAGGTATGTATGTGAATTTCCCTGTGCTTAAAACAATCTGAAGGCTTGGTAGAAGTTACCTGTCAAACCTCTCAATGGCAAGTGCACAGAAAAGTCTGGCACTAAAGAGCAGAAATTATTAACAAAAAATAAACAGATGCAATCATCAGCAATTTTGAAATTAACAATATGATTTCAGTAGGATGCTTTTGGATGACTTCAGTAGTCTTTGGAGCAGGCCGTAATCCAATCGCATCCTCACGGAGTCAGCAAATATATTTGAACTTCAAGCCTCAACATGGCTATTTTCTGTTTATTTCATTTATTTTAAAAAATTTCCAGTACTGACTCAAATAAGGAAGTGAAAACTCAGTGTACCAATGTTCTGACTTTCATAAATGTTCTTTTGGCATGCTTACAAAAATTTAATTAGCCTCCAAAGGACAAATCGTCTTTAGGGATTAAATCAACCTAGAATACCATTAATAATAAAAGTCAGGATGAAAAACTACCCTAGAATTTCACCCAAATTTTTTGGTTTATAAATCCTAATAAATGCTTTTGGGTCTACCAAGTAGTGTATGATATTTTAGTATTTATTCTGTAATACAGTGAACTCGCTCTAATGAACTTTGGGATGAAAAGTTCTATAGCACTACGACGTGTCACTTTAATGTATTTGGTGGTTTGTACTGTGGGCTAAACAGTCTTAGGCCTAATTTTTCCCTTGATGTACCATACCATAGATGGTATTTTGGCAATTCTCTGTATTCTTTAAATTTCTCTATCCTGACTTAGGGGTTTGCCAGCTTGTGAATAAGATGGAAGAAAACTCAGGCAAAATCAAGGCTTTCAACAGAAATGATGAAGAGTTCCTGGAAGCTTTTGTCATCTTTTGTGGCTTGGGGATCCAGAATACACAGATGTATGAAGCTGTAGAAAGAGCAATGGCCAAACAGATGGTGACACTAGAGGTGAGCTCAAAATCTAGGTGGTCTTTAATTGACACAAAACAGATCCTAACTTCCTCCAGACCTTCACTGTTCTATACAGAAGTGCAGCTACTCCCATGAATACTCAATAGAAATTGTGCTCCCCCATGAGAACAGCATTTGGCCTGCTGAGTTGCACAGGAATTCTTCTGCTGGTTTCTGTATCTAGACGGCAAACTATTTCATTTGGTATTGTATTTTAACTTTACTCATGAGATTTAGTGGTGAACTGAGCACATCTTTTCCTCCACATGAAGCTATGCATTGGCAGCATAGCTGGTTTGTTCAGTTGCGTAGGAAGAGGAAATGGTTTGGGGGATTAGGGGCTTCCTTTTCTTGTCTGAGGTTTTCTGTGATGATTTTGGCTCAGTCCTTTAGACAAACTGGTTTGGGGAGTAACAGCAGCATTATTGTAGGTTTTCAGCAATTTCTTCGGAGTCAAAGACTCCATAAAACCATATCAAGATGAACGTCATCTGTCTCAGCCTTTGAATTGGCTACTGTTAAGTTTAATCGCTAAAGAATGCTTTAATCTGAGAAGCTGAGAGGTGATAGCTTGAGGCTGAAAGTGAAAAAATTGTAGATTTGGATCTCCTAATATTCTTTATGTAAATAGAGTGTTTGCAGGTTTCCTAAAATGTGGGTTATGTACCTAGTAGCCTCTAAAATAAATGTTACTGCTCTCAGATAAGCCCATATTAAGTCCTGTTCAATAGAAAGGTGGTAAAATTGTTGTCAAAATAATTGAAGTTCTTTAAAAAGAAGCTGCCAGTTTACCTGGCAAATTAGCAATTCTTTCTCCTACTATAGCACTTTATAGATAATATATGAAGTCCATACCTATAAATCCCATAGTGGGAAAAATATTGTGGGTTAATATATAAATTGGCAGCTTTAAAAAAAAAAAAAAAAAAAAAATTTATTATTAAATGCTAAAAAAAAAATCCATAACATTTTCATGTCCTGTGTTCTCACAGCTAAAAAACATGAGCTTATTTTGTTAATTTAAAACAAACATATTTTCTTTCAGACTTTTCTGCCAAGTTTCATTTAAGGCAAAACTTTCTTTTATGTCTGAATAAACTCCTGAAAGGATTATTATGGCAACAATGTCAGGCTCGTAATTATAGCTGTTTCATGAATTATTTGTCTTTGAAAGTGGAGCATGAAAATTTTCCAAAGAGAAAATCAGAGTTCTTTGCTCATTTATAGAAACTATTTACATTTTCTTGGCCTAATTATCTCAAGAAGATTCTGTGCTGTGGGAGATCTGTAAAAGCTACAGATATCTCCCCGTATGCTTTTGGAGCTCCTTAAAACCGGAGCAGACCCTGCATGGACACCAGATTTCATCAGCAAGTGCAACACGATGCAGCTGCAGACTTAAAAATTCTGCTTTAGTTAAAACCCTCCCTCCTTCTTTTATCACATTGTTCTTTTGTTTTTTCTAAGGTCTCCTTTTCTCTTTAGGTTCTCTCATACCATGCTTCTGCTGCAGAGGAGGAAACGAGGGAGCTGCAGGTAACAGCGGTAATTGAATTTTTTACTATTACTTCAGAAATATTTCATTGATGTAACAAAGAAGGGCAGTGCCTTACACAGACGTGATCTCTACACATGTGGAAGCACATTTTCCAGAAATAAAAATTACAGTGAAGCTAACATTACGATGTACAGAGAGCTGCAATTACCTGAAAGCCAGAAATAGAAATAGACACTGACACAATGACTGCCATTCTCGTGAGCTTAAATGACCGCAGCAGTTGGTGCAATAATACTATCAACTCCCAATGAATCAGGTATTTCAGAAGCAAACTCTCATTAATCTTTTTGGCAGCTAAGTCTGAATTTTGCATATTTTATATCTTTGGTATAGCTTTATAACCTATCAACAGTATGTGGCTGCTCTAATTTAAAACCATAGCTTTCAAATACTTTTTAATTTGTGGACTTCTGAAAAAGTTAGATCGGAGGAGAAAAACCATAGAGTTTCAACCTACTGACAATAGCTTTGGTTTTCTTCTTAATTAGCCTACGGTTACAGACCCTTGCCCTAAAAATCCACATGGTACAGTCAGACTGTTAATATTCCTGCACTGTCTTTTAGTTGAATCAATTAAGGCTTCATTCCTAAAGCACGGAAAAGAGACAAATCCTGCTCTTTAAATATCTGCTGTCAGCATGTACCCTTTCAGATACAGGATCATTGCTACCCTTTTTTTTGTCTCTGTACTCACAAAATAGAATAGACATTGATAGTTCCAACATTTCATTGTATTTTTTTCCTGAAGCTATTTGATGTTTCTGTGCACTGAAAAAGTTACCAGTACTTGAACAGAGATGGGGCAAGTGAGTTTATAGATCAAGTCACTCATGTTAAAGACATCAGTTTGCCTATGCCTAATTTTAAGTTTTTAATAAATAGTGACAAAGGCAGCACCTGCTACCCAAGTTGAAAAGCTAACCTTCCCACCTTAGATTCTCCTCTTAGTAATGGGAGAGAGGCAGGTGATTCTAAAAATCGGTTTGTAGCAAAAGTCCATTTTAAGTAAGGATTCGGGGAAATATGTAAGATATGTAAGTGTAGTGGTTCCTTTTGTATGCAGATGATTCTTTCCTTGAAATCTAACTTAAAATGTCTGCCAAGGACAGGTGTAGAGACTTTTTTTTTGGGGGGGAGGAGAGGGTAATGGGGAGTAGACAAAGACTTTACAAGAACTTCTATGAAATCGTGCTAGTATTTCCCCCTAATTAAGAATAACCTCTACAGTATTACTTTGTGTTGACTATCTTCCCATTAACACTTCACAATAAGATTTCAGTTTTGAAATTATGTGGAACACCTAACTGATAAACCCACCTCGCCTGAAGTGATAGACAGATGTTGCTTGGAGTTTGTTCCAGGTGTCAGATTGTACAACACTGATTTCATGTGTACAGATGTGATCCAGGTGACATAACAAGTCAGTACCCATGAAAGAGGCCCTTACTGGTGGCTAAAGCTAACACACTGCATATTACAACTTCTGGTCTACTACTAAGGGTCAGCAGATGAATAGCGATTTACTTGGCTTCAGGATTCTTATATTAAGCCAGACAAAATAGATTAAGGTGATCAGTCTGGATATAACTTTGTGTGATTTGCTTTAAAATAATCTGATACAACAGAATTTTTCACTTTCACCATTGCACCCACATAGTGCCAGAATGTCCTATTGCATCAGTCACTGCTTTTGGGCATGGATACTGTCTGCAACCTGTGCTCTATATTACAAAGCAAATGAAACACTTATTTCTTTAGCCATCCCGCTTTTACCTGATTTTCTTTTAAACCATATTGAAGTAAAACAACTGGAAAGAAGTAGTACTGAAAACTCCACCTTTTTATTTACTGAAAAAAAATGATATTAATTTTATTTGATTCTAATCTATAACATAAGAAATCATGTACGTGTTAACAAATTTAACATCTGCGTTTTGAGGGGCAATTGATACATATACTCTGAATTTTATAACTAGAAAATGTAGAGCTGTGATACACAGAGATGAGTTGGAAGATTATTGATAGAACTTACAGATTTTTAAAAGTATAGTGTTTGTTGGGGTTTTTTTTTGCATGTCTACTTTAGAATTTCAAAGTAAAGGTGTATGATTATACTCTAAATACATTAAAAACATTATTCAAGGGTTTTAAATATTATCTGACCAGAGGTAAACCCTAATTTTTCAGGTTTTTAGCCCTGAGAAAGCTCTGCCTGTGGACAGGTTCTGGCTACCGCAGTGCTGAATATGGATTCTGCTAGGAAATCTTTGTTCTAACAAGTCTACGGTGACATCTTTCCTCGCCATTTTCAGAAAAACACCAACAGTTACAGATTTTGATGTCTGTATTTTCATAAAAACAAACTACATTGCCTTATTTTCTCAATCTCCCAATTTCATATGTACTCTTAGTTGTAATTTCTCTTAGGTGACTTAGATAACAGACTGTTTGACCGTGTAATCCTTTACTTATCCTCTTGATCTATGGAAAAAGTGTTTGTTAAATCTGGGAAGCAAATAAGGCAATGTTAAAGAAGTAAGGCTAAGGAAAGATAAATGAGAAGTACTTATGAGGTTTCAGCATAACGTGAAGGAAGTTAAAATTTAGTATCTCACTACTTCTCTGTTGAAAAAGCAGATAGTTATGTTATGATTTCTCTTTTCTTATGCTAAGTTTTATTCTCTTATTCTCTAGGCTGCTGTAGTACCATCTGCACAATCTCTCAACCTAACTGACTTCAACTTCAGTGATTTTGAGCTATCGGATTTTGAAACAACACTGTGCACAATTCGAATGTTCACAGACCTCAATCTGGTGCAGAATTTCCAAATGAAACATGAGGTATAACAGCTGTCAGATGCTGCTTCACATAATGAGACAAATTAATTATTGGAAAATCAAGATAATAGTGAAACAAGCCTACAGTATAGAAATAAGTGAAAACCTGTGTTAAGGATTAGTTTCAGGACATTTCAGGACTATTATTATCAGAAACAGTGTAAAAGTCAGTAATGTGCCACAGTAAAAAAAAAAAAAAAAAAAAAAAAAAAGGCAAATTTTGTTCTTCACTGGCAGAGGAGTAGTGTTTAATGCCCATGGAGTAACTATATTGTAGTTCATGTTTGAAGAGATACAAAGAGATACAAATTAAATTTAAAAAATCTGGGGAGAGAACTAACACTTTAGGATATTTAGGAAAGTTTGAATGATTAAGCTGATTTTTTCCAGAAAACAGAATATTGAGGAGGGAGATGTTAGCGACTTTTCAGTAAGTGAAAGACTGTTAAAAAAGGGACAGTAATGTAGGTTTTCTGTGTCCATATAAGGCTGTAAGAGAAGTAAATAGCTTAGTCTTTCCCCCACAAAAGATTAGATTAGATGTTAGGAGGACTTTATATTTATGGAGATAGTAAAGACTGAAATAGATTACTTAAGTGGACTGTGAAAATTCCACTGGAGGCTTTTACCAATAGACCTAGTTGTAGATATGCATCTGTCCTTGGTGATCTAGACAGGTATTCTGATTTTGCCCTGAAGTTAGACTAGGTGATCTCTTGGGCCTTCCAGTCAATACACATGACTTCTATTAATAAAAACATTCATTTATAAATCCTTTAAATTTTGTTCTTATATTTTTTGATAAAACTTCCAAAGCTTAGTATCAAAATGCAAGATACATTTGGAGGACTGCATAGACAGATTAGCAAGGGAGAACAGGTATTTAATTTCTAGATCACCAGCTTATAGGACAATTTAGATGTGTAGAGTTTCAGCACAGAAAGCAGTACTATATTACCTAGTCTGATCTCTTGAATATCACAGTACTTAGTTTTACCTCTGCAGTAAGGCCAAAAACTTGTACCTCTTTAACGGGTATAACCCAACAGAGAGAGGGTGTAACTTCTAATTCAGAGTGGAGCAATTCTACTGGTTTTGAACCAACAAGATAGCACCATGACAATAGACATGTAGGTACGTATATCGGTAGAAGCAAGAGAGCATTAACATCTTAGAAGCTACACCTCTGTCTTCCCATACTAGAGCTAAAGATAACTGGCACTAGCAAAATACTCCTTATTTAACAGTGAAAAGGTACAGAATACTGCTGCTTTTGTCTGTGCATAATTGTTCATCTGTATGAGTGACACTGGATTTTCATTTCTGCCACCTTTCACTAGGAACACTAAAACTCATCTTGAACAATCTAAGGCCAAGGTCCTCAGCCAGCATTTAACATCCAGCAGTATGCTGTACACATTTAAACCAAGGGATCTGCATTAGTACACATCCAGTTACTATCTGGCCTTCATGCCTTTCACTTTCTTTTTTTTAAGTAAAGTATAACCCACAGCTTGTAATAGCTTTGTGTAAAAGATCCAGGACATACTTGCTTCCTTCATAAGAAAATACAACCTAGCAATATAGTAATTGCTGCCTTTCTATCATACTTGCTTTCCAAAGTCCAAAACTGCTTGTGTTTTGACAAGCTGATATGGGTGAAAAGCCACATGTTCATTGTCAAAACAACTTTTAAGAGAGTTCTGCAATTCAAAAATAAATTGTCTCTATGACATATGTTGTTACAAGCAAGTATTTTTTTCTCCCACTTAGCTCAATATAACTCAGTTTCTGAATTATCAACAGTTATTAACTAACATAACAGATACTAACATTTGGCCAGTAGTAATAAAAAAACAAAACCACAAGTGTTACATACTCAAGGAGAGGCTGAACTGGTGGTTGTAAGCACATTTTTATCTATATTGACAAGAATGACATACAAGTATGTTGTTATATTTGAATTTAATTGAGTTAAAAGGAAATTTTTCTGTATGAGAGTTTGCAAAAGTATCTTGAGGATGATTTGTTGTCCTAAAAAGAATATTTTTTAAATATATTTACAGTTAACTATGTGGTACTGTTTCTTAAAGGTTCTCTGCAGATGGATTTTAAGTGTGAAGAAAAATTATCGGAAAAATGTTGCTTATCACAATTGGAGACATGCGTTTAATACAGCACAGTGCATGTTTGCAGCTTTAAAGTCTGGTAAAATTCAGGTATGTTTTGCTGTTTGTAGTTTAAGAACCTTCTGGCTAACTTCTGTAATGATGAAGAGTTCCAATTGTCATGTTGTTAAGATGTTCATCCTTCTACCGGATCGCTAATGAAATCAGAGTTTTCTACAGAAGACTTCTGGC
Source organism: Aythya fuligula (assembly GCF_009819795.1). Classification (NCBI taxonomy): domain Eukaryota; kingdom Metazoa; phylum Chordata; class Aves; order Anseriformes; family Anatidae; genus Aythya; species Aythya fuligula. The sequence goes on from NC_045562.1 coordinate 44,440,947, forward strand.
TTTAAGTGCTTGGTTTATTCAGTTGTTGCCATGTTGTTATGTATCCAGTTTCAGGTAAATCCTCTGGAAACTTTCAGGTGGATGCTCACAATAGGAATATCTCAAATAAAGCATGTTTAGCATTATATCTTTTTTAAAAGTCAATGCATGTGCTGCAAGCAAGTCTAGAGGCTGTAGAAGAAAGGGATCAAATGGACCATAAGAAAAGGATATAGGTTTCAATGATGCTTCCTTATAATCAACACGTTTTGTTTGTTTGTTTTTAAATTTATACACAGAGCTGAATACAGCTGTAGACAAACAATAGGACGTTTTTAGAGATAAACATTTAAATGCTCATTTCGGTGCTTTTGAACAAAGTTTCAGCTTTCCACCTAAAAGACTAATAACTTCAAAAACAGTCTAATCATACTGTGTTACAAATACTGAAGAGCCAGATAATCCCAAAAATAAGAAAAACTTGCATTCGAGACTTTTCCAAAATATGTTTTCAGTTTTACTTTTTATTTTTCTTGAAGAAAACAAAATGTTCCTGTTCATTTTGAATCAACGTGTTTCTCAGTTGGATTTCGCACCATTGTTACTAGTTGGTTTATGAAGAGGACAAGGCAAATACATTCATATTCCTTCTAGTTGGAAAAGAATGGGACATGGTAGATTTGCTCTGTGTGCAGTATGGCAATCTCAGATGCTTCTGATAGCTTGCTTGCTATTTTTGGAATCCTGTCAGTCTCCACTGCAATTTCCATAAATTGTTTTATTCCTAACTGCATTGGATTCACTCCACTCTCATTTTCATGTCCTAGATTCTGGGCTCAGAAATTGCATTGAACATTAGTCTCTCAATTTCCTTTCATCTGAGAGGAAAAACAAGCAATAGGACACACATCTTCCTAAGAGAAACATAAAATCAGTCATTTCCAAACTGATCTGACTAGACTAAGGACAGGCTGCATTATCCAGAACACAGACACAATCCACAGAAGTTGTAACTGCTTGAAGAAAATCTGAATTTTTGGTTGTACACAGGGCACAGCCCCTCAGTGGCTGTGCTGTCACTAGCTGTTCTTCAAATTCCTGTCCTGACTGTTGCGCCTGCTATTCTCATCCCATTAAAAAAATGCTGCATGAATATTGTAGTTTTGTCCAACCTCTGTTTCTCACATTTAAGTAAATTTTCTATTCATTTCTATTGAACAACATTCATGGTATGAAATACTCTTGAAAGAGAAACTGTAACCTCTCCACTAATCTTTGCTGAAGCTCCAGAATAAGCTCTTAGTAATGAATCTGATGTTGCTTAATTTTGTTATCCATGGGTTTTGAACTTCTGTTAATGTATTTGCCCAGTGATCAATGTAGAGCATGCCATTTTTCCCTCTTGAGTATTCCATGGACATTTGGGAAATTTGTATTTTTTTCTACTGATTTAGGGAATGTAGCCTAACTTCTTTGAGGTTATATAGGAGCTGAACTAAAAGTAATGGAGCCAGAACTTAAAAACAAACAAACAAACAAACAAAAAAAAATTTACTGTTGGCACATAATTTTACATCTGTGGCCTCTTTTGCCCAGAGCTGTATCACCTATGTAGGTGAAGACAAGATGGCAGATATAAAACACATTGTGCAAAATAAATCCCTGTTGCAAAGCTAACTCACTTCCTGTATTTCTCTTTGCATATAGAGCAAACTGACTGACTTAGAAACACTGGCTTTACTGATAGCAGCTCTAAGCCATGATTTGGATCACAGAGGGGTGAACAACTCTTACATACAAAGGTAAGTAGCCTGAAAGAAGTTAAATAAAAACAATCGAATACATAAAATCACAGAACTAAACTAAGTACAGTCTAATTGATTTGACAATGTGAGACTGTGCAAAGGAAGGTCTTTACATAGGAGTAAGTGCAAGAACAGTCTGAAACAGGCCAAAGACACATAACCTCGCTGAGCTAGCTAACTGCGATGGCAGATGACCTGAACTCTTCAGAGACTGTGCAGGGGCAGCATCTTCCTGCTGCTGTTCCATATGTCCCATCCCCCAGTTCCCACACAGAGATAGCAAAAGGTCCCAGCTTCTAAGCGACAGCATGACAAAAACGTGCAGCTTTTCAGATTGCTTGCTGTCCAGCCAGCTGTTCCCCGTCTATCCTGGGCCAGCCCAGAGCTGAGCTGTGGAGCCATCCTGACGACACAGAGCAGTCACCGCACCATTTGGAACTCGGATCATTTCACCCATGATTTAGCCATGGTTTTCCAGAATTCAGAGTTGATTTGGATAGGACATATATTTAAAACCACATTACAAATTTATGATTGGTTGGCATTATTTTGGGTTATCTGTACTCTAACATTTGATCAAGTCTGAAATTACAGAAAAGCCTTTACAAAGCAAAAAGGCAAGATGTGTTTTAATGCCTTGAAACAAAAATTCTTTACTAAACAAAATATTTCAGATTGAAGTTAGCAAAATAAAATCATCTGAACTCTTCTGAAATTTTCTCCGTATTTTATTTATTTTTTTTAATAATTTATTAATAGTTTCAGATCAGCACAAAATGTGTTTTTCAGTGAATTTAGTATTCACTTCAGATAACACTACATGATTCTTTGATTGAATAAATAGCTTGACTTAAAACATGATATAATGGTATTCCTGTGATACAGCGATGTGTCCTGATCTGACCAGAGATGGGGAAAAGATACCCAGAAACGTATACTTGTATCTTTTTCTGGCAGAGCTGGGGAGTGGTTTTGAAGCTACCTTTGGCAGAAGTGGTCAACTGTTCTCGCTGTGTGTAAAGTAAGATATTAGGGGAAGAAAAGTTTGTTTCAGGCAGAGAATACTGAAAGGCAGAAAATAAGTAAGCTGAAGGAAAGCTCCTGCCTTTCAGATACATGTCAAAAATAACACTAAGACCAAATGTGTAAAGCAAAAAAAAAAAAAAAAAGGCCACAAAATTGAAAGAGTAACCTTTTTGTAGTTCCCTAATGGGGAAAATAGGGGAATCCGGCAGTAACTTGTAGCCTTGCAGTGATTAGAACTGGCTAGCTATTTTTTGCTTTATTTATTTAAAAATAAATTTCCTGGAAGACATCTGGAGATGCGTCATCTCCTCTCAAAAATGTCCTGGGAAAGTGTCATAGACAGCAAAATCTAACATTCATACATGCTGTAAAGCAGAAATGATCACAGCTGAATTCTTTTTCAACAAAACAGTTCCATGAATTTTGTTTTTAAATTCCACATTTAAATTAAATGAAAAGCAATTTTTTTTCTAGAAAGGATCCCTTTTGTTTCTTCTTGGAAGCAGAGCAAGTGGGGACTTGGCATATGATTTTTTTTTTTCTTTTTATTTAAGCAACTGTTTCAAAAATTAAATGGTCCTGGTAGCAGAAATTACAGGAAATGAACTGTTTAAAGGTCTTTGTAGATATGCAGAGGTTTTTGTTTTCTTTTTTTTTTTTTTTCAAACCCACATGTAAAGTAGGCAAGCACAGAGTATGAAAACTGCATAACCAAACCACTGTGTTCTGAAAGCAGTGGTGTCCTTTGCCCTGGCTTGGTGGTTTAACAGAAATGCTATGTAGTACAGAACTAGGAGCTTGAGTTTATTTCCAGCACTTGTGTCTTCCCAGACAATCAGGGTCTGTAAGTACTGAGCAAGCTCTAGTTTGGTGCGCTACTTGGGAAGATAACGTAAGATTTTTCTCACATATTTCTCTCTTCGATCAAGATGAACTTCAGGGACATAGCATGCATCCCATTTAACTCAATGGGAATTTCACTCAGCGTGCCTTGGCACAGTCCTACAATTTGTTTTCTAACAGAAACACGCAAGCATATTTGCTGTATATTTTCCTCTTGCAGTGGTCTCAGAGGATGTGCTGGGCAGCCAGCCCATAATCCCCAGGGACTTGCATCCTTTAATCTCCCTTTGTGCGTTTTTGTTTGTCTTTCCATCTTTCTCTCCACATTTCTGTGCTTCTGAAATCCCTGGAGGCTCCTCTCATGACTTTTGAGTTTCTGTGTGCATGTACTTTACATAGGGACTCAATCCTGCAACCACTTAATCATGTGAATGATCTTTAACCATACCAAAAGTCTTACGGAACTGTACACTAAAACAGAATTTCTCACATGATTAAACGTTTGTAGGTCAGATTATAATTAGAGTGATATTTTCAGGATAAGCAGCAAAACAGACTTCCAACAGAATCTTGTTTTAGTTAAAGATATGAGGTAACCAATGTGGGAACAGGATTTGAAAATGAAGACAGAGTAGCAAAAGCTAAGAAAGTTATGCAACGAGGAACGGGGGAAATTAGAAATCCTCAGAGGAGGAATTTTATGTATTTTGTCTAAAGCTACTCAAACAGTAATTATTTTTTTTCTAGACTAAACTTTAAATTCTGTATCCATACACTTGGTTTTATGCTGTTTTTCCACTGCCTGTAGTCCAACTGACATCTTGTTTCCCTTTTGGATTTTGCCCTGGACAAAGGGAAGGTAATGATACTGCAGTAGTTTGGTCATGAGAATGGTGACGAAGTATCAGTACACTTGCTACAGCCCAATAGGAAATTATCTGCGCAACGTTTGGGGGCCTGCACCAGAGTCCATTGAGGCCAGCAGGAACTTACCCATTGATATCTGTGGGCTTTAGATCAGGTCTGCTTTATGAGTTGCAAGCTCAGTATAGCTGATGAAATATGCCAGGCAGGTGTGCAAAATGTAACAGAAACTGAAACTCACTTACATTCTCTTGGTGAAGAAACCTTTCTTGTTGCTTTTCCTTTTTGTGGAAGAACTCTGACCCCTTTACAAGACCTCGTTTTACATTCACATTCCTTGTGTGCAGCTGGTCTCTACAGGTAATGGAAGGCAGAAAACTGAAGTTGTCAGTGCTCTAAGTAACACTGTTGTCTTTTTATCTGTACTTTTCCTACACCTTTCCAAATATATTCATCTTGTTAGCCAGTCATACAGAAGGGGGAAAGGAACTGGTTAAAAACAAGCATTGGTGGGTGGGGATGAACAGATAATAAAAAGAGGACATTAAAAGGGAAATTATTTCTGGATGAGCATTATGTTTAATTTGATTTCTCCATCTGATTGGTGTTTTTGCTCTTCAGAAGTGAACATCCACTGGCTCAACTCTATTGCCACTCTATCATGGAGCATCACCATTTTGATCAATGCCTGATGATCCTGAATAGTCCAGTGAGTGCCTCGTTTTTGTGTATGCTGAAAAGAAAACTGTTCCCAATTTTACTTTTTATTTTTAGCTTTTGGATAAATTCCTGCTCTTATACATTCCTAAAGTGATCTGTATTCCTTTTTGGGTAAAGAAAACAAATGCAGCAGTTTTGAGGTCACGGTTCCATTTCTGAGGACCACCAAACCTTTCCAAACTGTTGCCTGATAGGGAATTCTTGCTAATATCCTTGAATACCTGCCTCCTTCGACCAAAGGCAACAAAAAGCTTTCTTGCCATTTTCATGACCTCTTCTGAACCACTGGACAAACCCAAGTTCTTGCTTTCATTTCTAAAAACATTCCGGCCTACACATACACAGAGCAGTCCTGATGAGACCAAACCAAACACTGCTTGATGTTTACATTCCAAAGTGAAGCCAAACCTAAGCTAAGTAAATATGCAATAAAGCTACATTCTTCTTCTATTATTAACTAATTCTAAGACCAGTTATTCATCATGCATGATCATTTCAAAGCTGTGTGTCTCCAATGTTCATGTATCACAGGTGTGATACTTCTGGCATCCTTTGTATTGCAATGATTCTCTCCTGTTCAGACAGGAAAATATGGAAAAATGTGGAGGCAAGTTGCCATGTCACCAACTATGTAGTGCTTTGGTTTGACAATGGGCTGCTGATCTTGTCTTTCTATGTACTAGCTTGTTATTTATGTTGCTTCATGAAAGGAGAGTATTTTAATTTACGTGAGGTGTGTGGGCAGATAGTGGAACCTGTTACCATTCCTGTGCTTAAGGGAAGGGTGGGAAAAAGGAAAGAGAAATGCTCTGATACAGCTGATGGCAAATTTATTTTTTATGAATGAAAGGGACTTAAAGGCTTTGCTGTTGCTCTGCCTGCAGTTTCATTTTGTAAAAGTCAGTTATGACGCTGTGCTGCACAGCTTTCATTCTGCCATTACTCAAGAAGACTGGAATTTTTATTTTTAAATTGGGGAATCCTCAAAAGGAAGCAGATAAAAGAATGACAGCAGATACCAATAAGCAACTTGGAATGATTCAGTATCTAAGACAGATTTTAGCAAACTGGTGTGTTGTTGCCTATTTTACCAGTAATGCTGTTGTTTTTTTGTTGTTGTTGTTGTTTTGTTTTGTAAAGGGAAATCAGATTCTCAGCAGCCTTTCCATTGAGGAATACAAGGCCACACTGAAAATGATAAAACAAGCCATTCTTGCCACAGACCTAGCACTATACATAAAGTAAGTCAGAGGCAAGTTTTGGCTGGGCAGTCGCTGCTTGATATTTGTGTTGTGTCAGCACACTGTAAAATCTTTAACTTCTTTTAAAGGAGGAGAGGAGAATTTTTTGAACTTCTAAGGAAGAAGCAATTTAATTGGGAAGATCCTATGCAGAAGGAGCTATTTTTGTAAGTAAATGCAAAATGATTAAAAAGTCAATTAATATTAGGTGCCCAATTTTCCGTGCCATGTTGTTGTGAACTACATTAAAACCAGCAGATCTGTGTGCTCTGGATGTGTACAAACTGGTACAGGTGACACAGATCACTTCTTGGGTGTGAATTACCAAGCCTGCAGCCTATAATAATAATAATAATTTTTGTTAAGTAGCATGTGGAGTTACAGAAGCATTTCTATTCTATAGGATTCCTAAGTACCATGTTCTTTTGCTGTGGATACTTTATACTTAATAATTGAATGTTGACACCCATAAATAAAGATTTAGTACTGGCAGTTTGTTTTAAACGGATTCCATACTGGAAGTGGAAAAATTATATATATATATATATATATATATATATATATATATATATATATATATATATATATACATATACATATATATATATTTGTTAATCATAGAAAGACACTTTGTAATGCACAGCTAGGGAAAAGCAGGTTTACCTAGGCTGTCTCAGAAAGGAAGACTGTCCTATTTCAAATTCAGTGCCTTTAAAAACCTGTCTCATTTAATCACATTCATGTCTTTTTCTGTTTCAGTCCTTGACCCTCATACTGCCAATAAAGATAGTAGTCACTGTTAATGGGAGGAATAAATTATAGACTCACAGAATTATTCCAGGTTGGAAGGGACCCTTAGGGATCATTGAGTCCAACCCCTGGTTCCACACAGGGCCACCTAAAACTCAAACCCTGTGTCTGAGAGCATTGTCCAAAAGCATCTTGAACTCCGCCAGGCTGTGCCCACTGCCCTGAACAGACTGTCAAAACTCCATGCCGTTCCCTCGGGTCCTGTCACTGTCCCCAGAGAGCAGAGCTCAGCTCCTGCCCCTCCGCTTCCCTCGTGAGGGAGCTGCAGGCCGCCATGAGGCCTCCCCTCAGCCTGCCCTGCTCTGGGCTGAACAAACCAAGCGACCTCACTGATCCTCAGACGTCTTCCTCTCCAGGCCCTTCACCATCTTTGTAGCCCTCCTTTGGATGCTTTCTAATAGTTTTATGTCCTTCTTATTTTGTGGTGCCCAAAACCACATGCAGTGCTCAAGGTGAGGCCACACCAGCGCAGTGCAGAGCAAGACAATCCCTTCCCTCGCCCCACTAGCAGTGCTGAGCCTGATGCATCCCAGGGTACAGCTGGTCCTTTCGGCTGCCAAGAGCAAATGGGCTGTCTGTCCAGTCGCAAAATAGAATGAAACAGTTCATTTGATGTGAATCCACCAAATGAGTTGATACAGATTTGCTCATTTCCATGTGCTCATTTCACACAGGTGAAAGGGTCTACCACATCAGCAAGCCTTGGACATCATTATAACTTTGCTTTAATTTCACTTGTTTTTCTGACTTTAATTTCCTTGAAATTGGATATTCTATTTACTAATCACTTGTCTTGGTGTCTACATAAATTTCACAATATTCATAAATTTCTTTGTGCATTACATAAATTTCACAATATTCATAAATTTCTTTTTTTTTTTTTTTTTTTCTGTAGAGCAATGCTGATGACTGCTTGTGATTTATCAGCCATAACCAAACCATGGCCAGTTCAGCAACGGGTATATGTTTAATTTTAAGGCTTCCTAAATACAAACTCTGCATGACGTCTTCTGCTTCCTCCATCCAACCTGTATTGCAAAGGCAAGGGTGGAACACAGAACCTTAGGAAGCAGTCCTTCAAAGTGCTAAATGTGGATTGAAGACTTTCTCAGGTCTTTGCAGCAAGATCTGTGCATTTAGCTATGTCAGCCCGTTAGTAGGTTAGTCTGAAGGTGAATCATGAATCTCTGTTTTTTGTAACATTTCAGTGTTAGTAAAAGGTAGTCAACTGATACAACAATATTTAGTTTCAGCTGGCCTTTATGTGGATCATTCCAGCTGTTACCAGTGGTAAGACACTTCTGTGCGATTTTATCCATGTTACTTTGTCAGAGTAAGTATCAGCACATGCATGTGTTTCTTCTGTGCACAGACCTATATAAAGAAATTTAAAGGCTAGCTGTTAGGTTGAAGATTCTCATTATGGGGAATCCCAATCTGATGTATCCTAAGGAGACGTAGGAAACTCAGAAAACAGTTTTGATCATCGGTAGGCAAGCAAACTTTTATAGCTCTCAACGTGTGAAATCTCTTGCAGATTGCTGAGCTTGTAGCTGCCGAGTTCTTTGATCAGGGCGATAAAGAGCGGAAGGAACTCAACATAGAACCAACAGTAAGTGGAAGATGATATAGAATCACCTCTCTTTAAACGGCTTCTGCAAATAGCACTTCACTTGTCTTTTAAAAGTCACCACTTCTGTCAGTGACCAGAATTTAGGACCAACTCCTTCCCTGTCTTCCTAGCAGTCAGTTGTCTTCTGTGGTTCCCAGACACCAACACTACGTCATTATCTCTGAGCCAGAAGAACAGATAGCATTATCTCTTCTAAATCAGTATTATTAAATTGTCTAGGAAGTACATTCCTAAATTCGTACGTATTTGCAGCCTGTCCTAAACAAATAAGCTTTTCTATTCCTCTAGCTCTGTCAGTCCAAAGACAACCTTCTAAGGCTAGTCATGCAGTCAAATTACCTGCATTATAACAAGTACTGATGCCTCACTGTGTTGAGCTTACTGTGTTTTTAAGGTGCTGCTTTTTGATTCCAGACCCTTTGTTTTTGTTTCATCTTTAAATGCATTTAAACATAGAGCTTATTAAACATAGAGCTTATTTACTTCTTATTTGCAGGATTTAATGAACAGAGAGAAGAAAAACAAAATTCCAAGCATGCAGGTTGGATTCATTGATGCTGTTTGTTTGCAGCTGTATGAGGTATGGTGCCTTAGAACTGGAAATACCTAAAACCAGAACTGCTCAGTGTACCTCCTAATAGTTTCAGATTTAAAATTAGAGCAAAATTTGTTGTAATACCCAAGTTAGAAAGAAAAAAAGATTTTATATATATATAATTGAGTGCATTATCCAGTTGGAGAAATGATTATTTTAGTATTTGCCATTCATGGTATGTTTGGCTGATTAATGTATGCTGTTTTAATTTTTACAAATCTAGTAGTAATTGCTGTGTTCTGTCGACTGGTATTGGATCCCTGGGTTATATTTTGGATTCTGCCAGTGAGCTGCTGTGATCATTAGGGAAAAACAAAAACGTCTAATGCTTTGCTATCTGTGGAAAGAATGGTATCCGTGTACTGCACTGATAAAGAGTATTGTTTAAAAGTTCTATAGCATTCAGAATTTTTCATGCAAAAGGTGATATATGACACACATAAGAAATTCACCTGAGTTCAAAATTTCCCGTCCATTTTTTTTCTCTCTCATCACACACAAAAGCAGTGCAGGAGAGTATTCATTAAAGTGTTTTTCATCCTGGTCACAAACTGCATAAGTAAATACTTGGTCAGATAAAATGTGAAACAAATCATAATTCCTAACTTTTTTAAACCAATAAAGCACTAGAGTGAAAGCTTGTCCAATGAGACTGTAGCAAGTGTTTTACAGGCCATGAGGTAAAAGAAAAGAAAGTTGAGGAATAAATAGTCTAACCTTCCAAAGAGAGGACGAAGGTGATTATTCAGCTTTTTCATTTTTACAAAGTAAATCTTTCTAAAAAGAATCCATATCCACCAGTTGGAAGAACACAAAGGTAGAGGAAGGAGGGAACTACTAGCTGCTGCCCCCTGCATGTTTCTGTGTTGTAAAAATGTTGTCAGGAAAATAAGGCAGCCTTTGCTGGGAAGCCTCAGAAAGCTGTCTCCAGTAGTAGCTAAGCTGCTGAAAGAAGACTAAGTAGCTGAGCAAAGGTACACACTATACAGATAGAAAATTCTTTGAACAGGATATCTGAACAAGTCTGAAATGTCCACAGCTCCAGAGACTGTATAACTGTGCTTTATTTGCTGGGAAGAACTTTATTTTCCCATTTATGAAAAGATCAGAAAACATTCAGTTATTTACTCTGAAGTATGCACTGCATCACACATCAACAGTTACCAAATAATATTAGTACAAATTGTACCTAGGTCTTGTACAGTTCCTGCAAGGAAATGAGGTGTGTGAGTAATTATTAGTGACTTAGTCCCTGCTTTGTAACTGCAGCTTTGTTATGCTGCACTGAAGATAATCTAATTCCTGGTTGGCAGCCAAGAGCACCTACAAATGTTAGGAGTCTTCTCCTTTCTCTTTAACTGGGGAAGAAAGAACGAGATGCCATGCATACAGGAGGGGCTATAAGCATGTACATGTTGCCTCTTACAGCTTTCTGCTTATCACTCCTATTTTTCGTCCTGTCTCAAAGTCTGTCCTGAACAGGAATGACACATTGCAAGCTGGCAGCATCTGGGACTTTATGTAGGCTCAGAGTAGCCAGCATGTGTCCAAACTGGAGAGATAAGTGAGCATGACTTATCTGCAAGGGCAGAGAGCGCTAAAGAGAATGGGGAGCCTATGAGGAAGTGACAAAACCAGTAACAATAATGGTAAATCCAAGAAAAGGGCTACAGTGTGAGCTGACACACTGTTTATTTTAATTGGAGTACAGGTAGGGGATATCACCTGCTTACACAGATTTTAGTTCAATGAGTAATAAATGGTAAAACATAAGCAACTTCTATGTTACTTTGAAAATGAACAAGCACACATTTCACTCACAAATAGTATAATGCTAGAATAGCAAACAATAAACAGGATCGTAACTACAGTGATTTCATCAACTATTTCTTAGCTTTCACCCAGTCAGTATGAATTTGACAAACAATGCAGAGGTGAGTGCCCAGTGCAGCACTGCAAGTTTGTGACTTACCATGTTATTCAGAGTCATTCAAATCCCAATGAACTGAAGCTGTGTGGCTTGTTTTAGACAGATAACCAGTGGAGTTATGCTAACTGATCTGCATGCCTTCCCTTTAAGTTCAGGAATCTGAAAAAAACAAATGCATGTTTCACTCTTAATTTTTTAATAGAAAAAAAGTGTACCATTTAGTAGTTGCTGTTTAGATATGTTCAGATAAATAAATCAGAAATACTCAAGAGATATTTGAGAGCCCCATTCTTCTTATAGTGGTGTAAATCAAGAATAATTCTTTTAGGTATACTGGAACTAATGACACTATCTAGAAAGCAGAAAGGAACTATGAAGATTTATACAAGTTGATAATTCACTAGAGTAGCCATGTGAAATTCTGACTTTTGAAATATATATAGTGACCAGCAGAGGAACTGGGACTTTTCTCTACATACTTAACAGTCCTCATAGTAGTTCTAGAATCAGTGGTCTCACTCTTGCCCATACCCTGTAGTCCAGCACTGTCTGAACTATTAAACTCCCACTCCACACTTCTGAATAGGGTGACTTCATTCCAGAAGTCAGCAGAACCCTTCATGCAAGTAAGGACTAAGTGTCACTGTTGTGTGAGAATACGTATTCATCACTTCCATCAGAAAAACACAAAAATGCTTATTCTTCTATTTAATTTTCAATTCTATATTTAAATACCAACCCAGTTTTCCTTCAGTCTGCTATATTGTCACAGCCACATCATGAAAAATACTTGATAGACTTCAGTTACAACTATTTCCCAGAGGCACCAAGTGCCAAATGGAATTTATCTACCAGGTGCTAATTGCTTTGAATTCAAATATTTTGGGGACAACTCCTCTGAATCAGTAGTGACGTCATCAGTGAATATGGTCACATTGACTATAACTGCTCTGCATCTGATTCTGATTCCCATTCCAAGGTCATCTTTATAATGGCAGCCTTGCCACATATAGAAAGGGCTGGCTTGCAAACAAAGTCCATCCATGGTACTTCACTAGGAATCCTGGGCAGGTCATTAGTGTGTAACACAACAAAATTAAGATGGTTCCTCCTGCACCTGTGTATCATGTGCTGCACAGACACTGTCATTCAGCCCAATTTGCTGGGTAACTATATTCATGTTTGAAGTGCAACAGGATGTTGATCCTTAAACATCAAGATACAAACTCAGTTTCAGGTATAAATAGACCTCGTATTTCAGTCATTCTGGTTTCTCTAATGGTCAACTTTAAGAACACTTTTGTTGTTGTTAAACTGTTTTACATGTTTTACAATTTATTTCAGGCCCTAACGCATGTATCAGAGGCCTGCTACCCTTTACTGGATGGCTGTAGGAAAAATAGGCAGAAATGGCAATCCTTAGCTGAACAACAA